>NC_139561.1:91406069-93806069 GCF_965112155.1 Podarcis liolepis | reverse complement strand
GATTTTAAAACAACTACCCGTGAGTAGAACGGAAAATTGGATTTTTAAACGTCTTAATTTGGTACCGAAACGGGGAGGTTTCAAACAGGAAGTCCGCCTTCCCCTTTTGTAAATAGACTGGAGCAAAAAAGCTGCAAGCTAACGTCTTGAAAGCTTTCCATAAAGGATTAAACTTCCATTGGCTAAAATCATCAAACCCCCCTTGGAAGCAAGAGGAGAGGGGGGAATTTTTAGACCGCGCAAGCCTGCAGGAGAGAGTGAAGAAAGTCAAATTACCACCGCTCTGAACCTGGAAACGGGCTGCTAGAAGGACTGAAGTTTTGGATATGTTCATTGACTGTGAATAGATCGTTTGTTGACAGTAAGTTAAAGAAGAGAAATACATTGGTTCCATTGTCTCCTTCTGTGTTTAAAAAGGAGTAAATGTAATTGAAAATTGAAACTAACTTTATTGTTTTAATTGTGCTTAAAAGGATTGATACAAATAGAAATTGTTTCCCTCTAGAGGCAGCCTTTGAAATTGTTACATGAGCTGAGTGGGGAATTTCCAGCTGTAAGACAAGACCGTGAGAATCTGGGATTGACCTTGGACTGTTAAGAATGTTGACAGAAGAAGCCTTAGTGGTTGCATTATGTAAGATTAATGACTCACTGGAACAGCTCCATAGGAAGATGGGTGTGATGATTATAAAAATTGATAACTTGGAACAAAAAGTGACTAATTTTGGACAAAAAGTGAATATTAATACAGAAACTATTCAGGAATCAATACAGGGATCTACCTTGACATGGCAAATTGAGGAGAAGGCGGGGGGGAAAGTTGTTAGAGCCCCAGCCTCACAGATGCAAATTGATGACTATAAGTGGATGCCTTTTATGACGGAATCTAGAGAAAGCCAGACTTTGAGGATTGGAGCCCCGCTTGGACTGGAGAAGGAAAGTTGGATAGATCCCTTCATGCAGGGATTTGTTGACTTTTGGGACTTGGACTTGGGTCAGGAGGAGACTGGAGTTGTGGGGACTGCTAGACTTGCGACTGGAAATACCTTGTGAATTTTAGTTTTAACTATGGAGATCTGGCTGATTTGTCGAGAAGGAATAAAAACATTGCTAGGTGGGAATTTCCTCGAGGTTTACTTTTCAGCATCAGAGGAAGGAAAATAAGAACAAGATCAGGAGAAGACAAAGTAAAGTGCATGTATAAACATGAAGAAGACTCGCAGAAGGGACTTGGAAAAGAGTTAAGAGCCTCGGACAGATCACCAGGTTGATGGACTATATGGAATTGACAGAATCCGAGACCAGGGAGAAGAGACGGTGGAAGAATATTGGAAAAAGTTTAAAATCTATATATGGAAATAATGTAAAATTAATGAATGTTAGAAAAATGTTGAAAGGAAATTATATGGCTTTAGTAGAAATGCTTTAAGGAATTAAGCATAAATAAGTAATTATAATTTTAATGGAAAATAAGGTTAAAATTGTGGAGAGAATCAGAACTTACAGGGTTAAGAAGTTCTGAGTGACGTCTCACATTCTGAGGCGTGGTTTACTGAGGGGAGTGTTTCCTGTGACTCAGTGCTGTTCCGTTCGCAACGGAGAGAGACGAGCAAAGATGTGTGCTTGATCGCCAGGAGGAGATTTATGGTTTGTTTTTCCACACGAATAAAGACTTTTAGAAGATAAGGAAGACACCGTGCGTGCAGTCTGATTTATCATGCACACACGCACAGCAACAGTCTATCAGCTGCGTACACTCTGCTGCAAGTAGCTGGACCGGAGAGCTGAGCAGAGCGCTGAGAGTGGAAGCGTGTGGGCTCCAGACAAAAGCTAAAAAGGCTACAAGGGCTACAACATTCCATAGGTTATGGGTGGACAGAAAGCGCTTTGAAGCTTTTGCCAGACGTGCCGGTGTGTGTGTGGGAGCCAGCTAAGGAGAGGCTGCAGAGGGTTTGCAGCTGTGCCTAACGATTGAAGGCAAGCTGACGACGCTGAAGCCAGCTTTGAGTCCTGCCTGAAGTTGAGAGAGGCAGACAAACTCAGCTGGGAGGAGCTGATCTGCTGGACCGGGAGCTGGAGAGCTACTGTTGTTTACGTGAGTAAGCTGGGCCCCGGGGGAAGATGGCAGATGGCCAAGAGGTGTTTGAAGCTCCGCTTGAAAAGCTTGAAGAGCTCACCACCCAGTCGTGGGAATCCTGGGTCAGGAAAGTGAGAGCGTGGTATTGGGAAACAGGGCTGTGGGAAGTAAGCCAGAAGGAGCCGTCCCCAGCCAAACCAGCTGCTGCTGGAGATGCAGAAAAGCTGCAGAGAGAGAAAGCTGTGAGAGCTGAGATCTGCATGTTGAGAGCAAGCGTACATGTTAAGCTGCTACCTCATTTGGAGGGCATTGAGTCGGCCTGTGAAGCCTGGAAAGTGCTGAGGGGTTTGTGTCAAAGCTCAGCAGGAGGCCAGGAGCAGAAGGAAGCCAAGTGCTCAGCCAGAAGCCCTGATTTTACAGCCTCACGGAGTGCTGTTGGAAGTGTCGGGGGGGGCAGAGAAGCCCAAAAGCCAGTTTAGAAAAGTTTCCACTGTGTGTGACGAGAAGGAATGTTGTTACAGAGGGGGCGAGGCTAGCATCGAGAGCCCGGTAGCTGTGAGCTCACCCCAGTATTTTTCCACTCGTCGCTGCTACATTTGCAATTCTCCTGACCATCCACGTCGCTGCTGCCCACAGAGAGCGAAAGCAGCTGGGCAGGAAGTTTCCAAGGTCGCATCCCATGGGAATCAGCCAGGTCTCCATGGCAACCGGTCCAGGGGAGGAGGCAGTCGTGGGAAAGCGCAGGAAGAACGTGCCACAGAGTGTGGGAAGGACACCTGCAAAAGCCCCAAGGACGGGGGCAGCGGGCAGTTTGTTGCTATGGCAGCTTTGGAGAACAGCTGCAGTGAGAACAAAGTGATGAAATGGTTTATTGACAGTACTGTCAACAGGCATCTGATAATTGAGACACCTAGTGTCAAGATGTGGAACTGTAAGCCTGTTTTGGTTGGGAAAACAGTGTGTTTTGCAAATGGGTTACAAAAGCCATTGTCTAAAGTTGGAAATGTTTATGTTTCTGTTTTGCAGGCGCAGCTGGAAGTCTTCGTGTCACCAGGGATAAAACATTGTCTTTTATCTGTACCTTGTCTCTTACAGGAGGGGTATAAGGTTTGCTTTGAGAAGGATGTCTGCACAATTTCCAGAGGGGGGAAGCACCTGATCAGTGTTCCAAAAGGGCACAACGGCCTTTTTGTTCTTGAAACACCTCTGGGGGGTAAAGGGAATGCTGAGAAAGCACAGGCACAGTCTGCAACTGTTCATACTCATGTTTCATGTGCTTGCATGTGGCACAAGAAAATGTCACATGGTTCTTGTGAGGATATCCAAATGCTACCGGAGTGCACTAAAGGATGCAAAATAAGAGAATGTGGTAGACCCCTAAAGTGTAGGTCTTGCAGAAAAGTGAATGTAAAAGGGTGTGGTTTTCCCAGGGTGGAGAGGGTAACCACAAAGCCTTTTGAGCTTGTGCACACAGACCTTTTTGGTCCCATGCCAAAGCCAAGTCTAGGCGGGGCCAGGTTTGGGCTGACGCTGCAGGATGATTTTAGCCAGGTTAGCTGGTTTTATCCGCTGAAACGGAAAGAGGATGCAGCGCAACTGATCAAAGATTGGATTGCAGAGGTGGAACTAAGGTTCTCCACCAAGGTGCAGGGGTTCCAGAGTGACCGATGTGCAGAGTTTACTGGGTCTGGTCTGCAGAAATTCTTTCGCCAGAAAGGGATACGTCACAAGGTGACTTCTCCTCAGGAGAAGGGAGTGGCAGAGCTTAGGAGCAAAGCTCTGGTTCAAGCAACACAGATTCTACTGGATGACTCTGGTTTGCCTCAAAGCTTTTGGGGGGAAGGAATTAAATTTGTAAATTTCACGAAAAATAGGTCCTACAATTCAGTGGTAGGTGAAACCCCGCATTTTATGCTTCACGGAGAGAAGCCGAACCTGCATTTCCTCCGTGTGTTTGGTACGAGAGCCTTGGTGCCGGTACCAAAGTTTCTGCAAGAGCAGGTTGGTACAAAGGTCCAGGAAATGATCTTCTGTGGGTATGAACCTGCAACAAAGGGGTGGAAGTTTGCATTTCCAGAAGGTGATCAGTCTAAGCTGATAGTCAGTAAACATGCTGAGTTCTGTGAGCAGGATGGTTGGGCAAGGCGCAAAGCGAGCCCTGACATTCACTCAGATTGTCTGTCTGAATCTGAGGAAGAGGGAGAGTTAGAGGCTGAACCTGATGAAGAGGACCAGGTCGATGATCAGGGTCCAGAACAGGATTGGGCGTCTCCACGGGTTGTTAAAGGAGTGTCCAAGAGTGAGCCTTCATCTCCTGTTAGCATAATGCAGAAAGCTCACAGACGGGTCAAGTCAGAGGGGGAGTCGTCTGATGAAGAAGACACACTTGCTGGCCCCAGTGGGTCAGAAGAAGCACCCCAGTTTGTTCCCAGGCGGTCCACTCGGACCATGAAGGGGATTCCACCTGAGAGGTTTCAGGTCACCAATGCGTGGGTTGGTTTCGCACAGTGCAAATCTGAGATTTGTGAGGAGGTTCAACAGTTGCCTGACAAAGATGCCAGGAAGGGGCGAAAGGCAATGGGGAAGGTGTTGAACTCTCAGGGGTCTGTAAATGTGTGTTCACAGGTCCCTCAGATTGTAAGGCGAGAGGGGGTGTGGAGGGAATCAGAACTTAAAGGGTTAAGAAGTTCTGAGTGACGTCTCACATTCTGAGGCGTGGTTTACTGAGGGGAGTGTTTCCTGTGACTCAGTGCTGTTCCGTTCGCAACCGAGAGAGACGAGCAAAGATGTGTGCTCGGTCGCCAGGAGGAGATTTATGGTTTGTTTTTCTACACGAATAAAGGCTTTTAGAAGATAAGGAAGACACCGTGCGTGCAGTCTGATTTATCATACACACACGCACAGCAACAGTCTATCAGCTGCGTACACTCTGCTGCAAGTAGCTGGACCGGACAGCTGAGCAGAGCGCGGAGAGTGGAAGCGCGTGGGCTCCAGACAAAAGCTAAAAAGGCTACAAAGGCTACAACATTCCATGTTAAGATAATCATATGACAGAAAATAGAGAAAGCTGGAAAGGATTTGCTGAAACAATTAATAGAAATGGAATACAAAAAGGGAGGTGAGAGGAGGTCGATGAAACAAGGGAATGAAAGAGAGGATATTGAGATGGTATGATGTGTGTTTTTTGAACTGTTTTTGCTTTTGCTTTGTTTAATGTGTTAATGTTGTGTCGTGTATTTATATATTGTATTGTATGTTTTTTTTTCTTTTTTCTTCTTTGTAAGGTTTAAAAATAAATATCATTTTTTTTAAAAAAAGAACTGAAGGGAGTTAGATGTTATAATGTTCCTTTTGTTCTGTAAAAATGTCTAGTTTCGTATACAAATCAAGTTGAATATTATGTTTTTTCTCTCTAGTTTTTAAAAGTACAGTGGTGCCTCGCAAGACGAAATTAATTCGTTCCGCAAGTCTCTTCGTCTTGCGGTTTTTTCGTCTTGCGATGCACGGTTTTCCATAGGAATGCATTGAAAATCAATTAATGCGTTCCTAGGGAAACCGCCTTCAGACCAGGTCCGGGGACAGTCTGTCCCCGGACCTCTTCTGAAGGCTGGGGGGGGGGGACAAGGGCTTTTCTTCCCACCCCCAGCATTTTAAAAAACCCTGGGACAGCGGAGGACTTCTCCGCTGTCCGGGGCGATCTTAAAATGCTGGCGGGCGGCATTTTAAAATCGCCCCGGACAGCGGAGGACTTCTCCGCTGTCCGGGGCGATTTAAAAGCCCCTGGGAAGGCAGGCAGGGGGGGCAAAGACTTTCGCCCCCTGCCCGCCTTCAGAAGGTGTCCCCGCCCCCCCTCCCCACTTCGGAACAGCTTTCCGAAGTGCGGCGGCTGGGGCAGGTGTCCCCGCCCCCCCTCCCCGCTTCGGAACAGCTTTCCGAAGTGGGGCGGCTGGGGCAGATGTCCCCGCCCCCCCTCCCCGCTTCGGAACAGCTTTCCGAAGTGGGGCGGCTGGGGCAGATGTCCCCGCCCCCCCTCCCCGCTTCGGAACAGCTTTCCGAAGTGGGGCGGCTGGGGCAGATGTCCCCGCCCCCCCTCCCCGCTTCGGAACAGCTTTCCGAAGTGGGGCGGCTGGGGCAGATGTCCCCGCCCCCCCTCCCCACTTCGGAACAGCTTTCCGAAGTGGGGCGGCTGGGGCAGATGTCCCCGCCCCCCCTCCCCGCTTCAGAACAGCTTTCCGAAGTGGGGCGGCTGGGGCAGGTGTCCCCGCCCCCCTCCCCGTTTCGAAACAGCTTTCCGAAGTGGGGCGGCTGGGGCAGATGTCCCCGCCCCCCCTCCCCACTTCGGAACAGCTTTCCGAAGTGGGGCGGCTGGGGCAGGTGTCCCCACCCCCCCCTTCGGAACAGCGTTTTAAAATGCTGGGGGTCGGGAGCGAAGCGCTGCCGACCCCCAGCATTTTAAAATCTCCCCGGGACACGGGGAGATTTTAAAATGCTGGGGGTCGGCAGCGCTTCGCTCCCGACCCCCAGCATTTTAAAACCTCCCCGGGACACGGGGAGATTTTAAAATGCTGGGGGTCGGCAGCTAACGCTTCGCTCCCGACCCCCAGCATTTTAAAATCTCCCCGGGACAGAGACTTCTCTGCTGTCCCTTGGAGATTTTAAAATGCTGGGGGTCGGCAGCGAACGCTTCGCTCCCGCCCGCCAGCATTTTAAGATCGCCCCGGGCAGGCGGGGGGAAGGCAGGCGGGGGGGAGCAAAGACTTTTGCCCCCCGCCGGCCTTCAGAAGAGGTCCTCTTCTGAAGGCCGGCTGTGGGCGAAAGTCTTTGCTCCCGACCGCCAGCATTTCCCTATGGGCTTTCGTCTTGTGATGCAAGCCCATAGGGAAATTCGTCTTGCGAAGCGCCTCCAAAACAGAAAACCCTTTCGTCTTGCGGGTTTTCCGTCTTGCGAGGCATTCGTCTTGCGGGGTACCACTGTACAGCTTAACCTGGTAATGTCATTTTGTTCAAATTTAAAGATGGATCTGTACTTCATAATTAAAATGTGCTTTTATTATTACCGTATTTTTCGCTCTATTGGACGCACCAGACCACAGGACGTACCTTGTTTTTAGAGGGGGAAATCAAGGGGAAGAATATTATTCCCCCCCCTGCAGCCCCAAAGAGCCACGGACACGATGCACACAGCCTGTCCACTTCTCCCAGAGCTTCTCGGGGCTGCGGGGGAAGCCCGGGTCCCCCCCCCCCCAGTCCCAAAGAGCAAAGAAACCAAGACAGCGAGCGGGATCCATAGCCACGCAACCTCTCCAGCCAGGAGCTAAACCTCTCCAGCGTGGCTAAAGAAGAAGACAAGGCAGCCAGCGCAATCCATCCCGCTCACTGCCTTGGCCTCTTTAGCCTTGCGCAATGGAATGGATCGTGCCCGCTGTCCACCGGGCCTGACTAGATGACTCCTGGGGTTCCCTTCCAACCCCGCAATTCTATGACCACGGAAGGTGTTGGGGGTCTCCACCACTGGAGGCTTTTAAGCAGCGGTTGGGGGACCATCTGCCTGGCGTTCTTTAGTTGTGATTCCTACATTGTGAGGGGGCTGGGCTAGATGACCCTCGGGTGGCCCTCCCAACTCTATACAGTCCTACAATTCTGCGGCAGGAGATACCACAGCCACTTCACACAATGCCCACTCCCAATTTTCATCGGAGAGACATGTAGCTTCAGTGTCTAGGTAGGTACCCCCCTACCTGCCACTCTTCCCCCACCCCACTTAAGCCGAGGGAATACCTGCCCAGAGAAGCTCCCAGGTGAGGCAAGGGTTAAGATCTACCTCTGGTAAATGGCTTTGTATCCCCCCTCTTTCCCTTTTCTCTTCCTCTTCTATGCTATTTCCTTCTCTTGTGTTTTGTTTAATCTGTTTTTATTGTATACTAAAATAAAAGCTGCAAAGTTTCCTTTTTTATAATATCCCCCCCTCCAAACTAAAACGTTAGATAAAAACACTGATCCAGAGGAAAAGAAGGGGGTAGAGAAAGGACGGAAAAAGAAAAAGAGGTAGTGATAGAGAGATTTTTTAAAAGTTGGCTTCTTTAGCCTCGCACAGCCTCCCGCGGCTGGAGAGGCATGCAAGGCTTTTCCCCAGGAGGGAGAAGGGACTGACTGGCCACGTCAGTGCCTTCTCCCTCCTGGGGAAAAGCCCTCAAGACCCGCGCAAAGCTTGTGTGTGGCTCTTGGGGGCTTTTCCTGCCTGCCTCCCCCCCTGCATTCGCTCCACAGGAAGCCCAGACTTTCCCCCTTAGTTTTTAAGATGGGAAAAGTGCGTCCTATGGAGCAAAAAATACGGTATTTAAAAGATGGCCAAAGCAGGTAAGTTCCCTGTCCAAAATTAAGATATACAGTGTTACCTCGGTTAGTTCTTGGTATGAGCTTTCGTGTGCATGCACACTTCTTCAGATACACTGAAACAGAAGTTGCCAGATCCTTCTATATACTGAGAAGGTGGGGAGGGGTATTACTCAGAAGGGTGGTGGGAATGGGTGATTGGCAGATAGCTGAGATGAGTCTGTTGACGACTCTTAACGACTGTAATAGGTCTTACAGGAAAAGGCAAGGGGTGAGAAGGTGAAAAAATAGCTCAGTCATGTATAATGAGATAAGAATCCAATGTCTTTGTTCAGACCAGGTCTCTCCATGGTTTTAAGTTTGGTAATGAGTTGCAATTCAGCAGCTTCTCTTTCCAGTCTATTTCTGAAATTCCTTTGTAGTAAAACAGCTACTTTGAGATCTTGTATAGAATGTCCTGGGAGATTGAAGTGTTCTCCTACTGGTTTCTCTGTCTTGTGATTCTTGATGTCAGATTTATGTCCGTTTATTCTTTGGCATAAGGTTTGGCCAGTTTGTCCAATATAGAGAGCTGAAGGACACTGTTGGCATCCAAAATTTAAGATGCCTCGCAATACGAAATTAATCCGTTCCGCGAGTCTCTTCGTCTTGCGGTTTTTTCGTCTTGCGAAGCACGGCTATTAGCGGCTTAGCGGCTATTAGCGGCTTAGCGCCTTTAAGAAAAAGGAAACAAACTCACAAGAACTCGCAAGGCGTTTCGTCTTGCCAAGCAAGCCCATAGGGAAATTTGTCTTGCGGAACGACTCAAAAAACGGAAAACCCTTTCGTCTTGCGAGTTTTTCGTCTTGCGAGGCATTCGTCTTGCGGGGCACCACTGTACAGTGTTACCTCGGGTTACATACGCTTCAGGTTACATACGCTTCAGGTTAAAGACTAACAGCAGCAGCAGGAGGCCCCATGAGCTAAAGTGGTGCTTCAGGTTAAGAACAGTTTCAGGTTAAGAACAGACCTTCAGAACGAATTAAGTTCTTAACCCGAAGTACCACTGTACTTAAATGTTACATTATTGTGAGAAGTTACAAAGGACGAGGCAGGGGGCCTTCTCGGTAGGGGCACCCACCCTGTGGAACGCCCTCCCATCAGATGTCAAGGAAATAACTATGCAACTTTTAGAGGACTTCTGAAGGCACCTCTGTATTGGGAAGTTTTTGATGTTTGATGTTTTATTATGTTTTTCTATTTGTTGGAATTTGCCCAGAGTGGCCACCCAGTCAGATGGGCAAGGTAAAAATAATAAAATTATCATTATTGTTACTACAGGGTTCACTGCCTGAGATTCAAAAAGCCTGGCTCTGTTTTGGGATGGAGTTTGTTTGGTTCAGTCATGGAATCTGTCAAGCAACTCTTTGGTCAAAAATCACTCTGAAGCCTACATTTAAGAAGGCCTGGGCAGTTCAGACAGCCTGATCATGGTTTTAAACGGCAGAACTGGAGGAAGAATATTCACAGGGAAAACAATCAATAGCCATCCATCCAAGGTTTGCTGTGGGAGTGTTAACATCCCAGGTGCTGTGGGTGGCGCTGTTGAGCCCCATCGAAATATCAGAGGTTCGTCACATGGAGAGATGTCTTGAATTACAAAACAGATAGGATGATCCAATAGGGAGCCTTACCGAGAGAGTCCAAGATCCCACGATTCTCCTCCATGACTTCCTTATGGAGAGCTCTCTGGTCAGGATCCAGCAACGCCCACTCCTCGTCTGTGAAATGGACAGCCACATCTTCAAAGCACACTGGACCCTAACAGAACAGGAAAAAGGCTGTCCTCTTAGAGAACATTCACTTGGCTCTGTTGTTTTCTACAGCGGCCAGACTCCTCTCTGCCTTCCTCATCCCTCTCTCCTGCTGCAGCTTCTGCCTCGGAGTCTGGGCTGCTCTCTGCCACAGACTCCCTCTGCTCCCTGAGCCCTCTTCCCTCTCCAGCTTCAGACCCCTCCTTCTCCTCCTCCTCCTCCCAGTCAGCTCCCTCTTCTCTGGCTCCTCCCACCATTCCTCTGCATCCAACTGTGTCCAGCCAGTCTGCATCCAAGCAGTCCTTCCCCACAAGGCTCCTTCCCCCTACCTGATCTGGGTCCACAGCTGCTGCCTCCCCTCCACCACCATGAAAAGATGAAGGAGCAGGTCTTGGTGGCATCATTCCGTCACCTGGGAGAGACCAAGGTAAGTGGAAACCGTGAGCGCCTGCTTCTCTCAGAGGTGAAACAGTGCATCTCTACGTACAGATGGGGCTTCGTCCAAGCCTCCCCTGCTAGCTTCCGGTTCCGCTCTGCCTTAATGGAGGCAGCGGGAGATCGTTGGAGAAGGAAAAACAAGCATGACTGAGGGTAATTCTCCTTGCAAGTTTCCCCCAGGGACAGGGGGGAACGGGCTTGACTCCCAGTTTGTCTTGGTACCAGGTTCCGGCTCCGGCATGGATTGCGAGAGGCAAGAAGGCGCTGAGTGCAAAAGCCCTTTGCCTGCTGAAAACCCTCCTTCGCCGCCATTAAGAAGCAGAGGTTCTCCTGTCAATCAGAGCTCAATTTGGACTAATGTACAGGCGTTGCTGGAAGAGATGAGATCATAAACTGCGGAATTAAACCAGCTGCAAAGTCTTTAAGGTTTGAATTTGGGAATAAACTTCCATTTGCTGCAAAAGACAGTGAGTGGGGGGAGGGGAGCCTATGGCTTCTTTATATAAAGTTTTCTTCTCTACACTAATGAATTGGCAGCCCGCTATTGAATACTGGTTGAATATATCTATGTACAGGTGAGCAGGGATGAAACTGGATTGCAGATATGGAATATAACATCAAATGGAACTGTGTGTGTAAAAACAAAAAGGAAAAAGGGAGGGAAGCTCTATTTTACAAAATGTTTACGATGGAAAATTAGAGGTGACTCTTCCCCATCCTGTATTATATACAGACTGAAATGATTAATGCTAAAAGGACTTGGAATTTAATCTAATTGGATAAATGCGCATTTATCTTCGGCCATACAGAGGGATGTAAGGAATCTGAAAGTTGTGAGGGAGCTGATAAGGTTCATTACTGAGTAATTGGCAGTTCTTACCGATCCCTCTCCTTCCCAAGCAGAGAAGAAAAATGGCAAAAACTGATTATTTATTGGGATAGTGTGATTTTTGCAGCTGCTGTTAAAGTTGCCACACAACGAAGCACAGGACAGAGCGATGGAGAATTTCTGAAACCACAATGGGATATTAGCTCCGCCCAAGGAATGATGGAGAACAGCAACAGCCAGGAAAAGATAAAACATTTTGCAAGGACAGGAAGAAATATCACGAACAGAAAGATTGCCACACACAGGAAGAGTAAGGAGTGCCTCACTTGTAGTTTTATATATTATTTGATGTTTCCATACGAATGGAAGTCATTAATACTGCAGCTGTTGTATAAAGGATTGTTATCTTGACAGGAGTGTAATTGAAATTAATAAGATTTTGGAATGGAGAAATCAAGAAAATCATCAAACCATCAGTTTTAGCATGCGGGGGAGGGGCACCTATATTATATAATTTGGTATCTTAAAGATTGGTATTACTAATTGTATTGTAATTTCGCATTGTTCTAATGAGGCCATTATTGAACTGTAATTGTAAATTAATCAAATTACTATCATAAATGTCTCCTCTGCTGAGTACATTTGGACATTTGTACGCATTTCATATAATAGTTGTGCAAAAATACATCTCCCCCCCCCCCCCGAGCTCTGGGCTCCAGGTGACTTCCCCCAAAAGATGTAAAGAAATCACAGATTAGTTTCAAAACCAAGAGAATGTGACAAAACGGGGGAGAAAACACTCCTTCCTCCTTACCCAGAGGCCTCACTCTGGCGTCCAACGGAGTCTTCTCTGCCTCAGAAGAATCAAGACCCATTTCTGCCAAAAGATCCTTCCTCTGAAAGAGCAACAAGGATTCAAAACAGAGAATGGGGAGAAGGGTTAGAGAAGGAATGGCAGAGGCAAGCGCTTTCGGGGGACAGAGGTGAAAGCTGCTTCCTGCTTCTGCTAGACTGGTGTCTGGGGTTGGCTGCCAGGACCATGAAACATTGGTCCTCAAGGATCTTCACTGGCTCCCAGAACGTTTCCCAGCACAATTCAAAGCCCTAAACGGCCTCAAAGGCCCAGTATACCCAAAGGAGCGTCTCCATGAACTGAAGTCCAGTTCCGAGGGTCTTCTGCTGATTCCCTCACTGTGATAAGTGAAGTTACAGGGAACCAGGCAGAAGACCTTCTCCACAGTGGCCCCCACCCTGGGGAATGCCCTCCCATCAGGTGAGAAGGAGATAAAAAACTGTGTAACTTTTAGAAGACATCTGATGTTTTCTTATGCGTTTATATGTGCTGGAAGGCACACAGCCACATGGGTGTCATTAATAAAAATAATAATAATAATATGCTTTCCAAAAAAGGATGGGCCATTAGGAATTGATATGGGAATATTCTCCCTCCTCTTTGGAGCCCCTTGGGAGTATCCAGAGGAAAGTTTCTCTCACCTGCTGCTCTGCCTGCTTCCTCTCCTCTGCCTGACTCAGGAGGAAACCTTCGGCCAGGGCCACCGCCTGGGAACTGGTCTCCGCTCCGCATTCCCTCACCCAGTTCTCCATCTCCAGAGGAAGGACAGCCAGGAACTGCTCCAAGATCACCAGGTCCAGCATCTCAGCTTTCGTGTGCCTTTCTGGCTTCAGCCATTGACGGCAAAGGTGGTAGAGTTGGTTGCAAACCTCTCGGGGTCCTTTGGCCTCCTGGTAGCAGAACTGCCTGAGCTGCTGGCTCTGCACCTCTGAGCGGAGGGTGTCCTCCTCACCCAGTTCCTTCTTCACAGAGTTTTCCCAGAATTCCCCACTGCTCCCCATTTCCATGGCATGGCCTCTTCCTACTTCAGGGCCAGCTGAGTCTTGCTCATCCATCTCTGTTCTCAGGACACCTCCAGGAGATCAGAAGGTGCCCCTTGGTCCTCTGCCAAGTTCTAATGGGAGGTGCAGCAAATCCTATGAATCAAACACACTATTCTATTGTAAGATCAATACACAGCCAAGAGAAGAAGAATGTTCCCTGAGGAAGCATGGATAAGTCTTCCTAGGAACCAGGGCTGGATTGCCACCGTCCCTGTTGTTGTTTAGTGGTGTCCGCCTCTTTGTGACCCCCTGGACCAGAGCACGCCAGGCCCTCCTGTCATTCACTGCCTCCCGCAGTTTAGTCAAACAAATAAAGAATTAGGGAGGGGAAATGCCCGACATACAGAGATTTATGAATAGAGAGAGAAGCTAAAGCGTTTGCAAGGAGGACGGTTTGTAAGCAGAGGTATTCCTGTACTTCTCCTTCGTAGTCTTTCCCTCCTAATATCCTTCTCCCTCATAATAATGTCCCTCTAAATATCCTTCTCCCTCATAATAATGTCCGTCTTAATATCCTTCTCCCTCATGTCCCTCTTAATATCCTTCTCCCTCACAATAATGTCCCTCTTAATATCCTTCTCCCTCATAATAATGTCCCTCTTAATATCCTTCTCCCTCACAATTATGTCCCTCTTAATATACTTCTCCCTCATAATAATGTCCCTCTTAATATACTTCTCCCTCATAATAATGTCCCTCTTAATATCCTCCTCCCTCACAATAATGTCCCTCCTAATATACTTCTCCTTCATAATAATGTCCCACCTAATATACTTCTCCTTCATAATAATGTCCCTCTTAATATCCTTCTCCCTCATAATAATGTCCCTCTTAATATACTTCTCCCTCACAATTATGTCCCTCTTAATATCCTTCTCCCTCACAATTATGTCCCTCTTAATATCCTTCTCCCTCACAATCATGTCCCTCTTAATATCCTTCTCCCTCACAATTATGTCCCTCTTAATATCCTTCTCCCTCACATTAATGTCCCTCTTAATATCCTTCTCCCTCACAATCATGTCCCTCTTAATATCCTTCTCCCTCATAATAATGTCCCCCTTAATATCCTTCTCCCTCACAATTATGTCCCTCTTAATATCCTTCTCCCTCACAATTATGTCCCTCTTAATATCCTTCTCCCTCACAATCATGTCCCTCTTAATATCCTTCTCCCTCACAATCATGTCCCTCTTAATATCCTTCTCCCTCACAATCATGTCCCCCTTAATATCCTTCTCCCTCACAATCATGTCCCTCTTAATATCCTTCTCCCTCACAATCATGTCCCTCTTAATATCCTTCTCCCTCACAATCATGTCCCTCTTAATATCCTTCTCCCTCACAATCATGTCCCTCTTAATATCCTTCTCCCTCACAATCATGTCCCTCTTAATATCCTTCTCCCTCACAATCATTTCCCTCTTAATATCCTTCTCCCTCACAATCATGTCCCTCTTAATATCCTTCTCCCTCACAATCATGTCCCTCTTAATATACTTCTCCCTCACAATTATGTCCCTCTTAATATCCTTTTCCCTCACAATCATGTCCCTCTTAATATCCTTCTCCCTCACAATTATGTCCCTCTTAATATCCTTCTCCCTCATAATAATGTCCCCCTTAATATCCTTCTCCCTCACAATTATGTCCCTCTTAATATCCTTCTCCCTCACAATTATGTCCCTCTTAATATCCTTCTCCCTCACAATCATGTCCCTCTTAGTATCCTTCTCCCTCACAATCATGTCCCTCTTAATATCCTTCTCCCTCACAATTATGTCCCTCTTAATATCCTTCTCCCTCACAATCATGTCCCTCTTAATATCCTTCTCCCTCACAATCATGTCCCTCTTAATATCCTTCTCCCTCACAATCATGTCCCTCTTAATATCCTTCTCCCTCACAATCATGTCCCTCTTAATATCCTTCTCCCTCACAATTATGTCCCTCTTAATATTCTTCTCCCTCATAATTATGTCCCTCTTAATATCCTTCTCCCTCATAAAATGTCCCTCTTAATATCCTTCTCCCTCATAATAATGTCCCTCTTAATGTCCTTCTCCCTCACAATCATGTCCGTCTTAATGTCCTTCTCCCTCATAATAATGTCCCTCTTAACATCCTTCTCCCTCATAATTATGTCCCTCTTAATGTCCTTCTCCCTCATAAAATGTCCCTCTTAATATCCTTCTCCCTCATAATAATGTCCCTCTTAATATCCTTCTCCCTCATAATTATGTCCCTCTAAATGTCCTTCTCCCTCATAATAATGTCCCTCTTAATATCCTTCTCCCTCATAATTATGTCCCTCTTAATGTCCTTCTCCCTCATAAAATGTCCCTCTTAATATCATTCTCCCTCACAATCATGTCCCTCTTAATGTCCTTCTCCCTCATAATAATGTCCCTCTTAATATCCTTCTCCCTCATAATTATGTCCCTCTTAATATCCTTCTCCCTCATAAAATGTCCCTCTTAATATCCTTCTCCCTCATAATTATGTCCCTCTTAATATCCTTCTCCCTCATAAAATGTCCCTCTTAATGTCCTTCTCCCTCATAAAATGTCCCTCTTAATATCCTTCTCCCTCATAATTATGTCCCTCTTAATATCCTTCTCCCTCATAAAATGTCCCTCTTAATATCCTTCTCCCTCATAATAATGTCCCTCTTAATGTCCTTCTCCCTCATAAAATGTCCCTCTTAATATCCTTCTCCCTCACAATTATGTCCCTCTTAATATCCTTCTCCCTCACAATCATGTCCCTCTTAATATCCTTCTCCCTCACAATTATGTCCCTCTTAATATACTTCTCCCTCACAATTATGTCCCTCTTAATATCCTTTTCCCTCACAATCATGTCCCTCTTAATATACTTCTCCCTCACAATTATGTCCCTCTTAATATCCTTTTCCCTCACAATCATGTCCCTCTTAATATCCTTTTCCCTCACAATCATGTCCCTCTTAATATCCTTCTCCCTCATAATAATGTCCCCCTTAATATCCTTCTCCCTCACAATTATGTCCCTCTTAGTATCCTTCTCCCTCATAATAATGTCCCCCTTAATATCCTTCTCCCTCACAATTATGTCCCTCTTAATATCCTTCTCCCTCACAATTATGTCCCTCTTAATATCCTTCTCCCTCACAATTATGTCCCTCTTAATATCCTTCTCCCTCATAATAATGTCCCCCTTAATATCCTTCTCCCTCACAATTATGTCCCTCTTAATATCCTTCTCCCTCACAATTATGTCCCTCTTAATATCCTTCTCCCTCACAATTGTTGTTTAGTCGTTTAGTGGTGTCCGACTCTTCGTGACCCCCTGGACCAGAGCACGCCAGGCACTTCTGTCCTCCACTGCCTCCCGCAGTTTGGTCAAACTCATGCTGGCAGCTTCGAGAACACTGTCCCACCATCTCGTCCTCTGTCGTCCCCTTCTCCTTGTGCCCTCCATCTTTCCTAACATCAGGGTCTTTTCCAGGGAGTCTTCTCTTCTCATGAGGTGGCCAAAGTCTTGGAGCCTCAGCTTCACGATCTGTCCTTCGCGTGTGGTAAAACTTACTAATTGGGAGTCTCAGGCAAGATTTGTTCAAATAAACATTATTGATTTTATTTAACAAGGAAGTTTATGACACGAGTGGATAAAACGAAGGATACCTCAGTTTACAATGTTATTTCCCTTCAAGGTTTTCTCAGTTGTTTCACATGTAATACTTTGGCTCTTAACAAGGTGGCACTTTCTGCCAGTTACCCTACTCCCAAGGTACTCCAAGCCAAAGACCCAAGGGATCTCTGGTTTGGGAGTCTTCTCTTTCTAGAAGGATCTCTCCCCTCCTGACTGGGATGAGAGCTCAGCATCCGGTCTCTTTCCAGCTCCTCCTTCTCCTGGCTCAGCCTCCCAGTTCATTCCTGGCCTGATTTACTCTCCCAGGACACCACACACTCTCCTTCCCACTAAGCTCAGAGACTCCTTTCTCTAGCTGGTGATCTTTTCCTCAGAGCGGATGTTTCCACCCAGAACCAGCTCCTCTCACTCCCCATCTTCCCCACCTCCCTCCAAAGCTCCTAGCCATGGGAGGAACTGGGCCCAGGTCTCCCCACTCCAGGGCTCTTAGTCCGTCCACTAAACCACATGGGGTGTCTTTGGGTGTAATAATAATAATAATTTATTATTTATACCCCCGCCCATCTGACTCAGCCTCCCCAGCCTCTCTGGGTGGCTTCAAAAAAAATAATATTAAAATACTGTAATACATCAAATATTTAAAGCTTCCCTAAACGGCTGCCTTGAGATGTCTTCTAAAAGTCTGGTAGTTCTTGTTCTCTTTGACATCTGCTGGGAGGTTGTTCTACCACTGAGAAGGCCCTCAGCCAGAAGACCCTCGGCGCTGGACCTCAGTGTCCGGGTAGAATGATGGGGGTGGAGACGCTCCTTCAGGAACACTGGGCTGAAGCCATTTAGGGCTTTCAAGGTCAGCACAAACACTCTGAATTGTACTCGGAAACGTACTGGGAGCCAATGTAGGCCTTTCAAGACTGGTGTTACATGGTCTCGGTGGCCGCTCCCAGTCACCAGTCTGGCTACCACATTCTGGATTAGTTGTAGTTTCCGGGTCACCTTCAAAGGTAGTCCCACATAGAGCACATTGCAGTAGTCCAAACAGGAGATAACCAGAGCATGCACCACTCTGGTGAGACAGTCCGCAGGCAGATAGGGTCTCATCCTGCGTACCAGATGGAGCTGGTAAACAGCTGCCCTGGACACAGATTTGACCTGTGCCTCCATGGACAGCTGTGAGTCCAAAATGACTCCCAGGCTGCGCACCCGGTCCTTCAGGGGCACAGTTGCCCCATTCAGGACCATGGAGTCCTCTACACTGGCCCGCCTCCTGTCCCCCCAAAACAGTACTTCTGTCTTGTCAGGATTTCAATCTCAATCTGTTAGCCACCATCCATCCTCCACCGCCTCCAGAAACTCACACAGGACCTTCACTGGTTCTGATTTGAAAGAGAGGTAGAGCTGGGTATCATCCGCATACTGATGAACACCCAGCCCAAATCCCCTGATGATCTCTCCCAGCGGCTGCATGTAAATGTTGAAAAGCATGGGGGAGAGGACAGAACCCTGAGGCACCCCACAAGTGAGAGCCCAGGGGTCTGAACACTCATCCCCCCCACCACTTTCTGAACACGGCCCAGGAGGAAGGAGCGGAACCACTGTATGACAGTGCCCCCAGCTCCCAGACCCTCAAGATGGTCCAGAAGGATGTTATGGTCGATGGTATCAAACGCCGCTGAGAGATCCAGCAGAACTAGGAAACAGCTCTCACCTTTGTCCCTAGCCCGCCGGAGATCATCAACCAGCGTGACCAAGGCAGTTTCAGTCCCATGGTGAGGCCTGAATCCCGACTGGAAGGGATCCAAATGGTCCGCTTCTTCCAGGCGTGCCTGGAGTTGTTCAGCAACCACTCGCTCAATCACCTTGCCCAAGAATGGAAGATTTGAGACTGAGCGATAGTTGGCCATCGTGGCCGCATCTAAAGATGGTTTTTTAAGAAGCGGTTTAATAACCGCCTCTTTCAGCGGGTCTGGGAAGGCTCCCTCACAGAGGGAAGCATTCACCACCCCACGAAGCCCATCACCCAGTCCTTCCCGGCTAGCTTTCGGAGGGCTCCCCGTGCTTTGGGGTGACAGGCTGCCGCCCCAAGCCTCGCGCACCCGGCGGGACCTCCTGCCAGGCACACGAGGCTTGCAGACACTTGCCCGAAGCAGGGGGAGCCCTCCGGAGGGCTCCCCGTGCTTCGGACGACATGCTGCCGCCCCAAGCCTCGCGCTCCCGGCGGGACCTCCTGCCGGGCGCGCAAGGCTTGCAGACACTCGCGGGGGCTGCAGGCTGCTGCCTGCAAGCCTTGTGAGCCCGCGGGAACTCCCACCGGGCTTGCAAGGCTTGCGGATAGCTTCCTGAAGCCCGGAGAGCAAGAGGGGTCGGTGTGCACCGATGCCTCTCACTCTCTAGGCTTCAGCGAAAGCCTGCATTCGCCCCATAGGACGCACACACATTTCCCCTTCATTTTTGAAGGGGAAAAAGTGCGTCCTACGGGGCGAAAAATACGGTAAAAGAAAACAAAAACTCCCTCTTTCTTGATTTCTCATCTTTAGTTAACTTATTTTCCTGACTTCCTCACGTCTCCCTTTTTTGTATCCCTTTTAAAAATTGGTTCAGCAAATTCATATCCTATTAGTTTATCTATTATCCATCCCATCTTACATTTTACCTTGTTGCTAGAACCCCTTCAATTCATTTCAATGTCATCAGCTTTCAAAAATTTTACAATATATCTGCAAATAAGTTTTAAATTTCCTCCAATCTTCTTCCACCAGCTCTTCTCCCTGGTCTCGGATTCTGCCAGTCATTTCCGCCATCTCCATGTAGTCTATTAGTTGCATCTGCCATTCTTCCAAGGTGGGTAGGTCTTGTGTCTTCCAATGCTCTGCAATGAGAATTCTTGCTGCTGCTGTAGCATACATAAAAAAAGTTCTATCCTTCTTTAACACCAATTGGCCAACTATGCCTAGGAGAAAGGCCTCTGGTTTCTTCGGGAAAGTATATTTAAATACCTTTTTCAGTTCATTATATATCATTTCCCAGAAAGCCTTAATCCTTGGGCACGTCCGCCAAAGGTGAAAAAATGTACCTTCAATTTCTTTACATTTCCAACATTTGTTATCGGGCAAGTGATATATTTTTGCAAGCTTGACTGGAGTCATGTACCACCTGTACATCATTTTCATAATATTCTCTCTTAGGGCATTACATGCCGTAAATTTAATCCCGGTGGTCCACAACTTCTCCCAGTCAGCAAACATAATATTATATCCTATATCTTGTGCCCATTTTATCATTGCAGATTTTACCGTTTCTTCCTCGGTATTCCATTTCAACAGCAGATTATACATTCTTGAAAGTATCTTAGCATTGGGTTCTAACAATTCTGTTTCTAACTTTGATTTTTCCACCTGGAAACCAATTTTTTTATCCAAGTTATAAACCTCTCTTATTTGAAAATAATGTAACCAGTCTCGCACCTTCTCTTTAAGTTTGTCATAACTCTGCAATTTCAGTTTGTCACCTTCCTGTTCTAAAATTTCCCAATATTTTGGCCATTTAGCCTCCATGTTGAGTTTTTTCAAAGCTTTCGCTTCCATATGTGATAGCCACCTTGGGGTTTTACTCTCCAGAAAATCTTTGTACCTTGTCCAGACATTAAACAATGCTTTCCTGACAATATGGTTTTTAAATGCCTTATGTGCTTTTACCTTGCCATACCATAGATATGCATGCCACCCAAATATGTTATCATACCTGTCAGGGGTTCAGGAGAAGGTGGGATTCATCATGTCCCATTTGCATGGAGATGCTAAAGCATGGCTGCGCAATTTGTGGAGAGATAAGGATCCGGCGCTCCAAAATGCGGATGCCTTTATTAAAGCGATGGATGGGTGCTTTTTATCAAGCATAGACGTGGATCTTGCTCGGAAGGAGGTACATGGACTGAAGCAAGGGAGGGCCAGCGTAAGGCAGTACCATGCCCGCTTTTTCGCTTTGGTCAGTGCCCTGGAATGGGACAGAGATTCGGCTCCAGTCAGAGACCTGTTTTGGGAAGGATTGAACAGCGCGGTTAAAGATGAAATTGCAAGGGGGGAGAGACCCCGGACCACGCAGGAGATCGTTCAGAGGGCGCTGGCGGTGGGAGTGCGGCTGGAAGAACGTCCGTGGAGCAGGGACGAAGGGCGTGGAGGGCGCGAACCAGCCAGGGGCTACTCCTTCCTTCCCAGAGAAGCAGCGCGTGCGCAATCCACGCCTCCGCCAGGAGGAGGAGCGGAACCTATGGAGGTTGGAGGTGCAAGGGCTCAGTCAGCAACCAGAGCCCTAGCACCGGGAGCAGTGAAAGCGAAGCCTCCTAGAGGGAACAGGAAGTGTTACGTCTGCGATGATCCCCAGCATATGGCGAAAGAGTGTCCCCAGCGGCTCCACAAGCACACTGCAGCCTCAGCAATGGTAACTGCAGCAACGCAGCAAGGAGAACCACAGCAGGGAAACGACGGAGTCTGGCTGGAGACAGAGGCACTGGGGCCCAGCCAGATGTGTCAGTGAAGCAGTCCCCAGAGATTTTGCAGCCCATGGACCCCCTCCCGCCCAAACCAGTAGTGAGGCTCACCGCATCGCTCCAGCTGCCCAATGGAATCACCATGGACGTGCCAATCACCATTGACTCAGGAAGCAATGCGGACTTTATAGGGCAAGACTTTGTCGACCGGCACGCTATACAGTTGCTGCCTGCCACGCTGCCCCTGCAGGTTGTCACGGTGGATGGCAGGGAGTTGCTTGGAGGGCAAGTGGTGAAGCAAACGCCACCAATGGTGATGCGACTTGGGAATCACAGGGAAGTCATCAGCTTCAACGTCACTCAACTATCGGACACGCCCATTGTATTGGGCATGAGTTGGCTGGACAAGCACAGCCCGACGCTGGCTTGGTACCAGAGGCAGCTGACCTTCGGCTCTTCCTTTTGTGCTGAACACTGCATCCTGCCCCGGCAGGAAGGAGAGGAAGAGGAGTCACAGCTGCAGCTAGGCACGCTGCAAGCGGTTCCCCACAAGTACGCAGAATTTTTGGAGGTTTTCTGCGAGAAGGAGGCGGACAGGCTACCCCCCCCCACAGACCATATGACTGCAAAATTGACCTGCTGCCAGGGGCGGCGCTGCCCAAAGAGAAGCTGTATTCCATGTCTGAGGACGAACTACAGGAACTCAAGGAGTTCATAGATCATAATTTGGAGCGCGGTTTCATCCGAGAGTCCAAGGCAGCGGGGGGCAGTCCTGTATTCTTTGTTAAGAAGAAGGACACGCCCCAAAAAAGGCTCGTAGTGGACTATCGGACCTTGAACAGTGTGACCAAGCCATCGGACTTCCCCATGCCCCGAATCGACGACCTCCTCGCAAAAGTACGCAAGGGCAGCGTGTTCACCAAGTTGGACCTGCGAGGGGCGTACAACCTCATTCGCATGCGGGAGGGAGATGAGTGGAAGACAGCCATGTTCACGCCCCTAGGCACCTACGAATATAGAGTTATGCCTTTTGGACTGCAAAATGGCTCCCACTGTTTTCAAGCTTTCATGCATCACGTGTTAGCGGGGCTCCTCTACAAGACATGCGTCTGCTTCTTGGATGACATCCTGATCTTTTCGGAATCGCAGCAGGAGCATGACAGACACGTCAAGGAAGTGCTGAGCAGGCTACAGCAGCATAGGCTTTACGCCAAGCTGGAGAAGTGCCAGTTCGACGTGACGGAGGTGGATTTCCTGGGCTACAAGTTGTCTGACAAGGGGCTCGCCATGGACAGCGCCAAGGTTCGAGCAGTGTTGGATTGGAAAAGCCCGTGCAACCGGAAGGAAGTCCAGCGGTTTGTCGGCTTTGCGAACTTCTATCGCAAGTTTATCAAGGGCTTTGCTATGCAAACAGCGGCCATCACGGACACGCTCAGCTCCAAGAAAAAGAAGTTCATCTGGACGGAGCAGGTGGAGCAGTCCTTTCAGGCACTCAATGTCTCTTCGCGTCGGAAGAGCAGCTACTGCATGTCAACCCCAGCAGGCCGATGAGGGTGGAGACAGACGCTTCGGACAGAGCCGTGGGAGCAGTCCTGCTGCAGAAAGACCCGCAGGGGGCTTGGAGGCCGGGAGCTTTCTACTCCAGGAAGCTCAGCAAATCTGAACAGAACTACACCATCTGGGACTGGGAGTTGCTTGCCATTCATGCAGCATTCAAGGCGTGGAGGCACTTCCTGATCGGCGCCAAGCACACGGTGCAGGTCTGCACGGACCACAAGAATCTGGAGCACTGGCGCACGGCGCAGTTCCTGAACCAGAGGCAGATACGTTGGGCTGAGTTCTTTGCGAACTTCGACTTCCGAATAGAGTATGTCCCGGGAGACACCAACGTCATGGCGGATGCCCTCTCCCGTAAACCGCAGTATCTGGAGGAGGCGACGCCAGCGGCCGCCATGCACATCTTCGCACCGACAGTGTGGGCGTGCGCTGCGGCAACAGTTGACCTGGATGCGGTGCGACGAGCGTTGCAGGATGACTCCTTCGCGCAAGCAAAGATGGCAGAGGTGCACAGGGGCACGGCAGCGAACGACGAGTTCCAGCTGCGAGATGGATTGCTCATCCGTAAAGGGGCCATCTACGTGCCGGGAGACGAACTTCGCGCCAAGGTACTGCAGCAGCTGCACGACGCGCCCACTGCCGGGCACTTTGGCAAGGAGAAGATGGTGGAATTAGTCGCCAGAGACTTCTGGTGGCCCGGAATGAGAGGGGAAGTCGCGGACTACGTGGCGAGGTGCGACACCTGCCAGAGGGCCAAACCAGTGCACAGACCGCCGGCCGGACTGCTGGAACTGCTGCAGACTCCGTTCGAACCATGGGAGAGAGTGGCCCTGGACTTTGTCACGGATCTGCCCAGCTCGAGGGGCAAGACGGCTGTGCTAGTGGTGGTGGACTTGTTCTCCAAGATGGCACATTTCATTCCGTGTGCGAAGGTGGCCACGGCGGAACAAACCGCCAAACTGTTCATAGATCACGTGTTCAAGGTTCACGGTCTGCCGCGGTCTATTCTGTCCGACCGGGGGCGACAGTTCATCTCGAACTTCTGGCAGAAGCTGATGGGCTTCCTGAACGTCAAAATCAACCTGGCTTCGGCTAGACACCCGCAGACCAACGGACAAGCGGAGCGAGTCAATGCCATCATGCAGCAGTACCTGAGGTGTTATGCGACTCAACAGCCCGCGACATGGGTGGATTACCTGCCTCTCGCCGAGTTCGCCTACAACAACACGAAGCACGTGTCCACGGGGGTGACGCCGTTCTTCGCCAACAACGGAAGGCACCCCAGAACATTCCCGGGACTGGAAAGCATGGGGGAGGGGGAGCCGCAGACAGCAGATGCGTTCGCGTCGGAGTTGCAGGAGGTCCACGATCAGCTTCGGCGGCACCTGGAGCTGGCTAAGCACGCATACAAGGTACAAGCGGACAAACACAGGAGGGTTGGCGAAGAGATCTGTGTGGGCGACTGGGTATGGTTGGCAGCCCACGCAGTGCCGGCCAGGTCGTTAGCGAAGAAGAAACTAGGGCATAAACAACTGGGACCCTACCAAGTCGAAGAGCAGGTCAACCCGGTAGCCTTCAGGCTGACGCTTCCGGAAGGCTCCAGGATGCATCCGGTGTTCCACAGATCGGTGCTCACTCCCTACAAGACACCTCACAGGTTTCAGGAACCAGGAACGGCGCCGAGTCCGCTCCGAGAGGGGACCGAGCGAAGGGGGGTGCCACAGGAGGAGCCCATCAACGAAGTCACAGAAATTTTGGACTCGAGATGGGGGGAAGAGGGAGTAGAATACCTTCTCGCCAGAGAGGGCACCCCGGCCAGTGCCAACAGCTGGGTGCCGGGCTACGCTTTGGAGGAACCTCTGCTCAAAGACGAGTTTCATGCCCTCTTCCCACACAGGCCCATGCCAGCAGACTTTTTTGACGATTGGCTTTTCACACCGACGCTTTCAGCCAGCACGTTCCGGGGGTTCGACTCGGATGAGGAACCGACAATGCACACACGTTCCCCGGAGGGGTCGACAGCGGGATCTGCATCAGAACCCTCGTATTGGTGGGACGATAGGCCAGAGGAACAGTGGCGCAGGAAGTGGCTGGAGGTTGCAAGTCGAGCGACGGACCCGGGAACGACTGAGGCGGAGACGGACGTGGACATGTACGGGGAGGATTTTGGGTTCGAGTACGGAGGCACAGAGATGGAGGCAGAGGTGACCGTTGTCGACGAGCGCAAGGAGGAAGAACCGGAAGTCTTCAGTTGGAGGCCCGCCACGGGAAGCGAACTGTATCCGACATTCGTCCCCATGACACCGCAGCACCCAGCTCCCGCACCGGAAGGAGGGGAGGGGGGAAGGGGGGGCTTCGAGGGGGGATGGATGTCAGGGGTTCAGGAGCAGAGGCGAGGGCAAGGGAGGAAACAGAGAGCGAAGGGGAGGAGGCAGAAGAAAAGATGAGTGATGACGACGACCCGAGATCTCCGAGTCTTTCCAGTGAATCAGAAGATTCACAGGAAGGGGCGCCAGTGGCCAGAGCAAGGGGGGAGCCTAGGGGGACACCCCAGGAAGAAGGGTCCAGAGGGGGCTCAGAGAGCAGCAGTTGGAAATCGGGACCAGCATCACCAACAGAACGCAGTGGAGAGGAAGGGCGCCAGGTACCGAGCTCTGGCAGCTCGCAGCAGGAGGGAGGGCATGAGTCAGGAGTGGCCACACCTCCATCGGGGAGCGAAGAAACGGTCAGGCGGAGAGTGGAAGGTTGGGCGCGCGCGCCAAGTTCAAATGCACAGGAAGGTGGCGCAGTAAGCAGCCGGGAAAGGGAGCCAGGTCCTAAAGCCCGACGCAAGGAGACAGAAGGGTCCGGGGGGTCAGCGTCAGAAGCGTCCCGGAAGGAAGAGACCACGGGGGGCAGAGGGACCCAGAGAAGAACGGTCAGGCAGAAAAGGTGGAGTAAGGCTAGGGCATTTAGCTGGTGTACAGGGGGCGGAGACTCAGACGGAGCTTCGCCGGTCTAACCCATAAGACGTAGAGTTGCACGCAGCAGCTTGAGAATGGAAACTGTAACTCAATAAAGACTTTTACAAAGTGATCGCTGGCTAGCGTGATCCTCTGTGAGCTAGGATCTGGAAGCAGCTCT
This sequence comes from Podarcis liolepis, assembly GCF_965112155.1. Lineage (NCBI taxonomy): Eukaryota > Metazoa > Chordata > Lepidosauria > Squamata > Lacertidae > Podarcis > Podarcis liolepis. The sequence continues at coordinate 93,779,907 of NC_139561.1, read as the reverse complement.
GAAAATACCCTTCAAGATCCAAAACATCTGTATTCTCAAGAATTAGCCATTCCTTCAGCCAGCAAAAAGCTGCTGACTCATAATAAAGTTTAAAGTCTGGCAGGGCAAACCCCCCTCTGTCTTTAGCATCAGTAAGAATCTTAAATTTTATTCTGGGCTTTTTGCCCTGCCAGACAAATCTAGATATATCTCTTTGCCACTTCTTGAAACAGTCCATCTTATCAATAATTTGCAATGATTGAAATAAAAATAACATTCTCGGCAATACATTAATCTTAATAACAGCAATTCGACCCAGCAAGGAAAGCTTCAAATTCGTCCAGATTTCTAGATCTTTTTTCACCGTGCCTGGAGCCTTATCGGATGCTCAGGTCATCAATCACATTGAGGCGATTCCGGAAGATGAGCTTTATCAGCTCGGTCGAACGGAGATCCCCAGAGGAACTACCAGGGAAGAAGTTCCCTTGAACTTGGTGCAATGAGTTCTGGGCAGACCTGCAAAATTCTCCAGTTCTAGGATTCTACGACACCCCAGATCACTCTCTGTATCTGGGAAGGGACTGCACCAGAGCTGTGAAGTCACTGAGGGAGGAAGAGGAGACAAGAAGAGCAAGCTTTCTCTTGGCTAAAAACCAAACACCCCAGAAGGAGCAGGAAAGGCCCAGAGGGGGAGAGGCTCTGCAAGGACACCCCCCTGGCGGGCCTTTTCCTCGCCAGGGCACCAGATAGGCTTTCATTTTGATGCCAAGGACATCCTGAAAGGACTTAGACCAGTCATGACGTGAAGGAGGTATTGAAGGAATAGATCATAATTTGGGTCAGCGTTCCTCCTCCTCCTGTGCATCTGACCAGAGCCATGGCTGCTTTCCTGAGGCCCTTTCTCTGCTTCTGCCCCCATGAAGGTTCCCTGATGGGAGGCTGTGGGGGCTGCAGACAGGCCAGCCCTTCAAGAGCAAAAGGGTGCCATCTTGGAGGGGGGCAGGCATAATATTAAGCCTTACTGAGAGCGCCCGAGATCCCCCAATTCTCCTCCATGACTTCCTTATGGAGGACTCTCTGGTCAGGATCCAGCAATGCCCATTCCACATCTGTGAAATGGAAGGCTACATCTTCAAAGCACACTGGACCCTAAAAGAAAAAGGTGAACTGTTACACTTTGTTGTTTTCTGCCTCTTAATTGATGTTCTGTATTAACTGGATTCTTTTCCTGTTTTTTTTATAAGATATTTATTAAGATTTTTTTAAAATAGTACAGTAAAAATGAAAAAAATAACAAAAATACAAAATAAAAATGGTTAAAAACACTCAGATTTCCATTACTTATTTTCCTTTAGCTTGTTTCCCGGACCTCCTCATACCTCCCTTTTTTGTATTCCACTTCCATCTGTTGGTTCAGCAAATCCTTACCCTCTTTATTTATCCTAATCTTTGATCTTAAAAATAATAACGTTAAATTTTTACCTATTAATAACCCTTTTTTCATATTCCTTAAAGTATTACAGCTGGAAACCACTTAATTTCTATCCAACATCATTCTAACATTCATTAATTTTACAATATTTCTGTAGATAGTCTTTAAATTTCTTCCAATCTTCTTCCCCCGACTCTTCTCCCTGGTCTCGGATTCTGCCAGTCATTTCTGCCAATCCCATATAGTCCATCACCTTCATCTGCCACTCTTCCAGTGTGGGTAGATCTTGCGTCTTCCAATACTTTGCAATGAGTATTCTTGCTGCTGTTGTAGCATACATAAAAAAAGTTCTGTCCTTCTTTAGCACCAATTGGCCGACAATGCCCAGGAGAAAGGCCTCTGGTTTCTTCAGGAAGGTATATTTAAATACCTTTTTCAGTTCATTATATATCATTTCCCAGAAAGCCTTAATCCTTGGGCACGTCCACCAAAGGTGAAAGAATGTACCTTCAGTTTCTTTATATTTCCAGCATTTATTATCGGGCAAATGATAGATTTTTGCAAGCTTGACTGGGGTCATGTACCACCTGTATATCATTTTCATAATAATCTCTCTTAGGGAATTACATGCCGTAAACTTCATACCTGTGGTCCATAACTGTTCCCAGTCAGCAAACATAATGTTATGTCCAACACCTTGTGCCAATTTAATCATTGCAGATTTCACCGTTTCATCCTGAGTATTCCATTTCAACAGCAAGTTATACATTCTTGTCAAATTCTTAGTTTTGGTTCCGACTCTCTGAGCAAAGAGCAAGGAGAGGATGAGGGGAAGACCCCCTTTTCTAGGGGTGGGGGAGAGGGATTGGGCTCCCAGGTCAAGAGAGCACCTTGTATCCTGGCACTGAAAAGACACCCCCCCTCACACACACACTTTGTGGCATCTCCTTTTGGCAAAGGGTCAAAACATAGTCCCAACTTGAAAACCACCTCCAGGACCAGGCACCCTCAATAAGCTTTGGACTACAACTCCCAACCGGGCCTGCCAGCAGAAGGCAGGGGGGATGGAAACAGCCGTCCAAAAGGTCCAGCCAGCTCCAGAGGCGACCCAAGGCTGCTCTCCAACGGGGCGCTGCTCCAGGCATCTGAGTTGCCAAGTTCAAGGGAGCTGGCGGGACTAAGAACCGGGGTTCCTGAATTGCAGGGGTTGGATTAGACGAGCCTGGTGTGTCCTCTTCCAGGGTTCCTCTTCTGGCTGCCAATGCCACGGCTGGAATGTCTCCCAAAACTGCCCCCCCCCTTTCACAAGGAGGTCTCTCCCCCCCCCCCCCCGTGTCTTAAACTACACTTTGACTGGCAACCATCTCCAATCTCCTTGCTGGACAATCCCAACCAAAGATGCATTAGATTCTCTGAAATCTACTCAGGAGTCCTGTAGTGATTTCATGCTCTTTATTGCAGCTTGTAAAGCAGTGATTTAATTGCACCCCCCCAACCTCAGGCTTTAATCTACATTATTTACACAATCAGTCCCATCTGATTGGCTGATTCTGCTTCCCTCCTGGAGCCTGATTGGTGTTTTCCTGCAGGCCAATCAGTTGTTGCATTCTAGGATCCTACTTGCCTTTTGTTCTAGGCTCCAAGCTTAGTACATAACCCCCCTCCCCTCTACGTTCCCGTTGCGCACAGGAGGTTAGCGTTCGTAGTCGTTGAGATATGCCGGTCACCTACGTATGCCTTGTGGTCTTGGGTGTCTCAGTAGGGGTTCCTGGTTCTGGCTCTTGTTCCAGGGCTGCCGGCTGTGACGGGGTCGTAGGGTTGGACGCCGCTGGTCCACTCGGTTGTGGTTCTGGTTCCTGTGGCTGCTCGGCCTCGGTCACTTCTGGACTTCCTAGTTCTGCCTCCCTTACCCGCTCCTCCTGCGGGTTTTCCTTAAAACAGGGTGGGGGGTAGAGAGGGCTTAGTCTTCCAAACAACCCTTTATCCATTAGTTAGTAGACAAGATTCCCAGTGCAAGGAGAGGAAAGCAGACCTCTGAGCCCAGCCTGGCCCCCCACCAAATGTTGCCCGCATGCCTTGAGGCCCCAAGATGAACGGAGGAAGGCCTGGGGGGCAGCTGCTGGCTGGGACTTTGATTGGGGCAGGGTGGGGGCACAGGGAGAGGGAGACAGGAAGACCGGCCAGGGGGTTTCACTGGGGGAATTTATTCACATTGGTTTTCTACCCAAAAGCCACCCCCCGGCTGTGAGGAGAGTGGCGCCTCCTCCATGAATTCCTCTTCCACTCCCAGCCACTCCGCTCAACCCTTTGCTAAAATCCTGCTCTCCCTCCTCTCCGTCTCAGAGGCTGGGCTTTCTGTCTCATCTCAAGAACCGCCAAAGCGCCCACAATTGCCTCTTATCTTCCACCCAAACCGTCCACATCAATCCTAACCGTCTCCTGCTCTGATTTCCATTTTTTGTCTTCTTTTCCATGTTTTCAGACTTCTCCTCCCTTCCTTTCATGGAGATATCTAGTGCTTCTGTTTTCTTTGTCAGTGTCTCTACTTTAGTGGTCAAATTTGTCACCATTTAATGATTTTTATCAATTCGGGCTAATAGCTTCTCCAAATTTAACACAGGCCTAGTGTTAACTGTTTTTGAACTGCCACATTCAAAATCTCCCTCTCCCTTGTTCTCAAAGCAGCCTATTTTCCAGCAGCACCTTATCAGTTTGTCAAGGTCACAGAATAACTCTTTCCTAAGAGATCCTGTTTCCTGCAGTTTTCCAGCCCTCCCTCTTCCTTCCAGCCTGATCCCCAACACACATAAGCTGTTTAACATAAAATCCAATTTCTCAAATTAAGATTTCAATTAAACAAATAAACCAAATAATTACTTTAAGAGAGGAACCATAAAAAAGAAAAAAAGAAATAATGTGTCCAAGAGGACATAGCAATTTAGACGTCCAGATAAGAGTGGTTGTCTTGCAGGAATCCAATTCTCTTTAAGTGGCTCAGAGTAGAAGAAATACAATTGCTTCTGACCGCTGTGTTCGCTCTGCTAAACCGGCCAAAGAGGCAGGAGGACGTTTGGATCGGCGCAGACAGCTTGCAGGCGCAGCGAAAGTGTGCCGGGCTCCATTTTGGCCCTCTTGGCCGCCATAAAATATTATCCTTCAAAGAGAAAGGAACTTATAGAATCATAGAATCATAGAGTTGGAAGAGACCACAAGGGCCATCGAGTCCAACCCCCTGCCAAGCAGGAAACACCATCAGAGCACTCCTGACATATGGTTGTCAAGCCTCTGCTTAAAGACCTCCAAAGTAGGAGACTCCACCACACTCCTTGGCAGCAAATTCCACTGTCAAACAGCTCTTACTGTCAGGAAGTTCTTCCTAATGTTTAGGTGGAATCTTCTTTCTTGTAGTTTGGATCCATTGCTCCGTGTCCGCTTCTCTGGAGCAGCAGAAAACAACCTTTCTCCCCCCTCTATATGACATCCTTTTATATATTTGAACATGGCTATCATATCACCCCTTTGTTAGGATATTTCCGTTCCACCTTAAAAGGGAGCAGGATGTTTGTGTCACAGCCTGCGTATTTCCTGTTTCACAGGATGTTTCTGTTGTGTCTTTGCTTTCGTTTCTCTCTGTGTCGTAGACACTGAAGCAGGCAGTCATGGTTTTCTTTGTTCTGATCAACGCTGAATAAAACTTGTAAATAATGCTCTCCTGAGTGCAACTTTGGCTGTGCATTATCTGCTGATAGAGAGTGTGCATCGTCTCTAGATGTTGGGCTATTTCTGGAGCTCATGTCACTAATAGCTGATACTGCGTGACTACGGGAGATCGATGGATCGTCCGGCAGCCGGCTTGGGGGCCATGATGGACTTTATCTCCCTGGCAGTATCCCAACACCCTTAACCTCCTCTTCTCCAGGCTAAACATGCCCAGCTCCCTTAGCCGTTCCTCATAAGGCATAGTTTCCAGGCCTTTGACCATTTTGGTTGCCCTCCTCTGGACACGTTCCAGTTGGTCAGTGTCCTTCTTGAACTGTGGTGCCCAGAACTGGACACAGTACTCCAGGTGAGGTCTGACCAGAGCAGAATACAGTGGCACTATTACTTCCCTTGATCTAGATGCTATACTCCTATTGATGCAGCCCAGAATTGCATTGGCTTTTTTAGCTGCCGCATCACACTGTTGGCTCATGTCAAGTTTGTGGTCAACCAAGACTCCTAGATCCTTTTCACATGTACTGCTCTCAAGCCAGGTGTCCCCCATCTTGTATTTGTGCCTCTCATTTTTTTTGCCCAAGTGCAATACTTTACATTTCTCCCTGTTAAAGTTCATCTTGTTTGTTTTGGCCCAGTTCTCTAATCTGTCAAGGTCGTTTTGAAGTGTGATCCTGTCCTCTGGGGTGTTAGCCACCTCTCCCAGTTTGCTGTCATCTGCAAATTTGATCAGGATGCCCTTGAATCCATCATCCAAGTCGTTGATAAAGATGTTGAATAAGACCGGGCCTGTAGGGAAATGGTTGCTTATGCATAAGCGCATGGGTGAAAGTTTATTGCAGGGTTCAAGCAAGAAGCGTTGCTTGGAGTATGAACAGCGCGTGAACAGCTCATGCGATCTCAATGATTGGTCCACGTAGCATAGCCTGATGGTGGCATGATACCCATGTATGGTATTGTGTTTATCTGCCAGCTGATACAATGTTCTATTTTTTCCTTATAGAGAATGTTTTTTTACGGTACAAAATAAATGTTGGGCTACAGCAGCTCCTGAGGCTGTTAGATTCCCTCAATCCATCTTGGCGTGAGACTGATTATTACTGATGACGAGCAGGTTCTCGTCATTTGGTGCCCTGTGTGTTTGATTCCGGACTTCGCGACGCTACAAACCTCTCAGCACTCACCTCTACCGGCAAGGGTTTCAGGCGCCTCTCATCCTCTGTGGATCCTGGTGAGTGCTCCCTCTCTTTTTTTTCTTTTTCGCTTCTCTTGCTATCATGGGGCAATCTCTTTCTGCACCGCAGATGAACTTAAATTTCTCCTGGACAGTAATAATCTTGTTGTTCTGGATGCCGATCTTAAGGCACTTATAGAGGCTCTGGACACTCACTGCCCCTGGTACCCCCAGGATGGCACTTGGGACCTAAAAGACTGGGAAAAGATAGGACATTTTTTCCACAACCATCCTCAAATTGATGTCAAAGTTTTGCATGCCTGGTGTAAAGTCTACAAAGCTATGTCAAGCTTAACTCCTGCAAATATCCTCCTAGCTGCCACATTGGCTGTTTTACCTATCTTCCCGGCTCTTCCTTCGTCTTTGCATCCCACGTTGCCTTCTTCGGAACCACCAGTTTATGTACCTCCTAAACCGCCGGATCTCTCTCCTTCGGCTCCTCCTGTCCCACCACCACCTCCTCCACCTCCTTCGCTTTCTACACCACCCACTACCACTCCTCTTCAAGAATCTCTCCGTGCCGCTGCTCCGTTGCTGGCTTTTGATTCTGCTACCCCAAATCTTTTTCCTTTCCTTGTTTCTGCCGCTCCGGCAGGTGGGCCACCTCGGCACGAACAGTTCGATTTGAGATTTATAAAGGAACTGTATTCCTCTGTCCGGGACAATGGCTTGCATTCCCCTTATACCCTGGGACTTTTCGGTACCCTTTTCCAACAAGATCTAATCCCAGAGGACATTAAGTTGTTGGCCCGCACAGTAATGCAGCCTCATCAAATGATTTTGTTTGTACAAGCCTGGCACTGGGCTTGTCAACGTCGCATTGACGGTATTCGCAATAATCTCAACAACGCTGCGCAGGCTGCTCACCAAGCTGCGATTGCCACCGCTGGCACTGGCGCTGCACCCCCAACCCATTATGTTGACCCAAACTGATGTTCTTGATGGGTTAACAGGTGGGGGCAATTTTCTTACTATTGCCCAACAGTTGGCCCTTGATCCTATGTATTGGGCAGCCACCGCCCAAGAGGCTTTGTCCTCAGTTCCTGATGACAAAAACGAGTGCGGTGGCCGTTGGGGCAGCGTCAGACAGGGCCCTACAGAGCCCTATGGACAATTTGTCGATCACTTGTATAACACCCTTAAGCGGCAAGTTCAGGACGTGGCAGCCCAAGAAGTGATTGTCCACCAGCTTGCGTTTGATAATGCCAATGAGGACTGTAAGCAAGCACTGCGCCCTTTGATGACAACTCCCAATATAGCCATTGCAGATATGCTTAAAGCCTGCCAATCGGTGGGGACTGAGACACATAAAGCTCGCCTGCTAGCCACGGCTTTGTCCTCCACCGTGTCCCAGAATCCTGCCAAGGATAAAACCTGTTTTGGATGTGGCAAAGTGGGCCATTTTCATGCGCAGTGCAGATCCACCACACAGCAACGTCGCCCTAGCACAAAGTGCCCCATTTGCAAGAAGGGTTTCCACTGGGCCAACCAGTGCCGCTCCGCCGCGCCTCAGCAAAATCAGCAAAACCAGCGAAACCAGCCGACGGGAAACCGGCAGTCAGGCCCACGCTCAACAATAGGAAATCCAGCGCATTCTCCGGTCATCCCACCTCCGGCTTTACCGCACCTCTTTTTAACTCAGGACTTACGCCTGCCAGTCCCCTATGTGCCGCAACAAGTTCGAGTGTCAGTAGGGGCTGGTTTTTCTTCTTCAGCACAGTGCCTTGTTTTTCCATTGTCAGAGGTCTTGCGGCAAGGGGTCCACCTTGTTCCAGATGTTTTACATGGGTTACAACAAAATGACCCCTATGTGACTGTATTCTCTGATCGCCCAGTGCATCTGCCATCTGGCTCTCCTGTAGCAAAAATCATATGCGTCCTGGGGTCAGCCCAGAACCATGACCCTCTTGTTGCCGCTACTTTTTCAGTCACGGAGGAGCGACCAAAGATCCAGATGACCCTTGGGGGCCGCACGATTGACGGTGTTCTGGATACCGGCGCTGATTGCTCCGTGACCGCCTCCAAGGATTGGCCCCCTGCTTGGCCCACCGAACCAGCTTCTACTGTTGTCGGCGTTGGAGGCTCCGCCTCGGCCCGCCGCAGCAGGAACCCTATTTTGATCCAAGGCTCACAAGGTTTTGAGATGACCATCTTACCACTGGTTCTGGACATCCCTGTCTCCCTTTGGGGGCGAGATCTGCTTGCCACAGCGGATACCACCATTTCTACAAATTTATGCTGAGGGCCGCCCCTGCCATGCCCCGGACTGCGCTTTCTCTTTGTTGGACGACTGACACCCCCGTGTGGGTAGATCAGTGGCCCTTGCCTAAAGAAAAGCTTGCCGTGGTGGCCCAGCTAAATGCAGAACTCGAACTGGGGCACATCGAACCTTCTACCAGCCCATGGAATACACCCATTTTTGTCATCAAGAAGAAGGCCTCTGGCAAATGGCGCTTCCTTCAGGATCTCCGAAAGGTCAATGAGCAAATGCAACCAATGGGGACCTTACAACCTGGCATTCCAAATCCTAATATGTTGCCACAAGACCATCAGCTTGCAGTCATCGATCTCAAGGATTGTTTTTTCTCTATCCCTTTGGCGTCACAGGACAGACAACGGTTTGCTTTCACATTACCTGTCCTAAATAATTCTCAACCCACTCAACGCTTTCAATGGGTTGTCTTACCTCAAGGAATGCGGAACTCTCCAACTTTGTGCCAATATTTTGTGGACAAGGCACTTCAGCCGTTCCGCGAGTGCCACCCAGCGGTCATTTGCTATCATTACATGGCTATTTTGCTCTCAGCACTGCATGACTCTGACGAGCTTCTCAAGGATTTAACCCATGCTATGATGAAGGCAGGGCTGACAGTAGCTAAAGAAAAAATTCAGCGGACCCTGCCTATTATGTATTTAGGACACAAGTTGACTGCAGCTGCTGCCATTCCAGTTGCGCCTCAACTACAGTTCCCTGATCATCTTAAATTGGTGGATGTACAATAATTTCTTGGACAGCTGAATTGGATAAAGAGTTACTTGGACCTGCCCACCTCCACTCTGTCTCCACTATTTTCTGCCCTTAAAGGACATAAGGATCCAGCAGACAAGGTCACAGTTACCCCTGCAATGGAAGAGGCTCTAACAACCGTGAACAACCATCTCCGCAGATGTATGGTGGACAGGATCCCTTCTCTTTCCATGGCACAGTTATCACTTGCAGTGTTTGCCACCCCACTCCTTCCAACGGCCATATTGTACACCACTGGCCGGAAGCCTGGGACTGTGTCTATGTGATGGCCTGGGATTCCAATTCTGAGAGTGAACCGGAGGAATCCCAGCCGGCACAGGAGTCCCCGCCTCCAGGGCCGGCTGAAATGGGGCAAGGCCTAGATTCTGAGGAGCTTGCACCTGTGCCAGATCCTCGGGAGCAGGCACCAGGTGAAACCATTCTGGCCCCAGAGGTGCTTGAGGACTCAGTGTCTACAGGTGAGCCTTCCCCGGGGCCCAGTAACCCTTCGGCCTCTCCTGCAGAGGCTTAGGGCAGAGAGGCGAAGGGAACTGGTTTCTCCCAGGAGGAGTGCTCGCCTTAAGGCCAGGAGAGGCGGGGCTTCTGGGGGCCGGGACCGCCCCGGCCTTAGAGAAGATAAAGGTCAGTCAGTCCGGTCCCAGGTTGCGGGAGCAACGTGGTTGTGGAGTACCAGCTTTTACCCGGACCTAGACCTGTACTACCAGTGTTCCTGTTCCCGCCCAGCTCCCTGTTTCGGACCTTCCAGTGTTCCTGTTTCTGACCCGGCTTCCTGCTTCTGATCTTCGAGTGTTCCTGACCCCGCCTGGCTCCCTGTTTCGGACCTCGCGTCTCAGCTTGTGAGCTGCTACCAGGCTAGTGACTCAGGACTGAACTTTGGCTACGGTAATAGTACCTTCCCCCCGGGACCAGCACAGTCTATTGTGGAATGGCTACATTTGCCTCATACTCCCCCGCATAATGTATATGCTACACCCAATAGCGTCATGGATCTTGTTGCCAGGGGCAGACATCGAGCCCTGGCTCTCTCCAGACTGGACTTATTATCAGTCTATCTACCCTTCTCTCAGGAAGAATTTATGCATTTGATGATGACAGCCGTTTGTACTCAAATAACTTTTGCTGATGTTTTTGGAAAAATTGTTCACAATCCTCCCAGAGACCCTCGTCTATCTTTCCCTACAGGGCTGAGATATGTCCTCCGAACTGCTTTATCCCCCTTGCCCCTGCCCTCCGCCCTCACGGTTTTTACCGATGGCACCAAGTCCAGAGGGGTGGTGGTGTGGGAAGAGGAGGGGGATTGGAAAAGTTTGTACACTCCTGGGCAGTCCTCAGCACAACGTGCTGAGTTGGCAGCTGTAATTTTAGCTTTCCAACAGTTTGCTGATATCCCTTTCAATCTCATTGTGGATACTCAGTATGTATATAATCTGTTGAATGTGTTACCGCTGTCGTATATTACTCCTGCTATTGATGATAATTTGTTTACATTGTTCTCCACTTTGCAGGGCTTGGTACAAGCCAGAATTTGTCAGCACATCTTAGATCACATACTGGTCACCCTGGCTATTTGGCAGAAGGTAATGAGCGGGCAGATCAAGCTTTGAAGGATGGCATCTTTTCTTTATTTTCTGACCCATTTGAGAGTCATTCAGTATTTCATCAAAATGCTAAGGTGTTAGCTAAATCCTTTTCATTACCTATTTCTCAAGCTCGAGACATTGTGTCACAGTGCGCTGTGTGCTCTAAATCACCCACAGTCATCCCTTATGATGCAGTCAACCCTAGAGGTCTGCATCCCCTGGCAATTTGGCAAATGGATGTCACCCACACGCCATCTTTGGCTCCATTTTCCAAAGTACATCTCACTGTGGACACTGCCTCTGGCTTTATTTGGGCCACTCCCCTAAAAGGAGAGACCACTCGTCATGTTATTCAACATTTGACGCGTTGTTTTGCTGTTATGGGAAAACCCCATACTTTAAAGACTGATAATGGTCCTGCATATGTTTCTCAGGCCTTTTCCACATTTTGCTCTCTGTGGGATATAAGGTTGATTCATGGTATCCCTTTTAATTCTACAGGACAAGCAATCGTTGAGCGTGCCCACTTGACTTTTAAGACCCTTCTCAACAAGCAATTGGGAGGCTGCTCGGCTACTGTTTCTGAAATACCTAATATTGTACATCAAGTGTTGTTTACCTTAAATCATCTGTTGTACCCTCATAATAGGAATTTTACACCTGCTGAACTTCACTTTAGGAAGGAAGAAGTGTTGCAGCGCCCTTTAGTGTCTTACAGGTTGCTTCCAGATCCGCAGTGGAAGGGTCCAACTTCTTTGATTTCCTGGGGTCGTGGATTCGCTGCCATTGATGTGGACGGAGAAACACGATGGGTTCCAGCCCGGTGCATTCGACCTTGGCGCTCTTCTGTTGCCTCGTCTTCGCCCAAGGAGACACCAGCGCCTTGAAACCGTATTTTACGCTGTCTGCCAGTGATGACCTCCCACCTGACCTCAACCCGCATTGCAGTTGAAGACATCGCCACATTGATGCGTCCTGGATAGATTCACCTTCCACAGCTGTTCCAGTGTTTCCCAGCACGTTGAAAGGCCATCTTCGTCCCTACCGCATTGGCCCCCCTTCCCCCTGGGAAGCCACCGTGACTACCAATTACCATTATAGTTTTGCCGCCTCTTGTTTGGGAAATGAGCCTGGCTTTGAAGGATGCCCTCGCCAGACTAGCATCGCTTGGGTTTTGCCCCCCAATAGCGGTCATCCCATCTGCGCCATCACGTTTCGTTGGGTTTGGACTTTTGGCTCGGCAGTACAAGGAGCAGTAAATGAGGCCTATTTACAGCAAATGGGCTCCTGTGTCTGCAAAAATGGTTGTGTGGCTTCTTCTGGATTGTGGTTTTTACATGCCAATAATTGAGCCACAAAATATCACGCAGGTTGCTCGGAAGCGGCCATTGGAGTGATTTACCATTCTCATCCTTATTGCCCCCCCCCCCAAGCAACCAGTATGGCATCGTCCCGATTGGCCACACAATTCTACTTCACACGGGTGGAGCCCCTCTGTGGACACTGTGAAGCACCGCCTTCGTCGTGCTGCTCCTTTGCAGAAGGCCCGGAAGCCTGAACCTTATCATCAGATTTGGAGTAATAATACCTATGTTAGGGACATAAATCATTTTGCTTCTATACTTAATCTTTCTGAATGTTGGGTACAACATATACCTCCTCAATCAAAGAGGTCTGGCATATTATTGCATGGTATTCCAGTAAATGATTCATATAAGATTAGTAATAATATGAAGGATAATCGTACAAGTTCACCCCTGTGTTTTTGTTGCTTGTAGAAGTAGCGTCTCATTGTTTTTGTTTCAATCATAATAGTAGTAAATTTTTAGGTCATTATCCATATTGTAATTGGACCTATGAGTATGTTAATGGATCTTCTTGTTTTCTTAATGTTACCGCTATGAGTGGCAGGCCAAGAGTTTTAGTTAATAATGTCACGACCAACATGACTTATGAACAACAGGCTGCGTGTAGAGATTTTTATGTTTGGTTGGATTGGATGAAGAAGAGCAGCAAATCTACATGTTTCCTTCAATCTGATTTATGGTTATTCTGTGGCACAAGAGCCTACAAAGAAATCCCCTTTGCTTTTTCTGGAACTTGCACTTTAGGAGTAGTCATACCCCTGGTGTATAAAATGGACAAGCTCCCAGCGGTCTGTTTGCGTAACAGAAGGGAAGTACAATCACCTGTTTCTCGATATATAGGGACAGCCATCTCTAGGTCCCTTATGCCCTCTTTAGGTGTAGCCATGAATTACTGTGATCTGCATAGATTGGCAAACTGGACCGAGGCTTTGTTTAATTCTACCATCTTGGCCTTAAAAACAATTAACAAAGAAATGTCAGTAATAAGAGATGTAGCTCTTCAAAATCGTTATGCCTTAGATGTAATCCTTGCCTCCAAAGGTGGAGTTTGTGCCTTGATTCATTCTCATATTTCTGCTACTATTGATTATATGGAACAAATGATAGCCCATAATCCTTTGAATCCACCCGAAGGTTTTGATCCATGGGAATGGTTGTCTTCTTGGTTACCTAATAGAGCATGGTTAAGAAAACTTTTGCTAATTGGAATTTTGCTTGTTGTAGGATTCATTGTGTTGTGCTGCTGCATTCAATGCCTGCCCTCTTTGCCCAATGTACTACGTGGTGGTACAAACCACGACCCGCCACAGGGATGATGAGAGGAATTTATGTTGCAAAATATAAGCGTTTAGGCAATGAGATAAATGATTCTGATTAGGTTTCGTAAAATTTTTTACTTTTCATAAAACAAATAAGAAAAGAGGGCATGTAGGGAAATGGTTGCTTATGCATAAGCGCATGGGCGAAAGTTTATTGCAGGGTTCAAGCAAGAAGCGTTGCTTGGAGTATGAACAGCGCATGAACACCTCATGCGATCTCAATGATTGGTCCACGTAGCATAGCCTGATGGTGGCATGATACCCATGTATGGTATTGTCTTTATCTGCCGGCTGATACAATGTTCTATTTTTTCCTTAGAGAGAATGTTTTTTTACACTACAAAATAAATGTTGGGCTGCAGCAGCTCCTGAGGCTGTTAGATTCCCTCAATCCATCTTGGCGTGAGACTGATTATTACTGATGACGAGCAGGTTCTTGTCACGGGCCCAAGACAGAACCCTGTGGCACCCCACTAGTTACTCTTCTCCAGCATGAAGAGGAACCATTGATGAGCACCCTTTGGGTTTGGTCAGTCAGCCAGTTACAAATCCACTGAGTAGGTAGCATAGTCAAGACTGCAAACCTGTCTTGATTTTAGCTTCTTCAGGGAGCTCTAAGTCCTTTTAAGAGCTCCAATTGTGTTAAGAACTTTAAAAATGAGACCAAACTTTCATAAATCCCTCCGATCACACTCTTGGCACTGAAATAGTTTCTACCCTGTGTGAATTCTCTGATGGGAAATGAGATTGTTGCTTTGACTGAAGCTCTTTCAACATTCCACACACTGTTAGGGTTTTTCCCATGTGGATTTTGTGATGGGCTGTGAGACTTTCTTTCCTGGTGAAGCTCTTTCCACACTCCAAGCAGTGATAGGGTTTCTCACCTGTATGAATCCTTTGATGGGAAGTGAGATGGGCACTCCGATTGAAGCTCTTTCCACATTCCAAGCACTGATAGGGTTTCTCCCCTGTATGAATCCTTTGATGCAAAGTCAGTTCAAAGCTCGTCCTGAAGCTCTTTCCACATTCCACGCACTGTTAGGGTTTCTCCCGTGTGGATTTTGTGATGGGCTGTGAGACTTTCTTTCCTGGTGAAGCTCTTTCCACACTCCAAGCAGTGATAGGGTTTCTCCCCTGTATGAATCCTTTGATGGGAAGTGAGCTTGGCCCTCCGACTGAAGCTTTTTCCACATTCTAAGCACTGAAAGGGTTTCTCTCCTGTATGAATCCTTTGATGGGAGGTGAGAGAGGAGCTAGAGGTGAAGCTCTTTCCACACTCCAAGCAGTGATAGGGTTTCTCCCCTGTATGAATCCTTTGATGGGAAGTGAGATTGTTCCTGTGACTGAAGCTTTTTCCACAATCCAAGCAGTGATATGGTTTCTCCCCTGTATGAATTCTATGATGGGAAGTGAGATTCTGCTTGTGACTGAAGCTCTTTCCACACTCCAAGCAGTGATAGGGTTTCTCCCCTGCATGAATCCTTTGATGCAAAGTCAGTTCAAAGCTCGTCCTGAAGCTTTTTCCACATTCTACGCACTGATAGGGTTTCTCCCCTGTATGAATCCTTTGATGGGAAGTGAGATGGACCCTCTGATTGAAGCTCTTTCCACATTCTACGCACTGACAGGGTTTATCCCCTGTATGATTTCTTTGATGGGAAGTGAGAGAGGAGCTATCAGTGAAGCTCTTTCCACATTCCACGGACTGATAGGGTTTCTCCCCTGTATGAATCCTTTGATGGAAAGTGAGATGGGAGCTCTGACTGAAGCTCTTTCCACACTCCAAGCAGTGATAGGGTTTCTCCCCTGTATGAATCCTTTGATGCAAAGTCAGTTCAAAGCTCATCCTGAAGCTCTTTCCACATTCCACACACTGATAGGGTTTCTCTCCTGCATGAATCCCTTGATGGGAAGTGAGATTGGCACTCTGAGTGAAGCTCTTTCCACACTCCAAGCAGTGATAGGGTTTCTCCCCTGTATGAATCCTTTGATGGGAAGTGAAATTGGCACTCCGAGTGAAGCTCTTTCCACATTCCAAGCACTGAAAGGGTTTCTCCCCTGTATGATTTCTTTGATTGGAGGTGAGAGAGGAGCTAGCAGTGAAGCTCTTTCCACACTCCAAGCAGTGATAGGGTTTCTCCCCTGTATGAATCCTTTTATGGTAAGTGAGAGAGGAGCTAGCAGTGAAGCTCTTTCCACACTCCAAGCAGTGATAGGGTTTCTCCCCTGTATGAATTCTTTGATGGGAAGTGAGATGGGAGCTCTGACTGAAGTTTTTTCCACATTCTAAGCACTGATAGGGTTTCTCTCCTGTATGATTTCTTTGATGGGAAGTGAGTTCAAATCTCGTCCTGAAGCTTTTTCCACATTCCATGCACTGATAGGGTTTCTCCCCTGTATGAATCCTTTGATGGGAAGTGAGCTTGGCCCTCTGATTGAAGTTATTTCCACATTCCAAGCACTGATAGTGTTTCTTCTCATGGGGATTTCTTTGATGGGAAGTGGCATGGGATCTCTGACTGAAGCTCTCTCCACAGTCTGAATCCAGATATGGCTCCTGCGCTGTGTGGATTTCGTTGTGGTCTCCCTTGTTCTTCATTTCCAATTCATCACCACCTGAAACTAAGAAGCAAACGGATTAGCGTCTCGGGAAGAAGTGCAGCACCAAATTATGGAACAATGCTAATTAATGCTTGGGAGAGGCGAAGAACTGAAGGGAGTTAGATGTTATAATGTTCCTTTTGTTCTACAAAATGTCTAGTTTCGTATACAAATCAAGTTGATTATTATGTTTTCTCTCTCTAGTTTTTAAAAGTACAGCTTAACCTGGTAATGTCATTTTGTTCAAATTTAAATATGGATCTATACTATCTTCATAATTAAAATGTGCTTTTTTATTACCACATTTTTCGCTCTATTGGACGCACCAGACCACAGGACGCACCCAGTTTTTAGAGGGGGAAATCAAGGGGGAAAATATTATTCCCCCCCATCCCCAAAGAGCCATGGACACGATGCGCACAGCCTGTCCGCTTCTCCCAGAGCTTCTCAGGGCTGCGGGGGAAGCCCGCCCCCCCCCCAGTTCCAAAGAGCAAAGAAACCAAGACAGCAAGCGGGATCCATAGCCGCACAACCTCTCCAGCCAGGAGCTAAACCTCTCCAGCGTGGCTAAAGAAGACAAGGCAGCAAGCGCGATCCATCCCGCTCGCTGCCTTGGCCTCCTCTTTAGCCTTGCGCAGCATCTTTAGCCCTGCGCAATGGGATGGATCGTGCCCGCTGTCCACCAGGGCTGGACTAGATGACTCCTGGGGTTCCCTTCCAACCCCGCAATTCTATGACCATGGAAGGTGTTGGGGGTCTCCACCACTGGAGGCTTTTAAGCAGCGGTTGGGGGACCATCTGCCTGGCGTTCATTAGCTGTGATTCCTACATTGTGAGGGGGCTGGGCTAGATGACCCTCGGGTGGCCCTCCCAACTCTATACAGTCCTACAATTCTGCGGCAGGAGATCCACAGCCACTTCACACAATGCCCACTCCCAATTTTCATCGGAGAGACATGTGGCTTCAGTGTCTAGGTAGGTACCCCCCTACCTGCCACTCTTCCCCTACCCCACTTAAGCCGAGGGAATACCTGCCCAGAGAAACTCTGAAGTGAGGCAAGGGTTAAGATCTACCTCTGGTAAAAGGCTTTGTATCCCCCCTCTTTCCCTTTTCTCTTTCTCTTCTTTGCTATTTCCTTCTTTTGTGTTTTGTTTAATCTGTTTTTATTGTATACTAAAATAAAAGCTGCAAAGTTTCCTTTTTTATAATATCCCCCCCCCAAACTAAAACGTTAGATAAAAACACTGATCCAGAGGAAAAGAAGGAGGTGGAGAAAGGACGGAAAAAGAAAAAGAGGTAGAGATAGAGAGATTTTTAAAAAGTTGGCTTCTTTAGCCTTGCACAGCCTCCCGCGGCTGGAGAGGCGCGCAAGGCTACAGAGGATGGATCGCGCTCACTGCCCTGGCTTCCTCTTTAGCCTTGCGCAGCCTCCCCCCGGCTGGAGAGGTTGCGCAAGGCTTTTCCCCAGGAGGGAGAAGGGACAGACTGGCTGCGTCAGTCCCTTCTCCCTCCTGGGGAAAAGCCCACAAGAGCTGCGCGAAGCTTGTGTGTGGCTCTTGGGGGCTTTTCCTGCCTGCCTCCCCCCCCCCTGCATTCGCTCCATAGGACACCCAGACTTTCCCCCTTAGTTTTTAAGACGGAAAAAGTGCGTCCTATGGAGTGAAAAATACGGTATTTAAAAGGTGGCCAAAGCGGGAAAGTTCCCTGTCCAAAATTAAGATATACAGTGTTACCTCGGGTTACATACGCTTCAGGTTACATACGCTTCAGGTTACAGACTCCACTAACATCGGCAGCAGGAGGCCCCATGAGCTAAAGTGGTGCTTCAGGTTAAGAACAGACCTTCAGAACGAATTAAGTACCACTGTACTTAAATGTTACATTTTTGTGAGAAGTTAAAGGGGACGAGGCAGAGGGCCTTCTCGATAGGGGCACCCACCCTGTGGAACGCCCCCCCCCCATCAGATGTCAAGGAAATAACTATGCAACTTTTAGAAGAATTCTGAAGGCACCTCTGTATTGGGAAGTTTTTAATGTTTGATGTTTGATTATGTTTTTCTATTTGTTGGAAGTTGTCCAGAGTGGCTGGGGCCACCCAGTCAGATGGGCAAGGTAAAAATAATAAAATTATCATTATTGTTACTACAGGGTTCACTGCCTGAGATTCAAAAAGCCTGGCTCTTTTCTGGGATGGAGTTTGTTTGGTTCAGTCGTGGAATCTGTCAAGCAACTCTTTGGTCAAAAATCACTCTGAATCCTACATTTAAGGCGGCCTGGGCAGTTCAGACAGCCTGATCATGGTTTTAAACGGCAGAACTGAAAGAAGAATATTCACAGGGAAAACAATCAATAGCCATCCATCCAAGGTTTGCTGTGGGAGTGTTAACATCCCAAGTGCTGTGGGTGGCGCTGTTGAGCCCCATCGAAATATCAGAGGTTCGTCACATAGAGAGATGTCTTGAATTACAAAACAGATAGGATGATCCAATAGGGAGCCTTACCGAGAGAGTCCAAGATCCCACGATTCTCCTCCATGACTTCCTTATGGAGAGCTCTCTGGTCAGGATCCAGCAACGCCCACTCCTCGTCTGCGAAATGGACAGCTACATCTTCAAAGCACACTGGACCCTAACAGAACAGGAAAAAGGCTGTCCTCTTAGAGAACATTCACTTGGCTCTGTTGTTTTCTACAGCGGCCAGACCCCTCTCTGCCTTCCTCATCCCTCTCTCCTGCTGCAGCTTCTGCCTCGGAGTCTGGGCTGCTCTCTGCCACAGACTCCCTCTGCTCCCTGAGCCCTCTTCCCTCTCCAGCTTCAGACCCCTCCTTCTCCTCCTCCTCCTCCCAGTCGGCTCCCTCTTCTCTGGCTCCTCCCACCATTCCTCTGCATCCAACTGTGTCCCGCCAGTCTGCATCCAAGCATTCCTTCCCCACAAGGCTCCTTCCCCCTACCTGATTTGGGTCCACAGCTGCTGCCTCCCCTCCACCACCATGAAAAGATGAAGGAGCAGGTCTTGGTGGCATCATTCCGTCACCTGGGAGAGACCAAGGTAAGTGGAAACCATGAGTGCCTGCTTCTCTCAGAGGTGAAACAGTGCATCTCTAAGTACAGATGGGGCTTCGTCCAAGTCTCCCCTGCTAGCTTCCGGTTCCGCTCTGCTTTAATGGAGGCAGTGGGAGATCGTTGGAGAAGGAAAAACAAGCATGACTGAGGGTAATTCTCCTTGCAAGTTTCCCCCAGGGACAGGGGACAACGGGCTTCACTCCCAGTTCGTCTTGGTACCAGGTTCCGGCTCCGGCATGGATTGCGAGAGGCAGGGAGGCGCTGAGTGCAAAAGCCCTTCGCCTGCGAAAAACCCTCCTTCGCCGCCATTAAGAAGCAGAGGTTCTCCTGTCAATTAGAGCTCAATTTGGACTAATGTACAGGCGTTGCTGGAAGAGATGAGATCATAAAGTGCGGAATTGAACCAGCTGCAAGGTCTTTAAGGTTTGAATTTGGGAATAAACTTCATTTGCAGCAATAGACGGTGGGTGGGGGGAGGGGAGCCTATGGCTTCTTTATATAAAGTTTTCTTCTCTGCATTTATGATTTGGCAGCCCGCCATTGAATACTAGTTCAAAATATATATGTACAGGTGAGCAGGGATGAAACTGGATTGCAGATATGGAATATAACATCAAATGGATCTGTGTGTGTGAAAACAAAAAGGAAAAAGGGAGGGAAGCTGTATTTTACAAAATGTTTACGCTGGAAAATTAGAGGTGACTCTTCCCCATCCTTTATTATATACAGACTGAACTGATTAATGCTAAAAGGACTTGGAATTTAATTTAATTGGATAAATGCGCATTTATCTAAGGCCAGAGAGAGGGATGTAAGGAATCTGAAAATTGTGCAGGAGCTGATAAGGTTCATTACTGAGTCATTTGCGGTTCTGACCGATCCCTCTCCTTCCCAGGCAGAGAAGAAAAATGGCAAAATGATTATTTATTGGGACAGTGTGATTTTTGCAGCTGCTGTTAAAGTTGCCAAACAACGAAGCACAGGACAGAGCGATGGAGAATTTCTGAAACCACAATGGGATATTAGCTCCGCCCAAGGAATGATGGAGAACAGCAACAACCAGGAAAAGATAGACAGAACATTTTGCAAGGACAGGAAGAAACATCATGAACAGATAGATTGCCACACACGGGATGAGTAAGGATACAGCTGGAGTTGGAAAGAAGCTTATATCACACTCATACCGAAAACAGAGACTGAAAAGACTCAGCTCAAGAAGTACCGCCCTATATCATTACTTAATGTGGATTACAAAATCTTTGCAGACATTTTGGCAAAAAATTGAAAAAAGTATTGGTGGAAGAGATTCATAAGGACCAAGCAGGCTTTCTCCCAGGAAGACATTTGTCAGACAATGTGAGGATTATAATAGATATTATGGAATTATTAGAAGTGAATATAAACACTAAAGCAGTATTGATATTTGTGGACCCGGAGAAAGCTTTTGACAACATTTCTTGGAGTTTTATGAAGAAGAATCTACATGGGATGGGGGTAGGCCAAGGATTTGAGAATGGTATGGGTGCAATATACTCTGAACAAAAGGCAAAGTTAATTGTAAATAATATGGTTACGGAAGAATTTAAGATAGAAAAAGGGACACGACAGGGGTGCCCAATTTCCCCATTACTTTTTATATCAGTCCTGGAGGTTTTGCTAAATATGATTAGAAGAGACCAGCTGGTTAAAGGGGTACAGGTCGGAGTTAAACAGTACAAACTGAGGGCCTTTGCAGATGACTTGGTACTTACTTTACAAGAGCCAGACACTAGGGTTTTAGAATTAATTCAAACATTTGGTCAAGTTGCAGGATTTAAGCTGAACAAACAAAAAACTAAGGTTTTGGAGAAAACAGTTACTGAAAGGGAGCGGTTCCAGAATGAAACAGGATTAACTGTGGCAAAGAAGGTGAAATACTTGGGGATTAATATGACAGCTAAGAATGTGAATTTATTTAAAGATAATTATGAGAAATGCTGGACAGAAGTAAAAAAAGATCTAGAAATATGGTCAAATTTGAAGCTTTCCTTGTTAGGTCGAATTGATGTTATTAAGATGAATGTTTTGCCTAGAATGTTGTTTTTATTCCAAACATTGCAAATTGTGGACAAGATGGATTGTTTCAAGAGGTGGCAGAAAGACATTTCGAAGTTTGTCTGGCAGGGCAAAAAACCCAGAATAAAATTTAAGATTTTAACTGATGCAAAGGAAAGAGGGGGATTTGCCCTGCCGGACTTAAAACTGTACTATGAATCAGCAGCTTTCTGCTGGTTGAAAGACTGGCTACTTCTTGAGAATACAGATATTTTAGATTTGGAAGGGTTTAACAATGTTTTCGGATGGCATGCATATATATGGTATGACAAGGTGAAAGCTCATAAAGTCTTTAAAAACCACATTGTTAGGAAAGCATTATATAATGTCTGGACTAGATATAAAGATTTGTTGGAAAATAAAACCCCAAGGTGGTTGTCGCCAATGGAGGCTAAAGCCGTGAAAAAGCTTAACATGGAGGCCAAATGGCCAAAATACTGGGAAATTTTGGAACAAGAGGGTGATTAACTGAAATTACAGAGTTATGAGAAATTGAAGCCTAAAGTACGAGATTGGCTCCATTATTATCAATTAATGGAGGTCTACAAACAGGATAAGAAAATTGGCTTCCAGGTGGAGAAATCAAAATTAGAAACAGAACTGTTAGAACCCAATACTAAGAATTTGTCAAGAATGTATAACTTGCTGCTGAAATGGAATACACAAGATGAAACAGTTAAATCAGCCATGATTAAGTGGGCACAAGACATCAGTCATAATATTATGTTTGCTGACTGGGAACAGTTGTGGACCACCGGTATAAAATTAACGGCATATAATGCCTTAAGAGAGAATATTATGAAAATGATTTACAGGTGGTACATGACCCCAGTCAAGCTAGCAAAAATCTACCATTTGCCTGATAATAAGTGTTGGAAATGTAAAGAAACTGAAGGTACTTTTTATCACCTTTGGTGGACGTGCCCAAAGATTAAGGCTTTCTGGGAAATGATATATAATGAAATGAAAAAGGTACTTAAATATACCTTCTTTAAGAAACCAGAGGCCTTTCTCTTGGGCATTGTCGGCCAATTGGTGCCAAAGAAAGACAGGACTTTTTTTATGTATGCTACTACAGCAGCAAGAATTCTCATCGCAAAGTATTGGAAGACTCAAGATTAACCCACTCTGGAAGAATGGCAGACGAAGGTGATAGACAATATGGGACTGGCTGAAATGACTGGCAGAATCCGAGACCAAGGGAAAGAGACGGTGGAAGAAGATTGGAAGAAATTTAAAATTTATCTTAAGAAATATTGTAAAATCAATGAATGCTAAAATGTTGAGGGTATAGAAATAAGGGGATTACAGCTGTAAAAGGTTAAGTAAGAGAAAAGAACAAGGGAAAATTAGATAAACTTAAGGGGGAGGATTTGCTGAAACTAATTCGGAAACTGGGATGCAGAAAGGGGAGGTATGGGGAAGTCGGTGAAGTAAGGTTTAAGAAATAAGGATTTGAAATTATACATGTTTGTTTATGTGTTTGTCTGTTTGTATTGTGTATTGTTTATGTTTATATAAATTGTGGAAAACCAATAATTTTTTTTTTAAAAAAAGGATACAGCTGGAGTGCCTCACTTGTAGTTTTATATATTATTTGATGTTTCCATACGAATGGAAGTCATTAATATTGCAGTTGTTGTATAAAGGATTGTTATCTTGACAGGAGTGTAATTGAAATTAATAAGATTTTGGAATGGAGAAATCAAGAAAATCATCAAACCATCGGTTTTAGCATGCGGGGAGGGGCACATATATTATATAATTTTGTATAAGATTGGTATTAGTAATTGTATTGTAATTTCGCATTGTTATAAGGAGGCTATTATTGGATTGTAATTGTAAACTAATCAAATTACTATCATAAACGTATCCCCTGCTGAGTACATTTGTACATTTGTACCCATTTCATATAATAGTTGTGCAAAAATACATCTCCCCCCCCCCCCGAGCTCTGGGCTCCAGGTGTCTTCCCCCAAAAGATGCAAAGAAATCACAGATTAGTTTCAAAACCAAGAGAATGTGACAAAACGGGGGAGAAAACACTCCTTCCTCCTTACCCAGAGGCCTCACTCTGGCGTCCAACAGAGTCTTCTCTGCCTCAGAAGAATCAAGGCCCATTTGTGCCAAAAGATCCTTCCTCTGAAAGAGCAGCAAGGATTCAAAACAGAGAATGGGGAGAAGGGTTAGAGAAGGAATGGCAGAGGCAAGCGCTTTCGGGGGACAGAGGTGAAAGCTGCTTCCTGCTTCTGCTAGACTGGTGTCTGGGGTTGGCTGCCAGGACCATGAAACATTGGTCCTCAAGGATCTTCACTGGCTCCCAGAACGTTTCCCAGCACAATTCAAAGCCCTAAACGGCCTCAAAGGCCCAGTATACCCAAAGGAGCGTCTCCATGAACTGAGGTCCAGTTCGGAGGGTCTTCTGCTGATTCCCTCACTGTGACAAGTGAAGTTACAGGGAAGTAGGCAGAAGACCTTCTCCACAGTGGCCCCCACCCTGGGGAATGCCCTCCCATCAGGTGAGAAGGAGATAAGAAAATGCATAACTTTTAGAAGACATCTGATGTCTTCTGATGTTTTTATATGTGCTGGAAGGCACCCAGCCACATGGGTGTCATTAATAATAATAATAATAATAATAATAATAATATGCTTTCCAAAAAAGGATGGGCCATTAGGAAATGATTTGGGAATACTCTCCCTCCTCTTTGGAGCCCCTTGGGAGTATCCAGAAGAAAGTCTCTCTCACCTGCTGCTCTGCCTGCTTCCTCTCCTCTGCCTGACTCAGGAGGAAACCTTCGGCCAGGGCCACCGCCTGGGAACTGGTCTCCGCTCCGCATTCCCTCACACAGTTCTCCATCTCCAGAGGAAGGACAGCCAGGAACTGCTCCAAGATCACCAGGTCCAATATCTGAGCTTTCGTGTGTCTTTCTGGCTTCAGCCACTGATGGTCAAGATGGTAGAACTGGCTGCAAACCTCTCGGGGTCCTTTGGCCTCCTGGTAGCAGAACTGCCTGAGCTGCTGGCTCTGCACCTCTGAGCAAGGGGTGTCCTCCTCATCCAGGATCTTCTGCACGGAGTTTCCCCAGAATTCCCCACTGCTCCCCGTTTCCATGGCATGGCCTCTTCCTGCTTCAGGGCCAGCTGAGTCTTGCTCATCCATCTGGGCTCTCCGGAAGTCTCCAGGAGATCGGAAGGTGCCTCTTGGTCCTCTGCCAAGTTCTAATGGAAGGTGCAGCAAATCCTACGAATCAAACACACTATTCTATTGTAAGATCAATACACAGCCAAGAGAAGAAGAATGTTCCCTGAGGAAGCATGGATAAGTCTTCCTAGGAACCAGGTCTGGATTGCCACCGTCCCTGTTGTTGTTTAGTGGTGTCCGCCTCTTTGTGACCCCCTGGACCAGAGCATGCCAGGCCCTCCTGTCATTCACTGCCTCCCGCAGTTTAGTCAAACAAATAAAGAATTAGGGAGGGGAAATGCCCGACATACAGAGATTTATGAATAGAGAGAGAAGCTAAAGCGTTTGCAAGGAGGACGGTTTGTAAGCAGAGGTATTCCTGTCCTTCTCCTTCATGGTCTTTCCCTCCTAATATGCTTGTCCCTCATAATAATGTCCCTCTTAATATACTTCTCCCTCATAATAATGTCCCTCTTAATATACTTCTCCCTCATATTAATGTCCCTCTTAATATACTTCCCCTCATAATAATGTCCCTCTTAATATACTTCTCCCTCATAATAATGTCCCTCTTAATATACTTCTCCCTCATAATAATGTCCCTCTTAATATACTTCTCCCTCATAATAATGTCCCTCTTAATATACTTCTCCCTCATAATAATGTCCCTCTTAATATACTTCTCCCTCATAATAATGTCCCTCTTAATATATTTTTCCCTCATAATTATGTCCCTCCTAATATCCTTCTCCCTCATAATTATGTCCCTTCTAATATCCTTCTCCCTCATAATTATGTCCCTCCTAATATACTTCTCCCTCATATTTATGTCCCTCTTAATATCCTTCTCCCTCATAATAATGTCCCTCTTAATATCCTTCTCCCTCACAATAATGTCCCTCTTAATATCCTTCTCCCTCACAATCATGTCCTTCTTAATATCCTTCTCCCTCATAATAATGTCCCTCTTAATATCCTTCTCCCTCATAATAATGTCCCTCTTAATATCCTTCTCCCTCATAATAATGTCCTCCTTAATATCCTTCTCCCTCATAATAATGTCCCTCTTAATATCCTTCTCCCTCACAATAATGTCCCTCCGAATGTCCTTCTATCTCACAATAATGTCCCTCCGAATGTCCTTCTATCTCACAATAATGTCCCTCTTAATATCCTTCTCCCTCACAATAATGTCCCTCTTAATATACTTCTCCCTCATAATAATGTCCCTCTTAATATCCTTCTCCCTCATAATAATGTCCCTCTTAATATCCTTCTCCCTCACAATTATGTCCCTCTTAATATCCTTCTCCCTCATAATAATGTCCCTCTTAATATCCTTCTCCCTCATAATAATGTCCCTCTTAATATCCTTCTCCCTCACAATAATGTCCCTCTTAATATCCTTCTCCCTCACAATAATGTCCCTCTTAATATCCTTCTCCCTCATAATTATGTCCCTCCTAATATCCTTCTCCCTCATATTTATGTCCCTCTTAATATCCTTCTCCCTCATAATAATGTCCCTCTTAATATCCTTCTCCCTCATAATAATGTCCCTCTTAATATCCTTCTCCCTCGTAATAATGTCCCTCTTAATATCCTTCTCCCTCACAATCATGTCCTTCTTAATATCCTTCTCCCTCACAATAATGTCCCTGTTAATATCCTTCTCCCTCATAATTATGTCCCTCTTAATATACTTCTCCCTCATAATTATGTCCCTCTTAATATACTTCTCCCTCACAATAATGTCCCTCTTAATATACTTCTCCCTCATAATAATGTCCCTCTTAATATATTTTTCCCTCATAATTATGTCCCTCCTAATATACTTCTCCCTCATATTTATGTCCCTCTTAATGTCCTTCTCCCTCACAATCATGTCCCTCCGAATGTCCTTCTCCCTCACAATCATGTCCCTCTTAATATACTTCTCCCTCATAATAATGTCCCTCTTAATATACTTCTCCCTCATAATGTCCCTCTTAATATCCTTCTCCCTCACAATAATGTCCCTCTTAATATCCTTCTCCCTCACAATAATGTCCCTCTTAATATCCTTCTCCCTCACAATCATGTCCCTCTTAATATCCTTCTCCCTCATAATAATGTCCCTCTTAATATCCTTCTCCCTCACAATCATGTCCCTCTTAATATCCTTCTCCCTCACAATCATGTCCCTCTTAATATCCTTCTCCCTCATAATAATGTCCCTCTTAATATCCTTCTCCCTCACAATCATGTCCCTCTTAATATCCTTCTCCCTCATAATAATGTCCCTCTTAATATCCTTCTCCCTCACAATAATGTCCCTCTTAATATCCTTCTCCCTCACAATCATGTCCCTCTTAATATCCTTCTCCCTCACAATCATGTCCCTCTTAATATCCTTCTCCCTCACAATCATGTCCCTCTTAATATCCTTCTCCCTCACAATCATCTCCCTCTTAATGTCCTTCTCCCTCACAATAATGTCCCTCTTAATATACTTCTCCCTCATAATAATGTCCCTCTTAATATCCTTCTCCCTCACAATTATGTCCCTCTTAATATACTTCTCCCTCATAATAATGTCCCTCTTAATGTCCTTCTCCCTCACAATCATGTCCCTCCCAATGTCCTTCTCCCTCACAATAATGTCCCTCTTAATATCCTTCTCCCTCACAATTATGTCCCTCTTAATATCCTTCTCCCTCACAATCATGTCCCTCTTAATATCCTTCTCCCTCACAATTATGTCCCTCTTAATATCCTTCTCCCTCACAATTATGTCCCTCTTAATATCCTTCTCCCTCACAATCATGTCCCTCTTAATATCCTTCTCCCTCACAATTATGTCCCTCTTAATATCCTTCTCCCTCACAATCATGTCCCTCTTAATATCCTTCTCCCTCATAATAATGTCCCTCTTAATATCCTTCTCCCTCACAATCATGTCCCTCTTAATATCCTTCTCCCTCATAATAATGTCCCTCTTAATATCCTTCTCCCTCACAATAATGTCCCTCTTAATATCCTTCTCCCTCACAATAATGTCCCTCTTAATATCCTTCTCCCTCACAATCATGTCCCTCTTAATATCCTTCTCCCTCACAATCATGTCCCTCTTAATATCCTTCTCCCTCACAATCATCTCCCTCTTAATGTCCTTCTCCCTCACAATAATGTCCCTCTTAATATACTTCTCCCTCATAATAATGTCCCTCTTAATATCCTTCTCCCTCACAATTATGTCCCTCTTAATATACTTCTCCCTCATAATAATGTCCCTCTTAATGTCCTTCTCCCTCACAATCATGTCCCTCCCAATGTCCTTCTCCCTCACAATAATGTCCCTCTTAATATCCTTCTCCCTCACAATTATGTCCCTCTTAATATCCTTCTCCCTCACAATCATGTCCCTCTTAATATCCTTCTCCCTCACAATTATGTCCCTCTTAATATCCTTCTCCCTCACAATTATGTCCCTCTTAATATCCTTCTCCCTCACAATCATGTCCCTCTTAATATCCTTCTCCCTCACAATTATGTCCCTCTTAATATCCTTCTCCCTCACAATCATGTCCCTCTTAATGTCCTTCTCCCTCACAATCATGTCCCTCTTAATATCCTTCTCCCTCACAATCATGTCCCTCTTAATATCCTTCTCCCTCACAATCATGTCCCTCTTAATATCCTTCTCCCTCACAATAATGTCCCTCTTAATATCCTTCTCCCTCACAATCATGTCCCTCTTAATATCCTTCTCCCTCACAATAATGTCCCTCTTAATATCCTTCTCACTCATAATAATGTCCCTCTTAATGTCCTTCTCCCTCACAATCATGTCCCTCTTAATATCCTTCTCCCTCACAATCATGTCCCTCTTAATATCCTTCTCCCTCACAATCATGTCCCTCTTAATATCCTTCTCCCTCACAATAATGTCCCTCTTAATGTCCTTCTCCCTAACAATCATGTCCCTCTTAATA
This sequence comes from Podarcis liolepis, assembly GCF_965112155.1. Lineage (NCBI taxonomy): Eukaryota > Metazoa > Chordata > Lepidosauria > Squamata > Lacertidae > Podarcis > Podarcis liolepis. The sequence goes on along the minus strand of NC_139561.1, from coordinate 93,751,338 downwards.
TCCTTCTCCCTCATAATAATGTCCCTCTTAATGTCCTTCTCCCTCACAATCATGTCCCTCTTAATATACTTCTCCCTCACAATTATTTCCCTCTTAATATCCTTCTCCCTCACAATCATGTCCCTCTTAATGTCCTTCTCCCTCACAATCATGTCCCTCTTAATATCCTTCTCCCTCATAATGTCCCTCTTAATGTCCTTCTCCCTCACAGTCATGTCCCTCTTAATATACTTCTCCCTCACAATTATTTCCCTCTTAATATCCTTCTCCCTCACAATCATGTCCCTCTTAATGTCCTTCTCCCTCACAATCATGTCCCTCTTAATACCCTTCTCCCTCTCAATCATGTCCCTCTTAATATCCTTCTCCCTCACAATCATCTCCCTCTTAATGTCCTTCTCCCTCACAATAATGTCCCTCTTAATATACTTCTCCCTCATAATAATGTCCCTCTTAATATCCTTCTCCCTCACAATTATGTCCCTCTTAATATACTTCTCCCTCATAATAATGTCCCTCTTAATGTCCTTCTCCCTCACAATCATGTCCCTCCCAATGTCCTTCTCCCTCACAATAATGTCCCTCGTAATATCCTTCTCCCTCACAATTATGTCCCTCTTAATATCCTTCTCCCTCATAATAATGTCCCTCTTAATATCCTTCTCCCTCACAATCATGTCCCTCTTAATGTCCTTCTCCCTCACAATCATGTCCCTCTTAATATCCTTCTCCCTCACAATCATGTCCCTCTTAATATCCTTCTCCCTCACAATAATGTCCCTCTTAATATCCTTCTCCCTCACAATAATGTCCCTCTTAATGTCCTTCTCCCTCACAATCATGTCCCTCTTAATATCCTTCTCCCTCATAATAATGTCCCTCTTAATGTCCTTCTCCCTCACAATCATGTCCCTCTTAATATACTTCTCCCTCACAATTATTTCCCTCTTAATATCCTTCTCCCTCACAATCATGTCCCTCTTAATATACTTCTCCCTCATAATAATGTCCCTCTTAATATCCTTCTCCCTCACAATTATGTCCCTCTTAATATACTTCTCCCTCATAATAATGTCCCTCTTAATGTCCTTCTCCCTCACAATCATGTCCCTCCCAATGTCCTTCTCCCTCACAATCATCTCCCTCTTAATATCCTTCTCCCTCACAATAATGTCCCTCTTAATATCCTTCTCCCTCACAATAATGTCCCTCTTAATATCCTTCTCCCTCATAATAATGTCCCTCTTAATATCCTTCTCCCTCACAATTATGTCCCTCTTAATATACTTCTCCCTCATAATAATGTCCCTCTTAATGTCCTTCTCCCTCACAATCATGTCCCTCCCAATGTCCTTCTCCCTCACAATAATGTCCCTCTTAATATCCTTCTCCCTCACAATTATGTCCCTCTTAATATCCTTCTCCCTCACAATCATGTCCCTCTTAATATCCTTCTCCCTCACAATTATGTCCCTCTTAATATCCTTCTCCCTCACAATTATGTCCCTCTTAATATCCTTCTCCCTCACAATCATGTCCCTCTTAATATCCTTCTCCCTCACAATTATGTCCCTCTTAATATCCTTCTCCCTCACAATCATGTCCCTCTTAATGTCCTTCTCCCTCACAATCATGTCCCTCTTAATATCCTTCTCCCTCACAATCATGTCCCTCTTAATATCCTTCTCCCTCACAATCATCTCCCTCTTAATATCCTTCTCCCTCACAATAATGTCCCTCTTAATATCCTTCTCCCTCACAATCATGTCCCTCTTAATATCCTTCTCCCTCACAATAATGTCCCTCTTAATATCCTTCTCACTCATAATAATGTCCCTCTTAATGTCCTTCTCCCTCACAATCATGTCCCTCTTAATATCCTTCTCCCTCACAATCATGTCCCTCTTAATATCCTTCTCCCTCACAATCATGTCCCTCTTAATATCCTTCTCCCTCACAATAATGTCCCTCTTAATGTCCTTCTCCCTAACAATCATGTCCCTCTTAATATCCTTCTCCCTCATAATAATGTCCCTCTTAATGTCCTTCTCCCTCACAATCATGTCCCTCTTAATATACTTCTCCCTCACAATTATTTCCCTCTTAATATCCTTCTCCCTCACAATCATGTCCCTCTTAATGTCCTTCTCCCTCACAATCATGTCCCTCTTAATATCCTTCTCCCTCATAATGTCCCTCTTAATGTCCTTCTCCCTCACAGTCATGTCCCTCTTAATATACTTCTCCCTCACAATTATTTCCCTCTTAATATCCTTCTCCCTCACAATCATGTCCCTCTTAATGTCCTTCTCCCTCACAATCATGTCCCTCTTAATACCCTTCTCCCTCTCAATCATGTCCCTCTTAATATCCTTCTCCCTCACAATCATCTCCCTCTTAATGTCCTTCTCCCTCACAATAATGTCCCTCTTAATATACTTCTCCCTCATAATAATGTCCCTCTTAATATCCTTCTCCCTCACAATTATGTCCCTCTTAATATACTTCTCCCTCATAATAATGTCCCTCTTAATGTCCTTCTCCCTCACAATCATGTCCCTCCCAATGTCCTTCTCCCTCACAATAATGTCCCTCGTAATATCCTTCTCCCTCACAATTATGTCCCTCTTAATATCCTTCTCCCTCATAATAATGTCCCTCTTAATATCCTTCTCCCTCACAATCATGTCCCTCTTAATGTCCTTCTCCCTCACAATCATGTCCCTCTTAATATCCTTCTCCCTCACAATCATGTCCCTCTTAATATCCTTCTCCCTCACAATAATGTCCCTCTTAATATCCTTCTCCCTCACAATAATGTCCCTCTTAATGTCCTTCTCCCTCACAATCATGTCCCTCTTAATATCCTTCTCCCTCATAATAATGTCCCTCTTAATGTCCTTCTCCCTCACAATCATGTCCCTCTTAATATACTTCTCCCTCACAATTATTTCCCTCTTAATATCCTTCTCCCTCACAATCATGTCCCTCTTAATATACTTCTCCCTCATAATAATGTCCCTCTTAATATCCTTCTCCCTCACAATTATGTCCCTCTTAATATACTTCTCCCTCATAATAATGTCCCTCTTAATGTCCTTCTCCCTCACAATCATGTCCCTCCCAATGTCCTTCTCCCTCACAATCATCTCCCTCTTAATATCCTTCTCCCTCACAATAATGTCCCTCTTAATATCCTTCTCCCTCACAATAATGTCCCTCTTAATATCCTTCTCCCTCATAATAATGTCCCTCTTAATATCCTTCTCCCTCACAATCATGTAGTAGATAGGTAGCCGTGTTGGTCTGCCATAGTCAAAATAAAAAAATTCCTTCCAATAGCACCTTAAAGACCAACTAAGTTAGTTCTTGGTATGAGCTTTCGTGTGCATGCACACTTCTTCAGATACACTGAAACAGAAGTTGCCAGATCCTTCTATATAGTGAGAAGGTGGGGAGGGGTGTTACTCAGACGGGTGGTGGGAATGGGAGATAGGCAGATAGCTGGGAGAGCCTGTTGACGACTCTTAACGACTGTAATAGGTCTTACAGGAAAAGGCAAGGGATGAGAAGGTGAGAAATGGTATAGTCATGTATAGTGAGATAAGAATCCAATGTCTTTGTTCAACCCAGGTTTTTCCATTGTTTTGAGTTTGGTAATGAGTTGTAATTCAGCAGCTTCTCTTTCCAGTCTGTTTCTGAAATTCCTTTGTAGTAAAACAGCTACTTTGAGATCTTGTATAGAATGTCCTGGGAGATTGAAGTGTTCTCCTACTGGTTTCTCTGTTTTGTGATTCTTGATGTCAGATTTATGTCCGTTTATTCTTTGGCGTAAGGTTTGGCCTGTTTGTCCAATATAGAGAGCTGAAGGACACTGTTGGCATTTGATGGCATACACAATGTTAGACGATGAGCAATTAAATAGTCCCGAGATGGTATGTGTGATGTTGTTAGGGCCAGTAATGGTGTTGTCCGGGTGTATGTGGCAGCAAAGTTGGCATCTGGGTTTATTGCAGGCTCTGGTGCCAGTGTCTGTGTTAAGTCTGGTTGTGGTATTATTGTGGGTTAGGAGTTGTTTAAGATTGGGTGGCTGTCTGTAGGCAATGAAAGGTCTTCCTCCCAGAGCTTGAGAAAGAGAACTGTCATTGTCCAGGAGAGGTTGTAGATCTCTGATGATGCGTTGTACTGTTTTAACTTGGGAGCTGTATGTGATGACTAGAGGTGTTCTGTTATTTTCTTTTTTGGGTCTGTCTTGCAGCAAGTTCTCTCTGGGTATCAGTCTGGCTCTGTTGATCTGTTGTCTAACTTCATCTGCTGGGTATTTTAGTTCTGAGAAGGTTTGCTGTAGATCTCTTAGGTGAGAGTCTCTGTCTGTAGAGTTGGAACAGATGCGGCTGTAACGTAGTGCCTGGCTGTATACAATGGACTGTTTGGTATGTTTGGGATGGTAGCTGGAGGCATGTAGATATGTTTGTCGGTCAGTTGGTTTGCGGTATAAGGTGGTGTCTATGCGCCCATCCTGTATTTTTATAGTAGTGTCCAAAAAATGTATTTCTTGCATAGATTGATTCATTGTAAGGTTGATTGTGGGGTGAAAATCATTAAATTTCTGGTGAAAGGTGTCCAGGGTCTGTTGACCATGTGTCCAGATGATAAAAATATCGTCAATGTATCGCAGGTACAAGAGAGGTTTGAGTGGGTAGGAGTTCAGGAAACGTTGTTATAAATCTGCCATGAAGATGTTGGCATACTGTGGGGCCATGCGGGTGCCCATTGCTGTGCCGCTGATCTGAAGGAACAGGTCATCACCGAATTTGAAGTTGTTGTGGGTAAGGACAAATTGGCAGAGTTTGGTGGTGCTATAAGGAACACCATTTGGTGCTATAAGGAACACCATTTCAGATAAAACCACAGCGGACCTTGCCACCAAACTCTGCCAATCAATCTGACATCAAGAATCACAAAACAGAGAAACCAGTAGGAGAACACTTCAATCTCCCAGGACATTCTATACAAGATCTCAAAGTAGCTGTTTTACTACAAAGGAATTTCAGAAACAGACTGGAAAGAGAAGCTGCTGAATTACAACTCATTACCAAACTCAAAACAATGGAAAAACCTGGGTTGAACAAAGACATTGGATTCTTATCTCACTATACATGACTATACCATTTCTCACCTTCTCATCCCTTGCCTTTTCCTGTAAGACCTATTACAGTCGTTAAGAGTCGTCAACAGGCTCTCCCAGCTATCTGCCTATCTCCCATTCCCACCACCCTTCTGAGTAACACCCCTCCCCACCTTCTCACTATATAGAAGGATCTGGCAACTTCTGTTTCAGTGTATCTGAAGAAGTGTGCATGCACACGAAAGCTCATACCAAGAACTAACTTAGTTGGTCTTTAAGGTGCTATTGGAAGGAATTTTTTTATCCTCACAATCATGTCCCTCTTAATATCCTTCTCCCTCACAATCATGTCCCTCTTAATATCCTTCTCCCTCACAATCATCTCCCTCTTAATGTCCTTCGCCCTCACAATAATGTCCCTCTTAATATACTTCTCCCTCATAATAATGTCCCTCTTAATATCCTTCTCCCTCACAATTATGTCCCTCTTAATATACTTCTCCCTCATAATAATGTCCCTCTTAATGTCCTTCTCCCTCACAATCATGTCCCTCCCAATGTCCTTCTCCCTCACAATAATGTCCCTCTTAATATCCTTCTCCCTCACAATTATGTCCCTCTTAATATCCTTCTCCCTCATAATAATGTCCCTCTTAATGTCCTTCTCCCTCACAATCATGTCCCTCTTAATAACCTTCTCCCTCACAATCATGTCCCTCTTAATATCCTTCTCCCTCACAATCATGTCCCTCTTAATATCCTTCTCCCTCACAATCATGTCCCTCTTAATATACTTCTCCCTCACAATAATCTCCCTCTTAATATCCTTCTCCCTCATAATAATGTCCCTCTTAATGTCCTTCTCCCTCACAATCATGTCCCTCTTAATATCCTTCTCCCTCACAATCATGTCCCTCTTAATATCCTTCTCCCTCACAATCATGTCCCTCTTAATATCCTTCTCCCTCATAATAATGTCCCTCTTAATGTCCTTCTCCCTCACAATCATGTCCCTCTTAATATACTTCTCCCTCACAATTATTTCCCTCTTAATATCCTTCTCCCTCACAATCATGTCCCTCTTAATGTCCTTCTCCCTCACAATCATGTCCCTCTTAATATCCTTCTCCCTCACAATCATGTCCCTCTTAATATCCTTCTCCCTCACAATCATCTCCCTCTTAATGTCCTTCTCCCTCACAATAATGTCCCTCTTAATATACTTCTCCCTCACAATCATGTCCCTCTTAATATCCTTCTCCCTCACAATCATGTCCCTCTTAATATCCTTCTCCCTCACAATAATGTCCCTCTTAATATCCTTCTCCCTCACAATAATGTCCCTCTTAATATCCTTCTCCCTCACAATAATGTCCCTCTTAATATCCTTCTCCCTCATAATAATGTCCCTCTTAATGTCCTTCTCCCTCACAATCATGTCCCTCTTAATATCCTTCTCCCTCACAATCATAATAAAAAAATTTCTTCCAGTAGCACCTTAAAGACCAACTAAGTTAGTTCTTGGTATGAGCTTTCGTGTGCATGCACACTTCTTCAGATACCTGAAGAATATCTTCTTCAGGTATCTGAAGAAGTGTGCATGCACACGAAAGCTCATACCAAGAACTAACTTAGTTGGTCTTTAAGGTGCTACTGGAAGAAATTTTTTTATTTTGACTATGGCAGACCAACACGGCTACCTATCTACTACCTCACAATCATGTCCCTCTTAATATCCTTCTCCCTCACAATCATCTCCCTCTTAATATACTTCTCCCTCACAATCATGTCCCTCTTAATATCCTTCTCCCTCACAATCATGTCCCTCTTAATATCCTTCTCCCTCACAATAATTTCCCTCTTAATATCCTTCTCCCTCACAATCATGTCCCTCTTAATATCCTTCTCCCTCAGAATAATCTCCCTCTTAATGTCCTTCTCCCTCACAATCATGTCCCTCCCAATGTCCTTCTCCCTCAGAATCATGTCCCTCTTAATATCCTTCTCCCTCACAATCATGTCCCTCTTAATATCCTTCTCCCTCACAATCATGTCCCTCTTAATATCCTTCTCCCTCACAATCATGTCCCTCTTAATATCCTTCTCCCTCACAATCATGTCCCTCTTAATGTCCTTCTCCCTCACAATTATGTCCCTCCTAATGTCCTTCTCCTTCATAATAATGTCCCTCTTAATATCCTTCTCCCTCATAATAATGTCCCTCTTAATATCCTTCTCCCTCATAATAATGTCCCTCTTAATATCCTTCTCCCTCACAATCATGTCCCTCTTAATATCCTTCTCCCTCACAATTATGTCCCTCTTAATATCCTTCTCCCTCACAATCATGTCCCTCCGAATGTCCTTCTCCCTCCTCACTCTCTTCCAGTCCCACCTCCCTGGCCAGGGCCTGAGGTCCCTCTGGCTCCCTCCCGGACCCCCCAGCCTCTCTTCCCTCCCCTTCCCGCCTCCCGGGGCAGGGAGTTCCCCAGGCTTCCCCCGAGAGGAGACCCACCAGAGCCCGGCAGGCGAAGGCGAGGCCGGAAGGGACGTCAGAGGGGAGGAGGAGCGGCCCGCCTTCCTTTCCTGTCCTCTCTAGGAAGCCAGCTCGGCGCCTCTTAACCCTTCTCTCTCCCTGCGGAGGAGCCCGTGGAGAAAAGCGGGAGAAGAGGAGGAGGCAGGGAAGAAGCAGGACCCAGAACCCGGGACTGGGCGCGTGTGCGTGTGAAGTCTCTTTGGCTTGGCGCTTGCTGGTCATTTTCTGACAGGAATTTTTTCTCTTTTTTATTAAATCACTCCTTTATTAAACTGGTTGTTCTGTGTCTCTGGGTACGTTTCTGTGTGGGTTTTAACTTCCTATCCCACCTCTGCCCCCAATTAATATGCGATGACGCAAGGGCTCTCCCCCCCCCCCCGGCAGCCTTGGACCCGTCTTCTCTCTTAAATATAGTTCACCCACCTCACAGAACACAATTCCCACAAATGCCCTCCAACTACCTCAGATTATCTTGTGGGGGACTTGCGTGAGGTAAAACTCACTAATTGGGAGTCTCAGACAGGATTTCTTCAAATAAACATTAACGATTTTATTTAACAAGGAGGTTTATAACACGAGTGGATAAAACGTAGGATATTTCAGTTTACAATGTTATTTCCCTTCAAGGTTTTCTCAGTTGTTTCACACTTGAGACTTTGGCTCTTAACAAGGTGGCACTTTCTGCCAGTTACCCTACTCCCAAGGTACTCCAGGCAAAAGACCCAAGGGATCTCTGGTTTGGGAGTCTTCTCTTTCTAGAAGGATCTCTCCCCTCCTGACTGGGATGAGAGCTCAGCAGCCAGTCTCTTTCCAGCTCCTCCTTCTCCTGGCTCAGCCTCCCAGTTCATTCCTGGCCTGATTTACTCTCCCAGGACACCACACACTCTCCTTCCCCCTACGCTCAGAGACTCCTTTCTCTAGCTCAGGGGTCTGCAACCTTTAAGACAAAAAGAGCCACTTGGACCCGTTTCCGAAGAAAAAATAACAACTGGGAGCAGCAAAACCATTGTGACATTTAAAACAAATATATCTCCGGAGCCACGATCTGACAGTGGGCGGGAAGGTGACGTCGGGACGGTGCGTGACTAACGCACGCACCGCCCCCATGCGACGTCACAGCCAGTACAGCGCCCGCCACAGTGGGGAGTGTCGGGGCGCACAATGCGCCTCCTCCCCTCGCTAGTATCCGCCCCGGAGCCGCAGCAAAGATGTAAAAGAGCCACATGCGGCTCCGGAGCCGCGGGTTGCAGACCCCTGCTCTAGCTGGTGATCTTTTCCTCAGAGCGGATGTTTCCACCCAGAACCAGCTCCTCTCACTCCCCATCTTCCCCACCTCCCTCCAAAGCTCCTAGCCATGGGGGGAACTGGGCCCAGGTCTCCCTCCTCCAGCTCCAGGCCTCTGGTTTCTTAAGGAAGGTATATTTAAATACCTTTATATATCATTTCCCAGAAAGCCTTAATCTTTGGGCATGTCCACCAAAGGTGAAAAAAAGTACCTTCCGTTTCTTTACATTTCCAACATTTATTATCAGACAAGTGGTAAATTTTTGCAAGTTTGACTGGAGTCATGTACCACCTATAAATCATTTTCATAATATTTTCCTTTAAGGCATTACATGCCGTAAATTTCATACCGGTGGTCCACAACTGTTCCCAGTCAGCAAACATAATGTTATGACCAATATCTTGTGCCCACTTTATCATGGCTGATTTCACTGTTTCATCTTGTGTATTCCATTTCAACAGCAAGTTATACATTCTTGACAAGTTCTTAGTATTGGGTTCTAACAGTTCTGTTTCTAATTTTGATTTTTCCACCTGGAAGGCAATTTTCCTGTCCAACTTGTACACCTCCATTATTTGATAATAATGAAGCCAATCCTGCACTTTAACTTTTAATTTCTCAAAACTCTGCAATTTCAGTTTGTCCCCTTCCTGTTCCAGAATTTCCCAATATTTCGGCCATTTGGCCTCCATATTGAGTTTTTTCACAGCCTTTGCCTCCATTGGCGACAACCACCTTGGGGTTTTATTTTCCAACACATCTTTGTATTTAATCCAGACATTATATAATGCTTTCCTGACAATGTGATTTTTAAAAGCTTTGTGAGCTTTAACCTTGTCGTACCAGAAATATGCATGCCACCCAAAAATGTTATTAAAACCTTCTAAGTCCAAAATGTCTGTGTTCTCAAGAAGCAGCCAGTCTTTCAATCAGCAGAAAGCTGCTGATTCATAGTAAAGTTTAAAGTCTGGCAGGGCAAATCCCCCCCTTTCCTTTGCATCAGTTAAAATCTTAAATTTTATTCTGGGTTTCTTGCCCTGCCAGACAAATTTTGAGATGTCTTTCTGCCACTTCTTGAAACAATCCATCTTGTTCACAATTTGCAATGTTTGAAACAAAAATAACATTCTAGGCAATACATTCATTTTGATCACAGCAATGCGGCCTAGCAGTGAAAGCTTCAACAGATAGGCTTTCATTTTGATGCCAAGGACATCCTGAAAGGATTTAGACCAGTCATGACGTGAAGGAGGCATTGAAGGAATAAATCATAATTTGGGTCAGCGCTCCTCCTCCTCCTGTGCATCTGGCCAGAGCCATGGCTGCTTTCCTGAGGCCTTTCCTCTGCTTCTGCCCCCATGAAGGTTCCCTGATGGGAGGCTGTGGGGGCTGCAGACAGGCCAGCCCTTCAAGAGCAAAAGGGGGCCATCTTGGAGGGGGGGGTAGGTGTAATATTAAGCCTTACTGAGAGAGTCCGAAATCCCCCGATTCTCCTCCATGACTTCCTTATGGAGGGCTCTCTGGTCAGGATCCAGCAATGCCCAGTCCACATCTGTGAAATGGAAGGCTACATCTTCAAAGCACACTGGACCCTAAAAGAAAAAGGTGAACTGTTACACTTTGTTGTTTTCTGCCTCTTAATTGATGTTCTGTATTAACTGGATTTTTTTCCTGCACATTTTATGGATGCATATTTTGATGTGTTAATGGAATTACCGGTATTCATTGTGTATTTTAATAAAGGGCATTAAGAAACTGGTGTTCTTCAAATCATTCTTCAAATCCTGTGCACAAACATTCCCGTTTGCCACATGGAAGGATCCCTTCTTCTGTCCCTCTGTGCTGTTCTTGCCGGGTGGGGAGTGTTGGGATCCCAGAATGCTGTGTGAGATAGTAAGTCTGCAGGCTTGAGTCTGCTAGCTGATGCAACTGGCTGATGCAATCGGCCTGCAATACTTTCTGTGCAAGTGCAGGGTCAGAATGCTGTCAGTTGATTGGCTGTCCTTGGTTTAAAAGGAAAACCTGTCCAGCAGTAAAGGTGGTGCAGAGGAGTGTGGTCAGAGAGAGAGAGTCTTCCTCTTTGCCTTAAGGTGCAGCCAGGTACTCGGTTTGACTGTATGAACTGCTCCTGTATTATAGCCTGTAGATATTTGTAGATATAGAGCTCACAATAAATATACTGCACTGAAGAACCTGGAACTCTAAGCATTTCTGCTAAAGCGCCACGAAGATTTTGTGACAGGGAGGACCCTCCTGAAGCGCTATAGACATCTCCAAGGTGCGCAGGGGAATGAGAGGGGGAAAGCCCCATTGTGGGGCTGATGGGGTGAATCCTGGCCACTCTTTGGTATGGGGGTGTGAACTGCTTAGAAGCCTATTTGAGCCTTCAACCCTCCTTCCTGGGCGGTTCCTCCCACCCTTCCTCTGTGTCCCCCAGTCCATGACATCCTCTCTCCCCACATGGCTCCTTCCTCCTACCTGCTCTGGGTCCACAGGGGCAGCTTCCCCTCCGCCACCAAGAAAAGATGGACAAGCAAGTCTTGCTGGCCTCGTTCCGTCTCCTGCGAGAGAAGAAGGTAAGTGGGAAGCCAAGAGCGCATGCTTCACTCCGAAGGAAAACTACAGGTGCGCCTTCAAACAAGGAGGAGTTGCCACGTAAATGTGGACGTTTGTACCCATTTCACATACTAGAGTGCAAAAACACATCTCCCTTTCTCTGGGCTCTTGGTCCTCTGTGAATTCTCCATTAAGATGAAAAGAATTCACAGATTAGTTTCAGAATCCACAAAATGTGACCCAACAGAGAAAGAACTCCTTCCTCCTTACCCAGAGGCCTGTCTATGGAGTCCAAGAGAGTCTTCTCTGCCTCAGAGGAATCCGGACCCATTTCTGCTAACAGATCCTTCCCCTGAGAGAGCAACAAGGATTCAAGAGAGAGTGGGGAAAAGGATTAGAAAAGGAGCAGCAGACGCAAACACTTTAGGGCTATCCAATATCATTCCTTGGATGCTTTCCAAAAAAGGATGGGCAAATTAGTAGAGAATTGGGGGATACTCTCCCTCCTCTTCTAGAGTTGGCTGCAAACCTCTCGGGGTCCTTTGGCCTCCTGGGAGGAGAACTGCCTCAAATGCTGGCTCTACACCTCTGAGCAAAGGGTGTCCTCCTGACGCGGGTTCTTTCTCACAGTGTTTTCCCGGAATCCCCCACTGCTCTCATGGTGGGTTGCAAGGTCTCTTCCTGCTTCAGGGCCAGCTGAGTCTTGCTCATCCATCTCCGTTTCCAGGAGATCGGAAGGAGTCCCTAGGTCTTCTGCCAAGTTCTGCCTGTCCTAATGAGAGGTGCCAGAGAATCCTGTAAAGCAAATGCATTCTTCTACTACCAGATTGATACACAGTCAGGAGAAGAGAAATGTTCCCTGGGCAAGCATGGATGAGTCTGAATCACAGCCCAGACTCGGAGTTCAAGCACCATATTCCCATAGTCTGAAGACAGACTTCTGTCTTTGTTCTGAGGGCAACTCTCTCCCCCTTCAGAAGCATGGCTGACTCCCACTGGGGGGCCTGGAGCCATCGCTAGCCCTCTGCTCCTCCCTGAATGGGCCTCATCCTCTTCTCAAGCCATCTCTTCCTCCTGTGGCAGGGAGTTCCATGGGTCTAACTGCGCACTGCAAGATGGAAGGACTTTGTTTAGCACAGAGGCCAAGTTTTTATTTCTGCCTCCAGATGTTTCCATCTGGCTGCCACCTGGGCTAAGGAACGTGGCTGATTCCTCAATCCCACCAGGGTTCCTTTGCAGGCCCTTTTCTTCCTGACTCAGTGACCCCTCCCCAAAGTGTGACGTACTGGTTTCTTGTTCCTTTGTTGTTCAGTTGCTCTCTGCTTTCACAGAGAGAGGATGTTTTTTTCTGTCTGTGTAGTAAGAAATGAAGCATAGCGATGTAGCTATGATAAATCTCATCACATCTGCGTGCTGCTTTGGTTCTCTGCTGAATGGGGGATGTGCCTGGAGCCTAATCAGAGGCTCAGGTCATCAATCACGTCGGAGGCGATTCCGGAGGACTCGGCCGGAGGAGGATGAGCTTTATCAGCTTGGCCAAGCACATTTTTGGCTTTGGGCCTAGAAGACTTCCGGAGGCGGCGCGCTCAGCAATGGCGGTCCTCTTCAGCTGCTGAAGAGGGGCTCCGCGGAAAAGGGTCGTGCGCTGCGGCACAGCGACGACCCACTCAGAGAAACCACGGGTAGAGTGAGCTCGTGGCCGTGGGGTTCGGCGGGCACCAGAAGCGACCTCGGAAACGCAGAAGGGGTACCGTAAGGGGTATCGGAACGTGGAGGGGGTAGCGGTGCTGTGAATCCATCGCTCTTTCCGCGGAAGTGAAGCCGCGCGGCTGCTGCTGATTAGCGCTGACCTTTCTTCCTTAAACAACTGAATCGAAACAACTTACTCGTGAGTAAGAAATTTGAGGCTTTATTTGAACTAAATCTGGCGAAATTTGGCTGAAAGCGGGAGACGCTAAAAAGGAAGTCAGTCTCCCGGCTCTGTTTAAAGCATCGAGCAAAGACTTTTTTAAAGCGGAAGCACTGAAAGGAGGTTAAAAGAAGTGGGAATTTATCTTGCAAATTCGATCTGGACTGTTTAAAACTTAAAAAAAAGTTATAACAGCTTTTTAAGTGGATAAAGACTGTGGTTCCTCTTTCTATTTACCCGTGGATTACAAAGTAATGAAACCTGGCTCTCGGTCTGCGTGGATACAAGTAACATCGGACTGGGGTAACTGTATATAAAATATAAAGTTATATTGGGCTACTTTGTACTGGAAAAAAAGGAACTGTTACATGCACCTTGGTTAAGAATTTTTTACTCTCTGCAGTTAAAATTGAATGGAGGGTTCCCCCCCTGTTTTGGACTTTATTTAATTCTTTTTTTGGTTGGAACTTAATGGTAGAAACTTGCTATCCTTCCTTTTTTAAATTTGGGAGCTCCCCCTACTGGATTATAGAACTATTAGCCTCTGAGAACTGCCGGTTGATTTGGAATTTTTGTTTTTTTTCTTTATATCTGGATGTTTATTCTCTCTTGGACTTTTTTCCCATGGGATTTACAATTTGACCTTGAATCAGGGACAGCTGTGGAATGAGTGGCGCACCAAAAACAAGGGCTGGAAAGAAAGCGAAACAAACTGAACTCTTGCAAACAACCTTGCAGCTACGTAGATCGTCAGCGCCAACTGTGACAGGTCTGCAAGAAGGACAATCTATACAGCCACCTCTTGGGGAGATGGCTGCTGGAGGGCTAGATCCTGTCTCTAAAGAAATATTGGACCAACTGGCAGCTTTGAATAAGAAAGCTGATGAACAAGCAGCTAGATTTGATGAACAATCTGCTAAATTTGACCAGGTGACAGCCTCAATTAATAAATTGACAGACCAGGTCACTAAGAATACACAGGCAATAGGCAATATCGAAAAGACTACAACAGAAAATCGAAAATTAGTCGAAGAAGTAAATACAAAAGCAGACGAAAATAAAAAAAGGATAGAGGAATTAAGAGGGGAGGTAAGACCACTCAGCAGACAGGTTACTGAACAGCAAGCGTACCTGTCCCTGGCAGAATTGAAAAATAGGGAAAATAATCTCAGGCTTAGAAATATCCCAGAAACAGAAAAAGAGGACTTGATTGGTTTTTTGACAACAGAAATATCTAAATTCTGGGGATTGGCAGAAGAGAAGGACTTTAAAATTGTCACTGCTTTCAGACTAGGAAGAGTGGTTAAGAAGGACAAACCAAGAGATTGCTTGATCATTTTGAGATCTAAGCAAGAAAAAGATAACATACTCGGCCTACACTTTAAAAATTCATTGGTGATCCAGGGAAGGACGGCAGAAATCTTCAGAGACATACCAAGACAGTTATTGGATTTAAGAGCTACATATAAAGACCTAGCTAGCTTATTGAGAAACAACACAATCCCTTATAGGTGGGAATTCCCTCAAGGATTATCTTTTACCTTGAAAGGGAGGAAGGTAAGAATCAGAACAGCAGAGGAGCAAGAAAAGTTCCTAAACGACCACGGGGAGGACCTACGGAAAGGAGTAGCAGGAGCCTGGCCACCTCCTTCGTTTGGCCTCAACCCGGTTCCACCTCCAGGTAAGGAAGACAAAGGAGACACCCCCACTGATAAATAAATTGATCCAGGATGGCTCTGCAGCTTCTTAGTTGGAACATTAACGGCGCAAATTCTCCCGAGAAAAGGAAAAAGATTTTTCACATACTAAGAAAAGAACAATTGGACGTCATTTGCCTTCAAGAAACACATGTGACTAGGCTCCACAGGAGAGTGTTAATCAATAAAAGACTAGGCCAAGAATTTATCTCATCAGACAAGGTAAAAAAAAGAGGAGTGGTGATCTATGCAAAGGAGAACCTAGCACCAAAATTGGTTTTTAAAGATGAACAAGGAAGAGTTTTGGCGATTGAAATACAATCACAAGGAGAAAAATTTTTGATAGTTGGAGTATATGCACCAAATGATGGGAAATCGGAATTTTATAAGAGGCTGCACGAGACAATGCTGGACCATATTGACTATACTAACATCATTTTGATGGGAGATATGAATGGGGTAGTTTCCACTTACATGGATAAGTCACAAAACCAAAATTTGAACAAAGACGGCAGACTTCCAAAGACTTTTTTTGAGCTTACAGACAATATGGATCTGGTTGATATTTGGAGGAAAAAGAACCCTCTAGGTAAGGAGGGAACATTCTTTTCTGAGGCCCACCTATCATGGACAAGAATCGACCAAATCTGGACATCTAGAGCAGTGTTTCCCAACCGGTGTTCCGCGGCACACTAGTGTGCCGTGAGACACCGGCTGGTGTGCCGTGGGAGGGAGGCGGGCGAGTCGGGCGCCTAGGAGAGAACAAAACCAAGTGAGCAGCGCGCGAGAGGGAAGCGACCCGAAAAAGAAGCGCGTTCGGAGTCCGGAGGCACTTTTGGGGCTGCGTACGAAGGGGGGGGCACGGACGGCGGAAGGGGGCGGGGCGCGGTTGCAGAAACCCGCCAATGCTTCCACCTCATTGGGAAAGGGAAGGGGTTGGGCCACCTAAAACTCTCCGCCGGGGCCACATCCTGCCTCCCAGCCCCCTTTCCTCCACCCACGGAGGGAGGGATGTTTTTAACACCCCCCCCTCACAACCCTTTGGTAGCGTTTCTCCAATCTGAGGCGAGCGCCCGCCGACGCCCCCTTCCCCTGCTCAGTCGCGCAAAAACCGAAGTCTCCTCCCTACCCCTTATTCCCTCAAACCCCGTTTCCATAAGGGGGGGGAATAACCCCTTCCGTCACGCGCAAAGCCCAGCTCCCTCCGCCCTTCGCGGTCTCCT
The DNA here is from genome assembly GCF_965112155.1 of Podarcis liolepis. Lineage (NCBI taxonomy): Eukaryota > Metazoa > Chordata > Lepidosauria > Squamata > Lacertidae > Podarcis > Podarcis liolepis. The sequence goes on along the minus strand of NC_139561.1, from coordinate 93,735,004 downwards.
CAGCACTTCAGCCAGCAGTTTACACTCTCGGAGCCACTGGGCAAAACTCGCTCTCAGAAGCGCGCGCGCGCGGAGAGAAAGAGAGAGGGAAACAAAGTTAACTTGTGGGGAGAGAGAAAGAGCGAGCGGGAGCTAACTTGTGTCCAAAGGCAGATACAAAGTAGCCCCCCCCGCCCCGAAGGCGACCTCTCTTGCTCTGCTCCTCTGGGGTGGGGAAACCAACTCCACCACGCGGAGCAGCCCCGAGGCGGGGAATTTCGCCCCTTCGTAATGTATGCATGTAAATGAGGCGGGCGCAAGGGGTGGGCGCGGAGAGGAACTCGCGCCTCTGAGGCCGCCGCCTCCTTCTCCTCCTCCTCCGCCCCCCCCTCAAACCCAGGCGGCGGCGGCGGCAGGAGGCAGCAGCGGCAATAACAGAAGCAGCTGCGCTGACAACAACACGTGTTCGCTCGGGCACCATGGAATTCGAGGAGCTGGGGATTCGGGAGGAGTGCGGCGTGTTCGGGTGCATCGCCTCCGGCCTGTGGCCCACGGAGCTGGACGTGCCCCATGTGATCACGCTGGGGCTAGTGGGGCTGCAGCACAGGTAGGGGACACGGCGGTGGGGGGGGAGACGGTCTGGGGAAGCGGGGGGAGGGTGGGTTGCTTGCGAGACAGCGGAGGAGGAGGAGGCCGGCATGTCCGGGCAGCAGCAGCAACAGCAGCAGCAGCAACTCCCGGCGACGGCTCCTCCTCCGCCCGCTATCGCCGCCGCCTCAGCTGCCGCCGTCCCTCAGTCCCTCGCTCTGCTGCCTCCTCCCACCCCGGCAAGGGGAAGGGAAAAAACTTTCACTTTTGTGCGTCCCTCCCGGCGTGACGCTGCGCGCTGACGTCACGGGGCGGGGCTTTAATGGTGGTGTGCCGTGAGATTTTTTTCCGGTAAACAGGTGTGCCGTTGCCCAAAAACGTTTGGGAAACACTGATCTAGAGGACTGGCACCTAAGACAAAAAAAATAGAGATCTGCCCTAAAACTTGCTCCGATCATAACGCTTTGAAAATGGACTTGAGACTTACACCAGCTGGATCCTTCAGATGGAGAATGAATGACTATTTGTTTAGAGATCAGGAGATCGTGAAGAAGGCCCAAAAAAACGTTGAAAGACTACTTTGAAATAAATTTGAACACCTCAGTGGAAAAGAAAACAATCTGGGACGCGAGCAAAGCTGTTATGAGAGGGTTCCTGATACAACAGAACACTATTAAGAGGAAGCTCTGGAATGGTAAAAAGGACAAGATTTTGGACAAAATAAGAGATGGAGAAAAAAAGCTGAGACTAAATCCGAAATCAAAATAAGTTTTAAGAGAAATAAAATTCTATCAAGTACAATATACGAAATTGATAAATCAAGAAATTGAATGGAAAATTAAGCAGATGAAACAAAGATCATTTGAATCGGCAAACAAATGTGGGAAGCTGCTGGCATGGCAGCTGAAAAAGAGACAAAAATTGAACTTTGTTACCAATCTGGAGGTTGAAGGAGAATGTATTCAGAAACCAGAAGAAATTAGAAAGTGTTTCCAGAGATACTTTAAAAAGTTGTACACCCAAGGTCCACAAGTAGAGATTGAAATAAATAATTTCTTAAAAAGTCACAGCCTGCAAAAGTTAACACAAGACAAACAAACAGCCCTGAACTATAAAATAACACAACAGGAAATTGAAAGAGCCATTCAGAACATGCAAACAGGCAAATCCCCAGGCCCAGACGGACTTACCTCCAAATATTATAAGACACTGAAGGATTATCTGACACAGCCACTAATGGAGGTATGCAATCAGATTATGGAAGGGAAGGGGGCACCAGAATCGTGGAAAGAAGCATTTATTACTCTGATACCAAAATTGGAATCTGAAAAGACTCAACTTAAGAATTATCGTCCCATCTCACTCCTAAATGTGGATTACAAAATTTTTGCTGATATTTTAGCAAACAGATTGAAAAAAGTTCTGAATGAAGTAATTCATAAGGACCAAGCAGGCTTTCTCCCTGGTAGGCATTTGTCTGATAACACTAGGAATATTATTGATGTTTTGGAGTTACTACAGACAAATATGAATACGAAAGCAGTTTTGATTTTTATAGAAGCGGAGAAGGCCTTTGACAATATATCTTGGAATTTCATGAAGAAAAATTTGGAAGGGATGGGAGTGGGAAGGGCATTTCAAAATAGTATTGAAGCAATATATTCAGAACAAAAGGCAAAATTGATAGTAAACAGTGTGGTGACAGAGGAGTTTAAAATTGAAAAAGGGACACGACAGGGGTGCCCCCTATCACCCTTGCTATTTATTTCTGTCCTGGAAGTGTTGCTGAACTGGATCAGGAAGGACCAGCTGGTGGAAGGAATACAGGTCGGAGAAAAACAATACAAGCTTAAGGCTTTTGCAGATGACTTGGTTCTGACACTACAGGAGCCAGAAACCAGTACAAAAAGAGCTTTAGAGCTAATTTCTGAGTTTGGTCGGGTGGCGGGATTCAAGTTGAACAAACAAAAAACTAAGGTTTTGGCAAAAAACTTGACACCTTCAGAAATAGATGGGTTCCAGAAGGAAACAGAATTAAATGTGGTTACCAAAGTGAAATACCTGGGGGTCAACTTGACTGGGAGAAATTTGAATCTATTTAAGGATAATTATGAGAAATGTTGGTCGGAAATTAAAAAGGACCTAGAAACTTGGTCAAGACTGAAACTTTCCTTGTTAGGAAGAATCGCAGCAGTTAAGATGAATGTATTGCCAAGAATGTTATTTCTGTTTCAAACCCTTCAGATCGTGGACAGAGTGGAATGTTTTGGAAAGTGGCAGAGGGACATCACGAAGTTTGTCTGGCAGGGCAAAAAGCCCCGAATAAAATTTAAGATACTAACAGATGCAAAGGAAAGAGGGGAGTTTGCCCTGCCGGACTTAAGACTGTATTATGAAGCTGCATCCCTCTGCTAGATGAAAGATTGGTTTTTGTTAGAAAACACTGATGTCCTAGACCTGGAAGGGTTTAACAATGCTTTTGGGTGGCATGCATACCTCTGGTACGACAAGATAAAGCTTCACAAATTGTTTAAAAACCATATTGTCAGGAAAGCTCTATTCATTGTCTGGACTAAATACAAGGACTTACTTGAAAGTAAGACCCCGAGGTGGCTATCACCGACGGAGGCTAAGGCCATAAAACTACGTAATATGGAGAGTGGCTGGGTAAAATACTGTGAGATAATAGAAAAAGATGGTGAAACTTGGAGGTTGCAGAGTTTTGAAAAATTGAAAGGAAAGGTGCGAGATTGGTTTCATTATGCCCAAATTTTAGAGATTTTCAAAAAGGATAAAAAAATTGGTTTCCAGGTGGAAAAATCAAAATTAGAGACAGAATTACTTGAACCCAAGACGAAAGTGCTTTCAAGAATGTATAACTTGTTGCTTAAATGGAATACACAAGATGAGACAGTTAAATCAGCCATGATAAAATGGGCACAGGACATTGGGTACAACATTATGTCTGAAGACTGGGAAAGGTTATGGACCACCGGTATGAAATTTACGGCATGTAGTGCCCTAAAAGAAAATATTATGAAAATGGTATACAGGTGGTACATGACCCCAGTCAAACTTGCAAAGATTTATCATTTGTCTGATAATAAATGTTGGAAATGTAAGGAGGCTGAAGGAACATTTTTTCACCTCTGGTGGACATGCCCGAGGGTGAAGGCCTTTTGGGAAATGATTTACAATGAGTTGAAAAAGGTGTTTAGGTACACCTTTCATAAGAAACCAGAGGCCTTCCTCCTGGGCATTGTAGGCCAGAGAGTGTCAAAGAAAGATAGAACTTTCTTTTTATATGCAACTACAGCAGCAAGAATTCTTATAGCCAGATATTGGAAGACACAGGAGCTACCCACGCTGGAAGAATGGCACTCGCAGCTGATGGACTATATGGAATTAGCTGAAATGACTGGCAGAATCCGAGACCTGGGAGAAGAGGCAGTGGAAGAGGACTGGAAAAAATTCAAGGACTATTTACAAAAACATTATAAGTTATATGAATGTTGAGAATTTGCTAAGTTTTCGGGGGAAAATATGCTTCAGTATTGAGATTGGTGAACGATAGAAACTAAGTGATGAATTTGAAAAGTTTAAATTGCAGAACGTATAACTAAAGGAAAATGCAAAAACATACAAAATAAGGTATTAATTTGCTGTTTATTTTTATTGTAAAGAAAGCAGGGGACGGAGGACGTGGGGAAGTCCGGTGGATTATGAAAACTGATTTGAAAAAATGAAATTTTCTTTTTCTTCTTATAATTTTTTTTTTCTTTCTGTAAAACTGCTTTTGTTGTGTTGCTGATGATGTATTCTTACCCTGGAAAAAAGCAATAAAAAAAACCATTTATAAAAAAAAAATAGAAGAACGGCAGAAGAACGGAATGCAGGTTATCTTCCCTGCGTGTCAAGAAGATTGATGAGAGGTATGTGCTCAAGCCCCAGGAAGCCTGCCAGTCCCTAATTAATGGCAATAAGGGTGGACTTTGAACTTTTAGCCAAAAGCTCTGATCGGCTGCAGCAGAAGCTCTGAAAGCAAAGCCTCATGCAGTGTGCTTTTGGAATACAGATGGCCAGTGCAAGAGTGACAGAGGCTCTTCAATTTGCGATGGGAACTCCAAAGCTCTCAAAAGGGAATTATCAGGACTGGGTGCAGTATGCAGAAGCTTTGCTAAGAAAAGAGGGTCTGTTTCATGTGATATCAGACGCCCCCGCCCCCCAGCTCCAATAACCGAAGAATGGGAGGCTAAGGATTCCAAAGCAAGGGGAACTCTGATGCTTATTGTGTCCTCTGAAGAGTTGTGTCTTTTGTGTGACAAGGCCTCAGCCAGAGAGATGTGGGACAGTCTCCAACAGTCACATTTAAGAACAGAGGCAAGCGCTTCTTTGTTCTTTTATGCCAAGTTGCATGATATGGCACTTGCTGATGGAGCAGATGTACGTGCTCACCTCATGGAAATGCAGAATCTAAGGCATGAGTTGCAACAGCATGGAATCACCTTTCCAGAGGCTGTGTATGCCTTCATGATTCTACATTCTTTGGGTTCAAGCGATTGCCAGCCAGCTTGCTGTTTTGCTTCAGCAAAGACCGCCTGACTTTTGATTGTTAAATCTCAGTCTGTAGTGCATAGTGCCATTCAAATAGCGTGATATGCGTTTCAGAGCTTTCCAGTCCTTAACAGTAGGATTGTTGATGTGTCTGCTTAGCAAATACGTGCTTACTGCAGTGTCAGGTCTTGAACATCTAGCAATGAGGTTTAGTTTGCCTAGCACACTTCTGTACAGTGTAGTGTCAGAAAATGCTTCTTCAGTATCATCTACCTGATAACCTGTTGTCATCGGTGTGTCTACAGGGTTAGCATCCATCAGGTTTAGTTTGGTTAACACATCAGCAATTTTCTGTGACTGTAGCAAGCGGTCTCTTGAATGCGAAGGAAGACTTGCAGACCTCCTGTTACTTGCAGCCTCCCTGGCTTTGCAGAGAGGAAGGGGGGGCAGAACCTCTTAGCCCTGGCTTGGGGATCCCCTTGCAGGAGCTGAACAGAGTCCCCACGGATCCGTCTCCTGCAGCCCTGGGACACCCCCGCCCAACTTCTCCCCAATGCACCCTAGGGCAGGAAAGAGAGGAAACTGAAGCTCTTTCCACATTCCAAGCACTGATAGGGTTTCTCCCCTGTATGAATCCTTTGATGGGAAGTGAGCTTGGCCCTCTGATAGAAGCTCTTTCCACACTCCAAGCAGTGATATGGTTTCTCCCCTGTATGAATTCTACGATGGGAAGTGAGATTGTACCTGTGACTGAAGCTCTTTCCACATTCCACACACTGATAGGGTTTCTCCCCTGTATGAATACTTTGATGCAAAGTCAGTTCAAAGCTCATCCTGAAGCTCTTTCCACATTCCATGCACTGATAGGGTTTCTCCCCTGTATGAATCCTTTGATGGGAAGTGAGATTGGCACTCTCACTGAAGCTCTTTCCACATTCCAAGCACTGAAAGGGTTTCTCCCCTGTATGAATCCTTTGATGGGAAGTGAGATTGGCACTCTGACTGAAGCTCTTTCCACATTCAATGCACTGATAGGGTTTCTCCCCTGTATGAATCCTTTGATGGGAAGTGAGCTTGGCACTCTGACTGAAGCTCTTTCCACATTCCAAGCACTGAAAGGGTTTCTCCCCTGTATGAATCCTTTGATGGGAAGTGAGTTCAGAGCTTGTCCTGAAGCTCTTTCCACACTCCAAACAGTGATAGGGTTTCTCCCCTGTATGAATCCTTTGATGGGAAGTGAGTTCAGAGCTTGTCCTGAAGCTTTTTCCACATTCCACGCACTGATAGGGTTTCTCCCCTGTATGAATCCTTTGATGAAAAGTGAGTTCAAAGCTCGTCCTGAAGCTCTTTCCACATTCTAAGCACTGAAAGGGTTTCTCCCCTGTATGAATCCATTGATGGGAAGTGAGTTCAAAGCTCGCCCTGAAGCTCTTTCCACATTCCATGCACTAATAGGGTTTCTCCCCTGTATGAATCCTTTGATGGGAAGTGAGATTGGCACTCTGACTGAAGCTCTTTCCACATTCCAAGCACTGATAGGGTTTCTCCCCTGTATGAATCCTTTGATGGGAAGTGAGCTTGGCCCTCTGATAGAAGCTCTTTCCACACTCCAATCAGTGATATGGTTTCTCCCCTGTATGAATTCTACGATGGGAAGTGAGATTGCACCTGTGACTGAAGCTCTTTCCACATTCCACACACTGATAGGGTTTCTCCCCTGTATGAATCCTTTGATGCAAAGTCAGTTCAAAGCTCGTCCTGAAGCTCTTTCCACATTCCATGCACTGATAGGGTTTCTCCCCTGTATGAATCCTTTGATGGGAAGTGAGATTGGCACTCTGACTGAAGCTCTTTCCACATTCCAAGCACTGAAAGGGTTTCTCCCCTGTATGAATCCTTTGATGGGAAGTGAGATTGGCACTCTGACTGAAGCTCTTTCCACATTCCAAGCACTGATAGGGTTTCTCCCCTGTATGAATCCTTTGATGGGAAGTGAGCTTGGCCCTCTGATAGAAGCTCTTTCCACACTCCAAGCAGTGATATGGTTTCTCCCCTGTATGAATTCTACGATGGGAAGTGAGATTGTACCTGTGACTGAAGCTCTTTCCACATTCCACACACTGATAGGGTTTCTCCCCTGTATGAATACTTTGATGCAAAGTCAGTTCAAAGCTCGTCCTGAAGCTCTTTCCACATTCCATGCACTGATAGGGTTTCTCCCCTGTATGAATCCTTTGATGGGCAGTGAGATTGGCACTCTCACTGAAGCTCTTTCCACATTCCAAGCACTGAAAGGGTTTCTCCCCTGTATGAATCCTTTGATGGGAAGTGAGATTGGCACTCTGACTGAAGCTCTTTCCACATTCCAAGCACTGAAAGGGTTTCTCCCCTGTATGAATCCTTTGATGGGAAGTGAGATTGGCACTCTGACTGAAGCTCTTTCCACATTCCAAGCACTGAAAGGGTTTCTCCCCTGTATGAATCCTTTGATGGGAAGTGAGCTTAGCACTCTGACTGAAGCTCTTTCCACATTCCAAGCACTGAAAGGGTTTCTCCCGTGTATGAATCCTTTGATGGGAAGTGAGATTGGCACTCTGACTGAAGCTCTTTCCACATTCCATGCACTGATAGGGTTTCTCCCCTGTATGAATCCTTTGATGGGAAGTGAGATTGGCACTCTCACTGAAGCTCTTTCCACATTCTAAGCACTGAAAGGGTTTCTCCCCTGTATGAATCCTTTGATGGGAAGTGAGATTGGCACTCTGACTGAAGCTCTTTCCACATTCCAAGCACTGATAGGGTTTCTCCCCTGTATGAATCCTTTGATGGGAAGTGAGCTTGGCCCTCTGATAGAAGCTCTTTCCACACTCCAAGCAGTGATATGGTTTCTCCCCTGTATGAATTCTACGATGGGAAGTGAGATTGTACCTGTGACTGAAGCTCTTTCCACATTCCACACACTGATAGGGTTTCTCCCCTGTATGAATCCTTTGATGCAAAGTCAGTTCAAAGCTCTTCCTGAAGCTCTTTCCACATTCCATGCACTGATAGGGTTTCTCCCCTGTATGAATCCTTTGATGGGAAGTGAGATTGGCACTCTCACTAAAGCTCTTTCCACATTCCAAGCACTGAAAGGGTTTCTCCCCTGTATGAATCCTTTGATGGGAAGTGAGCTTGGCACTCTGACTGAAGCTCTTTCCACATTCCAAGCACTGATAAGGTTTCTCCCCTGTATGAATCCTTTGATGCAAAGTCAGTTCAAAGCTCGTCCTGAAGCTCTTTCCACATTCCACGCACTGAAAGGTTATCGCCCCTGTATGAATCCTTTGATGGGAAGTGAGATGGGCACTCCGATTGAAGCTCTTTCCACATTCTACGCACTGAAAGGGTTTCTCCCCTGTATGATTTCTTTGATGGGGAGAGAGAGAAGAGCTATCAGTGAAGCTCTTTCCACACTCCACACACTGATAGGGTTTCTCCCCTGTATGAATTCTTCGATGGGAAGTGAGCTTGGCCCTCTGATTGAAGTTCTTTCCACTTTCCAAGCAGTGATAGGTTTTCTTCTTAAGGGGATTTCTTTGATGGGAAGTTGAATGGGAGCTCTGACTGAAGCCCTCTCCACAGTCTGAATCCTGATATGGATCCTCCACTGTGTCGATTTCGTTGTGGTCTCCCTTGTTCTTCATTTCCAATTCATCAGCACCTGAAACTAAGAGGCAAACGGATTAGAGTCTCGGGAAGAAGTGCAGCCCCAAATTATGGAACAATGCTAATTAATGCTTGGGAGAGGCGAAGAACTGAAGGGAGTTAGATGTTATAATGTTCCTTTTGTTCTGCAAAATGTCTAGTTTCATATACAAATCAAATTGAATATTATATGTTTTCTCTCTCTAGTTTTGAAAAGTACAGCTTAACCTGGTAATGTCATTTTGTTCAAATTTAAATATGGATATATACTATCTTCATAAATAAAATGTGCTTTTATTATTACCGTATTTTTCGCTCTATTGGACGCACCGGACCACAGGACGCACCTAGTTTTTAGAGGGGGAAATCAAGGGGGAAAATATTATCACACACACCCCGCAGCCCCAAAGAGCCACGGACACGATGCGCACAGCCTGTCCGCTTCTCCCAGAGCTTCTCGGGGCTGCGGGGGAAGCCCGGGTCCCCCCCCAGTCCCAAAGAGCAAAGAAACCAAGACAGCAAGTGGGATCCATAGCCGCGCAACCTCTCCAGCCAGGAGCTAAACCTCTCCAGCGCGGCTAAAGAAGAAGACAAGGCAGCAAGAGCGATCCATCCCACTCGCTGCCTTGGCCTCCTCTTAAGCCCTGCGCAGCATCTTTAGCCTTGCGCAATGGGATGGATCGTGCCCGCTGTCCACCAGGGCTGGACTAGATGACTCCTGGGGTTCCCTTCCAACTCTGCAATTCTATGACCATGGAAGGTGTTGGGGGTCTCCACCACTGGAGGCTTTTAAGCAGCGGTTGGGTGACCATCTGCCTGACGTTCTTTAGCTGTGATTCCTACATTGTGAGGGGGCTGGGCTAGATGACCCTCGGGTGGCCCTCCCAACTCTATACAGTCCTACAATTCTGCGGCAGGAGATAACACAGCCACTTCACACAATGCCCACTCCCAATTTTCATCGGAGAGACATGTGGCCTCAGTGTCTAGGTAGGTACCCCCCTACCTGCCACTCTTCCCCCACCCCACTTAAGCCGAGGGAATACCTGCCCAGAGAAGCTCCCAGCTGAGGCAAGGGTTAAGATCTACCTCTGGTAAATGGCTTTGTATCCCCCCTCTTTCCCTTTTCCTCTTCTTTGCTATTTCCTTCTTTTGTGTTTTGTTTAATCTGTTTTTATTGTATACTAAAATAAAAGCTGCAAAGTTTCCTTTTTTATAATATCCCCCCCTCCAAACTAAAACGTTAGATAAAAACACTGATCCAGAGGAAAAGAAGGGGGTGGAGAAAGGACGGAAAAAGAAAAAGAGGTAGTGATAGAGAGATTTTTAAAAAGTTGGCTTCTTTAGCCTCGCACAGCCTCCCGCGGCTGGAGAGGCATGCAAGGCTTTTCCCCAGGAGGGAGAAGGGACTGACTGGCCACGTCAGTCCCTTCTCCCTCCTGGGGAAAAGCCCTCAAGAGCCGCGCAAAGCTTGTGTGTGGCTCTTGGGGGCTTTTCCTGCCTGCCTCCCCCCCTGCATTCGCTCCATAGGAAGCCCAGACTTTCCCCCTTAGTTTTTAAGACGGAAAAACTGCGTCCTATGGAGTGAAAAATACGGTATTTAAAAGATGGCCAAAGCAGGAAAGTTCCCTGTCCAAAATTAAGATATACAGTGTTACCTCGGGTTACATACGCTTCAGATTACATACGCTTCAGGTTACAGACTCCGCTAACAGCGGCAGCAGGAGGCCCCATGAGCTAGTGGTGCTTCAGGTTAAGAACATTTTCAGGTTAAGAAGAGACCTCCAGAACGAATTAAGTTCTTAACCCGAAGTACCACTGTACTTAAATGTTACATTTTGTGAGAAGTAACAGGGGACAAGGCAGGGGGCCTTCTCGGTAGGGGAACCCACCCTGTGGAACGCCCCCCCCCATCAGATGTCAAGGAAATAACTATGCAACTTTTAGAGGACTTCTGAAGGCACCTCTGTATTGGGAAGTTTTTAATGTTTGATGTTTTATTATGTTTTTCTATTTGTTGGAAGTTGTCCAGAGTGGCTGGGGCCACCCAGTCAGATGGGCAGGGTAAAAATAATAAAATTATCATTATTGTTACTACAGGGTTCACTGCCTGAGATTCAAAAAGCCTGGCTCTTTTCTGGGATGGAGTTTGTTTGGTTCAGTCGTGGAATCTGTGCCATCTCCAATGCCAAGCGACTCTTTGGTCAACCAGAGAGAGACAGAAGCAAGAAACTTGACTGAAGTTACTTCAACATCCCAAATCACTCTGAATCCTACATTTAAGGCCTGGGCAGTTCAGACAGCCTGATCATGGTTTTAAACGGCAGAACTGGAGGAAGAATATTCACAGGGAAAACAATCAATAGCCATCCATCCAAGGTTTGCTGTGGGAGTGTTAACATCCCAGGTGCTGTGGGTGGCGCTGTTGAGCCCCATCGAAATATCAGAGGTTCGTCACATAGAGAGATGTCTTGAATTACAAAACAGATAGGATGATCCAATAGGGAGCCTTACCGAGAGAGTCCAAGATCCCACGATTCTCCTCCATGACTTCCTTATGGAGAGCTCTCTGGTCAGGATCCAGCAACGCCCACTCCTCGTCTGTGAAATGGACAGCCACATCTTCAAAGCACACTGGACCCTAACAGAACAGGGAAAAGGCTGTCCTCTTAGAGAACATTCACTTGGCTCTGTTGTTTTCTACAGCGGCCAGACCCCTCTCTGCCTTCCTCATCCCTCTCTCCTGCTGCAGCTTCTGCCTCGGAGTCTGGGCTGCTCTCTGCCACAGACTCCCTCTGCTCCCTGAGCCCTCTTCCCTCTCCAGCTTCAGACCCCTCCTCCTCCTCCTCCTCCTCCTCCTCCCAGTCGGCTCCCTCTTCTCTGGCTCCTCCCACCATTCCTCTGCATCCAACTGTGTCCAGCCAGTCTGCATCCAAGCAGTCCTTCCCCACAAGGCTCCTTCCCCCTACCTGATCTGGGTCCACAGCTGCTGCCTCCCCTCCACCACCATGAAAAGATGAAGGAGCAGGTCTTGGTGGCATCATTCTGTCACCTGGGAGAGACCAAGGTAAGTGGGAAACTGTAAGTGCATCTCTAAGTACAGATGGGGCTTGTCAAAGTCTCCCCTACTAGCTTCCGGTTCTGCTCTGCTTTAATGGAGGCAGCTGGAGATCGTTGGCAATGAAAAACAAGGATGACTGAGGGTAATTCTCCTTGCAAGTTTCACCCAGGGACAGGGGACAACGGGCTTCACTCCCAGTTTGTCTCGGTACCAGGTTCCGGCTCCGGTATGGATTACGGGAGGCATGGAGGCGCTGAGTGCAAAAGCCCTTCGCCTGCCGAAAACCCTCCTTCGCCGCCATTAAGAAGCAGAGGTTCTCCTGTCAATTAGAGCTCAATTTGGACTAATGTACAGGCGTTGCTGGAAGAGATGAGATCATAAACTGCGGCATTAAACCAGCTGCAAGGTCTTTAAGGTTTGAATTTGGGAATAAACTTCATTTGCTGCAAAACACAGTGAGTGGGGGGAGGGGAGCCTATGGCTTCTTTATATAAAGTTTTCTTTTCTACACTAATGAATTGGCAGCCTGCGATTGAATACTAGTTCAAAATATCTATGTACAGGTGAGCAGGGAAGAAACTGGATTACAGATATGGAATATAACATCAAATGGAACTGTGTGTGTAAAAACAAAAAGGAAAAAGGGAGGGAAGCTCTATTTTGCAAAATGTTTACGATGGAAAATTAGAGCTGACTCTTCCCCATCCTTTATTATATACAGACTGAACTGATTAATGCTAAAAGGACTTGGAATTTAATTTAATTGGATAAATGTGCATTTATCTAAGGCCAGAGAGAGGGATGTAAGGAATCTGAAAGTTGTGTAGGAGCTGATAAGGTTCATTACTGAGTCATTTGCAGTTTGACGGATCCCTCTCCTTCCCAGGCAGAGAAGAAAAATGGCAAAAACTGATTATTTATTGGGATGGTGTGATTTTTGCAGCTGCTGTTAAAGTTGCCAAACAACGAAGCACATGACAGAGTGATGGAGAATTTCTGAAACCACAATGGGATATTAGCTCCGCCCAAGGAATGATGGAGAACAGCAACAACCAGGAAAAGATAGACAGAACATTTTACAAGGACAGGAAGAAACATCACGAACAGAAAGATTGCCACACACGGGAAGAGTAAGGACACAGCTGGAGTGCCTCACTTGCTGCTGCTGCACCGTGAGTGTTGGGGAAGGCCGCTCCCTCCTCAGGCTAATTCCACCTGGCCTAGGGGGCGGGGCCCAGACTCACCTCCGCCACAGCTTTAAGGACACTGGTGCTGCTGCAGCAAATGTTAAAAATGCTTTTATATATTTTAAAGTGTTTTAAAGGTGTTTTTACTTTTTACTTGGTTGTACCACCGTGAACAGTGGTTTTTATTTATGTATTTTTATTTTGTTCCATTTTATTTTGGTTTGGGGTTGGATATTGAGTGGGGTGGGGATTGGTTTTGTTTAGGTATAATTGTTTTTGGTTTGGTTTGTTTTTCTATTTCATAAATGGAAGCTAGTATGAGGCTTGGGATTGCTACCGTGGAGGGGCGAGGGAGGTATGGCGGTGGGGACAGATGTTATAGGCGAAGGGGATCGAGATACGGATATGCTCGTACCCCTTCCAATCTGCGCCCCATCCCGAGGGATGAGGGTAGGTTGAGCAAGGATTACTCACCTCCGTCACTGGTGCTGTGCAAGGCCAGGTCTATAGGCAACAAAACCTCCACCCTGCGAGATTTCTTTACCTCACAGGGGGTCAACCCGGCTTGTGTGACGGAGACCTGGGTGCGCGAAGGGGAAACAGTTACCTTACGAGAGATGGCGCCCCTGGGTTTCTCCGTTCTCCACCAGTTGCGGGCTGTGGGCCGGGGGGGGGGGGAAGGTGGCATTATTAATCCGGGAAGATTGTTCTTTCAGGGCTCTACCATCCCCATCGATCCCCGGCATTGAATGTGTTGGCCTAGTGTGGGGCTGCGAGGTGAGCTTGGCTGTCTGGCTGGTGTACCGGCCACCTCGCGCACCAGCAGCCACCCTGTCAAGCCTGCTGGAGGCAGTGGCCGGCTGGGCCTTGGAGTTCCCTAACCTATTGATATTGGGGGACTTCAACATCCACGCTGATGCCACTCCCTCCTCCCAGGCTCTGGACCTGGTGTCTTCCACTAGGGCTCTCCCAGTTTGTTTCGGGCTCCACACATCAAGCAGGCCACACGCTGGATTTGATCTTTGGCATCGGTATAGATGTGATCATGTCTCCTTCGATGAAGGTGCCATGGTCTGATCACTATGCTCTGAAAGCCAGGCTTGACTTTCCACCCCCACCCTGCTTAGGTGGCGAGCCGATTTGGGCTCACCTGCAGAGGCTGATGGACCCTGATAGATTCTGTCAAGCCTTGCGGGACCTTGCTCCCCCTGGCGACTCATTGACTGAGCTTGTTGAGGGCTGGAATATCCAGCTCCTGGCAGCCATAGATGAGATCGCACCTAAGCGCCCTCTGCGACCCCGCAGAAACCGGGCTCCCTGGTTTACCGAGGAGCTCCGGAAAATGAAGCGGGACCTCAGACGGCTAGAGCGAGTATGGCGGGGTGCCCGTGACGGAGCCTCAAGAACATCTTATAGGGCTTTTATGAAAACCTATGAGATGGCAGTGAAGGCCACTAAGAAGTCTTACTTCTCGGCCTCCATTGCATCCGCTAGCTCTCGCCCGGCACAATTATTTAGTATAATTAGGTCTTTAACGTCCCTTGAAGGACAGCCAAATTTAAATAACAATTTGACACACAGCTGTGAGGCATTTGCGAGTTTTTTTGCGGAGAAGGTCTTGTTGCTCCGCCATGACCTCCCTGCCAATTTGGATACAATAAAGGAACTGGAGGCCCCTCGACTGTCCTCAGGTCCAGTATTGGACCACTTTGACCAGATATCCCCAGCCGATGTGGACAGACTCCTCCGAGCTAGAAAGCCCACCACCTGTCCTCTCGACCCGTGCCCGTCTTGGCTGATTAGAGCGTGTCCAGATGAGGTGCAGGCCCCCCTGGGGGGTTTCATCAATTTGTCCCTTGGCACCGGGATATTCCCAGGGGAACTGAAGGAGGCAGTGGTGCGCCCGCTCTTTTTTTTTTAAATGATATTTATTAAGATTTCAAAATAAGGAATTACATAAATAAAAAGAAAGGAAAAAAATACAAAAATAAAAGTAAAAGAAAAATACAAGATATAGAGAAATGATAAAAAACACTTAAAAATATATATATATCAGTCTTTCCGTGCCTTGTTACATTCATTTCCTTGCTTCCCGGACCTCCTCACACCTCCCTTTTTTGTATTCCAATTCAGTTAGTTAATTCAGCAATTTCTTTCCCTCTTTGTTTTTATCTCAATCCTTTAACTTAATATTTTATAACTTTGGATTCTCACCTGTTAACAGTCCATTTTTACATACACCTTTATAACATTGCTGCTTAAACTACTTAAGTTCATTCTGACATCATTCTAACTGTCAGGACTGGTCGTTGTCCTCTTCAGATCACCACACAAACGCTTCTTGTTCTTTTATAAAGCTTTTTATTGCGTATTAACAAAACATTCTTATAAACGGTTCTTAACTATTCTTCCTCAGAGTCACTTCTTTCAGATACCTTCTGAGCTCTGCTTCTCCATGACCAGCCACTCTCAAAATGGCGAAGGCGCCTGTCACGGCTGCCTCAGGTCCCAGCTCACAAAGGACCAACGCCAGTTTCTCTTCATATACAAAGGTCTTTATTGAAGTCCATTAGTTGTTCCACAGTAGCGGCGCGCAGCCGTACGTCTGTTAGCTTAGACCGTAGAAGTCCCTTCTGACTCGCTTCCCCCCCTACACCAGCTTAAGATGCTGGCTTTACTCCACCTCCTCCTGTCCTTCCTTTTCCGCAGGGTCTTTCTGCCCGCTGGAGTTCCGCCCCTCCTAGATTCTTCTGACGCTGAATCTCCCGACGGCTCTCCCTCCCTCCTGCGGGCTTTGGGACCTGGCTCCTTCCCCGGGCTCTCCGTTTCCCCGCGCGCTTGCACATTTGAACTTGGCGCACGCGCCCAGTTTCCAACCCTTCTCCTGATGGTAACGTCACTCCTCTCACTGCTCCCCTCCCCTTCCGGGAGAGTGGCTTGTTCTGACCTCCCCTCCGTTCCAGCTGCTTCTCCTGACACACTGGAACTTCCCCCCCCCCTCGCTACGCTCTGGAGGGGAAGCCGGCTTTGATCTCCAGCTGCTGCTTCGGGATTCCCTGTTGGCTTTTCCCCCCTGATGAGTCCCCCCTGGGGCTCCTCTCCCCCTGGCTACAGGTGCTCCCTCCTGGGAATCTCCTGATTCGCTGGAAAAGCTCATGGAGTCCCTTGGGCCCCAGTCCTCCTCCTCCTCGCTGTCCTCGGACTCTGCCCAATGGTCCTCCCTCTCCTGCGTCCCATGTGCCTCTGCCCCTGAACCCCTGACAGCGCCCTTCCCTTCGCTTTCCCGCTCTTTTTCCTACCCTCCTGGCTAGAGCTGGCTTCTATCTCCCCTCCTCCCAATCTGAGCTGGAAGTTAACCCTTGTCTTTCCTGTGAACAGCCAGTCCCTCCCTGTTGTTCCTCTTGCTCTCTTCTGTTAGATTCACTGCTCTCCTTCCCCCCTTGGCGAATGCTTTCTCCCTCTGAGAAACTGGAAACCTCTAACTCTTCCCTGACACTAACATTCATTAATTTTACAATATTTCTGTAAATAGTCTTTAAATTTCTTCCAATCTTCTTCCACCGACTCTTCTCCCTGGTCTCGGATTCTGCCAGTCATTTCCACCAATTCCATGTAGTCCATCACCTTCATCTGCCATTCTTCCAGAGTGGGTAAATCTTGTGTCTTCCAATACTTTGCAATCAGTATTCTTGCTGCTGTTGTGGCGTACATAAAGAAAGTTCTGTCCTTCTTTGGCACCGTTTGGCCGACCATGCCCAGGAGAAAGGCCTCTGGTTTCTTCAGAAAGGTATATTTAAATACACTTTTCATTTCATTATAAATCATCTCCCAGAAAGCCTTAATCCTTGAGTGGTGCGCCCGCTCTTAAAGAAAACATCATTAGATCCCTTAGATCTATCCAATTACCGCCCGGTTTCGAATCTTCCATTCCTGGGTAAGGTGATTGAGAGAGCGGTTGCTGAATAGCTTGGTGGGTTTCTGGATGAAACATCGGCTCTGGATCCATTCCAGTCTGGCTTCCGGGCTGGGCATGGGACCGAGAGGGCTCTGGTCGCCCTAACAGATGATCTCCGCAGGCAGCTGGATCGAGGCGGGTCGGGGCTGCTGATTCTTCTAGACCTGTCAGCAGCCTTCGACATGGTCGATCACAAACTCCTGGAGCACCGCCTTGCCAACGTGGGGATCCAGGGCACAGTCCTTCAATGGCTGCGCTTGTTGCTCTCTGTTCGGGGACAGAGGGTGGCACTTGGGGGGGGGGGAATTGTCATCGTGCCACTCCTTGGTGTGTGGAGTGCTTCAGGGTGCAATACTCTCCCCGATGCTTTTCAACATCTTTATGTGCCCCTCGCCCAGCTTGTCCGGAGTTTTGGGCTGGGTTGCCATCAGTATGCTGATGATACCAAACTATCTGTTGATGGATGGCCATCCTGACTCGGCCCCAGACACACTGACCAGATGCTTGGAAGCTGTGGCTGGATGGTTACGTGGGAGCCGGTTGAAGTTAAATCCTTCGAAGACAGAGGTCCTCTGGCTAGGATGGGATGATATGGGATTGAGGGGGCAACTCCCATATCTTGCGGGGGTGCAATTAGTGCCAGCACCGTCCGTTAAGAGTTTGGGTGTAATCTGTGATACCTCCCTCCCTATGGAGGAGCAGATTACAGCTATAACAAAGGCGGCATTTTTTCATCTCCGCCAAGCTAAGCAGTTGGCTCCTTACCTCTCTCGCCCTGACCTAGCCACTGTGATCCACGCGACAGTCACCTCCAGACTGGATTATTGTAACTCGCTCTACGTGGGGCTGCCCTTGAGACTGACCCAGAAACTCCAGCGGGTGCAGAATGCCGCGGCGAGACTCCTTATGGGGTCTTCACTGCGAGATCACATTCATCCGGTACTATACCAGCTGCACTGGTTCCTGGTGGAGTACAGGATCAGGTTTAAGGTGCTGGTTTTAACCTTTAAAGCCCTATATGGCCTAGGACCCTCGTACCTACGGGACCGCCTCTCCTGGTATGCCCCACAGAGGAACCTACGGTCTTCAAGCAAAAACATCCTCAAGGTCCCAGGCCTCAGAGAGGTTAGGCTGGCCTCAACTAGTGCCAAGGCTTTCTCGGCTGCGGCTCCGATCTGGTGGAACGCTCTGTCACAAGAGACTAGGGCCCTGCGGGACCTGACATCTTTCCGCAGGGCCTGCAAGACAGAGCTGTTCCACCAGGCCTTTGGGCAGGGCGCAGCCTGACTCCCTCCTCTGGCAATCTGCACAGAATTTTGCTTAACGGTTGCCATCAATTTGATTTTAATTAATTTTTAGAATGAGATGTTTTTAGAATGTTGGTTTATTTGATTGTTGTTAGCCGCCCTGAGCCCGGCTTCGGCTGGGGAGGGTGGGATATAAATAAAATTTATTGTTGTTGTTGTTGTTGTTGTTGTTGTTGTTGTTGTTGTTGTTGTTGTTGTTATTATTATTATTATTATTATTATTATTATTATTATTGAGAGATTTTACTTTCTTGGGCTCCATGATCACTGCAGATGGTGACAGCAGTCACGAAATTAAAAGACGCCTGCTTCTTGGGAGAAAGGCAATGACAAACCTAGATAGCATCTTAAAAAGCAGAGACATCACCTTGCCAACAAAGGTCCTTATAGTAAAAGCTATGGTTTTCCCAGTAGTGATGCATGGAAGTGAGAGCTGGACCATCAAGAAGGCTGATCGCCGAAGAATGGATGCTTTTGAATTCTGGTGCTGGAGGAGACTCTTGAGAGTCCCATGGACTGCAAGAAGATCAAACCTCTCCATTCTGAAGGAAATCAGCCCTGAGTGCTCACTGGAAGGACAGATCCTGAAGATGAGGCTCCAAGACTTTGGCCACCTCATGAGAAGAGAAGACTCCCTGGGAAAGACCCTGATGTTGGGAAAGATGGAGGGCACAAGGAGAAGGGGACGACAGAGGGCGAGATGGTGGGACAGTGTTCTCGAAGCTACCAGCATGAGTTTGACCCAACTGCGGGAGGCAGTAGAAGACAGATGTGCCTGGCATGCTCTGGACCAGGGGGCCACGAAGAGGTGGACACGACTAAACAACAACAAATATTATTTGATGTTTCAGTACGAATGGAAGTCATTAATACTGCAGCTGTTGTATAAAGGATTGTTATCTTGACAGTAGTGTAATTGAAATTAATAAGATTTTGGAATGCAGAAATCAAGAAAATCATCAAGCCATCAGTTTTAGCATTTGGGGGGGGGGACCTACATTATATAATTTGGTATCTTAAAGATTGGTATTACTAATTGTATTGTAATTTCGCATTGTTATAATGAGGCCATTATTGAAGTGTAATTGTAAACTAATCAAATTACTATCGTAAATGTCTCCCCTGCTGAGGACATTTGGACATTTGTACCCATTTCATATAATAGTTGTGCAAAAATACATCTCCCCCCCCCCTCTGGGCTCCAGGTGTCTTCCCCCAAAAGATGCAAAGAACTCCAAGATTAGTTTCAAAACCAAGAGAATGTGACAAAACGGGGGAGAAAACACTCCTTCCTCCTTACCCAGAGGCCTCACTCTGGTGTCCAACGGAGTCTTCTCTGCCTCAGAAGAATCAAGACCCCTTTCTGCCAAAAGATCCTTCCTCTGAAAGAGCAGCAAGGATTCAAAACAGAGAATGGGGAGAAGGGTTAGAGAAGGAATGGCAGAGGCAAGCGCTTTCGGGGGACAGAGGTGAAAGCTGCTTCCTGCTTCTGCTAGACTGGTGTCTGGGGTTGGCTGCCAGGACCATGAAACATTGGTCCTCAAGGATCTTCACTGGCTCCCAGAACGTTTCCCAGCACAATTCAAAGTGTTGGCCTCAAAGGCCCAGTATACCCAAAGGAGCGTCTCCATGAACTGAGGTCCAGTTCCGAGGGTCTTCTGCTGATTCCCTCACTGTGACAAGTGAAGTTACAGGGAACCAGGCAGAAGACCTTCTCCACAGTGGCCCCCACCCTGGGGAATGTCCTCCCATCAGGTGAGAAGGAGATAAGAAAATGCATAACTTTTAGAAGACATCAGATGTCTTCTTATGCTTTTATATGTGCTGGAAGGCACCCAGCCACATGAGTGTCATTAATAATAATAATAATAATAATAATAATAATAAGCTTTCCAAAAAAGGATGGACCATTAGGAAATGATTTGGGAATACTCTCCCTCCTCTTTGGAGCCCCTTGGGAGCATCCAGAGGAAATTCTCTCTCACCTGCTGCTCTGCCTGCTTCCTCTCCTCTGCCTGACTCAGGAGGAAACCTTCAGCCAGGGCCACCGCCTGGGAACTGGTCTCCGCTCCGCATTCCCTCACCCAGCTCTCCATCTCCGGAGGAAGGACAGCCAGGAACTGCTCCAAGATCACCAGGTCCAGCATCTCAGCTTTCGTGTGTCTTTCTGGCTTCAGCCATTGATGGCAAAGGTGGTAGAACTGGCTACAAACCTCTCGGGGTCCTTTGGCCTCCTGGTAGCAGAACTGCCTGAGCTGCTGGCTCTGCACCTCTGAGCAAAGGGTGTCCTCCTCACCCAGGATCCTCTGCATGGAGTTTTCCCAGAATTCCCCACTGCTCCCCGTTTCCATGGCATGGCCTCTTCCTGCTTCAGGGCCAGCTGAGTCTTGCTCATCCATCTGGGCTCTCCGAAAGTCTCCAAGAAATCGGAAGGAGCCCCTTGGTCCTCTGCCAAGTTCTGTGGGTACTAATGCGAGGTGCAGAAAATCGTATGAATCAAACACAATTCTATTGTAAGATGAAGAGGAGAAGAATGTTTCCTGAGGAAGTGTGGCTGAGTCTTGCTAGGAACCAGGGCTGGATTGCACCACAGCTCAGACTCCAAGCTGTCTGGGGGGGAAAGGGGGAGGGAGAAGTCATAACTGTGAGTGACAAGTGAGTGTAATCTGGAGCCAAGGCAACAGTGGGGGTCCCTCCCCACCCCACTGCATAGTCCAGAGCTTCGCCCCAACCCAGCCATATCTGCTTGGGTGGCTTGGTGAGCAGCAGGGCCCATGTCCAGCTCCAGCCACCGTCCCTTGGGGACTTCCTGCTCTGGATCCGAGGGGACGGTGGCAAGGCCCTCTGGGTGGAACTGCCCTGGAAGACGCCTCGGAAACTGGACTTTCCATCAAATAAAGAATTAGGGAGGGGAAATGGCCGACATAAGGAGATTTAGTAATAGAGAGAGAAGAGAAGCTTCCTGGTTTTCCCTCTTAATATACTTCTCCCTCACAATAATGTCCCTCTTAATATCCTTCTCCCTCACAATAATGTCCCTCTTAATATCCTTCTCCCTCATAATAATGTCCCTCTTAATATCCTTCTCCCTCATAATAATGTCCCTCTTAATATCCTTCTCCCTCACAATCATGTCCCTCTTAATATCCTTCTCCCTCACAATCATGTCCCTCTTAATATCCTTCTCCCTCACAATCATGTCCGTCTTAATATCCTTCTCCCTCATAATAATGTCCCTCTTAATATACTTCTCCCTCATAATAATGTCCCTCTTAATATCCTTCTCCCTCATAATAATGTCCCTCTTAATATCCTTCTCCCTCATAATAATGTCCCTCTCAATATCCTTCTCCCTCACAATTATGTCCCTCTTAATATCCTTCTCCCTCATAATAATGTTCCTCTTAATATCCTTCTCCCTCATAATAATGTCCCTCTTAATATCCTTCTCCCTCACAATCATGTCCCTCTCAATATCCTTCTCCCTCACAATCATGTCCCTCTTAATATCCTTCTCCCTCACAATCATGTCCGTCTTAATATCCTTCTCCCTCATAATAATGTCCCTCTTAATATCCTTCTCCCTCATAATAATGTCCCTCTTAATATCCTTCTCCCTCACAATAATGTCCCTCTTAATATCCTTCTCCCTCATAACTATGTCCCTCTCAATATCCTTCTCCCTCACAATAATGTCCCTCTTAATATCCCTCTCCCTCATAATAATGTCTCTCTTAATATCCTTCGCCCTCATAATAATGTCCCTCTTAATATACTTCTCTCTCATAATAATGTCCCTCTTAATATCCTTCTCCCTCCTAATAATGTCTCTCTTAATATCCTTCTCCCTCACAATCATGTCCCTCTTAATGTCCTTCTCCCTCACAATCATGTCCCTCTTAATATCCTTCTCCCTCATAATAATGTCCCTCTTAATATACTTCTCCCTCATAATAATGTCCCTCTTAATATCCTTCTCCCTCACAATAATGTCCCTCTTAATATCCTTCTCCCTCACAATAATGTCCCTCTTAATATCCCTCTCCCTCATAATAATGTCTCTCTTAATATCCTTCTCCCTCACAATAATGTCCCTCTTAATATCCTTCTCCCTCATAACTATGTCCCTCTCAATATCCTTCTCCCTCACAATAATGTCCCTCTTAATATCCCTCTCCCTCATAATAATGTCTCTCTTAATATCCTTCGCCCTCATAATAATGTCCCTCTTAATATCCTTCTCCCTCATAATAATGTCCCTCTTAATATACTTCTCCCTCACAATAATGTCCCCCTTAATATCCTTCTCCCTCATAATAATGTCCCTCTTAATATCCTTCTCCCTCACAATTATGTCCCTCTTAATATCCTTCTCCCTCACAATCATGTCCCTCCGAATGTCCTTCTCCCTCCTCACTCTCTTCCAGTCCCACCTCCCTGGCCAGGGCCTGAGGTCCCTCTGGCTCCCTCCCGGACCCCCCAGCCTCTCTTCCCTCCCCTTCCCGCCTCCCGGGGCAGGGAGTTCCCCAGGCTTCCCCCGAGAGGAGACCCACCAGAGCCCGGCAGGCGAAGGCGAGGCCGGAAGGGACGTCAGAGAGGAGGAGGAGGAGGAGCGGCCCGCCTTCCTTTCCTGTCCTCTCTAGGAAGCCAGCTCGGCGCCCCTTAACCCTTCTCTCTCCCTGCGAAGGAGCCCGGGGCGTCGCGCAGGCGCAGAGCTGCCCCTTGGGGGGGGGGGCAGGGAAGAAGCAGGACCCAGAACCCGGGACTGGGCGCGTGTGCGTGTGAAGTCTCTTTGGCTTGGCGCTTGCTGGTCATTTTCGGACAGGAATTTTTTCTCTTTTTAATCAAAGAACTTCACTCCTTTATTAAACTGGTTGTTCTGTGTCTCTGGGTACGTTTCTGTGTGGGTTTTTACTTCGTATCACGGCTCTTTCCCCCCCGGCACCCTTGGGCCCGCCCTTCAGGGTTGTCGTTTTGAGACCCCACTTCCTCCCTGGGTTTCCAATTATTACTTTTTCTGGAAGGGACAGAGTATTACTGCTCCCCCTGAGTCTCCTTTGATTTCATCTCCCAAGGTAGAGACTTCAGTTACTGTTTTCAGCCTAAATGAGCAGGAACCTCTTGGAAACATTGCTCTCAACTGATCAGCTGTTTGAGCTCATCTAACTTTCCTCCCATCTGTCCAGAGCTTGGTCAATTCAGCTACCCAGTTGGGCCTAAGTCTCTCCTGGTTTCCTTTTAATTTCACGAAAGGCTTTTTGGCTTTGTTCTGCAGTCAGTCCAAAGCGCACTTTCACTCTCTCCTTAAATGTGAGGGAATCAGAGGTTTCATCCTCTCTGAGATCTGAGTATATTTCCCTCAAAATTCCACATATCTGTGGGCGTAAGTGCAGCATCCAGTTTTCCTCATGAATGTTTAAGTCTGCCAGTCCGCTCAAAACTTAATAGGATCTGTGTGGGTTTTAACTTCCTATCCCACCTCTGCCCCCAATTAATATGCGACGACGCAAGGGCTCTTTTCCCCCCAGCAGCCTTGGGCCCGTTCTCTCTCTTAAATATAGTGCACCCACCTCACAGAACACAATTCCCACAAATGCCCTCCAACTACCTCAGATTATCTTGTGGGGGACTTGCGTGAGGTAAAACTCACTAATTGGGAGTCTCAGGCAGGATTTCTTCAAATAAACATTAATGATTTTATTTAACAAGGAAGTTTATGACATGAGTGGATAAAACTTAGGATATTTCAGTTTACAATGTTATTTCCCTTCAAGGTTTTCTCAGTTGTTTCACACGTAATACTTTGGCTCTTAACAAGGTGGCACTTTCTGCCAGTTACCCTACTCCCAAGCAGGGGCGCCGACTTATAAAAAATATTGGGGGGGCCCATACCGGGGTCCTGCCGCTGGTTCGCTCGGGTAGCCGGGAGAACGCAGTTTGAGGTGGCGGTGTTGGGGAGAGACCCTCGCTCAGGGCGCCACTAGACTTGGCGGCCGGCGGCCTATCTGGGGGGTTTTGGAGCGTATTTCGGCGGAGCGATTGGGGAGGAGGGGGCTTGTTGCCGGATTCTTCAGCTGAGCTGGAGATCCGCTGCTGGGGGTCCCTGGGCCGAGTTGTGAGCACGGCCTGCTGAAGGGAGATCCAGCCGATTGCGCGACGGGGACGGCCGGGGGTCTCTGGCTAGGGCGTGCGGCTGGCTGGCTGGCGAGGGAGCAGGTGGGGAGGAGGTGGGGGTCCTCACTCTCTTAGGAAACGCACCCGCGCGCCCGATTGCCACGAAGTCCGAAGGGTGCGTGTGTGGAATTAAAAAGCAAAAACGAGATACGGGCAGGGCAGGCAAAGAGTTTTCTGCAAGAGGATGGAGGGCAGGTTGAAGAGAAAATCACTCAGGATGAGACAGTCAAATCAGCCATGATAAAATGGGCTCAGGATATTGGGTATAACATCATGTTTGAGGACTGGGAAAGGTTATGGACCACTGGAATGAAATTCACGGCATGTAATGCCTTGAAGGAAAATATTATGAAAATGATTTATAAGTGGTACATGACCCCAGTCAAGCTTGCAAAAATATATCACCTGTCTGATAATAAATGTTGGAAATGTAAGGAGGCTGAAGGGACATTCTTTCACCTCTGGTGGACTTGTCCAAAAGTGAAGGCCTTCTGGGAAATGATCTATAATGAGTTAAAAAAGGTATTTAAGTATACCTTTCCCAAGAAACCAGAGGCCTTCCTCTTGGGCATTGTTGGCCAGAAAGTGTTAAAGAAGGATAGAACTTTCTTTATGTATGCAACTACAGCAGCAAGAATACTTATCGCAAAATATTGGAAGACACAAGATTTGCCCACACTGGAAGAGTGGCAGACGCAATTGATGGACTACATGGAACTGGCTGAAATGACTGGCAGAATCCGAGATTTGGGAGAAGAAACAACGGAAGAGGACTGGAAAAAATTTAAGGACTATTTACAAAAACAATATAAGTTGTATGAATGTTAAAAATTTACACGATTCGGAAACTATAGCTTCAGCAATTAGATTTGGGAAACAGGAAATTATATTTTAAGTAAGAAAAGGTCAAAATCTAAGGTAATACTATGTTTAATTTAAGATATAAGTAACTGATGAAAAGTATGTTAAATTTAGAGGTATAGTATTTGAAAAGTACAAAATAAGGTACGAAACAAGGTAATAATTTGCTGATATCTTTATTATAAAGAATGCAGGGTAAGGGAGATGCGAGGCAGTCCAGTTAGTTATATAAAAAATGTGTTGAATGGTTGGTTTTCTTTTCTTCTTTTTCTTTTTTTTCTTTTTCTTGTTCTTTTACTTTTTTCTTCAGTGTATGTTTCTAACTTTGTATTTGAAAACTTAATAAAATATTTATAAAAAAAGAAGAAGAGAAAATCCTTTCGCTTTTCTGGGGCGCAGGGAAGTCTCAGAGCCGGAGGTTGGGGAAGGGACCCCCTTTGCTCTGCCCTCTTCTCCCGTCTTAGATTTGCATGGGGGTCCCCGCCCGAGCTTGCCTGGCCACCGGGCCACACAAGGGCCGCGCTCTACGCGGCACACCTTGCTAGCCGCGCAGCTGTCCTCCGGGCTGCCAATGACAAGCGGGCGACGTCGCGGGCGGGGAAGGCATCGCTTTCTTTCCCGATCCTGCATCCTCCCAGTCTTCCAGCCCTTTTTTGGGTTGGAAGCTCGTCTCGTTCGCCCTTCTCCTTTCTTCACCCTGCGCGCAATTTTCCTCCCTCGTCTCCCTCCCCATTTCTCCTTCCTTCCTTCCTTCCTTCCTGACTGACTGACGGGCTCAGGCTCGGGCTCGGGCTTCGGGTCGGGCTCAGGCTCGGGCTCAGGCGAATTTTTGAGGGGGCTCGGGCCCCCTCAAGCCCCATGGAGTCGGCGCCTATGCTCCCAAGGTACTCCAAGCCAAAGACCCAAGGGATCTCTGGTTTGGGAGTCTTCTCTTTCTAGAAGGATCTCTCCCCTCCTGACTGGGATGAGAGCTCAGCAGCCGGTCTCTTTCCAGCTCCTCCTTCTCCTGGCTCAGCCTCCCAGTTCATTCCTGGCCTGATTTACTCTCCCAGGACACCACACACTCTCCTTCCCACTAAGCTCAGAGACTCCTTTCTCTAGCTGGTGATCTTTTCCACAGAGTGGATGTTTCCACCTAGAACCAGCTCCTCTCACTCCCCATCTTCCCCACCTCCCTCCAAAGCTCCTAGCCATGGGGTCAAATGGGCCCAGGTCTCCCCACTTCAGGGCTCTTAGTCTCTCCGCTAAACCACATGGGGTGTCTTTGGGTGTAATAATAATAATAATTTATTATTTATACCCCCGTCCATCTGGCTGGGCCTCCCCAGCCACTCTGGGCGGCTTCCAAAAAAATATTAAAATACTATAATACATCAAATATTTAAAGCTTCCCTAAACAGGACTGCCTTCTAAAAGTCTGGTAGTTGTTCTCTTTGACATCTGCTGGGAGGGTGTTCTACCACTGAGAAGGCCCTCAGCCAGAAGGCCCTCGGCGCTGGACCTCAGTGTCTGGGTAGAATGATAGGGGTGGAGATGCTCCTTCGGGAACACTGGGCTGAGGCCATTTAGGGCTTTCAAGGCCAGCACCAACACTCTGAATTGTACTCGGAAACGTACTGGGAGCCAATGTAGGTCTTTCAAGACTGGTGTTATACGGTCTCGGTGGCTGCTCCCAGTCACCAGTCTGGCTGCCACATTCTGGATTAGTTGTAGTTTCCGGGTCACCTTCAAAGGTAGTCCCACATAGAGCACATTGCAGTAGTCCAAGCAGGAGATAACCAGAGCATGCACCACTCTGGCGAGGCAGTCTGCAGGCAGATAGGGTCTCATCCTGGTAAACAGCTGCCCTGGACACAGATTTGACCTGTGCCTCCATGGACAGCTGTGAGTCCAAAATGACTCCCAGGCTGCGCACCCGGTCCTTCAGGGGCACAGTTGCCCCATTCAGGACCATGGAGTCCTCCACACCGGCCCGCCTCCTGTCCCCCCAAAACAGTACTTCTGTCTTGTCAGGATTCAATCTCAATCTGTTAGCCACCATCCATCCTCCAACCGCCTCCAGACACTCACACAGGACCTTCACCGCCTTCACTGGTTCTGATTTGAAAGAGAGGTAGAGCTGGGTATCATCCGCATACTGATGAACACCCAGCCCAAGCATCCTGATGATCTCTCCCAGCGGCTGCATGTAAATGTTGAAAAGCATGAGGGAGAGGATGGAACCCTGAAGCACCCCACAAGTGAGAGCCCAGGGGTCTGAACACTCATCCCCCACCACCACTTTCTGAACACGGCCCAGGAGGAAGGAGCGGAACCACTGTATGACAGTGCCCCCAACTCCCAGCCCCTCAAGACGGTCCAGAAGGATGTTATGGTTGATGGTGTCAAAAGCCGCTGAGAGATCCAGCAGAACTAGGAAACAGCTCTCACCTTTGTCCCTAGCCCGCCGGAGATCATCAACCAACGCAGCCAAGGCAGTTTCAGTCCCATGATGAGGCCTTTATCCCAACTGGAAGGGATCCAAATGGTCCGCTTCTTCCAAGCGTGCCTGGAGTTGTTCAGCAACCGCTCGCTCAATCACTTTGCCCAGGAATGGAAGATTTGAGACTGAGCGATAGTTGGCCATCGTGGCCACATCTAAAGATGGTTTTTTAAGAAGCGGTTTAATAACCGCCTCTTTCAGCGGGTCGGAAAAGGTTCCCTCACGGAGGGAAGCATTCACCATCCCACGAAGCCCATCGCCCAGCCCTTCCCAGCTAGCTTTTATAAGCCAGGATGGGCAAGGATCCAGGAGACAGGTGGCTGGCTTCACTTGTCCAAGCAGCCTGTCCACATCCTCGGAGGTAACCGATTGGAATTGATCCCACGCAATTTGACTAGACAGGACTCTAGCACTCTCCTGCCCCGGCCCTGCTCCCACGGTGGAGTCTACCTCTTCTCGAATCTGAGTGCCTTTATCTGCAAAAAGCTTTGCAAAATCATTGCAGGAGATCATGTGGCCCGTACTGGGCCCTGATGTCGCAGGTGGTTCCACTAAATTGTAAACAACCTGAAAAGTCTCCTGCTGCTGTTTGAGAGGCAGTGTGGAGTAGTGGTTAAGAGCAGTAGTCTCGTAATCTGGGGAACCGGGTTCGCGTTTCCGCTCCTGCACATGCAGCTGCTGGGTTGTTATGATATGAGTACTACGCAGCTGCGAACAAGCAGTTTGATGTTTACATCACATGATGGGGACAGGATGTTCCAGGCGATTCTCAGGGTTATGTACTCTGTGTAATAGGAGACCTTCCTGTTGTTTGTGTCCAGGAGGACTTTCTCAGTTGCTCGGAGGATTCTGAGTGAGCAGACATGTTTTTGTACAGTGTACAGTCAGGAATAAAACAGAGATGAAATAGACCACTTTCTGACTGTTTTCTTTCTCCTGCTGCTATGCAAGGGGGAAGGGGGTGTGCACCTTTCATCAGGGAGGTGTCGCCTATTCAGATCTCCCTGGTCTGCCAGGATGCCAGCCAGGGTAGGTTATCGTCAACAGGCCCCGACAAGCCTGGGAAGAAGAGCCAGCCTTTCCCGAGGGGGCCAGTTTCCAACATGGGTGACCTTGGGCTAGACACACTTCTTTGAAGTCTCTCAGCCCCACTCACCTCACAGAGTGTTTGTTGTGGGGGAGGAAGGGAAAGGAGAATGTTAGCCGCTTTGAGACTCCTTAAAGGAAGTGAAAGGCGGGATATCAAATCCAAACTCCTCTTCTTCTTTCTGCAGATGCAGTAGAGGCGGCAAAGAAAGTCTTCTTCGCCGTCGCTATCGCCCCTTGGTAGGCTCAACGTAGAGCTCTAACCTGTGTCCGGTCAGATTCAGAATGGGTCATCCATCACCGCCGCTCTAGCCGTCTCAACAATTGTTTCATTGCCCTCAGATCCGTGGAAAACCACGGGGCTGTCCAGGTTCCATGCAATCGGAGAGGGCGCTTCGGAGCCAAACAGTCAATAGCCCTGGTTAACTCCACATTCCAGTGGGCCACCAGGGAATCAGCTGAAAGGCCATCAACATGGGGTAAAGCATCCCCTATCACTCTCTGGAAACTATATGGATCCATTAAGTGGCGGGGGCGGACCATCCAAATCAGTCCCACCTCCCTGCAGAGGGGAAGGGTGACAGAAGTCCAGTTGCACCAGGAAGTGATCTGACCATGGCACTTCTTTGGTTTCGCTTTTACTTAGTGTAAGATCACCAACATCCATAGAGGTAAACACCAGGTCCAAGGCATGTCCGCGGCTATGGGTTGGGCCAGACTTATTCAGGGACAGCCCTATGGAGGCCATGCTTTCCACGAAGTCCCGAGCGGCCCCTTGTAAGGTCGTGTCGGCATGGATGCTAAAATCCCCTAGGACAACCAAGCTAGGTGTCTCCAGAACATCTGCCACAACCTGAAGCAGCTCAGGCAGGGAATCCTTGGTGCAGCATAGGATATTCTCCTAGGTGCCCGAACCTGCCACTTCCCCTGAGCTTATTGCAGCCTGATGGCAAGAAACAGGCGTGTGTGTCCTGTTTGTTAGCAAGTAAAGCAACACCCTCCCTGGTCGGATGGAGGGACTCGCCTATTGAATGGTGGAAAGGACCATCCAGCCACGTAGCTGGTCAGGGGCCCAAGCCCCTCCTGAATCTTCTTCTGAGGGTCTCAGGATGGGTGATGAATTTCGGGGAATTGGATTGGCCGGCAGTGCCCCTCTGCATTTGTCCCTGCCCTGTCCCAGCGCATCATGGCACAACAAGGCCAGCTTGTCTTCCCAATGTCCCTGTAAGTGAGGAGAAAATGCTTGCCATTTCTGTTTGCCACTGAGCAGTGCTTTGGAGTCCCAAGACTTTGTTTACATTCCACACATTCCATACTGTTGGAAGTCTCATGGGAGACGGATGGGATGTTAGTGGTTTCCTGTTCCTTTGTTCCTTTGTTGTTCAGTTGCTCTCTGCTCTCACAGAGAGGGGATGTATTTTTCTGTCTGCGTAGCTAGATAATAAAACTCCTAGCAATGTAGCCGAAACCTCTCGTCTCTTCCCTGTGCTGGAAACTCTGCTAAATTGGGAATGTGCCTGGAGCCTTATCTTTTTTTAAAAAAATAATATTTTATTAGGTTTTATCAATAGAAAAGTTTAGAAAAATACAAAGAGGAAAAAAATAGAAAATTACAAAATACAAACATACAGAAATTAAACACAAAGAAAGAAAAAGAAAAAACACATATACCGTATTTTTCGTCCTATAGGGCGCACTGGCCCATAGGACGCACCTCGTTTTTTGGGGGGGAAATGAATTTTAAAAAATTATTCCCCCCCCCCCAGCCCTGGCTGCCGCCCCAAGCCTTGCGCTCACCTGCCCGAAGCACGGGGCACCCTCTGGAGGGCTCCCCGTGCTTCGGGCGACAGGCTGCCGCCCCAAGCCTCGCGCTCCCGGCGGGACCTCCTGCCTGGCGTGCACGGCTTGCAGACACTCGCGGGGGCTGCAGGCTGCTGCCCGCAAGCCTTGTGAGCCCACGGGAACTCCCACCGGGCTTGCAAGGCTTGCGGATAGCTTCCTGAAGCCTGGAGAGCGAGAGGAGTTGGTGCGCACCGATGCCTCTCGCTCTCCAGGCTTCAGCGAAAGCCTGCATTTGCACCATAGGACGCACACACATTTCCCCTTCATTTTTGGAGGGGGAAAAGTGCGTCCTATGGGGCGAAAAATACGGTAAAAGAAAACAAAAGCTCCCTCTTTCTTGATTTCTCATCTTTAGTTAACTTATTTTCCTGACTTCCTCACGTCTCCCTTTTTTGTATCCCTTTTAAAAATTGGTTCAGCAAATTCATATCCTATTAGTTTATCTATTATCGATCCCATCGTACATTTTACCTTGTTGGTAGAACCCCTTCAATTCATTTCAATGTCATCAGCTTTCAAAAATTTTACAATATTTCTGCAAATAAGTTTTAAATTTCCTCCAATCTTCTTCCACCAGCTCTTCTCCCTGGTCTCGGATTCTGCCAGTCATTTCCGCCATTTCCATGTAGTCTATTAGTTGCATCTGCCATTCTTCTAAGGTGGGTAGGTCTTGCGTCTTCCAATGCTTTGCAATGAGAATTCTTGCTGCTGCTGTAGCATACATAAAAAAAATTCCTTCCAGTAGCACCTTAAAGACCAACTAAGTTAGTTCTTGGTATGAGCTTTCGTGTGCAGTCATGATGTGAAGGAGGCATTGAAGGAATAGATCATAATTTGGGTCAGCCCTCCTCCTCCTCCTGTGCATCTGACCAGAGCCATGGCTGCTTTCCTGAGGCCCTTTCTCTTCTTCTGCCCCCATGAAGGTTCCCTGCAGACAGACCAGCCCTTCAAGAGCAAAAGGGGGCCATCTTGGAGGGGGGCAGGCATAATATTAAGCCTTACTGGGAGCGAGAGATAGATTTTTGCAAGCTTGACTGGGGTCATGTACCACCTGTATATCATTTTCATAATATTCTCTCTTAGGGAATTACATGCCGTAAACTTCATACCTGTGGTCCATAAGTGTTCCCAGTCAGCAAACATAATATTATGTCCAACATATTGTGCCAATTTAATCATTGCAGATTTCACCGTTTCATCCTGAGTATTCCATTTCAACAGCAAGTTATACATTCTTGTCAAATTCTTAGTTTTGGTTCCGACTCTCTGAGCAAAGAGGAAGGAAAAGGGGGTCCTGCAAGGAGAGGATGAGGGGAAGACCCCCTTTTCTAGGGGTGGGGGAGAGGGATTGGGCTCCCAGGTCAAGGGAGCACCTTGTAGCCTGGCACTGAAAAGACACCCTCCCGACACACACTTTGTGGCATCTTCTTTTGGCAAA
Organism: Podarcis liolepis; assembly: GCF_965112155.1. Taxonomy (NCBI): domain Eukaryota; kingdom Metazoa; phylum Chordata; class Lepidosauria; order Squamata; family Lacertidae; genus Podarcis; species Podarcis liolepis. The sequence continues at coordinate 93,702,803 of NC_139561.1, read as the reverse complement.
GAGTCAAAACATAGTTCCAACTTGAAAACCACCTCCAGGACCAGGCACCCTCAATAAGCTTTGGACTACAACTCCCAACCGGGCCTGCCAGCAGAAGGCAGGGGGGATGGAAACAGCCGTCCAAAAGGTCCAGCCAGCTCCAGAGGCGACCCAAGGCTGCTCTCCAACGGGGCGCTGCTCCAGGCATCTGAGTTGCCCAGTTCAAGGGAGCTGGCGGGACTAAGAACCGGGGTTCCTGAATTGCAGGGGCTGGACTAGATGAGCCTGGAGTGTCCTCTTCTAGGATTCCTCTTCTGGCTGCCAATGCCACAGCTGGAATGTCTCCCAAAACTGCCCCCCTTTCACAAGGAGGTCTCCCCCCCCCCCGTGTCTTAAACTACCCTTTGACTGGCAACCATCTCCAATCTCCTTGCTGGACAATCCCAACCAAAGATGCATTAGATTCTCTGAAATCTACTCAGGATTCCTGTAGTGATTTCATGCTCTGTTATGTACTGAGTTGAATAGGATCCAAACTGCAGCAGTCTGATTGGTCCTAGAACAATGCAGCAGTATGATTGGTTGGCAGGAACCACCCAATCATACTCCAGATACAAGTGAATCCACAACCTGATTGGCTTACAGTAGAATTCCAGAATTAACCAATCATGTGCAGCCCATTGTGTAAATAATGTATATAAAGCAGATACTTTGAGGGGACATTCATTCATTCCTCCTCACCACTATGAGCTGAATAAAGAGCATGAAATCACTTTGCAACTCTGAGTATATTTCACTGGCGACGAGGATGGGATCCCGCTGAGCTGACTGCCACACACAGCACCGCAGCACCGCCACCTGCCGCACCGCTGCCTCGCACCGTGTATCCAGGCTTCAGCTCCGGGACACAAGGAACTCAGAATGGCAACCGACAGCAGCTTCTCGCCATTCAACCCAGCATCTGGAGACTGAGAAGCATACGCCTCCCGTTTCACCTTCCTTCTAGAAGCCAAAGGGGTCACCGATGAAGAAGACGCCAAGAAGAGGGCGATATTCTTCAGCGTCTGCGGAGAGGAGACATTTGAAATCGCCCGGGCTCTCCTTGCGCCTGAAGACGTCGCTTCTGTTCCATACAAAACAATAATGGAACAGCTGAAGGGGCACTTTTCGCCGCAGCCCTCAGTGGTGGCTCGTCGAAATGCCTTCTAAGCAAAGAGGCAAGCCCCTGGGGAAACCATAACTGGGTTTGTGACCTCTCTCCGCCAAGCTGCCCGGTTCTGCAACTTCTCAGAGCTGGAGAACATGCTTCGTGACCGCCTCATCGGTGGCCTGAAGGATGAGAAGCTGCAACGACGCCTCTACGCCAAGAAGGACCTAACGTTCCAGGTCGCTCTGGAGGAGGCCCTGGCAACGGAAGCGGCCAAGAGGTCGACGCAAGAGGCACGGCCGAGCCTGCCACCCGAACCGAGGGTCCACCATGAAGACCTCACCGACGACTCAGGATCTGACAGGGAGGAGGTGCACCGAGTACAGCAGCGCACTCAAGCAGCCCACATACCACAGCTGCCTCGACGAGAAGGAGGGAACTGCGCAAGCTGCGGGGAAAGTCACGAGAGGAGGACCTGCCGTTTCCGCAACGCAGAGTGCAGGCAGTGCAGAAAATCGGGACACATCGCCCGGGTGTGTCGGGCTCGGCTCACCCGACACCAGGCATCAGATGACCAACCCAAGAGCCCCAGGTCCCGGGGCCCAATGCACCAAGGCAACTCGACGGAGCTCACGGACTGCCAGGTATACCAGTTGCCCCACCCCAACGTAGAGAAAATTTATGTAGAGGTACAGATAGAGGGGGCCCCATGCCGCATGGAGCTTGACACGGGTTCAACTCTATCCATAATCTCGGCAAGGACCTTAAGGAAACTGTGTCCTACTGGGGGTCCCAAACTCAGGCTGGCCCCATTCACCCTCCGGGACTTCCAGAAACGTAAGGTCCCCACAATGGGGGTGGGGACCTTCAGGGTGCAATATCGAGGGCGGACGCGGCAACTGGACTTGCTTGTGGTCAAGGGCCCCTACATTAGCTTACTGAGATTGGCATGGTTTGGACCACTGGGGCTAGCCATCACCGGGGTGAACCACACTACCTTACAAGTGGACGTGGACGCCATCTGCAAGGAATTTCCAGGGGTTTTCGATGGGAAATTGGGACAGTATACCGGCCCCCCCATTGCTCTACAGCTTGACCCCGCAGTACGACCGGTCAGGCTCAAGGCCCGCCGGGTCCCGTTCGCCCTGAAACCCCGTATAGACGAGGAATTGGACCGGCTCGTGGAGCAAGGAGTGCTGGAGCCGGTGCCTAATGCCCCCTGGGAAACCCCAATCATCACACCCGTCAAGCCTAATGGTTCGGTCCGCATCTGCGCAGACTACAAATGTACCATAAACAAGGCCCTTACGGCCCATGCATACCCAGTGCCAGTGGTCAGCCATGTCCTTGCCACCCTGGCTGGGTCGAAAATTTTTGGCAAGCTGGACTTGGCCCAAGCATATCAACAGCTGCCAGTAGATGAGGCCACAGCAGAGGCACAGACGATTGTGACGCACAGAGGAGCGTTCAGGGTAAAGCGGCTGCAATTCGGTGTCAGTGTGGCACCAGGCATATTCCAGAATCTAATGGACTCGCTCCTTAAAGGGATTCCTGGCGTCACCCCCTTCTTCGATGATGTGTTGATTGCCGGGCCCACACCAGAGGAGTTTGAGGACCGCCTCCGCACCGTTCTGCACCGTTTCCAGACGGTGGGTCTCAAGGTGAAGCGGGAAAAATGTCTACTAGGAGTGCCTCAGGTGGACTTTCTGGGATTTATGGTGGACACAGAAGGGGTCCACCCGACTGGGGACAAGGTACGGGCCATCTGTGATGCCCCAGCACCCAAGAGCAAGACTGAACTTCAGGCCTTCTTGGGACTATTGAACTTTTACCATTCCTTCCTTCCCCACAAGGCGGCGGTAGCAGAGCCCCTACACAGACTCCTGGACAAGCGGGCCCCTTGGGTGTGGGGCCAGCACCAGGAGGCTGCATTCCAGGCAGTCAAGGACTTGCTTGTCTCAAACTCGGTCTTGGCACACTTCGACGAGAGGCTGCCGGTGGTGCTAGCATGCGACGCCTCACCCTATGGCATCGGCGCTGTCCTGGGGCACCAACTCCTGGATGGAAGAGAGGTACCGGTGGCATACTTTTCCCAGACACTCAACGCAACCAAGTGGAACTACTCGCAAATAGACAAGGAGGGTCTGGCAATCGTGAAGGGAGTAAAAAAATTCCATGATTTCTTGTACGGGCGGCCCTTCACCGTGGTGACTGACCACAAGCCGTTGCTTGGCTTGTTTGCCCCCGAAAAGCAGACCCCCCAAGTGCTGTCTCCTCGCGTCCTCAGGTGGTCAATTTTCCTTGCCAGCTACCAGTATGCACTGATTCACCGCCCGGGGAAGGCAATGGGCCATGCGGACGCCCTCAGCAGGCTACCACTACTGGAAACAGGCCCTGACCCAGCACCTGCACAAGAGGTTATGAGCCTGGAGCTGCTTCCCGACCGCCCCATTCAGGCACAAGAAGTTGCACACCATTCCAAGAAAGATAGGGTCATCTCCCGGGTCCTGGACTGGGTGTGGAGGGGATGGCCCAGCAGCAGCCCTGGGCCGGAATTCGCTGGCTACACAACCCGCAAACATGAACTGTCGGCCCACAAGGGGTGCCTGTTATGGGGAAGCAGGGTCGTGGTTCCCCAGCCCCTCCACAAAAGGGTCCTCACAGCCCTACACGAGACACACCCAGGGGTAGTAAGAATGAAGGCCCTTGCCAGGAGTTATGTGTGGTGGCCAGGGATCGACGGAGAGATAGAGGCCTGGGTCAAACACTGCCAGGCCTGCCAAGAATCCCGCCCAGATCCCCCAAGGGCCCCAGTCCAGTCCTGGGAGTCCGCCCGAGCACCATGGTCACGCCTGCATGTGGACTTCGCTGGCCCCTTTCAGGGGAAAACATTCTTCATAGTGGTGGACTCCTACACCAAATGGCTGGAAGTCGCACTGGTACCATCCACTTCCACGTCCGCAGCCATCCGGGTACTACGCAGGCTGTTTGCAACCCACGGGCTCCCTGACACTCTCGTCTCAGACAACGGGACTGCATTTACGTCAGGAGAATTCCAAACCTTCACAGCGCAGAACGCCATCCGCCACATCCGTTCGGCGCCATTCCACCCTGCCACCAATGGCCAAGCAGAACGCATGGTGCGGACCACCAAGGACACCCTTCGCCGCATGACGCAAGGGGATTGGGAGTACCGCCTTGCCACATTCCTCCTAGCACAGCACAGCACCCCCAGCTCAACGACTGGCCGGAGCCCTGCTGAACTGCTAATAGGTCGGCGCCTTGCAATCAGATTGGACCGCCTTCACCCCGATAGAGCTCAGGATGAGGTAGTGGTGGGGGAAGGCAGGAACCCCTGGACCTTCGAGGCCCAGGACCCAGTGTACGCAAAGAATTTTGGGGCAGGCCCAGCATGGGTACCCGCCACAGTCACCAGGGTCACTGGCCCCGTGTCGTACGAGGTGCTAACGGATGGGGGGCAATGCTGGCGCCGCCCCTGCGACCAGATACGGCGACGATTCCCAGGAGAAAACCAGGAGGAGGAAAGGTCAGAGGAGTCCCAAGGGAACAGAGGGGCAGTGAGGCCCATAGACCAGGAGGGGCCAGCAGGAGAGGCAGAATCAGTAAATACAGAGAGGACCCGCGAGGCCGAAAGGACACCGGAACCAGAACCACGACTGAGCGAGCCGGTTGCGCCAGACCAAACAGGCCCAGCACAGCCAGCATCCTTGGAACACGAGCCAGAACCTGAACCACAGACCAGGGAACACCACAGGCCGCAACGCACACGTAGGCCGCCGGCGTACCTCGAGGACTATGAATGCGACCTCCCGGGCAGGACTGGAACTTAGAGGGGAGGGGTGTTATATACTGAGTTGAATAGGATCCAAACTGCAGCAGTCTGATTGGTCCTAGAACAATAGGATCCAAATTGCAGCAGTCTGATTGGTCGTAGAACAATAGGATTCAGAATGCAGCAGTCTGATTATTCCAAGAACAATGCAGCAGTATGATTGGTTGGCAGGAACCACCCAATCATACTCCAGATACAAGTGAATCCACAACCTGATTGGCTTACAGTAGAATTCCAGAATTAACCAATCATGTGCAGCCCATTGTGTAAATAATGTATATAAAGCAGATACTTTGAGGGGACATTCATTCATTCCTCCTCACCACTATGAGCTGAATAAAGAGCATGAAATCACTTTGCGACTCTGAGTATATTTCATGCTCTTTATTGAAGCTTGTAAAGCAGTGATTTAATTGCACCCCCCCCCAACCTCAGGCTTTAATCTACATTATTCACACAATTAATCCTGTCTGGTTGGCTGATTCTGCTTCCCTCCTGGAGCCTGATTGGTCTTTTCCTGCAGGCCAATCAGTTGTTGCATTTTAGGATCCTACTTGCCTTTTGTTCTAGGCTCCAAGCTTAGTACATAACCCCCCTCCCCTCTAAGTTCCCGCAGTGCCCAGAAGGTTAGCATTCCTAGTCGTTGAAGTATCCCGGTCAGCTACGTATGCGTTGTGGTCTTGGGTGTCTCTCGGTTGGGGTTCCTGGTTCTGGCTCTTGTTCCAGGGCTGCCGGCTGTGACGGGGTCGTTGGGTTGGACGCCGCTGGTCCACTCGGTCGTGGTTCTGGTTCCTGTGGCTGCTCGGCCTCGATCACTTCTGGACTTCCTAGTTCTGCCTCCCTTAACCGCTCCTCCTGCGGGTTTTCCTTAAAACAGGGTGGGGGGTAGAGAGGGCTTAGTCTTCCAAACAACCCTTTATCCATTAGTTAGTAGACAAGCTTCCCAGTGCAAGGAGAGGAAAGCAGACCCCTGAGCCCAGCCTGGCCCCCCACAAAATTCTGCCCGCATGCCTTGAGGCCCCAAGATGGGCGGAGGAAGGCCTGGAGGGCAGCTGCTGGCTGGGACTTTGATTGGGGCAGGGTGGGGACACAGGGAGAGGGAGACCGGAAGACCGGCCAGGGGGTTTCACTGGGGGGATTTATTCACATTGGTTTTCTACCCAAAAGCCCCCCCCCCGGCTGTGAGGAGGGTGGCGCCTCCTCCATGAATTCCTCTTCCACTCCCAGCCACTCCGCTCTAACCTTTGCTAAAATCCTGCTCTCCTCCCTCCTCTCTGTCTCAGAGGCTGGGCTTTCTGTCTCATCTCAAGAACCGCCAAAGCGCCCGCAATTGCCTCTTATCTTCCACCCAAACCGTCCACATCAATCCTAAGCGTCTCCTGTTCTGATTTCCATTTTTTGTCTTCTTTTCCAGCTTTTCAGACTTCTCCTCCCTTCCTTTCATGGAGATATCTTGTGGCAGGTCTTGTGGCAGGAATCTGAACATCCTGGACGCTGCCCCATTCCTCCCCTTGCCCTCCACCAAACACCCATCAAGTGTAACAAAAGGGACATTTACATTTCCTTGTTTCCCAGCCAAGTTAATCCCACCCTTTTGTCTTCATCTGGGTTTATTGTTTCTGGAATGGCTACCTGTCTGGCACTCAGGTATCAGGATGCCAGGGATTATCACTCAGGCAGAGGGGCTGCTGAGGAGCTGAGCTCACATGTCTATAGGAATTTCTGAAGTTTTCCCAGTGAGCCAGTACATATATTTATCAGGGAATTCTTACATTTGGTATCATACAGCAAAGGCCCTTTGAATAGATACGAAGAAACTGTGATGAAGTGTTTTGTGGGGACAAATCACAAAAGTGATTGTGCTGATTTTGGTAATGAGTTGCATATGCATGATATCTGCTGGAGGGGCAACCCCTCCCCAACCTATACATAAATTCCTGCAACAAAAGCAAAAGGAGATGCATTCTTCTACTCCCAGATTGATACACAGTCAGGAGAAGAGAAATGTTCCCTGGGCCAGCATGGATGAGTCTGAATCACAGCCCAGACTCCGCTCAACCCTTTGCTAAAATCCTGCTCTCCTCCCTCCTCTCCGTCTCAGAGGCTGGGCTTTCTGTCTCATCTCAAGGACCGCCAAAGCGCCCGCAATTGCCTCTTATCTCCCACCCAAACCGTCCACATCAATCCTAAGCGTCTCCTGTTCTGATTTCCATTTTTTGTCTTCTTTTCCAGCTTTTCAGACTTCTCCTCCCTTCCTTTCATGGAGATATCTAGTGCTTCTGTTTTCTTTGTCAGTGTCTCTACTTTAGTGGTCAAATTTGTCACCATTTAATGATTTTTATCAATTCGGGCTAATAGCTTCTCCAAATTTAACACAGGCCTGGTGTTAACTGTTTTTGAACTGCCATATTAAAAATCTCCCTCTCCCTCGTTCTCAAAGCAGCCTATTTTCCAGCAGCACCTTTTCAGTTTGCCAAGGTCACAGAATAACTCTTTCCCAAGAGATCCTGTTTCCTGCATTTTTCCAGCCCTCCCTCTTCCTTCCAGCCTGATCCCCAACACACATAAGATGTTTAACATAAAATCCAATTTCTCAAATTAAGATTTCAATTAAACAAATGAACCAAATAATTACTTTAAGAGAGGAACCATAAAAAAGAAGAAAAGAATGTGTCCAAGAGGACCTAGCAATTTAGGTGTCCAGACAAGAGTGGTTGTCTTGCAGGAATCCAATTCTCTTTAAGTGGCTCAGAGTAGAAGAAATACAATTGCTTCTGACCGCTGTGTTCGCTCTGCTAAACCGGCCAAAGAGGCAGGAGGACGTTTGGATCGGCGCAGACAGCTTGCAGGCGCAGCGAAAGTGTGCCGGGCTCCATTTTGGCCCTCTTGGCCGCCATAAAATATTATCCTTCAAAGAGAAAGGTGTTAGGATATTTCCGTTCCACCTTAAAAGGGAGCAGGCTTTGGGGAGTCACAGAGTCTGCGCATGTCCTGTTGACAGGATGTTTATGTTCTGATATTCCTTTCGTTTTCAGATGGTCAGAGACGCTGACTGAGAATGGACGTGTTTTCTTTTGTTCTGTTCATGTTCTAAATAAAGTCTGTAAATATGCTCTTCTGCTCTTCTGCGGTGCAAGCTTTTGACTGTGCGTTCTGCTGAAAGAGGGTGCACCAGCCTAGGAATGTGGCTAGGAATTTCCAAAGGCTTTGTGCCCCTAACTGTTGGATCTGTGTGACTACGGGAGGCCGATGGACGTCCAGAACTCCGGCTTGGGGGCTCAGATGGACGTTATCTCCCTGGCAGTTTCCCAACAACAAGGTTTCGGGCCCAGATTCACGGCACCTACAGGAGAGTAAAGCTGCAACAGGCTGCGTTTGAGAGGTATGAAGGGGGGGGGAAGCGAAAGCAAAGGGACGCTTTTCTGTTTTACCTCGGCAAGGAGCCTTTGATCTCCGGCAGATTAATTGGCCTGGGAGCCGAGCCAGAAAGGCTTCGTGATTAATGGCTGCCAAGATAAGGAGTCTTTGAAGGCATAAGACTCACGGCTAATGCCAAAAGCTGGAATGGAGTTTTTCCAAGCTTGTGGAAATGCTCAATGCCCTAAGTTGGATGGGCAGAATTATTAAACCTGGGCAAAATGGTGTGAGAGTTTGCTGCGTCAGTTTGGGGTGTGGCATGTCGTTTCTGAGCCCCCTCCGGTTTCTCTGACAGAGAGATGGAAAGCCCATGATTCGAAAGCGATAGACGTAATAGTCCTATCCGTATCTCTTGAGGAAATTAAGACGCTGGCTGGCAACACCACTGCACGTGGAATGTGGACTGCTTTGATGAAAGCTCACAAGCCAATAATCCCAGCCCAGAGTTTGACTGCATCGGAGGTCCTAGCTGTTTCCCAGAATGCGATTGAGTGCAGGGATGCTGAGGGCACCGGTTGCAAGCTGCAGGGGGAGCTGACCGTCACGTCATCCCAGGCAGCATTCCAGCCTCCAGGGGGAGCCAAGGAGTCGGCAGCTGAGAGCTCTGGTTCTCGTGAGAACCAAGGCCATCGCCTTTGCAGAGGCCGGAAAGGCAAAGGTAAACACAGGCAGACGTCTGCAGATGGCCAGGAGCAGAGGGAGGGTGAAGAGCCCGCGCAAGGGAAAAACAAAGCGTTGTTTGCTGGCACAGCTTCACCAAAGGCTAAAGGCACGTCTGCTGACCAGAAGCAGGGGGACAAGCTGCAAAAGCCCACGCCAGTGGAAAGCAAGGTTTTGCTTGCTGGCACAGCTTCACCAAAGGCTAAAGGCACGTCTGGTGGCCAGGAGCAGCAGGGGGGCAAGCTGCAAAAGGGTTTGCTTGCTGTAAAGACTGCTCCAACAGCCAAAGGCAGCTTTGTTGTTGATTCAGGCTGCACCCGCCACATCTCGAAGGATCGCCATCTCTTTATCTCCTTCAAGCCTCAGGAAGGTGAGATCCACCTGGCTGATGGAAGGACGTTGCAAATTGCAGGAGAAGGGACTGTGAAACTTGCTAGTCTGCACACTACCATCAGTAATGTACTTTTTGTTCCAGGAGCTGCGAGCAACTTGTTGAGCGTCCCACAGCTTACTGGGCGTGGTTTTCAGATTTCCTTCAAGAGGAGCGTCTGTGTCATCAGTAAAGGCAAAGAGGACTATTTGCATGCAAAGTTTATGGATGGTTTGTTCCATATAACTTATGAGGACACTGTTGTTGTACCTAATGCTGATTCTTGTTGTGTTGCACAAACTAACAAAGTTCTTCATGCAGGTTGCATTCACGATGTGCATCAACGATTTGGTCACCTCTCTTGGAAGGCACTGGCCAAGATGCCAGAGGTGGTTGAGGGTTTGAACATCAAACCCTGTAAATTTCACATGAAATGTGTATCTTGTGCAGAGAACAAGGTGAAGGTTGCTCCAAAGGGCAAGGAGTCTAGCAGGCAGGCTTCCAAACCCTACCAGCTAGTGCATGCAGACCTGGTTGGTCCACTAGCGCCCTCTTTAGGAGGAGCAAGGTACTTCATGATTCTGATTGATTCCTTTTCCAGGTACATTCATGTGTATTTGCTCGAACAAAAATCGCAAGCGTTTCCGAAGTTTAAGGAATTCTATGCTTGGTTGGAGAATGTGCACGGTAAACGTATTTCTTGTTTGTTTACTGATCGGTGTGGGATGTAAACACAGGAGCAGTCAATGACAACATTCCTAGAGTGTACATGTTAGAACATGGGAAGGGATGTCTGTCCAGCAAGCAGGTAAACTTCCTGGGGACGGACTTCCTCCGCATGTGACCAGAGGTGGGTGTGGCCTCACCTGTGCAGGTAATGACAAAAGCACAGGGCAGGCAGCCATCTCTCTCTCTCTGCCATCACCTTTCGAAGAAGCAGGATGCCCTCTTGGCTCTCAGCCAAGAGAGGAGAGGGCTATCTTCCTATAAGATAGATTCTAAGTGTATTTTACCTTTTTAAGCCTGTCTGCCGTCTGGGATCATATTGTGAACAGATCGTGAGTAAACTCTTTTATACTTTTATAAAGACTGTGTTGTGTCTTGTATTTTAAGAGGGAACAAAGGGGAAATTACCAGAGTAATTATTACAGAGGTTCTAGCGAACCTGTGCACACGTTACCATTGTGAACAAAAGGGGAATGTCTATAAACTCTGCTGATATTTTGGGAACTTGTTAGCACAAGTTGGACAAGGATATAATTAGTCAATATATCCTCTCCTGCACCCCAGAACATTCCCACAAAGGGTTATGGGCCCAGTATTGCATATTTCTGCGTATTTTTGAAGGATTGCATTGGATTGTGATTTTGAGTTGAGTAGTATTTTTCTGAGTTAACTTCCTGGTAAGCACATGGTCCTTTGTTCCATTGTGCAGTGGGGATTAAGCAACCCCCCCCTTCCCTCAGAGTTCACAGTGACCCAAGGCAGTGAAGAATTGTTTTGTATTTTGAGATTTTTGAGATTTTGATTTTAAAATTTTGAGAAATTTTGAAATTTTGAAGAATTTTCAAATTTTGGATTTTAAGATGGCTAAAGCAGCTTTTGATAGTGATGCAAGGCTAGGAATGCCTGTGCTGAATGAGTACAATTTCATGCACTGGAAGCAGCGCTTGATAGCATGCTTAGATTATAAGCACATTTTGGAAGCTTTAAAGCCTCAGCCTATAGGATCGTCTGAGGAGGATTTAGCCAAGATAAGTGCTTGGAAACGCATGAACAGCGAAGCTAGACACATAATTTTGAGTGGACTTCGTGATGAGCAGCTATCATTAATAAATAGTACAGATGATGCATCTCAAATCTTAAGAGATATTGAGCGCGTGTATGGAGAATCTAGCATAAACAGCTTCAGAAACTTGGTGTGTAAATTAACCAGATTGAGGATGAATTCAAAAGAGGAATTCACAGAGCACATCAACAAGTTTACTGAGATTATTCAAAGAATTGATCTGACTCCCAAAGCTTTTGATGAGGATACAAAGATAGCATTTTTGTTATCATCACTTGGACCACGCTTTAGCGCATTTGTAAGTTTGATGGCTCATAGACAAGGTCTGACTTTTAAAGACTTGATTGGTTATTTAAAAGAAGAATGCAGAGATAGAGCTGAATCTCCAGTGAGAAATGCTAGAAGCAAGGACAGCAGTTATGCATCTAGGCAATGTACAAAGTCCAAAGAGATGCCTAAGAAGGTGATTTGCTTCAATTGTAACAAAGAAGGACACATTGCAAAGAACTGCAGAGCTCCTAAAGCGAAGAAACCCCACCCCTTTCAGCCAAAAGGGGAAAAGAAGGGGAAATGTGAATGCACATGGTTATTGCAAGAAAGGAATTTAGCTGTCCAGAATCGTGAAAATAAACGTAACAAATGGATTTTAGATTCAGGTGCCAGTTCGCATTTTTCATATAAAAAGGACTATTTTAATGAGATTAATGAGATAAATGATGAAGAAGGATCTGAAATTGAGATTGCAGATGGCAACATTGTTAAAGCAAAAGGTGCAGGTTCCATGAGCCTGAAATGCAATATAAACAATGAATGCATTGAGAACACAATCTCTAGAGTTTTGTACGTTCCAGAGCTGAGCTGCAATTTAATCAGCGTGTCCACTTTGGACAAGAAAGGTTTCCAGGTCACATTTGGAAATGGAGAATGTAAAGTGACTAGAAATGGCAAAGTGTTTGCTCAAGCAAAGCTAATAAATGGTGTATATGAGCTTGATCTTTCAGAGAACCAGTCTGCAAAAGTGGCACATTCCAGCCAGAAGGATGAAGCAGATCTGGACCTGTGGCACAGAAGGCTAGGACACAGGGACACCAGCGTCATTCTGGATCTACAGAAAAGAAATCTTGTAAGAGGTTTGCAGGTAAAGCAGAGCAACAAAGCTCCAACAAAGTGCATAAGCTGTATTACTGAGAAGGCTGTAAAACCTTCATTTCCACGTTGTGCAGAACAAATAAGCAACAAAGTGCTTGACATAGTGCACACTGACATATGTGGACCCATGAATGTTCCCTCACTGGGAAAGAATAGATATATTTTAATATTTCTGGATGACTTTTCAAGATTTTGTGTTGTATATTTCCTCAAAGAGAAGAGTGAGACAGTGGACAAGCTCCAGGAATACATTGCCATGGTCAAGAACAAATTCCAGAGAGCTCCAACTGTGCTAATGAGCGACAATGGAGGTGAGTACTGCTCAAATGAAATGCAGGCTCTCCTGGCCAAGGAAGGAATTGCACACGTAACCACAATTCCTTACACACCACAGCAGAATGCCATAGCTGAGAGAAAGTTTAGGTCCATTATGGACATGACAAGGTGCATGCTAAAGGATGCACGTTTGCCACAAAAGCTGTGGGCCGAAGGAGTGTACACGTCGGTCTATTTGCAGAATAGACTGCCAACTAAAGGTGCAGAGCGCACACCATTTGAACTTTGGCATGGGAAAGCTCCCAATCTGTCGCACATACGTGTGTTTGGAAGTCCGTGTTACTTCCACGTGCCCAAGGAACACAGACACAAGCTTGACTCCAGGGCAAAAGCAGGTATCCTTGTGGGATATGCTTCTGGAGGCAAAGGATACAGAATTATGGACTTACAAACTGGTAAGACAAATGCATACCATGCGGTTTATTTTGATGAATATGGAAAAGTAGACACTAAGAACACTGTTGTGGATTCTTCAGATGAGTCAGAAAGGACTCAAGAGTTTGTATATTTCCCTTTTGAGACCCCACAAAGTAATTATCTGCCTTCGAGTGTTACAGCGCCCCTACAGGCGACGCACCAGAAGACGCAGAGGACCAGAACCCTGGTGGCACCAGAGACGAAGATGAGGACTCAGATGGGGACATGCCTGCGTTGGAGGAGGATGAGGAAGCTGATGCGGTCGCACAACCAGAGGTCAGGATCTCATCCAGAACCAACAAAGGTGTCCCACCAGTACGGTTGTCTTACTTTGCTGGGTCGGCGTTTCCACAGGAACCTTCCACTTGGGAAGAGATACAGGAGATGCCAGCTGCAGAAGCCAGTCTCTGGAGGAAGGCCGCGCAGGAGGAGATGGATGCACTGCATCAGAACAAGACCTGGACACTCACTGAGCTGCCTCCCGGTAAGAAGGCCATTGGCAGTAAATGGGTTTTCAAGGTTAAGAAGGGGTCAGAAGGAGAAGTGCAGCGCTACAAAGCTAGACTTGTAGCACAGGGATTTTCACAGTGTTTTGGTGAAGACTATGATGAAGTTTTTGCACCAACTGTGAGGTACAGCAGCGTAAGAATGCTTTTAAGCATTGCAGCCTCCAAGAAAATGAGGGTGAAACACATAGACATTGCTACCGCTTTTCTACATGGGCAGATTTCAGAAGAAATTTACATGAAACAGCCCAAAGGTTTTGTAAAACCACATGAGGCACATCTAGTGTGCAAACTGAAGAAAGGACTTTATGGACTTAAACAGGCTGCCAGAGCCTGGAACCAGAAGTTGCATAAAATGCTGACGCAACTTGGGTACAAGCAAGGCGACGCTGACAAGTGCTTGTACAGTAAGTCAAATAATGGACAATTCTCATATATCCTAGCATTTGTTGATGACCTGATTATTGCCACAGCAAGTGAGAAAGACTATACACAGATAGTAAAACACCTTAGCAAGGAGGTGGAGGTCAAGGAGCTAGGAGATGTCCAGTACTACCTCGGGATCCAGGTGGAAAGAGAAGAGGACGGCTCATTTCTTCTCAGCCAAAGACAGAAGATCCACGAGCTAGTTGAGCACATGCAGATGCAAGACGCACATCCAGTTGCTACACCGATGGCTACTGACTTCCTGAAGAATCAGCAGGATTCGAAGCAGTTGCCAGACAACAATGACTACAGGTCGGCGATTGGTAAACTTTTGTATTTAGTTACCACATGCAGACCTGACTTAGCTAATGCTGTGGGGATTCTTAGCAGAAAAGTGAATTCTCCCACTGAGCATGATTTGGCAGGTGTAAAGAGGGTGGTGCGATATTTGAAGGGTACCATGAATTGTAAATTAAGGTTACCAGCCGTCAGAGACCCTAAGTTGTTTGGGTATACTGATGCGGATTGGGCTGGGGATAATGCTGACTATAAATCAACAAGTGGTCATGTTTTCATGTTTGGTGATGGACCTGTTGCATGGGGCAGTTATAAACAGAGCTGTGTAGCATTATCTTCCACAGAATCAGAATACGTTGCAGCAACAGAAGCCTGCAGAGAGATCGCCTGGCTTGATCAACTCATAAAGGACTTTGGGTTGGTGAGAAAAGGGCCTGTCAGCTTGCTAGAGGACAATCAAAGTTGCCTGAAGCTGACGCAGAGTGAGAAGTTCCTGGCCAGAACAAAACACATTGGGGTTAAATACCACTACATACGCCAGATGATCCAGGATGGACTTGTGGAGCTATCCTACTGCAGCACCCAAGAGATGACTGCTGACATCCTGACGAAACCCCTACCAAGAGAGAGTTTCCAGAATCTACGTGTCAAGCTGGGACTCTGGGTGGTTGAATAAAGTTGTTTATGTTTTGTCTATGTTGTATTGCCTGAGAAGGGGTATGTGGGATGTAAACATAGGAGCAGTCAATGACAACATTCCTAGAGTGTACATGTTAGAACATGGGAAGGGATGTCTGTCCAGCAAGCAGGTAAACTTCCTGGGGACGGACTTCCTCCGCATGTGACCAGAGGTGGGTGTGGCCTCACCTGTGCAGGTAATGACAAAAGCACAGGGCAGGCAGCCATCTCTCTCTCTCTGCCATCACCTTTCGAAGAAGCAGGATGCCCTCTTGGCTCTCAGCCAAGAGAGGAGAGGGCTATCTTCCTATAAGATAGATTCTAAGTGTATTTTACCTTTTTAAGCCTGTCTGCCGTCTGGGATCATATTGTGAACAGATCGTGAGTAAACTCTTTTATACTTTTATAAAGACTGTGTTGTGTCTTGTATTTTAAGAGGGAACAAAGGGGAAATTACCAGAGTAATTATTACAGAGGTTCTAGCGAACCTGTGCACACGTTACCATTGTGAACAAAAGGGGAATGTCTATAAACTCTGCTGATATTTTGGGAACTTGTTAGCACAAGTTGGACAAGGATATAATTAGTCAATATATCCTCTCCTGCACCCCAGAACATTCCCACAATCGGGGCGGGGAGTTCACTTCTCAGCAGTTTGAAGCTTTCCTGACTGAGAAGGGAATCCAGCATGACATGTCAACGCCCAGATCGCCATGGATAAATGGTCTTGCGGAGAGAGCAAATCAAACATTGCTGCAAGGAATCAAAACCTTGTTGCATGATGCCAATCTCCCTGATAAGTTTTGGGGGGAGGCTCTGGGGAATTTGGTTTACACCTTTAATCGCAGATTGTCATCACCCATTGGTTGTACCCCCTATGAGAAGATGTTTGGCAAGAAGCCCAACATCAAGCACATGAAAATCTTTGGTTCGGACATGTGGGTACGCACACAACAAACCAACAAGCTTGGGAAGCGTGGGGCACATGGTTTGTTCATGGGGTACGAAAAAGGTGCATACAGGGTATGGATGACTGACTCTAAGTCCATTAAGTTCACAAGGAGTGTTGAGTACAATCCTAAGTGGGGGGGAAATGTGGGAATTTTCCAGAGTTACCCAGAGGAGGATGAAGGTGATGTCAAGCAAGCAGCTAAAGATGAGAAAGCTGCTGCTGAAGATGATGAGGATGATGATGATGATGATCAGAGTTCGGATTCCAGTTCAGTGGGCGGCGCTGCTGCTGGTGTCAGTGACAGTGATGACACAGCAGACTACCAGAGCGCAAAGGCCTCACTCAGACCATCTGATGCGTCTGACAATGAACTGGAAGAACCACTGTTCACCATTGGACATTTTTCTCCTAAGAAGGAGGAGTTGAGTCCAGAAGACTTGCGTCTAGTACGTAGGTCTGAAAGGGCGACCAAGGGCAGACCTCCAAAGAGGTATGCTGATGAGTTTGCTAAGACAGCAACTGCTGTTCTTAGTAGCTCAAAGAAGGTATGGGAACCTTCAAGCTTCAAAGAGGTTCAGGAGTTAACCTCTAAAGATGCTGAGCCTTGGCTTAATGCCATGAAGGCTGAAGTTGATTCCTTGAACAGGAACCAAACTTGGGAACTGGTACCGGTAGTCCCAGGAATGAGACTGGTTGGCAGCAAATGGGTCTTCAAGGCCAAGACAGACCAGAATGGCAAGGTAGTCAGACACAAAGCCAGATTGGTTGCCAGAGGTTTTTCACAGGTACCAGGACAGGATTACCACGAGACCTACTCTCCCACAGTCAAATATGAGAGCATTTGGCTGATGCTCAAGGTCGCTGCGGAGGAGAAACTGCATGTTTCCCACCACGACATTAATACAGCTTTTTTGTATGGGATTTTGAGTGAAGAGCTGTACATGCTTCCACCTGATGGGATGGAGATACAGAAGGGAATGGTCTGTAAACTGCGGAAATCCTTATATGGTCTCAAGCAGAGTGCCAGGTGTTGGAACACAAAACTCACTGAGACATTGCTTTCTCTAGGTTTTCACCAGGGCAAAGCTGATCCATGTGTGTTTGTCAAGGAGGAGGGGCAAAACAAACTGTATTGTTTATGTTTTGTTGATGATCTTCTGATGTTTTGGAAGAATCAGGCTTTTTACCAAAGCACCCTAGCTCAGCTGAAGGAGCACTTTGACATGAAGGATCTTGGTGAGGTATCCAACTATCTTTCTCTGCAGGTGGAGAGGGACCAAGCAGGTAATTTTCTGGTACACCAAACACAGAAAATTGCTGACGTATTAACCAGGTTGAATTTGGTTGATGCAAACCCAGCAGACACACCGATGGTGACAGGTTAGCAGGTAGACAGTACTGCTGAAGCGTTTTCTGACACAACGCTGTACAGATGCATTCTAGGCAAGCTGAATTTCATTGCCAGATGTTCAAGACCTGACATAGCTGTAAGCTGTAATCTGCTTAGCAGACATGCCAACAATCCTACGGTTCAGGATTGGAAAGCTCTGAAGCGCATAGCCCGCTATTTGAAAGGGACTATGCACTACAGGCTGAGGTTCACCAGTCAGAAGACTGGAGGTCTTGAAATCTTTGCTGATGCAAGTTTTGGAAGTGACACCACGGATGGTACAAGCACTTCTGGAGTATGCTACATGTACAACCACTGCCTGTTTGACTGGTTGTGCAAGAAGCAGACAACAGTGAGCCTAAGTTCCTGTGAAGCAGAACTCAATGCTCTGTCATTTTCACTCATGGATTGTGAATGGTTGATGCAACTGTTTAAGGACATCAGGGTGTCTGTGAAATGTCCTGTACAAGTGTATCAAGACAATAGATCGTGTTTAGCTTTGCTGAACTCCGAGAGTTGCAAGCAGAGAACCAAGTACTTGCAGATTAAGCTACATCGTGCAAGAGAGTGTATTCAGAAAGGACTCATTCAGGTGTCCTACATGCCAGGAAATGAAATTCCTGCTGATCTGTTGTCTAAGGTTGTTAACAGAGAACAACTTAAGGTTTACACACAGAGGTTGCAATTGGGTTGAACCACAGGTACTACAGGTTACACGGAAAGGGGGAGGATGTTAGGATATTTCCGTTCCACCTTAAAAGGGAGCAGGCTTTGGGGAGTCACAGAGTCTGCGCATGTCCTGTTGACAGGATGTTTATGTTCTGATATTCCTTTCGTTTTCAGATGGTCAGAGACGCTGACTGAGAATGGACGTGTTTTCTTTTGTTCTGTTCATGTTCTAAATAAAGTCTGTAAATATGCTCTTCTGCTCTTCTGCGGTGCAAGCTTTTGACTGTGCTTTCTGCTGAAAGAGGGTGCACCAGCCTAGGAATGTGGCTAGGAATTTCCAAAGGCTTTGTGCCCCTAACTGTTGGATCTGCGTGACTATGGGAGGCCGATGGACGTCCAGAACTCCGGCTTGGGGGCTCAGATGGACGTTATCTCCCTGGCAGTTTCCCAACTTATAGAATCATAGAATCCTAGAGTTGGAATAGACCACAAGGGCCATCGAGTCCAACCCCCTGCCAAGCAGGAAACACCATCAGAACATTCCTGACATATGGTTGTCAAGCCTCTGCTTAAAGACCTCCAAAGTAGGAGACTCCACCACACTCCTTGGCAGCAAATTCCACTGTCAAACAGCTCTTACTGTCAGGAAGTTCTTCCTAATGTTTAGGTGGAATCTTCTTTCTTGTAGTTTGGATCCATTGCTCCGTGTCCGCTTCTCTGGAGCAGCAGAAAACAACCTTTCTCCCCCCTCTATATGACATCCTTTTATATATTTGAACATGGCTACCATATCACCCCTTTGTTAGGATATTTCCGTTCCACCTTAAAAGGGAGCAGGATGTTTGTGTCACAGCCTGCGTATTTCCTGTTTCACAGGATGGTTCTGTTGTGTCTTTGCTTTCGTTTCTCTCTGTGTTATAGACACTGAAGCAGGCAGTCATGGTTTTCTTTGTTCTGATCAACGCTGAATAAAACTTGTAAATAATGCTCTCCTGAGTGCAACTTTGGCTGTGCGTTATCTGCTGATAGAGAGTGTGCATCGGCTCTAGATGTTGGGCTATTTCTGGAGCTCATGTCACTAATAGCTGATACTGCGTGACTACGGGAGATCGATGGATCGTCCGGCAGCCGGCTTGGGGGCCATGATGGACTTTATCTCCCTGGCAGTATCCCAACACCCTTAAGCTCCTCTTCTCCAGGCTAAACATGCCCAGCTCCCTTAGCCGTTCCTCATAAGGCATCGTTTCCAGGCCTTTGACCATTTTGGTTGCCCTCCTCTGGACACGTTCCAGTTGGTCAGTGTCCTTCTTGAACTGTGGTGCCCAGAACTGGACACAGTACTCCAGGTGAGGTCTGACCAGAGCAGAATACAGTGGCACTATTACTTCCCTTGATCTAGATGCTATACTCCTATTGATGCAGCCCAGAATTGCATTGGCTTTTTTAGCTGCCGCATCACACTGTTGGCTCATGTCAAGTTTGTGGTCAACCAAGACTCCTAGATCCTTTTCACATGTACTGCTCTCAAGCCAGGTGTCCCCCATCTTGTATTTGTGCCTCTCATTTTTTTTGCCCAAGTGCAATACTTTACATTTCTCCCTGTTAAAGTTCATCTTGTTTGTTTTGGCCCAGTTCTCTAATCTGTCAAGGTCGTTTTGAAGTGTGATCCTGTCCTCTGGGGTGTTAGCCACCTCTCCCAGTTTGCTGTCATCTGCAAATTTGATCAGGATACCCTTGAGTCCATCATCCAAGTCGTTGATAAAGATGTTGAATAAGACCGGGCCTGTAGGGAAATGGTTGCTTATGCATAAGCGCATGGGCGAAAGTTTATTGCAGGGTGCAAGCAAGAAGCGTTGCTTGGAGTATGAACAGCGCATGAACACCTCATGCGATCTCAATGATTGGTCCACGTAGCATAGCCTGATGGTGGCATGATACCCATGTATGGTATTGTGTTTATCTGCCAGCTGATACAATGTTCTATTTTTCCCTTAGAGAGAATTTTTTTTACGGTACAAAATAAATGTTGGGCTACAGCAGCTCCTGAGGCTGTTAGATTCCCTCAATCCACCTTGGCGTGAGACTGATTATTACTGATGACGAGCAGGTTCTCGTCATTTGGTGCCCCGTGTGTTTGATTCCGGACTTCGCGACGCTACAAACCTCTCAGCACTCACCTCTCCCGGCAAGGGTTTCAGGCGCCTCTCATCCTCTGTGGATCCTGGTGAGTGCTCCCTTTCTTTTTTTTCTTTTTCGTTTCTCTTGCTATCATGGGGCAATCTCTTTCTGCACCGCAGAAGAAATTTTTTGATGAACTTAAATTTCTCCTGGACAGTAACAATCTTGTTGTTCTGGATGCCGATCTTAAGGCACTTATAGAGGCTCTGGACACTCACTGCCCCTGGTACCCCCAGGATGGCACTTGGGACCTAAAAGACTGGGAAAAGATAGGACATTTTTTCCACAACCATCCTCAAATTGATGTCAAAGTTTTGCATGCCTGGTGTAAAGTCTACAAAGCTATGTCGAGCTTAACTCCTGCAAATATCCTCCTAGCTGCCACATCGGCTGTTTTACCTATCTTCCCGGCTCTTCCTTCGTCTTTGCATCCCACGTTGCCTTCTTCGGAACCACCAGTTTATGTACCTCCTAAACTGTCGGATCTCTCTCCTACGGCTCCTCCTGTCCCACCACCACCTCCTCCACCTCCTTCGCTTTCTACACCACCCACTACCACTCCTCTTCAAGAATCTCTCCATGCCGCTGCTCCATTGCTGGCTTTTGATTCTGTTACCCCAAATCTTTTTCCTGTCCTTGTTCCTGCCACTCCGGCAGGTGGGCCACCTCGGCCCGAACAGTTCGATTTGAGATTTATAAAGGAACTGTATTCCTCTGTCCAGGACAATGGCTTGCATTCCCCTTATACCCTGGGACTTTTCGGTACCCTTTTCCAACAAGATCTAATCCCAGAGGACATTAAGTTGTTGGCCCGCACAGTAATGCAGCCTCATCAAATGATTTTGTTTGTACAAGCCTGGCACTGGGCTTGTCAACGTCGCATTGACGGTATTCGCAATAATCTCAACAACGCTGCGCAGGCTGCTCACCAAGCTGCGATTGCCGCCGCTGGCACTGGCGCTGCACCCCCAGCCCGTTATGTTGACCCAAACTGATGTTCTTGATGGGTTAACGGGTGGGGGCAATTTTCTTACTATTGCCCAACAGTTGGCCCTTGATCCTATGTATTGGGCAGCCACCACTGCCCAAGAGGCTTTGTCCTCGGTTCCTGATGACAAAAACGAGCGCGGTGGCCGTTGGGGCAGCGTCAGACAGGGCCCTACAGAGCCTTATGGACAATTTGTTGATCGCTTGTATAACACCCTTAAGCGGCAAATTCAGGACGTGGCAGCCCAAGAAGTGATTGTCCGCCAGCTTGCGTTTGATAATGCCAATGAGGACTGTAAGCAAGCACTGCGCCCTTTGATGACAACTCCCAATATAGCCATTGCAGATATGCTTAAAGCCTGCCAATCGGTGGGGACTGAGACACATAAAGCTCGCCTGCTAGCCACGGCTTTGTCCTCCACCGTGTCCCAGAATCCTGCCAAGGATAAAACCTGTTTTGGATGTGGCAATGTGGGCTATTTTCATGCGCAGTGCAGATCCACCACACAGCAATGTCGCCCTAGCACAAAGTGCTCCATTTGCAAGAAGGGTTTCCACTGGGCCAACCAGTGCCGCTCCGCCGTGCCTCAGCAAAATCAGCGAAACCAGCGAAACCAGCAGACGGGAAACCGGCAGTCGGGCCCACGCTCAACAATAGGGGATCCAGCGCATTCTCCGGTCATCCCACCTCCGGCTTTACCGCACCTCTTTTTAACTCAGGACTTACGCCTGCCAGTCCCCTATGTGCCGCAACAAGTTCGAGTGTCAGTAGGGGCTGGTTTTTCTTCTTCAGCACAGTGCCTTGTTTTTCCATTGTCAGAGGTCTTGCGGCAAGGGGTCCACCTTGTTCCAGATGTTTTGCATGGGTTACAACAAAATGACCCCTATGTGACTGTATTCTCTGATCGCCCAGTGCATCTGCGATCTGGCTCTCCTGTAGCAAAAATCATATGCGTCCTGGGGTCAGCCCAGAACCATGACCCTCTCGTTGCCGCTACTTTTTCAGTCACGGAGGAGCGACCAAAGATCCAGATGACCCTTGGGGGCCGCACGATTGACGGCGTTCTGGATACTGGCGCTGATTGCTCCGTGATCGCCTCCAAGGATTGGCCCCCTGCTTGGCCCACCGAACCAGCTTCTACTGTTGTCGGCACTGGAGGCTCCGCCTCGGCCCGCCGCAGCAGGAACCCTATTTTGATCCAAGGCTCACAAGGTTTTGAGATGACCATCTTACCACTGGTTCTGGACATCCCTGTCTCCCTTTGGGGGCGAGATCTGCTTGCCACAGCGGATACCACCATTTCTACAAATTTATGCTGAGGGCCACCCCTGCCATGCCCCGGACTGCGCTTTCTCTTTGTTGGATGACTGACACCCCCGTGTGGGTAGATCAGTGGCCCTTGCCTAAAGAAAAGCTTGCAGTGGTGGCCCAGCTAATTGCAGAACTCGAACTGGGGCACATCGAACCTTCTACCAGCCCGTGGAATACACCCATTTTTGTCATCAAGAAGGCGGCCTCTGGCAAATGGCGCTTCCTTCAGG
Organism: Podarcis liolepis; assembly: GCF_965112155.1. NCBI lineage: Eukaryota > Metazoa > Chordata > Lepidosauria > Squamata > Lacertidae > Podarcis > Podarcis liolepis. The sequence continues at coordinate 93,680,061 of NC_139561.1, read as the reverse complement.
ATCTCCGAAAGGTCAATGAGCAAATGCAACCAATGGGGACCTTACAACCTGGCATTCCAAATCCTAATATGTTGCCACAAGACCATCAGCTTGCAGTCATCGATCTCAAGGATTGTTTTTTCTCTATCCCTTTGGCGTCACAGGACAGACAACGGTTTGCTTTCACATTACCTGTCCTAAATAATTCTCAACCCACTCAACGCTTTCAATGGGTTGTCTTACCTCAAGGAATGCGGAACTCTCCAACTTTGTGCCAATATTTTGTGGACAAGGCACTTCAGCCGTTCCGCGAGCGCCACCCAGCGGTCATTTGCTATCATTACATGGATATTTTGCTCTCAGCACTGCATATCTCTGACGAGCTTCTCAAGGATTTAACCCATGCTATGATGAAGGCAGGGCTGACAGTAGCTAAAGAAAAAATTCAGCGGACCCTGCCTATTATGTATTTAGGACACAAGTTGACTGCAGCTGCTGCCATTCCAGTTGCGCCTCAACTACAGTTCCCTGATCATCTTAAATTGGTGGATTTACAACAATTTCTTGGACAGCTGAATTGGATAAAGAGTTAACTTGGACCTGCCCACCTCCACTCTGTCTCCACTATTTTCTGCCCTTAAAGGACATAAGGATCCAGCAGACAAGGTCACAGTTACCCCTGCAATGGAAGAGGCTCTAACAACCGTGAACAACCATCTCCGCAGATGTATGGTGGACAGGATCCCTTCTCTTTCCATGGCAGTTATCACTTGCAGTGTTTGCCACCCCACTCCTTCCAACGGCCATATTGTACACCACTGGCCGGAAGCCTGGGACTGTGTCTATGTGATGGCCTGGGATTCCAATTCTGAGAGTGAACCGGAGGAATCCCAGCCGGCACAGGAGTCCCCGCCTCCAGGGCCGGCTGAACTGGGGCAAGGCCTAGATTCTGAGGAGCCTGCACCTGTGCCAGATCCTCGGGAGCAGGCACCAGGTGAAACCATTCTGGCCCCAGAGGTGCTTGAGGACTCAGTGTCTACAGGTGAGCCTTCCCCGGGGCCCAGTAACCCTTCGGCCTCTCCTGAACTGCAGAGGCTCAGGGCAGAGAGGCGAAGGGAACTGGTTTCTCCCAGGAGGAGTGCTCGCCTTAAGGCCAGGAGAGGCGGGGCTTCTGGGGACCGGGACAGCCCCTGGCCTTAGAGAAGATAAAGGTCAGTCAGTCCGGTCCCAGGTTGCGGGAGCAACGTCGTTGTGGAGTACCAGCTTTTACCCGGACCTAGACCTGTACTACCAGTGTTCCTGTTCCCACCCGGCTCCCTGTTTCGGACCTTCCAGTGTTCCTGTTTCCTGCCCAGCTTCCTGCTTCTGATCTTCGAGTGTTCCTGACCCTGCCCGGCTCCCTGTTTCGGACCTCGCGTCTCAGCTTGTGAGCTGCTACCAGGCTAGTGACTCAGGACTGAACTTTGGCTACGGTAATAGTACCTTCCCCCCCGGGACCAGCACAGTCTATTGTGGAATGGCTACATTTGCCTCATACTCCCCCGCGTAATGTATATGCTACACCCAATAGCGTCATGGATCTTGTTGCCAGGGGCAGACATCAAGGCCTGGCTCTCTCCAGACTGGACTTATTATCAGTCTATCTACCCTTCTCTCAGGAAGAATTTATGCATTTGATGATGACAGCCGTTTGTACTCAAATAACTTTTGCTGATGTTTTTGAAAAAATTGTTCACAATCCTCCCAGAGACCCTCGTCTATCTTTCCTTACAGGGCTGAGATATGTCCTCCGAACTGCTTTATCCCCCTTGCCCCTGCCCTCCGCCCTCACTGTCTTTACCGATGGCACCAAGTCCAGAGGGGTGGTGGTGTGGGAAGAGGAGGGGGATTGGAAAAGTTTGTACACTCCTGGGCAGTCCTCAGCACAACGTGCTGAGTTGGCAGCTGTAATTTTAGCTTTCCAACAGTTTGCTGATATCCCTTTCAATATCATTGTGGATACTCAGTATGTATATAATCTGTTGAATGTGTTACCGCTGTCGTATATTACTCCTGCTATTGATGATAATTTGTTTACATTGTTCTCCACTTTGCAGGGCTTGGTACAAGCCAGAATTTGTCAGTTTTATGTAGCACATCTTAGATCACATACTGGTCACCCTGGCTATTTGGCAGAAGGTAATGACCGGGCAGATCAAGCTTTGAAGGATGGCATCTTTTCTTTATTTTCTGACCCATTTGAGAGTCATTCAGTATTTCATCAAAATGCTAAGGTGTTAGCTAAATCCTTTTCATTACCTATTTCTCAAGCTCGAGACATTGTGTCACAGTGCGCTGTGTGCTCTAAATCACCCACAGTCATCCCTTATGATGCAGTCAACCCTAGAGGTCTGCATCCCCTGGCAATTTGGCAAATGGATGTCACCCACATGCCATCTTTGGCTCCATTTTCCAAAGTACATCTCACTGTGGACACTGCCTCTGGCTTTATTTGGGCCACTCCCCTAAAAGGAGAGACCACTCGTCATGTTATTCAACATTTGACGCGTTGTTTTGCTGTTATGGGAAAACCCCATACTTTAAAGACTGATAATGGTCCTGCATATGTTTCTCAGGCCTTTTCCACATTTTGCTCTCTGTGGGATATAAGGTTGATTCATGGTATCCCTTTTAATTCTACAGGACAAGCAATCGTTGAGCGTGCCCACTTGACTTTTAAGACCCTTCTCAACAAGCAATTGGGAGGCTGCTCGGCTACTGTTTCTGAAATACCTAATATTGTACATCAAGTGTTGTTTACCTTAAATCATCTGTTGTACCCTCATAATAGGAATTTTACACCTGCTGAACTTCACTTTAGGAAGGAAGAAGTGTTGCAGCGCCCTTTAGTGTCTTACAGGTTGCTTCCAGATCCGCAGTGGAAGGGTCCAACTTCTTTGATTTCCTGGGGTCGTGGATTCGCTGCCATTGATGTGGACGGAGAAACACGATGGGTTCCAGCCCGGTGCATTCGACCTTGGCGCTCTTCTGTTGCCTCGTCTTCGCCCAAGGAGACACCAGCGCCTTGAAACCGTATTTTACGCTGTCTGCCAGTGATGACCTCCCACCTGACCTCAACCCGCATTGCAGTTGAAGACATCGCCACATTGATGCGTCCTGGATAGATTCACCTTCCACAGCTGTTCCAGTGTTTCCCAGCACATTGAAAGGCCATCTTTGTCCCTACCGCATTGGCCCCCCTTCCCCCTGGGAAGCCACCGTGACTACCATTTACCATTATAGTTTTGCCGCCTCTTGTTTGGGAAATGAGCCTGGCTTTGAAGGATGCCCTCGCCAGACTAGCATCGCTTGGGTTTTGCCCCCCAATAGCGGTCATCCCATCTGCGCCATCACGTTTCATTGGGTTTGGACTTTTGGCTCGGCAGTACAAGGAGCAGTAAATGAGGCCTATTTACAGCAAATGGGCTCCTGTGTCTGCAAAAATGGTTGTGTGGCTTCTTCTGGATTGTGGTTTTTACATGCCAATAATCGAGCCACGAAATATCACGCAGGTTGCTCGGAAGCGGCCATTGGAGTGATTTACCATTCTCATCCTTATTGCCCCCCCAAGCAACCAGTATGGCATCGTCCCGATTGGCCACACAATTCTACTTCACACGGGTGGAGCCCCTCTGTGGACACTGTGAAGCACCGCCTTCGTCGTGCTGCTCCTTTGCAGAAGGCCCGGAAGCCTGAACCTTATCATCAGATTTGGAGTAATAATACCTATGTTAGGGACATAAATCATTTTGCTTCTATACTTAATCTTTCTGAATGTTGGGTACAACATATACCTCCTCAATCAAAGAGGTCTGGCATATTATTGCATGGTATTCCAGTAAATGATTCATATAAGATTAGTAATAATATGAAGGATAATCGTACAAGTTCACCCCCTGTGTTTTTGTTGCTTGTAGAAGTAGCGTCTCATTGTTTTTGTTTCAATCATAATAGTAGTAAATTTTTAGGTCATTATCCATATTGTAATTGGACCTATGAGTATGTTAATGGATCTTCTTGTTTTCTTAATGTTACCGCTATGAGTGGCAGGCCAAGAGTTTTAGTTAATAATGTCACGACCAACATGACTTATGAACAACAGGCTGCGTGTAGAGATTTTTATGTTTGGTTGGATTGGATGAAGAAGAGCAGCAAATCTACATGTTTCCTTCAATCTGATTTATGGTTATTCTGTGGCACAAGAGCCTACAAAGAAATCCCCTTTGCTTTTTCTGGAACTTGCACTTTAGGAGTAGTCATACCCCTGGTGTATAAAATGGACAAGCTCCCAGCGGTCCATTTGCGTAACAGAAGGGAAGTACAATACCTCTTTCTCGATATATAGAGACAGCCATCTCTAGGTCCCTTATGCCCTCTTTAGGTGTAGCCATGAATTACTGTGATCTGCATAGATTGGCAAACTGGACCGAGGCTTTGTTTAATTCTACCATCTTGGCCTTAAAAACAATTAACAAAGAAATGTCAGTAATAAGAGATGTAGCTCTTCAAAATCGTTATGCCTTAGATGTAATCCTTGCCTCCAAAGGTGGAGTTTGTGCCTTGATTCATTCTCATATTTCTGCTACTATTGATTATATGGAACAAATGATAGCCCATAATCCTTTGAATCCACCCGAAGGTTTTGATCCATGGGAATGGTTGTCTTCTTGGTTACCTAATAGAGCATGGTTAAGAAAACTTTTGCTAATTGGAATTTTGCTTGTTGTAGGATTCATTGTGTTGTGCTGCTGCATTCAATGCCTGCCCTCTTTGCCCAATGTACTACGTGGTGGTACAAACCACGACCCGCCACAGGGATGATGAGAGGAATTTATGTTGCAAAATATAAGCGTTTAGGCAATGAGATAAATGATTCTGATTAGGTTTTGTTAAATTTTTTACTTTTCATAAAACAAATAAGAAAAGAGGGCATGTAGGGAAATGGTTGCTTATGCATAAGCGCATGGGCGAAAGTTTATTGCAGGGTTCAAGCAAGAAGCATTGCTTGGAGTATGAACAGCGCATGAACACCTCATGCGATCTCAATGATTGGTCCACGTAGCATAGCCTGATGGTGGCATGATACCCATGTATGGTATTGTCTTTATCTGCCGGCTGATACAATGTTCTATTTTTTCCTTATAGAGAATGTTTTTTTACGGTACAAAATAAATGCTGAGCTGCAGCAGCTCCTGAGGCTGTTAGATTCCCTCAATCCATCTTGGCGTGAGACTGATTATTACTGATGACAAGCAGGTTCTCGTCACGGGCCCAAGACAGAACCCTGTGGCACCCCACTAGTTACTCTTCTCCAGCATGAAGAGGAACCATTGATGAGCACCCTTTGGGTTCGGTCAGTCAGCCAGTGACAAATCCACTGAGTAGGTAGCATAGTCAAGACTGCAAACCTGTCTTGATTTTAGCTTCTTCAGAGACCTCTAAGTCCTTTTAAGAGCTCCAATTGTGTTAAGAACTTTAAAAATGAGACCAAACTTTCATAAATCCCTCCGATCACACTCTTGGCACTGAAATAGTTTCTACCCTGTGTGAATTCTCTGATGGGAAATGAGATTGTTGCTTTGACTGAAGCTCTTTCCACATTCCACGCACTGTTAGGGTTTCTCCCGTGTGGATTTTGTGATGGGCTGTGAGACTTTCTTTCCTGGTGAAGCTCTTTCCACATTCCACGCACTGATAGGGTTTCTCCCCTGTATGAATCATTTGATGGGAAGCGAGCTTGGCCCTCCGACTGAAGCTTTTTCCACATTCTAAGCACTGAAAGGGTTTCTCTCCTGTATGAATCCTTTGATGGGAGGTGAGAGAGGAACTAGAGCTGAAGCTCTTTCCACACTCCAAGCAGTGATAGGGTTTCTCCCCTGTATGAATCCTTTGATGGGATGTGAGTTCAGAGCTTGTCCTGAAGCTTTTTCCACACTCCAAGCATTGATATGGTTTCTCCCCTGTATGAATTCTACGATGGGAAGTGAGATTGTACCTGTGACTGAAGCTCTTTCCACACTCCAAGCAGTGATAGGGTTTCTCCCCTGTATGAATCCTTTGATGCAAAGTCAGTTCAAAGCTCGTCCTGAAGCTTTTTCCACATTCCACACACTGATAGGGTTTCCCCCCGGTATGAATCCTTTGATGGGATGTGAGATGGGCCCTCTGATTGAAGCTCTTTCCACATTCTACGCACTGACAGGGTTTATCCCCTGTATGATTTCTTTGATGGGAAGTGAGAGAGGAGCTATCAGTGAAGCTCTTTCCACATTTCATGCACTGATAGGGTTTTTCCCCTGTATGAATCCTTTGATGGGAAGTGAGATGGGAGCTCTGACTGAAGCTCTTTCCACACTCCAAGCAGTGATAGGGTTTCTCCCCTGTATGAATCCTTTGATGCAAAGTCAGTTCAAAGCTCGTCCTGAAACTCTTTCCACATTCCACGCACTGATAGGGTTTCTCCCCTGTATGAATCCCTTGATGGGAAGTGAGATTGGCACTCTGAGTGAAGCTCTTTCCACACTCCAAGCAGTGATAGGGTTTCTCCCCTGTATGAATCCTTTGATGCAAAGTCAGTTCAAAGCTCGTCCTGAAGCTCTTTCCACATTCCACACACTGATAGGGTTTCTCCCCTGTATGAATCCTTTGATGGGAAGTGAAATTGGCACTCCGAGTGAAACTTTTTCCACATTCCACACACTGAAAGGGTTTCTCCCCTGTATGGATCCTTTGATGGGAAGTGAGATGGGCCCTCTGATAGAAGCTCTTTCCACATTCCAAGCACTGAAAGGGTTTCTCCCCTGTATGATTTCTTTGATGGGAACTGAGAGAGGAGCTAGCAGTGAAGCTCTTTCCACACTCCAAGCAGTGATAGGGTTTCTCCCCTGTATGAATCCTTTGATGGGAAGTGAGAGAGGATCTAGCAGTGAAGCTCTTTCCACACTCCAAGCAGTGATAGGGTTTCTCCCGTGTATGAATCCTTTGATGCAAAGTCAGTTCAAAGCTCGTCCTGAAGCTCTTTCCACATTCCATGCACTGATAGGGTTTCTCCCCTGTATGAATTCTTTGATGGGAAGTGAGATGGGAGCTCTGACTGAAGTTTTTTCCACATTCTAAGCACTGATAGGGTTTCTCTCCTGTATGGATTCTACGATGGGAAGTAAGATCGTGGCTGTGACTGAAGTTCTTTCCGCATTCCAGGCACTGATAGGGTTTCTCCCCTGTATGAATCCTTTGATGGGAAGTGAGATGGGCCCTCTGTTTGAAGCTCTTTCCACATTCTACACACTGAAACGGTTTCTCCCCTGTATGATTTCTTTGATGGGAAGTGAGTTCAAATCTCGTCCTGAAGCTTTTTCCACATTCCATGCACTGATAGTGTTTCTTCTCATGGGGATTTCTTTGATGGGAAGTGGCATGGGATCTCTGACTGAAGCTCTCTCCACAGTCTGAATCCTGATATGGCTCCTCCACTCTGTGGATTTCGTTGTGGTCTCCCTTGTTCTTCATTTCCAATTCATCACCACCTGAAACTAAGAGGCAAACGGATTAGAGTCTCGGGAAGAAGTGCAGCCCCAAATTATGGAACAATGCTAATTAATGCTTGGGAGAGGCGAAGAACTGAAGGGAGTTAGATGTTATAATGTTCCTTTTGTTCTACAAAATGTCTAGTTTCGTATACAAATCAAGTTGATTATCATATGTTTTCTCTCTCTAGTTTTGAAAAGTACAGCTTAACCTGGTAATGTCATTTTGTTCAAATTTAAATATGGATCTGTACTATCTTCATAAATAAAATGTGCTTTTATTATTACCATATTTTTCGCTCTATTGGATGCACCGGACCACAGGACGCACCTAGTTTTTAGAGGGGGAAATCAAGGGGGGAAATATTATTCCCCCCCATCCCCAAAGAGCCACGGACACGATGCGCACAGCCTGCCCGCTTCTCCCAGAGCTTCTCGGGGCTGCGGGGGAAGCCCAGGTTCCCCCCCAGTCCCAAAGAGCAAAGAAACCAAGACAGCAATGGGATCCATAGCCGCGCAACCTCTCCAGCCAGGAGCTAAACCTCTCCAGCGCGGCTAAAGAAGAAGACAAGGCACCAAACGCAATCCATCCCGCTCGCTGCCTTGGCCTCCTCTTTAGCCTTGTGCAGCATCTTTAGCCTTGCGCAATGGGATGGATCGTGCCCGCTGTCCACCAGGGTTGGACTAGATGACTCCTGGGGTTCCCTTCCAACCCTGCAATTCTATGACCATGGAAGGTGTTGGGGGTCTCCACCACTGGAGGCTTTTAAGCAGCGGTCAGGGAACCATCTGCCTGGTGTTCTTTAGCTGTGATTCCTACATTGTGAGGGGGCTGGGCTAGATGACCCTCGGGTGGCCCTCCCAACTCTATACAGTCCTACAATTCTGCGGCAGGAGATCCACAGCCACTTCACACAATGCCCACTCCCAATTTTCATCGGAGAGACATGTGGCTTCAGTGTCTAGGTAGGTACCCCCCTACCTGCCACTCTTCCCCTACCCCACTTAAGCCGAGGGAATACCTGCCCAGAGAAGCTCTGAAGTGAGGCAAGGGTTAAGATCTACCTCTGGTAAATGGCTTTGTATCCCCCCTCTTTCCCTTTACTCTTCCTCTTCTATGCTATTTCCTTCTTTTGTGTTTTGTTTAATCTGTTTTTATTGTATACCAAAATAAAAGCTGCAAAGTTTCCTTTTTTATAATATCCCCCCCTCCAAACTAAAATGTTAGATAAAAACACTGATCCAGAGGAAAAGAAGGGGGTGGAGAAAGGATGGAAAAAGAAAAAGAGGTAGAGATAGAGAGATTTTTAAAAAGTTGGCTTCTTTAGCCTTGCACAGCTTCCCGCGACTGGAGAGGCGCGCAAGGCTAAAGAGGATGGATCGTGCTCACTGCCCTGGCTTCCTCTTTAGCCTTGCGCAGCCTTCCCCCCGGCTGGAGAGGTTGCGCAAGGCTTTTCCCCAGGAGGGAGAAGGGACTGACTGGCCGCGTCAGTCCCTTCTCCCTCCTGAGGAAAAGCCCGCAAGACCCGCGCGAAGCTTGTGTGTGGCTTTTGGGGGCTTTTCCTGCCTGCCTCCCCCCCCCCCCGCATTCGCTCCATAGGACACCCAGATTTCCCCCCTTAGTTTTTAAGACGGAAAAAGTGCGTCCTATGGAGCGAAAAATACAGTATTTAAAAGGTGGCCAAAGCGGGAAAGTTCCCTGTCCAAAATTTAAGATATACAGTGGTGCCTCGCAAGACGAAATTAATCCGTTCCGCGAGTCTCTTCGTCTTGCGGTTTTTTCGTCTTGCGAAGCAGGGCTATTAGCGGCTTAGCGGCTATTAACGGCTTAGCGGCTATTAGCGGCTTTAAGAAAAAGGAAACAAACTCGCAAGAACTAGCAAGGCGTTTCGTCTTGCCAAGCAAGCCCATAGGGAAATTTGTCTTGTGGAACGACTCAAAAAACGGAAAACCCTTTCGTCTAGCGAGTTTTTCGTCTTGCGAGGCATTCATCTTGCGGGGCACCACTGTACAGTGTTACCTCGGGTTACATACGCTTCAGGTTAACTACGCTTCAGGTTACAGACTTCACTAACAGCAGCAGCAGGAGGCTCCATGAGCTAAAGTGGTGCTTCAGGTTAAGAACAGTTTCAGGTTAAGAACAGACGTTCAGAACGAATTAAGTTCTTAACCCGAGGTACCACTGTACTTAAATGTTACATTATTGTGAGAAGTTACAGGGGACGAGGCAGGGGGCCTTCTCGATAGGGGAACCCACCCTGTGGAACGCCCTCCCATCAGATGTCAAGGAAAGAACTATGCAACTTTTAGAGGACTTCTGAAGGCACCTCTGTATTGGGAAGTTTTTAATGTTTGATGTTTTATTATGTTTTTCTATTTGTTGGAATTTGCCCAGAGCGGCTGGGGCCACCCAGTCAGATGGGCAGGGTAAAAATAATAAAATTATCATTATTGTTACTACAGGGTTCACTGCCTGGGATTCAAAAAGCCTGGCTCTTTTCTGGGATGGAGTTTGTTTGGTTCAGTCGTGGAATCTGTGCCATCTCCAATGCCAAGCGACTCTTTGGTCAACCAGAGAGAGACAGAAGCAAGAACAAAAGCAGGAAACTTGACTGAAGCTACTTCAACACCTGAAATCACTCTGAATCCTACATTTAAGAAGGCCTGGGCAGTTCAGACAGCCTGATCATGGTTTTAAACGGCAGAACTGGAGGAAGAATATGCACAGGGAAAACAATCAATAGCCATCCATCCAAGGTTTGCTGTGGGAGTGTTAACATCCCAGGTGCTGTGGGTGGCGCTGTTGAGCCCCATTGAAATATCAGAGGTTCGTCACATAGAGAGATGTCTTGAATTACAAAACAGATAGGATGATCCAATAGGGAGCCTTACCGAGAGAGTCCAAGATCCCACGATTCTCCTCCATGACTTCCTTATGGAGAGCTCTCTGGTCAGGATCCAGCAACGCCCACTCCTCGTCTGTGAAATGGACAGCTACATCTTCAAAGCACACTGGACCCTAACAGAACAGGAAAAAGGCTGTCCTCTTAGAGAACATTCACTTGGCTCTGTTGTTTTCTACAGCGGCCAGACCCCTCTCTGCCTTCCTCATCCCTCTCTCCTGCTGCAGCTTCTGCCTCGGAGTCTGGGCTGCTCTCTGCCACAGACTCCCTCTGCTCCCTGAGCCCTCTTCCCTCTCCAGCTTCAGACACCTCCTCCTCCTCCTCCTCCCAGTCGGCTCCCTCTTCTCTGGCTCCTCCCACCATTCCTCTGCATCCAACTGTGTCCAGCCAGTCTGCATCCAAGCAGTCCTTCCCCACAAGGCTCCTTCCCCCTACCTGATCTGGGTCCACAGCTGCTGCCTCCCCTCCACCACCATGAAAAGATGAAGGAGCAGGTCTTGGTGGCATCATTCCGTCACCTGGGAGAGACCAAGGTAAGTGGAAACCGTGAGCGCCTGCTTCTCTCAGAGGTGAAACAGTGCATCTCTCAGTACAGATGGGGCTTGTCCAAGTCTCCCCTGCTAGCTTCCGGTTCCGCTTGGCCTTAATGGAGGCAGCGGGAGATCGTTGGCAATGGAAAAACAAGGATGACTGAGGGTAATTCTCCTTGCAAGTTTCCCCCAGGGACAGGGGGGAACGGGCTTCACTCCCAGTTCGTCTTGGTACCAGGTTCCGGCTCCGGCATGGATTGCGAGAGGCAGGGAGGTGCTGAGTGCAAAAGCCCTTCCTCTGCCAAAAACCCTCCTTCGCTGCCATTAAGAAGCAGAGGTTCTCCTGTCAATCAGAGCTCAATTTGGACTAATGTACAGGCGTTGCTGGAAGAGATGAGATCATAAACCGCGGAATTGAACCAGCTGCAAGGTCTTTAAGGTTTGAATTTGGGAATAAACTTCATTTGCTGCAAAAGACAGTGAGTGGGGGGAGGGGAGCCTATGGCTTCTTTATATAAAGTTTTCTTCTCTACATTAATGAATTGGTAGCCTGCAATTGAATACTAGTTGAAAATATCTATGTACAGGTGAGCAGGGATGAAACTGGACTGCAGATATGGAATATAACATCAAATGGAACTGTATGTGTGAAAACAAAAAGGAAAAAAGGGAGGGAAGCTGTATTTTACAAAATGTTTACGATGGAAAATTAGAGGTGACTCTTCCCCATCCTTTATTATATACAGACTGAACTGAATAATGCTAAAAGGACTTGGAATTTAATCTAATTGGATAAAGGCGCATTTCTCTAAGGCCAGACAGAGGGATGTAAGGAATCTGAAAGTTGTGAGGGAGCTGATAAGGTTCATTACTGAGTCATTTGAAATTCTGACAGATCCCTCTCTTTCCCAGGTGTAGAAGAAAAATGGCAAAAACTGATTATTTATTGGGACAGTGTGATTTTTGCAGCTGCTGTTAAAGTTGCCAAACAACGAAGCACCGGACAGAGCGATGGAGAATTTCTGAAACCACAAGGGGATATTATCTCCGCCCAAGGAATGATGGAGAACAGCAACAACCAGGAAAAGATAGACAGAACATTTTACAAGGACAGGAAGAAATATAACGAACAGAAAGATTGTCACACACGGGAAGAATAAGGATACAGCTGGAGTGCCTCACTTGTAGTTTTATATATTATTTGATGTTTCCATATGAATGGAAGTCATTACTACTGCAGTTGTTGTATAAAGGATTGTTATCTTGACAGGAGTGTAATTGAAATTAATAAGATTTTGGAATGGAGAAATCAAGAAAATCATCAAACCATCGGTTTTAGCATGCGGGGGGGGGGGGCGCACCTGTATTATATAATTTGGTATCTTAAAGATTGGTATTAGTAATTGTATTGTAATTTCGCATTGTTATAAGGAGGCTATTATTGAACTGTAATTGTAAACCAATCAAATTACTATAATAAACGTCTCCCCTGCTGACATTTGTACCCATTTCATATAATAGTTGTGCAAAAATACATCTCTCCCCCCCCCCCCCGAGCTCTGGGCTCCAGGTGTCTTCCCTCAAAAGATGCAAAGAAATCACAGATTAGTTTCAAAACCAAGAGAATGTGGCAAAACGGGGGAGAAAACACTCCTTCCTCCTTACCCAGAGGCCTCACTCTGGCATCCAACGGAGTCTTCTCTGCCTCAGAAGAATCAAGACCCATTTCTGCCAAAAGATCCTTCCTCTGAAAGAGCAACAAGGATTCAAAACAGAGAATGGGGAGAAGGGTTGGAGAAGGAATGGCAGAGGGAAGCGCTTTCGGGGGACAGAGGTGAAAGCTGCTTCCTGCTTCTGCTAGACTGGTGTCTGGGGTTGGCTGCCAGGACCATGAAACATTGGTCCTCAAGGATCTTCACGGGCTCCCAGAACGTTTCCCAGCACAATTCAAAGCCCTAAACGCCCTCAAAGGCCCAGTATACCCAAAGGAGCGTCTCCATGAACTGAGGTCCAGTTCCGAGGGTCTTCTGCTGATTCCCTCACTGTGATAAGTGAAGTTACAGGGAACCAGGCAGAAGACCTTCTCCACAGTGGCCCCCACCCTGGGGAATGCCCTCCCATCAGGTGAGAAGGAGATAAAAAACTGTGTAACTTTTAGAAGACATCTGATGTCTTCTTATGCATTTATATGTGATGGACGGCACCCAGCCACATGGGTGTGGTATTAATAATAATATGAAGAAGAGGAAGAAGGAGAAGAAGAAGACGACGACGACGAAGGGGGGGGGGAGGAGATCTGTTCCTACATGCTTTCCAAAAAAGGATGGGCCATTAGGAAACTATTTGGGAATACTCTCCCTCCTCTTTGGAGCCCCTTGGGAGTATCCAGAGGAAAGTCTCTCTCACCTGCTGCTCTGCCTGCTTCCTCTCCTCTGCCTGACTCAGGAGGAAACCTTCGGCCAGGGCCACCGCCTGGGAACTGGTCTCCGCTCCGCATTCCCTCACACAGTTCTCCATCTCCAGAGGAAGGACAGCCAGGAACTGCTCCAAGATCACCAGGTCCAACATCTCAGCTTTCGTGTGCCTTTCTGGCTTCAGCCACTGATGGTCAAGATGGTAGAACTGGCTGCAAACCTCTCGGGGTCCTTTGGCCTCCTGGTAGCAGAACTGCCTGAGCTGCTGGCTCTGCACCTCTGAGCAAAGGGTGTTCTCCTCACCTGGGTTCTTCTGCATGGAGTTTTCCCAGAATTCCCCACTGCTCCCCATTTCCATGGCATGGCCTCTTCCTGCTTCAGGGCCAGCTGAGTCTTGCTCATCCATCTCTGTTCTCAGGACACCTCCAAGAGATCGGAAGGAGCCCCTTGGTCCTCTGCCAAGTTCTAATGGAAGGTGCAGCAAATCCTACGAATCAAACACACTATTCTATTGTAAGATGAATACACAGCCAAGAGAAGAAGAATGTTCCCTGAGGAAGCATGGATGAGTCTTCCTAGGAACCAGGGCTGGATTGCCACCGTCCCTGTTGTTGTTTAGTCCTGTCCGCCTCTTTGTGACCCCCTGGACCAGAGCACGCCAGGCCCTCCTGTCATTCACTGCCTCCCGCAGTTTAGTCAAACAAATAAAGAATTAGGGAGGGGAAATGCCCGACATACAGAGATTTATGAATAGAGAGAGAAGCTAAAGCGTTTGCAAGGAGGACGGTTTGTAAGCAGAGGTATTCCTGTCCTTCTCCTTCGTGGTGTTTCCCTCTTAATATACTTCTCCCTCATAATAATGTCCCTCTTAATGTCCTTCTCCCTCACAATAATGTCCCTCTTAATATCCTTCTCCCTCACAATCATGTCCCTCTTAATATCCTTCTCCCTCATAATAATGTCCCTCTTAATGTCCTTCTCCCTCACAATCATGTCCCTCTTAATATCCTTCTCCCTCACAATCATGTCCCTCTTAATATCCTTCTCCCTCACAATCATGTCCCTCTTAATATCCTTCTCCCTCATAATAATGTCCCTCTTAATATCCTTCTCCCTCACAATTATGTCCCTCTTAATATCCTTCTCCCTCATAATAATGTCCCTCTTAATGTCCTTCTCCCTCACAATCATGTCCCTCTTAATATCCTTCTCCCTCACAATCATGTCCCTCTTAATATCCTTCTCCCTCACAATCATGTCCCTCTTAATATCCTTCTTCCTCACAATCATGTCCCTCTTAATATCCTTCTCCCTCATAATAATGTCCCTCTTAATGTCCTTCTCCCTCACAATCATGTCCCTCTTAATATCCTTCTCCCTCATAATAATGTCCCTCTTAATATCCTTCTCCCTCATAATAATGTCCCTCTTAATATCCTTCTCCCTCATGTCCCTCTTAATATCCTTCTCCCTCACAATAATGTCCCTCTTAATATCCTTCTCCCTCATAATAATGTCCCTCTTAATATCCTTCTCCCTCACAATCATGTCCCTCTTAATATCCTTCTCCCTCACAATCATGTCCCTCTTAATATCCTTCTCCCTCACAATCATCTCCCTCTTAATGTCCTTCTCCCTCACAATAATGTCCCTCTTAATATACTTCTCCCTCATAATAATGTCCCTCTTAATATCCTTCTCCCTCACAATTATGTCCCTCTTAATATCCTTCTCCCTCATAATAATGTCCCTCTTAATATCCTTCTCCCTCATAATAATGTCCCTCTTAATATGCTTCTCCCTCATAATAATGTCCCTCTTAATATACTTCTCCCTCATAATAATGTCCCTCTTAATATCCTTCTCCCTCACAATCATGTCCCTCCGAATGTCCTTCTCCCTCCTCACTCTCTTCCAGTCCCACCTCCCTGGCCAGGGCCTGAGGTCCCTCTGGCTCCCTCCCGGACCCCCCAGCCTCTCTTCCCTCCCCTTCCCGCCTCCCGGGGCAGGGAGTTCCCCAGGCTTCCCCCGAGAGGAGACCCACCAGATCCCGGCAGGCCAAGGCGAGGCCGGAAGGGACGTCAGAGGGGAGGAGGAGGAGGAGGAGGAGCGGCCCGCCTTCCTTTCCTGTCCTCTCTAGGAAGCCAGCTCGGCGCTCCTTAACCCTTCTCTCTCTCGGCGTCGCGCAGGCGCAGAGCTGCCCCTTCCGGGGGGGGGGGCAGGGAAGTAGCAGGACCCAGAACCCGGGACTGGGCGCGTGTGCGTGTGAAGGGGGAAACCGTGTCCGGGAGGAGGAGCCCCTCTCTCTGCCTGGGGCTGCGCAGGGGCGTCTGGGCGGGGGAGAGGGTGGTCTTGGGGGGGCCAGATGGGGGACCCGGGGTGTCTCTTCTCCGGGGGGGCGAGTCTCTCTTGGGGGCCCCTGGGGGGCAGAGAGCCCTGTCCCAGCAAGAGGGGGTCCCGGGGGGGGCTGGAGGGGGCAGACATTGCCAGACATGGCTGGGGGGGCCATTCTGTGTTGTCCCATCTGCTGCTTTGTGTCTGTATTTCAGCCATAAATGTATGTTCTTGGTGAAGTCGCCTTGGAAGCAACACAGGAGCAGCCAAGGGGGTTTTCCTGGGAAGCCTTTTATTCCCCTCGGGTGACATTGTGTGTTCTGAACACGCTGCCATTCTTATACCCCCAAAATTCCTGCATTCAGTAAGTCTTAGAATTTGGCTTAGACTTGGGTTGCCAGACGCGTGTGGATTAAACGGTGTGCTTGACGCTCCTCATCCTCTGGAATCAGCGTGTCTTCACAGCTCCTTCAACCAGGCAAGGAAGGACGCCTGGATCCAGAATTGGCCCCCACGGTCACTGAGGGCCTCATGGTTGAAACCGTGTTTAGGGGAGACAATCTTACTCGGCTACGAGGGACGCCAGAGAAGAAGGGTTGCCATGTGTCCTCTTTTCCCAGGACACGTCCTCCTTTTCAGGGGTAAAATTTCTGTCCAGGTGGATTTTTGGGTCAAAATGTCTCTGGCCAGACATTCTGGAGGAGACATAACTGGGGGTGGAAGACTTGCGTTCCTCTTCTCTTCTCCTGCCCCCCCCCCCAGCAAAACATCTCACAGCTTAGTAGGAGTATTGAAAGTGAGAGTCATCATCGCGTCCTCGTTTTTGCTCCTCAAAATCGGCCCACCCTCCCAGAGAAGGGCAACCAAGGAGATGAAGACTCCGTCCTCTTCCTTCTGTGACGGCAGGTTGCTCTTGCTCCTTGTCCGCCTTCCAAAATGAAGAACAGAATCCTAAAGTTGGAAGAGACCCCAAGGTCCATCTAGGCCAGGGGAGGCAATCTAAGGACCAGGGGCCGGATGCAGCCCAATCGCCTTCTCAATCCGGCCCCCGGGAATCAGCGTGTTTTTACATGAGTAGAATGTGTCCTTTTACTTAAATTGCATCTCTGGGTTATTTGTGGGGCATAGGAATTTGCTCATTCCCCCCAAAAAAATATAGTCCGGCCCCCCACAAGGTCTGAGGGACGGTGGACCGGCCCCCGGCTGGAAAAGCTTGCTGACCCCGGATCTAGGGCTGTTTTTCAATGTCCCAACGCTGCCTGGCACTGGTCCCTCCAAATGCTCTTGTCTGGCTGGTCTTTCTTCACCCAGTCATGTCAAGGAGCAGCATGGGGGCTAAAAGGAGGAATAAATGGAGGACAATATCCCTGTCCCCCCAGAAAAGCTCTTCTTTCTCTTTCTGTGGAGGGTCTAGGCCCCTCTTGAAGGACCTTTGCCTTGCTCCAATCAGGTTGTATATTTCCACCCCTTGGGACGGGACCCAAATAGTTTACTATTTAATAGTTTAATAGTTTTTTTGAAAACTGGCATTTTGAAGCTTGGACCATTAGGCCTGAACACCATCAGCTATTACATACTTTACATTTGCTGAGGCAAAATCTCCACCCCCAACATTGCTTGCGGCAGTTCTGCCCTCGCCTGAATCTCCCCCATTTTTAAAGGAAGCATCTCTTTTTCATGGGCCATCTTGGCCTCCCTGCCTCTTTCTTCTTGGGCTCATCTCTCTCTCTCTCTCTCTCTCTCTCTCTCTCTCTCTCTCTCTCTTTCTCAGCCTGTATCTCTGCTAGATGAAGGGCAGCTGCCATTCTGGCCTCTTCTCTTTCTTTCTCTGCTTCAACCTTAGACAATTCCAATCTTCGCCTCATCATCTCTAATTCAATATATTAGGATTCTCCTCAGACGCAGCAGCTGGGTCATCCTGAGTCTCTTTGGCTTGGCGCTTGCTGGTCATTTTCTGACAGGAATCTTTTCTCTTTTTAATCAAAGAACTTCACTCCTTTATTAAACTGGTTGTTCTGTGTCTCTGGGTACGTTTCTGTGTGGGTTTTAACTTCGTGTCACGGCTCTTTTCCCCCCAGCACCCTTGGGCCCGCCCTTCAGGGTTGTCGTTTTGAGACCCCACTTCCTCCCTGGGCTTCCAATTATTACTTTTTCTGGAAGGGACAGAGTATTACTGCTCCCCCTAAGTCTCCTTTGATTTCCTCTCCCAAGGTAGAGACTTCAGTTACTGTTTTCAGCCTAAATGAGCAGGAACCTCTTGGAAACATTGCTCTCAACTGATCAGCTGTTTGAGCTCATCTAACTTTCCTCCCATCTGTCCAGAGCTTGGTCAATTCGGCTACCCAGTTGGGCCTAAGTCTCTCCTGGTTTCCTTTTAATTTCACGAAAGGCTTTTTGGCTTTGTTCTGCACTCAGTCCAAAGCGCACTTTCACTCTCTCCTTAAATGTGAGGGAATCAGAGGTTTCATCCTCTCTGAGATCTGAGTATATTTCCCTCAAAATTCCACATATCTGTGGGCGTAAGTGCAGCACCCAGTTTTCCTCATGAATGTTTAAGTCTGCCAGTCCGCTCAAAACTAAATAGGATCTGTGTGGGTTTTAACTTCCTATCCCACCTCTGCCCCCAATTAATATGCGACGACGCAAGGGCTCTTTCCCCCCCGGCAGCCTTGAGCCCGTTCTCTCTCCTAAATATAGTGCACCCACCTCACAGAACACAATTCCCACAAATGCCCTCCAACTACCTCAGATTATCTTGTGGGGGACTTGCGTGAGGTAAAACTCACTAATTGGGAGTCTCAGGCAGGATTTCTTCAAATAAACATTAATGATTTTATTTAACAAGGAAGTTTATGACATGAGTGGATAAAACTTAGGATAGTTCAGTTTACAATGTTATTTCCCTTCAAGGTTTTCTCAGTTGTTTCACACGTAATACTTTGGCTCTTAACAAGGTGGCACTTTCTGCCAGTTACCCTACTCCCAAGGTACTCCAAGCCAAAGACCCAAGGGATCTCTGGTTTGGGAGTCTTCTCTTTCTAGAAGGATCTCTCCCCTCCTGACTGGGATGAGAGCTCAGCAGCCGGTCTCTTTCCAGCTCCTCCTCCTCCTGGCTCAGCCTCCCAGTTCATTCCTGGCCTGATTTACTCTCCCAGGACACCACACACTGTCCTTCCCACTAAGCTCAGAGACTCCTTTCTCTAGCTGGTGATCTTTTCCTCAGAGTGGATGTTTCCACCCAGAACCAGCTCCTCTCACTCCCCATCTTCCCCACCTCCCTCCAAAGCTCCTAGCCATGGGGGGAACTGGGCCCAGGTCTCCCTCCTCCAGCTCCAGGGCTCTTAGTCCTTCCGCCAAACCACATGGGGCGTCTTTGGGTGTAGGATATTCTCCTAGGTGCCCCAACCCGCCACTTCCCCTGAGCTTCTTGCAGCCTGATGGCAACAAACAGGCGTGTGTGTCCTGTTTGTTAGCAAGTAAAGCAACACCCTCCCTGGTCGAGATGGAGGGACTTGCCTCTGGAATGGTGGAAATGACCATCCAGCCATGTAGCTGGTCAGGGGCCCAAGCCCCTCCTGAATCTTCTTCTGAGGGTCTCAGGATGGGTGATGAATTTCGGGGAATTGGATTGGCAGGCAGTGCCCCTCTGCATTTGTCCCTGCCCTGCCCCAGCGCATCATGGCACTCGGAAGCCACTCCTGAGAGGACCTGTTCTCCTCCCCAGCCTCCCTTTGATTCCATGGGCCTTTCAGAGTCTCTCTAGGACACCTGGCTCACAACAAGGCCAGCTTGTCTTCCCACTGTTCCTGTAAGTGAGGAGAAAATGCTTGTGCTGAGAAGGGTGTGAAGTGAAGAGAGATTCATATCTGAAGTGTTCTGAAAGGGACTTCACTGCCCTCAAACATCCCCCCTATTGGATGGAAGGAGTTTGGGGTGGGCTTGACAAAACCTTGTATAGTTGAAGGGAAAGGGGACAAGAATGGTCCCTCCTCCAAAACGGAAACCACCACTGCTTGTGGACGCTTGCGATGGGTGAAGCTGTCCATTTCCATTTCTTGGTTTTGCAATGCGATTTATCATTTAATGCTCTTTGCATTTAAAAAGGAGGACCATAGATTTACAATGTTTGCTTCTGACCAGCTCGGCCTTTCTCTCCTGCCCCCTCAGGGCTTGAAGGGATGTTTCAACATGAGCAGGAGGAGGGCAGCGCCATCCATGTTGTGCATTGGGCTTTTGTACATCAGCCCAAGGGGAGGTTCCAGCGCTTGGTCCGGAGGCTGCGCAATTGCATCCGGAAGGAAGATGATCCATGCAACTTCCTGCGCTGCAGGCCAGTAAGCTAGGCATATGGGGCGGGGCGGGGCAAGATGACGACTATTTCGTGACTTTCAAGAATAGGAATTTTCCACACCTTTGTCGACAGAATTCTCTGCCATACCTATTCACCACTTGGGTTAATACATCAAGACTCAGGAAGTGGTGAGTAGGCATAAAATATGCTTCTAAAGGCAAAGGAAACAGCAAAACACAGAGAAATGTAAACAATGTAAACATGGTCACTTCCAGAGTTAAGCATGATGAAAGAAACAGACGTAAAACTTACCTCATGTCCCACGGCAGAAGGAATGGCCCACATGGGAAAGAGGCAACCCAGACCCCCAATAGTCAAAGAGTCTTTCTGATAATGGCCAGCCGGCAGGGAAAGACTTCAGGGCTAGAAGGTACCTGGAGGAGCCCTGCTTCCTCTCTCTCCCATTCAGGCAGCTGGACGGAACTGTTAGTTTTGGTTTGCCACTGAGCAGTGCTTTGGAGTCACAAGACTCTCTCTACATTCCATACTCACGGGATGTATTTTTCTGCCTGTGTAGCTAGATAATAAAACTCCTAGCAATGTAGCCCAAACCTCTCGTCTCTTCCCTGTGCTGGAAACTCTGCTGAATGGGGAATGTGCCTGGAGCCTTATCAGAGGCTCAGGTCGTCAATCACGTTGAGGCGATTCCGGAAGATGAGCTTTATCAGCTCGGTCGAACGGAGATCCCCAGAGGAACTACCAGGGAAGAAGTTCCCTTGAACTCGGTGCAATGAGTT
The DNA here is from genome assembly GCF_965112155.1 of Podarcis liolepis. Taxonomy (NCBI): domain Eukaryota; kingdom Metazoa; phylum Chordata; class Lepidosauria; order Squamata; family Lacertidae; genus Podarcis; species Podarcis liolepis. The sequence continues at coordinate 93,659,248 of NC_139561.1, read as the reverse complement.
CTGTTTTTTTTTTTAATAATGATATTTATTAAAACAAATTTTAAACAAATTATAAACATAAAACACATAAAACAGATAGAATTGCGAATATAATAAAAGGAAAATACAAAGCAAAACAAAAAGACAGTTAACAAAGAAATAAAAAGATCATACCAAACACCAATGAAACCACCCAGAAAAGAGTACAAAGAAAGAGGTTATATCTCCATATATTGTAATTTACTCACTAATTTCTTGACCTCCTCACACCTCCCTTTCTGTATTCCAGTTCAAATATTTAAATCAGCAAATCCTTACCCTCTGTCGTTTACTTTTGCTCAACATCTTAAACTATAATAGAAATATAATTTCCGTCATTATCGATCCAAATTTACATATTCTTATTAATCTTGTTACTAACACCACTTATTTTCAGTCCAACGTCCTTTTAACATTCCTTAATTTTACAGTATTTCTGTAGATACTCTTTACATTTTTTCCAATATTCTTCCACCGACTCTTCTCCCTGGTCTCAGATTCTGCCAGTCATTTCTGCCATTCTTCCAGGGTGGGTAAATCTTGTGTCTTCCAGTACTTTGCGATAAGTGTTCTTGCTGCTGTTGTTGCATACAAAAAGAAAGTTCTATCCTTCTTTGGCACCAATTGGCCGACAATGCCCAAGAGGAAGGCCTCTGGTTTCTTCGGGAAGGTATATTTAAATACCTTTTTCAGTTCATTATATATTTCCCAGAAGGCCTTGATCTTCAGGCACGTCCACCAAAGGTGAAAGAATGTACCTTCAGTTTCTTTACATTTCCAGCATCTATTATCGGGCAAATGGTAGATTTTTGCAAGCTTGACTGGGGTCATGTACCACCTATAAATCAATAAAACAATAAAACAACAATACAATATACAAAGAATAAATCATTTTCATAATATTCTCTCTCAAGGCATTACATGCCGTGAATTTCATACCTGTGGTCCACAACTGTTCCCAGTCAGCAAACATAATATTATGTCCAACATCTTGTGCTAATTTAATCATTACAGATTTCACCGTTTCATCCTGAGTATTCCATTTCAACAGCAAGTTATACATTCTTGACAAATTCTTAGTTTTGGGTTCTAACAGTTCTATTTCTAGTTTGGATTTTTCCACCTGGAAGCCAATTTTCTTATCCAAATTATATGTCTCCATTATCTGATAATAATGAAGCCAATCTCTCACTTTGTTTTTTAATTTCTCGAAACTCTGCAATTTCAATTTGTCTCCTTCTTGTTCCAAAATTTCCCAATATTTCGGCCATTTGGCCTGGATTCTTTTTCTGCACATTTATCATCTTCATGTCTTGTACTTGATGTAACTTTATTTCTTTCAGAATCTCTTGTGAATTTGGTTTGGCTCTCAATTTGTTTTCTCCCTCTTATTTTTTCCAATATTTTTTCCTTCTTCTCATTTTGGGCTCTCTTCTTTAGGGAGTTCTGTTGAATCAAAAAACCCCTCATAACTGCTTTACTTGCATCCCAGATTACTCTTTTTGCTACAGTGGTTTTCAAATTTATCTCAAAATAGTCTCTCAAAGTTTTTTGGAAATAAAAAAATTCCTTCCAGTAGCACCTTAAAGACCAACTAAGTTAGTTCTTGGTATGAGCTTTCGTGTGCATGCACACTTCTTCAGATACCACAAGTATCTGAATACCAAAGTTTTTTGGGCCTTCTTAATCACCTCTTGATCTCTAAACAAGGCGTCATTCATCCTTCATCTGAAGGAACCAATTGGTGTTAATTTCATCTCCATTTTCATGGCATTATGGTCGGAGCACGTCTTAGGCAGATCTCTACCTTTTGAATCTTAGGTGCCAGTCCTCTAGTTATCCAAATTTGGTCAATTCTTGTCCATGTCTTTTGAGCTTCAGAAAAGAAGGTTCCCTCTCTTGCCAGGGGATGCCTAATTCTCCAAATGTCAGTCAAGCCCATATTGTCAGCCATTTCAAAAAAAGTTTTTGGTAGTCTGCTATCTTTCGTAACTACCTGTCTCTGTGACTTATCCATATTTGTGGATACCACACCATTCATATCTCCCATTAAGATGATGTTATAGTCCATGTAGTCCAACAATGTCTCATGCAGCTTTTTATAAAATTTGGATTTCCCCTTATTTGGCGCATATAATCCAATTACTAAAAAATTTTCTCCTTGCGTTTGAATTTCAATTGCAATAAATCTGCCTTGGTCATCTTTAAAAATAAATTTCTGTGAAAGGCTCTCCTTTGCATAAATAATAACTCCTCGCTTTTTAACCTTGTCTGATGAGATAAATTCTTGACCAAGTCTCTTATTAATCAATACTTTCCTGTGTAGCCTTATCACGTGTGTTTCCTGTAGGCAAATTAAGTCCAAATGTTCTTTTTTCAACAAATAAAAAACTTTTTTTCCTTTTCTCCGGGGAATTTAGACCATGAATATTCCAGCTTAGTAGTTGCAAAGACATGTTGTACCTAAGTTACTTTCCTCCAACTGCTCCCAATAATTCCTCTTCTTCTGTCGGTGGTATCACTTTCTGTGATTTGTCCAGTCCCAAACATGATATTGCCTTATCTATTGCAGCTAGTCGTGAGGCTCCTGGATCTCCTTCCACTCCTTTTTGCAGGTCTTCTTCGTAATCTTTCAGAAATTTCTCTTTCTCGTCAATCGATCTTATTTTAAACTTTTTACCTTTAAAAGTGAAGGATAGGCCTTGGGGGAATTCCCACCTAAGTATGATTCTGTTTCCTTTCAGCAGTGTCACCAGATCAGTATAGTTGGACCTGAGGTCTAGAAGTTGTTTCGGGATATCCTTGAATATCTCCACTCTTGAATCCTGGATTGTCAAAGTATTCTGATAGTGCAGGTTCAATATCTTGTCTCTTTCCTCTTTGGATCGAAAAGTGATCAAGCAATCTCTCACTCTGTTCTTCCTTGCTTCTCTTCCAAGTCTGAAGGCCTTTAATATTTTAAAATCCTGTGTTGCGTCTAATTTCCAAAATCCTGCAAATTCCTGTGTTAAAAAGTCACTTAGGTTCTCTTTCTCAAGCTCGGGAACCCCCCTGACCCTTAGGTTAATCTGCCTTTCTTTCCATTCGATCATAGACAAAAGTGACTGGTGGGCCCCAACCTGCGTCTGGTGTTCTCCAAGCCGTTTATTAATCGGGATTATTTTTTCCTCTACTGCCACTGCTTTTTCTCTGGCTTCTTGGGCTATCCTTTGATTGGACGCTGATTCTTTCAGTAATTTTTCAATTGATTGTGTGTTCGGATTCACCTGCTGGCTCAAGTTGTTAATACTTGTAGTGTTCTGTTCAATTTTGTTTGTTGCTTCAGTCACCTGCTTACTCACTTTATCCAGTTACAGATAGGTAGCTGTGTTGGTCTGCCATAGTCAAAATAAAAAATTCCTTCCAGTAGCACCTTAAAGACCAACTAAGTTAGTTCTTGGTATGAGCTTTCGTGTGCATGCACACTTCTTCAGATACCACGTTATCCAGAGTTTCATAAATCTTATTAAGAACTGAAGTAAATCCTTCTCCTGAAGTCATCCCTTTTGCCCCAGCTTGCGTTGGGTCTTCCCCTTGCAATACAGGGAGGCCAGATGTAGATGGTCTACGCTGATGCAATGTTGTACTGGCCTGTTGATATCTGACTTTGCCTGATCTTGTTGTTTTTTCATCCACTTTTGTTGCTTTCTCTTCCATAGCCCTTTATCTCTAACTCAAGGTCACTCACAGACCAGCTTGTTTTCCTGAAAGTCTTTCCCAGGCTAGTTGTAAGTGGAAAATTCCCCAACTAGATGTAACAATTTCAATAGGCCTCTAGGGGGACACAGTAACAGTCCATAATAATGTAACACAGTGCCTTTCAGTATTCCAAAAGCCCTCCTCCAACAAAATGGTTAACAGTTTCAAGATATCAATCCTGCAGAGTTTCTAGCAACAAATTATATAGTCTTAGCAAGTGCACCTTCTTGGTGCCAAAATTTGATTAGTTTGACAGTCCGTCCAAGGGATTAAATGGTGGATTTAAATCCCTCTTCTTTTCCTTTCCAGTTCTGAAATAAGGAAAGAAATACTGTCTCTTCTTCCCCTCCCTCTCTTTAAAGTCAGGGGAGGGGAAATTCTTACAAATTGGCATTGGATTTAAAAGCTTTTTCACAATCCTTTCTTGGCGCTTAGCTTAGACGGTCTTTGCTTTGATCTTATACAGACCGGAAGGTGGACTTCCTCTTTACACCTTCCCGCTTTTAGTTCCAAATTAAACCTTGTTCTCTTTAAATTTTCGGTCTTTGAAGTTGACCTACTCACGGGTTGTTGTTTGTCAGCCGAATTGTCAAAAGGAAGAAAGGTCAGCGCTCTCCGGCAACAGCTGTGCGGCTTCACTCCTTGGAAGTAGCGATTGACTCTCAGCACCGCCCCGTTCCGCTCCGGGACCCCTTACGAGGTCCTTTTGCGAGTTAGAGAGGTGCTTTTGATGCCCGCCGAGTCCCACGGCCGCAGGCTTCCTCCGCCTGCGGTTTTTGACAGGGTCCCCACTTCACTGTAGCGGCAAGACCCAGCTTCCAAGGAGCTTCCCCCTCCGAGCTAGAATGGGACCCCCATTACTGTTGGCGCCGCCTCCGGAAGTCAGTCTCGGTGCAATGAGTTCTGGGCAGACCTGCAGAATTCTCCAGTTCTAGGATTCTACGACACCCCAGATCACTCTCTGTATCTGGGAAGGGACTGCCCCAGAGCTTTGAAGTCAAGGAGGGGGAGGAGACAAGAAGAGCAAGCTTTCTCTTGGCTAAAAACCAAACACCCCAGAAGGAGCAAGAAAGGCCCAGAGGGGGAGAGGCTCTGCAAGGACATCCCCCTGGCGGGCCTTTTCCTCGCCAGGCTCTCCGGGCACCAGATAGGCTTTCATTTTGATGCCAAGGACACCCTGAAAGGATTTAGACCAGTCATGACGTGAAGGAGGTATTGAAGGAATAGATCATAATTTGGGTCAGCCACCGACCATAGCAATAAAACAACAACACGATATACAAAGAATAAAAATTAAAAGTCAGTTATATAACATACTTTTAAGGGTTTTGAGTAAATAATCAAACGGTGGATCTTATTCTAATTGCCCCAGCTAAAAACCTTGCAACCTTGGCTCATCTTGATCTGCCAAGAGAAAGGACACTGTGAAGAAGATATTAAAAAGCTTGGCCAAGGACTTGCAAGTCACAGCTCTGGGTACGTAGTAGGAATTGCTATTGGGCACCAGATGTGGCAAAGAACCCGGCTGCAAACTTCACCCTCATATTATTTAAAGTCTCCACAAATTAAATCTGTATACAGCCACTACTAGTTTGCCTCCAATGTGAATTCTTTGATGGAAAGCAAGACAGGCCCTGTGACTGAAGCTCTTTCCACACTCTTGGCACTGAAATCGTTTCCCCCCACTGGGAACACTTTCATGGATCGTGGGTTTGGACTTCTCAATGAATCTCTTTCCACATTCCTAGCAGTGATAAGGTTTCTCCCCTGTATGAATTCTGTGATGGGAAGTGAAACTGTCCTTTCGACTGAAGCTTTTTCCACATTCCAAGCACTGACGGGGTTTCTTCTCAATGGGATTTCTTTGATTTGAAGTGGAATGGGAGTTCTGACTTAAGCTCTCTCCATACCCTGAATATGACTTCCCCACTGTTTGGCTTTTGTCGTGGTCTCCCTCATTCTCCTTCTCCAATTCATCATCACCTGCAACTAAGTGACAAACAGATTAGAGTCTCAAGAAGCAATGGAGTCCCAAATTATGGAGCAGTGCTAATTAAAGCTTGTGACAGGGAAAGAACTGAAGGGAGTTAGATGTGAGGTCTTCCTCCAGGGTTCACTGCCTGAGGTTCTAAAAGCCTGGTTATTTTCTGGGACAGATTTTGTTTGGCCCAATCATGGGATCTGAGCCATCTCCAATGTCACTCGTCTCTTTAGTCAGCTAAGGACAGATTAAAGAACAGAAACAAAACCTCTGACAGAAGCCACTTCAACTTCCTGAATCACTTTGAAGCTACATTTAAGATGCTTGGCAGGGGGTTGGACTCGATGGCCCTTGTGGCCTATTCCAACTCTATGATTCTAAGAAGGCCTGGGCAGTTTAGAGGAGCCTGAAAACAATATTGGGGGGGGTCTTATCTGCCCTGGAGGATCTTCAGCTGTGCATTTCCCCCCCTGCTCAGCACCTTGCACCTCTGGCGACCCTGCCCCTATGAGGGGCTGCTGAGCAATGGAGTCTGAGGGAGAAGGAGAGCGGTCAGCCCTTCTCCTCTTCCTCCTCCTCCTCTGCATCTGGCCAGAGCCATGGCTGCTTTCCTGAGGCCTTTCCTCTGCTTCTGCCCCAGTGAAGGTTCCTTGATAGGAGGCTGTGGGGGCTGCAGACAGGCCAGCCCTTCAAGAGCAAAAGGGGGCCATCTTGGAGGGGGGTAGGCATAATATAAAGCTTTACTGAGAGAGTCCGAGATCCCCCGATTCTCCTCCATGACTTCCTTATGGAGGGCTCTCTGGTCAGGATCCAGCAATGCCCATTCCATGTCTGTGAAATGGACAGCTACATCTTCAAAGCACACTGGACCCTAAAAGAAAAAGGTTGTCCTCTTAGATAACATAAAGGTGAACTGTTACACTTTGTTGTTTTCTGCCTCTTAATTGGTGTTCAGTATTAATTGGATTCTTTTTCTGCACATTTTATGGATGCATATTTTGATGTGTTAATGGAATTATTCATTGTGTATTTTAATGAAGGGCATTAAGAAACTGGTGATCTTCAAATCATTCTTCAAATCCTGTGCACAAACATTCCCGTTTGCCACATGGAAGGATCCCTTCTTCTGTCCCTCTGTGCTGTTCTTGCCGGGTGGGGAGTGTTGGGATCCCAGAATGCTGTGTGAGAAAGTAAGTCTGCAGGCTTGAGTCTGCTAGCTGATGCAACTGGCTGATGCAGTCTCTGCTCCACATTCCCTCACCCAGTTCTCCATCTCCAGAGGAAGGACAGCCAGGAACTGCTCCAAGATCACCAGGTCCAGCATCTCAGCTTTCGTGTGCCTTTCTGGCTTCAGCCACTGGTTGCAAAAGTGGTAGAGTTGGCTGCAAGCCTCTCGGGGTCCTTTGGCCTCCTGGTAGCAGAACTGACTGAGCTGCAGGACTTCCGGGTTGGCGCCATCGGTAATGGCGGGCTCCCTCTGACTTGGAGGGACCAGCTCTGCGGGAATCAGGTCTGGACCGCTACGGCGAAGCGGGGACCCTTCAAAAATCACAGGCGGGTGAAGCCTGTAAGTGTGGGACTCGGCGGGCACCTTTCGCGCCCCCCAATTCCCAAAGGGACCCAACTATGGGCTCCGGAGCGAAGCGGGGTGAGTGGCGCGGTGCTGTGAGTCAACTGCTTCTTCCGCGGAGCAAAGCCGCACAGCCGTTACCGGAGAGCACTGACTTCTTCCTGTGACAATTCGACTACAAAAAGCAACTACCCGTGAGTAGGACAAATTGGGGGGGGAAAGGAAGGAAAAAAGGTTTAATTCAGCACCGAAGCAGGGAGGCATAAACAGGAAGTCTGCCTTCCGTTTCTTGTAAATAGACTAAAGCAAAGAAGCTGTAAGCTAAAGACCTGGAAAGTCGATCAGGAAGGACTACAATTCTAACGTCAAAATAAGTTATTTCCCCCCTTGGCTGCAGGAGAGGAGGGGGGAAAAGGTTTGAACTATATTTTCCTGTAAAAGAGAGGGAGGGAAATAAGAATCCACTGCAAAGAAAGATTTTTGAAAGATCACGGAGAAGACTTGCAGAAAGAATCTGGAGAAGAGCTAAGCGCATTGGACAGAGAACCGACAGACAGAAGACCAAAACAAAAAGTATTGGACAAAGGACTATTAAAAAGAGGAATACTAGATATAGCTACATTACCCTTTGGATTGGACTCCTCAGAGAAAGTGACAATAACACCACCGACAGAACAAGAACAAACACTTGGTGCAGTTGGAGGAAAAGCAGAGTAACTACATCATGGCTTTGCAACTATTAAGCTGGAATACTAATGGTCTGAACTCCCCTCAAAAAAGTTAAAGAATCTTTCATTTATTAAAAAAGGAACAATTGGACTTGATTTGCTTACAGGAAACACACGTGGTAAGGCTACATAGAAAAGTATTGATTAACAAAAGACTGGGTCAAGAGTTTATTTCATCGGACAAAGTTAAAAAAGGGGGAGTAGCGATTTACGCAAAGGAGAGCCTATCACCGAAATTTATATTTAAAGATGACCAAGGAAGATTTGTGGCAATTGAAATTCAACTACAAGGAGAGAAATTCTTGATAGTAGGAGTTTATGCACCAAATGAGGGGAAATCAGATTTTTTTAAAAAGTTGCATGAGACTCTGATGGACTATTTGGTTTACAATATGATCATGATGGGGGATATGAATGGAGTGGTATCTACAAATATGGACAAGGCACAGAGACAGGTAGTTACTAAGGACAGCAGACTACCGAAAACCTTTTTTTGAGATGACTGACAATTTGGATTTAGTTGATATCTGGAGAACAAAGAACCCCTTGGGTAGAGAGGGAACTTTCTTTTCTGAAGCCAAAATGACATGGACAAGAACTGACCAAATTTGGGTAACTAGAGGACTGGCTCCAAAGACAAGTGGAAATTTGCCCTAAAACTTGCTCCGACCATAATGCTGTAAAGATGGAGATGAAACTAACACCAATTGGCTCTTTCAGATGGAGGATTAATGACACCTTGTTTAGGGATGAAGAAGTGATTAAGAAGGCCCAAAAAACCTTGAGAGATTATTTCGAGATTAATATGAATACTACTGTTGAAAAAAGAGTAATCTGGGATGCAAGTAAAGCAGTTATGAGAGGGTTCTTGATACAACAGAATGCAATAAAGAAGAGAACTCAAAATGAGAAGAAAGATAAAATTCTGGAAAAAATAAAGGAAGGTGAGAAGAAATTGAGAGTAAAACCAAAGTCGCAAGAGATTTTGAGAGAAATAAAGGTATATCAAGTACAATATATGAAAATGATGAATCAGGAAATAGAATGGAAAATTAAACAGATGAGACATTTGAGTCGGCTAATAAATGTGGGAAATTGCTGGCCTGGCAAATGAAAAAAAAGACAAAAACTTAATACTGTTACAAATTTGGAAGTGGAAGGAAAGAATATACAGAACCCAGTGGAGATTAGAAATTGTTTCCAGAGGTACTTTAAACAACTATATACACAAGGGCCACAGAAAGAAATTGACATAGATCGATTTTTGAAAATAAATGGACTACAAAAAAATCGCTCAAGAAAACAAGCTAATGTTGAATTATAAAATAACTGAACAGGAGGTAGAAGGTGCCATCCAGAATATGCAATTGGGTAAATCTCCAGGACCGGATGGCTTAACTTCAAGATACTATAGATCTCTGAAAAGTTGGATAATACAACCACTAAAGGAAGTCTGTAATGAAATTTTGGAAGGGAAAAAAGCACCAGAGTCGTGGAAGGAGACGTATATTACACTTATACCGAAAATTGAGTCTGAGAAGACACAGCTTAAGAATTACCGCCCCATATCTCTGCTTAATGTGGATTATAAAATTTTTGCAGATATTTTGGCTAAAAGATTAAAAAAAGTATTAGTGAAAGAGATACATAAAGATCAAGCAGGCTTTCTCCCGGGTAGACACTTGCCTGATAATATGAGAAACATAATTAACATTTTGGAGAAATTACAAGTGAACATTAATACCAAGGCAGTTTTGATATTTGTGGACGCGGAGAAAGCTTTTGACAACATTTCCTGGAGTTTCATGAAGAAGAACCTACAGGGGATGGGGGTTGGTCAAGGTTTTGGAAATGGTGTAAGTGAAATATATTCTGAACAAAAGGCCAAACTAATTGTTAACAATGTGGTGAAGGAGGAATTTAAGATAGAGAAAGGGACACAACAAGGTTGCCCAATTTCCCCATTGCTTTTTATATCGGTCTTGGAGGTTCTTTTAAATATGATTAGAAGGGACCAATTGGTTAAGGGTATACAAGTCGGAGCTAAACAGTATAAATTGAAAGCATTTGCAGATGACTTAGTATTGACATTACAGGAGCCAGAATCTAGTACTAAAAGAGTAATAGAACTGATTCAAGAATTTGGTCAGGTTGCAGGATTTAAGTTGAATAAGTTAAAAACGAAGGTTTTAGAGAAAAATCTAACAGCGATTGAGAGAGGTTTCAGAAGGAGACAGGATTAACACTGGTTAAGAAAGTGAAATATTTAGGGGTTAACATGACTGCTAAAAATGTGAATTTATTTAAGGATAACTATGAAAAATGTTGGACTGAAGTGAAAAAAGACTTAGAAATATGGTCAAATTTGAAGCTTTCACTGCTAGGCCGTATCGCTGCGATAAAGATGAATGTATTGCCAAGAATGTTGTTTTTGTTTCAAACACTGCAAATTTTGGACAAAATGGACTGTTTCAAGAAGTGGCAGAGAGATATTTCCAGATTTGTCTGGCAGGGCAAGAAGCCCAGAATAAAATTCAAAATACTAACGGATGCAAAAGAAAGAGGTGGATTTGCCCTGCCAGACCTTAAACTTTACTATGAATCAGCCGCATTTTGCTGGCTGAGAGAATGGCTGCTTCTTGAAAACACAGACATTTTGGATTTAGAAGGTTTTAACAATGTATTTGGGTGGCATGCATATTTGTGGTATGATAAGGTCAAAGCACATAAAGCATTTAAAAACCATATTGTCAGGAAAGCATTGTTTAATGTCTGGACAAGATATAAGGACCTACTTGAAAATAAAACCCCAAGGTGGTTGTCACCAATGGAAGCAAAGGCTCAGAAAAAGGTCAATATGGAGGCCAAAAGGCCGAAATATTGGGAAGTTCTGGAACAAGAGGGAGATATATTGAAATTGCAGAGCTTTGAAAAACTAAAAAATAAAGTGCGAGATTGGCTTCATTATTATCAAATAATGGAGACATACAATTTGGACAAGAAAATTGGCTTCCAGGTGGAAAAATCAAAACTGGAAACAGAACTGTTAGATCCTAAAGTTAAGAATTTGTCAAGAATGTATAACTTGCTGTTGAAATGGAATACTCAAGATGAAACAGTGAAATCTGTTATGATTAAATGGGCACAAGATGTTGGACATAACATTATGATGGCTGGCTGGGAACAGTTATGGACCACAGGAATGAAATTTACGGCATGTAATGCCTTAAAAGAGAATTTAATGAAAATGATCTGCAGGTGGTACATGACACCAGTCAAGCTTGCAAAAATTTACCATTTGCCCGATAATAAATGTTGGAAATGTAAAGAAACTGAAGGTACATTCTTTCACCTTTGGTGGACATGCCCAAGGATTAAGGCTTTCTGGGAGATGATCTATAATAAAATGAAAAAGGTATTCAAATATACCTTCCTGAAGAAACCAGAGGCCTTTCTCCTGGGCATAGTCAGCCAATTGGTGCCAAAGGATAGAACTTTCTTTATGTATGACACAACGGCAGCAAGAATACTTATTGCAAAGTACTGGAAGACACAAGATCTACCCACCCTGGAAGAATGGCAGATGAAGCTGATGGACTACATGGAATTGGCGGAAATGACTGGCAGAATCCGAGACCAGGGAAAAGAGTCGGTGGAAGAAGATTGGAAGAAATTTAAAGACTATTTACAGAAATACTGTAAAATTAATGAATGTTAGAATGATGTCGGAATGAAGCTAAGGGGTTTTTAGTAGCAATGTTATAAGGAGTATGTAAAAATGGACTGTTAACAGATGAGAATATACAGTTATTACATATTAAGACAAAGGACTAAGATAAAAACAAATAGGGAAAGGATTTGCTGAATTAACTTACTGAACTGGAATACAAAAAGGGGAGGTGTGAGGAGGTCAGGGAAACAAGTGAATGAAAGACAAGATATGGAAAGATTGATTTGTTTTTAATTGTTTTTACTTTTTTGTATTTTGTATTCTCTTTTTTATTCTTTTTATTATTGTAACTTTTTTTTGAAACTTTAATAAATATCTTATAATAATAATAATAATAATAATAATAATGAAATGAGTGAGCTGCTGGCTCTGCACCTCTGAGCAAGGGGTGTCCTCCTGACCCAGGTTCTTCCTCACAGTGTTTTCCCAGAATCCCCCACTGTTCCCAGTTTCCAGGGCATGGCCTCTTCCTGCTTCAGGGCCAGCTGACTCTTGCTCATCCATCTCTGTTCCCAGATCGGAAGGAGTCCCTAGGTCTTCTGCCAAGTTCTGCCTGTCCTACTGAGAGGTGCCAGAGAATCCTTTAAAGTGTTAACAGAGAAATCTGAGGGCTCCCTTGGACAAAAAACAAGGACCCCAGCCAGGAATACGAGAGCAAAACAGCAGCCAGTCGGCTTGGTCTTTACTGAAGACTGTCGCTACAGGACTCCCACCTGCCACAAGGTGGAACAAGATGGAAGCCCCAAACAAAAGAGCCCCCAAACTTTTATTAGCTGCTAATCCTCATGTTACGCCCCCCCCCAACTACATCACTAATACATCATGGTTACATCATGAAAGGGGAGGTCTTGTGGCAGGAATCTGAACATCCTGGACGCTGCCCCATTCCTCCCCTTGCCCTCCACCAAACACCCATCAAGTGTAACAAAAGGGGCATTTACATTTCCCTGTTTCCCAGCCAAGTTCATCCCACCCTTTTGTCTTCATCTGGGTTTGTTCTTTCTGGAATGACTACCTGTCTGGCACTCAGGTATCAGGATGCCAGGAATTATCACTCAGGCAGAGGGGCTGCTGAGGAGCTGAGCTCACATGTCTATAGGAATTTCTGAAGTTTCCCCAGTGAGCCAGTACATATATTTATCAGGGAATTCTTACATTTGGTATCATACAGCAAAGGCCCTTTGAATAGATACGAAGAAACTGTGATGAAGTGTTTTGTGGGGACAAATCACAAAAGTGATTGTGCTGATTTTGGTAATGAGTTGCATATGCATGATATCTGCTGGAGGGGCAACCCCTCCCCAACCTATACATAAATTCCTGCAACAAAAGCAAAAGGAGATGCATTATTCTACTACAAGATTGATACACAGTCAGGAGAAGAGAAATGTTCCCTGGGCCAGCTGGATGAGTCTGAATCACAGCCCAGACTCCGCTCAACCCTTTGCTAAAATCCTGCTCTCCTCCCTCCTCTCCGTCTCAGAGGCTGGGCTTTCTGTCTCATCTCAAGAACCGCCAAAGCGCCCGCAATTGCCTCTTATCTTCCATCCAAACCGTCCACATCAATCCTAAGCGTCTCCTGTTCTGATTTCCATTTTTTGTCTTCTTTTCCATGTTTTCAGACTTCTCCTCCCTTCCTTTCATGGAGATATCTAGTGCTTCTGTTTTCTTTGTCAGTGTCTCTACTTTAGTGGTCAAATTTGTCACCATTTAATGATTTTTATCAATTCGGGCTAATAGCTTCTCCAAATTTAACACAGGCCTAGTGTTAACTGTTTTTGAACTGCCATATTCAAAATCTCCCTCTCCCTTGTTCTCAAAGCAGCCTATTTTCCAGCAGCACCTTTTCAGTTTGCCAAGGTCACAGAATAACTCTTTCCCAAGAGATCCTGTTTCCTGCATTTTTCCAGCCCTCCCTCTTCCTTCCAGCCTGATCCCCAACACACATAAGATGTTTAACATAAAATCCAATTTCTCAAATTAAGATTTCAATTAAACAAATGAACCAAATAGTTACTTTAAGAGAGGAACGATAAAAAAGAAAAAAAGAATGTGTCCAAGAGGACATAGCAATTTAGACGTCCAGATAAGAGTGGTTGTCTTGCAGGAATCCAATTCTCTTTAAGTGGCTCAGAGTAGAAGAAATATTTTCCTTCAAAGAGAAATGAACTTGTCCAAACCTGTCTTGATTTTAGCTTTTTCAGCCAGTCCTTTTAAGAGCTCCAATTCTATTTTTAAAAAGAACTTTAAAAATGAGACCAGACTTTCTTAAATCCCTCCGATCACACTCTTGGCACTGAAATAGTTTCTACCCTGTGTGAATTCTCTGATGGGAAATGAGATTGTTGTTTTGAGTGAAGTTCTTTCCTCATTCCACGCACTGTTAGGGTTTGTCCCCTGTATGGATTTTGTGATGGGCTGTGAGATTTTCGTTCCTGGTGAAGCTCTTTCCACATTCCAGACAATGATAGGGTTTCTCCCCTGTATGACTTCTTTGATGGGAAGTGAGAGAGTCGCTCCGACTGAAGGTCTTTCTACATTCCAAGCACTGAAAGGGTTTCTCCCCTGTATGACTTCTTTGATGGGAAGTGAGCTTGGCCCTCTGACTGAAGCTTTTTCCACATTCCAAGCACTGAAAGGGTTTCTCCCCTGTATGAATTCTTTGATGGGAAGTGAGAGAGTCGCTCCGACTGAAGGTCTTTCCACACTCCAAGCAGTGATAGGGTTTCTCGCCTGTATGAATCCTTTGATGGGAAGTGAGCTTGGCACTCTGACTGAAGCTCTTTCCACATTCCAAGCACTGAAAGGGTTTCTCCCCTGTATGAATTCTTTGATGGGAGGCGAGAGAGGAGCTAGCAGTGAAGCTCTTTCCACACTCCAAGCAGTGATAGGGTTTCTCCCCTGTATGAATCCTTTGATGCAAAGTCAGTTCAAAGCTCGTCCTGAAGCTCTTTCCACATTCCACGCACTGATAGGGTTTCTCCCCTGTATGAATCGCTTGATGGGAAGTGAGCTTGGCCCTCTGATTGAAGCTCTTTCCACACTCTAAGCAGTGATAGGGTTTCTCCCCTGTATGAATCCTTTGATGCAAAGTGAGTTCAAAGCTCATCCTGAAGCTTTTTCCACATTCCACGCACTGATAGGGTTTCTCCCCTGTATGAATTCTTTGATGGGAAGTGAGCTTGGCCCTCTGATTGAAGCTCTTTCCACACTCTAAGCACTGATAGGGTTTCTCCCCTGTATGAATCCATTGATGAGAAGTGAGATGGGCACTCCGATTGAAGCTTATTCCACATTCCACGCACTGAAAGGGTTTCTCCCCTGTATGAATTCTTTGATGTGCAGTGAGATGGGAGCCCTGACTGAAGCTCTTTCCACACTCCAAGCAGTGATAGGGTTTCTCCCCTGTATGAATCCTTTGATGCAAAGTGAGTGCAAAGCTCGTCCTGAAGCTCTTTCCACATTCCAAGCACTGAAAGGGTTTCTCCCCTGTATGAATTCTTTGATGGGAAGTGAGAGAGGAGCTGTCAGTGAAGCTCTTTCCACATTCCACGCACTGATAGGGTTTCTCCCCTGTATGAATCCTTTGATGGGAAGTGAGATGGGCCCTCAGATTGAAGCTCTTTCCACATTCTACGCACTGAAAGGGTTTCTCCCCTGTATGAATCCTTTGATGGGAAGTGAGATGGGTCCTCTGATTGAAGCTCTTTCCACATTCTACACACTGAAAGGGTTTCTCCCCTGTATGAATCCTTTGATGGGAAGTGAGATGGGTCCTCTGATTGAAGCTCTTTCCACATTCTACACACTGAAAGGGTTTCTCCCCTGTATGAATCCTTTGATGGGAAGTGAGATGGGCACTCTGATTGAAGCTCTTTCCACATTCCACGCACTGATAGGGTTTCTCCCCTGTATGAATTCTACGATGGGAAGTGAGATCGTTGCTGTTACTGAAGCTCTTTCCACACTCCAAGCAGTGGTAGTGTTTCTTCTCAAGGGGATTTATTTGATGGGAAGTGGAATGGGAGCTCTGACTGAAGCTCTCTCCACAGTCTGAATCCTGATTTGGCTCCTCCACTGTGTGGATTTCGTTGTGCTCTCCCTTTTTCTTCATTTCCAATTCATCACCACCTGAAACTAAGAGGCAAACGGATTAGAGTCTTGGGAAGAAGTGCAGCCCCAAATTATGGAACAATGCTAATTAATCCTTGGGAGAGGCGAAGAACTGAAGGGAGTTAGATGTTATAATGTTCCTTTTGTTCTGCAAAATGTCTAGTTTCGTATACAAATCAAGTTGAATATTATAAGTTTTCTCTCTCTAGTTTTTAAAAGTACAGCTTAACCTGGCAATGTCATTTTGTTCAAATTTAAATATGGATCTTCATAAATAAAATGTGCTTTTATTATTACCATATTTTTCGCTCTATTGGACGCACCGGACCACAGGACGCACCTAGCTTTTAGAGGGGGAAATCAAGGGGGAAAATATTATTCCCCCCCCAGCCCCAAAGAGCCACGGACACGATGCGCACAGCCTGTCCGCTTCTCCCAGAGCTTCTCGGGGCTGCGGGGGAAGCCCGGGTCTCCCCCCCCAGTCCCAAAGAGCAAAGAAACCAAGACAGCAAGCGGGATCCATAGCCGCACAACCTCTCCAGCCAGGAGCTAAACCTCTCCAGCGCGGCTAAAGAAGACAAGGCAGCAAGCGCGATCCATCCCGCTCGCTGCCTTGGCCTCCTCTTTAGCCTTGCGCAGCATCTTTAGCCTTGCACAATGGGATGGATCGTGCCCGCTGTCCACTGGGGCTGGACTAGATGACTCCTGGGGTTCCCTTCCAACCCCGCAATTCTATGACCATGGAAGGTGTTGGGGGTCTCCACAACTGGAGGCTTTTAAGCAGCGGTTGGGGGACCATCTGCCTGGCGTTCATTAGCTGTGATTCCTACATTGTGAGGGGGCTGGGCTAGATGACCCTCGGGTGGCCCTCCCAACTCTATACAGTCCTACAATTCTGCGGCAGGAGATCCACAGCCACTTCACACAATGCCCACTCCCAATTTTCATCGGAGAGACATGTGGCTTCAGTGTCTAGGTAGCTACCCCCCTACCTGCCACTCTTCCCCCTACCCCACTTAAGCCGAGGGAATACCTGCCCAGAGAAGCTCCCAGGTGAGGCAAGGGTTAAGATCTACCTCTGGTAAATGGCTTTGTATCCCCCCTCTTTCCCTTTTCTCTTCCTCTTCTTTGCTATATCCTTCTTTTGTGTTTTGTTTAATCTGTTTTTATTGTATACTAAAATAAAAGTGCAAAGTTTCCTTTTTTATAATATCCCCTCCCCCCTCCAAACTAAAACGTTAGATAAAAACACTGATCCAGAGGAAAAGAAGGAGGTGGAGAAAGGATGGAAAAAGAAAAAGAGGTAGAGATAGAGATAGAGAGATTTTTAAAAAGTTGGCTTCTTTAGCCTTGCACAGCCTCCCGCGGCTGGAGAGGCGCGCAAGGCTACAGAGGATGGATCGCGCTCACTGCCCTGGCTTCCTCTTTAGCCTTGCGCAGCCTCCCCCCTGGCTGGAGAGGTTGCGCAAGGCTTTTCCCCAGGAGGGAGAAGGGACTGACTGGCCCAGGAGGGAGAAGGGACTGACAAGAGCTGCGTGAAGCTTGTGTGTGGCTCTTGGGGGCTTTTCCTGCCTGCCTCCCCCCCTGCATTCGCTCCATAGGACACCCAGACTTTCCCCCTTAGTTTTTAAGACGGAAAAAGTGCGTCCTATGGAGTGAAAAATACGGTATTTAAAAGGTGGCCAAAGCGGGAAAGTTCCCTGTCCAAAATTAAGATATACAGTGTTACCTCGGGTTACATACGCTTCAGGTTACATACGCTTCAGGTTACAGACTCCACTAACATCGGCAGCAGGAGGCCCCATGAGCTAAAGTGGTGCTTCAGGTTAAGAACAGACCTTCAGAACGGATTAAGAACCACTGTACTTAAATGTTACATTTTTGTGAGAAGTTACAGGGGACGAGGCAGAGGGCCTTCTCGATAGGGGCACCCACCCTGTGGAACGCCCCCCCCATCAGATGTCAAGGAAATAACTATGCAAATTTTAGAAGAATTCTGAAGGCACCTCTGTATTGGGAAGTTTTTAATGTTTGATGTTTGATTATGTTTTTCTATTTGTTGGAAGTTGCCCAGAGTGGCTGGGGCCACCCAGTCAGATGGGCAAGGTAAAAATAATAAAATTACCATTATTGTTACTACAGGGTTCACTGCCTGAGATTCAAAAAGCCTGGCTCTGTTTTGGGATGGAGTTTGTTTGGTTCAGTCGTGGAATCTGTGCCATCTCCAATGCCAAGCGACTCTTTGGTCAACCAGAGAGAGACAGAAGCAAGAACAAAAGCAGGAAACTTGACTGAAGCTACTTCAACACCTCAAATCACTCTGAATCCTACATTTAAGAAGGCCTGGGCAGTTCAGACAGCCTGATCATGGTTTTAAACGGCAGAACTGGAGGAAGAATATTCACAGGGAAAACAATCAATAGTCATCCATCCAAGGTTTGCTGTGGGAGTGTTAACATCCCAGGTGCTGTGGGTGGCGCTGTTGAGCCCCATCGAAATATCAGAGGTTCGTCACATAGAGAGATGTCTTGCATTACAAAACAGATAGGATGATCCAATAGGGAGCCTTACCGAGAGAGTCCAAGATCCCACGATTCCCCTCCATGACTTCCTTATGGAGAGCTCTCTGGTCAGGATCCAGCAACGCCCACTCCTCGTCTGTGAAATGGACAGCTACATCTTCAAAGCACACTGGACCCTAACAGAACAGGAAAAAGGCTGTTCTCTTAGAGAACATTCACTTGGCTCTGTTGTTTTCTACAGCGGCCAGACCCCTCTCTTCCTTCCTTCCTCATCCCTCTCTCCTGCTGCAGCTTCTGCCTCGGAGTCTGGGCTGCTCTCTGCCACAGACTCCCTCTGCTCCCTGAGCCCTCTTCCCTCTCCAGCTTCAGACCCCTCCTCCTCCTCCTCCTCCTCCCAGTCGGCTCCCTCTTCTCTGGCTCCTCCCACCATTCCTCTGCATCCAACTGTGTCCCGCCAGTCTGCATCCAAGCAGTCCTTCCCCACAAGGCTCCTTCCCCCTACCTGATCTGGGTCCACAGCTGCTGCCTCCCCTCCACCACCATGAAAAGATGAAGGAGCAGGTCTTGGTGGCATCATTCCGTCACCTGGGAGAGACCAAGGTAAGTGGAAACCGTGAGCGCCTGCTTCTCTCAGAGGTGAAACAGTGCATCTCTCAGTACAGATGGGGCTTCGTCCAAGTCTCCCCTGCTAGCTTCCGGTTCCGCTCTGCCTTAATGGAGGCAGCGGGAGATTGTTGGAGAAGGAAAAACAAGGATGACTGAGGGTAATTCTCCTTGCAAGTTTCCCCCAGGGACGGGGGGAACGGGCTTCACTCCCAGTTTGTCTCGGTACCAGGTTCCGGCTCCGGCATGGATTGCGGGAGGCAGGGAGGCGCTGAGTGCAAAGCCCTTTGCCTGCCGAAAACCCTCCTTCGCCACCATTAAGAAGCAGAGGTTCTCCTGTCAATTAGAGCTCAATTTTGACTAATGTACAGGCGTTGCTGGAAGAGATGAGATCATAAAGTGCGGAATTGAACCAGCTGCAAGGTCTTTAAGGTTTGAATTTGGGAATAAACTTCATTTGCAGCAAAAGACGGTGGGTGGGGGGAGGGGAGCCTATGGCTTCTTTATATCAAGTTTTCTTCTCTACACTAATGAACTGGCAGTCCGCCATTGAATACTAGTTCAAAATATATATGTACAGGTGAGCAGGGATGAAACTGGATTGCAGATATGGAATATAACATCAAATGGATCTGTGTGTGTGAAAACAAAAAGGAAAAAGGGAGGGAAGCTGTATTTTACAAAATGTTTACACTGGAAAATTAGAGGTGACTCTTCCCCATCCTTTATTATATACAGACTGAACTGATTAATGCTAAAAGGACTTGGAATTTAATTTAATTGGATAAATGTGCATTTATCTAAGGCCAGACAGAGGGATGTAAGGAATCTGAAAGTTGTGTAGGAGCTGATAAGGTTCATTACTGAGTCATTTGTGGTTCTGACTGATCCCTCTCCTTCCCAGGCAGAGAAGAAAAATGGCAAAAACTGATTATTTATTGGGACAGTGTGATTTTTGCAGCTGCTGTTAAAGTTGCCAAACAACGAAGCATAGGACAGAGCGATGGAGAATTTCTGAAACCACAATGGGATATTAGCTCCGCCCAAGGAATGATGGAGAACAGCAACAACCAGGAAAAGATAGACAGAACATTTTACAAGGACAGGAAGAAATATCACGAACAGAAAGATTGCCACACACGGGAAGAGTAAGGATACAGCTGGAGTTGGAAAGAAGCTTATATCACACTCATAACGAAAACAGAGACTGAAAAGACTCAGCTCAAGAACTACCGCCCTATATCATTACTCAATGTGGATTACAAAATCTTTGCAGACATTTTGGCAAAAAGATTGAAAAAAGCATTGGTGGAAGAGATTCATAAGGACCAAGCAGGCTTTCTCCCAGGAAGACATTTGTCAGACAATGTGAGGATTATAATAGATATTATGGAATTATTAGAAGTGAATATAAACACTAAAGCAGTATTGATATTTGTGGACGCGGAGAAAGCTTTTGACAACATTTCTTGGAGTTTTATGAAGAAGAATCTACATGGGATGGGGGTAGGCCAAGGATTTGAGAATGGTATGGGTGCAATATACTCTGAACAAAAGGCAAAGTTAATTGTAAATAATATGGTTACGGAAGAATTTAAGATAGAAAAAGGGACACGACAGGGGTGCCCAATTTCCCCATTACTTTTTATATCAGTCCTGGAGGTTTTGCTAAATATGATTAGAAGAGACCAGCTGGTTAAAGGGGTACAGGTCGGAGTTAAACAGTACAAATTGAGGGCCTTTGCAGATGACTTGGTACTTACTTTACAAGAGCCAGACACTAGTACGAAAAGGGTTTTAGAATTAATTCAAACATTTGGTCAAGTTGCAGGATTTAAGCTGAACAAACAAAAAACTAAGGTTTTGGAGAAAAACTTAACAATTACTGAAAGGGAGCGGTTCCAGAATGAAACAGGATTAACTGTGGCAAAGAAGGTGAAATACTTGGGGATTAATATGACATCCAAGAATGTGAATTTATTTAAAGATAATTATGAGAAATGCTGGACAGAAGTAAAAAAAGATCTAGAAATATGGTCAAATTTGAAGCTTTCCTTGTTAGGTCAAATTGATGTTATTAAGATGAATGTTTTGCCTAGAATGTTGTTTTTATTCCAAACATTGCAAATTGTGGACAAGATGGATTGTTTCAAGAGGTGGCAGAAAGACATTTCGAAGTTTGTCTGGCAGGGCAAAAAACCCAGAATAAAATTTAAGATTTTAACTGATGCAAAGGAAAGAGGGGGATTTGCCCTGCCGGACTTAAAACTGTACTATGAATCAGCAGCTTTCTGCTGGTTGAAAGACTGGCTACTTCTTGAGAATACAGATATTTTAGATTTGGAAGGGTTTAACAATGTTTTCGGATGGCATGCATATATATGGTATGACAAGGTGAAAGCTCATAAAGTCTTTAAAAACCACATTGTTAGGAAAGCATTATATAATGTCTGGACTAGATATAAAGATTTGTTGGAAAATAAAACCCCAAGGTGGTTGTCGCCAATGGAGGCTAAAGCCGTGAAAAAGCTTAACATGGAGGCCAAATGGCCAAAATACTGGGAAATTTTGGAACAAGAGGGTGATTAACTGAAATTACAGAGTTATGAGAAATTGAAGCCTAAAGTACGAGATTGGCTCCATTATTATCAATTAATGGAGGTCTACAAACAGGATAAGAAAATTGGCTTCCAGGTGGAGAAATCAAAATTAGAAACAGAACTGTTAGAACCCAATACTAAGAATTTGTCAAGAATGTATAACTTGCTGCTGAAATGGAATACACAAGATGAAAGTTAAATCAGCCATGATTAAGTGGGCACAAGACATCAGTCATAATATTATGTTTGCTGACTGGGAACAGTTATGGCCCACCAGTATAAAATTTACGGCATATAATGCCTTAAGAGAAAATATTATGAAAATGATTTACAGGTGGTACATGACCCCAGTCAAGCTAGCAAAAATCTACCATTTGCCTGATAATAAGTGTTGGAAATGTAAAGAAACTGAAGGTACTTTTTATCACCTTTGGTGGACGTGCCCGAAGATTAAGGCTTTCTGGGAAATGATATATAATGAAATGAAAAAGGTACTTAAATATACCTTCTTTAAGAAACCAGAGGCCTTTCTCTTGGGCATTGTCGGCCAATTGGTGCCAAAGAAAGACAGGACTTTTTTTATGTATGCTACTACAGCAGCAAGAATTCTCATCGCAAAGTATTGGAAGACTCAAGATTTACCCACTCTGGAAGAATGGCAGACGAAGGTGATAGACAATATGGGACTGGCTGAAATGACTGGCAGAATCCGAGACCAAGGGAAAGAGACGGTGGAAGAAGATTGGAAGAAATTTAAAATTTATCTTAAGAAATATTGTAAAATTAATGAGTGCTAAAATGTTGAGGGTATAGAAATAAGGGGATTACAGCTGTAAAAGGTTAAGTAAAAGAAAAGAACAAGGGAAAATTAGATAAACTTAAGGGGGAGGATTTGCTGAAACTAATTCGGAAACTGGGATGCAGAAAGGGGAGGTATGGGGAAGTCGGTGAAGTAAGGTTTAAGAAATAAGGATTTGAAATTATACATGTTTGTTTATGTAATCCTTCGAAGACAGAGGTCCTATGGCTAGGTCGGGATAGCATGGGGATGAGGGACCAACTCCCTTCTCTTGCGGGGGCCCAATTAGTGCCATTGCCTTCCGTTAAGAGTTTGGGTGTAATCCTTGACGCCTCCCTTTCCATGGAGGCGCAAGTCACAGCAACAGCCAAGGCGACATTTTTCCACCTTCGCCGCATCAAGCAGTTGGTCCCTTACCTTTCCCGCCCCGACCTGGCCACAGTGATCCATGCGACGGTCATCTCCAGGCTTGACTACTGTAATTCGCTCTACGCGGGGCTGCCCTTGAAGCTGTCCCAGAAACTCCAGCGGGTACAGAATGCTGCAGCAAGGCTCCTCACGGGGTCTCTGCCATGGGAGCATATTCATCCAGTGCTTTTCAAGCTGCACTGGCTCCCGGTGGAGTACAGGGTCAGATTTAAGGTGCTGCTTTTGACCTTTAAAGCCCTTCACGGCCTAGGACCCACATACCTACGGGACCGTCTCGCCTGGTATGCCCCACGGAGAGCCTCAAGGTCCATAAATAACAACACCCTAGTGGTCCCAGGCCCTAAGGAAGTTAGATTGGCTTCAACCAGAGCCAGGGCCTTTTCAGCACTGGCCCCAACTTGGTGGAACGCTCTGTCTCATGATACCAGGGCCCTGCAGGATCTGATTTCTTTCCGCAGGGCCTGTAAGACAGAGTTGTTCCGCCTGGCCTTTGGATTGGAGCCAATTTGATTCCCTCCCCCCCTTTTCTTTTTTCTTTTCCTTCTCCTGCAATGAGGCTACATTTTAATATTTTAATGTTCCATTATTTTAATGTTGTATTTTATTTTTGTTTTTAAGTTATAATCATTCACCTTGTTTTTATTATTGCTTGTAAGCCGCTCTGAGCCCGGCCTTGGCTGGGGAGGGCGGGGTATAAATAAAAATTATTATTATTATTATTATTATTATTATTATTATTATGTGTTTGTCTGTCTGTATTGTGTATTGTTTATGTTTATATAAATTGTGGAAAACCAATAATTTTTTTTTTTAAAAAAGGATATCGCTGGAGTGCCTAACTTGTAGTTTTATATATTATTTGATGTTTCCATACGAATGGAAGTCATTAATATTGCAGTTGTTGTATAAAGGATTGTTATCTTGACAGGAGTGTAATTGAAATTAATAAGATTTTGGAATGGAGAAATCAAGAAAATCATCAAACCATCGGTTTTAGCATGCGGGGAGGGGCACCTATATTATATAATTTTGTATAAGATTGGTATTAGTAATTGTATTGTAATTTCGCATTGTTATAAGGAGGCTATTATTGGATTGTAATTGTAAACTAATCAAATTACTATCATAAACGTCTCCCCTGCTGAGTACATTTGTACATTTGTACCCATTTCATAGAATAGTTGTGCAAAAATACATCTCCCCCCCCCCCCAAGCTCTGGGCTCCAGGTGTCTTCCCCCAAAAGATGTAAAGAACTCAGAGATTAGTTTCAAAACCAAGAGAATGTGACAAAACGGGGGAGAAAACACTCCTTCCTCCTTACCCAGAGGCCTCACTCTGGCGTCCAGCGGAGTCTTCTCTGCCTCAGAAGAATCAAGACCCATTTCTGCCAAAAGATCCTTCCTCTGAAAGAGCAGCAAGGATTCAAAACAGAGAATGGGGAGAAGGGTTAGAGAAGGAATGGCAGAGGCAAGCGCTTTCGGGGGAGAGAGGTGAAAGCTGCTTCCTGCTTCTGCTAGACTGGTGCCTGGGGTTGGCTGCCAGGACCATGAAACATTGGTCCTCAAGGATCTTCACTGGCTCCCAGAACGTTTCCCAGCACAATTCAAAGCCCTAAACGCCCTCAAAGGCCCAGTATACCCAAAGGAGCGTCTCCATGAACTGAGGTCCAGTTCCGAGGGTCTTCTGCTGATTCCCTCACTGTGATAAGTGAAGTTACAGGGAACCAGGCAGAAGACCTTCTCCACAGTGGCCCCCACCCTGGGGAATGCCCTCCCATCAGGTGAGAAGGAGATAAAAAACTGTGTAACTTTTAGAAGACATCTGATGTCTTCTGATGCTTTTATATGTGCTGGAAGGCACCCAGCCACATGAGTGTCATTAATACAGTGGTACCCCGCAAGACGAATGCCTCGCTAAACGAAAAACCTGCAAGACGAAAGGGTTTTCCGATTTTTAGAGGCTTCGCAAGACGAATTTCCCTATGGGCTTGCTTCGCAAGACGAAAGCCCATAGGGAAATCTCCTGGGACAGCAGGGAAGCGCAGCGCACCTTCTCCTCTGTTCCCAGACCTGTCCTGAAGGCTTGTGGTGGGAGGTCCGGGAACAGAGGAGAAGGTGCGCAGCGCTTCTCCTCTGTTCCCGGGGCTTGCGGTGGGAGGAGGGTTTTTCCTCCCCACCGCCAACATTCAGAACAGCATTCTGAATGTTGGCGGTGGGGAGGAAAGTCCTTCTCCCCCCGCCAGCCTTCAGAAGAGGTCTGGGGACAGACTGTCCCTGGACCTGGTCTGAAGGCGGTCTCCATAGGAACGCATTAATTGATTTTCAATGCATTCCTATGGGAAACCGTGCTTTGCAAGACGAAAAACTCGCAAGAAGAAAAAACTTGCGGAACGAATTAATTTCGTCTTGCGAGGCACCACTGTAATAATAATAATAATATGCTTTCCAAAAAAGGATGGGCCATTAGGAAATGATTTGGGAATACTCTCCCTCCTCTTTGGAGCCCCTTGGGAGTATCCAGAGGAAAGTCTCTCTCACCTGCTGCTCTGCCTGCTTCCTCTCCTCTGCCTGACTCAGGAGGAAACCTTCAGCCAGGGCCACCGCCTGGGAAGTGGTCTCCGCTCCGCATTCCCTCACCCAGATCTCCATCTCCTCTGGAAGGACAGCCAGGAACTGCTCCAAGATCACCAGGTCCAGCATCTCAGCTTTCGTGTGCCTTTCTGGCTTCAGCCATTGATAGCAAAGGTGGTAGAGTTGGCTGCAAACCTCTCTGGGTCCTTTGGCCTCCTGGTAGCAGAACTGACTGAGCTGCTGGCTCTGCACCTCTGAGCGGAGGGTGTCCTCCTCACCCAGGATCTTCTGCATGGAGTTTTCCCAGAATCCCCCACTGCTCCCCGTTTCCATGGCATGGCCTCTTCCTGCTTCAGGGCCAGCTGAGTCTTGCTCATCCATCAGGGCTCTCCGGAAGTCTCCAAGAGATCGGAAGGAGCCCCTTGGTCGTCTGCCAAGTTCTGTGGGTACTAATGCGAGGTGCAGAAAATCGTATGAATCAAACACACTATTCTGCTGTAAGATGAAGAGGAGGAGAATGTTTCCTGAGGAAGCGTGGATGAGTCTTGCTAGGAACCAGGGCTGGATTGCACCACAGCTCAGACTCCAAGCTGTATGGGGGGAAAAGGGGGAGGGAGAAGTCATAACTGTGAGTGACAAGTGAGTGTAATCTGGAGCCAAGGCAACAGTGGGGGTCCCTCCCAACCCCACTGCATAGTCCAGAGCTTCGCCCCAACCCAGCCATATCTGCTTGGGTGGCTTGGGGAGAAGCAGGGCCCATGTCTAGCTCCAGCCACCGTCCCTTGGGGACTTCCTGCTCTGGATCCAAGGGGACGGTGGCAAGGCCCTCTGGGTGGAACTGCCCTGGAAGACGCCTCAGAAACCGGACTTTCCGTCAAATAAAGAATTAGGGAGGGGAAGTGGCCGACATACGGAGATTTAGTAATAGAGAGAGAAGGGAAGCTTCGTGGTGTTTCCCTCTTAATATACTTCTCCCTCACAATTATGTCCCTCTTAATATACTTCTCCCTCATAATTATGTCCCTCTTAATATCCTTCTCCCTCATGTCCCTCTTAATATCCTTCTCCCTCACAATTATGTCCCTCTTAATATCCTTCTCCCTCACAATAATGTCCCTCTTAATATCCTTCTCCCTCACAATCATGTCCCTCTTAATATCCTTCTCCCTCACAATTATGTCCCTCTTAATATCCTTCTCCCTCACAATAATGTCCCTCTTAATATCCTTCTCCCTCACAATTATGTCCCTCTTAATATCCTTCTCCCTCATAATAATGTCCCTCCTAATACACTTCTCCCTCATAATAATGTCCCTCTTAATACACTTCTCCCTCACAATCATGTCCCTCTTAATATCCTTCTCCCTCACAATAATGTCCCTCTTAATATCCTTCTCCCTCACAATAATGTCCCTCTTAATACACTTCTCCCTCACAATCATGTCCCTCTTAATATCCTTCTCCCTCATAATAATGTCCCTCTTAATATCCTTCTCCCTCACAATCATGTCCCTCTTAATATCCTTCTCCCTCATAATAATGTCCCTCTTAATATCCTTCTCCCTCACAATCATGTCCCTCTTAATATCCTTCTCCCTCCTAATAATGTCCCTCTTAATATCCTTCTCCCTCATAATAATGTCCCTCTTAATATCCTTCTCCCTCATAATAATGTCCCTCTTAATATCCTTCTCCCTCATAATAATATCCCTCTTAATATGCTTCTCCCTCACAATTATGTCCCTCTTAATATCCTTCTCCCTCATAATTATGTCCCTCTTAATATCCTTCTCCCTCACAATTATGTCCCTCCTAATATCCTTCTCCCTCACAATTATGTCCCTCCTAATATCCTTCTCCCTCATGTCCCTCTTAAGATCCTTCTCCCTCATAATAATGTCCCTCTTAATATCCTTCTCCCTCACAATTATGTCCCTCTTAATATACTTCTCCCTCATAATAATGTCCCTCTTAATATCCTTCTCCCTCATAATAATATCCCTCTTAATATCCTTCTCCCTCACAATAATGTCCCTCTTAATATCCTTCTCCCTCACAATTATGTCCCTCTTAATATCCTTCTCCCTCATAATAATGTCCCTCTTAATATACTTCTCCCTCACAATCATGTCCCTCCGAATGTCCTTCTCCCTCCTCACTCTCTTCCAGTCCCACCTCCCTGGCCAGGGCCTGAGGTCCCTCTGGCTCCCTCCCGGACCCCCCAGCCTCTCTTCCCTCCCCTTCCCGCCTCCCGGGGCAGGGAGTTCCCCAGGCTTCCCCCGAGAGGAGACCCACCAGAGCCCGGCAGGCGAAGGCGAGGCCGGAAGGGACGTCAGAGGGGAGGAGGAGGAGCGGCCCGCCTTCCTTTCCTGTCCTCTCTAGGAAGCCAGCTCGGCGCCCCTTAACCCTTCTGTCTCCCGGCGTCGCGCCGGCGCAGAGCTGCTCCATCCGGGACCTGGCGAGCTGCTCCCTCCGAGGGGAAGAGGCCGCACCTGGGCCCGCAAGGGGGGAGGGGAGGGGCATCTGGGCGCGTGTGCGTGGGAAGGGGGAACCCGTGTCCGGGAGGAGGAGCCCGGCTCTCTGCCTGGGGCTGCGATGGGGCGTCTGGGCGGGGGAGAGGGGAGCCTTCCAGGAGGGCGCAGGGGCCAGATGGGGGACCCGGGGTGTCTCTTCTCCGGGGGGGCGAGTCTCTCTTGGGGGCCCCTTGGGGGGGGCTGCGGAGCTGAGAGCCCTGTCCCAGCAAGAGGGGGTCCCGGGGGGGCTGGAGGGGGCAGACATTGCCAGACATGGCTGGGGGGGCCATTCTGCGTTGTCCCATCTGCCTCTTTGTGTCTGTATTTCAGCCATAAATGTATGTTCTTGGTGAAGTCGCCTTGGAAGCAACACAGGAGCAGCCAAGGGGGTTTTCCTGGGAAGCCTTTTATTCCCCTCGGGTGACATTGTGTGTTCTGAACACGCTGCCATTCTTATACCCCCAAAATTCCTGCATTCAGTAAGTCTTAGAATTTGGCTTAGACTTGGGTTGCCAGACGCGTGTGGATGAAACGGTGTGTTTGACGCTCCTCATCCTCTGGAATCAGCGTGTCTTCACAGCTCCTTCAACCAGGCAAGGAAGGACGCCTGGATCCAGAATTGGCCCCCACGGTCACTGAGGGCCTCATGGTTGAAACCGTGTTTAGGGGAGACAATCTTACTCGGCTACGAGGGACGCCAGAGAAGAAGGGTTGCCATGTGTCCTCTTTTCCCAGGACACGTCCTCCTTTTCAGGGGTAAAATTTCTGTCCAGGTGGATTTTTGGTCAAAATGTCTCTGGCCAGATGTTCTGGAGGAGACATAACTGGGGGTGGAAGACTTGCGTTCCTCTTCTCTTCTCCTGCCCCCCCCCCTCAGTAAAACATCTCACAGATTCTCTAGCCTACATATAGTAGGAGTATTGAAAGTGAGAGTCATCATCGCGTCCTCGTTTTTGCTCCTCACAATCTGCCCACCCTCCCAGAGAAGGGCAACCAAGGAGATGAAGACTCCGTCCTCTTCCTTCTGTGACGGCAGGTTGCTCTTGCTCCTTGTCCGCCTTCCAAAATGAGGAGCAGAATCCTAAAGTTGGAAGGGACCCCAAGGTCCATCTAGGCCAGGGGAGGCAACCTAAGGCCCGGGGGCCGGATGTGGCCCAATCGCCTTCTCAATCCGGCCCCCGGGAATCAGCATGTTTTTACATGAGTAGAATGTGTCCTTTTACTTAAAATGCATCTCTGGGTTATTGTGGGGCATAGGAATTTGTTCACCCCCCCCAAAAAAATATATAGTCCGGCCCCCACATGGTCTGAGGGACGGTGGACCGGCCCCCGGCTGGAAAAGCTTGCTGACCCCGGATCTAGGGCTGTTTTTCAATGTCCCAACGCTGCCTGGCACTGGTCCCTCCAAATGCTCTTGTCTGGCTGGTCTTTCTTCTCCCAGTCATGTCAAGGAGCAGCATGGGGGCTAAAAGGAGGAATAAATGGAGGACAATATCCCACTCCCCCCAGAAAAGCTCTTCTTTCTCTTTCTGTGGAGGGTCCAGGCCCCTCTTGAAGGACCTTTACCTTGCTCCAATCAGGATAAATATTTCCACCCCTTGGGACCCAAATATTTGACTTGCCTTGTTTTGAAAACTGGCATTTTGAAGCTTTGACCATTAGGCCTGCACACCATCACCTTTTACATACTTTATATTTGCTGAGGTAAAATCTCCACCCCCAACATTGCTTGCGGCAGTTCTGCCCTCGCCTGAATCGCCTCCATTTTTAAAGGAAGCATCTCTTTTTCATGGGCCATCTTGGCCTCCCTGTCTCTTTCTTCTTGGGCTCATCTCTCTCTCTCTCTCTCTCTCTCTCTCTCTCTCTCTCTCTCTCTCTCTCTCTCCCTCTCTCTCTCTCAGCCTGTATCTCTGCTAGATGAAGGGCAGCTGCCATTCTGGCCTCTTCTCTTTCTTTCTCTGCTTCAACCTTAGACAATTCCAATCTTTGCCTCATCATCTGTAATTCAATATATTAGGATTCTCCTCAGACGCAGCAGCTGGGTCATCCTGAGTCTCTTTGGCTTGGCGCTTTCTGGTCATTTTCTGACAGGAATTTTTTCTCTTTTTAGTCAAATAACTTCACTCCTTTATTAAACTGGTTGTTCTGTGTCTCTGGGTACGTTTCTGTGTGGGTTTTTACTTCGTGTCACGGCTCTTTTCCCCCCGGCACCCTTGGCCCGCCCTTCAGGGTTGTCGTTTTGAGACCCCACTTCCTCCCTGGGTTTCCAATTATTACTTTTTCTGGAAGGGACAGAGTATTACTGCTCCCCCTGAGTCTCCTTTGATTTCATCTCCCAAGGTAGAGACTTCAGTTACTGTTTTCAGCCTAAATGAGCAGGAACCTCTTGGAAACATTGCTCTCAACTGATCAGCTGTTTGAGCTCATCTCACTTTCCTCCCATCTGTCCAGAGCTTGGTCAGTTCGGCTACCCAGTTGGGCCTAAGTCTCTCCTGGTTTCCTTTTGATTTCACGAAAGGCTTTTTGGCTTTGTTCTGCAGTCAGTCCAAAGCGCACTTTCACTCTCTCCTTAAATGTGAGGGAATCAGAGGTTTCATCCTCTCTGAGATCTGAGTATATTTCCCTCAAAATTCCACATATCTGTGGGCGTAAGTGCAGCACCCAGTTTTCCTCATGAATGTTTAAGTCTGCCAGTCCGCTCAAAACTAAATAGGATCTGTGTGGGTTTTAACTTCCTATCCCACCTCTGCCCACAATTAATATGCGATGACGCAAAGGCTCTTTTCCCCCCAGCAGCCTTGGGCCCGTTCTCTCTCCTAAATATAGTGCACCCACCTCACAGAACACAATTCCCACAAATGCCCTCCAACTACCTCAGATTATCTTGTGGGGGACTTGCGTGAGGTAAAACTTACTAATTGGGAGTCTCAGGCAGGATTTCTTCAAATAAACATTAATGATTTTATTTAACAAGGAAGTTTATGACACGAGTGGATAAAACTTAAGATTTTGATGCCAAGGACATCCTGAAAGGACTTAGACCAGTCATGACATGAAGGAGGTATTGAAGGAAAAAATCATAATTTGGGTCAGCCACCGGCCATAGCAATAAAACAACAATATGATATACAAAGAAAAATAAATAAAAAGTTATAGAATATACTTTTATGGGTTCTGAGTCAATAATGAAACGGTACATCTTATTCTAATTGCCCCAGCTAAAAACTTTGCAACCTTTGCTGTCACCTGCTCATCTTGATCTGCTAAGAGAAAGGACGCTGTGAAGAAGATATTAAACACCTTGGCCAAGGACTTGCAAGTCACAGCTCTGGGTACGTAGTAGGAATTCCTATTGGGCACCAGATGTGGCAAAGAACCCCGCTGCAAACTTCACCCTCATATTATTTAAAGTCTCCTAAAATTAAATCTGTATACAGCCGCTGTTAGGATATTTCCGTTCCACCTTAAAAGGGAGCAGGCTTTGGGGAGTCACAGAGTCTGCGCATGTCCTATTCACAGGATGTTTATGTTCTGATATTCATTTCGTTTTTGCCAGACGGCCAGAGATGCTGACACAGAACGGTCACGTTTTCTTTTGTTCTGTTAAACGCTAATAAAGTCTGTAAATTATGCTCTTCTGCGGTGCGACTTTTGGCTGTGCTTGTATCTGCTGATAAACAGTGTGCACAAGCCTGGAATGTGGCTAGGAATTTCCAGAGGCTTCGTGTCGCTAACTGCTGGATCTGCCTGTCTACGGAAGATCGATGATCGTCCAGAACTCCGGCTTGGGGGCTCATGATGGACACTATCTCCCTGGCAGATTCCCAACAACAAAGGTTTCGGGCCCAGATTCACAAAGCACCTACAGGAGAGTAAAGCTGCAACAGACTGCGTTTAAGAGGTACGGTGGGAAAAGCGAAAGAAATGAGGGACGCTTTTCTGTTTTACCTCGGCAAGGAGCTTTTGATCTCCGGCAAGGCTTAATTGGCCTGGGAGCCGAGCCAAAGAGGCTTCGTGATTAATGGCTGCCAAGATAAGGAGTCTTTGAAGGCATAAGACTCACGGCTAATGCCAAAAGCTGGAATGGAGTTTTTCCAAGCTTATGGAAATGCTGAATGCCCTAAGTTGGATGGGCAGAATTATGAAACCTGGGCAAAATGGTGTTAGAGTTTGCTGCGTCAGTTTGGGGTATGGCATGTCGTTTCTGAAGCCCCCCCAGTTCCTCTGACAGAGAAATGGAAATCAGCTGATTCGAGAGCGATAGACGTAATAGTCTTATCCGTATCTCTTGAGGAAATTAAGACGCTGGCTGGCAACACCACTGCACGTGGAATGTGGACTGCTTTGATGAAAGCTCACAAGCCAATAATCCCAGCCCAGAGTTTGACTGCATCGGAGGTCCTAGCTGTTTCCCAGAATGCGATTGAGTGCAGGGATGCTGAGGGAACCAGTTGCAAGCTGCAGGGGGAGCTGACCGTCACATCATCCCAGGCAGCATTCCAGCCTCCAGGGGGAGCCAAGGAGTCGGCAGCTGAGAGCTCTGGTTCTCGTGAGAACCAAGGCCATCGCCTTTGCAGAGGCCGGAAAGGCAAAGGTAAACACAGGCAGCCGCCTGCAGATGGCCAGGAGCAGAGGGAGGGTGAAGAGCCCGCGCAAGGGAAAAACAAAGCGTTGTTTGCTGGCACAGCTTCACCAAAGGCTAAAGGCACGTCTGCTGACCAGAAGCAGGGGGGCAAGCTGCAAAAGCCCACGCCAGTGGAAAGCAAGGTTTTGCTTGCTGGCACAGCTTCACCAAAGGCTAAAGGCACGTCTGCTGGCCAGGAGCAGCAGGGGGGCAAGCTGCAAAAGCCCACGCCGATGAAAAACAAGGGTTTGCTTGCTGTAAGGATTGCTCCAACAGCCAAAGGCAGATTTATTGTTGATTCAGGTGCGAATCGCCACGTTTCGAAGGATCGGCATCTCTTTATCTCCTTCAAGCCTCAGGAAGGTGAGATCCACCTGGCTGATGGAAGGACGTTGCAAATTGCTGGAGAAGGGACTGTGAAACTTGCAAGTCTGCACACAACCATCAGCGGTGTACTATATGTTCCAGGCGCTGCAAGCAACTTGTTGAGCGTCCCACAGCTTACTGGGCGTGGTTTTCAGATTTCCTTCAAGAGGAGCATCTGTGTCATCAGTAAAGGCAAAGAGGACTATTTGCATGCAAAGTTTATGGATGGTTTGTTCCATATAACTTATGATGACACTGCTGTTGTATCTAAGGCTGATTCTTGTTGTGTTGCACAAACTAACAAAGTTCCTCATGCAGGTTGCATTCACGATGCGCATCGAAGATTTTGTCACCTCTCTTGGAAGGCACTGGCCAAGATGCCAGAGGTGGTTGAAGGTTTGAACATCAAACCCTGTAAATTTCACATGAAATGTGTATCTTGTGCAGAGAACAAGGTGAAGGTTGCTCCAAAAGGCAAGGAGTCTAGCAGGCAGGCCTCCAAGCCCTACCAGCTAGTGCATGCGGACCTGGTTGGTCCACTTGCGCCCTCTTTAGGAGGAGCAAGGTACTTCATGATTCTGATTGATTCTTTTTCCAGGTACATTCATGTGTATTTGCTCGAACAGAAATCGCAAGCGTTTCCGAAGTTTAAGGCATTCTGTGCTTGGTTGGAGAATGTGCACGGTAAACGCATTTCTTGTTTGTTTACTGATCGGGGCGGGGAGTTCACTTCTCAGCAGTTTGAAGCTTTCCTGACTGAGAGGGGAATCCAGCATGACATGTCAACGCCCAGATCGCCATGGATGAATGGTCTTGCGGAGAGAGCAAATCAAACATTGCTGCAAGGAATCAAAACCTTGTTGCATGATGCCAATCTCCCTGATAAGTTTTGGGGGGAGGCTTTGGGGAATTTTGTTTATTCCTTTAATCGCAGATTGTCATCACCCATTGGTTGTACCCCCTATGAAAAGATGTTTGGCAAGAAACCCAACACCAAACACATGAAAATCTTCGGTTCTGACATGTGGATACGCACACAACAAACCAACAAGCTTGGGAAGCGTGGGGCACATGGTTTGTTCATGGGGTACGAAAAAGGTGCATACAGGGTATGGATGACTGACTCTAAGTCCATTAAGTTCACAAGGAGTGTTGAGTACAATCCTAAGTGGGGGGAAAATGTGGGAATTTTCCAGAGTTACCCAGAGGAGGATGAAGGTGTTGTCAAGCAAGCAGCTAAAGATGAGAAAGCTGCTGCTGATGAGGATGATGAGGATGATGATGATCAGAGTTCGGATTCCAGTTCAATGGGTGGCGCTGCTGCTGCTGCTGATGTCAGTGACAGTGATGACACAGCAGACTACCAGAGCGCAAAGGCCTCAGTCAGACCATCTGATGCGTCTGACAATGAACTGGAAGAACCACTGTTCACCATTGGTCATTTTTCTCCTAAGAAAGAGGAGATGAGTCCAGAAGACTTGCGTCTAGTACGTAGGTCTGAAAGGGCGACCAAGGGCAGACCTCCAAAGAGGTATGCTGATGAGTTCGCTAAGACAGCAACTGCTGTTCTTAGTAGCTCAAAGAAGGTATGGGAACCTTCAAGCTTCAAAGAGGTTCAGGAGTTAACCTCTAAAGATGCTGAGCCTTGGCTTAATGCCATGAAGGCTGAAGTTGATTCCTTGGACAGGAACCAAACTTAGGAACTGGTACCGGTAGTCCCAGGAATGAGACTGGTTGGCAGCAAATGGGTCTTCAAGGCCAAGACAGACCAGAATGGCAAGGTAGTCAGACACAAAGCCAGATTGGTTGCCAGAGGTTTTTCACAGGTACCAGGACAGGATTACCACGAGACCTACTCTCCCACAGTCAAATATGAGAGCATTCGGCTGATGCTCAAGATCGCTGCGGAGGAGAAACTGCATGTTTCCCACCACGACATTAATACAGCTTTTTTGTACGGGGTTTTGGGGGAGGAGCTGTTCATGCTTCCACCTGATGGGATGGAGATACAGAAGGGAATGGTCTGTAAACTGCGGAAATCCTTATATGGTCTCAAGCAGAGTGCCAGATGTTGGAACACAAAACTCACTGAGACATTGCTTTCTCTAGGTTTTCACCAGGGCAAAGCTGATCCATGTGTGTTTGTCAAAGAGGAGGGGCAAAACAAACTGTATTGTTTATGTTTTGTTGATGATCTTCTGATGTTTTGGAAGAATCAGGCTTTTTACCAAAGCACCCTAGCTCAGCTGAAGGAGCACTTTGACATGAAGGATCTTGGTGAGGTATCCAACTATCTTTCTCTGCAGGTGGAGAGGGACCAAGCAGGTAATTTTCTGGTACACCAAACACAGAAAATTGCTGATGTGTTAACCAGGTTGAATTTGGTTGATGCAAACCCAGCAGACACACCGATGGTGACAGGTTACCAGGTAGACAGTACTGCTGAAGCGTTTTCTGACACAACGCTATACAGATGCATTCTAGGCAAGCTGAATTTCATTGCCAGATGTTCAAGACCTGACATAGCTGTAAGCTGTAATTTGCTTAGCAGACATGCCAACAATCCTACGGTTCAGGATTGGAAAGCTCTGAAGCGCATAGCCCGCTATTTGAAAGGGACTATGCACTACAGGATGAGGTTCACCAGTCAGAAGACTGGAGGTCTTGAAATCTTTGCAGATGCAAGTTTTGGAAGTGACACCACGGATGGTACAAGCACTTCTGGCGTATGCTACATGTACAACCACTGCCTGTTTGACTGGTTGTGCAAGAAGCAGACAACAGTGAGCCTAAGTTCCTGTGAAGCAGAACTCAATGCTCTGTCATTTTCACTCATGGATTGTGAATGGTTGATGCAACTGTTTAAGGACATCAGAGTTTCTGTGAAATGTCCTGTTCAAGTGTATCAAGACAATAGATCGTGTTTGGCTTTGCTGAACTCCGAGAGTTGCAAGCAGAGAACCAAGTACTTGCAGATTAAGCTACATCGTGCAAGAGAGTGTATTCAGAAAGGACTGATTCAGGTGTCCTACATGCCAGGAAATGAAATTCCTGCTGATCTGTTGTCGAAGGTTGTTAACAGAGAGCAACTTAAGGTTTATGTACAAAGGTTGCAATTGGGTGAACCACAGGTACAACAGGTTACACGGAAAGGGGGAGGATGTTAGGATATTTCCTTTCCACCTTAAAAGGGAGCAGGCTTTGGGGAGTCACAGAGTCTGCGCATGTCCTATTCACAGGATGTTTATGTTCTGATATTCCTTTCGTTTTTGCCAGACGGCCAGAGATGCTGACACAGAACGGTCACGTTTTCTTTTGTTCTGTTAAACGCTAATAAAGTCTGTAAATTATGCTCTTCTGCGGTGCGACTTTTGGCTGTGCTTGTATCTGCTGATAAACAGTGTGCACAAGCCTGGAATGTGGCTAGGAATTTCCAGAGGCTTCGTGTCGCTAACTGCTGGATCTGCCTGTCTACGGAAGATCGATGATCGTCCAGAACTCCGGCTTGGGGGCTCATGATGGACACTATCTCCCTGGCAGATTCCCAACAGCCGCCACTACTACCGTTTACCTCCAATGTGAATTCTTTGATGGGAAGCAAGACAGGCCCTGTGACTGAAGCTCTTTCCACACTCTTGGCATTAAAAGTGTTCTGAATTCTGTGATGGGTTGTGAGACGGGTGCGCTGGGTGAATTTCTTTCCACACTCCAAGCAGTGATAGGGTTTCTCCCCTGGATAAATTCTTTAGTGGACAATGAGCGTCATGGCATCTCACTGAATTTCTTTCCACATTCCAAGCACTGATAAGGTTTCTCCCCTGTATGAATTCTCTGATGGGAAGTGAGATTGTGGCTGTGACTGAATTTCTTTCCACACTCCAAGCAGTCATAGGGTTTCTCCTCTGAATGAATTCTCTGATGGGAAGTGAAACGGTCCCTCCAAAAATGAAGGGGAAATGTGTGTGCGCTCTATGGAGAGAATGCAGGCTTTCGTTGAAGCCTGGGGAGCGAGAGGGGTCGGTGCGCACCGTCCCCTCTCACTCTCCAGGCTTCAGGAAGCTATCCACAAGGCTTGGGAGCTCAGCGGAAGTGCCCGACGGGCTCCCAAGGCTTGCGGATAGCAGCCTGCATCCCGAAGCCTGGGGCACGCTGCGCTGCACACCCCGGGCTTCGGGCAAATATACGCAAGCCTGGGGAGCCGGGCGGGAACTCCCAAGGCTTTCGGATAGCAGCCTCCAATCCCGACCTGGTTTGGAGGCTGGTGCTAGGGAAAGCAGCGCTTCTCCCCGCCAGCCCCACAGGCTCGGGGGACAGTGGGGAGGCGGAGCGCCGCCTTCCCACTGTTCCCCGACCTGGTTTGGAGGCTGGCGGTGGGGAGAAGCGCTGCTTTCCCCACCGCCAGCCCCACAAGCTGGGGGGACAGTGGGGAGGTGGAGCGCTGCCTTCCCGCTGTTTCCCGACCTGGTCTTTGAGGCTGGCGGTGGGAGAAAGTAGCACTCCCCCCCCAGCCCCAAAGAGCAGGTCAAAAGGAACCCAACGCCTCCAGAGGCTTCGGGTGAACGCACCTTGAACGCACAGAACACACCTTGACTTAGAGGGGGAGAACAACAAGAAGAAAAAAATTCCTGTTCTCCCCTTCCTATGGTCCAGTGCGTCCAATAGAGCGAAAAATACGGTATTCATTGTGTATTTTAATGAAGGGCATTAAGAAGCTGGTGTTCTTCAAAACATTCTTCAAATCCTGTGCACAAACATTCCCGTTTGCCACATGGAAGGATCCCTTCTTCTGTCCCTCTGTGCTGTTCTTGCCGGGTGGGGAGTGTTGGGATCCCAGAATGCTGTGTGAGATAGTAAGTCTGCAGGCTTGAGTCTGCTAGCTGATGCAACTGGCCTATGCAATCGGCCTGCAGTACTTTCTGTGCAAGTGCAGGGTCAGAATGCTGTCAGTTGATTGGCTGTCCTTGGTTTGAAAGGGAAACCTGTCCAGCAGTAAAGGTGGTGGTGCAGAGGAGTGTGGTCAGAGAGAGAGAGTCTTCCTCTTTGCCTTAAGGTGCAGCCAGGTACTCCGTTTGACTGTATGAACTGCTCCTGTATTATAGCCTGTAGATATTTGTATATATAGAGCTCACAATAAATATACTGCACTGAAGAACCTGGAACTCTAAGCATTTTGTGCTGTTTTGTTAGCCGTGACCCCCGCTAATTGATTTACGAACCTCAATTAGCGATTTATTGCTGCCCGGCACGCTTCCACTCCGGCACCTCTCCGTCACGGTTCAGCAGAGCTTCGCACAGCGATGTAAAACTGTCACCAACTTGACTCAGCTTTCAGACAAACACACAGAGTCCCGTTTGTCTCTATACAGCTTTTATTTCCAACATTTCTCAGGAATTTCCAGGACTAGTTGCAGCCATCACAGCACTACGTCCTTTTCCCCACAGCTCACATAGTGGGACTGGCAATCTTGCCCAAGCTCCTCCCGAGCTTCTAAAAGTGACGTCAGAATGGTGTAGCATCATGGGAAAAGCTTAACTCGTTAAGTTCCAGCTCCAACACCCCCCCTTGCTGCACCTTCTGACAAGACCCTTGTGAGTTCAACACCTTTCCCTTTGCCTTGTGCTCCTTCCCAGCATCCTTCCCAGGCACCTGTTGAACCCCTTCAACACTCCCAGAATCACACTGTGCGACACTTTTCCACGCACCTGTGATCTGATACCCTACTGACCCATTAGGGCCAGCAGTTGTGTCTTCTCCGTCAGACCTTTCCCCTTCTGACTTGACAACCCTTCCGTGAGCTTTCTCCATTACCGGAGATGAAGCCTCACACCTGGACACTCCTTTCACAACCCTTGGAGATGCCCAAACCTGCCCTGAACCCTGATTCCGGATCTGGTCCCCATCACCGGGATCAGCCACAGCCTCCCTTCTCCCTTGAGAAGACTTTGCACCCGTCACCTGGTGACGTATTCCCTTTTCCTTGAAAAATTTCTCCAGAGCGGACCCAGTAAACTGTGACCCTTGGTCGCTCTTGAACCCTTGCACCCTGGTGGAGAACCTTAGTTC
Source organism: Podarcis liolepis (assembly GCF_965112155.1). NCBI lineage: Eukaryota > Metazoa > Chordata > Lepidosauria > Squamata > Lacertidae > Podarcis > Podarcis liolepis. The sequence continues at coordinate 93,620,279 of NC_139561.1, read as the reverse complement.
CACCTCCGCAACCCAATCCTGGATCAGTTGCGCCACCTCCCCCTGTGATTTGAGAGAGAAACACCAGCCAACCTGGCTGTGGTCACCTGTCAGCGACAGCACATACCTGGCCCCACCCAGACTCTCAGACCTCTTGGGTCCTGACAGATCTGTGTGAACCAGCTCAAAGGGCTCTTTGGTTACTCTCCCAAACCCGGGAAAACCAAGCACCTTTGCACCTTTGCATGCCCTGCACCCTTGGGACCTCCTCCCACCTTGTGTGATTTTACCCCCTTTTGTGCACCTGTGCAACTTTTGCACATGACTGGGAACCTTAGCACACTGCACCTGTGCTTTTCCAGCATTCCCACCACCCTCCAGAGGTGACTTCAGAACAAAGACGTTGTTCTCCCTCTGTATGTTGACCCGTTGTCTCCCTCCTCTGAAAATGGAACAGGTGTCATTTTCAAAACGAGCATTGTATCCCTGCTTCATTAGAGCTGATACAGATAAAAGACAACACTTCAGTCCCGGCACAACGTTGATCTCTCGCTTCTCCTGTGAAGTAGAGAAAAACACGTTAGCCATACCACAGACTGGCTTTTGTGTTCCGTCTGTGAACCTAACAGTCATCCCTGTTAAAGCAGTCCTGCATTTCCGCAGCTTCCCAGCAGATGTCTCTGGAATCAAATTGCAATTAGCAGCAGAGCCAATAACAAAACTTTGCTCTGTCCTTGTCTCTTCCTGGCACCTGGCACGTACACCAGCCTCAGTCCCGCGCCTGGTTGTTTTTCCAGACCGGTTGCCATGGTAACCCGACTGGTTCCCATGAGATTTCAGCAGTTTGACCTTGGCAACATCCTGCCTTTTCTCTCTGCTCCGGTGGGGGCAATCTCTCCGCAGACGTCCCGGAGCTTTGCACACGTAGCAACGACGAACTCCAGTGGAAAAACACTGCCTGGGGCTCCCAGCTGGCTTGGCCTTCCTCCTTCTGGAACGGCGCCTCCCACCAGCCTCGCCCCCCCTGAAGCCGCTCTCCGCTCCAGCAGGTTCAGTGGAAAACTTTTCAAACTTGCCTTTGGAACTTTCCGCCCCCCCGACATGCTCACCAGCACTCCTTGAGGCTAAATCATCAGGAACAGGGGCTCCAGCCATCTCTAGGCTTTTGTAGTCCTTCCCCAGGGCTCTGGCCTCCTGCTGAAGCCTTCACAGCAAACACAGCAGTACATTTCCAAGCGCCAAGTCCCTTTGCCCCCCCTCTGGGGCCCACAGCCTTTCCCAGCTGTGCACCGGCTCTCACGTAGGTGATCAGCGCCATCTTGTCTTTCTGTTCTGAAGCAGCCATCTCCCGGCCCTTGCTTTCCGCCTCCAGCCTCACAAACACCCTGGAGCGCTGAACTGCCTCTGGCTTCCTGGCACCCAGAACAGTAGACTTCAGATCAGCAGCCAGGTTGCCCAACTTCTTAAAGTGAGCCTCCCACAGTCCTCCAAGACCTGGCAGCCTGCCATCTTCCCCCGGGGCCCAGCGTACTCACGTAAACAACCAGCCGCTCTTCGGCTCCCGGTTTAGCAGATCAGCGCCCCTGCCTCTCACAACTCCAGGCAGAACTTCAAGCTGGCATCAGCATCGCCGTCAGCTTGCCTTCAAACGTTAGGCACAGCCCCAAGCTCTCTGCAGCGTCTTTCAGCTTGCTTGCCTGCTTGCCTCAGATTCCGGCCTCCCGTTCTCCAAAAGCGCCCCAAGCTGTACTCACAAGATTTCCAGCTCCCCTGGCGTGGAGAAACGATTCTGCAGCTGCCCTCGGCTCTTGGCAGTTCTCAGCAACACAGGCACTTCTCTGCGTCTCGCAGCTTGCTTGTTTGCTTCCGTCTGCACCTTCTGCCGCCCCTGCTCGACACCGCAGATTCGCAGCTCCCGCGACAGTTTTACAAGCGGTTATTTATGGACCCATAACCTGTGCTGTTTTGTTAGCCGTGACCCCCGCTAATTGATTTACGAACCTCAATTAGCGATTTATTGCTGCCCGGCACGCTTCCACTCCGGCACCTCTCCGTCACGGTTCAGCAGAGCTTCGCACAGCGATGTAAAACTGTCACCAACTTGACTCAGCTTTCAGACAAACACACAGAGTCCCGTTTGTCTCTATACAGCTTTTATTTCCAACATTTCTCAGGAATTTCCAGGACTAGTTGCAGCCATCACAGCACTACGTCCTTTTCCCCACAGCTCACATAGTGGGACTGGCAATCTTGCCCAAGCTCCTCCCGAGCTTCTAAAAGTGACGTCAGAATGGTGTAGCATCATGGGAAAAGCTTAACTCATTAAGTTCCAGCTCCAACACATTTCTGCTAAAGCACCACAAAGATTTCGCGACAGGGAGGACCCTCCTGAAGCCCTATAGACATCTCCAAGGTGCGCAGGGGAATGAGAGGGGGAAAGCCCCATTGTGGGACTGATGGGGTGAATCCTGGCCACTCTTTGGTATGGGGTGTGAACTGCTTAGAAGCCTATTTGAGCCTTCAACCCTCCTTCCTTGGCGCTTCCTCCCAGTCCATGACATCCTCTCTCCCCACATGGCTCCTTCCTCCTACCTGCTCTGGGTCCACAGGGGCAGCTTCCCCTCCGCCACCAAGAAAAGATGGATAAGCAGGTCTTGCTGGCCTCGTTCCGTTTCCTGCGAGAGAAGAAGGTAAGTGGGAAGCCAAGAGCACATGCTTCACTCCAAAGGAAAACTACAGGTGCGCCTTCAAACAAGTAGGAGTTGCCACCTAAATGTGGACGTTTGTACCCATTTCACATACTAGAGTGCAAAAATACATTTTCCTTTCTCTGGGCTCTTGGTCCTCTGTGACTCCCCCCCCCCCCCAAGATTAAACAAATTCATAGATTAGTTTTGAAATCCACATAATGTGACCAAACAGAGTTTTCCCAGAATTCCCCACTGCTCCCATGGTGAGTTGCAAGGCCTCTTCCTGCTTCAGGGCCAGCTGAGTCTTGCTCATCCATCTCTGTTCCAAGGAGATCGGAAGGAGTCCCTAGGTCTTCTGCCAAGTTCTGCCTGTCCTCCTGAGAGGTGCCAGAGAATCCTGTAAAGCAAATGCATTCTTCTACTACAAGATTGATACACAGTCAGGAGAAGAGAAATGTTCCCTGGGCCAGCATGGATGAGTCTGAATCACAGCCCAGACTCGGAGTTCAAGCACTATATTCCCATGTTCTCAAGACAGACTTCTGTCTTTGTTCTGAGGGCAACTCTCTCGCCTTTCAGAAGCATGGCTGACTCCAACTGGGGGGCCTGGAGCCATCGCTAGCCCTCTGCTCCTCCCTGAATTGGCCTCATCCTCTTCTCAAGCCATCTCGTCCTCCTGTGGCAGGGAGTTCCATGGGCCTAACTGCACACTGCGAGATGGAAGGACTTTCTTTAGCACAGAGGCCAAGTTTTTATTTCTGCCTCCAGATGTTTCCATCTGGCTACCACCTGGGCTAAGGAACGTGGCTGATTCCTCAATCCCATCAGGGTTCCTTTGCAGGCCCTTTTCTTTCTGACTCAGTGACCCCTCCCCAAAGGAGCAAGAGAAGAGTTGCAGACCTCCTGTTACTTGCAGCCTCCCTGGCTTTGCAGAGAGAAGGGGGGCAGAACCTCTTAGCCCTGGCTTGGGGATCCCCTTGCAGGAGCTGAGCAGAATCCCCACGGATCCGTCCCCTGCAGCCCTGGGACACCCCGCCCCACTTCTCCCCAATGCACCCTAGGGCAGAAAAGAGAGGAAGCTCATCAGATGCCAGAAGGGAAACTGAGGCAGCTCCTGCAAAGGAAATGAAAGCTCCCTCCCCCTCTTGCAGGGAGGATCCTGGGAAGGAGGGAGGGGCATTTGCTCAGGAGGACCTCATTCCCCCCCCCTTATTCCCTGTCCTCTCTAGGAATGCAGCTCAGTTCCTTTTAACCCTTGCAAGGTGGAGCAAACCAAGCTCACATTCTCTCTCTCTGACTCTTCCAGAAATGAACCCGAAAAAGGCAGGAGAGCTCAGTGGGTAGAGCACGAGTCCTGCTTGGCAGGGGGTTGGACTCAATGGGCCTTGTGGTCTATTCCAACTCTATAATTCTATCAGTCTCTTTGATCTCAGGCCCCTGCGTTCGAGCCCCAGGTTGGGCAGAAGATTCCAGGCTGGCCGGGGGTGGGCTAGATGACTTTGGGGGTCCCTCATCATGACTCCCTGGCCCTCGTGGCTGTTCTTCTGAGCCCTTGCAAAGCGGAGCTCGCCCTGCTCCCTTCTCTCTCTCTCTCTCTCTCTCTCTCTCTCAGGAGCCAGGGCCCCAGAGGGGTCTTCTTGGGGGGACCCTCCCCTGCAGCCCTGGGACCCCCTATCTCCCCAAGGCCACTCACCGGATCCCAGAAGGCGCCCCCAGGCAGCACTTGTGGAGCAGAGAGAAAAAAGCCCAGATGGGGACGGAGCTTTTGCTCTGGGGAGCCTCCTCCCTTTATTCCTCTCGAGGAAGCCAGCTTGGTGCCACTTAACCCTTTTGCTGGTCCCTCTCTGCCTGGGGAGGAGCCCCAGGCGTGGCGCAGGCACAGAGCTGCTCCATCGGGGGACTTTGGGGGCCTGGCGAGCTTCTCCCTCCGCGGGGAACAGATTTCTGTACATCTCAAGAGCAACAAGAATGTATTCCTTCCCACCCTTTGCTTGAGAAGTAAAACTCTGCAAGTGTTTGGCTCCAGGGTCCCTTGAGAGTGAGTTGGTTCCGACTCCCTGAGCAAAGAGGAAGGAAAAAGGGGTCCTGCAAGGAGAGGATGAGGGGAAGACCCCCTTTTCTAGGGGTGGGGGAGAGGGATTGGGCTCCCAGGTCAAGAGAGCAACTTGTATCCTGGCACTGAAAAGACACCCCCCTCACACACACACACTTTGTGGCATCTCCTTTCGGCAAAGGGTCAAAACATAGTTCCAACTTGAAAACCACCTCCAGGACCAGGCACCCTCAATGGGCTTTGGACTACAACTCCCAACCGGACCTGCCAGCAGAAGGCAGGCGGGATGGAAACAGCCGTCCAAAAGGTCCAGCCAGCTCCAGAGGCGACCCAAGGCTGCTATCCAACGGGGCGCTGCTCCAGGCATCTGAGTTGCCCAGTTCAAGGGAGCTGGCGGGACTAAGAACCGGGGTTCCTGAATTGCAGGGGTTGGACTAGATGAGCCTGGAGTGTCCTCTTCCAGGATTCCTCTTCTGGCTCCCAATGCCAGGGCTGGAATGTCTCCCAAAACTGCCCCCCCTTTCACAAGGAGCTCTCCCCCCCCCCCGTGTCTTAAACTACCCTTTGACTGGCAACCATCTCCAATCTCCTTCCTGGACAATCCCAACCAGAGAGGCTTTAGATTCTCTAAATCTACTCAGGAGTCCCATTGTGGTTTCAGGCTCTTTATTGCAGCTTGTAAAACAGTGATTTAACTGCACCCCCCCCAACCTCAGGCTTTTATCTACATTATTTACACAATTAGTTCTGTCTGATTGGCCGATTCTGCTTCCCTCCTGGAGCCTGATTGGTCTTTTCCTGCAGGCCAATCAGTTGTTGCATTCTAGGATCCTACTTGCCTTTTATTCTAGGATCCAAGCTTAGTACATAACCTTCTCCTTCCTCCGTGTCCCCAATTCTTAAATAGGCTTTATTTCAAAACAGGGTGGGGGGTAGAGATGGCTTAGTCTTCCAAACAACCCTTTATCTATTAGTTAGTAGACAAGCTTCCCAGTGCAAGGAGAGGAAAGCAGACCCCTGAGCCCAGCCTGGCCCCCCACCAAATTCTGCCCGCATGCCTTGAGGCCCCAAGGTGGGCGGAGGAAGGCCTGGAGGGCAGCTGCTGGCTGGGACTTTGATTGGGGCAGGGTGGGGACACAGGGAGAGGGAGACAGGAAGACCGGCCAGGGGGTTTCACTGGGGGGATTTATTCACATTGGTTTTCTATCCAAACCAGGCCTGGGCCTGGGCCTGGGCCAGCTTGCCAAAAATCTTAGACCCTGCCAGGGTGGCGAGGACATGGCTGACCATTGGCACCGTTTATGCATGAGCCATAAGGGCCTTCTTTATGGTACATTTGTAATCTGCGCAGATGTGGACTGAGCCATTGGGCTTGACAGGTGTGATGACTTGGGTTTTCTCAGGGGGCATTAGGCACCGGCTCGAGCACTCCTTGCTCCACAAGCCGGTCTAATTCCACTCCCAGCCACTCCGCTCAACCCTTTGCTAAAATCCTGCTCTCCTCCCTCCTCTCCGTCTCAGAGGCTGGGCTTTCTGTCTCATCTCAAGGACCGCCAAAGCGCCCGCAATTGCCTCTTATCTTCCACCCAAACCGTCCATGATTTTTATCAATTCGGGCTAATAGCTTCTCCAGATTTAACACAGGCCTGGTGTTAACTGTTTTTGAACTGCCATATTAAAAATCTCCCTCTCCCTTGTTCTCAAAGCAGCCTATTTTCCAGCAGCACCTTATCAGTTTGTCAAGGTCACAGAATAACTCTTTCCCAAGAGATCCTGTTTCCTGCATTTTTCCAGCCCTCCCTCTTCCTTCCAGCCTGATCCCCAACACACATAAGATGTTTAACATAAAATCCAATTTCTCAAATTAAGATTCGAATTAAACAAATGAACCAAATAATTACTTTGAGCGGAACCATAAAAAAGAAAATAGAAAGAATGTGTCCAAGAGGACATAGCAATTTAGGTGTCCAGATAAGAGTGGTTGTCTTGCAGGAATCCAATTCTGTTTAAGTGGCTCAGAGTAGAAGAAATATTTTTCTTCAAAGAGAAAAAAACTTGTCCAAACCTGTCTTGATTTTAGCTTTTTCAGGGAGATCTAAGTCCTTTTAAGAGCTCCAATTGTGTTAAGAACATTAAAAATGAAACCAAACTTTCATAAATCCCTCCGATCACACTCTTGGCACTGAAATAGTTTCTACCCTGTGAGAATTCTCTGATGGGAAATGAAATTGTTGCTTTGACTGAAGCTCTTTCCTCATTCCACGCACTGTTAGGGTTTATCCCCTGTATGGATTTTGTGATGGGATGTGAGATTTTCTTTCCTGGTGAAGCTCTTTCCACATTCCAGACACTGATAGGGGTTTTCCCCTGTATGAATTCTTTGATGGGAAGTGAAGCTTATTTTCCAGGTGAAGCTCTTTCCACATTCCACGCACTGAAAGGGTTTCTCCCCTGTATGAATCCTTTGATGGGAAGTGAGCTTGGCCCTGTGACTGAAGCTCTTTCCACATTCCAGGCACTGACAGGGTTTCTCCCCTGTATGAATCCTTTGATGGGAAGTGAGTTCAGAGGTTGTCCTGAAGCTTTTTCCACAATCCAAGCAGTGATAGGGTTTCTCCCCTGTATGAATTCTACGATGGGAAGTGAGATTGTACCTGTGACTGAAGCTCTTTCCACACTCCAAGCAGTGATAGGGTTTCTCCCCTGTATGAATCCTTTGATGGGAAGTGAGCTTGGCCCTCTGTTTGAAGCTCTTTCCACATTCCAAGCACTGAAAGGGTTTCTCCCCTGTATGAATTCTTTGATGTGAAGTGAGATGGGCACTCCGATTGAAGCTCTTTCCACATTCCAAGCACTGATAGGGTTTTTCCCCGGTATGAATTCTTTGATGTGAAGTGAAACTGTGCTTTCTAATGAAGCTCTTTCCACATTCCACGCACTGAAAGGGTTTCTCCCCTGCATGAATCCTTTGATGCAAAGTGAGTTCAAAGCTCGTCCTGAAGCTTTTTCCACATTCCACGCACTGATAGGGTTTCTCCCCTGTATGAATCCTTTCATGGGAAGTGAGATTGGCACTCCGAGTGAAGCTCTTTCCACATTCCACACACTGATAGGGTTTCTCCCCTGTATGAATTCTTTGATGGGAGGTGCGGGAGGAGCTATCAGTGAAGCTCTTTCCACACTCCAAGCAGTGATAGGGTTTCTCCCCTGTATGAATCCTTTGATGGGAAGTGAGCTTGGCCTTCTGGTTGAAGCTCTTTCCACATTCCACGCACTGATAGGGTTTCTCCCCTGTATGAATCCTTTGATGGACAGTGAGATTGGCACTCCGAGTGAAGCTCTTTCCACATTCCAAGCATTGATAGTGTTTCTTCTCAAGGGGATTTCTTTGATGGGAAGTGGCATGGGAGCTCTGACTGAAGCTCTCTCCACAGTCTGAATCCTGATATGGCTCCTCCACTGTGTGGATTTCGTTGTGGTCTCCCTTGTTCTTCATTTCCAATTCATTACCACCTGAAACTAAGAGGCAAACGGATTAGAGTCTCGGGAAGAAGTGCAGTCCCAAATTATGGAACAATGCTAATTAATGCTTGGGAGAGGCGAAGAACTGAAGGGAGTTAGGACTTCCGGGTTAGCGTCTCTGGTAATGGCTGAATTCCTCTGACCGGGAGGAATTCGCTTCGTGGAAATTAGGGTCTGACCGCCACGGCGAAGGCAGGGACCCACAAAAAATCACAGGTGGGTGAAGCCTGTGAACGTGGGATTCGGCTGGCACCTTTTGCGCCTCCCCTACTCGCAGGGAAACCCAGTTTCGGGGATCCGGAGCGACGTGGGGTGAGTGGCGCGGTGCTGCGAATTGACTGCTTCTTTCACGGAGTGAAGCCACATTGCTGTTGCCGGAGAACGCTGACTTTTTCCTGTGGACAATTCGATTTTAAAACAACTACCCGTGAGTAGAACGGAAAATTGGATTTTTAAACGTCTTAATTTGGTACCGAAACGGGGAGGTTTCAAACAGGAAGTCCGCCCTCCCCTTTTGTAAATAGACTGGAGCAAAAAAGCTACAAACTAACGTCTTGGAAAGCTTTCCATAAAGGATTAAACTTCCATTGGCTAAAATCATCAAACCCCCCTTGGAAGCAAGAGGAGAGGGGGGAATTTTTAGACCGCACAAGCCTGCAGGAGAGAGTGAAGAAAGTCAAATTACCACCGATCTGGCAGAATCCGAGACCAGGGAGAAGAGACGGTGGAAGAATATTGGAAAAAGTTTAAAATCTATATATGGAAATAATGTAAAATTAATGAATGTTAGAAAAATGTTGGAAGGAAATTATATGGCTTTAGTAGAAATGCTTTAAGGAATTAAGCATAAATAAGTAATTATAATTTTAATGGAAAATAAGGTTAAAATATGTTAAGATAATCATATGACAGTAAATAGAGAAAGATGGAAAGGATTTGCTGAAACAATTAATAGAAATGGAATAAAAAAAGGGGAGGTGCGAGGAGGTTGATAAAACAAGGGAATGAAAGAGAGGATATTGAGATGGTATGATGTGTGTTTTTGAACTGATTTTGCTTTTTTTAATGTGTTAATGTTGTGTCGTGTATTGTATGTATATTGTATTGTATGTTTTCTTCTTCTTTTTTCTTCTTTCTTTTTTATAAGGTTTAAAAATAATGAATATTATTTTTTTTAAAAAAGAACTGAAGGGAGTTAGATGTTATAATGTTCCTTTTGTTCTGTAAAAATGTCTAGTTTCCTATACAAATTAAGTTGAATATTATATGTTTTCTCTCTCTAGTTTTTAAAAGTACAGCTTAACCTGGTAATGTCATTTTGTTCAAATTTAAATATGGATCTGTACTATCTTCCTAAATAAAATGTGCTTTTATTATTACCGTATTTTTCGCTCTATTGGACACACCGGAGCACAGGACGCACCTAGTTTTTAGAGGGGGAAATCAAGGGAAAAAATATTCCCCCCCCAGCCCCAAAGAGCCACGGACAGGATGCGCACAGCCTGTCCGCTTCTCCTAGAGCTTCTCGGGGCTGCGGGGGAAGCCTGGGTCCCCCCCCCCAGTCCCAAAGAGCAAAGAAACCAAGACAGCAAGCGGGATCCATAGCCGCACAACCTCTCCAGCCAGAAGCTAAACCTCTCCAGCGCGGCTAAAGAAGACAAGGCAGCAAGCGCGATCCATCCCGCTCGCTGCCTTGGCCTCCTCTTTAGCCTTGCGCAGCATCTTTAGCCTTGCGCAATGGGATGGATCGCGCCCGCTGTCCACCGGGGCTGGACTAGATGACTCCTGGGGTTCCCTTCCGACCCTGCAATTCTATGACCACGGAAGGTGTTGGGGGTCTCCACCACTGGAGGCTTTTAAGCAGCGGTTGGGCGACCATCTGCCTGGCGTTCTTTAGCTGTGATTCCTACATTGTGAGGTGGCTGGGCTAGATGACCCTCGGGTGGACCTCCCAACTCCCAAGACCCGCGCGAAGCTTGTGTGTGGCTCTTGGGGGTTTTTCCTGCCTGCCTCCCCCCCCCCCTGCATTCGCTCCAAAAGACACACAGACTTTCCCCCTTAGTTTTTAAGACGGAAAAAGTGCGTCCTATGGAGCGAAAAACACGGTATTTAAAAGGTGGCCAAAGTGGGAAAGTTCCCTGTCCAAAATTAAGATATACAGTGTTACCTCGGGTTGCATACGCTGCAGGTTACATACGCTTCAGGTTACAGACTCCACTAACAGTGGCAGCAGGAGGCCCCATGAGCTAAAGCGGTGCTTCAAGTTAAGAACAGTTTCAGGTTAAGAACAGACCTCCAGAACGAATTAAGTTCTTCACCTGAAGTACCACTGTACTTAAATGTTACATTACTGTGAGAAGTTACAGGGGACGAGGCAGGGGGCCTTCTCGGTAGGGGCACCCACCCTGTGGAACGCCCTCCCATCAGATGTCAAGGAAATAACTATGTAACTTTTAGAGGACTTCTGAAGGCACCTCTGTATTGGGAAGTTTTTAATGTTTGATGTTTGATTATGTTTTTCTATTTGTTGGAAGTTGCCCAGAGTGGCTGGGGCCACCCAGTCAGATGGGCAAGGTAAAAATAATAAAATTATCATTATTGTTACTACAGGGTTCACTGCCTGAAATTCAAAAAGCCTGGCTCTTTTCTGGGATGGAGTTTGTTTGGTTCAGTCGTGGAATCTGTGCCATCTCCAATGCCAAGCGACTCTTTGGTCAACCAGAGAGAGACAGAAGGAAGAACAAAAGCAGGAAACTTGACTGAAGCTACTTCAACACCTCAAATCACTCTGAATCCTACATTTAAGAAGGCCTGGGCAGTTCAGACAGCCTGATCATGGTTTTAAACGGCAGAACTGGAGGAAGAATAGTCACAGGGAAAACAATAAATAGCCATCCATCCAAGGTTTGCTGTGGGAGTGTTAACATCCCAGGTGCTGTGGGTGGCGCTGTTGAGCCCCATCGAAATATCAGAGGTTCGTCACATAGAGAGGTCTTTAATTACAAAACAGATAGGATGATCCAATAGGGAGCCTTACCGAGAGAGTCCAAGATCCCACGATTCTCCTCCATGACTTCCTTATGGAGAGCTCTCTGGTCAGGATCCAGCAACGCCCACTCCTCGTCTGTGAAATGGACAGCCACATCTTCAAAGCACACTGGACCCTAACAGAACAGGAAAAAGGCTGTCCTCCTAGAGAACATTCACTTGGCTCTGTTGTTTTCTACAGCGGCCAGACCCCTCTCTGCCTTCCTCATCCCTCTCTCCTGCTGCAGCTTCTGCCTCGGAGTCTGGGCTGCTCTCTGCCACAGACTCCCTCTGCTCCCTGAGCCCTCTTCCCTCTCCAGCTTCAGACCCCTCCTCCTCCTCCTCCTCCTCCCAGTCGGCTCCCTCTTCTCTGGCTCCTCCCACCATTCCTCTGCATCCAACTGTGTCCAGCCAGTCTGCATCCAAGCAGTCCTTCCCCACAAGGCTCCTTCCCCCTACCTGATCTGGGTCCACAGCTGCTGCCTCCCCTCCACCACCATGAAAAGATGAAGGAGCAGGTCTTGGTGGCATCATTCCGTCACCTGGGAGAGACCAAGGTAAGTGGAAACCGTGAGCGCCTGCTTCTCTCAGAGGTGAAACAGTGCATCTCTCAGTACAGATGGGGCTTCGTCCAAGTCTCCCCTGCTAGCTTCCGGTTCCGCTTGGCCTTAATGGAGGCAGCGGGAGATCGTTGGAGAAGGAAAAACAAGGATGACTGAGGGTAATTCTTCTTGCAAGTTTCCCCCAGGGACAGGGGGGAACGGGCTTCACTCCCAGTTTGTCTCGGTACCAGGTTCCGGCTCCGGCATGGATTGCGGGAGGCAGGGAGGCGCTGAGTGCAAAAGCCCTTTGCCTGCCGAAAACCCTCCTTCGCCACCATTAAGAAGCAGAGGTTCTCCTGTCAATCAGAGCTGAATTTGGACTAATGTACAGGCGTTGCTGGAAGAGATGAGCTCATAAACTGCGGAATTGAACCAGCTGCAAGGTCTTTAAGGTTTGAATTTGAGAGTAGACTTCATTTGGTGCAAAAGACAGTGAGTGGGGGGAGGGGAGCCTATGGCTTCTTTATATCAAGTTTTCTTCTCTGCATTAATGAATTGGCAGCCCACAATTGGATACTAGTTCAAAATATATATGTACAGGTGAGCAGGGATGAAACTGGATTACAGATATGGAATATAACATCAAATGGAACTGTGTGTGTAAAAACAAAAAGGAAAAAGGGAGGGAAGCTCTATTTTGCAAATTGTTTACGATGGAAAATTAGAGGTGATTCTTCCCCATCCTTTATTATATACAGACAACTGAATAATGTTAAAAGGACTTGGAATTTAATTTAATTTAATTGGATAAATGCACATTTATCTTACGCCAGACAGGGATGTAAGGAATCTGAAAGTTGTGTGGGAGCTAATAAGGTTCATTACTGAGTCATTTGCAGTCTGACGGATCCCTCTCCTTCCCAGGCAGAGAAGAAAAATGGCAAAAACTGATTATTTATTGGGACAGTGTGATTTTTGCAGCTGCTGTTAAAGTTGCCAAACAACGAAGCACAGGACAGAGCGATGGAGAATTTCTGAAACCACAATGGGATATTAGCTCCGTCCAAGGAATAATGGAGAACAGCAACAACCAGGAAAAGATAGACAGAACATTTTACAAGGACAGGAAGAAATATCACGAACAGAAAGATTGCCACACACAGGAAGGGTAAGGATATCGCTGGAGTGCCTCACTTGTAGTTTTATATATTATTTGATGTTTCCATACGAATGGAAGTCATTAATACTGCAGTTGTATAAAGGATTAGCTTGACAGGAGTGTAATTGAAATTAATAAGATTTTGGAATGGAGAAATCAAGAAAATCATCAAACCATCAGTTTTAGCATGCGGGGAGGGGCACCTATATTATATAATTTGGTATCTTAAAGATTGGTATTAGTAATTGTATTGTAATTTCACATTGTTATAGGGAGGCTATTATTGGACTGTAATCGTAAACTAATCAAAACTATCATAAACGTCTCCCCTGCTGACTACATTTGTACATTTGTACCCATTTCATATAATAGTTGTGCAAAAATACATCTCCCCCCCCCCGAGCTCTGGGCTCCAGGTGTCTTCCCTCAAAAGATGCAAATAACTCAGAGATTAGTTTCAAAACTAAGAGAATGTGACAAAACGGGGGAGAAAACACTCCTTCCTCCTTACCCAGAGGCCTCACTCTGGCGTCCAGCGGAGTCTTCTCTGCCTCAGAAGAATCAAGACCCCTTTCTGCCAAAAGATCCTTCCTCTGAAAGAGCAGCAAGGATTCAAAACAGAGAATGGGGAGAAGGGTTAGAGAAGGAATGGCAGAGGCAAGCGCTTTCGGGGGAGAGAGGTGAAAGCTGCTTCCTGCTTCTGCTAGACTGGTGTCTGGGGTTGGCTGCCAGGACCATGAAACATTGGTCCTCAAGGATCTTCACTGGCTCCCAGAACGTTTCCCAGCACAATTCAAAGCCCTAAACGGCCTCAAAGGCCCAGTATACCCAAAGGAGCGTCTCCATGAACTGAGGTCCAGTTCTGAGGGTCTTCTGCTGATTCCCTCACTGTGATAAGTGAAGTTACAGGGAACCAGGCAGAAGACCTTCTCCACAGTGGCCCCCACCCTGGGGAATGCCCTCCCATCAGGTGAGAAGGAGATAAAAAACTGTGTAACTTTTAGAAGACATCTGATGTCTTCTGATGCTTTTATATGTGCTGGAAGGCACCCAGCCACATGGGTGTCATAAATAATAATAATAATAATAATAATAATAATAATAATAATAATAATAATATGCTTTCCAAAAAAGGAGGGGCCATTAGGAAATGATTTGGGAATACTCTCCCTCCTCTTTGGAGCCCCTTGGGAGCATCCAGAAGAAAGTCTCTCTCACCTGCTGCTCTGCCTGCTTCCTCTCCTCTGCCTGACTCAGGAGGAAACCTTCGGCCAGGGCCACCGCCTGGGAACTGGTCTCCGCTCCGCATTCCCTCACCCAGTTCTCCATCTCCAGAGGAAGGACAGCCAGGAACTGCTCCAAGATCACCAGGTCCAGCATCTCAGCTTTCGTGTGTCTTTCTGGCTTCAGCCATTGATGGCAAAGGTGGTAGAGTTGGCTGCAAACTTCTCGTGGTCCTTTGGCCTCCTGGTAGCAGAACTGGCTGAGCTGCTGGCTCTGCACCTCTGAGCAAAGGGTGTCCTCCTCAACCAGGATCTTCTGCATGGAGTTTTCCCAGAATTCCCCACTGCTCCCCATTTCCATGGCATGGCCTCTTCCTGCTTCAGGGCCAGCTGAGTCTTGCTCATCCATCAGGGCTCTCCGGAAGTCTCCAAGAGATCGGAAGGAGCCCCTTGGTCCTCTGCCAAGTTCTGTGGGTCCTAGTGCGAGGTGCAGAAAATCGTATGAATCAAACCACTATTCTATTGTAAGATGAAGAGGAGAAGAATGTTTCCTGAGGAAGCGTGGATGAGTCTTGCTAGGAACCAGGGCTGGATTGCACCACAGCTCAGACTCCAAGCTGTATGGGGGGAAAGGGGGAGGGAGAAGTCATAACTGTGAGTGACAAGTGAGTGTAATCTGGAGCCAAGGCAACAGTGGGGGTCCCTCCCAACCCCACTTCATAGTCCAGAGCTTCGCCCCAACCCAGCCATATCTGCTTGGGTGGCTTGGTGAGCAGCAGGGCCCATGTCTAGCTCCAGCCACCGTCCCTTGGGGACTTCCTGCTCTGGATCCGAGGGGACGGTGGCAAGGCCCTCTGGGTGGAACTGCCCTGGAAGACGCCTCAGAAACCGGACTTTCCGTCAAATAAAGAATTAGGCAGGGGAAGTGGCCGACATAAGGAGATTTAGTAATAGAGAAGGGAAGCTTTGTGGTGTTTCCCTCTTAATATACTTATCCCTCACAATTATGTCCCTCTTAATATACTTCTCCCTCATAATTATGTCCCTCTTAATATCCTTCTCCCTCATAATAATGTCCCTCCTAATATCCTTCTCCCTCACAATAATGTCCCTCTTAATATCCTTCTCCCTCATAATAATATCCCTCTTAATATACTTCTCCCTCACAATTACCGTATTTTTCGCTCTATTGGACGCACCGGACCGCAGGACGCACCTAGTTTTTAGAGGGGGAAATCAAGGAAAAAAATATTATCCCTCCCCCCAGCCCCAAAGAGCAACGGACAGGCTGCGCGCAGCCTGTCTGCTTCTCCCAGAGCTTCTTGGGGCTGCGGGGGAAGCCCGGGTTCCCTCACCAGCCCCAAAGAGCAAAGAAGCCAAGACAGCAAGCGGGATCCATAGCCGCACAACCTCTCCAGCCAGAAGCTAAACCTCTCCAGCGCGGCTAAAGAAGAAGACAAGGCAGTCCAGGGCAGGCACTCACTGCCCTGGCTTCCTCTTTAGCCTTGCGCAGCATCTTTAGTCTTGCGCAACGGGATGGATTGCGCCCGCTGTCCATCGGGGCTGGACTAGATGACTCCTGGGGTTCCCTTCCAACCCTGCAATTCTATGAACTCGGAAGGTGTTTGGGGTCTCCACCACTGGAGGCTTTTAAGCAGCGGTTGGGGGACCATCTGCCTGGCGTTCTTTAGCTGTGATTCCTACATTGTGAGGGGGCTGGGCTAGATGACCCTCAGGTGGCCCTCCCAACTCTATACAGTCCTACAATTCTGCGGCAGGAGATCCACAGCCACTTAGAATCATAGAATCATAGAGTTGGAATAGACCACAAGGGCCATCGAGTCCAACCCCCTGCCAAGCAGGAAACACCATCAGAGCACTTCACACAATGCCCACACCATCAGAGCACTTCACACAATGCCCACTCCCAATTTTCATCGGAGAGACATGTGGCCTCAGTGTCTAGGCAGGTACCCCCCTACCTGCCACTCTTCCCCCACCCCACTTAAGCTGAGGGAATTCCTGCCCAGAAAAGCTCCCAGGTGAGGCAAGGGTTAAGATCTACCTCTGGTAGATCTCTTGCGGCTGGAGAGGCACGCAAGGCTAAAGAGGAAGCCAGGGCAGCGAACAGGATGGATCGCGCTTGCTGCCCTGGCTTCCTCTTTAGCCTTGCGAAGCCTCTCCCCCCCCCCCCCCCAGAGGCTGGAGAGGTTGTGCAAGGCTTCTCTAGAGGGGAAAAGCCCGCAAGAGCCACGCGAAGCTTGTGTGGGGCCCTTGAGGGCTTTTCCTGCCTGCCTCCTCCCTGCATTCGCTCCACAGGACACACAGACCTTTCCCCTTAGTTTTTAAGACGGGAAAAGTGCGTCCTATGGTGCGAAAAATACGGTATGTCCCTCTTAATATCCTTCTCCCTCATAATAATGTCCCTCTTAATATGCTTCTCCCTCATAATAATGTCCCTCTTAATATACTTCTCCCTCATAATTATGTCCCTCTTAATATCATTCTCCCTCACAATAATGTCCCTCTTAATATCCTTCTCCCTCACAATAATGTCCCTCTTAATATCCTTCTCCCTCACAATCATGTCCCTCTTAATATCCTTCTCCCTCATAATTATGTCCCTCTTAATATCCTTCCCCCTCATAATAATGTCCCTCTTAATATCATTCTCCCTCACAATAATGTCCCTCTTAATATCCTTCTCCCTCACAATAATGTCCCTCTTAATATCCTTCTCCCTCACAATTATGTCCCTCTTAATATCCTTCTCCCTCATAATAATGTCCCTCTTAATATCCTTCTCCCTCATAATTATGTCCCTCTTAATATCCCTCTCCCTCATAATAATGTCCCTCATAATATCCTTCTCCCTCACAATAATGTCCCTCTTAATGTCCTTCTCCCTCACAATAATATCCCTCTTAATATACTTCTCCCTCATAATAATGTCCCTCTTAATATCCTTCTCCCTCACAATCATGTCCCTCTTAATATCCTTCTCCCTCACAATAATGTCCCTCTTAATATCCTTCTCCCTCACAATCATGTCCCTCTTAATATCCTTCTCCCTCACAATCATGTCCCTCTTAATATCCTTCTCCCTCACAATAATGTCCCTCTTAATATCCTTCTCCCTCACAATCATGTCCCTCTTAATATCCTTCTCCCTCACAATAATGTCCCTCTTAATATCCTTCTCCCTCACAATCATGTCCCTCTTAATATCCTTCTCCCTCAGAATAATGTCCCTCTTCATATCCTTCTCCCTCACAATAATGTCCCTCTTAATATTCTTCTCCCTCATAATAATGTCCCTCTTAATATTCTTCTCCCTCATAATAATGTCCCTCCTAATATCCTTCTCCCTCACAATAATGTCCCTCTTAATATCCTTCTCCCTCAGAATAATGTCCCTCTTCATATCCTTCTCCCTCATAATTATTTCCCTCTTAATATCCTTCTCCCTCACAATAATGTCCCTCTTAATATACTTCTCCCTCACAATTATGTCCCTCCTAATGTCCTTCTCCCTCAGAATAATGTCCCTCTTCATATCCTTCTCCCTCATAATTATTTCCCTCTTAATATCCTTCTCCCTCATAATAATGTCCCTCTTAATATACTTCTCCCTCATGTCGCTCTTAATATCCTTCTCCCTCACAATAATGTCCCTCTTAATATTCTTCTCCCTCATAATAATGTCCCTCCTAATATCCTTCTCCCTCACAATAATGTCCCTCTTAATGTCCTTCTCCCTCACAATCATGTCCCTCTTAATGTCCTTCTCCCTCACAATCATGTCCCTCCGAATGTCCTTCTCCCTCATAATAATGTCCCTCTTAATATTCTTCTCCCTCATAATAATGTCCCTCTTAATATCCTTCTCCCTCACAATAATGTCCCTCTTAATATCCTTCTCCCTCACAATAATGTCCCTCTTAATATTCTTCTCCCTCACAATAATGTCCCTCTTAATATCCTTCTCCCTCACAATAATGTCCCTCTTAATATTCTTCTCCCTCATAATAATGTCCCTCTTAATATCCTTCTCCCTCACAATCATGTCCCTCTTAATATCCTTCTCCCTCACAATCATGTCCCTCTTAATATCCTTCTCCCTCACAATCATGTCCCTCTTAATATCCTTCTCCCTCACAATTATGTCCCTCTTAATATCCTTCTCCCTCATAATAATGTCCCTCTTAATATCCTTCTCCCTCACAATCATGTCCCTCCGAATATCCTTCTCCCTCATAATAATGTCCCTCTTAATATACTTCTCCCTCATAATAATGTCCCTCCGAATGTCCTTCTCCCTCATAATAATGTCCCTCTTAATATACTTCTCCCTCACAATTATTTCCCTCTTAATATCCTTCTCCCTCATAATAATGTCCCTCTTAATATCCTTCTCCCTCATAATTATGTCCCTCTTAATGTCCTTCTCCCTCACAATCATGTCCCTCTTAATATCCTTCGCCCTCATAATAATGTCCCTCTTAATATCCTTCTCCCTCATAATAATGTCCCTCTTAATATACTTCTCCCTCATAATAATGTCCCTCTTAATATCCTTCTCCCTCACAATAATGTCCCTCTTAATATACTTCTCCCTCACAATCATGTCCCTCTTAATATCCTTCTCCCTCATGTCCCTCTTAATATCCTTCTCCCTCACAATTATGTCCCTCTTAATATCCTTCTCCCTCACAATAATGTCCCTCTTAATATCCTTCTCCCTCACAATAATGTCCCTCTTAATATCCTTCTCCCTCACAATAATGTCCCTCTTAATATACTTCTCCCTCACAATCATGTCCCTCTTAATATCCTTCTCCCTCATGTCCCTCTTAATATCCTTCTCCCTCACAATTATGTCCCTCTTAATATCCTTCTCCCTCACAATTATGTCCCTCTTAATATCCTTCTCCCTCACAATAATGTCCCTCTTAATATACTTCTCCCTCACAATCATGTCCCTCTTAATATCCTTCTCCCTCATGTCCCTCTTAATATACTTCTCCCTCACAATTATGTCCCTCTTAATATCCTTCTCCCTCACAATTATGTCCCTCTTAATATCCTTCTCCCTCACAATAATGTCCCTCTTAATATCCTTCTCCCTCACAATAATGTCCCTCTTAATATCCTTCTCCCTCATAATAATGTCCCTCTTAATATCCTTCTCCCTCACAATAATGTCCCTCTTAATATCCTTCTCCCTCACAATTATGTCCCTCTTAATATCCTTCTCCCTCACAATAATGTCCCTCTTAATATCCTTCTCCCTCACAATAATGTCCCTCTTAATATCCTTCTCCCTCACAATAATGTCCCTCTTAATATACTTCTCCCTCACAATCATGTCCCTCTTAATATCCTTCTCCCTCATAATAATGTCCCTCTTAATATACTTCTCCCTCATGTCCCTCTTAATATTCTTCTCCCTCATAATAATGTCCCTCTTAATATTCTTCTCCCTCATAATAATGTCCCTCCTAATATCCTTCTCCCTCACAATAATGTCCCTCTTAATATCCTTCTCCCTCAGAATAATGTCCCTCTTCATATCCTTCTCCCTCATAATTATTTCCCTCTTAATATCCTTCTCCCTCACAATAATGTCCCTCTTAATATACTTCTCCCTCACAATTATGTCCCTCCTAATGTCCTTCTCCCTCAGAATAATGTCCCTCTTCATATCCTTCTCCCTCATAATTATTTCCCTCTTAATATCCTTCTCCCTCATAATAATGTCCCTCTTAATATACTTCTCCCTCATGTCGCTCTTAATATCCTTCTCCCTCACAATAATGTCCCTCTTAATATTCTTCTCCCTCATAATAATGTCCCTCCTAATATCCTTCTCCCTCACAATAATGTCCCTCTTAATGTCCTTCTCCCTCACAATCATGTCCCTCTTAATGTCCTTCTCCCTCATAATAATGTCCCTCTTAATATTCTTCTCCCTCATAATAATGTCCCTCTTAATATCCTTCTCCCTCACAATAATGTCCCTCTTAATATCCTTCTCCCTCACAATAATGTCCCTCTTAATATACTTCTCCCTCACAATCATGTCCCTCTTAATATCCTTCTCCCTCATGTCCCTCTTAATATCCTTCTCCCTCACAATTATGTCCCTCTTAATATCCTTCTCCCTCACAATAATGTCCCTCTTAATATCCTTCTCCCTCACAATAATGTCCCTCTTAATATCCTTCTCCCTCACAATAATGTCCCTCTTAATATACTTCTCCCTCACAATCATGTCCCTCTTAATATCCTTCTCCCTCATGTCCCTCTTAATATCCTTCTCCCTCACAATTATGTCCCTCTTAATATCCTTCTCCCTCACAATTATGTCCCTCTTAATATCCTTCTCCCTCACAATAATGTCCCTCTTAATATACTTCTCCCTCACAATCATGTCCCTCTTAATATCCTTCTCCCTCATGTCCCTCTTAATATACTTCTCCCTCACAATTATGTCCCTCTTAATATCCTTCTCCCTCACAATTATGTCCCTCTTAATATCCTTCTCCCTCACAATAATGTCCCTCTTAATATCCTTCTCCCTCACAATAATGTCCCTCTTAATATCCTTCTCCCTCATAATAATGTCCCTCTTAATATCCTTCTCCCTCACAATAATGTCCCTCTTAATATCCTTCTCCCTCACAATTATGTCCCTCTTAATATCCTTCTCCCTCACAATAATGTCCCTCTTAATATCCTTCTCCCTCACAATAATGTCCCTCTTAATATCCTTCTCCCTCACAATAATGTCCCTCTTAATATACTTCTCCCTCACAATCATGTCCCTCTTAATATCCTTCTCCCTCATAATAATGTCCCTCTTAATATACTTCTCCCTCATGTCCCTCTTAATATTCTTCTCCCTCATAATAATGTCCCTCTTAATATTCTTCTCCCTCATAATAATGTCCCTCCTAATATCCTTCTCCCTCACAATAATGTCCCTCTTAATATCCTTCTCCCTCAGAATAATGTCCCTCTTCATATCCTTCTCCCTCATAATTATTTCCCTCTTAATATCCTTCTCCCTCACAATAATGTCCCTCTTAATATACTTCTCCCTCACAATTATGTCCCTCCTAATGTCCTTCTCCCTCAGAATAATGTCCCTCTTCATATCCTTCTCCCTCATAATTATTTCCCTCTTAATATCCTTCTCCCTCATAATAATGTCCCTCTTAATATACTTCTCCCTCATGTCGCTCTTAATATCCTTCTCCCTCACAATAATGTCCCTCTTAATATTCTTCTCCCTCATAATAATGTCCCTCCTAATATCCTTCTCCCTCACAATAATGTCCCTCTTAATGTCCTTCTCCCTCACAATCATGTCCCTCTTAATGTCCTTCTCCCTCATAATAATGTCCCTCTTAATATTCTTCTCCCTCATAATAATGTCCCTCTTAATATCCTTCTCCCTCACAATAATGTCCCTCTTAATATCCTTCTCCCTCACAATAATGTCCCTCTTAATATTCTTCTCCCTCACAATAATGTCCCTCTTAATATCCTTCTCCCTCACAATAATGTCCCTCTTAATATTCTTCTCCCTCATAATAATGTCCCTCTTAATATCCTTCTCCCTCACAATCATGTCCCTCTTAATATCCTTCTCCCTCACAATCATGTCCCTCTTAATATCCTTCTCCCTCACAATCATGTCCCTCTTAATATCCTTCTCCCTCACAATTATGTCCCTCTTAATATCCTTCTCCCTCATAATAATGTCCCTCTTAATATCCTTCTCCCTCACAATCATGTCCCTCTTAATATCCTTCTCCCTCACAATCATGTCCCTCTTAATATCCTTCTCCCTCACAATTATGTCCCTCTTAATATCCTTCTCCCTCATAATAATGTCCCTCTTAATATCCTTCTCCCTCACAATCATGTCCCTCCGAATATCCTTCTCCCTCATAATAATGTCCCTCTTAATATACTTCTCCCTCATAATAATGTCCCTCCGAATGTCCTTCTCCCTCATAATAATGTCCCTCTTAATATACTTCTCCCTCACAATTATTTCCCTCTTAATATCCTTCTCCCTCATAATAATGTCCCTCTTAATATCCTTCTCCCTCATAATTATGTCCCTCTTAATGTCCTTCTCCCTCACAATCATGTCCCTCTTAATATCCTTCGCCCTCATAATAATGTCCCTCTTAATATCCTTCTCCCTCATAATAATGTCCCTCTTAATATACTTCTCCCTCATAATAATGTCCCTCTTAATATCCTTCTCCCTCACAATAATGTCCCTCTTAATATACTTCTCCCTCACAATCATGTCCCTCTTAATATCCTTCTCCCTCATGTCCCTCTTAATATCCTTCTCCCTCACAATTATGTCCCTCTTAATATCCTTCTCCCTCACAATAATGTCCCTCTTAATATCCTTCTCCCTCACAATAATGTCCCTCTTAATATCCTTCTCCCTCACAATAATGTCCCTCTTAATATACTTCTCCCTCACAATCATGTCCCTCTTAATATCCTTCTCCCTCATGTCCCTCTTAATATCCTTCTCCCTCACAATAATGTCCCTCTTAATATCCTTCTCCCTCACAATTATGTCCCTCTTAATATCCTTCTCCCTCACAATAATGTCCCTCTTAATATCCTTCTCCCTCACAATAATGTCCCTCTTAATATCCTTCTCCCTCACAATAATGTCCCTCTTAATATACTTCTCCCTCACAATCATGTCCCTCTTAATATCCTTCTCCCTCATAATAATGTCCCTCTTAATATACTTCTCCCTCATGTCCCTCTTAATATTCTTCTCCCTCATAATAATGTCCCTCTTAATATTCTTCTCCCTCATAATAATGTCCCTCCTAATATCCTTCTCCCTCACAATAATGTCCCTCTTAATATCCTTCTCCCTCAGAATAATGTCCCTCTTCATATCCTTCTCCCTCATAATTATTTCCCTCTTAATATCCTTCTCCCTCACAATAAGTCCCTCTTAATATTCTTCTCCCTCATAATAATGTCCCTCCTAATAATCCTTCTCCCTCACAATAATGTCCCTCTTAATATCCTTCTCCCTCAGAATAATGTCCCTCTTCATATCCTTCTCCCTCATAATTATTTCCCTCTTAATATCCTTTGTCCCTCTTCATATCTTCTCCCTCATAATTATTTCCCTCTTAATATCCTTCTCCCTCATAATAATGTCCCTCTTAATATACTTCTCCCTCATGTCCTTAATATCCTTCTCCCTCACAGTAATATCCTCACAATAATGTCCCTCTTAATGTCCTTCTCCCTCAATATTGTCCTTCTCCCTCTTAATATTCTTCTCCCTCATAATAATGTCCCTCTTAATATCCTTCTCCCTCACAATAATGTCCCTCTTAATATCCTTCTCCCTCACAATAATGTCCCTCTTAATATACTTCTCCCTCACAATCATGTCCCTCTTAATATCCTTCTCCCTCATGTCCCTCTTAATATCCTTCTCCCTCACAATTATGTCCCTCTTAATATCCTTCTCCCTCACAATAATGTCCCTCTTAATATCCTTCTCCCTCACAATAATGTCCCTCTTAATATCCTTCTCCCTCACAATAATGTCCCTCTTAATATACTTCTCCCTCACAATCATGTCCCTCTTAATATCCTTCTCCCTCATGTCCCTCTTAATATCCTTCTCCCTCACAATTATGTCCCTCTTAATATCCTTCTCCCTCACAATTATGTCCCTCTTAATATCCTTCTCCCTCACAATAATGTCCCTCTTAATATACTTCTCCCTCACAATCATGTCCCTCTTAATATCCTTCTCCCTCATGTCCCTCTTAATATACTTCTCCCTCACAATTATGTCCCTCTTAATATCCTTCTCCCTCACAATTATGTCCCTCTTAATATCCTTCTCCCTCACAATAATGTCCCTCTTAATATCCTTCTCCCTCACAATAATGTCCCTCTTAATATCCTTCTCCCTCATAATAATGTCCCTCTTAATATCCTTCTCCCTCACAATAATGTCCCTCTTAATATCCTTCTCCCTCACAATTATGTCCCTCTTAATATCCTTCTCCCTCACAATAATGTCCCTCTTAATATCCTTCTCCCTCACAATAATGTCCCTCTTAATATCCTTCTCCCTCACAATAATGTCCCTCTTAATATACTTCTCCCTCACAATCATGTCCCTCTTAATATCCTTCTCCCTCATAATAATGTCCCTCTTAATATACTTCTCCCTCATGTCCCTCTTAATATTCTTCTCCCTCATAATAATGTCCCTCTTAATATTCTTCTCCCTCATAATAATGTCCCTCCTAATATCCTTCTCCCTCACAATAATGTCCCTCTTAATATCCTTCTCCCTCAGAATAATGTCCCTCTTCATATCCTTCTCCCTCATAATTATTTCCCTCTTAATATCCTTCTCCCTCACAATAATGTCCCTCTTAATATACTTCTCCCTCACAATTATGTCCCTCCTAATGTCCTTCTCCCTCAGAATAATGTCCCTCTTCATATCCTTCTCCCTCATAATTATTTCCCTCTTAATATCCTTCTCCCTCATAATAATGTCCCTCTTAATATACTTCTCCCTCATGTCGCTCTTAATATCCTTCTCCCTCACAATAATGTCCCTCTTAATATTCTTCTCCCTCATAATAATGTCCCTCCTAATATCCTTCTCCCTCACAATAATGTCCCTCTTAATGTCCTTCTCCCTCACAATCATGTCCCTCTTAATGTCCTTCTCCCTCATAATAATGTCCCTCTTAATATTCTTCTCCCTCATAATAATGTCCCTCTTAATATCCTTCTCCCTCACAATAATGTCCCTCTTAATATCCTTCTCCCTCACAATAATGTCCCTCTTAATATTCTTCTCCCTCACAATAATGTCCCTCTTAATATCCTTCTCCCTCACAATAATGTCCCTCTTAATATTCTTCTCCCTCATAATAATGTCCCTCTTAATATCCTTCTCCCTCACAATCATGTCCCTCTTAATATCCTTCTCCCTCACAATCATGTCCCTCTTAATATCCTTCTCCCTCACAATCATGTCCCTCTTAATATCCTTCTCCCTCACAATTATGTCCCTCTTAATATCCTTCTCCCTCATAATAATGTCCCTCTTAATATCCTTCTCCCTCACAATCATGTCCCTCTTAATATCCTTCTCCCTCACAATCATGTCCCTCTTAATATCCTTCTCCCTCACAATTATGTCCCTCTTAATATCCTTCTCCCTCATAATAATGTCCCTCTTAATATCCTTCTCCCTCACAATCATGTCCCTCCGAATATCCTTCTCCCTCATAATAATGTCCCTCTTAATATACTTCTCCCTCATAATAATGTCCCTCCGAATGTCCTTCTCCCTCATAATAATGTCCCTCTTAATATACTTCTCCCTCACAATTATTTCCCTCTTAATATCCTTCTCCCTCATAATAATGTCCCTCTTAATATCCTTCTCCCTCATAATTATGTCCCTCTTAATGTCCTTCTCCCTCACAATCATGTCCCTCTTAATATCCTTCGCCCTCATAATAATGTCCCTCTTAATATCCTTCTCCCTCATAATAATGTCCCTCTTAATATACTTCTCCCTCATAATAATGTCCCTCTTAATATCCTTCTCCCTCACAATAATGTCCCTCTTAATATACTTCTCCCTCACAATCATGTCCCTCTTAATATCCTTCTCCCTCATGTCCCTCTTAATATCCTTCTCCCTCACAATTATGTCCCTCTTAATATCCTTCTCCCTCACAATAATGTCCCTCTTAATATCCTTCTCCCTCACAATAATGTCCCTCTTAATATCCTTCTCCCTCACAATAATGTCCCTCTTAATATACTTCTCCCTCACAATCATGTCCCTCTTAATATCCTTCTCCCTCATGTCCCTCTTAATATCCTTCTCCCTCACAATTATGTCCCTCTTAATATCCTTCTCCCTCACAATTATGTCCCTCTTAATATCCTTCTCCCTCACAATAATGTCCCTCTTAATATACTTCTCCCTCACAATCATGTCCCTCTTAATATCCTTCTCCCTCATGTCCCTCTTAATATACTTCTCCCTCACAATTATGTCCCTCTTAATATCCTTCTCCCTCACAATTATGTCCCTCTTAATATCCTTCTCCCTCACAATAATGTCCCTCTTAATATCCTTCTCCCTCACAATAATGTCCCTCTTAATATCCTTCTCCCTCATAATAATGTCCCTCTTAATATCCTTCTCCCTCACAATAATGTCCCTCTTAATATCCTTCTCCCTCACAATTATGTCCCTCTTAATATCCTTCTCCCTCACAATAATGTCCCTCTTAATATCCTTCTCCCTCACAATAATGTCCCTCTTAATATCCTTCTCCCTCACAATAATGTCCCTCTTAATATACTTCTCCCTCACAATCATGTCCCTCTTAATATCCTTCTCCCTCATAATAATGTCCCTCTTAATATACTTCTCCCTCATGTCCCTCTTAATATTCTTCTCCCTCATAATAATGTCCCTCTTAATATTCTTCTCCCTCATAATAATGTCCCTCCTAATATCCTTCTCCCTCACAATAATGTCCCTCTTAATATCCTTCTCCCTCAGAATAATGTCCCTCTTCATATCCTTCTCCCTCATAATTATTTCCCTCTTAATATCCTTCTCCCTCACAATAATGTCCCTCTTAATATACTTCTCCCTCACAATTATGTCCCTCCTAATGTCCTTCTCCCTCAGAATAATGTCCCTCTTCATATCCTTCTCCCTCATAATTATTTCCCTCTTAATATCCTTCTCCCTCATAATAATGTCCCTCTTAATATACTTCTCCCTCATGTCGCTCTTAATATCCTTCTCCCTCACAATAATGTCCCTCTTAATATTCTTCTCCCTCATAATAATGTCCCTCCTAATATCCTTCTCCCTCACAATAATGTCCCTCTTAATGTCCTTCTCCCTCACAATCATGTCCCTCTTAATGTCCTTCTCCCTCACAATCATGTCCCTCCGAATGTCCTTCTCCCTCATAATAATGTCCCTCTTAATATTCTTCTCCCTCATAATAATGTCCCTCTTAATATCCTTCTCCCTCACAATAATGTCCCTCTTAATATCCTTCTCCCTCACAATAATGTCCCTCTTAATATTCTTCTCCCTCACAATAATGTCCCTCTTAATATCCTTCTCCCTCACAATAATGTCCCTCTTAATATTCTTCTCCCTCATAATAATGTCCCTCTTAATATCCTTCTCCCTCACAATCATGTCCCTCTTAATATCCTTCTCCCTCACAATCATGTCCCTCTTAATATCCTTCTCCCTCACAATCATGTCCCTCTTAATATCCTTCTCCCTCACAATTATGTCCCTCTTAATATCCTTCTCCCTCATAATAATGTCCCTCTTAATATCCTTCTCCCTCACAATCATGTCCCTCCGAATATCCTTCTCCCTCATAATAATGTCCCTCTTAATATACTTCTCCCTCATAATAATGTCCCTCCGAATGTCCTTCTCCCTCATAATAATGTCCCTCTTAATATACTTCTCCCTCACAATTATTTCCCTCTTAATATCCTTCTCCCTCATAATAATGTCCCTCTTAATATCCTTCTCCCTCATAATTATGTCCCTCTTAATGTCCTTCTCCCTCACAATCATGTCCCTCTTAATATCCTTCGCCCTCATAATAATGTCCCTCTTAATATCCTTCTCCCTCATAATAATGTCCCTCTTAATATACTTCTCCCTCATAATAATGTCCCTCTTAATATCCTTCTCCCTCACAATAATGTCCCTCTTAATATACTTCTCCCTCACAATCATGTCCCTCTTAATATCCTTCTCCCTCATGTCCCTCTTAATATCCTTCTCCCTCACAATTATGTCCCTCTTAATATCCTTCTCCCTCACAATAATGTCCCTCTTAATATCCTTCTCCCTCACAATAATGTCCCTCTTAATATCCTTCTCCCTCACAATAATGTCCCTCTTAATATACTTCTCCCTCACAATCATGTCCCTCTTAATATCCTTCTCCCTCATGTCCCTCTTAATATCCTTCTCCCTCACAATTATGTCCCTCTTAATATCCTTCTCCCTCACAATTATGTCCCTCTTAATATCCTTCTCCCTCACAATAATGTCCCTCTTAATATACTTCTCCCTCACAATCATGTCCCTCTTAATATCCTTCTCCCTCATGTCCCTCTTAATATCCTTCTCCCTCACAATTATGTCCCTCTTAATATCCTTCTCCCTCACAATTATGTCCCTCTTAATATCCTTCTCCCTCACAATTATGTCCCTCTTAATATCCTTCTCCCTCACAATAATGTCCCTCTTAATATCCTTCTCCCTCATAATAATGTCCCTCTTAATATCCTTCTCCCTCACAATAATGTCCCTCTTAATATCCTTCTCCCTCACAATAATGTCCCTCTTAATATCCTTCTCCCTCACAATAATGTCCCTCTTAATATCCTTCTCCCTCACAATCATGTCCCTCTTAATATCCTTCTCCCTCACAATCATGTCCCTCTTAATATCCTTCTCCCTCATGTCCCTCTTAATATCCTTCTCCCTCACAATTATGTCCCTCTTAATATCCTTCTCCCTCACAATTATGTCCCTCTTAATATCCTTCTCCCTCACAATAATGTCCCTCTTAATATCCTTCTCCCTCATAATTATGTCCCTCTTAATGTCCTTCTCCCTCACAATCATGTCCCTCTTAATATCCTTCGCCCTCATAATAATGTCCCTCTTAATATCCTTCTCCCTCACAATAATGTCCCTCTTAATATACTTCTCCCTCACAATCATGTCCCTCTTAATATCCTTCTCCCTCATGTCCCTCTTAATATCCTTCTCCCTCACAATTATGTCCCTCTTAATATCCTTCTCCCTCACAATAATGTCCCTCTTAATATCCTTCTCCCTCACAATAATGTCCCTCTT
Organism: Podarcis liolepis; assembly: GCF_965112155.1. Taxonomy (NCBI): domain Eukaryota; kingdom Metazoa; phylum Chordata; class Lepidosauria; order Squamata; family Lacertidae; genus Podarcis; species Podarcis liolepis. The sequence continues at coordinate 93,591,095 of NC_139561.1, read as the reverse complement.
AATATCCTTCTCCCTCACAATAATGTCCCTCTTAATATACTTCTCCCTCACAATCATGTCCCTCTTAATATCCTTCTCCCTCATGTCCCTCTTAATATCCTTCTCCCTCACAATTATGTCCCTCTTAATATCCTTCTCCCTCACAATTATGTCCCTCTTAATATCCTTCTCCCTCACAATAATGTCCCTCTTAATATACTTCTCCCTCACAATCATGTCCCTCTTAATATCCTTCTCCCTCATGTCCCTCTTAATATCCTTCTCCCTCACAATCATGTCCCTCTTAATATCCTTCTCCCTCACAATCATGTCCCTCTTAATATCCTTCTCCCTCACAATTATGTCCCTCTTAATATCCTTCTCCCTCATAATAATGTCCCTCTTAATATCCTTCTCCCTCACAATCATGTCCCTCCGAATATCCTTCTCCCTCATAATAATGTCCCTCTTAATATACTTCTCCCTCATAATAATGTCCCTCCGAATGTCCTTCTCCCTCATAATAATGTCCCTCTTAATATACTTCTCCCTCACAATTATTTCCCTCTTAATATCCTTCTCCCTCATAATAATGTCCCTCTTAATATCCTTCTCCCTCATAATTATGTCCCTCTTAATGTCCTTCTCCCTCACAATCATGTCCCTCTTAATATCCTTCGCCCTCATAATAATGTCCCTCTTAATATCCTTCTCCCTCATAATAATGTCCCTCTTAATATACTTCTCCCTCATAATAATGTCCCTCTTAATATCCTTCTCCCTCACAATAATGTCCCTCTTAATATACTTCTCCCTCACAATCATGTCCCTCTTAATATCCTTCTCCCTCATGTCCCTCTTAATATCCTTCTCCCTCACAATTATGTCCCTCTTAATATCCTTCTCCCTCACAATAATGTCCCTCTTAATATCCTTCTCCCTCACAATAATGTCCCTCTTAATATCCTTCTCCCTCACAATAATGTCCCTCTTAATATACTTCTCCCTCACAATCATGTCCCTCTTAATATCCTTCTCCCTCACAATTATGTCCCTCTTAATATCCTTCTCCCTCACAATTATGTCCCTCTTAATATCCTTCTCCCTCACAATAATGTCCCTCTTAATATACTTCTCCCTCACAATCATGTCCCTCTTAATATCCTTCTCCCTCATGTCCCTCTTAATATCCTTCTCCCTCACAATTATGTCCCTCTTAATATCCTTCTCCCTCACAATTATGTCCCTCTTAATATCCTTCTCCCTCACAATTATGTCCCTCTTAATATCCTTCTCCCTCACAATAATGTCCCTCTTAATATCCTTCTCCCTCATAATAATGTCCCTCTTAATATCCTTCTCCCTCACAATAATGTCCCTCTTAATATCCTTCTCCCTCACAATAATGTCCCTCTTAATATCCTTCTCCCTCACAATAATGTCCCTCTTAATATCCTTCTCCCTCACAATAATGTCCCTCTTAATATACTTCTCCCTCACAATCATGTCCCTCTTAATATCCTTCTCCCTCATGTCCCTCTTAATATCCTTCTCCCTCACAATTATGTCCCTCTTAATATCCTTCTCCCTCACAATTATGTCCCTCTTAATATCCTTCTCCCTCACAATAATGTCCCTCTTAATATCCTTCTCCCTCATAATTATGTCCCTCTTAATGTCCTTCTCCCTCACAATCATGTCCCTCTTAATATCCTTCGCCCTCATAATAATGTCCCTCTTAATATCCTTCTCCCTCATAATAATGTCCCTCTTAATATACTTCTCCCTCATAATAATGTCCCTCTTAATATCCTTCTCCCTCACAATAATGTCCCTCTTAATATACTTCTCCCTCACAATCATGTCCCTCTTAATATCCTTCTCCCTCATGTCCCTCTTAATATCCTTCTCCCTCACAATTATGTCCCTCTTAATATCCTTCTCCCTCACAATAATGTCCCTCTTAATATCCTTCTCCCTCACAATAATGTCCCTCTTAATATCCTTCTCCCTCACAATAATGTCCCTCTTAATATACTTCTCCCTCACAATCATGTCCCTCTTAATATCCTTCTCCCTCATGTCCCTCTTAATATCCTTCTCCCTCACAATTATGTCCCTCTTAATATCCTTCTCCCTCACAATTATGTCCCTCTTAATATCCTTCTCCCTCACAATTATGTCCCTCTTAATATCCTTCTCCCTCACAATAATGTCCCTCTTAATATCCTTCTCCCTCACAATAATGTCCCTCTTAATATCCTTCTCCCTCATAATAATGTCCCTCTTAATGTCCTTCTCCCTCATAATAATGTCCCTCTTAATATCCTTCTCCCTCATAATAATGTCCCTCTTAATATTCTTCTCCCTCATAATAATGTCCCTCTTAATATCCTTCTCCCTCATAATAATGTCCCTCTTAATATCCTTCTCCCTCACAATAATGTCCCTCTTAATATCCTTCTCCCTCATAATAATGTCCCTCTTAATATCCTTCTCCCTCATAATAATGTCCCTCTTAATATCCTTCTCCCTCATAATAATGTCCCTCTTAATATCCTTCTCCCTCATAATAATGTCCCTCTTAATATCCTTCTCCCTCATAATAATGTCCCTCTTAATATCCTTCTCCCTCACAATCATGTCCCTCCTAATATCCTTCTCCCTCACAATAATGTCCCTCTTAATATACTTCTCCCTCACAATTATGTCCCTCTTAATATCCTTCTCCCTCATAATTATGTCCCTCTTAATATCCTTCTCCCTCATAATAATGTCCCTCTTAATATCCTTCTCCCTCATAATTATGTCCCTCTTAATATCCTTCTCCCTCACAATAATGTCCCTCTTAATATCCTTCTCCCTCATAATAATGTCCCTCTTAATATCCTTCTCCCTCACAATCATGTCCCTCTTAATATACTTCTCCCTCACAATCATGTCCCTCTTAATATCCTTCTCCCTCACAATCATGTCCCTCTTAATATACTTCTCCCTCACAATTATGTCCCTCCTAATGTCCTTCTCCTTCATAATAATGTCCCTCTTAATATCCTTCTCCCTCATAATAATGTCCCTCTTAATATCCTTCTCCCTCATAATAATGTCCCTCTTAATATCCTTCTCCCTCACAATCATGTCCCTCTTAATATCCTTCTCCCTCACAATTATGTCCCTCTTAATATCCTTCTCCCTCACAATCATGTCCCTCTTAATATACTTCTCCCTCACAATTATGTCCCTCCTAATGTCCTTCTCCTTCATAATAATGTCCCTCCTAATGTCCTTCTCCTTCATAATAATGTCCCTCTTAATATCCTTCTCCCTCATAATAATGTCCCTCTTAATATCCTTCTCCCTCACAATCATGTCCCTCCGAATGTCCTTCTCCCTCCTCACTCTCTTCCAGGCCCACCTCCCTGGCCAGGGCCTGAGGTCCCTCTGGCTCCCTCCCGGACCCCCCAGCCTCTCTTCCCTCCCCTTCCCGCCTCCCGGGGCAGGGAGTTCCCCAGGCTTCCCCCGAGAGGAGACCCACCAGAGCCCGGCAGGCGAAGGCGAGGCCGGAAGGGACGTCAGAGGGGAGGAGGAGGAGCGGCCCGCCTTCCTTTCCTGTCCTCTCTAGGAAGCCAGCTCGGCGCCCCTTAACCCTTCTGTCTCCCGGCGTCGCGCCGGCGCAGAGCTGCTCCATCCGGGACCTGGCGAGCTGCTCCCTCCGAGGGGAAGAGGCCGCACCTGGGCCCGCAAGGGGGGAGGGGAGGGGCATCTGGGCGCGTGTGCGTGGGAAGGGGGAACCCGTGTCCGGGAGGAGGAGCCCGGCTCTCTGCCTGGGGCTGCGATGGGGCGTCTGGGCGGGGGAGAGGGGAGCCTTCCAGGAGGGCGCAGGGGCCAGATGGGGGACCCGGGGTGTCTCTTCTCCGGGGGGGCGAGTCTCTCTTGGGGGCCCCTTGGGGGGGGCTGCGGAGCTGAGAGCCCTGTCCCAGCAAGAGGGGGTCCCGGGGGGGCTGGAGGGGGCAGACATTGCCAGACATGGCGGGGGGGCCATTCTGTGTTGTCCCATCTGCTGCTTTGTGTCTGTATTTCAGCCATAAATGTATGTTCTTGGTGAAGTCGCCTTGGAAGCAACACAGGAGCAGCCAAGGGGGTTTTCCTGGGAAGCCTTTTATTCCCCTCGGGTGACATTGTGTGTTCTGAACACGCTGCCATTCTTATACCCCCAAAATTCCTGCATTCAGTAAGTCTTAGAATTTGGCTTAGACTTGGGTTGCCAGACGCGTGTGGATTAAACGGTGTGTTTGACGCTCCTCATCCTCTGGAATCAGCGTGTCTTCACAGCTCCTTCAACCAGGCAAGGAAGGACGCCTGGATCCAGAATTGGCCCCCACGGTCACTGAGGGCCTCATGGTTGAAACCGTGTTTAGGGGAGACAATCTTACTCGGCTACGAGGGACGCCAGAGAAGAAGGGTTGCCATGTGTCCTCTTTTCCCAGGACACGTCCTCCTTTTCAGGGGTAAAATTTCTGTCCAGGTGGATTTTTGGTCAAAATGTCTCTGGCCAGACGTTCTGGAGGAGACATAACTGGGGGTGGAAGACTTGCGTTCCTCTTCTCTTCTCCTGCCCCCCCCCTCAGTAAAACATCTCACAGCTTCTCTAGCCTACATATAGTAGGAGTATTGAAAGTGAGAGTCATCATCGCATCCTCGTTTTTGCTCCTCACAATCTGCCCACCCTCCCAGAGAAGGGCAACCAAGGAGATGAAGACTCGGTCCTCTTCCTTCTGTGACGGCAGGTTGCTCTTGCTCCTTGTCCGCCTTCCAAAATGAAGAGCAGAATCCTAAAGTTGGAAGGGACCCCAAGGTCCATCTAGGCCAGGGGAGGTAACCTAAGGACCAGGGGCCGGATGCGGCCCAATCGCCTTCTCAATCCGGCCCCCGGACGGTCCGGGAATCAGCATGTTTTTACATGAGTAGAATGTGTCCTTTTACCTAAAATGCATCTCTGGGTTATTTGTGGGGCATAGGAATTTGTTCACCCCCCTCAAAAAATATAGTCCGGCCCCCCACAAGGTCTGCGGGACGGTGGACCGGCCCCCGGCTGGAAAAGCTTGCTGACCCCGGATCTAGGGCTGTTTTTCAATGTCCCAACGCTGCCTGGCACTGGTCCCTCCAAATGCTCTTGTCTGGCTGGTCTTTCTTCTCCCAGTCATGTCAAGGAGCAGCATGGGGGCTAAAAGGAGGAATAAATGGAGGACAATATCCCACTCCCCCCAGAAAAGCTCTTCTTTCTCTTTCTGTGGAGGGTCCAGGCCCCTCTTGAAGGACCTTTGCCTTGCTCCAATCAGGATAAATATTTCCACCCCTTGGGACCCAAATATTTGACTTGCCTTGTTTTGAAAACTGGCATTTTGAAGCTTTGACCATTAGGCCTGCACACCATCACCTTTTACATACTTTATATTTGCTGAGGTAAAATCTCCACCCCCAACATTGCTTGCGGCAGTTCTGCCCTCGCCTGAATCTCCTCCATTTTTAAAGGAAGCATCTCTTTTTCATGGGCCATCTTGGCCTCCCTGTCTCTTTCTTCTTGGGCTCATCTCTCTCTCTCTCTCTCTCTCTCTCTCTCTCTCTCTCTCTCTTTCTGCCTGTATCTCTGCTAGATGAAGGGCAGCTGCCATTCTGGCCTCTTCTCTTTCTTTCTCTCCTTCAACCTTAGACAACTCCAATCTTAGCCTCATCATCTGTAATTCAATATATTAGGATTCTCCTCAGACGCAGCAGCTGGGTCATCCTGAGTCTCTCTGGCTTGGCGCTTGCTGGTCATTTTCTGACAGGAGTTTTTTCTCTTTTTAATCAAATAACTTCACTCCTTTATTAAACTGGTTGTTCTGTGTCTCTGGGTACGTTTCTGTGTGGGTTTTTACTTCGTATCACGGCTCTTTTCCCCCCGGCACCCTTGGCCCGCCCTTCAGGGTTGTCGTTTTGAGACCCCACTTCCTCCCTGGGTTTCCAATTATTACTTTTTCTGGAAGGGACAGAGTATTACTGCTCCCCCTGAGTCTCCTTTGATTTCATCTCCCAAGGTAGAGACTTCAGTTACTGTTTTCAGCCTAAATGAGCAGGAACCTCTTGGAAACATTGCTCTCAACTGATCAGCTGTTTGAGCTCATCTAACTTTCCTCCCATCTGTCCAGAGCTTGGTCAATTCAGCTACCCAGTTGGGCCTAAGTCTCTCCTGGTTTCCTTTTAATTTCACGAAAGGCTTTTTGGCTTTGTTCTGCAGTCAGTCCAAAGCGCACTTTCACTCTCTCCTTAAATGTGAGGGAATCAGAGGTTTCATCCTCTCTGAGATCTGAGTATATTTCACTCAAAATTCCACATATCTGTGGGCGTAAGTGCAGCATCCAGTTTTCCTCAGGAACGTTTAAGTCTGCCAGTCGGCTCAAAACTAAATAGGATCTGTGTGGGTTTTAACTTCCTATCCCACCCCTGCCCCCAATTAATATGTGACAACGCAAGGGCTCTTCCCCCCCCCCCGGCACCCTTGGACCCGTCTTCTCTCTTAAATATAGTGCACCCATCTCACAGAACACAATTCCCACAAATGCCCTCCAACTACCTCAGATTATCTTGTGGGGGACTTGCGTGAGGTAAAACTTACTAATTGGGAGTCTCAGGCAGGATTTCTTCAAATAAACATTAACAATTTTATTTAACAAGGAAGTTTATGACATGAGTGGATAGAACTTATGATATTTCAGTTTACAATTTTATTTCCCTTCAAGGTTTTCTCTGTTGTTTCACACTTAAGACTTTGGCTCTTAACAAGGTGGCACTTTCTGCCAGTTACCCTACTCCCGAGGTACTCCAAGCCAAAGACCCAAGGGATCTCTGGTTTGGGAGTCTTCTCTTTCTAGAAGGATCTCTCCCCTCCTGACTGGGATGAGAGCTCAGCAGCCGGTCTCTTTCCAGCTCCTCCTTCTCCTGGCTCAGCCTCCCAGTTCATTCCTGGCCTGATTTACTCTCCCAGGACACCACACACTGTCCTTCCCACTAAGCTCAGAGACTCCTTTCTCTAGCTGGTGATCTTTTCCTCAGAGCGGATGTTTCCACCCAGAACCAGCTCCTCTCACTCCCCATCTTCCCCACCTCTCTCCGAAGCTCCTAGCCATGGGGGGAACTGGGCCCAGGTCTCCCCACCCCAGCTCCAGGGCTCTTAGTCTCTCCGCCAAACCACATGGGGCGTCTTTGGGTGTAGGATATTCTCCTAGGTGCCCCAACCTGCCACTTCCCCTGAGCTTATTGCAGCCTGATGGCAACCACCAGGCGTGTGTGTCCTGCTTGTTGGCAAGTAAAGCAACACCCCTCCCTGGTTGGGATGGAGGGACTCGCCTCTGGAATGGTGGAAATGACCATCCAGCCATGTAGCTGGTCAGGGGCCCAAGCCCCTCCTGAATCTTCTTCTGAGGGTCTCAGGATGGGTGATGAATTTCGGGGAATTGGATTGGCAGGCAGTGCCCCTCTGCATTTGTCCCTGCCCTGCCCCAGCGCATCATGGCACTTGGAAGCCACTCCTGAGAGGACCTGTTCTCCTCCCCAGCCTCCCTTTGATTCCATGGGCCTTTCAGAGTGGGACCTCCCTTTTCCCCACTGTCTCTCTAGGACACCTGGCTCACAACAAGCCCAGCTTGTCTTCCCAATGTTCCTGTAAGTGAGGAGAAAATGCTTGCCATTTCTGTTTGCCACTGAGCAGTGCTTTGGAGTCACAAGACTCTCTCTACATTCCACACATTCCATACTGTTGGAAGTCTCACGGGAGACGGATGGGATGTTAGTGGTTTCCTGTTCCTTTGTTGTTCAGTTGCTCTCTGCTCTCACAGAGAGAGGATGTATTTTTCTGTCTGCGTAGCTAGATAATAAAACTCCTAGCAATGTAGCCCAAACCTCTCGTCTCTTCCCTGTGCTGGAAACTCTGCTGAATGGGGAATGTGCCTGGAGCCTTATCAGAGGCTCAGGTCGTCAATCACGTTGAGGCGATTCCGGAAGATGAGCTTTATCCGCTCGGTCGAACGGAGATCCCCAGAGGAACTACCAGGGAAGAAGTTCCCTTGAACTCGGTGCAATGAGTTCTGGGCAGACCTGCAGAATTCTCCAGTTCTGGGATCCCACGACACCCCAGATCACTCTCTGTATCTGGGAAGGGACTGCACCAGAGCTGTGAAGTCAAGGAGGGGGAGAAGAGGAGACAAGAAGAGCAAGCTTTCTCTTGGCTAAAAACCAAACACCCCAGAAGGAGCAGGAAAGGCCCAGAGGGGGAGAGGCTCTGCAAGGACATCCCCCTGGCGGGCCTTTTCCTCGCCAGGCTCTCCGGGCACCAGAAAGGCTTTCATTTTGATGCCAAGGACACCCTGAAAGGACTTAGACCAGTCATGACGTGAAGGAGGTATTGAAGGAATAAATCATAATTTGGGTTAGCCACCGGCCATAGCAATAAAACAACAATATGATATACAAAGAAAAATGAATAAAAAGTTATAGAATATACTTTTAAGGGTTCTGAGTAAATAGTCAAACGGTGGATCTTATTCTAATTGCCCCAGCTAAAAACCTTGCAACCTTGGCTCATCTTGATCTGCCAAGAGAAAGGACGCTGTGAAGAAGGTATTAAACACCTTGGCCAAGGACTTGCAAGTCACAGCTCTGGGTACGTAGTAGGAATTCCTATTGGGCACCAGATGTGGCAAAGAACCTGGCTGCAAACTTCACCCTCATATTATTTAAAGTCTCCTAAAATTAAATCTGTATACAGCCGCCACTACTACAGTTTACCTCCAATGTGAATTCTTTGATGGGAAGCAAGACAGGCCCTGTGACTGAAGCTCTTTCCACACTCTTGGCATTAAAAGCGTTCTGAATTCTGTGATGGGTTGTGAGATGGGTGCGCTGGGTGAATTTCTTTCCACACTCCAAGCAGTGATGGGGTTTCTCCCCTGGATAAATTCTTTAGTGGTCAATGAGCTGACGTCTCACTGAATTTCTTTCCACATTCCAAGCACTGATAAGGTTTCTTCCCTGTATGAATTCTCTGATGGGAAGTGAGATTGTGGCTGTGACTGAATTTCTTTCCACACTCCAAGCAGTCATAGGGTTTCTCCTCTGAATGAATTCTCTGATGGGAAGTGAAACGGTCCCTCCAAAAATGAAGGGGAAATGTGTGCGCGCTCTATGGAGAGAATGCAGGCTTTCGTTGAAGCCTGGAGAGCAAGAGGGGTCGGTGCGCACCGTCCCCTCTCACTCTCCAGGCTTCAGGAAGCTATCCACAAGGCTTGGGAGCTCAGCGGAAGTGCCCGACGGGCTCCCAAGGCTTACGGATAGCAGCCTGCACCCCGAAGCCTGGGGCACGCTGCGCTGCACACCCCGGGCTTCGGGCAAATATACGCAAGCCTGGGGAGCCCGGCGGGAACTCCCAAGGCTTTCGGATAGCAGCCTCCAATCCCGACCTGGTTTGGAGGCTGGTGGTAGGGAAAGCAGCACTCCCCCCCCCAGCCCCAAAGAGCAGGTCAAAAGGAACCCAAAGCCTCCAGAGGCTTCGGGTGAACGCACCTTGAACGCACAGAACGCACCTTGACTTAGAGGGGGAGAACAAGAAAAAAATTTTCCCCCTGTTCTCCCCCTCCTATGGTCCAGTGCATCCAATAGAGCGAAAAATACGGTATTCATTGTGTATTTTAATGAAGGGCATTAAGAAACTGGTGTTCTTCAAATCATTCTTCTAATCCTGTGCACAAACATTCCCGTTTGCCACATGGAAGGATCCCTTCTTCTGTCCCTCTGTGCTGTTCTTGCCGGGTGGGGAGTGTTGGGATCCCAGAATGCTGTGTGAGATAGTAAGTCTGCAGGCTTGAGTCTGCTAGCTGATGCAACTGGCTGATGCAATCGGCCTGCAATACTTTCTATGCAAGTGCAGGGTCAGAATGATGTGGGTCAGAATAATGTGCTGTCAGTTGATTGGCTGTCCTTGGTTTGAAAGGGAAACCTGTCCAGCAGTAAAGGTGGTGGTGCAGAGGAGTGTGGTCAGAGAGAGAGAGTCTTCCTCTTTGCCTTAAGGTGCAGCCAGGTACTCGGTTTGACTGTATGAACTGCTCCTGTATTATAGCCTGTAGATATTTGTATATATAGAGCTCACAATAAATATACTGCACTGAAGAACCTGGAACTCTAAGCATTTCTGCTAAAGTGCCACAAAGATTTCGCGACAGGGAGGACCCTCCTGAAGCCCTATAGACATCTCCAAGGTGCGCAGGGGAATGAGAGGGGGGAAGCCCCATTGTGGGACTGATGGGGTGAATCCTGGCCACTCTTTGGTATGGGGTGTGAACTGCTTAGAAGCCTATTTGAGCCTTCAACCCTCCTTCCTTGGCGGTTTCTCCCAGTCCATGACATCCTCTCTCCCCACATGGCCCCTTCCTCCTACCTGCTCTGGGTCCACAGGGGCAGCTTCCCCTCCGCCACCAAGAAAAGATGGACAAGCAGGTCTTGCTGGCCTCGTTACGTCTCCTGCGAGAGAAGAAGGTAAGTGGGAAGCCAAGAGCGCATGCTTCACTCCGAAGGACAACTACAGGTGCGACTTCAAACAAGGAGGAGTTGCCACCTAAATATGGGCGTTTGTACCAATTTCACATACTAGTTGTGCAAAAATACATCTCCCTTTCTCTGGTCTCTTGGCCCCTGTGACTCCCCCCCCCCCCAAAGATTAAACAAATTCATAGATTAGTTTCAAAATCCACATAATGTGACCTGTAATGGTTGGGAAAAGGAGCAATGCAGCAGCTGGCTGGAAAGCAAAACACGAAGGAAATGTTTGGGACTGTACCGTGGGAACAAAGGGACAGTCTATTCACTGTGCTGAGCACCGGATTTAGATCAGAGTGTAATTTGACCTGTACAGGAAGTACAGGAGGTGGAGTTTTGTCTCTCTGCTGTTGGATTTTGGAGAGAGCAGACGCGTTTCTCTGTAATGCTGCAAGGACAGAAATAAAGGCATGTAAATACATTTCTGTCTATCTCTTTCCCCTCCCTGGGGGGAGCAGGGAGCAGGGAAGAGTGGTGTGTTCTTCTCACGCTTGAGGAGGATCGCCGATCGTGACCTGGCCTGTATCCTGCCGGGAGTGCAGACAGGGAGGTCAACCAGGAGATCAAGCCGGGTGCCTGGAGAGTGGCCAGTTTCTCCTGATAAGGCTCAGATTTCCTGACAGTTACTCGTGCATAAACTTTCCTGTTTGAAAGCTTGGCTGCATAGGTTAAACCGTCTTGACTGCACAGCCCATCTCAGCGTGGCTGCCTCAGTCACTAGCAGAATCTGTCTGTGGGCGTTTCTTAAACCTTTGCCAGCATAAAAGCTGTTTGACACCCAATCGTCTCCGCCTCTCATTGCGCGGAAGTCTCCTGCGCAGGGAGGGCGTGGGTAGTGGAGGACCAGTGCTCTCCTCACTGACTTCCAAGGAAGAATCCCGGAGCCCTTCCACCTCTTCTCCCATTTGCTCTCCTGGATCCTTGGTGTTACGCTGATTTCCTTCCCCCTCTATCAAGCTACGTCTCTCCCTTGTGCTGGTACCTTCCCCTGCAGAATTGGAGAGCCTCTCCTTCTCCTGTTGCTCTGATGTCAGTTTCCTGACATGACCAAACAGAGTTTTCCCAGAATCCCCCACTGCTCCCATGGTGAGTTGCAAGGCCTCTTCCTGCTTCAGGGCCAGCTGAGTCTTGCTCATCCATCTCTGTTCCCAGGAGATCGGAAGGAGTCCCTAGGTCTTCTGCCAAGTTCTGCCTGTCCTACTGAGAGGTGCCAGAGAATCCTGTAAAGCAAATGCATTCTTCTACTACCAGATTGATACACAGTCAGGAGAAGAGAAATGTTCCCTGGGCCAGCATGGATGAGTCTGAATCACAGCCCAGACTCGGAGTTCAAGCACTATATTTCCATATTCGTAAGGCAGACTTCTGTCTTTGTTCTGAGGGCAACTCTCTCCCCCTTCAGAAGCATGGCTGACTCCAACTGGGGGGGGGGCCTGGAGCCATCGCTAGCCCTCTGCTCCTCCCTGAATTGGCCTCATCCTCTTCTCAAGCCATCTCTTCCTCCTGTGGCAGGGAGTCCTCAGGAGGACCTCATTCCCCCCCCCCTTTATTCCCTGTGCTCTCCAGGAATGCAGCTCAGTTCCTTTTAACCCTTGCAAGGTGGAGCAAACCAAGCTCACATTCTCTCTCACACTCTTCCAGAAATGGCAGCAGAGTTCAGTGGGTAGAGCATGAGTCTCTTTGATCTCAGGCCCCTGGGTTCGAGCCCCAGGTTGGGCAGAAGATTCCTGGCTGGCTGGGGGTGGGCTAGATGACTTTGGGGGTCCCTCATCATGACTCCCTGGCCCTTGTGGCTGTTCCTCTGAGCCCTTGCAAAGCGGAGCTTGCCCTGCTACCTTCTCTCTCTCTCAGGAGCCAGGGCCCCAGGGGGGTCTTCTTTGGGGGACCCTCCCCTGCAGCCCTGGGACCCCCCATCTCCCCAAGGTGACTCACCGGATCCCAGAAGGCGCCCCCAGGCAGCACTTGTGGAGCAGAGAGACAAAAGCCCGGATGGGGCGGAGCTTGTGCTCTGGGGAGCCTCCTCCCTTTATTCCTCTCGAGGAAGCCAGCTTGGTGCCCCTTAACCCTTTTGCTGGTCAGTCTTTCCCTGCGGAGGAGCCCCAGGCGTGGCGCAGGCGCAGAGCTGCTCCATCGGGGGACTTTGGGGGCCTGGCGAGCTTCTCCCTCCGCGGGGAACAGATTTCTGTACATCTCAAGAGCAACAAGAATGTATTCCTTCCCACCCTTTGCTTGAGAAGTAAAACTCTGCAAGGGTTTGGCTCCAGGGTCCCTTGAGAGAGAGTTGGTTCCGACTCTCTGAGCAAAGAGGAAGGAAAAGGGGGTCCTGTAAGGAGAGGATGAGGGGAAGACCCCCTTTTCTAGGGGTGGGGGAGAGGGATTGGGCTCCCGGGTCAAGAGAGCACCTTGTATCCTGGCACTGAAAAGACACCCTCCCGACACACACACACTTTGTGGCATCTCCTTTTGGCAAAGGGTCAAAACATAGTTCCAACTTGAAAACCACCTCCAGGACCAGGCACCCTCAATGGGCTTTGGACTACAACTCCCAACCGGGCCTGCAAGGAGAAGGCAGGGGGGATGGAAACAGCCGTCCAAAAGGTCCAGCCAGCTCCAGAGGAGACCCAAGGCTGCTCTCCAACGGGGCGCTGCTCCAGGCATCTGAGTTGCCCAGTTCAAGGGAGCTGGCGGGACTAAGAACCGGGGTTCCTGAATTGCAGGGGTTGGACTAGATGAGCCTGGAGTGTCCTCTTCCAGGATTCCTCATCTGGCTGCCAATGCCACATCTGGAATGTCTCCCAAAACTGCCCCCCCTTTCACAAGGAGCTCTCTCTCTCCCCCCCTGTGTCTTAAACTACACTTTGACCGGCAGCCATCTCCAATCTCCTTGCTGGACAATCCCAAACAAAGATGCATTATATTCTCTGAAATATACTCGGAGTCCTGTAGTGATTTCATGCTCTTTATTGCAGCTTGTAAAACAGTGATTTAATCCCCCCAACCTCAATCTTTTATCTACATTATTTACACAATTAGTCCTGTCTGATTGGCCGATTCGGCTTCCCTCCTGGAGCCTGATTGGTCTTTTCCTGCAAGCCAATCAGTTGCTGCATTCTAGGATCCTACTTGTCTTTTGTTCTAGGATCCAAGCTTAGTACTTAACCCCCCTCCCCTCTAAGTTCCCGTTGCGCCCAGGTTAGCGTTCATAGTCGTTGAGGTATGCCGGTCAGCTACGTATGCCTTGTGTGTCTCTGTAGGGGTTCCTGGTTCTGGCTCTTGTTCCAGGGCTGCCGGCTGTGACGGGGTCATTGGGTTGGACACCGCTGGTCCACTCAGTTGTGGTTCTGGTTCCTGTGGCTGCTCGGCCTCGGTCACTTCTGGACTTCCCAGTTCTGCCTCCCTTACCTGCTCCTCCTGCTCTATGGGCATCACCCTTCTGCTATCCCCTTGGGATTCCTCTGTCCAGCCCTCCTTGCAGTTTTCCCCCAGGAATCATCCGGAAGTTCAATAGTCCCAAGAAGGCTTGGAGTTCTGCCTTACCCTTAGGTGCAGGGGCGTCACAATAGTCCTCACCTTGTCCCCAGACAGGCGGACTCCATCTGCGTCTACTGTAAATCCTAGAAAATCCACCTGTTGCACTCCTAGGAGGCACTTTTCCTGCTTCACCTTGAGGCTGGCCATCTGTAAATGGTGCAGAACGGTGCGGAGCCGGTCCCCAAACTCCCCCAGCGTGGCCCCGGTGATCAACACATCATCAAAGAAGGGGGTGACGGCGGGAATTCCTTTGAGGACAGAGTCCATTAGATTTTGGAATATCCCTGGGGCCACGCGGACGCCAAGTTGCAGCCACTTGACACGGAACGCACCCCTGTGCATTACAATCGTCTGTGCTTCCACAGTGGCCTCGTCCACTGGCAACTGCTGATAGGTCTGGGCCAGGGCCAGCTTGCCAATAATCTTGGACGCCGCCAGGGTGGCAAGGACATGGCTGACCATTGGCACCGGTTATGCATGAGCCGTAAGGGCCTTGTTTATGGTAAACTCTGCACGTGGCGTCCATGTCCACGTGGGAGCTGGTGCAGTTCACCCCGGTAATGGCTAACCCCAGTGGCCCAAACCACACCAACCCCAGTAAGCTAACCTTGAGTTTGTGGAAGTCTCCCAGAGGGTGAATGGGGCTGGCCAAACTTGGAGCTGCCACTGGGACACAATTTCCTTAATGTCCATGCCAAGATTATGGACAGGGTTGAGCCTGTATCAAGCTCCAGGCGGCATGTAACATGTAATTTTTTTCCGCATTAGAATGAGGCAGCTGGTATACCTGACAGTCTGTGATCTTTTGCCTTGGTGTGTCAGACCACGGGGCCTGGGACTCTTGGGTCGGCCACCTGGTTCGAGGCGTCGGGCAGGGCCAGTCAGTTGTTGCATTCTAGGATCCTTCTTGCCTATTGTTCTAGGATCCAAGCTTAGAACATAACATTCTCCTTCCTCCATGTCCCTAATTCTTAAATAGGCTTTATTTCAAAACAGGGTGGGGGGGTAGAGATGGCTTAGTCTTCCAAACAATCCTTTATCCATTAGTTAGTAGACAAGCTTCCCAGTGCAAGGAGAGGAAAGCAGACCTCTGAGCCCAGCCTGGCCCCCCACCAAATGCTGCCCGCATGCCTTGAGGCCCCAAGATGAACGGAGGAAGGCCTGGGGGGCAGCTGCTGGCTGGGACTTTGATTGGGGCAGGGTGGGGACACAGGGAGAAGGAGACAGGAAGACCGGCCAGGGGGTTTCACTGGGGGGATTTATTCACATTGGTTTTCTACCCAAAAACCACCACCTTCTTTTCCAGCTTTTCAGACTTCTCCCTTCCTTTCATGGAGACATCTAGTGCTTCTATTTCCTTTGTCAGTGTCTCTGTTTAAGTGGTCAAATTTGTCACCATTTAATGATTTTTATCAATCCGGGCTAATAGCTTCTCCAAATTTAACACAGGCCTGGTGTAAACTGTTTTTGAACTGCCATATTCAAAATCTCCCTCTCCCTTGTTCTCAAAGCAGCCTATTTTCCAGCAGCACCTTTTCAGTTTGTCAAGGTCACAGAATAACTCTTTCCCAAGAGATCCTGTTTCCTACATTTTTCCAGCCCTCCCTCTTCCTTCCAGCCTGATACTCAACACACATAAGCTGTTTAACATAAAATCCAATTTCTCAAATTAAGATTCGAATTAAACAAATGAACCAAATAATTACTTTAAGAGAGGAACCATAAAAAAGAAAAAAAGAATGTGTTTAAGAGCACATAGCAATTTAGATGTCCAGATAAGAGTGGTTGTCTTGCAGGAATCCAATTCTCTTTAAGTGGCTCAGAGTAGAAGAAATATTTTCCTTCAAAGAGAAAAAAACTTGTCCAAACCTGTCTTGATTTTAGCTTTTTCAGCCAGCTCTAAGTACCTTTAAGAGCTCCAATTCTATTTTTAAAAAGAACTTTAAAAATGAGACCAGACTTTCATAAATCCCTCCGATCACACTCTTGGCATTTAAATGGTTTCTGCCCTGTAAGAATTCTCTAATGGGAAGTGAGTTGGGAGCTCTGACGGAAGCTCTTTCCACATTCTAGGCACTGATAGGGTTCTCCCCTGTATGAATTCTTTGATGGGAAGTGAAACTGCGGTTTTGACTGAAGCTCTTTCCATATTCCACACACTGATAGGGTTCTCCCCTGTATGAATCCTTCCCCCCACCAAAAAAATAATTTTTATTAACAGGCCAATCAAATCGCATTAATTGCAAATCACATTAATGCCAAATTACACAGCCAAATTTTTAATTTTTTTGTTGGGGGTACCCATGCTTCGAGCTCAGAAAGGGATCCAAACATCTCTCTTGCTGCTGCTTTAATGTACACAGTTCTGTATTCACATTTATGTTCAATCTTCACTTTGTTATTTTCCTCATCTTGTTGTTATTATCATATGTTCCTTTTTGTGATCTCTGATAGTCTCCACAAGCGGGTTGAAAACAAACGTTGTTATATCCTGTGTGGATTTTGCACTCCTCCAAGAGCCATATCAAGAAAGACAGACGCCATTTCCGCACCTCCGTACAAAGCATTCTCAAAGTCTGTCCGTTAACTTCCACAGGCCAGCCAGTCTTCCTCAATTTTCTCAGGGGGCCCTGCCAGGTCAAACTCACAGTCCGATATAATAACAAACCATGGTCCTCCTCCCCCTCGATCTTCCTGTGGCCGGGCCTGCCGTAACAAATCTCTTTTTATAACTGTGTCACAAAGAGGTTCCATTCCTTTCCTGATGTTCCCACTAGCCAGGTCTTTGATTAGTAATTTATTTCCACGCAGTTCTTAATCATCCTGCTTGTAATCAGTAATTGCAACGGTTCTTTCTTGGGGGGAGGGTTATGGGGTACTCACATAAGATAAAAAAGAAAAGTTTTTTCCTCCCCCCTTTTCAGCCCCGCTCCGACATACCAATCCTTTGATGAATCTTCTTCTTGATTTATTGTTGAATCCAGCCCGTCGCTCCACTTCACAGAGATCACTTTAATTAGCAGTCTTAACTCCCGATCTTCGCTCAAAATATGTGCATTTGCTTCTAATTGTTTATTTTGAGCTCCTGCAACCAGGTGTGCAATGAGAGACAGCGTCCGGGAGAGCCGTGCCACACAAGGGCTGTGTGCCTAGTGCCCTCACCCCCTTCTTTCGGATCAGGGAGTGATTTATGGCAACCACAGGCAAGGGCAGTGTTCCCCATTCCCTTGGGGTAACAAGGGAGGCTGCATACTCCCATATCAGCCTCTTAATTTCCTCATGTGAGACGGAGAGATGGTATTGTCGGCCATCTTCCAATGAGCCCCTAGAGGCCCCCTCTCCCCTGTATGAATCCTTTGATGGGAAGTGAGATGGGCCCTCTGATTAAAGCTCTTTCCACATTCCATGCACTGATAGGGTTTCTCCCCTGTATGAATCCTTTGATGGGAAGTGAGATGGGCACTCCGATTGAAGCTCTTTCCACATTCCATGCACTGATAGGGTTTTTCCCCTGTATGAATTCTTTGATGTGAAGTGAAACTGTGCTTTCTAATGAAGCTCTTTCCACATTCCACACACTGATAGGGTTTTTCCCCTGTATGAATTCTTTGATGGGCAGTGAGATGGGAGCCCTGACTAAAGCTCTTTCCACATTCCATGCACTGATATGGTTGCTCCCCTGTATGAATTCTACGGTGGGCAGTGAGATTGTACCTGTGACTGAAGCTCTTTCCACATTCCACACACTGAAAGGGTTTCTCCCCTGTATGAATTCTACGATGGGAAGTGAAACTGCGGTTTTGACTGAAGCTCTTTCCACATTCCATGCACTGATAGGGTTTTTCCCCTGTATGAATTCGACGATGGGAAGTGAGATCGTGGCTGTGACTGAAGCTCTTTCCACACTCCAAGCAGAGATATGGTTTCTCCCCTGTATGAATTCTACGATGGGAAGTGAGATTGTGGCTGTGACTGAAGCTCTTTCCACACTCCAAACAGTAATATGGTTTCTCCCCTGTATGAATTCTACGATGGGAAGTGAGATTGTGGCTGTGACTGAAGCTCTTTCCACATTCCACGCACTGATATGGTTTCTCCCCTGTATGAATTCTTTCATGGGACGTGAAACTGCAGTTTTGACTGAAGCTCTTTCCGCATTCCACGCACTGATAGGGTTTCTCCCCTGTATGGATCCTTTGATGGGAAGTGAGATGGGCACTCTGATTGAAGCTCTTTCCACATTCTACACACTGAAAGGGTTTCTCCCCTGTATGAATCCTTTGATGGGAAGTGAGCTTGGCCCTGTGATTGAAACTCTTTCCACATTCCAAACACTGATAGGGTTTCTCCCCTGTATGAATCCTTTGATGGGAAGTGAGATGGGCACTCCGATTGAAGCTCTTTCCACATTCCACGCACTGATACGGTTTCTCCCCTGTATGAATTCTTTGATGGGCAGTGAGATGGGAGACCTGACTGAAGCTCTTTCCACATTCCAGGCACTGATATGGTTGCTCCCCTGTATGAATTCTACGGTGGGCAGTGAGACTGTACCTGTGACTGAAGCTCTTTCCACATTCCAAGCACTGAAAGGGTTTCTCCCCTGTATGAATTCTACGATGGGAGGTGAGAGAGGAGCTATCAGTGAAGCTCTTTCCACATTCCACGCACTGATAGGGTTTCTCCCCTGTATGAATTCTACGATGGGAAGTGAGATCGTGGCTGTGACTGAAGCTCTTTCCACACTCCAAACAGTGATATGGTTTCTCCCCTGTATGAATTCTACGATGGGAAGTGAGATTGTGCTTGTGACTGAAGCTCTTTCCACACTCCAAGCAGTGATATGGTTTCTCCCCTGTATGAATTCTACGATGGGAAGTGAGATGGGCACTCCGAGTGAATTTCTTTCCACATTCCAAGCACTGATAGGGTTTCTTCTCAAGGGGATTTCTTTGATGGGAAGTGGAATGGGAGCTCTGACTGAAGCTCTCTCCACAGTCTGAATCCTGATATGGCTCCTCCACTGTGTGGATTTTGTTGTCGTCTCCCTTGTTTTTCATTTCCAATTCATCACGACCTGAAACTAAGAGTCAAACGGATTAGAGTCTCAGGAAGAAGTGCAGCCCCAAATTACGGAACAATGCTAATTAATGCTTGGGACAGAGAAAGAACTGAAGGGAGTTAGATGTTATAATGTTCCTTTTGTTCTGTAAAAATGTCTAGTTTCGTATACAAATCAAGTTGAATATTATATGTTTTCTCTCTTTAGTTTTTAAAAGTACAGCTTAACCTGGTAATGTCATTTTGTTCAAATTTAAATATGGATCTGTACTATCTTCATAAATAAAATGTGCTTTTATTATTATTTAAAAGGTGGCCAAAGTGGGAAAGTTCCCTGTCCAAAATTAAGATATACAGTGGTACCTCGGGTTACATACGCTTCAGGTTACATACGCTTCAGGTTACATACGCTTCAGTTTACAGACTCTGCTAACCCAGAAATAATGCTTCAGTTTAAGAACTCTGCTTCAGGATAAGTACAGAAATCATGCCCCGGCGGCGCGGCGGCAGCAGGAGGCCCCATTAGCTAAAGTGGTGTTTCTGGTTAAAAAAAGTTTCATGTTAAGAACGGACCTCCGGAATGAATTAAGTACTTAACCCAAGGTACCACTGTATTCAATATGCTAAGTTGTTCAATATACAGTAATAAATCTAAACAAATTTTAAGAGCTTGAGAAATATTTGGGAACATTGACTCTGGACTGACTTGGTCATAGTCAGCTACCTTGTGGTGGGCAATGTAAGAGTAGGGGAATAAAAATGGCAAATGTGAACTTCTGTGTGCTGAAAAACACTTTGTATATTGAACAAATGTGTGTAGCAGCTGCCAAATTTAAATTTCTTTAGTGGCTAAAAATTTAATGATGATGTGCTTCACCTTAAACCAATTAGGATGTTGTCAGGGTTGCTTCCAGATCCTAGCTCACAGAGGATCACGCTAGCCAGCGATCATTAAATAAAAGTCTTTATTGAGTTACAGTTTCCATTCTCAAGCTGCTGCGTGCAACTCTACGTCTTATGCTTAGATCGGCGAAGCTTCGTCTGAATCTCCGCCCCTTGTACACCAACTCAATATCCTACCCCTGCTCCACCTTTTCCGCCTGACTGTTCTTCTCTGGGTCCCTCTGCCCCCCGGGGTCTCTTCCTTCCGGGATTCTTCTGACGCTGACCCCCCGGACCCTCCTGTCTCCTTGCGCCGGGCTTTAGGACCTGGCTCCCTTTCCGGGCTGCCTACTGCGCCACCTTCCTGTGCATTTGAACTTGGCGCGCGCGCCCAACCTTCCACTTTCCGTCTAACCGTCTCTTCGCTCCCCGATGGAGGTGTGGCCACTCCTGACTCGTGCCCTCCCTCCTGTTGTGAGCTGCCAGCGCTTGATCCCTGGCGCCCTTCCTCTTCCCTGCTCTCTGGCGGTGACGCTGGTCCCGATTTCCAACTGCTCCCCTCTGAGTCCCCTCTGGCTCTATCTTCCTGGGGTGTCCCCCTAGTCTCCCCCCTTGCCCTGGCCACTGGTGCTCCTTTCTGTGAATCTTCTGATTCACTGGAAAGACTCGGAGATCTCGGGTCGTCGTCATCACTCATCTTTTCTTCTGCCTCCTTCCCCTCGCTCTCTGTTTCCTCCCTTGCCCTCGCCTCTGCTCCTGAACCCCTGACATCCATCCCCCCCTCGAAGCCCCCTCTTCCCCCCTCCCCTCCTTCCGGTGCGGGAGCTGGGTGCTGCCGTGTCAAGGGGACGAATGTCGGGTACAGTTCGCTTCCCGTGGCGGGCCTCCATCTGAAGTCTTCCGGTTCTTCCTCCCTGCTCTCGTCGGCGACGGTCACCTCTGCTTCCATCTCTGTGCCGCCGTGCTCGAAACCCGGGTCGTCCCCGAAAACGTCCATGTCCGTCTCTCCCTCGCTTCCTTCTGGAGACGTTGCTCGTCCTGGACCCTCCAGCCACTTTCTGCGCCACTGCTCCTCTGGTCGATCATCCCACCAATACGAGGGTTCTGAAGCAGATCCCGAGGGTGACCCCTCCGGGGAACGGGCGTCTCGTGTCGGTTCCTCATCCGAGTCGAACCCCCGGAACGTGCTGGCTGAAAGCGTGGGCGTAAAAAGCCAGTCGTCGAAAAAGTCTGCCGGCATTGGCCTATGTGGGAAGAGGGCATGAAACTCTTCCTTGAGCAGAGGTTCGTCTAAAGCGTAGCCCGGCACCCAGCTGTTGGCACTGGCCGGGGTGCCCTCCTTAGCGAGAAGGTATTCTACCCCCTCTTCCCCCCATCTGGAGTCCAAAATCTCCGTGACTTCGTTGATGCGCACCTCCTGTGCCACTCCCCTTTGCCCGGTTCTCTCTCGGAGCGGACTCGGCGCCGTTCCTGGTTCCTGAAACCTGTGCGGTGCCTTGTAGGGAGTGAGCACCGATCTGTGGAACACCGGATGCATCCTGGAGCCCTCCGGAAGCGCCAGCCTGAAAGCCACCGGGTTGACCTGCTCTTCGACTTGGTAGGGCCCCAGTTGTTTATGCCCTAGTTTCTTCTTCGCCAACGACCTGGCCGGCACTGCTTGGGCTGCTAACCAGACCCAGTCTCCCACATGGATCTCTTCGCCAACCCTTCTGTGTTTGTCCGCTTGTACCTTGTATGCGTGTTTAGCCAGCTCCAGGTGCCGCCGCAGCTGATCGTGGACCTCCTGCAACTCCGACGCGAACGCATCTGCTGTCTGCGGCTCCCCCTCCCCCAGTCTTTCCAGTCCCGGGAAGGTTCTGGGGTGCCTCCCGTTGTTGGCGAAGAACGGCGTGACCCCCGTGGACACGTGCTTCGTGTTGTTGTAGGCGAACTCGGTGAGAGGCAGGTAATCCACCCACGTCGCAGGCTGTTGATTCGCATAGCATCTCAGGTACTGCTGCATGATGGCATTGACCCGCTCCGCTTGCCCGTTGGTCTGCGGGTGTCTAGCCGACGCCAGGTTGATCTTGATGTTCAGGAAGCCCATCAGCTTCTGCCAGAAGTTCGAGATGAACTGTCGCCCTCGGTCGGACAGAATAGACCGCGGCAGACCGTGAACCTTGAACACGTGATCTATGAACAGTTTGGCGGTTTGTTCCGCCGTGGCCACCTTCGCACACGGAATGAAATGTGCCATCTTGGAGAACAAGTCCACCATCACCAGCACAGCCGTCTTGCCCCTCGAGCTGGGCAGATCCGTGACAAAGTCCAGGGCCACTCTCTCCCATGGGTCGCACGGAGTTTGCAGCGGTTCCAGCAGTCCGGCCGGCGGTCTGTGTACTGGTTTGGCCCTCTGGCAGGTGTCACACCTCGCCCCGTAGTCCGCGACTTCCCCTCTCATTCCGGGCCACCAGAAGTCTCTGGCGACTAATTCCACCGTCTTCTCCTTGCCAAAGTGCCCGGCAGTGGGCGCGTCGTGCAGCTGCTGCAGTACCTTGGCGCGAAGTTCGTCTCCCGGCACGTAGATGGCCCCTTTATGGAGGAGCAATCCATCTCGCAGTTGGAACTCGTCGGTCGCTGCCGTGCCCCTGTGCACCTCTGCCATCTTTGCTTGCGCGAAGGAGTCATCCTGCAACGCTCGTCGCACCGCCTCCAGGTCAACTGTTGCCGCAGCGCACGCCCACACTGTCGGTGCGAAGATGTGCATGGCGGTCGCTGGCGTTGCCTCCTCCAGATACTGTGGCTTACGGGAGAGAGCATCCGCCATGATGTTGGTGTCCCCCGGGACATACTCTATTCGGAAGTCGAAGTTCGCAAAGAACTCAGCCCAACGTATTTGCCTCTGGTTCAGGAACTGTGCCGTGCGCCAGTGCTCCAGATTCTTGTGGTCTGTGCAGACCTGCACCGTGTGCTTGGCTCCGATCAGGAAGTGCCTCCATGCTTTGAATGCTGCATGAATGGCCAGCAACTCCCTGTCCCAGATGGTGTAGTTCTGTTCGGACTTGCTGAGCTTCCTGGAGTAAAACGCTCCCGGCCTCCAAACCCCCTGCGGGTCCTTCTGCAGCAGGACTGCTCCGACGGCTCTGTCTGAGGCGTCTGTTTCAACCCTCATCGGCCTGCTGGGGTTGACATGAAGCAGCTGTTCTTCCGACGCGAAGAGACGCTTGAGTGCCTGAAAGGACTGCTCTGCCTGCGCTGTCCAGATGAACTTCTTTTTCTTGGAGCTGAGCGTGTCCGTGATGGCCGCTGTCTGCATAGCAAAGCCTTTGATAAACTTGCGATAGAAGTTCGCGAAGCCGACAAACCGTTGGACCTCCTTCCGGTTGCGTGGGCTTTTCCAATCCAACACCGCTCGAACCTTGGCGCTGTCCATGGCGAGCCCCTTGTCAGACAACTTGTAGCCCAGGAAATCCACCTCCGTTACGTCGAATTGGCACTTCTCCAGCTTGGCGTAAAGCCTATGTTGCTGTAGCCTGCTCAGCACTTTCCTGACGTGTCTGTCATGCTCCTGCTGCGATTCCGAGAAGATCAGGATGTCATCCAAGAAACAGACGCACGTCTTGTAGAGGAGCCCCGCCAACACGTGATGCATGAAAGCTTGAAAAACGTGGGAGCCATTTTGCAATCCAAAAGGCATAACTCTATATTCGTAGGTGCCCAGGGGCGTGAACATGGCTGTCTTCCACTCATCTCCCTCCCGCATGCGAATGAGGTTGTACGCCCCTCGCAGGTCCAACTTGGTGAACACGCTGCCCTTGCGTACTTTTGCGAGGAGGTCGTCGATTCGGGGCATGGGGAAGTCCGATGGCTTGGTCACACTGTTCAAAATGCGGTAGTCCACTACGAGTCTTTTTTGGGGCGTGTCTCGCTTCTTAACAAAGAATACCGGACTGCCCCCCGCTGCCTTGGACTCTCGGATGAAACCGCGCTCCAAATTATGATCTATGAACTCCTTGAGTTCCTGCAGTTCGTCCTCAGACATGGAATACAGCTTCCCTTTGGGCAGCGCCGCCCCCGGCAGCAGGTCAATTTTGCAGTCATATGGTCTGTGGGGGGGTAGCCTGTCTGCCTCCTTCTCGCAGAAAACCTCCAAAAATTCTGCGTACTTGTGGGGAACCGCTTGCAGCGTGCCGAGCTGCAGCTGTGACTCCTCTTCCTCCCCTTCCTGCCGGGGCACGATGCAGTGTTCAGCGCAAAAGGAAGAGCCGAAGGTCAGCTGCCTCTGGTACCAAGCCAGCGTCGGGCTGTGCTTGTCCAGCCAACTCATGCCCAATACAATGGGCGTGTCCGATAGTTGAGTGACGTTGAAGCTGATGACTTCCCTGTGATTCCCAAGTCGCATCACCATTGGTGGCGTCTGCTTCACCACTTGCCCCCCCAGCAGCTCCCTGCCACCCACCGTGACAACCTGCAGGGGCAGCGTGGCAGGCAGCAACTGTATAGCGTGCCGGTCGACAAAGTCCTGCCCTATAAAGTCCGCATTGCTTCCTGAGTCAATGGTGATTGGCACGTCCATGGTGATTCCATTGGGCAGCTGGAGAGATGCGGTGAGCCTTACTACTGGTTTGGGCGGGAGGGGGTCCATGGGCTGTAAAATCTCTGGGGACTGCTTCACTGAGACGTCTGGCTGGGCCCCAGTGCCTCTTCCTCCAGCCAGACTGCGTCGTTTCCCTGCTGTGGTTCTCCTTGCTGCGTTGCTGCAGTTACCATTGCTGAGGCTGCAGTGTGCTTGTGGAGCCTCCGGGGACACTCTTTCGCCATATGCCCTGGCTCTTCACAGATGTAACACTTCCTGTTCCCTCTAGGAGGCTTCCCTTTCACTGTTGCCGGTGCTAGGGCTCTGGCTGCTGACTGAGCCCTTGCACCTCCCACCTCCATAGGTTCTGCCCCTCCTCCGGGCGGAGGCGTGGATTGCGCACGCGCTGCTTCTCTGGGAAGGAAGGAGGAGCCCCTGGCTGGTTCGCGCCCTCCACGCCCTTCGTCCCTGCTCCACGGACGTTCTTCCAGCCGCACCCCCACCGCCAGCGCCCTCTGAACGATCTCCTGCGTGGTCCGGGGTCTCTCCCCCCTCGCAATTTCATCTTTAACCGAGCTGTGCAATCCCTCCCAAAACAGGTCTCTTACAGGGGCCGAATCTCTGTCCCATTCCAGGGCACTGACCAAAGCGAAAAAGCGGGCATGGTACTGCCTTACGCTGGCCCTCCCTTGCCTTAGTCCATGCACCTCCTTCCGGGCAAGATCCACGTCAATGCTTGATAAAAAACACCCATCCATCGCTTTAATAAAGGCATCCGCATTTTGGAGCGCCGGATCCTTATCTCTCCACAAATTGCGCAGCCATGCTTTAGCGTCTCCATGCAAATGGGACATGATGAACCCCACCTTCTCTTCTTCATCTCTAAAGTCTTTGTGCAGCAGTTGCAGTGCACACATTACATCTGCTCTAAAGTTGGGGTACTGTTGCAAATTCCCATCGAAGTGAGAGACCAGACCGCCTGTGCGTCTCCCCAACCCAATCCCCTCTGGTTTGGGTGTCTGTTGCCCTTGCTTCGTAAGCACTTCCAACCTGACCTGGAGATCCCTGTAGGCGGCAGCTGCGTCCTCCTCTCTCTTCCTGAATGCCAGAGCCTCGGCATTCAGTCGTGACACTGCTTCTCTGAGTTCTGCTATTTGCTGTTCGGCCGTCATATTGTCTGCCGTTCGTGAGCTCGCTAGTAGGCACCCGCTTTCTCTCCTCTCCGCGAGGCCGTGGATGCCCACAATTTAAGGGGACGAAGCTTACTGTCAGGGTTGCTTCCAGATCCTAGCTCACAGAGGATCACGCTAGCCAGCGATCATTAAATAAAAGTCTTTATTGAGTTACAGTTTCCATTCTCAAGCTGCTGCGTGCAACTCTACGTCTTATGCTTAGATCGGCGAAGCTTCGTCTGAATCTCCGCCCCTTGTACACCAACTCAATATCCTACCCCTGCTCCACCTTTTCCGCCTGACTGTTCTTCTCTGGGTCCCTCTGCCCCCCGGGGTCTCTTCCTTCCGGGATTCTTCTGACGCTGACCCCCCGGACCCTCCTGTCTCCTTGCGCCGGGCTTTAGGACCTGGCTCCCTTTCCGGGCTGCCTACTGCGCCACCTTCCTGTGCATTTGAACTTGGCGCGCGCGCCCAACCTTCCACTTTCCGTCTAACCGTCTCTTCGCTCCCCGATGGAGGTGTGGCCACTCCTGACTCGTGCCCTCCCTCCTGTTGTGAGCTGCCAGCGCTTGATCCCTGGCGCCCTTCCTCTTCCCTGCTCTCTGGCGGTGACGCTGGTCCCGATTTCCAACTGCTCCCCTCTGAGTCCCCTCTGGCTCTATCTTCCTGGGGTGTCCCCCTAGTCTCCCCCCTTGCCCTGGCCACTGGTGCTCCTTTCTGTGAATCTTCTGATTCACTGGAAAGACTCGGAGATCTCGGGTCGTCGTCATCACTCATCTTTTCTTCTGCCTCCTTCCCCTCGCTCTCTGTTTCCTCCCTTGCCCTCGCCTCTGCTCCTGAACCCCTGACATCCATCCCCCCCTCGAAGCCCCCTCTTCCCCCCTCCCCTCCTTCCGGTGCGGGAGCTGGGTGCTGCCGTGTCAAGGGGACGAATGTCGGGTACAGTTCGCTTCCCGTGGCGGGCCTCCATCTGAAGTCTTCCGGTTCTTCCTCCCTGCTCTCGTCGGCGACGGTCACCTCTGCTTCCATCTCTGTGCCGCCGTGCTCGAAACCCGGGTCGTCCCCGAAAACGTCCATGTCCGTCTCTCCCTCGCTTCCTTCTGGAGACGTTGCTCGTCCTGGACCCTCCAGCCACTTTCTGCGCCACTGCTCCTCTGGTCGATCATCCCACCAATACGAGGGTTCTGAAGCAGATCCCGAGGGTGACCCCTCCGGGGAACGGGCGTCTCGTGTCGGTTCCTCATCCGAGTCGAACCCCCGGAACGTGCTGGCTGAAAGCGTGGGCGTAAAAAGCCAGTCGTCGAAAAAGTCTGCCGGCATTGGCCTATGTGGGAAGAGGGCATGAAACTCTTCCTTGAGCAGAGGTTCGTCTAAAGCGTAGCCCGGCACCCAGCTGTTGGCACTGGCCGGGGTGCCCTCCTTAGCGAGAAGGTATTCTACCCCCTCTTCCCCCCATCTGGAGTCCAAAATCTCCGTGACTTCGTTGATGCGCACCTCCTGTGCCACTCCCCTTTGCCCGGTTCTCTCTCGGAGCGGACTCGGCGCCGTTCCTGGTTCCTGAAACCTGTGCGGTGCCTTGTAGGGAGTGAGCACCGATCTGTGGAACACCGGATGCATCCTGGAGCCCTCCGGAAGCGCCAGCCTGAAAGCCACCGGGTTGACCTGCTCTTCGACTTGGTAGGGCCCCAGTTGTTTATGCCCTAGTTTCTTCTTCGCCAACGACCTGGCCGGCACTGCTTGGGCTGCTAACCAGACCCAGTCTCCCACATGGATCTCTTCGCCAACCCTTCTGTGTTTGTCCGCTTGTACCTTGTATGCGTGTTTAGCCAGCTCCAGGTGCCGCCGCAGCTGATCGTGGACCTCCTGCAACTCCGACGCGAACGCATCTGCTGTCTGCGGCTCCCCCTCCCCCAGTCTTTCCAGTCCCGGGAAGGTTCTGGGGTGCCTCCCGTTGTTGGCGAAGAACGGCGTGACCCCCGTGGACACGTGCTTCGTGTTGTTGTAGGCGAACTCGGTGAGAGGCAGGTAATCCACCCACGTCGCAGGCTGTTGATTCGCATAGCATCTCAGGTACTGCTGCATGATGGCATTGACCCGCTCCGCTTGCCCGTTGGTCTGCGGGTGTCTAGCCGACGCCAGGTTGATCTTGATGTTCAGGAAGCCCATCAGCTTCTGCCAGAAGTTCGAGATGAACTGTCGCCCTCGGTCGGACAGAATAGACCGCGGCAGACCGTGAACCTTGAACACGTGATCTATGAACAGTTTGGCGGTTTGTTCCGCCGTGGCCACCTTCGCACACGGAATGAAATGTGCCATCTTGGAGAACAAGTCCACCATCACCAGCACAGCCGTCTTGCCCCTCGAGCTGGGCAGATCCGTGACAAAGTCCAGGGCCACTCTCTCCCATGGGTCGCACGGAGTTTGCAGCGGTTCCAGCAGTCCGGCCGGCGGTCTGTGTACTGGTTTGGCCCTCTGGCAGGTGTCACACCTCGCCCCGTAGTCCGCGACTTCCCCTCTCATTCCGGGCCACCAGAAGTCTCTGGCGACTAATTCCACCGTCTTCTCCTTGCCAAAGTGCCCGGCAGTGGGCGCGTCGTGCAGCTGCTGCAGTACCTTGGCGCGAAGTTTGTCTCCCGGCACGTAGATGGCCCCTTTATGGAGGAGCAATCCATCTCGCAGTTGGAACTCGTCGGTCGCTGCCGTGCCCCTGTGCACCTCTGCCATCTTTGCTTGCGCGAAGGAGTCATCCTGCAACGCTCGTCGCACCGCCTCCAGGTCAACTGTTGCCGCAGCGCACGCCCACACTGTCGGTGCGAAGATGTGCATGGCGGTCGCTGGCGTTGCCTCCTCCAGATACTGTGGCTTACGGGAGAGAGCATCCGCCATGATGTTGGTGTCCCCCGGGACATACTCTATTCGGAAGTCGAAGTTCGCAAAGAACTCAGCCCAACGTATTTGCCTCTGGTTCAGGAACTGTGCCGTGCGCCAGTGCTCCAGATTCTTGTGGTCTGTGCAGACCTGCACCGTGTGCTTGGCTCCGATCAGGAAGTGCCTCCATGCTTTGAATGCTGCATGAATGGCCAGCAACTCCCTGTCCCAGATGGTGTAGTTCTGTTCGGACTTGCTGAGCTTCCTGGAGTAAAACGCTCCCGGCCTCCAAACCCCCTGCGGGTCCTTCTGCAGCAGGACTGCTCCGACGGCTCTGTCTGAGGCGTCTGTTTCAACCCTCATCGGCCTGCTGGGGTTGACATGAAGCAGCTGTTCTTCCGACGCGAAGAGACGCTTGAGTGCCTGAAAGGACTGCTCTGCCTGCGCTGTCCAGATGAACTTCTTTTTCTTGGAGCTGAGCGTGTCCGTGATGGCCGCTGTCTGCATAGCAAAGCCTTTGATAAACTTGCGATAGAAGTTCGCGAAGCCGACAAACCGTTGGACCTCCTTCCGGTTGCGTGGGCTTTTCCAATCCAACACCGCTCGAACCTTGGCGCTGTCCATGGCGAGCCCCTTGTCAGACAACTTGTAGCCCAGGAAATCCACCTCCGTTACGTCGAATTGGCACTTCTCCAGCTTGGCGTAAAGCCTATGTTGCTGTAGCCTGCTCAGCACTTTCCTGACGTGTCTGTCATGCTCCTGCTGCGATTCCGAGAAGATCAGGATGTCATCCAAGAAACAGACGCACGTCTTGTAGAGGAGCCCCGCCAACACGTGATGCATGAAAGCTTGAAAAACGTGGGAGCCATTTTGCAATCCAAAAGGCATAACTCTATATTCGTAGGTGCCCAGGGGCGTGAACATGGCTGTCTTCCACTCATCTCCCTCCCGCATGCGAATGAGGTTGTACGCCCCTCGCAGGTCCAACTTGGTGAACACGCTGCCCTTGCGTACTTTTGCGAGGAGGTCGTCGATTCGGGGCATGGGGAAGTCCGATGGCTTGGTCACACTGTTCAAAATGCGGTAGTCCACTACGAGTCTTTTTTGGGGCGTGTCTCGCTTCTTAACAAAGAATACCGGACTGCCCCCCGCTGCCTTGGACTCTCGGATGAAACCGCGCTCCAAATTATGATCTATGAACTCCTTGAGTTCCTGCAGTTCGTCCTCAGACATGGAATACAGCTTCCCTTTGGGCAGCGCCGCCCCCGGCAGCAGGTCAATTTTGCAGTCATATGGTCTGTGGGGGGGTAGCCTGTCTGCCTCCTTCTCGCAGAAAACCTCCAAAAATTCTGCGTACTTGTGGGGAACCGCTTGCAGCGTGCCGAGCTGCAGCTGTGACTCCTCTTCCTCCCCTTCCTGCCGGGGCACGATGCAGTGTTCAGCGCAAAAGGAAGAGCCGAAGGTCAGCTGCCTCTGGTACCAAGCCAGCGTCGGGCTGTGCTTGTCCAGCCAACTCATGCCCAATACAATGGGCGTGTCCGATAGTTGAGTGACGTTGAAGCTGATGACTTCCCTGTGATTCCCAAGTCGCATCACCATTGGTGGCGTCTGCTTCACCACTTGCCCCCCCAGCAGCTCCCTGCCACCCACCGTGACAACCTGCAGGGGCAGCGTGGCAGGCAGCAACTGTATAGCGTGCCGGTCGACAAAGTCCTGCCCTATAAAGTCCGCATTGCTTCCTGAGTCAATGGTGATTGGCACGTCCATGGTGATTCCATTGGGCAGCTGGAGAGATGCGGTGAGCCTTACTACTGGTTTGGGCGGGAGGGGGTCCATGGGCTGTAAAATCTCTGGGGACTGCTTCACTGAGACGTCTGGCTGGGCCCCAGTGCCTCTTCCTCCAGCCAGACTGCGTCGTTTCCCTGCTGTGGTTCTCCTTGCTGCGTTGCTGCAGTTACCATTGCTGAGGCTGCAGTGTGCTTGTGGAGCCTCCGGGGACACTCTTTCGCCATATGCCCTGGCTCTTCACAGATGTAACACTTCCTGTTCCCTCTAGGAGGCTTCCCTTTCACTGTTGCCGGTGCTAGGGCTCTGGCTGCTGACTGAGCCCTTGCACCTCCCACCTCCATAGGTTCTGCCCCTCCTCCGGGCGGAGGCGTGGATTGCGCACGCGCTGCTTCTCTGGGAAGGAAGGAGGAGCCCCTGGCTGGTTCGCGCCCTCCACGCCCTTCGTCCCTGCTCCACGGACGTTCTTCCAGCCGCACCCCCACCGCCAGCGCCCTCTGAACGATCTCCTGCGTGGTCCGGGGTCTCTCCCCCCTCGCAATTTCATCTTTAACCGAGCTGTGCAATCCCTCCCAAAACAGGTCTCTTACAGGGGCCGAATCTCTGTCCCATTCCAGGGCACTGACCAAAGCGAAAAAGCGGGCATGGTACTGCCTTACGCTGGCCCTCCCTTGCCTTAGTCCATGCACCTCCTTCCGGGCAAGATCCACGTCAATGCTTGATAAAAAACACCCATCCATCGCTTTAATAAAGGCATCCGCATTTTGGAGCGCCGGATCCTTATCTCTCCACAAATTGCGCAGCCATGCTTTAGCGTCTCCATGCAAATGGGACATGATGAACCCCACCTTCTCTTCTTCATCTCTAAAGTCTTTGTGCAGCAGTTGCAGTGCACACATTACATCTGCTCTAAAGTTGGGGTACTGTTGCAAATTCCCATCGAAGTGAGAGACCAGACCGCCTGTGCGTCTCCCCAACCCAATCCCCTCTGGTTTGGGTGTCTGTTGCCCTTGCTTCGTAAGCACTTCCAACCTGACCTGGAGATCCCTGTAGGCGGCAGCTGCGTCCTCCTCTCTCTTCCTGGATGCCAGAGCCTCGGCATTCAGTCGTGACACTGCTTCTCTGAGTTCTGCTATTTGCTGTTCGGCCGTCATATTGTCTGCCGTTCGTGAGCTCGCTAGTAGGCACCCGCTTTCTCTCCTCTCCGCGAGGCCGTGGATGCCCACAATTTAAGGGGACGAAGCTTACTGTCAGGGTTGCTTCCAGATCCTAGCTCACAGAGGATCACGCTAGCCAGCGATCATTAAATAAAAGTCTTTATTGAGTTACAGTTTCCATTCTCAAGCTGCTGCGTGCAACTCTACGTCTTATGCTTAGATCGGCGAAGCTTCGTCTGAATCTCCGCCCCTTGTACACCAACTCAATATCCTACCCCTGCTCCACCTTTTCCGCCTGACTGTTCTTCTCTGGGTCCCTCTGCCCCCCGGGGTCTCTTCCTTCCGGGATTCTTCTGACGCTGACCCCCCGGACCCTCCTGTCTCCTTGCGCCGGGCTTTAGGACCTGGCTCCCTTTCCGGGCTGCCTACTGCGCCACCTTCCTGTGCATTTGAACTTGGCGCGCGCGCCCAACCTTCCACTTTCCGTCTAACCGTCTCTTCGCTCCCCGATGGAGGTGTGGCCACTCCTGACTCGTGCCCTCCCTCCTGTTGTGAGCTGCCAGCGCTTGATCCCTGGCGCCCTTCCTCTTCCCTGCTCTCTGGCGGTGACGCTGGTCCCGATTTCCAACTGCTCCCCTCTGAGTCCCCTCTGGCTCTATCTTCCTGGGGTGTCCCCCTAGTCTCCCCCCTTGCCCTGGCCACTGGTGCTCCTTTCTGTGAATCTTCTGATTCACTGGAAAGACTCGGAGATCTCGGGTCGTCGTCATCACTCATCTTTTCTTCTGCCTCCTCCCCCTCGCTCTCTGTTTCCTCCCTTGCCCTCGCCTCTGCTCCTGAACCCCTGACAGATGTGTTCTTAAATTCTCGACATCACAGAATACAGCAGAAACTTGTCATATCAGTATTATTATTATTAAAGTTTCCTTACAGTGGTACCTCAGGTTACATATGCTTCAGGTTACAGACGCCGCTAACCTAAAAATAGTACCTCGGCTTAAGAACTTTGCTTCAGGATGAGAACAGAAATCGTGCTCTGGCAGTGCAGCGGCAGCAGGAGGCCCCATTAGCTAAAGTGGCGCTTCAGGTTAAGAACAGTTTCAGGTTAAGAACGGACCTCCGGAACGAATTAAGTTCTTAACCCGAAGTACCACAGTACTTAAATGTTACATTATTGTGAGAAGTTACAGGGGACGAGGCAGGGGGCCTTCTCGATAGGGGAACCCACCCTGTGGAACGCCCTCCCATCAGAGGTCAAGGAAATAACTATGCAACTTTTAGAGGACTTCTGAAGGCACCTCTGTATTGGGAAGTTTTTAATGTTTGATGTTTTATTATATTTGTTGGAAGTTGCCCAGAGTGGCTGGGGCAACCCAGTCAGATGGGCAAGGTAAAAATAATAAAATTACCATTATTGTTACTACAGTGTTCACTGCCTGAGATTCAAAAAGCCTGGCTCTGTTTTGGGATGGAGTTTGTTTGGTTCAGTCGTGGAATCTGTGCCATCTCCAATGTCAAGCGACTCTTTGTTCAACCACAGAGAGACAGAAGCAAGAACAAAAGCAGGAAACTTGACTGAAGCTACTTCAACACCTCAAATCACTCTGAATCCTACATTAAGAAGGCCTGGGCACTTCAGACAGCCTGATCATGGTTTTAAATGGCAGAACTGGAGGAAGAATATTCACAGGGAAAACAATCAATAGCCATCCATCCAAGATTTGCTGTGGGAGTGTTAACATCCC
Source organism: Podarcis liolepis (assembly GCF_965112155.1). NCBI lineage: Eukaryota > Metazoa > Chordata > Lepidosauria > Squamata > Lacertidae > Podarcis > Podarcis liolepis. The sequence continues at coordinate 93,557,737 of NC_139561.1, read as the reverse complement.
AGGTGCTGTGGGTGGCGCTGTTGAGCCCCATTGAAATATCAGAGGTTCGTCACATAGAGAGATGTCTTGAATTACAAAGCAGATAGGATGATCCAATAGGGAGCCTTACCGAGAGAGTCCAAGATCCCACGATTCTCCTCCATGACTTCCTTATGGAGAGCTCTCTGGTCAGGATCCAGCAACTCCCACTCCTCGTCTGTGAAATGGACAGCCACATCTTCAAAGCACACTGGACCCTAACAGAACAGGAAAAAGGCTGTCCTCTTAGAGAACATTCACTTGGCTCTGTTGTTTTCTACAGCGGCCAGACCCCTCTCTGCCTTCCTCATCCCTCTCTCCTGCTGCAGCTTCTGCCTCGGAGTCTGGGCTGCTCTCTGCCACAGACTCCCTCTGCTCCCTGAGCCCTCTTCCCTCTCCAGCTTCAGACCCCTCCTCCTCCTCCTCCCAGTCGGCTCCCTCTTCTCTGGCTCCTCCCACCATTCCTCTGCATCCAACTGTGTCCAGCCAGTCTGCATCCAAGCAGTCTTTCCCCACAAGCCTCCTTCCCCCTACCTGATCTGGGTCCACAGCTGCTGCCTCCCCTCCACCACCATGAAAAGATGAAGGAACAGGTCTTGGTGGCATCATTCCGTCACCTGGGAGAGACCAAGGTAAGTGGAAACCGTGAGCGCCTGCTTCTCTCAGAGGTGAAACAGTGCATCTCTACGTACAGATGGGGCTTGTCCAAGTCTCCCCTGCTAGCTTCCGGTTCCGCTCTGCTTTAATGGAGGCAGCGGGAGATCGTTGGAGAAGGAAAAACAAGGATGACTGAGGGTAATTCTCCTTGCAAGTTTCCCGCAGGGACAGGGGGGAACGGGCTTCACTCCCAGTTCGTCTCGGTACCACGTTCCGGCTCCGGCATGGATTGCGAGAGGCAGGGAGGTGCTGAGTGCAAAAGCCCTTCGCCTGCCGAAAACCCTCCTTCGCCACCATTAAGAAGCAGAGGTTCTCCTGCCAATTAGAGCTCAATTTGGACTAATGTACAGGCGTTGCTGGAAGAGATGAGACCATAAACTGTAGAACTGAACCAGCTGCAGTAAACGTCTCCCCTGCTGAGTACATTTGTACATTTGTACCCATTTCATATAATAGTTGTGCAAAAATACATCTCTCCCCCCCCCCGAGCTCTGAGCTCCAGTGTCTTCCCTCAAAAGATGCAAAGAAATCACAGATTAGTTTCAAAACCAAGAGAATGTGACAAAACGGGGGAGAAAACACTCCTTCCTCCCTACCCAGAGGCCTCACTCTGGCGTCCAACGGAGTCTTCTCTGCCTCAGAAGAATCAAGACCCCTTTCTGCCAAAAGATCCTTCCTCTGAAAGAGCAACAAGGATTCAAAACAGAGAATGGGAAGAAGGGTTAGAGAAGGAATGGCAGAGGCAAGCGCTTTCGGGGGACAGAGGTGAAAGCTGCTTCCTGCTTCTGCTAGACTGGTGTCTGGGGTTGGCTGCCAGGACCATGAAACATTGGTCCTCAAGGATCTTCACTGGCTCCCAGAACGTTTCCCAGCACAATTCAAAGTGTTGGCCTCAAAGGCCCAGTATACCCAAAGGAGCGTCTCCATGAACTGAGGTCCAGTTCCGAGGGTCTTCTGCTGATTCCCTCACTGTGGTAAGTGAAGTTACAGGGAACCAGGCAGAAGACCTTCTCCACAGTGGCCCCCACCCTGGGGAATGCCCTCCCATCAGGTCAGAAGGAGATAAGAAAATGCATAACTTTTAGAAGACATCTGATGTCTTCTTATGCTTTTATACGTGCTGGAAGGCACCCAGCCACATGGGTGTCATAAATAATAATATGAAGAAGAAGACGACAAAGAAGGGGGGGGGAAAGGAGATATGTTCCTACATGCTTTCCAAAAAAGGATGGGCCATTAGGAATTGATTTGGGAATACTCTCCCTCCTCTTAGGAGCCCCTTGGGAGTATCCAGAGGAAAGTCTCTCTCACCTGCTGCTCTGCCTGCTTCCTCTCCTCTGCCTGACTCAGGAGGAAACCTTCGGCCAGGGCCACCGCCTGGGAACTGGTCTCCGCTCCGCATTCCCTCACCCAGATCTCCATCTCCAGAGGAAGGACAGCCAGGAACTGCTCCAAGATCACCAGGTCCAGCATCTCAGCTTTCGTGTGCCTTTCTGGCTTCAGCCACTGATGGCAAAGGTGGTAGAGTCGGCTGCAAACCTCTCGGGGTCCTTTGGCCTCTCGGGGTCCCTTGGCCTCCTGGAAGCAGAACTGCCTGAGCTGCTGGCTCTGCACCTCTGAGTGGAGGGTGTCCTCCTCACCCAGGATCTTCTGCACGGAATTTTCCCTGAATCCCCCACTGCTCCCCGTTTCCATGGCATGGCCTCTTCCTGCTTCAGGGCCAGCAGAGTCTTGCTCATCCATCTGGGCTCTCCGGAAGTCTCCAAGAGATTGGAAGGAGCCCCTTGGTCCTCTGCCAAGTTCTAGTGCAAGGTGCAACAAATCCTACGAATCAAACACATTCTTCTATTGTAAGATCAAAGCACAGCCAAGAGAAGAAGAATGTTCCCTGAGCAAGTGTAGGGAGAGAAGGAGGAGGAAGAAGTCATAACTGTGAGTGATAAGTGAGTGAAATCTGGAGCCAGGGCAATAGTGGGGGTCCCTCCCCACCCCACTTCATAGTCCAGAGCTTCACCCCAACCCAGCCATATCTGCTTGGGTGGCTTGGTGAGCAGCAGGGCCCATGTCTAGCTCCAGCCACCGTCCCTTGGGGACTTCCTGCTCTGGATCCGAGGGGACGGTGGCAAGGCCCTCTGGGTGGAACTGCCCTGGAAGACGCCTCGGAAACTGGACTTTCCATCAAATAAAGAATTGTTGCTGTTTAGTCGTTTAGTCCTGAGCGCCTCTTTGTGACCCCCTGGACCAGAGCACGCCAGGCCCTCCTGTCATTCACTGCCTCCCGCAGTTGGGTCAAACAAATAAAGAATTAGGGAGGGAAATGGCCGATATGCGGAAATGTATTAATAGGGAGAGAAGGGAAGCTAAAGCGTTTGCAAGGAGGACGGTTTGTAAGCAGAGGTATTCCTCTACTTCTCCTTCGTGGTCTTTCCCTCTTAATATACTTCTCCCTCATAATTATGTCCCTCCTAATATACTTCTCCCTCATAATTATGTCCCTCCTAATATACTTCTCCCTCACAATAATGTCCCTCCGAATGTCCTTCTATCTCACAATAATGTCCCTCCGAATGTCCTTCTATCTCACAATAATGTCCCTCTTAATATCCTTCTCCCTCACAATAATGTCCCTCTTAATATACTTCTCCCTCATAATAATGTCCCTCTTAATATCCTTCTCCCTCATAATAATGTCCCTCTTAATATCCTTCTCCCTCACAATTATGTCCCTCTTAATATCCTTCTCCCTCATAATAATGTCCCTCTTAATATACTTCTCCCTCATAATAATGTCCCTCTTAATATCCTTCTCCCTCACAATAATGTCCCTCTTAATATCCTTCTCCCTCACAATTATGTCCCTCTTAATATACTTCTCCCTCATAATAATGTCCCTCTTAATATCCTTCTCCCTCATAATAATGTCCCTCTTAATATACTTCTCCCTCATAATTATGTCCCTCCTAATATACTTCCCCCTCACAATAATGTCCCTCCGAATGTCCTTCTATCTCACAATAATGTCCCTCCGAATGTCCTTTATCTCACAATAATGTCCCTCGTAATATCCTTCTCCCTCACAATAATGTCCCTCTTAATATACTTCTCCCTCATAATAATGTCCCTCTTAATATCCTTCTCTCTCATAATAATGTCCCTCTTAATATCCTTCTCCCTCACAATTATGTCCCTCTTAATATCCTTCTCCCTCACAATTATGTCCCCCTTACTATACTTCTCCCTCATAATAATGTCCCTCTTAATATCCTTCTCCCTCACAATAATGTCCCTCTTAATATCCTTCTCCCTCATAATAATGTCCCTCTTAATATCCTTCTCCCTCATAATAATGTCCCTCTTAATATCCTTCTCCCTCATAATAATGTCCCTCTTAATATCCTTCTCCCTCACAATTATGTCCCTCTTAATATCCTTCTCCCTCACAATCATGTCCCTCTTAATATCCTTCTCCCTCACAATTATGTCCCTCTTAATATCCTTCTCCCTCACAATCATGTCCCTCTTAATGTCCTTCTCCCTCACAATCATGTCCCTCCTAATGTCCTTCTCCTTCATAATAATGTCCCTCTTAATATCCTTCTCCCTCACAATCATGTCCCTCTTAATATCCTTCTCCCTCATAATAATGTCCCTCTTAATATCCTTCTCCCTCATAATAATGTCCCTCTTAATATACTTCTCCCTCATAATAATGTCCCTCTTAATATACTTCTCCCTCATAATAATGTCCCTCTTAATATACTTCTCCCTCATAATAATGTTCCTCTTAATATCCTTCTCCCTCATAATAATGTCCCTCTTAATATCCTTCTCCCTCACAATCATGTCCCTCCGAATGTCCTTCTCCCTCCTCACTCTCTTCCAGTCCCACCTCCCTGGCCAGGGCCTGAGGTCCCTCTGGCTCCCTCCCGGACCCCCAGCCTCTCTTCCCTCCCCTTCCCGCCTCCCGGGGCAGGGAGTTCCCCAGGCTTCCCCCGAGAGGAGACCCACCAGAGCCCGGCAGGCGAAGGCGAGGCCGGAAGGGACGTCAGAGGGGAGGAGGAGGAGGAGGAGCGGCCCGCCTTCCTTTCCTGTCCTCTCTAGGAAGCCAGCTCGGCGCCCCTTAACCCTTCTCTCTCCCGGCGTCGCGCAGGCGCTGTGCTGCTCCATCCGGGGCCTGGCGAGCTGCTCCCTTTGAGGGGAAGAGGCCGCATTTGGGCCCGCAATGGGGGAGGGTGCGGGGCCCTCGGCCGAGAGGGGGGGCGCCTGGGCGGGAAGAAGCCGGCCTGGGCGCGTGTGCGTGGGAAGGGGGAACCCGTGTCCCGGAGGAGGAGCCCCTCTCTCTGCCTGGGGCTGCGAAGGGGCGGGGGAGCGGGGAGCCTTCCAGGGGGGGCCAGATGGGGGACCCGGGGGTGTCTCACTTGGGGGCTGCAGGGCAGAGCCGTGTCCCAGCAAGAGGGGGGCCTGGGGGGGTCCGTGAAGAAGGAGCACTGGGTGCGTGTGCGTGGGAAGGGGGAACCCGTGTCCCGGAGGAGGAGCCCCTCTCTCTGCCATGTCTCTGGCACCTGGAGCCCCTGGAGAGAAAAGGGGGCTGGAAATGCCACGGACAACGAAATCACTCAGCGCCCCTTGTATATCAAGCAGCAGGAAAGGACCACACAAAAAGTCCACAGATGAAGTTTTATTCAAACCCAGAACAGAAAAAGCAGCACTAAGTGCAGTGTCTCAAAGATGCAGCGTAACATCTTTACCTTAGGAAAAGTAATTAAACGTAACAATCGGCAAAGAGGCAGTTAAATGGACTTTTTCAGTGGCAAGGGGGACAAGGAAGCCCATCACAGCAGGCCTGCGGTGCTAAAAATCAGGAGAAGAGATTTCTGTACATCTCAAGAGCAACAAGAATGTATTCCTTCCCCCCCTTTGCTTGAGAAGTAAAACTCTGCAAGGGTTTGGCTCCAGGGTCCCTTGAGAGAGAGTTGGTTCCGACTCCCTGAGCAAAGAGGAAGGAAAAGGGGGTCCTGCAAGGAGAGGATGAGGGGAAGACCCCCTTTTCTAGGGGTCCCTCCAAATGCTCTTGTCTGGCTGGTCTTTCTTCACCCAGTCATGTCAAGGAGCAGCATGGGGGCTAAAAGGAATAAATGGAGGACAATATCCCACTCAGAAAAGCTCTTCTTTCTCTTTTTGTGGAGGGCCTAGGCCTGGCTTTTTGAAGCTTGGACCGTTAGGCCTGCACACCATCACCTTTTATAGTGGTACCTCAGGTTAAGTACTTAATTTGTTCTGGAGGTCCGTTCGTAACCTGAAACTGTTCTTAACCTGAGGTACCGCTTTAGCTAATGGGCCGCCGCTGCCGCCGGAGATCAATTTCTGTTCTCATCCTGAAGCAAAGTTCTTAACCCGAGGTACTATTTCTGGGTTAGCGGAGTCTGTAACCTGAAGCGTCTGTAACCCGAGGTACCACTGTACATACTTTACATTTGCTGAGGCAAAATCTCCACCCCCAACATTGCTTGCGGCAGTTCTGCCCTCGCCTTAATCTCCTCCATTTTTAAAGGAAGCATCTCTTTTTCATGGGCCATCTTGGCCTCCCTGTCTCTTTCTTCTTGGGCTCATCTCTCTCTCTCTCTCTCTCTTTCTGCCTGTATCTCTGCTGGATGAAGGGCAGCTGCCATTCTGGCCTCTTCTCTTTCTTTCTCTCCTTCAACCTAAGACAACTCCAATCTTAGCCTCATCATCTCTAATTCAGTATATTAGGATTCTCCTCAGACGCAGCAGCTGGGTCATCCTGAGTCTCTTTGGCTTGGCGCTTGCTGTTCATTTTCTGACAGGAATTTTTTCTCATTTTAGTCAAAGAACTTCACTCCTTTATTAAACTGGTTGTTCTGTGTCTCTGGGTACGTTTCTGTGTGGGTTTTTACTTCGTATCACGGCTCTTTTCCCCCCCGGCACCCTTGGGCCCGCCCTTCAGGGTTGTCGTTTTGAGACCCCACTTCCTCCCTGGATTTCCAATTATTACTTTTTCTGGAAGGGACAGAGTATTACTGCTCCCCCTGAGTCTCCTTTGATTTCATCTCCCAAGGTAGAGACTTCAGTTACTGTTTTCAGCCTAAATGAGCAGGAACCTCTTGGAAACATTGCTCTCAACTGATCAGCTGTTTGAGCTCATCTCACTTTCCTCCCATCTGTCCAGAGCTTGGTCAATTCGGCTACCCAGTTGGGCCTAAGTCTCTCCTGGTTTCCTTTTAATTTCACGAAAGGCTTTTTGGCTTTGTTCTGCAGTCAGTCCAAAGCGCACTTTCACTCTCTCTTTAAATGTGAGGGAATCAGAGGTTTCATCCTCTCTGAGATCTGAGTATATTTCACTCAAAATTCCACATATCTGTGGGCATAAGTGCAGCATCCAGTTTTCCTCATGCATCTTTAAGTCTGCCAGTCGGCTCAAAACTAAATAGGATCTCTGTGGGTTTTAACTTCCTATCCCACCTCTGCCCCCAATTAATATGCGACGACGCAAGGGCTCTTCCCCCCCCCCGGCACCCTTGGACCGGTCTTCTCTCTTAAATATAGTGCACCCACCTCACAGAAAACAATTTCCACAGATGCCCTCCAACTACCTCAGATCATCTTGTGGGGGACTTGCGTGAGGTAAAACTCACTAACTGGGAGTCTCAAGCAAGAATTGTGCAAATAAACATTAACAATTTTATTTAACAAGGAAGTTTATGACACGAGTGGATAAAACTTAGGATGCTTCAGTTTACAATGTTATTTCTCTTCAAGGTTGTCTCAGTTGTTTCACACTTAAGACTTTGGCTCTTAACAAGGTGGCACTTTCTGCCAGTTACCCTACTCCCAAGGTTGTTGTTGTTTATAGTCATTTAGTCGTGTCTGCCTCTTTGTGACCCCCTGGACCAGAGCATGCCAGGCCCTCCTGTCTTCCACTGCCTCCCGCAGTTTGGTCAGACTCATGTTTGTAGCTTCAAGAACAGTGTCCCACCATCTCGTCCTCCGTCGTCCCCTTCTCCTTGTGCCCTCCATCTTCCCCAACATCAGGGTCTTTTCCAGGGAGTCTTCTCTTCTCATGAGGTGGCCAAAGTCCTGGAGCCTCAGCTTCAGGATCTGTCCTTCCAGTGAGCACTCATGGCTGATTTCCTTCAGAATGGATGCATTTGATCTTCTTGCAGTCCATGGGACTCTCCAGAGTCTCCTCCAGCACCAGAATTCAAAAGCATCCATTCTTCCGCAATCAGCCTTCTTTATGGTCCAGCTCTCACTTCCATACATCACTACTGGGAACACCATGGCTTTAACTATACAGACCATTATTGGCAAGGTGATGTCTCTGCTTCTTAAGATGCTGTCTAGGTTTGTCAATGCTTTTCTCCCAAGAAGCAGGCGTCTTTTAATTTCGTGACTGCTGTCACCATCTGCAGTGATCATGGAGCCCAAGAAAGTAAAATTTCTCACTGCCTCCATTTCTTCCCCTTCTATTTGCCAGGAGGTGATGGGCCCAGTGGCCGTTTTTTTGATGTTGAGCTTCAGACCATATTTTGCGCTCTCCTCTTTCACCCTCATTAAAAGGTTCTTTAATTCCTCCTCACTTTCTGCCATCAATGTTATGTCATCTGCATATTTGAGGTTGTTGATATTTCTCCCGGCAATCTTACTTCTGGCTTGGGTTTCATCCAGCCCAGCCTTTTGCATGATGAATTCTGCATATAAGTTAAATAAGCAAGGGGACAATATACAGCCTTGTCGTACTCCTTTCCCAATGTTGAACCAATCAGTTGTTCCATATCCAGTTCTAACTGTAGCTTCTTGTCCCACATAGAGATTTCTCAGGAGACAGATGAGGTGATCAGGCACTCCCATTTCTTTAAGAACTTGCCATAGTTTGCTGTGGTCGACACAGTCAAAGGCTTTTGCATAGTCAATGAAGCAGAAGTAGATGCCTTTCTGGAACTCTCTAGCTTTCTCCGTAATCCAGCGCGTGTTTGCAATTTCGTCTCTGGTTCCTCTGCCTCTTCTAAATCCAGCTTGCACTTCTGGGAGTTCTCGGTCCACATACTGCTTGAGCCTGCCTTGTAGAATTTTAAGCATAACCTTGCTAGCGTGTGAAATGAGTGCAACTGTGCGGTAGTTGGAGCATTCTTTGGCACTGCCCTTCTTTGGGATTGGGATGTAGACTGATCTTCTCCAATCCTCTGGCCACTGCTGAGTTTTCCAAATTTGCTGGCATATTGAGTGTAGCACCTTAACAGCATCATCGTTTAAAATTTTAAATAGTTCAGCTGGAATATCATCACTTCCACTGGCCTTTTTATTAGCAATGCTTTCTAAGGCCCGTTTGACTTCACTCTGCAGGATGTCTGGCTCAAGGTCAGCAACCACACTACCTGGGGTGTACGAGACATCCATATCTTTCTGGTATAATTCCTCTGTGTATTCTTGCACCCTCTTCTTGATGTCTTCTGCTTCAGTTAGATCTTTACCACTTTTGTCCTTTATTATGGTAATCTTTGTACGACATGTTCCTTTCATATCTCCAATTTACTTGAGCAGATCTCTGGTTTTTCCCATTCTGTTGTTTTCCTCTATTTCTTTGCATTGCTCATTTAAGAAGGCCTTCTTGTCTCTCCTTGCTATTTTTTTGGAAATCTGCATTCAATTTCCTGTATCTTTCACTATCTCCCTCGCATTTTGCTTGCCTTCTCTCCCCCGCTATTTGTAAGGCCTCGTGGGACAGCCACTTTGCTTTCTTACATTTCCTTTTCATTGGGATGGTTTTAGTTGCTGACTCCTAACGAGCCTCCGTCCATAGTTCTTCAGGCACTCTGTCCACCAAATCTAAATCCTTAAACCTGTTCCTCACTTCCACTGTGTATTCATAAGGGATTTGACTTAGATTGTATCTAACCGGTCCAGTGGTTTTTCCTACTTTCTTCAGCTTAAGCTTTCTTCAATTTAAGCTTTCTTCAGTTTAAGTTTAAGCCAAGGTACTCCAAGCAAAAGACCCAAGGGATCTCTGGTTTGGGAGTCTTCTCTTTCTAGAAGGATCTCTCTGACTGAGCTGCTGGCTCTGCACCTCTGAGCAGAGGGTGTCCTCCTGACCCAGGTTCTTCCTCACAGTGTTTTCACAGAATCCCCCACTGCTCCTATGTTGGATGGCATGGCCTCTTCCTGCTTCAGGGCCAGCTGAGTCTTCCTCATCCATTTCTGTTCTCTGGACACCTCCAGGAGATCGGAAGGAGTCCCTAGATCTTCTGCCAAGTTCTGCCTGTCCTAATGAGAGGTGCCAGAGAATCCTGTAAAGCAAATGCATTCTTCTACTACCAGATTGATACACAGTCAGGAGAAGAGAAATGTTCCCTGGGCCAGCATGGATGAGTCTGAATCACAGCCCAGACTTGGAGTTCAAGCACTATATTCCCATGTTCTCAAGACAGACTTCTGTCTTTGTTCTGAGGGCAACTCCCTCCCCCTTCAGAAGCATGGCTGACTCCAACTGGGGGGCCTGGAGCCATCACTAGCCCTCTGCTCCTCCCTGAATGGGCCTCATCCTCTTCTCAAGCCATCTCTCCTCCTGTGGCAGGGAGTTCCATGGGTCTAACTGCGCACTGCGAGATGGAAGGACTTTGTTTACCACAGAGGCCAAGTTTTTATTTCTGCCTCCAGATGTTTCCATCTGGCTGCCACCTGGGCTAAGGAACGTGGCTGTTTCCTCAATCCCATCAGGGTTCCTTTGCAGGCCCTTTTCTTCCTGACTCAGTGACCCCTCCCCAAAGGAGCAAGACAAGAGTTGCAGACCTCCTGTTACTTGCAGCCTCCCTGGCTTTGCAGAGAGAAGGGGGGGGCAGAACCTCTTAGCCCTGGCTTGGGGATCCCCTTGCAGGAGCTGAGCAGAATCCCCACGGATCCCCATCATGACTCCCTGGCCCTCATGGCTGTTCTTCTGAGCCCTTGCAAAGCGGAGCTCGCCCTGCTCCCTTCTCTCTCTCAGGAGCCAGGGCCCCAGAGGGACCCTCCCCTGCAGCCCTGGGACCCCCCATCTCCCCAAGGCCACTCACCGGATCCCAGAAGGCGCCCCCAGACAGCACTTGTGGAGCAGAGAGACAAAAGCCCGGATGGGGGCAGACCTTGTGCTCTGGGGAGCTTCCTCCCTTTATTCCTCTCTAGGAAGCCAGCTGGGTACCACTTAACCCTTTTGCTGGTCCCTCTCTCCCTGCGGGGACCTTGGGGGCCTGGCAAGCTTCTCCCTCCGCGGGGAACAGATTTCTGTACACCTCAAGAGCAACAAGACTGTATTCCTTCCCCCCCTTTGCTTGAGAAGTAAAACTCTGCAAGGGTTTGGCTCCAGGGTCCCTTGAGAGAGAGTTGGTTCCGACTCTCTGAGCAAAGAGGAAGGAAAAGGGGGTCCTGCAAGGAGAGGATGAGGGGAAGACCCCTTTTCTAGGGGTGGGGGAGAGGGATTGGGCTCCCAGGTCAAGAGAGCACCTTGTATCCTGGCACTGAAAAGACACCCCCCCCCACACACACTTTGTGGCATCTCCTTTTGGCAAAGGGTCAAAACATAGTTCCAACTTGAAAACCACCTCCAGACTGGAGGAGGGCAAATGTTGTCCCTATTTTCAAAAAGGGGAAAAGAGAGGACCCAAATAATTACCACCCAGTCAGTCTGACATCAATACCAGGGAAGATTCTGGAGCAGATCATTAAGCAAACAGTCTGTGAGCACCTAGAAAGGAATGCTGTGATCACCAAGAGTCAGCATGGATTTCTGAAAAATAAGTCATGTCAGACTAACCTGATCTCGTTTTTTGACAGAATTACAAGCCTGGTAGATGAAGGGAACGCAGTGGATGTAGCCTACCTTGATTTCAGCAAGGCATTTGACAAGGTGCCCCATGATATTCTTGTAAAGAAGCTGGTAAAATGCGGTCTTGACTATGCTACCACTCAGTGGATTTGTAACTGGCTGACTGACCGAACCCAAAGGGTGCTCATCAATGGTTCCTCTTCATCCTGGAGAAGAGTGACTAGTGGGGTGCCACAGGGTTCTGTCTTGGGCCCGGTCTTATTCAACATCTTTATCAACGACTTGGATGATGGACTCAAGGGCATCCTGATCAAATTTGCAGATGACACCAAACTGGGAGGGGTGGCTAACACCCCAGAGGAGAGGATCGCACTTCAAAACGACCTTGACAGATTAGAGAACTGGGCCAAAACAAACAAGCTGAATTTTAACAGGGAGGAATGTAAAGTATTGCACTTGGGCAAAAAAAATGAGAGGCACAAATACAAGATGGGGGACACCGGGCTTGAGAGCAGTACATGTAAAAAGGATCTAGGAGTCTTGGTTGACCACAAACTTGACATGAGCCAACAGTGTGACGCGGCAGCTAAAAAAGCCAATGCAATTCTGGGCTGCATCAATAGGAGTATAGCATCTAGATCAAGGGAAGTAATAGTGCCACTGTATTCTGCTCTGGTCAGACCTCACCTGGAGTACTGTGTCCAGTTCTGGGCACCACAATTCAAGAAGGACACTGACAAACTGGAACGTGTCCAGAGGAGGGCAACCAAAATGGTCAAAGGCCTGGAAACGATGCCTTATGAGGAACAGCTAAGGGAGCTGGGCATGTTTAGCCTGGAGAAGAGGAGGTTAAGGGGTGATATGATAGCCATGTTCAAATATATAAAAGGATGTCACATAGAGGAGGGAGAAAGGTTGTTTTCTGCTGCTCCAGAGAAGCGGACACAGAGCAATGGATCCAAACTACAAGAAAGAAGATTCCACCTAAACATTAGGAAGAACTTCCTGACAGTAAGAGCTGTTTGACAGTGGAATTTGCTGCCTGGGAGTGTGGTGGAGTCTCCTCCTTTGGAGGTCTTTAAGCAGAGGCTTGACAACCATATGTCAGGAGTGCTCTGATGGTGTTTCCTGCTTGGCAGGGGGTTGGAATCGATGGCCCTTGTGGTCTCTTCCAACTCTATGATTCTATGACTAGATGAGCCTGGAGTGTCCTCTTCCAGGGTTCCTCTTCTGGCTGCCAATGCCACGGCTGGAATGTCTCCCAAAACTGCCTCCCCTTTCACAAGGAGGTCTCTCCCCCCCCCCTGTGTCTTAAACTACCCTTTGACTGGCAACCATCTCCAATTTCCTTGGTGGACAATCCCAACCAAAGAAGCATTAGATTCTCTGAAATCTACTCAGGAGTCCTGTAGTGATTTCATGCTCTTTATTGCAGCTTGTAAAACAGTGATTTAATTGCCCCCAAACCTCAGGCTTTTATATACATTATGGACAGAATGGGTCCCATCTGATTGGCTGATTCTGCTTCCCTCCTGGAGCCTGATTGGTCTTTTCCTGCAGGCCAATCAGTTGTTGCATTCTAGGATCCTACTTACCTATTGTTCTAGGATCCAAGCTTAGTACATAACCTTCTCCTTCCTCCGTGTCCCCAATTCTTAAATTGGGTTTATTTCAAAACAGGGTGGGGGGTAGAGATGGCTTAGTCTTCCAAACAACCCTTTATCCATTAGTTAGTAGACAAGCTTCCCAGTGCAAGGAGAGGAAAGCAGACCTCTGAGCCCAGCCTGGCCCCCCACCAAATTCTGCCCGCATGCCTTGAGGCCCCAAGATGGGCGGAGGAAGGCCTGGAGGGCAGCTACTGGCTGGGACTTTGATTGGGGCAGGGTGGGGACACAGGGAGAGGGAGACAGGAAGACCGGCCAGGGGGTGGCACTGGGGCATTTATTCACATTGGTTTTCTATCCAAACCAGGCCTGGGCCTGGGCCAGCTTGCAAAAAATCTTAGACCACGTCAGGGTGGTGAGGACATGGCTGACCATTGGCACCGGGTATGCATGAGCCGTAAGGGCCTTGTTTATGATACATTTGTAGTCTGCGCAGGTGTGGACTGAGCCATTGGGCTTGACAGGTGTGATGACTGGGGTTTCTCAGAGGGCATTAGGCACCGGCTTGAGCATTCATTACTCCACAATCCACTAATTCCACTCCCAGCCACTCCGCTCTAACCTTTGCTAAAATCCTGCTCTCCTCCCTCCTCTCCGTCTCAGAGGCTGGGCTTTCTGTCTCATCTCAAGAACCGCCAAAGCGCCCGCAATGGCCTCTTATCTTCCACCCAAACCGTCCACATCAATCCTAAGCGTCGCCTGTTCTGATTTCCATTTTTGGTCTTCTTTTCCAGCTTTTCAGACTTCCCTTCCTTTCATGGAGATATCTAGTGCTTCTGTTTTCTTTGTCAGTGTCTCTACTTTAGTGGTCAAATTTGTCACCATTTAATGATTTTTATCAATTCGGGCTAATAGCTTCTCCAAATTTAACACAGGCCTGGTGTAAACTGTTTTTGAACTGCCATAGTCAAAATCTCCCTCTCCATTGTTCTCAAAGCAGCCTATTTTCCAACAGCACCTTATCAGTTTGTCAAGGTCACAGAATAAATCTTTCCTAAGAGATCCTGTTTCCTGCATTTTTCCAGCCCTCCCTCTTCCTTCCAGCCTGATACACATAAGCTGTTTAACATAAAATCCAATTTCTCAAATTAAGATTTGAATTAAACAAATGAACCAAATAATTACTTTAAGAGAGGAACCATAAAAAAGAAGAAAAGAATGTGTCGAAGAGGACATAGCAATTTAGACGTCCAGATAAGAGTGGTTGTCTTGCAGGAATCCAATTCTCTTTAAGTGGCTCAGAGTAGAAAAAATATTTTTCTTCAAAGAGAAAAAAAACTTGTCAAAACCTGTCTTGATTTTAGCTTTTTCAGCCAGCTCTAAGTACCTTTAAGAGCTCCAATTCTATTTTTAAAAAGAACTTTAAAAATGAGACCAGACTTTCATAAATCCCTCCGATCACACTCTTGGCATTTAAATGGTTTCTGCCCTGTAAGAATTCTCTAATGGGAAGTGAGTTGGGAGCTCTGAAGGAAGCTCTTTCCACATTCCAGGCACTGATAGGGTTCTCCCCTGTATGAATTCTTTGATGGGAAGTGAAACTGCGGTTTTGACTGAAGCTCTTTCCATATTCCACGCACTGATAGGGTTCTCCCCTGTATGAAGCCTCCCCCCCCCCCACAAAAAATAATTTTTATTAACAGGCCAATCAAATCACATTAATTCCAAATCACATTAATTCCAAATCACACAGCCAAATTTTTAATTTTTTTGTTGGGGGTACCCATCCTTCGAGCTCAGAAAGGGATCCAAACATCTCTCTTCCTGCTGCTTTAATGTTCACAGTTTTGCATTCACATTTCTGTTCAATCTTCACTTTGTTATTTTCCTCATCTTCTTGTTGTTATTATCATATATTTCTTTTTGTGATCTCTGATAGTCTCCACAAGCGAGTTGACTCCCATATCAGCCTCTTAATTTCCTCGTGTGAGATGGAGAGATGGTATTGTCGGCCATCTTCCAATGAGCCCCTAGCGGCCCCCTCTTCCCTGTATGAATCCTTTGATGGGAAGTGAGATGAGCCCTCTGATTAAAGCTCTTTCCACATTCCACGCACTGATAGGGTTTCTCCCCTGTATGAATCCTTTGATGGGAAGTGAGATGGGCACTCCGATTGAAGCTCTTTCCACATTCCATGCACTGATAGGGTTTTTCCCCTGTATGAATTCTTTGATGTGAAGTGAAACTGTGCTTTCTAATGAAGCTCTTTCCACATTCCATGCATTGATAGGGTTTTTCCCCTGTATGAATTCTTTGATGGGCAGTGAGATGGGAGCCCTGACTGAAGCTCTTTCCACATTCCATGCACTGATATGGTTGCTCCCCTGTATGAATTCTACGGTGGGCAGTGAGATTGTACCTGTGACTGAAGCTCTTTCCACATTCCACGCACTGAAAGGGTTTCTCCCCTGTATGAATTCTACGATGGGAAGTGAAACTGCGGTTTTGACTGAAGCTCTTTCCACATTCCATGCACTGATAAGGTTTTTCCCCTGTATGAATTCTACGATGGGAAGTGAGATCGTGGCTGTGACTGAAGCTCTTTCCACACTCCAAGCAGAGATATGGTTTCTCCCCTGTATGAATTCTATGATGGGAAGTGAGATTGTGGCTGTGACTGAAGCTCTTTCCACACTCCAAACAGTGATATGGTTTCTCCCCTGTATGAATTCTACGATGGGAAGTGAGATCGTGGTCGTGACTGAAGCTCTTTCCACACTCTAAGCAGACATAGGGTTTCTCCCCTGTATGAATTCTATGATGGGAAGTGAGATTGTGGCTGTGACTGAAGCTCTTTCCACACTCAAAGCAGTGATAGGGTTTCTCCCCTGTATGAATTCTACGATGGGAAGTGAGATTGTGGCTGTGACTGAAGCTCTTTCCACACTCCAAGCAGTGATAGGGTTTCTCCCCTGTATGAATTCTACGATGGGAAGTGAGATGGGTACTCCGAGTGAAGCTCTTTCCACATTCCAAACACTGATAGTGTTTCTTCTCAAGGGGATTTCTTTGATGGGAAGTGGAATGGGAGCTCTGACTGAAGCTCTCTCCACAGTCTGAATCCTGATTTGGCTCCTCCACTGTGTGGATTTCATTGTGGTCTCCCTTGTTCTTCATTTCCAATTCATCACCACCTGAAACTAAGAGGCAAACGGATTAGAGTCTCGGGAAGAAGTGCAGTCTCAAATTATGGAACAATGCTAATTAATGCTTGGGACAGGGGAAGAACCGAATGGAGTTAGATGTTATAATGTTCCTTTTGTTATGTAAAAATGTCTAGTTTTGTATACAAATCAAGTTTAATATTATGTTTTCTCTCTCTACTTTTTTAAAGTACAGTTTAACCTGGTAACGTCATTTTGTTCAAATTTAAATATGGATCTGTACTATCTTCATAAATAAAATGTGCTTTTATTATTATCGAAATGGTGGCCAAAGTGGGAAAGTTCCCTGTCCAAAATTAAGATATACAGTGGTACCTTGGTTTATATACACTTCAGGTTACATACGCTTCAGGTTACAGACTCTGCTAACCCAGAAATAATGCTTCAGTTTAAGAACTTTGCTTCAGGATAAGAACAGAAATCATACCCTGGCAGCGCGGCGGCAGCAGGAGACCCCATTAGCTAAAGTGGTGCTTCAGGTTAAAAACAGTTTCAGGTGAAGAACGGACCTCTGAAACTAATTAAGTACTTAACCCGAGGTACGACTGTATTCAGTATGCTAAGTTGTTCAATATGCAGTAATAAATCTAAACAAATTGTAAGAGCTGGAGAAATATTTGGGAACATTGACTCTGGACTGACTTGGTCATAGTCAGCTGCCTTGTGGTGGGCGATGTAAGAGTAGCGGAATGAACTTCTGTGTGCTGAAAAACACATTTTGTATATTGAACAAATGTGTGTAACAGCTACCAAATTTAAATTTCTTTAGTGGCTAAACATTTAATGATGATGTGCATCACCTTAAACCAATTTGGATGTTTTCTTAAATTCTCGACATAGCAGAATGCAGCAGAAACATGTAATATCAGTATTATTATTATTATTCAAGTTTCCTTATAGTGCTACCTCAGGTTATATATGCTTCAGGTTACAGACACCGCTAACCTAGAAATGGTACCTCGGGCTAATAATAACAATAATAATAATTTTTATTTATACCCACTCGCCCCAGCCAATGCCATGCTCGGAGCGGCTTACAAGCAATAATAAAAACTAGTTGAATAATTACAACTTAAAAACAAAAATAAAATACAACATTAAAATATTGAAACATTAAAATATTAAAATACAGCCTCATAACAGGAGGAGAAAGGAAAAAGAAAAAAAGAGAGGGAGGGAATCGAATTGACTCCAAGCCAAAGGCCAGGCGGAACAACTCTGTCTTACAGGCCCTGCGGAAAGAAATCAGATCCTGCAGGGCCCTGGTCTCATGAGGCAGAGCATTCCACCAGGCCGGAGCCAGAGTTGAAAAGGCCCTGGCTCTGGTTGAAGCCAATCTAACTTCCTTAGGGCCCGGGACCTCTAGGGTGTTGCTATTTAAGGACCCTGAGGCTCTCCATGGGGCATACCAGGAGAGGCGGTCCCGTAGCTACGAGGGTCCTAGGCCGTGAAGGGCTTTAAAGGTCAAAACCAGCACCTTGAACCTGACCCTGTACTCCACCAGGAGCCAGTGCAGCTGGAAAAGCACTGGGTGAATATGCTCCCATGGCAGAGACCCCGTAAGGAGCCTCGCTGCAGCATTCTGCACCCGCTGGAGTTTCTGGGACAGTTTCAAGGGCAGCCCCGCGTAGAGCGAATTACAGTAGTCAAGCCTGGAGATGACCGTCGCATGGATCACTGGGCAGGGCAGGAAAGGTAAGGGACCAACTGCTTGATGCGGCGAAGGTGGAAAAACGTTGCCTTGGCTGTTGCTGTAACTTGCGCCTCCATGGAAAGGGAGGCGTCAAGGATTACACCCAAACTCTTAACGGAAGGCAATGGCACTAATTGGACCCCCGCAATAGAACTTTGCTTCAGAATGAGAACAGAAATCGTGCTCTGGCAGCGCAGCGGCAGCAGGAGACCCCATTAGCTAAAGTGGTGCTTCAGGTTAAAAACAGTTTCAGGTTAAGAACAGACCTCCAGAACGAATTAAGTTCTTCACCCGAAGTACCACTGTACTTAAATGTTACATTATTGTGAGAAGTTACAGGGGACGAGGCAGGGGGCCTTCTCGGTCGGGGCACCCACCCTGTGGAACGCCCTCCCATCAGATGTCAAGGAAAGAACTATGCAACTTTTAGAGGACTTCTGAAGGCACCTCTGTATTGGGAAGTTTTTAATGTTTGATGTTTTATTATGGTTTTCTATTTGTTGGAAGTTGCCCAGAGTGGCTGGGGCCACCCAGTCAGATGGGCAGGGTGAAAATAATAAAATTATCATTATTGTTACTACAGGGTTCACTGCCTGAGATTCAAAAAGCCTGGCTCTTTTCTGGGATGGAGTTTGTTTGGTTCAGTCGTGGAATCTGTCAAGTTAACTCTTTGGTCAAAAATCACTCTGAATCCTACATTTAAGAAGGCCTGGGCAGTTCAGACAGCGTGATCATGGTTTTAAATGGCAGAACTGGAGGAAGAATATTCACAGGGAAAACAATCAATAGCCATCCATCCAAGGTTTGCTGTGGGAGGGTTAACATCCCAGGTGCTGTGGGTGGCGCTGTTGAGCCCCATTGAAATATCAGAGGTTCGTCACATAGAGAGATGTCTTGAATTACAAAACAGATAGGATGATCCAATAGGGAGCCTTACCGAGAGAGTCCAAGATCCCACGATTCTCCTCCATGACTTCCTTATGGAGAGCTCTCAGGTCAGGATCCAGCAACGGCCACTCCTCGTCTGTGAAATGGACAGCTACATCTTCAAAGCACACTGGACCCTAACAGAACAGGAAAAAGGCTGTCCTCTTAGAGAACATTCACTTGGCTCTGTTGTTTTCTACAGCGGCCAGACCCCTCTCTGCCTTCCTCATCCCTCTCTCCTGCTGCAGCTTCTGCCTCGGAGTCTGGGCTGCTCTCTGCCACAGACTCCCTCTGCTCCCTGAGCCCTCTTCCCTCTCCAGCTTCAGACACCTCCTCCTCCTCCCAGTCGGCTCCCTCTTCTCTGGCTCCTCCCACCATTCCTCTCCATCCAGCCAGTCTGCATCCAAGCAGTCCTTCCCCACAAGGCTCCTTCCCCCTACCTGATCTGGGTCCACAGCTGCTGCCTCCCCTCCACCACCATGAAAAGATGAAGGAGCAGGTCTTGGTGGCATCATTCCGTCACCTGGGAGAGACCAAGGTAAGTGGAAACCGTGAGCGCCTGCTTCTCTCAGAGGTGAAACAGTGCATCTCTCAGTACAGATGGGGCTTCGTCCAAGTCTCCCCTGCTAGCTTCCGGTTCCGCTTGGCCTTAATGGAGGCAGCGGGAGATCGTTGGCAAGGGAAAAACAAGGATGACTGAGAGTAATTCTCCTTGCAAGTTGCCCCCAGGGACAGGGGGGAACGGGCTTCACTCCCAGTTTGTCTTGGTACCTGGCTCCGGCTCCGGCATGGATTGCGGGAGGCAGGGAGGCGCTGAGTGCAAAAGCCCTTTGCCTGCCGAAAACCCTCCTTCGCTGCCATTAAGAAGCAGAGGTTCTCCTGCCAATTAGAGCTCAATTTGGACTAATGTACAGGCGTTGCTGGAAGAGATGAGATCATAAACTGTGGAATTGAACCAGCTGCAGTAAAAGTCTCCCCTGCTGAGTACATTTGGACTCATTTGTACCCATTTCATATAATAGTTGTGCAAAAATACATCTCCCCCCCCCCCCGAGCTCTGGGCTCCAGGTGTCTTCCCCCAAAAGATGTAAAGAACTCACAGATTAGTTTCAAAACCAAGAGAATGTGACAAAACGGGGGAGAAAACACTCCTTCCTCCTTACCTAGAGGCCTCACTCTGGCGTCCAATGGATTCTTCTCTGCCTCAGAAGAATCAAGACCCATTTCTGCCAAAAGATCCTTCCTCTGAAAGAGCAGCAAGGATTCAAAACAGAGAATGGGGAGAAGGGTTAGAGAAGGAATGGCAGAGGCAAGCGCTTTCGGGGGACAGAGGTGAAAGCTGCTTCCTGCTTCTGCTAGACTGGTGTCTGGGGTTGGCTGCCAGAACCATGAAACATTGGTCCTCAAGGATCTTCACTGGCTCCCAGAACGTTTCCCAGCACAATTCAAAGTGTTGGGCTCTTACGAAAAGAGTTCTAGAATTGATTCATGAGTTTGGTCGGGTGGCGGGATTTAAATTAAACAGGCAAAAACCCAAGGTTTTGGGAAAAAAATTGACACCTTTGGAATCAGAAAGGTTTCAGAAAGAGACAGATTTAAATGTGGTTAAAAAGGTAAAATACCTAGGGGTTAACTTGACTGCCAAAAATTTGAATTTATTTAAAGATAATTACGTAAAATGTTGGTCAGAAATCAAAAAGGATTTAGAAACTTGGTCAAGATTGAAACTTTCCCTGTTGGGCCGAATTGCTGCTATAAAGATGAATGTGTTGCCAAAAATGTTGTTTTTGTTTCAAACCCTACAGATTGTGGACAGAGTGGAATGTTTTGGAAAGTGGCAGAGAGATATTTCTAAGTTCGTCTGGCAGGGCAAAAAGCCCAGAATAAAATTTAAAATACTAACTGATGCAAAGGAAAGAGGGGGGTTTGCCCTGCCGGACTTAAGGTTATATTATGAAGCTGCAGCTTTCTGCTGGATGAAAGATTGGTTACTTTTAGAGAACACTGATGTCCTGGATCTGGAAGGGTTCAATAATGCTTTTGGATGGCATGTTTATTTGTGGTACAACAAGGTAAAGCGTTCAAGAACCATATTGTCAGGAAAGCAATATTTAATGTCTGGACAAAATACAAAGACTTATTAGAAAATAAGACCCCAAGGTGGTTATCACCAATGGAAGCTAAGGCTCGGAAAAGACTCAATATGGAGGCCGTATGGCCGAAATATTGGGAAATAATAGAAAAGGTAGGAGACACTTGGAGGTTGCAGAGTTTGGAGAAATTAAAGGACAAGGTGCGAGATTGGTTACATTACGCCCAGATTAAGGAGGTTTTTAACTTGGATAAAAGGATAGGATTCCAGGTGGAAAAATCAAAATTAGAAACAGAATTGTTAGAACCAAAGACTAAGGTACTTTCAAGAATGTATAACTTGCTGTTAAAATGGAATACTCAGGATGAAATAGTTAAATCAGCCATGATAAAATGGGCTCAGGACATTGGGTACAACATTATGTTTGACGACTGGGAACGGTTATGGACCACCGGTGTGAAGTTCACGGCATGTAACGCCTTGAAAGAAAATATTATGAAAATGATATACAGGTGGTACATGACCCCAGTCAAGCTTGCAAAAATATACCATTTGCATGACAATAAATGTTGGAAATGTAAGGAGACTGAAGGGACATTCTTTCACCTCTGGTGGACCTGTCCAAAAGTGAAGGCTTTCTGGGAAATGATCTATAATGAGTTAAAAAAGGTATTTAAGTATACCTTCCCCAAGAAACCAGAAGCCTTCCTCTTGGGCATTGTCGGCCAGAAGGTGTTAAAGAAGGATAGAACTTTTTTTATGTATGCAACAACAGCAGCAAGAATACTCATCGCAAAACACTGGAAGACACAAGATTTGCCCACACTGGAAGAATGGCAGACGCAACTGATAGACTATATGGAGTTGGCCGAAATGACTGGCAGAATTCAAGATTTGGGAGAAGAGACAATGGAAGAGGACTGGAAAAAATTTAAGGACTATCTACAAAAACAGCACAAACTGTATGAATGTTAAGAAACTGCACGATTGAAAAGAACATGGTACCAGCAACTTAGCTGAAAGACATATGAGACTAAGTGATGTCAGGAGGAGCACCTGAGTTTGTGCTCAGAAGGTCCACACGCGCCACAAAGGGGGTTCCACTTGAGAGGTTCCAGGTCACCAGTACGTGGGTTGGTTTCGCACAGTGCGAATCTGGGAGTTTTGTTTTTTTTTTATAATAATTTTTATTAATTTTCCAAACATATAATAAAACAAATAATAAAACAAAACAATACAAAACATACAAACAAATAAACATGTATAATTACTTAGACCAGTGTTTCCCAACCTTTTTTGGGCAAAGGCACACTTGTTTCATGAAAAAAATCTCGAGGCACACCACCATTACAGCCCCGTGACGTCAGCGCGCAGCGTCACGCCAGGAAGGACATGAATTGCTAGCAAATTACATAATCACCTCCTTGAGGGCTGGCTCATCTTCTCCGAAGGCAGAACCCCATTAATTAACAGCACAGACTCACACCATAGCCAAGGCGGGGGAAAACTTCAGTCATGCACAGTCATGCACATGTGGGGGCTAAATGAGGACGAAGACCGGGCAGAGAGCAGGGTTCAAATCACCCCACCTGGCCAGGACAATCCCTGGGTGCTCCCTTGGGCCACTCGCCTGACCCACCTCGCAGGGCTGTTGTTGCGAGGATAACACGGGGAGAACCACGCGCGCCCCCGGGAGCTCCTTGGAGGAGAAAGCGGGCGATGAATGCAATGCACGAAATATATGAGAGGCGACCAGGTTTTGCAGGTGAGGGGGCCCCGCCAGCCTCCGCTTCCAACACCCGGCGCAACGACGCCGAAGTTTCCCCCCGGGCTCGGCTCGGGGAGCAGCGTTGCTCCCCCCCGGCTCCCCTTCGCCCTCCCGGCTCTCTCTGCCGCCCACTGGGGACCCCCCTCACCTGCCAAGTCCGGAGCGCCGGTGGAAGTTGCATGCATGCATGCAGGGCGCCGCGTTGCCATTGCATTGCACTGCACTCCATGCAACGCCTGCACGCATGCATTGCCTTGCACGCCCGCCAAGGGGTCTCCCCGCGGTCCGATGTGTCCCCTCCGGCACGGATGCAGCATTGCAAAAATAAAAAAAAACCCGACGCAGTCCTACCTGGGGGGCAGCCTCCGCCGCTCCGCCTCCGCGGGGATCCCCGGGCTCCATCCTGCTGCCCGATCTCCGCGGGGGCGCAGGCAGGCTGTGCGGGGTCTGCGCGGAAGAGCCCCTGCCCGCCCGGCTGCCGCCGCTGCGCTCATTCCATGGCCGGGAGAAGAGCGCTTCAAACAAAACGCCCGGCCCGCCAGGCCACGCTGGGAAACGTAGTTTGCGCACTCCGCGCGGGCGCGGAGCCCAAGGGCGAGGGGACTACGGATCCCGGCAGCCCCCGTGCCGGGGACGGAGGGGGAGAGGCCGGGTGCAGGGATGGAGGGACGGGTGGGCGAGCGAGTGAGTGAGTGGCAGCCACCAAGCCTTGGCCGAGAGCCAGGAAGGGCCTCCCCGGAGGAGGAGGAGGAGGAGGGAGGCGCAGAACGGGAGGGAGGGAACCCCAGGGGTCATCTAGTGACGGCGCCCCAATCAAAAATTTGACTTTAAAAAAAAAAAATCTTTCGAATTTTTAAATTTTCCCCGCGGCACACCAGGCAACATCTCGCGGCACACTAGTGTGCCGCGGAACAGTGGTTGGGAAACACTGACTTAGACCTCTTCTCATACACCTTATTTCCCGGACTTCCCCATACCTCCCTTTTCCTGCATCCTTATGTTAACCCTTTCTCAGCAACCCTTCGTTCAATTGATTCGCTCATTTTCATTTTACATTCTTTAAAGTTATGATTTACAGCTGCAATTCTCTATTTCTTATGACCATAACATCTCAGCCATCGTGAATCTTACAACAGTCTTTAAGATATTTTTTAAATTTCTTCCAGTCTTCTTCCACCGTCTCTCTCCCCTGGTCACGGATTCTGCCGGTCATCTCTGCCATTCCCATGTACTCAATCACCTTCGCTTGCCATTCTTCCAGAGTGGGTAGCTGCTGCGTCTTCCAATACTTTGCCAGAAGAATTCTTGCCGCTGTGGTAGCATACATAAAAAATGTTTTGTCCTTCCTTGACACCAATTGGCCCACCATGCCCAGGAGAAAGGCCTCTGGTTTTTTCAAAAATGTCCATTTAAGGACTTTTTTAATTTCATTATAGATCATTTCCCAATAGGCCTTTACCCTCGGGCAGGTCCACCAAAGGTGATAGAAGGTACCTTCAGTCTCATTGCATTTCCAACATTTATTACTGGGCAAATGATAAATTTTTGCAAGTTTGACTGGGGTCATGTACCACCTATAGATCATTTTCATTATATTCTCTCTCAATGCATTACAAGCTGTAAACTTAACACCTGTATTCCATAACTGTTCCCAATCATCAAACATTATGTCATGGCCTATGTCTTGTGCCCATTTGATCATAGCTGATTTTACTGTTTCATCTTGTGTATTCCACTTCAGCAGCAAATTGTACATTCTCGACAAGTTCTTAGTATTGGGTTCTAACAATTCTGTTTCTAATTTCGACCTCTCCATCTGGAAACCTATTTTCCTGTCCTGTTTAAATACCTCGTTTATCTGATGGTAATGCAACCAGTCTCGTACTTTGGACTTTAATTTGTCAAAACTCTGCAATTTAACTCTTTCACCGTCTTGTTCTAAGATTTCACAATACTTTGGCCATTTGGACTCCATATTTAGTTTTTTTATCTCTTTAGCCTCCATAGGTGATAACCACCTGGGAGTTTTACTTTCCAGTAAATCCTTATATCTTATCCAGACATTATACAGTGCTTTCCTAACAATATGGTTTTTAAAGCCTTTATGCAGTTTTACCTTGTCATACCATATGTATGCATGCCAACCAAATCTATTGTCATACCCTTCCAGATCCAAAATGTCTGTATTCTCGAGAAGTAGCCATTGTTTCAGCCAGCAAAAAGCTGCCGATTCATAATAAAGTCTCAGGTCCGGCAGGGCAAAACCCCCTCTGTCTTTTGCATCGGTTAAAATCTTAAAGTTTATTCTGGGCTTTTTGCCCTGCCAGACAAATTTTGATATGTCTTTTTGCCACCTCTTGAAACAGTCCATCTTATCCAAGATCTGGAGTGTCTGGAATAAAAACAACATTCTAGGCAATACATTCATCTTAATAACAGCAATTCGGCCTAACAAGGAAAGTCTCAACCTTGACCATATTTCTAGATCTTTCTTCACCTCTGTCCAACATTTATCGTAATTGTCTTTAAATAGGTTTACATTTTTAGAAGTCAAGTTCACACCCAGGTATTTCACCTTTTTTGCTATTGTTAAACCTGTTTCACTCTGAAACTTCTCTTTTTCTGCCATTGTTAGATTTTTCTCTAACACTTTAGTTTTTTGCATGTTCAATTTGAATCCTGCTACTTGACCAAATTTCTCAATTAGTTCTAGAACTCTTTTGGTACTAGTCTCTGGCTGTTGCAAAGTCAATACTAAGTCGTCTGCAAATGCCCTTAATTTATAGTTTTTAGCTCCGAGCTGGACACCTTTAACCAGTTGGTCCCCTCTAATCATGTTTAGCAAAACCTCCAGGACTGTTATAAAAAGTAAGGGTGATATTGGGCATCCCTGTCGTGTACCTTTTTCTATAGGAATCTCTTCCGTGACCACATTGTTGACAATCAACTTTGCTTTTTGCTTAAAGTATATAGCACCTATACCGTTTTCAAATCCTTGGCCTACCCGCATCCCTTGAAGATTCTTCTTCATAAAGGTCCAGCAAATATTATCAAAGGCTTTCTCCGCATCCACAAAAATTATCACTGCCTTTCTATTAATATTTACTTCCAACAACTCTAAAATGTCTATAATGTTCCTTACATTGTCTGACATATGTCTCCCTGGGAGAAAGCCTGTTTGGTCCTTATGAATCTCCTCCACCAAAACTCTCTTCAGTCTTTTTGCTAAAATGTCTGCAAAAATTTTGTAATCCACGTTAAGTAATGATATAGGGCGGTAGTTTTTAACCTGGTTCTTTTCAGTCTCTGTTTTCGGTATAAGTGAAATGAAAGCTTCTTTCCACGATTCGGGTGCCTTTTTCCCTTCCAAAATTTCATTACAGACCTCCTTCAATGGTTGTATTATCCATTCCTTCAATGCCTTGTAATATCTAGCAGTCAGGCCATCTGGTCCTGGAGATTTTCCCAGTTTCATCTTCTGAATGGCATCCTCTATTTCTTGTCCTGTTATTTTCTCATTCAAAATCCTTTTACTTTGGTCTGAGATCTTTGGTAATCCGTACTTTTTAATAAATTCTTCTATTTCCTGCTCATTAACCAGCCCTTGTGCATATAGTTTCCTGAAGAAACTTTGAAAACAGTTATTAATCTCATTTGGTTTGTGGATAATTTTTCCTTCCATTTCCAGACTTGTCACAGTATTCAATTTTTGTCTCTTTTTCAGTTGCCATGACAGGAGTTTCCCACATTTGTCTGCCGATTCAAATGTTCTTTGTCTCATTTGCTTTATCTTCCATTCTATCTCTTGATTCATCAGTTCCATATATTGCGTCTGATAATACTTTATTTCTCTCAAAATCTCATGAGACTTTGGTTTAGACCTCAATTTCTTTTCAGCTTCCTTTATCTTTTCCAGAAGTTTTTCTTTCCTCTCATTCTGTTTTTTCCTCTTTATGGAGTTTTGTTGTATTAGGAAACCTCGCATCACGGCCTTGCTAGCGTCCCAAATTATTCTTTTTTCCACATCAGTTCTCAAATTTATCTCGAAGTAATCTTTCAATGCTTTTTGGGCCTTTTTGTAGATCTCTTCATCTCTAAATAGGGTGTCATTCATCCTCCATCTGAAGGTTCCAGTTGTTGTTAGTTTCATCTCCATCTTCACTGCGTTGTGGTCGGAGCAAGTCTTTGGGCAGATTTCTGCTTTTTTTATCTTCGGTGCCATACAACTAGTTACCCAAATTTGGTCAATCCTTGTCCAGGTCATTTTAGCTTCAGAGAAAAAAGTTCCCTCCCTCTCCAGAGGGTTCTTTACTCTCCAAATGTCAATCAAGTCCAGTGTTTCAGTCATCTCAAAAAAAGTCTTTGGAAGTCTTCCCTCCTTAGAGATTGTCTGTCTCTGTGCCTTATCCATGTTAGTGGAGACAACACCATTCATATCTCCCATCATTATAATTTTAAAGTCCAAATAGTCCATTAAAGTCTCATGCAACTTCTTGAAGAATTCCGCCTTCCCCTCATTTGGTGCATATATTCCCAATATCATAATTTTTTCTCCTTGAACTTGTATTTCTATTGCCAGGTATCTTCCTTGGTCGTCTTTAAAAATCATTTTAGGAGCCAATTTCTCTTTTGCATAAATCACAACACCTCTTTTTTTAACTTTATCTGATGAAATAAATTCTTGTCCAAGCCTCTTATTTATAAGTAATTTCCTGTGTGTCCTGGTCACATGCGTTTCTTGTAAACATATTAGGTCCAATTGCTCTCTCTTCAAAATATGAAAGACTTGGCGTCTCTTCCTGGGGAGGTTAAGACCATTACAATTCCAACTAAGAAGTTGCAGAGACATTTTGGTACTATGTACCTACTCCTCCAACTGCTCCAAGTTTTTGTTCCTCCTCCGATGGTAATAAGAGTCCAAATGAGAGATTTGCAATGTCTGTCGGTTCTTTCTCTACTGTTGTGTCTACTGTTCCTTTCTGTAGGTCCTCCTGGTTTCTTTCCAAAAACAATTCTTTGTCTTGAACTGTTTTTATTTTGATCTTCCTTCCTGTGTAGTTGAAAGACAGTCCTTGTGGGAACTCCCACCTGAAAGGTATGTTGTTCTTCTTCAGAAGGTAAACCAAATCTTTGTAAAAGGCCCTCACCTCCAAAATGTATTTAGGGATGTCTTTAAAGATCTGAACTTGACAATTCTGGATTACAAGAGCCTTTTGATAATGTAGATTTAGTATCTTGTCTCTTTCTTCTCTAGATCTCAATGTAATCAAGCAATCCCTAGGCTTCTTGCCTTGCCTTCTGCCCAACCGGAAGGCCGTTGTTATTTCAAGTTCTTCCTCCTGAAATTCGTCCTGCCAGAATTCCAAAATATTTTCTGTGAGGAATTCTGCAAGACTGTCTTTCTCATCCTCTGGAACTAGTCTTAATTTAAGATTTTTCTCCTTTCTCTGAAGTTCCCACAAAGACAAAGTTGCATCATGTTCATTCACCTTTTTTGTGATTGGTGCAAGCTCCCTCTTAGTCTCTTCTGCTGTATCTTTTGCACTTTGAGCAATCTTTCTTGTTTCAGAATTTTCTTGAATAAGTTTATTTATAGAATCTGTATTAGAAGCTACACTTGCCGTGTTCAAATCCAATCTTGCTGTCAGGTCATTCAGTTTTTTTGTATTCTCCGCTGACTGCTTTGTCAATGCTTCCAAAGACTGGTTTATTTTGAGCAATGCCTGTGTCATTGACTCCATAGATGCAGTTGGTACTTTTTCCTGTCCAGCTGGTGTTATGCCTTGCATCGAACCCCTTTTCTTTTGAGTTTGCTGAGTTTGTTTTGCTTTGGATCTAGTTGTTATCTCATCTGGTTGGCCACTCATATCCTCAAGGTCAGTTCTCACAGGAAGGACTTAGAAGTGGAAAATTCCACTCTTTTCCTCTCTCAGTAGCGAATTTCCTTTAAGTCCTCTAGAGGGAGCATTTAATTGTATCCAATTTAGAAAGTCAGAAACACATAAGACAGGAAACAAAGAATCCAGAAACAAAGAGTCCAAAAGTCCACCATCAAAGTTCTTATCACAGTTTCAGTATCCTCAGATGTTCACAAAATAACTCCATTAAAGTCTTATAACTTTGTTTCAGTCAAAACCCCAACTTTGTATCCAATTTAAATTGACAGTTCAGTTCCCTAGTGCCTTACTCCGGCAGCCCGACTCAGGGTTTTTGACAGTGGAAGATCTTTTTCCTCCACTTCCTTCAAACAGGTTTGTAAATTTCCGATTTTACTTCCCCCCTTCTCCTGCTTACTGGGGGGAAGTTTTAAGTCCGATGTCAGGTTTTGACAGCTTAAAAGTTAGCCTTCATTTAAATGCAGCTTTGTTCTTTCGTTGCTTTATTTAATCATGCAGTCCGGGGAGGCAGACTTCCTTACTTTATGCCTTTCCCGTTTTCAGCCAAATTTTCCAAATTCAATTTTAAATGTCCCGTTCCGTCTGTCAATCTTACTCACGGGTTTTACAGTCCAATTTCAGTTTCAGGAAGGAATCGGCGCTCTCTGTTCAATGGCGACGCGGCTTCACTCCGCAGGCTGGGTAGCGACTCTCAGCACCGCGCTCACACCCGATGCCGCTCCGTAGCCTTTAAAAAGGCTCTTTCGCAGTACCGGGGGGCGCAAAAGGTGCCCACCGAGTCTCCTTGTTCACAGGCTTCAGCGCCTGTGATTTTAGGGGTCCCCTGCTCGCCGTAGCGGGTCAGACCCGAACATGAGGCGTGGTTATGTTTCACATACGGGAACCTTACTGTGTGTGTGTGTCAGTCTTCTTTCTGTTCTGTTCGGAGGAGGAGAGATGTGTGCGTTGTCGCCAGGTGTTTGAAGCTGATTTTACGATGTTAAGCTACACGATTAAAGACTGTTGGAGATAACAGTCTGTTCCGATTTATTACCCACACACTGCAACTGCTTCTACCGCTGTGTACATTATGCTTAAAACGGCCAAAGAGGCTGGAGGACGTTTTCGATCGGCACAGACAGCTCGCAGCCGCAGCGGAAGTGTGCTGGGCTCCATTTGGCCGCCATAATCTCTTCACATACCCAAAGGAGCGTCTCCATGAACTGAGGTCCAGTTCTGAGGGTCTTCTGCTGATTCCCTCTCTGTGATAAGTGAAGTTACTGGGAACCAGGCAGAAGACCTTCTCCACAGTGGCCCCCACCCTGGGGAATGCCCTCCCATCAGGTGATAAGGAGATAAGAAAATGCATAACTTTTGGAAGACACCTGATGTCTTCTTATGCTTTTATATGTGCTGGAAGGCACCCAGCCACATGGGTGTGGTATGAAGAAGAAGAAGAAGAAGAAGAAGAAGAAGAAGAAGAAGAAGAAGAAGAAGATCTCTTCCTAGATGCTTTCCAAAAAAGGATGGGCCATTACTCTCCCTCCTCTTTGGAGCCCCTTGGGAGTATCCAGAGGAAAGTCTCACCTGCTGCTCTGCCTGCTTCCTCTCCTCTGCCTGACTCAGGAGGAAACCTTCGGCCAGGGCCACCGCCTGGGAACTGGTCTCTGCTCCGCATTCCCTCACCCAGATCTCCATCTCCAGAGGAAGGACAGCCAGGAACTGCTCCAAGATCACCAGGTCCAACATCTCAGCTTTCGTGTGCCTTTCTGGCTTCAGCCACTGATGGCAAAGGTGGTAGAACTGGCTGCAAACCTCTCGGGATCCTTTGGCCTCCTGGAAGCAGAACTGCCTGAGCTGCTGGCTCTGCACCTCTGAGCAAAGGGTGTCCTCCTCACCCAGGATCTTCTGCACGGAGTTTTCCCAGAATTCCCCACTGCGCCCTGTTTCCATGGCATGGCCTCTTCCTGCTTCAGGGCCAGCAGAGTCTTGCTCATCCATCTGGGCTCTCCGGAAGTCTCCAAGAGATTGGAAGGAGCCCCTTGGTCCTCTGCCAAGTTCTACTGCAAGGTGCAGCAAATCCTACGAATCAAACACATTTTTCTATTGTAAGATCAAAGCACAGCCAAGAGAAGAAGAATGTTCCCTGAGCAAGTGTAGGGAGAGGAGGAGGAGGAAGAAGTCATAACTGTGAATGACACGTGAGTGTAATCTGGAGCCAAGGCAACAGTGGGGGTCCCTCCCCTCCCCACTTCATAGTCCAGAGCTTCGCCCCAACCCAGCCATATCTGCTTGGGTGGCTTGGTGAGCAGCAGGGCCCATGTCTAGCTCCAGCCCACCGTCCCTTGGGGACTTCCTGCTCTGGATCCGAGGGGACGGTGGCAAGGCCCTCTGGGTGGAACTGCCCTGGAAGACGCCTCGGAAACTGGACTTTCCGTCAAATAAAGAATTAGGGAGGGAAAATGGCCGACATACAGAGATTTGTTAACAGAGAGAAGGGAAGCGTCATCTTCATGGTATTTCCCTCTTAATATACTTCTCCCTCATAATAATGTCCCTCTTAATATCCTTCTCCCTCACAATTATGTCCCTCTTAATATCCTTCTCCCTCACAATTATGTCCCTCTTAATATCCTTCTCCCTCATAATAATGTCCCTCTTAATATCCTTCTCCCTCATAATAATGTCCCTCTTAATATCCTTCTCCCTCATAATAATGTCTCTCTTAATATACTTCTCCCTCATAATAATGTCCCTCTTAATATCCTTCTCCCTCATAATAATGTCCCCCTTACTACTCCCTCATAATAATGTCCCTCTTAATATCCTTCTCCCTCACAATAATGTCCCTCTTAATATACTTCTCCCTCATAATAATGTCTCTCTTAATATACTTCTCCCTCATAATTATGTCCCTCTTAATATCCTTCTCCCTCACAATCATGTCCCTCTTAATATCCTTCTCCCTCACAATCATGTCCCTCTTAATATCCTTCTCCCTCACAATCATGTCCCTCTTAATATCCTTCTCCCTCATAATAATGTCCCTCTTAATATCCTTCTCCCTCATAATAATGTCCCTCTTAATATCCTTCTCCCTCACAATCATGTCCCTCTTAATATCCTTCTCCCTCACAATAATGTCCCTCTTAATATCCTTCTCCCTCACAATCATGTCCCTCTTAATATCCTTCTCCCTCACAATCATGTCCCTCTTAATATCCTTCTCCCTCACAATAATGTCCCTCTTAATATCCTTCTCCCTCACAATAATCTCCCTCTTAATATCCTTCTCCCTCACAATAATGTCCCTCTTAATATCCTTCTCCCTCACAATAATGTCCCTCTTAATATCCTTCTCCCTCATAATAATGTCCCTCTTAATATCCTTCTCCCTCACAATAATGTCCCTCTTAATATCCTTCTCCCTCACAATCATGTCCCTCTTAATATCCTTCTCCCTCATAATAATGTCCCTCTTAATATACTTCTCCCTCATAATAATGTCCCTCTTAATATACTTCTTCCTCACAATTATGTCCCTCTTAATATCCTTCTCCCTCATAATAATGTCCCTCTTAATATCCTTCTCCCTCGCAATTATGTCCCTCTTAATATCCCTCTCCCTCATAATAATGTCTCTCTTAATATACTTCTCCCTCATAATAATGTCCCTCTTAATATCCTTCTCCCTCACAATCATGTCCCTCTTAATATCCTTCTCCCTCACAATAATGTCCCTCTTAATATCCTTCTCCCTCACAATCATGTCCCTCTTAATATCCTTCTCCCTCACAATCATGTCCCTCTTAATATCCTTCTCCCTCACAATAATGTCCCTCTTAATATCCTTCTCCCTCACAATAATCTCCCTCTTAATATCCTTCTCCCTCACAATAATGTCCCTCTTAATATCCTTCTCCCTCATAATAATGTCCCTCTTAATATCCTTCTCCCTCACAATAATGTCCCTCTTAATATCCTTCTCCCTCACAATCATGTCCCTCTTAATATCCTTCTCCCTCATAATAATGTCCCTCTTAATATCCTTCTCCCTCATAATAATGTCCCTCTCAATATCCTTCTCCCTCACAATTATGTCCCTCTTAATATCCTTCTCCCTCATAATAATGTTCCTCTTAATATCCTTCTCCCTCATAATAATGTCCCTCTTAATATCCTTCTCCCTCACAATCATGTCCCTCTTAATATCCTTCTCCCTCACAATAATGTCCCTCTTAATATCCTTCTCCCTCACAATAATGTCCCTCTTAATATCCTTCTCCCTCACAATAATGTCCCTCTTAATATCCTTCTCCCTCATAATAATGTCCCTCTTAATATCCTTCTCCCTCACAATAATGTCCCTCTTAATATCCTTCTCCCTCACAATTATGTCCCTCTTAATATCCTTCTCCCTCACAATTATGTCCCTCTTAATATCCTTCTCCCTCATAATAATGTCCCTCTTAATATCCTTCTCCCTCACAATAATGTCCCTCTTAATATCCTTCTCCCTCACAATAATGTCCCTCTTAATATCCTTCTCCCTCATAATCATGTCCCTCTTAATATACTTCTCCCTCATAATAATGTCCCCCTTAATATACTTCTCCCTCATAATAATGTCCGTCTTAATATACTTCTCCCTCACAATTATGTCCCTCTTAATATCCTTCTCCCTCTTAATACCCTTCTCCCTCATAATTATATCCCTCTTAATATCCTTCTCCCTCACAATAATGTCCCTCTTAATATCCTTCTCCCTCACAATAATGTCCCTCTTAATATCCTTCTCCCTCACAATAATGTCCCTCTTAATATCCTTCTCCCTCACAATAATGTCCCTCTTAATATCCTTCTCCCTCACAATTATGTCCCTCTTAATGTCCTTCTCCCTCATAATAATGTCCCTCTTAATATCCTTCTCCCTCACAATTATGTCCCTCTTAATGTCCTTCTCCCTCATAATAATGTCCCTCTTAATATCCTTCTCCCTCATAATAATGTCCCTCTTAATATACTTCTCCCTCACAATCATGTCCCTCTTAATGTCCTTCTCCCTCACAATCATGTCCCTCCGAATGTCCTTCTCCCTCCTCACTCTCTTCCAGTCCCACCTCCCTGGCCAGGGCCTGAGGTCCCTCTGGCTCCCTCCCGGACCCCCCAGCCTCTCTTCCCTCCCCTTCCCGCCTCCCGGGGCAGGGAGTTCCCCAGGCTTCCCCCGAGAGGAGACCCACCAGAGCCCGGCAGGCGAAGGCGAGGCCGGAAGGGACGTCAGAGGGGAGGAGGAGGAGGAGGAGGAGGAGGAGCGGCCCGCCTTCCTTTCCTGTCCTCTCTAGGAAGCCAGCTCGGCGCCCCTTAACCCTTCTCTCTCCCTGCGGAGGAGCCCGGGCGTCGCGCAGGCGCAGAGCTGCCCCTTCCGGGGGGGGGGGGAGAGGGAGGAAGCAGGACCCAGAACCCGGGACTGGGCGCGTGTGCGTGGGAAGGGGGAACCCGTGTCCGGGAGGAGGAGCCCGACTCTCTGCCCGGGGCTGCGAAGGGGCGTCTGGGCGGGGGAGAGGGGGGCCTTGGGGGGGCCAGATGGGGGACCCGGGGTGTCTCTTCTCCGGGGGGGGCGAGTCCCGCCTGGCTCTCTTGGGGCCCCTGGGGGGGGCTGCGGAGCTGAGAGCCCTGTCCCAGCAAGAGGGGGTCCCGGGGGGGGGCTGGAGGGGGCAGACATTGCCAGACATGGCTGGGGGGGCCATTCTGCGTTGTCCCATCTGCCGCTTTGTGTCTGTATTTCAGCCATAAATGTATGTTCTTGGTGAAGTCGCCTTGGAAGCAACACAGGAGCAGCCAAGGGGGTTTTCCTAGGAAGCCTTTTATTCCCCTCGGGTGACATTGTGTGTTCTGAACACGCTGCCATTCTTATACCCCCAAAATTCCTGCATTCAGTAAGTCTTAGAATTTGGCTTAGACTTGGGTTGCCAGACGCGTGTGGATTAAACGGTGTGTTTGACGCTCCTCATCCTCTGGAATCAGCGTGTCTTCACAGCTCCTTCAACCAGGCAAGGAAGGACGCCTGGATCCAGAATTGGCCCCCACGGTCACTGAGGGCCTCATGGTTGAAACCGTGTTAACTCTCTGCCTGGGGCTGCGAAGGGGCGTCTGGGCGGGGGAGAGGGGAGCCTTCCAGGGGGGTCGCAGGGGCCAGATGGGGGACCCGGGGGTGTCTCTTCTCCGGGGGGGCGAGTCCCGCCTGGCTCTCTTGGGGGCCCGTGGGCGGGTCTGGGGGGGTTGCGGGGCAGAGAGCCCTGTCCCAGCAAGAGGGGTCCCGGGGGGGGCTGAAGGGGCAGCTGGAGGGGGGAAACATGGGGGGGGGCATTCTGCGTTGTCCCATCTGCTGCTTTGTGTCTGTATTTCAGCCATAAATGTATGTTCTTGGTGAAGTCGCCTTGGAAGCAACACAGGAGCAGCCAAGGGGGTTTTCCTGGGAAGCCTTTTATTCCCCTCTGGTGACATTGTGTGTTCTGAACACGCTGCCATTCTTATACCCCCAAAATTCCTGCATTCAGTAAGTCTTAGAATTTGGCTTAGACTTGGGTTGCCAGACGCGTGTGGATTAAACGGTGTGCTTGACGCTCCTCATCCTCTGGAATCAGCGTGTCTTCACAGCTCCTTCAACCAGGCAAGTTTGTCATGAAGTGAGAGGCTCGGGTCATGGGCTGTTCAGAGAAGAAAGGGACTCGGTAGAAGAGGCCAAGGTGAGAGGGCCCTCTTCCTCGGCAGGTGAAGCAAGGTGAGCTGCAGAGCTTAGGAGTTATGGGATGGAGAAGCAGAGCAGCAGGCAGAGCAGGATGGTTGAGGTTTGTTTGAATCCACAGCTGCGGCTCTGGGAGAAACAAGAACCTCTAGGAGTGTCAGTGCTGTAAAGCCCACATTCTCCATGCTCAGGTTGCAGATACATGTCAATAAACCAGATATCATGAAGACACCAGTGACTTCTCTGTGCCTCATTCCAAAAGGAAACACGAACCCTGAGTGACCACCTTAAATCCTTGGAGAGATTGGGATGGATGCAACAACAGAGAGAGAGAGAGAGAGTTGTTCATTTGCTGAATTGGATTGTTTCAACCTGGAAACAAAACATCGCAGCTTCTCTGGCCTACCTATAGTAGGAGTATTGAAAGTGAGAGTCATCATCGCACCCTCGTTTTTGCTCCTCAAAATCTGCCCACCCTCCCAGAGAAGGGCAACCAAGGAGATGAAGACTCCGTCCTTTTCCTTCTGTGACGGCAGGTTGCTCTTGCTCCTTGTCCGCCTTCCAAAATGAAGAACAGAATCCTAAAGTTGGAAGGGACCCCAAGGTCCATCTAGGCCAGGGGAGGCAACCTAAGGCCCGGGGGCCGGATGCGGCCCAATCGCCTTCTCAATCCGGCCCCCGGACGGTCCGGGAATCAGCGTGTTTTTGCATGAGTAGAATGTGTCCTTTTACTTAAAATGCATCTCTGGGTTATTTGTGGGGTATAGGAATTTCATAGAATCATAGAATCATAGAGTTGGAAGAGACCACAAGGGCCATCGAGTCCAACCCCCTGCCAAGCAGGAAACACCATCAGAGCACTCCTGACATATGGTTGTCAAGCCTCTGCTTAAAGACCTCCAAAGTAGGAGACTCCACCACACTCCTTGGCAGCAAATTCCACTGTCGAACAGCTCTTACTGTCAGGAAGTTCTTCCTAATGTTTAGGTGGAATATTTGAACATGGCTATCATATCACCCCTTAACCTCCTCTTCTCCAGGCTAAACATGCACCACAATTCAAGAAGGACACTGACAAACTGGAACGTGTCCAGAGGAGGGCAACCAAAATGGTCAAAGGCCTGGAAACGATGCCTTATGAGGAACGGCTAAGTGAGCTGGGCATGTTTAGCCTGGAGAAGAGGAGGTTAAGGGGTGATATGATAGCCATGTTCCAATATATCAAAGGATGTCACATAGAGGAGGGAGAAAGGTTGTTTTCTGCTGCTCCAGACAAGCGGACACGGAGCAATGGATCCAAACTACAAGAAAGAAGATTCCACCTAAACATTAGGAAGAACTTCCTGACAGTAAGAGCTGTTCGACAGTGGAATTTGCTGCCAAGGAGTGTGGTGGAGTCTCCTACTTTGGAGGTCTTTAAGCAGAGGCTTGACAACCATATGTCAGGAGTGCTCTGATGGTGTTTCCTGCTTGGCAGGGGGTTGGACTCGATGGCCCTTGTGGTCTCTTCCAACTCTATGATTCTATGATTCTATAGCTCCCTTAGCCGTTCCTCATAAGGCATCGTTTCCAGGCCTTTGACCATTTTGGTTGCCCTCCTCTGGACACGTTCTAGTTTGTCAGTGTCCTTCTTGAATTGTGGTGCCCAGAACTGGACACAGTACTCCAGGTGAGGTCTGACCAGAGCAGAATACAGTGGCACTATTACTTCCCTTGATTGATGCAGCCCAGAATTGCATTGGCTTTTTTAGCTGCCGCGTCACACTGTTGGCTCATGTCAAGTTTGTGGTCAACGAAGACTCCTAGATCCTTTTTACATGTACTGCTCTCAAGCCAGGTTCATTCCCCCCAAAAAAATATATTCCGGCCCCCCACAAGGTCTGAGGGATGGTGGACCGGCCCCCGGCTGGAAAAGCTTGCTGCCCCCAGATCTAGGGCTGTTTTTAAATGTCCCAACGCTGCCTGGCACTGGTCCCTCCAAATGCTCTTGTCTGGCTGGTCTTTCTTCTCCCAGTCATGTCAAGGAGCAACATGGGGGCTAAAAGGAGGAATAAATATCCCACTCCCCCCAGAAAAGCTCTTCTTTCTCTTTCTGTGGAGGGTCTAGGCCCCTCTTGAAGGACCTTTGCCTTGCTCCAGTCAGGTTGTATATTTCCACCCCTTGGGACGGGACCCAAATATTTGACTTGCCTCATTTTGAAAACTGGTGATACGGAAGTGGGGGGCATGTATTCTTCACCTCCTTCTTCGCTACAATATATCCATTTATTTCCAATTGTCAATGTCAAAAGGGACTAAAATCTATAAAATTCATAGAAAATCAATGTGCCAATTTGCTCAATTTCTCTAGGACCCCAGACACCTCCCCTGTCCTCCATAATCCCTCAAGCAAGGTGTCAAGACCCTAATCCGGTCAAATCGCTCTGCCAAGCCCTTCCTCCGGGCGATGCCAGGTGACAGACTATGCATACATGGACCATTGTCTTCTCAGGATGTGCTTATCTGCGCATATCTCCAGCTCTGCATATTCCCCCCTCCCTCCTCCATATGTTAATCCGGTGTAACCCAACCTCTTCCTAATGTATTCGTGATGTAATCTGTGTAACCCAACCTCTTCTTAATGTATTCATGATGTAACTGGGATGTATTTTGCACTGTATTCTGGGACATGGAGGGAAATTTCAAAAGTTCATGTCACCCCTTTCTCGCTGTTCAATCTCGCCTTGAACCTGCTGCGCAATAAACTTGGATCTTCTGCAGTTTGCTCCTGTCTCCGGCTGAGCTCATTTTCCTCCGCAGGGACCCACAGACCTAGTCTGACGAGCTGGGTGGCAGAGTAGCCCCGCACCCAGAATTTTCCGTAACACTGGCATTTTGAAGCTTGGACCATTAGGCCTGCACACCATCACCTTTTACATACTTTACATTTGCTGGGGCAAAATCTCCACCCCCAAAATTGCTTGCGGCAGTTCTGCCCTCGCCTTAATCTCCTCCATTTTTAACGGAAACATCTCTTTTTCATGGGCCATCTTGGCCTCCCTGTCTCTTTCTTCTTGGGCTGGCTCATCTCTCTCTCTCTCTCTCTCTCTCTCTCTCTCTCTCTCTCTCTCTCTCCCTGTATCTCTGCTAGATGAAGGGCAGCTGCCATTCTGGCCTCTTCTCTTTCTTTCTCTGCTTCAACCTTAGACAACTCCAATCTTAGCCTCATCATCTCTAATTCAATATATTAGGATTCTCCTCAGACGCAGCAGCTGGGTCATCCTGAGTCTCTTTGGCTTGGCGCTTGCTGGTCATTTTCTGACAGGAGTTTTTTCTCTTTTTAATCAAATAACTTCACTCCTTTATTAAACTGGTTGTTCTGTGTCTCTGGGTACGTTTCTGTGTGGGTTTTTACTTCGTATCACGGCTCTTTCCCCCCCGGCACCCTTGGGCCCGCCCTTCAGGGTTGTCGTTTTGAGACCCCACTTCCTCCATGGGTTACTTTTTCTTGAAGGGACTGAGCATTACTGCTCCCCCTAAGTCTGTGGAGAGACATGTTTTGTTGCAGCTGGGGCAGATGAAGGAGTCTGGTTGTGTTGCTGCAGATGCACTTAACCTCAAGGTCATGGCTTTGAGCCCCACATTGGGCAAAATGTTCTTCCATTGCAGGGGGTTGGCTAGATGACCCTCTTGGTCCCTTCCAACGCTACGATTCTGGGATTGATGTAGCATCTCTTCACACAAGAGACTCAAGCTACATTTTCTATACCCACCCTACTAGCCCTGACAAAACTCTGTTGCTTTCTTTTATGGATCCAATGGCTTTTAGATGCAACTGGAACTTTTGCTGCTGTTAAAGCGCTTAAATCTTGATGGCTAAAATGACATATATAATTTGAGGTACAAAAAGGTACAAAGTTCGAAGAAGAGTGGGGTAAATTTGTGGTATATATAAGAAATAACTAGAAGTTTAAAAACTACGGCAGGGTTAACATAAATCCTGTGATGCGTATAGAAGGTCAATAAGAATCTACAAGAGAAGATATGTTTTAAGAAAACCAGCGCAGGGAAGGAAGGAAGTCGTGGCGTGAATATACGCAATGTAAATAAGATAACACAAAATGTTGATTGTAAAAGATTGTTTTGTTTGTTGTCTGTGGAAAATTTAATAAAAAAGCATTAAAAAAAATAAAAATCTTGATGGTCTTTCATTTCAGGAATGCCGCTGTATGCCAACAAGTTGTTTATGGCGTTGAAAGAGATCGATGATACCGTGTCGGAGGGGGAGAGGGGCACAGGGCTCTATGAATGCCACAACACGCAGGGCTATCCATAAACAGTGTTTATGGAAGTCAATCTTACTCGGCTACGAGGGATCGCCAAAGAAGAAGATTCCTGCGCCACCTCCCTGTCAAAAATTATGATATGTGTACATTAACTTGATGAAGGCAGCTGGATGATGAAGGCAGGATTACAAAGGAATAGGCAAATAGCTTCACATAGCAGGTAAACCTTCCTTGGCAGCTTCTAGACATATGCGTAGGCTTTTCCCAGGAATCTTACATCTGAAAAGGCAGCACTTGCCAAATAAATCTACTCTCTTCCAAGGAGAAGACCTGCTTTCTCAGCAAAGTGTGAATGCTGTCAGTGGGCCAAACATCCCTAATGATATTTCAGCAAGCTTTGGGACCTGTAGAGAGGACACTATTATCTCTTTTCCAGACGGGCCACGTGAAACCAGGTGTTAAGTAAGTGAAGGCTACACGTGCTTCCATTACCTTCTGACTTTAGGGGTGCTCAAGAAACTGTTGAGGTTTAATCACCGAATCAAATGCAGCTGGCTCACAGTTGGATGCTACCAGGATACTGATGGCACTGCACCTAAACTTCACACTACGTTACCAAGAATTTTGTTTTTTTCGTAGATAAGATCCTTTCTCGTAAATTTGATTGATCCTTAGTGAATTCAGCAGATCTAAGGCTCATGTGCCATACCCCCAACATCTTTCTTTGGCAATCCCTCATAGCCGCGTAAGATTGTCTTCCATGAACTTGGCCTTAACAGTGAGTCTGTAAGTGACTGTGGAGGCCAATTCTGGATCCACACATCCTTCCACAGTGGGGACGTTGGTTTCTGGGCAGGAGTTGATCCTGGTGTGGATTTGCCAAACGCCCTTCCTCTTAGCACTGTTTCTTCCTGACTTCGAAAGTCTTCAAAGCCCATCACACCTTTGGTCAAGGCTGTTCTCCAACTGGAGCACTCGCAGGCCAGTGTTTCCCAGTTGTCGGTGTTTATACTACTTTTAAAATATTTGCCTTGAGACAATCTTTAAACCTCTTTTGTTGACCACCAGCATTACACTTTCCATTTTTAAGTTCGGAATAGAGTAGCTGCTTTGGAAGACGATTGTCAGGCATCCGCACAACATGACCAGTCCAACCAAGTTGATGTTGAAGAATCATCGCTTCGACACTGGTGATCTTTGCTTCTCCCAGTACACTGGTATTAGTTCGCCTGTCTTCCCAAGTGATGTGTAGAATTTTTCGGAGACCCCATTGACAGAATCTTTTGAGGAGTTGGAGATGGCGTTTGTAAGTGGTCCATGTTTCCCAAGCATACAGTAAGGTTGGTAGTAAAATAGCTTTGTATACAAGCATTTTGGTTTCCCTGCCAATGTCCTCAAACACTCTGCCCTTCCGTTAACCCCCAACACACACACACATGCCTGCATGCTCTTAGCTGACCCGCCACTCATTCCTCTGTTGACCCTGATATAAGCTGGAGAAAAGGGACATTCTAGGAAGCATCGATGGTCATCTCTGCTGCTCCAACTGCCACTCCCTGTTTGGTTCCTGTACTTCAGAAGTTACGTGGACAGCCGCCTAGGTAAGAATTCAGGAGGTTGCCCGTTGCCTCGCACTGAGTCCAGACCTGCAAGTCCATCTGGCTCAACATCGCCTTCGAAGACCAGCTGGGGGTGGCTCTCTCGGGTTTCGGACAGACACCTTTTGCCAGCCCTATCTGGAGATTCGCAGGATTGAACCTAGCAGGCAACACGTGTGCTCTGCTGCCCCGACTTGTGGCCAAGAGGGAGGGTCTCCTAGGAGGCGATGAAGGGGGTGCGAGGCAGCAGCTGGAACATCTGGTGGGTGGTGCGGTGGGGAAAAGGTTGACCGTGTCTTTCCTGAGGCCGAAACTCAAGAGGCGAGGTGCAGAAAAGCAAAGCAAACAGGAATTGCCAGTTTATTCCATGCTCAACCCTAGAGGTCCAGCTACTAACAATCTGGAAAGCTAGCAAAAAACAAAAGAGCAGGACCCCAAACAAAGGGATCCAAGGATTTTTATACCCATTTTAAAACAAGCAGATTTTTACTTGCAGGAGGAGCTATCTGTCTTCCTTGTACTAACGACAATTCTGGCTAGATCGCATTTCTTTTCCAGCTGTCTCTAGTTCAGGCATAGGCAAACTCAGCCCTCCAGATGTGTTGAGACTACAACTCCCATCATCCCTAACTAACAGGACCAGTGGTCAGGGATGATGGGATTTGTAGTCTCAAAACATCTGAAGGGCCGAGTTTGGCTATGCCTGCTCTAGTTCCTACTACTCGGCCAGCATGGCATCGTTTGTTCTGCCTAAACGTGTGTGGCCTTGAGCTCCTTATGGTGACTGCTACTTTTTCTTTCGGTTCATTGTTCTGCGCACATCAGCAGTGAAGGATGCAGCATCACACACGCATGCCCACACGGACAGGAGCACATTGCCACCTCCAGCTTTTACATGCCCATTCAGCTCAGCCATTTTTATACATTTATCGTATCCATTTTAGAGGATGCCTGATATCTTTTTTAAAAC
Organism: Podarcis liolepis; assembly: GCF_965112155.1. Taxonomy (NCBI): domain Eukaryota; kingdom Metazoa; phylum Chordata; class Lepidosauria; order Squamata; family Lacertidae; genus Podarcis; species Podarcis liolepis. The sequence continues at coordinate 93,515,487 of NC_139561.1, read as the reverse complement.
AACAACAACCACCACCTCTAAGCGTTGTACAAAGCAAAAGCCATAAAAATCACAGGACTAGAAGGCAAATAAAGCAAAAATGCATACAGGCAACTAACTCCCTGCTTACACGCACTCAAGCCACGTGTGACTGCATCGCCACGAACCTGGAAGAGGCATGAATATTGGCAAAAACAGCCCTAAAAGAGCACAAAAAAGGGCACGAAAACAGCCTCTAGCCTTTGCACCAACCTTTGAGGCCTGGGGAGGGTTGGAGTTTGAGCGAGGAGGTTTGGAGAGAGCAATTGTGGTAGAGTTAGATGGGGTTTTCAATTTTTGTAAGGTTTTTTTTCAAGGGAGTCCAGTGGCTTAGAGGGCGTTTGCAGGTTTTCTCAATGGTGTTTCTGATATACGCGATTTCACATAAACAGGGAGTTGCCTGTGGTGTCAAATAAAAAATCCAGAATCAAAACACCGAGCGGTACAATCTGAAAATTTATGGGAACTATTTGTTAATAGGCACCTAAAACTTGCCACAGTTGCCAGCCCAGAAGCAAGTATGGCTAGGAAGCAGCGATGGTAGCCGTGGCACAGGGAGTTGAGCAGTTGGCTTGTGCCTCCTTCATCTCAGTGTTGCCCTCCTAGCATTCAGCAGGGAGGAAGATGGGGGCAAACCAGACTTAGCTGGCTGCTCCTGCGCCATCTTCGGTTCTGGTGTCCCTTCTGTTGACCTCTCTGCCCGCCACCCTACCAGTGCCAAGGGGTGGGGACAGGACTCTACTCATTATCCTACCCTTCTTTGGCAGAGTTAAACAGCCTGTGGATTGGGGACTTTTTAAACGCCACGATGATGAGTAAGCCCATCTACATTTCACTCCAGCGGAAGGGAGAGGCACCTCTGGATAAAGAAAATCGGGGTGTGTAACATAGTTTCCAAATCAGCGTCTTAGATTTCAGCTCTCTTCTCCGGTTCTACTTGCTGCTGGTCCTCATAAAGGCAAAGGTAAAGGTAAAGGTACCCCTGCCCGTACGGGCCAGTCGTGTCCGACTCTGGGGTTGCATGCTCATCTCGCTCTAGAGGCCGTGAGCCGGCGCCGTCTGAAGACACTTCCGGGTCACGTGGCCAGCGTGACGAAGCTGCTCTGGCGAGCCAGCACCAGCGCAGCAGACGGAAACACCGTTTACCTTCCCGCTATAAAGCGGTACCTATTTATCTACTTAAGAGTGCTTTCGAACTGCTAGGTGGGCAGGAGCTGGGACCGAACGGTGGGAGCTCACCCCGTCACGGGGATTCAAACCGCCAACCATATGATCGGCAAGTCCTAGGCACTGAGGTTTTACCCACAGCGCCACCCGCGTCCCTGGTTGGTCCTCATAGTCTGGTGAAATTTAAAAATAAAATAAAAATCATTTTGATTTCCTTCTATTTTTTTTACAGAGGAACCAGGAACAAATGAAACTATTTACTGCCAAGCCTTGGCTGAGACTCTGCACCATATTCCCCTCCCTGTGACGGTGGGAATCTACGCACCCTGGGGGAGAGGCAAGAAAAGGCTCTTGTGTGAAATTGAAGGTAAGGACCACCATTCCTCAGACGTGAGTCATCACAGATGAAAGAGAGAGTTCAGAGCGTATTTAATTATACAACAGCGAGAGGGTCATTCACCGTCTACCAGCTCCACCTGTCTCACCAGAGTGGTGCGTGCTCTAGTTATCTCCGGCTTGGACTACTGCATGCGCTCTGTGTGGGGCTACCCTTGAAGGTAACCCAGAAACTACAATTAATCCAGAATGTGGCAGCTAGACTGGTGACAGGGAGCAGCTGCCGAGACCACATAACACCAGTCTTGAAAGACCTACACTGGCTCCCAGGACGTTTCCAAGCACAATTCAGAGTGTTGGTGCTGACCTTGAAAGCCCTAAATGGCCTTAAAGGCCCAGTATACCTGAAGGAGTGTCTCCACCTCCATCTTTCTGCCTGGACACTGAGGTCCAGCGCCGAGGGCCTTCTGGCAGTTCCCTTGCTGCGAGAAGCGAAGTTACAGGGACCCAGACAGAGGGCCTTGTTGGTAGTGGCTCCCACCCTGTGGAACGCCCTCCCATCAGATGCCAAAGAAATAAACAACTATCTGACGTTTAGAAGACACCTGAAGGCAGCCCTGTTTAGGGAAGTTTTTAATGACTGATGTTTTAATGTATTTTTAACCTTCTGTTGGAAACCACCCAGAGTGGCTTGGGAAACACAGCCAGATGGGCGGGGAATAAATAAATAAATAAATTATTATTATTATTATTATTATTATTATTATTATTATTATTATTATCATCATCATCATCATCATCATCATTTGGGCTGTCCCAGTGCCCAAGACAGCTTTCCCCAACCTAGTGCCCTCCATATGTTTTTGGACTAAAACTCCCATCAGCCCCAGGCAGTCCAAAACACACAGAGGGCACCAGATTGGCAAAGGCTGCTGTAGATTTCCAAGCAAGACCTGCTGACTGCCAGAGGCGCTGCTGCCCTCTGAGATGCAGGGACTCTGTGATGCCAGTGGAGCATCCATTTCCCCATACAGCCATGGCAGGACTGGGGTGCAGCGCTAGAAGGGGTCCTCATTGCCATGCAAGCTGGCCAACCATTATGAGAGATTACGGTAGCAGTGTGTTGTGCATGGGGTAGCACCTCTGGTGGGGGACACATCGTGCTCCTTCTGGAGTAGTTTGTCCACCTTGGTCACCACCCTGCACTCAGCTCTCACCTGGGGCTCCGAGAAGCTGTCAGCAGGTGACAATGGCCACACCCAGGCGAGAGCAGCTGATGGGTCTCAAACCCTCAATGAGTTAGGGGCTTCCCCTGAATGAGTGGGTCCAGTGGTCAAGAAGGGGGTTTCTGCATGTGCTGTAGAGGGAAGTGAGGGGCAGGTTGGCAGGTAGCCCATCTAGGAGAAGGAAAACTCTGATCCTAAACCAGAGTTCGGCAGCCTAAGGCCCATGGGCTGCTTCTGGCCCAGGAGCTTCCTGGAATCGGCCCACGGTCGTTCTGTGGATCAGCATGGGGATTCCATGCTTTTCCCCCACGGCACCATTTTTTCTCTCGCCGCGGGCACCGACTTCCAGGGTCTTGTTGTCTGGGCAGTCCAGGACCTCCAGACACCCTGCCCGGGTTTGTGCCCTGGGAGGTCATTTCAGTGCTGCTTCACCCCCGGAGGCGCACTCCAATGTCTCTTGAGACAGGAGGGTGCCCACTGGGATAGCCAAGACATCTTTCCTGAGTTGTCTAGTCCTCTGTACTTGCAGGGATGCAGGGAAAGGCATGCAGACTGTGTCAGGAGGGCTGCAGCTCAGGGTCAGAGCAGGAGGCCCCTGAGTTCAATCCCCAGAAGCTCTAGGTAGGGCTGGGAGAGAAAAGATTCGTTGAGGAGGATCTGTTCAGGTGGACCTCGTATCCCGAGAGCGTGGTCTGCAGCAGCATGCTGATGAATTGGGAACTGGTGTGAGCACAAGGCATAAGAACCTAGTTACAGGTAGGTAGCCATGTTGGTCTACCGTAGTCAAAAGAAAATTTTAAAAATTAAATTTTATTTTTAAAAATCCTTCCAGTAGCACTTAGAGACCAGCTAAGTTTGTTATTGGTATGAGCTTTTGTGTGCATGCACACTTCTTCAGATACCATAGCATGCACACGAAAGCTCATACCAGTAACAAACTTAGTTGGTCTCTAAGGTGCTACTGGAAGGAATTTTTTTAAAAAAAATAAATAAATTATTTCCTAAGAACTTAAGCAGAGTCTGCTGGGTCAGAGCATGCCCCCATCTAGTCCAGCAAGTTCCATAGTTTAACTATGTGCCGCGTGAAGGAGGACTTTCGTTTATTCTGTCTGGAATCTTCCAATGCGATGCTCTCCGTTGCAGATCACATGCGCTGGCGAAGCAAACAAAACGGAAGCGAAGCTGCAAGGACCACGTACTCCCTGCCTTTGTTCCTCTGGCACATCATCTTCACGCACCCCCTTCTGCGCTCAGCAAAGCCTGAAGGCATCCACTATATTTTCATCAACTTCAACGCCTGGGAATACGCAGGATGCGATCATACCTGGGCCGGCATCGTCACAACACTGCTGGATGAAATCGAAGGCAATTACAGGATCCCGTTCAGCACTTTTCGGTCCTTTGGCGTGAAATTCAAGGAAGAGCCAGTTATGCGGAAAAAGAAATGGGCTTTGAAAGGATGGAGCAAGTTCTTCTGGTTTGGCCTCTTGTGTCTGCTCCTTGGGTTGTTTCTGAGCATGGTGCTGACGAGGCTGAAATCGGGCGGCGGTTTATGGGAAAGCGTGGCATACACAACAACAGTAGTGCTGGGCGCATCCACTCTGCCTCTTATGCGCTGCACGAGAAACATTTTCTTCACCCTGAAAAAGAAACTCCAGGCGAAAATGAACGCCAAGGACCAGCTGGGCTTTATGCACTTTGTGAAGGAAGAGGTGAAAACAATCACTCATTTCCTACAATTCATGGCGTTCGAGGAGGACCGAGAGATCCGGGTGGTTCTGAAGATCGTCAATTTAGACCTCTGCACTCCGGACAAAGTGGTGGCCGTCCTAGACGCCATCAAAATCCTCCTTTCAGACGAAGACGCTCCTTATATCACCATCTTGGTCGCTGACCCAGGAATCCTGGTGGACAGCATTCAGTCCTCAAATACCACCTGCAGCAATGGCTACTTGTACTTAAATCGAATCATCTCTCTCCCCTTCTCCCTGCCCCGGATGAGCTGCAAGGGCAAGAGGCAGATGCTCGCAGGGATTCTGAACGGTAAAAGGAAACGGGGGCAGGATTCTGCTACTAATCCGGAAACATGGGCTCACAAGCAAAACAGCAAAGGGGTCAAAGAAGCCACGGGCTCGTTGGCCACAGAGGAAGTCCAGCACATCTTCCAAGACCTGAGCCATGAGAATTTTGAAGATTACGTCCCAGGAAATTTTGTCCAAATGAACCGGGTCGTCAACACAGTGCTGACCATTAGGTCCATGCTTGACCTAGGATATAAGCCCCAATCCGGACTGAATGTCAGTAGGGAAGATGGCAGGTTGGTGACCAAAGAGGTGGTCGATTGGGTTATCCTTGCCCATTTTTGGCCTTGCCGCCTGAGCTGGATTTTGCAGTGTGCAGAAGACGAGCAGCAGGAGGAAAAGCTCGTTGAAAGCCGGGCCAGGGGCTCGCAGCTGAAGCAAGGCCATGGCAGAAGTGGAGGAGGAGATCTGCAGGACAAAGCATCCGAAAGAGACAGCAAGGCCTTGTTGCCGTTTTATGAGGACAATGCTTTGGAGCTGGACAAGATTAAGAACGATGTCAGAAAACTTTTGGAGCTCGATGGGGACCCTGATCTTTTCCGAACCTTCTTGCAGAAGAGCCATTTTACGGTGGGGCGGGCCAGGTATTTTTCCAACTTCCTCATCAATTTAGACTTCTCTCTGAAAAGGCAGTTTGAGTTGCAGCGGGGCCTGAATCACATAGTCCGGAGGAAAAACAGGGAGGGCGAGTCACCGTCTGCGGAGAAAACTGCTGGGTTGAAAGGTGAAGGATAACTCCAGAGCTGCTCATTGTGGCAGAAAGATAATAATAATTTTAAAAAGGATCCTAGATACCCTTCACGAGCCTAGTGCCCCTCAGATGTTTCGGACTACAACGCTGAGATGAATTCAACCATATTTCACTGCAGATATTGTGTGTGTGTGTGTGTGTGTGTGTGGTTTTTTAAAAAAGCCTGCATGGAACAGGAAGAGAGGAATGAAGTGTGCTGTATATGATATGCATTTGTGACAGATACCAATCTCACCCCCAAATTAAATTATGTCTTATGAAAACATTAGATTATTTTGTCTGTCATTTACTCTGGTCATTTCATGGGTTTGGACCATTTTCGCCACTGCCACCACCTCATTCTACAGCTCTCAGAATCTCAGCTCTTGAGCCTCTTTTTCAAGAATCACAAAACAGAGAAACCAGTAGGAGAACACTTCAATCTCCCAGGACATTCTATACAAGATCTCAAAGTAGCTGTTTTACTACAAAGGAATTTCAGAAATAGACTGGAAAGAGAAGCTGCTGAATTGCAACTCATTACCAAACTTAAAACCATGGAGAGACCTGGTCTCAACAGAGACATTGGATTCTTATCCCATTATACATGACTAAGCCATTTTTCACCTCCTCACCCCTTGCCTTTTCCTGTAAGACCTATTACAGTCGTTAAGAGTCGTCAACAGGCTCATCTCAGCTATCTGCCAATCTCCCATTCCCACCACCCTTCTGAGTAATACCCCTCCCCACCTTCTCACTATATAGAAGGATCTGGCAACTTCTGTTTCAGTGTATCTGAAGAAGTGTGCTTGCACACGAAAGCTCATACCTAGAACTAACTTAGTTGGTCTTTAAGGTGCTACTGGAAGGATTTTTTTTATTTTGACTATGGCAGACCAACACGGCTACCTATCTGTAACTCTTTTTCAAGGTTACACAAAAACCACAGTCTGACTTTGGCGTCTCTCCCACACACCTAGGTTCACAGATTTGTCACCTTGTCCTTTTTTAAAAGCCATCCAAGTTTGTGGCCATCACTCCCGCTTGTTGGATCAAATGCCATAGTTTATTTATGCATTTTAGGTAGTGCTTTTTTCTGGGGGGACACAGGGGTACGCACTCCCCTAAACATTTTGTGGATCTAAGTTTGGCCTAATTGAGGGAAAGTATTTCAATATGAGTAGGAAAACAAGAGTACCCCATAACATTTCTTAAGGAAAAAAAGCACTGATTTAATGTATATACTGCCTAGTTTTAAACCCCCCCCCCAAAAAAAAAAACCACCACCCTCAAAGCAACTCACTTTGTGAATTACATTCTTTGGCTTATCCTGAATCTTCCAACTGATTAAATAGATTGTGTTTTATGCAGATTATGGGTAAATAAATCACACCAGTGACCTGAGGATTTCAGGCAGAGTTGCTGAACTTTGATTTCTGGAGTTAGGGACCACAGCGCTTCCTTTCTATAAGAAATAAATAAATGTTGAAGTGGCTGTATCAAGTCCACCTCTTGCTCCAGATTCCAGTAGCAATTTCCAGCACGCCTCAGGTGCACAGAACCTGGTTGAGCTGGTTATTTTCCCTGGAAAAGTTCAGGGACCAGGTGCTTCCTCTTGGGGTGTTCTCTTGCACACCTAAGTAGGTCTTCTTTCCAAACATCACCATGGGAGATGATGTCGAAGGGGCCTGAGAGGACCCTGACCCAAGGAAATACGCGCTGAAGGTCACCCACTCCCCGAGACCCATGCCAAGGACATCTCTGATTTCGTTCCTGTCGCTGTAGGCCAGGGCGCGTCCATTCAGATGGTGCTGCCTCAACCTCTCCTTGTACCGCTGGGAATTTTCCTCTTTCAAGCCAAGTTGGTCCATCTGGAAAAGAACAAAAAGCAGAGGTGGAAACTCACAATCACGTCCCTCAACACAGTCCCACATATAGGCAAGGCAAGGCAAAGTTTTTCTGTTTAGGGGCCATATTCCCTGTTGAGCAACCTTCCAAAGGTCACATGACCATGGTGGGTGGGGCCAGAGGCAATAAGTGGGCAGGGCAACCAATGTAAATTTTATGCAAATAGGCTAGTGTCTCCTTCCAGACAGGCAAGGGGCATAATTAGAGTTGAAGGCCAAATCCCAGCCAAACAAAGGATACTTCTCTAGAGTGTATTCCTAGTCAGGTTGGGATAGATCTGCGGGACATTATTGCAGTCAAACCAGCAATCCATGTTTTGCCAGACAGGCACAGGAAAGGAATGAGTTTCACAGAGCTTTCCTGTGAAATTTGCTAGAGAGAACTCTGTGGCATCGCTTCCTTAGTTTGCCTTGGCAGGAAGCCCTAACACTATATACTTCCTTCCTGCTTGGGCAGCCTCCTCTTTCCTCAAACTGCTTCCAAGCTGACCCTGGACAAGGCAGTGCTCTCCTACCTCCTTGCAGACCTCGTCCACCGACAGCCCCAGCAGAACGCATCTGGAGAGCCCGTGGCCCTTCTTGGTGCTTCGCTTGAGGCTGCGGCTGCCCCGGAGCAGCTCCATGTGCCTCTTCAAGGAGGAGTCCAGGTTGACCGTGTAAGGCAGGAAGAAGCTGGCGTCCTTCACCTGGAACCTGTGGCACAGGAAGCTGTGGAAGAGCTCCGGGTCCCCGTCCAGTTCCAAGAGCTTCTCCAGCTGGCCCTTGAGCATGTCGAGCTCGTCCATGTACTTCTCGTACACCTCCCACAGGAAGTGGTGGGGAGCCAGCTGGCAGCCTTGGCCCAGGCCCAGCCGCCCCACCTGCTCATCGTCCTCAATGCACTGCAAGATCCAGCTCAGCCGGCACGGCCACTGGCTGGCCAGGAGCACCCAGGAGGCCACTTTGCGCGGGCACAGCTTCTCCCGGGGGACCTCCGTCGCCATGAGACGCACAGTGACGGAGATGGTGTTGATGATCCGTCTCATCTGCACCATGTTGTCTGTCATGTACTCCTTCATGCTGTCGTCCAGCAGGAACTCAAAGGCCTCCTGGATCAGGTCCTTGGCTTTGAAGCCTTTCTTGCACCTTTTGGGGGGACGCGCTTCCAGTCTGGGACTCACGACAACCAGAGGCACCCGGCTGCCATCTGCGTGTCGCTCGGGGGCCTTCCAGCCGGCGGAATCATAACACAAGGGCGACCCAGCATTCAGCCTCCTCTGCTTTTCCTGCGGAAAGTCCACCTCTCCCTCCTCTTCCTCCAAGCTTTTCTCCTGCTCCTCCCTGCAGTCGACGGCAGACTTCACCAGCTGCATCTTGGTGTGGGTGTCCATCTTGGGGACCGAGAACGGGAGGGTGATGATGCGGTTCAAGAACTCGTAGCCGTTGTTGGCCATGCCTTTCATGTACAAGGAGTTCTCCACGCAGTCCACGATCACGCTGGGGTCGGCCACCAGGATGGAGACGAAGGGCGCCTCGTAGTCCGAGAGGAGGATGTTCATGGCGTCGAGGACGCCCACCACTTTGTCGGGGCTGCAGTTGTCCAAGCTGGTGATCTCCAGCACCACCTTGAGCTTCCTCCGCTGGAAGATCTCCATGAACTTCAGGAACTTGGCAATGATCTTCACCTCCCTCTTGACATTGCTCATGAAGCCCAGCTGGGCACTGAGGTCCGTTCGGTTCATCTGCCTCTCCAGCTGGGCCTTCTGGGTGATGATGACGTTCCGTACCACCAGGACAGCCATCCGGACGGATGCCGCGGCCGTGATCCCAACCGCCGTGGCCCCAAGGCCCTCGACAACAGCAATGGCATCCCCGGAAGCGTTGCCAGTGGGGATGCCGAAAACAAAGATGAGGGCCGCGACCCCGGCAGCCACGACCACCACCAAGAGGATGGCAGCCCACAGTGGCAGGCAGAGGTACTTCTTGCTGATCCACTCCTGGCGCAGAGGGGCCTCGACAAGGCCGCACTTCCTGCCCACAGCTCTGTAGATGCTCACGGGGACAAGGCCAAAGTGGCTCTCGATGCCGTCGCACAGGGCAGTGATCAGACCTGCCCAGAGCTGGTCACTCCCGGCATATTCCCAGGCGCTGAAATGAATGAAGATGTGCTGGACGTTTTTCCTCTGCCGGTGTTGCAGCGTCAGGACGGGATGGTAGAAGATCATGAGGAAGACGACGGAGACCAGATCCCACCCAGAAGTCCCTCGCTGTTTCAGTCCCGTCCGCTGGAATTCCTGTTGGTCTTTTTTCTGTGACTGAAGACGCATGTATTCTAGAGGGGAAGGAAGAGAGCCAGACCAGAGACTGAGTCTACTGTACCCCAGCCGACCAGGGTCTGTCCTGGTTTCTGTTGATCATACAATACTTTGATTAACTACCCAAACTTTAAGATCCCCTCTGGAGTCCTCACTCCGTGTGCGACCTCCAAGTGAATTGAGGTACATGGCAACAAAGGAGAGGGCCTTCTTGGTGGTGGCACCTCAAATTTGGAATAGCCTTCTCAGAGAGACTCGCCTGACGCCTGCTCTATGATAAAACCCCATTTTCATTTAAAAGGTTTTAAACTGGGATTAGACCATTTTTTGGAGGGTAAGGCAGGGAATTGCAGGCAGGGAAAGTGCTAGAGCACTCGTGCCCTTGGACTATCTCTTGAGGCATCTGGTTGGCCACTGTGAGAACAAGATGCTGGACTTGAGTCTGACGCAGCTGCAGGGCGGCTCCTATGTTCCCATTCTGCAAGGCCTCTTACCCGTCATGCTTTAATAAACCGTACACTCTCACCCTTTGGTGTGATTTCAAGCTCATCTGTAAATTGTTTCATTGCTTTATTTTCTGAGAGTTACATGCTATTTATTTAAAACATTATTCTCTACAGTGGTACCTCGGGTTAAGAACTTAATTCGTTCTGGAGGCCCGTTCTTAACCTGAAACTGTTCTTAACCTGAGGTACCACTTTAGCTAATGGGGCTTCCCACTGCTGCCGCACCGCCAGAGCACGATTTCTGTTCTCATCCTGAAGCAAAGTTCTTACCCGAGGTACTATTTCTGGGTAAGCGGAGTCTGTAACCTGAAGCGTATGTAACCTGAAGCGTATGTAACCTGAGGTACCACTGTAAATGGTTTCCATCTCTCTAAGCAGTGTATTTTGCCTCCGGTAGGAGAAAGCAAGAACAGTGAGAAAGCTACTTGGTGCAGCAAATAAATGAAATCCAAGCATTGCACCAGTGAAACTCAAATTCTACGTCAAGAAAAACAAATGCTGAAAATCAGCATGCGCCACTTACTTTGCAGGGGCGTCCCTGGAAATGGAGATAAACACGTTTTGCTCTCCTGACACATAGCCCTTGATAGCCCTGCCCTCCACAGTATTCAACTCATCCCCCACCTTCATAAAGCCACTCCTTCTCTTCTTAGCCATCGCCTCATCCAGTATGAATGAGTTCCAGAGGCTACACTTGCATTCTGTGAACAAGCACCAAAGACGGATTTAGGGCAGTGTGAACAGAGCGGTTGCACCAAGCATACAGCCGTGGGGGCTGCCTTCTCAAAGGCCGGCAAGCAGGTCCCTAGCTTTGGGAGGGGGGGAGGCGTGAGGGTTCTGACCAGGTCCTAGAACCCTCTTCCTCCTTCCCAAAGCCAGGCAACCACTGTTGGATGTGACCCATACGTAGCAGTAAAGTACAACATTCCTTGTTTTCCTAGAGTGGACATGCAGGGGAATGTTGGTCCAACCAGTCGAAAACTTCCTGTTTCCTCCTGGCTGGGTTATACTTCCTTTGCATGTGACTAGAGGTGGGCGTGACCTTACCTGTCCAGGTAATAAAAAGGACAAGGCATGCTGCCACACTCCCTCTCTTTGACTTCCTCCGTCGTTGGAGCAGCATTTTAGCAAGAAGCTTTCAGCCAACAGAGGACACTGGGATTATCCCCATATTGGACAGATCCACATGTACAGTGGTACCTTGGGTTACAGACACTTCAGGTTACAGACTCCGCTAACCCAGAAATATTACCTGGGGTTAAGAACTTTGCTTCAGTATGAGAACAGAAATTGTGCTCCAGCGGCGCAGCAGCAGCAGGAGGCCCCATTAGCTAAAGTGGTGCTTCAGGTTAAGAACAGTTTCAGGTTAAGAACGGACCTCTGGAACGAATTAAGTTCTTAACCCGAGGCACCACTGTATATACTTTGTAACTAAGTCTGCCTCAGGGATCCAACTGTGAACTAATGATGCTGTGAGTAAACTTCTTTTATTGACTTTAAATAAGATTGTCGTGTGTTTATTATTTTAAGAGGTATATAATGGAACTTAAAGGACACCTGACAGTTAAGTCCAGTTGCGAACGACTCTGGGGTTGTGGTGCTCATCTCGCTTGACTGGTCAAGGGAGCCGACATCTGTCCGCAGATGGTTTTTCTGGGTCGTGCAGCCAGCAGGACTAACCTACTTCTGGCGAACCAGAGCAGCGCACAGAAACGCCATTTACCTTCCCGCCGGAGCAGTGCCTATTTATCTACTTGCACTTTGACGTGCTTTCGAACTGCTAGGTTGGCAGGAACCATAGCTGTCAACTTCCCCCCTTTTTAAAGGAAAATTCCCTTATTCTGAATAGGATTCCTAGCAAGAAAAGAAAAAGTTGACAGCTATGGCAGGAGCTGGTAAGGGAACTTACCAGGAACCTAATAGTGAGAGGCTTACACAAGCCTGCAACCAGCTACCTGCTGTGCGTTTAAAAGGGGAATGTGAAACTGCTAAGTAAAGGAACTTGCTAGTGCAAGTTAGGAAGGGTATAACAATATATCCTCTCCTGGCTCCCTGAACATTCCCACAAGCACTTACTGGGCTTTGGGAAGGAGATAGGAAGGCTCTAGGACCCTGCCAGAGCCTCACACCACCTTCCTAAAGCCGGCACCATGAGAGGTTGGATTATTACCAAGGTCCGCCTTTTGTGAGCCCTTCCTTTCATGGGTCTTCACCTTACGAGCGCTCACCTCGGATCCTGTCCAGGAGGAAGGCTTTGCAGTGCCCCCACGGTGCATAAAACCCAACCGTCACTGGGGAGGACACGCAGTAGAGGGCCTTGGCCAAGGAGAAGCAGTAGGCGTCGTCTTTGTTCTGGAACTCTGCAAAAGGAAGAGCAGAGGAGCAGCCAAAAGGCAAATCTCACATCAGGTGCCCCTGGCCGCTGCGAGAATCAGCGGCGGCTGATCCTTTAGGATGAATGGGGACCCTGGCCCACCCACCTCAGGGTGCCTTCAGCCAGCCCCAGCTGCCTGCTTTCAATTTGCAACTAACGCAGTCGGTGGCCCTGGCTGTCAGCCTCCTTCCTCCTCCTTAGACCAGGTGGAACTCAACAGAGGAGGATGCGGACAAAACTAGTATCCCTTGGCTCCACCTGTCCTTGGCTCTGGCTCCACCTGCTCTTTGGGCTCCCTGCTTTCTGACCTTCCAGTCCCAATGGGCTCATGGGGGGGGGGGGTTTGAAGTCCAAAAGCATCAGGGGAACCGCAGGTCCCCTTTTCCTTGCTGCACTCCCTTGGGGGAAACTTGTTGGCATCCATCTGTCTCAAGAGACAATGGAGTGCGCTTCCGCGGGTGAAGTCAAACGGCTGTGTTAGCATCCTCCCCGGGGTGCAAGCTTGGGCCCTGTGTAGGGAGGTCCTGGGCTGCCCAGATGACAAGGCCCATCCCCCTTGGCCAAAGGAAAGCAGAGTAAGACATTTGGCACCGGCTTGGCTGCAGGAGTTGCTGGAAGGAGGTGTAAAGGTAAAGGTAAAGGGACCCCTGACCATTAGGTCCAGTCGTGGATGACTCTGGGGTTGTGGCGCTCATCTCGCTTTACTGGCCGAGGGAGCCAGCGTACAGCTTCCGGGTCATGTGGCCAGCAGGACTAAGCCGCTTCTGGCGAACCAGAGCAGCGCATGGAAATGCCGTTTACCTTCCTGCTGGAGCGGTACCTATTTATCTACTTTGAGGTGCTTTCGAACTGCTAGGTTGGCAGGAGCAGGGACCGAGCAACGGGAGCTCACCCCATCGTGGGGATTCGAACCGCCGACCTTCTGATCAGCAAGTCCTAGGCTCTGTGGTTTAACCCACAGCACCACCTGCATCCCGTAAGGAGGTGTACAAGGCGCCATCCAACCGCCTTAGGGACTCCAGATTTGTGAAGGGTTCTCTCCTGAGCCTTTTCATCTCCTGAAGCTGTTCCGCAAGGCAGCAGAGGTTTCCTTCTCTTAGATGGGCTCCCTTCCCAGGGGGCCGAACCCCCTCTGCCCCCCACATCTCTCTGCATCAAGTGCAGAAACCGAGGGGGAAACTCATGTACCCTTTAAGGAAGTGGGGAGATGTGGCCGACACAAAAAAGGGCACACTAGCCAATATGACTAGTATTGAATTCCACCTAGCTGAGAGGCAAGGCCTGTGAGGACCAAGTTATCCTATCTCCCTCCCTCTCCTTTCTTTGCAACTGATGTTATGTGGGAATATTCAATATTCCTGAAGACATCTACACAGCAGCAGACCTCCTTCTTCACGGAATGGTTTACGGTTACTAACTTGGGCTGAGATAATAACCTCTGAATCCTTCGGGTAAGTACACCCATCCTAAAACCAAATTACTCCGCTTACCTCTCGTCAGGGAGAGCATCGCTTTTGTCAGCCACAGGGTATTAAAGGGGTTGAAGATCCACAGCTGCTGGTAGCTAAGAAGAGGGAGAAAATGTGGAGGCTTTTCAAACTATTCCTGGGCCTGGGAATAAACATCTGCAAAAGCTTGCCTCTGGAAGGTTGGCAGCCCATCACGTGCAAATAGATGGAAGAAAGGTGTCGAGGACTGTTCCCCATCAAAAAATGAGGATTAAGACTTCATCCTTTGTACAGAAGAAATCCTCAGTGCATAGCATTGGAGAGCTGGTTTTTCTTCTTCTACGGGACTGCCTCTCCTGGTCTGCCCTGCAGAGGACCTTAAGGTCCATGAATAACCATAGCTTAGAGGTCCCAGGCCCTAATGAAGACAGACTATCCTCCACCAGGGCCAGGGCCTTCTCAGTGATGGCTCCGACCTGGTGGAATGCTTTGTCCCAGGAGACCAGGGCCCTGCAGGATTTAACCTCCTTCTGCCAGGCCTGTAAGACAGAGCTATTCCGCCTGGCCTTTAATTTGAATTCATTCTGATCTTTTATTCCCCTTCCTTCCCTCCCCCTCCCCTTTTATGAAGATTACCCGCTCTGAGACCCCACAGCTAATTCTCCCCTGGCCTCCTCGCTGGCCCAAGTAGGACCAATTCAGCCAGCTAGCTCTGGGGATTATCTAATTGATTTTTGATTTGTATTGTTATTCGTGTTTTTATACTGTATTTTATGCTGCTTTTATAATTACGCCCTAAGCCTGCTTTTTGAACCGGGAAGGGTGGGGTATAATTTTTTTAAAAATTATTATTATTATTATTATTATTATTATTATTATTATTATTATTATGTTGATCTTCCTTTGGTCCCTATTCCTGCACAACTGCTTCTCATAAGAAATGGACACTCCAACCCAATCTTTGCCTTCCAGGTGTTTTGGACTTCGGCTCCCATCAGCGAGTGCAGTCATGTGATGCTGGTGTTGATGGGAGCACAGCCAGGGTGACTGGGGCAGATGTGCGTTCAGAACATCTGCAAGGTGCCAGGTTAGGAAAGGCCGGCCTACAACCCTCTCCAGCTTCCTCTGCTCTGGAATTCTCAGCTGACGACGGACAAGTCAAATCTGTAACCTGCAGCAGCCTGGAAGTGACAGCACTGCTTTCTGGGTGGCACTGCTTCAAGCTACAGAAGCTGCTTGGCACCCAGTCTGGTAATAAAATGATTCCAAATATGTAGAAAGATCTACATTGGCTCCCAGTACATTTCTGAGCACACCTTGCTGGCCTTGAAAGCCCTAAACGGCCTTGGTCCAGTATATCTGAAGGAGCGTCTCCACCCCCATCGTTCTGCCCAGACACGGTTGTCCAGCGCCGAGGGCCTTCTGGCGGTTCCCTCCCTGCGAGAAGCCAGGTTACAGGGAACCAGGCAGAGGGCCTTCTCGGTGGTGGTGCCCGCCCTGTGGAATGCCCTCCCACCAGATGGCAAAGAGAACAACAAAAGGCTTTTAGAAGACATCTGAAGGCAGCCCTGTTTAAGGAAGCTTTTAATGTTTAACAGACTATTGTATTTTATTACTTTGTTGGAAGCCACCCAGAGTGCCCGGGGAAACCCAGCCAGATGGGCGGGGTATAAATATTTATTATTATTATTATTATTATTATTATTATTATTATTATGTAACCAGTGTTCCGGAGAGGGGGAAGGAAGCCTTTCCCTTAGCAAGCTCCTTGGGGTCTTGTTTCTCTCCCCTGAGCCAGCACGCAAACACGCAGAGCTTCACGAGCCCAGCTTACAGGTGGCTGTTTCTGACACAAGGGACACAACATAAGCATGCAAGCTTTTCCGCCTGGCTGCAGCAGAAAGGGGGGGGGGTGCGAGATGACGAGGTCTCCTCCATCAGCTGCCTCATTTGCCTTCTCCCCTCCCAGAGCCTCCTTCCATCCATGTCTGCTCCACTTGGCCATATTAACAATTATGTAATATTACGTCAGAATCTAGGATTCCACTCGCTTTCCTCCACCCCAGCCTTCCTTTTCCCCATCTGTAACGTATCTATTAGCCTCAGGGGCGCCAGCTTGTGTGTTCTGGGCCCCCCTATATTTTGGGGGCAGGGGCTACCCCAAAAAAAGTTCCAAAAGTGTGGAAGGGAAGCCCTTATTTTAAACTGTAAACACCTGTTAGTGAGTTGGCAGAAGAGGGACACATCAAAAGGTCGCAGGTAGGTAGTTGGCAAGCGAACACTACCTCTCCCTCTCTTTTCCTGAAGCAGTTTGTTGTGTAATCGCACAGCCTACGCCGCGCAGGTGGCCCATTAACAAAGCCTGTTCCCAAACATTAACAGCATAAATGGCTCGAAGGTGACCGTGGGCAGAAAATATTCTAAACTAAGAATCACTTCCGAGATTGCGTGAGCCATGCTGGTGAGCAGTCAGCCCTAAGCGAATGCAAGGTTTATAGGCGCAGCCAGCCGCCACTCAGCCCAAAGGGGTGTATTTGCAGAAGGATGATTCAGAGAGCCAAAGTTCAAGAACAGGATCACTTCTCCCTCGCCAGCAAAGCAGCAGCACCCAGAGAAGGCAAGGGCAGGTGGTCTACTTACGTGCAGGAAGCACACAGAAACTTCAGCACCCCGTTCCGGTTGCGGCAGGCCTCCTCTGCCAGCGCGAACTTTGCCTTCCTCCTTTTCAGAAAGGCTTATCAATTCCCATTACGCCTTTATAGACTTAAGGTGGTGAATTTCTCAGGCGAGGTGAGCTGAGCTCGCGCCGTCCGTAACTTTGGCTGGGTGAGGGGTGGGTTATACCTGAAGGAGCGTCTCCACCCTGGGATCCAGCTCCGAGGATTTTCTGGGGGTTCCCTCACTGCGAGAAGTCAAGTTACAGGGGACCAGGCAGAGGGCCTTCTCGGTGGTGGCACCTGCCCTGTAGAACGCCCTCCCTTCAGATGTCAAGGAAATAAACAACTGACTTTTAGAACACATCTGAAGGCAGCCTTGTTTAGGGAAGTTTTTAATATTTGATGTTTTATAACTTTATTATTAATAATATTCTGTTGGGAGCCGCCCAGAGTGGGTGGGGAAACCCAGCCAGATGGGTGGGGTAGAAATAATAAATTATTATTATACAAAGACTTGGGGGAAGTGGAAAGCTGGTGAGTGAGGCTGCAGAAGTCGGGGATCATGAATATGACAGTGTCCAAAGTAGGACTTGGGAGACCAAGGTTCCGACCCCCACTTGGCCATGAAGCTCATTGGGGGACCTTGGGCCCATCACCGCCACTTAGCCTACCTAAGAAATAACGAGACCCATGCCTGCCAGCCTGGCCCCTTGACAGAGGGATAGAAAACAAATACATTGCTTTGGCAGTGCAGCAGTGAAGTCATCTCCCCCGGGCGCAGGCCTGTGCAGTGTGCTTGGAGGTCCTGGGCTGCTGAGAAACGAGCCTGCAACCTTCTGCAGCCAAGGAGGGCGTTCTGCCGCTAAGCATCTTCCCCAATGAATTGCCTTAAATGATCTTAGGACCCGAACCCATTTTTTGTGGTTTCCCCACCCCTCCTGACCCCAGGACCCCCGCGTTGTTCAGGAGAGCCCAGCAGCCTCCAGCGAGGCTCCATCAGAAGGTGATGCCCGGCTGCACGGCAGTTGCGAGGGGAGAGAAGGAACTGCAAATGTCCTTTCCACCCTTTCATCTATTTATCTTCGGACCCAAGCCTAAGTCTCTTTAAGGTGCTGTGGGCCTCCTTGTGAAATCTACCACCCATGTCCCCAAAATTAAATACAAATATGCACACAAATGTAAAGCAGTTTTATTTCAGCTGCTGTGTGATCAACAGTAGTGTTTAGAAACACACATTTCTAACACACCACCATTTCCCTTTCTTTCCTTTTGCAGGGCCAGGAGGGAGGGAAGAGCTTTTCCCAACTTGCCACTATCTGACGGTAGCACTCGAGGAACAAGTTATTAGATGAAGCGTTAAATGGTATCCCAATAACGACAATCCACTTTCAGTATCTAAACATCGGGCCGTTCAAACATCCAGGAGTGATGTGCAGTCAGGAGTAAGGAATAAGATGGTTCCCTTTGTCTCATTTTGTCTATTCAGTTAACACCATAAATATTAAGTGGAGGAGCAGTCAAAGGCTTCAAGCTGCCAAACCTACTCTCCCTTAAAATGCAGATTATTTCCCTAAGCAGGACCTCCAGTCTCTGTTACAGACAAGACGCCCTCTGCGGTCACCTTCTACAAAAACCACTACGGCTATACAGTGGTGCCTCGCAAGACGAAATTAATCCGTTCCGCGAGCCTCTTCGTCTAGCGGTTTTTTCGTCTTGCGAAGCAACCCTATTAGCGGCTTAGCAGCTTAGCACTATTAGCGGTTTAGCGGCTATTAAAGGCTTAGCGGCTATTAAAGGCTTAGCGGATTAGCGGCTAAAAGGCTATTAGCGGCTTAGCGGCTTAGAAAAAGAGGGGGAAAGCAAAAAAAAATCGGAACACTTGCAAGACGTTTTCGTCTTGCAAAGCAAGCCCATAGGGAAAATCGTCTTGCGAAGCAGCTCAAAAACGGAAAACCCTTTCGTCTAGCGGGTTTTCAGTCTTGCGAGGCATTCGTCTTGCGGGGCACCACTGTACAGTCAAACCTCTTCTTGCGTCCGCCTCCGCTTGCATCCATTTCGCCCAATGTCCGCGGCAAACCCGGAAGTAACCAGTGGGTTTGTCGCCGTTTGCACATGCGCAGAAGCAGGCAATCACCACCCGCACCTGCGCACAACGGCGCCTCTCCCAGGGACCCGTTTTGACCTCCAGATGGACCTCCGGCACGGATTATGGTCGCAGGTAGAGGTTCCACTGTAGTTAAACATTTGCACAGGAATATGGCAGTTTCAGTTCCTTTCTCCTGCCTTCACTGCTTGCTGTGGATCCTTGTAGCCACGACCCGGTGGAAATGATCTGGGCGACTGACAGAAAGGCTGTTAAAACAGGGCTCATCCTAAACAGTAATAAAAAAGCAGCCCACAAAGAGCTGTTTGGCAATTTAGTTTATTCAAATTCCTGCCAAGACAGAACAACCAAGGTTACAAGGAAAAACTGAGTCTACACAGGGCACCTAAACCGGTTCAACCGCCATGTGAGCGTGTTGATGATTTCCAATACCAAATTCCCAACTTCATAGAGTACAGCAACCCCCAGAGTCTCTTGAGGTGAGCTGCGTCAATCAGACCTGCTTAGAGCATTCTTACATCTGTAGGGAGCAAGTGTTTTTAGTTCAACTATAAAAAGGAGGAGAAAAATGTGATGGGAATAGAATGATTATGTATTTCTCAACTGCGCCCCCGAGTGGCAACTGTGGGCAGCTCTGTTCAGTCATTTCTGAGAGGGCACCCAGATCTGTATTGCGGGTTTGCTAAGCTCCTGTCCACCACGTAGCAACTCCCATCACCCTTGACCACTGGCCATGCTCACGGAGAAACATCTGCAAGGCCAGATTCCCCACCTGCATTGCCAGCTGTGCTAAAAACCAGCAGCTAGGAGAAAGGACGGGCAGGAAACCCTTTCCAAAAAGTAAAATTCCTGGCTCATCAGTCCTCCTGTTCCGTCCTGACGAAGGCACCCATCTGCTTGGTGTGGGCGTCTCTGAGTTGCTCCAGCTGCCTCTGCCCACGCCGGACGAGGTACTCTATAATCATGACATCTGTCCGGGGGATCTGGGCATTTTTCCTGAACTGGGCCCGTATCTGAGGAAGGAATCCCGGCTTGTCCTTGCCGGCCCGCAGGAAGCTGCGGTAGAGGCCGAGAACTTGCTTCTGAAGCTTGCTGTGGCGGGCCATGGGGCGTTCGGACATCCCTTCTGGTCAGCCAAGGAGCAGAGCAGGAGCTGGGGAACCAAAAGGGGCAGTGTCAGAACAGAAGCTGGTGGGGAAGTTTAAGGGGGGTGCCCAAGCAAGGCTGGAGGAGGGCCCTGGAAGAAGCAGGAGCCTTTCTGAGAGAAAATCAGCCCTGGGTCCGAGTTCCAAGACCTGCATCAGGGGTGCCAAGTTGAATAAAATATGGCGGGGCGCCAAAAATTGCGTCTGCGCAGATGCCAGAAATGTGCAGACACAATTCAGCCCACAGAGCAATCTCTGCGGGAGCGAACTGGCCCAGGCGAGGTAAACCTTGCTGACTTCTGCTCTACAGCCTGCGCAGAAACCGCCTTCTTGACCCTTGGTCTCGTCTGCCCAATCGACCAGAGCTTGTCTTTGCATGCAGGGCAAGTCCCTAACTCACGGAGCGTTTGAGCCCCATCGGCTGCCCTCACCTGGTTTAGCCAGCCAGTCGAAGCTGTTTCCTGGGACTGTGGCCGCTGTCTCCTGCCGACAGCTTCTTGGAGCGGAAGGTGAGAGCTGAGTGCCGGGTGCCGGGTGGGGACCCAAGGTGGACAAACCACCCCAGATTAAGCGCTGCAGCCTCAGCAAAATGGGAAGAACAGTGAGCTATTTCGCATCACCACAGCGAGGAGAATGAAAAGTACAAAATCAGAGGCAGCGTGTCTAATTATTAATGGTCAGCGATGTTTTGAGCAGGGGGGTGGGAGTTATCTTTGGGAGGGGAGGCTGGCAGGAGCACATGGGCCACCAGAAGCTGCCCACCCCCCAACCCAGTGCCAGAATTATGTATATGCTAAACAAACTGTAGCTTAGGCCGTCACTCTCTTGGGGGCCCCCAAAAAAATTAAAGGAAAAAAACACCTGGATGTACATTTCGAAAATATAAAATAAACAACAAATAAAATAAAACCTACCTACAACAACAGTGTTTTGTGTTGGGGGGGGGAAGTAAAAATCTGTCCAGTAGCACCTGAGAGACCAACTAAGTAGTTCTGAATATAAGCTTTCGTGTGCATGCACACTTCTTCAGATACCTTTGTGTTGTGTAGGCTCCTATGATGTAAGTCATGGGGCCCCAACCATTTTAAGTTAAGGTAACGGTAAAGGGACCCCTGACCACTAGGTCCAGTCGGGACCGACTCTGGGGTTGTGGCACTCATCTTGCTTTATTGGCCGAGGGAGCCAGCGTACAGCTTCTGGGTCATGTGGCCAGCATGACTAAGCCGCTTCTGGTGAACCAGAGCAGCGCACGGAAACACCGTTTACCTTCCCGCCGGAGTGGTACCTATTTATCTACTTGCACTCTGACATGCTTTTGAACTGCTGGGTTGGCAGGAGCAGGGACTGAACAACGGGAGCTCACCCCGTCGCGGGGATTTGAACCACTGACCTTCTGATTGGCAAGCCCAAGGCTCAGTAGTTTAACCCACAGTGCCACCCACGTCCCCATTTTAAGTTAGAGCTTAATAATTATTTCACTATTAATATACTTCTTAATTGCATTTCACTATTAATATACTTCTTCTTAATTGCATTTCACTATTAATATACTTCTTAATTGTATTTCAGTTCAACCGTGACTTTGATAAAAGACGTATTTTGTGATGCGCAAATGGCTTTGGATACCTGTGAGGCCCCTCAATGACCATCCAGCATACATTCAGCACACAAAACAGTGACAATTCGTTGTTGGCCAAGGGCGGCTGGACACAGAAACCTCCACCCGGCCCTGCCCCCCCCCCCGGCCACAGAATCAGCCCCCGATCCCGGCGGCCTTGAAGCGCCCGCCCTGAAAACGCAGCTGGAGAGGACCCACCGCTTCCCCGGCGCCCGATCGGCGATCCCGCAACACTCCCCGCCGGAGCTCCGCTCTCCCGGCTTCCCGCACCGGACTCCGGCCGAAGGAGGGGAATCCCCCCTCTGCGCGTCACAAGCCCTAGAACGTTGAGACACCGCCGGCGCCTTCTCCTCGCTTCCCATTGGCTCTCCGCTGGCAAGGGGGCGTTCCCAGGAAGCTCCCGGCCGCGGCTGGAAGCCACGTGGGCGGGGAGGGGGCGCGTCCTTGTCCTTAAGGAGACCCCCAGGAAGGGCGAGCGGGGAAGGATCCCCGCCCCGGGAAGGGGGATCCACGTTGGAGACGGTCTTTGGGGGGTGGAAGCTCCTTTTCACCAGAGCTTTCCGTCTGAGCCGAGCCGGAAGGAACGCCTGGTCTTGCAAGAAATTCATTTTATTTGGAAGGATAAATGAACACGTGCGCAGACTGCGGTTCCCGTGTCCGCTGCTCCCGCAACCAAAGGCTTGATTAAGGCGGGGGAGTTAAAGGCCTCGTCCCTGGCATGCCTCCTACACCCGCTAAATAATTGGCCCTGTAGTAGTAGTAATAATAATTATTTATTATTTGTACCCCGGCCCATCTGGCTGGGTTTCCCCAGCCACTCTGAGCTGCTTCCAACAAAGATTAAAAATACACTAAAATGTCACACATTAAAAACTTCCCTGGTGCCTTCTAAATGTCAGGTAGTTGTTTATCTCTTTGACATCTGATGGGTGTTCCACAGGGTGCCACCACTGAGAAGGCCCTCTGCCTGCTTCCCTGTAGCTTTGCTTCTTGCAGGGAGGGAACCACCAGAAGGCCCTCGGCGCTGGACCTCAGCGTCCGGGCTGAACGATGGGGGTGGAGGATCATACCGAGAGCTGCCAAAGGTTTCGGGCTGCCCATGTTGCTTCAGACTAGATAGGGAATCTGTGGCCTTCCATATACCCAGGGCCAGTGCTATACCAGAATTGTACAGCTGGGACCACAAAGGTCATCTAGCCCAACCCCCTGCAATGCCTCTTTCGCCTGTGGTGGGGCTTGAACCCAGAACTCTGAGAATAAGAGTCTCATGTTCTACCTAGGGTGCAGTACTGACCTTTGAGGGGCTGAGTTTTGATACAGATTCGTTTTTGTTTATCCAATGAATTTCTGATCATACTTTACTTCTACATTTTGAAGAATTTTTATCATTTCTTCAAGATGGGTTTTTGAAATTTGATGTTAGCAATTTCCCCAAGGCATAAAATAGCCTGGCACCAGCACTGCCTGCACCTCCTCTCAGCCCGGACCGCCAACTACACTGGCTGGCACTGATAGGAGGTGGGAGCACAGTGTCAGGTGGGGGAGGGCAAAGATGTTCCCCAATTATGGTTTAAGGGAAAGTAATTCTCAGACTGAAGTTGCAGGACTTGGGAGAGGGAAGGGCTGGCATCTACAGCTCAGGGACTGTTCACTGGGGGCTCCCCACCACCTGCCCCCAGAAGCCCTGGATGTAGCTTCGTTAAGGCGGCTTATGACAGTGACTCCAAACTCGTTTCCAAAACAAATGTTTAGCTTTGCTGTCATATGCAGCTTGATGGCTTTAAGCAGCAGATTGGGGGCTGTTTTTTTAAAATCCAGTCGTTTTTGAGGAAGAACTAGAACTATAGCTGTCAACTGTTCCCTTTTTTAAAGGGAAATTCCCTTATTCCGAATAGGATTCCTCACAAGAAAAGGGAAAAGTTGACAGCTATGACTAGAACAGGGAATATGACTATCATGGTAATCTATGAAAGGCAGTATAGTTTGAGCCCACTACCTAACCGTCCCAGGCAAGGGACGCGCATATATATATATATATATATATATGCTTTCGTAGATTTTCACGGGTACAGGAATGCAGGTTTTGGTGTCTTCGGGTGTCTTCCCGTGTAAGAGTTGGGGTGTCTAGGCGACGTTTCGACGAGGTCTCACTCGTCATCTTCAGGCTGGTGCTTTCGGCTTCTTGTTACTGGAACAGAGCAGGATCTCAGTGTTTGAGTTCCTATAAATACTGTTGAGGGGGTGTGGTGTATAGCCTCCAACGTTCTGGGCAGAGAGGAAGTTCCCAGGTTAGTGTGCCTTTTCTTCTTTTGTTCCTTAATTACTTGAGGGATATCTTGAGTGATTTCTTGAGTGATATTCTGAGTACCACTTAGGTGGGTCATTAGGTGTGGATTAGTTGCTAAAGCTTTCGTGTCTTGACCTCTTGAGCTTGTGAAGAGTTTTTCTGAGAAGATGGCTGTACTGCACAACTAAGCACAACTAAGAGCACAACTAAGTGCAGTACAGCCATCTTCTCAGAAAAACTCTTCACAAGCTCAAGAGGTCAAGACACGAAAGCTTTAGCAACTAATCCACACCTAATGACCCACCTAAGTGGTACTCAGAATATCACTCAAGAAATCACTCAAGATATCCCTCAAGTAATTAAGGAACAAAAGAAGAAAAGGCACACTAACCTGGGAACTTCCTCTCTGCCCAGAACGTTGGAGGCTATACACCACACCCCCTCAACAGTATTTATAGGAACTCAAACACTGAGATCCTGCTCTGTTCCAGTAACAAGAAGCCGAAAGCACCAGCCTGAAGATGACGAGTGAGACCTCGTCGAAACGTCGCCTAGACACCCCAACTCTTACACGGGAAGACACCCGAAGACACCAAAACCTGCATATATATATATATATATATATATATATATATATATATATATATTTGTTTTCGTAGATTTTCACGGGTACAGGAATGCAGGTTTTGGTGTCCTCGGGTGTCTTCCCGTGTAAATGAACAATGTATGAACAATGCCTTGACAGCCATTCAAAACAAATACAATCCCCCCGAATACATCCTGGACCTGACCAACCACTGCCTAACCAACACGTACTTCATCCACAATGGACAAAGATACAAACAGATAGAAGGAGCACCTATGGGATCACCCCTCTCACCGGTCATCGCAAATCTGTACATGGAACACTTTGAAACCAATGCTTTAGACAAGTCAGAACACAAACCCAAACTTTGGCTCAGATATGTTGACGACACCTTTGTAATTTGGCCACACGGGAAAGAAAAACTAGATAGCTTCCTCACACATCTCAACAGCCTACACCCCAAAATACAATTCACTATGGAAATAGAAGCCAACAACCAGCTTCCCTTCCTTGACGTCCTAATCTACAAAAAACCTGATGGCTCCCTAGGACACACTATCTACCGGAAAAAAACACACACCAACCGCTACTTACATGCTCAATCACACCACCACCCTGCACAAATAAACTCCGTAGCCAAGACCCTCATCTCCAGAACCAAACGCCTGGCTGACAAAGACCACTTGACAACTGAGTTACAGAATCTCTCAAATGTGTTAATCGCCAATGGATACCAGCAAAACAGGGTTAAGAAGCTAATCCAAAAAGAAACACCCCCCAAAAACCAAGACACGGAAGAAAACAATGGCATGGCCCTCCTTCCTTATATCAAGGGCACTACAGATAAAATTAGCAAAATCCTCCATAAACACAATATCAAAACAGCCTTTTGCACCAACCAAAAAATAGCCAATATCCTCAGAAACCCCAAAGATAAAATCCAGTTGGAAAACCAAGGGGTCTATGAAATACCCTGCAAAGTCTGCCCAGCCACGTACATTGGACAAACAAACAGACGAATAAATGCACGTATCGCAGAACACAAGAATGCCGTCAAAAAAGAAGAAAAATCTTCCTCTCTTTTCCAACACATGAAAGAAACAGGACACGAAATTAATTTTGCAGATTCCAAATTGCTCTTTAACATGGAACATCACCACAAGAGAATAATCATGGAAGCCATCGAGATAGAGAAACACCCTCACAACATGAACAAGCGTGACGACACGTCCCGCCTGCCAGACATCTGGAAATTAGCCCTCCCCACAAAAACCGACACCAGATCCAGAGGCACACAGAACGCCACCACCAATCAACCACACCAGACCCAAACCCAGACCCTCTCCACAGATAAATTACAGACACCATCCAGTAACCAAACCATAGTGGCAACTCCGGATGCTGCACCCCCCTGCAATCCCTACACAGATCTGGCTGGCACAGGGCACAAAACCACAGCTCGCCCCTATACACGAAGCCAAGCCAAAGCACAACTAAGTGCAGTACAGCCATCTTCCCAGAAAAACTCTTCACAAATTCAAGAGGTCAAGACACGAAGGCTTTAGCAACTAATCCACACCTAATGACCCACCTAAGTGGTACTCAGAATATCACTCAAGAAATCACTCAAGATATCCCTCAAGTAATTAAGGAACAAAAGAAGAAAAGAACACTAACCTGGGAACTTCCCCTCTGCCCAGAACTTTTGAGGCAATACACCACACCCCTCTACAGTATTTATAGGAACTCAAACACTGAGATCCCGCTCTGTTCCAGTAACAAGAAGCCGAAAGCACCAGCCTGAAGATGACGAGTGAGACCTCGTCGAAACGTCGCCTAGACACCCCAACTTTTACACGGGAAGACACCCGAGGACACCAAAACCTGCATATATATATATATATATATATATATATAAAATTTGACAAGCTTGCAGAATGCTGCAGCCACAAGACCACAGCGGTCACATTTCAGTGGAGGCTTAAGTTTTCTTTTTTGCTCCACTACATGAAAAGCTCCCCCAATTACTACTGCACATTTATCCAGCCCAGCCGTGAGCGAGATGCAACAGCACCCTCCTAAATGACGTGGCCCTTGACCACAGAGATTAAGATTCGGGAAGGGCTAGGAGAGAAACCAGGGTGAACATATGAGGCGGGAGAAAGCTGAGTCGGAGGACGAGCAAACGAGTTGAGGCCTGGGCGATGAAGGATTTTGAAGGGAAACAGGACCGTTACCAGCTGAGGGAGGGACAGGCTGCGAAGACGAGAAAGGAGGGAAACAGGGGGATTCCACTTATGCAGAACAGACAGAGTGAAAGCAGCGTAAGGGGCAGAGGACAACTAGCAGCTTGAGGCAGATGCAGAGAAAATCAGTGTTAATCAGGAGAGGGAGAATATGAATTTAGCAGATGCTTCCCTAGAAGAGCAGAAACAAAGCAGTCCTTGCAGTCCTTGCAAGAGAGGAGCTGAGCTTGCAGATCACTCTAGAGGCAGGATGGGGAATCTGTGAACCTCTTAATGAATGCTGGACTAAAACTCCCATCACCCTCCACCACTGGCCATGCTGGGTGGGGCTGGTGTAGGTTCCTCATCATTGGTACCCCACCAGTATTTGTAATCTTCAGAGGCCGTGCTGCACACGCTTTCCCTTGCACAAGGTTCCAGGTTCCTGAACCCTGGAATCTCCAGCTGAAGGGATCTGGAAAGCAAGGCAAGGAGATCCAAGGATCTGGAGAGCTGCTGCAAGATGACCTCCTATCCCTCCACCCAGCCAGGACCCCCAGGAACTCGGTGCGCAAGATGGAAGAAGCTCACACAGAAGCAGCACTCGTGTCTGGAATGTATTTTCCCACCAACTTTCTTTAATTTATCGTATTCACATAGCATCGGCCAGTAGCACACAAAAAAGAGAAGTTTTCACAACGGGGAAAAAAATACACGGTCATAGAAATGTCTGCATTTACTTTTTTTAAAAAAAGCAGGAAGGGTCTTGTACAAATCTGCTCTCTTTTCAACCTGCTCAACTAACTGCTTCTGCAACCAGCAGGCCTTACTACTGGGGTGGGGGAATCAGGAGTGACTTTGCTGCCACCCCCAGGCCTCACCCTTTCAAGGATTGCTGCAACAAGGCAAGGACACTCCAGTTTTCTCTGGGCTAACTGAGCTGGCACAGAAGGGTATAAACATGAGAAAAACCAAGGGGATATAGCATCTTCACGGAACAGACAAGAAACAACCAGGGGAAAGGGAAGCGGGGAGGAAACCACCAACACAAGTCGAAGAACACACAGCGGCTTTTCGCGCCTTCTCCCTTTGGCTTGCTCAAGTGACCTTGCGCATGGGATCAGAGCGCAACAGCCAGCCATTAACAGAGGCCGCATGGCGACCCGCTCTGCTTCCTTCAGCCACCCCTGCACCTCTTCATCTCCCCATCACATTTCATCGTCCAGGCCATAGTCCACCTCTTCCGGGAAGTCCCCCACGGTGACGAAGCGAGGCTTCACGAAGGCCCCGTACTTGAGCTGGCACTCAAAGTACTGCTTTCCGTTGACGCTGCCAAGGAGAGGAAGAGCAGGAGAAAGAAAGTCACACTCAGGCTGGGGGGGGGGGGCATTCCAGGGATAGCAGTCTGAGGAGAAGCCCAGCAGCTCAAAGGGCGGCCGAAGCCCCGATCCTCAGCACATGCCGCTGACTTTTTGAAAAGGAACACTTCTGCAATCCACATTCTGTACCCTGTAACAATTACAGGAGTTGCCTGTTTTGCAGTTTCTTGCTCCGCATTATTTATCCTGCTCCTGCCATTTTAAAAATCTTTAAAACAACTACAGTGGTACCTTGGTTTAAGAACAGCTTGGTTTATGAACAACTTGGGATTAAGAACGCTGCAAACCCAGAAATAGGTGTTTTGGTTTGTGAACTTTGCCTTGGAATAAGAACATGTTTCACTTCCTGTTGAATGTGTTCCATTTGCAAGTTGAGTCCCCCGCTGCTATGGGAAAGCACACCTTGGTTTAAGAACGCTTTGGTTTAAGAAGGGACTTCCGGAACGGATTAAGTTCGTAAACCAAGGTACCCCTGTATTTGACTTTTAGAAGACACCTGAAGGCAGTCCTGCTCAGGGAAGGCTGCGGTTTTACTGTGTTTTTGATACTTTGTTGTGAGCCGCCCAGAGTGGCAGGGGCAACCCAGTCAGATGACCGGCATATACATAATAAAATTATTAATATTATTATTTTACATTTCAAAAAACATTTCTTTTTGTTTTGCTGGCTATTAAGGAGGGGTGGGAACCATGCGGGGCTCTGACATTCTTCCCCCAACCGCTGGAAATGTTATTCAGTCACCCCTCTGGCAGAATTCTGCACCCAATACAACATTCTGCACTTTCGTCCTTCTCAACGGAGAAGCCGGATATTTATTGAATTGCTGCCAGCAACACTACAGAGGAAGACTTGAAGCAAACACGGACTTGTTTTTATCTTTCTGAGGCAGCCCAAAATGAATTGACAAACACTATAAAAAAACAAAAACACGCTGAATGTTAAGTTTAGTGCCCCTGCAACACTCTGTGGACTGCCTTTAGACGTAGACCTAAAACACGTGCCGACAATGTGCCAGAGGTTAAGGTGGGAATGTGCTGGTGCTTCAACGTGAAGCTATGAAGCTGCCAGAGCCACCCAGATCCCATGATGACCCACTTTGGGGGCCCAGGCCAGGCAGGACGGCACTGCAAGAGACATCAGGGGGAGGGAGGGCTTTACCTTCCGTCGTGTTTCCCCACAGGCTCATCATACTTGATGCCGACCCAGTAGCCAGGCTTGAACTCCGTTAAGCCTATGGAGAAGAAAGGAAAGGGGCAAAGCTTACAATCCTAAGTCAGGCACGAGTGCACAACTCCCAGACTTTTAGAAGACATCTGAAGGCAGCCCTCTTTAGGGAAGCTTCTAATGTTTAATAGACTACAGTCATACCTCATGTTACGTCCGCTTCATGTTACGTTCTTTCAGGTTACGTCCCGCGCCAACCCGGAAGTACCAGAAAGGGTTACTTCCGGGTTTCGCCGCTCTTGCATGCGCAGATGTGCAAAATGACGCCACGCGCATGCAGAGAAGCAGTGAATCACAACCCGCACGTGCATAGATGTGCTGCTGCGGGTTGCGTTCTTTTCATGTTGCGAACGGGCCTCTGGAACGGATCCCATTCGCAACCAGAGGTACCACTGTATTGTATTTTGATATTCTGTTGAAAGCTGCCCAGAGTGGCTGGGGAAACCCAGCCAGATGGGCAGGGTATAAAATATTATTATTATTATTATTATTATTATTATTATTATTATTAGTCTTACTGGAACTTGAAGCAACTTATCTTTTTTGCAAGGAGGGAGGGACACTCATAATCCTTGTTCAAACTGAAAAGCACCATCAAATTTCATAAAATCTTAGATTTGGAAGGGACCCTGACGGTCATCTATGTTGGATATTCTCTCTCTGTGTGTGAGAGAGAATCATGTTCCAGAAACAGAGAAGAACAGAGAAGAAGCTTCAAGAAGAAGCAGAAGGCTGGAGTTTTTTTTGTGTATGCAAGGACACTTTCTGTGGGAACTGTTCTTTGGACATGCGCAGTGTGACAGGAAGTACTGTGTAACTTGTAACTTGTCTCTTGCAGTTAAGAGAAGCAGAGAGAGCACTGGATGTGACTGGACTAGGTGACCCCTTCCAACTCTACACAGGGTTACCATAGGTCTGGAATTGACCAGACATCCAGAATACTGTTGTCTCTAGCAGCCTCCAGGTGGAAATTGGCGAGGTGTCTGGGAGAATTCAGCCCATGTCAGCAGTGCCGTTTTTGACGATTTCCCAGAAAAATGGCTAGAAAATGGCAATTTATTATTTTTGCAGTGAAAACACAACCTCAACAACTTTTCTGCCCAGATTTTCACTGTTTGAAAGATGGCAACCCTTGACAGCTTGCTCTCCCTCCCAGGCTGAGAAAAAGATGGAGAAAACTGGAAACTTATTGGGACAGTGTGACTTTTGTAGCTGTAAAACAATGGAGATTTTCTGAAACAACAATGGACACTAGCACCGCCCAAGGCATGCTGGAGAACAACAACAACTGACAAAAGATAGACATAATATATTACAAGGAAGAAATATTACGGACACACAGGAAGGAGAGAGTTTGAATGCTTCATCTGTAGGTGCAGAAATTATTCAATGTGTCAATGTGAATGGAAGTCATTAAAATTGCAGCTGCGATATAAGGAACTGGTATCTGGACTGGAGCGTAATTGAAATTTATAAGACTTTGGAACACAGAAATAAAGGAAACCATCAAACCATGAATTCTAGCACACGGGGGGCCACCTAAATTGTATAATTTGGCATCTCAATGATAGGTATTATTAACCGTATTATAATCTGGCATTGTTATAATGACTGGATTGTTGTAATTGAAAACTACTAAAAATTATTGTATAAAAAGAAGCAGAAAAAGCAGAGAGAGTGTGTATTCGACTCTTGTTGGACTCTAAGCATGCCTTGACCCTGGCAGTGGCGAACGTCCGTTTACATTTGCTACCAACATGCTTTTATGCCTGTCAAGTAAGCTTCTACATTTCACTGAATCTTTGTGGCGGCCATGAGTGTTTATTGCCTACTGGCAATCCTCACAGAACTCTAGCCCAATGGTTGCCATTAATCTGATTCGAACTGATTTTATAATGAAATGATTTTAGAATGTTGTATCATTTTACTGTTGTTAGCTGCTCTGAGCCCGGCTTCAGCTGCGGAGGGTGGGTTATAAATAATTTTTTAAAATAATTTTTATTATTATTACTACTGTGTGTACGTTCAACCCTGAAGATGCTTCCAAGGATGGAGCTGCGTTGAGATGTAACTCTGCTGAGTGTGGATACTGACACACACGCACAGCAAAAGTGATGCCAGGCGGAATCCTACTAAATCACCCACCAGAAGTTGATGGATCGATCCAGCCAATCTAGTCCAGCCCCTGCAATGCAGGAATATGCAGCTGTCCCATAGATAGGGGGATCAAACCTGCAACCTTGGCGTTCTCAGCACCAGGCTCTAATCGACTCATCTCCCCAGTGGTGCCAAGTGCGTTACAGAATTCTTCACCCGGTTTATAAAGCGAAACCAAATAAGACTTCAAACTGCTTCTCACACTGGTTTCTGCACCGTATTTTGAATGCCCCCCCATCCTTACAAAGTGATTCTCTTCTACAGGGCAGGAAGTAGGGACATGCGCCCAGGTACTCACCAACGTACATCACTGTCCCCCGCTTGTTGGGCTGCCCCGCTGCCCGCACCTCGCACCTCGACCCCACGGAGATGGCTTCCGCCAGGGCCTTCTCCTCCAGCAGCTTCTGCTCCCTCTCAGCTTCCCTCTTCATCATTTCTTCCGCATTGTACTGCCCCAGCTTGCTTGTTTTCATGAAGGAGCGTGCTGTATCTGCAGGACACAGAGGGTGGCGGGAATCGTTCAAAAGGAGTAAACTCGCTTCTCTTCAAGCAGCAAACAGGAAGCTGGGCTCCCTCAAGAAACGCTGAAACAAGGCCATCTACAACGGTACCGCTGAGCCCTCTATGAATTAATTCACTCAAGCAAAGGAACAAAGGTCTATCTGGCCCAGCAGTCTGTTCTCAGTGTGGCCAACCTGAACGGGAAGTTCACAAGCAGGGCCTGAGCACAATGGCCCTCTTCTTACTTGAGATTCTCAGCAATGCCACAAGACATGAAATTGTAGAATCACAGAACTGTACAGTTGGAAGGGACCTTGAGGGTCATCCATTCCAACCCCCTGCAATGCAGGAATCTCAGCTCAAGCATCCAGGACAGATGGACACCCAACCTCTGCTTAAAAGCCTCCAACGAAGGAGAGTCCACCGGCTCCCGAGGGAGGCCATTCCACTGTCAAACGACTCCTACTGTCAGAAAGTTCTTCCTGATGTTTAGTTGGAATCACCTTTCTTGTAGCTTGAATATATTGGTTCGAGTCCTGCCCTCTGTAGTAGCAGAAAACAAGCTTGTTACCTCTTCCAAGTGACAACCCTTTAGATATTTGGAAATGGCTATGCTATCAGTCTTCTCTTATCGAGGCAAGGTAAAGGTAAAGGAACCCTGGACTGTTAAGTGCAGTCAAAGGCGACTATGGGGTGCAGTGCTCATCACTCTTCAGGCTGAGGGAACTGGCGCTTGTCCACAGACAGTTTTCTGGGTCACGTGGCCAGCAGGACTAAACCGCTACTGGCACACGGAGGACTGTGACAAGTGCCAGAGTGCATGGAAATGCCGTTTACCTTCCTGCCGCACTGGTACCTATTTATCCAATCACATCATGCTTTCGAACTGCTAAGTTGGCCAAAGCTGGGATAGAGGAACAGGAGCTTACCCCGTCGCACGGATTTGAACTGCCAACCTTCCAATCGGTCGTCAGTTCAAATCCCCATGATGCGGTGAGCTCCCTTGCTCTGTCCTAGCTTCTGCGAACCCAGCAGTTCGAAAGCATACCAGTGCAAGTAGATTAATAGGTACCACTGCAGCGGGAAGTTAAAAAGTGTTTCCATGGCTCTGGCACTTGTGACAGTGTCCCGTTGCATCAGAAGCAGTTTGTCTCAACCTCTTTCGAAGCCAGCCAAGAATGTGAGCAGCTGGAACCCAACACACAAAGGAGGAGCCAGTTTCAAAAACCTATGATACAACTGATGGGATCAGACAGACTCTTTTCTTTCAAACACAGAATCATTTGGGACACTGCCATCAGCTCTCACCTGTTCGCTTGTCATATTCAGCATCGGTTATCTCAAACTTCTCTACCTTTGACACATTTTCGTATTCCCCGATGGTTGCACCGCTCTTGTCAATAACCTACAGGCCCCCCAAACACAGTCATTTTATTTATTTTTTAAAGGCAGAAGCAAAAGAGCAATTTCTAAGCTTTTTTTCTAAAAAGGCATTTGTTGCCACCAATTGCAAAGGGGCTCTAAGTTCTAGTTCACAGATGGCCATGTGCCGCATGTGTCATTCCATCTTTTTTTTAATAAGGATTAAATTTATATATAGAACACAGTGACACAGTTACTACTAGGAATAGACCCCACTATGGAAAATACTCCAAAAATCAATAGGTCACATAATTTAGTTATTTGCAGTGTGGCACCAATGTGCATAATGCTGTTCAGAGCAACATTAAGCAATGGAAGAGGGCAGGTCCCCATTCCCATGGAACGTGCAAACTACATTTCAGTAGCAAGGGAACCTCACTTTTGTCACCCACTCACAAATCCTTTGACAGAACCCAGTAATCTCCATAACCTACTGCAAATAGGACCAAGCGCATGCAACTGAAATAAATGCTTATTGTTCCCCATCCCCCCCATGTGGCAGGGACCTGTCCTCCCGTTCTTTACAGAGAATGGTATTTTTAAAATTTTGTTTATTGACATTTACTAGCAACACCAATAGACTGCCCTTCATCACATCATTCTAATCACAGGGGGATTGCCAACATATTAAAACATACAGCAAGCACCTAAAAACACATTGAATAAACCTATCATTTCTAAAAACAGGTTAGTGTACACAGCAGCATAGAAGACCTACAGCAATGGTGGCATTCACAAATTTATCGCCAGTGCATGGGAGAAGTGAAATGCTTTTACTTGGCAGTGGAATCTCATCAGGGCCTCTGCCACCCCCAGCTTTGGGGAACGGTGCTATAAGGGGAGAGTAGGCCCTTGACGGAACATGTCTGACAGCATGCTGCTATATGAATAATAGGGGGAAACAGAGGGACCACAACAGAAATCAGAAGGTGGCTTCTTATCAGAAGCGTAAGAGGCCCTCATGCAGTCCAGGCCCCAGGACAGCTTCCCCCAGTTTCTTGCAATAGCAAAAGTATTATGAGGAGAGCCTTTTGATCCAGGGAAGAACCAGCCCAACACTCACATGAATCCTGCACCCGTCGTCGATGGGGTAAGAGCCCAGCAAGGCCTCGTCGCTGTCGAGTTTCATCACAAACTTGTCGTCCGGAGTATAGAGCTCGAGGTCCATGCATGATGCCGGACTTCCCACAACCAGTTCCAGCTTACACTGTTCAGACAGAAGCACCGGGCAGAAGGGGAAGAAGAGTATTTATCACAGGCCACAGATGATGTGAAATACCCCACCCCTGGCTCCGTGCAAGACGAACCACAACAGTAACGTAACACTATGGGGCCAGTCGTGTTTGTGACCTCTAGTGATGGGGCTACGTCAAGGCATCTTAGTGGGGACTGTAAAGCTAAGGTCAGCAACAAGTTTGCTTCAGTCTAACACGGCTGTACGGAAGATGCTTTCTGGCCTGCCAGTTGTCAATCTGAAGCTCAAAAGAGACAAGCAAAGAGGTGCCTGTGGCAACAGAGTGTGCAGGCCAGGCACTTTAGGGGGCGGGGTGCCCACCCAACCCCTCAATTACTTCACAGAATGGCTCTGCAGAGAAGCTAGTTGCTGACCAAGGCTCTACACCTCTGAGCAAGAAACAGGTCTCCCCTCTGTGATGCAGCCTGCACAGCTCCCGGCTCAGGGTGCTAAGTAGGGGATAGGGACATTCCTGACATAGGTGGGGACTGCAAAACAGCATCTGAGCGGAGGGAGGGGGGAAAGCGTGAACAAGCTCCATCCTTAAATTATCCTGGTTGTTTCTCACTGCCAGGGCAGAAAAAGAGATGCTGGTGGGAAACATAAGGCAGAATTTGGCACAAGGCCACACGCTGCAGCCATGGGGGGGGGGAGGGGGACAGAAAAAGAGAGCTGGTTGGCCGGCTCACTCAGCTGGGCACGGGGCGCCAGTTGCCAAGCTGCTGCCGTTAATCCCAGTTTGGATGTGTGGCACAAAAGGATTTTTGTTATTGTTGACACAGGCGTGTTTGCTGGGGACCAGAGCTCAAAATGGGGTCGAGGGCTGTTCTGCTAAGGACACCCCCCCCCCAAAAAGGCAGAAGCAAAGAGAAGCAAGTTTGGAACTTGAAGCAAGCAAATATAAGGGTTTTCCCCCCTGGGATTTGGGGGGGGGGGCAGATGGGTGGAAGAAAGCACCAGCTTTCCAAGCAAGAGCATGAGGCGAGTCCAACGACCATCTGCGCCCTCATGCAATGGGTGTAAAGGGCATGCCATGCAGCTAAAAATCTAGCTGCAAAGCCTAAACCCACATTCCCCCTGCAATGTCAAAGCAGAGGGAGCCGATTCTCCCGCAAGGAAAAACCCTCTCGTTTGGCGCTGGATGGGCAGCGCAGAAATCTACCTCGCCGTGCAAGACCTCTCACAAGCAGCTGCAGCTCTCTGCATTCCTTTGGTACACCATCGCAGGCGCCTGCAGCAATCCTGCTGCCACCGCAAACCCATCCGGCGTGGAAGCAAACAGGCCACGCCACGGCCAGCAGCGCAGGAGTCGCTTACCCCAGGACAGGGCACCACCCCATCCATGCCAGCTTCCTCTCTGGGGAGCCCGCAGGTGCCGCTGTGCGAACAGGCCAGGCGGCAGGCCAGAGCAACGCAGCAAGCAATTCGGATGGTGCTCCTGGCGGCGGCAAGGGGAGCCCTGAGCCACGCCAAGGGGGACAAAGACAACAGACGCATTAAAGTGGTCTCAACGCACACCCCCACCCCCAAATCGGTGGGACTTCAGGGGCCCTCGATATTTTCAATGCCCTCGGCACTAATTCCTCCCAGAAACGCACCTTTGTTTGGAATTACAAGAGGGCAGAATGGAGGAGTCTGGGCCAAACTCAACTTGTTTTGAGAATCCCCACTTTTGTTGTAAAGGCCAGAACTTTCTTTGGGGTGGGGGGAGGAGATGGAAAGCTCCTGGAGGAAGGGGGGAAGAGTCCAAATTCAGTCCCTGGTGGGATGGGAGGAATTCAGATTACTCTAAGTACATTTCCAAGAGGGGGACGCACCCCTCTGAACTGTGCGCTGGGGTGTGTGGAACCCAGCTCATCTTGGGGGGAGGAGGAAGGACCCTCCTTTTGATACCCCCTCCCCCCTCTTTTTAGTGGAAATGAGGCTCCCCTGGGAAGGCTGTTTGCAGTGAACAGCTTGCTTACAAAAAAAACAAAACGGGGGTCCATTTTCCAGTATAGATTCAGGACGGAGAAACACAGAGCAGAGGAGGCAGGAGGAAGGCAGGCAGCCTGGGTTGCATCTGGAGTAGGATTCCCCCCCCCCAGGCAATTTCCCAAAGGGTCATAATTTGGGGAGGGCCATAATTATGATTATTTGGAGGTGGGGAGGGGAGATGAGGCATCCCATCCATGTCTGCTTTTCATGGAAGGGCAGGTGAGGTGCTGTCAGGGCCGGATTGAGGTTTGATGCGGCCCTCAGCTCCTGAAGGTAATGGGACCCTTTCTATGTCCAGCTCTCCTTTGTCCACAAAATATTGAGGCTGTTTTTTGTGTTGAATATATGCTAGATGGTCATTGATGGACCTCACAGGTCTCCAAAGCCATTTGCACATCACAAAATAGGAGCTTACACAACACAAAACACTGTTGCTGTATGTAGCCTTTATGTCATTTGTTTTTTATCTGATATTTTGGAAATGTACATCCAGCTTTCCCCCCCCCCTTAATTTTTTGGGGGGCCCCTAAGTTATAGCTTGTTCAGCTTATACATAAATCTGTGCCTTTTTTTGCTGCAATAATAGGCCTGCCTGTTTCCAGTCCATCTTTTAGGTACATGATGGCGCAGAGAAGAACCCTCTGGCTACTCATTTATTCTTATTATTCTTGTTGTTTGTTTGTTTGTTTAATTAATTAATTTCATTTCTATCCCGCCCTACCCCCCCCCCCAAGGTCTCAGGGCGGTTCACATAAAATATCAAATACATAAAACCAACAACCCAATAAAAAAAGC
Organism: Podarcis liolepis; assembly: GCF_965112155.1. Lineage (NCBI taxonomy): Eukaryota > Metazoa > Chordata > Lepidosauria > Squamata > Lacertidae > Podarcis > Podarcis liolepis. Next base: position 93,478,089 of record NC_139561.1, on the reverse strand, counting down.
CCCAAAGAGCCAGCATTTTGAAAAAGGGTATGGGATGTTTTCACCCTGCTAAAGCGGGATCGTTTCTTAAGGATCGCCCCGAGCACGTTTTGAGCAGCCCCCTTTTCTAAAATAATAATAATAATAATAATAATAATAATAATATTTGGCAGGGGGAGCTCCTTAGCAGCCCTCTTTTTAAGGGGGGAGGCCATGGGTCTCCTCCCCCTTCGGCTGAAGCACACGCGTTCTTTCTCGACACGTGTCGGCGCGTCCTCACGTCCCCTCACCTTGAACTCGGCGAGGGTGAGCCCCCGGGCGTATCTCTTGAGGGCCCGGAAGGAGTTGAGGCTGCTGCTGATGGACACGGACACCACCGCGGGCGTCCCCGTCACGACGCTCATCCCGACCCGGCTGCCCCAACCCCGGACCAAGAAACCGCCGCCGCCTCAGCCGCCGCCGCCTCCTCACAATCCCCTCACGGGCCGCTCCCGCCGCCCGGCCAATCAGGCGCCGACAGCTCCCTCGGCCAGCCAATCGCCCCGCGCTCGGCCCGCCCTCGTGACGCTCCTCGCCAATCAGCGTCCGAGGCTCGCCACCACGCAGGAAGAAAAACGGAGCTCCGGCTTTCGTTGCCCTTCCCTTCCCCTCGCCGCCTCTCTCCTATCCGTGAAGCCTGAGCGGGGAATCCACCAATAGGAAGCCGGGATGTTTCCAGAGTGACCAATGGCGAGGAGGGGTGCGGAAGAGAAGGAGGGGGCTGAAGCCGGCTGGAAGTGAGGGCAAGGCTCCTGGCGGGGGATGTACGCAGCGGATGCAGGCAGGCAGGCAGGCAGGGATGGGGGGAAGGTTTGCAGTACTAGTAGTAATAGTAGGAGTACTCGTAGTAATGACACTAATAGCACTAATAGTAATGGCAGGCAGGCATTCACCCATGGGGAGCGGAGGCAGAGAGGTTGGGTGGGAAGTTTTGCAGTACTCGTAGTACTCGTAGTAACAATACTAACAGTGTAGTAGTAGTAGTAGTAGTAGTAGTAGTAGTAGTAGTGATAGTAATAACAGTAATGGCAGGCAGGCATTCACCAATGGGGAGTGGAGGCAGAGGGGGGGGGGTTTGTAGTACTAGTGGTATTAATGGTAGTATTTATTATTATTATTATTATTATTATTATTATTATTATTATTATTATTATTATTATTATTATTTTAATTATTAATTAAGTAGTATTAATTAATAGTAGTATTACTTGTAGTAATAATACTAATAGCACTAACAGTAATGGCAAGCAGGCATTCATCGATGGGGAGTGGAGGCAGAGAGGGGGAGGTTAGTGATACTAGTAGTACTAGTAGTACTTGTAGTATTAATACTAATAGTACTAATATCACTACTCGTAATTTCACATCCCAATTTTGCTCAGGCTCAAAAGCATAGCCTGTTGAAATGGAATCAGCTGGCAAGGTGGGCTCCGTCCAAATATGCCCAAAGGCGAAGCGTTTTTTTTGCTCTCTCCTTTAGGGAGCTACAGTTCCCAGGACCCTTTGCAAACTATGGTTCCCAGGAACCGTTGCAGGGGGTTGGACTAGATGACCCCTTGGGTCCCTTCCAACTCTCTAAGATTCTACGATTCCTTGGGGGGAGCCGCATGCCTGACAGCCGGAGTCGCGGTAGGTGGGTGGGGCTTCCAGGCGAATGTCCATTGTGGGAACCGTCGCTCTTGGTGGCTGCGATTTTCTCGCGACATCCACAACGACATGGTTGGCACCAGAGCGCCAGACTGCATTACACCTGCAGATTTAACCCAGATCGATGCTTCCCAGGGGGAAGACAAACCCCAATGCATTTTTTAATTGGAAAAAAACCCTGTTGTTGTCATTGCTTATTTGCAATATTGAGCCCCCATCGGGAATTCATAAGGTAAAGGTAAAGGGACCCCTGACCGTTAGGTCCAGTCGTGGCAGACCCTGGGCCAATGGCGCTCATCTCCCTTTATTGGCTGAGGGAGCCGGCGTTTGTCCACAGACAACTTCCGGGTTATGTGGCCAGCAGGACTAAGCCGCTCCTGGCGAACCAGAGCAGCGCATGGAAACGCCGTTTACCTTCCCGCTGGAGCGGTACCTATTGATCTACTTGCACTTTGACGTGCTTTCAAACTGCTAGGTGGGCAGGAGCAGGGACTGAGCAACGGGAGCTTACTCCGTCACGGGGATTCGAACCGCCGGCCTTCTAAGCTTTGTGGTTTAACCCACAGTGCCACCCGCGTCCCACCAGACTGCATTCCACCCATCACATTTAACCCAGATGGATGCTTCCCGGGGGGGACGGGACCCAATGCATTTTTTTAAATTGAAAAACACCCCTGTTGTTGTTGCTTATTTGCAATATCGAGCCCCCATCGGGAAGCCATAGAGGGCGCCATAATCCAAGAAATTCCCGTTTTATTCCCTGTGGTACATGATGCTCAATAAGCTCATGGGACGGTTCTGAGCATCGTCAAAGCGTTTTGCAATTCAGCAATTCCTACCCTTGTCCCTTCCTCAGATGTTGAGCTTGGTCATCTGTTGAAGTCAATCCAATTTAGGTTAGTCCTGACCTTCATGAAGCCCATATCCCAGCGTGATGAACCGGCTGGACCCCATTTTAATACAAGTATTTTATCTTTTTAAAAATCCGCTTGACATCTTAGGAAAGGCCTTCTGTGTTTACGGAAGGACCTTTGCACATCAGCTGATCATAAATGAATTAGGCTGCTTACTCCTGTTCCAGAAGTGAGGTGTTTTACCCCGGTCATGGGCAAACTTTTGCAGATTCAATTAATAAGTTAACTAACTGAGCTCTATCTGATTTAGCAACTATAATTTCTTTAATCAGGTGACAGCTGGTGGTGTAGTCTAAAATATCTGGAGTTTCAGTCACCTGCCCTCCATCTTTTGATGGGGGTAAGAACTGAGTGGGGCAGTGTGTTGGCAGGATGCCTTGCCCCCTTTCATATTCACCCGTGTTCTCTTACCCCACGCCGACCCCCACCAAACCCCCTGGGAAGAGGCTGGTTCTGGCATCTGGCAAAGGGTTGGGTCTTCCTGCTGGTCAGGGGAGTCTGGCATGATTTGCACACAGAACCCCTTAATTCACAGCCCCAGAGACTAAGCGTAACTGAGTCTCTTCCCATCGTAGAATTTAACAACAGTTGATGATGATAGCCCTGTATACGGAAGCTGTTCAACGCTTAATTTTTTATTATGTTTTCATATATATTGAAGAGTGGCTGGGACAACCCAGTCCGATGGGAGTGTTACAAGTAATAAATTATTACTATTATTATTATTATTATTATTATTATTATTATGAGAAATCCGTAGGCCCACGATACTGCCATTTTGATTCCTAGCCCCACGGCGCTGCCATGTTGATGGGCCCTGGAGGGAAGAGGCACACGACCCCATCCCCGTTAGGAGCTTCCAAGAGAAACGGAAAATACATTTCAGATCAATTTATTGTGTCTAGGAATCTCTCCGACTTCTCCCAACACTTGGAACTCGTGGACAGCCAACGAAGCTTCAGGTGCAAGGTTCAGAACACAGGAAAGGAAGCAGCACTTTGTGCAGTGGCAGAGTTAAACTGCGGAACTCCGTGCCACTGCAGGCAGCGGTGGCCACCATCTTGGGTGGCTTTAAAAGATAATTAGACAAATTCACGGAGGAGGAGGAGAGGAGGCCGCAGTACTCTGCCTCCACAATCGGAGGCAGAAATGTTTCTGTACACCAGTTGTTGGAAACTGCAGGAATTATGGGGCAGAACAGGCAAGTGTGAGAACAGGGCAGTGGAATAGTGGAACAGATGAACTACTGGCCTGATCCGGCAGGCTCTTCTCAGGTCCTTTTACATATATATACATTTTTATTAATTTTTTTAATATATCAGTTCCAACAGTCATACAACATAACTTTCATCTTTTACAATATTTTATACTTCTGTCAACGCCTCTGATGATTTTTTGTTCTTTCTCACTTATTCTGCACCTCTTAATTTCTCTATTACTCTTAATTATCATTAACTAATAGTTCTTCTCATAGTCTTTCTTGCAATATTTCAAATAGTCCACATTACGAAACTTCTTGCAAACCTACTAGCGTTATACAGTGGTACCTCGGGTTATGTACTTAATTCGTTCTGGAGGTCCGTTCTTAACCTGAAACTGTTCTTAACCTGAAGCACCACTTTAGCTAATGGGGCCTCCCACTGCTGCTGCGCCGCCGTCGTGCGATTTCTGTTCTCATCCTGAAGCAATTTTCTTAACCCGAGGTACTATTTCTGGGTTAGCAGAGTCTGTAACCTGAAGCGGATGTAACCTGAAGCGTATGTAACCCAAGGTACCACTGTATGTTCATCCACAATTACTTTTCAGATAGTTTGTATATTTACTCCAGTCTTCTAAGAATCTCTGGTCCCGCAGGTTTCGAATCCTTCCTGTTCATTTATCTAATTCTGCAGAGTCCATCAATTTCATCCTCCATTCTTCTTTCGTTGGCAGTTCTTCTTGCTTCCATTTCTGTGCCAATAATATTCTTGCTGCTGGCTCTCTTAATATTCTTTGTAAAAATGTGTTTAGGTTTGCTTTTGAGAAGAGTCTTCAGCGACTCTACTCATCACGCCCCGTCACCCTTCATGGGGGAGGTGGGGGCAGAACTGGAGGTGTTGGAAGTTGGGGGTGGGAGGCCAGGAGACACGCCACCAGTTCCCTCCAGCTTCATAAGTTCTTGTCCCCCTTTTGGGTCCTCTTCACACGGGAAAAGGGCCCCAGCTCCCTTTTGAAAACAAAATCCCAAAGCACGAGGATCCAGGAGTTGTGGTAGGGAAGGTGGTCGTAATACTCCGGGGCGATTTTCCTCACCTGGAAGGAAAAACATCGAAACACTGAAAATTGGACAGAAACAGAAGAACGAGGGGTGTAAACTATGACAGGTTCTTAAAGAAATGGGAGTGCCTGATCACCTCATCTGACTCCTGAGAAATCTCTATGTGGGACAAGAAGCTACAGTTAGAACTGGATATGGAACAACCGATTGGTTCAAAATTGGGAAAGGAGTACGGCAAGGCTGTATATTGTCTCCCTGCTTATTTAACTTCTATGCAGAATTCATCATGCGAAAGGCTGGACTGGATGAATCCCAAACCAGAATTAAGATTGCCGGAAGAAATATCAACAACCTCAGATATGCAGATGACACAACCTTGATGACAGAAAGTGAGGAGGAATTAAAGAACCTTTTAATGAGGGTGAAAGAGGAGAGCACAAAATATGGTCTGAAGCTCAACATCAAAAAAACGAAGATCATGGCCACTGGTCCCATCACCTCCTGGTAAATAGAAGGGGAAGAAATGGAGGCAGTGAGAGATTTTTCTTACTTGGGCTCCATGATCACTGCAGATGGTGACAGCAGCCAAGAAATTAAAAGACGCCTGCTTCTTGGGAGAAAAGCAATGACAAACCTAGACAGCATCTTAAAAAGCAGAGACATCACCTTGCCAACAAAGGTCCGTATAGTTAAAGCTCTGGTTTTCCCAGTAGTGATGTATGGAAGTGAAAGCTGGACCATCAAGAAGGCTGATCGCCAAAGAATGGATGCTTTTGAATTCTGGTGCTGGAGGAGACTCTTGAGAGTCCCATGGACTGCAAGAAGATCCAACCTCTCCATTCTGAAGGAAATCAGCCCTGAGTGCTCACTGGAAGGACAGATCCTGAAGCTGAGGCTCCAATACTTTGGCCACCTCATGAGAAGAGAAGACTCTCTGGAAAAGACCCTGATGTTGGGAAAGATGGAGGGCACAAGGAGAAGGGGACGACAGAGGACGAGATGGTGGGACAGTGTTCTCGAAGCCACCAGCATGAGTCTGACCAAACTGCGGGAGGCAGTGGAAGACGGGAGGGCCTGGTGTGCTCTGGTCCAGGGGGTCACAAAGAGGCAGACACAACTAAACGACTCCACAACAACAAAATGCCACTCAGGGCCACCTTTACCTGGGGGTTCAGGGGGTGCAGGGCACCCGGGCGCCAAATTCTGGGGGGCACCCGAAGCCGCCTAAGCTCTTAACTATCCACCTGTTATGAAATAAATAAATACCGTATTTTTTGCACCATAACACTCACTTTTTTCCTCCTAGAAAGTAAGGGGAAATGTCTGTGCGTGTTATGGAGGAAATGCCTACGGGTGGCATGCCTACGGATTTTCCTCCTCTAAAAACTACGTGCGTGTTATGGTCGGGTGCGTGTTATAGAGCGAAAAATACGGTAATTTTGATCAAGCTAGAAAAACAAAATAAATATATAGCTAGGTACTGCCGAAATGTATACCAACTGTTTCACTAAAGGACTTTGTGCACTCATTTACCAAAGATCACAACGGCGGCGCTTGTCAAACGGGGGTGCTGGGCGGATCTTTGCCACCCCGACGGCGCATATGCTAAAGACTCCCCTGATGCCACTGATTATGGGATCTGAATTCAAGTCAGCTTCTGGGGAGGTGGAACCACCCTAACCGATGTGTTCTGGGCTGGAACTGAGATACAGTCATACCTTGGGCTACAGCCACTTCTGGTTGCGGACCGCCGAAACCTGGAAGTACCGGAACGGGTTACTTCCAGGTTTCGGCAGTCACGTACGCGCAGAACTGCTAAATTGTGCTTTGCACATGCGCAGAAGCACCGAATCACAACCTGCGCATGCGCAGACACGGGTTGCGAACACTGCGGGTTGCGAACATGCATCCCGCACGGATCACGTTCGCAACCCGAGCGTCCACTCTACACTGAAATCACAACTGCATTCACTTTCATAATGTGCACATATATCAATGAGCACATGTTCCGCAGTGGAACGGTTTCCCTCAGGAGGTGGCGGACTCTCCTTCTCTGGAGGTTTTGAAGCAGAGGTTGGATGGTCAACTGTCAGGGATGCTTTAGCTGAGATGCCTGCATTGCAAAAAAGGGTTTGGACTAGATGACCTTTGAAGGTCCCTACAGTTCTGTGATTCTACTTACTATCTTTCAAAAGAAAAAAGATCCAAATGATTCAAGACTCTCTTGTTACGCACATGGGAAAGGGACGTGATTTGCTTCATTGAATTACTATTATTTTTTCATTCCCTGTTTCATAGATTCGTAGAAATGCACAGTTGAACGGGACCCTGGGAGTTCATCTCGTCAAATCCCCTGCAAAACAGGAACCCCAGCTAAAGAATCCCTGACAGATGGCCGCCCGTTGGTTAGAAAATCTGTAACAAAGGAGAGTCTACCACCTTAGGTGGTCTGTTCCACTGCTGAACAACTCTTACGATACAATACGATAATCTTTATTGTCATTGTCCCATACAGAACAACAAAATTTTTTTGGGGGGGGGAATCTACATCAGACATTCAAAAACCAACAAGCCTGCTATCCCAGCTATCCCAGCCTGGTTAGCCTCCTAAAAACTCTGATATCCAATTTTTAAAATACAGTATACTCCCATAGAGACTCCTTACACTGCGTTTAAAATCAGAATCGCATTTGGGTAGAAACTGTTTCTCAGGCGGCTAGTCCTAGTCTTTATAACCCTGTACCTTCTTCCAGAAGGCAGAAGCTGAAAGAGATCATTTCCGGGGTGCGCACTATCCTGCGCTATCTCTGCAGCTTTCTTATGGCACCTGGAAGCGTAGATTTGATCCAAGGTGGGAAGAGTGCACCCAATTATTCTCTCCGCAGTCTTTACAACCCTGGACAGCATTGTTTTTTCCCTGACCGTGCAGCTCCCAAACCACAAACAAAGACCATAAGTTAATACACTCTCCACAGTACAGGTCCTTTGAGAGATTGTTTTTCTGGAGGATTCTCAGAAAATATAACTTCTCAGAAAATATTTAGTCAGAGAGCTCAGACACATTTCCTCTTGCCCCCTGCTCTTTATCGCTCAGTTAGAGCAAACTGGAAATTCAGGTTTTCTCCGGGTTGACATTTGCTCCGATTTAGCACTAAAGAATGGGTTTCCCCCAGAATAGGACCGGGAGTGGGGGAGGAGAACTTCCTGGACCCGTCCTTTCTAGACACAGGAGAAGTTGAAGTGTGGGTGAGCCGATAATCTCCTTTCTTGTCTCTTGAAACCGTGGGTTTGAGTCCTACCCTCCAGAACAGGAGGAAACAAACTTGCTCCATTCCCCCCCCCCCCCCCCGTGGCAGACCTAGAAATATTTGAAGGTGGCTATCTCCTCTCAACAATAGGCATATAATTCCAATCAAATTAATGGCAACCACTGGGCTAGAAGTTCTGTGAGGATTGCCAAAGGAGGGAGTCAGGCTGTGCCCTGGCCAAAGGCCAGACGGAACAGCTCCGTCTTGCAGGCCCTGCGGAAAGATGTCAAGTCCCGCAGGGCCCTAGTCTCTCGTGACAGAGTGTTCCACCAAGTCGGGGCCACGGCCAAAAAAGCCCTGACTCTGGTTGAGGCCAGCCCTGTTTCTGGGGGACAGGAGGCGGGCGGGTGTTGGGGACCCCCTGGTCCTGAATGGGGCAACTGTGCTCCTGAAGGACCAGGTGCGCAGCCTGGGAGTCATTTTGGACTCACAGCTGTCCATGGAGGCACAGGTCCATTCTGTGTCCAGGGCAGCTTTTTATCAGCTCCATCTGGTACGCAGGATGAAACCCACCCTGCCCGCAGACCCTCTGGCCAGAGTGGTGCATGCTCTGGTTATCTCCCGCTTGGACTACTGCAATGCGCTCTACATGGGGCGACCTTTGAAGGTGATTCAGAAACTGCAATTAATCCAGAATGCGGCAGCTAGACTGGGGACCAGGAGTGGCCGCTGAGACGATATAACACCAGTCCTGAAAGACCTAGATTGGATCTCAGTACGTTTCTGAGCACAATTCAAAGTGTTGGTGCTGACCTTGAAAGCCCTAAACGGCCTCGGCCCAGTATACCTGAAGGAGCATCTCCACCCCCATCGTTCTGCCCAGACGCTGAGGTCCAGCTCCGAGGGCCTTCTGGTGGTTCCCTCATTGCGAGAAGTGAGGTTACAGGGAACCAGGCAGAGGGCCTTCTCAGTGGTGGCACCCGCCCTGTGGAACACCCTCCCTTCAGATGTGAAGGAAATAAGCAGCTATCCTATCTGTAAAAGACATCTGAAGGCAGCCCTGTTTAGGGAAGTTTTTAGTATTTAATGCTGTATTGTTTTTAACACTCGATTGGGAGCCGCCCAGAGTGGCTGGGGAAACTCAGTGGGGTATAAATAATAAATTATTATTATTATTATTAAACAGAGAACTGGAGGCAGAGGGGAGGGGAATGGAATGGAGTATCTGGGAAAGGGAGATGAAGCGGCTGGCTGACTTTGATACTGCAGAGTTGCACTCTATAGGACAACATTTTGCTGCAGGTCGAAATTGTTTCAGTCACTGGGGGGTCTTGGGTATTTTAAAGGATTTTTTGGCCTAGAAGCAGTCCTCTATTCAAACGGTTGTCTCCCGTCCAAGCCTGGTTTAAAAATAAATAGCCCTGCAGAGGGTAGGAGCTCTGAAGCTCTGAAAATTACTTCTGGCACCCTGGCACCAGAATCCTAAAAAGCAAATTCGCTTGCCAAGACGCTTTCCGCTGAATCAGATAGCACCTGCCCGGAATTAAAATAAAAGGCTCTCCCTATTTGCATTTTAAAATAGCGCTTCCCTTGAAGTCGACTCTTCCTTTGTTTTCAATAAGCCGGTGTTCCGACTTTTCGACCGCAAAAGTACTGTATAGATAATAGCTGCCACCCATCTGTCTCGAGAGACAATGGAGTGCAGCGCAAGTCAAACTGCTGTTAGAAGCGCTGAAGTGACACCCCACCCCCCCGGGCGCAAGCCTGGCCACTGTGTCTGGACATCCTGGGCTGCCCAGATGACAAGACCCCCCTCAAAGCCTCTCTGAGGTGGTCCAGAGGAAAGCAGAGCAATGCGTTAGGCACTAGCTTGGCGGCAGGAGTTGCTGGAAGTGAAATAATAATAATAATAATAATAATAATAATAATAATAATAATAATTTATTACCTATACCCCGCCCATCTCTTGCTGGGTTTTCCACCACTCTGAGCGGCTTCCAACAAAATATTAAAATGCAATAGCTCGTCAAACATTAAAAGCCTCCCTAAACAGGGCTGCCTTCAGATGTCTTCTAAAAGTCAGATACAGTGGTACCTTGGGTTAATAACTTAATTCGTTCTGGAGGTCTGTTCTTAACCTGAAACTGTTCTTAACCTGAAGCACCACTTTAGCTAATGGGGCTTCCCGCTGCTGCCGCCGCGCCGCCGGAGCACGATTTCTGTTCTCATCCTGAAGCAAAGTTCTTAACCTGAGGTAATATTTCTAGGTTAGCAGAGTCTGTAACCTGAAGCGTATGTAACCCGAGGTACCACTGTAGTTGTTTATTTCCTTGACATCTGAGGGAGGGCGTTCCACAGGGCAGGCGCCACCACTGAGAAGGCCCTCTGCCTGCTTCCCTGTAACTTGGCTTCTTACAGCGAGGGAACCGCCAGAAGGCCCTCAGAGCTGGACCTCAGTGTCTGGGCAGAACGATGGGGGTGGAGACGCTCCTTCAGGTATACTGAGCCTTTGAGGACATTTAGGGCTTTCAAGGTCAGCACCAACACTTTGAACTGTGCTCGGAAACGTACTGGGAGCCAGTGTAGGTCTTTCAAGACCGGTGTTATGTGATCTCGGTGGCCACTCCCAGTCCCCAGTCTAGTTGCCGCATTCTGGATTAGTTGCAGTTTCCGGGTCACCTTCAAAGGTAGCCCCAAATAGAGCGCATTGCAGCAGTCCAAGCGGGAGATAACCAGAGCTTGCACCACTGTGGTAAGACAGTCAGAAGAAGGCGTAAATGGCCCCACCCAACCGTCTTAAGAGATTCCACTCAGTATTTGTGGAAGGGTTTCTCCTGAGCCATTTCTTCTCACAAAGATATCCCACAAAGCAGCAGAAGTTTAGTACCAGAGCTTTCCTTCTCCATATATACACATTCACACAAAGTTCAGAACTTTGCTTTGTTGCCCTACAAGGCAGTAGAAAAATCAACGCTTCAGAGCGGCTAAAATTGATTATGTCAGACTGTCTCTCTCCCACCTTTAGGGTGCCAGGATGTATGCAGAATCTTATTCTAGAATCATAGAACTGCAGAGTTGGAAGGGAACCATGAGGGTCATCTAGTCCAACCCGCTGCGATGGAGGAGTCTTTTTGCCCAGCATGCGACTCGAACTCCCAACCCTAAGATTAAGAGTCTCCCATTCAGCTCAGTCATATTGGCAGGAAGGATTACGTTAAATGGACAGGAGGCTGAATGAATCAACTGGGGGGGCACTCTGCTCTACCCTGGTATTTCCCCAACTTTCGAAATACCAGGAAACAAATGCTTCTCGCACATGCCTTTTGATTATTTCGAAACGTTATCTTTCCTGAACTAGGTGATACTGCTTCTGATCTCTTCGTAAAGTAGTTGTAGTAGACTGAGGTGTTAGCATGTAAGTAAAGCCAAAGAATGGTCAAAGGCCTGGAAACGCTGCCTTATGAGGAACGGCTAAGGGAGCTGGGCATGTTTAGCCTGGAGAAGAGGAGGTTGAGGGGTGATATGATAGCCATGTTCAAATATATAGAAGGATGTCACATAGAGGAGGGAGAAAGGTTGTTTTCTGCTGCTCCAGAGAAGCGGACACGGAGCAATGGATCCAAACTACAAGAAAGAAGATTCCACCTAAACATTAGGAAGAACTTCCTGACAGTAAGAGCTGTTTGACAGTGGAATTTGCTGCCAAGGAGTGTGGTGGAGTCTCCTACTTTGGAGGTCTTTAAGCAGAGGCTTGGCAACCATATGTCAGGAGTGCTCTGATGGTGTTTCCTGCTTGGCAGGGGGTTGGACTCGATGGCCCTTGTGGTCTCTTCCAACTCTAGGATTCTATGATTCTAAGAACCTCCCTGGCAACAGAAAAAGTAATACATACTTGTACATTCGTTTGTGCAATGAAACCACCCTTCTTTGCCTCTAAGAACTGGACCTTTCATGAAGCAGCACTAAAGACCTCCCTTTTCGTGGGGTCTCTCCTTTGATTTCCGGCCTTTTTCTATTTCAGGTAAACCTTCCCCACCCAGTAACGAATCGCAAGGTGAATTGATTTCCCCCTCAACAGTGAACGGCACCTGGACAGCAGGCAGGAACACAGACCACCTGGCTTCAGTTTTCCCCTCTGTGGTGAAATGCTGTATATGTCAGCATCGCCCTTGAGCCAGTGCGCCAACTGGACTCATGCACCTCAACCCCGACTGGGCTAGGCGAGCTGGGAAGCACCGCCAGAGACCTCCTTTCTCACAGGAACAGGTCACAGTGCTGTGGACTCACAGCTTAGAGCTGAGAGCACCGGATTCACTGTCTCAATAATACAGTCGTTGCGCAGCAGAGTTTTGCAGAGTCTTGCAGAGTATAAACCACTCGGAGAGCAGCTCTGTAGAATATCTTCCTTTTATTCTGTAACTACAACTATGATACAAAACTATATACAGAGCTGAATATTCTAAGCATAAATCAATGCTACACTGAGAGTCTGCAGCTGCTCTTAGCAGCAATCTTATCTCTAGGATCTCTAACACTCTCACTCTCTCCGATACACTGACTGACTGTCTCTCACTCACACACACACACTGATATGTTGCTGGGCAGAATAAGTAGATAGGCAGGACACGCCTCCTCCTCTCTGGAGAGTCAGCAGAGACCATCAGGAGATGATCAGGAGATTCTTGGGTATGGGAGGGGTGAAATCTCCTCAGTATATTTCTAAATTTGCATCGTCTTATAAATTAGCACATTCAAATTTGATGTAAATTGGTGTCCTCTTTTTCAATGTGATGTGTTTCCTTTCCCTGTTATGTTATTATTTTTAGCAATGCAGAGGTGGCCACTCTAGTTTTCGGCTATTTCGTGATGAATGTAACTTTTCCTTCTTTTCCTTAAAAATAATAATAATGGATTCAGTAGCTTGAGAGCTGCCCTGGGTTTGTTCTGCAAAGCAGCATACATGAGACACAGTGTTGTCTAGTGGTTAGAGTGCTGGACTAGGACCTGGGGGGAGATCTAGGTTTGAATCCCCACTCAGCTATGAAGCCCTTGGGGGCCACTCACTGTCTCTTCGCCTAACCCACCTCACAGGGTTGTTGTGAGGGTGAATAAAGAATAATAATGTAATAAATTATATGTTGAAATATAATCACCATTATAATTATCTGCTGCAGTAATAAAGATGCCCTTGGCATATTCTCTTTTGGACTGTGAGATGGCGGGAAGGGACTGAATGTTTTCTCAACGCCTACAAAGTCTGGGCTGCATGAATGCAGTTAATTAGGGCGGGGTTTTTCCTGGAATATTGCAAGATTTGATCAACAGGCAATGGCATCAAACAGGCTGGGCGGTGGAACAGTACAACTGCTTAATTGCTTATATGTGTGTCATGTACCCTGCCCCTCGAAGGCATGCAATACATTTCGCTAGGACAGGGTGGTCCAACACGCACGCGGCTCTTTTTGGGTGGCCCATGCTAAGTACGCGGGTGGCGCAGTGGGTTAAACCACAGAGCCTAGGACTTGCCAATCAGAAGGTCGGCGGTTCGAATCCCCGCGACGGGGTGAGCTCCCGTTGCTCGGTCCCTGCTCCTGCCAACCTAGCAGTTCGGAAGCACGTCAAAGTGCAAGTAGATAAATAGGTACCGCTCCAGCGGGAAGGTGAACGGCGTTTCCGTGTGCTGCTCTGGTTCGCCAGAAGCGGCTTCGTCATGCTGGCCACATGACCCGGAATCTGTACGCCGGCTCCCTTGGCCAGTAAAGCGAGATGAGCGCCGCAACCCCAGAGTCGGCCACAACTGGATCTAATGGTCAGGGGTCCCCTTTACCTTTTACCTGCTAAGTACCCAGTGAGCATTGCTGGTGGCCCAACATCAGTGCAGGATTTATATATAAGCTAAACAAGCTCTAGTTTGGGCCCCTCTGTCTTGGAGCCCCCCAAAAAATTAAAAGGGAAAAAAATCTGGATGTACATTTCCAAAATTTAAGAGTGTTTTGTGTTGTCTAGGCTCCTATGATGTAAGTCATGGGTCCCGCCTGCTAGCCTGCTCCCTCAAATATCACTGCTTTGCCAATCAGAAGGTCGGCGGTTCGAATCCCCGCGACGGGGTGAGCTCCCGTTGCTCTGTCCCTGCTCCTGCCAACCTAGCAGTTCGAAAGCACGTCAAAGTGCAAGTAGATAAATAGGTACCACTCTGGCGGGAAGGTAAACGGTGTTTCCGTGCGCTGCTCTGGTTCTCCAGAAGCGGCTTAGTCATGCTGGCCACATGACCCGGCTCCCTCGGCCAATAAAGCGAGATGAGTGCTGCAACCCCATAGTCGGCCACAACTGGACCTAATGGTCAGGGGTCCCTTTACCCTTTACATTCTGCTATTTATCATTATTAATAGTTTGCATCATACCTATTATCGAGATACCTATTAGGTCCATAGATTACCATATAGCATATATGCAACACAAAAAAACAGCAACAATTTGTTGTGGAGAAAGGACAGCTGGACATATAAAGGGCCCCGTTACCTTCAGGAGCTGAGGGCCTCATCAGACTGAAATCCGGCCCTGCCCAACGTCCAGGATCCCTCCCACAACCGGTTGATCTCTCGCGGCAGAAGTAGCAACAAATCCTTGCACTCTGGTGTTGTTCGAAAGTCCCGCCTCCCCACTTTCCCAGGAGCGTTCGGAGGGATGGAAGGCAGGGACCTTCTGTCCCGGCAGCAGCTTCTCTGTAGGGGCAAGACCTGCTGGGAAGGGCAGGTCCAGTTTCCTGGACTAAAGAGTTAACTTTGCCCAAAGCAGAGACATCACCTTGCCAACAAAGGTCCGTATAGTTAAAGCTCTGGTTTTCCCAGTAGTGATGTATGGAAGTGAGAGCTGGACCATAAAGAAGGATGATCGCCGAATAATTGCTGCTTTTGAATTCTGGTGCTGGAGGAGACTCTGGAGAGTCCCATGGACTGCAAGAAGATCAGACCTCTCCATTCTGAAGGAAATCAGCCCTGAGTGCTCACTGGAAGGACAGATCCTGAAGCTGAGGCTCCAAGACTTTGGCCACCTCATGAGAAGACTCCCTGGAAAAGACCCTGATGTTGGGAAAGATGGAGGGCACAAGGAGAAGGGGACGACAGAGGACGAGATGGTGGGACAGTGTTCTCGAAGCCACCAGCATGAGTTTGACCAAACTGCGGGAGGCAGTGGAAGACAGAAGTGCCTGGCATGCTCTGGTCCAGGGGGTCACGAAGAGTCGGACACGACTAAATGACTAAACAACAGCATTGCCCACAACTGACTCTGCCTCTTCGTTCCGAGCTGCATCTGACTCCAGCCTTGGCAAGGGCTGAGACAAGTCTGCAGTTGGTGAGACCCCACTCGCCCTTGGCGGACCCCCCTCTGCTACACCGAGCCTGGAAGGCTCTACCCGATGGCAACCCAAGAGAATCTGTTGGCCTTACCAGTGGCAACCTGCTTCCTGGGATGCTGGGGAAGTCGTGGTGCTCCATGTGGTAGCCCACGTTGAAGGTGAACCAGTTCAGGGGCCCGTAGTAGGAGACGGTGTCGTAACCCTTGGCATACATGTAGTGCTCAGCGATGAAGTGCCCAGAGAAGGGGTGGAGGCCCATGGCCAAGAGGGTTCCAGCGACCATGTAGACCACAGGCGTGAAGCCCCATAAGCTGTAGATGAGGAGGTCATAGCCCATTTGGACAGCCACGTTAATGACCTCCATCTTGGAGATGGGTTTGGGGTTGATGAAGAGCGGCCGCAGGACATAGAGGAGAGGTTGTAGAAAGACCCAGAGGAACTTCCTCAGCGGGGTGTTGAAGAAGTGTCCCTCCACCTCGCTGGGGACGTCGACATCCAACCCTTCCACGGCCAGGAAGCGGTGGTGGTCGACGTGGTACTTCTTGAAGGAGGTGGCGTAGGGGACGCCAATGGGCAGGTTGGCGAACATGCCGAAGAAGCGGTTCCACTTGGCCTTGTTGTTGCCGAAAGGCACGTTGTGGGAGATGTCGTGGATGGCCAGTGCCAGCGAGTGGTTGACGCAGCCCCCAAAGGCGTAGGCCCAGAAGAAGACCCACTTCCAAGGCAAGCCCTTCACCAGGTAGCAGGCCAGAAGCTGAGTCAGGACCATGAGGGTCACCACCCACTTCATGTTGGGATCGGGGCCCATCAGCTTCTTGATCTCCGGGTACTTAGCTGTTGTGGAGGAAAAGAGGGGTGAGAGGGGGAAGCAATAGCGTTAGTTGGTGTGGCAGTGAATCGCAGGCAGAGAGAGGGTAATAATAATAATAATAATAATAATAATAATAATAATAATAATACAGTGGTACCTCTGGATGCGAACGGGATTCATTCTGGAGTCCCATTCACATCCTGAAGCGAACATAACATGCAACTGCGCATCTGCGCATGCGCGGGTTGCATCTCGCCGCTTCCGCGCATGTTTGTGACGTCATTTTGAGCGTCTGTGCAAGCGCAACCCGAAAATATTCATCCCGAAGCCACTTCAACCCGAGGTATGACGGTAATAATAATAATATTAATAATATTTTTTTACTTATACCCCACCAATCCTTGAGGTTACCTGTTTCCTATTAAGCTGTCTAGGGTTTCATACATCAGCATCAATACCTTGAACTAAGCTAGAGATTTCCTGACAGCCAGCAAGGAGCTTTTAGTGACTGCATAATACATGTATCTGACGAAGTGTACATGCACACGAACGCTCATACCAATAGCAAACTGAGTTGGTCTCTAAGGTGCTACTGGAAGGAATTTTTTTATTTTGTTTCGACTTAGGCTGACCAACACGGCTACCTACCTGCATAATACATGGGTGCAGAGTTGTTCTGGCCAAAGGCTGCGTTGCCACACGCAGCACGAGCTCCAGTTTCTGAACCAACATTATTATTATTATTATTATTAATTATTTCTACCCCACCCATCTGGCTGGGTTTCCCCAGCCACTCTGGGCAGCTTCCAACAAAGGATTAAAAAAACATTACAACACCAGTCATTAAAAACTTCTTTAAAACTTCATAAACACTGTTGTCCTGCTGGGAATTTCAGTCTGAAATTTCAGACTGAAATCCCCAGGTGTCAAAAAAGGTTATTTATGTATGCTACTACTGTGGCCCGTGTTTCGTTAGCCCAGAAATGGAAAACGAGCGAGGTCCCAACTCACCAAGGGTGGCAATTTAAGTTGACAGAATATGCACAACTCACAGACTTAACATATAGAATAAGAGAACAAGAAAAACATGTTTAAAAAAGATTGGAAAACGCTTATTGAATATACGGGAAATAATTGTGTACAGCTGAAAACGCTGGCAGCATTAAGATAAATTCAACAGCGCAAACAAGTTTTGATGGATGCAATAATGGAACACCGATTGGTGTAGCTTTTGAAAAGCATGCAGGGATTTATGATATATAAAATGAACCATGGAAAGAGAAGAAAGGAAGTCATTGATATCTTAAGGGTGTAAAATGAGTATTTTAAATTGTAAAACAAAATTTAATAAAAATTATATACAGTGGTACCTCGGTTTAAGAACAGCGCTGTTTACGAACGATTCAGTTTATGAACTCTGCAAAACCGGAAGTAGTGTCCCGGTTTGCGAACTTTACCTCGGCTTAAGAACAGAAGCCGAATGGCGGAAGGGGACCGGCGGCGGGAAGCCTCATTAGGGAAAGCATGCCTTGGTTTAAGAACGGTTTCGGTTTAAGGACGGGCTTCCGGAACGGATTAAGTTCGTAAACTGAGGTAAAAGGTAAAGGGACCCCTGACTATTAGGTCCAGTCGTGGCCGACTCTGGGGTTGCGGCGCTCATCTCGCTTTACTGGCCGAGGGAGCCGGCGTACAGCTTCCGGGTCATGTGGCCAGCATGACTAAGCCGCTTCTGGCGAACCAGAGCAGCGCACGGAAACACCATTTACCGTCCCGCCGGAGCGGTACCTATCTATCTACTTGCAGTTTGAGGTGCTTTCGAACTGCTAGGTTGGCAGGAGCAGGGACCGAGCAACGGGAGCTCACCCCATCGCGGGGATTTGAACCGCCGACCTTCTGATCAGCAAGTCCTAGGCTCTGTGGTTTAACCCACAGCGCCACCCGCGTCCCTAAATGGAGGTACCACTGCGTATATATATGCTTGTGGGCTTCCCATTGGGGGATCTGGTTGTCAGGGACTGGTTGGATGCAGAGGAGCGGTGGGAGGGGCCAGCTGGGGAACCCCCAAGGGAGATCCCAATAGAGGAAGGCTTGGAGCCCGGGGATTGGTTGTGGGACACTGAGGAGAGGTCAGAGGAGGAAGCTTGGGAAGAGATGCTGGATACGGAAGGGACAACGGGCTTTAGTGAGCAGGAGGAGCCTGTGATAGAGAGCAGTTCAGACTCCGATGATGAAGCAGAGGAGAGGAGTCTACAGACCGTTGAAGCACCCCAGGAGTTCCCCCCACTGGTGTAGTGATGAGGTGGAATTGCTATGAGGAATTATAACAAATATAGAATAAGCCATCTGTGTCAGCAATGAAAGCATTGTGTTGACTGGGTTTAAACTATTTTGATATGATTTTTGATCAATCCACACCTCTGCATCCCTGTTCCATTTCTCTTTATTGACAAGTCACGTGCACAGCCCAGTTGCTTCGCCAGGCAGGCATCCTCGGTCATCAAAGACAGTGGGCAGTTTCTTTGATGTAGGATGTTAATCTTAGGGCCAGGAAACAGGTCTCACATGAAGGTGATAATGATCGCTGTCCTCCTGGCCATCCTCCTTATCATGTATGTTGCTTGTTTATCACCTCCCGGGGTTGCCAAATGCAGTCCTTTGTAGTTCTGTTTTGTTTACCCCAGAAATATGCGTGCTTAATTAGTTTCGGTAATTTAACTTTGTCCCCATGTGGGGTTTGTTGAAATGCTCAGAAGAAATCTGATTGGTTCTTACGAACACTCTGTAAAAGTTCTTTTGTGAATAAAACGACCTGGGCCAGGGGGTGGAGAGACAGGTTATTATACACACCCTTCCCAGAGTCTTGCTGGTTCAAGCCTCTGTGTATATTCTTATTAATCAGAGTTCAATCCTTCCTTTGTGTTGGGAATGCCTCACACTGGCTGCGACAAGCTCCCCTCCCCGCTGGTCTCCAAGAACGCGCAGGATAACGAGGAGAGCGGAGCGAAGGCCAGATGTGCGCAGATGCAGTTTGAGACTGCTTGGGAAACATCTGGAAGAGGAGGAGCCTTAGGAGGGGTGCAAGGCAAGGACCCTCAGTCCTGGCCAGAGGTGTTGGGAAGAGTTGCTGAGATGCATGCCATTTCCTGGACTAAAGGGATGCTGGACTCGAATAACTTGGCCCTTGGGCCTGATGCAGCTAAAGGTCTGTCGTGTTCCTTAAGCACCAAAAGGGGAAAGGGAAGAGAGAACAAAACGATCTGTGTCTAAATCTCTGGCCGTGGAGTCATTGCACTTCTTGGCAAAAGAGGTTTTCTCGGAAAAATAACGCCCACGTAAGATGCAACATCTCCTAGTGTGTCACGTAGCAATGGCGCTGGGCCATTCCACCTTACCAGAGCTGAGATAATTAGAGAGTATGATTCTGAATGGTGCTGGATTTCTCAGGAACGTTGTAAAAGGTTCCTGGAACTCATCTTTCGCTTCCAGGTGGAGACATGTTGCTGCCTTAGTCATAGAATCATAGAACTATAGAGTTGGCATGCGCCCTGCAATGCGGGAATCTCAACTCAAGCACCCATAAAGACGGCCAAAATCTACAGAATTCTATCTTTCTTCCTTTTTCTTTTTCTCTCTGTAATTTTAAATTCTCAATAAATATCATTTAAAAAAATAAATAATAAAAGCACGGAGCAAAAGGTAAGCGCAAATAATCCCTGCATCTCTCCTCTAATCTTTCACACCCTGATATGTACCCATGAAATCAGGTACGAATGTTCTCAAGAAGGGGTGTGCCTGCAGATTTGTGTTTCATTGAATTGATTTATGGATTGATTGATTAAATTAAAGCATGTCAGAATACGCACAACCTATTTTCAGCCTTTCCACAACCCCATGAGAGAAGCGTTAAGAGGACAGAGATAGTGGGGCTTGTTCTCCCACCCTCCTCCTCAATTCCCCCGGGATGTCCTGCATGCAACATGGCAAAGGCTCCTTGGGGCAGCGGCAGGGCAGGGGGCATCACCCCACAGTTCACATGGCTTTAGGGTAGTGGCAGACCTACATTCTGGGGGCTCTGAAGCCTGAACTGCCATGGGACCCCTATCACTGTTATCTTCTTCCATAGGGTTAAAGGTAAAGGTAAAGGGACCCCTGACTATTAGGTCCAGTCTTGGCTGACTCTGGGGTTGCGGCGCTCATCTCGCTTTATTGGCCGAGGGAGCCAGAGTACAGCTTCCGGGTCATGTGGCCAGCAGGACTAAGCCGCTTCTGGCAAACCAGAGCAGCACACGGAAACGCCGTTTACCTTCCCGCCAGATTGGTCCCTATTTATCTACTTGCACTTGACATGCTTTCGAACTGCTAGGTTGGCAGGAGCAGGGACCAAGTAATGGGAGCTCACCCCGTTGCGGGGATTTGAACCGCTGACCTTCTGATTGGCAAGTCCTAGGCTCTGTGGTTTAACCCACAGCGCCACCGGCGTCCCTCTCTTGTGGCATAAGGTTAAGCATATACATGCATAAACACATATTTCTAACAAACACATACGCCCCAACATTTCTCTGATGAAAATAGGGCTGTCCTATTCAACAACAACAATGATAATAACTTTACTATTTATACCCGCCCATCTTATGTGGTTGCCCCAGCCACTCTGGGTGGCTTCCAACATGCATACAAACATAATAAAACAGTAAATATTTAAAAACTTCCCTATACAGAGCTGCCTTCAGATGCAACGGGGGGTCAGATAACTCCATACCCTCCAACATTTCTCTGATGAAAATAGGGATGTCCTAAGGAAAAGGGACGTGGGTGGCCACATGACCCGGAAGCTGTACACCGCCTTCCTCGGCCAATAAAGCGAGATGAGCGCCGCAACCCCAGAGTCGGCCACGACTGGACCTAATGGTCAGGGGTCCCTTTACCTTCAAGGAAAAACAGGACATTCAAGGATCAATTCAGAAACCGGGAGGGCTTCTGCAAATCCAGGAATATCTCTAGAAAATAGAGACATTTGGAGGGTCTACAGATGGATCTCAAACTCTTGCGAAAGGTCCTAGCCAAATAATCCTAGCACACTGAAATGGTAACTCTAGTAGACGGTTCTATGTCTCTTAGTAGTGTCTGCAGGAATACACATCAGCGCCGGACACGCATGACGATTCAGACACGCACCTTGGAACAGCAGAGGGCCAACATGGTCCTGGGGGCCAGGGCTGGATTAACGTATAAACAAGCTCTAGCGTAGGGCTCCAGTCTCTTGGGGGCCCCAAAAAAATTAAAGTAAAAAAACAACTGGATGTACATTTCTAAAATAAAAGATAAAAAACAGATAAAATAAAAACTAAATACAGCAACAGTGTGTTGTGTTGTGTTGTGTTGTGTTGTGTTGTGTTGTGTTGTGTTGTGTTGTGTTGTGTTGTGTTGTGTTGTTGCGTTGGCTCCTATGATGTAAGCAATGGGCCCCGCCTGCTTTTATTAACTACAATTGCATTGTACAGGTTATAAAACTTAATTTCATTTTAATAAAGCTACTTATAATTATTAGAAGTTTGCATCATATATTACCTATTATTATTTCATGTTATAGCAAGTTTCCAGAGCCTACTAGATTATGAGTCCTTGCAAATTGTGTTTCTAAAGAAACTTCTGTTATTACCAAATGCCAATGGGCTTGCATTATTCGGTTTGTTATGAAGCAAAAAATCATTTTAAGTTAAGAGCTTAATAATTATTTCACTATTAATATGCTTCTTCTCAACTGTATTTCACTACTAATAAACTTCTTAAGTCTATTAGTAGTGAAATACAATTACTAATTTCACTTCTTAATTGTACTTCAGTTCAACGATTACTTTGATAAAATACATATTTTGGGATGTGCAAAGGGCTTGAGATCCCTATGAGGTCCATAAATGACCATCTGGCATATATTAAACACAAAAAACAGCGACGATTTGTTGTGGACAAAGGACAGCTGGACATATCAAGGGCCCCATTACCTTCAGGAGCTCCTTAGGGCCTCATCCAACCTAAATCCAGCCCTTCTTGGTGCTGGTAGCCCCGTCAGTCCAGTTCCCTACCCACCTGGTCCCAGTTCACCCACTTCGCCCTTCACCCGCCCCTCCAGTCTCTGCCCTTGGCAGAGTCCTCCACCTGCCACCTCACCCAGGATCTCCTTCCTTCGGCTTGTGTGGGGCTGGTCTGTGTAGACCCACTCGAAGTCATCTCTGCTCCCGGTGTTGGCCATGGGGAGGACCTCTCTGAGCCTGACTCAAGACTCTCCCCGCTTTTATGGAGAGTCGCTTGGGGTGTGATCCCCACAGCTGCCTTCTGAGAGTAAGGTGAGACTACCCTTCTTGAACCCAAATCCTGTCCAACCTGCTGGACTAAGGCACCTGCTCAACCAGTTTGCTCCCCTGAGGAATTCCTACCTCCGTGGGCAACTATAGATTCGCACTTTAGAAAGTGTGTCATTGTCACGTGCAACTAGCTCCTCTGCCGTGAAGATGATGATTCGCTATCTTCAAATGGAATGTAATTGTGGAATACGGTGTGCAGTTCTGGTTTGCATCGTCTGGAAAAAGGAGATGTTGTCATGCCAGGGATGTTGCAGCTGTCAGTCAAAGGTAATTGTTAAAATCAAGAGGCTGCAGCAACTCTGCCCTGTGAAGAAATATTTCGGGGTCCTGGGCCAAGTTTAGGGAGGTGTACTTTGTGTCTACCTGTGTACTGCTGCAGCTGTTTTTTCTAATTACTCTTTTGGGCGAAGGGTGGGGTTTTTTTTTACCGTTGCGCAGATCCTTAGCGACAGTGTGACCAAGACCTGCATACAGTGGGGAGTGTGTTTCTCTTTCTGAAACTCTGATCAGTTTCTTCCTGTTTGAGGCTATTACATCGAATAAGGAGGGGGATGAAGGTTTTATGGTCATACAGTGGTGCCCCGCAAGACGAATGCCTCGCAAGACGGAAAACTTGCTAGACGAAAGAGTTTTCCGTTTTGGAGGTGCTTCGCAAAACGAATTTCCTATGGGCTTGCTTCGCAAGACGACAATGTCTTGCGAGTTCCTGCTGGTTTTTTTCCCTTTCCCCCACTTTTTCTAAGCCGCTGATCCGCTGATCCGCTAATCCTTCAATGGGCTTGCTTCGCAAGACGAAAAAACTGCTAGACGAAGAGAATCACAGAACGGATTGTTTCGTCTTGCGAGGCACCACTGTATTTTCAGGGGGTGGACATTGGTGTCATTTCCAACTCTACAATTCTATGGTTTTATGATTCTATGATATGGGTGTGTGTGGGTGTCAAACTGATGTATATTTGGCTCTGGGTGGTTTAGTTTGGTCCGAATCGAGTATACACTTCCTGGGTAAATGCTAAATGCAGTACTTCGGGTCAAGGAACCATCATAGCTTCTAGAGAGCCATGAACATTTGTGTCCTGGGCTTTTTAGACTCATCTACCCATGTACTAAGGGATGTGGGTGGCGCTGTGGGTTAAACCACAGAGCCCAGGACTTGCCGATCAGAAGGTTGGCGGTTCGAATCCCCGCGACGGGGTGAGCTCCTGTTGCTCGGTCCCTGCTCCTGCCAACCTAGCAGTTCGAAAGCACGTCAAAGTGCAAGTAGATAAATAGGTACCACTTTGGCGTGAAGGTAAAAGGCGTTTCCGTGCGCTGCTCTGGTTTCGCCAGAAGCGGCTTAGTCCTGCTGGCCACATGACCCGGAAAAACTGTCTGCGGACAAACGCCGGCTCCCTCAGCCAGTAAAGTGAGATGAGCGCCACAACCCCAGAGTCATCTGCAAATGGACCTAACATTATCTTTACATTTACCCTTTACCCATGTACTATCTGAAACCAAAGTGGCGCAATGGTTGCCATATGTGACTTTTCCCCCCAGCTCTCCCACCCCACTATCAAGCGTCTCCTTGCCCCTGAAATGATCTTTGTAGGGACAGCTGTTTGGTAATCAGTGCCTGAGTTTTGATTTTGGTTTTCCTCCCCCCCCCCCCTTTGCATGTTGTGTCTTTTTCTAGAAAGGCTGAGGGCACAAATGCTCTGAAGGAAGGAAGGAAGGAAGGAAGGAAGGAAGGAAGGAAGGAAGGAAGGAAGGAAGGAATTTTTAAAAATATTATTTATACGCCGCCCATCTGGCTGGGTTTCCCCAGAAACTCTGGGCGGCTTCCAGCAAAATGTTGTTGTTTTTAGTTGTTTAGTGGTGTCCGCCTCTTCGTGACCCCCTGGACCACAGCATGCCAGGCACTCCTGTCTTCCACTGCCTCCCGCAGTTTGGTCCAACTCATGCTGGTAGCTTCGAGAACACTGTCCCACCATCTCGTCCTCTGTCGTCCCCTTCTCCTTGCGCCCTCCATCTTTCCCAACATCAGGGTCTTTTCCAGGGAGTCTTCTCTTCTCTCTTTTTTTTTTTTTTTAATGCATTTTTATTGAAGTTATACACAAAAAACAGACATATAAGAAAATACAGAGAAAAAATTACAAAGAAAAAAAAAAGAAAGAAAAAAGAAAAACCACACATCCAAAAAAAGAAAAACACACAATCTGAACTTCCCTCCATCCTTTTGATAAGTATCAAATATCTCCTTCCATTACGTATTTGATTTTCAATCTATAGTCTTAAATTCACTCGCTGGTCGTATTGTTCTAACCCCGTCAGTTCACTTTAAGCATTTATTCCAATATATTTCCAAAATTTACTCCAATTTTTCAGAAATTTCTGTTCATCCTGATCTCTTATTTTACCTGTTAGTTTATCAAGCTCAGCATAGTTTACCATTCTAATCTGCCAGTCCTTTATGTTGGGGATGGTTTCCACTTTCCAATATTGTGCCAACATAATTCTCGCTGCTGTGGTGGCGTAGAGGAATATCGTCCTATCTTCCTTTTTAATTTCTTTATCCATCATTCCCAACAGGAAGGCTTCAGGCCTCTTGGGAAAGGTATACTTAAATATTTTTTTAAGTTCATTATAAATTAATTCCCAAAAGCCTTTCACCTTTTTACATGTCCACCATAAATGATATAGGTCACCCTCCACCTCGCCACATTTCCAGCATCTCTTATCCTTTAATCTATACATTTTGGCCAATTTCACAGGGGTGTGGTACCATCTATATAGCATCTTCCAGATATTTTCTCTCAGTGCCATACATGCTGTGAACATTATGTTACAATTCCAAACCTCTATCCACCTTTCAAAATCAATATTATAACCAAAGTCAATTGCCCATTTAATCATTGCCTCCTTCACCTCCTCGTCTTTTGTGTACCACTCTAGTAATATATCATAAATTCTGGACAGGGTTTTATTTTTGCCTTCTATTACTTCTATATTAAATTTTGATTTTTTATCATCAAAACCCGCCTTCCTCTTATCCTCTTTTAACAAATCATTCACCTGGTGGTATTGCAGCCAACCAGTGAATAAATTTTTTATTTCTTCATAAGGTGTAAGTTCTCTTCTCAGGAGGTGGCCAAAGTCTTGGAGCCTCAGCTTCAGGATCTGTCCTTCCAGTGAGCACTCAGGGCTGATTTCCTTCAGAATGGAGAGGTTGGATCTTCTTGCAGTCCATGGGACTCTCAAGTGTCTCCTCCAGCACCAGAATTCAAAAGCATCCATTCTTCGGCGATCAGCCTTCTTTATGGTCCAGCTCTCACTTCCATACATCACTACTGGGAAAACCATGGCTTTAACTATACGGACCTTTGTTGGAAGGTGATGTCTCTGCTTTTTAATGATCCTGTCTTGGTTTGTCATTGCTTTTCTCCCAAGAAGCAGGCGTCTTTTAATTTCGTGACTGCTGTCACCATCTGCAGTGATCATGGAGCCCAAGAAAGTAAAATCTCTCGCTGCCTCCATTTCTTCCCCTTCTATTTGCCAGGAGTTGATGGGCCCAGTGGCCATGATCTTCGTTTTTTTTATGTTAAAATACAACAATTCATCAAATATTAAAAAGCTTCCCTAAACAGTGCCGCCTTCAGTGAAACTCATCCATAAGTGAAACCTGTGCGTGTTCCTCGCATGATTTACAGATTTTGTGTTGCCTGCATTTTTCCATGCTGTTTTCAGAAATTATTTCAGGTCAGGTCAGTTTGAACCCTTTTGGGCCTTAATTGGACACACTTGAACATTATAGTCCCAAACTGAGTATTATGTATTTAAGTTTTACACAATTAACGTGGGTTTTTTCCTGTGTAGCGTATCTACAGTATTGCCAGTAGCCAACATGGTTCCTCATTTTAATAAGGTCATAAAGGTGAAGGTAAAGGGACCCCTGACCATTAGGTCCAGTTGTGGCTGACTCTGGGGTTGCGGCGCTCATCTCGCTTTATTGGCCGAGGGAGCCGGCGTACAGCTTCCGGGTCATGTGGCCAGCATGACCAAGCCGCTTCTGGCGAACCAGAGCAGTGCACAGAAATGCCGTTTACCTTCCCGCCGGATTGGTACCTATTTATCTACTTGCACTCTGACGTGCTTTCAAACTGCTAGGTTGGCAGGAGCAGGGACCGAGCAATGGGAGCTCACCCCGTCACAGGGATTCGAACCGCTGACCATAAGGTCATAGGCTATCAAAATGGGAGGGGGGGGGACATGACTCCAGACAGTAACAACCAGCCCCTTCTAGCTCATGGCCAATTATCAATTTGGATATGCACTGTTGGCAAGGAGCATTGGGTCAATGGATGCATTTGCAATGGTTTCAGCGTTGTTCCCTGAGCTGTCGCAAGAACCAACCATACTTGTCAAACAGCTTTAGCCAGGCTAGCTGGATAGAACTTACCCCATAAATTCATTGGAAAAACAAAATTTAAAAAATCCTTCCAGTAGCACCTTAGGGACCAACTAAGTTTGTTCTTGGTATGAGCTTCCGTGTGCATGCACACTTCTTCAGATACACTGAAACAGAAGTTGCCAGATCCTTATATATAGTGGGAGGGTGGGAGGGGTTTTTCTCAGAAGGGTAGTGGGAGATGGGTGATTGACTCAGTGGGTATGGTAAACCTGTTAACAACTGCAATTAGTCCTACAGGAAAAAACAAGGGGTGGTATGCAGATGATTAGCATATGTAATGAGACAGGAATCCAATATCTCTATTAAGACCAGGTCTCTCCATAGTTTTCAGTTTAGTGATAAGTTGTAATTCAGCAACTTCTCTTTCCGGTCTCTTTCTGAAGTTCTTTTGCAATAAGACAGCTACTTTGAGATCTTGTATAGAATGTCCTGGGAGACTGAAATGTTCTCCTACCGGTTTCTCTGTCTTGTGATTCCTGATGTCAGATTTATGTCCATTTATCCTTTGGCGCAGGGTTTGGTCTGTTTGCCCAATATAGAGAGCTGAAGGGCACTGTTGGCATTTGATAGAATACACAATGTTAGAAGATGAGCAATTAAATAGGCCTGAGATGGTAAGTTTTATGATGTTAGGGCAAGTAATGGTTTTGGCAGCAAAGTTGGCATCTGGGTTTGTTTATTGCAGGCTCTGGTACCAGTTGTATTCTTGTGGGTGAGGAGTGGCTGTCTGCAGGCAATGAAAGGTCTTCTTCCCAGAGCTTGAGAAAGAGAACTCTTAACCACTACTGATTTTATAATGAATTGGTTTTAGAATGCTGTATTATTTTACTGTTGTTAGCTGCTCTGAGCCTGGCTTCGGCTGGGGAGGGCGGGATATTAATAAAAAATTATTATTATTATTATTATTATTATTATTATTATTATTATTATTATTATTATACCACACTGGCTCTCACTGGAGAGTCTACCATTTTCTGAGGGAGTCTCTTCCACTGTCTAACAGCTCTTGTTGTTTAGTCGTTTAGTCGTGTCCGACTCTTCGTGACCCCCTGGACCAGAGCACGCCAGGCACTTCTGTCATCCACTGCCTCCCGCAGTTTGGTCAGACTCATGTTTGTAGCTTCGAGAACACTCTCCCACCATCCCTTCATGGATCACTGCCTTGCCGTGGCGAAGGGGCTTGAATAACTCAGAGAAGCTATGAGCTCTGCCGTGCAGGGCCACCCAAGATGGACAGGTCATAGTAGAGAGTTTTGACCAAACGTGATCCACCTGGAGCCGGAACCGGCAAGCCACTCCAGTATCCCTGCCAAGAAAACTCCATGGACAAAGGCAACAAGCAACAGCTCTTAGCATCAGAAAAAGTTATCCTGCCATGTTGACAGGGGACTTGGACACAGGAATCCCTAAGCCTTGTGCTGAGTCAGACTTATGGGTCCATCTAGCCCCATATTGTCTACACGGACTGGCAGCCGTGGCCTCCAGGATTTCAGGCAGAGACTTGAACCTGGGACTTTCTCCCCGCAAAGCAGCTGCTCTCTGCCCCTGGGCTTTGGGCTCCAGCTCCTGTCAGCTCAAGCCAGAACAGCTGTCGCTGCCCACAACATCTGGAGGGCGCCAGGGCCGGGCAAGGCGGTCTCAGCTGTTGGCTCCCCACTCCACGCTCAGCTTCATTTGATGTCCGTCCAACTAGTTCTAGTTTTACATTTGCATCTCACCTATTCTCCAAGAAACTCACTTAAATCTTTCACTCTCTCCTCTCTTTTTTAACAGCAACAACATGTTGTACGCTAAAAAATATTTTTCTTGGTTTTACATTTTAATATTTCACAAATCAATCATGTAATAATAATAATAGTAGTAGTAGTAGTAGTAGAATTCATATATATTCCCCCCGCCCTGTGACTTCCCTCAACTTCCCCTTCTGGTTCATTAAATGTTTGCGACTTCTGCGTAATTTATTTCCTCCTATTTTCTTAATCTTTTCATTAAATGCTCTTATATTCTTATCACTTATTTATACCATATGTTCTTTCCAATTATATCTTTCACTTAATTAATTTCTGATTTATTGCTTCTTAATCTGTACATTTGTTTTCATAATCATGTTTACTCAAATCCTGCTGGTGAGTCCATTTCTTTACACTCTGTTTCTGTAACTACAGCAGGAACGCTTCCCAGTCTTTTTTAGAGTCTCTGTTGTCTTCCTGTGAGTTTTGCCATTTCTGCGCATTCCATAACTTTAACTTGCCATTTTCTTTCGTTGGCATCTTGTTGTCTTTCCATTTGGGGGCTAGTAATATCCTAGCTGCATGAATAACTTCTTCCGCTCTTTTGGCAATTCCTGACCTATAAAGGTATAATGATTATTAGATCTTTTCCAGAAAGGGCTGTTCTGTGGGCTGGCATGGCGGGACCCCTGGGGGCTTCTCTTACACGTAAACATGTTTAGCAGAAGAGACGCCCAAACCTACTCAGTATAGCATAACGAGGGCCATTATCGGGGAGGTTGAGGACTTCCAATAAGAAAAGGGCATACTTTTTCATGTGCAATGTTTTATTATGTTTTTATATATGTTTGAAGCACTGCAGCGCCACTTTAAAGAGACATGCCCGCCCCCATCCCTCTTCAGAGTGTCACAAGAATTCTAAGGCATCACAAATAAAAGTGAAGGTTCATAAATGCACATGATAAACACACGTACGTAAGTACCCAAACCACGTGTCTGAAATAGTGCAGGGGAGGAATCCTGAAGCCCCTTGGCTCTTAATGACCGCAAATATTTCCTCTGCGGGAGGAAATACCTTGGGGAAACCTCTCCCGATAGTTCCTTTCACTTAACGAACCCTTCAGAGCCACTCAAAAGAGCACATTTTGTGCATGAAGAGGCGATAGGGGAGGTCTGTGACCAGGGTTTCTGAAACCAGGTTATGTACCATTTCAAAAGATGACTGGCTAGGATAAGGCAACCAGCGAGTATTATCAAGTGTCAGAAGGCAAGATAAGTATCAAAACATAAGACATGGTGTGCAAGGAAGACTCTGAGAAGGCGGCCTCTGGGTAAAATCAAGGCAGCAACTGACCTACTTGAGAGCATTAAGGTTGCCTGTTCATCAATGTTCTTCCCATGAAGAAGGAGAAGAAACTGAGATTTTATCTGGATTTCTCATTGCCTCACCATACAAAGTGTATGATTCTACAAGATTTAACACTGAGAATCTGCACTCTGGACTTCAGTACATGACAGCTGAACTCTTGAATCTGGTGACATTGAATAGTAATTTGTAAGATTGTATATATCTCCCCAAGGTTGATTTGAGACCGTAGATATATTCTTTGAGCTTGCATTATTTTGAGTTATACAGTGGTACCTCGGGTTACATACGCTTCAGGTGTCGCAGGGTAGTGTCCTGGGCCTGTTGTTGTTCAACGTTTTTGTAAATGACTTGGGTAAAGGAATAGAGGTGATGATTGTCAAATTTGCAGATGACACCAAACTGAGAAGGGTAGCTAGCACCGCAGAAGACCGAATCTGGATTCACAATGAGCTTAACAGACCAGAGAACTGGGGCCCAGCTAACAAACTGAATTTCAAGATGGACAAATGTAAGGTCCAGCACTTGGGCAGGAGGAACCAGCTGCACAAATGTAACGTGGGGCAACAGGCTGGTTTGCCAGTAGAACATGTGAAAAGGATCCAGGCATCTTAGTGGACCACAGTCTGAACATGAGTGAACAGTGTGATGCAACAGCAAAACAAGAAAAGAAAAGAAAAAGCTGGTGCAATTCCAGGCTTCATTAACAGAATTACTGTGTCCAAACCAAGGGAAGTAATGTTGCTGTTGTTTAGTCGTTTAGTGGTGTCCGCCTCTTCGTGACCCCCTGGACCAGAGCATGCCAGGCCCTCCTGTCTTCCACTGCCTCCCGCAGTTTGGTCAAACTCATGTTGGTAGCTTCGAGAACACTGTCCCACCATCTCATCCTCTGTCGTCCCCTTCTCCTTGTGCCCTCCATCTTTCCCAACGTCAGGGTCTTTTCCAGGGAGTCTTCTCTTCTCATGAGGTGGCCAAAGTCTTGGAGCCTCAGCTTCAGGATCTGTCCTTCCAGTGAGCACTCAGGGCTGATTTCCTTCAGAATGGAGAGGTTGGATCTTCTTGCAGTCCATGGGACTCTCCTCCAGCACCAGAATTCAAAAGCATCAATTTTTCGGCAATCAGCCTTCTTTACAGTCCAGCTCTCTTCCATACATCACTCCTGGGAAAACCAGAGCCTGAACTATATGGCCAACAAAGGTCCGTATAGTTAAAGGGAAAGTGCCCCCTATTCTGCCGCTGTCAAACCCCACCTGGAGTCCTGTGTCCTGTTCTGGGCATGACAATTTAAGAAGCATATTGACAACTTGGAACATGTGCAGACAAGGGTGGACCAGGATGATCAAGGGTCTGGAAACCAAGTCTTGTGAGGAACGGTTGAGGGAGCTGGGGAAGTGTAGCCTGGAGGAGACTGAGAGGCGGAAAAGCTCATTCCTTGTAGGTTTTAAGCAGAAGTTGGGTGGCCATGCTTTAGCTGAGATTCCTGCATCGCAGGGGGTTGGGCTAGATGACCCTAGCGTCCCTTCCAACTCTTAAGATTCTATGATAGCCATCTTCAGATATCTGAAGGGCTGTCACATGGAACAAGCTAGTTTTCTGCTGCTCCAGAGGGCAGGACCCAAACCAATGGTTTCAAATTATAGTCATACCTCGGGTTAAATAAGCTTCAGGCTGAGCATTTTCGGGTTACTCTCTGCGGTACTTCCAGGTTTTGCCGCATGCGCAGATGCTCAAAATGACGTCACGTGCATGCGCGGAAGCAGTGAAATGTGACACGCGCAGACACGCAGTCACGTGTTACATTCTACTCAGGATGCAAACGGGGCTCCAGAATGGATCCCGTTCGCATCCAGAGGTACCACTGTACAAGGAAGGAGATTCTGACTAAGTGTTTGAGCATCTTTCTGATGGCAAGAGCTGTTTGACCATGCAATGGTCTCCCTCAGAAGGTGGTGTACTGATAGGTGGGATTCCTATGGAGAATTATAACAAATATAGAGTAATCCATCTGTGTCAGTTACAGATAGGTAGCCGTGTTGGTCTGCCATAGTCAAAATAAAAAAATTCCTTCCAGTAGCACCTGAAAGACCAACTAAGTTAGTTCTTGGTATGAGCTTTCGTGTGCATGCACACGTCTTCAGATACCATTCCATCTGTGTCAGCAATGAAAGCATTGCGTTGACTGGGTTTAAACTATTTTGATATGATTCTTGATCAATCCACACCTCTGCATCCCTGTTCCATTTCTCTTTCTTGACAAGTCACGTACACAGCCCAGTTGCTTCACCTAGGTCATCCTGGGTCATCAAAGACAGTGGGCAGTTTCTTTGATGTAGGATGTTAATCTTAGGGCCAGGAAACAGATCTCACATGAAGGTGATAATGATCGCTGTCCTCCTGGCCATCCTCCTTATCATGTATATTGCTTGTTTATCACCTCCCAGGGTTGCCAAATGCAGTCCTTTGTAGTTCTGTTTTGCTTACCCCAGAAATATGCGTGCTTAATTAGTTTTGGTAATTTAACTTGTCTCCACGTGGGGTTTTGTAGGAGTGCAAATATCAAGAGATGTAGTGATCAGGTGGGATTGCTATGAGGAATTATAACAGATATAGAGTAAGCCATCTGTGTCAGCAATGAAAGCATTGCGTTGACTGGGTTTAAACTATTTTGATATGATTCTTGATCAATCCACACCCCTGCATCCCTGTTCCATTTCTCTTTCTTGACAAGTCACGTGCACAGCAGTTGTTAGGATATTTCCGTTCTACCTTAAAAGGGAGCAGGATGTTTGTGTCACAGCCTGCGTATTTCCTGTTCACAGGATGTTTATGTTATCTATTGCTTTCGTTTCTCCCTCTCTGTCGGAGACACTGACGCAGGCAGTCATGTCTTTCTTTGTTCTGACCAATGCTGAATAAAGCTTGTAAATAATGCTCTCCTGAGTGCAACTTCTGCTGTGACTATCTGCTGATAGAGTGTGCATGAGCTCTAGAATGTGGCAAGATAACGTCTAGAAACTCATGTCGCTAATCGATGATACTGCGTGACTACGGGAGATCGATGGATCATCCGGCACATGGCTTGGGGGCCATGATGGACTTTATCTCCCTGGCAGTACCCCAACAGCAGTTGCTTCGCCAGGCAGGCATCCTGGGCCATAAAGATAGTGGGCAAGTTCCTTTGAAGTAGTTTCTTATATATTAATCTTAGGATGTTAATGTTAGGGCCCGGAAACAGATCTCACCTGAAGGTGATAATGATCCGCTGCCCTCCTGGTCATCCTTCTTATCATATGTGTATTGCTTGTTTATTACCTCCGGGGTTGCCAAATGCACTCCTTTGTAGTTCTGTTCTTTGTTTACCCCAGAAATATTTGTGCTTAATTAGTTTTAGTAGTTTAATTTCTCCCCAGGTGGGTTTGTGGAAATGCTCAGAAGAAATCTGATTGGTTCTTACGAACACTCTGTAAAAAGTTCTTTTGTGAATAAAAACGGCCTAGGCCAGGGGCTGCGGAAATCTCACGGACAGGCACAGAGAGACACGACTATACACACCCTTCCCAGTCTTGCTGGTTCAAGCCTCTGTGTGTATTCTTCTTAATCAGAGTTCAATCCTTCCTTTACTTTGGAAATGCCTCAGGTGGTGGAGTCTCCTTCGCTGGAGGTTTCTGAACAGAGGTTGGGTGGCCATCTTTAGCTGCGACTCCTGCATTTCCAGGGTTTGGACGGATGTTGGGGTCCCTTGGAAGGCGAGGCTGCAGCAACGGGAGAACCAAAAGCCTCTTGGGATGCGAATGCTCTGCACTCCATCTCGGTTCAAGCTGTATATTTGTGGAAATAAACCATATATCATAAAGGTGCTGCAGACTCTGCTGTGCCTATTTGTTCTGAAAGGTTGCACAAAACCCTGGAATCTCACACCGCTCAGAGATTGGGGTGGTTTGTAAATTACCCCGAAACAGTCTGCCAATCCAGTTCTGAAAAGAAGCACAATGGTGCATCTCTCCCATTTTACAGTATGGAAACATTAAGGCTGATAAACAACGTGGAGTGAGTGCGCAGAGTTTGGAGTTTCACAGAACTCTTCATCGGGGGGGGGGGGGAGAGAGAGTTACAAGCTCCTGGAATTATAGCCTGTTCTCTGCAACATGAAATCTGCATGTCAGGAGGAGCACTGACACAGAACCTGTTTTTCCAATTACAGGTAGGTAGCCGTATTCCAATTACACATAGGTAGAACTATAGGTACAAGCCTGGTAGATGAAGGGAACGCAGTGGATGTAGCCTACCTTGATTTCAGCAAGGCATTTGACAAGGTGCCCCATGATATTCTTGTAAAGAAGCTGGTAAAATGCGGTCTTGACTATGCTACCACTCAGTGGATTTGTAACTGGCTGACTGACCGAACCCAAAGGGTGCTCATCAATGGTTCCTCTTCATCCTGGAGAAGAGTGACTAGTGGGGTGCCACAGGGTTCTGTCTTGGGCCCGGTCTTATTCAACATCTTTATCTTTTTTTTATATAAATATTTATTAAGGTTTTACAAATTATAACAAACATAACAATACACACAGACACAAATGAAAATAACAAAAAACACAACAAATATAATTTCAAGACCTTATTTTCTTAAAACTTATTTTGCCTACCTCCTCATACCTCCCCTTTCTGCATTCCCATTTCAAAAATTTAGTTCAGCAAATCCTCACCCTTAATTTTATCTAACTGTCATCCTTTCTTTTCTTTCAACTTAGTCTTTACAGCTGTACTTCAATTAATTTTAAAACCACATCATTCTAGGACTCATAAATTTTACAATATTTCTTAAGATAGTTCTTAAATTTCTTCCAATCTTCTTCCGCCGTCTCTTTTCCCTGGTCTCGGATTCTGCCAGTCATTTCAGCCAGTCCCATGTAGTCAATCACCTTCATCTGCCATTCTTCCAAGGTGGGTAGATCTTGTGTCTTCCAATACTTTGCAATAAGTATTCTTGCTGCTGTTGTAGCATATATATAAAAAAAACTGTCTTTCTTTGACACCAATTGGCCAACAATGCCCAAGAGAAAGGCCTCTGGTTTCTTAAGGAAAGTACATTTAAGTACCTTTTTCATTTCATTGTATATCATTTCCCAGAATGCCTTAATCTTTGGGCATGTCCACCAAAGGTGAAAAAAAGTACCTTCGGTTTCTTTACATTTCCAACATTTATTATCCGGCAAGTGGTAAATTTTTGCAAGCTTGACTGGGGTCATGTACCACCTATAAATCATTTTCATAATATTTTCTTTTAAGGCATTACATGCCGTAAATTTCATACCGGTGGTCCACAACTGTTCCCAGTCAGCGAACATAATGTTATGACCAATATCTTGTGCCCACTTTATCATAGCTGATTTCACTGTTTCATCTTGTGTATTCCATTTCAACAGCAAGTTATACATTCTTGACAAGTTCTTAGTATTGGGTTCTATCAGTTCTGTTTCTAATTTTGATTTTTCCACCTGGAAGCCAATTTTCCTGTCCAACTTATAAACCTCCATTATTTGGTAATAATGGAGCCAATCTCGCACTTTGTCTTCTAATTTCTCAAAACTCTGCAATTTCAATTTATCCCCCTCTTGTTCCAAAATTTCCCAATATTTCAGCCATTTGGCCTCCATATTGAGTTTTTTCACAGCCTTAGCTTCCATTGGTGACAACCACCTTGGGGTTTTATTTTCCAACAGGTCTTTATATCTAATCCAGACATTATATAATGCTTTCCTGACAATGTGATTTTTAAAAGCTTTATGTGCTTTAACCTTGTCATACCATAAATATGCATGCCACCCAAAAAGGTTGTTAAAACCTTCTAAATCCAAAATGTCAGTGTTCTCAAGAAGCAGCCAGTCTTTCAACCAGCAGAAAGCTGCTGATTCGTAGTAAAGTTTAAAGTCTGGCAGGGCAAATCCCCCTCTTTCTTTTGCATCAGTTAAAATCTTAAATTTTATTCTGGGTTTCTTGCCCTGCCAGACAAATTTCGAAATGTCTTTCTGCCACTTCTTGAAGCAATCCATCTTGTCCACAATTTGTAATATTTGAAACAAAAACAACATTCTAGGCAATACATTCATTTTGATCACAGCAATACGGCCTAACAGTGAAAGCTTCAAATTTGACCATGTTTCTAGATACTTTTTTACTTCTGTCCAACATTTCTCATAGTTATCTTTAAATAAGTTCACATTTTTAGCTGTCATGTTAATCCCCAAGTATTTCACTTTCTTAACCACAGTTAAACCCGTTTCATTCTGGAACCTCTCCCTTTCAGTAGCTGTTAAGTTTTTCTCTAATACCTTAGTCTTTAATTTATTCAATTTGAATCCTGCGACTTGACCAAACTCTTGAATTAATTCTAAAACTCTTTTAGTACTAGTGTCTGGCTCTTGTAATGTAAGTACCAAGTCATCTGCAAATGCTCTAAGTTTGTACTGTTTAACTCCGACCTGTACCCCTTTAACCATCTGGTCCCTTCTAATCATGTTCAGCAAAACCTCCAGGACCGATATAAAAAGCAATGGGGAAATTGGGCACCCCTGTCGTGTCCCTTTTTCTATTTTAAACTCTTCCGTAACCACATTATTTACAATTAACTTAGCCTTTTGTTCAGAATATATTGCACCCATACCATTCTCAAATCCTTGGCCTACCCCCATCCCATGTAGATTCTTCTTCATAAAACTCCAAGAAATGTTGTCAAAGGCTTTCTCCGCATCCACAAATATCAGTACTGCTTTAGTGTTTATATTCACTTCTAATTTTTCCAAAATATCTATTATGTTTCTGACATTGTCTGACAAATGTCTTCCTGGGAGAAAGCCTGCTTGGTCCTTATGAATCTCTTCCACCAATACTTTCTTCAACCTTTTAGCCAAAATGTCAGCAAAGATTTTGTAATCCACATTAAGTAACGATATAGGGCGGTAGTTCTTAAGCTGAGTCTTTTCAGTCTCTGTTTTCGGTATGAGTGTAATATAAGCTTCTTTCCACGATTCTGGTGCCCTTTTCCCCTCTAGAATTTCATTGCAGACCTCCTTCAAAGGTTGTAAAAGCCACTCCTTCAAAGCCTTATAGTATCTGGAAGTCAGCCCATCCAGTCCCGGAGATTTGCCCAGTTGCATATTTTGGATGGCACCTTCTATCTCCTGTTCAGTTATTTTCTGGTTCAAAAATATTTTACTTTGATGAGATATTTTTTGTAATCCATGTTTCTTAAGAAAATCGTCTATGTCCTTTTCTTTCTGTGGCCCTTGTGAATATAGTTGTCTGAAATATCTCTGGAAACAGTTTCTAATCTCATTTGGGTTATAGATGTTCTTTCCTTCAACTTCTAGGTTTGTAACTGTGTTTAATTTTTGTCTTTTCTTCAATTGCCAAGCCAAAAGCTTGCCACATTTGTCTGCTGATTCAAATGTATTTTGTCTCATTTGTTTAATTTTCCATTCTATTTCTTGATTCATTAATTCCATATATTGTGTCTGGTATAGCTTAATTTCTCTCAGAATCTCCTGGGACTTTGGTTTAGATCTTAGTTTCTTTTCTCCTTCTTTTATCTTTTCCAAAATCTTGTCCTTTTTCTCATTTTGACTTCTCTTCTTTATTGCATTTTGTTGTATCAAGAATCCTCGCATAACGGCTTAGCTTGCGTCCCAGATTACTCCTTTTTCAACGTCAGTCTTTAAGTTTATTTCAAAATAGTCTCTCAAAGTTTTTGGGGCCTTTTTGTAGACCTCTTCATCTCTAAATAAGGTGTCATTCATCCTCCATCTGAAGGAGGCAGGTGTTGTTAGCTTCATCTCCATCTTTACTGCATTATGGTCGGAGAACATTTTTGGGCAGATTTCCACTTTCTTAATCTTCGGTGCCATTCCACTAGTAACCCACATTTGGTCAATTCTAGTCCATGTCATTTTAGCTTCAGAGAAGAAAGTTCCCTCTCTTTATTCAACATCTTTATCAACAACTTGGATGATGGACTCAAGGGCATCCTGATCAAATTTGCAGATGACACCAAACTGGGAGGGGTGGCTAACACCCCAGAGGACAGGATCACACTTCAAAACGACCTTAACAGATTAGAGAACTGGGCAAAAACAAACAAGATGAATTTTAACAGGGAGAAATGTAAAGTATTGCACTTGGGCAAAAAAAATTGAGAGGCACAAATACAAGATGGGTGACACCTGGCTTGAGAGCAGTACATGTGAAAAGTGTTACGATATAGAAGCAATGCGGCCGCGAGCTGCTAGCTTGAAAGCAAAACATAATGGGAATGTTGCGACTGTTCCGTGGGAAACAGAGGGACAGTCTATTCACAGTGCGAAGCACCGAAATTAGCTCAGAGTGTAATATGAGCTGTACAGGAAGTACGGGAGGATATTGTCTCTCTGCTGTTGGAGTTTGAAGAGAGCAGATATGTTTTCTGTAACGCTGCAAAGACAGAAATAAAGGCATGTAAATACGTTTCTGTCTATCTCTTTCCCCTGCCCGGAGGGGGGCAGGAAAGAGTGGTGTGTTCTTCTCACGCTGAGGAGGATTGCCGATCGCGACCTAGCCTGTATCCTGCCGGGGAATGCAGACAGGGAGGTCAACCGGAGATCAAGCCGGGTGCCTGGAGAGTGGCCAGTTTCTCCTGAAGGCAGGCTTGTGGTCTTGGTTGACCACAAACTTGACATGAGCCAACAGTGTGACGCGGCAGCTAAAAAAGCCAATGCAATTCTGGGCTGCATCAATAGGAGTATAGCATCTAGATCAAGGGAAGTAATAGTGCCACTGTATTCTGCTCTGGTCAGACCTCACCTGGAGTACTGTGTCCAGTTCTGGGCACCACAGTTCAAGAAGGACACTGACAAACTGGAACGTGCCCAAAGGAGGGCAACCAAAATGGTCAAAGGCCTGGAAACGATGCCTTATGAGGAACGGCTAAGGGAGCTGGGCATGTTTAGCCTGGAGAAGAGGAGGTTAAGGGGTGATATGATAGCCATGTTCAAATATATAAAAGGATGTCACATAGAGGAGGGAGAAAGGTTGTTTTCTGCTGCTCCAGAGAAGCGGACACGGAACTACAAGAAAGAAGATTCCACCTAAACATTAGGAAGAACTTCCTGACAGTAAGAGCTGTTTGACAGTGGAATTTGCTGCCAAGGAGTGTGGTGGAGTCTTCTGTTAGGATATTTCCGTTCCACCTTAAAAGGGAGCAGGCTTTGTAAGTCACAGAGTCTGCGCATGTTCTGTTCACAGGATGTTTATGTTTGCTATTCCTTTCGATTTCGTCAGTCGGTTGGAGTCACTGACTCAGAACGGTCATGTTTTTCCTTTGTTCTGTTCAACGCTAAATAAAGTCTGTAAATTATGCTCTTCTGCGGTGCAAGCTTTCTGGCTGTGTTTTCTGCTGATAAACAATGTGCACAAGCCCCGGAATGCAGCCAATCTATTTCTGAGGCTTCGTGTCGCTAACTGCTGGATCTGCCTGTCTACGGGAGATCGATGGACGTCCGGCAGCCGGCTTGGGGCCATGATGGACAATATCTCCCTGGCAGTTTCCCAACAACAAGGTTTCGGGCCCAGATTCACAGCACCTACAGGAGAGTAAAACTGCAACAGACTGCGTCTGAGAGGTATGTTGTGGGAAAAGCGAAAGAAAGTGAGGCTTTTCTCTGTTTACCTCGGCAAGGAGCCTTTGGAACTCCGGCAGATTAATGGCCCTGGGAGCCGAGCCAGAGAGTTCGTGATTAATGAGCTGCCAAGATAAGGAGTCTCTGAAGTTAATAAGACTCACGGCTAAAGCAAAAAGCTGGAAATGGAGTTTTTCCAAGCTTCTGGAGATGCTGACTGTCCTAAGTTAAATGCGAAAAATTATGAAACCTGGGCAAAATGGTGTGAAAGTTTGCTGCGTCAGTTTAGGGTGTGGCATGCCGTATCTGAGGCCCCCCCGGTTCCTCTGACAGAGAGATGGAAAGCCGATGATTCGAAGGCGATAGACGTAATAGTCTTATCCGTATCTCTTGAGGAAATTAAGATGCTTGCTGGCAACACCACTGCACGTAAGATGTGGAATGCTTTGAAAGTAGCTCATCTGCCAGTCATCCCAGCCCAGAGTTTGACTGCATCGGAGGTCCTGGCTGTTTCCTAGAATGAGAGTGAATGCAGGGATGCTGAGGGCACCAGTTGCAAGCTGCAGGGGGAGCTGACTGTGGTGTCATCCCAGGCAGCATTCCAGCCTCCAGGGGGAGCCAAGGAGTCGGCAGCTCAGAGCTCTGTTTCTCATGGGAGCCAAGGTCATCCTCACAGATACCGGAAGGCCAGAGGTAAACAGAGACAGATGCCTGCAGATGGCCCAAAGCAGAGGGAGGGTAAAGAGCCCGCGCCAGGGAAAAACAAAGCGTTGTTTGCTGGCACAGCTTCACCAAAGGCTAAAGGCACGTCTGCTGACCAGAAGCAGGGGGGCAAGCTGCAAAAGCCCACGCCATTGGAAAACAAGGTTATGTTTGCTGGCACAGCTTCACCAAAGGCTAAAGGCACGTCTTGTGGCCAGGAGCAGCAGGGGGGCAAGCTGCAAAAGCCCACGCCAGTGGAAAACAAGGGTTTGCTTGCTGAAAAGACTGCTCCAACAGCCAAAGGCAGATTTATTGTCGATTCAGGTGCGACCCGCCACGTCTCGAAGGATCGGCACCTGTTTATCTCCTTCACACCTCAAGAAGGTGAGATCCACCTGGCTGATGGAAGGACGTTGCAAATTGCAGGAGAAGGGACTGTGAAACTTGCAAGTTTGCACACAACCATCAGCGGTGTACTTTATGTTCCAGGCGCTGCAAGCAATTTGCTGAGTGTCCCGCAGCTTACTGGGCGTGGTTTTCAGATTTCCTTCAAGAGGAGCGTCTGTGTCATCAGTAAAGGCAAAGAGGACTATTTGCATGCGAAGTTTATGGATGGTTTGTTCCATATAACTTATGATGACACTGCTGTTGTATCTAATGCTGATTCTTGTTGTGTTGCACAAACTAACAAAGTTCTTCATGCAGGTTGCATTCACGATGCGCATCGAAGGTTTGGTCACCTCTCTTGGAAGGCACTGGCCAAGATGCCAGAGGTGGTTGAAGGTTTGAACATCAAACCCTGTAAATTTCACATGAAATGTGTATCTTGTGCAGAGAACAAGGTGAAGGTTGCTCCAAAAGGCAAGGAGTCTAGCAGGCAGGCTTCCAAACCCTACCAGCTAGTGCATGCGGACCTGGTTGGTCCACTTACGCCCTCTTTAGGGGGAGCAAGGTACTTCATGGTTCTAATTGATTCTTTTTCCAGGTACATTCATGTGTTTTTGCTCGAACAGAAATCGCAAGCGTTTCCGAAGTTTAAGGCATTCTGTGCTTGGTTGGAGAATGTGCACGGTAAACGTATTGCCTGTTTGTTTACTGATCGGGGCGGGGAGTTTACTTCTCAGCAGTTTGAAGCTTTCCTGACTGAGAAGGGAATCCAGCATGACATGTCAACGCCCAGATCGCCATGGATGAATGGGCTTGCGGAGCGAGCAAATCAGACATTGCTGCAAGGAATGAAAACCTTGTTGCATGATGCCAATCTCCCTGATAAGTTTTGGGGGGAAGCTTTGGGGAATTTGGTTTACTCCTTTAATCGCAGATTGTCATCACCCATTGGTTGTACCCCCTATGAGAAGATGTTTGGCAAGAAACCCAACACCAAACACATGAGAATCTTCGGTTCTGACATGTGGGTACACTCCCCACAAACCAACAAGCTTGGGAAGCGTGGGGCACATGGTTTGTTCATGGGGTACGAAAAAGGTGCATACAGGGTATGGATGACTAACTCTAAGTCCATTAAGTTCACAAGGAGTGTTGAGTACAATCCTAAGTGGGGGGGAAATGTGGGAATTTTCCAGAGTTACCCAGAGGAGGATGAAGGTGATTTCAAGCAAGCAGCTAAAGCTGAGGAAGCTGCTGAGGATGAGGATGATGATGATGATGATCAGAGTTCGGATTCCAGTTCAGTGGGTGGCGCTGCTGCTGGTGTCAGTGACAGTGATGACACAGCAGACTACCAGAGCGCAAAGGCCTCAGTCAGACCATCTGATGCGTCTGACAATGAACTGGAAGAACCACTGTTCACCATTGGACATTTTTCTCCTAAGAAGGAGGAGTTGAGTCCAGAAGACTTGCGTCTAGTACGTAGGTCTGAAAGGGCGACCAAAGGCAGACCTCCAAAGAGATTTGCTGAAGAGTTTGCTCTGCTGTTCTTAGTAGCTCAGAGAAGGTGTGGGAACCTTCAAGCTTCAAAGAGGTTCAGGAGTTGACCTCTAAAGATGCTGAGCCTTGGCTTAATGCCTTGAAGGCTGAAGTTGATTCCTTGAACAGGAACCAAACTTGGGAACTGGTACCGGTAGTCCCAGGAATGAGACTGGTTGGCAGCAAATGGGTCTTCAAGGCCAAGACAGACCAGAATGGCAAGGTAGTCAGACACAAAGCCAGATTGGTTGCCAGAGGTTTTTCACAGGTACCAGGACAGGATTACCACGAGACCTACTCACCCACAGTCAAATATGAGAGCATTCGGCTGATGCTCAAGGTCGCTGCGGAGGAGAAACTGCATGTTTCCCATCATGACATTAATACAGCTTTTTTGTACGGGATTTTGAATGAAGAGCTGTTCATGCTTCCACCTGATGGGATGGAGATACAGAAGGGAATGGTCTGTAAACTGCGGAAATCCTTATATGGTCTTAAGCAGAGTGCCAGGTGTTGGAACACAAAACTCACTGAGACATTGCTTTCTCTAGGTTTTCACCAGGGCAAAGCTGATCCATGTGTGTTTGTCAAGGAGGAGGGACAAAACAAACTGTATTGTTTATGTTTTGTTGATGATCTTCTGATGTTTTGGAAGAATCAGGCTTTTTACCAAAGCACCCTAGCTCAGCTGAAGGAGCACTTTGACATGAAGGATCTTGGTGAGGTATCCAACTATCTTTCTCTGCAGGTGGAGAGGGACCAAGCAGGTAATTTTCTGGTACAACAAACACAGAAAATTGCTGATGTATTAACCAGGTTGAATTTGGTTGATGCAAACCCAGCAGACACACCGATGGTGACAGGTTACCAGGTAGACAGTACTGCTGAAGCGTTTTCTGACACAACGCTATACAGATGCGTTCTAGGCAAGCTGAATTTCATTGCCAGATGTTCAAGACCTGACATAGCTGTAAGCTGTAATTTGCTTAGCAGACATGCCAACAATCCTAAGGTTCAGGATTGGAAAGCTCTGAAGCGCATAGCCTGCTATTTGAAAGGGACTATGCACTACAGGCTGAGGTTCACCAGTCAGAAGACTGGAGGTCTTGAAATCTTTGCTGATGCAAGTTTTGGAAGTGACACCACGGATGGTACGAGCACTTCTGGAGTATGCTACATGTACAACCACTGCCTGTTTGACTGGTTGTGCAAGAAGCAAACAACAGTGAGCCTAAGTTCCTGTGAAGCAGAACTCAATGCTCTGTCATTTTCACTCATGGATTGTGAATGGTTGATGCAACTGTTTAAGGACATCGGGGTTTCTGTGAAATGTCCTATACAAGTGTATCAAGACAATAGATCTTGTTTGGCTTTGCTGAACTCGGAGAGTTGCAAGCAGAGAACCAAGTACTTGCAGATTAAGCTACATCGTGCAAGAGAGTGTATTCAGAAAGGACTGATTCGGGTGTCCTACATGCCAGGAAATGAAATTCCTGCTGATCTGTTGTCAAAGGTTGTTAACAAAGAACAACTTAAGGTTTACACACAAAGGTTGCAATTGGGTTGCACCACAGGTACTACAGGTTACACGGAAAGGGGGAGGATGTTAGGATATTTCCGTTCCACCTTAAAAGGGAGCAGGCTTTGTAAGTCACAGACTCTGCGCATGTTCTGTTCACAGGATGTTTATGTTTGCTATTCCTTTCGATTTCATCAGTCGGTTGGAGTCACTGACTCAGAACGGTCATGTTTTTCCTTTGTTCTGTTCAACGCTAAATAAAGTCTGTAAATTATGCTCTTCTGCGGTGCAAGCTTTCTGGCTGTGTTTTCTGCTGATAAACAATGTGCACAAGCCCCGGAATGCAGCCAATCTATTTCTGAGGCTTCGTGTCGCTGACTGCTGGATCTGCCTGTCTACAGGAGATCGATGGACGTCCGGCAGCCGGCTTGGGGCCATGATGGACAATATCTCCCTGGCAGTTTCCCAACATCTTCTTCTATGGAGGTCTTTAAGCAGAGGCTTGACAACCATATGTCAGGAGTGCTCTGATGGAGTTTCCTGCTTGGCAGGGGGTTGGACTTGATGGCCCTTGTGGTCTCTTCCAACTCTATGATTCTATGAACTATGGAAGGCACCACATTGAGCCGCATGAAATGGAAGTCCATTAACCTCACCAAGAAACTTGCACAGGTACAGATTGACATCTTCTTTCTGACTAAATGCAAGAGCCTGGACATTATACCTAAGGGTCTTAGAATTAAGAACCCTCTACAATCCACTTATCCTACTGAATATGCAAGGAAACTTGACCACACTTTCTTCAAGAAGCTGCTCAAACATCTGATCAGCGTTCTGTACTCTAAACAGAAGCTAATAAAGAA
Source organism: Podarcis liolepis (assembly GCF_965112155.1). Classification (NCBI taxonomy): domain Eukaryota; kingdom Metazoa; phylum Chordata; class Lepidosauria; order Squamata; family Lacertidae; genus Podarcis; species Podarcis liolepis. The sequence continues at coordinate 93,433,272 of NC_139561.1, read as the reverse complement.
AGAACTCTTTGTACTTTGTATGGTGAGGCAATTAGAAATCCAGATAAAATCTGTTTCTTCTCCCTTCTTCATGGGAAGAACATTGATGAACAGGCAACCTTAATGCTCTTAAGTAGGTCAGTTGCTGCCTTGATTTTACCCAGAGGCCGCCTTCTCAGAGTCTTCCTTGCACATCATGTCTTATGTTTTGATACTTATCTTGCCTTCTGACACTTGATAATACCTGCTGGTTGCATTATCCTAGCCAGTCATCTTTTGAAATGGTACTGTCAGGGGTTCAGGAGCAGAGGCAAGGGCAAGGGAGGAAACAGAGAGCGAGGGGGAGGAGGCAGAAGAAAAGATGAGTGATGACGACGACCCGAGATCTCCGAGTCTGTCCAGTGAATCAGAAGATTCACAGAAAGGAGCACCAGTGGCCAGGGCAAGGGGGGAGCCTAGGGGGACACCCCAGGAAGATAGAGCCAGAGGGGACTCAGAGGGGAGCAGTTGGAAATCGGGACCAGCGTCACCGCCAGAGAGCAGGGAAGAGGAAGGGCGCCAGGGATCAAGTGCTGGCAGCTCACAACAGGAGGGAGGGCACGAGTCAGGAGTGGCCACACCTCCATCGGGGAGCGAAGAAACGGTCAGACGGAAAGTGGAAGGTTGGGGGCGCGCGCCAAGTTCAAATGCACAGGAAAGTGACGCTGTAGGCAGCCCGGAGAGGGAGCCAGGTCCTAAAGCCCGGCGCAAGGAGACAGGAGGGTCCGGGGGGTCAGCGTCAGAGGAATCCCGGAGGGAAGAGACCCCGGGGGGCAGAGGGACCCAGAGGAGAACAGTCAGGCGGAAAAGGTGGAGCAGGGCTAGGATATTAAGTTGGTGCACAAGGGGCGGAGACTCAGACGGAGCTTCGCCGATCTAACCATAAGACGTAGAGTTGCACGCAGCAGCTTGAGAATGGAAACTAACTCAATAAAGACTTTTACTTGATGATCGCTGGCTAGCGTGATCCTCTGTGAGCTAGGATCGGGGAGCAGCTCTGACAGGTACATAACCTGGTTTCAGAGCCCTGGTCACAGACCTCCCCTATCGCCTCTTCATGCACAAAATGTGCTCTTTTGAGTGGCTCTGAAGGATTCGTTAAGTGAAAGGAACTATCGGGAGAGGTTTCCCCAAGGTATTTCCTCCCGCAGAGGAAATATTTGCGGTCATTAAGAGCCAAGGCGGCTTCAGGATTCCTCCCCTGCACTATTTCAGACATGTGGTTTGGGTACTTACGTACGTGTGTTTATCTTGTGCATTTATGAACCTTCATTTTTATTTGTGATGCCTTAGAATTCTTGTTTCAGTTACAGATAGGTAGCCATGTTGGTCTGCCATAGTCAAAATAAAAAAATTCCTTCCAGTAGCACCTTAAAGACCAACTAAGTTAGTTCTTGGTATGAGCTTTCGTGTGCATGCACACTGCACACGAAAGCTCATACCAAGAACTAACTTAGTTGGTCTTTAAGGTGCTACTGGAAGGAATTTTAGAATTCTTGTGACACTCTGAAGAGGGATGGGGGCGGGCATGTCTCTTTAAAGTGGCGCTGCAGTGCTTCAAACATATAGAAAAACATTGCACATGAAAAAGTATGCCCTTTTCTTATTGGAAGTCCTCAACCTCCCCAATAATGGCCCTCATTATGCTACATTGAGTAGGCTTGGGCGTCTTTTCTGCCAAGCATGTTTACGTGTAAGAGAAGCCCCCAGGGGTCCCGCCATGCCAGCCCACAGAACAGCCCTTTCTGGAAAAGATCTAATAATCATTGTACCTTTATAGGGCAGGAATTGCCAAAAGAGCGGAAGAAGTTATTCATGCAGCTAGGATATTACTAGCCCCAAAATGGAAAGACAACAAGATGCCAACGAAATAAGAATGGCAAGTTAAAGTTATGGAATGCGCAGAAATGGCAAAACTCACAGGAAGACTCAAAGACAAGGACAATAGAGACTCTAAAAAAGACTGGGAAGCGTTCCTGCTGTAGTTACAGAAACCCTGTAATGAAATGGACTCATTAGCATGATTTGAGTAAACACAATTATGAAAACAAATGTACAGATTAAGAAGCAATAAATCAGAAATTAATTAAGTGAAAGATATAATTGGAAAGAAAATAGGGTATAAATAAGTGATAAGAATATTAAGAGCATTTAATGAAAAGATTAAGAAAATAGGAGGAAATAAATTACGCAGAAGTCGCAAACATTTAATGAACCAGAAGGGGAAGTTGAGGGAAGTCACAGGGTGGGGGGAATATATATGAATTCTATTACTACTACTATTATTATTATTACATGATTGATGTGTGCAATATTAAATTGTAAAACCAATAAAATAATAATAATAATAATAATAATAATAATAATAATTCCCTTATTTTTATGAATACTTATTTCCAGGGTGCCACCTTTCTCCAAAGCGGGGAGTCCCTCCCCCCTCTCTATCATTTGGGGTCCTTTCCCCCCCTGAATCCTTTAACATCTCCTTTTCCAGGCGAGGCGACCACAACAGCCACGCTCCGCGCTCGGGTCTTTTCTGGCCCCTGCCGGCTGCCGTAGCCGAAGCGCCCAAGAGGAGAAGGGCGGGAGCCGCGCCTGCGCAGTCCGAGCCCGGGAAGCCGAGCGTGAGCCGGGCTCCGGGCGGGAGGAGCGTTTTGCGCCTGCGCAGTCGGGGCGGTTGCCATGGAGTCGGAAGGGGCCTACGAGCCGGGCTTCGTGGGGATCCGCTTCTGCCAGGAATGGTGAGGCCGGAGGGGGAGGCGGGGGGCGGGACGGGGGGGAGGAGGAGAGGGCGGGGGCCGCATTGAACGGCCCTCCATTATTCCCCTTAGGGGGCCGGGCTAGATGACCTCGGGGGTCCCCCTCCCAACGCTGGAGGTCTGTGATATCCCGAGAAGGGGGGGGGGGGATATCCTGCATAAGGAAGAACCGAAAATAAAGAGGGACTGGCATGGTTTCCCAAAACACAGTCAGGGGTTAGGGAAAGAAAATTAAATTAAATTAAATTAAATTAAATTAAATTAAATTAAATTAAATTAAATTTAAAAATTCCTTCCAGTAGCACCTTAGAGACCAATTAAGTTAATTATTAGGGGACGCGGGTGGAGCTGTGGTCTAAACCACTGTGGATCAGAAGGTCGGCGGTTTGAATCCCTGCGACGGGGTGAGCTCCCATTGCTCGGTCCCTGCTCCTGCCAACCTAGCAGTTCGAAAGCACCTCAAAGTGGAAGTAGATCAATAGGTACCACTCCGGCGGGAAGGTAAACGGTGTTTCCATGTGCGGCTCTGGTTCGCCAGAAGCGGCTTAGTCCTGCTGGCCACATGACCCGGAAGCTGTATGCCGGCTCCCTCGGCCAATAAAGCGAGATGAGCGCCGCAACCCCAGAGTCGGCCACGACTGGACCTAATGGTCAGGGGTCCCTTTACCTTCCAAGTTAGTTATTGGCATGAGCTTTCGTGTGCACGCACACTTCTTCAGATACACGGGGTTAGGGAGAGATGCACATGGTGGAGCGACAGCAGCAGCGATCATAGTAAGGGGAATAATAGGAAACAACAACAATTTAACAACAACAGCAACATGCTCCCCTCTTGACTTTCAACTTTCCTGGGCACATGGAACTAACCACAACTCCCTCGAATTTTTGCTCAACCCTCAAGAAGGAAGGGCCTTTTCGCTGGCCAGGTTCAACTCCAAGCCATGTGGAAGGTTCCTGGGCATGGCGGAGAGAGGTAGAATCTGCCCATGGGATGAGCACCTGGTGGAAACTCTGACTCATCTGGTTCTTAAATGTAAACTATATGCTGATCTCCGCCAGCAATTCCTAGAGCAACTCTGCACCCCCAAATGGAAACCAGAGTCGGCGGTCATACACTTTCTACTATTGGGGAATGACCACGAGCTCTCCAAGTTAGGGGCCAAATATCTTTATCTGGTACAGTTACAGATAGGTAGCCGTGTTGGTCTGCCATAGTCAAAATAAAAAAATTCCTTCCAGTAGCACCTTAAAGACCAACTAAGTTAGTTCTTGGTATGAGCTTTCGTGTGCATGCACACTTCTTCAGATACACTGAAACAGAAGTTGCCAGAACACTTCAGTCTCCCAGGACATTCTATACAAGATCTCAAAGTAGCTGTTTTACTACAAAGGAATTTCAGAAATAGACTGGAAAAAGAATCTGCTGAATTGCAACTCATTACCAAACTTAAAACCATGGAGAGACCTGGTCTGAACAAAGACATTGGATTCTTATCTCATTATACATGACTAAGCCATTTCTCACCTCCTCACCCCTTGCCTTTTCCTGTAAGACCTATTGCAGTCGTTAAGAGTCGTCAACAGGCTCATCTCAGCTATCTGCCAATCTCCCATTCCCACCACCTTTCTGAGTAATACCCCTCCCCACCTTCTCACTATATAGAAGGATCTGGCAACTTCTGTTTCAGTGTATCTGAAGAAGTGTGCATGCACACGAAAGCTCATACCAAGAACTAACTTAGTTGGTCTTTAAGGTGCTATTGGAAGGAATTTTTTTATTTTATCTGGTACAGTCATACCTCGGGATAAATATGCTTCAGGAAAAGTATTTTTGGGTTGCGCTCCACGGCGACCTGGAAGGAACGTAGCGTGTTACTTTCAGGTTTTGCCGCTTGCGCAGACGGTCAAAATCACGTCACGCGCATGTGCGGAAGCAGCGAAACATGCGCAGACGCATCTTACGTTCTGTTCAGGATGCGAACCGGGCTCTGGAATGGATCCCGTTCACATCCTGAAGTACCACAGTATTCTGTTGTCGAAACACATTGTAGACGACTAATCTCCCTGGAGACCTAGAGATGTGACAATAGTCTGCTCTGCCTCTCCTTTTTTTTGGGGGGGGGGTAAATGTTTTGTGACATGGGGGAAGCAGTAACTCTGTACTGTTATGTTATGGATGTTTGTATATGAAGCCGATAAAAGCTTTGATGATGATGATCATTGTCAGGGGTTTAGGAGCAGAGGCACGGGCAAGGGAGGAAACAGAGAGCGAAGGGGAGGAGGCAGAAGAAAAGATGAGTGATGACGACGACCCGAGATCTCCTAGTCTTTCCAGTGAATCAGAGGATTCACAGAAAGGAGCACCAGTGGCCAGGGCAAGGGGGGAGTCTAGGGGGGCACCCCAGGAAGATAGAGCCAGAGGGGACTCAGGGGGGAGCAGCTGGAAATCGGGACCAGCGTCACCGCCAGGAAGCAGGGAAGAGGAAGGGAGCCAGGGGGGAAGCGCTGGCAGCTCACCACAGGAGGGAGGGCATGAGTCAGGAGTGGCCACACCTCCATCGGGGAGCGAAGAAACGGTTAAGAGGAAAGTGGAAGGTTGGGCGCGCGCGCCAAGTTCAAATGCAGAGGAAGGCGGCGCAGTAAGCAGCCCCAAAAGGGAACCAGGTCCTAAAGCCCGGCGCAAGGAGGCAGGAGGGTCCGGGTCAGCGTCAGAAGAATCCCGGAAGGAAGAAGCCCCGGGGGGTAGAGGGACCCAGAGGAGGACAGTCAGGCGGAAAAGGTGGAGCAAGGCTAGGATATTAAGTTGGTGCACACGGGGCGGAGACTCAGACGGAGCTTCGCCGATCTAGCTACTAGACGTAGAGTTGCACGCAGCAGCGTGAGAATGGAAACTGTAATTCAATAAAGACTTTTACTTAATGATCGCTGGCTAGCGTGATCCTCTGTGAGCTAGGATCTTCAAGCAGCTCTGACAGTAAGCTCCGTCTCCCTCTTGTGGGCATCTACAGCCTCGAGGAGGGGAGAGAAACAGGTGCCTACTAGCGAGCTCACGAACGGCAGACGACATGACGGCTGAGCAGCAGATAGAGGAACTCAGAAACGCAGTGGCACAACTGAACGCCGAGGCTCTCGCATCCAGGAAGAGAGAGGAGGAGGCAGCTGCCGCCTGCAGGGATCTCCAGGTCAGGTTAGACGTGCTGACAAAGCAGACACCCCGGCAGGAGGGAATTGGGTTGGCGAGACGGACAGGCGGGCTGGTCTCTCACTTCGATGGGAACCTGCAACAGTATCCCAACTTTAGAGCCGACGTACTGTGCGCACTGCAACTGCTGCATAAAGACTTTAGAGATGAACAAGAGAGAGTGGGGTTCATCATGTCCCATTTGCATGGGGATGCGAAAGCATGGCTACGCAATTTATGGAGAGATAAGGATCCGGCGCTCCAGAATGCAGATGCCTTTATTAAAGCGATGGATGGGTGTTTTTTATCAAGTATTGACGTGGATCTTGCACGGAAGGAGGTGCATGGGCTGAGACAAGGGAGGGCCAGCGTCAGGCAGTATCATGCCCGCTTTTTCGCCTTGGTCAGTGCCCTGGAATGGGACAGAGATTCGGCTCCTGTAAGAGACCTCTTTTGGGAGGGGCTGCACAACTCGATTAAAGATGAGATCGCGAGGGGGGAGAGACCCCGAACCACCCAGGAGGTCGTTCAGAGGGCACTGGCAGTGGGGGTGAGGCTGGAAGGACGTCCGTGGAGCAGGGACGAAGGGCGTGGAGGGCGCGAACCAGCCGGGGGCCCCTCCTTCCTTCCCAGAGAAGCAGCGCGGGCGCAATCCACGCCTTCGCCAGGAGGAGGAGCCGAACCTATGGAGGTTGGAGGTGCAAGGGCTCAGTCAGCAACCAGAGCCCTAGCACCGGCAGCAGTGAAAGCGAAGCCTCCTAGAGGGAACAGGAAGTGTTACGTCTGTGAGGAGCCAGGGCATATGGCAAAAGAGTGTCCCCAGAGGCCCCACAAGCTCACTGCAGCCTCAGCAATGGTGACTGCAGCAACGCAGCAAGGAGGACCACAGCAGGGAAACGACGCAGTCTGGCTGGAGGAAGAGGCACTGGGGCCCAGCCAGACGTGTTAGTGACGCAGTCCCCAGAGATTTTACAGCCCGTGAACCCCCTCCCGCCCAAACCAGTAGTGAGGCTCACAGCATCTCTCCAGCTGCCCAATGGAATCACCATGGACGTGCCAATCACCATTGACTCAGGCAGCAATGCGGACTTTATAGGGCAGGACTTTGTCGACAGGCACGCTGTGCAGTTGCTGCCGGCCACACTGCCCCTGCAGGTTGTCACGGTGGATGGCAGGGAGCTGCTCGGGGGGCAAGTGGTGAAGCAGACGCCACCAATGGTGATGCGACTTGGGAATCACAGAGAAATCATCAGCTTCAACGTCACTCAACTATCTGACACGCCCATTGTATTGGGCATGAGTTGGCTGGACAAGCACAGCCCAACGATGGCTTGGTACCAGAGGCAGCTGACCTTCGGCTCTTCCTTTTGTGCTGAACACTGCATCGTGCCCAGGCAGGAAGGAGAGGAAGAGGAGTCACAGCTGCTGCTAGGCACGCTGCAAGCGATTCCCCACAAGTACGCTGAATTTTTGGAAGTTTTCTGCGAGAAGGAGGCAGACAGGCTACCCCCTCACAGACCATATGACTGCAAAATTGACCTGCTGCCGGGGGCGGCGCTGCCTAAAGGGAAACTGTATTCCATGTCAGAGGACGAACTGCAAGAACTCAAGGAGTTCATTGATCATAATTTGCAGCGCGGCTTCATCCGGGAGTCCAAGGCAGTGGGGGGCAGTCCCGTATTCTTTGTTAAGAAGCGGGACACGCCCCAAAAGAGACTCGTAGTGGATTACAGGATTTTGAACAGTGTGACTAGGCCATCGGACTTCCCCATGCCCCGAATTGACGACCTCCTCGCAAAGGTACGGAAGGGCAGAGTGTTCACCAAGTTGGACCTGCGGGGGGCGTACAACCTCATTCGCATGCGGGAGGGTGATGAGTGGAAGACAGCCATGTTCACGCCACTGGGGACCTACGAATATAGAGTTATGCCTTTTGGATTGCAAAATGGCTCCCACGTTTTTCAAGCATTTATGCATCACGTGTTGGCGGGACTTCTCTACAAGACGTGCGTCTGTTTCTTAGATGACATCCTGATCTTTTCGGAGTCGCAGCAGGAGCATGACAAACACGTCAAGGAAGTGCTGAGCAGGCTAAAGCAACATAGGCTCTACGCCAAGCTGGAGAAGTGCCAATTTGACGTGCCGGAGGTGGATTTTCTGGGCTACAAGCTGTCTGACAAGGGGCTCGCCATGGACAGCGCCAAGGTTCGAGCGGTGTTGGATTGGAAGAGCCCGCGCAACCGGAAGGAGGTCCAACGGTTTGTCGGCTTTGCGAACTTCTATCGCAAGTTTATCAAGGGCTTCGCGATGCAGACGGCGGCCATCACTGACACGCTTAACTCCAAGAAAAAGAAGTTCATTTGGACAGAGCAGGCGGAGCAGTCCTTTCAGGCACTCAAGCGTCTCTTCGCGTCGGAAGAGCAGCTGCTTCATGTCAACCCCAGCAAGCCGATGAGGGTGGAGACAGACGCCTCGGACAGAGCCGTGGGGGCGGTCCTGCTGCAGAAAGACCCGCAGGGGGTGTGGCGACCGGGAGCGTTTTACTCCAGGAAGCTCAGCAAGTCTGAGCAGAACTACACCATATGGGACAGGGAGTTGCTGGCCATTCACGCAGCGTTCAAGGCGTGGAGGCACTTTCTGATCGGCGCCAAGCACACGGTGCAGGTTTGCACGGACCACAAGAATCTAGAGCACTGGCGCACGGCACAGTTCCTGAACCAGAGGCAGATACGTTGGGCTGAGTTCTTTGCGAACTTCGACTTCCGAATAGAGTATGTCCCGGGGGACACCAACATCATGGCAGACGCTCTCTCCCGTAAGCCACAGTATCTGGAGGACGCAACACCAGCGGCCGCCATGCACATCTTCGCACCAACAGTGTGGGCGTGCGCCGCGGCGACCGTGGACCTAGAGGCGGTGCGACGAGCGTTGCAGGGGGACTCCTTCGCACAAGCAAAGATGGCAGAGGTGCAAAGGGGCAAGGCAGCGGCCGACGGTTTCCAGCTAAGAGATGGATTGCTCATCCGTAAAGGGGCCATCTACGTGCCGGGAGACGAACTTCGAGCCAAGGTGCTGCAGCAGCTGCACGACGCGCCCACGGCTGGGCACTTTGGCAAGGAGAAGACGGTGGAATTAGTAGCCAGGGATTTCTGGTGGCCTGGAATGAGAGGGGAGGTCGCAGACTACGTGGCGAGGTGTGACACCTGCCAGAGGGCCAAACCAGTGCACAAACCGCCGGCCGGACTGTTGGAACCGCTGCAAACTCCGGTCGAACCTTGGGAAAGGGTGGCCCTGGACTTTGTCACGGATCTGCCCAGCTCAAGGGGCAAGACGGCAGTGCTGGTGGTGGTGGACCTGTTTTCCAAGATGGCGCATTTCATTCCGTGTGCTAAGGTGGCCACGGCGGAGCAAACCGCCAAACTGTTCATAGACCACGTGTTCAAGGTTCACGGTCTGCCACGGTCTATTCTGTCCGACCGGGGGCGGCAGTTCATCTCGAATTTCTGGCAGAAGCTGATGGGCTTCCTGAACGTCAAGATCAACCTGGCGTCGGCGAGACACCCGCAGACCAACGGGCAAGCGGAGCGGGTCAATGCCATCATGCAGCAGTACCTGAGATGTTATGCAAATCAACAGCCTGCGACGTGGGTGGATTACCTGCCGCTTGCCGAGTTCGCCTACAACAACACGAAGCACGTGTCCACGGGGGTCACGCCGTTCTTCGCCAACAACGGGAGGCACCCCAGAACCTTCCCGGGACTGGAAAGAATGGGGGAGGGGGAGCCGCAGACAGCAGATGCGTTCGCGTCGGAGCTGCAGGAAGTCCACGATCAGCTGAGGCGCCACCTGGAGCTGGCCAAGCACGCATACAAGGTACAAGCAGACAAGCACAGAAGGGTTGGAGAAGAGCTCCACGTGGGAGACTGGGTTTGGTTAGCAGCCCACGCAGTGCCGGCCAGGTCGTTGGCCAAGAAGAAACTAGGGCATAAACAACTGGGGCCCTACCAAGTCGAAGAGCAGGTCAACCCGGTAGCTTTCAGACTGGCACTTCCGGAGGGTTCCAGAATGCATCCGGTATTCCACAGATCGGTGCTCACTCCCTACAAGGCACCGCACAGGTTCCAGGAACCCGGAACGGCGCCGAGTCCGGCCAGAGACAGAACAGGGCACGCGGGAGTGGCACAGAAGGAGCGCATCAACGAAGTCACGGAGATTTTGGACTCCAGATGGGGGGAAGAGGGGGTAGAATACTTTCTCGCCAAGGAGGGCACCCCGGCCAGTGCGAACAGCTGGGTGCCGGGCTACGCCTTAGACGAACCTCTGCTCAAAGACGAGTTTCATGCCCTCTTCCCACATAGACCTATGCCAGCAGACTTTTTCGACGACTGGCTTTTCACGCCCACGCTTTCGGCCAGCACGTTCCGGGGGTTCGACTCGGACGAGGAACCGACACGAGACGTCCGTTCCCCGGAGGGGTCACCCTCGGGATCTGCCTCAGAACCCTCGTATTGGTGGGACGATAGGCCAGAGGAGCAGTTCCGCAGAAAGTGGCTGGAATGCTCAGGACGAGCAACGCCGCCAGGAGGAAGTGAGGGAGAGACGGACATGGACATTTTCGGGGACGACCCTGGTTTCGAGCACGACGGCACAGAGATGGAAGCGGAGGTGACCGTCGTCGACGAGAGCAGGGAGGAAGACCCGGGAGAGTTCAGATGGAGGCCCGCCACGGGAAGCGACCGATATCCGACGTTCGTCCCTTTGCAACAGCAGCCACCAGCTCCAGCACCGGAAGGAGGGGAGGGGGGAATGGGGGGCTTCGAGGGGGGGATGGATGTCAGGGGTTTAGGAGCAGAGGCACGGGCAAGGGAGGAAACAGAGAGCGAAGGGGAGGAGGCAGAAGAAAAGATGAGTGATGACGACGACCCGAGATCTCCTAGTCTTTCCAGTGAATCAGAGGATTCACAGAAAGGAGCACCAGTGGCCAGGGCAAGGGGGGAGTCTAGGGGGGCACCCCAGGAAGATAGAGCCAGAGGGGACTCAGGGGGGAGCAGCTGGAAATCGGGACCAGCGTCACCGCCAGGAAGCAGGGAAGAGGAAGGGAGCCAGGGGGGAAGCGCTGGCAGCTCACCACAGGAGGGAGGGCATGAGTCAGGAGTGGCCACACCTCCATCGGGGAGCGAAGAAACGGTTAAGAGGAAAGTGGAAGGTTGGGCGCGCGCGCCAAGTTCAAATGCAGAGGAAGGCGGCGCAGTAAGCAGCCCCGAAAGGGAACCAGGTCCTAAAGCCCGGCGCAAGGAGGCAGGAGGGTCCGGGTCAGCGTCAGAAGAATCCCGGAAGGAAGAAGCCCCGGGGGGTAGAGGGACCCAGAGGAGGACAGTCAGGCGGAAAAGGTGGAGCAAGGCTAGGATATTAAGTTGGTGCACACGGGGCGGAGACTCAGACGGAGCTTCGCCGATCTAGCTACTAGACGTAGAGTTGCACGCAGCAGCGTGAGAATGGAAACTGTAATTCAATAAAGACTTTTACTTAATGATCGCTGGCTAGCGTGATCCTCTGTGAGCTAGGATCTTCAAGCAGCTCTGACAATCATGAACAACAACAACTTATACCCCAGCCACTCTGGGCGGCTTGCAACAAAATATTAAAAATTCAGTAAAACATGAGACATTAAAAGCTTCCCTAAACAGAGCTGCCTTCAGATGTCTTCTAAACATCAGATGGTTGTTTATTTCCTTGACATCTGATGGGAGGGCGTTCCACAGGGTGGGTGCCACCACTGAGAAGGCCCTCTGCCTGGTTCCCTGTAACCTTACTTCTTGCAGGGAGGGAACCAGCAGAAGGCCCTCGGAGCTGGACCTCAGCGTCCCGGGCAGAACGATGGTGGTGGAGACGCTCCTTCAGGTCTACTGGGCCGAGGCCGTTGAGGGCTTGAAAGGTCAGCCAAATGTACTAGGAGCCAATGTAGGTCTTTCAGGACTGGTGTTATATGGTCTTGGTGGCCGCTCCCAGTCACCAGTTTAGAGTTATCTGGATCCATTTTAATCTGGCTTTGGGATTTAGATTCAGCGTCAGAAGAGCCTCAATGCGCTGGCTGGTGAGCTGTGGGACTGTTCCCAGAGAGAGGCGATGGAGGACAGGTGACAGACTCCTTGGCCGTGGTACTTTAGAATATTGTACGATTTTATCTCTTCCCCCGTACTTTTTAATTTCAATATCAATCTGTTGGGAAATATGGATCATGAGATCACCAACATGTCATGTCAGGCATTTGGAGCGCAATGTCACCAGTATGTGAATCATCTGTCTCAGGCGATAAGACTCGAGCAGTAATTGCTTTTAAGAGTAATCCGTGTGGTTATTTCATGGCCCTCTCTTCTTCTCCTCCCAAGTTGAGAACTCTGTGTTCCAAACAGGGTGGTAAGCAAACTTAAAAAGTCATCTTAGTTGGCACAAGTCTGTGCGCCTCTGGGGCTGAAGTCAAACTCACTCCAAATCACCTGAACCAAGCTATAATATTGCAGCACAATAATATTCCAACAGCTGTTGTTGTTTCTGGGTCACTGGAGCGTTAATTGGGAACAGTATGTTCAGAAAAGGGCGGTATGCAAACTTAGAAAGTAATCATCGTTGCCACCTGTTTGTCTTGAGAGACAATGGAGTGTGCCTCAGGGGGTGAAGTCAAACTGCTGTGTTGGCATCACTGAAATGAGGTCCTGGGCTGCCCAGATGAGAAGACCCCCCTCTCGGCCACGCTGAGGTGGTCCAAAGGAAAGCAGAGCAATGCGTTTGGCACCAACTTGGCGGCAGGAGTTGACGGAAGGAGGCGCACAAGGCGCCACCCAACCTCCTCAGCTGACTCCACTCTGGATTTGTGTGGGGCTCACCCCTTAGCTTTCTCTTTGTGCTGGGCCCGGGGGTTAACCCGAGCAACGCAGTCCAGGTCCGGTCCCGAATCCAAGGGTTCCGCGAGGAGTCACTCTGGCAGGACACAAGGCAGGAAACCAGGCAAGGTCAGGCACAGGATCTCAGGCAGGTTCTGGCCAACAGCAACGTTGCTCCCGCAACCTGGGGCGGGGTCCAACAGCCTTTTATCTCTGTCGGAGTAACGGCCGGTCCTGATCCCCCGGCGACTCACCTCCCTGTTTTGCCCGAAGGCAAGCACTCCTCCTGCGAGTACTCAGGTCTCTCCTTCTCTCAGACCTCAGTCTCTGCAGCTCGGGAGATGTCGGTGGGTTACTAGACCCAGGGACCGCCTCAGCCTCCCCTGACCCAACTGGTAGTGGAGCAGCTGTGAGTGATGGCCCAGCTGGAGGCAATGAGGTCATCCCCGCATCTGGAGCCAGGGCAGGCTCAGGCCCCTGACTCGGCCCAGCTGGTGCTTGTTGCAGGGGAACCTGTGCAGACTGGGGCTCTTCAGGATCAGGCCCCAGACTTGGTCCGGATGCCACCTGAGGCAAAGGATCCGGTGCGGACTGAGACTCCTCCGGCTCCGAGTCCGAGCCCCAGTCCCAGGCCATCACACTCTTCTCCCAAAGATATCCTGAAAGGCAGCAGAGATTTAGGACCAGAGCTTTCCTTCCTCCTGATGGGCTCCCTTCCCAGGTGACTGAGCCCCATCTCTCTTCCCTCAGTAGCATAGGCAGGATCCGCCTTCTTGGCCGCTGGACCTCCTGTTGGTCTCATTTGCTCAATTCGCTGGAAACTGTCTTCACACGTAGGGGAAGTTCCTAATGCACCGAGGATTTGAGACCCATTGGCTCCCCTCCAGGGCCATATGGGATGTTAGGGCATGTCATTCTCCTTCCACCTCTGGTCCCAGCCTTGCACTCTGCTCTCATCTGTGGCTCCTTGAAGCTGATAGCGTGCAACTGTTGCCACAACCTGGGAATTAGTAATGACAATAAGGGTATAATGATTGTTTGGAGGTCTTTTCCAGAAAGTGCTGTTCTGTGGGCTGGCATTGCATGACTAGTGGGCTTCTCTTACACGTAAACATGCTTGGCAGAAAAGACACCCAAGCCTACTTAATGTAAAAGGTAAAAAAGATAAAGGATACCTGGATAGTTAAGTCCAGTGAAAGGCGACTATGGGGTTGCGGCGCTCATCTTGCTTTCAGGCTGAGAGAGCCGGTGTTTGTCCGCAGACAGCTTTCCAGGTCATGTGGCCAGCAGGACTAAACCACTTCTGGCGCAACGGAACACCGTGACGGAAACCAGAGAGCATGGAAATACCATTTACCTTCCTGCCACAGTGGTACCTATTTATCTACTTGCACTTTGACGTGCTTTCGAACTGCTAGGTTGGCAGGAGCTGGGACAGAGCAAGGGGAGCTCACTCTGTTCTGTGGATTCGAACTGCTGACCTTCTGATGACAAGCCCAAGAAGCTGAGTGGTTTAGAGCACAGAGCCACGCGTATCCCTTTAATGTAGCGTAGTGAGGGCCATTATCAGGGAGGCTGAGGACTTCAATAAGGGCATACTTTTATAATGTGCAATGTTTTCTTATGTTTTATATATGTTGCAAGCTGGGGCAACCCTGGGGCAGGGTAGAAATAATAAAACAGCAACAACAAAATTAGTACTCCTGCGTCCCTCAATTTATGAGCACAGGAAAAGGGAGGAGAAATGACTGTGCTTCAAGCTGCCCATCCAGCGTCTCTTGGAGCAGATTCAGCAGATTCATGTTCTGGTAACGTAATGGGAAAACAAAGACAGGCAGCGATCCTGCTGAGCTGCAGAGCAAAAAAATGGGTTCGCTTTTAAAACTGGGGCGAAGGAATAATAGAATTGTGGAGGGGCTCCCCGGGGCCAGCTAGGCCCACCCTGTTGCACAGGAGGAATCACAGCTCAAGCATCCCTGACAGGGGCCATCCAACCTCCACTTAAAAACCTCCATGGAAGGAAGAGAAGAAGAGTTTGGGTTTGATATCCCGCTTTATCCCTACCCGAAGGAGTCTCAAAGCAGCTAACATTCTCCTTTCCCTTCCTCCTCCACAACAAGCACTCTGTGAGGTGAGTGGGGCTGAGAGACGTCAGAGAAGTGTGACTGGCCCAAGGTCACCCAGCAGCTGCAGGTGGAGGGAAGCGAACCCGGTTCATCAGATTACGAGTCCACCGCTCTTAACCACTACACCACGCTGGCTCTCACTGGAGAGTCTACCATCTTCTGAGGGAGTCTCTTCCACTGCCTAACAGCTCTTAGCATCAGAAAAAGTTATCCTTCCATGTTGCCAAGGGACTTGGACGCAGGAATCCCTAAGCCTTGTGCTGAGTCAGACTTATGGGTCCATCTAGCCCAATATGGTCTTCACGGACTGGCAGCCGTGGCCTCCAGGATTTCAGGCAGAGAACTGAACCTGGGACCTTCTCCCCGCAAAGCAGCTGCTCTCTGCCCCTGGGCTTTGGGCTCCAGCTCCTGTCAGCTCAAGCCAGAACAGCTGTCGCTGCCCACAACATCTGGAGGGCGCCAGGGCCGGGCAAGGCGGTCTCAGCTGTTGGCTCCCCACTCCCCGCTCAGCTTCATTTGATGTCCGTCCAACTAGTTCTAGTTTTACATTTGCATCTCACCTATTCCCCAAGAAACTCACTTAAATCTTTCACTCTCTCCTCTCTTTTTTAACAGCAACAACATGTTGTACCCTAAAGAAGACAAAGAGAACAGGATCCTTCTCTATGCTGTGAGTGTCAGGTGGCAATACTCACTTCAGGTAGACTCTTGAGTTCAGAGTTTCACCGTGAGCTGTTGTGGCTTTGTGGCAGTCCCTTCCCAGCTCAGCTGCCTGGCTGGGACCTTTTGGCCAGGAAAGGGGCGGGCTTGGTCATTTTGCCTGGGAGGCAGCCATAACTCAGCCTTTGAGATTGCTGGGCACGGATCACGGGTGTGCAGTGTCAGGAGCGGAAGCAAGTCAGTCAGTCAGTTTTATTGCACATAGCCAAAGGCTGCCGCAATGTACACAGAATTATTTGACAATTAAAATATATATATATACTGAATTGATTAAAAAAACTTAAAACATTTATATTATTAAAACATTACGTACTCTAAAAAGAGCTATAAAAGTACCCCAGTGTACAAATAAAAACATTAAACAATAAAATTCATAAGCTAAAATCATCACATGGTCACTAATGTTAAAAACAATATCAATATGAACTTAATTTTGCAAGCAGCCGTCTCAGGCCCACCTGGGTTCTAGATACAAGTACTAGGTCATCAGCATACATTAAAACTGAGAGTTTTTGGTCGAGAATTGTGACAGGGGCAAACTGTAGGCCCTCCAGTTCTTTAACCATGTCATTAATATAAAAATTGAACAGGAAAGGTGCCAAAATGCAGCCCAGTTTGACTCCAGTAGTGGTCTTGATTCTAGTGGTGAGATGGCCAGCCAGATCCACCTTTACTTGTATTGATGTGTCAGTATATAATGTTTTGATGAGAAATAATAGACGGGGGTCTATATTTGTCTTTTCCAATTTTTGCCACAATGCGTGTCTTGGGACCGTATCAAAAGCTGACTTTAAATCGATAAAAGCAACATATAATTGTTGCTTCAAATTATGGATGTATTTACATAGCAGAAAGTTAGGGGAAACAGGATCCACACAGGAATGCCAGGCCTAATGAGCACGGCGACTCTTCTTTGGTAGGTCTTGTCCTTTATGTAGCCGTTGTGGAGACTGAAGGGCCCTGCCTTCCCACAGCACCTAAGTCTCCTCTTCCAGGTCTTTCCTGAGCAGTCTGAGACTGTGCCTGCAGGTCTTCCTTTGCTCCTCACACTTCATACCTCTCCTGGTCTTGGGAGCCCAGGGAAGAGGGGCGCTTGTCACAGCAGGAGGGGGAGACACCTGTGCTGCTTCACCAGCCTGACTCACCTCTGCCTCTTGGCCTCCCTCATCCTGCTCTTCCGCCTCTGCCTTGACTTTTCTCTGCCGCAGACTCAGAGCTCACTAAGCCGTGCTACACCTTCAGCTTCTGACACCTCCTCCTCCCCATCTCCTCCCTCTGTCCCACCACTAATCCCGGCACTCGGAGCCTTCTTCCCTTCTTCCCACCGTTCCTCTACGTCCAACCGGTCCGTGACACCCAGGCAGTTTCTCCCTCCTGGCGTCAGTTTTGTAGGTAATGTTTTGCCCCCCCCCCCGAGGGCTTGCTGGAAACGTGAATGTGTGACCATTCTCCTCTTCTCCCTGCAGTGCCGCAACTGCGACTACCAGCAGGAGGCTGACAATAGCTGCATCTACGTCAATAAGATCACGCATGAAGTTGAGTAAGTACCAGCAGCTGCCTTGAAGGAATTGCTGGCCTGTGTTGATCTGCCTGAAGCCCTGGAGAGGCCATTGCCAGCCACGCTGCATAAGGGAACGCACTGACTTTACATAAGGCAACCTCCTGTATTCCTGCGTTGAAAATCTAGTCTAGTTTTGCATCCACTTTGTTCAGACAAGTGAAACATGGAAAAATGCCCTGGTGGTTGATCACAAGCTGAACGTAAACTGGCAAAGTGACGCAGCTGCAGTGAAAAGTTATTTCTTGGCTGCCTTCACAGAACCATAGTTTCCAGTCCAGGTGCCAGGCCAAGGTGGTCAGTGGGGGTGGGGGGGAAACACCCACACAGAAACAACAACAACAACAACAACAATTTATTTGTACCCCGCCCATTTTGCTGGATTTCCCCAGCCACTGTGGGCGGCTTCCAACAAAGATTAAAAATACATTAAAATATCTCACATTAAAAACTTCCCTGAACAGGGCTGCCTTCAGATGTTTTCTAAATGTCAGGTAGTTGTTTATTCCTTTGACATCTGGTGGGAGGGTGTTCCACAGGGCGGGTGCCACCACCGAGAAGGCCCTCTGCCTGGTTCTCTGTAACTTGGCTTCTCGCTGGGAGGGAACTGCCTGAAGGCCCTCGGTGCTGGACCTCAGCGTCCGGGCAGAACGATGGGGGTGGAGAAATGAGAAGAGAGGGTCTTTTTGGAAAATTCAGAAAGGTGGTAAGGAAGCAGCCAGGTGTCCTGGGGGCAGTGCAGTGAGAAGAATGATGACTGCAAAAGAAAAGGTTTTTTCCCCCCGGGGATGGGGCTCACTTTTGACAGCAAGAGACTGCCGTTCATCACATAATGGTTTCCAATGTATTTTCAAGATGGGCTGACTGGGAGTGGGCAGTCAAAAGAATCACTTTATAACCATCTGCATTTCAGTGAACTAACCCAGATCATTGCTGACGTTTCCCAGGACCCAACTCTGCCCCGAACAGAGGACCACCCTTGCCAGAAGTGAGTGCTGAGCTGTAGCCGCTTTTCTTATTTTTAAAAAGTCCGGCAAATGCCACAAAGCATAGAACAGCCTGGGACAAACCAAAGCCTTTGATGGAGTCCAGCCCTCCCAGACATTTTGGACTCCCCTCAGCTAGTCCCAGACATCGGGCGTGGGATACCAGCTTGGGAGGGCGGGGTGTGGGCCATTTCCTCTGCGCTTCCGGGATCTGCCCTGCCTCATAACCAGATCTTTCCACCCCTGTCTTCCAGGTGCGGCCACAAGGAAGCCGTGTTTTTCCAGTCTCACAGCGCAAGGGCTGAGGTGAGGAGACTTCTTTGGAGATCTAGGGCAGCCGATGTTTTTGTAATCCCTGGCAGCGACACCCCTCTTAAAAGTTACGAGCAATGACATTTCCTCGCTTTGCATGTGGGGTTCCCTACATCGGGTCCTCTACTTCAGTAGCAGAATTTCAGCCGTGACCCCAACGTGATTTGCATGTCTGTTTTCCACCCGCTGCCCCACTCACTTATTCAAATATCTCCTCTTAAAACCAGCTGGGCGGCTGCCATAGAGTTTGGAGTCTCTGCCACTTAAAAAAAACTCCACCAGAGGTGGGTGTTTCAGCTGAGCTCCTTACAGACTCGCAGAAGGGCGTTCCCACTGCCAAAGCAATTTGCGGTTCTGCATTTGCAGTTCAAAACAAAACAGCATTATGGTTATGTTGCAAACATAACAGGAGTTTTTTTTCCAGAGCTCCAAAACCTGGGGATTGGGGTCTGTGGAGGTTTGAAAGGTGGCTTCTGGTTCTGTTGGGTTTTAAGCCTTCACATTTCCCCGGAGGTCTTTATGATCACGGGGGCAAGGCATGGAAACACACCTGGAATACCCGTCTCACCCCTTCCCTCTCTGCTTTAGGACGCCATGAGGCTGTATTACGTCTGCACGGCCCCACACTGCGGTCACCGCTGGACAGAGTGAAGCCCGTGGAGACGTCAGCCCCCTCCTTGTCCCTTTCCTGCCACTACCTTAATTTCTCTCTTTTCTGATAAACTTCCAGATGATTCAGCTGCTGCCTGTCTGTGCCTAGACACCCTCTTTGACTTGGGTTGTTTGTGTTTTCGGCTCTGTTAATAAAACATGGTTTATATTTTTACAAAAGTCCCAAAGTTGTGCTTCCTCAAGCCATCCTGGGTGGGGCAGCTGAGGCTGGCATATCTGTACACAATTAAAGCAGCTTGGCGAGAATAAAAGAATAATAGAACCTTAAGAGTTGGACGGGACCCAGGGGTCATCTAGTCCACCCCCATGCTCCAGGGTTCAGGTCATGTGAGATAAAGCATGTGCGGTTTGCCTACTTTTCCCTCATTCCAGCCCACTCCATCTCAACCAGGATGATGGGGCTGAGTGTCCGGTTTAGAGGTGTGGCTTTAAAGATAGCTTGTGCCCGCCCGCTTTTTTAAAAATGAGCTATAATGCAAGACAGCCATGGTCAGAGAGGAGGCCGGCTATGTTTAAGCAGGAAGCAGAACAAAATATTCCCCTGGCCATGAGGAAACACAGTTTTTAATATAATTATATGCTGTCTCGCCACCAATATTGGCCCCACGAGGCGGCATGCGACAAAACGCAACTCATTACAAGATTAACAGGTTAGAAACAGCCACATATTCAGCGCAACCAAAAACTTGGGCAAGTGCAAAAGGGTTTTGGTCGGTGCCTGGAAGAATGTCACAAAGGCCGAAATGCCTGCAGAGTGCGTTCCACAGCTGGGGGGCCACCACAGAAAAAGCCCTGCCCCTGGTGGTCACCCATCTCGCCTCAGAAAGCGAGGGCACCCGCAACCGAGCTTGGAGAGAAGACTTGAAAACACAGCCTTCTGGGAACCTTCATTTTGAAAACAAAAGTTTCTAGTCCTCTGAGACTGCCGTCGCGTATTTTGGTAACAGCTAATTTTGAGAAACGGAAATCTCAAGGCAGGGCTGGGCGAGACGCCCAACACTTTGAAGAGGTGCAGAATTGGCACAGTCCCCTCTTGGCATGGGCAGCGTACTCTAAATGCATGATTTGGCTAGTTTTTCTACTCCCCCGTTTTCCTTACATGGGATTTGGGTGCTGCTGTTCCCCGGTTTCCTCGGCCCTGGCCTCCGGGCCTCAGTATGCGGAAGGGTAGAGGACGTGGAACCTGGGGTGGAGGTCAGCCGGCGCCACCTTCTGGAACCCTCTGGCCAGGATCCCGTGGCCGGGGTGCAGGCGGCGGACGTGGCCGTAGTACTCCTCGCTGCCGCTGCAGGTGAAGCCGCACTCCTCGCACACAAAGAGCTTGGAGCGGCGCTCGCGGTAAGCGTATCGCTGCTGGATGCTGTGGATTTTCTTGAGGTGCGACTCGAGGGAGCAGCGCTGGGTGAAGGCTTTGTCGCAGACGCAGCAGCGGTACGGGCGGATGCCTGCAGAGGAACAAATGTCAGGTGGACAGGCCTATATTATTATTCATTGAATTTATATACCGCCCTATATCCGAGGGTCTCAAGGCAGTTCACGGAATAAAATCAAGCTATAAAACCGCAAAATAATAAAACCTCTCCAATTCGGTATTTTGTCAGTCTTCAACTCCAGATACTCATTTTTGCTTTCATGCAAAAAGTCCCTTAGAAATTTCCAATCCTTAATACAGGATCAAAAAATTAGAATATCGTGGAAAAGTTCGTTTATTTCAGTAATTCAACTTAAAAGGTGAAACTAATATGAGATAGACTCATGACATTGAAAGCGAGATATGTCAAGCCTTTATTTGTTATAATTGTGATGACCATGGCTGATGAAAACCCCAAATTAACAATCTCAGAAAATTAGAATATTAAATGAAATCAGCAAAACAAGGACTGCAAATAGACCAATATTGGACCTCTGAGAAGTAGAAGCATACTTATGTACTCAGTACTTGGTTTGGGCCCCTTTTGCATCAATTGCTGCCTCAATGCGGCGTGGCATGGATGCTATCAGCCTGTGGCACTGCTAAGGTGTTATGGAAGACGAGGAAGCTTCAATAGCATTGAATTACTGAAATAAATGAACTTTTCCACGATATTCAAATTTTTTGAGTTTCACCTGTAAGTGTCAGTAATGAGTTTTCTCTCATTAATCACGTTAACTTTGCCATCTCCGGGGAAATTATTTTTATATATTGAATTTATATACCGCCCTATACCCGCGGGTCTCAGGGTGGTTCACAGAATAAAATCAAGATAGAAAACCACAAAATACATCATCAAAATAAACAACCTGATAGCAGCCCCCCATTTTTTTTTTTTTAAAGGGCATAGGATGTCCATTAGGTCGACCAAAGGCCTGGTTAAAAAGGAACATTTTTTCCTGGCACCTAAAGGTGTGTAATGAAGGCACCAGGCAAACTTCCCTGGGGAAAGCATTCCACAGATGGGGAGCCACTGCAGAGAAGGCCCCGTTCTCGTGTTGCCACCCTCTGGACCTCTCAAGGAGGCGGCACACGAAGGAGGGCCTCAGGAGATGATCAGAAGATACGGTTTTGGGGATTCAAAATGACCTTAACAGATGGGAGAGCTGGGCCCAAATTACCACAATGACTTTCAAGAGGGACAAATGTAAGGGTCTGCACTTTGGCAGGAAGAACCAGGTGCACAAATATAAAATGGGAGAGACATCTGGCTTGCGAGTAGGACATATGAAAAGGATCTAGAGCTTAACATGAGTCCACAGTGTGATGCAGCAGCAAAACTTATGCTATTCTAGGCTGCATCAACAGAAGACTAGTGTCCAGATCAACTAATAGTCCCACTCTACTCTGCCTTGGTCAGACCACACCTGGAATACTGTGTCCAGTTCTGGGCGCCACAATTTAAGAAGGATGTTGACAAGCTGGAGGGTCACAGAGGAGGGCAACCAAGGGTCTGGAAACCAAGCCTGATGAGGAACGCTTGAAGGAGCTGGGTATGTTTAGCCTGGAAAAGAGGCTGAGAGGAGATATGATTGCCATCTTCAAATATCTCAAGGGCTGTCACATGGATGAGGGAACAGGCTTGTTTTCTCCTGCTCTAGAGAGTAGGACTTGAACTCATGGCTTCAAGTTACAGGAATGAAGATTTTGGGCTCTCACTAGGAGCAAACCATGCGAGATCTCGGCCTTTTCCTGGATGAGACTGCGGCCAAGATGGCGGAAGTGGAGCAGAAGAAGAAGAAGCGTACTTTCCGGAAGTTCACCTGTCGGGGTGTTGACCTGGACCAGCTCCTTGACATGTCCTATGAGCAGCTGATGCAGCTGTACAGCACCCGCCGGCAGTAGTGGCGGCTCAACCGTGGCCTGCGCCGCAAGCAGCGCTCCCTCCTGAAGCAGCTGCGCAAGGCCAAGAAAGAGGCCCTGCCCATGGAGAAGGCAGAGGTGGTCAAGATCCACCTGCGAGACACGATTATCCTTCCGGAAATGGTAGGCAGTGTTAGATTTCTGTTATGCCACTGTGCAGTTTTTGGAATCACAAGACTCTGTTGACATTCCAGACTGTTGGAGGTCTCACGGGAGACGGATGCTGATGTTACTGGTTTCCTGTTTCTTTGTTCCAGGTTGTTCCCTGACTCTCACAGAGAGCAGACGCATATTCTTTTCTGTCCTGCGTAGTTAGTAATAAACGTAGGACATGTAGCACACTTCTCGGCTCCTTCTGCTGTTTGGATCCTCTGCGTAATGGGGGAACGTGCCTGAAGCCTCATCAAAGGCTTAGGTCGTTAATCCCCGTCAGAGGAGGAGAGCCTGATGGACACGTCCGAGGAGGAGAGCCGTTTCAGCTCGGTCGTACGGACACTCCGACACGTGTGTACAATGGGAAGACCTTCAACCAGGTGGAAATCAAGCCTGAAATGATTGGTCACTATTTGGGAGAGTTCTCCATCACTTACAAGCCCGTTAAGCACAGCCGACCTGGAATCGGGGCCGCCCACTCCTCTCAGTTCATTCCTCTGAAATAAGGGTCCATATAGTTCAAGCTCTGGTTTTCCCAGTAGTGATGTATGGAAGTGAGAGCTGGACCATCAAGAAGGCTGATTGCGGAAGAATGGATGCTTTTGAATTCTGGAGCTGGAGGAGACTCTTGAGAGTCCCATGGACTGCAAGAAGATCAAACCTCTCCATTCTGAAGGAAATCAGCCCTGAGTGCTCCCTGGAAGGACAGATCCTGAAGCTGAGGCTCCAAGACTTTGGCCACCTCAGGAGAAGAGAAGACTCCCTGGAAAAGACCCTGATGTTGGGAAAGATGGAGGGCACAAGGAGAAGGGGATGACAGAGGATGAGATGGTGGGACAGTGTTCTCGAAGCTACCAATATGATGGAGGCAGTGGAAGACAGGAGTGCCTGGCGTGCTCTGGTCCAGGGGGCCACGAAGAACTGGACATGACTAAACAACAACAACAAGGGGATTTTGGAAGTGTTGTGTCTCTCATGTAAATAAAAGGGTTTCCCAACAAAAATTTTGACTAAACACCAGGAAGAACTTTCGGACAGCAAGAGCTGTTTGACAGCGGGACTGCCTCACTCGGGAAGCTGTGAACTCTCCTTCCTTGGAGGTTTTTAAGCAGAGGTTGGGTGGCCATCTGTCAGGGATGCTTTAGCTGAGATTCCTGTATTGCAAGAGGGGGTTGGACTAGATGACCTTTGGAGGTCCCTACAGGTCTGTGATTCTACGATTCTGTGATACAATACATTTCAGGGAGCAAAGCTTGGATTGCAGAGGAACCAAACAATTACTAACTGTGAAATATACCTTATGGTACTGCCTCCTACGGAAGACCCCTATTCGGATTGGGAAAACATCAGTTCGTTAAAAGACTTGAAGGGCCGCTGTGTCTTAATTTTAATTAAACAAATGAAAGCTGAAAGGCAGGCCAGAATCTTGGAAGATAAGATGGTGGAATGAAAAAAGGGGCCTCTGAAAATAATTGACAGACAACAGCAGGAAGAACAAAATTCCTCTTGCAGGTCAATATCCATATAGATTTGCTAAATACAATTGAAAGTCTCACACCAGTGGCTGCTGAGATAAGACAAAGGATTAAGATTGGAACTGTGATATTGGGAATAAACAAGAGAGAAAAAGCAGGAACAAGAAATAATTATTCCCCCCTCCTGACCAGCCAGAACATGGGAAGTTTTTTTAAAATATATAATTTGGAATGTATAATTGGCTTTATTATTTGTATTGTGGCAAGATTTGATATTCTACCAACTGAAGTGTCATTAATGAAAAATTAATAAAAACCATTTACAAAAAAAAACCCACAATACATTGGTCAATATGGATGTTACGTTTGTACAGTGGTGCCTCGCAAGATGAAAAGAATCCGTTCTGTGATTCTCTTCGTCTAGCGGTTTTTTTCGTCTTGCAAAGCAAGCCCATTGAAGGATTAGCGGATTAGCGCTATTAGCGGCTTTTAGAGGCTTTTAGCGGCTTATCTGCTGATCGGATCAGCTGATAAGTGGCTTAGCGGCTTAGAAAAGGGGGGGGGGGAAACCAGCAGGAACTCGCAAGACATTGTCGTCTTGCGAAGCAAGCCCATAGGAAATTCGTTTTGCGAAGCACCTCCAAAACGGAAAACTCTTTCGTCTAGCGAGTTTTCCGTCTTGCGAGGCATTCGTCTTGCGGGGCACCACTGTAAATTCCCCACCCAGGTGAGCAACGAGAGCCAAGGCCCTTGCGGGGTGAGGTCCCCACCTGTGTGCGTCCTCAGGTGCCTCTTGAGGTCGAAGGTGTCGTTGAAGCCCTTGCCGCAATACCTGCAGACGTGCTTCTTGACCGAGCTGTGGCACTTGAGGTGGCGGTTCAGCATGCGCTGCAGAGGGAAGTGCTTGCTGCACACGCAGCACTGGAACTGCGGCGCTGCAGGACTCCTGCCCTGGACGGAGCAGAAAGGGAGGAAGCGGGACAGGTTGGGAGTTTGCAAACCAGACGAACGGGGAGGACCTGCAACATTCGGCAACCCAGAGGCTTGGAACTACCACTCCCATCAGTCTCAGCCAGCATGGTCATTCCGTACATTTTTTCTTTTCATACAATTGCAGAGGTGTGCAGCCTGGGAGTCATTTTGGACTCCCAGCTGTCCATGGAGGCACAGGTCAATTCTGTGTCCAGGGCAGCTGTTTACCAGCTCCATCTGGTACGCAGAATGAGACCCCACCTGCCCGCAGACTGTCTGGCCAGAGTGGTGCATGCTCTGGTTATCTCCCACTTGGACTACTGCAATGCGCTCTGTGTGGGGCTACCTTTGAAGGTGACCCGGAAACTACAATTAATCCAGAATGTGGCAGCTAGACTGGGGACCGGGAGCGGCCGCCGGGACCACATAACACCGGTTCTGAGAGATCTGCATTGGCTCCCAGTATGTTTCCGAGCACAATTCAAAGTGTTGGTGCTGACCTTGAAAGCCCTAAATGGCCTCGGTCCAGTATATCTGAAGGAGCGTCTCCACCCCCATCGTTCTGCCCAGACACTGAGGTCCAGCTCCAAGGGCCTTCTGGCGGTTCCCTCCCTGCGAGAAGCAAAGCTACAGGGAACCAGGCAGAGGGCCTTCTTGGTGGTGGTGCCTGCCCTGTAGTGGCACCCTCCCATCAGATGTCAAAGAAATAAACAACTATCTGACATTTAGAAGACATCTGAAGGCAGACCGGTTTAGGGAAGTTTTTAATGACTGATGTGTTAATGTAATTTTAATCCTTTGTTGGAAGCCGCCCAGAGTGGCTGGGGTAACCCAGCCAGATGGGCGGGGTAGAAATAATAAATTATTATTATATATTATTATAGTTGGAACCTCCTGCCGTGCAGGAACCTTTTGCCCAGCGTGGGGCTCAAACCCACAGCCCTGAGATTAAGAGTCTTGTGCTCTACCGACTGAGCTCCAGTATTTATTGCATATAATTTATATACCGCTCGATTGCAGGAAACAAACCTCAAAGCAGTTTTTAAAAATGGCAATAGAATAATCGTTACATGATTGAAAACGTTCATAAAACCACAAGAGAATAGATCAAAACTCACACAAGCTTCCTAAACTATCTAGGTAGGCTTGTCTAAATAAGAATGTCTTCAGCAATTGGCTGGGAGTTCCAAAGTGTCGGTTCTGCCACACTAAATGATTGAGTTCTTACGGACGCAGAGTGGGGGTTACGTGGCACCTTTTTTTGCGACAACATTTATCTTGGATTAAAAAGCACATCAACTGCTTTTGGAAAACCAAATGATTTTTATGTTACCTTCTGAAGATTTCAGGTAATGCAAAATAACAACAATATACAATTACACTGAAACAGAAGACGTGTGCATGCACACGAAAGCTTATACCAGAACAAATTTAGTTGGTCTATAAGGTGCTACTGGACAAATTTTAATTTATTTTTATTTTGACTGCATCAGACCAACACGGCTACCTACCTAAGTAATGTATAACTGCAAGCACTTGGCAATCATTTTTTTATGGGTTCTGTGCACTTTGGCACGCATGTTACGTACCCAGCCAAACGAAATAATATTATTTCAACCCAGACATGTTTCGAATCCCCAGGTCATGCTTCAACTTTTTAGCACCCCACATTTTCGGAATTGGAAAGCTGGAACAATTCAAGACGCCCTGATCTGGCCGGCCACTGTGAGAACAGCTGGCCTGATCCACTGATCTTCCTGGGTTCTTACCTTGCTGCTCCTGGGATATTTCCCCACGGGACCCAGTTGAGGATGACACGGGCTTTGAGCGACGCCTTGGAGGAAGTTTCCCCCGTGGGTTCTTTCCCACACGCTCACGGAGCCGCCTGCAAGGAGCCTGGGGTCTGCCAGGGTTTGAGCCAAGCTGCCTTCTGGAAAAACAAGTGATGGATTTACATACAGTGGTGCCTCGCAAGACGAAATTAATTCGTTCCGCAAGTTTTTTCTTCTTGCGAGTTTTTCGTCTTGCGAAGCACGGTTTCCCATAGGAATGCATTGAAAATCAATCAATGCGTTCCTATGGAGACCGTCCGGGGACAGAGGGGAAGCGCCGCTCTGTCCCCTCTTTTGAAGCAAGGGGCTGCGGGGAGAAGATTGCTTCTCCCCGCCGCCCCTTGCTTCAAAAGAGGTCCGGGGACAACGGGGAAGATGCGCTGTGCTTCCCGCTGTCCCCGGAGCTTGCGGGGCAAGCTTCGTTTTGCGAAGCAAGCCCTTAGGGAAATTCGTCTTGCGAGGCAACTCGAAAACGAAAAAACCTTTCGTTTTGCGAGTTTTTCGTCTCGCGAGGCGTTCGTCTTGCGGGGCACCAATGTATAAGCTAAACAAGCTCTAGCTTAGGGCCCCACTCTCTTGGGGGCCCCCAAAAAAATTAAAGGGGAAAAAACCTAGATGTACATTTCCTAAATATAAGATAAAAAACAAATAACATAAAACCTACCTATAGCAACAGTGTTTTGTGTTGTGTAGGCTCCTATGATGCACCGTATTTTTCGCTCCATAAGACGCACCCGACCATAAGACGCACCTAGTTTTAGAGGAGGAGAACAAGAAAAAAAATATTCTCTCCCTCTCTGCACAGCGCCTCTCCAGCAAAGCGGGAGGAGAAATGGAAGGGGCTCCGTTTTTCCTCCTGTTTCCCTGAAGAGGCTTCAGGGATAGCTGCACAGCCTGCATTCGCTCCATAAGAGATGCACACACATTTCCCCTTACCTTTTAGGAGGGAAAAAGTGTGTCTTATGGAGCGAAAAATACGGTAAGTCATGGGCCCCGCATGCTAGCCTGCTCCCTAAAATATCAGTGGTTTGCTCCTTTCTATATATAGGGTGCCTACATTCTGCTATTTATCATTATTAGTAGTTTGCATCATATATTTGCACCTCTTATTATTTCATGTTCTAGCAAGTTTCTAGAGACTAGATTATGAGTCTTTGTAAACTGTGTTTCTAAGGGAACTTTTGTTATTGCCAAATGCCAATGTGTTTGCATCACGGTGGTAACTCAGGTTAAGAACTTAATTTGTTCCGGAGGTCCGTTCTTAACCTGAAACTGTTCTTAACCTGAAGCACCACTTTAGCTAATGGGGCCTCCTGCTGCCGCTGCGCCGCTGCTGCACGATTTCTGTTCTTATCTTGAAGCAAAGTTCTTAACCTGAGGTAATATTTCTGGGTTAGCAGAGTGTGTAATCTGAAGCGTATGTAACCTGAAGTACCACTGTATTCAGTTTGTTATGAATAAAAAACCGTTTTAAGTTAGAGCTTAATAATTATTTCACTATTAATATACTACTTCTTAATTGTATTTCAGTTCAACAATTGCTTTGATAAAATACATCTTTTGTGATGTGAAAATGGCTTGAGATACCTATGAGGTCCATAAATTGCCATCTAGCATATATTCAACACAAAAAACAGCGACCATTTGTTGTGGACACAGGACAGCTGGACATAGAAAGGGCCCCATTACCTTCAGGAGCTGAGGGCCGCATCAAACCTAACACGGCCCTGGGAAGAACCAAAACGAACCCCCCTTCTCCAAGGATGCTGTTGCAGCCCATGCTTCCAGGGAGCCAGGTGTGTTAACGGAAGAGGGCAAGAGACTTGTGGACGCCCAGGGCATGTTTTGTGGCAAGGGCAGCTTTATGTTTGGGCTGCAACTGGCCCTTGCATTCCCACCCACCCCAGTTGCAAGAAATTTGCAGCCCTGGGATTCAGGACAGGGGCAGGAGCGTTTTCAGGAGGGGAAAAGCTTTGGTGAACAGGATGGAGTATTGAGAGGTCTGGAGGGTGGCAACACGAGAGCGGGGCCTTCTCTGCAGTGGCTCCCCGTCTGTGGAATGCTCTCCCCAGGGAAGTTCACATGGCAACTTCATTATGAACCTTTAGGCACCAGGCAAAAACATTCCTTTTTAACCAGGCCTTTGGTTGATCTGATTTACATCCTATGCCCTCTTAAAATGTGTGTGGTTTTTTTTTTTTGGGGGGGGGCTATCGGGTTGTTGTTTTTAGTTTGATTATGTATTTTGTGGTTCTATATCTAGATTTTATTCTGTGAACTGCCCTGAGACCCCTGGGTATAGGGCGGTATGTAAGTTCAATAAATAATAAAAATAAATAATAATAATTTCCCCAGAGATGGCAAAGTCAATGTGTTTAATGAGAGAAAACTCATTACTGACACTTATTAAGAATTGGAAATTTCTAAGGGACTTTTTGCATGAAAGAGTAAAGGAACTTGCAATATCTGCAGTTGAAGATTGACAAAATACTGCATTACAGAGGGCTGAATGGTTGGATCTTAATGAGTGAAGACCTTATTTGACTGCAGAAGAAGAGTCCTTTTATCTTTCGTTATCTTTCTTTAATCTTTTCTTCCCTCTCTCTCCTCTTCAGCTTTCTCTCTCCTTAGGTCTTTTTCTTTTCTTTTCTACTTTTGTGTTGAAGGCAATGCAAAAAAAAATTAGCACACCTACCTGGGATGTACAAGTCTCCGCGAAGTTGGTCAGAGAGCTCCCCCCAATCCCGGGACGCCAGTCGCCTCGAGACTCGCCGCTTGACCAGGAAAGATTTAGGCATGGCTGGCGCAACCGTGGGCTTGAGATTCGCCGGCGGTATTTTGGCACTTTGACAGCAGTCACAAAATTAAAAGACCCCTGCTTTTTGGGAGAAAAGCAATGACAAACTTAGACAGCATCTTAAAAAGCAGAGACATCACCTTGCCAACAAAGGTCCATATAGTTCAAGCTCTGGTTTTCCCAGTAGTGATGTATGGAAGTGAAAGCTGGACCATAAAGAAGGCTGATTGCGGAAGAATGGATGCTTTTGAATTATGGTGCTGGAGGAGACTCTTGAGAGTCCCATGGACTGCCGGAAAATCAAACCTCTCCATTCTGAAGGAAATCAGCCCTGAGTGCTCACTGGAAGGACAGATCCTGAAGCTGAGGCTCCAAGACTTTGGCCAACTCATGAGAAAAGACTCCCTGGAAAACACCCTGATGTTGGGGAAGATGGAGGGCCCAAGGAGAAGGGGACGACAGAGGATGAGATCGTGGGACAGTGTTCTCGAAGCTACCAGCATGAGTTTGACCAAACTGTGGGAGGCAGTGGAAGACAGGAATGCCTGGCGTGCTCTGGTCCAGGGGGTCACAAAGAGGCGGACACCACTAAACGACTCAACAACAACAAGAAGATTCTCTCCTGCTCTGCTTCCTTTCCAGATCAGAGGCTACAACCCCAGTTTCTCATCCAAACACCCAGTTACCTTCCAGCAAAAGCAGGAACAGGCACCCAGAAGTCAAACCACTCACCTTCTGGTCTGCTGCCAAGCCGAATCCAAAATCTCCGCCAAAGTCCAGCGAAGGTTGTGATTCTGGAGACGAGTGCGAAAGAGCTTGGGCTGTTTACAAGAGCGACACTGGATATCTCGCGATTTGAATGAGTGTTGCGGGGCAGGTGTGTGTGTGTGTGTGTGTGTGTGTGCGCGCGCGTTCTGAATGCGAACCGAATTCCAGGTCCTTTGCATACTTTGTGCTCCTAACTGCAAAGGCAACAAGAGATCTCCATCCTCTCTATGCAAATTCTGCACTTTGCTATAGAGGGAAGAGTCGAGGACGGTTAGCCGGCTTGTCTCTTTGAACAGGACAGCTGCAGGAAACGGGGGATTCACCCGATACTCCATGGCAGCAATGCTCACGCACATGCGTCAAACTGGACGTTGAAAAAGGCCAACCTGTTCACCACCAAAACACCATAAGTTGGCCTCGAATTCAATGACCGGGGAAAATTGGGCAGGTTTTAAAAAAAGTAACCTTTGCACACTAACGCAACACACCACTCTTAGATCTTTGCCCGTCACCGGTGTGTTCAGAGGAGTACACCATTATCAGCATTATTATTAATCAAATTTATATACCGCCCTATACCTGGGGGTCTCAGGGCGGTTCACAGAATAAACCTATACCCATAATACTGGAGATCTACTCTGTCAAGGCATGAGGCATTTGACTAGATGGATCCATGACCTGACCCAATGTAAGACTGTTCTCTAACCAACGCTTGCAGCTGGAGGAGCACCACTAGCAGAAGATACTGCTGCTACTCAGCGCAAGCTAAAAGGTTAAGTAGCCAGCACTTCTAGCATCTTGTAACACTGCAGTCTGGGCAGATATACAGTGGTACCTCGGTTAAGAACTTAATTCGTTCTGGAGGTCCGTTCTTAACCTGAAACTGTTCTTAACCTGAACCACCACTTTAGCTAATGGGGCTTCCTGCTGTTGCCATGCCGCCACCACGCAATTTCTGTTCTCATCCTGGAGCAAAGTTCTTAATCCGAGGTACTATTTCTGGGTTAGTGGAGTCTGTAACCTGAAGCGTCTGTAACCCAAGGTACAGTGGCATAGCGTGGGGGGTGCAGGGGGGCCAGCCGCACCGGGCGCAACATCTAGGGGGGGTGCACTCGCACTCTCAGCTCTCTGCCCCTACCTGGCTCACTCACTCTCTCTCACTGCAGTGCTGGTTGTGCGAATCCGATCCGAGCCGCCGGGTCGCCGCCCACTGTGGAGGGGGGGGGTGCCAGGCGTGCGGTGCGGAGAGAGAGCGAGGGACTATCTGGGGGAGGGACAGTGCAGCGGCCGCCCAGCGCAGCGCTGAGCGCGGGAGAGAACCACACCAGACCAGCCCAGGCAGCAGCAAGAAGAAGCTGGCAGCGGCGGCAGGTTAGGGGGCGCAAATTACTTGCCTTGCCCCGGGTGCTGACAACCCACGCTACGCCACTGCCAAGGTACCACTGTAATGGGATCAGAATGCTGGCCAGAGCAGTGGGTAATCATGTATCTATAATGCTACACCATGAAAGCAATTTATTTTTGCAAAATAGACAAGTTATTAGGGAAACAAGGTGCTGTAAGAATAAATAACTGTGTGATAAACTAGAGTTTAGGACATACACACAACAGTTGGAACAGTTCAATACTGAAGCCCAAGAGAGAATGATGGGTTCTGCCATACAGGATGTTCAAGCTCTGATTTCCTGCAATGAACCATGTTGGCAAAGGTTGGGTACGAGAAATGCCTTCCGTTAGGGATTGCAGGAAAAGACCTGCCAAGGAAATTCAGAAATATATTGATGTATGCGACAACGGCAGCCCTAATAGCACAAGGATGGAAGAACGAGGAAATCCTGACAAAAGAACAGTGGCAGGGGAAATGGATGGACTATGCGGAACTGGCAAAATTGACATACGAGGACAACGGTGGCTTTAAAGAAGAATGGGAACTTTTTACAAATTACTTAAAAAACAACAACAAAATGAATTGGACTCCTTGGCAGGTTTTGAATAAACATACACAAAGTTATTATTGTGAACGTAATAGATAGATAATTTAAGGATCCTAACAATTTTATAATATGCAGAGAATAATATGTGTTGAAAAACTGGAGATAAGAGCTGAGGGAAGTCTTGTAGGGGTTTTTTCTTGGGAAGGGGAGAAGGGGAAAAAAGGGGGAATGAAGATAATATGCTTTTGATAATTTGCTATGTTGAAATTATTAATAAAAATTATTATTTTTTAAAAAAGAGAGAAATGCCTTCCTACCACCACAGAAAAGACCCACTCTGTGAGCAAGCCTGGGAGTGGGGTTGTTAAGGGAGCCTGTTCCCGGTGGGTTTTTCCAGCCCGGATGCTCGCAAGCAAACAAATCTCTCCTTTCAAACAGAGCCCCATTTCCATGTCTCGCTCAGATTTGAATAAACCTGTTTCCATGGACAGCTTTCTGAGCAGTTTGATTTTATGCTGCCGACTCTCTCTCTCTCTCGGGTTTTGATTAACAAACCATGCTGGAGAGTTCAGCCGAGGTCTTACCTTGACTGTATTGCTAACCGGGAGCTGCTGCAGAAAGTGGCCGTGGGACGTGCTCCTGATCAGGGTTCCAGACAAGACAGCCCGGACATCTTCCAGGAGATTCCATCCCGTCCCTCACGCCTCCCATTTCCGTATTTATTCCATAACTATTCCATATTTCCATCTGCTACCGAGTTAGGTGCAAGAGCCTTGTATTAATTTACAAAGCCCTGAACAACTTTGGTTAAGCCTAACTGGGGGAATTGCCTGAACCCTAATATCCCAGCTCAGTCACAGAAATCGTCTGCAGGATCATAACTGGTCATTCCCCGAGTTGGCAAGGCTCATTTGACAACAAGAAGGAACTGAGACTTCAGGGTCGTTGGCCCAGTCCTGTGGAACTCTCTGCCACTAGAGATTCAGCAGGAGCCTTCTGTTTTGACTTTTAAATGCTTACTGAAATTTTTTTCCCCAGCAGGCTTAAGCAAGCAGTTGAGAATACACTGTACCTCAATAGTGAATTGATATCCGATCTTAATTTTTAATACTTCTTTACTGTATGGATTTATGTATGTTTGTTGTAAGCTGCTTTCATATGTTTTTAAGAGGTAACGGAAATAAATAAAAGAAATAAATGTTTTCCTCTCAAAGGTGGGTCTTAAGAACATGGAAGGGCCCTCCTGCGGCGCACCAAAGATCCGTCTAGTCTCAATCTCTCTTTTCATGGTAGGAAGCGTAGGATCATGCCACCCGCCCCCCCCCCCGAGCCCAGTCCTAGTCAGCTGCTAGGAATGTTGAAAGCTACCAAGTCAGACCATTGCACAAAACAGATGAAGTACCGTGAAAATCCCTGAAATGAGAAGTAATCAACTAGAAATATTATCTTATGGAAATAAACTAAATAGTAAAAATCAAAAAGTTTAAGGAAAAAATTAGAAAAACCTAAAACTGAACAAAACCTTAACGGGATGCTGGCTACAAAACTCTTTTCTCTGAACTATTCAGTTTCCTCAGAAGGAAATAGAAAAATCATAAACCTTAAATGACCAAAATTCAAAAAAAAGGGGATAGAACTCCCAAAAATTCTGAAGTATTATAATAGTTCAGTCAGACGAGGTTTGTAGTCAGCATCCCGTTAAGGCTTTGCTCAATCTTTAGGTTTTTCTAATTTTCCCCTTAAACTTTTTGATTTTTACTATTTAGTTTATTTCCATAAGGTAATATTTCTAGTCGATTCCTTCTCGTTTCAGGGATTTCCATGGTATTTCATTTGTTTTGTGCAATTTCTCGGTTCCGTGACTGTCTTTTTTCTACCAAGTCAGACCATGCCTCCATCAAGCGCAGTACTGTGGACATGGCTGGCAGCTGTTCTCCAGGGTTTCAAAGATAGTTCCCAGACCTGCCTGAAGTTGGCTCTGCAATGCTCCACCGTTGAGATACAGCCCCTTCCGTGTGCATAACCACACACTCACATAAAGTCCATAAGCAGGATATGACTCCTGCTTGGGCAACGGGACTTCACCTTCCTCCCCCCCCCCCAACCACAGCTCTCTAAGGTAAAGGGTAAAGGGACCCCTGACCATTAGGTCCAGTCGTGGCCGACTCTGGGGTTGCGGCGCTCATCTCGCTTTATTGGCCGAGGGAGCCGGCGTGCAGCTTCTGGGTCATGTGGCCAGCATGACGAAGCCGCTTCTGGCGAACCAGAGCAGCGCACGGAAACGCCGGTTACCTTCCCGCCGGAGCGGTACCTATCTATCTGCTTGCACTTTGACGTGCTTTCGAACTGCTAGGTTGGCAGGAGCAGGGACCGAGCAACGGGAGCTCACTCCGTCGTGGGGATTCAAACTGACGACCTTCCGATCGGCAAGCTCTAGGCTCACTGGTTTAACCCATAGCGCCACCCGTGTCCCATACACCTTTGCATTAAAGGTAAAGGGACCCCTAACCATTAGGTCTAGTCGTGGCCGACTCTGGGGTTGCGGCGCTCATCTCGCTTTATTGGCCGAGGGAGCCGGCGTGCAGCTTCCAGGTCATGTGGCCAGCATGACT
The DNA here is from genome assembly GCF_965112155.1 of Podarcis liolepis. NCBI lineage: Eukaryota > Metazoa > Chordata > Lepidosauria > Squamata > Lacertidae > Podarcis > Podarcis liolepis. Next base: position 93,398,182 of record NC_139561.1, on the reverse strand, counting down.
AAGCCGCTTCTGGCGAACCAGAGCAGTGCACGGAAACGCCGTTTACCTTCCTGCCGGAGCGGTACCTATTTATCTACTTGCACTTTGACGTCCGTTGCGGGGATTTGAACCGCCGACCTTCTGATCGGCAAGCCCTAGGCTCTGTGGTTTAACCCACAGCGCCACCTGCGTCCCTCCGCAGCTCTCTATGTGCCCCCATAAATCTCTTCTAGAGGGTTGGGAGCAGATCTGGGAAGCATGAAGGGGGATGAGAGGAAGTCTGCGCACTCAGCAATGGGTCCCACCCAATCAACACACACACACTTTTCAAAATCTAATACAATTTTATTAATTCTCAAAACCAAGAAAAAAACAGCAAACGTTGAAGAACCGCTGTTGCAAAGAAGTGTTCACACACACAGACGGACAAAGAAAGCACGGTGGAGGAATATCAGAGCACCCATAAGAACTTACAACACCTGCTTCTCCTCCCACTTCCCCCCTCATTCTTATAAAGAATGCTTTTCGTAAGAGGTCTCTGGGAAAAGCTAAAAACAACGACAACTTGTCAGTATTTGTGTGTGTGTGTGTGTGTGTGGATACACAGAAAATAGAGACTAGAGTTATAAACTAGAGTTATAAACGCTAATCTGTTCCCTTCTTGACTGCTCTTAACTCCTCAGGAGTCACACGGAAATTAATGGGCACGTTCTCTTGAGCTCAGCGCCGCAATAAAGTTTGTTTAGGGGCGGGGCAGACGTATCCCTTGCCTGGGGCGATTCAGGCGACGTCTGTCTTGTGGGTTTCCTCCAGCTTCTTCTGGACCATGTTCAGCAGCGAGTCAGAGTAATGCTTCAGGAGAGAGCGGGTCTCGCTGTCCTGAAGGCACTTCTGCCAGGGCGACGGGCTGTCTGTGGCTGTTGCCGCGTCTGCGTTGTTCTTGATCTCTCGGGAGTCCAGCTCCCTTTTCATCCAGGAGAAAGTGCTAACCATCCGGTTCTTAACGTGGAGAAGCTCCTCCTCCGTGGAGTCGCTGCAGGATGTCACCTGCACAGCAAAAGGACAAACGCTTTCACACCCAGGATTCGCACCCGTGACCGAAACTGGGCTGGGACAAGGATGCCAGGGACCCACACCGCCACAATAGTACCCCACAGCCCTATATAAGCCATCTCCTAGGCATCTGACAGGATAATCTGATGACCCCCCAAAAAATATGTAGATGGAGAAGAATTTTTAGAAAAAGTTCTTATGTTGCTGCCTTTTCCTATAGCTTACCTTATCGTAAAGCTGCAAAGTCTCTTGAAACTTGGTGCACAAAGTCTGCAGGTTTATTTCAAAGTTTTTGACCAGGACCTGTGATTCTAAGAACATAGGGAGGGGGGCGGGAAGAGAGAGATTTCTACATTTGGAGCCTTCCCAGAAGGGGAAGAGGGGAACACACCCAACAGCATTCTTCAGTTTCCAAAGGTATCAGAAGAACGAGAACGGATTGCATCAACAGGCGTTTCTGGAAATCCACCCCACACAGCGACAGAGTCAAATCTACACCCTGCAGCAGCCAATGTTTCTCCACAACAGGGAACGGTAATAATTTCCGCCTCTGCGACATGACAAACCTGCTGCAAACGCAACATTCCAGAAAGTTTCCTACCTGAGGCGATGAACGCTCTGGCGTCAAGCTTTTCCTTCAGCTCACAGCTGGTTTCTTCAGAAGGTTTCTAAAGCAGTTACATCATAGACCGTTAGAAACCAAATCCCCGGGCTGCAAGTTTAAAAGCATTGCAGATGCCCCAAACCCAAGGTCTCGGTCCCTTCCTTGCCTGCAAAATACCTAGCCACCATTTCACAGGCCAAGAGTTCGGGCATTTCAGCAGGCTATAGAGGTGCCAGCGCAGCATTTGCCAATCTGGTGCCCTCTGGAGGTTCCGGACTAAAACTCCCATCAGCCACAGCCAGCACAGCTGCATTAGTGTAACAAGGAATGCACTGGGAATTTCACACACACTAAACGGTTACGAGCAACTCCCAGTTTATGTGGGGGTTACGTTCCAGTTAAGCTGCTTTCAAGTCATTTACGTTTGCAAATGTGGAAGGATCAAAGAAAAGCCTTATTTACATCTCTGAACTGTACACATGAAGCAGCCTTTTTAATCTTCTGTTGGAAGCCGGCCAGAGTGTTATTATATTATTATTATTTTCCATTGTGGCTACCAGAGATCTTTCAACTGGAAATTCCCTTCTGCCTGCAGAGCCCCTGTTCTGCTGCCACTGAGTCGCGGCTGCGCCCAATCTTCACAGAAGGGCTGGGAGACGTCTGCCAAGATGCAAAAGGGAACAGCTGAGCCCAGCGCCTCATCCGCGACTCAGGCGGCCAACTTGCCTCTGGTTTCTTGTGCTCGCCTGACAGGAGACTCTCCTCCGCCAGCTGGTCTGCAGCAGCGGCCTGAGAGTGCTGACGGAGCCTCGGAAGAAAGGGAGCTGCAAACCTGTGTGAAAGGAACACAGCCGTTCAGATGGTTCTTTCACGAATGGAGGGTTGAAAATATAGATATAGATCTGCCCACCTGCTATTTTTTTGGCAGCTGGAGAGAAAACGGGTAGATATGCTCAGGCGAGGGTTCTGGAACAAGGCCGCCTCCTCCTCTTCCTCCTCGGGCGCCTTCAGATCCTTTAGGCAGCCATCAAACTTTTCTGCATCAAAAAGGGGAGACCAAGCGGGAGCTTTTCCCAAGTTCTTGACACAGCCAGTACGGACTGGGACCTGGGAGCCCAGGGTTCAAATCCCCACCCGGCCATGGTGCTCAATGGGTGGCCTTGGACCAGTCACTGCTTCTCAGCCTAGGCCACCTCACAGGGTTGTTGTGGGGGTTACATGAGGAGAGGGAGAACCATTCACCCCACCTTCAGCTCCTTGGAGGAAAAGGTAAACACAGCGAATAATATCACCAACAAAGAGTAGCTGAAAAGTGAATACTGGCAAACACACCCGAGGCAAATGACCTCTAATCCGCTGAAAAGTGAATACTGACAAAACACACCCGAGGCAAATCCGCCGTCAAAGTGCCAATGGCCTGCCAAGGGGTTTGCTACTTAGTCAGTGAATCAAAAGAACCGCACCCTGAGAAACTGCCCCATGCACCTCCGGCTGTGCCTATTAGGCGAGGGGCTCTTGCTTATGGGAAGAGCACAGCCGCTGTGCCGTTCGGTGTCAGTACGCCTTGCAACCGGTGTCAGCGACTGGGCTCAATAACTGGTCCTGCCCCGACTGAGCTAGGCGACTGGGGCACTTCCAGAGACCTTCCAATCCTGGAAAGTAAGTCTCAGTGCACTGGACTCACAACTGTGCATTGTGAGCCCCAGACTCACGAAGAGTATAAACAACGTGGAAGCTAGCTGTGCAGTAGAACTTCTTTTATTTCTAATAGCTACTAGAAACTAAACTACTGGCTTGCATGAGAGTTACAACTCTCACTCAGCCATCTAATCACTACATAGATAACACAGAGAGACAGGCAGTCAGGCAGGAGCGGAAGAAGCAAAGAGCAGTTTCCGCCCCCTCCTTTCTCAAAACACCAACCATATCAGGAGATTCTGGCAATGGGAGGGGGTGAAAATATCAACATTCGGCTCAGTGCCGCAGCTCCGGCCTTACCTTCCGCCTGGGCATCAGCCAGCGTCTCAAAGTGATTCCGCAGGTATTTCTCCTGCTCAGGGGTTTGGGGCAAAGAGCTGCTCTGCTGGAAGTTCTCCTCCACGTCCGTCATTTCCGTTTCTGCCTCCGAAACTAGAGCGTCCGATTGGCACATTGTACAAAGCCAGGGCCCGGGGGGGGGGAGGGGGAAGGAAAGGAAGAAAAAGCTCAGAGGAGAGCTCAGTCTGCAGACTACAAAGCCATTCTGGATTCTGGGCCAAGCCCTGGCTTCTTCTCCCACCCAAATCTCCTGGATCACCTGGCACAGGAATGAACTTGGGATGGCTCAGTCCGCAGAGCGCAAGATGTTTCAGCTCAGGGCTGCGGGTTCGAGACTCACATTGGGCAAAAGATTCCTGCATGGCTGGGGGTTGGACTAGATGACCCTCATGGTCCCTTTCCACTCTACAAGTCTACGATTCTATGCTTCTTCTCCTCTCCCTGACTCTCCCTTTCCTGCAAACACACACCTCATTCCCTACAGCTGATTTATAGAGGATGGGGGAAGGTCTCATCCTGCAGCTGCAAGTCCCTTTTTCCTCGCTTGCTGCCTTTCATGCGGGATCTTTTTCTGGGGGAGGGCTGTGACAACCATGAGAGCAGATTCCCTTCCTGCTGCCCCCTCTACCAGCCCAATTTGTCGGGTGCGGACAGAGGCCGAGGCAGGCTGCATCCCCATCATCTCTTCTTGGGCACAGCAGACAGCTCCCCCCTCACATGCACTTGGGGGTTCAAGGGCCAGGTCTTTCTGCTTCACTGGGCCCTGGAAACTGACACTAATTGGGCAGGGGTGGGGGCACAATGGCCGGCTGAGAGGGGAGAGCCCTTCTGCAGCTCAAGCACCAAAAAAAATACCCCAGATGTGAGCAGGAACCGTCTTTCAGGCTACCTTCTTGCTGGTGGCTGAAAGCAGAGACCTCTGACTCTAAGGAAGTCACAGAGTAGATTTTGTCTGGCAGCTTCTCCTTGGTATTTGCCGCTTCCTTCTGGTACGCCGGCTGAAGGAGCAGCTCCTTCATGTAGCTCCTTTAAAGAAAGGTAAAAAGTGCCTGTGATTCTTGGGGGGTGGAGAGAACAGCGTCCATCAGTTCAAGCTTCTTTCAAAACTTCAAGGGCAGAGGGCCCCAGACCGGGGTGTGCCCTTGGGATGTCTCCAGCCAAATCCCAACCACATCAGGCTCTCCCCCTCTGTAAGTCCTGCAGCTCTACCCTAAGCGCATTTAATCGACGGTAAGCCTGCAGGCTTCAAGGCCAGTTCCTCCCAGGCTGCCGCCCTGAGCGTCCAAGCGAGGACTGACCTTTCGCTCTCAGGGGTCTTGCTGCCAGTCTGTTCGGGGCACAGGCTGTCCCCACTGATTTCAAGCTCTTCCTTTGCCTCCTCATCAGAGGACAGATCTGACTGCTGGAAATCTTCAATAATGTTGCTGGGGTAGTCCTTGGCCTGGAGGGAAAACCAAAAATAGCCTGTGACCTTTCCCCCCGCCCCCGAAAAGGGAATTAGTCCCCGTGACTCTCCCTTCCAACGTTTTAAAAGGATTCAAAGACAGCAGAAAAGATGGAAGTAAGAAATGTTCTGGAGCCGGAATATCCAAGAGCTGCAGAGTGGCTCCAAAATAAGTTTAAAGGCTCACGGAAGCTCTCATCAATGGATCGACTCCAGGTTCAATCAAACTAAAAAAAAAAAATCACAAAGGCTAACTGGAAAATCTGCTTGTCCCCTTGAGGAAACCCAAGGCAGCTGCACTCTTCCCAATAATCAGGTTTTGTAAGAGAGCACCTGCCTTGAGCAAGAGCCACGGAAGCGCGTCCAAAGTACAGCCCAAAAGGGAAATATTTCTCCCTGCTTCCCAGGTGGATGGGGGCTCACTGGTGAAAGGAGAGGAACTCTAGCCACACACATAGCATGCTCCAGGAATAAGTACCACCCCTGAAAATGAGTTCCAAGGCTTGTCCCTGGACTTCTGTCCCTGGACTCAAAGGACATGGGGTCTGTTTTTCAGACAGAGGGTGTGCAGGTGGACAGCAAAGTCGACCTCAGTGAAGCCCCTTGTACCAAGTAAACTTTTCTCACCTCCGAGAGCAGCCGATTCAGATTCTGTGGTTCCAGCTCACTGTCCTGCAGGCTGCTGTTTTTAATTGGGGTGAAGTAATTCAGGTCTGCATCCAGCATGGTCTTAATGGGCTCTTTGGCGGCACGTTCTGCCCATCGCCCTTGCGGCTGATAACTCACCCTGGAGTTGAAGGCGGCGGTGTCCGCATTATCTGCCTCTCCAAGCTAGAGAGAGGAAAGTTGAGAGGAAGTGTATGTGTTTTTCTTCATGCCACTCATGTGGTTGGGATAAAAATCGCCAAATCAGAGAACTAATCATGGATGGGTTGATGGCTAGCCGTTGGTGTTTTGTAACCCACCCCTAACCTACAATAATAATAATTAATAATAATAATTTATCATTTCTACCCCGCCCATCTGGCTGGGCCTCCCTAGCCACTCTGGGCGGCTCCCAACAGAATATTAAAAACATGATGAAACATTGAACTTTAAAAACTTCCCGATACAGGGCTGCCTTCAGATGTCTTCTAAAAGTCAGATAGTTGTTGATTTCCTTGACCTCTGATGGGAGGGTGTTCCACAGGACGGGCGCCACCACCGAGAAGGCCCTCTGCCTGGTTCAGGTACTTCACTTGCCTCCTTTGCCTCGATTTGCAGACATTTGGAGACCCACAGATCACAGTAGAAGCCCCACGCCCCATTTGATTATCAACACATTGAAGAGGACCATTTGCTTCTCTGCAGGACCCAGCAAGAGTGGTTCTTGTTTTCATCCTATCCAAGCAAAACTTGCACCAACAACACACTCAACTGCTTAGCTGTCAAAGCTGGAGGACTGGAGCACCTTTAAATTTTGGACCAGCAGTTTCTGCTGCCTGTGATTAAGCATGCAAAAATAACTGCAGTTCATGCTAACCCGGATGAATAGAGAGAACCATAGCTGTCAACTTACAGATTTGAAAATAAGGGACCAGCAGCCTCAAAAATAAGGGACCAGCAGCCAAAATAAGGGATTTTCCAAGGGGCACAGGTATGTTCAACTTCTGAGCCCCTCCGAGCCAAAGGCAGAAAGCCCAGCCAGCAGCCAAACGAAGCCTCAAGCGGTGGTTCCCACAGCGCAGCAACCCGGCAAAGGGGATGCAGCAAGGAAAACCACCGTCACCTCTCCACTGGGAAGCGCTGAGCAAAGGCGAGTCCCCAGGCAAGGTGGCCGATTTGATCGGCACAAGGCATGCAAGCTCCACCCCCCAGTCGTTCTCAGACTCCTTATTGGGTGAGCAACGCAGCCAAGCAACACAGCTGGAGCCTCCCTCCTCCCTGGCCAGCAGGGAGGGAGGGAGAGGAGCTGCTTCCTTTGAAACCCGGGAAATTTAAGGGACATCATCAATAAGGGACAGCAGCGGGATGCAGCACTGGGATAAGGGACTTTCCCACCAAATAAGGGGCGGTTGACAGCTATGGAGAGAACCCTTTGTCTCTTAACCATGGCAGTGGCCACATTTGGACGTCATGCTAAGCCACACCACGGCTCCGGAGGATGGAGGGGATGGGAGCTTTTTCAGGCTGGCACGGCACAAAAGCTAAGTCAAGGTTTGGCTTTGTGGGTCATCCCAACCTGACCTCCTCCTTCACATCTGCAGCCAAGGCCCAAGGAGTGGAACAAACCCACCCCTGCAAACAACACCTATTTCATTATTATTTCCCATGCCCTGGCTCAGGACCAAAAGAGCACTTTCTGCAGCATCAGCCAACACTTGTTTGGAGATCTGCAGGAGAGGCCAGGGTTTTGGCACCCTCAGGGAACGTGACTTGATTTCGGTGCTGGTGCAGGTCACACGAGACAAGGCCTTCTCAGTGGTGGCACTCTAGCTATGGAACTCCCTCTCTCCTGAGGTCAGGTGGTCCTCCCCGTTATCAGATGGCAACTGACGGACCTTTGGAGCATAATACGAGTGACACCATTTGTATTATTTAATGCCGACCTGCCTGCTGTACTTTTTGATTTTACGTTTCTTTTTAATGCTGCCCCTTGGTTGCTAGATGCCCTGGGCAAGATATAGGAAATTAATTACAACAGGAAGAACGTTGGTTACTGGGATTCTCCGCCTCATAATCCAGCCATGGTTAACCTGGTGCCCTCCAGCTGCTTTGGATTACAACTCCCATCAGCCCCCGCCAGCTGTGTCAGCCAGGGCTGATGGGAGTTGTAGTCCAAAATATGTGGAAGGTTGGCAATGGCTGAATTAATCCATATATAAAAAATACCTTTTTTGTAAGAGCACATTACATACCAGCCTTTTTGCCCACATGGGTAGTTTGCCATTGGTGAGGACGCATGCAGGAGCTGGAAGAAGAGAGAAGAGTTTGGATTTGATATCCCGCCTTTCACTCCCTTTAAGGAGTCTCAAAGCGGCTAACATTCTCCTTTCCCTTCCTCCCCCACAACAAACACTCTGTGAGGTGAGTGGGGCTGAGAGACTTCAGAGAAGTGTGACTGGCCCAAGGTCACCCAGCAGCTGGGGTGAGCAACGTGAGAGCAGAGTTAAAACTCTTCATACAAGGCACAGATAGGAAGAAGAAATCCCCCCCTTTGCATTTAACACAGAGCAATCGAAAAAACACTGAAAAGCAGAACTGGGTCCCGTGGAAACTTTATCTACCAGCTCTCAGAAACCAAAGCAAGTACAGTGGTACCTCGGGTTAAGAACGTAATTCGTTCTGGAGGTCCGTTCTTAACCTGAAACTGTTCTTAACCTGAAGCACCAATTTAGCTAATGGGGCCTCCTGTCGCTGCTGCTGCTGCACGATTTCTGTTCTCATCCTGAAGCAAAGTTCTTAACCCGAGGTAATATTTATGGGTTAGCGGAGTCTGTAACCTGAAGCGTATGTAACCTGAAGCATGTGTAACCCGAGGTACCACTGTAGAAATAAGAGGGGTTTTGCTTTTCAAAGTAAAGCAGAGTACAGTCATACCTCAGGTTATTTGTGCTTCAGGTTGAGCGTTTTCAGGTTACGCTCCGCGGGTTTCGCTGTTTGCGCATGCGCAGACGCTCAAAATTACATCACATGCATGTGCAGAAGCGGCAAATCGCGACCCACAGAGGTGGGTTGCATTTGCTTCAGGATGCGAACGGGGCTCTGGAACGGATCCCGTTCGCATCCAGAAGTACCACTGTGCAGATTCTCAGCAACGCTTCTGAATACCAGTCCCTGGAGACTGAAAGAGAGCGCTCTTGCATTTCGCACTGGGGCATCTGGCTGGCCCCTGTGAGAAGAGGATGGGCCTGATCCAGATGGGCCTGATCCAGCAAGTCTCTTCTTATGTTCTTTGCATCCCAACAAAACATTACCAGAAATTTTACAGGGGGCGGGGGAGGCGGAGAGGACAAAAAGGCCTTTACAAAACCCCCGTCACCAGGGTCTCCAGCTGGGCCTCTCCTGAAGTTTGATGGGCTTTCTGTAGCTTCTGGCCAAATCCCACGCAGCCCCTGGGCACCTTCCCTTGCAGCTGCCTTGGGAAGTGCCTCGTGCCTCCATACCTGTATCCAGGACAGCTTGGGGGGGCGTCAGAAGAGCAGCGTCTTCCTCTTCCCTCTCCTCCTCCGTGTCATAGTCAGTCAGGCGCTCAGTCCCACAGGGAGACCTTTCGCTTGGCAGAGCAACGTAGGGCTCCCTCCTGGAGGAAAGGAAGAGTCAGAGGGATCCCTTTCAGGACTCAAGAGCGACAGAGTCACCCCGGTCTCCCCATCGGGAGCAGAGAGCGTCACCCCAAGACCGCAGCTGTTCCAGTACCTGACCTGATGAGGCCACACGGGCTCCCTGGCTTTCCTCTGCTGCTGGACTTCATCCAGGTCCATCAAATGCTGCTTCATGCAGGTGGTGATTTCAGGACTCAGGTGCCATATGAAGATGCAGCTGGAGAAAGGGAAGAGGGCCGAATCAGTGGCCTGAACCGTTCCACATCCCGGGTGTGTTTCCTGCTCTCTCCTGCCTAGATCTGAAAAGGCCACACACATCTGGGAACCCCGTCCAGACGTCCTCTTCCCTTAAAGCTAATTGAGCAACAAACACACACTAAATGATCCCACTTTCAGGTCGACAAATTTCTAATTCACGCAAGCATCTTTCGCAGTTCAGGTTGCCCACCTGTCTCCCGAGACAGTGATCAAATGTTTGCAGTCAAAGGTGAATTTCATCCCTGTAACAACTTCTGCAAGAGAAAGATGCGTTGGTTGTTTGGTTGAATCAGTTATCATGACAATTTATAAGAAACAGACTGTAGTGTCTGGGGCTAATGGGATCCAAAACAGGCAGAGGGCACCAGGCTGGGTGGGGTAGGCTGTACTATGTACTAGAGAAAAGGGACCATTAGGTCCAGTCGTGGCCGACTCTGGGGTTGTGGCGCTCATCTCGCTTTACTGGCCGAGGGAGCCGGCATACAGCTTCCGGGTCATGTGGCCAGCATGACTAAGCCGCTTCTACTGAACCAGAGCAGCACACGGAAGTGCCGTTTACCTTCCCGCCGGAGCGGTGCCTATTTATCTACTTGCACTCTGACGTGCTTTCAAACTGCTAGGTTGGCAGGAGCAGGGACTGAGCAACGGGAGCTCACCCCGTCATTGCGGGGATTCGAACCGCCGACCTTCTGATCGGCAAGTCCTAGGCTCTGTGTTTTAACCCACAGCGCCACCCGCGTCCCTTATGTACTAGATATGCGCTTGCAAAATAACCGAACCAAAAAAAGCAGCAACAGCACCACAGCACCACAAACCTGAGTGTCCAAACATTTTGGCAACACACTCCCCAGAGTGGAAGTCGATAATGGAAATGCTCTTGTCTGAGCAACTGGTGGCCAAGAATGTTCCAGAAGGATCCAGGTGGACCTGCAGGGATCGGAAACAAAGAGGCTTCACTCTTTCAGATTTACTTTAATTGTTGTCGGTTGAATAACGAACCACTTATTCGCAGTTCAACAAAATAAGCGTGCTGGGCATTCCTTACAGCGTTTAGTGGGAAGCAACAGCCCACAGGAATATTAGGTCACATTCCAGGAGGCCTGGGTCCAAGGGTGGGCAAGAGTGTTGCACCAGGGGAAAGATTATTTACTCAGTTACCTTCAGAAGGGATCCGTCATCGCCTTGTGAGCCTTTGTAGCACCACTTCTGTTTCCCGCTGGCTGTGTTGTATACCCTGGAGGAAGGTCAAGTTACATTTGGGTGTGTGCAAAGTCTTGCTGGTTTGACACAACTGAAGAGCTACGCTTTGATACTGGGCTTTGTGTCCTGTGCCCAAAGCCTTTGAAAGAGCAGCCGAGCAACAGGTTCATTATGCAAACACTGGTCCTTTTCTCTGGGAATTAAAAGCACTCTCAGTGCACACAGTCCCTGAGTCAACGCCTCGGGCTTCCTAGACGTGACTGTGCTGCAACTGTGGCCGCGCAGATGCTCGTAAACTGGCCAAAACGGCAGTTTTCAAGCATAAAGTTAATCTGAAGGAGTTGGTGAGCTAAATACACAGGGAAACAATTTCATCAAAATGAAACAAACATTTCACAAAATGAAACAGAGCTAGACTACTAGTCCATGGGGTGCTGCTTCTGACTGGTGAGAGGACTTACTATCTTTCCTATTGCGGGGCTGCACAGTGGTACCTCAGGTTAAGTACTTAATTCGTTCCGCAGGTCCGTACTTAACCTGAAACTGTTCTTAACCTCCTGCTGCCGCCGCGCCGCCGGAGCCCGATTTCTGTTCTTATCCTGAAGCAAAGTTCTTAACCTAAGCACTATTTCTGGGTTAGCAGAGTCTGTAACCTGAAGCGTATGTAACCCGAGGTACCACTGTACTCTGGATTTGAACCCGGAGCCCCGTGCATGCAAAGCATGAGCTAGTCTTCCTGGCTAGCACTTCTCCAACAGCCACTGTGCTCTTGGCATCTAACTGGGCCTTGGAGCTGGAGGATGAGAGATGAGGATGAATTCCCTGTTGGTCTGGCTCCTATCTGCTGCTCTAGCCAAGCAGTAAGGGAATTGCTCTGTGGTACTTGCAGTGATAAGGAAATCAGCCCTGGGTGCTCACTGGAAGGACAGATCCTGAAGCTGAGGCTCCAAGACTTTGGCCACCTCATGAGAAGAGAAGACTCCCTGGAAAAGACCCTGATGTTGGGAAAGACGGAGGGCACAAGGAGAAGGGGACGACAGAGGACGAGATGGTGGGACAGTGTTCTCGAAGCTACCAGCATGAGTCTGACTAAACTGCGGGAGGCAGTGGAAGACAGGAGTGCCTGGTGTGCTCTGGCCCAGGGGGTCACAAAGAGGCGGACACCACTAAACAACAACACTTGCAGTGATTTTCCCTGACCCAGAACTTCATATATTTCCTCTCTCAGGCTCCTTCCAGCCGCTACAACTCATACAGGACCAGTTTACAGACTTTGTGGAACCAGCAGAGCCCTCAATAAAAGCAACCGAGCCTTAATAGGAGGTGAAAGCCCAGACATATTCTCAGAAAAAGTGCCAAAATAATTAAGAAATTCTCATATTTTGTTTAGAAGAGTAAGAATATCCCGTGGATTAAAGTCCTCATATGATAAAAGGATGAAGATTAATAATTCAGCTGTCCATGACTCAAGAGCTGCCACGGGTGTTTGGTGATTCTTGAGATGTTTAATCCTGGCTCTTCCCATAGAATTTCCCTCTTGGATTTAGGTGAATATGGATATTCAAAAGCAAAACTTGAAAACAGCTAAAGTTTTGCAAGTCGCTTAGAGACTCTTTACAGAGCACGCAATTAATAAATTGAATAAATAATACTTTAAATCAGAAACACTCTGGCGATAATAGTTCCACAAACAGAGCACTTAACTATATAAACAACCAACAATATGACATTTAGAAGACATCTGAAGGCAGCCTTTTTTAGGGAAGTTTTTAATGTCTGATGTTTTAATGTATTTTTAATCTTCTGTTGGAAGCCACCCAGAGTGGCTGGGGAAACCCAGCTAGATTGGTGGGGTTGTTTTTTGTTTTGTTTTTTAAATAATAAATAATAATAATAATTATTATTATTATTACTTCTATCTCCACATCAAGATCTGCCAAACCAAAGTGGCCCAACTCCACCGCTTCTTGGAGGATATATCTAAAGAGCACTGACTGTTACAGAGAATGTCAAAAGATTTGAGATGATTCAGAATCGTAGAAATGTAGAGTTTGGAGGGACCACAAGGGCCATCTAGTCCAGCCCCCTGCAACGCAGGAATCTTTTGCCCAACATGGGGCTCAAACCCACAAGCCTGGGATTAAGAGCCTCATGCCCCATCAACGGAGCCACGCTCTCACTCTGTTCTTCCCCTTACAGGCAACTGTATCCCAAGAAAAGCACCTAAGCAAAATGCGGAGATTTGAGGCAGTCGATGTCGGGGTAAGTGAGAGTGTTTCATTCATTTCCAGAAACAGAAAGACTGAAGGAGCAGCTAAGTGCTGATTGTTTAGACTATCCAAGGACACTTTCTGAGGGTACCGTTTTCTGGACACGCGTGGTTTCCTACAGAACACAGCGAACCGTTTTTCCAGTCTGCGTTATCTCCTGAACTGACCACATGTAGAGAGGGGGAGAGAGATTTTGCAGCTCGGAAGAGAGAAAGGCCTTAGAACTTTAATTGTACCTTCACCTGCAGCTGTGGTGAAAGCCTGTTAATAGCAGGAACCATTTACACATTTTATTACCTACAAGTAAAGAGTAATGACTTGTCTGAGCTTTATTGCTTCCACGATCTATTTCTTCTCTGGTGTCTGGGCTAGAGAGCCTATGCGCTTTGAAGGAACGTGCACAACTATGTTGATTTACGGCCACTAGCACACACAGCGACCGTGCCAGACCTGATTCTTTTATGGTTCAAAGACCAACAGTCTTAACAGTCTATTGACAGGATGGACATATGCAACAAGGCAGAACAACAAAAGTGCAAGGAAGGCTAGCGGTCAGGAGGAGGAATACGGAAGGCAACAGCGTACTTCCTTCCAGCATTCGACTGCGTGGAATGCCGAAAATTCTGCGGTGGAAAATGCGGAACAGTTTACCTGACATTTCTGTCCTGACAGGCCACTGCAACATACTTCTGTGTTATATCGATATCCATGTCGTACAAGGTCGTTTTCTCAGCAACGTGGTGAGTTCTGATGAAGTTAATTCCGTCCGACACCTGCGGGGTGAAAATGACCCAACTAAGATCAGAACTGGTGCGGGAATTTTACCCAACAGCAGCGCAGCAGGTCTTTAGCGGCCTCACACATAAGCATGAACAAATCAGATAAACTTTTATCTGGATACAAAAGGGGAAAGGTCCCCCTTTCATTATTTGGCAATGGGTCTTTGGAAGAGGAAAACAAGCTGCTCAAGTTCAGATGGGAGCAGCACTTCCGGATGAGGCCAAAGGTGCCTCCTCTGGCTCAGGATCCTGCTTCCATGGAGGACAACCGGATGCCTCTGGGAAGCCCGCAAAGGCAAGAACCCTCCCTGCTGCTGTTCTCCTTCGTGGATTTATCCAACCCTCTTTTGAAAGCCATCTGCATTCGGTGGCTATCACCAAACCTCCTGGTGGCTTATTCCGTAAATGAATTGTAAGCACCTTTTGTGCACTGCGAAAATAGATGCTTTTGTCGGCTCCACAGCTGATCATTTGAATCTCTCCATTTCCTGTAGGTGAGAAGAAGAAATCTGTAGGTAAGTGAAATCTGTAGAAGAATCCCCTTCTATTTATTTAGATCCATTGTTTCCAAGCTTGTTTAGACCAAGTTAATGACCTTACAGGCTTCCTCCACATGAATAGGAGTTCACTTTTTGAATCATAAGAATTATATGTCACGGGGAGAAGGGGCATCAGGATTTTAGAGATGCTTAGGTGGGGCATGGCCAAAAAACCCACTGATTTAGATGTACACCCCACTCTTCAAAGACAATAGCCAGGGTGGCTTACAAGAAAACACTATCAACCCCAGGAAAACACTGCACTGGAAACTTCTCCTCTGCAAGCCAGCTGAAACTGGAGTCGTGCGAGAACACAGGGAGAAGTGAATTAATCTGTACAACTGCACCTAGAGGTTCCGCACCTGAACTGATATCCATTCTGGGAAGAGCAAGGCTCCCAGAAATACAATCAGCTGGAGCAGATTGTTGGGCAACTTACCAGCAAACCTCACAGCTGTTATGGCTGAGGAATGGTCGTCCAACGTCTGCTCTAGTTTATAATTTTCCTCCACGTTGAGCACATGAATCAGCCGGTCTCGGCTCGCTGAGGCCAGCAGGGCCATCCCTGCAGGAGGCAGAAAAGATGGGTAACTCTGCCTCCACTCCAAAGGGACTTAAAGCAATGGAAAAGAACAAGCAGACCCACGAAGGACATGCTGAAGTTAGATCCATTCATTCCAGTGGGTCTTCTCTGAGCTGAATACCACCCATAGTCCCAATCCTGTAGCAATGGGAGCGAGTTTGTGTGTATCTATATACATCCACATACAAAAAAAGCCCCAGGCACGAGCCTGGAATAAATGTTAACTGCACACATTTTCAAATTTGGAAATTTACCCGTTTCTGGCTTAGAATATTGTAAGCAGAGAACTTCTGAATCGTGAGCTTCCACTTTAATGACTTCATCCATATATTTTAGCTCGTGTATCCTGTAAGACAACACACACATTTTGATAACTTTTAAGTATTTGGAGACAGTCCTGCCAAGGCTGTTGTTCCTTAGGAGCTTGCAACCCCATTAGATGGCCTGCATATAAATAATACAATTATCGCTGTTGCTGAGAAATCAAAGATGTAGAAACCCACCGCGTGTGACTGGCATACGCAGTGCTGCCTTAGCTACAACTCATCACGCAATCATATGAAAACACAGAATCTGGCAGACGATAGAGAATGAAACAGACCCACCTGAGATTTCCCGCTCTGTCCCCGGAGGCCAAGTGCTGGCCATCAGGGCTGACTTGCATCACACGGACACCAGACTTCACATCAAGGTAGTTGGCATTTTCACCTCTGTCTGGCAAATTTGTTAAATCTTGCAGGTGCTGGATGTTATTTTCCACATATATAATCTTCAGCAAGTTCTTTATAGAGGAAAGAATGTTTTAAGAGATATCTCTCTCTCTCCACAGACACCCATTCTGTTAAAAAGAAGACTCATCAAAAGGAAAGTAATTTGTAACAAACCAGAAGGGAACTACGTCAACAAAACCTCAATTAGTTTTAATTACTAGCATGCCTTCCAGACACTGAGATGTGCAACCTACGCATTGGTATAAATCACTCAGGTTTAATCTGGCATCACATCAAGTCTGAACCAGCCTCTTAATAAGCAATAATGCTTACATTACTATAGATGTTTTTCTGAAAATCCACATGCGTGCCATTTTCCAAGTTCCAAAACCGTATAGTATTGTCCGATGAGCATGTTAGAAAGGACCCTGGGGGTAAACATCCTCTGTGGTCTTCAAACTCAGGATAAACCTAAGATGCATCCACAAAGAGCCAAGGGAAAAAAGAGAAGAATCAAGACACAAAATCCAAGCCATATGATGGACCTAGTTTGTCGAACACCATTAATAATGTGTGGGCTTTAATTATTACTTCCTTAAATTGGAATGGCCCATTTTATTTCATTTTCATCGTATAAGCTACTTCCTGAATTTTTATGAAGAGTGGCACACAGATAAATGAAATAAATAAACGTTATTTTCTTCACATCCTTTTTAGAAAAGAAGCAGCACCATCCACTCACCTCAACATTCCACACAAAGGAGCTGTGGAAAAGGTCAGACCACACTTTCCCCACTTGACGGGTGTCCTTCACATCCCAAATGTACAGACTGTGGTCCTTGTAAACGCAGGAGAGCCAGTGATGGCGGGGGTCAAAGGCCAAGGCAATCGTATCTGAGTAGGTGGCACCTGGCCTTCTTGAAAAGATCGGGGGGGAGGGGGAGGGGGGGAAAACATGCTCCTTGGTTACCACAAAGAACCAAACTGATGAGCTTCATTTTACACACCGATGCTGAGATAAGCTGCAAAGACCTTAAGTGCAAGGGAAGTGGGAACACACACAATCAAAAGAAAGGGGCCACTGGCGATGGGGAACAGTGAAGCTTGATGTGGAGGCAGGGGCAGCAACAGCCTGCTAATGTGTGATGTCTCCCAGCTGCACCTCTCGCTTGCTTCCCACCAGAAACACGAGAGAAGCTGAAAGTCACCAGACAGCAGCATTTTGCCCAAACTGTGCAAGGACGACATGTCCCAGTGCAGTTGGGAATCAATAGCCTAAGCCAGTGGTTTTCCACCAGTGTGCCGTGGCACCCGGGGGTGCCTTGAATGATGGTCAGGGGTGCCGCAGGCAACACTGGCCCAAGTCCCTCTTTCCTTCCCTCCAGTGCCCTCTTGCATCTCTCCCTCCCAAAGGCTGGAGCAGCTGTTTGTTGCTACAAGCTCCCCAGGCTAACGGTGTCTCTGGGGCTGGCCAGGAGCTGAAGTGGCCTCGGAGTAAGCAAGCAAATGGGTGAGGGAGTCCAGCCAGCCAGCCCTTGCTGTTGGGAATGGTCTGACAAGAGGGAGGCCAGGCAGGCAGGCAGGCAGGCAGGCAAGCCCTTTGGCCTTTCTTGTGCTTGCTGCCTGCCTGGAATCCTTTCTGCTATGCAGGCCCAGCGGCACTCACTGTTGGCCCTGCTACCTCCCAAAGGGAGTAAGATGGCCTCACGTTCGCCTTTGGCCAGTCTCTGTTGGGCCAGTCTCTGTTGGGTAGCATGAGGAGGCACCTCTCTTTGGGGCAGGGGGGACAGAGAAGAAGAAGAAGAAGAAGAAGAAGAAGAAGAAGAAGAGGAGGAGGAGGAGGAGTTTGGATTTGATATCCCGCTTTATCCCTACCCAAAGGAGTCTCAAAGCGGCTAACATTCTCCTTTCCCTTCCTCCCCCACAACAAACACTCTGTGAGGTGAGTGGGGCTGAGAGACTTCAGAGAAGTGTGACTGGCCCAAGGTCACCCAGCAGCTGCAGGTGGAGGAGCGGGGAAGCGAACCCGGTTCACCAGATTACGAGTCCACTGCTCTTAACCACTACACCACACTGGCTCTCAGAGACTACAGGCAGTGGCGGCGGCTGCCCTGAGGATCCCAAGGAGAGAGGAGAGGAAGCTAAGGGAACACTCCACAAAGGAGGGTGTTTGAAAAGGGGCAAGGGGCTGCCAGCTCTGCAGGCAAGGGGTGACATAACTGAGCTCCTGAGACTCGGAGTGCATGTCCCCACAGGGGAGTCGCAGAAAGAATGCAGTTGGTCAAGGGAGCCGTGGACACAAAAGGGTTGAAAACCTCTGGCCTAAGCAAATGCACTTGCAGAGCTGCGAGCTTGCTGGGTTAAAACACCACCACTACCTGCGCATTCTTCAGCATCAAAGCATCAGTCTTCTGCCTAAGCACAAGCCGGCACGTTCTCCAGCCCAGCTCCCACGCCTGCTGGGCCCCAAGAGCTTTGTACCTCAGCATTTCTTCTCCAGCGACGTCGATGCCCAGGTGGTGCGGCTTAGGCAAGTCCGAGAGATAATGCAAGTTGTGGGTGTGGAAGATGCGCACGGTTCCATTTGCACAACCGCAGAAAATAAACTCTTCGCTAACGCAAATGCAGTTGGCTAGAGACACCTTGAGAAAGGGAAGGAGGTGTGTGTGGTGAGATCGCAAAGGAGGAGGCTTCTCGTCTTCCACCCACCGCCCCAGAAACAAAAACGGCATTTGTACCTTCAGATCAATCCACTTCTCCAGCACGCGCTTCTCGTTAAACTGGCAGAGGAGGCCAGAATAAGAAATGCAGAACGTGCTACCTGACATTTTGCCCTGCCCACATGCCACGTCACAGAAGATGTTGTTGTGAAGCTCTCCCAGAAGACCAGAGCGACCAACTAGTGGAACGGTCTGTTTAATCTGAAATGACACACCAACTCAAGCTCAACGGTTTAAGCTAGCCTATGTCTTGCACTGAAAACAACAGCAGAAGGACATCAACTACAGTGGTACCTCGGTTTAAGAACAGCCCTATTTACGAAATATTTGGTTTACAAACTATCTGGTTTACGAACTCTGCAAAACTGGAAGTAGTGTCCCAGTTTGCAAACTTTACCTCGGTCTAAGAACAGAAGCCAAATGGTGGAAGGGCACCAGTGGCGGGAGGCCTCATTAGGGAAAGCACGCCTCGGTTTAAGAACGTTTCAGTTTAAGAACGGACTTCTGGAACAGATTAAGTTCGTAAACTGAGGTACCACTTAAATTTTCTCTCTGGGGCTTCATAAAATGCAAATAAAACTTCTCTGCATTCACAGGCAACAGAGTCTCATTTTATTTTATTTCTTCAGCCAAACACAAACCTGATGAAAGTGGTTAATTTACTTCTTTAAATGTCTCAAAACAGCCAGTGAGACACATTTGTTGACTTGGTCGTAAGAGTGAGGATTCAAAAGGATGCTAAAATATAGAATCGAAGGTGCTTGCTTAGAATTCTGGGGGAAATGGGGCCAGTTCGTAGAGTTGCAAAGTAATTTAACTGACCAAGAAGGGTTTCCAACAAACAATGGAAAAACGAATGAACAATAGAAGGGGCTATGGAAGTACCATACAGACGGCTTAACCAGGAAGCCATTTTGAAAAGAACTTCCCGTTTTGCTGTCAGTCACAGGATGCAGACAGGTTTACCTTAAATTCCCTGGATTCATCCAAGAACCAGAACTTCACGTGCCGGTGGCCGACAGTAACAAAGTAGCTGTCCTCTGAGAAGGAGATGGCCATAACCTTTGAGGAGATTTTATTGGAGGCAATGAGTGTGCCTTTCTGCAAAACAGAAGCATGAATACCCACCAATCATTCCAGCACGAGATGCAAATGGCACGAATAGCCCTTGAACAGAACCCATTAAGAGTCTGCATCAATCTTTTCCCAGTGAGAATGTGTGATAGGAATTTTGAGGTCTTAGATATATGGAAATGTTCATAAGTGTACCAACTAAGCATGTACATAGATCAGCACAGGAAGACCGACCTGGAACCATTTTTGATTCCTAAACTGAGCAAATGTTTTCTCTGCAAGGTCAAAGTGGGATACCTCCCCATTGTCTCTTTCCTCACAAATCCTGTCTTAAGGGCACATTTAAGATATGAATAGGGTGTGAGCCTGTGACCTGGCCCAGGAACTAAGTATTTATCATTACAAAAGA
Source organism: Podarcis liolepis (assembly GCF_965112155.1). Lineage (NCBI taxonomy): Eukaryota > Metazoa > Chordata > Lepidosauria > Squamata > Lacertidae > Podarcis > Podarcis liolepis. Next base: position 93,378,219 of record NC_139561.1, on the reverse strand, counting down.
CTGGGCAGGCTCCCCAGGCAATCCAATCAAGTAACCTGCCAGACAGGAGATAAACAACATTCAAATTTCTGTTTTAAGACCACCTTTTCTGTGATGTAGGTACGATGTATCTGGGGGGCGGTCTTAGGTTACACCCCTTCTGTGATGTAAGTATGATGTTTCTGGGGGTGGTCTTGATCTACAGGGTGGGAATTTCAAGAGTCTTTTTAAGACTTTGCACACCATTTTTCTGGGTCCCTCCTCTCTCCTGCGGGTGAGGGGAGCACCCTGTTGCAACAGATCAGTAAAGATCAGGCTTACTGGCTGCTTTGCTTCTCAATATTCTTTTGTTGGCCTCTGTTATTTTCTCCTACCAATAGGGAACCTATGTAAGGACTCTATATGGGCTCTTGGATACCCCATAAGGGAACAAAGGGCAATTTTTGTTTACAACAGAATGTATATTAAAGCACACACCATTGCATTCCTCTCCCCACACCCAGTCTTCACACTGAATAACCTGCACATTCCTGGTCCTTGCCCATCTTCTCCCACTGAGACACCCTAACATGGCCTGATGGGAATTGTAGTCCAAAGAGCCGGGAGGCCCCAGCATCTCAGGTGACATCCCTGCCCTCAAACACAGCAGTGGCTACTTGCTCCTGGACCCCGCCTTACCTTCCAGTCCCACACGTTGACAATCATGTCATGCGGATATCCCACCGAGACCAGGTATTTCATATTGGGGGAAAAGGCCACACACGCCACGCCGTGCTTGTGGCCCTGCAGCTCCGACACCTGGGTTTTCTCTTCGACATCCCACACGCGGACTGCCGGCCTGTGCCCGTTCTGCAGGAGGAAAGGCCAGAAGTGTGGTCACTGGGACCATGGCTAGATAGTGCTCAGCGCACACTGATTCCACCAGGCCACTAGAGAGAGAGGGAGCAGCCAAATCGCAGGGCCTCTCCGTTGGCTCTGTTAAAAGACCAGCTGGATCCGGCCCCTCCCTGCCGCAGAGAGGGTGAGAGAGATGGGACTCCCTTGGCTCTGCTGGAAAATCAGCAACTTCTCTCCACGTTTCCCCATTTCTGCTATTCACTTCAAGGTCTCCGTCACTGAGAGCCGACGCCTGAGCTTGCTTTTTTCTTTCTCCCTCCTATTCTCTTTTCCTTCTGTGTTGTTGACTCTGAGATTGTGAGACTGAGAGGAGGGACCACCTTTCACTGATATTTGCAAGGTGCTCAGGAACTTTGTTTTGCCAACCACCACCAAGGGACTTCCTTGAAGGATGTGCAGAGAGCACTTTTTGCTCACTTGCAGATGGGTTTTTCCGGCCATAAGGTGTGACATGTAGGCCATCTTAAGCTCTTGCACGTCTCTTGATAATTCTCACACGGCCACCGTCCATGCCACTCCACGGTGGGCTCAGAGAAAAGAGAAACGGTTTAGAACCGGGGTTCCCAACGTGGGGCACATGCCCCACAGGGAGGAAATTTGATTTTTAAAGGGGGCGATTCGATGATGAGTTATTAACAGTGATTGGCCCTCCACGTGAATAGGACTTCACTTTTTGAATAATAAGAATTATCTGTCGGGGGCGGGCATCATGATTTTAGAGATGCTACAGGGGGGCACGGCCAAAAAGGGGTTGGGAACCGCTGGTTTAGAACGTCAAAGGGAGCACATTGGAATCATCCAGCGCTAGAACACCACTAGAGGGCATGATTAAGTAACGTTGAAAACACAAGACAAAATATTCCTATGATTTCAATTGGCATTCTAATCCTAAACACTCTCACTTCAGTAGCTTGTGAGGGCCCGTGACTGCTGCATTTAAGATAACACAGGTATCTCCTTTATATTACTTTGCTGTCCCCAGCCAGGGATTCAAAGTGGTACGACCGAGGTGCAGGTCTCTTGCCAAAGGGAGTTCAAGGCATTGCCACAAATTACAAGTGATAAAAGGAGGCTTCAAAAATGCATTAGTATAATTCGCATGTTTAGATCCGTAAGATTTTTTTTTTTAAAAAAAACATACTTTGTACTCCTTGCATAATTTTTAAAGAAAATTCATTCAGGCAAAACTCACCTCACCAGTTGCAATATATTTCCCATCAGGAGAGAAAGATAGAGCACTAACTGTTTTCCTAAAAGTGGGAAGAGAACACCTTTACATTTTATCTCTCCATGAAATGAATTCCAAAGAAACGTCATGTAACTCTGTTACAGGAAAAGCAACAAACATTTATTGCGGCAGAAACCTGTGTGTGGACTAAAGCCCACTTTTCAGAAGCATGGAATGACATTGCTCCAAACGGAATGGGTGCAAGTCCACAAAAGCTTTTGCCACAAACTAGTTGTGAGTCATTATAGAAAGGAATAATAAGAATAATAATTTATTATTTATACCCTGCCCATCTGGCTTGGTTTCCGCAGGAAACAACAAAGAGCTTTAAAGTCATCTGCACATCTTGATGATTCACTAACCGAATGCTTTCTTAAAATTATTATTAGCCCACTTCATTATTATTCATTTAAACCAGTGGTGGGGGACCATTTTTTAAAAAATCATAGCTACCTGCTGGTGTTACTCTAATGGAAGTGACATCAGCTGATGGGCAAGGGGACGGGGTTTGCTTCTGCGCTGGCTGAGAGCTAGCGTGCAGGATTTAACCTTCCACTCATGAACTGATGGGCAGGGGTTAAATCCTGATTAGTTTGGGTGTGCATTCCTGTCAGGAGTAGGAGGAATGTCACACACACTAGAAGCAAAACATGGAGCTAACTGTAAGCCCTTTTACAAACCGCTGCATCCTGGTCTTTAAACCTCTGGTTTTGGGAGGTTCAAAGTGCCGTGCAGAGCTTTTGCAAATAGCTCTGCGCTGCTCTTTAAACCTCCAAAAACTGTAGGTTTGAAGAGAAATGTGCGGCTATCTGCAAAACACCATTCAAACTGCTCCACGTAAAGGTCCAGACAATTGGGGCTTCAAAGCGAAGTATTCTATGATGAGACATCCCTGCCCTCCAGTCAAATTTGGCTCTCCGTTGGTGTGATAAGAATCTGGCCTGCTAGCAAGAAAAGGTTCCCCATTATTTAAAACGATTTACTGATCAAATAAGCACCACAATAATGTTCTGTTCTCTGGGAAATCACTTTCAACAAGCTTCACCCATACTTGGCCAGGAATTCACATGCAAGCAGCAATTTTTTATTTCTTTTTACTATAAACACTCCAATTAGCAAGAGTGATATGAAAACTAATATATACATTACCTAGCAGTATTAAAAATATGCCTCTGTTTATTCTGCCGAGGATTTAAAATCACAACCACACATCTGGAAAGAGAGATCAAAACATTTACATGAGGGAGAATTTCCCAACTCTAAATAGGGGAAAGTGACTAAATTTTACTGCCTGGAAAAATGTACTCAGGGGAGGGAAGCATTCATTTACAAAAACTGTGGTTTATTATCCTGGATTGATCAAATCAACCATAGTGAAAATCAACCACACTTCCTTGTTCAGGCATAATGGCAATAAAAATGGAAGCAAATGCTTCAAGTCACTTTGTCATACCCGAGGAGAGGGAAAGGAGAGCATGCAGGCCTGAGGCTTGTCCAGATTTATTCCCACAGCATGATTTAGTATTATGTGCAAATTAAGCCAGTATGACTGGTCACAAGCTCCCTTCCTCTCTAGCAACACAACAGGAAATAGGATATTTGTGGATGATCATGCAGAAGACAATCAACAAATACCACAACAGTGCCTAACAACATCTGTCTAAGGGTCTAATTGATGGTCCCAGAGATCTCCCCCTGCCCCCCAAAAGACTGGCAAACAAATCCATACTTCCCTTCTAATAGTACAGCTTATTTATAATATTATAATAATAATTTATTATTTATACCCCGCCCATCTGGCTGGGTTTCCCCAGCCACTCTGGGCGACTTCCAACCGAATATTAAAAACAATACAGCCTCAGACATTAAAAACTTCCCTAAACAGGGCCGCCATCAGTTGTCTTTTAAAAGTAAAATATTTGTTTATTGCCTTGACATCTGCTGGGAGTTCCACAGGGCAGGCACCACCACCGAGAAGGCCCTCTGCCTGGTTCCCTGTAACCTCACTTGTCACAGGGAGGGAGCCACCAGAAGGCCCTCGGTGCTGGATCTCAGTGTCTGGGCTGAACGATGGGGATGGAGACGCTCCTTCAGCTATACACTTTGAATTGTGCTCGGAAACGTACTGGGAGCCAATGAAGATCTTTCAGGACCGGTGTTATATGGTCTCAGCGGCCGCTCCCAGTCACCAGTCTAGCTGCCGCATTCTGGATTAATTGCAGTTCATTGCAGTTATTCAAACCACCTGTTTCACTGAGCACCAGGCTCCAAAATATCTAGCTGCACTGACTACAGCAAAGCACCTACCCTGTTGGATAGGCTATCTGCCCCGTGTTTGGGTCACAAGTTAAAGCACTGCTGGTTTGAGTAGTTATTCCCAAGACTTTCTCTAGCATAACCTGTCCAAAGAAAGAAGAAAGAAAACAGTGTCATATGTCCATCCGTAATAATGCCATGATTTCCACGGAACGTGAATGCAAGTGGAGAAGTCATGTCCGCAGCCCAGTGACCCAGGAAGGAACTTTCCCTCGGCCTTTGCTCCTCTAGGAGAGTTATCATTTTTCAGAAACTCAGCCTGAGGCTTTTCTCAGATGCTGATTCCATCAGTCACTATGGAAACTTTCAAGTCCCAACTTTAGAATAAGAATGTGACTGAATGCCAGTTGCTGGAGAGCAAAAGGAGGGGGAAGCTGTCACATTCACACCCTGCTTGGGGTGTCCCAGAAGCCTCTACTTGGTCACTAGTATAAAGTGGATGTTGAACTAAGTGGATCTGATGTTCTTAGTGATGTGATAAGTTTGGACTACAGAATTTCTGCTGCTCACGACGCAGTAGCCTTCATGGCAGCCCTAAAGCATAGTAGGTGCACCCCAATACTTACTTTTCACCAGCTTTTAACTGGAATTCCCTCCTTCCTTCCAGCACAGTCGTACCTTGGTTGCCGAACGCCTTGGTACTCATACGTTTTGGCTCCTGAACACAGCAAACCCGTAATTGAGTTTTCCAGTTTGCAAACGTTCTTTGGAGCCCAAACGTCCGAAGCGGCTTCCGATTGAGTGCAGGAAGCTCCTGCAGCCAATCGGAAGCCGCGCCTTGGTTTTTGGACATTTTCTGAAGTCAAACGGACTTCCAGAACCGATTCCGTTCGAGAACCAAGGGGCGACTGTATTGATATGCTGCTTTTCTGACAAAATAATGGCACATCAAAGTGGCTTCCAGGCCATTTAACCCCACCCACCCCTCTCTCTCGCTCAACAGTACATTCCCCTCCCAATTTAAAACATATTGCCAAATCATAAAACATTGCTCATTGTTGTGGAAACTTGACAGATAAAGTACTATTTTAGAAATGTTTCCCCCGCTTTCCTTTCACGGGAAGAACTCAAAGCACCTAATATAATTGATGTCAAAGATTTTTAAAATAACAAGTTTGTGAAAATATTGAGCAGACTTGGCAGCTCAGCTTCCCACATGGGTCTCTTTAAAAAGAACAGGTCAAGAACACTAGGCAGCAGAAATTATATAGCAATTGTAAACACTATATAATTTTATAGTCACAGAGGTGCGTCTTTATGCTGGCTCTTGACACTTGTTGTGTACAATTTTACAACCCACCTTCCTTTTGTGGCTGCATATATTGTTTTACACCCTTTTTAATATTGTGCTTTAACATTGTAACCCGCTTTGGGGCAAAGGGCAGGTAATTAATAATAATAATATCCTGCCTTTCCACCAAAAAGTGCAGCTCACAATAAAAAGCAAGTGCCTGATATAATGTATGTAACACACAAATGTGTCACATGACACATGCACCAAACACAACCCCAGGCAAGAGCCCTCAAATACAGAGCCAAGGAGCTGTAGCGGCAGCCCCACACCCAGAAAAAATATATTTGCCGCAAGAGCAACATTCTTTGTTTAAAAATTACTGCTAAAATAAAATTAATTACTGTAATGTACTGTCAATTTAGTTGTGAATGCTTTAACTTCATTGATGGAATGCTCCATGCAATTTAAAGTTCATAAGCCAGTGCTTTCTTTCTTAAAAAATGTTTAGGGGGTACTCTCATTTCCTACTCATACTGAAATACTGCCCCCCAATGAGGCCAAACTTGGATTCACAAAATGTTTAGGGGTATGCGTCCAGGGTTTGATGAGGCCCTCAGCTTCTGAAGGTAATGGGGCCCTTTATATGTCCAGCTGTCCTTTGTCCACAGCAAATGGTCGCTGTTTTTTGTGTTGAATATATGGTATTTAAAAGGGACGTGGGTGGCGCTGTGGGTTAAACCACAGAGCCTAGGACTTGCTGATCAGAAGGTCAGCGGTTCGAATCCCTGCGATGGGGTGAGTTCCCGTTGTTCGGTCCCTGCTCCTGCCCACCTGGCAGTTCAAAAGCACATATAAGTGCAAGTAGATAAATAGGTACTGCTCCGGCGGGAAGGTAAACGGCATTTCCGTGCGCTGCTCTGGTTTGCCAGAAGCGGCTCAGTCATGCTGGCCACATGACCCGGAAGCTGTATGCCGGCTCCCTCGGCTAATAAAGCAAGATGAGTGCGGCAACCCCAGAGTCGGACACGACTGGACCTAATGGTCAGGGGTCCCTTTACATTTATATGGTATTTATGGTAAGTTATGGACCTCATAGGTATCTCAAGCCATTTGCACATGTTGCCGTGCAACCAGTCCATGCAGAGTGTTGGCACCCTATATATAGAAAGGAGCAAACCAGAGATATTTTAGGGAGCAGGCTAGCAGATGGGGCCCATGACTTACACCACAGGAGCTTACACAACACAAAACACTGTTGCTGTTTGTAGGTTTTCTTTTATTTGTACCTCCAGTTTTTCCCCCTTTAAATTTTTCAGGGGCCCCCAAGAGAGTGGGGCCCTAAGCTAGAGCTTGTTTAGCTTACACTGTACGTAAATCCAGCACTGCTTGTGTCCCCCCCGAAAAAAAGCACTGACATCAGCCAATCACGCACCAGAAGCAGTACGTCTATACACTATAAACATAACTTGAGTTATGCACTATAATAAATGGACTAAATGCATAGCTGTCAACGTTTCCCTTTTTTAAGGGAAATTCCCTTATTCCCAATGGGATTCCTCGCAAGAAAAGGGAAAAGTTGACAGCTATGACTAAATGTTTTAACATAGCCCGAGATTCTTAACCCTGATTTAAATTCACTTCGTTACTAACCTATTTCAAATGCTTCGATTACCGCATAAACCCCTTAAGCCCGCCCACCGATGTAGCCCCGCCCATACCCCCACCAAGCCCCGCCCCCGAGCGTTCTTCTCTCCCGCCTCTCGCCGGCGTTCGAAGGCAGCCGCCTTTGGCCCCGCCCACAGCCCCAAGCTCCGCCCCCGAGCGTTCTCTCCCGCCTCTCGCCGGCGTTCGAAGGCAGCCGCCTTTGGCCCCGCCCACAGCCCCAAGCTCCGCCCCCGAGCGTTCTTCTCTCTCGCCGGCGCTCGAAAGGCAGCCGCCTTTGGCCCCGCCCACCGGTCCCTTGGCCCCGCCCACAGCCCCAAGCTCCGCCCCCGAGCGTTCTTCTCTCCCGCCTCTCGCCGGCGTTCGAAGGCAGCCGCTTTGGCCCCGCCCACCGGCCCCTTGGCCCCGCCCCTCACCGCCTCCTCCGGCCCCTGGAGTTTCGACCGGCGCCTCAGGCTCAGGAGCGGCGGCGAGTCCGCGCCGGAGGCCAAGGGTCGCGCGTAAAAACCTCCTCCTCCTCCTCCTCCGCCGCCGGCCATTTCCCGCTGGCTTGGGAGCTCCTGTCCGAGCCCCGCCGCGGCCTCTCTTTTCTCCGCCGCCGCCTCCTCAGGCGTAACCGTCCCAAACAGCGCGCGGAAAACCGCCTCTGCCCTGCTATTGGGCGGATATCCCGTCAGTCACGCCTGAATGCAGCCAATGAGGAGGGCGAGGCGTGTCCGCAACAACCGCCTTTCCCCGCCGGGTGCGGCTGAGCCAATGAGGCGGCGCCGTCCCGCCCTCGCGGCTCTCCCAGTTCGCGGGTTCGAATCTCAGCTAGCAACGACGCATGTTAATTTAATTAAAAATTTAAAATCTCATTTCCCCCTCATCTGAGACGCCTAATCTATTCGTTCGGCGGAATTGGCACTGCTATAGGTGCCACATAATGCCCTTTTTGTGTTTGTAACAACTAGCCGCGCCTACACTTTGGAACTCCCCGCCTCTTGACATCACTGGTCTCTTTGGGGCGCCTGCGAAAAGCATTCCTGTTTAGACAAGCCTCCCCAAATGCGCAGAAAGCCAATGCAAACTTTAATCCGTTTAAAAGCATTTTGACTTTTATATGCTTTAAAGCAGGGTTGTAAATTTTTCTTTATTACACCGACTTCTGCAAACTGCTTTGAGGTTTGTTTGTTTGTTTGTTTGTTTGTTTTCCAATCGAGCAGTGTGTAAATTTCGGGAGAATAATAATAATAATATATTAATTGTACCCCGCCCATCTGGCTGGGTTTCCCCAGCGACTCTGGGCGGCTTTCAACAAAGATGAAAAATACATTAAAATGTCACACATTAAAAACTTCCCTGCCTTCAGGGGAAAAGGGCGGCCTTCAGATGTCTTCTAAATGTTAGGTAGTTGTTTATCTCTTTGACATCTGATGGGATGAAACAGATCCGGCGAACAAGCGGCAAATTGCTCACCCGCCCATAAAAGAACTCGCCTGTTCACAGTGCAAGTTTAGAAATTAGAATTCAAAAAGAAAGGAAGAAATGTGTCTACTCAGAAGTAACTTCCACTGAGATCAGCGGGGCTTGCTCCCAGCTGACAGCCCCACGGAACTCAACAGGAATCACTTCTCAGTAGGAAAAAAACCTCTTTTTTGCTTTATAAAGTGTGTGCATGCGCGAGCGCACGTGTGCATTACTCTGCATTTCATGACGTTGCCTCCTGGGACTGTAATGGATCCGAGTCACGCGTGGTTTCCAGTTTCCGGGTTGCCTTTGGACGCCCAAACAAATCGGAATTACAGAATCGGATCATGGGATTGTAGAGCTGGAAAAGGTGCAGAGGGTCATCTGGTCCAACCCTCTGCAAAAATACCCGAGCAGCGGTCTTTCTACCTTACCCCCCCCCCAAAAAAAAACCAGGAGTTCTTTCTCTAACGCAGGACCATGTACCAGTTTACAAACTTTGAAAACGTTGGCAAACTTCTCAGAACCGCTTTCTGCAACTCAGACAAAGAGAGAGAAGCATAGGAAAGTGATAGGCAGAAAGGGCACGTGGAGTGAAGAGAATTAAAAGTGAATCCCATGTTTCCGGTTAAGGGAAGTTTTTAATGTTTGATGTATTTTAAATATTTTGTTGGAAGCCGCTCAGAGTGGCTGGGAAAACAAAGCCAAATGTGCGAGGTATAAATAATAATAATTATTATTATTATTAATTTCCCCACACGAAATAAAATCCCAAGTGGGGGGAAAAAAGCCCTCCTCTCTTGGCTTCTTGGACTCTCAACCTGTGGGACCCCAGATGTGGTTGAACTACAACTCCCATCACCCCTAGCTAGCAAGGCCAGAACTGAGGCATGATGGGAGTTGTAGTCCAACAACATGTGCCCAGGTTGAGAGCCACTGATTGGTTGAGAGCCTGCCATTGGCGTGGCCCACCGTTTCCCTATCTCTACCGTCTCACCCGCGTTGCCCCCACCCGCAGGGCCTCTGCTTTATTCCTATCTCTACGTTCCCACTCCGGGCGCGATTCCCCCGGATGCCGGCTTCCCGGGCCCCGGACGCGCGTGCGCGAGGGCGGGGTCTACGGGTCGGGAGGAGGGACCTGAAGGAGGGAGGCGCTGAGGCCGCGACGTCAACAACCGCCGGGCGCTTCTTCTTCTCCACAGGTGCTGCCGAGGCCGCGTGAGGGAAGCGCGGAGAGAGACGAGGAGGCGGCGTTGTCGTCGTCGGCCATGACCAAGTACTGCCGGGCGCCCAACTGCTGCAACTCGGCCAGGGAGCCGCGGACCGACAACCGGCGCCTCAGTTTCTACAAGTCAGTCAACTTTTGGGGGGAGGGGGGGAAGGGGGAGTTGGGGGGAGGGGCGTGACGTCACCGGGGAAAACAAGAACGCGGGGGGTTGTGACGTCGCGGGGCAGTGTTGTGACGACACGGGGGGGGGAGAAACGGGGCGCGCGCGCAGCCAGTGCCGGATTTATTTGTCCCCCCCGCCCCACCCCACCCAAATTATGAGTCTTTGTAAATTGTGTTTCTCAATGAAGTTTTTATTATTATTATTATTATTATTATTATTACTATTACTATTACTATTTCATTGCCAAATGCTAATGCGTTTGCATAATTCAGTTTGTTAGGAATTAAAAAAAAATCATTTTAAGTTAGAGCTTAATAATAATTTCGCTATTAATATACTACTTCTTAATTGTGTTTCACTATTAATAGACTTAATTGTATTTCAGTTCAACAGTTACTTTGGTAAAATGCATATTTTGTGATGTGCCAATGGCTTGAGATACCTATGAAGTCCATAAATTACCATATACAGTGGTACCTCAGGTTATATACGCTTCAGGTTACAGACTCCACTAATCCAGAAATAGTACCTTGGGTTAAGAACTTGGCTTCAGGATGAGAACAGAAATCATGTTCCGGCAACAGCGGGAGGCCCCATTAGCTAAAGTGGTACCTCAGGTTAAAAACAGTTTCAGGTTAAGAATGGACCTCCAGAATGAGTTCTTAACCCGAGGTACAGCTGTATTGCAACTGGGACACAACGGGGCCATTGCAAAATCTGCAGCAGATGCAACAGCGTTTGAGGCAACTGCGTGCAAAGTTTTGTGGGAATAAACAGGGTGGGCTCCTGAGAGAGCCTGTTTACTAATTAAGCACATTTCCAAGCTGCTTAATATTTTAAAATCTCAAAACCATTTTCCACCTCCGGAACGAATTAAGTACTTAACCCGAGGTACCACTGTATAGCGTATATTCAACACAAAAAACAGCAGCAATTTGTTGTGGACAAAGGACAGCTGGACATGTAAAGGACCCCATTTCCTTCAGGAGCTGATGGCCGCATTAAACCTCAATCTGGCCCTGCCTGCACGTGGGGAAGCCAAGGAAGTGGGGAGGGCACCCCCCTAAAGGTGTGGGTGGTGGTGGTGGGGATAGGGGGACCCCCCCGGTTGTGGGTGCTTTAAATCGGGCAACTTTCCCGAACCCAGGAGCCACACGTTTGGGGTCCCATTTCTTAATCTTTCTCCATATATTTTAGTTGGTGCCCCTGTTTCCACCCGCCCTGGATCAGGCCATGAGCCATTGGTGGGTTCCAGCCCACCAGTTGAAGACCAGTGCTTCAAATCATCATCATCATCATCATCATCATCATCATCATTATTTTGTTAATTGTATCCCGCCTATCTAACCGGGTTGCCCCAGCGCTCTGTGCAGCTACCAACATACATATAAAAACATTGCATATTAAAAAGCTTCTCTCTACAGGGCTGCCTTCAGGTGTCTTCTAATGTTTATATGGTTGCTCACCTCCTTAACATCTGATAAGAGGGTGTTCCACCATGCATCGAACTCCCGGCTGTAGCCTAGATACTTTGCTGTCTTGTTTGCATGACATCACGTTAAGCCCGCCTTTGCCAACCAGGTGCCAGCCTCAGGTGTTTTGGACTACAACCCCATTAGGAATTGTAGCCCAAAATTGCGTGGGGGGCGTCGCAGGCACCAGGTTGGTGTAACTGGCTTAACTCAGGCCTGCCAAGCTCAACATGTCAACACCGTATTATAATTTGTTTTTAAGACTGTGGTCCTTGGAAGGAAGGACGTCCCAGTACTTTTCCTCGAATTTCACTTCCTAGTAAGCAGTGTCCACAACTTCCACCACATGGGTTTTATTTATTTTCACCCAACCTGAGGAAGCCAGAAAGAGGAACCAGAATATGTGGTTATGCTTTGTAACACGGTCATGTTGCATACATCTCAAGCTGCTTTGGTTGCCCGTTTTTGCAGAAACACAAGATATCAGTACATTATTATTTAGTCTTTCATTTCTAGAGCTTCAGATACGGAATGTTAACCTTGGGGGTTGGCTCTTGAATGGATAGTGAGGAGCCCCCCCCCCTCCTTCTCAAAGGATTCTTTCAGGCAGCCTCCAGATTGCTTCACCCTCCTGTTATCTTCCTTCTTCTTAAATCCTGAATAGCTGCGTTTCTAAAGCCACTCAGTAGTTGCTAAGGCTACTTAATTCACTCTCTCCTTGATAATAGGAGACAAGCCAAACTAGATCAGACGTTGGTGATGGGTGGGGTGCTTGTTGCTTTTTGCATTTCTTTTGGAAGTGCAGGGTGGGACTAAATATGGACATTAGCCCTGGGGGAAGAATAGTTTAATCATCCTCTCTCTGCCCCCGCCTTGCTATTTTCCCAGTGTAAATCTTCCTCCCACCTCTTTTTTTCCAGTGGGACTATTGTAAGGGGGGAATTTACCTTGCTGGAAGCAGGGCAGGGTCAGGAAAGGAGTATCCTTCCCCCCCCCCAGCACTAAGGCTGTGTACATACCTACGCCTTTAAAGTACATTGAGAGAACATTCTTTCCCCCAAAGAATTCTGGGCATTGTAGAGTGTTATGGGTTGCTGAGAACTGTAACTCTGTGAGGGGTGAATTGCAGCGCACAGAATTTTTTTGAGGTGAAAGTATGTGTTTTGAGTGTTCTCTCAAGGTATAGTGTGTGCAGGGCCTATGATTCCGATCTGATTCACACTTGCGCACCCTGTGGCTGCTTTATAAATAAAAAGCAAAGAGATTGGATATTCAGTCACTCAGCTTGTCTCATTTGACTGTTAAGGTGTGCATGTCTCCCTTGTAAAATGAGGGTGTCCCACATCGTACTATGTATGTGTTTGACAAAAGGGTGGCCAGGTGTGTCAGTATATTTGTTTATTTGGCACCAGCCATGCACGTGCTGCCTTAAAAAGAACAAAAGGCAGCAGGCAGAGGCTGGCCCATAAGGGCAAGTATGGTTTTGCCCCACCAACCTTAGTCTGCCCTCAGCCAGCCAGCTATCATCTGCCTGTCTTCTAGCTTAAATCCAAGCCATCGAGTGGCACTGCTTTGCCAACTGCATCTTCTTTAGTCTCAGCATTGTCCTTGTAAAACTCAGCAGGGAGGAATCAAAGAGTTGGAAGAGACCACAAGGGCCATCGAGTCCACCCCCCTGCCAAGCAGGAAACACCATCAGAGCACTCCTGACATATGGTTGTCAAGCCTCTGCTTAAAGACCTCCAAAGCAGGAGACTCCACCACACTCCTTGGCAGCAAATTCCACTGTCAAACAGCTCTTACTGTCAGGAAGTTCTTCCTAATGTTTAGGTGGAATCTTCTTTCTTGTAGTTTGGATCCATTGCTCCGTGTCCGCTTCTCTGGAGCAGCAGAAAACAACCCTCTCCCTCCTCTATGTGACATCCTTTTATATATTTGAACATGGCTATCATATCACCCCTTAACCTCTCCTCTTCCAGGCTTCTCCAGGAGGATGGGGGCAAAACCAGAATTTTTTAGTTCTGCCTCTGCTTGCCTTCTGTCCGGGTAGACACCAGACACCCCTGGCGAAAGGACAGGTCCCTTCCCAAAAGACTTACACGCTAGAGAAGAAATTAGGGAGACCACAGGTGACCTGGAGGGGAATGGAGGCCTGGGCCAAACAGGGGAGGAACATGCATTTATTTCAGCTACAGGTGTGTAGACTTTGGCATTTATTCACTCCTCCACACAGGTTTCCTCTGCACAATCCCGAACGTCTCCAGCAATGGCTCTCCCAGATGAACCAGGAAAAGTGGGTCCCGACGAAACACCAGCACTTGTGCAGCGAGCACTTTGCCCCGTCCTGTTTTGAATACCGGTGGGGGGCGCGCTTCCTGAAGCCTGACGCTGTTCCCACCATCTTTCAGACCTCAGAAGGCTCGCTGGTGAGTGGTTGGTCACCTGCCAAGAAAGTATATTGGAGAATTGCCATTTTCCCAGCTGATGTTTTTGCTGGGTGGTGTATCAGTAGCTTAAGAACATACCAGAGGAGCAGGGGTCCTCTGGCCAAAAGCTGTGCCCATGTTTGCCTCTGGATATGTCTGCCTCTGGCACATGCCCCCCCCCCCCCCAGGAGGCTACTCCTTAAGCAACATGGCGCCTGGGCTGAAAAAGGTTCCTCAGCCCTAACATAGCATTCAAATAAAATCTGTTTGGAATTGGAGGCTTTTCTGTAGTAGATGCTCAGGTTGGGATACAGCAGTGAAAGAAAAAAGTGAGTTGGTAGCCGAAGAGTGTTTTTTTTCAATTGTATTTCATAAAATGTATACACTGCTTGATTGTAAAAGGGGGGGGATCCTCAAAGCAGTTTACAAAAAATGTATTGAAATTAACGAAAAGAATGTAAGATTTTCAAAGAGTTGAAACTAAAAACAGATTAAAACTTGCACCGGCTTTCTAAACATCTGGGTAGGCTTGTCTAAGCACAAATGTTTCTAGCAAGGGAAAGTGCCAGCCTGATATCAATGGGTGTTAAGTCATTTTGGTTGTGCGCTCAAATTTAGCAGCCGACAAACCCACAGCGGATGGCTGGTTAAATTTCAGAGTGGGCCTGGTCATGTTATTATCCCATGTTAAATCTCTCCACCTTTGTGTTTGGGAGATTCACTTGCTGATGACAGAAGTTCAGTCTACTGGATCCTTGCATGCCTCTTTGCTCTCACAAACTGTTTACGCTGATAGCACTAGTTAGATGCAGCCTGCTTTCTAGAACTGCCCCCCCCCCTTGGTGGCTGCTATATATATATCTCAGCTGCGCAGCATCTTGGACTTGGATCCGAGAGCAAACAAACCTTTGCCATGTGATTTGTAACACAGAATAATAAACACCACAGAGTATTGGGTTAAGAGGTGGATTTGTGTATGTTCCACTGCTGGGAGCATGTTTTGAGGGTAATAACCGCTGTGTGCACACAGCAAAGCAGTTAATGCCACATGTCCTAAAACACTGGACTATGTCAGGGGAAGATCAAAGGCTGGCTGAAGAGGGACCAAAGCCCTGAGTGTAGAATGATGCCCTGATCTTTTCCTTCGTTACTCAGGTTCTGCGCTCCACATGCTGCAGCATTGTAGAAATGTCCGCATTTATTTGAAACACTTTTACCTGGCTCTTTGTGAGATGAGTGATGGACAAAACGGTCCCTGCCCCACAGGCTTACAATCTTAATAACGGGACACAAAATGGAAAAGAGCTAGGGTAGGGAAGCGAAGAGGCATTGGTTCTTAAGTTTACGCAGTTCTTATAAATGACCAGCTTAAATATAAAATGGCTGAGGGAGAGGAGCAGAGCTAGCTGAGTGGCGCTGCTTTCTCATCTCTTCCTGTGCTGCAGACTGATGGAATGTTTTGGTCTCTCTCCCCTGTCCCCGTCCCCCCCCCCCCATTCCTCTGTGGGCTCCTGTAATGGGTGACCTGGAGTAAGAGTCCTAAAACTGGAGAGGAGGAGTATCATCTGGCTGATAATGCTTAGCCTCTAAATAGTGCTCTTTCAGTGCTTAAGGTACACATTTTCAGCTATCCCTAATGAAAACCTCTGCAACATATGAGCATTATTGTCAAGGCCTTACTGACTATCTAGAAGAAAGGCAAAGCCATCTCCCAGGTGTCAGTTGGATGTCTTGCTTTCTGAAGCACCATATGACAGGCGGGCACCAGCTCTGTCCCATGTGGTCATGCTGCCCTTAGAGGCAAAAACACAGTGTGAATTTGGCTGGGAAGGAGGTGGTGGCAGTGGTGGCAAACTCGTCTCCTGGCAAACAAAGGCCAGACAAAACCCATGGATTCCTGGTCACTGTCCTCAAACAATATGGGATTACTTGGGCTGCAGGTACACCACATATTTAAAGCACGTTATCTGCGCCAAAGAATCCTGGGAAATGTAGTTTATCCCTCACAGTTTACTACTCCCAGCCCCTGTAACAGACCACAGTGCCCAGGATTCTTTGGGAGAAGTCGTGTGCTCTAAATGTACGATGTATAAGAATGGATTGGCTGCCTGCTGGGTTTGTAGCTCTGGTGGCATTTGGACTGGGCGCTTCTCAGCTCACACCGAAGTTCTCCACCCCCCTCTGGCATTGTAGCAGTGCAGCAATCCAGCAGCCTAGATGTGGTCGGGAATGGTCTGCTAGCAGCAGAGGAAAGGCTGGGAGACCCCCCTCCATTGGCTCTTTATCACCGTAACCTACCCCTGGGTAAAGGGCAGATAAGAAATTGCATGAATAAGTCGCCCTTTGGTTCCTCAGAAACCATTCTATTCAGGGCATGAGGCGTTGATGTAGCTTTATGTAGAGCTAGTGCAGGCTTCCTCAAACTCGGCCCTCCAGCTGTGTGGGGACTACAACTCCCATCATCCCATCAGGGATGATGGGAATTGTAGTCCCCAAACAGCTGAAGGGCTGAGTTTGGGGATGCCTGAGCTGGTCCTTGAATTTCCAAAGAACATAAGAGCCTTCTGGATCAGGCCGATGGCCCCTGTAGCCCAGCACCCTGTTCTCACAGTGGCCAACCAAATGCAAGCAGGATTTCCAGCACAAGAGAACTTTCCCCTCCTGTTGTTTCCAGCAACTGATATTCAGAAGCATTGCTGCCTCCCAGCTGTGGTGGCACAGCAGAGCCATAATGGCTAGTAGCCAGAACTAGGCCTGTCCTCCTCCATCAATCTTCTCTTGAAGCCGTCCGCGTTGGTTGCAGTGCTCGTCTGTTGCATCAGAGAGTCTTGTGGTACCTTCAGGCCCAGCACATTGGGTTTTTGTTGTTGTTTTTGTTGTTTGTCTTGCGTCGGTCTTATGCCGCAATAAATCTGTTTAGTCTATTTTAAGGCACCACAAGACTTTTTGTGGTTAGTGCTTGAATGTGCTTCTTCCCCTGTTCTCTCATCTCTTTTTCAATCTGTATCTTGCCTCTTAGACTAAACCTGTGAGCAAAGGCTGTGGGGTGTTCTTGCCATCTTTGCACAGCTCATAGGAAATATCAGGCACTGGGGAAGTGTAGCAGGAACCCCCCCCCCCCGTCATTCAGTTTGTACAAACTTCACACACACTCACACTCACACACTACATACACTACGCTTCTGTTATGAATCCATAGAAAAATCAACCATACATCGGATTTGCACTGTTCCACTTTTATTTTACTCCATGAAGGAAGGACTACAAAATGGGGAAGGTTTGATACAGGGCAGCCATAATCCCTTGAGCATCCCAGCACATCCACAGGAGCCCTGCCCAGTCGCTATGCCAACCCTGATGGTCTCAGACAGAAGACCATCAACAACACAACGGACTGCATACATGAGGACTATAACAAAAGAACAGTGATTGGATTCCCGCTCAGGGGGCAGGAAACTGTGACTACCTTTTGTCTCCTGAAAAGGACTCATGGGGAGGGGGAAAAGGGAACCAGCCAGGTGACAGGACACTCAGGTTACCACCACCACCCCTCCCTCAACCCCTCCTTTCTGTGATGTAGGTATGATGTTTCTGGGGGTGGTCTTGATCTACAGGGTGGCAATTTCAAAAGTTTTTATAAGGTCTTGCACACCATCTTTCTGGGTCCCTCCTCTCTCCTGCAGGTGAGGGGAACACCCTGTTGCAACAATTCAATAAAGGCCAAGCCTACAGGCTGCTGATTTGCTCCAATTTACTCTGGTTGGTGTCTTTACTTTTTGTCCAAGGGAGCCCTCAGATTTTTCCGGTAACAGAAGGAACGCAATGTGGGGTTCAGGGCCTCCTCTTGTCTCGCTCACCTTGTGTGGGAATCGGTAGCCCTGCACACCTCCCTCCCTTCCCTTCCCTTCCCTTCCCTCCCCCTCCCCTTTTTATGAAGATTACCCGCTCTGGGATGCCACAGCTAATTCTCCCCTGGTCTCCTTGCAGGCCCAAATAAGACTAATTCAGCCAGCTAGCCCTGGTGATCATCTAATGTTTATTGGATGGATTTCCCCCCTAAATTGATTTTTGAATTCTGAATTTATTGTTATTCATGTTTTATACTGTATTTTATGCTGTTTTTGTTGCATCAATTAAGTGTTTTAAATTTGTTGTTAGCGGCCCTGAGCCTGTTTTTTTGAACCGGGAAGGGCAGGGTATAAATAAAAATTTATAATTATTATTATTTATTATCTTGCAAGGACAGCTGCTCATTTGTCTGCTTTCTCTTTTGCAGAAGAGGGAAAGCCCGGCCAGGCCTTCCTCCGATGTCCCAGCTAAGAAGCTCATCATTGAATGCCAAGGAGAGAGGAGCATGCCGGGACCCCAAGCCATAAGCCACCCTGAGCCCAACGCCCTGGAAACGCTTGCCATCGCCATTGACCCCAGCGTGGCAGCTGCCCCGATCTACGTGGAGACCCAGTCCTCCGCCTCAGACTTCCCTGCCCTCTCAGGGCCCTTGGTCGGGGCTGTGAACCTGCTGCCTTTGGTCCAAATCGTGGAGCCCCTCAAGGCTGTGACGCTGACTGTGTCTTCCCCGGTTGATGCCAGCCAGCCTCTCCCAGACCGGGTGGAGCAACAGGTGGTTGACTTCTTGGCCTCGCTGCCGCCGGCGACCCTAGAAGCTACGCCGGGCTTGTCCAGGGGGGCCTCTGAGCCCTTTTGTGCAGAGGTGGCCGTGCCCTGTGAGGTGGTGGCGAGTGCCAACCAGCCGCCGCTCCAGGCCCTGATGGCCGACCCAGCCATGGCTCCGGAGCAAGGGGCGCTCATCATCGAGAATGTCTCCATCGAGCCGTTTCTGGAGACTGACCCCTCCGCCGCCGCCGTCCTGCGCTCCCTGCAGGAGCCGCCCGCCGAGGTGGTGGCGTACTTCGAGACCATCCCGACGGCGCCCATCACGGCCGCCGCCGCTTCCGGCGTGACCCCCCCAGAGACGGTGCTGTCCTCCGCCCTGAGCCTCCCCATTGTCTCCACCGTCCCCATCGTCTCCAACCAGGCGCCTCCGAAGGTCCCCCCGGCGGAAGAGGAGAAGCTGGAGGAGCTGAGCTCGGCCGAGTCCTTGGAGGAGCAGCTGGAGGAGCACCGCTATCACAAGCACGAGGGGGCGACCTCGGAGCTCGTGGAGGTGGTGATGGGCCTTCAGAAGAAGGTGAAGGTTCTCCAGCAGAGGCACCGCCGGCACTGCGCCAAGCTGGAGGCCATGGAAGGGGTGGTGGAGCAGCTGCGGAAGGAGAACCTGGTGTCCGAGGAGAAGCTGAAGCTGCTGGAAATGGTAAGCTGGCTTTGCAGGGCGGCTGGTCTCCTTGGGCTGCAGGAGAGAGGCAAGCCCGGGTCGGAGATCAGGTCCGCCGGGATTTCTCAGCTTCTGCGTTTTCCTCTTTAAGCATGAAGCTTCTAGGCCTCATGAGTACAGGGGGCAGTTGGGAATATATATAAAAGGGAAGAACCTGGAAATAATCGAGGAAGGTAAGTAATGGGTTTTGTGGCAGGGGGTTCTTTTTAAAACACACACACATAAGTTTTCCAATTTAATAATAATAATAATAATAAAATTATTTATACCCCGCCCATCTGGCTGAGTTTCCCCAGCCACTCTGGGCAACTCCCAATAGAATATTAAAAACACAATAAATACATCAAACATCAACAACTTCCTTATACAGGGTTGCCTTCTGATGTCTTCTAAAGGTTGCATAATCATTTCCTTGACATCTGGTGGGAGGGCGTTCCACAGGGCTGGCGCCACCACCGAGAAGGCCCTCTGCCTGGTTCCCTGTAACCTCACTTCTCGCAGGGAGGGAACTGCCAGAAGGCCCTCAGGGCTGGACCTTATTGTCCGAGCTGAATGATGGGGGTGGAGACACTCCTTCAGGTATACAGGACCGAGGCCGTTTAATCCAATAAAGGCCACATTAAAAACATTCCGAATTATAGAATAATAAAACATTCCAAATATTAAGCCAAATCATAAATCTTTGTTTCACTTCCTACGCTCTGAGGCTGGAGGATTGCCAGCACCTCACATTTGCGCTGCTTTCTTAATTAGTCCATGCGGTTCTTATAAATCAATCCGATGTTAATCCTTTGTTCGTTTTCACAGCCTCTGAGTTCGTCCCGCAAGCGAGTTATATCAAAACAGTATGTTTCTGTGTGGGTGTTTCTTTTCTTCCATGTCTTTCACTTTCACTTCTCCATGCCTGTATTATCCAATACGACACGTCCCAAAATGGAGGAAATCTGGCTTTCTGCCCATTGTTCCAGGCATAAGTCCAAACCTCTTTGTTTCATCTCATACCAGAACAGATAAGCCTGTACTTTGGCTAGAAGCCTCAATTCCTATCTTCCGCTCTTAACAGTCCATCAAAATTAATTGCAGATTCATATATCTTTTCCACACAGTTAATAATTAGATCAAAATTATATCAGTATCACAGTACAGTACCATCTCGCTTGTGTACATAATCAATTGGTAATAATAATAATAATAATAATAATAATAATAATAATAATAATAATAATAATAATTTATTCCCTGGGCAGAGCCGGGCTCAGGGTGGCTAACATCAATAAAATTTCAGTAAAAGCATAATAAGGAAAAAAAGAAAAAGAAAAAAAAATTTAAAATACAGGTTAAAATGCAATTTAAAATGAAGCCTCATTTTAAAAGTCAAACTTTCAGACTTTCCAGGGGGATTTGCCAAGTTAAGTACCAAATACGCAATATATCAAAAAGAAACAAAGGAGGCTCACCCCCTCTTCCCGTTCCGACATACCAGTACCATAATAAAGATAGTCTCTCTTCCATGGGTTTTGGTGGGGGGTTCTTTCCTTGGTGAGGGCATGTGTTGAATGGTCCTCCTGTTCCCCTGCCCAACCTTGAGCTAAAGGTTCTGCAGCTGTTATCCACGATAGAGCCTCCAGTTTCAGGGGCAGTCTAGCTCACAGTCGCATCCAGAAGCAAGATGGCGGACGAGACGAAGCCCCTTTGGCCTGCTCCAGCAAAACCACCCTTGCATTTTTAGCAAGGTCTGCCCGTTTCGCTTAAACATCTTAAACATGTTGCCTAGTCTTGGCTTGTACATTCATTTCAACAACTTACAGGCCACGTAATTGCAGAGGGTTGGACTAGATGACCCTCTGGAGCCCTTCCAGGTCTACAGTTCTGTAATTCTATGAACCATAGCTCCACAGTAGAGCATCTGCTTTGCATGCAGAAGAGCGCTTCTGGATCAGGCCAGTCGCTCACGTAGTCCAGCATCCTGTTATCAAAGCGCCCAATCAGAAGCCTATTATGGGATGCCTGCAAGCAGGACCCGCGTGCGAGAGCCCTTTCCCCTCTTGTGGTCAGCAACTGATTGCAGAAGCACTGCTGTGTCTGACAGTTTTATTGCTGTAAACAGCTGGTTATCTCCCGCTTGGACTACTGCAATGCGCTCTACGTTGGGCTACCTTTGAAGGTGACCCGGAAACTACAACTAATCCAGAATGCAGCAGCCAGACTGGTGACTGGGAACAGCTGCCGAGACTACATAACACCGGTCTTGAAAGACCTACATTGGCTCCCAGTACGTTTCCGAGCACAATTCAAAGTGTTGGTGCTGACCTTGAAAGCCCTAAACGGCCTCGGTCCAGTATACCTGAAGGAGCGTCTCCACCTCCATCGTTCTACCCGGACACTGAGGTCCAGCACCGAGGGCCTTCTGGCGGTTCCCTCACTGCGAGAAGCCAAGTTACAGGGAACCAGGCAGAGGGCCTTCTCGGTAGTGGCGCCCTCCCTGTGGAATGCCCTCCCACCAGATGTCAAAGAGAACAACAACTACCAGAGTTTTAGAAGACATCTGAAGGCAGCCCTGTTTAGGGAAGCTTTTAATGTTTGATGTATCATAGTATTTTAATATTCTTTTGGAAGCCGCCCAGAGTGGCTGGGGAAACCCAGCCAGATGGGCGGGGTATAAATAATAAATTATTATTATTATTATTATTATTATTATTATTATTATTATTATTAAATGAATATTTATCTAGTGACACAGTGATATGCAGATATTTTCCTAAATGAATAAACCAACAAGGTGTCGAGGAACCTCTTATTTTTTATTTTTTATTGGAAGTTTTATTTACAACATAACATAAACCCCCCCAATACAGAAATCCACCCTCATTAAACGTGAACATAACATACAGTGAGCATAACATACAACAATACAAACAACCAAATAAAAGACTTCCTTTATCCTGTATCTGGCCTCCTTATTTACTCCTTATAAGCTGTTTCCTTTATGAATAATTATTAAGATTTTTCTAATTATAACTTTAATATCCACAAAGTCTCCTGCAGACATTAATCGAAACAAGTCCAGGTATGTATTTTAGGGCCCTGTTTTGCGAAGTATTCTCTGCATTTCCCGCGTGCTTTTCGAAACTCTTGTCTAGTGTGATCTCCAATTGCCTCTGTTAATCTAGCCAGTTCAATATACTCTTAACAGTTTGTCTTGCCATTCCTTTTTTGTTGGCACAGTTTCTTTTTTCCAGTTTTTAGCAATTAGGATCCTTCCCGCTCCTGTGGCATAGAGGAATATTTTCTGATCTTCCCTTGCTATACCTGTGTCCGTTATCCCTAGTAGAAAAGCTTCTGTATTTTTCATAAAGTTAAACATTTTTTTAAGCTCGCCATATACTATATTCCAGAAGCTTCCTTCGGGAACCCTCTTAACCTCTCCCACTCTGTTCTTCCCCTCACTCAGGCCTGCCTACAGTCCAGCACTCTTGTGCCTGAAGCCGGCGCTGCTGTGGCCATCATCTGCCAGGACAATGACCAGGCGCTGGTCTACGCCGTGCCCCAGCTCCCGGAAGAAGGGAACGAGACCATCATCCACGTGGAGGAGCAGTGATCTCGGAGGCGGCAGAGGGCAGTCGGGAGCCAACCCTCGTTGCGTTCCATTTGGCCAAAGGCACCCGTCAGGGAGGGTCCCGGCGCCTACGTCTTTCGGCTGCAAGAATCTCAGGCCTGGTGCCACCAGGCCTCTTCTGATCTCAGCTGCCTAACCCGATGGCCTTATTGCGACGGCACCTTATTTTGCGGGAAAGTTGCCTGAAATAATTGTACATAAAAATTGTCTGGGTGGGGGGAATTGAGCCACTGTGTGTGTGTGCGTGTGTGTGTTTGCCTTCTCTTCTGCGCCTGAGCCTCGAAGCTGCTGCCGCCGCTGCCTCGTTCGTCGTGATAACCGCTGCTTGGTGTGAGCCAGACTGTCCTTGCCAGCTTGCTTTGCTAGCAAGGCACAGGCAAGGGCGGACAGGCCCATCTTGGCGGCTGAACTGCTGTACTGCTTTTTGGGCACCTGAAATTGCCACACTTTGATGTTGGGCTCTCCTAGGTGCCTTTCTAAAGGGCTCAGCTTCAGGGCATATCTCTCTCTTTCTCTCTCTCTCTGTGTGAGAGAGAATTGCCCCCTCTCTCTTCCTGCTTCCAGCAGAACTTAGTGCACAGACGGCTGGTATCTCTGCACTCTCCACACTAATCTGAAGGCAAAAGTATTTGCTACTTGTCCCCATAGACCTTTCATACCTGGGCACTTGTGGGATCATAAGGCCAGCCAATGCCTGGGAGCAGGTGGTATCCATACAAGGAGGGGGTTGAGAGAGGAGCAGAAAGGAATCTCTCACACACACCCTTTGTGGAGAACATGTAGTGGAAGCTGTTCACAAGAGGCCGTGATGAATGGCAATCCCACATGCGCGCCTGCTACAAAAGCGAGATTGAAACCAGATCAGTACATGAGAGAGCTGAGCTGCGAAAGTGTTTTGAGCATTCCAAGAGACTCATTTTCATCTTTTCAGCTGCTTGGCAGATTGCGTAGTAACGGAATCGTTTCAGATCCAACGCTTGTGCTTGCGTCGACCTATTGCAGCTCCTTGCGATCTCTTGAAAAGCGATTCTGTTCAGTCGAGTAGTTCAAACAGGCCACGTCTGGCTGAAGGTGAAGGCTCGGTAGGGAGATTGTAGGGAGCAGCCTGTCTCAACCGTCTTAATCTTGCAAACTTCAGGGAAGTGCCAGCATGGTGCACTTCAAAACGTTGGAAGGCCTGCATTTGACAACAAAGCCTCCATAACTTACAGCACAACCACGGAGGTCTACCTATTCCTGAGCCCCACTTGGGTATTTAAATTCCTCGCATGGGCGAGGAGGTTGAGGATCTCCACCCCCATTGCCTCCCCACAGGGTGGAGAGCCAAACATCTGCAGCAGAGAGCCTGTTCTGCTTATGTAACCCCCCCCCCTTTTTCCGGAGATCTAGAACCCTGGAAGACCAGGATTCTAGAATCCACAGAAAGCCTTTCAGCACGTGGAAGGCAATAGTGCCAGCTGCAGGGAACATGATGGAGGGCACTATCCCCGTGGCCCCATCCCGTTCTCCCCCTCACGTGATGCTGCCAGCAGGGTAGGGGAAAGCTTTGGCAGGAAGCGTAGCTGGTTTGGCTAGGGCTGTTGTTTCCTGCTAAGGACCCATTGCTACGCTGAATGCGTTCTGCGTCCTTGCTGGTTCAGATGGAAGATCCCCTCTAGTCCTTGGTCATGCTTCCCACGGTGACTTGCCAGGCTGCCAGTGGGGCTTGAAGGTAAATAGTCCCCCTGCCCCACAAGCAGTGCTCAGTGGCAGATTCTCCCATTAGCAGATGTTGCTTCCCTACGTCACTCTCATGTCGTCAGGGATGATAGTGGGAGGCTTTACAAGAATGCCTGCTTCTCCTTGGGTTCCTCTGTCTTCTATCTAGACTCCTTTCATCGTTTCTTTGAGGATGTCCTCTTGCGGCTACCATCTTAGGTTTTCTTTTCATACAGTATTTTTGTCCCATAGCCAGCCAAATAAAGAGTTGTTTCGAGTTTGTGAGTGAGTGGGTGTTATGGTAAATCCTCCTTTTAAAAAAATGTTATTAAGGTTTTGCTTTTTTAAAAAAACAACAACACGGGTCTCTGTAATTGAAAGTTAATCCAGGAGTAGGAGGAAAGGCTGAAAAACAAAACATGACAATGTGATTGTAGATCTTGGTGAGGGGCAGAAACTGACGGTGGGAAGAACCTCACTGGGGGTGGTGGGGGTGATAACAGTGCTGTAATACAAAAAAAATTACCCTAATAAATGGAATATTGGAAAAACGGAGCAACGGTTGAGAATCCTTCTGTAAGTGGAAGCTTTGGCTGTGTTAGAACTTGGAAGAATTGAATGCCTGTCCTTGGATACCCCCCCCAAAAAAAATCCCAAAGGAAAGGTTGGAATTGGTGGCCCAAGTTGTATTGGATGTTAGAATTCTTTGGGAGAGTACAGAATGCTATGCCTGGATTTTATTTTTTTTATATTTTATTTATATCCCATCTTTCCCCCAAGGAGCGCTCGGTGGCTTGCATGGCTGTCCTCTTCTGCAATTAACCCCCAAAACAATCCTGCGAGGTTAGGCTGAGAGCGTCTCTGCCCAAGGTCACCCATTGAGCCTCATTGCTGGGGGGGCGGATTTGAGCCCCGGTCTTCCAGGTCCTGGTCCAGCACGCTGACCACTATATCACACTGACACTCAGGGAACTTGCCTTCACTTTAAAACAAGCCGGACGCTTTTTAAATAAGCGGGGTTGGCCTAGATAGCCTCTGGGGGTCCCTTCCAGCTCCTCAATTCCACGATTCTATGTGAAAGGAGCCTCAGGTTGGTGAAGAGGCTGTTCTAATGGGCAGGAAGCCCTGCCTCTCGCTGCTCCCTCTGCAAACCACTGTCGGGTTGTGATGATTTCACTTACGTTCACGCACTACAAGGAAGGAAGCCCTCTTAGCGTAGCTTGGCATTTAATTGCTCCCTTTTTGGCTACTCAAAAGAGCCTGATGGATCCCTGAACGGCTGCACACTCAACATCTTTCGTATCCGTTTCTCCATGCCAGTCCCGTTTTAATTACCAGCATACCATTTTATAGATACGGCAAGCGTAAAAAGGTTGGAGACTCTGAGTAGACGTTTCTGAAGTTGATTTGTGGTAATGGCTCCTTCGCTGCCAACTGAATTCCTGGCAAAACCTTGACTGTTGTCCCAGCTGGAGGGGAAACGGATGTGTTTGGGCAGAGTCTTCAGATGGGGCCACTTTGCCACTGCTCTCAACATCTGTAGCATGGGTAGGCAAACTAAGGCCCAGGGGCCGGATCCGGCCCAATCGCCTTCTAAATCCGGCCCGCGAATCTGTGTTTTTACATGAGTAGAAAGTGTCCTTTTATTTAAAATGCATCTCTGGGTTATTTGTGGGGCATAGGAATTCGTTCATTTCCCCCCAAAAAATATAGTCTGGATCCCCACAAGGTCTGTGGAAGAGTGGACTGGCCCCCTGCTGAAAACGTTTGCTGACCCCTGATCTGTAGCCTGACGGTGGTAATTAGAGACCTTGGACAGCAACCCTGAGGTTCAGCCATAGCTGTACCACTGGGGAACATGCGCACATGAATATTATTCATATATATAATCCAGTGCTGGATTTATGTATAAGCTAAGCAAGCTATAGTTTAGGGCCCCACTCTCTTAGGGCCCCCCCAAAAAATTAAAGGGGGAAAAACTGGATGTACATTTCCAAAATACAAGGTAAAAAATAAAATAAGATCTTCATACAGCAACAGTGGCAAATGGCTTTAGATCCCTATGAGGTCTATAAATTACTATACAGCATATATTCAACACAAAAAACAGTGACAATTTGTTCTTGGCAAAGGACAGTTGGACATATAAAGGGCCCCATTACCTTCAGTAGTTTAGGGCCTCATCAAACCAAAATCCGGCCCTGATCTAATCCCACTTTTCCTCCAGAATCAGCATACAAGCCGGTCTGCAAAAATAAAAAGAAATGCAGATAATACAAGGCTAGAAATAAATGAGGATGATTCTAAGGTAGATCGGTTTCCTATGGAATGAAACAATTTATTTTTTAAAAAAGTATATTAAAATGCAGACAGTTAAACCCACAAGCCCCAGTACTACAGCCCAGTATGAAGTGAGAAGCGGATGGCATGTTGGAGCACTCCAGAACACTGTGTGCATCCTTACAACACATCCTTGTAAAATACAATGTGCAAATGTGAATTGGTTAGAGTACACGAAAACAAATTGCGGTACTAGAAGGCTCTGCATTAAACGTAAATTACAATGCAAGTACAATGAGAAGAATTGGAAGTCTTTTATTTAGAAATTCAATGTGGCCTAGGACCCACATACCTACAGGACCACCTCTCCTGGTATGTCCCACGGAGGACCTTAAGGTCCACAAATGACAACATTTTGGAGGTCCCAGGTCACAAGGTGGTTAGATTGGTCTCAACTAGGGCCAGGGCCTTTTCAGCACTGGCCCCGACTTGGTGGAACGCTCTGACACAAGAGACTGGGGCCCTGCGGGACTTGACATCTTTCCGCAGGTCCTGCAAGATGGAGCCGTTCCGCCTGGCCTTTGGTTTGGACTCAGTCTGACCCTTATGTTTCCCTCCCCTTGTGGTCTTGATTTATCGGCTACTTTAAAACAAGGCTGCATTTTAAATTTCATTTTAAGCTGTATTTAAATTGGTGGGTTCCCCCCCCCCCCATTATGATTTTACTGTAATTTTGCAGGCATTAGCCGCCCTGAGCCCGGCTCTGACCGGGGAGGGCAGGGTATAAATAAAAAATATTATTATTATTATTATTAATGAACAATTGTAAAGGTAAAGGGACCCCTGACCATTAGGTCCAGTCGTGACCGACTCTGGGGTTGCGGTGCTCATCTTGCTTTATTGGCCGAGGGAGCCGGCGTTCAGCTTCCTTCCAGGTCCTGTGGCCAGCATGACTAAGCCGCTTCTGGCGAACCAGAGCAGTGCACGTAAACGCCGTTTGCCTTCCTGCCGGAGTGGTACCTATTTATCTACTTGCACTTTTGACGTGCTTTCGAACTGCTAGGTTGGCAGGAGCAGGGACCGAGCAACGGGAGCTCACCTCATTGCGGGGATTTGAACCGCCGACCTTCTGATCGGCAAGTCCTAGGCTCTGTGGTTTAACCCACAGCGCCACCGGCGTCCCTAATGAACGGTTGTAAATAATGCAAATTCTTGTTTTGTAGGTGTGTGTTCCCCCCTTCTTTTCTTTTCTTGTCTTAATCTTTTCTCTTTATGTATGTACAGTGGTACCTCGGGTTAAGAACTTAATTCGTTCCAGAGGTCTGTTCTTAACCTGAAACTGTACTTAACCTGAAGCACCACTTTAGCTAATGGGGCCACGCAATTTCTGTTCTCATCCTGAAGCAAAGTTCTTAACCTGAAGCACTATTTCTGGGTTGTTGTTGTATAGTCATGTCCACCTCTTCGTGACCCCCTGGACCAGAGCACGCCAGGCACTCCTGTCTTCCGCTGCCTCCTGCAGTTTGGTCCAACTCATGCTGGTAGCTTCGAGAAAACTGTCCCACCATCTTGTCCTCTGTCGTCCCCTTCTCCTTGTGCCCTCCATCTTTCCCAGCATCAGGGTCTTTTCCAGGGAGTCTTCTCTTCTCATGAGGTGGCCAAAGTCTTGGAGCCTCAGCTTCAGGATCTGTCCTTCCCGTAGCACTCAGGGCTGATTTCCTTCAGAATGGAGAGGTTGGATCTTCTTGCAGTCCATGGGACTCTCAAGAGTCTCCTCCAGCACCATAATTCAAAAGCATCCATTCTTCGGCAATCAGCCTTCTTTATGGTCCAGCTCTCACTTCCATACATCACTACTGGGAAAACCAGAGCTTGAACTATACGGACCTTGGTCGGCAAGATTTCTGGGTTAGTGGGCTGTATATATATATTTGTATTTTAATTCAATAAAGATGATTAAAAAAGAAACAACAACAACAACAAAATAAACCAGCCCTGGGAGGTTGGCCACCCTGGGAGGTTGCCTGAGCTTGCAGCGGTGAAGGGATCCGACCCCGGGACTTTCCCCTTTCCCCCCTCCCTCTCCGCCAAGGAGGCGGGCCGAGCATCCCTCCGTCTGGTGCTGATGCTGCGCGCGGGGGGCGGCGCCTGAGCGTTGCTGCTGCCTCCATTCCGCTCTGCGCGCGTCTCCATCCCCGTCTCCATCCCCGTCGCCCCAGAGGCCGGAGGGCGCGCAGCAAAGGCCCCCTCGGAGGGGACGCCAGCCTCCCACAAGGTAGGTGATGGGGGGCTGGGGGGGAGCCCTATCCATCCCTCCCTCCCCACAGCGGAGGGGGAGGCAGGCAGCCATCTCTGGGCGGGGGGAGATCTCGGGCCCGGCCCCTCCATCCAGACCTTCAAAGATGCAAACCCCGCACCTGCGCCACCAAGTCCAGATGCTCCCCATCTCCGTCCTTCCCCCCCAAA
Organism: Podarcis liolepis; assembly: GCF_965112155.1. NCBI lineage: Eukaryota > Metazoa > Chordata > Lepidosauria > Squamata > Lacertidae > Podarcis > Podarcis liolepis. The sequence goes on along the minus strand of NC_139561.1, from coordinate 93,348,773 downwards.
AAAATACAAGCTCCGCCCCTCATCCTCACGGCTACCTGTTCTCCTTAGACCCCCCCAACGCATCCCTGTATCCAACCCTCCTTCCCAGCCACGCACACCTGAACCCCCCCCCCATCTCTAATCTGCCCAACCCTCCTCCCTTTCCGGTTTTTCCCATCGCGCCCCATCTCCATTCCCAGTTGCACCTCGCAGTGGATCGCATCCATCACTGTAGACCCCATCCTGACACCCCACCCTCCGTATTCCAGCACCCTGCCCTTCTCCACAACACACAACACACCTATTTGTGGCTCCAGAATCACACCCGTTTCCATCACCTGGGGTAGAGGCCACACCCTATTATTATTATTATTATTATTATTATTATTATTATTACTACCACTATTTGACGGGCATCTGCAACTGACATATTGCCATATCCCCCATAATCCCTCTGGTCTGCCCTCTGCCTCGCTCACACCCATCTTCCACTCCTTGTAAACAGCACCTTCCAGTGGGGTCCCCACCCAAAGCACCCCATTTCCCTCCTGTATTTGCCACCCTCTCTCCCCCCAGCGGCTTTCTAGGCCGCCTCCTGGCATTCCTTTTCCTTCCAGATATTTGCTTGCCTAAAAACAACACGGCCATTTCCCTTCTGTCCCCACCCCCTAGAACTGCCTGTCAAGACGGGCGAACCATCCCTGAATATCTTTGACAGCCTCTGAAGGCTGCAGGTTCTAGCTAGATGGAGAACTAAAAGGCAGTGTTCCTACGTTAATCCCTTGCATGCTTACTCAGAAGTAGGCTCCACTGTCTCCAGCAGGGCTTACTCCCCAGTAAGTGTGTTGCACAAGCAATTATACAACCATGCTGCAGCTAAACACTGTCCCAACACATTCTCAAGATGCTATTTTAAACAGTTTCTTTGAGCTTAGTTGTATATTTTGCTTTGGCATGGGGCCGGGTCTCTTGCCTAGTAAATGAAGAAAACCAGGCCAGCTGGGTGTGGGGAAGTGTTGTGCAATGGTTAGAGTTTCAGACGAGGAACTGGGAGGCCTGGATTCGAATCCTTGTTAAGCCACGGAGGCTGATCCTTGGGCCGCATACTGTGTCTCAGCCTATCCTACCTCACAGGGGGGTTGTGTGAGGATAAAATGGGGAGGAGAAGGACCGTGTATGTAGGTACTGTGAGCTCCTTGAAGGAAAGGTATATAGGTAATCATTAATTCAAACAAATGAATAAATGTGGAAGGGGAGTTGATTGAGAATCACCAGTACACAAGCATGTCTCTGTTTTAATCTGTGAAACCTAAGGCACATGCAGCCAAACTTCCTCTATAAACCCTTAAAGACAGGGATTTTTTTTAAAAAAAATAAATCCTTGGCAAATAAAGGGTGCTTCTGGGCATGTGTTTATTATGGGATGGATGCTCCTCATATGTGGACAATTTTGCAGAGTCTGCACAGCATCCTTGGCATCTAAATGCCAGCCCATAACCTCCCCCCCCCCACCGGCCCACACAAATTTAATCGGGATTTACCCTTTCTGGGGAATACTTGATAAGTTAAAACAAAACCTGTTGCCAGAGAAGCATCTGTGATATCTGAACGATCTGTTTGCAATATCAAGCCCCCATCTGGATGCGCCGAAAAATGATTGGCGTTCTTTCCTACGCCGTCCATTGATCCTTCCCGACAGCTCTTTGTGCTCAGAAAGGAAGACTTGCTCATATTTCTACCTCTGGATATGAGTTGTGGGTTTTTTTAATGTTCCAAAGGAGGCTTGGGAATAGCAGTTTTGCAAGAGAGCAGTCAATTTTAGGGACTCCAAAGTGCCCATTGGGCACTCCATATGGAACCAGAGATCGCGGTATCTCCTGAAAGCGGTGCTGTAATAGGATGTGATATTACGTTTGTACGGTATATCCTAGTCAGTATTTGGGGACACAGTTTTATATCTCTAGTTGAGAGCTGCCAAATCAAGCAGCCCCTTAAACTGAAAATTTGGCCAGTCTTAGGCTGTGTACATGCTATAACCTTAAAGCACATTCAAATAACCTTTCCCTCAAAGAATTCTGGGCACTGTAGTTCGTTAGGGCTTGCTAGGAGCTTTAACTCTGTGGGGGTTAAACTACAGTGCCCAGAATTCTTTGAGGCAAACAACGTGCTGCGAATGTGTTTTAAAAGTGCTTAGACTGTAAACCTGCAGGCAGGGACAATCTTGTTTCTAAATTGTGACTAAGCACCTGAAACAGATTTTGAGCACATCATCGTTATCCTGATTAACATCAATAACACCAATGTGCCTTTTGAAGGAAGAGGAACATGAATTTTACAAAATCCTCAGTTGTTAAGAAGACAAGAGCCTGCGTAGAGCCTGATTTTTTTCAAGAAATATTATTTATTGAAAAATAAAAAATACAAAAGTACAAGTGCACAGAGTAAGATAAGACACAAAAAAGAAGAAATAGTACCCATGGAAGAAAACATAGCAGAAAAAAGATATTGTGTACAGAACATAAAGGGGTGGTGGTTGTTGCTGTAGTTAACCAGACCTTAATCTAATATGGTATTTATAAAAATCAATTCCATATATATATCTATATATATATCTATATCTATCTATCTATGCATACTGTAATATACTGCAATATACTGTATATATATAAATCAATTCCAAATATCATAAAATTTGTCCATGGCAAGTCTACGTTTGTACACAGCTTGCTCATGTGTAGCAAGTTTGTGTCTCCCTTTAGTGACTGGATTGAAGATGTGCTTGGAGCCTCGATATGACCGTCATAGTAATGGGTTGAGTCTTCCAGCACAGTGTTCCGAAGCATACAATGAATTTCAGAGGTATAGCCGCATTAATCTGTTACTGTCCGCTCTATTGTGGCACAAGCTTTTGCGGGATAAGCCCCATCGTGCACCTGATGGGTTCAGCCTGTGAAAGCTTACGCCACAAAAGACTTGAAGCTCCCGCGGGACTTTTTATAGTTCTGGATCAAAAGAGTGTTTGCGGTGCTGTTTTGCTGCGACAGCGCAGGGGTTATGGGGCAGGCCTCTCTCCTGTTCTTTATCATCTCAAATCTGGAATGGCTCACAAGTCCTATCTGTCGCCGCACTGCTAAATAAATGGTATGCCCCGCGGAAGACCTTAAGGTCCACAAATGACAACATTTTGGAGGTCCCAAGTCGCAAGGTGGTTAGAATGGTCTCAACTACGGCCAGGGCCTTTTTGGTCGTGGCCCCAATCTGGTGGAACGCTCTGTCCCAAGAGACCAGGGCCCTGCGGGACTTGACATCTTTCTGCAGGGCCTGCAAGACAGAACTGTTCCGCCTGGCCTTTGGTTTGGACTCAGTCTGACCCTTAAGTTTCCATCCCCTTATGGTCTTGATTTATCGGCTACTTTTAAAATGAGGCTGCATTTTAAATTGCATTTTAACCTGTATTTTAAATTGCTTTCCCCCCCCCCTATTATGTTTTTACTGTAATTTTATTGGTGTTAGCCGCCCTGAGCCCAGCTCTGGCCAGGGGCAGCGGGGTACAAATAAAATTTTTTATTATTATTATTATTATTATTATTATTATTATTATTATAAATAAATACTTGCAACCAGTGCTTCCCCCCAAAAAAAAATATTTAGGGGGTACTCTCATTTTCCTACTCATATTGAAATACTGCCCCTCAATGAGGCCAAACATAGATTCACAAAATGTTTAGGGGTATGCGTACCCCCGCGTACCCCCAGTAAAAAAGCAGCGCTCGCACCCTTTCCTGAAGGTGTCTGCCTGAAAATGCTTTTCATAGAATCAATAGAATAACTGTGGAGGTGGAGGGGACCCCCAGGGTCATCCATTCCAACCCCCTGCAAGGCAGGAGTCTTTTACCCAGGGTGGGACTCGAACTCACAACCCCATTCTCTACGACTATTTATTTATTAATTTATTTCAAAAATTTTATTCATTTTATAACACAAACAGGAAAATAAACAATACGAACAAATTCTTGTCATATCCTTATTTTTCTAAACATTGTTAGGTGAGCTTCTCCAAGTCCCCCCCCTATCTGATTTTCATCTTACCTCATCTTTAGCGGTTATGTATATCATAATTTCTAACCATTTTTTCACCATGCTTACTTTAACCATAAAAATCTTCACATTTTATTACTTACAAATAATACTATTTTAAAATACGCTATTTTCTACTTCTAACCCTACAGCCTATATCCACTTCCAAAGCTATTCTAAGTTTTAAATATTCTCTACGACTATCTAAAGGGACGCGGGTGGCACTGTGGGTTAAACCACAGAGCCTAGGACTTGCCGATCAGAAGGTCGGCGGTTCGAATCCCCGCAACACGGTGAGCTCCCGTTGCTCTGTCCCTGCTCCTGCTAACCTAGCAGTTCGAAAGCACGTCAAAGTGCAAGTAGATAAATAGGTACTGCTCCGGCGGGAAGGTAAACGGCGTTTCCGTGCGCTGCTCTGGTTCGCCAGAAGCGGCTTAGTCCTGCTGGCCACATGACCCGGAAGCTGTATGCCGGCTCCTTCGGCCAGTAAAGCGAGATGCGCACTGCATCACGACTGGACCTAATGGTCAGGGGGCCCTTTACCTTTACCTTTACGACTATCTAAAAGCCAAGTTTGCACAGTGTGAAGATCTCAAGGTTGGCCTAAGATAGGTCCGTATATCTGGAATTTTCAAATTCTGCTGTTCAGCTCCATTCCTATTCTCCTCTGCTTCTCCTCTTTAGCAGAGGGAAACATCTTCCAGGAGCCATGACCAAAGACGACTCAACGGACCTCCCTTCGGAGGAGGACCACCAGCCGCTGGAATTCCAGAGCCCTGTCCTGGAGCGGAGGAAGAAAGCGATGGTCCACCCTTCTGCCCCAGCCCCACTCCCCAAAGATTATGGTGAGTCCCTTCCTCGAAGTCCATCATTTGCCTTGAATTCCATCGTTCCAAAGTTGGAAAGATGCACAAAATCTGTGCATATTTTGATAAGGCAGGAGCTGGGCGGTCAACGGGTCACAAATTAAGTGGTTGCATGGGATCAGGGCCAGATTGAGGTTTGATGAGGCCCTAAGGAGCTCCTGAAGGTAATGGGGCCCTTTCTATGTCCAGCTGTCCTTTGTCCACAACAAATGGTGGCTGTTTTTGGTGTTGAATATATGCTATATGGTAATTAATGGACCTAATCACAAAAGATGTATTTTATCAAAGTAATTGTTGAACTGAAATACAGCTAAGAAGAAGTCTATTAATAGTGAAATACAGTGAGGAAGAAGTAGATTAATAGTGGAATAATTATTAAGCTCTAATTTAAAATGATTTTTTATTCATAACAAACTGAATACAGTGGTACTTCAGGTTACATACGCTTCAGGTTACAGACCCCGCTAACCCAGAAATATTACCTCAGGTTAAGAACTTTGCTTCAGGATGAGAACAGAAATCGTGCAGCAGCGGCGTGGCGGCAGCAGGAGGCCCCATTAGCTAAAGTGGTGCTTCAGGTTAAGAACAGTTTCAGGTCAAGAACGGACCTCCGGAACAAATTAAGTTCTTAACCCGAGGTACCACTGTGATGCAAACACATTGGCATTTGGCAAGAACAAAAGTTCCCTTAGAAACACAGTTTACAAAGACTCATAATCCAGTCTCTAGAAGCTTGCTAGAACATGAAATAATAAGAGGTGTAAATATATGATGCAAACTACTAATAGTGTTCTCGAAGCTACCAGCATGAGTTTGACCAAACTGTGGGAGGCAGTGGAAGACAGGAGGGCCTGGCGTGCTCTGGTCCAGGGGGCCACGAAGAGGCGGACACCACTAAACGACTCAACAACAAACAACAACTAATAGTGATAAATAGCAGAATGTCGGCACCCTATGTATAGAAATGAGCAAATTGGTGATATTTTAGGGAGCAGGCTAGCAGGTGGGGCCCAGGACTTACATCCTAGGAGCCTACACAACACAAAACACGGTTGCTGTATGTAGGTTTTATTTTATTTGTTTTTTATCTTTTATTTTGGAAATATACATCCAGGGATTTTTTTCTTTACATTATGCATGACAGTTGGCCATGTTGGATGGAGCTGATGGGAGTTCACAGGCATCCCATCCCTGCTTTTTAATCCCTCTCTTTGAATCTGCAAGGGTTAAAAATTGCTTTTAAAAAAAGAAAGAAATGAAAGCAGAGATTATGGAGGTGCAAGTTTTTCCTTCCCCTCATCATATCGTATAAATAATAAATCACAATAATCGTCATGGATAGAATAAAATAAGCAGAAATGCAATCCTTCTTTCTCCCAGAGACCAGGCTCTTTTTGTGTGTGATAAGGAAAGGGAGGGATAGCGCTCGCTTCAATGCAACGTCATATTAACCTCCTTGCCAACAAATCAAAAATGAATGTTCACGAAATGGCCAACGGCATCTCATCTCTCTGAAAATAAATCAGGGTGAACGCTGATCGAACGGGTTGTGTCTGGAAGGTCCCCAGGACACTGTGGCGCAACCTGTTGAGATGGGGGTGGGCAGGAAAAAGGTTTATCAGGATATTATTATTTTTTAACCATCCTTGTCAAGTTCGAAAGTGCAGGGCCCCGGTTACAATTTTTGTTTGCTTGCCATCTAATAGTTGGTTAAAAGGAAACCAAGGGCAAAAAAAGCAGGAGAGGACAAATAGATTGTTTATTCCGGTTGCTCCTAATGTGCAGAATTCTAGGCCTTTATTTATCATAGAATATACGCAGTCCCGCCAACCACGTGTTTATCTGCAACATGAGAGAAACAGGCAAATAAACGTTCAAATGTTACTTCCCTAAAAAACCCCTGAAGCCTTCCTGTAAGGAATTATGGGTAATGAAATCCCCCCAAAAAGTTCAGGAGAGTCTTTATGTATGTTACAGTCGCTGCGCAAAAGGCTGGAAGGGAGAGGATATCCCATCTAAATTAGATTGGCAAAACAGGATAAGAAAGTATGCCAAACTGGTGAGATTAAGAGCAAGGTTAAGAGCCGTTACAGGTGAAAAATTTATCAGAGAGTGAGATATATATGTAAAAGAACACGGTCAAAAGATCAGTCCGTTGGCAGGTCTTGACTGAGACTGTAAGTAGGATAATGTTAATATAAAATAAAATTTATAGTCAAAAAACATAGAAGAAGTAAAGTTTAAGCGCGTATTTAAGGAACTTAATTTGGGAAAGTCTGGAAGGTTCCATGAGCAGCTCCAGAACATTCCAGGACGTGAGCGGAAATAAACGTATCTGTACACAGCACCCCCAAAACTCTTTTCATCCGGACACTCTCCCTCTTCTTGTTAAACGCAAAAATAGCCAAGTGGGCACAGATGCTTAATAAGCATAAATTTCCCCACCCGTGCCGGATTTACGTATAAGCTAAACAAACTCTAGCGTAGGGCCCCACTCTCTTGGGGGCCCCCAAAAAAATTAAAGGGGAAAAAACTGGATATACATTTCCAAAATACAGTGGTACCTCTGGATGCGAATGGGATCCGTTCCGGAGCCCCGTTCACATCCTGAAGCGAACACAACCTGTGTCTATGGGTCGCGGTTCGCCGCTTCTTCGCATGCGCGTGACATCATTTTGACTGTCTGCACATGCGCGAGTGGCGAAACCCGGAAGTAACATGTTCCGTTACTTTCGGGTCGCTGTGTAGCAAATAAAAAAAAAAGCAAATAAAATAAAGCCTACATACAGCAACCGTGTTTTGTGTTGTGTCAGCTCTTATGGTGTAAGTCCTGGGCCCCGCCCGCTAGCCTGCTCCCCAAAATATCACCAATTTGCTCCTTTCTATATATAGGGTGCCTGCATTCCGCATGGACTGCTTGCAGGGCAACATGTGCAAATGGCTTGAGATACCTATGAGGTCCATCAGTGACCATCTAGCATCTATTCAACACAAAAAACAGCGTCAATTTGTTGTGGACACAGGACAGCTGGACATAGAAAGGGCCCCATTACCTTCAGGAGCTGAGGGCCGCATCAAACCTCAATCTGGCCCTGTCCCCCACAAATTAAAAGCAATAATCTGTTGTTCCTGTGTGGAGTTCGGGGTCTAAGCTGCGCAAATCAGCTGTTTGTCCTGTTCCTAGATGAGAGGGTGGCCCTCCCAAGTGGTTTCCTGGAACGCTAGACCCTAAAACCAGCCCTGGCGTGTTGGCAAGGATCATCATGGCATGTGCCTGGGGCGTGTGTGTGTGTGTGTGGCGGGTTCTGAGGCCGAACCCTGGCGAGAAACAAAGAATTCAAGCATTTGGGGACGGCCAGAAACAAATACGCAACGGTTCTGGGGTGCGCAGTTTGGCCAGGTCCCTCTGATGCTGGCCAGACCTCAGCTCAAAACAGGCTTTTTTTGTATTGTGTTTTTGGCGCTGCCCGTGGAGAAAAGCCATAAAAACGAGCGGGTTGAGGAGGTCTGGGGCGAGGGAGAGGAGAAGGGGAATTGGAAGCCCTGGGCACGATCGGGGGCTCCTTCAGTCAGCAGAGGCTGAGAAAGGGACAAGGGAGCAGTTGTGGAGGCTTTGGGGAGGTTGCCCTGGAGACGGCAAGGGCCATTGTGGCTTTCCTCTTGACTGCAAGGGACGAGAACAAGAGGCGCTTCAAATGTGACACAGAGGCAGCTCCAGCGCCGGATTTACGTATAAGCTAAACAAGCTAGAGGCCCCACTCTCTTGGGGGCCCCCCAAAATTAAAGGAAAACTGGACATACATTTCCAAAATATAAGATACAAAACCAATAAAATAAAACCTACGTACAGCAATAGTGTTTTGTGTTGTGTTGGCTCCTAGGATGTAATAATAATAATAATAATAATAATAATAATAATAATAATAATAATAATAATAATAATAATAATTTTTTAATTGTACCCCACCCATCCGGTTGGGTTTCTCCAGCCACTCTGGGTGGCTTCCAACAAAGATTAAAATTACATTAAAATGTCACACATTAAAAACTTCCCTGAACAGGGCTGCCTCCAGATGTCCTCTAAATGTCAGGTAGTTGTTTATCTCTTTGACACCTGGTGGGAGGGTGTTCCACAGGGCGGGTGCCACTACCGAAAAGGCCCTCTGTCTGGTTCCCTGTAGCTTTGCTTCTCTCAAAGGAACTGCCAGATGGCCTTTGGAGCTGGACCTCAGTGTCTGGGCAGAACGATGGGGGTGGAGACGCTCCTTCGGGTATACTGGGCCTTTGAGACCGTTTAGGGCTTTCAAGGTCAGCACCAACACTTTGAATTGTGCTGGAAGCCAATGTAGGTCTTTCAAGACCGGTGTTATATGGTCTCGACAGCCACAGACAGTCACCAGTCTAGCTGCTGCATTCTGGATTACTTGTAGTTTCTGGGTCACCTCCAAAGGTAGCCCCACGTAGAGCGCATGGCAGTAGTCCAAGTGGGAGATAACCAGAGCATGCACCACTCTGTAAGTCATAGGCCCTGTCTGCTCCCTCAAATATCCCTGCTTTGCTCCTTTCAATATATAGGGTGCCTACATTCTGCATGGACTGCCTGCATGGCAACATGTGCAAATGGCTTGAGATACCAATGAGGTCCATAAATTACCATCTAGCATATATTCAACACAAAAAACAGTGACAATTTGTTGTGGACAAAGGAAAGCTGGACATATAAAGGGCCTCATCAGTAGCTTAGGGCCTCATCAAACCGAAATCTGGCCCTGGATGGGTCCCTCGCAATACATCACGCCCATGCAAAGCCCTCGCTGACCCCCTCAGCCACCCGTATCGTCCTGGTTGATCGATGGGTTGAATTTGCATCGTCCCAAAGGAGCCCAGGTTGACAAGCGCCTCAAATGCAAAAACCAAACAGTTAAAACACGGTAAATGCAATTACAGTGGAAAACATCTAAAAGCAATTACAGCTGGAGAACGTTGTTTAAAACATTATTTCATCCTGCCAGGGCTGCCGGGAGCAGAATTCTTCAGCCCCCAAAATGCCTGAATAAACAGGAATGTTTTTGAGTTCATAATGACAGAGTGCCTTCCATCAGCTTCAGCCCCATTCTGGACAGGGATAGCTGAACTTCTGTCGTTTATGCTCTGGTAACATCTAGGATAGATTACTGCAGCATATTATACGTGGGGCTGCCTCTGAAGACGGTTCAGAAACTTCAGCGGGTGCAGAAATTGGGGGGCAGGTTGTTCACCGGGGCAAGAAGGTCTGAACATATTACACCGATCCTAGCCTGACTGCAGGGGCTGCCAATTAATTTCCAGGCCCCACTAACAGTGCTGGTTTTGATCTATAAAGCCTTAAACGGCTCAGGACCGCAACACCTCAAGGACTCATAGAATCATAGAATCCTAGAGTTGGAAGAGACCACAAGGGCCATCGAGTCCAACCCCCTGCCAAGCAGGAAACACCATCAGAGCACTCCTGACATATGGTTGTCAAGCCTCTGCTGAAAGACCTCCAAAAAAGGAGACTCCACCACACTCCTTGGCAGCAAATTCCACTGTCAAACAGCTCTTACTGTCAGGAAGTTCTTCCAAATGTTTAGGTGGAATCTTCTTTCTTGTAGTTTGGATCCATTGCTCCGTGTCCGCTTCTCTGGAGCAGCAGAAAACAACCTTTCTCCCTCCTCTAGGTGACATCCTTTTATATATTTGAACATGGCTATCATATCACCCCTTAACCTCCTCTTCTCCAGGCTAAACGTGCCCAGCTCCCTTAGCCGTTCCTCATAAGGCATCGTTTCCAGGCCTTTGACCATTTTGGTTGCCCTCCTCTGGACACGTTCCAGTTTGTCAGTGTCCTTCTTGAACTGTGGTGCCCAGAACTGGACACAGTACTCCAGGGGAGGTCTGACCAGAGCAGAATACAGTGGCACTATTACTTCCCTTGATCTAGATGCTATACTCCTATTGATGCAGCCCAGAATTGCATTGGCTTTTTTAGCTGCCGCGTCACACTGTTGGCTCATGTCAAGTTTGTGGTCAACCAAGACTCCTAGATCCTTTTCACATGTACTGCTCTCAAGCCAGGTGTCCCCCATCTTGTATTTGTGCCTCTCATTTTTTTGCGCAAGTGCAATACTTTACATTTCTCCCTGTTAAAGTTCATCTTGTTTGTTTTGGCCCAGTTCTCTAATCTGTCAAGGTCGTTTTGAAGTGTGATGCTGTCCTCTGGGGTGTTAGCCACCCCTCCAATATGCAGCTATCCTATAGTCTCCCCCCAATATGTCTCCCCCATATGAACCACTCCCAACCCTGTGATCGTAATCTGAGGTCTTTCTTCTGGAGGTCCGGAGCGCAGAAACATGAGAACAGGGCCTTTTTTGTGGTGGCTCCCCATTCGTGGGATGCTCTCCTATTGAAAACACTCCTGTTAGGTGCCAGGTGAAATCACTGCTCTTCTCCCAGGCCTTAAACAACCTCTGGCCTTTTAAACTGTGTTTGTGTGTTATGGTTTCGTTTGTTATTTTGTTACGTTTTTATACTGCACACCGCCCTGCGATCCTTGGATGGAGGTATATAAATTTAGCGACAGAGACAGACACACCTTGCTAGGGAGGGCATGCGACACCCATGGAGCCACCACTGAAAAGCCCCTGTCATGGGGCAGCGGCAACCAGGAGACCCCCAACGGCACCACCACCGCCAAGGCCTCACCTGCTGTGGGTATTAAGAAGGCAATCTTTGGGTCTCGAGCAATTTAGGACTTTATTTGCATTAATACTGTGGATTTGGCCCAGCGGGTCACTAGCAGTCAGTCCCTACAGATATGGTTAGGGCTGCAGCCGCAACCAACTAAATCTTCAGTTTGATTAAGGGGCAGAATCCATATGTAAGCAGGGAAGGCATATTTTAATCAATGGGGCTGCAAATCAGCTTCACAGTTTTGGGGAGTTTGTATTTAAATTGTTTGGTTCTGAGGTGTTATTGTCCTAGGAAATATAGATATACACACACACATATATATGAGGCCTTGTTTTCTAACACTGTGTATCATAGCGTTTGTTGATTAAACCGTAAATTATCCTGTGCTCCAGGACTGAAGGAAGAGTTCCCTTTGAGGAAACGGCTTTATCGAGTTTGGGAATAGTGTGCTGATTAAATTGAATTGGTTAATCAGCAAAAGGCCAGGTGATTAATAGACTGCAGTGCATTCATCCGATCAAGAAGGGCCTTGATGGAAATTGGACCTGCTCTTCTCCTGCAGTGAGCGTAGCACAAAGGAACGTCCCGGCAGGTTGAATTTATAGTTGGTTTATCCTACAGAGATGAATTGCAGGGGTAGCCAAGCCCCTCCAGATCATTGTGGGCTACCAATTCCCATCAGCCCGTCAATATCTCAGAAGCCCGCTCTGCCATAACGCGGGGGGGGGGCTTTTAATTTAGCTGCCCCTGTTCTGTGAAATAGCATTCCTATAATATAAATTATAAATTTATAATAAAAAAATATTATTTATACCCCGCCCATCTGGCTGAGTTTCCCCAGCCACTATGGGCGGCTTCCAACAGAATATTAAAATACAATAGTCCATCAAACTAATAATAATAGTAGTAATAATAATAATAATAATTTATTTATACCCCACCCACCTGGCTGAGTTTCCCAAGCCATTCTGAGCGGCTCCCAATCAAATGTTAAAAACAATACAGCATCAAAGATTTAAAAATTCCCTAAACAGGGCTGCCTTCAGGTGTCTTTTAAAAATAGGATAGCTCCTTATTTCCTTGACATCTGGTGGGAGGGCGTTCCACAGGGCGGGTGCCACCACTAAGAAGGCCCTCTGCCTGGTTCTTGGTACCTTCGCTTAACGCAGGGAGGGAGCCGTCAGAAGACCCTCGGAACTGGACCTCAGTGTCTGGGCAGAATGATGGGGGTGGAGACGCCCGATTGGCTCCCTCTGGCTCCAGGCCTGCAGACCTAATGAATACCCAAAGTCTTTCAATATGTACATAATAAGGAACTGGACTTGGCTGACGTTGGCAGAGAGAGCCAAACTGGCAGATGACCTGTTTCTAAAATAATATTGCTTTGGTGGTGACTCAGGAATACAAGCAGAAGCGATGAGTCACTGAATGTTGTGATATACAGAATCTCTCCTTGCAGGATGCTGTTCCCATAAATTGACTGTGCATAAATAAGAAACTTATTTTTCTTTTTTGTCTGGGCGAAGGTGAGAGGGAGAGAGGCACAACCTTTAGTTATTAAAAACCTGGGATTAGTGTCTCTTTTTTCGGTGGGAGGAGAGACAGGATAACAGGATTTTATTTGTGAAATACACACCTCTATGATTATGCTTATAGTACAAGCTTAGGAAAGATTTGAAAGAGCAGATTATGGGCTCTTTAATTCTCCAGAAGCTTAGAAGTGAAAATAATGTGGTTATTTAGTTAAAAAAAAAAATGGCTTAAGAAAGTATGAAAGTGGAGGAACTAGAACAGGCTTCCTCAACCTCGGCCCTCCAGATGTTTTGAGACTACAATTCCCATCATCCCTGACCACTGGGATCATGGGAGTTGTAGGCCAAAAACATCTGGAGGGCCAAGGTTGAGAAAGCCTGAACTAGAACATCAGGCCTGCCAGTTCTATGAAGATAAGAACATAAGAGGGGTCTGGATCAGGCCAATGGCCCAAATAGTCCAGCATTCTGTTCTCACAAGGGCCAACCAGATACCCAGGCATAGGCAAGCTCTGGCCCTCCAGATGTTTGGGACTACAGTTTCCATCATCCCTGACCACTGGTCCTGTTAGCTGGGGATGATGGGAGTTGTAGTCCCCAAAATCTGGCAGGCTGGAGTTTGCCTATGCCTGCAGATACCCATAGGGGAATCCCGCAAGAACAATCCGAGCAAAAGAGCTTTCCCCCTCCTGCAGTTTCCAGCAAGTGGTGTTCATAGAATTGTAAAGGGACCTTGAGGCACATTTGGTTGGGTCCGTAAGGGTGAGGCAATATTTTGAAAAGCCGCTTTTGTTTTTCATTACCTCGGGCCGTTTCCCCTTCCGCCATTTCACCCTCCCGTCCTCTGCAGCTTTCACTTTCTTCGACCCAAACGACCCGGCGTGTCAGGAAATCCTCTACGACCCCATCACCACCGTCCCGGAGTTGTTTGCCATCATCCGCCAGTGGGTACCCCAAGTGCAGCACAAGATCGATATCATCGGCAGTGAGGCGAGTGATGGGCGTCTCTTGGGGGATCGTGGGCTGAGGGGGGGAGGAGGGGGGCGTTGGAACCTGGGTGTACCCTGCTGTGCTGCTCCTTGCTAGGGGGTATATTCCACAACCATGGGACCACCACTAAAATGGCCCCGTCGTGCGGGTAGGGTAGTTTCTGCAAGCGCTGGCACTCCCCCTTCTTGCAGGTCTGTAGCTAGGAGCCAAGAGGTGAAGGGGGGAAGGCCCAGAAATCCCAGCCGCGGTCAGTCTGCAGAAAGGCAGCAGCATAGAGACCCCCCTACCCATTCCTCATAATATAATGTGCAATACAGTGGTACCTCTGGATATGAACAGAATCCATTCTGGAGCCCCGTAAGCATCCTGAGCAGAACACAATCTGTACATGTGTGGGTCGCGATTTCCACTTCTGCACATGTGTGTGACATCATTTTGAGCGTCTGTGTATGCGTGAGTGGTGAAACCCGGAAGTAACCTGTTCCATTATTTCTGTGTCGCCGCGGAGCGCAACCTGAAAACGCTCAACCTGAAGCGACTTTAACCCAAGGTATGACTGTAGGTGCTATATCATTGGGGGATGTGTGTAAGAGGCCTGAGGTTTTTTTAGATCGCCGGTGGGGAGCCCCCCAGGGGCCAAATATGGCCTCCCTGTCCTTGCCGTTTGGCCTATGGGACCCTCCTGAGACCACCTGCCCCCTGTCCTTCTCTCCCCTGGCCACATCCTTCACAGACCCTGCAACAAGCCCTCCGAGAAGGCTTTCGACTGAATGGAATGGATCTTTGAACTGCGAGAATGCTTCTCCCTTGGCCGAAAGGAGGTGTAGAAGCCTCTGGCTTTTGTGTGGCTGGAGTACAGCTTCCTGTACAAAGTTAAGCATCAGATCCACTCCTCGGCCCAACTCTTGCCTCTAGCCACATACCCTTTGCTTCTGCCCTTGCCCATCCGATCCCTGGCACTGTGGAAAGTCATCTCTCAGGGAATGTGGCTTTCAGGCTGGGAAAGATGCTCTGCCCCACTTTTAGATGCGCTTGCAGATCAGCTCCAGATTTAGGTGGGGGTTCTTGTTGCTGGCAGGGGGTGGGTTGCGCTTGATGACTTCTGACGCCCCTTCCAGCTTATCCTTGGCCACGCCCAGCCTTGTGTGCTCAGCAGATCAACTGATGTGGGTGGTGTGTGCTGGGCCCGGGGGTAACCCATGAAACGCGGTCCAGGACCGGTCCAGAATCCGAATGTTCCGCTGGGAGTCAATCCGACAGGGCCAAGGCAGGACACGAGGCAGGAAACCAGGCAAGATCAGGCACAGGATCTAGCAAACAGCAATGTTGCTCCCGCAACCTGGGATGGGGTCCGACAGCCTTTTATCTTTGTCGGGGTAGCGGCCGGTCCTGATCCCCCAGCGACTCACCTCCCTGTTTTGCCCGAAGGCGAGCACTCCTCCTGCAAGTACTCAGGTCTCTCCTTCTCTCAGACCTCAGTCTCTGCAGCTCGGGAGACGTCGGTGGGTGACTAGACCCAGGGGCCGCCTCAGCCTCCCCTGACCCAAACGGTAGTGGAGCAGCTATAAGTGACAGCCCTGCTGAAGGCAAGGAGGTCATCCCCGCATCTGGAGCCAGGGCAGGATCAGGCCCCTGACTCGGCCCAGATGGTGTTTGTTGCGGGAAAACCTAGGAAGACTGGGACTCTTCAGGATCAGGCCCCAGACTTTGTTCAGATGATGCCTGAGGCAAAGTATCCGATGCAGACTGAGACCCCTCTAGTTCCGAGCCCCAGTCCCAGGCCATCACATGGTGCAGGGGAGATGGATCCATTTACACCTCTGACTGACACCCTTCTTGCATCCCGCAGATCTTGAAGCGAGGCTGCCACGTCAACGACCGCGATGGGCTGACAGACATGACGCTGCTGCATTACGCCTGCAAGGCTGGTGCCCATGGTGTCGGTAAGGAAGCCAGTGGGGGGGGGTTACTCTCTATTCTTGGCGCGCCCCCCTGGGTGTCCCTCCTGGGCCTCAGAGCCCTGCCAGCTCTCTCAGGAGAAACCACGCTCCCGTCTGGTCTTCCAACTTGCTTTTAAAATTGGGCTCCCTGAAACCGCCTGTGGGTTTTAGTCAATTTTGCATTCACGGCAATATCTGCACTGTAATAAACTAAGGCAGTGATGGCCAAACGTGGCCCTCCAGCTGTTTTGGGACTGCAATTCCCACCATCCCTGGCCACTGGTCCTGTTAGCTAGGGATGATGGGAGTTGTAGTCCCAAAACAGCTGGAGGGACAAGTTTGGCCATCACTGCACTAAGGAGTTTGAAAATATGGATGAAGAAGTCTCTGGTGGTGATTGGCTGAGCTGCCTCTGACATCACAGACGTTTTGGGTTTATCCAGGGCCGGATTTAGACTTTTAGAGGCCCTGAGCACTGGAAAGATTGTGATGCCCCTACCCCCCCCCCCCAGATTCATAATTCAAAATAAAAACAATGCTAAACCATAAAAGACCCCCCCAAATGAGACAAAACGTACATGTGTTCTGAAATTAAATGACTACTTCCATACTTTTATTTAAGTATCAAGTGTCAAACTCTTTTTTGAATAAATGTATTTTTTTGTGTGCTCCTGCTGTGCTGGTGCCCTACGCTTGCGCTCAGTCTGCCTGTTGGGTAATCCAGTTGATCGCTGTGGTCCTCCTTCCCAGGTGACCCAGCCGCTGCTGTGCGCCTCTCCAACCAGCTCTTGGCTTTGGGCGCGGATGTGACCCTGCGCAGCCGCTGGACCAACATGAACGCCCTGCACTACGCGGCTTACTTTGACGTCCCGGAACTCATCCGCATCCTGCTGAAGGCCTCCAAGCCAAAAGGTGGGTTTGGAAGGAGGGGGCGGGGCCTGCCCAGAAGAGGGCGGGGCTTCCTGTATCTCCTGCGTCTCACCTCAGAGCTCACCTTGACAACACAAAACCCTTAATAACTTGGGGCCAGTTTACCTGTGAGATCACCTTGCCCCTTATATGCCCCATCAGCTGCTCTGATCTGCAGAGCTGACACCATTACCGGCGTCACGTAATACCATTTCCGCATTTGTAAGACCTGCCCTCTGGAACTCCCTGCCGATTGACGCCAGGCAGGCTCCTTCGCTATATTCTTTTCATCACCTGCTAAAAAAACACAAAACTTTGTTTAGGCGGGCCTGCCCAGATAACACAGGATGTTAGTGTGTGTTTTAATCACTTTTTAGTTTATCGCCGGTTTTTATTCTTTGAAGGCTTTGAATTGTTTTTGCCTATCATTCTATTGTTCTGTTCGCTTTGTAAACCGCTTGGAGTTGTTGTTTTTTTGCCCCACAATTGGTGTAAAAAAATTCACGAAATAAATAATGAGTAGCCCTCTGTAAGGAGAGGTTTGCAAAAGTGCCAGAGGTGTTGGCTCGGATTAATTCCCTTCTTCCTTCCTAAGAAGCTCTGACTGATAATATTGAGCATCACAGCAGCAGCTGCAAAAAACAAAACAAAACCAGTCACCTGCTTTTTCCTCTTCATCTCCTGAGGGTTGGCACTCCTAGGCAACCTTCTTCACCAAGAACGCAGCACTGTCTAAGGAACTCCCAGCCATCCACCGATGTTTGTTGTGTTCCTTTTTATTATTATTTTTTTAAAAAATTAATGGACAGACTCAGCTCTGAAATACTGTAAGGCAGGGGAAGTCAGCCCTTGCCAGCGTGGTCCGTGATCAGGGATGATGGGAGTTGTAGTCCACAACATTGCAGGGGGTTGGACTAGATCACCCTTGAGGGTCCCTTCCAACTCTACAATTTTACGATTCCACGATCTGGAGTGTATCGTGTTGACCGCACCAGCACCAGAATTCAAAAGCATCAATTCTTCTGCGATCAGCCTTCTTTATAGTCCAGCTCTCGCTTCCATACATCACAACTGGGAAAACCATAACTTTAACTATACGGACCTTTGTCGGGCAAGGAGATGACCCTGCTTTTTAAGATGCTGTCTAGGTTTGTCATTGCTTGTTAGTCTTTAAGGTGCCACAAAACTCATTTTTGCTGTAAGAGCAACCCTTCTGGAATTTCTGTAGCTCCCCTGGCCTTCACTTCCTTTGACCTTGTCCCATAAACAGCCTCGCATGCTGTGACCTGGTTTGCACATAATACTAAGCCAAACAATGGCTTAGTGAAAGTGAGCAAGCATGATAACAGTGACCATTTCACCCTTCTCCCAGTCTCCCTGCTGCCAAGCTACTTGAAGCTAAGCTATGGTTTATCTCTCCCAACAAACCATGAGTTGCAACCAAAGGTGTTCCTGCTTTGCCACTTGTGGTTTGTTTGGGGGAGACAAACCATGGGCCTAGGTTTGAAGGAGACTAAGGCGAACCATGGCTTAGCTCTGGGTAACATGGCGAAAGGAGAGCTGGAGGAGGGATGGAGCAGCCTCAGTTTCCTCTCTGGTTGCCTGCACGCTTGCCCATTCTCACTAAACCATGGTTTGGCTCATCGCTGTGAGTAAGTGCGAAATGCTAACAGTGGCAAGTTGGTTCTAATACCTGCACCGACCTGTATATTCCTTCCCCCTTCAGTTCTGAACTCGACGTGTAGCGACTTCAACCACGGAACAGCCCTCCACATTGCTGCTTCCAACCTGTGCCTTGGGGCCGTGAAATGTCTCCTGGAACATGGTGCCAACCCTGCCGTCAGGGTAAGCAAGGGAAGCTGTGGTGGATAAACATACTGGTGATGATGATGATAGTAGTAATATATTATTATTTATTACTTATACCCCGCCCATCTGGCAGGGCCTCCCCAGCCAATCTGGGCGGTTCCCAAAAGAATATTAAAAACACGATGAAACATCAGACATTAAAAAGCTTCCCTAAAGAGGGCTGCCTTCAGATGTCTTTTAAAAGTCAGATAGTTGTTTATTTCCTCGACATCTGATGGGAGGGTGTTCCACAGGGCGGGTGCCACCACTGAGAAGGCCCTCTGCCTGGTTCCCTGTAACTTGGCTTTTCACAATGAGGGAACCGCCAGAAGGCCCTCGGAGCTGGACCTCAGTGTCCGGGCTGAATGATGGGGGTGGAGACGCTCCTTCAGGTCTACTGGGCCTTTGAGGCCGTTTAGGGCTTTAAAGGTCAGCACCAACACTTTGAATTGTGCCCGGAAACGTACTGGGAGCCAGTGTAGGTCTTTCAAGACCGGTGTTATATGGTCTCGGTGGCCGCTCCCAGTCCCCAGTCTAGCTGCCGCATTCTGGATTAATTGCAGTTTCCGGGTCATCTTCAAAGGTAGCCCTACGTAGAGCGCATTGCAGTAATCCAAGTGGGAGATAACCAGAGCATGTACCACTCTGGCCAGACAGTCCACGGGCAGGGAGGGTCTCATCCTGCGTACCAGATGGAGCTGGGAGACAGCTGCCCTGGCACTTGCTCTTCTTCTGTTGTTGTTGTTATTATTATTATTATTATTATTATTATTATTATTATTATTATTACCCACCCATCTGGCTGGGTTTCCCCACCCACTCTGGACTGCTGATAGGAAATGCTTTGTAGGAGGGAGGGAGGGAGGGACAAAAAATGGGGGGTTGAGGAGGGTCCTTTTGGGGAAAGGAAGAGAGTGGGAAGTGTCCCTATTTTCATTTGTGTGTGTGTGTGTGTGTGTGTGTGTGAGAGAGAGAGAGAGAGAGAGAGAGACTGAAAGGCTGGAGGAGCAATATAAGAACAGTGCCTGTACATTTTGCCTCCCATCTCTTGTTCTACAAATGCTATAAGCTTCCTCTCCCTTTTCACTGATATCTGGTAGTCTGGGGTTTACGGTTCATGGGGTGTGGAGGATTCCTGCCCCCCCCGACTCCCATGACGTCTCCTCCAGCTCAATGCCCTCCCTGCGCAATGCTCTCTCCCAACAGAACAGCAAAGGCCAGGCGCCGTCCGACGTGGTCCCAGACCCCATGGACATGACCTTGGACAAAGCCGAGGCGGCCATGATCGCCAAGGAGCTGAAGCAGCTGCTGCTGGACGCCGTGCCCTTGAGCTGCAACCTCCCCAAGGTCACCCTGCCCAACTACGACAACATCCCGGGCAACCTCATGCTCATCTCCCTCGGCCTCAAGCTCGGCGACCGCGTCATGGTGGACGGGCTGAAGGTAAGGCCAAGGTGCCCCTCATCATGGCAGGTGGGTTTGGCACCCCCATCACCAGTGTCTCTTGGCGAGGACTGAAAAGCCCACAGTGATTACATCTAATGGGTTGTGTCCAATGCTAGAGTTGACCCACTAAATCAATACAGTGGTACCTCAGGTTGCGAACGGGATCCATTCCGGAGGCCCGTTCGCAACATGAAAAGAGCGCAACCCGCAGCAGTGCGTCTGCGCACGCACGGGTTGCGATTCGTCGCTTCTGCACATGCGTGTGACGTCGTTTTGCACGTCTGCGCATGCGCGAGTGGCAAAACCTGGAAGTAACCCTTTCCGGTACTTCCACTTCATAACCTGAAAGAACGTAACATGAAGCAGACGTAACATGAGGTATGACTGTACTGTTCGTGTTAAGGAAAATTATGGGGTGGGAGATTATCCAACAGCCGAGCTCGTCGGGGTGCAAGTCCCCGGAGAGTCCATGTGGTCAGTATAAGAAGGAAGTTGCAGCCAAGTAATTTGGAGGAAAATAGCGGTCAGTAGACCATGATTTTTATTGTTGCACAGCAGGTCCCCCCAGGAGTAAGAACCCCGAGCATGGGGGGACCTCCTCTTTTAAACCTTCCCTCTTTCCCCCAGAATACACTTTGAGAGGCATCATGGATCCATCATCACTACATCACTAGCATGTCACAAATGGGGAGGGTTACACAAGGGACACAGGTGGCGCTGTGCTCTAAATCACAGAGCCCAGGGCTTGCTGATCAGAAGGTCGGCGGTTCAAATCCCCGTGACGGGATGAGCTGCCATTGCTCGGTCCCTGCTCCTGCCAACCTGTGCAGACATACGTTGGTTCCCTCGGCCAGTAAAGCAAGATGAGCGCCGCAATCCCAGAGTCGTCTGCGACTGGACTTAACGGTCAGGGGTCCCTTTACCTTTTTACACAAGGGTTACATGAGTTCAACATTAGGTTACTTTATCAGACCCCTTTCCCAATACCTCTTAAGTCCCCATCACCGGAAGAACAGTGAAACTCCTGACATCTCTGACATTTCCTTGCCCTCAGGACTGGTCTGGAGATGGGATTTCAGAACACCTGACTTGCTCAACTGTCTAGTGTTGCCCCCTGGTCACTCCCTGGGTGGGGGGTCGTGTCTGTGCTCTCACGCTTGGGGAATTATGGCAGGATGCTCTGTTCCTGCTTCTTGGTTCATGGAGGGAGGTGGTGTTGGGATGCTGCCAGGGAGATAAAGTTCATCATGGCCCCCAAGCCGGCTGCCGGACGATCCATTGGTCTCCTGTAGTCACGCAGTATGAGCGATTAGCGACACGAGTTTCCTGAAAATACCATGCCACATTCCAGGGCTCATGCACACTCTTACCAGCAGATAATGCACAGCCAGAAGATGCACTCAGGAGAGCATTATTTACAAGCTTTTATTCAGCGTTGATCAGAACAAAGAAAGACATGACTGCCTGCCTGCGTCAGTGTCTCAGACAGAGAGAGAAACGAAAGCAATAGCAAACATAAAGTTCCTGTGAACAGGAAATACTCAGGCTGTGAAACAAACATCCTGCTCCCTTTTAAGGTGGAACGGAAATATCCTAACAGGTGGAGCCTAAACTCACTTTTCTTTCAGCATTAAAATGGTGTTGGAATGAGGAGAGTCGGTTAAAAAATGGATTTTCTACAAATTTATAGGTATCTTCCCTGAGCTGTCAAGTTGAAGGGATACATTCAGGCATAATATTTGTAACATTGTAACAACTTTACAGAGGCGCCCACCATGTCATTTCCGCAACAGTTCGAAAGCGAGGGAAGCTGCTGCCAGCCTGTGCCAACAATATTAATTTAGATGGGTCAGTGGTCCGATTCATTTTTATAAAGTGACTTCCTCTGTTGCGTCTTGTTTCCCCAATCTCGCCTTGCCTCCCCGCAGTTGGGCACCTTGCGTTTCTGCGGCACAACGGAATTTGCCAGCGGCCAGTGGGTGGGCGTGGAGCTGGACGAGCCGGACGGCAAGAACGACGGCAGCGTGGGAGGAATCCGTTACTTTATCTGCCCTCCGAAACACGGTAATCTAAAGCGGGGTTATGCCCCCTTGACACCAGCACTCCTCTGCCATTAAATCCAGCAGCCGCCCAAGTCAACTACACAAATATCAAATCTGTAGAAGAGTGCAACTCCTGGGTTTCCCCCAGCACACGCCTTCTAGGCCAGGGGCTCCCAAAGGGGGTGGTTCTGCCCCCTGGGGGAGCGGGATTTCCTAGCGGGATGCTAAGAAGGGGGTGTCAGGGGGTCACTGGAAGTATAAATTGTTAGAATTCCCGCTCCATGATTGCAGTCATGGGATTGTTGTCTATCACACGACGGTATATGTTTTGACTCCACAGAGTAGGAAGTGACGGAGACAGGATGTTTGTGTTCCTGTGTTCTGCGAAGTAGGACTATTGTCCTTTGTTCTTTTTCTCTTTGCTGTCTGATGCTAAAGAGAGAGGGAGCCATGTTGCAGTGCTCCGTGTGTGTTTATATGTAAATAAAGTCGATTAGCCAAAATGCTGAGTTGCTGAGGTGTGTTACGCAACTGCGAAGACTGCGGATCCCTAAGTGTGCCGGTGTCGGTTGGCATCGGTCGCTGTGATGTTCAGGCTGAAGAAAGCTTATGAAGCTCCCGAACGATCGACCAGGAGGGAGAGAACATGCCAGTCGGGCATGTGTCTCTGCCAGGGTCCTACTCGAGTGTATGCTGAGCTCCTGACATAAATGACTGCCATTTTGAAAAGCTGGCATCACCAAGTTTTTTTGAATTGATTAAACTAAATGGTTCTAATTGGACGTTTCCGAGCACAATTCAAAGTGTTGGTGCTGACCTTGAAAGCCCTAAATGGCCTCGGTCCAGTATATCTGAAGGAGCGTCTCCACCCCCATCGTTCAGTCCAGACACTGAGGTCCAGCTCCGAGGGTCTTCTGGCAGTTCCCTAACTGCGAGAAGCCATGTTACATGGAACCAGGCAGAGGGCCTTTTCAGTAGTGGCACCTGCCCTGTGGAATACCCTCCCATCAGATGTCAAAGGAATAAACAACTATGACGTTTAGAAGACATCTGAAGGCAGCCCTGTTTAGGGAAGCTTTTAATGTTTAATGTTGTATTGTGTTTTTAATATCCGGCTGGCAGCTGCCCAGAGTGGCTGGGGAAACCCAGCCAGATGGGCGGTGTATAAATTGTTGTTGTTGTTTGCACAGTTCTTACCCGCCATGTAAGCTTTGGGCTTCCGGTTTTCCTTCCCCTTTGCCCTTCCCAGGAGTGTTTGCTTCTGTGTCCAAGATCACCAAAGCCACTGATCAGACGCCTTCGTCGGTGACCTCCACCCCCCGAACCCCCCGCATGGACTTTTCCCGCATGACCGCAAAGGGCCGGAAGGAAAAAGACAAGGACAAGAAAGGTAAACTGGACTCTCTTCCATTGTGGACTCTCCTTTTAAGCAGAGGTTGGAGGGGCCCCTGTTGTGGATGCTTTACTTGAGACCCCTGAATTGCAGGACGTCAGACTAGAGGACTCTTGTCGTCCCTTCCTGTTAGGATTCTTTTCCCATGTTGCAGTCACGGGATTGTTTTTATCCCACGACAGTGTATGTTTTCATTCCACATTGTGGGAAGCGACGGAGACAGGATGTTTTTATTACTGTGTTTCCGTGATGTAGGACATTTGTCCTTGTGTTCTCCATCTTTGCTGTCTGATGAGCAAGAGGAAGGAGCGGACTTGCGATGCTCCGAGTATACGTGTATATGTAAATAAATGTAGTTTCGCCAAAAAGCTGCGCTACTGAGTCTGAACGCTGACGGCCTATACTTCTGATCCTGAAGTGTGCTGATAGTTCTTGGTATCAGTCGCTGTGATGTTCGGGCTGGAGAAAGCTTTTGAATCTCCTGAAAGAACGACCAGGAGGGAGAGAACATGCCAGTCAGGCATGCAAATAAATAAATAAACCTTTATCGTCACTATACCACCTATGTGCAGTGAAATTAAACGAGCCCCACTCAGTCTTGTTCGATCTCTGTGCGCTTGTCGGAAGTCAATTGCACCACTCTTTTTTTCCATTCAGCAGCACAATAGCCCACGGATAAAAGCTGTTCTTTAACCTGTTAGTGCGGCTAACTATACTTCTATATCTCCTGCCTGAAGGTAGGAGACTAAAGAGGTGCTGCTCAGGGTGTGAGTCGTCTCTAAGAATTTTCCTCGCTCTCTTGAGGCAGCGGTCTCCCGCGAGGGCCTTCTCGGTGGTGGCACCCGCCCTGTGGAACACCCTCCCGCCAGATGTCAAAGAGAACAACAACTACCAGACTTTTAGAAGAAATCTGAAGGCAGCCTTGTTTAGGGAAGCTTTTAATGTCTAATAGGTTATTGTATTTTAATACGGTGGTGCCCCGCAAGACGAAAAACTCGCTAGACGAAAGGGTTTTGCGGTTTTTGAGCTGCTTTGCAAGACGAATTTCCCTATGGGCTTGCTTCGCAAGACGAAAACGTCTTGCGTTTTTTGCAAGTTTGTTTCCTTTTTCTTAACACCGTTAATACAGTTGCGACTTGACTTCGAGGAGCAACTCATAGAACGCAGTGTACATAGTAGCCTTTTTTGAGGTTTTTGGTGATTTTTGAAGCTTTTCCAAAACTTTTCCGACACCGTGCTTCGCAAGACGAAAAATTCGCTAGACGAAAAAACTCGCGGAACGAATTAATTTCGTCTTGCGAGGCACCACTGTATTCTGTTGGAAGCCGCCCAGAGTGGCTGGGGAAACCCAGTCAGATCGGCGGGGTATAAATAATAAATTATTATTATTATTATTATTATTATTATTATTATTATTATTATTATTATTTCATCTAGCGAACTCCGGGGACAGCCCATGATGTCATGTGCTGTATTCACCACCCTCTGTAAGGATTTCCTGTCCATGGCTGTCAAACCAGCGTACCACAATGTACTACAGGATGAAAGGGCACTTTCTATTGTGGACCGGTAGAAGGAGATCATCAGTTTTTGTTTGACATTGTTCTTTCGCAAGACCCTGAGGAAATGGAGTCTCATGTGTCTCTGCCGGCTTCCTACTCATGCGTAGGACCTCCTGACACTTCCAACTCTACGGGTCTATGATTCTATACAGATAGTTTTACAAACAACAGACACAATAAAATTATAGACCTGGATGTGTCGTAGGAATCCCCCGCAATTGTTTTCAGGTGTTCACCATGTTTTTGGATGCTTTTAAATACGTTTTATTTTAATCGAGATAGAAATTTGATAAATAAAACAAGATAAATAAGTTATGTAGTGAAATATACTCGGAATCGAGTGTGGATTTCATGCTCTTTATTCAGCTCATAGTGGTGAGGAGGAATGGAAGTTCCCCCAGAATGTCTGCCTTATATACATTATTTACACAATGGGCCCCAGGTGATTGGCTAATTCAGGGATTCTCCTGTAGGCCAATCAGGTTGCGGGTTCCCTTCCACCTGGAGCTGGATTGGGTGGCTCCTGTGGACCAATCAGACTGCTGCATTCTGGATTCTATTGTTCTAGGACCAATCAGACTGCTGCATTTTGGATCTTATTGTTCTAGGACCAATCAGACTGCTGCATTTTGGATCTTATTGTTCTAGGACCAATCAGACTGCTGCATTCTGGATCCTATTGTTCTAGGACCAATTAGACTGCTGCATTTTGGATCCCATTCAACTCAGTACATAACATGTAGCAAACTAAAACATTCAGATCTCGCTTCTCCCTACCCGTCTGCTCTGTCCAGCTCTCAGGAAGAAGTCCTTATCTGTTGGCAGCCTGGACCGTGAAGGACTGAAGATTGAGATTGGGGATCACGTCCTGGTGGCAGGTCAGAAGCAAGGCATCATTCGTTTCTATGGGAAGACAGATTTTGCCCCAGGTAAGCCAAGAGCAGGTGATCTGGGAATCCATTTCCACTGGAGGAGTTAAGATCCTGTCCAGGGGGTGGGGCAGACCATTGAGACCCTGAGACCGATGTGCAGACTTTGGATCGCTACCATTAGAAAAATAACCCCAGGAGTCCTGATTCGAGCTCAAGGTCCTGAGTTCAAGTCCTGCCTCTGCTGTGATGTCCCTGCGTGGCCTCAGATCATTTTCAGTTTCACCCCTCTGACAATCGGAGTAATAGTGGTCTACCTCAGGTGTTGTTCTTTTGGGAGAGTGCAAACGAGGACGCTGATTCCAAAGCATTCTGCGGGATTAAGGTTGTAGTCCTCAGTATTACTAATGTGGGAGGGAGTCCCCTTTGAAATCTGTGAGACGAGTTCCTAGTCTCTGTTGGAATTAGCAACAGTAATTTAAAAATCTGCATTTCTGACTAATTTGCCTGTTTTTCTCCCCCCCCCCCTCCAGGCTACTGGTTTGGCATTGAACTTGACAAGCCCACAGGAAAACACGATGGCTCTGTCTTTGGAGTTCGCTATTTCACCTGCGCCCCTAAGCATGGAGTCTTTGCCCCTCCTTCCAGAGTGCAGAGGTGTGTGGGATTTATATTTGGCGTGATTTAACAAAATGCTAAAATAGCTTTTAACATAGCTAAGAGTGATCCTGTTCTAATTTGGGGAGGATATTCTGGAGAGAAGCTGCTGATTCGTTTGCTGCCTTTACTTGAAAATTAGGCGGTATATATTGCGGGATAAGGGACGCGGGTGGCGCTGTGGGTTAAACCACAGAGCCTACGACTTGCTGATCAGAAGGTCGGCAGTTCGAATCCCCGCGACGGGGTGAGCTCCCGTTGCTCGGTCCCTGCGCCTGCCAACCTAGCAGTTTGAAAGCACGTCAAAGTGCAAGTAGATAAATAGGTACCGCTCCGGCGGAAAAGTAAACGGCGTTTCCGTGCACTGCTCTGGTTCGCCAGAAGTGGCTTAGTCCTGCTGGCCACATGACCCGGAAGCTGTACGCCGGCTCGCTCGGCCAATAAAGCGAGATGAGCGCCGCAACCCCAGAGTCGGCCATGACTGTACCTAATGGTCAGGGGTCCCTTTACCTTTACCTATATTGTGGGATGTGATACATAAGCAGCAGTCAAGTACAAACATTCCTTGTTTTCCTAGAGTGGAGATGCAAGGGGATGTTTGGTCCAGCCAGTCGAAAACTTCCTGTTTCCTCCTGGCTGGGACATACTTCCTTTACATGTGACAAGAGGTGGGCGTGACTTACCTGTCCAGATAACAAAAGGGGCAAGGCACCCAGCACTCTCTCTGTTTTTCACTTCCTCTGTCATTGGAGCAGCTTTTTAGCTAGAAATGCTCTGTTGGCTTCTAGCCAACAGAGGACACTGGGATTATCCCCATATGTATAACTTTGTAACTAAGTCTGCCTTCAGGGATCCAACTGTGAACTGAATGTGAGTAAACTTTTTTATATACAGTGGACGCTCAGGTAGCGAACGTGATCTGTGCGGGATGCACGTTCGCAACCCACAGTGTTCGCAATCCGCAGCAGCGCGTCTGTGCACGCACGGGTTGCGATTCGGCACTTCTGCGCATGTGCAAAGCATGATTTAGCGCTTCTGCACATGCGCGACTGCCGAAACCCGGAAGTAACCCGTTCTGGTACTTCTGGGTTTTGGCGGTCCGTAACCTGAAAAAAACGCAGCCTGAAGCATCTGTAACCCGAGGTATGACTGTACTTTACACAAGATTGTGGCGTGTTTATTCTTTTAAACTTATCAGGAACTTATCAGGAACTTACCAGGAACCTAATAGTGAGAGGCTTAAAGAAGCCTGCAACCAGTTATCTGCTGTGCATTTAAAAGGGGAATGTAAACTCTGCTAAGTAAAGAAACTTGCTAGCACAGGTTAGGAAGGATATTAATAAACAATATATCCTCTCCTGCCTCCCTGAACATTTTAAAATAATCATAGCCACTACTACAAACATCAGAGTTCCAAAGGGGGCAGGTGGGAAGACACCATGTTGAGAAGGATGTTGAGAAGCTGGAAGGTGTGCAGAGGAGGGTGGCCAAGATGATCAAAAGCCTGGAAACTAAGCCTGATGAGGAACGGTTGAAGGAGCTGAGTACGTTTAGCCTGGGAAAGAGGAAAAATGAGAGCCACCTTCAAAAATCTGAAAGGAAGATGGAGCTCCAGAGGGCAGAACCCAAACAGTGGCTTCAAATGACAAGGAAGGAGATTCAGGGAAAAAATCAGGGAAAAAATTCCGACGGCAGGAGCTGTTCAACAGTGGAGCAGACGCCCTCAGAAGGTGGTTGACTCCCTTGCAGATTTTTAAACGGAGATTGGGCGGCCATCTGTCAGGGATTATTTAGCTTGTGGTTCCTGCATTGCAGGGAGTTGGACTAGATGACCTTGGGGGTCTCCTTCCAAATCTAAAATCCTTTGATCTCCTGGCAATTAATCTGGTTTTTATGCTTGCCTTGTTCTTGACTGTGAATTAATCGTGGCCGTCTCTCTGCTGCAGAATCGGAGGCCCCAAAGATTCCCAGGGAGATGGCACTTCGGCAAAGAAAGTCCACCAAGTCACTAGTAGGTACACCCTGGGTTTTGTCCCCTGTTTCCTCCCACGTGAACAAAGATGCAAAGTTTCCAAAGATCTATTTCCCACTTTTGTCGGCCTCCTGTGCTTTTTAATGCTGCCTGACAAGTTCAGCAGGTGATGTTTTCCCATATACCGCATTGGCCCGGATATAAGCCGCACCCGAATATAAGCTGCAGCTTTAAAATTCAAGGGGGAGGGAAGAAGAAAAGACAATACCCAAATATAAGCCGCTCCCTTCAAATTCGGCAGGCACTCACACCCGTTCCGTTTTACCGTATGTCTGTTTCAGCAGATATCGTAAAAGCTCGTTTTTGTAAGGTCGGAAATTTAAGCCACACTTTAACTTTTCACGGTCGGAATTTGGGGGGAAAAGCGAGGCTTATTTTCAGGCCAATACAGTAAATGCAGCTGCATTAAAAACTTTTATCACATGCCTACCTAGACATGTACTTTTGTTTTAAAACTGCTGACATTCACATGTTGCTGTTGTTGCAAAACAAGCAAACAAACAACAAACCCACCCACAGGTGTATATTCTCGTAAAATAATTTCTTCTTTTTACACAAATATGTCTTGTTATGAAATCCTGTCCTACAACGTGCATGAGACAATTCAGCCCTTTGCTTCCCAGTTCTTGCATAGGGTTGCCAAACGGTTGTTTTTTAGGAGGGAGGGGCTCCTGGACCTGAAATCTAGTAATTTTAAAAATGCATTTAGCAAGATCCATGTACCATTTAATCAACAAAAAGAAACTCTAAGTGGTTTGCATAAAATAATATAAAATATTTTAAAAGAGCAATGAAATCAAGTATTTTTTTTTAAAAACGACGATTTAACATAAAATTCATCAAAAGTTATTTTTAACATTTTCTTCAATTCATTATATATCATTTCCCAGTAGGATTTTACCTTCTTACAATCCCACCACATATGATAGAAGGTACCTTCTGTTTCACATCTCCAACACTCTTTCTTTTTGTTTTTATACATTTTTGCCACCCTTTCTCCGTTCTTAAAAGGACCACCTCTTCCTTTTCCCTCTCCTGCAGTCTCACAGCCAAAGCGCAACTTCACAGCAGTCAGAACCCCAAAAGATATCACATCGGAAAACTCCATCTCTAGGTAAGGACAACCTATGTTTGCCTCCCTTTGAAATCTCTTCAATTCACAAACATCAGGCATGTCCAGCTCCCAAGAGACTGTGATCTACTCCCACTATAAAAAAACTGACAGTGATCTACCCATTGGATTGACCAAAGTTGTTGAGTTTTTTGGGAGGATGTCAATCAGGATCACGTGATCGACCAGGGACACCCCATGATCAACTGGTAGATCGCGATGGACTGGTTGGACATGCCTGACCTACATAGACTCCTGTCCTCCTCCCACGCTAAGTAGCGAAGTAAGTGGGAGGAACTTGAGTGGACCAAGGAGGGGAGCCAGGGACCAGTTTAGAGCACCCATTGGGGGAGGCCTACTGAGGATTTTGCTGCTCAGCCTGACCACGGAGGTGGATTTTGGGGGGCTTGAGCAGGTCTGGGGTGAAGCCTAGCAGATTTGGGCAGGTCTGGGGCCTAACCTAGAGCAGGGATGGGTAACCGGTTGCCTTCCTGATCTTGTTGGACTACAACTCCCATCAGCCCCAGCCAGCTGAGGTCATGGATGATGGGAGTTGTTGCTACAAGGAAGAAGTTGGAAACATCCATTTCCTAATTCGCACTTAACCACAAATTATTGTAAGGTTCGAAAGGACAAACGGTGGGGAGGGTAAACGATGAACCGCAAACAAGTCAGGTTCAGAAACCATGGTTTGATCCTGTCTTGTTTCAATAATACATAGCTGCTGCTGCTGCTGCTTTCTTCTTCTTCTTTGGTGATCACTTGTAGCTGAGTAAGATTGTCTTCCATAAACATGGTTTTAAAAGTGACTGTGGAGGCCAATTCTGGATCCACACGTCTTTCCACCGTGGGGACATTGGTTTCTGGGTGGGAGTTGATCATGGTGTGGATTTGCCAAGCATGCCTTCCTCTTAGCACATTTCTCCCTTGCATCTTGACTTTGAGTAGACCCAAGTGTCGCTGTGGGTTAAACCACAGAGCCTAGGACTTGCCGATCAGAAGGTCTGTGGTTCGAATCCCCGCGACGGGGTGAGCTCCCATTGCTCGGTCCCTGCTCCTGCCAACCTAGCAGTTTGAAAGCACGTCAAAGTGCAAGTAGATAAATAGGTACCGCTCTGGCGGGAAGGTAAATGGCGTTTCCGTGCGCTGCTCTGGTTCGCCAGAAGCAGCTCAGTCATGCTGGCCACATGACCCGGAAGCTGTACGCCGGCTCCCTCGGCCAGTAAAGCGAGAAGAGCGCCGCAACCCCAGAGTCCGCGACTGGACCTAACGGTCAGGGGTCCCTTTACCTTAACCTGAGTTTGAGTGTTTTCAAAGCCCATGACACCTTTGGTAAAGGCTGTTCTCCAGCTGGAGCGCTCACAGGCCAGTGTTTCCCAATTGCTGGCATTTATACACAGTTACACCTTTTTGGACATAACAATAAACTGTGGTTAGTGTTAGAAACAAAATGGATGATTGCAACCTTATTGAGATGAACGGCTAATGTGCAAACCCAAGACTCCCTTGTACTCATTTATACAATCATATTCCTTTAGTACTTTATTTTCATAACTGCCCCAGTAACTTAGTGATGGATGTTGTTGGCTGTTCTCTGGGTCTCTCCCCTCCCCCCCCCCAATATTGTGTCTTATGATCTGAACTATGAATTGTTTTCAAGTCTCTCTGAGTGCAGAGAACATAAACATGGTTTAAATGAATTCTGCAAATACATTTGCTCAAAGCCATCCCATTGCCTTCAGAGCAGAAGCTGGATTTTGCCTTCTGGATCCGTACCTGACTTTCAAATCCACCCTAGCATATATATACAGTACCGCTGGCTTGGGCCTTGCCTTACCAATGAAAGTGCCTAAGCTTTACATTGAGAGGAATTACTTTAAACCCGCCTTCTCCAACCTCAATATTCATTATTGTTATTTACAAAATTTGTTAGTCGCTTCATCTTTCGCAAGGCAGCTCAAAGCGACTTGCAACCATGACGTGCCCTCCAGATGTTTTGGAATCACAACCCACCAGCCCCAGCCAGCATGGGCCCCTCCAGCACATCTGGAACACAAGAAGTTGGAGAAGGTTGGTTTAAGGGACGTCCAGAGCATTGATTGTTGAGATGCACATGGAGAAACCGGGAATCGTTTAGTGGTTCTAGGAAGTGGACCTTTCACTTCCGGGTTAATTTATTTCATAATTACCCATATTTTTCACTCTATAGGACGCACCAGACCACAAGACGCACCTAGTTTTTGGAGGAGGAAAACAAGATAAAAATATTCTGAATCTCAGAAGCCAGAACAGCAAGAGGGATCGCTGCGCAGTGAAAGCAGCAATCCCTCATGCTGTTCTGGCTTCTGGGATAGCTGTGCAGCCTGCATTCGCTCCATAAGACGCACACACATTCCCCCTTACTTTTTAGGAGGGACAAAGTGCATCTAATAGAGTGAAAAATACGGTACATTTCCATGCCAACCTTCATCTGAAGATTAAAGGGCAGTTCATACAATGTAACATGTTTCCTCTTCTGCTGCTTCCTGTCCTTCTCCAGAGCTTCATCAATAGTCATTTTTCAAACTCTCTCTCCCCTTCCCTTTGTCTTCTGCAGGTTACTTTTCTGCTGTTGGTTTCCGTGGATGCTCCGTGCAGAAATGCAGTCGTAAACCTACCTGCGGCTCCCTCTTCCCTTTTCCCCTGCTGTTTCTTCGCTCTCCAAGTAATCAAAGACTGCTCTTCGGTTATTTTTTGCCCTCATCTCTCCTCCCGATTGCCGTTCTAGTGAACCCCAGTGCCTTGTTAAAACATATTAACACCACCCCTCTAGTAGTTTGTGAGAAATGCTATACTTATACCTTCCGTCCCCCGTTTCCTGGCACTCGTACCCATGGGATTTCGGCTAAAGCAGGTCTCTTCTGGCACCTCTTCGTTTTCCAGCCTATTAATTGGCACCTAAAAGCTCACGCGCTTAGTCGGCTCAGACGTCTTTAAATGGAGGACAGAGCCCTAGGAGCTATGGTCTGGAGACAAATCTCTGGCTTCCTCCCCACTCACCTGGTGCGTGTCGCAAAAGATCCCAAACTCGCGGAATTTCTCATTATGCCTGCTGGAAAATCACACGTGCAGAGCAGATTGCCTTGGTAGAAGCTGAACCCTGTTGCCTGAGACGAGATTAATGTTATCTTCCCTCTGCTATGCTCCCGGTTCTGCCCTCTCCTCGTTCTAGCTTTCCCCTAAAAAGAGGGTTCCCTGGGCAGCCTGGTCGCTTGCGCTGCAGGCCTGTTCAGGGGCTGCTCCGAAGTAAGCCCCATTGAGTTCACTATTTGCAGGTAAGTGTGCTCAGCAGGAGCGGCTAACCCATGGCCTGTGGGCAATGTCCACATCCACCTCCCCCAGCAATTTCTGGTGGCCCCCACAGAGCAACTGGCTTCTTTCCCTCTGCTCCCCAGACAGGCGGGTAGTGCTGATGAGACCCGACATTGCAGAAAAGGCAAAAACCTGCCTTTGAACCCCAGTTGCTGGCAATTGCAGGTGGGGAAGAGCGTTGCTGTGTTCATGGCCTGTTTATGGACTTCACGTCAGGGACTCTGCTTGGCCACTGGGGTACCCAAGTTGCCCGGGCTCCCTTTTGGCTTGATCCAGCAGGGCTTCTGATGCCCTTAGGAGAGCGGGGAGGTTTCCAGCCTCTCTTGCAATCAGGGAGAGGGGATATCACCCCTTTTCACCTTTACCCAAAGTGTCCCTTCTCTCTTGGGGACAGCGTCTTCATCGAAGAGGTATCAAAGAGGCTCAGGAAACAGGAGGAAGCCCTCCCAAGACCTCAGAAGGACACAAAAGCAGTGCAGGATGGCAGCTCGAAACAGCAGTGAAGCCTTCTCCAAGTCGAGTCCTTCCAGATGCTTTGGACTACAACTCCCATCAGCTCCAGCACTGGCCGTAGGACTGCTGTGGCCAATGGGAGCACAGCTGAGCCCGCTGGGGCTGATGGGAGTCGTAGTCCAAAATGTCTTGGAAGCGAAGGCTGGCTCTGGCAAGGCATTCTTGCTGACCTCTTGCACACAGACAGGAGCAAGAGATAAAGTCTGCAGCGTCCAGGGGCCCGACTTGTAGCATCTGAGCACACTAACTCCTCAGAAAAATTAGTTTTCTTTGCAGTTGAAGAATAGCGACCTGTGGGGTGCAGATGCAAGTCTCATCTAAAACGTAGTGTGTGTTAGCAGCTGTGCTTAGCATTTGTGTGAGTTAGCCTACAGGGAGGAGGAAACCACCCAGTAACAGCCTGTGATGGTTTGTAGTATGTGTATCTCTGTGTGTATATTGAGCATATATTTCCAGAAGTCACTTTTTCCTATTAAAAAAATGGGGGTGGGTGGTGGGTGGGAGAGAATAAAGAAATATTATAACTTTCCTTTTGCCGGCCTGGTACCTTCCAGATGTTTTGGTTGCGCTGATGGAAGCTCCCTTCCGAAACATCTGGAGGGACCCAGGTTTGCAAAAGCTGCTATAACTCACTGTCACTTCAACTCCAGCGTTCATTAGCTGCAGCATGTTAGCTATTATAATCCATCTCGGTTAACATTTTAAACATACAGCTTTTGCTCAGAGGTCCCTAAATTTTAGCTCACTTGGAAAGGGTTTAATCAAAATATTGGGACAGCAAGAGAGCACATGGTATCTGCCTATCGGGGCAGTTCCTGAGGCTGACAAGGTGGAGAGTTCCTGGGTTCAAATATTGCTGCAGATCAGCAGAATTGATCAGGACGAGTGTCAAAGTGAGCTGGGAAAGCAAAACCTTCAAATCCAGTCACCCTTTTGAAGTTTTGGTGGAGGAATCTCTGCATCAGCGCTTTAAACGTTTCGAGATTGTGGGTGCAAACCGGGTGGCACCCGCAGTCAGAGAGCACGCAGTTAGAAAACAAAGTACCGTATTTTTTGCTCTATAAGACTCACTTTTTCCCTCCTAAAAAGTAAGGGGAAATGTGTGTGCGTCTTATGGAGCGAATGCAGGCTGCGCAGCTATCCCAGAAGCCAGAACAGCAAGAGGGATTGCTGCTTTCAAAATATATTTTTTTTCTTGTTTTCCTCCTCCAAAAACTAGATGCGTCTTGTGGTCTGGTGCGTCTTATAGAGCGAAAAATACAGTAGTGTGCGTGATTTCATTCCAGACCAAGCCAAAGTTCCCAGACTTCCTCCCAGCTTGGGAGAGGAGTAAGGACAAGGCCTCCTTTCCCCACCTCCTGAGCAAATTCCTTCCTTGCTCATCTCTCTGCATGTGCTCCTGTTTCCTTCCTTATCACACCTGCAAGGTCCGTTTGGAGAGTGCAGAAAGCAATCCTGAGAAAAAACAGGCCAAAGGGCTTTGGGAAGATGACTACGAATGCCACATTTGGAAGTCTTCTGCCTTCAGCCCGTGCAGAAATGCAACAGGTGCAGCCTTTTGGGGGGGGAGCACAGGCTCCCAGTGATGATAACGCCGCACCTGTTGAATTAGGGCTGCTTGGACAGCCACGTCCGGAGAGGATGTCTGCATTCCAGCATAAAGACTCAAACCTGGAGAAACATTTGGGGTCTTGAGGAAAGACTGGTATGCCAAGATTGCAGTCCAAGCCTCTTGCCTTTCACTTTCCCCTCCATGCTAAATCCCCCCCATTTTCTCTTTTGTTTCAAGATGCCAAGGTACCCCCAATCTTGCGCCATCTTTTGGCCATCAGCTTGCCATCTCTCAGCTGTAAATACACGACCTCCTCATCCTTCACTTGTCCTTGTAACTTCCTTATCACTCTGCAACCTTTCACTGACCAGCAATAAATAAACCTTTCAGTTGATTTCAGCTTCGCGTTTGGCCACTAGGGGAAAGAACCTAGGCCTGTCCTTCCACCTCCCTTGTCCGAACCGGGAGTACGTAGTCTTCCCCAAACATAGCAATGACAACTTGCCACTGGCGTTGCACCGGATCTCAGTCGCAGGCCTTCCCCGTGGCTTCCTGTGAGATTCCCTTCCTTTTTATGTAGAAACCACACTGGATTGTGTTCTTTCTGCCTCCATGTATATTCTTTATTTTTTAAACGAAACAAATAACTTTGTAAACTGTCGAGTGAGATGGCTTGCCGTGCCCTCTGCTGAGCTCTCTGTTGAATCTTGCATGATTTCTGTCCTCCCTGACCCCCTCGTCCGCCCAGGCACACTGGAAGAAGGGAAAAAGCGGGGGGCGGGGGCCTTAGCATGACAAAAATATCACTATGCTATTGCTTATCTGTTATTAACAAATGAATAAAAAGTGTTTCTATGTGCATGGTGTGCAGAGCTCTTCCTTTCTGCTCTCTCTCTCTCTCTGAGATGGATTCGGGGAATAATCTAGCTCAGCCTTTCTCAGCCTTTGGCCCAAAGATGTTGGACTACAACTCCCTTCATCCCTTATCTTGCTAGCTATAATAATAATAAGAATAATAATAATTTACTATTTATACCCCGCCCATCTGGCTGGGTTTCCCCAGGCACTCTGGGTGGCTTCCAACAAAATATTAAAATACAATAGTCTGTTAAACATTAAAAGCTTCCCTAAACAGGGCTGCCTTCAAATGTCTTCTAAAAGTCTGGGAGTTGTTTTTCTCTTTGACATCTGGTGGGAGGGTGTTCCACAGGGTGGGCGCCACCACCAAGAAGGCCCTCTGCCTGGTTCCCTGTAACTTGGCTTCTCGCAGCGAGGAAACCGCCAGAAGGCCCTCAGCGCTGGACCTCAGTGTCTGGGCAGAACAATGGGGGTGGAGACGCTCCTTCAGGTATCCTGGGCCAAGGCCGTTTAGGGCTTTCAAGGTCAGCAGCAACACTTTGAATTGTGCTCTGAAACATCCTGGGAGCCAATGTAGATCTCTCAGGACCGGTGTTATGTGGTCTCGGCGGCCGCTCCCAGTCACCAGTCTACATGCCGCATTCTGGATTAATTGCAGTTTCCGGGTCACCTTCAAAGGTAGCCCCACGTAGAGCACATTGCAGTAGTCCAAGCGGGAGATAACCACAGCATGCACCACTCTGGCCAGACAGTCAGCGGGCAAATAGGGTCTCAGCCTGCATACCAGGTGGAGCTAGTAGACAGCCGTCCTGGACACGGCTAAGGATGATGGGAACTGTAGTCCAACATCTGTGTACCCAAGGTCAAGAAAGGCTGATCCTGCTCAACGACAGCCAAGCTGGCAGCCTCCAGATCTGTAGACTCCAGCTCACATTAGCACCAATGGTCAGGGATGATGGGAGATGTAGTCTAGGTAGAACATCAGAAGTGCACCATATTAGCTACCTACAAACAAGAGCTCACTCCAGAAATATAGCAAAAAGCTGCAGTTCAAAACGCGTATCCCAAATTGGTTGTTTATTGTACCACATTTAGAACCCACCTTCCCTCCTAGGACCTCCAGGGGACAGGCATAGTTTTCCCCATTTTTTTCCTCACAGCCACCCTGCAAGGTAGGTCCGAGACGGTGATTCTCACCCAGCGAGATTTATGTGGATGAATGGGGTTTTGGACTCTGGTTTCCTAGGTCCTAATCTGACACTAACCACTACACCACACTGGAATTAAGAGCAAAGGCAAAGAACAAAGCAGATGGAGCGCAAAAAGAAAAAATGACTGAACAAAGCATTATACAGTTTCAGAAAGAAACGGGGGGGGGGGGTTTGCCTTTCTAACAGGGCTGGGGTCAGAGCAGGGTTAGAGTTCACTCAACTTCCCCAAGAAAACCTCATAGCAAGGCATCCTTCTCCCACACCCCCAAAGGGACCCAGGAGTCCTGGCCCTTCTCTTTCCTCCAGGCCCCCAAAGGAACCCAGGAGTCCTGGCCCCTCTCTTTCCCCCCGACAATCAAAAGAACCCAGGAGTCCTGTCCTGTCTCCCTTCACCAGCCCTTTAAAGGAACCCAGGAGTCCTGGCTCCCAGCGTCCTTTGCTCTTCAAGAACACCCCCACCCCCTCCCCACCAAAGACTCATTTTGACCAGCCCGCAGACAATTGATTGGTTCACTAGTCTGAAGGAAGGCGAGACCTACAAAGCTCAGCTGTTTGCTGATCCTTCCCGCGGGAGGCTTTCCCCGCTTTCTCTCATTGGATGGATGCAGCTGTCAGTCAACGAGCTACCCGGAAATATCTTGCTGTCTGCTGGAATGGGTGAGTATGCGTGGAGCAAAAGGGCGGGGGGAGTTTGCAATGGGGAGGGGGCGGCTCAGGACTCCTGGGTTCCTTTTCCTGCCCTTGGGAGCCCTGCTACAGGGCTTAGGCGTCCTGGCGAGGCTGGGCTCAGTTGGAATGGGGGAGGCTTCCATTGCACCCCTTATTCCCATTTGCAAGAATGTCATCAAAAAAATGAAGATCATGGCCACTTGTCCCATCACCTCCTGGCAAATAGAAGGGGAAGAAATGGAGGCAGTGAGAGATTTGACTTTCTTGGGCTCCATGATCACTGCAGATGGTGACAGCAGTCATGAAATTAAAAGACGCCTGCTTCTTGGGATAAAAGCAATGACAAACCTAGACAGCATCTTAAAAAGCAGAGACATCACCTTGCCAACAAAGGTCTGTATAGTAAAAGCTCTGGTTTTCCCAGTAGTGATGTATGGAAGTGAAAGCTGAACCATAAAGAAGGCTGATTGCGGAAGAATGGATGCTTTTGAATTCTGGTGCTGGAGGAGAGTCCCATGGACTGCAAGAAGATCAAACTGATCAATTCTGAAGGAAATCAGCCCTGAGTGCTCACTGGAAGGACAGATCCTGAAGCTGAGGCTCCAAGACTTTGGCCACCTCAGGAGAAGAGAAGACTTCCTGGGAAGGACCCTGATGTTGGGAAAGATGGAGGGAACAATGAGAAGGGGACGACAGGACAAGATGGTGGGACAGTGTTCTCAAAGCGACCAGCATGAGTTTGACCAAACTGCGGGAGGTAGTGGAAGACAGGAGTGCCTGGCGTGCTCTGGTCCAGGGGTCACGAAGAGGCGGACACGACTAAACGACTAAACAACAACAACCAGCTGCATGGCAGGTGAAAGTTCAGCAGGTGAAGCTGTTATTCCAGGTAGTATCTACGCAACAGCCACAACAGCCATGTGGTGCTTCGTCGTTTCCCCCCCAAAGAATTCCCTTGCCGCCTTTCTAACATCAGTTTTCAAGGCCATGTGCAAATGAAAAAATAATATGCAAAAAATGCAACGAAGGCATTAAAACTGTTGTAAAAAGCATCTCTAATTTGGGGGGCGGTTGGGGAGGAGGGAGATATACAAAAGTCCTTTAAAGCACTGTTTAAAAGTCTCAGGATAAAGTGGCAATTATAAGTCAAGGTGAAGCAAAGCCACAGAGAGGTCGCTGCCCCAAGGAGCTTCCAAACCAAGGGTAGGCAATTCAGAGAAGCAGCGGATAAAGGGGAAGGGGGGATATAAGAGGCTGGGGGAGGCAAGAGTAGCAAGGGCCGGATGTGAGCAAATGTCTCCAGTAGGAAAAGGCCTTTCTTGAAAGTAGCTCATTTCCCATGGCTGATGTGCTGCTGCTTTTGTCTTTCGCAGGTGAGCGACTGGGAGTTCACCCTTCTTGGTGAGGCTCAGGGATTTTGTGATGGAGTGAGAAGAAACAAAGAAAGCTCAGCTCTCCGTTCTGAGATGTCGGCGACTTCTGATGGGATCATGGCTCTGGAGCCGTGTCGTGTGACACAGGTACCGTCTTGTGGGAGGGATGCTTTTTCCTAGAGGGTTATTGGAACGTCTTCACTATCGATTAGGAAGCTTTGTACAGTGGTACCTTGGTTCTCAAACTTAATCCGTTCCGCAAGTCCTTTCCAAAACCAAAGCGTTCCAAAACCGAGGCGTGCTTTCCCATAGAAAGTACTGCAGAATGGACTAATCTGTTCCAGACTTTTAAAAACAACCCCTAAAACAGCAATTTAACATTAATTTTAGTATCTAACGAGACCATGGATCCATAAAATGAAGGCAATAAACAATGTACTGCAGTCACACAATCAATCAATCAATCAATCAATCAATCAGTAGCTGAACCGGGTTCCACACAGTCACAAAAAAAGAGCTACAAAAACGCAAAATAAATAGCAAAAACAGACAGACCTCAGCATAACACTCAAAACAGAAGTGTGACCCTCAAATTGGAAGTGTAACACTCAAAACGGAGCATGTTTGGCTTCCAAAAAAAGTTCACAAACCGGAACGCTTTCTTCCAGGTTTGCATTGTTTGGGTTCCAAGTTGTTTGAGTACCAAGGCGTTTGAGAACCAAGGCACCACTGTATTATGTTCAGTGAGAGGAATACACTTGTTCACACACACACACACACACACACACACACACACACACACAGAGAGAAGTGAATTAAGCAGTCATAGATTTGTCTAGAGTTGGTGAAGGTTTTCCCAGGAAGCAGATGAGCACAATCTACTTTGAATGCTATATATCAAGCCATAGTTAAGTTACAGGTGATGCCACACCTTTCCGCTCACACCTGGTGAGCGACGTCTCATTCTCTAGGACAGGAAGATGAAAGAAACTTGAACACAATTTGGTCATTCTGGGGCTGCTTGTT
The DNA here is from genome assembly GCF_965112155.1 of Podarcis liolepis. NCBI lineage: Eukaryota > Metazoa > Chordata > Lepidosauria > Squamata > Lacertidae > Podarcis > Podarcis liolepis. Next base: position 93,308,256 of record NC_139561.1, on the reverse strand, counting down.
ATCTGGTTAAAGATAATAGTAATGATAAAGATTAAAGATGGTTAAGGATTGCCGCGGGTTGGACTAGATGACCCTCAGGGGTCCCTTCCAACTCTACAATAAAGATCATGCACCTGTTTTGCATCTCATTTTTTCAATTTTGTGTTTTTTAAGTAAAATGTTGTTTGCTAATTTTTTAAATAAACCTAAGTCAGGTTTTAATTTGTTTAGTTTGATGAATGAAAATGATATCCTTTATGATTTGAGTATGAGTACATATTCAATAAAAGTTTGCCATTTTAAAAACAAACCTGTGTGCACACTAATGAAATGTGCTGCACATGTCTATGACCAGTATAGACTAGGGTGGCGGCTAGAGAGAAGAAACAGAATAATTATCCCAAAGAAGGGGAAACAGACAAAAACCACCCCAGAATTTGATCCCCTTCCTCTTCTTTTTCTTCTTTATTAAATTTCTATACCGCCCTTCATCCACAAGGTGGTTTGCAATATTAAAAATGCGAAAATACATACCGTAGTAACAAACCAAACAATACTCCCCCCACGCAGTTTAAAAGTCCATCGGTTCTTTAATTAGCCAACATTATCAACAGTTGTTTGATTAGCCAAAGGCCTGGCTAATGAGCAACATTCTCAAAACCACCAAATATTAAATGCCAGATATTTTGTACAGAGGGGAAATCTTCATCTTATATATGTTATTCGTTTTTCATACAGAGAGCCATGATTCTGACTGAGGAGCATGCAAAGTTCCCTAATTCACATTGCAGCGGCTGGGATATTATTATTATTTTTTGGGGGGGGTTCCTTAGATCTGCATTTTTGTACTTTTCACATTTTCTCTTTTGTATGCAGTCTCCACCAGCCGCTTACTATGTTCCAGATTTCATCACAGAGGCAGAGGAGGCATACCTTTTGCAACAGGTGCGTGCACATTTATGTTCCCCTTTGTGCGGTGTTTTAAGAACTGTCTCGTTGAATTTGAACCGGGGGGACGGGACCTTTTGGCCTCCATGGCTCACATCCATATCAGGATCTGCCCCATGGGCCAAATTTGACGAAATCCCTTTCAGTGTGATCTTAAAGGGAGACTCACAAAGGCCGATGAGCAGAGATCAAATCCTGCTGTTTAGGCTGTGCAATCCTGGGAACAGGTTTGTGCCGCCAGTACATCAGCTGGTGTCAATGGTGATGCCAACTGATGTGCCCAGGCTTTGGAGAAAATCAGCCTGGTGAGCCAAAACTGGCCTTCAAACCAGGGGTTCCTCACCCCAGAATGTCTTCAGCAATAAGCAGCCAGATGCCTCTGGGTGGCCCAAAAGCTGGGCAAACTGCCAAGGTCCATCTTGTATTGCGACCCCTGTAGGATTCCTGGATCCAGGCTGTTGACAGACATGTCCTTCTGAGCTAATCTTTTTAAAAATCTGCTTCTCTTGTCATTGTTGATGTTAAATTTGTATTTCACATTTTCCTCCCCGAGGCAGCAGACATCAAAGTGGTATAGCAGTTAAAGCAGCCATATAGTATACTCTTAACAGCTATCAATATCAAATTTGCCAGAAACAGCTATCAGGTTGCGCATGGTGTTTCCAATGATATACACAGAGCTCAGTTCTCTTCCTCCTTTCGTTCTCTTTCCCTCTTTCTCTCTCTCTATAATGACTGTTTAGGGAAGTTTTTAATGTTTGATGTTTTATCGTGTTTTTAATATTCTGTTGGGAGCCTCCCAGAGTGGCTGGGGAAACCTGGCTAGATGGGTGGGGTATAAGTAATAAATTATTATTATTATTATTATTATTATTATTATTATTATTATTATGACTGATTTCCAGTCTTAGATCACCAGCGATAATTTCTGTGCAACATTAGGATAGGCAGAATTCACTTTCCACGCCTCCCTGTCGTTCTTGGCAATATTGTGATGGAGAACATAAATGTTCCAACTTACAGACTTAACATATAGAACAAGAGAACAAAAAGAAAATGCGTTTAGAGAAGATTGGAAAACGTTCATTGAATATCTGTGAAATAATGGTGTACAGCTGAAAACGCTGGCAGCATTAAATTCAACAGTGTAAATAATTTTGATGGCTGCAGTAATGGAATACTGAATGTGGTTCCAGTTACAGATAGGTAGCCGTGTTGGTCTGCCATAGTCAAAATAAAAAATAGCCAACAGTGTCCTTCAGCTCTCTATATTGGACAAACAGGCCAAACCTTACGCCAAAGAATAAACGGACATAAATCTGACATCAAGAATCACAAAACAGACAAACCAGTAGGAGAACACTTCAATCTCCCAGGACATTCTATACAAGATCTCAAAGTAGCTGTTTTACTACAAAGGAATTTCAGAAATAGACTGGAAAGAGAAGCTGCTGAATTGCAACTCATTACCAAACTTAAAACCATGGAGAGACCTGGTCTGAACAAAGACATTGGATTCTTATCTCATTATACATGACTAAGCCATTTTTCACCTCACCCCTTGCCTTTTCCTGGAAGACCTATTGCAGTCGTTAAGAGTCGTCAACAGGCTCATCTCAGCTATCTGCCAATCTCCCATTCCCACCACCCTTCTGAGTAATACCCCTCCCCACCTTCTCACTATATAGAAGGATCTGGCAACTTCTGTTTCAGTGTATCTGAAGAAGTGTGCATGCACACAAAAGCTCATACCAAGAACTAACTTAGTTGGTCTTTAAGGTGCTACTGGAAGGAATTTTTTTATTTGGAATACTGAATGGTATGGCTTTTGTAAAATACACAGGGATTTGTGATAGGTAAAATGAGCCATGGAAAGAGAAGAAAGGGAGTCATTGGTATCTTAAGGATGGAAAATGAGTATTTTAAATTTAAGAAAAATTATATACAAAAAAAGAAGAGAACATAAATGTTCCTATCTGGGGGGATCTATCCAATGCGTTGGAAGAAGGTTGAGCTGCCCCTAGGTACTTCTGTTTTGTTTTTAATCTTAATAAATATTAATTTCCATTTTTCCATTTTCCATTTTCCATTCCAATTAATTTCCATAAGTTTCCATTTTATCACATTTTAAAAAATCCTTATTGTACTCATTACATATTTGCTCAATCGAGCTTCGACTTCCCTCTCGTCTCATGGTTTCCATAATTCATTATCACCTCTTAGCATTTTATACATTTTCCTATATACGTTTCACTCCTTCCGTTAATCACAATTTTTAAAATAAATATTAAAAGGTACAGATCCTTAGCATTGCATGTTGACAACCCTGCTAGTGTTGTTAATTGTTTGCGATTGTCCTTCAGATATTGTACAAATTTACTCTAGTCCTTTTGGAAAGCTGGATCGCGCTGATTTCCGATTTTCCCGGTCAGCCTTGCCAATTCCACAAAGTCCATCACCTTCGCCTGCCACTCTTCCAGCAATGAGATTTCCCATTGCTTCCATTTTGGGGCTAAAAGAGTTCTTGCTGCTGTTGTTGCATGCATAAACCCTTTTATATCTCTCTTTGGGATCTCATTCCCTACTATACCTAACAGAAATGCTTCTGGGTTTTTCACAAATGTATTTTTAATTATTTTCTGGGTACTATTTCTGATGCCTGCGGTTTCCATGTGAATATCTTGCTTTCTTTTCCCCCACCTCCAGGTTTATGATGCCCCCAAGCCCAAGTGGACTCAGCTGTCGGGGAGGAGGCTGCAGAACTGGGGTAAATGTTGCGTGCGGACGCCGGAGGGGAACCTCACTGCCTCCCTTAATTGTGTGGATCCCCATTCACTCCTATAGCGCACAAAGGAGGCTCAGAAGGCCCTTGTACATTGGGGTCAGTTTTCTTCAACGGCATGAAGGAGGCTCAGGCAGGGGTGAACAAAGGCATCGTGACACCCGGGGCGGGGTGTCACTACGTAGGGCGCACGTGCAACGCCGCACATGCGCTGCACATAGCGGTTTGCCAGCTGCGCCACTCCAGCACCATACGGACAGTGCCGGGATCCCTACATCGCCGCTACAGCCGCGAATAGAGGATCCTCTACATGCGGCTGTAGCGGCGACGGAGGGATCCCACCCCCATCCGTACTGCGCTTGAGCGGTGCCGGCAGCAAACCGCTATGTACAGCGCATGTGCAGCGTTGTTACATACAGCACATGCGTGCAACGCCGCACATGCGCTGTATATAGCGGTTTGCTGCTGGAGCCGGGACCCTCTGATCGCGGCTGCAGCTGCAAACAGAGGATCCTCCACATGCGGCTGTGGAGGCGCGATGGCTGCTTGCGCCACCGCGAGCCCCCACAGGGTGCCTTATTGTCACCCCCCCAGACGGCACCCGGGGCGCACTGCCCTCCCCCCCGTTGCAGCGCCACTGGGCTCAGGCAGCCATTTTGCCACGCATCTGCCCCTAATCTGTGAAAAAATCCCCGCTCTGCAGGGTGATATACAGTCATATCTCATGTTACGTTTGCTTCATGTTACGTTCTTTCAGGTTATGTCCCGCGGTGACCCGGAAGTGCCGGAAAGGGTTACTTCTGGGCTTCGCTGCTCGCGCATGGGCATAAGCGCTAAATCGCACCACGCACCTTCACAGATACGGCGCTTCAGGTTGCGTTCTTTTCATGTTGCAAACGGGCCTCCGCAAAAGATCCCGTTCGCAACCAGAGGTACCACTGTACAGCGATATTTTGGTTTTCGAGCGTCTCGGAAGCCAAGTGTTTTGGTTTCTGAACGCCAAAATCCCGGAAGTAATTGCTTCCGTTTTTGAACGCGCCTCGGAAGCTGAACGGCTTCCGCTGCGTCCCCCCCCCCCCCAGTTTTCTCCATTGACTTTGCAGCCAGCCCTTTGCAAAAGACTGGAAAGGAGAGGATATCCCATCTAAATCAGATTGGCAAAACAAATTAAGGGAATGCGCTGAACTAGCGAGATGATATCACCAAGGTTGAGAGACGTTGCAGATGAAAAAATTATCAGAGAATGGGACATATATACAGAGTTTATGTACAAGAACACTGTCAAATTACCAATCCGTTTGGCAGGTTTTGATTGAACTTCTGTGTGTAAAATAGAAAAATTTGATGAAACTCGTAAGTCAGACAACATGGAGAAGTCTTAGGCAAGTGCGTATTTAAAGAATTTAATCGGGGAACGCAAGGGGAGGATTGGAGGTCAAGTTAAATTGAATTACAAAACGATGTACAAAGCAAGGATCAATTAGGGAATGAAAGATTGTATACTTTTGTTTTTATCATCAACTGATCTTCTTTGTTATGTAATGTAATTTTCAACCAATAATGCAGTAAAAAGAAAAAGAAAAATCTTTGCAGCCAGCCCTTTGCGCCTCAGTTATTGGAACATTTTTGGAAGTCAAACAGTCTTCTGGAACGGATTACGTTTGACAAAAGCTAGTTTAGCGGTTAAGAGCGTTAGATGTGGACTTGGAGAGGGGCATCCCTTGTTTGCTGTGAAGCTTATGAAACACCATTTTGCCAGGGGGAAAATGAGGAACCCCCTACCTCATCCTGACTTTCTTGACAGAAGAGTGGGATATAAATATTATTTTTTTTGAGAAAGCTGGACTTGTTTGTTCGTTCACCCAGCTGGGAGTCAGGGTGGATAAAAATCAATAATTTTAAAAATAAAAAAACATTATTTTTTTTACTTAAATCAGTTTTTTTTTATTTAAATCAGATTTTTAAAATAAAATGCTTCTGGAGGAAAAACCTTTCTAAAGATAGTTTTCTGTTTAAGTTACATTATAGTCCAAAGGCTATTCATCAGGAAATAAAGATTTCTTTAAAGTTTTTCATATGTGTTAAAAAGCAGTCTAAGTTAACAAACATGGATACATATGTTAAATAAATTGTTATTAAGGAAATGATTATTTTTCTCCTTCCAATAATATACTGCAGAAAAGTTGTCCAAATATAAACAACAATTTCATAATTATCTATGTATTTCTGACAGTATAACCAAATCAGTGATTTTTGATATAACTGTAAAAACTGCTCTCAAAATTTATGATTCCAAAAATGAAAGCTTCATCTGGTTGAAAATATTAAGAGGATGCTGGCGAGGCTGAACCTTTCTGTAAAAAAGAAAAGATTTAAGTCTTACTGACTAGTGATTTAAATTGATTTGATTTAAATCAAATCCACCCTTTTGGGAGTGCCTAAATCTGGACCAGAACACCAAAAATATGTCCAAAGTCCGTTTCGGGGGCCTAATCCAGCCCCAATGGCAGTTTATTTCCTGGGGTAAAATCCTAAAAAAAATAATCAACAACTTCAATCCCCAAAAAAGCTCAATAACTTTAATCCTTAAAAAAGATCAACAATTTTGGTCGGCCCCCACGGCCCTTCACTTCATCAAATCTGGCCCTCTTTGAAACAAGTTTGGACACCACTAAATTAAACTAATGGCAGCTAAAACGCTTATAAAACACACATACAGTCACAAACTACAGTGAAGCTGAGGGAACAGCATATTTTTGATCTGTGAAACCTTCAAAGCCTGCCAAAACAAATTTGCTTTCCTGGCCCAACTCGTCTCTTGACAGTGGAAATCTCCACAGTGAATGGCTCAGCCTGCAAGTCTTTGCTGGACTGTAGGCCTCTGTTTTGTGAGGTGAACAGTTTCTGAGGGAAACTGTCAAGAAATTCACATAGCTGTCAACTTTTCCTTTTTTTTTAAGGGAAATTCCCTTATTCCGAATAGGATTCCTCGCAAGAAAAGGGAAAAGTTGACAAGAAACATGGAAAATCACCATGTTTTGAGTTAGGAGACATGTTTGTTGGAATGTGGCTGCCATCAGCCTTGACATCGCCACCCTCTACCCCTGTTACAGACAGTATTTTATTTTATTTTTAAACCATTTTATTGAGTTTTACAATTTTATATACTGCACAATCATCAATATCACAAAAAAACCCACATATATGAGTCTCAATCCCCTCCCCTGACTTCCCACAACTTCCGCTTCTGGTTCTTTCAATATTTGTTTTTCCTGCCTGTTTTATTCTACTTTAATTTTGTAACCTTTTACATAAATATTATATTCTTATCATTTTCGGACCAGGTTTCCCAAATCACATCTTACATTTTATTATTTTCCCAGTTATAACGTCTTAACTTTATATTTATTTTCTTAATCGTAAGTGTTGACTCAAATCCTGCTAGTGAGTCCATTTCTTTACAATATTTCTGTAGATACAACAGAAACAATTCCCAATTCTTTTTTTAAATTTTTTTTTATTCCCAATCCTTTTTAAAGTCTCTTTGTCCTTGTCTTTTAGTTTCCCGGTCAGTTTCGCCATTTCAGCATATTCCACCAGCTTTTTTACCATTCTTCTTTCATTGCTATCTTGTCGTCTTTCCATTTTGGGGATAGTAATATCCTAGCCGCTGTTGTAGCATATATCAATAATTTCTTCCGCTCTTTTGCCATTTCATGGCCTATAATACCTAACAAAAAAGCTTCTGGACTTTTCGAAAAGCTCTTAAACATTATTTTCATTTCATTATAAATCATTTCCCAATAGCTTTTGATTATTTTACAATCCCACCACAGGGCCTTCTTTCTCTTTACACACCCAACCCTTATCGGAGTTTGTTCTGTACGTTTTTTTGCCATTTTTGCCGGGGTGATATACCATTGTATAATTCGTATAATTCTCTTTTCAAAGTTCTGCAATCAGCGAATTTTAAATTCACTTTCCACAGCTTCCCCCAATCCTCCATTTGTATATAATAATAATAATAATAATAATAATAATAATAATAATAATAATAATAATAATAATTTATTTATACCCCACCCACCTGGCTGGGCTTCCCTAGCCACTCTGGGCGGCTTCCGAAAAAATATTAAAATACTGTAATACATCAAACATTAAAAGCTTTCCCAAACAGGGCTGCTTTCAGATGCCCTAAATCTTGTGCCCTATAGACAGTAGTTTAATAATAAATCTTTATTGCAGTCCAAAGACCCGTGACATAGATTCAGAATAAAATACAGATACATGCAGACAGGCCCCCGGGAGAGGAGGACTGAGGCAATATTTATTTAGTCTTGAGTATGATGATCTTTGATACGTATGACTACCAAAAGAAACTGTGGGACATGGAAAAGACTTGGAAGAAAGTTTAAAAAATTTATTTAGAAAAGTGTCGTAAAATATTAATTTTATTTATTAGAAGTATTAGAGTATTTATTAGAAGTATTAGAGTATTAGAAAAATGTTGGAATGAAAGTATTTGGCTTTAGCAGAAATGTTAAAAAGAATTATGTAAGACTATGTTATGGTTAAAAGAATTCGGTATAAATAAGTTTTAAGTTTTGGGGTTTTTGATGGTAAGATAAGGTTAAAATAGACTAAGGTAATTTAATGACAGAATATTGTGAAAGATGGAAAGGATTTGCTGAGATAATTAACAACTAGAATACAAAAAAGGGAGGTGCGAGGAGGTCGATGAAATAAGTTAATGAAAGTTACGGATTTGGGAATATTGGATTTGTTTTTAATTTTTTTGTTTATTTTTGCTTTTGGATTGTGATGCATTGTGTGTTTTGTTTTTTATAATAATAATAATAATAATAATAATTTATTATTTGTACCCCGCCCATCTGGCTGGGTTTCCCCAGCCACTCTGGGCGGCTTCCACAGAAACCAGAAAACACTAAAATATCATACATTAAAAGCTTCTTTTTGATTTTGGTTTTTATTGATTTGAATTGTTGAATTGTTACTTTTATCTACTTTTTTCTTTCTTTTTCTCTTGTTTTTTCCTTCTTTTTTTCTTTGTAACTTTAAAATTCTCAATAAATATTATTTTTTTAAAAAAGAAAAGAAACTGTAGACGGTATTTTAAATATCTGTGGCGTTTTATGCTTCTTCTTTTTCCCCCTCAGGAGGGCTGCCTCACCCCAGAGGGATGGTTCTGGAGAAGCTGCCCGCCTGGCTCCAGGCCTGCGCCGACAAAGTCTCCTCCCTCGGCGTTTTCGGAGGGAAAATGGCGAACCACGTCCTGGTCAACGAGTACCATCCTGGCCAGGGCATCATGGTATCATGGCGCCCGGGATAAAACCACTGAGATATCCCAAAGGCTCTTTGTACAAATCTGTGGCATGTCTGGGAAAAACGTGTGCCATTCTTCTGGCAGCCTCGCCTCAGAAAAGGCTGGCGCTAACGTTGGGAAAGGTTCAGAAATGGGGAAAACAAAATGGCCCCAGGGATGGCGCAATTGTGTTGTGCTTGTGAGGGGAAAAGCGGCAGTTAAGGGACTTTTTAGTTCAGAGAAAATGGTAAATAAGAGGTGACATGGTCGCAGGGTGGATAAAAATCAACGATGTTTTTTTAAAAAAAAAGATTTTTAAAATTTAAATTGGATTTTTTTAATTTAAATCGGATTTTTAAAAATAAAATTCCTCTGGAGGAAAAACCTTTCTAAAGATAGTTTTCTATTTAAGTTACGTTATAGTCCAAAGGCTTTTCATCAGGAAATAAGGATTTGTTTAAAGTTTTTCATGTGTGCTAAAACTCAGTCTAAGTTTTTAAAAAAAAAAAAATACCCAAAACGTTTAACCACATTGGTTAACAAACATGGATACATATTGCTATAATGTTATTGCTTTAGTTGAATAAATTGTTTAAATAGGAGCCAACACAACACAAAACACTCTTGCTGTACATAGGTTTTATTTTATTTGTTTTTTATCTTATACAGTGGTACCTTGGGTTATATATGCTTCAGGTTACATACGCTTCAGGTTACAGACTCCGCTACCCCAGAAATAGTGCTTCAGGTTAAGAACTTTGCTTCAGGATGAGAATAGAAATTGTGCTCCGGCGGCAGCAGGAGGCCCCTTTAGCTAAAGTGGTGCTTCAGGTTAAGAACAGTTTCAGGTTAAGTACAGACCTCCGGAATGAATTAAGTTATTAACCCAAGGTACCACTGTATTTTGGAAATGTACATTCAGGATTTTTATTTTTTTTAAATTTATTGGTTTTACAAAAATTTTTATAGACAATACAAACAAATAAAGAAACAAACAAACATGTATAATTTCGTATCCTCTTTTCATAAACCTCACTTCTCCGACTCCCCCAAACCTCCCCTTTCTACATCCCAATTTCCAAAATTATTTCAGCAAATCCTAAACTTATTTTTTTTTAACAAATTTGTCCCTTATTTATTCTTTTCTTTTACTTAATCTTTTGCCGCTGTAATCTCCTTTTTTTCTAAAACCTCAACATTTTAGCATTCATCAATTTTGTAATATTTCTTGAGATAAGTTTTAATTTTTTTCCAATCTTCATCCGCTGTCTCTTTCCCCTGGTCACGGATTCTGCCGGTCATTTCAGCCAATTCCATATAGTCTATCACCTTCATCTGCCATTCTTCCAGGGTGGGTAGATCTTGAGTCTTCCAATGCTTTGCGATGAGTATTCTTGCTGCTGTAGTAGCATACATAAAAAAATTTCTATCTTTCTTTGACACCAATTGGCCGATTTCTTTGCCTTTAAATTTTTTGGGGGGCCGCAAGAGAGTGGGGCCCTAAGCTAGAGCTTGTTTAGCTTATACGTAAATCTGGCACAAATCTCTCCTTTCCCCTGTCTGACGTTGGGTCTGTTTTTCCCGTAGCCTCACGAGGACGGTCCCCTCTATTTCCCCACCGTCACAACCATCAACCTGGGGTCTCACACCCTCCTCGACTTCTACCATCCCATCAGCAGAAGGCAGCAATCGGAAGGCGGAGAGGTAAATAATACTGGGCAAGAGGATGTTCTCCAGTCCCATTTTATTTTATTTATTTTTTAAATATAATTTTTATTAAATTTTCTGTTTTACAATTTAGAATCCTCCTTTAAACATCCTTAAAATGTGAATGACTTCCCTTCTTCTCTTTCCATGGTTCATTTTGCAAGTCATGAATCCCTGCATATTTTACATAAACGAAACCATTCAGTATTCCATTATTACATCCATCAAAACCTATTTGCACTGTTGAATTTATGTTAACGCTGCCAGCATTTTCAAGTATACACAATTTCCCCCATATAGTCAATAAACATTTCCAAATCTTCTCTAAACGTATGTTCTTCTTGCTCTCTTATTCTATATGTTAAGTCCACAAGCTGCGCATATTCCATCAGCTTAAGTTGTCATTCTTCGTTAGTTGGGACCTCGCTCGTTTTCCATTTTGGGGCTAACGAAACACGGGCCGCAGTAGTGGCGTACATAAATAACCTTTTTTGACAACTGGGAGTTTGAATTATCCCCAACTAAAAGGACTCTGGTTTTTTTTTTTGGAAAAGTACTTTTAAACATTTTTTTCAATTCATTATGGATCATTTCCCAAAACTCTTTTACCCTTTTACAGGTCCACCACCTATGAAAGAATGTACTCTCAACCTCATTGCATCTCCAGCACTTACCTGATTCAGTCCTAGACATCTTAGCAAACCTACTCAGAGTTAAATGCCATCTGTAAATCATTTTCAAGTAGTCCAGTCCCATTTGAGCTGCTTGGTTCTGGCCAGAGCTGTGGGGAGTGTTGGTTGGCACTGCCACTCAGATATGGGCAGCTCAGTTTCTGCTGGAGGTGAGGATCAGGAGTTCAAGGGAGGCCCAGTAATAATTGCCATTTAGAGGAACATAGGCAGGTGCCTCATTACCAAGCCAGGTCATTCATCCATCTAATTCAGTGCAGTCTGCACGGACTGGCAGCAGCTCTCCAGGGGTTCAAGCAAAGAGAGTCTCCCAGCCTTAAACTAGAGATCTGGCCTTCTGCATGCAAAATAGATGCCCTGTCAATCACCTATGGCTGTTTGATCCCCCATTGATAGCCTGCTTGCCACGTTAACCATGCACATTATCTGCCTGTTTTCCCACTCCCCCCCCCCAAAAAAGTATTGCATCTTTCTCCGCTGTTCTAGGTAGCTGCTGTGATCCTAGCTGTGCTTACATCGTGTAAAAAGGACAGTCAGAACCCACTTACAGGTGTCACCAGGCAATTGCAGTGCTACTGACTTTGCTTGGGCATATTTTGGAAATGTGGGTGCATAGAATTTGGGTACCATTTAGCAGTAAGAAGCAATAGATATATCAGGATATGCGGGTGGGGGGGAATCCCCCAAGCAGCAAACCCAGGGGATGGAGTTGTGTGGCACAATAATTTGATGAGCACTGCTATAAAAAGCACACTTCTATTTCTGCCTGCATGCCAAAATGTATTGCTCTCAGGCTGCGCACATCTTAATAATAATAATAATAATTTATTATTTATGCCCTGTCCATCTGGCTGGGTTTCCTCAGCCACTCTAGATGGCTTCCAACAGAATATTAAAATACAATAACCTATTAAACATTAAAAGCTTCCCTAAACAGGGCTGCCTTCAGATGTCTTCTAAAAGTCTGGTAGTTGTTGTTCTCTTTGACATCTGGTGGGAGGGTGTTCCACAGGGCGGGTGCCACCACCAAGAAGGCCCTCTGCCTGGTTCCCTGTAGCTTTGCTTCTCGCAATGAGGGAACCACCAGAAGGCCCTCGGCGCTGGATCTCAGTGTCTGGGCTGAACGATGGGTGTGGAGACGCTCCTTCAGGTATACTGGGCCGAGGCCCTTTAGGGCTTTAAAGGTCAGCACCAGCACTTTGGATTGAGCTCGGAAACATCACAGCTAAGGGTTTTTGTTTCCCTTTCCAGGGGCCCATCCTTCAGTCTGAAGATCAGCGCCACTTCTTGTCCTTGCTCCTGAAGCCCCGTAGCCTCTTGGTCTTGCGGGAGGACATGTACTGCCATTACCTTCACGGCATCCGCCCGGTTGCAGAGGACACTGTCACAGAGAAAGTGGCCAACGCAGGCATGTGTGATGCTGAACCTGGGGACACGTTGCAGCGGGGGACACGGGTGTCGCTCACCATCCGTCACGTCCCCAAAGTGCTGAAAACCTCTATTTTCCTGGGCAGGCGGAAGTGACCGTTTTGATTTGTGGTGGCCCACGCACTGGAACGCTTTTCTGTCCACAAGCAGCTCCCTGCATGCAGAGAGCCAGCATCTCAGGGAGAAGGGTTCTAGCCTAGACTTCTCTCTCTCTCTCTCTCTCTCTCTCTCTCTCTCTCTCTCTCTCTCTCTGGGATGCAGGGAATGTTTCTGCATACAGAGAGTTTGTGGTGGTTCTTTGTTTTTTTAGCATGGAGGAGTATTCCTCCTTGTAGTCCGAAGTGTTGCAGTCCATGCTTGACCTCCTCTTCTGATGTTTGAGAGAGTGAATCTTAACACAGAGAAAGACTGTGAATTGCAGGAGAGAAAGAGCAGCCGCTGTAGACTGCAAATTTGCATGAGCTATTAAGCGGGGGCGGGGGGGGGGAGTGAAGAGAGAGACGAGAATAGTAAGGCCTGGAGGCAAAGGAGAGGACGAGGCTGCGCTCTGGTGCGTAACATGTTCTATAACACGCAGCGTGCAATGTGGCCTGGCAGATGGAATAGATGCTTGATGACCTTCCAGCAAAGCCAGAAAGTCAGGCCATCCTCATTCTCTTCCCAGCAAAGAACCGTGTCTGACTTTGCTAGCAGGAGACTGGATGCCTGGGTTTGACTCACATGCCCACATAGCCTCTGGCTTGCTCTGTGGGCATGTCCTTAGGCCTCCAGACCTCCCTGTTTGGCCCACAAGGCTTCTTCTGCCAAGCCATGCCCACCTGTCCTACAGATAAAGATGCTGATAGATGCCACAAGGGAGTTTGCAGGCAGTGATGGTCAGCTGATTGTCGGGGCCTGCAAAGCCCTGCACTTTGCAAGCCCACAAGGATCATGTCATAGTGAGGGCTTGCAAAGGGTCTTTTTGCTTTCATGGTCTGATTGCAAACCACAAGGGTGCAAACATTTTGGTGTCAGGTGACTTACAAGCAGGCAGTGAGGGAGATCTCCTATCCTGGCCCTGCCACACAGGACAGAAGTCCAGTGCCTGGTCTGCAGAACTGCAAATCTGGGCTATTGGATAGGTTTCCATCTCCTGGTTTTAACAAGTTGCCCTACATTGCTCCTTATCGGTGCTAGTTCTGGCTCAAAAGACCATTTCAAGTAAGGCATATTTCCACTCTTGGAAATGTTTTATGAGGAAGTGCTAGCTTTCAAGCTGGGACATTCAAATAAATGACTTGCTGGGCATGTGCTAACGTCATAAAGGTTTTGTGTGTGGTTCTTGCAAAAACCTTGTGGTTCTGAAAACCTTTGAGATCAAATGAGCTCCTTGTGTTTTGCCCCAAAGACTAAATCCACACTATTGTGCCTGAACTTAGCACTCCAAAGATGCCCTGAATCCCAGGGTACATTTCCAGTCTTCCGTCAGGGCATGTCAAAGCATCGTTTGCAAGGCTGACTTCAGCACATCGCAGTCAGTGGCGAAAAATAAATGTGAAGTCAGATTTAAAGATAGCTACGGGGTGAAGAGGTTACTGAGATACAACAGTAGAAAAAAAGAGAAAGTCCATCTACAATGAGACAAAGGAGGAAATCTTACAACATCCAGATATACTGCTGACCTAGAGAACTGTATGTCTGATGCACTGGAATACAAAATAAAGTTCCACCAAATAAGAAATTCCCTTTTAATAGGCGTATGTTATGGGTAATTTTTTGTCCAGTTATGGGTAAATATTATTGTACCAGCCTAGCAAGCTAGGAGAGTCAAGCGTTTCAAAGTCTTCCATAATAATAATGATTTATTACTTATACCCCGCCCATCTGACTTTGTTGCCCCAGCCATTCCAGCATGGTATAAAAACACAGAGAATCATCAGATGTTAATACCTTCTATTGCCAGGACCGTGAATGTGTCGGGGCTGCAATTTGGCCAGCTGCAATCAATAGAAATACTGCAATAAAAGATACTTCAGATACTGTGTATCTGAAGAAGTGTGCATGCACACGAAAGCTCATACCAAGAACTAACTTAGTTGGTCTTTAAGGTGCTACTGGAAGGAATTTTTTTATTTTGACTATGGCAGACCAACACGGCTACCTATCTGTAACTGTAATAAAAGAGGTTTAGGTTGGACATGTTTGTTGGGCCCATGAAACAGCGATCGGAAGGACGTCACCTGAATATTATGGGCTTTCAATGTTATTCGGCCAAGGCTGAGCTGCTGGCCTCGTCTTCGTTTGTGGCAGCCCACACCAAAACCCCTTCTCAAAGGATTCTGATAGGGAACCCATAAGAAAAGGAAGCAGGTCCATGGGGATGGATTGGGCCCCAATAACCTCAGCTTGCCCTCCCCCAGGCCCCACCTGCCTCACTTCTTTATTGCATCCAGTCCATGAGAGCAATGCCTATCAGATTCTTCTTCCTTAGCCTCAGTGTTGCCCTTGTAGAACTGAGCAGGGAGGAGGATGGGGCCAAGCCTAGAAGGAGTTGGCTCTGCCTGTCATTGACTCTGGCTCCCCCTACTGTCCGTCTCCCTGGCTTCTGCCCTACCAGCTCCAATGGCCACCAGCCCCTTGCTTCTGGGGCTTGTCTTGAGGGGAGAAGAACCAGTAGGGCTTCTGCAGTTGTACATTTTTGTACACGTAGGAAACCAGAGAACTTCAAAGGCTTAAAATTTGAGGCGTTTTTCAACGTACAATGAATTAAAAATACATATATTTCTGTATGGACTGTTGCCTTGCATTCAAAACAAAGCTGTCCAGATTCAAAGCATCTTGTAGTGCGACTGGGACACAACGGGGCCATTGCAAAATCTGCAGCAGATGCAACAGCGTTTGAGGCAACTGTGTGCAAAGTTTTGTGGGAATAAACAGGGTGGGCTCCTGAGAGAGCCTGTTTACTAATTAAACACATTTCTAAGCTGCTTAATATTTTGAAATCTCAAAACTATATGCAAAAAGAGAACACATGGACAATGAAACAGTGTTTTAAACAGTTACAGCATAAAAACAGGAATTCACTAATAACAGGGTTCAATATTATGTGTCAGGGTAAGCCTGGGCAAAAGATACGCTGTCTTTACAAGAGGTCTGATGCCATTGTTGGGCAATGCTTCAAATGTGGTAGTGAAAAGGACCTTCCACAGTGCAGGGGCAACAGCAGAAAATGCCCATTTTCAGGTCACTTCCTTCTGATATCCTACGGTCTGGTGTTGATGGCTATCAGAGATGAAAACAGCCAGTTCCATCCTGGTTCATAACTTTACGACGTTGATTATTCCACTTGATTAAGTTTATGGCATACTGTTCATGCGGCTTATCCTGTCTGGTAAAACAAGGAGCCACCGTGCACCTATGACTTCGTTGCCTTCTGCATCTGGGCTGTGGGTTAAAGTGCACTAGACTAGGAGGCCTTTAAAATGTACACAAACGAAAAGGTGCCTATTTATTTATTCTGCCTTTGCTAGCAGTTAAAAACAGTTTTATTCAAACAAGCATTTACTGGCCTCGGTTGCCCAATATTTTATTGCGTGTTTCTGCTGTTGTGCGTTAATTGTACTGTTGTCAGTGGAGGCTGGTCCTTTGGGGGAAATTTGGCACTGCTCCCCCCCAGCTCACCCAGCCCTGGTCCCCACCTGCCTGCCTTCCAGTCCAGGGGGTGGCACTGGCTGTGAACTTCCTCCTCAGGGTTGCCCTGGTACAACTCAGCAGCAAGGAGGAGGATGGGATGTCATTGGCTCTGGCTGCACCTAAGGTTGGCCTCTCTGCTTTCTTCCCTTCCAGTCCCAAGCCACTTTTAACGCCATGCATTTAATGTGCAATGCTGCACAGTGGTGTCCAAACTTTTTTTCAAAGAGGGCCAGATTTGATTAAGTGAATGGCCATGAGGGCCAACCAAAGTCGTTAGGCTTTCACCAGCTTCTAACAGACACATGGAGTTGGGGGCACAGTTGGGTACCTGCAGCTGAGATCTTAGAAATTTTGCCTGAAAGCCATCTAGCTTAGGCAGGTCCCTTGGCAGTCATTGATAGCTTCCTCCTCCACAGATTTGCCTCATCTTCTTTGTACAGCCATTCACATGAGTGGGGAGAGAACGCCACCATTTCTCCTTATTGCTGCGTGAAGATGTCCTTTATTCCCTCTCTCTCTCGCCTCTTCCTTGGTCACTGCAGCCCTTGTTTGCACGGTGCAGAGTGTGTGCTTTATTTTTTGTTCGTTGCAAAGGGAGAAGAAGCACCTGGCTTGTCCGAGGGAGTGCACCGATGGGTTGGGCTCCCTCCCCACACACCCGTGTTACCGTTGGAGAATCAAATTACCTGGCAACCCTCCCTGCTCCTGGTTTCTCTTTGTGCAGGTATCTGCAGAGAGAGAGAACACAGCTCACCTGTTGAGGGAGGGCGGAAGTAGGAGGAGGAGCGGCAGAGGTTTGGGGCAGACGTTTTTGGGGTTGCCCTTTTCAACCCTTCGCTTGCAAAGTCCATCCCCTTTCTCACCGCGTCGCTTCTAGGTCTCCATCCATCAAGGTGTGCGCGCCCTGCAGAGGAAAGGATGGAGTCAGCTGCGCCTGTTGCGCGCTCCCCGCTGTGGGTGATGTGGCAACCGCGCTAGGACACCTGTTTAATGATTGACAGGCGCGCGGGAGAAATGCAAAAGGTCAGGCTGTCGATGCAGCCTCCGAGCTTCCCGCAGACACTGGGTTTCGATCTGGCGGGGATCGTTGATCCACACGAAGCTGGGCTGCTTTGCGTGACTCTTTAGAAAGGCAGTTCAGGTAAGTCGCCCAGCGGCGTAGCGTGGGTTGTCAGCACCCGGGGCAAGGCAAGTAATTTGCGCCCCCTAACCCGGGGCAAGGCAAGTAATTTGCGCCCCTAACCCCTAACCTGCCGCCGCTGCCAGCTTCTTGCTGCTGCCTGGGCCGGGTATTCACAGTTCTACAAATCTTTGGCGCTGGCTTGCTCCATTAGTTTAACTTGGGGGGGGGGTGAGAGAGAGATTGCAATCGTGCTATGTGCACCGAGAGGGGGGGGCACGGTTGTAACGCAGTGGGGGGGGGAGAGAAGAAGAGAAACTAGCAGGAGAACCTTGATTTCCCTCTGCAGCTCTGTGGGGAAGGAGGGCGCAGACTGGGCTCCTTCCTCGCCACAAGATCCCTCGGCTGGCCGGGGCCGCACTCCCCTCTCCCGGCCGGCAGCGCCTGCAAAGGCTGCGGGTTCCGCTGCTCCTCCGTCTCTCTTTCCACTGGTAGCGAGAGCGGGTGGGAGGGGGCCACCCGGGAGCCGGAAATGGGTGCCAAATAAGGAGAGCGGGGGCCTGGATCCTGGCCTTGTTTGGCGCTTCCCCTCAGCCGGTCGCCCAGCCAAGCCCGCGGCGGCGGCGAGGCGATGCCCGCGCAGGGGGGCGCCCACCCCTCGGCCCCCGCCCGGCACTGCCGCCCCAGCACCTGCCCGCTCCTCCCAAGGGGCCTCCTCTCCCTCCCGCCTCTTCGCAGCAGTCCTCGCGGGGCGGACAGGCTCGACTCTCCCCTCCCTCTTGCGCCCCATCCCGCGCCCGATCCTGGCCAGGCTCCGGCTCCGGACCTCCTTGCTAGCGCCTGCTACTCCCCCTGGTCACCCAGTCCGACCCCTCCTCCCAAAGGAGCTGAGCCCCGAGGCTCTTCGGCGACTCTGGAGGTGGCGAGTGCGCCCCCCCAGATGTTGCGCCCGGTGCGGCCGGCACCCCTTGCACCCCCCACGCTACGCCACTGAAGTCGCCACCTGCCCGTGCCAGCTTTCCAGGCTGAGGCTTATTGGCCCCCGGCGTGAAGTGAAACCTTCTACCTGCTCCTTAAATTGCTCTCAGGGTGAGAGTGAAGTGCCATAAAACTTGGCAGCGTTTCAGTCTCGGTTTGCATGATGTCAGACTGCAGTCTTACAGTGCAAGCCCAGCCGCGTCTACTCGGAAGGAAATCCTGTTGAATTCAACGCAGCTTGCTCTCGCCTCCCAGAGAAGCGGGGTGAGGATTGCAGCCTAAATTGCTGGATTGGATGATGTGAAATGCAGTTTATTAAGGAGTCCGAATTAGGCTAGTAGGATGGCACCTTAAGAGCACATTTGGGGCTGTTTTGGTTTCAGTGCATTAAGAGTAAATAGGCAATGAAAATAATAAAGAAAAGAGCAGCAATTTGTGTTTTATTAAATTTTGGGTATTAAATTATTTGCTTCTTGCAGTTCCTTCAGTTTATTTTTTTTGGGGGGGGAGCACGCTTCTCAAAATGCCAGATAATTATAGAGAGGCAGTGTTTACTCAATGGCAAATGAATCGCACTCTGTGCATGCTTGTGGGGTATCTCACAATCTCAGGTATTGGCATGCTGGCGTTCCTGAAAGCAGTTTCTAAAGCTGAGCCATAGTACTGGAGGTTTGTGTAGGTCTGGAGAAACAGACAAAACCCAATTTCTGCCATTTGAAAACATGCAAATATTGGGGGTGTATCTAACTACTGTGCCTAGTGAATATCATGTCAGTGAGGGGACTGGGACCAGTTTGGAAAACTACAATGATGGCGTGAGGCAGAGAGACACAACCTGTTCCATCTTGGGAAATCAAAATGTCACTGCAATATGCTAGAACAATATGTTTGCTGGACTTCTTGGTGGCTGTTTGACCTACGTGAAATCGCAGACAGCAGTCCTGCAGGTGTGGCGCACTCTCTCTTGCTGCTAAATTATGGGATCGACAAGGCACACAGTTACCGGGGATAGTTTGCAAAGTCATTTTGGCAAGAGGTTTATTTTTATAGGAGTGGATTTTCACCAGAAAGGTTGCATCAAGATTAAAGGTGGGTGAGGAATGCAGGCTGGCATTTTGACGGCAACAGCACCATGTGCAAAAGTTTTCATGCAGAAGAACCATGGGTC
The DNA here is from genome assembly GCF_965112155.1 of Podarcis liolepis. Lineage (NCBI taxonomy): Eukaryota > Metazoa > Chordata > Lepidosauria > Squamata > Lacertidae > Podarcis > Podarcis liolepis. Next base: position 93,288,462 of record NC_139561.1, on the reverse strand, counting down.
CCACAGCAAAACATTGTCCAGAGACACTCTGAAACCCTGAAGAGCTGCTTGCGGTCAGTGTAGACAACACTAAGCTAGCTGGACCAAAGCCCTATATTTGAAAAGAGTGCCCTGCCTGTGTGTCTGTGGTGCCGTTTCAACTTTGAGGAATGCCTTTTTCTCACTCTGGCTAATCAAACCATATATTTCCTCTGGCACCTTCAGTAGCTTGGATGCTCAATTTTGGAAAACGAGATGCCTCCGATCTACCTAGAGACCACCGCTTTTGGCATGGATTCTGTGCTCCCTGATCCCAGGCAGGCATGGACACCTGTGGGGGAAAGAATGAATTCTGTGTATGCTTAGAGGCACTGTCCTGTTTACTGTTGCACCCCACAAACTCTGGGTAACAGATCCCTGGCTGGAGCGCCCTGGCCAGCCCGTTTGCAAGGTGCATGCCCACAGCTACGTGCCAAAAGAGAAGCCAAGCAAACCTCTGCGTACACCGATACGTGTTTGCCAAGTCTATTGGCAGGGGACGCCGCAGACGACCCAAGGGAAGCTGCCGCTGTGCTTGCTTTGGTGCCGCAATAATTCTGCAAGGGCCATCAGGGAAACACGGTGTTTGTTTTAGCTGCAGTGAGAATATTTGCAATATTTGAAAAAGTCACAAGGGCTGATAAGTCAGGGCACAGAGAGGGGGGCATCTTCTGGCCTGAGCATAAAAGGGAAGGAGGCTGGCATTGTTCCCAACCATTCCTGTAGCCTTTTGGGAGGAAAAGTAAGAAAGCTTAATTTTTGTTAGGCGTTAATTCTTTTTTTCCAGAGCTAATCATAAGGACAAAAGTACCTTTGAGAATGGGCAAAGTATCTTTCTTTCTTTCTTTCTTACTAAAGATTAGGAGAAATTTACGGAGCCTGGTTTTCAGATGTGTTGGGCATCCCTGATGGGTTGATGTTGTAGCTTCCTGTTTATGTTGAGAGCAATGGCTGCAGCTCAGTGCTATCAAGCATAATGCATGCAGAATGTCCCAGGTTCAACACTTAGCAGCACCCCCAGGGAGGGCAGAGAGAGAACCACGGTCTCAAGCCCTGAAGAGCAGCTGCCAGTAGACAAGACTGAGCTAGTTGGACCGATTGTCTGGATCTATATAGGGAAGATTCCTATGTTGTATTAAATTTTGGGCAGGCCTAAAGAGAGAGGGAGCGGCCAGGGTGATCTCAAACCTATCTGACAATTGCAGACCTCAGGCTGGTATGCAGGATGAGACCCTCCCTGCCCACAGACTGTCTTGCCAGAGTGGTGCAAGCTCTGGTTATCTCTCGCTTGGACTACTGCAATGCGCTCTACGTGGGGCTACCTTTGAAGGTGACCTGGAAACTGCAACTAATCCAGAATGTGGCAGCTAGACTGGGGACTGGGAGTGGCCACCGAGACCATATAACACCAGTCTTGAAAGACCTACACTGGCTCCCAGGACGCTCCCAGGCACAATTCAAAGTGTTGGTGCTGACCTTGAAAGCCCTAAATAGCCTCAGTCCAGTATATCTGAATGAGCGTCTCCAGCCCCATCATTCTGCCTGGACACCGAGTTCCAGCTCCGAAGGTCCTCTGGCAGTTCCCTCACTGCGAGAAGCCAAGTTACAGGGAACCAAGCAGAGGGCCTTCTCAGTGGTGGCGCCCGCCCTGTGGAAAACCCTCCCACCAGATGTCAAAGAGAAAAACAAGTACCAGACTTTTAGAAGACATCTGAAGGCAGCCCTGTTCAGAGAAGCTTTTAATGTTTAATAATTGTATTTTAATATTCTGTTGGAAGCCACCCAGAGTGGCGGGGTATAAATAATAAATTGTTATTGTTATTGAATCATAGTAATCATAGAGTTGGAAAAAGTACTGCCAGGAGTCATCTAGTCCAGCCCCCCGCAATGCAGGAATCTTTGGCCCAAAGCGGGACCCTGAGATTAAGAGTCCCTTGCTCTGCTAAACCGAGTCACAAGTGGGGAAGCTGCAGTTCTGCAGCAGCAAGGGAAATTCATTCTTTGCATGCTCAGAGGCTATGTGCTTTGTTATCGTTGCGTGCCTACTTCTAGGGCAAAGCTCTCTCGCCCTGAAAAACAACTTCTGAGTCTGAGCTGCAAAGCACCTCACTTCAAATTAAGCCCTGGACCCAAAGCCTACCTTTTAATTTGCAGATGAGCTGTAGCTCAGTGGAAGAGCTTTGCATGGGGATGTTCCAGCTCTGAAATCCTGGAGAGCTGCTACCAGCCAGTGCAGGCAGCAGTGAGCTAGATGGACCTGTGGTCTGACTTACCCTAAGGCATCTTCCTGTGATGCAATTATATATTTGGTGGGCAGGCAGAGGAGACTCACTGTGCATTATCATAAACAAAGTTGTTTGTAGGGATAAATGAGGATCATTTCTCCTAAGAGGAGTCAGTAAAGGAGGTATCCTGTTGCTGAAGAGCTAAATTTTGAGCTTTTACATGGAAAGGACTGTCTCCATGGATAGTGGTGGACCCTCTTTCATTGCAGACTTTTAAACAGAGGTTGGGGGGCATGGGCGTAGCCAAAGGGGGGCAGCTGCCCCCTTAAATCAATGAAAATAAATAAAAATACATAGCTAACGGAGGTTAGAATAGAATAGAATTTATTATTCATACCCCACCCATCTGGTTGGGTATCCCCAGCCACTCTGGGCAGCTTCCAACAAAGTATTAAAATACAGTAATGCATCAAACATTAAAAGCTTCCCTAAACAGGGCTGCCTTCAGATGTCTTCTAACTGTCAGGTAGTTGTTTATTTCCTTGACATCTGGTGGGAGGGCGTTCCACAGGGCAGGTGCCACTACCGAGAAGGCCCTCTGCCTGGTTCCCTGTAGCTTTGCTTCTCGCAATGAGGGAACCGCCAGAAGGCCCTCGGAGCTGGACCTCAGTGTCCGGGCAGAACGATGGGGGTGGAGACGCTCCTTCAGGTCTACTGGACCAAGGCCGTTTAGGGCTTTAAAGGTCAGTGCCAACACTTTGAATTGTGCTTGGAAACCTTCTGCTAACAAAAGGCCTGCCCCCCCTCCCCCAAACAAAAATCCTGGCTAGGCCATCTGTCAGGGATTCTTCAGCTGTGATTCCTGCACTGCAGGGTGTTGGACCAAATAACCATTTGGGTTCCCTTTTCAACTCCCCAATTCTATGCTTCTATCGTTCCCCCTCCTTTTCTTTTCTTTTCTTTTAACAGCCTCTGCTCAGACAGTGATTTTCCTGCCTCTTGCGAATCTTGGCTAAATTGCTTCCTTTGCAACAAAACCCACTTGGTCTTTTCCTTCTAACAAAAGGACTGAGTCCTTTTCTTTCTTTCTTTCTTTCTTTCTCTCTTTCTTTCTTTCTTTCTTTCTTTCTTTCTTTCTTTCTTTCTTTCTTTCTTGGATGCCAGTTTGAAATGCCATCCCTCCTGCCCTCAATCCAGCACTTCAGAGCAGTATACGTTAATTGTGAAAACCGCCACAGAAGAAGTGTGTGTGTGTGTGTGTGTGTGTGTGATCTGGCTTTGCAGCTTTCTTGCTAAACCTGACATTTCTTTTTCTGCTCTTCTTCCTGCCTTGATTGCCATTTTTGCTGTGCTTTGCAGAGTTCTGCTCAAAGGGATATTGTCTAGTTGGCAAAAGCTCAGAAAAGGGCGACCAAAATGATCAAAATGGGGGTGGAGTGGAGAATTGTAGAGTTGGAAGGGACTAGAATCATCTAGTTCTTGTTATATATATGTAATTTTTTTGTTAATTTTCAACATATCATTTTCAACAGTAATTAAACATATTTTAACATTTTATACAATTTCTTCACTTCCATCAATCTCATCTGAAAATTTTCCAATCTGGACTGCATGAGCCTCTGTTACTGATCTCCTTTTATATCACTGATGGTGCACAGTAGGGAAATTCTCAGCAGACTTTAAGATAATACTAATTAATGGGTTCCCTGAGCAATAAACCTCCCTGTGTTTATTTGCTTAGAAGCAGATCTGTCGTTATGAACTTGGCTACCTAAGCGATAAACTAAAGGAGAAGGAAACTTGGATGAGGAAGGTTACTCTTTGCAGTGTCTGGATTTTATCTCTCTGCAAATATAGGCCTTTGCCCTCGCCCTCAGTGTTTTTATTTCTTAGCGTGGTGATGAAGCCTTATTTACCTAGGGATCCATTAGCCACGCTCATCCCCTGGACCTCGGAGGGAACAAAAGTACCAGGAAAGCAAAATCTTCTTTGGAGAAAAAGAGTTTATTGAAATTCTGTGCACAGAGTTAAGGTCTGTACTCAGAGACAGCCAACTGGATAGTTCCTAAAAATATACTGGCTGTAAAGCAAGACATTTCAGCAGACTTTCTTATACCCGCAGACTTCCCCAATCGGCTAGCAAATATTGCTTGCTAAACACATTTTATTGCTTTGCTAAACATTCCTGTCTTTCTGCTAAGCCAAGCACTCCCTCCCACCTCCTTGTACACGGGTCTTCTTTTGCTAGCTAAGCTTTCCCTTCGTATCTCTTCTTATTCTTGCATTACTTAAAAGCAGAAGTAAGGCAGGAAACATCTTGCTAGTGGTTTTTCGGTTAACAGCAGTTTCTGGCTGGGCAGGAAGCGACCTTCTGACCTGTAGCTAGCATCAGCAGTTTCAAGTAGCTGGTTTAGGCTTTTGCAAGCAACTGCAATTTTGGGCTGTTTTGACCCTCCTAGCAGAGTGCAGGAATTTATTATGTGTAGATAATATTTGAGAGCAACAGAATAAAATATTGAGAGAAACCTTTCCCATCTCCCTTTACTCCGTCCTCTTCTTTTGAACAATCTATTACTTAGATTCGTTCTGGGGTAGGGGTCTATATTCTCTCATTACAGCAATCACGCGAGGTCCCATCATGCGAGACATCATCTTTCCCATCATATGTTGCAGGCATTGCATTAAGCAGGGTATACAGAAGCAAAGAAGCAATAGAAGCATTATTGGGCCTATTCTTCCCACAAATACGATACCGTTCATGCCAACAGAAATACGAGAGCATCCATATGACAAGGGCGGTATATATCACTCCTACCCACCAAACCCAATATCTCCATGGTTCCTCCCACCAATATTCAGGGGGTGTGCTCATTGTTGAAGAGCCCACTGATATTTGTGCCCGACTACCTGTTGAGCCTCAAGGATGAGAGCCCACCGGTGAGCTGATGCTCCCACTATGTGGGTCAATTTTTCTACTAACCCTGTTGGGTGGATTGAACTCTCGTGCTGCCTCCCTAGTGACCAGAGCATATGGAAGCTGAAATCCTGGGGTGGCAATTCTTACTGGCACTTGTTTAGTAATTTCAATGCACACCTGGCTAAGGCTCCCACCCCTGCAATACTTGCATTAAGATAGGTTCCGTCCCATCTATCACCTGGGTTAAGAGTAGGACCTGGTCTATCAAATGAGGTTGGTACAGTGCTCTACCTTCCAGATAACAGTTGACTACCCTCCCACAACAGCAAGAGCGGTCCAGAACTCGATAGAGTTCGATCGTCTCTGCAACTTCCCGTATGAGCACTGTCCATGCGTGCTGGTCAGTGGTGTGGGAGAGGAGCCACAACGGGGCAGTGGGGTGTCTCAATACGGTAATCTCATCAGACCCCAGTTTCCAATAGCCAAGGAGCACGCCATCTCTTACCACCGGCAAGACGAACCAGTCGTAGCAGAGGCCAGCAGGCCAATAGGGTTGGTATGGTTCGGTAGGGTCAGGGCAATAAGACATAGAGCAAGTCAATAAAGAAAATAAGAGAGAAAAGAGAAAGTCTTTGTAACTGTCCTTGTGATGATTAGTCGCAGGATCGCGTTGCCCGTGGCCTAACGCTTTTTCCTGGTAGCGTCAGACACAAGGTGATGATCAACTTCAGAGGGTCAGCAGGATTTCTTTTGCAAGTCCAGACACCCTTCTTCAGATGCGTGTGATGTACCCAGGGGATCACCTCGACTACTTTCACTGCAGTTGGGGATGAGGGGGTCGCCAGACGCTGTCACCCAGAGGGACTGGTGAACCGGCTCAGCGAGACTGCCACGGGACTGCAGGCGTACGCTCGAGGGAATACCTGGAAAGAAAGCAAACACACACAACAAACACAGGGATTGCACTTGTTCTTGGGTGATGTGATCTCCCATCTGCCCCAACCGGCGGGGATGCCTCGGACGAAAGGGGTTGGCCTGCCATATAGGAGTTCACAGGGTGATAGTTCTCAGTCTCTTGGTTGGCGCACAGGGCACATTTTGGGATATAGCAGCAGTTAGATATAGCAGCAGTTAGTTGAGGTAGAATATTCTCCCAAGGTGTGCTTTAGCAGCTGGGCCTCCCAAATGGGTGGACTCGTGGTAATTCTTTACAATTGTGCTGGCCAGATGTTGGGGTACAAAAACATGGCTGTCTGGTCCTTCCTGGAGCGTTGCTCCTTCTTGGCTGGTCCACTTCTGTTCATCAAGGGTGTAACGTGGTTCCACATCGTCTGGAGTGAGTTCTGGTACCAATATCAAAAGTCCTGGTGGTGCCTCTAAATTGGCTGGAGAACAAATGTCTACGTTGGGGGCGCTGCCTGTGGGCGCCCCTCCCATCCAATTCTTCAGCCGTGCGTAGAGATATCAGCCTCTGGAGTGATATCAGCAAGGCAGTCGTCACTGGAGGGGATCTTCAGGATGCTGAGACACAGTCCAATCTGAAGCAGCTTTCCCCACTTGAATGTGGTGGACCCAAGGGGTGGTGCCAGCGACCTTCACAGCTGTGGGTGTGGAGAGCAGATGGGCCCTTCCGAGCACGGTTGCAGTGGTGCCTGGGACCAGTCTTATCCACACCTCGTCACTTGGCTCAAACTGGTCACGCAAGGAGTTCGGGCCTGGGTTGAGAGAGAGAATCTCGAGAGAGAGACTGTACATAATTGTTCAATTCCACATCTTGAGCAGGGATAGGTGAAAGCATGCACACACAAGGAACCGGTCTCCCAAACATCACTTCAAAAGGGTGACAAGTGAATACGTTTCAATGGGAGGCTACAGACTCTAAGCAAAGCCAAGGGCAACATGAACACCCAATTAGACCCCGTTTCTTGGGTCAGTGGTTTTTCAAAGTCCTGTTCATCCTTTCCTATTTTCCAGAACTTTGGGGCCTATATGCAGTACCCACCATCTTCCTTCTTCACTGGCAACAGTGGGGTGTTTCACTGTGATTGGCATTGTTTCAAGATTCCATGTTGAAGCAATCGCTTCAAATGCACCCACATTCTTTCAGCTGCCTGTCGTGGGATGGGGTATTGGTTTTTATCTTCCGCCCATAGTCCAGGGTCAACATCATGAAGCAGGCTAACAGGGAGGATTCCCTCCTCTTCTTTTACCATCATCAAGCAGCAATGGTCTCTCAGGGGCATTTCTAAAGAAAACTCTCCTGCTGGTCCAGTTGTCATCATTACTTCCCCCATTGGTTGGAAGGAAATCTGGGCTTGTAATTTTGTTAACAAGTCTCGGCCCAATAAGGAATGGGACACTCTGGTATATACAAAAAAAATTGTGCTGGACTACTTGGCCACCTAAAAACGGGGCCTTTTGTGATTTACCTGTGGCTCCAATTATATTAACCACTTGGTTTGTGGGTTTTGTTACAGGCACAGGTAAGACTGAGTGGGCAGCTCCCTTGTTCACCTTCTCCTACCTGTAAATAAGGTAGCTAGGTTAAGGGCTGTGGTAACCTGAAACTTCAGGCGTGAATGTAATAACAGCATCTGGCACTTCCTCTTGGAGTTACACAGCTGGTGTCCTGTCCAAACGTGAATTTATCTGCCTTTGTGAGTAGGGTAGCCACTGCCACAATCACTCTCATACAAGGGGGGGGGGCAATCTCTGTTCTGTTGGGGTTGGCTTCTCTGACAAGTATTCGACAGGTTGCTGCCAATTTTCCAGTTTCTGGCATGAGGCTCCCTTGGCTACCCCCCTGGTCTTCATCTGTGAACAGGGTAAAAGGCTTCTCGGGGTTTGGATGCCAAGCACTGGGGCTTGTTGTAATGTCACTGTGAGATCCTGAAAAGCCTGCTGCTGTTCCCTGCCCCATATAAAAGGATCCTTCTCTATTCCCCTAGTTGACTCATGCAGGGGCCAAGCAATGCTTCTGTAGTTAGTAGTGAGTCCAGGGGATATTGTTCATCATCATAAGTGGGATTATAGGTTTTTTTAAAAAAAAATCCCTTCAAACAATTTTACAATCTTTGCTGGATTCTCCTCAAAAGAGGGGTTCTGATTTCTTCAATTACAAACATCTGCACTTGAAAAGGGTATATGCTGTCTGTGGTGCCTTCGTTTGTCCAGCTGGGACAGGGGCTGGTGGATCATAAACCCTCTGAAGGGGCATTTCTCCAGCTGCCTGATCCTTCCTGGTTTTCTCATACTGTCTGTGAGACATAACTCTCTTCGCCGCCTGTCCCCACTTACGTTGCCATCTCTTCCTCTTTTCAGGGGTGCAGCATTCTGCTGCCTCAACTAACAAGGGGCTCACATCCAACTTTTTCCCCCAAATGGCTTTGCAAACTCCTTTAGTCTCTTTTTCTGTCTTTCTGTCCACATTTTCTTTCCTTGATTCATATCATCTAGTATTTTCCTAAACTCTTCGTTATCTTCCTCATCTTCCGTCTCACTATCCTCCTTCGCAGGTCCTCCTCCCCCTACACCAGCACCTCCCTGTGCTTCTTGATCTTGGCCTGGGGGGGGGGGGTTGGAGGGGCTGTTGGTGGAGTGTAAGGTGGTGGCTTAATCACTCCCCCTCCTCATCTTCTGGGTCTTCTAACACCAGAGGCTTCACTGTACAAATCCTGTTCTGTGTGTTGCTGTCACAGCAAGACTTTAGCCATGGTAGATTCTTTTTTTTTTTTACATTGGTCTTCCATGTAGAGATATAGGGGATCTGGTCTGGGTGGACATTTAATATATTTTGCCACAGGGGGTTGATTTGCCACAGGGGGTTGATTAATTGCAAATCAAAGCCACGCAGTTCCCTGGGTTGGCAAGTCCACCTCACATAAAGTTTTGAGTCTCTGTTTTTCAATTTGAATCATCACTCTTCGTGGCTGTTTTCCAGTTATTTAAAAAGCATTCAGATACTCTGCTCCTAACAGGGTTTCAAAATTCTCTCACACTCCACATGCTACATTTTGTCAGAAAATGCACAATCCTACAATCGCTCGGCCAAGGGGACACTAAGCCTTGGCCCTCATTCAACAATTCATCCACTGGAGTATCTGACACACAACATGTCAACAAAACACTCAATTCCCTCTGCCCCATTCCCTTTCCCAAACCTTTACCAATTCCTTTCCTGGTGGCATTCTTACTGCACGGGCACGCTACTGCCAACTACCAGGTGAGGCTGATCAGGCCTCTGGCCCTTTCCCTCGGGCCCCTAGCCCTTTCCCTCGGGCCCCTAGCCCTTTCCTTCGGGCTTACCTTTCTCCGCTGCGGACCTGTCCCCTCGGCGCCGTTCTGTCCTCTTATTCTCCCTCAACTAGATGTCTCCGCTCCAGGACGGTGTGGCAATCTCCCCCTACAAACTGGCAGGGTGTGCACTGGAAATGCGAACGCCGATCGGAGCTGTTCACCTTGGTTGAGCCTGGCCCTCTGGTCCGTATTTGGGGAGGGGGCAAATCCCGGACGAGCCCCCAGAGAGATGAAGCCTTATTTACCTAGGGATCCATTAGCCACGCTCATCCCCTGGACCTCGGAGGGAACAAAAGTACCAGGAAAGCAAAATCTTCTTTGGAGAAAAAGAGTTTATTGAAATTCTGTGCACAGAGTTAAGGTCTGTACTCAGAGACAGCCAACTGGATAGTTCCTAAAAATATACTGGCTGTAAAGCAAGACATTTCAGCAGACTTTCTTATACCCGCAGACTTCCCCAATCGGCTAGCAAATATTGCTTGCTAAACACATTTTATTGCTTTGCTAAACATTCCTGTCTTTCTGCTAAGCCAAGCACTCCCTCCCACCTCCTTGTACACGTGTCTTCTTTTGCTAGCTAAGCTTTCCCTTCGTATCTCTTCTTATTCTTGCATTACTTAAAAGCAGAAGTAAGGCAGGAAACATCTTGCTAGTGGTTTTTCGGTTAACAGCAGTTTCTGGCTGGGCAGGAAGCGACCTTCTGACCTGTAGCTAGCATCAGCAGTTTCAAGTAGCTGGTTTAGGCTTTTGCAAGCAACTGCAATTTTGGGCTGTTTTGACCCTCCTAGCAGAGTGCAGGAATTTATTATGTGTAGATAATATTTGAGAGCAACAGAATAAAATATTGAGAGAAACCTTTCCCATCTCCCTTTAGTGATGCTTAGGTAAATGCACTCTGCACATGCCCAGAGTCCTTTCTTGCGGCTCCCCCACCCCTGGGCTAAGCCTGTCAGAAATTGGATTTGACCCCTTTGTCTTTTCTTCAGATAGATGTTGATGTTCCCCCTTCCTCGAGATCTGCAACGGCTAATTTCTCTCTTTTCCTTTCGTTCTCTAAAATTTAACTGTGCTCCTTCTCAGACAGAGTTGGCGGGCAGGTCCTGAACTCGCTCCACGAACCGACGGGCCGCCATGTGGCATTCATTGTTTCCCGTGCCGTCTGCAAATTCTAGGACGGGGCTGACGCATCCTCTGCCACAGAGATAGTCAGCTGAAGCCATCACACCAAAACTCTGGGCTGGGGATGCAGAGAATTGGCTGGAGGCAGGAAATGCCCCTTGATTTCAGCAACTGCCACGGATGTGCCACGCTCCGTGGAGAGCAGCCGGTGCCAGAGATGGCTGCTTGCGACCTTTCCACGGTGTCCGTGGAAAAACGCATCAGGTGAGCTCTTGAATAAATCTCCCTGTTTTTGGTTAGCGCACTAGGCTAGGCCTTTGGGTGAAGACCCACAGCCCCTCGAAAGAGGTTTCCTTGCCCACCTGGAAGCAAACTTAACATTTATTTCTTTATAATAATAATAAAAAATAATTTCTTATTTATACCCCGCCCTTCCCGGTTCAGAAAACTGGGCTCAGGGCGGTGAACAACAAATTTAAAACACTTAATTGATGCAACAAAAAACAGCATGAAACGTGAATAACAATAAATTCAGAATTCAGAAATCAATTTAGGGGGGAAATCCATCCAATAAACATTAGATGATCACCAGGGCTACCTGGCTAAGTTAGTCCTATTTGGGCCAGCGAGGAGGCCAGGTGAGAACTAGCTGATATGAAGAATGGTTGCAGTGTTTGGATATTTTTAGTTTAGAGAAAAGGAGAGCAGGAGGTGACAGGACAGAATTTCATAATATTATGCATGGCAGGATAGAGAAAATGGACAGAGAAGAGGTTTTATCCCTCTCTCTTAATGCGCAACGAAGCTGAATGTTGGAAGATTGACACAGAGTTAACCTGTGGAACTCCCTCCCACAGTAATTGAAATAACAGTTAGAGGTGTTTTTTAAAAAATTAAGCTATTTACAGGGTGAGTCCTTTAAAAGGGGCCCCGTGGTAACAGAGTATACAGGGTGAGTCTCTTTTAAAAGACTCGCCCTGTATAAATGTTTTTAAATTCAAGATGGGAGTTCTGGCAGGTGGTTGGTGGGGTGGTCCTCCTTCCCAGAGTCTGCCTTGGTTTCGTGTATTGACGGATCGATTCCTCTCCCTGTTCCAGAGAGGAGCAGGCATGGCAACTCCAGAAAGCCTTCCAAGACTTGCTCTTCCGCTTCCAGGACTGGCTGTGGGCTGCCGAGCTGATGGCTGCCTCCCCAAACTCTTCTCAGGTGTCCTATGCCAATTCCAAGAAAGAGCTGCAAAGGTTCAAGGTAAGGAGGGACCTCCTGAGGGCCGGGTTGTCTGGCCCTTGCTTTGCATACACACCATGCCCATTAAAGCACACTGCTTCCCCCTAAAGAACACTGGGAATTTTGTTGTTGTTTAGTTGTGTCTGTCTTTTTGTGACCCCCTGGACCAGAGCACACCAGGCACTCCTGTCTTCCACTGCCTCCCACAGTTTGGTCAAACTCATGCTGGTAGCTTCGAGAACACTGTCCCACCATCTCGTCCTCTGTCGTCCCCTTTTCCTTGTGCCCTCCATCTTTCCCAACATCAGGGTCTTTTCCAGGGAGTCTTCTCTTCTCAGGAGGTGGCCAAAGTCTTGGAGCCTCAGCTTCAGGATCCGTCCTTCCAGTGAGCACTCAGGGCTGATTTCCTTCAGAATGGAGAGGTTGGATCTTCTTGCAGTCCATGGGACTCTCAAGAGTCTCCTCCAGCACCAGAATTCAAAAGCATCCATTCTTCGGCGATCAGCCTTCTTTATGGTCCAGCTCTCACTTCCGTACATCACTACTGGGAAAACCAGAGCTTGAACTATACGGACTTTTGTTGGCAAGGTGATGTCTCTGCATTTTAAGATGCTGTCTAGGTTTGCCATCGCCTTTCTCCCAAGGAGCAGGCGTCTTTTAATTTCATGACTGCTGTCACCACCTGCAGTGATCATGGAGCCCAAGAAAGTCAAATCTCTCACTGCCTCCATTTCTTCCCCTTCTATTTGCCAGGAGGTGATGGGACCAGTGGCCATGATCTTAATTTTTTTGATATTGAGCTTCAGACCATATTTTGCGCTCTCCTCTTTCACCCTCAATAAAAGGTTCTTTAATTCCTCCTCACTTTCTGCCATCAAGGTTGTGTCATCTGCATATCTGAGGTTGTTGATATTTCTTCCGCCAATCTTAATTCCGGCTAGGGATTCATCCAGCCCAGCCTTTTGCATGATGAATTCTGCATGTAAGTTAAATAAGCAGGGAGACAATATACAGCCTTGTCGTCCTCCTTTCCCAATTTTGAACCAATCAGTTGTTCCATATCCAGTTCTAACTGTAGCTTCTTGTCCCACATAGAGATTTCTCAGGAGACAGATGAGGTGATCAGGCACTCCCATTTCTTTAAGAACTTGCCATAGTTTGCTGTGGTCGACACAGTCAAAGGCTTTTGCATATTAAAGCACACTGCTCCCCCCCCCCCCCGAAGAACGCTGGGAATTTTAGCACTGTGAATTGCAGTTCCTGGGATTATTCAGGGGAATCCGTGTGTTTTAAGTGTACTCTGTGTCTTACGCAGCCCTGAAGCTGCAGTTACAGAGCCTTCCTTGCCAGGTACTCATTTGATAGCTTGGGATTTGCCAGCCCTTTTATCTTAAAGCAGCAGTGATGGGCCAAAAATAACAAATGAGCGAACAAATGAGGCATTTAGGAAGGATGGGCCACCTTTCCGAGGGGAGCCAGCGGGGAAGAGAATGTGCCTTTGTTCTCTTCCCCACCGACACTTTTGTGTGAATTAACAACTTTTGAAGCCGCAGCAATCCAGGTCACCTTGTGTGCGTGTATGTGCACGACAGAGAGGAACGGAAAGATGAGAACGGCGTGCTCAGAAATTCATAGCGCTCAAAGCAAGGCATCTGGACTGCCAGCCAGCAGGTTGAATTGCTAAAATGGAGACGGTTTTGGGACTCGCTTAATTTTGCGGTGGTGCGTTAATTGACATTGCAGCATCACTTATGACGGACACAATTTGCACGGAAATGTTGCAGGCGCTGTGACTTCTGCTGCTTCTGGGTTACACGTCTCTCCCCCTCTTTCAGTTTGCTCAGTATAGGTAATTTATAAAGCACCTATAATTTACTTATTTGTTTTATATCCCGCCTTTTTCTCCAAGGCGCCCACCCTCCTCATTTCATCTCCACAACATTAAGTCAGTGCACTGTGTGGCTCAATGGGTCAGTGTGTGTAACCAGAATGTTGGTGGTTCAAGCCCAGCCAGGGATGGCTGTGGGCAAGATGCCTGCGTTTCAGGGGGTTAGACTAGATGGCCTTTGGGGTCCCTTTCAACTCTACAATTCTATGATTCTAGCTGAGAGGCAGCGAGTGGCCCAAGGTCACCAGTGGTGAGCTAAGCTTCATGGCTGAACCCTGGTTTCCAAGGTGCTAGTCAACCACTACATCACAATGGCTTTCATCACAGAACCCAGAGATCTGGAATAAATACAGGCCCCGCCCTCGGGCTTCACAGTTGAACTACAACTGTTCTCCAGCTCTGGCCATACGTGCTGGGGTTCTTGGGAGTTGTAGCTCAGGCAATATTTGGAGTGCCTACGGTTCCCTCGCACCTGTTTCATGGTGAGTAAATGTCTGGGGAAGAGAGGGTGCACAGCTGTCAGACAAGGACATTTATAATATTAATAATAATAATAATTTATTATTTATTATTTATTATTTATATCCCGCCCATCTGGTTGAGTTTCCCCAGCCACTCTGGGTGGCTCCCAATCGAGTGTTAAAAACAAGACAGCATTAAATATTAAAAACTTCCCTGAACAGGGCTGCCTTCAGGTGTCTTCTAAATGGCAGGTAGTTGTTTATCTCTTTGACATATGATGGGAGGGCATTCCACAGGGCGGGCGCCACCACCGAGAAGGCCCTCTGCCTGGTTCCCTGTAACTTGGCTTCTCGCAGTGAGGAAACCACCAGAAGGCCCTCGGCGCTGGACTTCAGCGTTCAGGCACACTATTCAACTTCTAAGGATTTTGCCAGGGGGCTGATTTGCAAATCTGGGGACTGTCCCCGGGAAACAGGGACACCTGGTAACCTTACATTAATAACATTTTATCACCCATTTATTTGTTTTCAAGCAGCCTTAGACCACTTTGTAGGGAGGTGGGGGCAAAGAATTTTGCCTGCTCTAGTCTCAATGTTCCCTGTTAACGGGGAAATCTGAGGGCTCCCTTGGACAAAAAGACAAGGACACCAGCCAGGAATACCAGAGCAAAACAGCAGCCAGTCGGCTTGGTCTTGATTGAAGACTGTCACGACAGGACTCCCATCTGCCACCAGGTGGAACAAGATGGAAGTCCAGAACAAAAGAGCCCCAAAACCTTTATTAGCTGCTAATCCCCATGTTACACCCCCCCAAAACTACATCACTAATACATCACAGTTACATCATGAAAGGGGAGATCTGAGCATCCTGGACCCTGCCCCATGGTTCCCCTTGCCCTCCACCAAACACCCATCAAGTGTAACAAAAGAGATCTTTACATTTCCCTGTTTCCCAGCCAAGTTCATCCCACCCTTTTGTCTTCAACTGGGTTTGTTGTTTCTGGAATGGCTACCTGTCTGGCACTCAGGTATCAGGATGCCAGGGATTATCCCTCAGGCAGAGGGGCTGCTGAGTAGCTGAGCTCACATGTCTATATGAATTTCTGAAGTTTTTCCAGTGGGCCAGTACATAGGTACATTTATCAGTGAATTCTTACATTTGGTATCGTGCAGCAGAGGCCCTTCGAATAGATAGGAAGAAACTGTGACGAAGTGTTTTGTGGGGACAAAGCACAAAAGTCACAAAAGTGATTGTGCTGATTTTGGTAGTGGGCTGCATGTGCATGGTATCTGCTGGAGGGGCAACCCCCCCCCCCAAACTACACATCAATTCCTGGAACATCCCCTCTGGCATTTTTCATGGCTCCTTTTCAGGTGCTACAAAGACAAGTGTCAGACAAGCTGCTTCCTCTGGAATCCTTAAACAGGCGATACCATCAGCTGGTGAGGAGCGGGGCCATCGGCCCACAGCTCCGGCCCACGGTGCAGGAGGTCAACCAGCGCTGGGACGACCTGCAGGCTCGGACGGCTGCCATTTGCAAGAGGCTGAAGGTGGGTCCTGGTGGGCGCTGGACCTTGGAGGTCCACAGTCACCTTGAGGTCCACATTCCCTCCGGGACAACTGAAATATACTCGGAGTCGAGAGTGGATTTCATGCATCATACGATTCCACAGGTATAACCTAGGCCATTTTTGAATACCCGCTTCAGGGTAGATGTTCCACCTACAATATTGTCCAAGTATCTCTCTCATATATATATATATATATATATATATATATATATATATATATATATATATATATATATGCAGGTTTTGGTGTCTTCGGGTGTCTTCCCGTGTAAGAGTTGGGGTGTCTAGGCGACGTTTCGACGAGGTCTCACTCGTCATCTTCAGGCTGGTGCTTTCGGCTTCTTGTTACTGGAACAGAGCTCTGTTCCAGTAACAAGAAGCCGAAAGCACCAGCCTGAAGATGACGAGTGAGACCTCGTCGAAACGTCGCCTAGACACCCCAACTCTTACACGGGAAGACACCCGAAGACACCAAAACCTGCATATATATATATATATATATATATATATATATATATATATATATATATAAACATACCATTTTCAACAGTAATTAAACATATTTTTACATCTTATTCAATATTTTGACTTCCATCAGTCCAGTCTGAAAATTTTCCAATCTAATCCCTTAGTATACATTTCTTATTTTCCCTATTACATTTAATAATAATAATAATAATAATAATAATAATTTTTATTTATATCCCGCCCTCCCCAGCCGAAGCCGGGCTCAGGGCGGCTAACAACAATCAAATAATCAAACAATCAAATAATCCAACATTCTAAAAACATTCACAACCCATATCTCTATCTACTTATATCTCTATTCTTTTTAGCTACTTTCTTTATCTATCTACTTTATCTACTTTGTAGCACCATATATTTCTCCCTACAAAACTTCTTGTAGTCCTACTAGTGTAATCTGTTGATTACAACTGCTCTTCAAATAGTTCGTATACTTCTTCCAATCTTCTGTAAACCTCTGTTCCCGCAGGTTTCGAATCCTTCCTGTCATTTTGTCCAATTCTGCATAGTCCATCATTTCCGCCTGCCATTCTTCTTTTGTATTGTCCAGGTATCTCTTAGCTCTGTGAATAAAGGGCGGCGTTTGATAGGCTCTTTCCCTTCCTTCCCCCTGCCAGCATTTTGTGAACCAGTGGGAAAAGTTTGAGCTGGAGAAAGAGACCATCCGGGTGTGGCTGGTGGAGCTGGACCTCCGACTCACCGACGTGGAGCACTTCTCCGGAGGGACGTCGCTGGAGAAAATGATACAGCTGCAGGTAGGGAAAAAGCTGAGGAAGGGGGGAATCAAGAATTCACACTCTAGCAATTTTCCCACAAGGCTACATGTTTCCCCAGGGAAACGTGATTCACCAAACACATCTGGAGTCTGGTGTCTCAGCTCAGGACCTGGCATCTTGAGCAGGTGGGCATTTGCTGAGGAAAACATTTCTGGACACCTCAATGTTCTTGCAAAAAAATTAATAATCCATGCATGGATAGTGTCCAGCAAAAGCTCAGAGATTTATCTTATTAATTTCAGTGTTTGTTTTTTTAAGGGATGGTACTCGCCATGGGACGCGGGTGGCGCTGTGGGTTAAACCACAGAGTTTAGGACTTGCCAATCAGAAGGTTGGTAGTTCAAATCCCCGCGACAGGGTGAGCTCCCGTTGCTCGGTCCCTGCTCCTGCCAACCTAGCAGTTCGAAAGCACGTCAAAAGTGCAAGTAGATAAATAGGTACCACTCCGGCAGGAAGGCAAACGGCGTTTCCGTGCACTGCTCTGGTTCGCCAGAAGC
Organism: Podarcis liolepis; assembly: GCF_965112155.1. Classification (NCBI taxonomy): domain Eukaryota; kingdom Metazoa; phylum Chordata; class Lepidosauria; order Squamata; family Lacertidae; genus Podarcis; species Podarcis liolepis. The sequence continues at coordinate 93,270,940 of NC_139561.1, read as the reverse complement.
GGCTTAGTCATGCTGGCCACATGACCCGGAAGCTGTACGCCGGCTCCCTCGGCCAATAAAGCGAGATGAGCACCACAACCCCAGAGTCGGTCACGACTGGACCTAATGGTCAGGGGTCCCTTGACCTTTACCTTACTCGCCATGAAGTTGTTACAGGAAGTGCCACAATTTAAACATTTGGGGGGGAGGTGTTGGTACTGCATACCTTTGAATACCCCCAGAAAAAAAGCACTGCATAAAAATGTATATTTTGCTTGATTTCTTTTTCCCCAAAATTGTTTTTATTGGTTTTTCAAATTTATAACAAACATAAACAACAGAAAAGACATAAATTTTGGTTGATTTCTTAAAAAAGTAAAGCAGTTTACAAATAGAAAAAAACCCATAGAATTATCAGTAAAAACAGTTGAAAACAGCAAGAACTACTGACGAAAGAAGAATGGAGGATGAAATTAGATAATTAGATTAGATAATTTAACAGGAAGGATTCGAAAGCTGCGGGACCAGAGATTCTCAGAAGACTGGAGTAAATTTACGGACTAAAAAGCAATTGTGATGAACAGATTACGCTAGTAGGTTTGCAAAAAGTTTTGTAAGGTGAATTATTTGAAATACTGCAAAAAAGATGAGGAGAATTATTAGTTAAGGGCAATTAAAGGTAATAGGAAATTAAGAAAAGAACAAAAAACCATCAGAGGTGTTGATGGAAGTCTAAAAATATTGTATAAGATGAGAAGTTATGTTGTATGACTGTTGGAATTGATATGTTAAAAAATTAATAAAAATGTATAAAAAATAAAACAGCAAGTTAAAATACTGTATTTTAAAAAAATTAAAATCGGCAGTAAACGAAAAACAGATGGAAATACACATCTAAAGCCATCCAGGTTGATGGCAGTCACTGCCTCCTATCATCCCTGACCACTGGTCCTACTAGGTAGGGACGATGATGGGACTTGTAGTCCAAAACCAGCTGAGGGATAAGCCCTTAGCCTCTCTCTTTCCTGACATCCAGGCATTCCAGCAAGACGTGCAGGCCAATGCTGACCGCGTGGACCACCTGCTGGTGCACGGGGAAGCTCTGATCCAGAAGAGCCAGCCTGAGGACGCAGAGGTCTTGGAGGAGGAGCTGCAGGACCTGAGCTGCTTCTGCCAGGAGGTCTTCCGCAGAGTCTTCCGCTTCCAGGGACGACTGGTCAGCATGAGGCTGGTGAGTAAAGGGGGTCTCCCTTGCTCAGGAAGAGGGAGAGGGAATCTGATACGCCAATCAAGGCATTGGAGAAGGCGAGCCGCAGATTAGGATTAGATTAAGATCACACGTATATAGTAATAATAATAATTTATTATTTGTACCCTGCCCATCTGGCTGGGCTTTCCCAGCCACCAATTAAAATACAGTAATACATCAAACTTTAAAAGCTTCCCTAAACACAGCTGCCTTCAGATGTCTTCTAAAAGTTTGGTAGTTGTTGTTCTCTTTGCCATCTGGTGGGAGGGCGTTCCACAGAGCGGGCGCCACCACCGAGAAGGCCCTCTGCCTGGTTCCCTGTAGCTTTGCTTCTCGCAATGAGGGAACCGCCAGAAGGCCCTCGGAGCTGGACCTCAGTGTCCGGGCAGAATGATGGAGGTGGAGACGCTCCTTCAGGTCTACTGGGCCTTTGAGGCCGTTTAGGGCTTTAAAGGTCAACACCAACACTTTGCATTGTGCTTGGAAACGTACTGGGAGCCAATGTAAGTCTTTCAAGACCGGTGTTATGTGGTCTCGGCGATCACCAGTCTAGCTGCCGCATTCTGGAGTAGTTGTAGTTTCCAGGTCACCTTCAAAGGGAGCCCCACATAGAGCCCCATGTAGATATATTCATTGCTCGGCGGCTGCAGGTTTTCTCTTGTTTTGAGAAACGGCAGGAGGTGACATGATAGTTTATAAAATTTTGCAGGGCATGGAGGAAGTGGATGGAGTAAAGGTTTTCTCCCTCTTGCATTAGGTGAGAATTCATGGACATCAGTGAGGTTGAATGTTGAAAAATAAAAGAGTTCGTTTGCAAAGTTCAGGGTTAATCTGCGGAACTCGCTGCCACAGGAAGCAGCCATGGCCACCCACTTGGCTGGCTTTAAAAGAGGATTGGACAAATTCAGGGAGGAGTGGGCTACTAGCCATGATTTTTATGCCCTTCCTGCACAGCTGGAGGCAGCAATTCTTCTGAATACCAGCTGCTGGAAACTACAGGAAGGGAGACCTGCTCTGTGTTCGAATCCTCCTTGAGGGTTTCCCACGATGGCCGTCTGGTTGGCCACTGTGAGAACAGGCTGGACTAGATAGGTGTGGCGATCACACAGGGTCCCCGGACGGTCTATTGATCCCTGTGCCACCACTATGATCACTTCCGCGCTGCCACCAACCCGTTTCTCTCGGGTACACACTGAGTCCTGACAGCTGTTAACATTAAAACAAATAATTCAGTTTATTTTATAAGCCTTAACAAGTTTATGGTTTCAGATAATTTTTCTTGTCAGTTTCTTAATCTTAGTTCCTGTACCAGCCTATACCTTCCTAATAACTCTTAACTGATTATCCCAACTGTCTCTCTGACTCCTCCTACAGTTTCTCTCACTCTCTCACATCTAAACTCAACCAACCCACAGACTTATCCTCCCTCTTCCAACTCCCAACTGACTTCCCGACAACTCCCACTCTAACTCCTCCCCTTGGGTTCCCACTGGCCAATCACTGCACACTCATTTAACCCTTTCCTTATGACCCACCTAGGAGGGCAAATGCCACAATGGGCCCTTGGCCAGTTCCAGCAGGCTATGTCCATCAAATGATGACTTGCACGTCTGAACTGCACGACAGAAATTGCACAGAAACCGCTACGAGGGTGCAGAATCCAGCCCCTTGCAAGTGAAGGGCACTGCTCAAGGGCAGAGCATATTTGCAGAGCATATCTCCAGGTTCAATCTTGGACATCTCTTTAGGAACCCACAGCACTTGAAAGCACATGCAAAGCTCGTTCTTCCCCTCAAAGAATCCTGGGCTAAGCTGGGAATTGTAACTCTGTGAGGGGAAAACGGCAGCGTTCAGAATTCTTCTAGGGAAAGGATGTGTTGCAAATGGGCATTGAAGGTGCAGTGAGTTTACTGCGTGAGATTTCTTTAAGTGGACGATAACTCTTCCATGTCTGCAGAGCTCTCTCTTTCTCTCCTACCTTGCCCCCAGGTCTTTGAGGACGAGTGGCTGTCTGACCGGGACAGCGATTTGGAGTCTGAGTCCCTTGCGGAAGAATCCCTGGATGGGCCGCCCCAGCCTCCTGCTGCCCCCATGCGCCAGTCGACCCCAAAGAACCCCTCTCTGCACCGCCAGCAGCCAGCTCCCGCTGTGGAGGTAAACGTGGATCTGGAGTGGGATCCTTCTGTGGATATAGGGGGATCTACGTCGCATGACGAAGAGGATTCCTCATACTCCAGCGCCATCACAGGTAGGCATGGCCTGGGAGGGAGGGAGAGCCCCCCGCTTTGTGGGTATGGAGCTGGGTTGAATCATGACACAGGAACAAGGGCCCATTTGGTACGCAGGATGAGACCCTCCCTGCCCACAGGCTGTCTCGTCAGAGTGGTCCAAGTCCCGCTTGGACTACTGCAATGCGCTCTACGTGGGGCTACCTTTGAAGGTGACTCGGAAACTACAACTAATCCAGAATGCGGCAGCTAGACTGGTGACTGGGAGCGGCCGCCGAGACCACATAACACCGGTCTTGAAAGACCTACATTGGCTCCCAGGACGTTTCCAGGCACAATTCAAAGTGTAGAGCTTTAAAGCCCTGAACGGTCTCAGTCCTGTATACCTGAAGGAGCGTCTCCACCCCCATCGTTCAGCCCGGACGCTGAGGTCCAGCTCCGAGGGCCTTCTGGTGGTTCCCTCATTGCGAGAAGCAAAGCTACAGGGAACCAGGCAGAGGGCCTTCTCGGTAGTGGCGCCCGCCCTGTGGAACGCCCTCCCACCAGATGTCAAGGAGATAAACAACTACACAACGTTTAGACTATATCTGAAGGCAGCCCTGTCATTGGAAGCTTTTAATTTTTGATACTGTATTTTTGTTGGATGCCTCCCAGAGTGTCCGGGGCAACCCAGTGTGATGGGAGGGGTAGAAGAAATAATTTGTTGTTGTTGTTACTATCATCATCATCATTACCATTACCATCGTCTCCACCCCCATCATTCGTTTCAGAGTTTCTGAGCACCTACACCCATCAAACAGGGACAGGGGTGGCACTGTGGTCTAAACCACAGAGCCTAGGGCTTGCCGATCAGAAGGTCGGCGGTTCGAATCCCCGCGACGGACGTCAAAGTGCAAGTAGATAAATAGATACCGCTCCGGCGGGAAGGTAAATGGCATTTCCGTGCGCTGCTGTGGTTCGCCAGAAGTGGCTTAGTCCTGCTGGCCACATGACCTGGAAGCTGTACGCCGGCTCCCTCGGCCAGTAAAGCGAGATGAGCGCCGCAACCCCAGAGTCGGTCACGACTGGACTTAATGGTCAGGGGTCCCTTTACCTTTTACAGCCATCAAACAGCACCTTCAGCTCTATGAGTCTTCCATCGCAGAAGAGGCACTGTGGTTAGGCTGTTGGGCTAGGACAGGCATGGCCAATCTTGGCCCTCCAGCTGTTTCAGAACTACAGTTCCCATCACCCCTGACCACTGGCCCTGTTAGCTAGGGACGATGGGAGTTGTAGTCCCAAAACATCTGGAGGGCCAAGTTTGGCCATGCCTGGGCTAGGACCTGGGACAGCAGGGTTTGAATCCCCACTCAGTCACAGACCTTGGGCCAGTTACTGCCTCGTAGCTGGGGCTGATGGGAGTTGTAGTCCTAAACATCTGGAGCGTGCCAAGCTGGGGAAGGCTCATAAGGGCTGGAAGTTGACTTTTTAAACAAAACAGAAGCAGATATTCTGATGTGGTCACTGATAGATTGGGCAGCAGCTGGATTCCTTTCCCCTGTTTTGTTCTCCTGCAGGTATGGGCCAATGGGAAGAACCTCGCCGGAAGTGCAGGCCTTCTGTCTGTGCATCCCGTTCCTTGCCTTTGAGATGCGGCAGCCAAGAAGACTTTTCTGTAAGCATTTGGGAATGGCTGGGGGGTGTGGGTGGAAGAGGTCTTACTCCCAGGGCTTGGTAGGAGGAGAGAGCAGGAATATGGAGGCTTCACTTTTCTGCCTAAAATAGCAACAAAAGGATGTTTTAAGCTGGCCTGCTAGATCTAGTCCAGCACCCTCTTCTCACAGTGGCCATGCGTGGACTAGGACCTGGGAGAGCAGGGTTCGAATCCCCACTCAGTCACCAATCTCACTGGGTGACCTTGGGCCAGTTACTGCCTCGTAGCTGGGGCTGATGGGAGTTGTAGTCCAAAACATCTGGAGGGTTCCAAGCTGGTGAAGGCCATAAGGGCCGACCAGATGTCTCTTCTGGGAAACCCGCAAGCGGGACCTGAGTGCGAGAGCAACTCCCCTCTCTGGTGGTTTCCAGAAACTGATACCCAGAAGCTGCCTCTGAATGTGGAGGGTGAGCAATAGCCATCCTGGCTTAGTGGCCATTGATAAGACTTCTCCTCCACGAATTTGCCCAATTGTCTTTTAAAGCCATCTACACTCGTGGCCATCACTGTCTCCAGTGGGAGAGAGTTCCACAGATTAACCATGTTCACCCCATGCCACGTAACCCCTCCTCCCTACCCCATCTGGTTTTCATAATGGCCGATTCCCCCACCCCAAAATCTTGCCCTTCTTCTTGCCAATTTAATAGTTTTCCTTGTGGTTTCATAACTGGCCCCATCTTTCCCCCCCTTTCTTACAGGTGCAGAATGGATTCCAAGTGGAGTGGGATCAGTTCAGTTCCTCCGTCACAGACCAGGAAATAAAAAGGTGCAGTTCTGGTAAGTCCTTGCATTTGATCTCCCAGGGTCTTTTTAGAGGAGATGCTGGTTTAATAAGCTGAATCGTCCCTTTGGGTGTGCCTGGAACTTATTTGTAAAAGTGTTTTCATGCTGTTATTTCATTAAAACAAAAATCAAAACAGTTTACAACAAGAGGACATAAAACCATACAAATTGGAAAAACCATATGGAAAGTCAAAATCAGAAACCACATGATTATTTTGAAAGATGTGCTCTTAATTGCCAGCACAGACTTGGCAGAATAGAAACGTTTTCAGCAGGTGTGTAAAGTCTGGCACAGGCGGCTTCTTCCAGATTGCCAGCATTTTGCGAGACTGAGTCAATCACGTACTGGAAATTTAGATTTTTGCCCACTTATAGTATATGAAAGCACTCTGGTGTGAAAACGACCACAATTGTTTCTTAATTATTGTTTTTACTGTGTTTTTAGTGGTTCTTGTTTTTATCTCTAAGCTGACTTGAATCCTGTCAGGGGAAAAGTCGGAGTATAATTTATTGTTGTTGTTATTAATTTACGCAGTTAGGAAAGTGATGGGGAAAATGTGCTAAAAGTGTGGATAAATGATTGGTTAAAGTCCAGGGGTCAGCAAAATTTTCTACAGTCCCTCAGACCATAGGAACGAATTCCTATGCCCCACAAATAACCCAGAGGTGCGTTTTAAATAAAAGGACACACTCTACTCATGTAAAAACATGCTGATTCCTGGACCGTCCACGGGCCGGATTGAGAAGGCGATTGGAGCGCATCCGGCCCCTGGGCCTTAGTTTGCCTACCCATGGGTTAACGGAAGACCTATAACCACCATACAAGCAACTCAGGATTGATGCTCAATGCCGTATAACCTGCCCGCAAGCAAATGAGAAACAAATGTCCGTTTCCTTCTTGTTTGCCAGCGCTCTGTGACCATCTAATCTGGAAACTAGAGTTCCACTTTAGGGACAGGATTCCCTCCCTGATCTGATGTTCTTGCTGCCTTCTCTGGTAGGAACGTCACACTTGTGGGAGCTCCAGGGACGTCAGCACCCCCAAAATGGGCCACCAGAGAAAGGGAGCCCCCACCAAGCAGAACCAATGGGATTTGACCCCGAACGGATTGAGACTTGGCTGGGCCAGAACTGCCGGGAGAAGATGGGAGGGAAGCTGGAGGTGGAACAAGTAAGTTCTTCCGATGGAGCAGGGCGAGAACATCTCGGGTTGTAGAGAACGTATATATTGGGGGCAGGAATCTCCTGCTCCATCTGGCTGTGCCTTCTCTGCACCAGGCTCCTCCAACTTGGCGCCCTCCAAGCTCTTGGGACGGCAACTCCCATAACTGGGCTGGCAGAGAGATCTGGAGAGGGGGGGCACCAGGTCGAGGAAAGATGGTGTACACCAGTGTTTCTCAAACTCGAGTCCACTACTCCCTGGTGAGAATTCCGTTCCACCTTAAGGAAGAGGACATGAAATGGTTGCATGTTGCATGTCTGTTTACTTTCCAGCACAGTTTGCTGGGAACTTCCGTTTTGTGTATAGCTTTTGCTTTTGCTGTTCTCTCCGAGACGACATGAGAGAGAGACGACATGTTTCTTTGTTCTGATTTATGTTCAATAAATCTGTAGCTGTAGCATGACTTACGCCTCATGCCTACTTCTGTGTGCGCAGTTGTTGTTGTTTAGTCGTGTCCGACTCTTTGTGACCCCCTGGACCAGAGCACGCCAGGCCCTCCTGTCTTCCACTGCCTCCCGCAGTTTGGTCAAACTCACGCTGGTAGCTTCGAGAACACTGTCCCACCATCTCGTCCTCTGTCGTCCCCTTCTTCTTGTGCCCTCCATCTTTCCCAACATCAGGGTCTTTTCCAGGGAGTCTTCTCTTCTCCTGAGGTGGCCAAAGTCTTGGAGCCTCAGCTTCAGGATCTGTCCTTCCAATGAGCCCTCAGGGCTGATTTCCTTCAGAATGGAGAGGTTTGATCTTCTTGCAGTCCATGGGACTCTCAAGAGTCTCCTCCAGCACCAGAATTCAAAAGCATCCATTCTTCAGCGATCAGCCTTCTTTATGGTCCAGCTCTCACTTCCATACATCACTACAGGGAAAACCACAGCTTTAACTATACAGACCTTAGTCGGCAAGGTGATGTCTCTGCTTTTCAAGATGCTGTCTAGGTTTGTCATCACTTTTCTCCCAAGAAGCAGGCGTCTTTTAATTTCGTGGCTGCTGTCACCATCTGCAGTGATCATGGAGCCCAAGAAAGTCAAATCTCTCACTGCCTCCATTTCTTCCCCTTCTATTTGCCAGGAGGTGATGGGACCAGTGGCCTCACTCTGCTAATTGCGTGCCCTGGCTTTTGAAGTTTGGGTCGCTGATTTACATCAGAGCACGGGCCGATGGAAGGAGACGTCCGAGCTGGGCTTGCCAGCTGGCCTCCCGGCCCCTCTGCATGTCGACACTCCCGTCATCCCTGACCATTCATCCCACTAGCTACGGATGATGGGAGTTGTAGTCCAACAACAACCGGGGACTCAGGTTTGAGAAATATTGGTGTACTCTGAGGGTCAGTGGCTGTCCAGGGTTTTAGCCTTTCCCATCTTGGCCCTACCTGGAGATGCCAGGGATGGAACCCAAGGTCTTCTTCTGCTGCTGCCTGCCAGTGTAGCCAACGCTGAACTAGATGGACCAATGATCTGGCTCCCTAGAGGGCAGCACCTTATAATCTTACGGTCCACTCTGCAGGTCACTGGGACTTGTGGGCCTGTCTCCCTACGTGTCCTCAATCTGCAATTCCCAGTGCAATCCCAGGCAAGCGGGAAACGACCCAAGAGGCAGAAGTCACAGCAACGGGCGAAAAAGAAAATTCGGCCAACCCCAGCCAGCAACGTTGAGCAGGTAAGCAGCTTATAGGTTGGGAACCCTGGGAAACGAATCCCTGGATCTTTGTGGCTTCGCTGCCTTGGGCTGCAACCGAGAAAGGAATGGCTGGAGATCCTGAAGCTGTAAGGAATGAACTTCTGAGCATGTGCAGAGTGCTTTCTTTGGGCAACACTGGACAACCTCCAGCTACTTCCACCCCTCTGGATTTAGGAGGCCCATTGAGCTTGTGCTTCCTACCAGACCTTAGCCCTGGTGGCATCTCCTTGCAATAATAATAAATATTTTTATTTATACCCCGCCCTCCCCAGCCAGATCTGGGCTCAGGGCGGCTAACACCAGTAAAATTACAGTAAAAACATAATAGGAAAAGAAAAAAAATTATAATATACAGGTTAAAATGCAATTTAAAATGCAGCCTCAATTTAAAATAGCCGATAAATCAAGACTATAAGGGGAGGGAAACATATGGGTCAGACTGAGTCCAAACCAAAGGCCAGGCGGAACAGCTCTGTCTTGCAGGCCCTGCGGAAAGATGTCAAGTCCCACAGGGCCCTGGTCTCTTGTGACAGAGCGTTCCACCAAGTCAGGGCCAGTACTGAAAAGGCCCTGGCCCTAGTTGAGACCAGTCTAACCACCTTGTGGCTCGGGACCTCCAAAGTGTTGTCATTTGTGGCCTTAAGGTCCTCTGTGGGAACATAATACAGTGGTGCCTTGGTTCTCAAACACCTTGGTACTCAAACAACTCGGAACCCAAACACTGCTAACCCGGAAGTGTTCTGATTTGTGAACCTTTTTCGGAAGTCAAACGTGCTCTGTTTTGAGTGTTACGCTTCCAATTTGAGTGCCACACTTCCTTTTTGAATATTACGCTGAGGTCTGTCTGTTTTTGCTATTTATGTTGGGTTTTTATTTTTGCAGCTCTTTTTGGTGACTGTGTGGAACCCGGTTCAGCTACTGATTGATTGATTGATTGATTGATTGTGTGTGACTGCAGTACATTGTTTATTGCTTTCATTTTATGGATCAATGGTCTCGTTAGATAGTAAAATCCATGTTAAATTGCTGTTTTAGAGGTTATTTTAAAAAGCCTGGAATGGATTAATCTGTTTTGCATCGCTTTCTATGGGAAAGCACACCTTGGTTTTGGAACGGACTTCTGGAACGGATTAAGTTTGAGAACCAAGGCACGACTGTAGATGAAGGCAAACCAACCGTGGCCCCCAATCTCTCTCGCCACCAACAAAAACTAATTTTCTATTCGTTTATTGCCTGCTTTTCCTTTTAACTCTCTGTGCCTGTTTTCATAGATCTGCAAGAAGGAGCACCTCGACTCCCGGCCAGCAGAAATCGCAATCACCATTGAGCAGGGGTAAGCGAGCTTCCTTCCAATTGGACAAAGACATCTCTGGGCAGCTGTTTGGCCTTGGAGCCAAATCTGCTATGATTCTGACGGCCCCAACCCTGAGAGGCCACAGAGGGCTGTGGGAGGAGACCTCTGACACTGCTGTGGAAGTGACCTTTTGAGGTCCTGCAAGTCCATAAAGATGTGAGTGGCGCTGTGGTCTAAACCACTGAGCCTCTTGGGCTTCCTGATCAGAAGGCTGGTGGTTCGAATCCCCACAAACGGGGTGAGCTCCCATTGCTTGGTCCCAGCTCCTGCCAGCCTAGCAGTTTGAAAGCATACCAGTGCAAGTAGATAAACAGGTACCGCTCTGGTGGGAAGGTTATCGGTATTTCCATGCGCTGCTCTGGTTCGCCAGAAGCGGCTTAGTCCTGCTGGCCACATGACCCGGAAGCTGTAAGCCAGCTCCCTCGACCAATAATGCTAGATGAGCGCCGTAACCCCAGAGTCGGTCACGACTGGACCTAATGGTCAGGGGTCCCTTTACCTTTAATGTAATATACAATAACAAGAATGTAATATAGGGACTCGGGTGGCGCTGTGGTCAAACCACTGAGCCTAGGACTTGCCGATCAGAAGGTTGGCGGTTCAAATCCCCACGACGGGGTGAGTTCCCGTTGTTTGGTCCCAGCTCCTGCCAACCTAGCAGTTCGAAAGCATGTCAAGTGCAAGTAGATAAATAGGTACCACTGCAGAGGGGAGGAAAACGGCATTTCTGGTTCGCCAGAAGCAGCTTAGTTATGCTGGCCACATGACCCGGAAGCTTTCTGTGGACAAACGCCAGCTCCCTCAGCCTATAGAGCGCCGAAACCCCAGAGTCATCCGCGACTGGACTTAACAGTCAGGGGGTCCCTTTACCTAAGTCCATAAAGAATGCTGTATTATTTTACTGTTGTTAGCCACTCTGAGCCCAGCTTTGGCTGGGAGGCTGGAATATAAATAAGATTATTATTATTATTATTATTATTATTATTATTATTATTATTATTATTATTATTATTATTATTTATTATTCAAAGAAGTGTCCCAACAGCCAGATTTACGAATCTGAACCATTTGCTTCTCCTTCCAGATCCAGCCTACAAGAGCCTTCGCTCATCTCCTGCCTCCGAACCCAGAAGCCCCCCAGACTCCCCGCCATATGGAACAGGACGGTGGTGATCCTCAGCGCCATCCTGCTGCTGCTGCTGCTGTTCTTGGCCAGCCCCTTTCCTCTGTACCCGTCAGAGCTCTCGTCGGAGCTCTCCTGCCTCCAGCAAAACCGCTACGCCAGATCCTTCCACCTCATGCTCACCTACAGTGGGCCACCACCCACGTAGAAGGCAGGGAGTGCTGGTGCGGCGTGGACTCTTCACAATGCATGGAGAGAAGAAAGTTGTCTCTGGGAGTTCCACAGGCTCTTCCTCCAGCGGGTTCCAGAATCTGTTCCTGCAGTGCAGTGCCCGGCTGTATCTGGTCGGAGGTGGGCTGTAGCACCTGGTGAAAAGGAGAGAGAATACCCCCCCCCCAAGTGTTCAATTATTAGTTGTTAACACAAATATTCACTGTTAGGCCTATCCTCCTCCATTTATTTAACTGGTCCTAAAAAAGAAGGAACTTGTACCCAACTACGCATGCCCCATACGTTTGCGGCACATTCCCTCCCTCCTAAGAATCCTGGGAACCGTAGTATGCATCTCACAGAACTACAGTTCCCAGCACCCTTGACAAACGGCTATACCCAGGATTCCTTTGTTTGGTGTGCTTTAAATGTGTGATGCGCACACCGCCTTTCTTCCAGAGTCACAGAAGTCAAGGAACCTCGGTTAGACATCCCTATTAAGTTCAGTGTGTCTGCGTACATCACCCTGAGGCTAGGAGTTCCGTAGATCGCAGGCAGCTGCATTTTGAAACACAGGACCTTAGGTGGTAATTCTGGCCACCTGTGCTCTTCCGTTGCTGTGTTCCACCCAGCCACGTTCCCTCGCTAGACGTGGCAACATCTGGAATTCCGAGGGGCCTTTTCTGCAGAACATTTTGCTGCCACAGACTCTGCTTGAACATGAACAAGCCAATGTCCAGCCGAAGGCCAGAGAAGATACACCTCCAGCCTTCAGAGAAGCCAGATGCCACCAGAACGGAGCATGTATATGACCCCTTCATTCCACTACCCCTTCTTTAATATATTTGGCATCAAAGGTTTTCTAATAAAGAGGAGAAAAAGAGGTCTGGTGTTTGCTTGCTGGGCTTCCATTCCATCCCACCTTAGGATCGTCTCATCCTACCAGTCCCCCCCCATCCCCACGTTCCTGCAAGACGCGTGAATCCCCTTCCACCAGCAGCCAGGTCGCTGTGGAAATCGGTGGGGTGCCTGCGTGCCACTACCCCCTTCGTACAGGCCGCGAAGGAGAGAGCGGGCGGGCGGGCGGGGTCTGGGCACGTGGGGCCCGCCCGCGTGTCACGCGGGAACGTGTGAAGGGCGCCTTCCCGTGCGCGCCCTCCAGATGTTGCCACGGGGGGTGGGCGTCCGAGGCTGCTCCTCCGCCAGGCGCGGAGCAGAGAGAGCCTCGGGCCGGTGGCGGAGCCCGGTACGCGGCGAGGCTCCCCCCGGTACGTGCGGAGGGGAGAGGGAGGGGAAGGAGAAGAAAGCGGAGCTGGCTGCGCCCGTCTTTGTTCCCGTCGCCGCTGCAAGGCTGGCACGGATGCTCTGGGCATCAGTCAGGTAAGGGGGGTGCAGTGCGATCGCTGGGGGGTGGGAGGGGGGTGTAGATCCAGCTGGGGGGGTTGGGGAGATGAAGGTCACCGCTGGACGGGGGGGGGGTTCCCCATACAGCAGCAGGCAGGGCCAGGATGCTAAGAGCATCTTTGCGCACCTCTTGTGCGCGCACGGACGCAGCTGCCTTGCTGGGCTGCAAAGTCCTTGGGAAGCAAGGACTTCCATGGCATGGTTGGAGGCGGAGGAGTCAAGCGGGGGGGGAGGGACGACGCTTACTCGTGCCCCCACCCCGCCTTACAACCCCCAGAGGACGGGAGCTGCTCGGGGGTCGCTGCCTTCTGTCTCCCCACCGCCGCGCTCCGTGGGAGGAAGGTTGCAAACCGAGGTGCCCGATTCCCGCAGCCCTCCCCGCACACATCCAGCCCCCCATTCTCCGGCACTGCCTTAGGCATTCTTGGGCACTCTGGGGCTGATGGGACTTGTAGTTCCAAACAACTGGAGGTCTCCAGGTTGGTGAATCTGTTTTTAGTCTATTGTAGGAATCTTTCGGGCAAACCCAGGATCCTGAGATTAAGAGTCCCATAGTTTACCGACTGAGCTACTGGGCTTTTTGAAAGTCGCAAAAAATATATATAATTCTTCCTATTGATAATGTTATTGTTTTGAGGTTTTTTGTGTTTTACAATCAAGAGCTGTATACATTTTACGAAATGAAGCAAAAATATTTTTTTTAAATTCATCGGCTGAGCATGAGAATCTTAATCATGGATTCAAATCCTACGTTGGGCAAAGGATTCCTGCCTTGTCAGGGGTTGGACTAGATGACCATAGGGGTCCCTTCCTACTCTGCAATTCTATGATTTTATTAAATAAATAGGGCTGTGAAAAGGTAGACCAGGAGGAATTTGCCTGCTTGCTGGTGTTGGAAGTCACATTTTGGGGGCTTTTTTTTTGAGCTCAAAACCTTATATATAATTGTGGAGTTGGAAGGGACCCTGAGGGTCATCCAGACCAGCCCTCTGCAATGCAGGAATATGCAGTTGTCCCATACGGGGATCGAACCCGCGACTTTGGCGTTCTCAGCACCACGCTCTAACCAACTGAGCTACACATGCACCTTGTCTTCCAACAAAATATACCCGGAGGCAGCTTGTGTTAGCAAAGTGGCGAGGCAGAGATGACTCCCTGCACATGCTCAGAAGTGTGCTTGCTAGTTTCCAAGGGCTCGAATCAGGCTATCCTTGCTCCCGAATCCTTCAAGAATGAGCACAAATGCAAGGTCTCTTCCCCGCTCCCTCCCTCCCTCGCTCAATCTCCTGCTGAGCTCAGCCTTCCTCAATATGAGCAGAGCCGTAAGGGTCGCTGAGCAATGTTCTCCGGCTCGCTAGGAAAACAGCTGGGATTCTGGAGAGACGTTTTTGCAGAACATTTCAAGGCCACAAGCCCTGTGCCAGTGGAGGGAGCCGGCAAAAGGCCAGAAATAGACGCAGCTCCCAGCTTTGCAGAAGGAGGACGGAGTCCAGCCGTCAAGGCAAAACAAAATGTACGCAGGGGGAGTTTGGCCTGTTCGTCTCAAGCAGCAACACCAGTATTCCTAGCAGGGGGGTGGCTTCTGAAGAGAGGTGGAGGGGCACCTGGGCGTAAGAAATCGAGTGGCTTCAAAGACTGGTCTCATGGCCTGGTTGGATGCAGAGGGATGGTGGGAAGAACTGGCTGGGGAGCCCCCCCCCCAAGGGAAGGCGGTCCAGAGCCAGGGGGTGGGACAACAATGAGTGATCAGAGGGAGAAGAGGGAGCTGACTGGGAGGAGGAAGTGGTGTTGGGAGCGGGAGAGGCAACAGGGCTTAGTGAGCAGGAGGAGGCTGTGGCAGAGAGCAGTCTAGACTCAGAGGCTGGAGAGGAGAGGGGGCCAAGAGGCAGAGATGGGTCAGGCTGATGAAGAGTCACAGGGATCTCCCCCTCCTGCTGCAACAAGCTCCCCTCCCAGCTGGTCTCCCAGGACCAGAAGAGGCGCGAAAAGGGCAGAGGAGAGGTTGGCTGCACCCAGGCGCAGTCTCTGATTGCTTGGGGAAAGCCCTGGAGAGGAGGGAACTTAGATGGCTGTGGGGAGAGAGGGCAACTGATCCATGGGGCAAGACCTGTGGGGGATGAGTTGCTGCACTCATTAGGCCTGACACTTCTTTGCAGATCGCGCTTTGGCTAATAGAGAGTTAACGCCAACTTGCACAGTGTGATTTACTGCTGGCTCGTTCATGATCATTGGAGGAGGAGCATAGATGCTGAGCATCATCTGTGCATGCCGGAGGTTCCAGCAGGTTCAACATCTCCAGGCAGGATTAGAAACGGGCTCTTTCTGAAGAATCCAGGGACTGAAGCGAGAGCCTTCCCAAGTCTGTTTCTCTGCCCCAAAAGGGGGCTTTGTGGGGAACCCACTCAGGGTACGTGCAGCCGTCCCCCAGACCGATCACGTTCCTCAAAAACTGGCTGTATAAATTTCCTAATTATTTGCTCAGTGGACATGTTTATTTTGTGTGTGTCGTTCTGCAGGAAGCCTGGCAAAGGAATGCCCCCTTCGTGCTTCCAAGCCTTTTCTTCATCCACATGGGAAGCAGCAGAGCCTGTGGACACGCTGCAGAGGGTAATATAAACTTTGGCAGGGAAATACCTGATGGAGGAACACTGTCCTGCCACCCGTCCTGTCCCCCTCCCACCGCCCCCAAAAAACCTATTGGCAGCTGTTATTTGAAGAAGAAATATGTGAGTTTCGATACCTGCTCCAGCCTGGATTAAGAGCCATGAAGTTTTGAAGGAGGCTGACCACAGATGGAGGCAAGTGAGCCGAGAAACGCTGAGGGCTAGAAACACCACCAGCATCGTTGCTGTGTTTTTTTTTAAAAAAAGCCATCCCTGGAGCAAGGGACAAAAATAAACCGGAGCTCCCGGCAAGGAACAAAACATGCAGACCTCCTCAGAGAGGATAACAGAGGCCCAACTTACCTTATCTTATGATATCAACAAACTCCCTTCACAGGGAGGGGAAGCGTCAAGAAAAAGCCTGATTTCAAGGCCTTCTCCCGGGGCTGGGGGGACCACGAGCGAACCTGAGGCAGGAGAACAGTATCCCTCCGGAAGGGCTTTCTTCAAGCGGAGGTGCCCGTTCTGGCTGAAGAGGAAAGGGGCCGCCAATCCGCCTCAGGTGGCCCCCAAGAGCCGCCTCTGCATGGAGGCCACTCACGAGAGCCCCATCCAGGCCGTCCGGAAGCCGGCCACGCGGGAAGACGCCCGAGGGCCGGACTCTGACGAGGAATCTGTGCCAGGGAAAACAGGCACCTCTCTCCTCAGGAAACTCCTGTGCCTGAAGAAGACGCCCACCGGTCCACCAGCATCACCGGCCCAGAGGGCGAGAGTCCGGTGTGGGCCTGTGGCCGCTCTCAGCAGAACCGCCGACCCACACGGGGAGTCTCCTCTGAAGTGGAAGCCCAGGGCTAAGGCCCCGATCCCGGCAGAGCCCAGCTCCATCGCGGAGACGGCGGCGGCCGATCCGGTGGACAGGCTTGTTGGCTGGTGGGTGACGAAGCCATGGAGAGCTTTCAGGGCCATGCTGAGATCCAGAGCCAAGAAAAGGTCGGTTCTCCCAGAGAGCAAGAGAAGTCCCAAGGCGGTGGAAGAACGGGATATTCGCCTCCCTGCAGAGCCTGAAACCTCGCCCATCGCCAGGGTGGACGGATCCCCCCGTTTTTCACCCACGGAGGACAAAACTCTTGCATCCGACGTAGGTGAAACTCAAGAGGAGGATGAAGGCGAGCACCTGAGCGCCAGGTGTGGGCTGGAGATCCATGGGCGGGCAGAGGATGATATTTCGGACCCTGCGACTGAACGGGAAGTGGACGAGCTCTGCACTTTCTTGAGCGAGGGAAGGCGGCTTCGGGAAGAGAGTCGAGGCCTCAGGGGTGTTTTCGAGTGGAGGGGAACTTGCCACCTTCCTGGGGGGGACGGAGTAGAGGCGGAAGACATTGCAGACCAGGCCCCCGAGCTGGGAGACTACGGGTACTGGGCCGAGGCGTCGGACGGAGAGGAACAGGCTCTCGCTGATCTCGCCGAGAACCCAGGCGGGCAGGGCATGCTGATGGCGACGAGAGATCTGGGCTGGCTGAACAGCGAGTTGCTGGCAAGCCCAGTGGTTGGGCCAAAGGAAAAGCAGGGAAGGGAGGTTTCCGCCACAAGCAATCCCGAAAGCAGAGAGAATGGGCGTGTGGCGGGCACCAGCAGAGAGACCCAACACATCCGCCAGGAAGTGCTGCATCTTAGCAGCTGCTCGGTTCCTCCGCCAGCCTCGCCACCTGGCAGAAGCGATCCTCTGGAAGCAGACCCTTACGACGCTCCCAGGGCCCACATCGCGGAGGAAGAAAGAGCGCCATCTCCTGACTTCCCACAGACCCTGCTGACCCCGCTGGAGCCACCTCCCTCCTTTCCACCCAGAGGGCAAGGCCTTCAGGAGGAGCCACCCCCATTAAGGTCCTGCCAGGCTGTTGCAGAGGACGGAGGAAGGGAAGTCCGCCAAAGGAGAGGGAGCTCCGGGCGGAAGCTGCCATCGCCCACGGAGGAAACCGCGGCAGAGCCGGGAGAGGAGGACGACAAGCAGCGGCTCTACCTGGCCGCGGTGGAGATTGTGGGCGCCGCCATTGACGCCGCAGCAGAGCAGCTGGCAAAGGCGGCCGAGCGGGAGCAAGGGGAGCCAGGGTCCAGCAGAGAAGTTCCTTGAGGTCCCTGTTCCTGGGGAGAGCAGAGAACTTTGAAAGCAAGCTTCGCCAACCTGGCACTGGTGGGAGTTGAAGTCCAAGGCATTGGGGGGGCACCAGGTTGACAGAGCATGCTTTAAAGGCTTGGTTCAGGGGCCAGGCCTGCGCCTCAGTTCCCCTCCTGCCTTCACCAGCCTCCCCTCTTAATTCCTTAGTAACTTATGGCATCCCCCATTTTTATTTTCTAAAAGACCCTTTTATTCCGGAGCCTGTGGGCAAGAGGAACAGGAGCCAAGGACTGGTGAGGTTTGGCGTGTCAAAAATACAATTAAACCTGTTCCAATGAAGTTTCTGTCTGCTCGTTTGTACCTCGCCCTCTTTCAGGGCTGGTTTTAGGAACATAGGAAGCTTCTACTGAGTCAGACCATTGGTCCATCCAGCTCAACGCGGACTGCACTGGTTGGCAGCAGCTCTCCAGGGTTTCAGGAGGGGGGCCCCTATGTGGAGATGCTAAAGGGGATTGGACCTGCATGCAAAGCAGATGCTCTAACCACTGAGCAACGTTGCCCTCAACCAGAACTGGGTATATATTGTGGCTCTCATTTTTTTTGGGGGGGGGGAGTCCAGAATGTGGTACTGGACTCTCTGTTGAGCCCAGGGCCTCCTGTCCTCTCACCTGAGACTTTTCAAGTTTAGAGGCGCTGTGTGACAAAACCCTGGTGCCTTCTGCACTCAAAGCAGCTGCTCTCCCGGTGAACCTCTGCCCCTTCTCCCCAACCCACCGGGGAACGCAGCAAACACACACTCTAGGGAGTGAACTTTTTGTTCCTTTTTTTTTTAATAGGGCTGCATAAAAACACACACCGCTTTCCCTCCCCAAAGATGTATGTACAATTTCAAAAATAAATAAAAGGGTTTATTTGAGAAGAAATCCGACGTTCCCTCCCTGCGTATCCAGGTATCCTCGAAAGCATCATATCAGAAAGTCCGGCTGAAGTTTTGGGAACGTGAAAAAAGCTGTTCAGAAGAGCAAGCTTCCCAAGGGGATAAGTCTGTACACCGCTCCGGGTGGAATTCTATATTTTATTTTTAGAAAAAGCATCTTTTGAATGCGGAATCAAGGCAGGAAGCAACATATATATATATATCTCAAGTGGTCCAGGAAGGATTTCCCAGGGCAGCCTTCCCCAGCCAGGTGGCTGCAAAATGTTCTGGCCTACAACTCCCGTCAGCCTTTGCAATATACAGCTGTGCTGGCTGCAGCTGATGGGAGCTGTAGTCCTGAACATCTGGAGGGCATCAGATTGAGGGGAGGGAGAAGGCTGGCCTAGGAATAAAGGGGGGGGGAGGACGGGAGTGGCTGCGATCCTTCTTACGACCCAACATGGAAGGAAAGGGTGCTTGCTGCCTGCTACTGCCCAAAGGACACTGAAAAGTGCTTTTGAGGCTGCCGTTGTTGAGACAAGAACCACACTGTGGTCTCAAGCAAGCTGGGCTCTCTGCGCTCCCCATATAGCTTCCCCTTCATCCTCAGTTTCCCTTATGCCCCCAAAATAAACCAATCGGGGGCTTTTTTTGCATACAGTTTCCTGCGGCTCAACACAGCTAGCTGCTGCGGGAAACTTGATTCCAGAGATCAACAAACCTGCCCGTCCTATAGATCTGCCCGCCCTATAGATCTGCCCCAATGCTCTCCTTGGCCATAAAAGTCAGCCTTTTCAACCTGCGCCCCCTTTTTGTTGCGGAGTCGGGCCTGCCCCCTGCCTGAGTCTCCTCCGCAAAAAACCAGCCGCTGTCCCCCTAAGGCAGGCACCCCCAACCTTCGCCCTCCAGCTGTTTTGGACTACATTTCCCATCCTCCCTGACCACTGGTCCTGTTAGCGAGGGATCATGGGAGTTGTAGTCCCAAACATCTGGAGGGCCAAGTTTGGGGTGCCTGTTCTAGGGATTCCTCCAAAAAGAGAGGACTGCCCGTTTTATGCCTCCCCTTAGGCAGAGCGCTTCCATGCTTTGGGTTCGCCACCCTCCCTACGCCAGAATTTTGCACCCCGTCCCCACAAGCGACTCGGGTCCCAAGCCAGCGTCAAGAGACCCGACTGTACAAGTACCCCGAGGCCAATGGCAAAGGACACAAAATGGCGCTGCAAAGGGTCCTCATCAGAGAAGGCCTGCTCCAAAACAGGGTTCGGGAAAGAAGTCGACAAGAAAGCAACACCGGTCCGACTGTCCCGCAATCCCCCTCCTCTCCAGCGGGGGGCGCTGGCGATCTCGGCTGCACGCCTGCCCCCCAACTGGTGGGGTCAGGCGTAAGGTCCTCGCCTGGCCAAAAAACAAACAAACCCCAAAAAGCCTCGGAGCTCCATAGTTAGAGAAACACCAAAAAGTAATAAAATAATATTTTGACCATATACAAATATATATATGTATATATATTATATATGTGCATGTGTAAAAAGGAAAAAAGGGAAGACCATCGGCGACTCTTCGTCCGTTCCGAAATCCACCAGGAAAAGAGTGCAGCTGAGCGGCTCGGCCGGATCCAGACTTCATTCCATTTTGGACATTTCAAATTTCGTGGTCACTATTTCCTGTTTTTTGAGGGGGGGGGGTGGAGAGAGGGAGGACAAGGGAAAACCCACTTTTTACACAAGCTTTAATACAGTATGTTTCAGATAAGAACAGGAGCTCCTTTGCAGTTCTATCGTGATGGTTGTAAAAAGTTCTAACTGCTGTGACCTCACAGAAGCTTGGCCAATGGTTCTCACAGGCGGGCCTGGCAAATGATTCGTAATAGGGAGGGATTGGGAAAACCATGTAACTTGAATTTTGTGGGCGTATTTGTTCATTAAAACCAGCTGCTGCCCAGGAGCAAATTAGAGGAACAGTCTGGGAGATGCTAGGTGGGAAAAAGGGTATTGACACATAGGCCTTACGTTGTTTTATGATTAAGTAGATAAAGGGTATTCAGTGGACATACCGTCTTTTTCGCCCTATAAGACACACTTTTTTTTTTTTTTTAGAAAGAGGGAAGGGGGTTTGAAACGAAGCCTTTGCCAACCGGGGAGAGAGATAATGGAGGCTAGTGATAAAGGGGGCTGCCTGGGAGGGGGGAGGTAAAAGCCCATGGATCCTCAGGATTTTTGCATTGGGTCACCCCAAATTCACCATCAGATCACATAGCATGTCTGTGGCCACAGCATGCACCCAAAAAATTATGCAGCCACTGTTTTGTGGGGATGCAATGGTGCAAAAACGTGGTTACAAAGCACGGATCCACATGGATCCTCAGGATTTTTGCACTGGGCTACCCCAAACTCACCGTCAAATCACCGGTCTGTGGCCACAGCATGCACCACAAAAATCATACACCCACTGTTTCGTTCATAATATTTTTTTTCTTGTTTTACTCCACTAAAAACTAGGTGCGTCTTATGGTCAAGTGCATCTTATGGGGTGAAAAATGCGGTGGTTTATCCAGTTCTGGGTTGCAGTCTCAATGGCTTGGCCAGGAACGCCGACACAGTGTGCCTATCGCATGAAACATAGCAAGGGCCCCGCTCAATCAGGCCAAAACGCACAAATTAAACTGAACTTGGCTTACCTCATCAGAATCTAACAAAGGAGGGAGCACGCTGGAAGAGGGAAAAGGAGGATTATTAATGTGGAATTTTGTAATATTGCTAGACAGGGGCTGCAGGTGTCAACTGATAAAATCAGAGCAATTAAAACTGAGGTCTTTCACTGGAGAGTCAAACTCGGGAGCGGATTAAATCAGCTTGGGCCTGTCTAGAATCACAGAGTTGTAGAGTTGGAAGGGAACTCCAAAGGATATCTAGTCCAACCCCCGGCAATGAGGGAATCACTGATGAGGAATCAGTCACAAACGGCCACCCAGCTGCTGTCTAATGAGGCTTCTGAGTTGCTGTGGCAAAAAAGGGACTAATAAATTTTAATAATAATAATTAATAATTGTGAACACTCCCTTTACTGCAGAATAATAATAATAATAATAATAATAATAATATTGTGAATGCCCCCCCAAAATGCATTTTGTGCAAACGTTCTGCAAAGATAGCACTTTGAGGATTCTGCAGTAGAATCCTCAAAGTGCTATCTTTGCAGAACGTTTGCACAAACTGCATTTCCAAACCACTGACTTGCTTATTTGATTAAATGCTAGACAGCTGAACAATAAATCAATTGACAGCCCACAAACAAGCATTTGAGGGGGTGGAAGCCAACAACTTACACGTCAGCCATGGAAGACGGGATGTTTTCTTCAACCCATTTCAAGTCTTCATCCTGAGAAAGGGGAACGAAGGAAGATTTGTGGATGAGCAGCAAGGCTTCGGAACCGGAGAACGCAGGTTGTTCTACTTGGACTGGGCTCCAAACGTGCGCCAAAAGCCAGCAGAGCGCGGGATGCCATCCCCAAAAAGATGGCAAAGGACGGAAATCGGTGTGTTTTTATTTGTAAGAAATACAGTGCTACCTTGGTACTCAAATGCCTTGGTTCTCAAACACCGAAAACCAGGAATTAAGTGTTCTGGTTTTCAAACGTTTTTCGGAAGCCGAACATCCGATGCTGCTGTCGGCTATTGTTTTCGGGGTGCCTGCACCAATCAGAAGCTGCTCCTTAGTTTTCGAACATTTCAGAAGTCAAATGGACTTCCGGAATGGATTAAGTTCAAGAACCAAGGTCCCCCTGTATTTGGCGCTTTTAGTTTTGCTATTTATTTTGTGTTTTTTGTTTTTGAGGCTTTTTCGCTTCATTTGTTTTTGTGACTGTGTGGAACCCAGTTCAGCTACTGACTGATTGACTGTGTGACTGCGGAAATGGATAAAAGTCCCCCATCCAAACAATAACTATCATCAGAGCAAGTAAGAAAAAAATAATTTAATTTTCATCGTATTGTCTTATTTATTTTATAACACAGTACTTCTATTATTGCTTTCATTTTATGGATCAATAGTCCCATTAGATAGTCAAATTCATGTTACATTGCTGCTTTAGGGGTTGTTTTTAAAAGTCTGGAACGGATTAATCCGTTTTGCATGACTTTCTATGGTAAAGCATGCCTTGGTTTTGGAACGGACTTCCGGAACGGATTAAGTTTGAGAACCAAGGTACCACTGTATAAGATTACTGGGTACCAGAAGAGGCAGCCAGCTGCCTTATGATCCAGAACTGACAAAAGAGAAAGGAAAAGGAGGAGGCGAGGCCAAACCATGGTTTAGGGTGAACTGGGGTTTCGTGTTCCCGGCTAACCATGGTTTGGCTGAGTGCGACTTGCAAACCAGGCCACTGGGAGAGGTGCCTGGACTGCAGCTTGCGGAGAACAGGGTGCAGGATCCTTACCACTCTGCTGCCCTTGAGGATCCCATTGGCTTCCGGCTTCGAACTTCTCATCTTCATCCCTTCTGAAAAACAGGGTGGGGTCGAGAAGAAGGACACCTCTTACAAACGCGGAAGGGGGATTATGGGGGTACTTAGAACAGGGCCTGATCCGCAGATCCAAGTGGGGAAAGGCAAACTGGTCCCAGGTAGTTATGGCTTTACATACCGATAGTATTTTATGCAATTTCAACAAAAAAAGTATTTTATTTTAATGTATTTCGAATAAAATTTTTCTTGATTTACAAAAGTATGTGTAATGTCCCTCTCTCGTATTTTTACCATGTAACATTTTTACAAATCAGTTTAATTACAACAAATTATGAACCTTATGCCTGTGAGTCTAGCTTTGCGACTTGAGATATGCACCACGCCTGTTTGTTTTACGGGAAATACGTTTGCTTATTTCTTTTTTTGGCTACGCTTGGTTAAGCAATATATTTTGATTTGATGAGATTCATGCAAACGCATGCAAATTTGCATCACTTGAGAAGGCTGTGTGTTTTCGGTTTTTCCCACAGGGAACCTTTACGTCTTACATTGCGCCTCTCCGGGTAACAACTGACAGCCAGCAGCCTGGAGAGATGCTCCACCTTCACCTCCCTGAGCCCCCCAACCCCAGGCCTGCCCCACAGAACGCAGCAAGGCCCCCCCCCCCCCGGTGCTGAGCGCTTACCAAAGGCCTCGTTGACCATGGGCTCCTCGTCCTCGTCCTCCGGCTCACTGCCTTCGTCCACCAAGGGCATGAAGGCGTACCTGGAGTCACAGAGTTGCAGAGTTAGAAGGGACCCGGGTGTGTGTGTGTCATCTAGCCCACCCCCCTGCAATGCCTGGGGAGAGCGGCCGAGACGTCAAGCCGCAGTTCTCAGCCTCCTTGCTTCTCCTCCAAGAAGCACCATCCGTTGCCTCCTCATCCCTCCCCTCGCAACAATCTTATCAGGTGGGCCAAGCCGGGAGTGTGTGAATGCTTCTAAGCGGAATAATAATAATAATAATAATAATAATATTTATACCCCGCTCATCTGGCTGGGTTTCCCCAGCCACTCTGGGTGGCTTCCAACAAAGCACTAAAATACAATAACCTATTAAACATTAAAAGCTTCCCTAAACAGGGCTGCCTTCAGATGTCTGCTAAAAGTCTGGTAGTTGTTGTTCTCTTTGACGTCTGATGGGAGGGCGTTCCACAGGGTGGTGCCACCACCGAGAAGGCCCTCTGCCTGGTTCCCTGTAACTTGGCTTCTTGCAGGGAGGGAACCACCAGAAGACCCTCGGATCTAGACCTCAGTGTCTGGGCTGGACGATGGGGGTGGAGACGCTCCTTCAGGTATACTGGGCCTTTGAGGCCATTTAGGGCTTTCAAGTTCAGCACCAACACTTTGAATTGTGCTCGGAAACGTACTGGGAGTCAATGTAGGTCTTTCAAGACCGGTGTTATGTGGTCTCGGCAGCCGCTTCCAGTTCCCAGTCTAGCTGCCACATTCTGGATTAGTTGTAGTTTCCAAGTCACCTTCAAAGGGAGCCCCACGTAGAGCGCATGGCAGTAGTCAAAGTGGGAGATAACCAGAGCATGCACCACTCTGGCCAGACAGTCCACGGGCAGGGTCTCATCCTGCGTATCAGGTGGAGCTGGTAGACAGCTGCCCTGGACACAGAATGGACCTGCGCCTCCATGGACAGCTGTGAGTCCAAAATGACTCCCAGGCTGCGCACCTGGTCCTTCAGGGGCACAGTTACCCCATTCAGGACCAGGGAGTCCCCCACACCCACCCGCCTCCTGTCCCCCAGAAACAGTCCTTCTGTCTTGTCAGGATTCAGGTGGTGCTTCAGAGCATCGCCTGCCCAGAGGTTGCTGTACCTTTGGTTATTGGCTGAGGGTCTCCAGAGGAACATGATCACCAGAAGGATGATAGAGAAGAGGAATCTCCAGAAAGCATCGTCGATCCACAACTCCCTCCAGTCCTGATGAGCAGCAAGGAAGAAATTAATCTCATCCTGAGTCAAACTTGGCCTACTCTCCTCCCAAACCCCAGACCCAGCCTTGCACTTTTGGCACATCTGGAGAGAACTCAAGGACACTTCATGTTCAAGATGTGTTCCTTGCCAGGTAAGGACACAAATGAGCCTTTTTTTAAAAAAGACAAAAGGTGCACCAATAGGATTTCTTTGACCCGGGGCGAAGCGATGATAGCGACAATAATAATGATCGCCCCGCCTTTTTTCCTAGACTGGGACTTGAGGCAGCTTGCACAGGTAAAATACAAAGAGCTGTAAACATATATATCATGGGTAGGCAGACTAAGGCCCGGGGGCCGGATGTGGCCCAATTGCCTTCTAAATCCGGCCCCCGGATGGTCCAGGAATCAGTGTGTTTTTACATGAGTAGAATGTGTCCTTTTATTTAAAATGCACCTCTGGGTTATTTGTGGGGCATAGGAATTCATTCATTTTTTATTTTCCAAAATATAGTCTGAGGGACAGTGGACCGGACCCCTGCTGGAAAAGTTTGCTGACCCCTGATATATACTGTATTTTTCCATGTATAAGACGCCCCCATGTATAAGACGCTCCCTAATTATTAGGGACTCCAATTTAAGAAATCCCCACCATTCATTATCCGTGTATAAGACCCCCAGTTTTTCATATAATTTTAAAGTAAAAAAAACCCCTAGTCTTATACAAGGAAAAGTACGGTAACTGGGATCGATGAAAAGCAGTTAAAACTTAACAGGATTTCAACAGTATTTGTAAAGATCTGTTCAAATGTAGATAATAATCGCCATCAGCTCAGCACCCCCCCAAAAAATGTCTGTCTCCCCACCCCCATTTGGATGGGGTTCCTCAGTACTCACTGCCTGGCACGTGGCGAGCCTGAAAGTCTTAGTGGTCCATATAATGAAGATAACAGAAGCTGCAGAGGAAACAAATTTTGGGTGAGTTGGATGAGACTTTGGCAGCAATGCCAAATATTTATCTTGTGCCATTTAAACCAGCGGCACCCTCTGCGACCGCCAGGTATCCTGCCTTTCAATACGACCGCAGGTGTTTTTTTGGGCCGTCCCATCGCCGTGATTATTTCCTTTGGGGAATAACCAAGATGCAAGTCAGCGCTGCAACATAAGGTTGCAGCGTGGAGGGCTCCTCTTTGGCCTGCCAGCCACACCCTCCCTCCAGGGCGGCCCGTTTCATCACCCGCCTCCAGGAGCATCAGCTACCTCTGCGCACCGAGTGCGCTCCGTGCACATCGGAGCTGTTTGGGAGATTACTGCAACTTAAGAGTTATTTACAGTGGTGCCCCGCAAGACGAATGCCTCGCAAGACGGAAAACCCGCTAGACGAAAGGGTTTTCCGTTTTGGAGGTGCTTCGCAAAACGAATCTCCTATGGGCTTGCTTTGCAAGACGAAAATGTCTTGCGAGTTCCTGCAGGTTTTTTCCCCTCCCCCCCTTTTTCTAAGCCGCTTATCAGCTGATCTGATCAGCAGATAAGCCGCTAAAAGCCGCTAAAAGCCACTAATAGCACTAATCCGTCAATGGGCTTGCTTCGCAAGATGAAAAAACCGCTAGACGAAGAGAATCACAGAACGGATTCTTTTCGTCTTGCGAGGCACCACTGTATTTAGGTACAGTGGTGCCTTGGTTCTCAAACACCTTGGAACCCAAATGCTGCAAACCCGGAAGTGTTCTGGTTTGTGAACATTTTTTGGAAGCTGAACATGCTCTGATTTGAGTGTTACGCTTCCGGTTGGAGTGTTACGCTGAGGTCTGTCTGTTTTTGCTATTTATTTTGCTTTCTTGCGGCTCTTTTTTGTTTTTGTGACTGTGTGGAACCCGGTTCAGCTGCTGATTGATTGATTGTGTGACTGCAGTACATTGTTTATTGCTTCCATTTTATGGATCAATGGTCTCGTTAGATGGTAAAATTCATGTTAAATTGCTGTTTAGGGGTTGCATTTAAAAGTCTGGAACGGATTAACCCAGGCATGTCCAAAGTCCGCTTTGGGTTTCATCCAGCCCCTGTGGCAGTTTATTTCCTGGGGTAAAATCCTGAAAAAACCTCAGCAACTTCAATCCTAAAAAACCCCTATGGTTGGACCTTTGGTCGGCCCTTCACTTCATCAAATCCGGCCCTCTTTGTAAAAAGTTTGGACACCACTGGATTAATCCATTTTGCATTACTTTCTAGGGGAAAGGGCACCTTGGCTTTGGAACGCTTTGGTTTTGGAACGGAATTCCGGATTGAGTTTGAGAACCAAGGTACCGCTGTACTTCTGAAAATCTTGCATTTCCCCATGGCGAGAATTCTGCCACCTTCCATGGTGGGCTTTTGGCTCAGAAAATGAATCTTCTGCAGACACTGGGCAGCCAGCTGCCGGGACCCCTTAGCCACAATCCCGGATCATAGCTATCAATGTTTCCCTTTTTTAAAGGGAAATTCCCATATTCCGAATAGGATTCCCCGCAAGAAAAGAGAAAAGTTGATAGTTATGGCAATCCCTGCCTTACTTCCGGGCGTCGGGCTGGATAACCTCTGGGGGTCCCAATCAGCGCAACAATCCCATGAATTCTGCCTTCAGATGGGACTGGGAAACCTGGACACACACATAATACAGACGCAAAGCAGACGGGTTGGGGGGGGTCCCCCTTCTCCCCCAGACTCACCGATGACGGCGAAGATGAGCGTGTTGGTGAAATGGCGGTAGAGCGAGAGCTTGACCAGGTTCCGGCGCAGTTTCAGCAGCTTCATGGTTTGCACCAGGCTAATGAGGATGTGTTGCTCGTTAAGGAAGACGGCAGTGGGTGGGGCAGAGAGTGGCTGGGGGGAAACCCAGCCAGATGGGCCGAATATAAATAATAAAATTATTATTATTATACCTACGGTATGTCCCACGGACATGCCTCTCCTGGTATGTCCCACGGAGGACCTTAAGGTCTTCAAATAAAAACATCTTGGAGAGGCCACAGAGAGGTTAGGCTGGTCTCAACTAGAGCCAGGGCTTTTTCAGCCGTGGCCCCGATCTGGTGGAACACTCTGTCCCAAGAGACTGGCCATGGAGGCGCAGGTTGCAGCCACAGCAAAAGTGGCATTTTTCCCATCTCCACCGTATCAAGCAGTTGGTCCCTTACCTTTCCCGCCCCAACCTGGCCATAGTGATCCATGCGACAGTCACCTCCAGGCTTGACTACTGTAACTCGCTCTATGCAGAGCTGCCCTTGAAGCTGACCCAGAAACTCCAGCGGGTGCAGAATGTGAGGCTCCTCACGGGGTCCTCACTGCGGGATCACATTCATCCAGTGCTTTACCACCTGCACTGGCTCCTGGTGGAGTACAGGATCAGGTTCAAGGTGCTGGTTTTGACCTTTAAAGCCCTATACGGCCTAGGACCCTCGTACCTACGGGACCGCCTCTCCTGGTATGTCACACGGAGGACCTTAAGGTCCACAAATGACAACACTTTGGAGGTCCCAGGTCACAAGGTGGTTAGATTGGTCTCAACCAGAGCCAGGGCTTTTTCAGCCGTGGCCCCAATCTGGTGGAACGCTCTGTCACAAGAGACTAGGGCCCTGTGGGACTTGACCTCTTTCCGCAGGGCCTGCAAGACAGAGCTGTTCCACCAGGCCTTTGGCCAAGGCACAATCTGACCCCTTCCTTTGGTAATCCTCACAGAACTCTAGCCCAATGGTTGCCATCAATTTGATTTCGAATTGATTTTAGAATGAATTGATTTTAGAATGTTGTGTTACTTTTACTGTTGTTAGCTGCTCTGAGCCCGGCTTTGGCTGGGGAGGGCGGGATATAAATAAAATTTTATTTATTTATTTATTATTAAGAGTGGGGAGGAGAGAGGGGTTTGCCCCACAGGCCTCTGTTTGGCCCCTATGAGAACAGCATGCTGGCCAGACCCAACAGGGTTCTTTTTATAGAGCCTCCAGGTCCAGTCGCAGTCTATCTGGGTCACACTGGGTTGTTCCCATGTTCTAACCACCGCCAACTACGCCTTCCCAGCAGATAAGGAGCGTCGCTACGGGCAGGGAGCTCAATCCCCCGAAAAGGAGCAGATCGTTGGGAAAATGACTTTTTGGGGGAGGAGGGCAAGAAACCGAAAGGCACATGCAGGCGCAACTGAACGAGAGTCGGGGCCCGACCCGGCCAGGCAGAGCACAGAGGATATCCACCAGCAGAGGGCAGAGTCGAGCATAGCCAGAGGGATAGCAGCTAGCAGCACCAAGTCGTCTTGCGCCTGCGATAAAACGGGGGGGGGGGGGGAGGAGACAAGAGAAAAGAAGGAGAAAGAGGTGGTGAAGAGGAGAGGCAGAAAGAGCAGGGAGGCCAAAGGGCAGGCAGGAAGCTGAATCGATTTGCAGCTGAGAAGAAACAGCTCATTGAACAAGCCAGGCGCCTAGGGCGAGTGGACATTCGCTTCCAGGCGACCACGCGATATAAAGCGTTTGGGTTATAAAACTAGGACCAGCCGCCTGGGAAACAACTTCTACCCAAATGTGATTTTGGTTTTAAACGCAGTGGAAGGTAGTCTCTATGGGAGTATATTGTATTTAATTATGGGGTATCAGATTTTTTAGGGGGCTAACTAGGCTGGGATAGCTGGGATAGCAGGCTTGTTGGGTTTTGAAGGGCTGCCTTCAGATGTCTCCTAAAAGTCAGATAGTTGTTTATTTCCTTGACATCTGAGGGGAGGGCGTTCCACAGGGCGGGTGCCACCACCGAGAAGGCCCTCTGCCTGCTTCCCTGTAACTTGGCTTCTCGCAGGGAGGGAAGGGCCAGAAGGCCCTCAGGAGATGGACCCCGGTGTTCGGGCTGAACGATGGGGGTGGAGACGCAGAAATCCTTTGTGGGCTGCCAGATTAGATTGCAAAGCTTTATCCTTCTCCCTTCATTTAGAACCTCCCCCCCCCCCAATCTCTAATACAAGGCAAGGGAAGAGCCAAGATCTGAGAGAAAGCAAACTGAACCACCCCCAAGTTTCTAGTCCCTAGTAAAGGATATCCACCAGACGATACACGAATCCACAAACGCCAGGAAAATTTCACAGATGAGCGCGGCGGCTTTAGTTTGCTCCTGGGGTGGGAGGGGGACAGTCAGGCTGAGAGGGCTGTTCCTGGGCTTAACCCCCCCCCATGACACCCTCCCTGCCTCCCCCCGTGCCGCCCACCCTTACCGATTTGACTCGCAGGACCCCCTCGATGATGGAGAAGATCAAGTACATCAGCCCCACGCCCACGACCCGATTCAAGAGAGCCCCCAGCCGTGGCCTGCGGAGAGAAAAGAGGGGCAGAAGTCGGGGAGCCGAGTCACCGGAAAAACGGGGCAGGTCTCTTGTGAATGTGACGGCGCTTTGCCGTTGGGCCAGATGACCTTGAGAGGTCCCCTCCCAGCGCTGCAATTCTGGCAACCAGTTCTATGATCCGAGAATGTCTCCCAGGCAAGAGAATCATCATCATCATCATCATCATCATCATTTATACCCTGCCCATCTGGCTGGGTTTCCCCAGTCATTCTGGGCGGCTTCCAACAGAATATTAAAATATAATAATCTATGAAACATTGCGGATGGTCCGGGAATCAGCGTGTTTTTACATGAGTAGAATGTGTCCTTTTATTTAAAACGCACCTCTGGGTTATTTGTGGGGCATAGGAATTCATTCATTTTTTCCCCCTTCAAAATATAGTCCGGCCCCCCACAAGGTCTGAGGGATAGTGGACTGGCCCCCTGCTGGAAACGTTTGCTGGCCTAAGTGGCACAAAACCCGTAGGAAGACAACTGATCCAGAACTCGGACAGGCAGTGGCTGGGGCAGGCGTGGGGAACTTCAGACCTGGAGCCAGATGTGGCCCTCCAGACCTTTCTAAGTGGCCCTCAAACACCCCCAGCCTACGCCCTGCTCTGCAACCCGAGTTGGCTCAGCCGGGAAGTGCCCAGGCACCTGGGAAATGCCCCTTGCTTCCCTGGGTGCAGGATAGAACCACAGAGCCAAAAGGGACCCTGTAGATCATCTAGTCCAACCCACTGCACTGCAGAATATTTTACACCTGATGGGGCTCAAACCCTCAGCCCTGAGATTAAGGGTCTCCTGCTCTGCTGATTGATAGAGAAGGGTGTGTTGGAAAATAGGTGAAGGTCCTGTGTGAGTGTCTGGAGGCGGTTGGAGGTTGGATGGCAGCTAACAGATTGAGGTTGAATCCTGACAAGGCAGAAGGACTGTTTTGGGGGGACAGGAGGCGGGCAGGTGTGGAGGATTCCCTGGTCCTGAATGGGGCAACTGTGCCCCCCAACGGACCAGGTGCGCAGCCTGGGAGTCATTTTGGACTCACAGCTGTCCATGGAGGCGCAGGTCAATTCTGTGTCCAGGGCAGCTGTCTACCAACTCCATCTGGAACGCAGGATGAGACCCTCCCTGCCCACAGATTGTCTCGCCAGAGTGGTGCATGCTCTGGTTATCTCCTGCTTTGACTACTGCAATGCGCTCTATACTCAGTGGCGTAGCGTGGGGGGTGCAGGGGGGCCAGCAGCACCGGGCGCAACATCGGGGGGGGGGCGCTCGCACTCTCAGCTCTCTGCCCCTACCTGTGCGAATCCGATCGAAGCCGCCGGGTCGCCACCCACTGGGGGGGGGGGTGCCAGGCGTGCGGTGCGGAGAGAGAGCGAGGGACTATCTGGGGGAGGGACAGTGCAGCGGCCGCCCAGCGCAGCGCTGAGCGCGGGAGAGAACCACACCAGCCCAGCCCAGGCAGCAGCAAGAAGAAGCTGGCAGCGGCGGCAGGTTAGGGGTTAGGGGGTGCAAATTACTTGCCTTGCCCCAGGTGCTGACAACCCACGCTACGCCACTGTCTATACTACAACTAATCCAGAATGCAGCAGCCAGACTGGTGACTGGGAGCGGCCGCCGAGACCACATAACACCAGTCCTGAAAGACCTACATTGGCTCCCAGTATGTTTCTGAGCACAATTCAAAGTGTTGGTGCTGACCTTTAAAGCCCTAAACGGCCTCAAAGGCCCAGTATACCTGAAGGAAGGTCTCCACCCCCATCGTTCTGCCTGGACACTGAGGTCCAGCTCCGAGGGCCTTCTTGCGGTTCCCTCACTGCGAGAAGTGAGGTTACAGGGAACCAGACCTTCTCAGTAGTGGCCCCCGCCCTGTGGAACGCCCTCTCACTAGATGCCAACGAGAACAACAACTACCAGACTTTTAGAAGACATCTGAAGGCAGCCCTGTTTAGGGAAGCTTTTAATGCTTAATAGGTTACTGTATTATAGTGTTCTGTTGGAAGCCTCCCAGAGTGTCTGGGGAAGACCAGCCAGATTGGCAGGGTATAAATAAATTATTATTATTATTATTATTATTATTATTATTATTATTATTATTATTATTATTAGGCAACTGGCTGCCCCACATGCTTTCTCCCCTAGGCCCGGCCACCACTTCCATCCGGCCCCCGGAAAGGAACATGGCCCTCAGGTGGGGAACACTGAAAAGGCTCTCCCGCCACCCTAGCCGAGGATCTCCATGAGGTCTTCCCCATCCCAGGAAAATTAACCGGCGGCATCAGGGACTGACGTTGGGGCCTTCTGCACCCCAACCAGGTGTCCTCCGCCGCTTTGGCCAAGGGGTTGCCGCCCTCTCCCTCTCCCCGGCCGACACACTCACTTGACGATGCCGTATCCCAGGCTAGCGATGATGACCAGCACCCGCGCCAGCATCCTCTTCACGGCGCACAGGACCTCGGCAAATATCACCGCCCCTTGAACTGGAAAGCAGAAGGAGAGAAGGCGCCGTTTTGAGAGAAGGCAGAGGCTGCGAAAATGCGGGGCAGCCCCTGCAGAGAGGAACCAGAAACTTCCCGCAAGGTCCACGCCTGGTGCCCCCAACCTGCGGGCCTCCAGGTGTTTGGGGACTACAACTCCCATCATCCCTAGCTAAGAGGACCAGTAGTCAGGGGTGATGGGAACTGTAGTCCCAAAACATCTGGAGGGCCGAAGGTTGGGGATGCCTGGTCCACATCATACAGTGGTGCCTCGCAAGACGAAAAGAATCCGTTCTGTGATTCTCTTCGTCTAGCGGTTTTTTCGTCTTGCGAAGCAAGCCCATTGAAGGATTAGCGGATTAGCGCTATTAGCAGCTTTTAGCGGCTTATCTGCTGATCGGATCAGCTGATAAGCGGCTTAGCGCTATTAGCGGCTTTTAGCTGCTTTTAGCGGCTTATCTGCTGATCGGATCAGCTGATAAGCGGCTTAGAAAAAGGGGGGAGGGGAAAAACCCAGCAGGAACTCGCAAGACATTGTCGTCTTGCGAAGCAAGCCCATAGGAGATTCGTTTTGCGAAGCACCTCCAAAACGGAAAACTCTTTCGTCTAGCGAGTTTTCCGTCTTGCGAGGCACCACTGTACATTTAAAGCTCCACGGTGCTACTTTAAATGGTCATGGCGGCTTCCCCCAAGGAATTCTGGGAACTCTGTGTGTGTGTATGAACAGTCATACCTCAGGTTACAGACGCTTCAGGTTGCGATTTTCGGGGGTCACGCATGCGCAGAAGCGCAGAATTGCAACCAGTGCGTGCGCGGACACGCCGCTGCAGGTTGCAAACGCTGCGCGTTGTGAGCGTGCCTCCCGCACGGATCCTGTTCACAAGCTGAGTGCCCACTCAAAGCAAGTCGCTATCCGCAAGTCCCCACTAACCTGAGGTCCCTTGGCTCTGGATGCTCTGGAACTCAGCGTAGAAGACGGCCTTCTCTAGCATTCCCAGGAGGATGACGCCCCCAATCCAGAACTGGATGCGAAGGATGTCTCGCCAGTAGCAGGCCAGCAGGACCAGCCAGAGGACCCCGTAAAGCACGTAGACAATGCACATCACCATGTAGAACTACGGGGGGAGGAAAGGGCAGGAGAGGGATAAGGCTGGAGGAGGCCCTCTGGACCTTGTGGGACTACAACTCCCATCATCCATGGCGACCGGGCCACACTGGATGCTGGGAACTGTAGTCCCAACACCTGGAAACTGACACAGTATATAGCAGTGTTCTCCAACCTTGGGCCTCCAGCTGTTTTCGAACTACAATTCCTATCATCCCTGACCACTGGTCTTGCTAGCTGAGGATTATGGGAGTTGTAGTCCAGAAACAGCTGGAGGCCCAAGGTTGGGAAATGCTGGTATATAGAAATGGGTCAAGACAGGAATCCTGACACAGCGCCAACTACTGGACAGAGGTGTCTTGGCCGCTGTACTCCACCAGCTTCCAGGCTGGACTACTGCCATGTGCTCTATGTGGGGCTGCCCTTGGAGATGACTCGGAAACTTTGAATGGTCCAAAGCGCATCATCGGCCAGGTGTCTCTTTGTTTTGAAACGGCTGTGCTGGTTGTCGGTCTCTCTGAGCTGCCCGCCGAACCCACACGCAGCACCGCCGAGCCCCACAGGGGGAACCCACGGGGAGGAAAAGAACTCACCACCATCAGAGGCCACTCGGAGGCAGAGATGTACTGGTGGTCGGGATGCTTCATCTGTACGTCAACTGAAAGTTGGAGGGGGAAAGGAGACAAGTGAGTGGAAGGGGCTACGGGAGAGGAAGCACCAAAATTCTGGCACGCTTTTGCCACACAAAAGGTGGCAAACATGTAGCCTCGGTCCTGGAAGAGTTCCAAGCTAAACTGCCAGCACAGCTATTATACAGGGCTCAGATTTGGACAAGAACTCACCTTGGGTCTACGGAAGCTGTCCAGTCACTGCTCTTAAGGCCAATTTCCTCTGTCCCACCCTGTGTCCCAAACGCATCACTGCGCCCAGAGGCTAGTCTTCCCTCGGTAGAATGATGGATCTGGCGTAGGACACTCAACTATTGGCTTTGCCTAAACTCAAATCCCCCCGGTCTAATATCCCTTTTGCTGCAAAATCCCAAAAGCACCTGGACTAAAACTGTCTATCAAAAACTTCACTCTTGTGTTTTATCACCACAACAGCTACTCACTGTGGGTTTTAGTCAAGCAAACAGTCTAATTTGCTAGTGCCTAAATGATATCGAGCATCAGAACAACTTGGCCACAATAAGGAAATTTTGCCCATGGTACGACTATTTTCCACCTTCCCATTTCGACTCTCTGGCACCCTATCTGCATAACCAAGCAATCCTAAAATATAGACGCGTTTTTACTCTCGCAAGATTGAATGTCTTGCCCTTGGCTGGACTTGAGGGACGATTCCAACAGATTCCACACGAGATACGCTTATGTCCCTGTGGAGATGGCAGTTGCAAATCGGTGGCGCAGGCCCTTCTGGCCTGCTCTCTTTATAAAGACTTGAGGAATGAGATTATCACCTCTCTTTTATTGCCCATTCCAGGTCTCCCAACCACTGCCACAATGTCCTTTCTCTTGGCAGATCAAGACGAGCAGCTGACAGCAAAGGTGGCAAGGTTTTTAGCTGGGACAATCAGAATAAGACCCACTATTTGACCATTGACTCAAAGCCCCAAAATGTATTTGATATATTTGATTTTTTTACTTCTATTCTTTGTATAGTGTATTGTATAAATCTGATTTTTTTATTACTATTTTTTAAAAAACCATTGATTTTTATCCACCCTGCATTATGCATTTCCAGCAACAAAGCTGGAAAACAAAGCCCATCTCTTCACCCGGGTATCTAATGCCAGGCACAGAGCATCCTGGCTCGTTTCTCGCGCAAAGGCAAAGCTTTCCCCACCGACTCAAACGCCGCTCCGCTGACTAATCTCAACCCTCGCCGCCCACGGAAAAGCTGCACCGTTTCACTCACTTTTGATCTCCCAGTTAGGAGGCGGCATCTTGTTGCTGAAGATCCTGAGGATGAAGACGTAAGGCCCGTCCTCCCAGGTCACGGCGACCGTCGAAACCTGGAAAGAACCCCCCAGAAAACCCCCCCGGGTCAGCCTAGGTTCTGGGGCTCAGAAGCGTTGCTGTGCCACCGCGGAGAGCATGGCATGGACTTCATGACAAACAGCCTTTGGCAGCCCTCCCCTGTAGTGATCAGGTGGGACTGCTATGAGGAATTACAAAAAATTTGGAGCAAGCCATTTGTGTCCGCAATGAAAGCACTGCGTTGACTGGCTTTGAGACATTTTGATATGATTTCTGATCAATCAACACCTCTGCGTCTCTGTCCTGTTTCTCTGCCTGACAGGCACGTATAAGCATTCTAAATACAGGCCAGTTGCTTCACCAGGCATCCTGGGACATAAAAATGGAAAGTAGTTTTGATGTAATTTGTTAATCTTTAGGTAGATCTTAAGGGCCAGCAAACCTAGACAGCATCTTAAACCTTAAATCTTAAACCTAGACAGCATCTTAAAAAGCAGAGACATCACCTTGCCAACAAAGGTCCGTATAGTAAAAGCTCTGGTTTTCCCACTAGTGATGTATGGAAGTTAGAGCTGGACCATAAAGAAGGCTGATCGCCAAAGAATGGATGCTTTTGACTTCTGGTGCTGGAGGAGACTCTTGAGAGTCCCATGGACTGCAAGAAGATCAGACCTCTCCATTCTGAAGGAAATCAGCCCTGAGTGCTCACTGGAAGGACAGATCCTGAAGCTGAGGCTCCAAGACTTTGGCCACCTCATGAGAAGAGAAGACTCCCTGGAAAAGACCCTGATGCTGGGAAAGATGGAGGGCGCAAGGAGAAGGGGACGAAGGAGGACGAGATGGTGGGACAGTGTTCTCAAAGCGACCAGCATGAGTTGGATCCAGCGATGGAAGACAGGCGTGCCTGGCATGCTCTGGTCCAGGGGGTCATGAAGAGGTGGACACGACTAAACGACTAAACAACAACAACCAACCTCTAACTTCTGCTTCTTCGCCACTGTGCTCTTCGCGGCGCCTTTGTCTTCCTTCTCGCTGGCCGAGGCAGCCGGCTGCGCAACATCCTTGCTCTCTTGTGTGGCTCCAGTTTCCTTCCCCACGGCCTTTTCTTCTGCCTGTTTGGGAGCCTCCCTCTTCTTCACTCCCGACTGGGGCTGTGGGCAAAACAGGAAAATGGGCATCAGGAAAAGGGTGGGAGCGCCAACAAAAGGGCGGCGTCTCTTGGAGGAATCGGTCCACCTATCGCTCTTGGGAGCAGCCATGCCTGCAAACTGAAAGGGTCCCAAGAAGGGGAAAATATCCCGTCTCTCTCTTTTATATATATATAGTTTTTTATTAGTTTTAACATACCATTTTCAACAGTAATTAAACATGCTTTTACATCTTATTCATTTTTTTTTTTTTGACTTCCATCGGTCCTGTCTGTAAATTTTCCAATCTCATCTCTTAGTATACATTTCTTACTTTTCTTATTACATTTAAAACTTATAACCAATCATCTCTATTCTTTATCTATTTTGTAACACTTCTTGTATTTCTCCTTACAAAACTTCTTGTAGTCCTACTAGCCTAATTTGTGGGTTACAATTGCTCTTCAAATACCCTTCTCTCTCTCACCCACTGAAAGAGGGGGTGGCAAACAAGGGAAACTACATCTGGTACCCAGCAGTCAGCGATTTCGGAGAAAATCAGGCAGAACATCCACAGGGCTGCAGCAAAGCCACCGGCGATATCTGTTGTTATACCAGGGGTGGGGGGGGGGAACTTGTGAGTCTGGCCAGGGAAGGGAAGTTTTTAATGTTTAATGCTGTATTGTGTTTTTAATATTTGCTTGGAAGCCGTCCAGAGTGTCTGGGGAAACCCAGCCAGATGGACGGGGTATAAATAATAATAATATGGTCATACCTCGGATTAAATGTGCTTCCGGTTGAGCGCTTTCGGATTGCGCTCCGCGGCGACCCGGAAGTAACAGAATGTGTTACTTCCAGGTTTTGCCACTCGCGCATGCGCAGATGGTCAAAATGACGTCATGCGCATGCGCGGAAGCAACGAATCACGACCCACGCATGCGCAGACACGGGTTGCGTTTGCTTCTGGATGTGAACGGGGCTCCAGAACGGATCCCATTCGTATCCAGAGGTACCACTGTAATATTATATTATTATTATTATTACTAATGCTACCCTCCAACTCCCATTTGGGACTCTCCCTCAGGCCACACTGCCCCCCAGCTTTCTCCCCCCCCCCCCCCGCCTTGAGAGTTTGTTTTTCCTGGCTGGACTGCACCCCTGGAATATACTGATAATAGCTCTGGCTTCCTCTGATGGAGGAGAGAGAGGCGCGTTCGGGTATCCATGGCGACTGGCTTACCCCACAATGGCAAAATTTGCACTGCCCACTTTCCTTCTGGCTTTGCTCCCCTCCTCCCCCGCCATGCTGAATGGCACAGAAACACCCTGCCTATTTAGGGAAGATCCATCTGGCCTAGTGGGAAGATCCATCGCACCACTGAATTTCATTTAAGGCTGGCTTCGGGGGGCCCGGGAGCGCGGTTAAGAGCAGCCCTTGCAGCGCTGAGCTAAAGAAGAGCTTGCTGGATCCACCCGATTCAGGGTTGCTTGCTTCCAGGAATCCCATAAGGAGAGTAAGAGTCTTCCCCCTGTTGTTGCTCCATAAGGACAGCCTGCAGGATCAGGCCAGTGGCCCGTCTAGTCCACCATCCTGCCTCCCTTTGTGGCAGGGAGTTCCACAGTTTAAGGGCCATCCTACCCAACCCCCTCCTTTAAAGCAAGCCGGCAGCCCCTCGCTATGTCACCGGGCAGCAATAACAAGGCCTGGGACTTCTGTCTAGGGTGAGACCACAGTCCCGTCCCCCCCCCTCCCAGTTCCCCGACTCTCCACTGACCGAACTGACCACGCCTTCCTCCTTGAAAGGCTGCAGCTTTTGGGGCTTCGGCAGCTCTGGGAAGTGCAGCTGGAAAAGAAAGGGAGACAGCCGGTTGTTAGTGCCCTGTTCTTTTCTCCCGACAGAAGCCCCTCCACCACCACGACCCCTCGCCAATTTGCAATTCCTAAGGGGAAACGCACACCACATCTGGAGATTAACCCTTGGCTGCAAAATTGGACCGGATTTCTGCCTCCACTTGGTCCAAAGAGAAGCCACGCTTCCCTCGACGCTCCTCAGGCTTCCTCCTCAAGTAACGGAAAGAACCGAGGAGGAGCGAAGGGGTCACAATCCTCCAGCCCGGAAACCCAAACCGTTTGCCGGGTTGCGCTGAGCAAACTGGGCCACAACAACACACACTTTGCCCAAAAGCTGCTCCATACGTCCAGTTTCCTTTCAAAATCTTTCCTCCTCCTTTGCTGATCACCTTCACCCCGTTAGTGAAGGAACAGGAATGGGGCACATTTGCCCATGAAGGACCAGGTGTGCAGCCTGGGAGTCATTTTGGACTCACAGCTGTCCATGGAGGCGCAGGTCAATTCTGCACAGGGCAGCTGCTTATCAGCTCCATCTGGTACGCAGGATGAGACCCTCCCTGCCAGCGGACTGACTCGCCAGAGTGGTGCATGCTCTGGTTATCTCCCACTTGGACTACTGCAATGCGCTCTACGTGGGGCTACCTTTGAAGGTGACCCGGAAATTGCAATTGATCCAGAATGCGGCAGCTAGATGGGGGACTGGGAGTGGCCGCAGAGATCACATAAGTCCAGTCCTGGGAGATCTGCATTGGCTCCCAGGACGTTTCCAGGCACAATTCAAAGTGTTGGTGCTGACCTTGAAAGACCTAAATGGCCTCAGCCCAGTAGACATGAAGGAGCGTCTCCACCCCCATCGTTCTGCCCGGACACTGAGGTCCAAATCCGAGGGCCTTCTGGTGGTTCCCTCATTGTGAGAAGCAAAGCTACAGGGAACCAGGCAGAGGGCCTTCTCGGTGGTGTCACCCGCCCTGTGGAACGCCCTCCCATCAGATGTCCAGAAAATAAGCAGCTATTTTTAAAATACATCTGAAGGCAGCCCTGTTTAGGGAAGCTTTTAATGTTTAATAGGTTATTGTATTTTAGTGTTTTGTTGGAAGCCGCCCAGAGTGGCTGGGGAAACCCAGCCAGATGCGCGGGGTATAAATAATAATAAATTATTATTATTATTATTACACTTCTCCGCAGGCCGCCCTCGGCTCCCCCCAAATCTTCCTTCCTTCTGCAGACACAAATCCTCTTTCCTGCTCCGTACAAAGGCCAGCCCCCCCAACGCAGCCGCATTCCCCGTTAAACCGATCTTGCTCCACCCGCGTCCCAGCAACTCGCCGCCCGCCATTTTGCATTGCCCACCTCATTGAGCTGGCTGCACGGGACCAGGGTCGTGTACCAAATGTACTGGCCGCCTCCGGCGACGCTGGCCTCCGTTTCGTAATGGCTCAGGTACTGGTCCGCCTTGCTTTCCTGCGAGGGCAGAGGAGGAACCGGAGAAAAGGGGTTGTCAAAAAACTAAAAACTGTTGTTCCAGGAGCATTGCTGCCTTCAGCCATAGAGACAAAGCACAGAAGTCCAGGCTAGCAGCCATTGATAGGCTTCTCCTTCACGCATTCGTCAAATGCTCTTTTAAAGCCCCCTATGTTGGTGGCGCTCCTGTGGGAGGGAGTTCCGCAGTCTAACTCTGCACCGCCCACAGATATCCCAGAAGCCCCTGGGCTTCTCAGGGACTCTCCACCCCGCCCCAGTTCCACCCAACAAGCAAAGAAGGGTCCGGTTGCTCACGTCTATGTAGACCTCGTCATGGCAATGGGAGCTGCGGAGGTACCAGGTGATGTTCAGGGACAAATCGGGGGTGACACAGTTCTTTTCCACAACTGCAAAGGGAAAGAAGCATTAGGCGAAGCCGCCAGGAGGGCAGCAAGTGTCTGGCACTAACCAGGCGTGGAAATGAGCCCTGATCTGCCTTACCTTTGGGGCTAATAATAATAAAAAAAATTATTTATACCCCGCCCTCCACGGCCAGAGCCGGGCTCAGGGCTGCTAACACCAATAAAATCACAGGAAAAACATAATATGGGGGGAAACAAAAGAAAAAAACCCCAATTTAAAATACAAGTTAAAATGCACCCTCATTTTAAAAGTAGCCTATAAATGAAGACCATAAGAGGAGGGAAACATAAGGGTCAGACTGAGTCCAAACCAAAGGCCAGGCGGAACACCTCCATCAAAGATGTCAAGTTCCACAGGGCCCTGGTCTCTTGGGACAGAGCGTTCCACCAAGTCGGGGCCAGTACTGAAAAGGCCCTGGCCCTAGTTGAGACCAATCTAACCACCTTGCGACCTGGGACCTCCAAAATGTTGTCATTTGTGGGCCTTAAGGACCTACAGCATTAATTTATTTATCTGTGAATGTATATCTGTGCACACAAACACACACACACGTTACTGCCAACGGCACGAAAAAATAACGAACGTGGTGTTGGACAGAATAAAGCCAACAATTAAAAAAAAACATCATGAAACAAGTACTGTATATCACAAGTCAGTAAATCAAAGGGAGCTGGAGCACTCCTTCGGAGAAAGCCTGGGTGAAATTAGAATTGTGGAGCTGGAAGGGACCCGCAAAGGTCCTCTAGCCCAACCCCCTGCTATGAAGGAATTCCATGACAGATGGCCACCCAAGCTCTGCTTAACAATCTCCAACGAAGGAGAGTTCACCAGCTCCCGAGGGTGTCCATTCCATGGCCAAACAGCTGTTACAGCCACAAAGTTCTTCCCCATGTTTAGTCGGAATCACCTTTCCTGTCCTGTGAATTCCCTTTCCATGGAGGCGCAGATTGCAGCTATAACAAAGGCGGCATTTTTCCATCTCCACCAAGCTAAGCAGTTGGCTCCTTACCTCTCTCGCCCTGACCTAGCCACTGTGATCCACGCGACGGTCACCTCCAGACTGGATTATTGTAACTCGCTCTACGTGGGGCTGCCCTTGAGACTGACCCAGAAACTCCAGCGGGTGCAGAATGCCGTGGCGAGACTCCTTACGGGGTCCTCGCTGCAGGTTCACATTCACCCGGTGCTATACCTGCTGCACTGGCTCCCAGTGGAGTACAGGATCAGGTTTAAGGTGCTGGTTTTAACCTTTAAAGCCCTATACGGCCTAGGACCCTCGTACCTACAGGACCGCCTCTCCTGGTATGCCCCACGGAGGACCTTATGGTCTTCAAATAAAAACATCCTGAAGGTCCCGGGCCACAGGGAGGTTAGGCTGGCCTCAACCAGAGCCAGGGCCTTTTCGGCCGTGGCCCCGACTTGGTGGAACGCTCTGTCCCAAGAGACTAGGGCCTTGCGGGACTAGACATCTTTCTGCAGGGCCTGCAAGATGGAGCTGTTCCACCAGGCCTTTGGCCAAGGCACAGCCTGACCCCCTCTCTCCTTCTGTAAACCTCACAGAACTCTAGCCCAATGGTTGCCATTAATTTGATTCAGACTTGATTTTAGAATGAATTTCAATTAATTGACTGTGATTTTATGTAAACTGTGTTACTTTTGTTGTTGTTAGCCGCTCTGAGCCCGGCTTCAGCTGAGGAGGGCGGGATACAAATAAATTATTATTATTATTATTATTATTATTATTATTATTCATTGGTTCGGGTCCGACCCTCCGGAGCAGCAGAAGAGAAGCTTGCTTCATCTTCCAGATGACAAATAACCTCTCGGTCGTCTCTTCTCCAGGCTAAACAGACCCAGCTCCTTCAACCGTTCCTCATCAGGCTTGGTTTCCAGACCCTTGGTCCTCTCTGCACACCTTCCAGCTTGTCAATATCTTTCTGAAATTGTGGCACCCAGAACTGGACACAGGACTCCAGGCAGGGTCTGACCAAGCCAGAATAGAGCAATACTATGACTTCCTTTGATCTGGACACTAGACTTCTGTTGATGAATCCTAGAATACATCCCCTTTTTTATAGCTGCATCACACTGTTGAGCTAAAACCCCTAAATCAGCGGTTCCCAAGCTGTGGGTCCCCATATGTTGTTAGACTACAACTCCCATCATCCCTGAGCTCTGGCCTTGCTAGCTAGGGATGATGGGAGTTGTAGTCCAACAACATCTGGGCACCCACAGCTTGAGAAAGGCGGCCCTAGATCCTTTTTGCATGCCCAGCTGTCATGCCCAGGTTCCCCTCCATCCTATATCTGAATTGGAGGCCTAAATGCCAGTATTGTTGGTGCACCCCAGAGCCACCACAGTAAAGGCCCTGGTCTTAGTGGGAAATAAGACGAACCCTAGGAGCATATCGCACTACTAAAGCATCTCTCCCGAGGATGGAAGTTTCTCGACAGGGGTGGGACACAAGGTAAGTCTTTGCACAGGTGAGCTGGTTCCCTTTTATAACAGCACCAGAACTTACATTTGAGGATAATCTGGGTGTCCTTAAACATTGTTTTGGGTAAGACAAACAGGTTCTGTGTTTGGTTCTGAAAAAGAAGAACAGCAAAAATGGATTGATTAGAGACACCCTCCCCAAAATAGTTCCAGGCCCCCACGCAAGGACGTCTCCTCTGGTTCTGACACGCAATGAAAACACCCACTTAGCCTCAGCAGCGTGACAACTTGCAAGTGGAAAATT
This sequence comes from Podarcis liolepis, assembly GCF_965112155.1. Lineage (NCBI taxonomy): Eukaryota > Metazoa > Chordata > Lepidosauria > Squamata > Lacertidae > Podarcis > Podarcis liolepis. The sequence continues at coordinate 93,227,473 of NC_139561.1, read as the reverse complement.
TCAGCCTGCTCCTGGGGAGAAAGAGATGCTGAGCGGTGAGGAAACACGAGCAGCCTTGTGTTACAGGCTGTGGGTTAAATTTCCAAAGAATGCAAGCTCCGAAGGCAGGAATGAAAGCCAGGGCGAAGTCACAGGCCAGACAGGAAGCCGATGGGCAGTTTTGGGCAGGTCACTACCCTCAGTCTCCCCTGTCTGCATTATGGGGATAATACCGACAGCAGAGGACTGAGATGAGAACAGTGCAACACTCAAAGTGCACCATATAATGTTCGATAAGCATTGCAGCAGGGTGGGAGGTGGGAGAGAGGCAGGTTGTGGGACCAGCAGGTGAGGCAACATATATCCCCCCCCCCAACTGCTGCAGATCCTAAACCACAGCCTGAGGACCATCTAAGGTTAGGGTTGTTAGGGTGTGAAACCTAAGACGCTGGCAAGTTAGCAATGTCATGTAACTTTAAGTAGTCAAGCTCGTTAAGTTGCTCAGTATATAAAGAGTGTTTGTTTTTCTCTGCATGGTGTGTGGGGCGTGAAGCAAAAATGTCTGAAAGCTCCGGAGGTGTTTCTGTTATCTTTCTGCAATAAACCTGTCTTTGGAAAGACAGGCTTCCCTGTGTCGTCATTTCTTTGCTGCTGAGACTTTGAAGCTTGTACTGCAACAAGAATCTCTGCACTGGACTTAATTAATGCTCTGCAAAGAGAGCCGTTGCTGGTGGCGCAGCGGAAGCGTTTACTGGACCAGTACACAAACTGGCCTGATGTTTAGCTGTAAACATTAGGGTCCTTGTATCTATGGGACTGCCTCTCCTGGTCTGCCCTGCAGAGGGCCTTAAGGTCCATGTACAACCATAGTTTGGAGGTCCCGGGCCCGAAGGAAGTCAGACTATCCTCCAAGGCCAGGGCCTTCTCAGTGGTGGCTCCGACCTGGTGGAATGCTCAGTCCCATGAGACCAGGGCCCTACAGGATTTGACCTCCTTCCATTGGGCCTGTAAGACAGAGCTATTCCGCCTGGCCTCTAATTTGAATTCAGCCTGATCTTTTATTTCCCTTCTCTTCCCTTCCTCTCCCCTTTTATGAAGATCACCTGCTCTGAGACCCCACAGCTCATTCTCCCCTGGCCTCCTCGCTGGCCCAAGTAGGACCAATTCAGCCAGCTAGCCCTGGGGATTATCTGATTGATTGATTTTTGAATTTTATTGTTATTCATGTTTTTATACCGCATTTTATGCTGCTTTTATAATTAAGTGTTTTAAATTTGTTGTTAGCCACCCTGAGCCTGGTTTTTGACCCGGGAAGGGTATAAATAAAATTTTATTATTATTATTCACTAAGAACAAAAAGAATAAGGAACTGCGATCCTGTTTAAAAGCAATGTGTTATTTTGTATTTTGCCAACGTCTACTTTGTAACTAGTTTAAGACTGTTTGCAGCAGAGCTTTGAAACCACCCTTTTAAAGTGTTTTAAATTTGTTGTTAGCCGCCCTGAGCCCGGTTTTTGAACCAGGAAGGGCAAGGTATAAATAAAAATTAATTATTATTATTATTTATCATTAATGCCCCTCTCTGTTGTCTCAGCCCCACACATTTCTCCTCTTAGCTAAGGGTATGAAACCGCTTTATACGGAGTCAGATTATACGTCCATCAAACTTCCAGGTGATCTGCACTACAACTCCCATCATCCCTGCCCATTTGTCCATGCCGGCAGGGCTGATGGGAGTCGGGAATCCAAAACTCTGGGAGGGCACAAAGCTGGGGGGAGGCTGATCTGGCACAATAATACTCCGGAAGAGAGAGAAGTATTTCCTAACCCAGAGATGCTCAAGGCAGAAACTCGGGTTGTTTTCTGTGTTCAAAGCTTGCGCCCTGAGACTAAACTCTGGGCTTATTCTGGGACATCCTGCGTCTGCCGGTCGTTATTTCCCCTAGCAAAGAAGGAGGGTTGGGAGCAAAAGCCAGAAATTTGGAGCAGCTGCCCCATGGCTGCCCTCCCTTGTTGCAGACACAACTGGCGGTCGACCCATTGCAAATTCCTCTGCTTGGCCTGGAACTCCAGCAGGTGAACTAGGATTTACTCGCGAGGCAGACTGATCTGCCTTCGCTCTCTGCAACTCAGGGAAACACATTCAATTGCCCTGAATTAACCTGCTGCCCTCCAGATGTTTTGGGCAGATGTTTGGCTGAAGTCTGAAACATCTGGCTGGGGTCCAGCCTGGAAAAGGGTAGTTTAGACCAGGCATAGGCAAACTCGGCCCTCCAAATGTTTTGGGACTACAACTCCCACCATCCCTAGCTAACAGGACCAGTGGTCAGGGATGATGGGAGTTGTAGTCCCAAAACATCTGGAGGGCCGAAGGTTGGGGATGCCTGGTCCACACCATACATTCCTGTTTGGGGAAGCTTTTAATGTTTAATAGGTTATTGTATTTTAATATTCTGTTGGAAGCCGCCCAGAGTGGCTGGGGAAACCCAGCCAGATGGGCGGGGTATAAATAAATAAATTATTATTATTATTATTATTATTATTATTATTATTATTATTATTATTACTCTTATTATTATTTAAAGCTCCATGGTGCAGCTTTAAACGGTCATGGCGGATTCCCCGAAGGAAACCTGGGAACTGTAGTTTTCTTAACTTTGTTAGCGGAATTCACCTGCTACCCAAATCAGCAATGCAACCGGTTTGCCAAGGTAAACGAATATTAACTCTGGGGCAAACATTCCATGGGGCTTTATTGTACCTGAGAACAAAAAAGAAGCCTGCAGTCTCAAAGGGCAGCCTTTATCTTGCACCTGGGAAACGCAGTTACAGAAAAACACCTGGCCCAGGACACAGGACTGTGGGCGAGGTTTATGACCCTGAAGAACCGGGAAAAGTAGGCCACAGGAAGAGCATGCATGCGCCCTTCGCCGTCTGCCGCACCACCGAAAAAAAATAATTGAGGATGGTGGTTTTGCTGGGTGGGTTGTGCGCTCAGGAAATGAAGAAATAGGTCTCCCCACTTTCTCACATTCAGAGGTAATATCAGGACTTGCGGTGAGAATGTGAAAGCATTTCCCGCTAGATGCCGCCTCCGCCTGTTAATAAACACTCAGTGTGATTGATTTCTCAAGCACTCCTTCCATCCTGCCCACCGCCAGCGGCTTTCAGTTAGGGGCGGCTTGTAAATAGAGGCAGACTTCCTTGTTCATAGATCATGGGTAGGCAAACTAAGGCCCGGGGGCCGAATCCAGCCCAATCGCCTTCTAAATCCAGCCCACGGATAGTCCGGGAATCAGCGTGTTTTTACATGAGTAGAATGTGTCCTTTTATTTAAAATGCACCTCTGGGTTATTTGTGGGGCATAGGAATTCATTCATTATTATTTTTTCAAAATACAGTCATGCCTCGGGTTACAGACGCTTCAGGTTGTGTGTTTTCGGGTTGTGCACCACGCCAAACCCGGAAATACTGGAATGGGTTACTTCCAGGTTTCGGCGCTCGCACATGCGCAAAACCGCTAAATTGCGCTTTGCGGATACGCTGGAGCGCCAAATTGTGACCCACACGTGCGCAGACACGGCGCTGTGTGTTGCAAACGTGCCACCTGCACGGATCACATTCGCAACACGAGCGTCCACTGTATAGTCCAGCCCCCCACAAGGTCCGAGGGACAGTGGACCGGCCCCCTGCTGAAAAAGTTTGCTGACCGCTGTCATAGATGGTATAAACTGCCCATTCCCATCCCTGAAACAATCCCAAAGACAGGAGAACTTTTGATCTTTTTCTTGCTCAAGGAAGCTCACCCCCCCCCCCCATCTTGCTACCCACCTTAAAATACCTCTGCCTTCTATGGAATGTGACCCTTTAAGACCCAAAGGAGAGCTGCAGTCTTTTCTTACCTCCTCCCCTCTTCCAACCTGCCCTGCCCAACTTTTCCCCAAACCTGCACAACACCCCCCCCCCAAAAAAACCAGTGTCCATAACAGGACTCAGAAATGGTTCCCTCCTAGATCTGTTAGCACAGTGAACACAGAGGGAAAAGTCTCCACCTGCTCCATTGGGGTGAATGGCAACCACTACTATCACCCATGTAAGTAGACCTGGTGCCTTCCATGACATGGACCAGGCATAGGCAAACTTGGCCCTCCAGATGTTTGGGACTACAATTCCCATCATCCCTGACCACTGGTCCTGTCAGCTAGGGATCATGGGAGTTGTAGTCCCCAACATCTGGAGGGCCAAAGTTTGTCTATGCCTGACACGGACAAAGTGAGGAGGCTAAGAATCAATTTGATTCCTTCCCCCTCTTTCTCCTTCTGTGATGGAACTCCAATTTGGGGACTTCCCTGGCTTTTTTCTGGCCCACGTAGGACCAGTCTGGATAGTTAGCCTTCGTGAAGATTTGATGTTTTCATCCCCCAAAAAGTTTTTGATTTCCACTGAAATGAGGCTGCATTTTAATGTTTTGATGTTGTCTTTTAATCTTGTTTTTTAAGCTGTATTTCAATCAATTGCTTTTATATTTGGTGTTAGCCGCCCTGAGCCCTGTCTTGGCTGGGGAGGGAGGGCTATAAATAAAAATTATTATTATTATTATTATTATTATTATTATTATTATTATTAAGTGTCCTGCAGATGCCCCAACGGACAGGAGCAGGACAAGAAGGGAGGGGATCACAAGATCCCCAGCAGGGATCTGCCACTGAATGTTACTCAGGAGCAAGGCCAGCAGGGGCCATTATTCTTCTTATTATCCCCACATACATTTGGGGCCCCTGGTCCAGACTCTGCTCTGCTCCTCTCCTCCTAATGGCTGCTGAGGATCAGGCCTGCTCTGGTTTGGCTTCTTGGTCACACCGCAGCGTGACAAGTGGATGGGCTGCCAGTTTATTCTGAGGACTCTGATTCAAACAGACACATTGTTATGGGTGCCATTCATGACAAAGCTGGCTATTTTCATCTCCATGGCCATTACGTTATATGATTATTTATTAAGTTTCTAAGCCACTCTTCATCGGAGGAGCACAGGGTGGTTTACCATATAAAAACACAAAAATAAGTACCGTGATATACAAACAAAAACAAGAACCCCACATTAATGATATAAAGGTTAATTTTGAAAGCCACGCGGTGGGAGGGAAGGAAGTTGACAGCCTCTACAGAGCCTAGGGCATAAAGTGGGATGTTATGATTTGAATGTATATTATAAAATGGAAAATAAATAAGAACCCCACATTACTGTATTAAAGTAAATATCAACAATCATTATATTAATTATACTGTATTATATCACACTATGTATTAATTATAAAATATTGACTATATTACATTGACTATATGATATTACTTATGTATTGAATTGTATATTATATTAATAACCCTTATCAATTATACTATATTATGCCACACTATGTATTACAGTGGTACCTTGGGTTAAGTACTTAATTTGTTCCGGAGGTCCGTTCTTAACCTGAAACTGCTCTTAACCTGAAGCACCACTTTAGCTAATGGGGCCTCCTGCTGCCGCCACCGCGTGATTTCTGTTCTCATCCTGAAGCAAAGTTCTTAACCCGAGGTAATATTTCTGGGCTAGTGGAGTCTGTAACCTGAAGCGTATGTAATCTGAAGCGTCTGTAACCCGAGGTACCACTGTAATCATAATATATTGACTATATTACATTGGCTATATATTATTACTTACATATTGAATTGTATTAATTGCTTCTTATATTAACATTAACCCTTATTAATTATACTATATTATGCCACACTATAATATATTGGCTATATTACAATGACTATATCATATTACTTATGAATTGAATTGCATTAATTGCCTATTATATTAATAGTAACCCTTATTAATTATCCTATATTATGCCACACTCTCTATTAATTATAATATATTGACTACATGATTATTGACTATATTACAATGACTATATCACATTGGCTATACCGTATTAAACTGCATTAATTGCCTATTATATTAACATTAACCCTTATTAATACTATATTATGCCACACTATATACCGGTATTAATTAAACTATATTGACTATGCCGTATTCAACTGCGTGAATTGCCTGTTCTACTAATTGTCCCACCTCCTGCCCCGCTCTACCCCCCCCGTTAACCCCTTCGGGCCCGGGCCCCCGCTCCCTCGCTCGCTCACTCACCCCGCGGGCGTCGAGGCTCCACCGGCCGGGCTCGGAGGCGGCCCCGGCGGCGGGGCGAGGGGCCAGGGCGGCCCCGCAGGCCAGCAGCAGCGCCAGGCGGAGCAGCGGGAGCCGCGGCCCCCAGCAGCGCGCCAGGCGCCCACCCGACGCCATCCTCTTCCGGAGCCCGGCGTCACGTGGGGAGGCGGGGGGCGGGGCCGGGAGGGAGGGAGGGGCCGGGGGAAGGGGCGGGGCGGAGGAGGAGGAAGAGGAGGAGGAGGAGGCAAGGGAGCGGGGCGAAAGAGGCAGCCCCGGGAAGGAACGAAGGAGGCGGCGCCAGGGAGGGAGGGAGGGAGGGAGAGAGATGGACGGAGGGAAAGATAGAGGGATGGAAAAATAGATAGATAGAGAGAGAGAGAGAGAGAGAGACTGGAAAGAGAAGCTGCTGAATTGCAACTCATTACCAAACTTAAAACCATGGAGAGACCTGGTCTGAACAAAGACATTGGATTCTTATCTCATTATACATGACTAAGCCATTCTTCACCTTCTCACCCCTTGCCTTTTCCTGTAAGACCTATTGCAGTCGTTAAGAGTCGTCAACAGGCTCATCTCAGCTATCTGCCAATCACCCATTCCCACCACCCTTCTGAGTAACACCCCTCCCCACCTTCTCACTATATAGAAGGATCTGGCAACTTCTGTTTCAGTGTATCTGAAGAAGTGTGCATGCACACGAAAGCTCATACCAAGAACTAACTTAGTTGGTCTTTAAGGTGCTACAGGAAGGAATTTTTTTATTTTGCCTTGCAAAACATCAGCTTTAAGATGGCCCCTCTAGATTGACATGACACACAAGGAAAAATGAAGGGGAGGGAGGAGGAAAAAGCAAGCTCCAGTAGAAGTTATTATGGAACTGTGGCAGTTCTGACTATTGTGCTTCTGATTAAGAGCAGGCATAGGCAAACTCGGCCCTCCAGCTGTTTTGGGACTACAACTCCCATCACCACTAGCTAACTAGTGGTCAGGGATGATGGGAGTTGTAGTCCCAAAACATCGGGAGGGCCAAGTTTGCCTATGCCTGATTAAGAGCAATCCCTTCTTGTGTAAACTCTCCCGCACCCGGTCACCAACTGGCTTCCCGGGCCCTGAGGAAACCATGTAACATTTAAGCCACTTGAAAACAAACTGGCAACTTTGTGTAACTATGTATAAAACACCATTGAAAGTTGATTTAAAAGAAACATGACCGTTGCTATGTTATTTGGCACGGTTTTATTGTTCATATGAAGAATGAAGCACATGGAAAGGACAGGCCTACAGCATGCTTGCAGAACTTTGTCTGATCATGTAATAAAGTAGAGAGAAAAATAACATTGAAATAACTGCGATAATAGGAAATCGGTTTATTACGATTGACCCGATTCAAATCTGAAGCGGGTTTTTCCAAGCATGTGCAGAAATTCCTTATGATGCCTCATCGCCCTGTTTCAGGTAGGTAGCCATGTTGGTCTGACACAGTCGAAATAAAATAATAATAATAAAATGTCCAGTAGCACTTTAAGAGACCAACTAAGTTTGTTCTGGGTATAAGCTTTCATGTGCATGCACACATCTTCAGAACGCTTATACCCAGAACGAACTTAGTTGGTCTCTAAGGTGCTCCTGGACAATTTTTTTAATTTATTGCATTGCCCTGTATTTCGTTCATTTTTTAAAAATTTGTTTTTTAGTCATACTTTTTGCATTTCGCGTTGCCTTTGTATTTACGATTGCACCAAAAGTTCAATAAAAAATAATTGGGCCGGGGTGTGTGTGGAGGAAATAGGTTTCAGTACAGCTTCCAGGAGTTGGCAACCGCTTTGGCCTTAATCCGGAGTGACTCCGCATTGTCACTGGAAGGAAGCAGGCCTTCGCTCCCGGACCCCACCCCTCTCTTCCCGCAAGAGGGCGTCGCCTCCTTTGGGCACCCCCCCCCCCCACCCACGGGCGCATTCCTGGCGCCTGAATCAGAAGCTGCTGGGGCCGAGCAGCGGAATCCGGGGGGGGGGGGGCGTGACTCCGGATCGGACACGCTCCGCTTCCTCGCTGCAGTCCAGGAACCGGCAGAGCCAGTTCGCCAGCAGGAAGAGAAAGCTCCTCCCTAAGTAAAACCAACAGTTCGCTCTCTCTGGTCGGAGTGGGGGAAATGCCTGATGCGAATCCGTTAATTCGAAGCCGCATCGGATTGTTAGTCTCAAGCAGGAGCCGCTCCTCCCTCGCAAACTGCTCGTTGTTGTTTGAAAGGTCCTGTGTGAGTGTCTGGAGGCGGTTGGAGGTTGGATGGCGGCTAACGGATTGAGGTTGAATCCTGACAAGACAGAAGGACTGTTTTTGGGGGGACAGGAGGTGGGCGGGTGTGGAGGACTCCCTGGTCCTGAATGGGGTAACTGTGCCCCCCAGCGGACCAGGTGCGCAGCCTGGGAGTCATTCTGGACTCACAGCTGTCCATGGAGGCGCAGGTCCATTCTGTGTCCAGGGCAGCTGTTTATCAGCTCCACCTGGTACGCTGGATGAGACCCTCCCTGCCTGCGGACTGTCTCGCCAGAGTGGTGCATGCTCTGGTTATCTCCCGCTTGGACTACCGCAATGCGCTCTACGTGGGGCTACCTTTGAAGGTGACCCAGAAACTACAACTAATCCAGAATGTGGCAGCTAGACTAGTGACTGGGAGTGGCCGCCAAGACCACATAACACCGGTCCTGAAAGACCTACATTGGCTCCCAGGACGTTTCCAGACACAACTCCAAGCGTTGGTGCTGACCTTGAAAGCCCTAAATGGCCTCAGTCCAGTATCCCTGAAGGAGCATCTCCACCTCCATCGTTCAGCTTGGACACTGAGGTCCAGCTCCGAGGGCCTTCTGGCGGTTCCCTCCCTGCAAGAAGCCAAGTTACAGGGAACCAGGCAGAGGGCCTTCTCGGTGGTGGCACCCTCCCTGTGGAACACCCTCCCACCAGATGTCAAAGAGAAAAATAACTACCAAACTTTTAGAAGACTTCTAAAGGCAGCCCTGTTTAGGGAAGCTTTTAATGTTTCATAGGTTATTGCATTTTAGTTTTGTGTTGGAAGCCGCCCAGAGTGGCTGGGGAAACCCAGCCAGATGGGCGGGGTATAAATAATAAATTATTATAATTATATTATTATTATCCTGGGCTCTGCGATCATCATCTGAAGCCCTTCTCCCTGGGCCCCCTCCATAGGATGTCCGGGGGTGGCAACACAAGAACAGGGCCTTTGCAGTGGTGGCTCCTTGCTTGTAGAAAGCTCAGAGTGGCTGGGGAAACCCTGACAGATGGGCGGGGTATAAATAAATAAATAAATAAATAAATAATTACAAAATTGTTTTTAGAAATAAATGATGGAACACACAAGCCCACCAGCAGGGGGTGTGAAGGCAAGACGGTGTGTTGCTGCCCAGTTATGCCTGCCAATTCCTAGTGGTAGACTGCCTTGGAAGCTGGAGGTTCGACTGAGCTCAATAGGATGCATCTCCAGTCATTTTTGCCCGCAGCTGCGAGCCTGCGAAAGGCAGGGGATGTTGGGAAATCATGCAAGCGGTGGGGGTGAGAAAGGGGAATCTGAAATATATTCCCCCCCCCCAATTTTTTATATTGGTTTTCCAATATTTTAACAAACACAACAGCAAACAAGAAAAACACCACAAGATCAGAAAACAAAAAAACACACAAAACATCTATTTTAACTGTTATAATCCCACTTTTGTTATCATTGTAAAGTGACTTCCTCAAATCCACCTGGCTGAGTTTCCAAATAGTTCATCGTAGCAGTTTTCCAACACTATTTTCATATAAGATTTACTTATTCAATTAACATCTTTATTTCTTTTCATTTTGACTTCAATCCATAATATTAAACAATTTCACAGAGTTACATCCTAGGCCAATCTGTTATTCACAAATATTTCTATTTAAGTTGAAATATTTTTCCATATATATATATATATATATATATATATACTCAAAAAGGACCTCTAGCTAGCCTTTTGAAACAGTCATTTAAAGGGGAAACTAAGAGATAATAGAGATTTTGAGAAAGATTGGGAACTGTTTATGTTGTATTTAAAGAACTATTGTAAAGAAGTGGACTCACTAGCAGGGTTTGCCTAAACACAATGAAGAAAACAAACAAAAAAGATGTAATATGGGAAAGATGATAAAAAAAAAAATATGAAACGACTGTAACAATATTTAATTGAAAGATTATAAAATGTAACTAAAAGACAACAGGCAGGAGAACGAAATACTTAATGAACCTGAAGTTGAGGTTGGGGGAAGAAAGGTAGGGATTTATATACGATTTTGTTGAAAACATGAATTGTGATGAATATAACATTTGTAAAATTCAGTAAAACTATTAAAAAAGGAAAAGAAACAGTCATTTAACGCCGATCTCAGCCTCGTTCTCTCTCTTTTCCTTTTCTGGCACGGCAGGCGGAAATTCAACCGGTGAAGCTTCCCCCCAGCACAGGATTCAGACCAGGGGACGGGCGCTAGGACCCCGCGGCGCCCTCCGGGCGGCTCCGCTGCAGTGACTCGCTCGGGCGTGGTAGATCCCGCCGCGGACCCGACGGAGAGCCGCCCGCAGCAGAAGCGACCCCGCAGCAGCCTCGGCCACAAGGTAAGAGTCTGGGGGCAGATCCGGACCTGCAGGCTGGTTCTGGGCACCAACTGGGTTATTTCCCCCCTTCCAGGCAGTAGATCCCTTGGGGAGATCACGGGTGGATCCCGGTCGTCCCCCTAATAACTACGGGGAGGATCTACTTCCTCCACTGGGCCTCCTCTGGCTCCCTTGCCCTAAATCTTGTCCACTGTCCATTTCCCCTCCCTCTAAATCCCCTGGAGCCCATTTGGACACGATCCGGCGCCCACTAGATCCCTCCCTGCTCTCTCTCTCAGCATTAGTTTCCGTTTTGTAATCTACTCCCCCCCCCTGCAAACTCGCCCTTCCTTTTCACACACATCTCCTCTCCTTCGAAGGAGATCTCTCACCCACCCTAAATCATCCGGGCTGTCGTCATTGTCAACCCTACTCAGAGTAGACCCATTGGGATTAATGCACACGGCTCACCTCGGCCCGTTGACTTTAATGGGTGTTTTTCTGAGTAGACTTTAGTTGGATACAATTGCCCTCTTTTTTCTTGGATGCCCCTATATCTAGTGGTTTTCCTCTGGGAATGCTTTTCCTTTCCCGCCCAACTTTTTCCGTAATGGGTCCTGTATCCGTTCCTGGGATCTGTCGCCCTTGGACCCAATCCGAGGCCGCTCCACAAACGATGGCTCCCAACCGCCCTTCAAAAGTTCCAGGAACTTTATGGGGTCTACAATGAGACGCGTATGATGTTGGGAGCAAGATAATCTAGTAAGGGATCCATTCTAAGGTTACCAGATTTTTTCAGTGAATCCAGGGACACTTTTCAACTTCAATCGATTTTGTATGGGGACTGATTTGTAAATCCCTGGGAAACGGGGACGTATGGTAACCTTAATCCAGTCACTTTACAGGATTTAATACTTTGCAGAAGTTTTGTCTAGGGATTCCTCTCTCTCTGTGTGTTTTCCCAGATCCAAGCTGCCCCAATTTAGCCCCGATCCCTGCATCACAGGGTTGGTCTAGATGACCCCTGGGATCCCGTCCAAATCTACAATTCTACAATTCTCACAGCTCCTTTGGCGATAGGGCTGTACACACACACTCTCTCTCTCTCCTAGGCAACACTATTGCAAACTCCTCCACAAACCATTGCAAAATATTAGATCCAGCGAAGTCAACAGATCCCTCTTTCCTGTTCCGAGCTGCTCTCCGAATTGGGGAGGGTTCCTCTTGTGTTGGAACATTTTCCTCTGCTGCAATGGTCTGGATCCCGGCCCAGATCTCAAGGTTTCAGTGCAGCTATCTCCCACTTTTGTTATATTTCACGACGCCAAACCACCCTTTTATTCCGAAGCATTCTTACATTTCCAGGAAACCTTTTTCTTTGTGGGGGTGGGAAGTCTATTGCGCACAGTGGCGCTTACTCCCAGGTAAACGTGCCTGGACCCCAACAAAGGGCAGATCCGTACATTTGAAGCATATTCAATGCACATTCAAAGAGCAGGTCTTCACCCCAAGAATGCTGGGAACTGTAGTTTGGTTCAGGGCGCTGCAAATAGTAGCTTTGTGAAGGGAAGCTATAGTTCCCAGGATTCTTGGGGGGGGGATCATGTGCTTTAAATGCGCATTTGCTATTCTTTGAATGTGTGGATCTGCCCGCAGTTTAAACAGAATACCCTTTTTTGTAACCGCAGGGAACCCTGGGAGTTGTAGGCAAGGCCGTGAATCGGGAGGCTCTGGCAGGCAGATCCGTAAGCGTCCGCAGAACTACGCACCCCAGAGTTCCTTCCGAGGAGGAGCCTGTGACAGTTAATCCGGTTTCACTCCACCCGACAGACACGCCAGCCTGTTAGGCCTGCATAGTTCCTCCAAAAACACACACACGCAAAAACCCCACAAGACAGGAATGTTGGAACGGACATTTCTAGCTTCCGTCTTAAACTGGTGCTCCAAAAACATTTCTTAAATGCCTCCCTTTCTCCAAACGCCAGCGATGTTTCTTAGAGCGTCCTGCTCTTAAGTGATTTCCTTTTGTGTGTGTGTGTGGGGGGGGGTTAACAATCTAGTGGAAAATGAGATTAAAAAGAAGAAACATGGGGTATCTGGGTCGTATTTGCAGCTTTGGAAAGAAAAATAAAGATTTCACTAGCTGGGAAGAAGGAAGTAACCGGGGAAGTCGGAGCAGTTTTATCCAAATATAATGCGCGCGCGCGCATGCGCGCGCACACACACACACACACCTGGCCAAACATGGTGTCTTCTGTATGTTTTAGACTACAATTCCCATCAGTGCTAGGTTTGGGGAGGCTGGAGGTCAGGATTCCCAGGCTATAATAATAATAATAAGAAGAAGAAGAAGAAGAAGAAGAATTTTAAAAATAATTTTTATTTATACCCCGCCCTCCCCAGCCAAGGCCGGGCTCAGAGCAGCTAACAAGCAATAAAAACAAGTTGAATTAATACAACTTAAAAACAAGATTAAAATACAACATTAAAAAATTAAAATGCAGCCTCATCGCAGGAGGAGAAGGAAAGGAAAAAAGAAAGAGGGGGAGGGAATCAAATTGGCTCCAAGCCAAAGGCCAGGCGGAACAACTCTGTCTTACAGGCCCTGCGGTCTAGTATTGTTTAGATCTATAGTATAGATCTATAGTATTGTTTAGATCTACTATAGATCTAGTATTGTGGGAGGGTGTGGGGACAAGGAGTGCTTAGAGCAGGAAAAGCCGATTGCATTCTCTCCCCGCTGCCCCCTCCGATTGCCCAAAGTCCCTCTCCATGTCGACACTCTGCTGCTCGTCACCAACATTTAAACCCAGAATTAGCGCTGTTCGGGTGTGACGAGATTTGCAAATATCCCTTCCCCGGAAAGGTTGAACATGCAAAAACTAAACAAAACAAAAACCAACAAAGAGTTTCATGGCATCTGTAAGACCAGCATATTTCATAGAATTATAGAGATGGGAGGGGGCCCCTGAGGGTCATCTAGTCCAACCCCCGGCAAATATGGCAGAAACGTTTCTGGACCCCAGTCCATTTCTACCTGAATGCAGGGTTATCCTGAGTTGCAGGTTCACACATGCGCACATGACATCACGCACAAACACAGACGCACAAACAGACGCACATGGTTAGGGGGTGGGAATGGTTAAGATTGAGGACCAGTGCTGGATTTTTGCATAAGCTAAACAAGCTATAAGGGATGCGGGTGGCGCTGTGGGTTAAACCACAGAGCCTAGGGCTTGCCGATCAGAAGGTTGGCGGTTCGAATCCCTGCAATGGGGTGAGCTCCCGTTGCTCAGTCCCTGCTCCTGCCAACCTAGCAGTTCGAAAGCACACTTGTTCAAGTAGATAAATAGGTACCGCTCTGGTGGGAAGGTAAATGGCATTTCCGTGCGCTGCTCTGGTTCGCCAGAAGCGGCTTAGTCCTGCTGGCCACATGACCTGGAAGCTGTACGCCAGCTCCCTCGGCCAATAATGCGAGATGAGCGTCGCAACCCCAGAGTCGGCCACGACTGGACTTAATGGTCAGGGGTCCCTTTACCTTTAAACAAGCTATAGCTCAGGGCCCCACTCTCTTGGGCCCCCCATAAAATTTAAAGGAAAAAAGAACCTGGATGTACATTTCCAAAATATAAGAACAAAAAAACAAAACCTAAATACAGCAACCGTGTTTTGTGTTGTGTCTGCTCCTGTGATGTAAGTCATGGGCCCTGCCTGCTCCCTAAAATATCCCTGCTTTGCTCCTTTCTATATATAGGGTGCCGACATTCTGCATGGACTGGTTGCAGGGCGACATGTGCAAATGGCTTGAGATACCTATTAGGTCCCTCAATTATCTAGCATATATTCAACACAAAAAACAGCGGCAATTTGTTGTTGACAAAGGACAGCTGGACATAGAAAGGGCCCCATTCCCTCCAGGAGCTGAGGGCCGCATCAAATCTCAATCTGGCCCTGTTGAGGACAGTAGGAAATTAAATGCAGGAAAAGTACAAGGAGTGGTGATTACCTTTTTGAACAGTGACCATTAAGTTAAGCCTGTTTTTTCCAAGCGTGGCTAAAGACCTTTCCCTGAGCTTTTCTAAATCCCCTGATCTCTTTCGTTCCTCCTGTTCCTCCAGGAGGGTGTGTGTCACATTAAAATAGTCTAAAATAAAATAGTCTAAAATAGATACAGAGTTTTTGGAGAGAGGGGTTCATTGTTGCAACCCAGCAGCTTCCTTGTTTGCATGCCATGCCTTTGACCCCCACCTCCCACCCCCCTGCAAGGGGTGGGGTCCCACTTCATGTAACCTCCCCCCCCCCGGAAACTAGCTCAGGTACGCTAGCTTCTACGAGGCTGGTATCTAGCATTTGGGTACAGGCAGAATTCTTACTATTAACCTCTTAGAGTATTCTTTGGGAAAGAAAACAGGATGGAGACATTTTAAATAACATGCACCCTTCTTCTTCTTCTTCTTCTTCTTCTTCTTCTTCTTCTTCTTCTTCTTCTTCTGCGATCCCTCGTAGCTGAGGAAGATTGTCTTCCATAAACACAGTTTTAACAGTGAGTCTGTAAGCGACCATGGATGCCAATTCTGGATCCACACGTCCTTCCACAGTGGGGACATTGGTTTCCAGGCGGGAGTTGATCACGGTGTGGATTTGCCAAGCGTGCCTTCCTCTTAGCATGTTTCTCCCTTGTGTCCTGAGTTCGAGTGTCTTCAAAGCCCATGACACCTTTGGTAAAGGCTGTTCTCCAACTGGAGCGCTCGCAGGCCAGTGTTTCCCAATTGTTGGTGTTTATACTTCATTTTTAAAGATTTGCCTTGAGAGAGTCTTTAAACCTCTTTTGCTGACCACCAGCATCACGCTTTCCATTTTTAAGTTCGGAATAGAGTAGCTGCTTTGGAAGACGATCATCAGGCATCCGCACAACATGACCAGTCCAACAAAATTAATGTTGAAGAATCATTGCTTCAACACTGGTGATCTTTGCTTCTTCCAGTACACTGGTATTAGTTTGCCTGTCTTCCCAAGTGATGTGCATTAAATATTAAGGGTCATAGCTTAGTTTTAAAAAGAAGTACCGTGGTACCTCTGGATGCGAATGGGATCCATTCTGCAGCCCCGTTCACATCCTGAAGCAAACGCAACCCACGTCTGCGCATCCGCGGGGTGTGATTTGCCACTTCTGCGCATGTGCGTGACGTCATTTTGAGCGTCTGCGCATGCATGAGTGACGAAACCCGGAAGTAATGCACTCCATTACTTCCGGGTCGCCGCAGAGCACAACCCAAAAATGCTCAACCCAAAGCTACTTCAACCCGAGGTATGACTGTAAAGGCAGAGGGGGTTCTCCCCCTTTTTTTGGAGTGGGTGGGTGTTACACCCTGTAAATTGATAAATAAAGGCAGGACACCCTGCTGTATAATCTATTCCAGACATCCAGAAATCTATTCCAGTTTTGTGTTGTACTTTACAGTGTAATCCTATAAATGTGAGTCTGAAAGAAAGAAAGAAAGAAAGAAAGAGCTCCATTGACTTCAATGGGACCTTCTCCCAGTCTGTAGGCACAGGATTATATTGTCAGTCGTTGGAGGTTTCTTCCCATTTCCTTGAAGCTTACTCAGAGATGTGTGAATTTATCTTTTAATTTGTTCAGATTTTTTAAACCCCTCCGTCAACCAAAAGGGTTCTCAGAGCAGCTTGTACAGAGTAAAGCAACAGAATTTCTCCCTGCAGGATTACTATATAACAGACACAGTGCAAAAGAAAATGAGGATGGGGAGGAGGAAACAAATTTGGGCACAAAGTGTTAAATAGTAGCTCTTATTCAAATGGGAACGGAAACAGTTCAGGGCCAGGAGTTGGGAACAGAAACAGATTCACGTTACACAATAGGACTTAGGTTGGCTGGGTGTGTTACGTTGGTAAAAAAACCACTGTGTAATTCTCCCCCCTTAACAAAAGAAAAGAAAGATCTGTTGCTTAATTCTCTAATTTTAAGGTTCTTAGCATTAAGAAAATGTGACGAGGTGTTACCTGAAATGTGTTTTACGCGTAACAAAACTTGCGACCGACGTAACACCACAATGTGCATCTTGTGCAGCAGAAGTTGCATGTGTGTGTGTTTTTAAAAGTATTTTTATTAGGAATTTCAACAAAACATTTTATCGAAAAACATATCATCCTTAATTCCCCCCTATTTCCCCCCTCCCCATAAAATAACCCCCCCCCTCTCCCCAGACTTCCCTCAGCTACTCTCTCTGGTTTATCAACAAGTGTTATTCTCTACATGTTACAAAATTGTATGGATCCTTAATTTGTCTGACTGACTGTTATCAGTAAAAAGTTTGTGAGTGTTTATTCAAAACCTGCCAAGGAGTCCAGTTCGTTTTGTTGTTTCTTTAGGTAAATTGTAAAAGGTTCCCACTCATCTTTAAAGCCACAGTTATCCTTTTTTCCGTAGTTTGTGTGTAAATTTTGCCAGTTCTGCGTAGTCCATCAATTTTTCTTGCCATAATTCTTTACTCGGGATTTCCTCGTTCTTCCATCCTTGTGCTATTAGAACTCTCTCCTCCGTTGTTGCATACATGAAGATGTTTTTCAGCTTTTTTGGCAGATCTTTCCCTACAATCCCTAACAAAAATGCTTCAGGTTTTTAAGCAAATGTTAGATGGAACATTTTCTTCAATTCATTGTATATCATTTCCCAAAACTTTAATTTCATTACAATCCCACCACATATGGTAAAAAGTCCCTTCCTTTTCCTTACACTTCGAGCACACATTTGAGTTGGTTTTATACATTTTTCCTAACTGCACCGGTGTCATATACCATCTATACATCTTCTTCATATAATTTTCTTTCAACAAGGAACAATCTGTAAATTTTAAGTCAGTTTTCCACAACCTTCCCCAGTCTTCCAACATAATATTATGACCTATATCTTGTGCCCATTTAATCATCACTGATTTCACCTCTTCATCTTTTGTCTCCCATTCTGGCAGGATGTTATATACGTACCGTATTTTTCGTCCTATAGGGCGCACCGGCCCATAGGACGCACCTCGTTTTTTGGGGGGGGGAAATGAATAAAAAAAAATTATCCCCCCCCCCGCTGCCGCCCCAAGCCTTGCGCTCACCTGCCTGAAGCACGGGGCACCCTCTGGAGGGCTCCCTGTGCTTCAGGCGACAGGCTGCCGCCCCAAGCCTCGCGCACCCGGTGGGACCTCCTGCCGGGCGCGCAAGGCTTGCATACACTCGCCCGAAGCACGGGGAGCCCTCTGGAGGGCTCCCCGTGCTTCGGGCGACAGGCTGCCGCCCCAAGCCTCGCATGCTTGGTGGGACCTCCTGCCGGGCGCGCAAGGCTTGCGGACACTCGCGGGGGCTGCAGGCTCCTGCCCTCAAGCCTTGTGAGCCCGTGGGAACTCCCACCGGGCTTACAAGGCTTGCAGATAGCTTCCTGAAGCCTGGAGAGTGAGAGGGGTCGGTGCGCACCGAGCCCTCTCGCTCTCCAGGCTTCAGCGAAAGCCGGCATTCGCCCCATAGGACGCACACACATTTCCCCTTCATTTTTGGAGGGGAAAAAGTGCGTCCTATGGGGCGAAAAATACGGTACACCTTTCAATAATAAACCCTTCAATAATAATAAGCAGAAGTTTTGTGTTTGTGTGTGTTTTAAACAAACTTTCTTTTCTCTCCAAACAGAGAAAACACTTCTGAAAATGTTCCTTGTCAAAAACTTCCTTGGCGGAGGAGGAGGTGGCGGCGGCGGAGGAGGGGGCAACATCAAGATCGGGGGAGCGAACATCAACATTGGCAATGTCATTGGGGGGTTTTTAGGTGGTGGAGGGGGGAGTGGAGGCGGTGGAGGAGGCGGAGGAGGCGGAGGCGGAGCCATGGGGATCCTGGGAGGAGTCATCAGCGCCATCAGGTGAGTTAAAAAAAGAGAGTTTATTTACAACATATACACAAACGTTTATAAAACAAACAACAGCAAAACCACAACCAAAAACAAATAAAAAAAGTATACAGTGGACACTCGGGTTGCGAACGTGATCCGTGCGGGATGCACGTTCGCAACTCGCAGCATTCGCAACCCGTGTCTGCGCACGCGCGGGTTGCAATTCGGCACTTCTGCGCATGCACAAAGCGCGATTTAGCGCTTCTGCACATGTGCGATTGTCGAAACCCGGAAGTAACCCATTCCGGTACTTCTGGGTTTCGGTGGTCCATATAAAAAAAAAAAAAACGCAACTTGAAGTGGCTGTAACCCGAGGTATGACTGTACAAATAATCCATAACAATGTACCTAAATTTATACAAAACAAATAGTGAACAATACACACACACACACACACACACACACCATATTCACGTTCTCCTTTTCTTCCTGTTGACTTCCTTCTCTACATAGTTCTCTTTTCATTTTTAGTAAACTGTCTCCATAATAGTTTGTTATTCCCCCCCTTTTAATACAATTTTTAACTTAAGTACCATAAATTATCCTGCAGACGTGAATCAAAACAAGTCCAAGTATTAATTTGAGGGCACTGCTTTTTAAGGTGTTCCCCCATTCTTTTGGAAATTTTTGCTTGGACTGACCCCTAATTGCCTCTGTCAGTCTGGCCAATTCAGTGTAGTCAAATAATTTATCCTGCCATTCTTTTTTTTGGTCGTTATTTCTTTTTCCCCATTTTCCTGCAAAAAGTGAGTTTATTATAGAGTGGTACCTTGGGTTAAGTACTTAATTCATTATGGAGGTCCGTACTTAACCTGTAACTGTTCTTAACCTGAAGCACCACTTTAGCTAATGGGGCCTCCTGCTGCTGCCGCGCCGCCGGAGCACGATTTCTGTTCTCATCTTGAAGCAAAGTCCTTAACCTGAAGCACTATTTCTGGCTTAGCGGAGTCTGTAACCTGAAGCCTATGTAACCTGAAGCGTATGTAACCTGAGGTACCACTGTATTGCTTATGTCACTGGCTTGTAAATAGCCACTTGCCTGCTTACCAGGTAACCAGAAAGGGAAGACAGTGGTAGTTTTTATTCCGAGCGTTTAACGCACCACAAATTATTGCAGAGGCATGCAGGTATAAATTATTATGGCCTTATATCTTGTCTGCAACCCCATGCATTTAAATCCCTGCAGGGTAGCATGAAAATGGCCCAGCAATCCGGGATCCATCCAGCCACAGTGCTCACTGGATCCCACCAATCAAAATATGTCAGTTCCCTCCTAATGTGATTGGAGATTTCACTATTTAGGCTACTAAGGCAGCAGATGGATTCTTCTGAGTCAAAGGTCTGACCCTGAGCCCGCTTTTAGTGCCAAGACCCAGCCTGAAAAATGGGGAGGGATATGCAACCAGAGGTACCACTGTATTTCTATGTGAAATTAATGTTTAAAAATTGGGGTCGTCTTATACACCGGGAGTGCAGAGGGGGGGTGAGTGACTGGTTGCTGCCGCGAGCCTGAGATTGTCCTCGGTGTTCGTGTGGGTGATTGGCAGCAGCTGGTGGCGAGCGATAAGACGTTTGGTGGCTTTTGCTCAACAACTCTGGGCAATTCTCCCCCCCCCCAAAAAAAACCAACTCCGGACAATTCCCCCCCCCCCCCATTTTCTTAATTTTTAGTTCCCCAAAATAGAGGGCATCTTATACACGGAAAAATACAGTATTTTGCCTTTGAGGACCTTTCCTTCCACTGTTTGCAGAGATGGGCTGGTAGCTGAACGGCTAGTTCGTGTTTACCGTCGGACTGGTTTGCTAGCATGCAGGGAAACCTGGGTCAACAAGCCAAACAGCCACCAGCAGCTGGGATGAAACCCAAGTCTTCTCTATCAGAAGAAGAGTTAGGCTTCTGTCCCAAACACGCTTACCTAGGGAGTGAGCCCCACTTAACTTTGGGACACTCCTTTCAGGGTAAACATACTGAGGATTGCAGTTATTATTGTACCACGTACAGCTTTGCTGCTGAAGTTTGGACTCTCGGGAGTGAAGTCCAGGGTTCTTGAGTGGAGGAATAATAATAATAATAATAATAATAATAATAATAATAATAATAATTATTATTATTATTAATTTATACCCCGCCCTTCTGGCTGGGCTTCCCCAGCCACTTTGGGCGGCTTCCAACCAAATATTAAAATACAGTAATACACCAAACATTAAAAGCTTCCCTAAACAGGGCTGCCTTCAGATGTCTTCTGAATGTCAGGTAGTTGTTTATCTCTTTGCCATCCAGTGGGAGGGCGTTCCACAGGGCGGGTGCCACCACCGAGAAGGCCCTCTGCTTTGCTTCTCGCAATGAGGGAACCGCCAGAAGGTCCTCAGAGCTGGTCCTCAGTGTCCGGGCAGAACGATGGGGGTGGAGACGCTCCTTCAGATATATATAAAGAACCATGCTCCCACTTTAGAAAGTCGTGGCTTCCCTCTGCCCCCAAAATGATGGGAATTACAGTTCATTAAGGGCACTGAGAGTCGTAAGGAGACCCTTGTTCGGCTCGCAAAGCTACAATTCCCAGAGTTCCCTGGGAAGAAGAAACAGAAATCATCCGGGCATGTTTTGGGACTGGCAAGGGGCCAAATTGCAGAGAAATCATCCGGGCATGTTTTGGGACTGGCAAGGGGCCAACTTGCACTGCGCTCCAAAGGCTTCAGGGATCTTTCAGGCTGGCGCCAGCCCCAAAGAGCAGGTCGAAAGGAACCTGCAGCCTCCGGAACCCAGCGGGAACTCCTGCCACGCTCCGGAGGCTTCGGGTTGCCTTCACTGAAGCCTGGAGAGCGAGAGGGGCAGTGCGCAGTGACCCCTCTCGCTCTCCAGGCTTCCAAGGTAGCCGCCTGAAGACTCCAGAGTGCAGTGGCAACTCCCACTGCACTCTGGAGGCTTTGGGTGAACACACCTTGAATGCACAGAATGCACCTTGTTTTAGAGGGGGAGAACAGGAAAAAAAAATCTCCCCCTCTCTGCTCAGCAAAGTAGCAGGAGAAAACAAGGTGCGTCCTATGGTCAGGTGCGTCCTATAGAGCGAAAAATACGGCACTTTATGAAATAAAGACACACACAGAGTATCATAGAACTGTAGAGTTGAATGGGACCTTGGGGGTCACCTAGTCCAACCCCCGAGATCGTACGCGACAAATGGCCACCCAACCTCCATGGAAGATGGAGCAAGCTTGTTTTCTCCTGCTCTGGACGGTAGGACTCAAACGCATGGCTTCGAGTTACAAGAAAGAAGATTCTGCCTCAACATCAGGGAGAGCTTTCTGACAAAAAGAGTCGTTTGACAGGGAAACAGTCTCCCTTGGGAGGTGGTGGACTCCTCTTCCTTGGAGGTTTTTAAGCAGAGGTTGGGTGGGGGGTTGGACTAGATGGCCCTTGGGGATCCCTTCCAGCTCTACGGATCTTTGATTCTATGAACTCCTCTATGAATTCTCGAAGAGCAGGATATAGCTTTTGGGTGAGGCCCAGGGAAACCTCAGTTGGGGCTGATGGGAATTGTAGTCCAGCTCGTATTGAACCACCCATTCCGGTGGCGATGCTTTGAAAGACCCACCGCTGATCACGTTTATCTTTTCTGTCCTCCATGCCTGCCGTCCATCAGTGAAGCAGCTGCTCAGTACAACCCAGAACCACCGGTAAGTCCTTCATTTCCATTTTTTTCTTTCCCCCCTTTTTTCTTTTTTAAATATATCTTTATTAATTTAAAATAAATACATTGATGAAAAACAGATGTACATACAAGTAAACAAACATGCAACCAAACAAACAAATAACAGAAAAACCAAACCAACCACCACACTATAAGAAGATTAATATAATTATCATCATAGATACTCCTGGTACTGAACATAATTATAACATTTATAGAAAAGAAATTTAAAACTGACTTCCAATCAATCTCACTGTATTTTGTCTACCCATTACTTTATACCGCACAGTTACATATTCCTTATATAATTTCTTTTTACCTCCCTACGAACTTATATTTATACAATACAGGGATCAGTCTAATTCTGCCAAGATGTTTCCTTTTATTCCATAGTTTTCTAAATATTCTTTAAAGATTCTTCAATCCTTGTAGACTTTTTGTTTTGGTTGGACTCTTACTCTTCCTGTCGCTTCCATTTTTCTTGCTGCGCAGCATTCATTGCCGCTTGCGCTGGAGACAGGATACTGGGCTGCCGATTCAGGAAGCTGCCAGAAGTTTGATTTTGGCCACTGCCTGGGATTTTATGGAATAGAATTGGGCAGGCTGGGTCCGTCCCCCCGGCCTACACTGCTCTCAAACTTTCCAGGCACTGGTTTTCTCAAGTCCTCCAGGAACTGAACCCTGGACGTCCTGCACAGGTTCCCTCCCTCCAAGCTACGGCCCTCGTCCAATTCCGTGTTTCTCTGTTTCTCTTTTTTCAGCCTCCTCGCAGCCACTTTTCCAACATCGAAGCCAACGAGAGCGAAGAACAGCGGCAATTCCGGAAGCTCTTTGTGCAGCTGGCGGGAGACGTGAGTGTTTTTGTCTCTCTATCCACCCCCCCCCCGGTGGCCTTTCCGTAAACACTGAGGACTAGCCTGATGTGTCAGATGGCAATGGTGGTTGCTCGTGAGTAACCAGTCAGGACTCCGACCTGTCCTTTACAGGTTTTATTTTGTTGGGTTTTTTTCAATTTTTAAAATTGATTTTCACATTTACCACAAGGAAAAAGGAAAAACATTACAAAACAAAGAAAAAAAAGACACAAAAAGGAATTATTACTTCAAATCCCTAATTTCATTACACTGAAAACTGACTTCCTCAAATCCCCTCTAACTGAATTTCATTATATCACCTTTTTAACACTTCTCCAAATTCATATTTCTAATGATATTAACTCCTTTCATTTACTAACCTCTTCTCCTTTATTGATATTCTAATCCTTAATATTTACTAGCACATATTCTCATTCTACCCCTAAGCCTATTAATTTCTTCCAAGAATTTTCTATTTATCTTATATTACAGTATTTAGCTAAATATTCTTTAAATTTCTTCCAATCTTCTTGATACTCCTTTCTGGTCGCGGATTCTTCCAGTCGGGTCGGCCAGCTCTAAAAAGTCCAACATCTTCACCTGCCATTTTTCTATTGTTGGTATCTCTTGCTATTTCCGCTGCAGTTTTCTCTGTGAACTCGGTGGGCCTTACGTCTGAGTAAAACACATAAGGGAAATGCAAAACAACTTTCTTTAGGCTCTGAACTTTCCCTTTTGCGCTGCAGCCGACACCATTCCCTTTCTTTTGTCCTAGGACATGGAAGTCAGCGCCACAGAACTCATGAACATCCTCAACAAAGTGGTCACCCGGCGTAAGTGGAAGATTAGTTTCCTTTGGGGCCTATAGGGGTGGTATTGGGAGCCGGCGGGATGCCAACACTGATGGGAGTGTCTCATATTTATTATTGCAGTACCTATTAACCCTTATCACCCCAACCATTGGTCTTGCTGGCTGGAGCTAGTGGAAGATGAGGTCCCCACAGCCAAGTCCCATCTGATTCTGATTCTGCCATTGGTCTCAACCCCCTTTTGCCTCTTCCTTTCCAGATCCGGACTTGAAGACGGACGGCTTTGGGATTGACACCTGTCGCAGCATGGTGGCCGTCATGGACGTATCCTCTTGCCAGCTGGGGATCTGGGTTTTGCTCCCTCTGCATTCACACACACACATACACCGTATTTTTCGCTCCGTAAGACTCACTTTTTTCTTCCTAAAAAGTAAGGGGAAATGTCTGTGCGTCTTATGGAGCGAATGCCTGGTCCCTGGAGCTGAATTGCCCAGGGGAGAAAAGCAGATTGTGGTTTTGAAAGAAGGAAGTGGGTGTTGAAACAAAGCCGCTGACCTAGTTTTTAGAGGCGGAAAACAAGGAAAAAATATTCTGAACGAAACAGCGGGTGTGTGATTTTTGTGGTGCTTGTGGCTTTTTGCTCCTTGACTGTGCCCTGTGCAGAGCGACACAACCGGAAAACTGGGCTTTGAGGAATTCAAGTACCTCTGGAACAACATCAAGAAGTGGCAGGTAAAATGGAATTTTCTTTATTTTTTTGCATCTAGCACACTCCTTTTTTGGATGGGGCTGTGGCAGGGTGGATTTGATTTAAATCACAATTTAAATCACTAGTCAGTAAGACTTGATTGAAATCATTTGTTTTACAGAAAGGTTCAGCCTTGCTGGCATCCCCTTAATATGTGCAACCAGAGGAAGGTTTCATTTTTGGAATCATAAATTTTCAGAGTAGTTTTTACAGTTATGTCAAAAATGACTGATTTGGTTATACTATTGGAAATACACAGGCAGGTAATTACGAAATTGTTTAAATTTGGACAACATTTCTGCTGTACTTCATTGGAAGGAGAAAAATAATCATTTCCTTCATAACAATTCAAACAATTTATTTAACTAAAACAATAACATTATAGCATATGTATCCATGTTTGTTAACCGATGTGGTTAAACGATTTTTTTTTTTAAAGCTTAGACTGAGTTTTAGCACACATGAAGAACTTAAATCAAATTCCTTTTTCCTGATGAATATAGCCTTTGGACTATAATGTAACTTAAACAGAAAACTATCTTTAGAAAGATTTTTCCTCCAAAAGCATTTTGTTTTAAAAATCCGATTTAAATTTTTAAAAATTTAAAAATATGATTTTTCTAAATTTTATTTTTAAAAAACCATGGATTTTTATCCACCCTGGGCTGTTGTGGAGTCTTGGGTTGGGGAGGACATTATTCTGTTTAGCTATCTTGTTTGCCTTACCTGTCTTTTTGCTCTCCTCCCCCCACCCCACCCCCCAATTTTGGGGTTGTCCGGACATCAGTGCATCTACAAGCAATTTGATACGGATCGATCTGGAACCATCGGCAGCAGCGAACTCCCAGGAGCCTTTGAGGCAGCAGGTAAGGGGCAAACATGATTGGGTACCTAAAAAACGCCATCCACACCATACATTTAAAGCACTATGGCATCATTTTAAACAGTCATGGCTTCCCCCAAAGAATTCTGGGAGCTGTAGTTTGTTAAAAGGGTTTGAATCCCTTGCCGGAATTAAGATTGCCGTAAGAAATATCAACAACCTCAGATATGCAGATGACACAACCTTGATGGCAGAAAGTGAGGAGGAATTAAAGAACCTTTTAATGAGGGTGAAAGAGGAGAGTGCAAAATATGGTCTGAAGCTCAACATCAAAAAAACGAAGATCATGGCCACTGGGCCCATCACCTCCTGGCAAATAGAAGGGGAAGAAATGGAGGCAGTGAGAGATTTGACTTTCTTGGGCTCCATGATCACTGCAGATGGTGACAGCAGCCACAAAATTAAAAGACGCCTGCTTCTTGGGAGAAAAGCAATGACAAACCTAGACAGCATCTTAAAAAGCAGAGACATCACCTTGCCAACAAAGGTCCGTATAGTTAAAACTATGGTTTTCCCAGTAGTGATGTATGGAAGTGAGAGCTGGACCCTAAAGAAGGCTGATCGCCGAAGAATGGATGCTTTTGAATTCTGGTGCTGGAGGAGACTCTTGAGAGTCCCATGGACTGCAAGAAGATCAAACCTCTCCATTCTGAAGGAAATCAGCCCTGAGTGCTCTGAATCGAGACCTGTTCTCTGACTTATGGAATATTCAGAAACGGCAAAACGTACCGGAATATAAGAAATCAAGATAAACTTATAAAATAATGGAAATGGTTTATTGAATATTTACAGATAAATTGCAAACAGATAAAAACATTATTACTGTAATAACCTGCAGTTTCATAAGAGTATATATTTTAAGCAGATAATTAAATGAATTTGGATATGCAGAAGGTATTAAGAAATAAATTTAAGGAACCACAGAAAGGGGGGGGGAGGAAGTAAAAAACTTTGAAATGTTAAATTGATGGTAAAACTAATGAAATGTATAAACTTGAAAAGTATAAACAACAACAACAACAACAACAACAACAACTAATAATAATAATAATAATAATAATAATAATAAAGCTGTTCTCTGACTAGCTCCTCCCTCTTTCCAATTTCCCCCCTTTCCTTGCCAGGCTTCCGGCTGAACGAGCAACTGTACAGCATGATTGTGCGCAGATACTCGGATGAGAACGGCAACATGGACTTTGACAACTTCATCAGCTGTTTGGTGCGCCTGGACGCCATGTTTCGTAAGTTGGCGTCGCCGGGGGTCCTGCCAGAGGGATCCCTTGCGGGTGACTTGTTTCCTAGCCAAAAAGAGCTTTCTCGAGCAGCTGCTGGTTTCAGCTAGGGTCCTCTGGCGACCCCACCCTGAGGCTGGCTGCCTTTGCACGGGAGTCCTTGCACCCGCTTGTGCGAATGTCAACATGGCCTGGGCCAAGGGCATCACTGATCCCCGACTTCAAGGCTATGGCTTTTAAGTGCAGAACCACATCCTTCCGTGGTGATACAGTAATATCTCGGGTTAAATGTGCTTCAGGTTGAGTGCTTTCGGGTTGCGCTCTGTGGCGACCCAGAAGTAGCGGAACGCGTTACTTCCGGGTTTCGCCGCTTGCGCATGTGCAGATGGTCAAAATGACGTCACGCGCATGCACGGAAGCGGCGAATCGCGACACACGCAGATGTGGGGACTCGGGTTGTGTTCGCTTCAGGATGTGAACGGGGATCCGGAACGGATCCCATTCGTATGCAGAGGTACCACTGTATTAACTTATGGTCTGTGTGTGTGGTTTGGGAGCTGCACGGTCAGGGAAAAAACAATGCTGTCCAGGGTTGTCAAGACTGCAGAGAGAATAACTGGGTGCACTCTTCCCACCTTGGATCAAATCTATGCTGCCAGGTGCCACAAGAAAGCTGCAGAGATAGCGCAGGATAGTGCGCACCCCGGAAATGATCTCTTTCAGCTTCTGCCTTCTGGAAGAAGGTACAGGGTTATAAAGACCAGGACTAGCCGCCTGAGAAACAGTTTCTACGCTAATGCAATTCTGGTTTTAAACGCAGTGTAAGGTAGTCTCTATGGGAGTATATTGTATTTAATTATGGGGTATCAGAGTTTTTAGGGGGCTAATCAGGCTGGGATAGCTGGGATAGCAGGCTTGTTGTTTTTGAATGTCTGATGTAGGTTTTCAGTTTCATTGTTCTGTATGGGACAATGACAATAAAGATTATCGTATCCGTTCTGCTTTCAGGTGCCTTCAAATCTTTGGACAGGGATGGAAGCGGGCAGATTCGTGTGAGCTTGAAGGAGGTAAGGAAAACTTTTGAC
Source organism: Podarcis liolepis (assembly GCF_965112155.1). NCBI lineage: Eukaryota > Metazoa > Chordata > Lepidosauria > Squamata > Lacertidae > Podarcis > Podarcis liolepis. The sequence continues at coordinate 93,199,432 of NC_139561.1, read as the reverse complement.
TCTTGTTGCACTTCATGATGCAGGGTGAGGAAGCTATGGGTGAGACGGTGAGATATGGGGCAGGATAGAGGAGCAGCAGACCGGCTTGCAGGAGACGGAGAGATGCAGATGGGGAAGGAGTTGGGCTGGTGAGATGCCTTGAAGATGAGGACTAGAAACCTGGAGAGGATGTGGAGAGTGACGTTCTTCTTCTTTTCCCCAGTGGCTGCAGCTCACCATGTATTCGTAAGGCCTGCCTGCCTGTGGGATCGCGCTCCCCACCCTCCGACATCACCGAGCCTATTCTGGACTGTTTTTAAAACTTCCATGCTACATCTGCCCAGCAGTCCTCCCTGTGACGCGGGACAGTCTATAATAAATCCCTTTCTTTTCTTTTTTCAGTTTCTCTTCCACTCCCTTTGCTAAAGCAAAACAACAACATGGCCCCCCTTTTACTATGTTTGCTTTATTTTGCATTTTTAACCTCCATTAGAAAAGCAACTGCTAATACAGATTTACGTTATCTGTTTTGTTTACTAACAGTGGATGGGTGTCTTTTTGAAAGAAGCCTCCAGTTTGCAGTGGTATTTGCTTTTCCTTTCCCCAGGCTGGCTCGGTTTACCGCGGTGCCCGTGCAGATTCTATAATTCATTATAGTTTCACGACGGAACAAATGCCTTCATTTTGGGAACTGGGGAGCTGAGAGGGCCTGAATATGAAATTTTTACCCCTAGCAAAGCCACAGCTCTCCTTGGGGGACCTGTGTCTGGGCTGGTGGCAAGATTGCAACGGCGGTTGCGTGTGTTCCGTGTGCGAATTCTGCACTGTGGCTGGAGTTTGCCCCCACTAATCCTTGAGAACCATGCAGGAATAAAAAATCCATCGCTTCCTGCTGTCTGCCATTTTAACTCCATTTGTTATGGGCATGTTAGGCCAGGAGTGTTGTGATGGGAGTCGGACTAGACTGACGTGAAGCCAACAGCACGCACCCCACAAATGAAGGAAATCGGGCCCCCCCATTTATAAACCGGGGAGTGATCCCCTGTAGCACTTTGCATGGATGCAATTTCAAAAGCAATAGGTCAGTAGCAGCCGAAGTCCGCCCAAAACTATTTAAGGAACGCCAGTTATAGAGGCTTGTAGTTTATTAAAAAATATTTTTTAAAAATCAAGAAACAGCTGGTATGATTCTGCCCAAGGGCAACTGCGAAATGTTTGCTTTGCGCAACCACAGTCTTCCTGGCAGTTTAAAAACAATGTACCTTTTTATTTTATTTTTGCAAATTGCATGGAGACTAGACTGCCATGCAGACTCTCCCCCCTGAGCTCTATACTTGCAATACATATGCAATTTCTATGCATGCATTTTGAAGGAATAAAAGAGTAGAAAGACAACTGGTTCTCTCTCTCTCTCTCTATATATATTGTGCCTTGAATGAGAAGTATTCCTAGAACAGATTTCCTTGAACATGTTGCTCTATCACCCTCTAGTGGCCCTACTTGGTATTACAGTAGAGTTTTCCCAACTTGGGAATCCAGAAAACTGGTGAAAGAGTTTTGTTCAGTGCCTTCCCATTTTTAACCTGCAGAGAGTTTCCCCCCCAGTATCTGCCTCTAGTGCTGAATTTCGGAACGTGGTTCTTTGAAATCAAACAGTTCTCAAGTCTGGATTTTTCAGACACCAGCCCTGGAGGAATCTCCAAATAAAAATGTTTTTTTACGCCTGCCCACTCCAACATCCTGTTTTGATGTACCCCGCTCAGAATGGGTGATCGCGAGGAGAGTTTTGTCCTGCATTGGATTATCATTATTTTTTGTAAATTTGTCTAATTTTGTAAATTCGAGCAGCTGTAGGAAAAGGATCACCTGCTGTCTGTTCCACTGGGACCTGGTGAAAAAGCTGTTCCAGCCAGATGAAGAGAATGTGTGCCTTTGATTTTTATTTTTTTAAAAAGATATCCAAGACAGGGAGGGGGAGGGTTGCCTTTCTGTCGGATTGCAGAGAGAAACCCTTGCCTCAAAAAATTGCCAGTTGCCTGTGCCTCTTCCCAACACTCCCTCTGTTTTCTAAACGCAAGAATAAAAGTTGTGCAATGAGAACAATCCGCTCCGGGCATCACTGTTTTGTGTCTGTTGTTGGCAAACCCGATGGCTTAATTCCTCCTCTTCTCGGTGAACAGATTCTGTTTGTTCAATTCAGACCTGGGGGAACATTGTGTTAAGTTTATTTATCGCATTTACATCCTACCTTGCATTTCAAGTATAGTTCAAGGCAGCGGACATGGCTCTCCCCACCTCCTCATTTAATCCTCACAACAAGCCCATGAGGTAGGTTAGGCTAAGAAGCAATAACGCCCCCAAGGTTACTGTAGTGAGCTTTGTTTTCAAGGGAGGGATTTGAACCCAGCTCCTGGTCTGGCTCCATGATCGCTGCAGATGGTGACAGCAGCCACGAAATTAAAAGATGCCTGCTTCTTGGGAGGAAAGCAATGACAAACCTAGACAGCATCTTCAAAAGCAGAGACATCACCTTGCCAACAAAGGTCCTTATAGTAAAAGCTCTGGTTTTCCCAGTAGTGATGTATGGAAGTGAGAGCTGGACCATCAAGAAGGCTGATCGCCGAAGAATGGATGCTTTTGAATTCTGGTGCTGGAGGAGACTCATGAGAGTCCCATGGACTGCAAGAAGATCCAACCTCTCCATTCTGAAGGAAATCAGCCCTGAGGGCTCATTGGAAGGACAGATCCTGAAGCTGAGGCTCCAAGACTTTGGCCACCTCATGAGAAGAGAAGACTCCCTGGAAAAGACCCTGATGTTGGGAAAGATGGAGGGCACAAGGAGAAGGGGACGACAGAGGACGAGATGGTGGGACAGTGTTCTCCAAGCTATGGACATGAGTCTGACCAAACTGCGGGAGGCAGTGGAAGACAGGAGGGCCTGGCGTGCTCTGGTCCAGGGGGTCACGAAGAGTCAGGCACGACTAAACAACAACAACAACAACCTGGTCTGATGTGGGAACTCTGCCATTTTGACTTGATAGACCAGCATGCCATGCTAAAGTTCATTCACATCAGTGGGTGTGACGTGGCACAACCATGGGCGCTGGATTATTTCTGGAAGCAATTAAGACGTACATTAGGGCTCAGTTTCCAGCGGATTCTCAGAAGTGGCTTTCCCGTTGCGTGAAAGCTCAAATAAAATGCAGAAATCAGTAGGGAAATGCAATAAGCCGCTGTGCCAAATGTAGCCTTAAAGGTCATAGGAGCGCAGAACGGTAAATGTGGAAGGCACCCTATGGGTAACCCGGCCGCTGCGATGCGGGTATGCGAATAATCCCTAACAGTTGGCCATCCAGAGAGACATTTGGAAATCTAAAAAAGATTCATGTGGGTACCACGTAACACCCGTTTAATACTCAGAAGCAAAACTGGTGAGGCTCAAAATTGCCCAAACAGCACGTGAAACACACACACGCTCCAAATAAGATGCAGTCAAAAAAACAAAGAGGCAGCCCCCTTGGCAAACATTGGCAACCCTTAAGCCCCCAAAGCAAAGAGACTCTTTGTTGTCGCTGCCAGATTGGAATGAATGTTCCTGCCGCAGCTACACCTCTTCCCCCATCGCTTTGTTAAAAAAACACACACAAAGCGTCTATTTTTAATGTGCATTAATTTTGCAGGCAGAGTCGAGCAGCAGAAGGTGGGAGCCCGGGAAAGTCCTTCGGGGGGAGGGCGAGGGGGTGGGCAGGCGGCTGTTTCTCAGCTCCCAAAGAGCAAACAGCTGCACTTTTCAAGCGTGATAATTATATGGCTTCTTCGGAGGTTGCTGATGAAGAATCATATCGCCCGACGGAGGAGGTGGGGGCTGGAGTTATGGCAGGGTCCGTCCACCCTCCCCAGGGATATTCGCAAGGCGCGTGACAAAATGGCAGAGCCCAAGGAACGGAGAGAATCGCAGAATTGTAGAGTTGGAAAGGGAGTCACAAAGCGCAATCTAGTCCCACCCCATGCGATGCAGAAATCACAGTTAAATCGGTGTGGGGACATGGACCCTTGAAGCAAGGTGAACACCCACCCACACAATCCCCAGGTAAAACTGCTGCAAAACCCGGCAAGGGTTTAGAATTCAGCCTTTCTCCACCTGTGGGTCCCCAGATGTTGAACTACAACTCCCATCACCCCTAGCTAGCAAGGCCAGAGCTCAGGGATGATGGGAGTTGTAGTCCAACAACATCTGGGGACCCACAGGTTGAGAAAGGCTGGTTTTGATTATCACAACCCCCCCCCCACGCTGCCTCTAGGTCTGCTTGTGGGCATGGCTGCATTTTCCAATTCTTTTTCTTATTGCAAAAGGTCCGATCTTATTTTTTTTGGGGGGGGAGGGGTTCGTTGTGCAAGAATCTCCCCATCAACTCTTAGCTGCGCAGCCTGGATTTCCCAGTGTGCCACTTTGTTGTGGTTGTTTAGTCATTTAGTCGTGTCCGACTCTTCGTGATCCCCCTGGACCAGAGCATGCCAGGCACTCCTGTCTTCCACTGCCTCCCGCAGTTTGGTCAAACTCATGCTGGTCGCTTCGAGAACACTGACCCACCATCTCGTCCTCTGTCGTCCCCTTCTCCTTGTGCCCTCCATCTTTCCCAACATCAGGGTCTTTTCCAGGGAGTCTTCTCTTCTCAGGAGGTGGCCAAAGTCTTGGAGCCTCAGCTTCACAATCTGCTGCTACATCTCTCAAAAAATAGCAAGGGACCGTCAGCAGCTTCACCCTGAGACTGACTTTGCGGGATGGATCTGTAGAGAATGCCTGCTTTTTGGGGTGGCTGTGTTTTTAAAACGTCCAAGACGGAAAGCAGGGAGGGTTGTCTCTCCTTCGGATCAGAGAGAGAGAGGAGCCTTTCAGTTTCGCTGCCACCCTGTGTCGGGCTCTGTCTCCAAATGTGCCAGCTGCCTGTGTCTCTCCCTGACACCCACTCTGTTTTCCAACAGCAGCGATATAAGTTGCATAACAAGGACCATCCCTTCTCCGCCTGGGCCTTCTGCCTCCGCTGCCAGCATCCCCTGGCGCAGAGTTTTCTCCAGAGGAGAGTGGATCGCACCTGCAGCTAAAAGCCTGAGTGTTACGTGTTCACACCTGGCCATATCCCCCACCCCAAGCACAGAAGCAGCGTCCAAACGCCCATCGTGAGATGCCAAAAATGATCACATTAACAGATAACACTCTTAACAGATTGAGGTTGAATCCTGACAAGACAGAAGTGCTGTTTTTGGGGGACAGGGGGAGGGCAGGTGTGGAGGACTCCCTGGTCCTGAATGGGACAACTGTGCCCCTGAAGGACCAGGTGCGCAGCCTGGGAGTCATTCTGGACTCACAGCTGTCCATGGAGGCGCAGGTCAATTCTGTGTCCTGGGCAGCTGTTTACCAGCTCCATCTGGTACGCAGGATGAGACCCTCGCTTGCCCTCACACTGTCTGGCCAGAGTGGTGCATGCTCTAGTTCAGTGTTTCCCAACCGGTGTTCCGCGGCACACTAGTGTGCCGCGAGACGTTGGCTGGTGTGCCGTGGGAGGGAGGCGGGCGAGGCGGGCGGTGAGAGGCGAGGATCCGCGTCGAGCCGGGGGCGACTCCGCGGTGGTGGTGCCGAGGTTTCTCTCTCCATTCTCCCCTCACACAGGAAATAACACAGGATCAGCTGACAGGACCCGGCCAATGGGGCGGCGGCGGGGCAGCGCGCGCAAAAGGGAGGAGCGCGAGACAGCGGACGAGGAGGAGGCCGGCATGTCCGGGCAGCAGCAGCAACAACAGCAGCAGCAACTCCCGGCGACGGCTCCTCAAGCCCCGGGCAACCCTACTCCCTCACCGGCCTCGGCCGCCCTCCTGCTCCACCCGCCACCGCCTCCCCCGCCGCCGCCGGCCACCTCGGCCCCGCCGCCGCCCCCTCCTCCGCCCGCTATCGCCGCCACCACCACAACAGCCGCCGCCGCCTCAGCTGCCGCCGTCCCTCAGTCCCTCGCTTTGCTGCCTCCTCCCCCCCCACCCCCAAAGCTTGGAGGTTCCCTGGCAAGGGGGAGGGGAAAAAATTGAAACTTTCACTTTCGTGCGTCCCTCCCGGCATGACACTGGTGTGCCTCAAGATTTTTTTCATCAAACAAGTGTGCCTTTGCCCAAAAAAGGTTGGGAAACACTGCTCTAGTTATCTCCTGCTTGGACTACTGCCATGCGCTCTACGTGGGGCGACCTTTGAAGGTGACCCGGAAACTGCAATTAATCCAGAATGCGGCAGTTAGACTGGTGACCGGGAGTGGCCGCTGAGACCATATAACACCGGTCTTGAAAGACCTACACTGGCTCCCAGTACGTTTCCGAGCACAATTCAAAGTGCTGGTGCTGAACTTGAAAGCCCTAAACGGCCTCAAAGGCCCAGTATACCTGACTGAGCGCCTCCACCCCCATCGTTCTGCCCGGACACTGAGGTCCAGCTCCGAGGGCCTTCCGGCGGTTCCCTCACAGCAAGAAGCCAAGTTACAGGGAACCAGGCAGAGGGCCTTCTCAGTGGTGGCGCCTGCCTTGTGGAATGCCCTCCTAGCAGATGTCAAGGAAATAAACAACTATCTGACTTTTAGAAGACATCTGAAGGCAGCCCTGTTTAGGGAAGCTTTTAATGTTTGATGCATTACTGTATTTTAATATTTTGTTGGAAGCTGCCCAGAGTGGCTGGGGAAACCCAGCCAGATGGGTGAGGTATTAATAATAATAATAATAATAATAATAATAATAATAATAATAATAATAATAATAATAATAATCTGGCTGCCAAGGTGTGTTTCACATTAATTTCAGAATAAAAAAATTCTGAAGAAGTGTGCATGCACACGAAAGCTCATACCAAGAACTAACTTAGTTGGTCTTTAAGGTGCTACTGGAAGGAATTTTTTTATTTTGACTATGGCAGACCAACACGGCTACCTACCTGTAACATTGATTTCAGGATAGCATTTCTATCCCACCTTTTCCTCCAAGGGGCTCGTGGCAGCATATACGTGGTTCTGCCCCCTCCTCATTTAATCCACACAACAACCCTAGGCCAGGGTGAGAGGCAGAGATTGGCGCAGAATGTCACCCTGCGAACTTCATGACCGGGTGGCGATTCGAACCCTGGTCTCTGAGGGTTCTGGACATACGGTGGTGTCGGGTCAAATTCAGAAGTTTAGGGTCTCTTTGTGGTAGTTGCAACCCCACCCCCTCACTGCCAGGCCCCCTTCTAAGATTATACAACCATTTAATAATTATACAGCGATAATAATTAAAGAGGCATGGTAACGATCAATGCAGATCTCCATGTGCTGTCTTTCAACTGGTTCTACTATTTTCTGTGCACACAGCAGCCGGGCAAAATGACCCAGAGCGCTCCAATATCTTCTTAAGTTGCATTTTCCTCTAAGTTCCATTATATGTAACAGAACTTGCAGACCTTTTTCTTCAAGCCGAAGCAGCATAATTTTTCAGTGTTCCTCATTGCTTAGCCTCAGGGCCAGGGCCGGTTTTAGGTTTGATGCGGCCCTCAGCTCCTGAAGGTAATGGGGCCCTTTCTATGTCCAGCTGTCCTTTCTCAACAACAAATGGTTGCTGTTTTTTGTGTTGAATATATGCTAGATGGTAATTTATGGACCTCATAGGTATCTAAAGCCATTTGCACATCACAAAATAGGAGCCTACACAACACAAAACACTGTTGCTGTATGTAGGTTTTATTTTATTCATCTTTTATCTTATATTTTGGAAATATGCATCCAGTTTTTCCCCCTTTAATTTTTTTTTTTTTGGGGGGGCCCTATGCTAGAGCTTGTTTAACTTAAATGTAAATCTGGCACTGATCATAACATATATACCATAACCCCTATATAGGCAAATAAACTCATTCTTTGCAGTGTCATCCACGGCACCCTCAATATTTCACCCTCCTTTTGCAAAGCTGGTGCTATTCAGACTTTGGGGAAAATGGGAACAAGTCGGTTAATGCAAGTTTTGAGATTTTAATAGCAGCTGGCAGCCCCAGAGATACGGCGGGAACTTGGAAACCTAAATTATAATTGGCTTGCGATGCACCGAATCGTACATTTTATAAGCCACCAAGTTGCAAGCAGACCTGTCCATTGACTCCTGTGGAGCAAACCTCCAGCCCGCTGGGCAAAGGCTTCACTTTCTAGCTCTGAAAAGCCTTAACCATTGTATCTCGTTAGCTCATCTTGAAAGGCTAAAAACTCGTTAGGAAAAAGGATCTAGGTGAGTCTTTGGGAGGGACTGAATGGAAGACAATCTGGGTCAAGGCTCCCTTGAAGTCCACATGCGCACGGATCTGGGAGAACAACCGAAAAGTCGCACAGCCTTGGTAAATGCACCTGGTAACATTAAATAAAATTAACAATGCCAACTACAAAGCTTTGCTGGAGGAATTGTAGTAATACGGCTTCGTAGGGTTACAGAACCGTAGAGCTGGAAAGGGACCCGAGGGTCATCTAGTCCAACCCGCTGCAATGCAGGAATCTCAACTAAACAATCTTGTAATTTGCTGTTATTCAAACCCAACACCCAACCTCAGGTGGTTTAACCCTCAGGGGCCCTCCATCCGGTTAAAAGTGTTCCATGAAGCAGGCTTTATTACAAAACTTTATTGCAAAAATCAACGTTCGGGGCTGATAAAAAACTCACACAGCAAATGAGGAAAACAAAGGGCTTTATTTTGCAAGCCAGCAAAATAGGCACAGAGGAATAGACTCCAAAGTCTGCGCCCAACAGATTGCGCCCCTTAATACACATTTCTGTTATCTCCTAAGGCAATGCTTAGTATATACACCAAGTATCCAATGTGGTGACAGTAATAATAATGCAACAAAACAACACCACCACAAACTGGCTCATAAGTATAAAACCAAATTTACTAGAATAATAACTAGAAGAGAGATAGACCTGTAACCATTCAAGCAACAAACATACTAAGGTGCCATGTGCAAGACAAAGCCTGGAGATACAGTGGTACCTCGGGTTACATACGCTTCAGGTTACAGACTCCGCTAACCCAGAAATAGTATCTCGGGTTAATAACGTTGCTTCAGGATGAGAACAGAAATCGTGCTTCGGTGGTGCGGCGGCAGCAGGAGGCCCCATTAGCTAAAGTTGTGCTTCAGGTTAAGAACAGACCTCCGGAATGAATCAAGTACTCTGATGGTGTTTCCTGCTTGGCAGGGGGTTGGACTCGATGGCCCTTGTGGTCTCTTCCAACTCTATGATTCTATGATTCTATGATTCTACTTAACCTGAGGTATGACTGTACTGTAAACATGGACTAGATAAATGTACAACTGTATCTTAACAAGTTACATGTGCAATAAACGTTATACAGACTGGATAAATGGGCCGTTCAACACGTAGCGTAACTCCTATCACAGAACGGCAACCCCGTGTCGCCACAACGGCAAGGGTAGCACACTGGAGAATATGAAAAAGTTTTTCAAAGCTGTTTTTCAACGATTGAACTGGATGAGATGTTCTTCAGTAGGTCTTGCGTTATTCTCACCAGGGTGGCGGCTTTGATTTGCCTTCCTGTGATTGATCTACGCATACAGCTTTGTGTTTCCAACTCAAGACCTACTGAAGAACATCTCGTCCAGTTCAATCTTTGAATGGGGTTGCCCTTCTGTGATTGGACTTTGGCTTTTTGGAGGAGGCTGAATTTGGTCCTCTTTGGGGCCTTGCTTTCGCAAGCTTTGGCACTTGACCTTGACGGATGAACTAATAACTCATAATGGCAAGAAAAGGATAGGCAAGGAACTCAGCACTTTTTATTTGACTTGGTATAATTTTATTGCCTAGGCAACATCAGGCCAACGCGGCTACAGACCACCGGCAAGGCACAGAGACCTTTGGAACAAAACCTTTGTTTGATGAGAGAAACAATGTTATTTTATTTTTAATTAATTTTTTTTATATAATAATATTTATTGAATTTTCACAAATTATATAAACATACTACAAACAGACAAACACAAAAACAAACAAGTATAATTTCAAAGCCTTATTTTCTTAAACCTTACTTCACCGACCTCCTCATACCTCCCCTTTCTGCATTCCAATTTCAAATTTAATTCAGCAAATCCTCACCCTTAATTTTATCTAGTTATATTCTTTTCTTTTCTTTTAACTTAGTCTTTACAGCTGTAATCCACTTACTTTCTAAAATCATAACATTTTAACACTCATTAATTTTACAATATCTCTTAAGGTAAATTTTAAATTTCTTCCAATCTTCTTCCGCCGTCTCTTTCCTCTGGTCCCGGATTCTGCCAGTCATTTCAGCCAGTCCCATATAGTCTATCACCTTCATCTGCCATTCTTCCAGAGTGGGTAGATCTTGAGTCTTCCAATGCTTTGCGATGAGTACTCTTGCTGCTGTTGTGGCATACATAAAAAAAGTTCTGTCTTTCTTTGGCACCAATTGGCCGACAATGCCTAAGAGAAAGGCCTCTGGTTTCTTAGGAAAGGTACATTTAAGTACTTTTTTCATTTCATTATATATCATTTCCCAGAAGTCCTTAATCTTTGGGCACGTCCACCAAAGGTGAAAGAAAGTTCCTTCCGTTTCTTATTTTTAATTAAAATTAACCCGGTACCTCACCAAGAGGGGAGATGGGGCTGTTTGTTTGCATGGAAGCAGTATTTCTGAAGACGGAGGTGAATGGATTCCCTCAGAAGGTGGTGGACGGTCTGCCATTGAATGTTTTAAAACAGATGGATGGCCACCTGTCATGCATGGAGATACCTGCATATCAGGCATGTCCAACAGGAAGATCATGATCTACCGGTAGATCACTGAAGGTCTGTGGTAGATCACTGTGGTGGCTCCCCCCAAAGAAGGTAAAAAACTTTGGCTCCCCTAAAATAAACTCAACATCTTTGCCCTGCACCCCTAATATGACCTGAACCCCCAAAAAGGGGGTAGATCACTGCCAGTTTTTTACTCTGTGAGTAGATCGCAGTCTCTTGGAAGTTGGCCAAACCCCTGGACTAGATGACTCCAGGAATCCCTTCTGTCTCCACAATTCTATGATGCTGTGATTCTCCTTCTGTCTGAAAAATAAATAAAAACAAATGGTAGAAAATGTATGTTAAAAACAGGTAATAGCTTAAAAAAAGGATTCAACTTGAATCCTAGACAGATGTCAACTTTTAGAAGGCTTGTTGAAAGAGGAGTGTCTTCAGCAGGTGCCAGAAAAAGGACAAGAGAGGCATCGGATGGAGCCCCAAAACATGTGGAGGGCACCAGGTTGGACACCTGCGTTTCAGTGATTTGACTGATTTGTTGTGGCGGAAGCTGCAGCGGATTAGATGTGACTCCCGACAGGTGCACAATTTGTTGTCCTCATCTAGGCAAGACAAATCCTTTGTCATGCGCCTGACAAATCAGTCTGTGGCCTCTGCTTCCAGAAATTGGTGAGTCTTTAAGCTGTCACAAGGTGTGCTTTTTTCATCTGCGGCGGCAGCAACTGTCAACACAGCGACACCTCCGGAATTTGATCTAAGCGGGTTGTTTGTCAAACAGATCTCAGGTTGAATTTGTCAAACAGAGCTCAGGTCGGCTATACGGTGGTGTTTCCCGTATGGAGACGCACCAATATTTTTGCTTTTTCCTAATGAGGCGAACAGCGCTTGAAGGATGGAGGGATATATCTGGGAAACAGTATGAGGGAAGGAGTTATTTGTACAGCGGCGTCAGTTAAATTCCACGAACGCTCCCAGACCATCACTATTTCTGTATGGGATTGTATACCTGCAAATTAAGGCAATGCAGTTGAAATTCATTTGGCACTCCTGTGTCACAAACGCACTACACTCCTGCCCCCCAAACCAGGCTTTTGTGATAAGGAGCGGGACAGGGAAGTACCCTGAAAAATGTATAACACTTAAAAATTTAAGTGCATCCTTCCTAGCAACCTAGATATGGCTTCCAGGACCTCACAGCTATATTTCCCCGAGTCACCAGTGGAAATGGGCACCACGACCATCAACTCCTCCACAGCAATATTTATCATGGTGTCTAAGCAACAGGCAATAGCCATAACCTGTGCTGGCTGGCTTCCATCTGTCCTGGGAGACAATGGAAGGGGTGTGCCTTGGCGGGTGAAGTCATTAAAAGCTTCCCTAAACAGGGCTGCCTTCAGATGTCTTCTGGAAGTCTGGTTGTTGTTTATCTCTTTGGCATCTGGTGGGAGTGCGTTCCACAGGGCGGGCGCCACCACTGAGAAGGCCCTCTGCCTGGTTCCCTGTAACTTGGCTTCTCGCAGGGAGGGAACCGCCAGAAGGCCCTCGGAGCTGGACCTCAGCGTCCGGGCTTAATGATGGGGGTGGAGACACTCCTTCAGGTATACTTGGAAAAACATGCTCTGACTTCCCTACAAACAAATCATGATGCATGCGCAATAAACAAGCTGTGTGGAAGAGACTCAGAACCCCCACAACTGTTGTAAACAGAAATATATAAAGATGGGAGATACAAGCCTAAATCTCTCAACATTGTCGCCTAGTGTGACCCTAGACGGTGAAATTGTCCAGGCTCCTTCTGCAAAAGATAGATAGACAGTAGTACCTCGGGTTACATACGCTTCAGGTTACATACTCTGTTAACCCAGAAATAGTACCTCTGGTTAAGAACTTTGCTTCAGGATGAGAACAGAAATTTGTGCAGTGGCGGCGCAGCGGCAGCGGGAGGCTGGTGCTTCAGGTTAAGAACAGTTTCAGGTTAGGAATTGACCTCCGGAACAAATTAAGTACTTAACCCGAGGTACCACTGTATTTGGTGGGGGGAAGGAGAAACAGAGAGACAATGAAAGAGCCTTTACATGGGCCAATGAATCATTAAATAATATTTTTATAGCAAGGTTTTGACAATGAGAGTTTTCCTTTCAGTCCAAGCCAGACCTAAGATCAAAAATTGACCCATGGAGAGAGGGGAGGGATCCCTAGAGGGTATATCTTGCCAAATCTGGCTGGTCTTACTTCCTCGAGTTGGCTATATATCTGACGTTACCTTTTTGCCACGCGTGGCTTTCCTCTGCCTTGCAGACACAGTGTGGTCTGGGTTGTGCAAAAGGAAACAATTTCGGAAGCGGGAAGGGAAGGCAGGTATACGAGTAGCCTGACAGACAAAAAGGTTAACATGAACGGCCTTTCGATCTCTCCCAGCGCCCACAACTCTTAAGAGCAGGGGTCAGCAACCTTTTTCAGCCGTGGGCCGGTCCACCACCCCTAAGACCATTTGGTGGGCCGGACTATATTTTGGAAAAAAAATAATGAACAAATTCCTATGCCCCACAAATAACCCAGAGATGCGTTTTAAGTAAAAGGACACATTCTACACATGTAAAAACACGCTGATTCCCGGGGGCCGGATTGAGAAGGCGATTGGGCTGCATCCGGCCCCCGGGCCTTAGGTTGCCTACCCCTGCTTAAGAGCTTCCAAGTCTGTTTCTGAGATCTCCCTTGGATGAGCATTTGGGTACACAGCGAGGCCTTTGATTGCCCCCCCCTTCTTCCCAAGGCATGACCCAAAGCCCTAAGATTTTCAATCTTCCTTTTGCCCCCAGTTGCCCAGGTTACTAAGACATCCAAGTTGCCGGGTTACCAAGACGCTCCAGTTGCCCAGGTTACAAAGAGAGGTCCAAGTTGCCTGGGTTACCATGCCAGGTTATCAAAGATGCCCAGGATGTCACCCAGCCTTGACTGAGGCGGCCCGGCTGCCAAGATGCTCCCACTGCCCACCACGCGGCGGTGCCAGCCTTGCCCTGCGTTGACTAACACTGCACTCCGCTCAGGGTTGCCTAGATGCCCAGCCTGGAGCCAAACTCCCCTGGGAATGGAAGTTCATTCTGGCAGACGCAGAGTTGTGCCAAGTTGCTCTCTCCATCCTCCCCTGGCTCACGTCAGGTTGCCCCTGGCAACAGCATCCCCTGGGGGGAAGGAGAGGCGGGCGGGTACCAGCCCAAGGCTTTCCCGGCCCCGCCCTGTCCCTTTCCCCAGCCCGGCAGCCAACCAGAGGCCTCCCCCGGCTGCCTTTCAAGGCTCCCCGCCCAATGGGGTGGCTCCAGAGGCGGGGCAGTGGGGGGGGGGGTCCGCAGCCCCAGGCGGAGAGGGCGGGGCTCCATCCTGCGCGCTGGGCTTGTTGCTGATGAGGGAGGACTGGGAGGCAGGAGTCTGGGACAGGAGGAGAAACAGGTAAAAAAAGATTTGGGGGCGGGAGGGGGGAGCTGTTGCGCTCTGGGGGGCGCTGGGAAGCTCAAGAAAGTCTTCATTAAAAGAAGATTTTTTGAAAAAATTACTGTTTGATTCGAGAGCGAAAATGAGCAGGTAAACTTCAAAGGCGGCGCATCATTCCTTAGGAATTGTGGTCTTGCAACAGCGCTGGCCTTTTGGCCATTTTCGTTCCTGCCTTTAACAAACTTCAGTCTTTTATTTCGTTTCGTTTTGCTGCCTGCATCCCGAAGCCGTTTCTGCGATGCGTCAGGGAGTTGCCAAAAATCTCCTCCTCCGAACCACCAACCTGTTGTTTATTTTCTTCTGTCGGGAACTGCGAGCGAACGGGCAAAGTTCTTGATGGTTCTCCCCCGTTATAAAAGAGGCGGATTGTGCGTCGTGCGCCTTGGGGAGGGGAGAGGGGCGCCTGGGATCTGAAACTGAATAGAGGGGGAGTCTAGAGGGAGATTCGGGGGCTGAATGGATGGCGGGTTGCGAGGAGGAGGGGTGTGTTTGTGTCAGATGCGGGGATCTGGAGCAAGTCTCCAGAGGTTTCCCTGGGATTAATTCTGGATACGAGTGATCGGGGAACAGGTGCTTCCGAGGGTCCAAGCTGAGGCTGAAATTAGAATGGAGCAGAATCACAGAGTTGAAAGGGACCACCAAGGGTCATCTAGTCCAACCCCCTGAAATGCAGGGAGTGGTGTGGATGGTTTTGAAATGACCGCAGGAAAGGGGAATCGTGGAGTCGCCTGAGTTAATCTGCTGTTTCTAAATGTTCGTCTATTTGTTTTTCGGAGGAAGCCCGAGGTGCGTACGTGGTTTTCTCCCCCTCCCCATTTAATCTTCACAACAACCCTGTGAGTTAGGCTAGGCCAAGAGATGGCCTAAGGTCTCCCAGTGAGCCTTGTGCCTGAGATTTGAACCCAAGCCTCTGGTACTCTAACCCAGGCATAGGAAAACTCGGCCCTCCAGATGTTTTGGGCTACAGTTCCCATCATCCCTGACCACTGGTCCTGTTAGCTAGGGATCATGGGAGTTGTAGTCCCAAAACATCTGGAGGGCCGAGTTTGCCTATGCCTGCTCTAACCAATGCACCACACTGTCTCTCTCTCTGCAACCCAAGTTAGGACTGCTGGGTTCTCTTGCAAGCTCCAACCGCTTGAAGTGTACAGACTCACCCTTTCCCTTGCTCCAGAGTGTCGCCTGAGGGAGGGATATGTACTGCTGCATCCTAATAATATATCACACCAGTATATAAAGGCGCAGCAACTGTGGGCTGGTTCTGAGCTATAAGTTTCCATCTTTCCCCTCTCTCATCTAGTCGCAGGAGAGGCAGGTCACTCCCAGACAAACTGTGGAGCGTTCATCTCGATTTTCTTACTCCAAATTTACAGGGAGGTTAAGGGGCACCATCTGCTTATCAAGCATTTGTTTTGATTTGTTTGCAAGTAGGTTACACAACATGGTGTCAATCCGCTAGAACGATAGAAGTGTAGCGTTGGAAGGGGCACCAAGGATCATCTAGAATCATAGAATCATAGAATCCTAGAGTTGGAAGTGACCACAAGGGCCATCGAGTCCAACCCCCTGCCAAGCAGGAAACACCATCAGAGCACTCCTGACATATGGTTGTCAAGCCTCTGCTTAAAGACGGAGACTCCACCACACTCCTTGGCAGCAAATTCTACTGTCAAACAGCTCTTACTGTCAGGAAGTTCTTCCTAATGTTTAGGTGGAATCTTCTTTCTTGTAGTTTGAATCCATTGCTCCGTGTCCGCTTCTCTGGAGCAGCAGAAAACAACCTTTCTCCCTCCTCTATGTCCAACCCCCTGATGTGCAGGAATGACCGCTAAGGAATCCCTGGCCAACTTGTGCTCTACAACCTCCAAGAGAGAGTCTGTTCCACGGCTGAACAGCTCTTACTGTCAAAAAGTCCTTCCTAATGTTTACTCGGAATCTCCTCCCATCTGGAGCAGCAGAAAAGAAGATTGCTCCATCTCCCATGTGTCAGATCTTCAGGTGTTTGAAGATAGCTGTCATGTCACCTCCAGGCTGGATATGCAACTCCCTCAACTGTTCCTCATCAGGCTTGATCATCTTCCTCACCCTCCTCTGCCCACCTCCCAGCTTGTTGATATCCTTCCTAAATTGTGGGGCCCAGAGCAGGACACAGGACTCCAGGTGTGGTCTGACCAGGACAGAATAGAGCAAGACTATTACTTCCCTTGGTCTGGGCACCATGTCTCTGTTGAAGTATTGCCATTCCATGCTTTCCAGAGCATTTTCACCATCACTTTCCTTCCTGCAAAATGTTTGAGTTTTGTTTTGTTTTGTTTTGTTTTGTAAATGAGCTTGTTCAAAGAGCATCAGTTCCGCCTTAATTGTGCAACTTGAATTTGCTGGTATTTGACTGAATCCCACTTGGAAAATAGTGACAGTCTGTTGTTGTTTAGTTGTTTAGTCATGTCCACCTCTTCATGACCCCATGGACCACAGCATGCCAGGCACTCCTGTCTTCCACTGACTCCCGCAGTTTGGTCAAACTCATGCTGGTCGCTTCGAGAACACTGTCCCACCATCTCGTCCTCTGTCGTCCCCTTCTCCTTGTGCCCTCCATCTTTCCCAACATCAGGGTCTTTCCCAGGGAGTCTTCTCTTCTCCTGAGGTGGCCAAAGTCTTGGAGCCTCAGCTTCAGGATCTGCCCTTCCAGTGAGCACTCAGGGCTGATTTCCTTCAGAATGGATACGTTTGATCTTCTTGCAGTCCATGGGACTCTCAAGAGTCTCCTCCAGCACCAGAATTCAGAAGACTCTCAAGAGTCTCCTCCAGCACCAGAATTCAGAAGCATCAATTCTTCAGCGATCAGCCTTCTTTATGGTCCAGCTCTCACTTCCATACATCAGTACTGGGAAAACCAGAGCTTGAACTTTGTTGGCAAGGTGATGTCTCTACTTTTTAAGATGCTGTCTAGGTTTGTCATTGCTTTTCTCCCAAGAAGCAGGCATCTTTTAATTTCGTGGCTGCTGTCACCATCCACAGAAGTCCCCATATGTTTTCCCTTCCACCTAAAGATTCCCAGAATACCCAGAGATTTTGAAATGCAGACCTGTAAACCCTTTTCTGCTGCTTGGTTCTGTTTACAAGCTCTGATTTTACACGGCTTGCAGCTGACCTCTTGCAAAGTGCATCTGGAGACAGATGGAGGGAGCTCTCGGAGCACCAGTGTTTCTTGAGCACATTACCTCTTGCAAGGGCATTGTGTTTACCGTCACTGCCGCAAGAAACATTTCAGAAAACTCACGAAGGAATTGAGACCGGCACAAAGCTGTTTTGCAGCGCTGAGATTGTGAAGCTCGATAGCAAGTGGGAGGGTGGCTAGCCTGGTCTTTTTTTGGAAGGGTTCGTTGGCTGTGTGAAAAATGTAAAGGTGGCAAATCTGTGTTTTTCATTTGAGAGGCAGCAATAGAGTTGGAGGCTGGTGTCGAAGCTCTGCAAAACAGGTGCGTGTGGAGGGCTGAGTGCCCCCCTTCTCCTTGGTTTTTAAAGAATCGGGGAGTTGATTCTGTATGTGACCATGATCTGACTAGTGTGGGGTAATGTGGCGCTGTGGTCTAAACCACTGAGCCTCTTGGGCTTGCCGATCAGAAGGTCGGTGGTTTGAATCTCCGCGATGGAGTGAGCTCCCGTTGCTCAGTCCCTGCTCCTGCCAACCTAGAAGTTTGAAAGCATACCAGTGCAAGTAGATAAATGGGTACCGCTCCAGAGGGAAGGTGAATGGTGTTTCCATGCGCTCTGGTTTCCATCACTATTTCATTGCGCCAGAAGCGGTTTAGTCATGCTGGACACATGACCCGGAAAGCTGTCTGCGGACAAACGTCGGCTCCCTCGGCCTGAAAGCAAGATGAGCGCCACAACCCCATTGTCCCCTTTGACTGGACTTAACCATCCAGGGGTCCTTTACCTTTTTTTTACCTTTAATGGTTAGAGTGTTGGACTAGGAGACCAGGGTTCAAATCTCCACTCAGCTATGTAGCTCACTGGGCGATCTTGGGCGACTCGGAGCCTCTCAGCCTAAACTACCTCGCAGGACTGTTGTGAGGCTAGAAATGGGAAGAGCGAGAATCACGGTGCCCCGCTGAGCTTGTAGAGGAAACGTGAGCTATCAGCATCGTAATGAATGAGATTCAATTGCCATTGTTAGGATTAATAATAATAATAATAGTAATAATTTATTATTTATACCCGCCTATCTGGCTGGGTTTCCCCAGCTACTCTGGGTGGCTTCCAACAAAGTATTAAAATACAATAGTCCTTCAGATATTAAAAGCTTCCCTAAACAGGGCTGCAGTCAGATGTCTTCTAAAAGTCTGGTAGTTGTTTATTTCCTTGACATCTGGTGGGAGGGTGTTCCACAGGGCGGGCGGCACCACTGAGAAGGCCCTCTGCCTGCTTCCCTGTAACCTCACTTCTAGCAATGAGGGAACCGCCAGAAGGCCCTCGGAGCTGGACCTCAGTGTCCAGGCTGAACGATGGGGGTGGAGACGCTCCTTCAGGTATATTGGAAGGAATTCCTTTCTGGGATGGCAGTAATTAGCCGAATATATTTTGCTCTTTTAAGCATGTGGTAGATTGCGGTCCACAAATTCTACCCAGGAATCCCCTTTGCTGTGACATATTGCAAGGGATTGGAGAGGGGGGCAATCTCTGGGCTCCCCACGTACTGATTCACTGGCACTCCTAAATGTTTTAGAGGGACCTCAGCCTTTAGAAATCATGGTGTAAACCTTGCAGGCTCACCTTCCTTGTCTCAGTCACCTCTTAGGTAAAGGGTAAAGGGGAACCCCTGACCATTAGGTCCAGTCGTGGCCGACTCTGGGGTTGTGGCGCTCATCTCGCTTTACTGGCGAAAGGAGCCGGTGTACAGCTTCCGGGTCATGTGGCCAGCATGACTAAGCCACTTCTGGTGAACCAGAGCAGCGCACGGAAACACCGTTTACCTTCCCGCTGGAGCGGTACCTATTTATCTACTTGCACTTTGATGTGCTTTTGAACTGCTAGGTGGGCAGGAGCAGGAACCAAGCAACGGGAGCTCACCCCGTCACAGGGATTTGAACAGCCGACCTTCTGATCAGCAAGTCCCAGGCTCTGTGGTTTAACCCACAGCGCCACCCACGTCCCCAGTCACCTCTTGGGGTCTGTTATTGCTATTTTTTTCCTGGCTGTGGCTGCAATGGAAGGCAAACGTAGAAGCCGCTCAGCCGACTGGAAGCTTGCAAAGCTGTGAGCAGACCCTCGCCGTGCTTAGAAAGGAAGCTGCCCTATTTATGCTGAGTCCATCTAGCGCAGGGTTGCCTACACTGACTGGCAGCAGCTCTCCAGGATTTTAGGCATGGTTCTCTTCGAGATGCTAGGAAAAACCTTGTGACCTTCTGTGTGCAAATCAGCTGCTCCTGCGCTGAGCTATGGTCCTGGTTTAGAAATTTGGGGGAAGCAGGACAATTCCCCTTGTAGCTTGGCAGGATGATCTATGTAGGCCAATGGGGAAAGAATGATGGTATCATAGAGTTGGGACCCTGAGGGTCATCTAGTCCAACCCCCTGCAATGCAGCTGGACCATACAGGTTTGAACCTGCAACCTTGGCATTATCAGCACCACGTTCTAGCCCTCCTTCTGAGCTGCCCAAGACCCCTCCTGGATCAGCCAGCAACCCATCTAGTTTAGGACCCACGTACCTACGGGATCGCCTCTCCTGGTATGCCCCGCGGAGGACCTTAAGGTCCACAAATGACAACATTTTGGAGGTCCCAGGTCACAAGGTGGTTAGATTGGTCTCAACCAGGGCCAGGGCCTTTTCACCACTGGCCCCAACGTGGTGGAACGCTCTGACACAAGAGACTAGGGATTTGACACTTTTCCGCAGGGCCTGCAAGAGGGAGCTGTTCCGCCTGGCCTTTGGTTTGGACTCAGTCTGACCCTTACGTTTCCCTCCCCTTATGGTTTTGATCTATGGGCTACTTTTAAAATGAGGCTGCATTTTAAATTGCATCTTAACCTGTATTTTAAATTGGTTCCCCCCCATTATGTTTTTACTGTAATTTTACTGGTGTTAGCCGCCCTGAGCCCGGCTCTGGCCAGGGAGGACAGGGTATAAATTATTATTATTATTATTAAAAGCCTGTTCTTACCGTGACCAAATAGCCCTATGAGCCTAGGAACCTAGATAGACTGCCTTTGGAGCTGGAGGTTCAGTTAGAACATAAGAAGACTCTGGCTGCTGGAACAGGTTAGTGGCCTGTCTAGTCCAACACCCTGTTCTCACAGCGGCCAGTCAGATGCCCCGGCGGGAAAGTGGCAAGCAGGATTCGAACGCAAGAGCGGCACTCTCCCCCTCCTGCCGTTTCCAGCAACAGAGGCACTGCACGGCCATTTGGTTAGCGGCCATGCATAGCCTTGCCCTCCGCGAACAACAAAGCTTGTAATTGCCTGGATAAATCTTCCTTGGATCTCTTCACTTGCCTTTTAATTTCAGCTAGGAGCCATTAGGGAACGGATGCATTAAGTGGCTGCTTGCAAAGTCTTCCGCCAATTAGCGCTGGATAAAAGGGAGCCCTTTGTCACTGGCAGTTACAAGACTGCTCTGCTCGTTAAGGAAAGGGGCCTGCCTGGACGCCTGAACCGCGCAGGATTGAGGTGCTTAGGTACCACGTAGAAAGGAAATTTGCGTTTGCACCGATGCGCTGACGCTCTAGTTGGCAGCGGGTCTCGAACCCGTGTCCTTAGGGACGTTTGACGGGCACTTTGCCTGCGTGCAGCTGCCCATCCCTGTTCCAGAGGGAGATTGGCTGGACCACAAAAGAAACCACTTAGCAGCAGGGCCAGACCAGGTCATGTAGCAGAAGCAGAGAAAACAAGTCGCGGAAAGGCTGTGGGTCAGCGAGAGAGCATGTAGAAGGTCCAAGTGCAATCCTCGACAGCGTCTCTGGGAGAGGAGCCTCGTCCCAAACCCTGCTGGCGGCCAGTGCAGACAGTACTGAGCTGGGTGGACCCAATGATCTGACTAATAATAATAATAATAATAATAATAATAATAATAATTTATTTATACCCCGCCCATCTGGCTGGGTTTCCCCAGCTACTCTGGGCGGCTTCCAACAAAACACTAAAATACAATAACCTATTAAACATTAAAAGCTTCCCTAAACAGGCTGCCTTTAGATGTCTTCTAAAAGTCTGGTAGTTGTTGTTCTCTATGACATCTGGTGGGAGGGCGTTCCACAGGGTGGGTGCCACTACCGAGAAGGCCCTCTGCCTGGTTCCCTGTAACTTGGCATCTCGCAATGAGGGAACCTCCAGAAGGCCCTCGGAGCTGGACCTCAGTGTCTGGGCAGAACGATGGGGGTGGAGACGCTCCTTCGGGTATACTGGGACTTTGAGGTCGTTTAGAGCTTTAAAGGTCAGCACCAACACTTTGAATTGTGCTCGCAAACGTACTGGGAGCCAGTGTAGGTCTTTCAGGACTGGTGTTATATGGTCTTGGCGGCCACTCCCAGTCACCAGTCTGGCTGCTGCATTCTGGATTAGTTGTAGTTTCCAGGTCACCTTCAAAGGCAGCCCCACGTAGAGCGCATTGCAGTAGTTCAAGCGGGAGATAACCAGAGCATGCACCACTCTGGCAAGACAGTCTGTGGGCAGGGAGGGTCTCATCCTGTGTACCAGATGGAGCTGGGAGACAGCTGCCCTGGACACAGAATGGACCTGTGCCTCCATGGACAGCTGTGAGTCCAGAATGACTCCCAGGCTGCGCACCTGGTCCTTCAGGGGCTTGGTACTGTTGTAAACAAAAATTGCCCTTTTCCCTTATAGGGTATCCAAGAGCCCATGTAGAGTCCTTACATAGGTTCCCTATTGGTCAGAGAAAATAACAGAGGCCAACCAGAGAATATTGAAAAGCAAGGCAGCTAGTAAGCTTGATCTTTATTGATCTGTTGCAACAGGGTGCTCCCCTCACCTGCAGGAGAGAGGAGGAACCCAGAAAAATGGCGCGCAAGGCCTTATAAAGACTTATGAAATTGCCACCCGGTAGATCAAGACCACCCCCAGAAACATCATACATACATCACAGAAGGGGTGTAACCTAAGACCGCCCCCCAGATACATCACACCTACATCACGGAAAGGGCGGTCTACAGCAGAAATCTGAGTGCTTTGTTTACCTCCTGTCTGCCAGGTTACCTGTTTAATGCTTACTCGATTGGATTACCTGGGGAGCCTGGCCAGTCTTTTGTAATGATAAATAATTAGTTCCTGGGCCAGGTCACAGGCTCACACCCTATTCATATCTTAAATGTGCCCTTAAGACAGGATTTGTGAGGAAAGAGACAACGGGGAAGTTTCCCACTTTGACCTTGCAGAGAAAACATTTGCTCAGTTTAGGAATCAAAATGGTTCCAGGTCGGTCTTCCTGTGCTGATCTATGTACGTGCTTGGTTGGTATGCTTACGAACATTACCATATATCTAAGACCTCAAAATTCCTATCACAGTGCCAGTGAGTTTCCTGTACTGCTAAGCCAGGGATGGGTTTACAGTTTAAGATGTGTGCAGCCAAAAACAGAGGGCTCTGTCCATACGTCACGCTGGACGGCAGAGGAGCAGGGCTGGTTGCGAGACCGGCATCCTGTTCCATAATTGCAGCAGCCCAGGGGACTCTGAGATGGAGGGGCATCTATAGTAATAACATTATTCCCACTTTCTGATGCCAGAAGATCTGAAAGGTTATATCGACGAGAGAGATGGGCCAGAGGAGAAGGCTTGTAAACTGTCAGGCATTTGGCCTCCCCGCCTAATGGGTTGTGAAGGCTCCGGGCTCTAATGGGTTTGAGATTCTTCTTGCTCTCCATCCCCCACAACTGACCTGCTCTCCTCCTCCCTCCCCCAGTGTAAGAGGGACCGAAGAAAAGCTGAACAGCTCCGATGAGTCATGCCGGATAGCTTTGGCCAAATCTGATGCCGTGCTTTCAGTCAGCCGTGAGGCATTAACCAGCAGGCAGGTCCTTGACGAAGGGGAAACTGAGCCACGGCTGAGGTGCTGCAGTTCTGAGAGTCTATGTTGTTTCAAAGGCCGGCATTTTGCAGGTGGGGTTTGAGTCAGTGCATATCTGGGAAATTCAAGTGTGCACAGTTTTAGTTTTTTAAAAAGGGGTGGACAGTTTGCACTTAGGAAAGTGATGGGGAGACGCATTGAAAAGCGTGGGGCAAACAAGCGACAAATGCAAAGGTGTACGAAGCAAAGAAATTGGGATGAGTAATCCTTGTCATCTATCCTCCATGCAGGCAAATCAGGAAGAATGCTATGTAAAGACGGGGTGGATCTACACATGGAGGGAAAATGCTATAAAGAAGTCATCAATTAAATCGTTATAACCAGAGAAAAGAAGTGCAATGTAAAATTGCATGGAAAAGTTTTGTGCTCTACAGCGCCTCCTGGTGTTGCATGTTTATAATGCATTCAAAATGCTGTGGTTTTTTTTTTACAAACAGCCAGTCCAGGGTGTAGCCTGGCCTCCATGTGAGGTTTTTGGGCAAGCAAATCGGGACAGAGCAACTGAGACAGAAGTGATTCATGACACTGAGAAAGTAGAGAGGGAAAAGTGATTCTCCCTCTCTCTTAACACTAGAATTTGTGGATACCCAGTGAAGCTGAGCGTGGGAAGATTCAGGGCAGGCAAAAGCAAGTCCTTCTTCACACAGCACAGAGTTGAACTACGGAACTCCCTGCCACAGGAGGCAGCGATGGCCACTGACTTGGACGATTTTAAAGGAGGGTCAGCCAAATCCATGGGGGAAAGAGCTGTCAGTGGCTGCTTTCAAGACTCCATGGCTCGGCTCGGCCTCTGCGGTCGGAGGCTGCAGGGCTTTTGAGTCCCAGTCCCTGGAAACGGCGGGAGGGGAGAGTTGCTCTTGCGCTCAGATCCTGTTTCCCACTGGCATTTGGTTGGCCATTGTGAGGTCAGGATTCTTTCTCCTTCTCTGGCGATCCCTTGTAGCCGAGTAAGATTGTCTTCCATGAACACGGTTGTAACAGTGAGTCCGTAAGTGACTGTGGAGGCCAATTCTGGATCCACACGTCCTTCCACAGTGGGGACATTGGTTTCTGGGCAGGAGTTGATCCCGGTGTGGATTTGCCAAGCGTGCCTTCCTCTTAGCACGATTCTCCCTTGCGTCCTGAGTTCGAGTGTCTTCAAAGCCCATGACAACTTTGGTAAAGACTGTTCTTCAACTGGAGCGCTCGCAGGCCAGTGTTTCCCAATTGTTGGTGTTTATATTTATACTAATAATAAGGGACGTGGGTGGCGCTGTGGGTTAAACCACTGAGCCTAGGACTTGCCAATCAGAAGGTCAGTGGTTCGAATCCCACGACAGGGTGAGCTCCTGTTGCTCTGTCCCTGCTCCTGCCAACCTAGCAGTTTGAAAGCACCACAAAGTGCAAGTAGATAAATAGGCACCGCTCTGGCGGGAAGGTAAACGGCGTTTCCGTGCGCTGCTCTGGTTCGCCAGAAGCGGCTTAGTCATGCTGGCCACATGACCTGGAAGCTGTACGCAGGCTCTCTCGGCCAATAAAGCAAGATGAGCGCCGCAACCCCAGAGTCGGTCATGACTGGACCTAATGGTCAGGGGTCCCTTTACCTTTTACCTTTATACTACTACTGCTACTAATAATATTTTTAAATTTATATCCCGCCCTCCCCAGCCGAAGCCGGGCTCAGAGCGGCTAACCACAATAAAAGTAACACAGCATTCTAAAATCAATTCATTCTAAAATAAATTCAGAATCAAATTAGTGGCAATCATTGGGCTAGAGTTCTATGAGGGTTACAGAAGGATGGGGTCAGACTGTGCCTTGGCCAAAGCCCAGGCAGAACAGCTCTGTCTTGCAGGCCCTGCGGAAAGATGTCAAGTCCCGCAGGGCCCTAGTCTCTTGGGACAGAGCGTTCCCCCAAGTCGGGGCCAGTACTGAAAAGGCCCTGGCTCTGGTCGAGGCCAGCCTAACCTCCCTGTGGCCCGGGACCTCCAAGATGTTTTTGAAGACCGTAAGGTCCTCCGTGGGACATACCAGGAGAGGCGGTCCCATAGGTACGAGGGTCCTAGGCTGTATAGGGCTTTAAAGGTCAAAACCAGCACCTTGAACCTGATCCTATACTCCACTGGGAGCCAGTGCAGCTGGTGTAGCACCGGGTGAATGTGATCCCGTGGCGAGGACCCCGTAAGGCTCTGCCAGTTGCACAGGATGAAAAAATACTACATTTTAAAAGGTTTGCCTTGAGAGAGTCTTTGAACCTCTTTTGTTGACCACCAGCATTACGCTTTCCATTTTTAAGTTTGGAAGAGAGTAGTTGCTTTGGAAGACGATCATCAGGCATCCGCACAACATGACCAGTCCAACAAAGTTGATGTTGAAGAATCATTGCTTCCACACTGGTGATCTTTGCTTCTTCCGGTACACTGGCATTAGTTCGCCTGTCTTCCCAAGTGATATGCAAAAATTTTTGGAGACACCATTGATGGAATCTTTCGAGGAGACAGGGTGCAGGGCCAGCGAGCTTTGCTTACTCTCTTTGGATTGCTTGACGAAATAGTTTGTCTCTGGAAGAACTCAAATGGTCTCTGGCTGTGGCTGTGGTAAAAGCCACTCTCAGAGAGGTGTTGGGACAATCTATGGCACCGATCCGGCGCCTGCCATGCAGAGAGGAAGTGTGTGATGCCCAAGGCATTTTGGCATCTGAGGCGAATCGCAAAACGGTGCCCACTCCTTGCCCGGGAAGGAGGGGTGAGTGAAGATCTACGTCAGAAGCAAGGGGGGAAATAAAGAACTATATTCGGATTCTGCCGCCTGAGTCAGTTGCTCCACTTGCCTCATGGATGGGCTGGCCTGGAAAGCTTAGTTGGCTGCAGTATGGTGCTAATAATGTCAAGACTGCAGGTTTGATCCCCGCATAGGAGCAGCCCAGGACCCACGTACTACAGGACTGCCTCTCCTGGTATGCCCCGCGGAGGACCTTAAGGTCCACAAATGACAACATTTTGGAGGTCCCAGGTCACAAGGTGGTTAGATTGATCTCAACCAGAGCCAGGGCCTTTTCAGTAGTGGCCCCGACTTAGTGGAACGCTCTGTCCCAAGAGACCAGGGCCCTGCGGGACTTGACATCTTTCTGCAGGGCCTGCAAGACAGAGCTGTTCCGCCTGGCCTTTGGTTTGGACTCACTCTGACCCTTATGTTTCCCTCCCCTTGTGGTTTTGATCTACGGGCTACTTTTAAAATGAGGCTGCATTTTAAATGGCATTTTAACCTGTATTTTAAATTGGGTTTTTTGCCCTATTATGTTTTTACTGTAATTTTACCGGTGTTGGCTGCCCTGAGCTCTGGCTGGAGAGGGTGGGGTATAAATAAATTTTATTATTATTATTATTATTATTATTATTATTATTATTATTATACTCCAGGACCCTTCCAGCTCTATGATTATTGTAGCTGCAATGGCCCTGCCAGTTGCACAGGATGAAAAATAATAATGTTGTAATCCTACATCTATTCAAGGGCACTTTTCTGGGGAGTCAGGAGAAGTGAGCTTTTTTCCAGTGTTCTTCACACGGAGTCACTTAATTCAATTAACCGATGTCCTAGGCACGCATTAAGGCTCAAATCCTTCCACTTCCTTATTTTTTAAAAGGGCGATAACTTCGTTACAGTTATTACCATGCGTAAGAGAGAGCCACCTGAAATCCTTTTAGAAATGCAATTGTCAGGGGTTCAGGAGCAGAGGCGAGGGCTAGGGAGGAAACAGAGAGCGAGGGGGAGGAGGCAGAAGAAAAGATGAGTGATGACGACGACCCGAGATCTCCGAGTCTTTCCAGTGAATCAGAAGATTCACAGAAAGGAGCACCAGTGGCCAGGGCAAGAGGGGAGACTAGGGGGACACCCCAGGAAGATAGAGCCAGAGGGGACTCAGAGGGGAGCAGTTGGAAATCGGGACCAGCGTCACCGCCAGAGAGCAGGGAAGAGGAAGGGCGCCAGGGATCAAGCGCTGGCAGCTCACAACAGGAGGGAGGGCACGAGTCAGGAGTGGCCACACCTCCATCGGGGAGCGAAGAAACGGTTAGACGGAAAGTGGAAGGTTGGGCGCGCGCGCCAAGTTCAAATGCAGAGGAAAGTGACGCAGTAAGCAGCCCGGAAAGGGAGCCAGGTCCTAAAGCCCGGCGCAAGGAGACAGGAGGGTCCGGGGGGTCAGCGTCAGAAGAATCCCGGAAGGAAGAGACCCCGGGGGGTAGAGGGACCCAGAGGAGGACAGTCAGGCGGAAAAGGTGGAGCAGGGCGAGGATATTGAGTTGGTGCACACGGGGCGGAGACTCAGACGGAGCTTCGCCGATCTAGCTACTAGACGTAGAGTTGCACGCAGCAGCTTGGAAATGGAAACTGTAACTCAATAAAGACTTTTATTTAATGATCGCTGGCTAGCGTGATCCTCTGTGAGCTAGGATCTTCAAGCAGCTCTGACAGCAATCTAAATTGAATAAATAAAAGAACAGGCTGATAAACCTTGCTAAAAATGCTTTTTGAAAGTCCTTCTCCAACATCACCTGCCAAAGTGAGCACCCCCCCCCTTCTAGATTTTTGCATAGCCTCACACTAAATGGTGATCCATAGGGTTTAGGTGAATTGCCTTTGATGGCTGGTGGCTACTAGGCCTGGTGCTCTTCTCACACCAACATACCCATTGTCTTTTGAAATTAGCTTTTGTGAAGAAAGCAAAGGCACAAAGGCAGCCCCACCCATCCCACTTAGAACATAGAAAACTGCCTTAAACCGAGTCAGACCATGTGTCCATGTCTTCTTCTCCTTCTTTGGCGATCCCTCGTGGCTGAGTAGAATTGTCTTCCATGAACACGGTTTTGAAAGTGAGTCCATAAGTGACTGTGGAGGCCAATTCTGGACCCACACGTCCTGCCACAGTGGGGACATTGGTTCACGGGCAGGAGTTGATCACGGTGTGGATTTGCCAAGCGTGGCTTCCTCCTAGCACGTTTCTCCCTTGCGTCCTGAGTTCGAGCGTCTTCAAAGCCCAGGACACTTTTGGTCAAGGCTGTTCTCCAACTGGAGCGCTCGTAGGCCAGTGTTTCCCAACTGTCTGTGTTTATACTTCATTTTTAAAGATTTGCCTTGAGACAGTCTTTAAGCCTCTTTTGTTGACCACCAGCATTACGCTTTCCATTCTTAAGTTCAGAATAGATTAGTTGCTTTGGAAGACGATCATCAGGCACCCGCACAACATGACCAGTCCAACGAAGTTAGTGTTGAAGAATCATTGCTCCAACACTGGTGATCTTTGCTTCTTCCAGTACACTGGCATTAGTTCGCCTGTCTTCCCAAGTGATATGCAAAAAATTTTGGAGACACCGTTTGTGGAATCTTCCAAGGAGTTGGAGATGGAGTTTATAAGTGGTCCATGTTTCACAAGCAGACAGTAAGGTTGGTAATACAGCGCAATGTTGCCAACACTGGCTGGCAGCATCTCTGCAGGATTTCAGGGAGGAGTTTCTCTCAGCCGCTACCTGGAGACTGAACCTCAACAAAATCAGGCAAACCACCCCCATCTGCCCCCTGAACATTTGTGGTATATAAAGGGTTCAGCAGGAAGTTACAGACAAACTGGAAATGAAGCAATTGTTCACAGGTATGAACAGTGTTTAAAGCTCTGGTTTTCCCAGTAGTGATGTATGGAAGTGAGAGCTGGACCATAAAGAAGGCTGATCGCCGAAGAATGGATGCTTTTGAATTCTGGTGCTGGAGGAGACTCTTGAGAGTCCCATGGACTGCAAGAAATCAAACCTCTCCATTCTGAAGGAAATCAGCCCTGAGTGCTCACTGGAAGGACATATCCTGAAGATGAGGCTCCAAGACTTTGGCCACCTCAGGAGAAGAGAAGACTCCCTGGAAAAGACCCTGATGTTGGGAAAGATGAGGGCACAAGGAGAAGGGGACGACAGAGGACGAGATGGTGGGACAGTGTTCTCGAAGCCACAAACATGAGTTTGACCAAACTGCAGGAGGCAGTGGAAGACAGGAGTGCCTGGCGTGCTCTGGTCCAGGGGGTCACAAAGAGTCGGACACGACTAAATGACTAAACAACAACAACAACAACAAATGAACAGTGTTGAAACAGGATTGTCTATTGTTGTTGTTAATTAATCTTATTAACCACTTTTTAAAAACAAAAGTGCCGTATGTATAAGACTCCCTCATGTATAAGACGACCCCCTATTTTTTCAAACCCCAAATTAACCCACCAATGCCCAAGATCGCCCAAAGTTGCAGACTTTTTTTGGGGGGGGATCTTCTAGCCGTAGGAAGGTAAGTAGTCGTTTTTCTTAAAAAACTGTACATTAACCACCTGTGTATAAGAGCACCTCCAATTTTTGACTAAAGTTTTAAAGCAAAAGGCATCGTCTTATACACTGAAAGAATACGGTAACTCCAAGCGGCTTACAGCAATAAGCAAACACATCAAAGCCATCGTAAAACAAAGCACAGGGGAATCTAAGAGACTATCATCTTTTCAAAAGCAGGATTAAAACGGGGCACTCACTAAAGGAGGCCGCAGGTAATGAAGAACCAAAGGCCTGACAGGAAAGAAATGCTTTTACCTGAAGGTATGGAATAATGGTGCCAGGCACCATGGTGCCAGGGAGGAGCCACCACTGCAAAGGCCCTGTTCTTGTGTTGCCACCCCTGGACCTCCTACGGAGGGGGCCCATGGAGAAGGGGTTCAGATAATGATCGCAGAGCCCAGGATAATAATAATAATATAATAATTTATTATACCCCACCCATCTGGCTGGGCTTCCCCAGCCACTCTGGGCGGCTTCCAACAAAACACTAAAATACAAGAACCTATTAAACATTAAAAGCTTCCCTCAACAGGGCTGCCTTCAGATGTCTTCTAAAAGTTTGGTAGTTATTTTTGTCTTTGACATCTGGTGGGAGAGTGTTCCACAGGGCGGGTGCCACCACCAAAAAGGTCCTCTGCCTGGTTCCCTGTAACTTGGCTTCTCGCAGGGAGGGAACCGCCAGAAGGCCCTCGGAGCTGGACCTCAGTGTCTGGGCAGAACGATGGAGGTGGAGATGCTCCTTCAGGTCTACTGGACCGAGGCAATGGATCCAAACTACAAGAAAGAAGATTCCACCTAAACATTAGGAAGAACTTCCTGACAGTAAGAGCTGTTTGACAGTGGAATTTGCTGCCCAGGAGTGTGGTGGAGTCTCCTTCTTTGGAGGTCTTTAAGCAGAGGCTTGACAACCATATGTCAGGAGTGCTCTGATGGTGTTTCCTGCTTGGCAGGGGGTTGGACTCGATGGCCCTTGTGGTCTCTTTCAACTCTATGATTCTATGAGGCCGTTTAGGGCTTTCAAGGTCAGCACCAACACTTTGAATTGTGCCCGGAAACGTACTGGGAGCCAGTGTAGGTCTTTCAGGACCGGTGTTATGTGGTCTCGGCGGCTGCTTCCAGTCACCAGTCTAGCTGCCACATTCTGGATTAATTGTAGTTTCCGGGTCACCTTCAAAGACCACGTAGAGCGTATTGCAGTAGTCCAAGCGGGAGATAACCAGAGCATGCACCACTCTGGCGAGGCAGTTCACGGGCAGGTAGGGTCTCATCCTGCGTACCAGATGGAGCTGGTAGACAGCTGCCCTGGACACAGAATGGACCTGCACCTCCATGGACAGCAGGGATGGTTCCTAGGGGGAGAGGAAGTTCTTGAGGTATTGGGGTCCTGAGCCACAAAATATTTTCTAGGGCAAAAAAACCCCACTTTGAACTGAGCCCAGAAACTAACTGGTCGCTTTGATACCATCAAGAGTGCAAATCATCAAGAGAGCACAATCAAAAGGGTATCTTCCTCTCTTTCTGTGAATCATTCCTAAACCGCTTTTATTCCCATCCAACCCACCCTCTACCTCCTTTTTTCTTTTGCTGTCAGCTTGGGAAAGAAGTTTTTGCTGCCGCAGCTACACCTCTGCCCCCTCCTCTCTCTCTCGCTTTGTTCAAAAGCACAAAACACACACAAAGCCTCTATTTTTAATTTGCACGAATTTGCAGGCAGAGTTGAGCAACAGAAGGTGGGAGCCCGGGAAGGTCCTTCGGGGTGGGGGGAGAGGGGGTGGGTGGGCGGCTGTTTCTCAGCTCCCAAATAGCAAACAGCTGCACTTTTCAAGCGCGATAATTATACGGCTTCTTTGGGGGATGAGGATGAAGAATCATATCGCCCGACGGAGGAGGTGGGGGCTGGAGTTATGGCAAGTTCCGTCCACCCTCCCCAGGGATATTCGCAAGGCGTGTGACAAAATGGCAGAGCCCAAGGAGTAGACTGCGGTGCAATGGGGTTCTGGGACACCGTGCCGGCTGTCTTGTTGTATGCAATTGCAAACCTGCTCTGTGTTGGCTGGCAAAATATTGTTAACACATGATTAGTTAGTAGCTTCCACCCTAAAAGCTGCCTTATTGGTTTGCTGTCTGCCAGCCGACAAGCTCACCAAACAACAAGCAATACAAGCAACACGAAGACCAGTAGATAGCACTGCAATTCTTATTGCATAATATGTTAACGGAGGATTCCGAGGGCTCCCTGACAATTTGGAGCAAAACAGCAGCCTGTAGGCTTGGCCTTTATTGGAAACTGTCGCAACAGGACTCCCACCCACAACAAGATGAAGCAAGATGGAAGACCAGAACAAAAGAAGACCCCTACTTTTACTAGTTACTAATCCCCCAAACTACACCCCTAAGACTACATCACAACTACATCACAGAAAGGAGGGGTTGAGGGAGGAGTTGGTGGTAACCTGAGGGTCCTGTCACCTGCCTGGTTCCCCCTTTCCCCCTCCCCATGAGTACTTTCCAGGGGACAGAGGGGAGTTTGCAGTTTCCTGCCCCCAGAGGGAAGAGCTGATCATTGTCCT
Organism: Podarcis liolepis; assembly: GCF_965112155.1. NCBI lineage: Eukaryota > Metazoa > Chordata > Lepidosauria > Squamata > Lacertidae > Podarcis > Podarcis liolepis. The sequence continues at coordinate 93,167,159 of NC_139561.1, read as the reverse complement.
TTGTTCCAGTCCATGCTGAATCCACTCCCATATGCAAGTTCTTTGTGACCTTGATGGTCTTCTGTCTGGGACCATCAGGGTTGGCATAGCGACTGGGCAGGGCTCCTGTGTATGTGCTGGTATGCTCAAGGGATTATGGCTGCCCTGTATCAAACCTTCCCCATTTTGTAGTCTTTCCTTCATGGAGTAAAATTAAAAGTGGAACAGTGCAAATCCGATGTATGGTTGATTTTCTATGAATTTATAACAGAAGTGTCGCGTTTGTCGTGTGTGTGTGTGTGTGTGGAGTTTGTACAAACTGAATGATTGGGGGGGGGGGTGTTTCCTGCAACAATATACATGATTTAGTACAACAAAAACAAAATGTGTACACTTGTAAATTCTCTAATATTGAAATCAAATGAACACACATCTGTCAATCTTTGAAAGTCCGTAGAAGTATAAGTCTATGGTTGAAAGAAGCAATAGATGCTCTCCTGTGGGCTAAGCGGTGAAACTTTTTTTAGGCATTCATGGTGCCGAAGTAGTAAGTAAATAACAACGTAGGACAGTGATCCCGGATAATCTGACTGTTTCAGATTATCTCCTTGGGCAAGAGATATAGAAGCATGATAAGCCGCACCAACACAAAGAGTGTAACAAGGACTGAGAGATTGGGGGGGGGGCTTGTTTAATCTCACTGTAAACAGGTGGTAAAGGTAAAGGTCCAGTCGTGGCCAACTCTAGGGTTGCGGCGCTCATCTCGCTTTACTGGCTGAGGGAGCCGGCGTACAGCTTCCGGGTCATGTGGCCAGCATGACTAAGCCGCTTCTGGCGAACCAGAGCAGCGCACGGAAATGCCGTTTACCTTCCCGCCGGAGTGGTACCTATTTATCTACTTGCACTTTGATGTGCTTTCGAACTGCTAGGTTGGCAGGAGCTGGGACTGAGCAACGGGAGCTCACCCTGTCGTCGCGGGGATTCGAACCGCCGAAATTCTGATCGGCAAGCACAAGAGGCTCAGGGGTTTAACCCACAGCGCCACCTGCATCCCTTAAGGTAAATGGACCCCTGACCATTAGGCCCAGTCATGACCAACTCTGGGGTTATGTGCTCAGCTCGCTTTACAGGCCAAGGGAGCCAGCGTTTGTCCGCTCTGCAGACAATTTTTCCGGGTCATGTGGCCAGTATGACTAAGCCGCTTCTGGCGAACCAGAGCAGCGCACGGAAACGCTGTTTACCTTCCCGCTGGAGCGGTACCTATTTATCTACTTGCACTTTGACGTGCTTTCGAACTGCTAGGTTGGCAGGAGCAAGGACTGAGCAACGGGAGCTCACCCCGTCACAGGGATTCGAACCGCTGACCTTCTGATCGGCAAGTCCTAGGCTCTGTGGTTTAACCCACAGCACCACAGTGACAATAAAGTATTTCTATTCCTATTCTATTCTATGTTGGTTGGACTAGTCACCCCAAGGTACAGACTCCCTTGGCAGGTGCTGGCCTCTCCTTCCTGGAAGGTTTTTAAGCAGAGGTTAGACAGCCATCTGTCATGGATGCTTTAACTGAGATTCCTGCATTTCAGGGGGTTTGGCCAAATGACCTTTGGGTCCCTTCCCATTCTAAGAGTCTATGAAGGGTCTGTTTGTTCAGATTCCTGAAGGTGGCTAGGAAATGAATGCATTTGCAGACTGAGGTGGATATGGGGAGAACTCACTTTAACGCAGGCTTCCTCAAACTCAGCCCTCCAGATGTTTTGAGACTACAATTCCCATCATCCCTGACCACTGGTCCTGCTAGCTAGGGATGATGGGAGTTGTAGTCCCAAAAAACATCTGGAGGGCCGAGGTAGAGGAAGACTGGTTTAACATCAGGAAAAGAGAGAACTTGGAATCGACAGATCTACCAGTCCCCAGCAGAGGCTGCTTGGACTCTGCTGTTTGATCACTTGGAGTCATGCCCCAGAGGATTGTGGGTTAGCCCCAGAATGCTTTGCTATTTGGAAAGGATCGTGGGGGTTCCTTCTGGCTCGTGGGGTGACCACTATGTGAAACGATACATGACTGGGCACCTGTGATCTCTCAAACCAGGTGTTTCCTTCTCTTTGAAGAGGAAAGGAATGTGGATTAGCCTCAACCAGAGCCAGGGCCTTTTCAGCACTGGCCCCAGTCTGGTGGAACGCTCTGCCACAAGAGCTGATTTCTTTCCACAGAGCCTTTAAGACAGAGCTGTTCTGCCTGGCCTTTGGTTTGTTCTGACCCTATGTTTCCCTCCCTTTACGTGATCTATAAAGGTAAAGGGACCCCTGACCGTTAGGTCCAGTCGTGGCCAACTCTGGGGTTGCGGCGCTCATCTCGCTTTACTGGCCAAGGGAGCCGGCGTACAGCTTCCGGGTCATATGGCCAGCATGACTAAGCCGCTTCTGGCAAACCAGAGCAGCGCACAGAAACGCTGTTTACTTTCCTGCCGGGAACTGCTAGGTGGGCAGGAGCAGGGACCGAGCGACGGGAGCTCACCCCGTTGCGGGGATTCGAACCGCCGAACTTCTAATTGGCAAGCCCTCGGCTCTGTGGTTTAACCCAGAGCGCCACCCGCGTCCCTTATGTCATCTATGGGCTACTATTAAAATGAGGCTGCATTTTAAATTGCATTTTAACATGTATTTTAAATTGGGTTTTTCTCTCCCCCCCCCCATTATGTTTTTACTGTAATTTTTACTGGTGTTAGCCACCCTGAGCCCGGCTCTGGCCAGGGAGGGTGGGGGGTAAATAAAATTTATTATTATTATTATTATTATTATTATTATTATTATTATTATTATTATTCTGTCTTATTCTGTAGGAGACCGTGGATTTATCCATACAAGGAAAAACGTCCCCCTTGGTTCTTTCCCAAAAGATCCCAAGATGGCGGCCAACGGCATGGTGGGTTCGGAGCCGGAAGACCTTGAACAGCGCATCCACCAGGTCAACAATGAGGTCGGGAAAATTCTTTTTTTTTGCCTCTACCAGTCAGATTCCCCTTTTCCTTATAAAAGTGCTCCTGGTATTGCCCAGAGGGGTGGGGAGAAAGGGAATTGGGAAGGCAACCCCCCTCCTATGAGCTGATTTCAACCCAGAACCAGATTATTCCCAGTCTCGCCTGGGTTGACTATTTCTCCTGGCAGGAAATGATACCCCTTGTTCATTGACGATTTGCGGCGAATCCAGCTGGCGTCGCTGCCAGCCTGTTGCCTTCAATATCTTCTGCCTTGTTCTCCCACATCCTTTCTGATCTGTGGCAATTTGCTCTCACAACAATCCCCACACATAAAATGCAGTTGCCATGCTCAGCTGCTCTGTGTGGACTGGCAAATGACTGTTAAGACTTGGTGGGGCTATTGCACCTTTAGTTAGTAGTTTCCTCTTCTGGAAAAAATGGCCTCCTCCGGCCTTAAATTGCTCCCAGTTTACTTTAGCAGCAGCCTGACTGTGTCCCAGTCTACAATCTGGAGAACCTTCTGCCTGTGCTGGTCCCGAGGGTTAACCGTGTGGCGAGGTCCAAGTCCAGTCCGAGGTTGAGGGTGCGGTATGGAGGCTGTCCGTCAAAGCTGAAGCTGGGTCCAAGGCTGGGAGTCGGATGGGGTCAGGAGCTCTGGCAGAGAAGCAGGACAGGGTTCAGGCAGGAACAGGCTACCAACAATGTTGCTCCCGCAACCTGGGACTGGGGCTGGCCAGCTTTTATCTGCCCTGAGGCATAGGGCGGCCCCGATCCTCAGGTGACTTGCCTCTCCTGGCCTTAAGGCGAGCACTCCTCCTGCGGGAACTTAGTTCCCTCCGCCTCTCTGCCCTGAGCCTCTGCAGCTCCGGAGAGGCTGGAGGGTTACTGGACCCAGAGGCAACCTCAGCTTCCACTGACGGGGCTGAGAGTGGAGCACCTGCAGGCAATGGGTCCTCCATTACCTCAGGAGCCAGAGCAGGCTCAGCTGATGCCTGCACCTGAGGATCCAGCACAGGTGAGGACCCTTCAGGCTCATGCCCCAGCCCCACCTCAGCTGGTTCTGGAGGCAGGGACTCCTGTGCAGGCTGGGATTCCTCAGGTTCAGCCTCTGAATCCGATTCCCAGGCCATTACACTGCCCCCCTCACCCTACAAACCCAGCTTGGCATTGCTGCCCAAATAGGCCAGAGATATAATTGCAAGGAGGCTGGCTTTGTTCTGAAGAACAATTCTCGTTCTTGCAAAACGGCTACAAGAATACTTATGCAAATGAGACAGATTCCAACTATGGAACTAATTTGCTTTAGCGTGCGTTGCACTGCCAAATGGTGTTTTGTTTTGTTTTTCCCCCAAGGTGGGTGGGTGTTGGTGGCAAGAAAGGATGTGCAGTTTTATTGGGGTTACTCAATGAAAAGTCTGGCTGGCTTAAGACAGGCTGGAGAAAGTAATTTCTTCACAGAGTGCATAATTAACTTACAGAACTTGCCTCCATCATGGGTTGTGTTGGCTTCTGACTGAGGTGGCTTTTAAAAGGACAAAAGCAGGTTTTGCTAGCCTGGTGCCCTTGAGAGGTGCTGCGCTACAACTCCCATCAGCACCACCTTCAGAGCTGTGATTCCTGCTATGAATCTATAAATCAATAATATTCAATTTCCTGCTCTTTTTTTATCTTCACTTCAGGCTTTGGAGAGCACCAGGAGGATGTTGCAGCTGGTAGATGAGGTAAGAAACAGCCCCTCTTCACAGAGAACTCTGCGAGGGGGAATAGCAGGGCCTCTCAACAGCTCTCCGCACCCTTATGCAACTACAGATCCCAGGATTCTTTGGGGGAAGCTTCCCACGAGGGAAGACACAGCAATAACAGCAAGAACCTTTCTTGAACTAACAGAACTGGACGACAGGGAGAAAACAACTGCTTATATACCTTTCTGAAGGCCTGGGCCACGCCCACTCCCAACGTGATTGGCTGTCTAAACTTCCAAGCTGCGAATCATGACTCAGAGTTTAAAGGCCAATGGCAGAGGCTTTCTGTGATTGGATATCATGTATCGAATCAGAACACAGGAGCTCAGAATCCTTAGTCCAGGCTCCAGCTCAGGCAAACACAGACCACTGAATACATAAGCGACGGCTGGACTGTTTAAAGTGGCCCCATAGTGCTTGAAATGTATTTTTAATCTCCTGTTGGAAGCCGCCCAGAGGGGCTGGGGAAACCCAGCTGGATGGGCGGAGTATAAGTAATAAATTATTGTTATTATTATTAAATGTGTGTTGCGAAAGTGACCTGAGGATGATGGGATGACGTTCTTTAACAACCTGCCCATTCTGCTTTGCAAGCCTTTTGCAGAGAGTTCTCCAGTTGCGGTTGTTTTTCCTTTTGGACACATTCATGAGGACTAAAAACCTGGTGTGAATGTGCCCTTCGTTGCGTTCGATCCCCTGTTCTCACGTGAGCAACATCGGGCCCCAGAAATCTTGCAGAATCCCAAGAGATGTTTAACGTTCTTCTCTTCTCTCCCCACCTCTCCTTTCCAACAGAGCAAAGATGCCGGAATTCGAACTTTGGTCATGCTGGACGACCAGGGAGGTAAGGCCTCTGGCTTCACGGCAGATCTCTTGCAGACCATGGCGGTGTTAGCTGTGTTCTGGTTCTGCGTTTGCAGTTGCTATAATTAAAGTCCTCTGTGGGTTGGCTGACCAGTCTTAAAACCCCCTGGGAGTGGCTTGAATGGACACAGCAGCAGAATAAGGTGCCAGAATGAACGGATACCACTTCAGAAAGTGGGAGGGAAATACTCTTTTTGAGTGTGGCTCCATGGGATAGAAAATAATTCTTGAAAAAAATCAAATGTAACAGTTGCACATAGTTTGGGAGGATTTTTGTTTGTTTGTTTTCAGAATCTCAAAGGGTTAAGCTAAGACTTTCGGCAAAAGTCTTTTATTAAAAGGGTGAATTAGGTGAGCAAACAGTCTCAGACGAAAATATGCACCTCGAGGAGAAATGCTAGTTTGCTTTTGGCCGCTGGGGACTGGTTGGGTAGAAGGCAGGGAGGCCAGCAGTAGGGGGCGCCAGAGTCAACAACAGGCAGAGGCAACTAATTCTAGTTCTCTCTATCCCCACCCTCCTTCTACAAGGGGCAGCACTCAGATTGAGGAGCAGGAGGAATCTGAATGTCAGGGCCACCCCCTAGTGCTAGTAAGTAAGAAGGCAAGCACCTGAGGGGCAAGCTGAGGGCAGGCTTAGGTTGGCAGGCTGCCCTCCTTTATTTAATTCCTTCATTTCTTGCACTCATACCCTAGCTTTTCCCCAAGGAGCTCAAGTTGGTGCATGTGGTTCTCTCCTTCCCTGTCCAATTCCTGCAACTACCCTGCGAGGTAGGACCGGCTCAAGGTCGCCACTGGTGGGGAATTCGAACCCTGGTCTCTCCAGGTCTCGGTCTGGCACGCTAGGACCTGAAACAGGGTTGCCATATTTCAATAAGTAAAAATCTGGACAGTCGCTGAGCCCCAAAGTTGTCGGCACAGTAGCCTGCTCACACACACCGGGCCGCTTGCACACTTTAAAAAAAAACAACCCCCCCCCCGAGTTTTGTTTGGAAATGAAAAAATCCACCCGGATGGCAAAAGAGGATGTGTCCGGTATTTCCCAGACATATGGCAACCCTAACCATTAGGCCTCGGCTCTGTTGCTATTGGAGGGGAGATCTGAAAACCAGCCAACACACCTCAAGGGAGCATGAGAAACTGGCCGCTCCTCTCCACAATCTTGCAACACCTGTGAGACTCATCCTGCGTGTTCAGAGAGGGCCGTGCATAATGTTTGCAGGTTCCTGAGTGTCTCCGCTGTCTCCCCTTCCCTTTCCCCTTCCTCAGAGCAGCTAGACCGGATTGAGGACGGCTTGGACCAGATCATCCAAGATATGAAGGAGGCTGAGAAGAACCTCACGGACATGGCGAAATGTTGCGGCCTCTTCGTCTGCCCCTGCGCAAAGTAAGTCCCCGGGCCGTGCAAGCGCCAGGGACGCCTCTCTCTCCTTGTTTTGGATGAGAGCAAAGTATGTTACAGGTTGAACTCCTGCCTGAACATCTGTTATTTTGAAACGTAGGTTAAAGAACATAAAAGACTTGGAGGTCACCAAGGCCAGCAACGGCCAGGTGGTCTCTCGACAACCCTGTGTGGTGGCCGATGGAAACCAGATGGTCATGAGTGGACCCTTCATCCAGAGGTAAGGAGTGGGGAGATCTTCTCTTCCAAGACCACCTTGCACAACCAGGAGATCTCTGCAGCTTCCAGGAGAGTTTCTCCTGCAAGCGCCAAAGGTGTCAGAAGTCACTGGGAGCAGGGCCTTTTCTGTGGCTGCCCCATTCTGTGGAATAGCATTCCTGTTGAGATAGGCAGCCGCTCTCTGCCCTTTCTGGAAACGGTCAAAAGGCGTTTTTGTTCCAGCTGGATAAATGGGTGGATATAACAAGCATCCCACCTGTTAGGTTTTTGTGCTTTTAATTCTCTTATGCATAAAGGCAGTTAATAAATCCATGGTGGTAGTAGTAATAATAATAATATGGTGATTGGCCAAGATTTAACCAGGTGATTTAAATATTTAATTGGACGATTTCAATGTATGCATTCCTTCATCCTTTTGTATTTAAACATTTTTAGCCTGTAGATTATAATTCTTGGTAAATGTGAAACTGTGTCTTGGTTGATGCTTTTAAAAAAAGTATTATTGATAAGCTCCCGAAATCTTCGTGTCTCTTTACTTTGAGAGGCTTTGAGTACTTTAATTAGTAGCTCATTCCTCTGAGCCCTAACGTAACTGCACTTTAAAAAATAGTAAAGGTAAAGGTACCCCTGCCCGTACGGGCCAGTCTTGACAGACTTTAGGGTTGTGCGCTCATCTCACTCTAGAGGCCGGGAGCCAGCGCTGTCCGCAGACACTTCCGGGTCACGTGGCCAGCGTGACGAAGCTGCTCCGGCGAACCGGCACCAGAGCAGCACATGGAACGCCGTTTACCTTCCCACTAGTAAGCGGTCCCTATTTATCTACTTGCACCCGGGGGGTGCTTTCGAACTGCTAGGTGGGCAGGAGCTGGGACTGAGCAACGGGAGCGCACCCCGCCGTGGGGATTCGAACCGCCGACCATGCAATCGGCAAGTCCTAGGCACTGAGGTTTTACCCACAGCGCCACCCGTGTCCCAACTGGACTTTTAAAAATAACTTTGTATAATTACTTCCTAGCTGGCTACAAAGAGAAATTAGGAGTATGGGTCTTGCAAAGTATTCTTAGCGTACGTATTTTTATTCTGCGGTTGATGTGACCATGATGGTTACAACAAAACAAAACAAAACCCTAATCATAACATCGTGGCCATCGTGACCTTCCACAGCCAAATCACACCTTTTATTTCCCCGGATTGAAAACTTAGTTCTCGAACTTGTTCTTGGCCACTGCGAGGAAAGGATGATGGACAACGATGAGCCTCTGGCCTGATCCAGCACACAGGCTCTTACCTTCTTTGTGCGTTTTGCTCAGGATAACAAAAGACGACGTAGAAGAAGAGATGGAACAGAACCTGACGCAGGTGGACAGCATGTTGAGCAACCTTCGCAGTATGGCGGTGGACATGAGCAACGAAATCGACGTCCAGAGCAAGCAGGTGGACAGCATTAAGGAAAAGGTGAGCGATGCTCCCCCACCTCACAGGGCAGAGAACATATGCGGTAGAACATAACGTGATTTTTTTTTAAAATAAAAAGTTTAAAATTCCAAATTCTGCACCCAAGGTGCACAACTGGAAGACACCACGTTAGGGAGGGTTTGTATATGCACATATTTTGAGTGCGCCACTCTGTGGGAATGTTGTGGGTGTAGGAGAGGATGTATTGATTAAGTATATCTGAAGAAGCGTCTCCACCCCCATCATTCTGCCTGGACGCTGAGGTCCAGCTCCGAGGGCCTTCTGGTGGTTCCCTCGCTGTGAGAAGCCAAGTTACACCAGATGTCAAAGAGAACAACAACTACCAGACTTATAGAAGACATCTGAAGGCAGCCCTGTTTAAGGAAGCTTTTAATGTTTGATGTATTACGGTATTTTAATATTTTGTTGGAAGCCGCCCAGAGTGGCTGGGGAAGCCCAGCCAGATGGGCGGGGTATAAATAATATATTATTATTATTATTATTATTATTATTATTATTATTATTATTATTATTGATTATTATCCTTCCTCACTCATGCTTGTGAGTCAGTAGCAGAGTGCATTCCCCAGTATATTGCAAGAAACTAGTTGGTAGATTCGTTTGAATCTCTTGACTTAAGCAATCCAGTCTGGCTTGTCCGGGTTGGATTATTCCTGGTAAATTCCCCCTTTGTTCCCTCTTTAAAATAATAAAGAAACAACAGTCTTCTATTAAGAATAACAAGAAGTTTACTTACATTCAGTTCACAGTAGGTTCCTTAAAGGCAGGCTTTCGCTTGGAGTTACAGGAAAGGGTTTGAGTTCACCCCATATGGGGACTCAGCCCATGTGCTGCTGGCTGAGAGCCAGCAGACAGCAAAATACACCAGTATCAGAAGAAAGCAGCAAAAGCGTCAGGGTCGAGAGAGAGAGATGGCTGCGTGACTGGCCCGTTTACAGGGACTCACAGGGTCATGCCCATCCACCTGGTCAATGCCCGTCCATCTGGATGCTCCGGACCAGGTGTGACAGGAAGTCCTCCTGGCTGCAGTAACATCCCCCTGTGTGTGTCCACTCTGGGCAAACAGGAAGTGTTGTACTTGACTGCTTATGTTACAGCCCACTCTGACTATTTCCGGATCCACCAGCAGGAGGATCTGTGACTTTACTTCCTTTGGAAATATCGTTCTAGTTAACACCTTCATATAGAATCCTGTGTACCGTTTTGGTTGCCCCAGAGTTTTTTCAAAAATGAACAAAGGGGTAATACAGAGCTTGGAAAGGTTCAGTAAAGGATGAAATGGTCAGGGGGTTGGAGCATGTTGTGGTAGTGTTAGTACAGGTGAGGGAAAACTCTTCACACAACATGTGATTCCCTTAAGGCAGTCTTTAATAATAATAATAATAATAATAATAATAATAATAATAATAATAATAATAATAATATATAGTAATTTATTATTTGTACCCAACCCATCTGGCTGGGTTTCCCCAGCCACTCTGGGCGGCTTCCACAAAGACCAAAAATACACTAATATGTCATACATTAAAAACTTCCCTGAACAGGGCTGCCTTAAGATGTCTTCTGAATGTCAGGTAGTTGTTTATCTCTTTGGCATCTGGTGGGAGGGCGTTCCACAGGGAGGGCGCCACCACCGAGAAGGCCCTCTGCCTGGTTCCCTGTAACTTGGCTTCTCGCAATGAGGGAACCGGCAGAAGGACCTCGGTGCTGGACCTCAGCGTCCGGGCAGAATGATGGGGGTGGAGACGCTCCTTCAGGTATGCTGGGCTGAGGCTGTTTAAGGCTTTCAAGGTCAACACCAACACTTTGAATTGTGCCTGGAGCTCTCCACATGCTTTGGACTACAACTTCCATCAGGCTCAGCAGCCAGCGTGATGGGAGGTGTAGTCTCAAGCCTGCTGCTGGAAACAGCCTCTGCCTCTGTTTTCTCACTTTCTTCTTTTCTCCTCAGGCCATCGCCAACGTGATTAGCATCAACGCAGCCAACAACCAGACTACCAAGATGCTGAAGAATGCCTGAACCGCCCCACTGACCGCCTTTTACCCTCCCCACCCCACCCCCAAGAGAAACGGCTTCATCCACCTGAATTTGGATTGGTTTCAAATCAAGGCAGTTCCAAATCACGTTTCCCATTTTTAGACGCGACCACTTCCTGAGCAAGCTTGCATGCGACTAACTGGAAAAGGATGCTGGAAAGACGAGAGCAGAGTGGATTGTAGGGAAATAGCGCCTTTGTACACACGAGGGACACGATCCTCCTGGATCCATGTGCAGAATTGTTATACCTGTTTGCACAAGAGACTGTTTTCTGTACATACCCAGGAACACTGAGCAAGACCACTTATTGGAAGGCTATGGCTGCCGTCCTATTTGAAAGTAAGTCCTTTTGATCAATGTGGGAGTTGCTTCCTGCTAAACTTCCTCTCTCTCTCTCTCTCTCTCTCTCTCTCTCTCTCTCTCTCTCTCTCTCTCTCACACACACACACACACACACAGGATTGGGCTGCTCCTGTGCATCATTTTTCAATAAGAAGAAGAAGAAGAGTTTGGATTTGATATCCCGCCTTTCACTCCCCTTCAGGAGTCTCAAAGCAGCTAACATTCTCCTTTCCCTTCCTCCCCCACAACAAACACTCTGTGAGGTGAGTGAGGCTGAGAGACTTCATAGAAGTGTGACTGGCCCAAGGTCACCCAGCAGCTGCATGTGGAGGAGCGGAGACGCGAACCCGGTTACCCAGATTACGTGACTACCGCTCTTAACCACTACACCACACTGGCAAGGATCGGCACTACACCACACTGGCAAGGATCGGCACCAACCGGGCAAAAGCAGTGGTTCTCCATAGATGGAATGTAAAAGTCCAGCCTGTTTAGTTAGGAGTGTCGCAACTTGAGAACTTAACAACCCATCGCAAGGTTTAGGTGACATGCTGGATGCTGACAACGTAAAACAGAAGCCCAAGATGCCCTGAGCAGGCTCAGCGGGTGATCCTGGTGAGATTCTGGAGATAGCATCTCCTTGGTCTTGGCACCTGGGACTGGTCCAGGACAAAGCCCACAATAATAAGTACAATTCATGATTTATTATGGCAAATTCGGTCTGGGGAAGGGTTGTAGCTGGGCGGTAGAGCATTTGCAAGCAGAAGACCCCGGGTTCAATGATATGACTTGGCGTAAGGCAGCTCCCTGTGGCACCCCTTGATTCACAACCATGAGGACTGGGATCTTAGTTTATTTTTAGGGGAAGGGCCACAGATTGGGGTAGGCCGCCTGCTTTGCGTACAGGAACTCCCAAGTTCTGTTCCCACTGGGAGAATTTCCAGGGAGGGTCGGGAGAAAGTCATGTCTGTAGCTACACTGCTGCCAATCAGTGTAGACTATACTGAGATAGATGGACCAACCAAGTGACTGGGTTTAAGGCTGCTTTCTTTGTTCCTGCTAACTTCAGAAGCCAGATATTTCTCTCCGCGTTTGTGCATGCAAACCAAACCAAAACCAAGCTTTAACTGTGGGGATGAATGGCCGTGACAATCCTATCGTACGAGACTGTAAACAGAGCATCTTTATTAAATTCTGATTTCGGTTTAAGCCAGGCTTCTTCTTCTTCTTTTAAAGAGACACGATATAATTGGAATTAATTCAAAAGATTTCAGTTTTGAGAAGCCCCACCTTTCCTAATGAAAATAAAAACCCGCATAGTTTTCGTTGCACACCCTCCAACCACACCAGATCTCCACTGACTCCTCTGCACATCTACTTTGAGGTCTCCTGGAAAATGCAGCCGCGTCTAATCCTGGCTGTGCTGTAAGCCAGGAGGTGTGTTGTTGCGTGTCGAGACCCCGCAGCCACCCCCTCGTTGGGAAATAGCTCACACCAGGACACAGGTATTAGGTTTATGTAATTGGGCAGATTTTGGCCACAACTTTATTGAATTACAGAATGTGAACGGTATTGGCTTAGGCATTGATTGTACCCGACTATATCTGACTCCTGCCCATTGTGCAGGAAGTCTGGTAAGGGTAAGCCACGGGTAGGGGGAGCCCTGTCGATGCGAACCAACTCAAGCTCCCCCTGGTGTTCCCATTGGGGTTGTGTCATGGCCCTAGCCCCTGACCGGGCTTCGGACAAGATCAACACCCCAGATTCCTTTAACGGAATATGCTTAAGCATGGAGGGGCAGGTGATGGCCACACCTCCCCCCCCAGGTCAAACAATGCCTAATCGCCACAAGAGCCCAAAGGCTCGCCGCCAAATACCCTCCATAGCTGTCAACCGTCCCTTATTTGGCGGGAAAGTCCCTTATCCCAGCGCCGTGTCCCGCTGCTGTCCCTTATTGATGATGTCCCTTAAATTTCCCGGGTTTCAAAGGAAGCAGCTCCTCTCCCTCCCTCCCTGCCGGCCAGGGAGGAGGGAGGCTCCAACTGTGTTGCTTGGCTGCGTTGCTCACCCAATAAGGAGTCTAAGAACGACTGGGGGGTGGAGCTTGCATGCCTTGTGCCGATCAAATCGGCCGTGTTGCCTGGGGACTTGCCTTTGCTCAGCGCTTCCCAGCAGAGAGGTGACGGTGGTTTTCCTTGCTGCATCCCCTTTGCCGGGTTGCTGCGCTGTGGGAACCACCGCTTGAGGCTTCGTTTGGCTGCTGGCTGGGCTTTCTGCCTTTGGCTCGGAGGGGCTCAGAAGCTGAACATACCTATATTTGGAAAATCCCTTATTTTGGCTGCTGATCCCTTATTTTTGAGGCTGCTGGTCCCTTATTTTCAAATCTGTAGGTTGACAGCTATGATACCCTCACATCTGTAACCAATGCGTCAAGCCCTCTGCAATATCAGCCAGCCATATATCACTCCCCCAATCGGAAAGGTGTACGCCATCTTCGCGAAATAAGGCAATTTTACTGAAAAGAATGGAAGGGTGCGCGATCACCCGGCCATCTGATGCAACCACTTTCTGTGAAATGGAACGATTCAAACGTTTCTGGGCACGGTCTGTAGCGGCTGGGGAATTGCTGCCACGCCAAACGCGTCTCTCCAACAGCAGCGACCAAACAAGAGTCATTCTCAGGGAAGTGGAGTGGGTTTGTGAGGCTTCCAGATTCCACTGGAAAGGTAAGTGACTTACCTTGGAGCTATCAACCTGGGGCAAGCAAGGCCCACCCCTTGCATTCTGGGATGGATGACAGGCTGTGTGTAGCACAGGGATAGCGGGACAGACCTCTGTACCTGGCGGTTTGTGGTGTCAGGTGACTGGCAGGCGGGCAGAGTTCTCTAAGAACGGTCTCAGAGGCCAATTAGGTCCCAAGGGATGGGGAAGACTGTGATGGCGGCCGTGAGAACAGGATGTTGGGATTTAATAACAACAAATGGCGGGAAAGGAGATTCCGACTAAACATTCGGAAGAACTTCCTGACAGTATGAGCTGTTCAGCAGTGGGGCGGACTCTGGTGGAAGGTGAGAGACCAGTACCGGATTTAGGTATAAGCTAAACAAGCTCTAGCTTAGGGGCCCCACTCTCTTGGGGCCCCCCCAAAAAAGTAAAGGGGGAAAAACTGGGTTTGCATTTCCAAAATATAAGATAAAAAGCAAATAAAATAAAAGCTACCTACAGCAACCGTGTTTTGTGTTGTGTAGGCTACTGTGATTAGGGACGTGGGTGGCGCTGTGGGTTAAACCACAGAGCCTAGGACTTGCCGATCAGAAGGTCGGCGGTTTGAATCCCCGCGACGAGGTGAGCTCCCGTTGCTCGGTCCCTGCTCCTGCCAGCCTAGCAGTTCGAAAGCACGTCAAGTGCAAGTAGATAAATAGGTACCACTCCGGCGGGAAGGTAAACGGCGTTTCCGTGCGCTGCTCTGGTTCACCAGAAGCGGCTTAGTCATGCTGGCCACATGACCCGGAAGCTGTACGCCGGCTCCCTCAGCCAATAAAGCGAGATGAGCGCTGTAACCCCAGAGTCGGCCACGACTGGACCTAACGGTCAGGGGTCCCTTTACCTTTACCTTTAGGCTCCTGTGATGTAAGTCATGGGCCCCGCCTGCTAGCCTGCTCCCTCAAATATCCTTGGTTTGCTCCTTTCTATATATAGGGTGCCCACATTCTGCATGAACTGGTTGCATGGAAACATGTTGTCAGAGCTGCTTCCAGGTCCCAGCTCACAGAGGACCACGCTAGCCGGCAGTACTGTACAAAAGTCTTTATTGAGTTACAGTTTCCATTTCAAAGCCGCAGCGCGCAGCTCTACGTCTTATAAGCTAGACCGGCGAAGCTCCGTCTGAGTCTCCGCCTCCTGTACACCAACTTAATACTCTAGCCTTACTCCACCTCTTCCGTCTTTCCTTCCTCCTCTGGGTCCCTCTGCCCCCCGTGGTTTCTTCCTTCCGGGATTCTTCTGACGCTGACCCCCCGGACCCTCCTGTCTCCTTGCGCCGGGCTTTAGGACCTGGCTCTCTATCCGGGCTGCTTACTGTGCCGCCTTCCTGTGCATTTGAACTTGGCATGCTCGCCCAGCCTTCAACCTTCCTCTTGACCGTTTCCTCGCTCCCCGATGGAGGTGTGGCCAATCTTGACTCATGCCCTCCCGCTTGCGGCGAGCCGCCTGATCCCGATACCTGGGACCCCTCCCCCCTACTGCGCTCTGGCGGGGAAGCTGGTCCCGATTTCCAACTGCTGCTCTCTGAGTCCCCTCTGGTCCCTTCTTCCTGGGGTGTCCCCCTAGGCGCCCCCCTTGCTCTGACCACTGGCGCCCCTTTCTGTGAATCTTCCGACTCACTGGAAAGACTCAGAGATCTCGGGCCACTGTCATCGCTCATATTTCCTTCGGATTCCTCCCCCTCGCTCTCTGTCTCCTCCCTTTCCTGTGCCTCTGCTCCTGAACCCCTGACACATGTGCAAATGGCTTGAGATACCTATTAGGACCAGAAATTACCATATAGCCTATGTTCAACACAAAAAGCAGCGCCCATTTGTGTTGTCAAAGGAGAGCTGGACATAGAAAGGGCCCCATTACCTTCAGGAGCTGAGGGCCGCATCAAACCTCAACCCGGCCCTGAAAGTGGGAGATTCTCCTACCCTGGAATTCTTTAAGCAGAAGCCTGATAGACATCTGTCAGGAATTATTTAGTGGTGATTCTTGCATTTCAGGGGCGTTGGGCTAGATGACTGTTTGGTTACAGGAAATAAGTCACAGGGGGGAAAAGAAAGGAAATGAAAATTACTGTTGTTGTCGTCTCAAAGGCAAGTTGTCACAGTTTTACGGAATTGTGATTTACGGAATCAATGATAAAACATATGAGGGAAAGGATGCCTGGTCTATTATTGCAAAGGGTTCCACGATCAAAAATTAAACAATTAGAAATGTGGAGGTCTTGAAACAGAGCTTGGCTGTCCACCTGTCACAGGTGCTTTAGCTGCAGTCCCTGCATTGAAGGGGGTTGGAGTAGATGACCTTTGGAGTCCCTTCCAACTCTACAATACTATAATTTTTATATCAAAAATAATCTTGGCCTGTACAAAACCCCAGGAACACTTATCGACCGGTGGTACCTAGTGCTCCTTGTAAGTGAAATAAAATTAGACCAAAATGGCGAAGAGGTGATATCTTTCCCCCCCTGTAACTCGTTTGCTGTTATTAAAATCCAATAAAAAATATTGGGAGGGGGGGGAGAAAAAAGAAAGAAAGAAAGAAAGAAAGAAAGAAAGAAAGGAAGGAAGGAAGGAAGGAAGGAAGGAAGGAAGGAAGGAAGAAGATGCTGGGGTCTTCTGATGTTCTTCCCTTGAGACCTTGCAGAGCGGCTGCCAGTCAGAGTCAAGCAACACCAGTACATCAAAAAGTGGATATACATTTCCAAAATATAAGCATCAGTCAAATTGGTGTCATCTAGCTGTTTTGGACTACATATTGGCCGGGGGGCGGATGGGAGATGTACAGTGGTGCCTCGCAAGACGAAATTAATCCGTTCCGCGAGTCTCTTCGTCTAGCAGTTTTTTCGTCTTGCGAAGCAACCCTATTAGCGGCTTAGTGGATTAGCGCTATTAGCGGTTTAGCGGCTATTAAAGGCTTAGCGGCTATTAAAGGCTTAGCGGATTAGCAGCTAAAAGGCTATTAGCGGCTTAGCAGCTTAGAAAAAGGGGGGGAGCAAAAAAAAAAAAATCGGAACACTCGCAAAACGTTTTCGTCTTGCAAAGCAAGCCCATAGGGAAAATCATCTTGCGAAGCAGCTCAAAAACGGAAAACCCTTTCGTCTAGCGGGTTTTCCGTCTTGCGAGGCATTCATCTTGCGGGGCACCACTATAGTCAAAAACCGCTGGACGGCACCCTCTTGCCGACAAAATAGTCTCAAGGCAGCTTCTTAGGCTTATACAGGCATGCGTGTGAATTTTGATATTCCAGTTTTGTTAACAGCCTTTAAAATTTGTGGCTTAGGTGTGCTGTCTGTCTGCTTTTAAAAATGCAGGGTTTTTTGTTTTTTTAAAAAAGGGGCAAATCTTTCTTTTAATTCATTTTATTCATTCGCTTGCTTATGTCTCCGAACAACTTCATTTGCTCATTGCCATCCTGAAGGAAAGTTCCTAAGAATCGACAGGTTTGGTAATTCTTCCGCCCCCGAAAACAAGGTGCTTATCCTTCTCTCTCTCTCGCTCTGTGGGAACCGAGGGATGGAACAGGTATTGGTGGTTGGGGGGGGCTTCCAAGTCTCTCCCCCCCAAAGCTTTATTCTCATTTGTTCTTCTTCGGAGAAGCAGCTTGGAAGAGGACAAAGAGCGTGAGGCCGACACCTGTGGGGGGAAATAGCTCCACGTCACTTATCAAAAAATTTGGCAAGGCTCGAAGCATTGTTGGTTTCATGCCAAGCCCTTTTTCCTGAAATTGCCATCCTTCATTCCCCTTTATTTATGACATGCTGCCCGATAACATAAGATCTCTGAACGGCTTCCGGTAAATATTAAAGCAAACATGATAAATCCAGGAAAATGTCCCTGGCCAGTCATTTCGCGTTGTATGAAAAAAATGGGAAACAGAAGTTGGTTAAGGGACAGTCAATGGCTGCTCCTGAGCTATGCTGAACAGGAAGTAATAAAACACAATGAAACTGAGAGAAGGAAGCTTTTAATTAATGTTGTAGGAGGGTAAGCTGCTGAAGGGATTGACGTGAGAAGAAACATTATATATTACTGTACAGAGGCGGTGGGGAAGGAGCTACTGGGTGATCCAACGTCCAGTTTAATACCAGTTCCTGCTAACAGCCTAACAGCCAAAAGGCTTTAGCATGGAAGCAACCCTCCAGAATCTGCTTGCTTTGCAAGGAACCTTATTCCATGGGTAGGCAAACTAAGGCCCGGGGGCCGGATCCGGCCCAATTGCCTTCTAAATCCGGCCCGCGGACGGTCAGGGAATCAGCGTGTTTTGACATGAGTAGAATGTGTCCTTTTATTTCAAATGCATCTCTGGGTTATTTGTGGGGCATAGGAATTCGTTCATTCTCTCCCCCCCCCCGAAATATAGTCCGCCCCCCCAAGGTCTGAGGGACAGTGGACCGGCCCCCTGCTGAAAAAGTTTGCTGACCCCTGCAGTTGGGTTTTGCTCGAATAATAAGGCTTTCTCCGATCAAGTTAGAACTGGGAATTGCTAGGCCTGGTTTTTGTTTTTAAAGGTTTGCTTAGTTGTTTTCTGAACTCTGCAAGAGCCAGCTAAAGGGTGTTTAAAGGAGGTTTAAGGTGACACAATCTGTAACATGGAGCAGATTTTTTGGGAGTGTGTGAAAACGATGGCTGTGGAAAGGGATGTTCCACTGCGTAACTGAAGGTCATTGCTGCTTGTTGCAGCCCTGGGTATCAAACACCGTATTTTTCGCTCTATAAGACGCACCAGACCACAAGACGCACCTAGTTTTTGTAGGAGGAAAACAAGAAAAAAAATATTCTGAATCTCAGAAGCCAGAATAGCAAGAGGGATCGCTGCTGTTCTGGCTTCTGGGATAGCTGCGCAGCCTGCATTCACTCCCTAAGACGCACACACATTTCCCCTTACTTTTTAGGAGGGGAAAAGTGAGTCTTATAGAGGAAAAAATACGGTATAATGCCTAAGTCTATGGAGATGTCATTTTGAAAGCTGACTTCTGGATTCTAACCTGGGTGGGGTGGGATGGTGGCGGCGGCATGGAAATCAGAAATTTGTGCATTGCATTCCTTCCCAATGTATCCCTCCGAATAAAGTCAACCAAGGGTTATCCAAACCAGTGTCTCTGTTTGTCTGTGAGCCTGTAGGTCTGTTCGTCCAAGAGGAAGGGGCAATGAGTTGCTGGCCCCCAAACCCACCAAGGAACGGGACAGAATGGCCGCAAAAAGATTTGGAAGATTTCTCTCACCGTTATCATTCTCAGGCCAAAGAAAGGCACAATCTGCTCCCTGAGCTTGGTTGCAGTTTGAAAAGGAAATATTTATGGACAGAAAAAAAAAACAGCACAAGCCCATCTGCTCTCACTTTGTTTTGTTTCGTTTCTCCGTTTTGTCTTGCCGCAACGAGAAGCAAGAAGGCTTCTATTTTTGACAGCAAGAGTGAAAGAGAGAATTTGGTTCGTTGTGGTGTTTCATCTGTGTTCTACATTTGCTGTACATACTGGACTTCAGGTCGTTTCATAGGCCACAGACCCCAAATTCCAAGCACAAACGATCTGTTTCCACGCAAGCGAAGGGAAAGATTTCTTTTTTTAAAAAAACCCAACACAGATTTCTTTTTTTAAAAACAACCAACACAACCCACTATAAAAATAACTATATTTTTAGTTAAATTAAAAAAAATTAAAAATTAAAGGAGGATAGCACCTCTGAACAATTATACAAAATCTGGAAATGAATTAAGAGCGGAGGCATCGCTTACCAAAGACACTGAGGATCATGGTTCCACGGTACATCATGGCGTCGATGGTGCCTCCTTTGAGATGCACAGGCAGCCCGTTGTCCTCCTGCGGAGAGGCAAGACGTTAGCCCCATTTCACTGGAGGGGACCCCAAAGGTCATCTAGTCACCTGCCCTCCCCCCAGTCCACTTCAATACAGTGGTGCCTCGCAAGACGAAAAGAATCAGTTCTATGATTCTCTTCGTCTAGCAGTTTTTTCGACTTGCGAAGCAAGCCCATTGACGGATTAGCGCTATTAGCGGCTTTTAGCAGCTTATCTGCTGATCGGATCAGCTGATAAGCGGCTTAGCGGCTTAGAAAAAGGGGGGGAAGGAAAAAAACCAGCAGGAACTCGCAAGACATTGTCGTCTTGCGAAGCAAGCCCATAGGAAATTCGTTTTGCGAAGCACCTCCAAAACGGAAAACTCTTTCGTCTAGCGAGTTTTCCGTCTTGCGAGGCATTCGTCTTGCGGGGCACCACTGTATGTGTGCATCATGCTCAGTGGGCGCACTGGGGGCTGCTCTGAGCAACTTCAAGGCAACCCTCTTTGAACTTTGCATTCCTGGGGGTTGGGCTGGATGACCCCTGGGATCCCCTGCAACACCACAACCGGTGCTGGATTCACGTATAGGCTAAACAAGCTCTAGCCTAGGGCCCCACTCTCTTGGGAGCCCCCCAAAAAATTAAAGGGGAAAAAACAACTGGATGTACACTTTCAAAATATAAGGTAAAAAACAAATAAAATAAAACCTACATACAGCAACCGTGTTTTGTGTTGTGTCGGCTCCTATGATGTACGCAATGGGCCCCGCCTGCTCGCCTGCTCCCTAAAATATCCCTGGTTTGCTCCTTTCTCTGTAGAGGGTGCCCACATTCTGCATGGACTGGTTGCACGGCAAATGGTTTTAGATACCTTTTAGGTCCATAAATTACCATATAGCAGGGGTGGCCAGCTCCCAAGAGACTGCAATCTACTCACAGAATTAAAAACCGGCAGTGATCAAACCCACTTTTGGGGGGTTCAGGTCAAAGTTGTTGAACTATGCAGAACTGGCAAAATTGACACATAAGCTACGGGGCAAGGATAACTGTGACTTTAAAAATGAATGGGAACCTTTTACAAAGTATTGAAAGATGCAACAAAGTGAACTGGACTCCTTGGCAGGTTTTGAATAAACACTCACAAACTTTTTATTGATAATAACCAGTTAGACAAATTAAGGATTTATACAACTTTGTAACCTGCAGAAAACAGCATTCTTAGAGAAATCAAAGACTGGAACTGAGGGAAGTCGGTGGGGTGGGGTGGGGGTTTTGTGTGGGAGGGAGGAAAAATTTGGGGGGGGGAAGAAGGATGATATGTTTCTGGATAATATGTTTTAATTTTGAATAAAAAAATTAAAATAATAATAATAAAATGATCATCATCATTGTCATCATCAAAGTAATCATGGAAGGGACCCCTGGGGTCATCTAGTCCAGCCCCCTGCGATGCAGGAATCTCAGCTCAAGCATCCATGACAGGTGGCCACCCAACCTCTGCTTAGAAACCTCCAAGGAAGGAGGGTCCATCACCGCTCTATTCAGAGAAAGAACCATCCTTTGAAAAGGAGGACACCTGTGACCAGCCTAGACCCTTCTTCTTCTCCCCTCCCTCTTCTCTCTCTCTTTCCCTCCCTCCCTCCTGCCATGTCGGTTCAGCAAAGCCATTGCTACCATAAACCCGCTGCTTTCTGGACGCAGCCAAATCTCTCACCTGGAAGAGCTTCTGGTATTCTGGGACCTTGTTCTTCAATGTCCGAGGGGCGGAGGTGGAGAGGAACCGGAGAGAACTGATACGGGAAGCCTAGCGAAGAGAGGAAACGAGGAACAAAAAAAGCAGAATCACATTAGGAAGTCCCATCTCTTCCCAAGGAGCCATGGATAACCCTTTCCTTCACGAATTTGTCATCTCCAGGCTTGACTACTGTAATTCGCTCTACGTGGGGCTGCCCTTGAAACTGTCCCAGAAACTCCAGCGGGTGCAGAATGCCGCGGCGAGACTCCTCACAGGGTCCTTGCCACAGGATCACATTCATCCCGGTGGAATACAGGGTCAGGTTGAAGGTGCTGGTTTTGACCTTTAAAGCCCTAGGACCCTCGTATCTACGGGACTGCCTCTCCTGGTATGTCCCACGGAATAAACAGCAACACCCTAGAGGTCCCAGGCCCTAAGGAAGTCAAATTAGCCTCAACCAGAGCCAGGGCCTTTTCAGTACTGGCCCCGGCCTGGTGAAACGCTCTGCCTCATGAGACCAGGGCCCTGTGGGATCTGATTTCTTTCCGCAGGGCCTGCAAGACAGAGTTGTTCCGCCTGGCCTTTGGCTTGGAATCAACTTGATCCCCTCCCCCTCTTTCCTTTTTCCTTTCTCCTTCTGTGATGCAACTCCTATTTGGAGATTTCCTTGGTTTCTGGATAGTTGGCCTTGGTGAAGATTTGACGTTTTCATCCCTCAAAATTTTTTGATTTGAGTTTCTACTGAAATGAGGCTGCATCTTAATGTTGCGTTTTAATCTTGTTTTTAAGTTGTATTTTAATCAATTGTATTGCTATCTGGTGTTAGCCACCCTTAGCCCTTAGTCTGGGGAGGGTGGGGTTTTATTTATTTATTCATTCATTCATACATACATACATACATACATACATACTACTACTACTACCTTGGTGGCCAGGCCTGCCTCCTGGAGAAGCCCTAAGCCTGGAAAGCTGATGCTATCCAATTTACCCAATAGTTGTCGCTCAGTAGTGTGCTCAGGGGACGGATGGATAATTGCAGCCCACCTCTTGTTGTTGTTGTGAAGGCGAACCAGCTTAATGTTTGCAAAGGTTTGCCATTAAATCTCTTAAGTTTGCTGCATGTAAATTCTAGTTCACTGTAAACTCAGGTACAACAGATTGTATTTAGCCAGCTGCGGTTACAGCCGCCATTGGAACTTCTGCTTTCTCCGGAAGCTGAGATGTAAAAGCACTCGGGGCTTTGTCCCTGGGGGCCCTAAAAGCACAAGTGAAAGCTGGGTCCAGTGACATGCAGAACAGTCGCCACCTGTCCTCCCCCCTTCCCCACCCCACTCCAGACCCCAACACCCTCCAGGTGTTTTCGACTACAAAACCCACCAGCCATGAACATAAGAGAATAAGGAGAGCCTGCTGGATGCGGCCAGTGGCTCATCTAGCCCAGGATCTTCCCACAGATACCTGTGGGGAATCAGGAAGCAGGATCCGACCACAAGAGCTGTCGGATGTGAAACACAAGAGCAGTCAAGTTCAACATTCCTAGAGGGAGCATGTTTGCACATGGGGAGGAATCTCTGTCCAGCCAGCAGGTCAACTTCCTGTTTCCTTCTGGGCTGGGACAGACTTCCTCTGCATGGGACTAGAGGTGGGCGTGGCCTCACCTGTGCAGGTGAGGACAAAAGCACAGGGCAGGGCAGCCATCTCTCTCTCTTTGACTACATGCATCAAAGAAGCAACATCTGCTTAGCCAAAGATGCCCTCTTGGCCTCCAACCCAGAGAGGATAAAGGGACTGTCTCCTTATGAGATAGCTTCCAGGTGTATGTTACTTTTCTAAGCTAAGTCTGCCTTCTGGGATCCAATTGTGAACAGAATGATGTGTGAGTAAACCTTTTTATACTTTTATAGAAGACTGTGTCATGTCTTATCTTTTATGAGGGAATAAGCGGGAAATACCAGAACAGTTATTATAGAGGCTTTAGCGAGCCTGAGCAAACGCATCCGCTGCGAGTTTAAAAAGGGGAATGTTACTCTGCTAAATTGTGGAACTTGTTAACACAAGTTGGAAAAGGATATAATCAAACAATCTATCCTCTCCTGCATCCCTGAACATTCCCACAAGAGCGACTCTCCCTTCCTGTGGTTTCCAGCAACTCTCTTCCTCCATGAATTTGTCCCATCCTCTTTTAAAGCCATCCAAGTTGGTTTGCATCGTTGCGGCCCTGTAGCAGGGAGTTCCACAGTTTAACCATGCGCTGTGTGAAGAAGGACTTGTGATGGCCTGGGACTTGGGCTCGGACTCAGAACCAGAGGGGACTCAGTCTGCACCGTATCCTTTGCCTCAGGCATCATCTGAACCAAGTCTGGGACCTGATCCTGAAGAGTCCCAGTCTGCACAGGTTCCCCTGCAACAAGCACCAGCTGGGCCGAGTCCGGGGCCTGAGCCTGCCCTGGCTCCAGATGCAGGGATGACCTCGTTGCCTCCAGCTGGGCCATCACTTACAGCTGCTCCACTACTGGTTGGGTCAGGGGAGGCTGAGGTGGCCTCTGGTACGCAGGATGAGACCCTATCTGCCTGCAGACTGTCTGGCCAGAGTGGTGCATGCTCTAGTTATCTCTCACTTGGACTACTGCAATGTGCTCTACGTGGGGCTCCCTTTGAAGGTGACCCAGAAACTACATCTAATCCAGAATGCTGTAGCTGGACTGGTGACTGGAAGCGGCAGCCAGGACCACATAACACCGGTCTTGAAAGACCTACATTGGCTCCCAGGACGTTTCCGAGCACAATTCAAAGCGTTGGTGCTGACCTTTAAAGCCCTAAATGGCCTCGGTCCAGTATCCCTGAAGGAGCGTCTCCACCCCCATCGTTCTGCCCGGACACTGAGGTCCAGCTCCGAGGGCCTTCTGGCAGTTCCCTCATTGCGAGAAGTGAAGCTACGGGGAACCAGGCAGAGTGCCTTCTTGGTGGTGGCGCCCGCCCTGTAGAATGCCCTCCTACCAGATGTCAAAGAGAAGAACAACTACCAAACTTTTAGAAGACATCTGAAGGCAGCCCTGTTTAGAGAAGCTTTTAATATTTGATGCATTATAGTATTTTAATATTCTGTTGAAAGCCGCCCAGCCAGATGGGTGGGGTATAAATAAATAATAATAATAAATATCAACAACAACAACAACAACATTTTGGGCTCGCTTCTCCCCTCTTTCCCCAAAACAAGGTAGTGTGGGGCCTGTGGGTTCTTGCAGTCCACTTGGTAGGAAAAGTTGGACCGCCCTAATTTAGACGGTTCGTATAGTTAAAGCCATGGTTTTCCCAGTAGTGATGTATGGAAGTGAGAGCTGGACCATAAAGAAGGCTGATTGCTGAAGAATGGATGCTTTTGAATTCTGGTGCTGGAGGAGACTCTTGAGAGTCCCATGGACTGCAGGAAGATCAAACCTCTCCATTCTGCAGGAAATCAGCCCTGAGTGCTCACTGGAAGGACAGATCCTGAAGCTGAGGCTCCAATACTTTGGCCACCTCGTGAGAAGAGAAGCCTCCCTGGAAAAGACCCTGATGTTGGGAAAGATGGAGGGCACAAGGAGAAGGGGACAACAGAGGACGAGATGGTGGGACAGTGTTCACGAAGCTACCAGCATGAGTTTGACCAAACTGTGGGAGTCACTGGAAGACAGGAGGGCCTGGCGTGCTCTGGTCCAGGGGGTCACAAAGAGGCTAACGCCACTAAACGACTAAGCAACAACAATTTAGACGGTACCCGGTTGGCAAAGGCGGGACTAGGCTTAAATCTAGGTTTACTCCAGCTCCTCCCTAAACATCAGTTTTTCAAAAGGTAAAGTCTCCCATGAAAGCAGTAGGTTGGGGGGGGGGGGTGG
The DNA here is from genome assembly GCF_965112155.1 of Podarcis liolepis. NCBI lineage: Eukaryota > Metazoa > Chordata > Lepidosauria > Squamata > Lacertidae > Podarcis > Podarcis liolepis. The sequence goes on along the minus strand of NC_139561.1, from coordinate 93,141,962 downwards.
CAGATGGAATAAGTAGCTAAGGCTGATCTCTGTTCTGTGTCTGTTTCACAGGCAAAGAGAAATCTTATGAAATAAATGAAATGAATAGCCCTGTGAGGAAGGACTAGGAAGGACTCAAAATAACCCACTTGGCTGTGAAGTTCAACTGGGTGACCTTGAGCCAGAAACTGCCTCTCAACCTGACCTAAATCTCAGGGTTCTTGTGGGGATTCATTGAGGAGGAAGAGGTTGGATATAAATGCAATCGATAAATAAAGCGATGTAACTAAACTGGTGAGCCGTTCTCCTCCGAAAGCTGCTGTGAACTTCCCAGCGATGGACAGGAAGAGCAGAACGCCATGATATAGGAGAAGGGAATTAAAAGTGTTTTACAGAGGAATTGATGCCTTTCTCAGACTATCCAAAGAAATATTACAGTACGATGAGCTCACGAGCAGGATTGGAGTTCTGAGCGACAGAAGCAATGAGATTATAATATTGCAGTTTGATAGATTTAATAGACAGAAGTTAGGGTGCAGCCAAAGGGGAAGAACAACAACTGTGGAGAACGGGGCGGAAAGTCAACAAAAATAATTGCATTTTGGCTGTAGAGGTTTAAAAACGTCGAAACTTACAAAAAAAGTAGAAACTTAATAAAATATAATGGGGGGGGGGGAGAGAAAAAGATATAGGAGCAGGGAAAGGGTGGAATATAATCATGCCTGTTTTTTACCCCATGCATGTGACCAAGTAGTAGGCTGTATCACACACAGAATTTTCTGCTTCAGTATATAGATCTTTTTAAAGGGACTCTGGAACAAACTGGCAAGGCTATCCCCCTTGTTATGGAAAAATCTAGGTGTGAGGCTGCTCAGTCCCCCAGAAGGTCAGGCAGAGCCCGTGGGTCCCTGGGGAATAAAGGAAGGAGTCCAGCCACCAACCGGAGCAAACAGCTGTAGACCAAAGTTTACTGTGCAACAGGTTCAAAGAGGAATTTTGAGCCCTGAGGATGGGGCGACCAGGACTTTTAAAACTTTCCCACCATATCCCAGAATACAGTTCGTACAGCATCATTGCTGCATCACTGACATGTCACAAAAGGGGAGGGGTAGACAGGGGTTGGGACACGGGTGGCGCTGTGGGTTAAACCACAGAGCCTAGGATTTGCCAATCAGAAGGTCAGCGGTTCGAATCCCCGCGACGGGGTGAGCTCCCGTTGCTCGGTCCCTGCTCCTGCCCACCTAGCAGTTCGAAGGCACGTCAAAGTGCAAGTAGATAAATAGGTACCGCTCCGGCGGGAAGGTAAACGGCGTTTCCGTGCGCTGCTGTGGTTCGCCAGAAGCGGCTTAGTCATGCTGGCCACATGACCCGGAAGCTGGACGCCGGCTCCCTCAGCCAATAAAGCGAGATGAGCGCCGCAACCCCAGAGTCAGCCACGACTGGACCTAATGGTCAGGGGTCCCTTTACCTTTAGACAGGGGTACACTAGTTTAACCTTGGCAAACATGTCCAGACAAGTCCTTGGTACAAGATTAGCATAAGCAGACATGTCAGGGCAAGACCCAGGTATAAGATTAGCATAGGCAAACACCTCTGAAGTCCCACCACCAAAGTACAATAGAACTTCCTTTGCATGCCTGGACCCCTTGGCAAGTCTGGTGATGAGATTAGGCTTTCCTTGGCCAACAATCAGCTCAGCAATTGTCACCTCTGGGCACTTCCAGGAGTCCTTTTTCAAGGGGAAAATAGCTTTGGAATGGAGGAAACTGGCAAAGGAGTTGATTTTATACTACAGTGGTACCTCGGGTTACATACGCTTCAGGTTACAGACTCCGCTAACCCAGAAATAGTACCTTGGGTTAAGAACTTTGCTTCAGGATGAGAACAGAAATTGCGCAGCGGCGGCAGCCGGAGGCCCCATTAGCTAAAGTGGTGCTTCAGGTTAAGAACAGTTTCAGGTTAAGTACAGACCTCCGGAACGAATTAAGTTCTTAACCCGAAGTACCACTGTATTTTTTAAAGCTAGGTAACTTCCCTGAGCTGTCAAGCCGAAAGGATACATTCAGGCATAATATTTGTAACATTTAACAACTTTAAAGATGCCCCCCCCCCCCGGTAATTTCTGTAACACCCTGAAACTGTGTTTCGCCTGTTTGGGCCTCGCCAGCGCTTTTCAACACCAGCAAAAGTCCAGGAGCTTATGGGTTAGGAGCAAGGAAGCTATAGGGCTCACAAACACCCCAGAGTTAGTGACCTGCTTTTAGCAAGCAGCCGTGCAGAGACAGAGGGAGGGGTCTTTACCAGAAGGGATTTCATGGTCTTTACGGTGGTCCTTGCTGCCTCCTTCCTGATCTCTCTCCTTCCCTTGCTTCTCTCTGCCTGTGTCTCTGCTGACCTCCAGCTGGGCCTTACAAGGGCATTGCCTCCCTGCCAGGGCGGAGGGGAGGGGGGCCCGCCGTTGTTTTCCTTGACCGCCTGCCAGAAGTAAGGGCAGCTGGCGAGTTCAAACTTCGGACTGGAATGTGGAATGCGGAGGCTGGAGGGACATTTCAGAGGGCCTGCGGTGGAGAAGGGGCAGCAGCTGTCTTTAAATGGGACCGTATTCTGGAATCAGGTTGCATGGAGAAAGCAGATAGGGAAAAGTTTCCCTCCTTCTCTCGTAGCCCTAGAGGTTTTGGGCATCCAACAAAGCTGTGCGTTGTGAGTTTTGGGACTAACACCAGATTTATGCACAGTATAAGCTAAACAAGTTCTAGTTCACACTCTCTTGGTAAAGGGACCCCTGACCATTAGGTCCAGTCGTGACCGACTCTGGGGTTGCGGTGCTCATCTCGCTTTACTGGCTGAGGGAGCCGGTATACAGCTTCCGGGTCATGTGCCAGCATGACTACATCGCTTCTGGCGAACCAGAGCAGCACACGGAAACGCCGTTTACCTTCCCGCCAGAGCGGTACCTATTTATCTACTTGCACTTTGAGGTGCTTTCGAGCTGCTAGGTTGGCAGGAGCAGGGACTGAGCAAGGGGAGCTCACCCCGTCGCGGGGATTCGAACCACTGACCTTCTGATCGGCAAGTCCTAGGCTCTGTGGTTTAACCCACAGCGCCACCCACGTCCCACACTCTCTTGGAGGTCCCCCCAAAAAATAAAGGGGGGAAGTGTATGTACAGTGGTACCTAGGGTTACAGACGCTTCAGGTTACAGACTCCGCTAACCCAGAAATAGTACCTTGGGTTAAGAACTTTGCTTCAGGATGGGTGACACCTGGGTGACACCTGGCTTGAGAGCAGTACATGTGAAAAGGATCTAGGAGTCTTGGTTGACCACAAACTTGACATGAGCCAACAGTGTGACGCGGCAGCTAAAAAAGCCAAGGCAATTCTGGGCTGCATCAATAGGAGTATAGCATCTAGATCAAGGGAAGTAATAGTGCCACTGTATTCTGCTCTGGTCAGACCTCACCTGGAGTACTGTGTCCAGTTCTGGGCACCACAGTTCAAGAAGGACACTGACAAACTGGAACGTGTCCAGAGGAGGGCAACCAAAATGGTCAAAGGCCTGGAAACGATGCCTTATGAGGAACGGCTAAGGGAGCTGGGCATGTTTAGCCTGGAGAAGAGGTTAAGGGGTGATATGATAGCCATGTTCAAATATATAAAAGGATGTCACATAGAGGAGGGAGAAAGGTTGTTTTCTGCTGCTCCAGAGAAGCGGACACGGAGCAATGGATCCAAACTACAAGAAAGAAGATTCCACCTAAACATTAGGAAGAACTTCCTGACAGTAAGAGCTGTTCGACAGTGGAATTTGCTGCCCAGGAGTATGGTGGAGTCTCCTCCTTTGGAGGTCTTTCAGCAGAGGCTTGACAACCATATGTCAGGAGTGCTCTGATGGTGTTTCCTGCTTGGCAGGGGGTTGGACTCGATGGCCCTTGTGGTCTCTTCCAACTCTAGGATTCTAGGATTCTATGATTCTATTCTAGGATGAGAATAGAAATTGTGTGGCGGTGGTGCGGTGGCAGCAGGAGGTCCCATTAGCTAAAGAGGTACCTCAGGTTAAGAACAGTTTCAGGTTAAGAACAGACCTCCGGAATGAATTAAGTTCTTAACCCGAGGTACTACTGTACATTTCCAAAATATAAGATAAAAAACAAATAAAACAAAACCTACATCCAGCAAGTGTTTTGTGTTGTGTCGGCTCCTGTGGTGTAAGTCCTGGGCCCCGCCTGCTCGTCTGCCCCCTAAAATATCCCTGGTTTGCTCCTTTCTATATATAGGGTGCCAACACTCTGCATGGACTGTTTGCACGGCAACATGTGCAAATGGCTTGAGATACCTATGAGGTCCATCAATGACCATCTAGCTAGATAGGACAGCTGGACGTATAAAGGGCCCCATTACCTTCAGTAGTTTAGGGCCTCATCAAACCTAAATCTGGCCCTGAGTGGGACCGTATTCTGGGATCAGGTTTGCATGGCATAGAACAATCAAAGCAGACAGAGTTGGCCACTGTGAGAACAGGATCCTGGGCTTGATGGCCCATTGGCCTGATCAAGCGGGCTATTCCTAAATCCTTCGGTGGCCATCATCACAGCCTCCTGTGGGAGTCAGTTCCATAGTTCAACAATGTTCTGGAAACTAAATGGTCAACCTTTCCATTCTCCATGATCTTCTTTGGCAATCCCTCACAGCTGAATAAGATTGTCTTCCATGAACACGGTCTTAACAATGAGTCCGTAAGTGACTGTGGAGGCCAATTCTGGATCCACACGTCTTTCCACAGTGGGGACATTGGTTCCCGGGTGGGAGTTGATCCTGGTGTGGATTTGCCAAGCGTGCCTTCCTCTTAGCACGTTTCTCCCTTGCGTCCTGAGTTCGAGTGTCTTCAAAGCCCATGACACCTTTGGTAAAGGTTGTTCTCCAACTGGAGCACTCGCAGGCCAGTGTTTCCCAACTGTCTGTGTTTATACTACATTTTTTAGATTTGCCTTGAGACAGTCTTTAAACCTCTCGTTGACCACCACCATTCTTAAGTTTGGAATAGAGCATTCTTATGCTTTGGAAGACGATCATCAGGCATCCGCACAACATGACCAGTCCAACGAAGTTGGTGTTGAAGAATCATTGCTTCAACACCGGTGATCTCCTTGATAAAGAGTTTTGTGAAACCCTAAAGTCTGCATTTGCCTACAGCGGCCCAAGTTGGTCTGATCAAAGCAATCGTTCTGCAATCTGCGACTCCGCGAGGAGCCGAGCCTTTGCTTCTCAGTCATCGCACAGGGAAGCGAAACCAGCCTCGTCCTTCTCCTTTTTAACACCATATCGGTGTCTTGCTCGCCTACTGAAAGGACAACATCATATCAGGGCATGTGCATTGCTGCTTTGCAACCCCAGGCTGGGACAGCTTAGGTAGCTGGTTTATACAAAGTCAGGTAGTTGGTTCAACTGAGCTCAGGCAGAGGACCTGATGGGTTGTTTCCTAGCCTAACTTAGGAATACTGGAACTGAAGCTTAAGTTCTGTGGCTGAGCTATGACTCCCTGATGACTGAGAACAATCTAGCCAATGTTTTTGTCGTCAGACATTGGGATTACTGAACCCTACTTGAGGGTTTCTATACCTGGGGTTGCACGTTGACAGAGCGACTGGGTTCCTCTCCTTGCTGTTTTTCCCCTCCATCCTTCATCAGCTCTGCTTTGCTTGCAGGTATGATGGCAGCCAATTCAGTGGCTCTGGGTTTCTTCTGCATGAGTTTCTTCTGGTTGCTGGTTCGCCCTGAGGATCTCTGGAGGCAGCAGCAGGCCAAGGTGGAGAATTCTAGGTAGGTAGAACCTCGTGCAAAGGTGAGAGAGGATGGGCAGAAAGTGGGACGGGATGAATCTGTGGACTCTCAGTCTCTGCATGTTGTCTTTGTCCATGGAGTTTTCTTGGCCCGGATACTGGAGTGGCTTTCCGGTTCCTGCTCCAATTAAAAGACGCCTGCTTCTTGGGAGAAAAGCAACGACAAACCTAGACAGCATCTTAAAAAGCAGAGACATCCCCTTGCCGACAAAGGCCCTTTTAGTTAAAGCTCTGGTTTTCCCAGTAGTGATATATAGAAGTGAGAGCTGGACCATCAAGAAGGCTGATTGCCGAAGAATGGATGCTTTTGAATTCTGGTGCTGGAGGAAACTCTTGAGAGTCCCATGGACTGCAAGAAGATCAAACCTATCCATCCTGAAGGAAATCAGCCCTGAGTGCTCACTGGAAGGACAGATCCTGAAGCTGAGGCTCCAAGACTTTGGCCACCTCCTGAGAAGACTTCCTGGAAAAGACCCTGATGTTGGGAAAGATGGAGGGCACAAGGAGAAGGGGACAACAGAGGACGAGATGGTGGGACAGTGTTCTCGAAGCTACCAGCATGAGTTTGACCCAACTGCGGGAGGCAGGGGAAGACAGGAGTGCCTGGCGTGCTCTGGTCCAGGGGGTCACAAAGAGTCGGACACAACTAAACAACAGTCTCTGCATTACAGGTGGGGATGGACGGAGAATTTCCGTTTGTGTTTTAATGAAAAACCTGATTCACGCTTCCCAGAACAACATGCAAACTGGAATACAGCTGTCATGAGAATTTTGTGTATCTCTGAATTTTGCAATACAGTTCTCCAAGCAAAACTGTGTATCAAAGCGCACATAAAACTGTACTCTTTTCAGCACCTGCTAAAAGCATTTTTGTTTAGACAAGCCAAGGCAGAGATGTAGAATGATGACATGTGTTTTCATCTGTTTTTAGTTGATTGTTGGTTTCATTTTATTTTTTTTGATGTTTTAAATAGTGGTTTTTATTTTACTGATAGTTTTACTGTTTCGCTCTTTTTGTAAACCACTTTGAGGTTTTCTTTTGTTTTCTACACAATCAAGTACTATATACCGTATTTTTCCGTATATAAGACTACTTTTTTTTTTACAAAAAATTATGTTAAAAAGGTGAGGTAGTCTTATACACAGGGGGCAATCTCCCCCCCCCCCAGTTTCTAATTTTGAGTCCCCCAAAATAGGGGGTATCATACACGGGGGCATGTTATACACGGAAAAATACAGTAAATGTTAGGAAATAAAAATAAGGTAGATGAATATGTTAGGTGAAATGGCTTGCAAAAATGTTACAGATAGGTAGCCGTGTTGGTCTGCCATAGTCAAAATAAAAAAGTTCCTTCCAGTAGCACCTTAAAGACCAACTAAGTTAGTTCTTGGTATGAGCTTTCGTGTGCATGCACACTTCTTCAGATACACTGAGACAGAAGTTGCCAGATCCTTCTATATAGTGAGAAGGTGGGGAGGGGTATTACTCAGAAGGGTGGTGGGAATGGGAGATTGGCAGATAGCTGAGATGAGCCTGTCATTCCCACCACCCTTCTGAGTAATACCCAGATACAGATACAGTGTATCTGAAGAAGTGTGCATGCACACGAAAGCTCATACCAAGAACTAACTTAGTTGGTCTTTAAGGTGCTACTGGAAGGAACTTTTTTATTTTGCAAAAATGTGTAATTAATGAGAAATTGACCTTAAAATTTTTCACGAGGACTTTTACACACACACACACACACACACACACACTGAAAGTGTTTACTAAAAGGAAAGGTTGGTTGGAAGTCACCCTGGGCAAGATAGAGACTAAAAAATTCAGTAAATAAATAAAACCGCAAACTGGTACAGAAATGTTGGGAACTGATCTGGTTTAAAAAATATATATTTTATTGAAAAAATTCAATGGACAAATAAAGTGAAAGAAAGGTGCTTGAAACTGCAATATGATATGCAGGTGCATAAGTAAGGTGATTATTCCAACGAGTATGCAATTATTAACAAGTCGTAATATTTTTTAATAAACGCATTCTAAGTATTATTGCATTTATCCATACACAATCTGCGTCTAAAAGCAATCTGTTCATTTTCTATCCCTTGATCAAAGGGGGGGGGGAGTTCATAGTATTATCTTTCCAGTGAATCGGTATCAGTCTTCTGGTGGAAGTGAGGGGGTGAAGAATGAACTGATCTGAAGACTTTTGAAAGGAGGAGAAACTGGGAGACTTCTCTTTCTCTGACTGCAGGTCCTGTCCTTGGCGATGCATGAGCTTTGTCCAGATGTGGCCTGGAACCTTCTGCATAGTGAGTAAGAGTTTCTAATTCGGGGACACTCCCTTTTTGAACAGTTAACATCTCTGCGTATTACCTGGCTTAATAAGACAGTGGCAGAGCAGTTGCAACAGGTAAAGGACCCCTGGATGGTTAAGTCTAGTCCAGGGGTTGGCAACCTAAGGCCCATGGGTCACAAGCGGCCCTTGGGGTTGTTTAACTGGCCCACAAGCTGCCCCCAAACCAAGACGCCGGCTCGGCGAGTCCCCACGTGCAGCGCTAAACCGGTGCGGCACAGCACGGGGACTCACTTTCGCGGCACCGGAAATCAAGTCTCCACATGCGCAGATGCCGAAAATCGCATCTGCACACAGGCAGACATCGGAAATCACGTCTGCGCAGACACAGACACCGGAAATCGCTGGTGCGTGTGCTCTTGCGCTCATGTGCGATCCAGCCCATGGAGGGATTTCTGCTGGAGTGAACCAGCCCAGGCAAGGTAAACCTTGGCGACCCCTGGTCTAGTCAAAGGCGACTCTGGGGTTGCGGCGCTCATCTCGCTTTCAGGCCGAGGGAGCCGGTGTTTGTCCACAGACAGCTTTCCGGGCCATGTGGCCAGCAGGACTAAACCACTACTGGTGCACGGAGGACCGTGGCAAGTGCCAGAGCGCATGGAAACGCAGTTTACCTTCCCGCCACAGCGGTACCAATTTATCGACTTGTACTGGTGTGCTTTTGAACTGCTAGGTTGGCAGGAGCTGGGACTGAGCAACGGGAGCTCACCCCGTTGCGGGGATTCGAACCGCCAACCTTCCGACCGGCAAGCCCAAGAGGCTCAGTGGTTTAGACCACAGCGCCATCCATGAGAAGGGGTTAAAAGAAGCAGCCGTGGGGGACTCTAGCTCCCATCAGCCCCAGGCAACATGCCCAGTGGCAAGGGATGATGGGAGTTGTAGTTCAATGGAGTTTGGACTTGCTCCAATAGCAGGAGGAGAAATATGAGTTGAAGGGAACAGAAATGAAATCAAACCTCTGCTTAATTTTTAAAGGTAAAGGTAAAGGGACCCGACCATTAGGTCGAGTTGTGACCAACTCGGGTTGCGGCGCTCATCTCGCTTTATGGGCCGAGGGAGCAGGCGTACAGCTTCCAGGTTATGTGGCTGGCATGACTGAGCTGCTTCTGGTGAACCAGAGCAGTGCACAGAAACGCCGTTTACCTTCCCGCCAGAGCGGTACCTATTTATCTACTTGCACTTGGACGTGCTTTCGAACTGCTAGGTTGGCAGGAGCAGGAACCGAGCAACGGGAGCTCACTCCGCCGCAGGGATTCGAACCGCCGACCTTCTGATCGGCAAGCCCTAGGCTCTGTGGTTTAACCCACAGCGCCACCCGCGTCCCTTAATTGTTAAGCTGTATTAATAAATAGAGGATAGCTCAGCCAAGTAGAGCATGAGATTCTTAATCTCAGGGTTGTGGGTCCAAGCCTCACATTGGGTGAAAGATTCCTGGGTTGGACTGGATGACCCCTGGAGCCCGTTCAAACTCTACAATTCTACGAATCACACACACGCAAACACAAAAAGGGGGAAATGAGGTTTGTGGCTATGCTGTACCTTCGGGAATCTAACCCACCTTCTGCTTTCTGACATGCATTTGTAGGCTCTGGGAAGGAAGTTTGAGTGCGCCCTGCCGAAAGACGCAAACACCTGGACTATCCATGGATTATGGTGAGGCGATCTCATTTGGGCTGGTATGGGAGGCATGTATTTATTGCTTGGACTTCAGTGAAGTATTTATTTTCTTGCTTAAATATATGTATTAAGCAGTGCCGGATTCACATATAAGCTGAACAAGCTCTAGCCTAGGGCCCCCAGAAAATTTAGAGGGGGGAAAAGTGGATGCACATTTCCAAAATATAAGATAAAAAACAAATAAAATGAAACCTACCTACAGCAACCATGTTTTGTGTTGTGTAGGCTCCTGTGATATAAGTCCTGGGCTCCGCCTGCTATCCTGTTCCCTAAACTATCCCGGGTTTGCTCCTTTCTATATATAGGGTGCCGACATTCTGCATGGGCTGTTTGCACGGCAACATGTGCAAATGGCTTGAGATACCTATGAGGTCCACAAATTACCACCTAGCATATATTCAACACACACACAAAAAAATAGTGCCGATTTGTTGTTGACAAAGGACAACTGGACATAGAAAGGGCCCCATTATCTTCAGTAGCTTAGGGCCTCATCATACCTAAATCTGGCCCTGAGTGTGTGTGTGTGTGTGTACATGCGTACACACACACACACACACACACGCTACTTAAAAATATCAGAGCTGCTTACAACAATTATACTTAAAACCATACAATTAAAACCATAGAACAAAGTTAAATTAAGACAATATGATGCATTCTTAATTGCCTGCTGGAATAGAAAAGGTTCCAGCCTCCTTCACCTCCTCTTCCTGCCCTTTAAATCCACAGGCCCAGCCACATCATGGGCTGCTGCCCCTATAGATACCTCTTCCCCTCCGACCTGGTGGTGAGTAGAACCTTTTTGCTGCAAAGTTTGGCTTCGGTGGCCCTGCTTCCAACGACCTGGGACAGCTCAGCGGGTAGAGCGCGAGACATTTAATTTTAGGTTTCTGGGTTCGAATCCCACGCTAGGTGAAAGATTTCTGCATTGCAGGATAAGGCGACCCTTGTGGTTTGTTGGTTCGATTTATATACCGCCCTATACCCAGAGGCCTCAGGGTGGTTCACAGAAAAGATCACAATATATAAAATCAAAATAAGAACAATAACCGTCGTCCCGTCCCAAGAGGCTTCCTCTGCTGCTGCTGGTGTTCCCTCCCCCCCAAAAATTGTCGGTAACTCTGGGAAATGGGGAGGGGGGGACGGGACGGGACGCCAAAGGTATTTTTGTTTTTGTTTTTTTAAATAATATTTATTATTTTTCCAAAAACACTAAACGAAAGAAGAAGAAAAAAAGGGAAAAGAAAAACAATGCAATACAACGCATCAAATTAACAAAACAAGACTAAGACAATAAAATAAATCAACCAATTTCATTATCCCATCTTTCATTCACTTATTTCCACGACCTCCTCACACCTCCCTTTTTGTATTCCACTTCTATTAATTATTTCAGCAATTCATTTCCATCCTCCTCTGTTTTCTATCCTATAATTATCTTAACTCATTCTAACCTTATTTTTTTCCTTTAATACTCTATTAACCTATCTGTACTTAATTCCTTATAATATTTCTACTAAAGCCATACAACTTCATTTCAACTTTTTTCTAACATTCATTAATTTTACAATATTTCGCCAAAGGTATTTTTGCACCACGGCGCCGGATATGCTTAAGAGGGCCCTGATCTGCCCCTTGAGCTGACTTGCCTAATGGTAGGGCCAGCCCCAGACGTAGTCCTCAGGATGATACGATTGTCTCAAGTAGCCTGCTCCCTGTCAGGAGTTCAGCCTACACTCAAGTAGGAGCCTGGCAGAGACACATGCCCGACTGGCATGTTCTCTCCCTCCTGGTCGATTGTTCGGGAGTTTCAAAAGCTTTCTTCATCCCGAACATCACAGCGACCGATGCCACCAGACACCGGCACACTTAGGGATCCACAGAGTTTGTGCAACTCAGCATTTTGGCTAATCTACTTCATTTACATATAAACACACACGGAGCACTGCAACCCGGCTCCCTCGCTCTCTAGCATCAGACAGCAAAGAGAAAAAGAACAAAGGACAGTAGTCCCACTTGATGGAACACAGGAACACAAACATCCTGTCTCCGTCACTTCCCACTCGGTGGAATCAAAACATACACCGTCATGTGAAAGACAACAATCCCATGACGGCAATCACGGAGCAGGAATACTAACACTCCCCACCACCTTCCTTTCCTGCAGGACTTGACGTCTGAACTGAACGAGCATTGGCCATCCTTCATCAACCTGAGCAACTTCCAGTTCTGGTAACCAAGGCTTAACAGAGAAGGGGGCTGGGGTTGGAGAAGGGACATGCGCTAGCTGGGGCTGATGGAAGTCGTAGTCCCAAACATCTGGCGGGGGCAGAGTTGGGGAAGGCTCAGGTGGAGAGACGCTGGGTGTGCCTGCCAACGGCTGTTTCCTCCCGCACAGGGACAAAGAGTGGCAGAAACACGGGAGCTGCGCCGGCTGCGTGGAAGCGCTGAGCTCTCCCGACAAATACTTCCGAGCCGCCCTCTTCCTGCGCACAAAATATAACATCGACAGGTGAGCTGATACGGCCGTGCGGTGTATCACAATTTGGATTCGGTGGGAAAGATGTACATAAAACACAACTAAAACCCAAACGGCATCTAGTACAGTGCGCCTTACAATGGCTGCCACAGGCAGAAAAATAATTAAGTGCCGCACCAAAATCACCATCATTTTTCAAGTGGTCTCTAGGGCAGAAAGGAGTCACTGCTGTAGCTAAATGACCCTGTTTTACATTCTCTTTCTGAACACAGCGCCTTTCAAAGAGCTGCCATCATCCCATCTTGTATCCAGAGCTACCAGGTACCTATTCTGTCCTATTTTTTGTTTCCGTGGAGATCTGAGAAATTGGGGAGGAGAGGGAGGTGGGTTATGGAAGGCCGCCATAAAATAGCTGGGTCCTCATTCCACTTTTAATTCATCTCCTCATCCTCCTGGCCTGCAATAAGTCTATTAAGGTGGTTATTGTTGTTGTTGTTGTTGTTGTTGTTATTATTATTATTTATTGGATTTCTATACCACCCTATACCAGGAGGTCTCAGGGCGGTTCACAGAAAAGATTCACAGAAAAGGTTATGTATGCACTATCTCTTCAAAGGACAATCTCCCCCTCAAAGAATTCTGGGCACTGTAGTTTAATAAGGGTTCCTTTGAATGGTAATTCAGGGAGGGTTAAACCACAGTGCCCAGAATTCTTTGAGGGAAACAATTACAGTGGTACCCCGCAAGACGAATGCCTCGCAAGACGGAAAACCCGCAAGACGAAAGGGTTTTCTGTTTTGGAGGCGCTTCGCAAGACGAATTTCCCTATGGGCTTGCTTCGCAAGACGAAAGCCCATAGGGAAATCTCCGGGGACCTGTTATAAATGCTGGTGGTGGGGAGCAAAGCCTTTCCCCCCCTCCGGCCTTCAGAAGAGGTCCAGGAAGGCCGGCGGGGGCCGAAAGGCTTTGCTCCCCACCGCCAGCATTTTAAAAGCAGTCCGGCATAGCAGGGAAGCGCTTCCCGCTATTGCGGACGGCTTTTGAAGGCGGGCGGGGGGAGCAAAGACTTTCGCCCCCCGCCGGCCTTCAGAAGATGTCCTGGACCTCTTCTGAAGGCCGGCGGGGGGGGGGAAGTCTTTGCTCCCCCCTGCCTGCCTTCCCGGGAAGGCTGTCGCGGACGGCTTTTGAAGGCAGGCGGGGGGGGGGAAGACTTTCGCCCCCCCCGCCGGCCTTCAGAAGAGGTCCTGGACCTCTTCTGAAGGCCGGCGGGGGGCAAAAGTCTTTCGCCCCCCCTGCCTGCCTTCACGGGAGAGCGGAGAATGGCGCTGCCTTTCTCCGCTGTCGCCGACGGCTTTTGAAGGCAGGCGGGGGGGAAAGACTTTCGCCCCCCGCCGGCCTTCAGAAGCGGTCCGACCTCTTCTGAAGGCCGGCGGGGGGCGAAAGTCTCCCCCCCCTGCCTGCCTTCCCAGGGGCTTTTAAACCGCCCCGGACAGCGGAGAAGTCCTCCGCTGTCCCGGGGCGATTTTAAAATGCCGCCCGCCAGCATTTTAAGATCGCCCCGGACAGTGGAGAAGTCCTCCGCTGTCCCGGGGTTTTTTTAAAATGCTGGGGGTGGGAAGAAAAGCCCTTGTCCCCCCCCCCAGCCTTCAGAAGAGGTCCGGGGACAGACTGTCCCCGGACCTGGTCTGAAGGCGGTTTCCCTAGGAACGCATTAATTGATTTTCAATGCATTCCTATGGGAAACCGTGCATCGCAAGACGAAAAACCCGCAAGACGAAGAGACTTGCGGAACGAATTAATTTCGTCTTGCGAGGCACCACTGTATCATATTTTTCGCTCTATAGGACGCACCAGACCACAAGACGCACCAAGTTTTTAGAGGGGGAAATCAAGAAAAATATATTCCCCCCCCAGCCCCAAAGAGCAGCGGACAGCATATGATTCTAGGCCTGGGAGAGACTTAGCTTGAAAACCCCAGAGAGCTGCTGCTGGTAGCCTGTGTAGACAACACTGATGTGGGTGGACCAATAGCTTAGCAGCTTCCTGTATATGTCCTAACTGTAGTTCTCTGCCCCATCCTGCCTGCAATTCTCATTCTCAGCTCAGCACCTTCATGACTGTGTTGCGGCCCGTCCTGGGAGACCAATATGAACTCCAGTGCGTGACTGACGTCCGGGTGGGTTACCGTTTCTTTAGCTATGAAGTGTTCAAGGGTTAATTTGTTTAATCGTTTTTTGATACAAACATCAACCGCAAAAGACACATACAACAAAAACTATAACAACACAATTTGACAATTCAGATTTGAATACACGGATATACCTATGACTACACCTTTTTAAACAATATTTTTCAATCGCTCTCCTCTCCCCCTACTTCCCACCACTATCCGCCTTATCGCTTAAATATTCGTTCCAGATTTCTTCATATTTATCCGTTCTTATTTTTTTCGTCGACATGCAATTTGTTCGTATGTAGCCAATCTGCCCATATTATCAAGCCATGTGCTCAGTGGAATCTTTTTGCGGCTCTTCCAATTCATCAAACAAGTTTTTTTTTGCTTCTAATATAGCACGGTACCCCTCCTCTTCTCAAATCTTTTTTTCCCTCTTTGCAGGGGCGTCAAATATTGGTGCAAATAAAGGTTTCGCTCCACAGCAATTTCTCCTCCAGCTGCATCGAGGACTCTGACTACAACATCTCCCCTTATAAGCCCTGCAGGAGCGAGAGGATGGTTTTCTATTTTCCCACCAGCCAGACGTTCCCACGCAACCCCTGCCCCTGACTCCAGGCAGGCGGAGATGTGAATTCTGCAAGGTGGACAAAAAGGCTAGAAGCAGCCAAAATCAAAATAAAAACTTTAGGAATGGATACTTACTCTGGTGTGTGTTCTTTTAATAGAATTCCCTGGGCTCTACTACAGTGGTCCCTTGGTTCTCAAACTTAATCCAGAAGTCCGTTCCAAAACCAAAGCGTTCCAAAACCAAGGTGCGCTTTCCCATAGGAAGTAATGCAAAATGGCTTAATCTGTTCCAGACTTTTAAAAGCAACCCCTAAAACAGCAATTGAACATGAATTTTGCTACCTAACGAGACCATGGCTCCATAAAATGAAAGCAATAATCAGTGTACTGTACTATAAAATAAATAAGATAGTTTTGTAGTTGATAAAAATTAAAATTATTTTTTTTTCTTACCTGCACGGATGATAGTCATTGTTTTGATGGGGGGCTTTTATCCATTTCCGCAGTCACACAATCAGTCAATCAATCAGTAGCTGAACTGGGTTCCACACTGTCACAAAAACAAATTAAACTAAAAGGCCTCAAAAACAAAAACACAAAATAAAGAGCAAAAATAAAAGCGCCAAACTTAATCCGTTCTGGAAGTCCGTTTGACTTCTGAAATGTTCGGAAACCAAGGCGTGGCTTCTGATTGGTGCAGATGCCCCGGAAATAATAGCCAGCAGCCGCATCGGACGTTCAGCTTCCGAAAAACGTTTGAAAACCGGAACACCTACGTCTGAGTTTTTGGCGTTTGGGAACCAAAGTGTTTGAGAACCAAGGTAAGGTAAAGGTAGAGGGACCCCTGACCATTAGGTCCAGTCGCGGATGACTGGGGTTGTGGCGCTCATCTCGCTTTATTGGCTGAGGGAGACGGCGTACAGCTTCTGGGTTATGTAGCCAGAGCAGCACATGGAAACACCATTTACCTTCCCGCCGGAGTGGTACCTATTTATCTACTTTGTGCTTTCGAACTGCTAGGTTGGCAGGAGCAGGGACCAAGCAACGGGAGCTCCCCCCGTCGCGGGGATTTGAACAGCCGACCTTCTGATCGGCAAGTCCTAGGCTTTGTGGTTTAACCCACAGCGCCACCCTGAGGAAACCAAGGTACCACTGTATTAGACAAGGCGATCTTTCCACCTCAAGCAATGGAACCATTTGGAGGAACCATTGCAGGCCACCAAATTATCAGTTGTTTTCATTAATTCTATTTTTATTAAAGCCTCAGCAGCTGCTCCCGCAAGAGCCAGCAGTGGACACCAAACTAGATGGCTTTAAGAGAAAATTAGACAAATTCATGGGCGAGAGAGTCAGCCAGACCTCCTTTGCAGGGTTGTGAGCATAAAGTGAGGGTGAAATGCAGAGGGTGGGGGGAAGAACCATGTTAAGCCTACTTGAAGGAAAAGCATGATATAAAGGAAATAAATCTTCCACTATACCAGTTTCTGCAAACACACAGGAAGCTTTGAGATCACCTTTCGCACCTCCTGGTGGGATTTCCACTTTTCTCAGTGAAATAAACTTTCCCCCTTCCCCCAATGAAAGCAAAAACTGACCACACTGGGAGCTGCCACGTTGGAACTTGAAAGTCATATATATATTAATGTATTTTAATGTATTTTTAATCTTTGTTGGAAGCCGCCCAGAGTGGCTGGGGAGACCTAGCCATATGGGAGGGTACAAATTATTATTATTATTACTATTCTCAGAAGTATTAATTTATTTAAGCAAGCAGACACTTTCTTTCCGTTCTTTTAAAATCTCTGTTTAATGCAAGCGCTCTCAAGGCAGCAATTGCCAAGGTTTGCAAACCTGAATGTTACACGATGGTCTTGCAATTAATAGGTCACCTGCCGCCACCCCTTTAAACTCCGGTTTGCAGTGATCACATGCTTAGGATACGCCACCTAGAGGCGCAACTTGCGAGCTCCAGAGTGGAGCCATTTCCTAAGGACCTTGCAGCTGTTTAAAGTCCCGTTTGTGAGCCCAGGCGAGGCATCGACATCTTTTAGCAGGTAAAACAACCTCACGCACAACAAGGATTACGTGGCGAGCAATTGCTTCTGAATCCCTTTGCACGGGATCCGTATGCAAAGCGTCCTCTGGAGCAACTGGGGCGTGCAAAATGTTGCACGTGCAAAATAAAATAAATAAATAAACTAAAGGCACCTAGCTTAACCTGAGAAACCAAGTAGATTCCCCCCCCCCCCGGGTGAGGATGGTGAGTTTCCCTTCCAAATCTGCAGCACAAATCTTGATCCTGCTTTTTACTCCCTCCAAGTTATTAAAAGACACATATACTCGGGCTGCGATCCTTAAAGGCGTTGCAATGGATCCCCAAGCGGGGTGGGAGGAGCCTGTGAGATCTCCCTCCTTTTCTTTTACCACTGTATTAATTAACATCATTTTTTTAATACATTAGTGGCCATGTGATAATTTCAGCTTATAAATTTTATTGTTTAACGTCTTAATTTGTATATGAAGGTACTTTTATAGCTCTGTTTAGAGTAGGTAAAGTCTTGGATAACATAAATGTTTTTGTATTAATCCAGTATATTTTCTTTTAATTTTTGAATGATTCTGTGTGCATTGAGGCAGTCTTTGGCTGCGTGCAATTAAAACGGATTGACTTTTCTTTTACCGGATTGGTCGCCGTTGCAGATTTCTTCCTCGCCCCCCCATTAGCTTCAAAGTGGATCCTCACTCAAACACGTGGAGAAGCAGCTGGGTTTTAATTCATTTGCAACTTGGTGGGGGAAATTAGAAGCGGGGTTCCTAGATGGTGGGAGAGCAATAAAAAAAATAATAAACCACTCAAATAAATATATAAAATAAATAAACCACTCAAAGCGTGGTCTTCCCTTGCAACGTGGGGTGCAAGGTACCACCCCCCTGAATTACCCCCATGGTATTGCAAACCCTTTTGCCCCCCCCCGCCTCTTCTCCCTCTTGCTTTTTTAAAAAAGTAATATTTATTGAAATTTTACAAACAATAAAAAAGTTTCAAAGTTTAAACATAAAAAATAAGAACAAAAAATAACCCTGATAGAAGAAAAAAGAACTGCAAAGATACGAAAACAAAACACATGAAAAATGCAAAATAGAAAGCAGTTAGCAAAAAGAAAAGAAAGAACAAAAAAAATCAATATTTTCATATCTTATACTTCATTTACTAGTTACAGATAGGTAGCCGTGTTGGTCTGCCATAGTCAAAATAAAAAAATTCCTTCCCTAACTTAGTTGGTCTTTAAGGTGCTACTGGAAGGAATTTTTTTATTTTCATTTACTAGTTTCCTGACCTCCTCACACCTCCCTTTTTGTATTCCAGTTCAGATATTTACCGTAATTCAGCAAGCCCTTACCCTCTATCATTTATCCTTGCTCAGCATCTTAGCCTATTATAAATATATATTTTCCACCATTATCAATCCATATTTACATATTCTTGTTAATCTTTTTACCAATACCGCTTATTTCCAATCCAACATCCCTTTAACATTCATTAATTTTACAGTATTTCTGCAAGTAGTTTTTAAATCTCTTCCAGTCTTCTTCCACCACCTCTTCTCCCTGATCTCGGATTCTGCCTGTCATTTCTGCCAGTTCCATGTTCCTGTTGCATCCATTTTGCACCCTCGCCCATCAGTGGCGTAGCGTGGGTTGTCAGCACCCGGGGCAAGGCAAGTAATTTGCGCCCCCTAACCCGTGGATTTGCGCCCCCTAACCCGTGGATTTGCGCCCCCTAACCCTAACCCCCAGATGTTGCGCCCGGTGCGGTCGGCCCCCCCTGCACCCCCCACGCTACGCCACTGTTGCCCATTTAGCTTTCTAGCTAGCTGTGTTTGCAAGCAGGTTCCCCCCCAAATAACACCCCCCAAATGCACCCCTCCTTTGCACCCCAAGAGGTGCATTGAACCTGCTTCACCCCCCCCTCTTAATTTGCAGCAGGCGCCTTTGCACCCTCCAACTTTGCACCAAAGCATCTCTTTGCACCCCATTTTTCTGCAACCCCCCCAAACTGTCAGAGTTAATGCTTTCCTTCCTTGCACATTTCCTGCATTTCATAGGATACCCCCCTCCACTTCATCTCCCCCCCCCCAAGCTAGCTATGGGACACTCCAAAGCCCCATCTCCTCTTCAGCACCTCCCCAATTAATCCGAATTAACGGGGGAGGCAAGAAAGGGGCTTGTGTGGAAACACCTTTTGGGGGGGGGCTGTGGAGGCTGCATTTTAAATGGCATTTTAACCTGTATTTTAAATTGGCCCCCCTTTATGTTTTTACTGTGATTTTATTGGTGTTAGCCCCCTGGCTGGGGAGGGCGGGGTATAAATAAAATTTATTATTATTATTATGGGATAGGCGGGGTGGGTCTCCTTCACATTTCAGGGGGGGAGATTTGGGTGGGACGTTCAATCTTTTGGGAGAGCGATTTTTGATTTATTGGGGGGTTATTGAGCTTTGGGGCAAAGGGGCTAAATTATTGGGTTAAATTATTGGGGGGCCCTTATGTGGAGGTTTTTCAGGGGGTATCTCCTGTGAGGGGGCAGTGAGAAGGAATTTGGGGCTTTTTTGGGGGGGGGAGAAATACTAAAAGTGAGCCCCCCTTCTCCATGAAATCCTCCAATTTGGGGCCATTTTTCTACAGGGGATTTTTTGGGGGGTCCTCCTCAGAGCTTTGGGGAAACTGAGGGGCGACTTGGGGTGAGCTGAGGCCATTTTGTGAGCGGAAAAGCTCTGGGAGGGGGGAATAGCGGCCATTGTGGTGTTTGGTTTATTCTGTTATTTTTTGGGGGGGTAGATGGCGCCGTGTATAAGATGCGCCACGATTTTGAACATTATTTAGAGTGAAAAAACCTAGTCTTATACACGGAAAAAAACGGTGATTTGTGGATGAACCGTTTGATCGGTTGGCCGGGCAACAGATTTTGAATTTGAATACGTGGGCCACGGTTTTTGGTTTAGCGCCTGGGGCGCCATCTTGGAAGAGGCCTTTCCTCCCTGTTTGGGGCCAAAGTGGGGAAGAAGAAGGCGGCCTCTCCTGAGGGACAAGGCGGGTGTGCTATCGTCCCCTGAAAATGAAGGTTTTTTTAGGAAAAAAAAGCACACAAAAGATTGACCTATAGTGCTTTTCACATGTACCAGTTTAGACAGATTTAATCATTTTGTTCATGACGACTTAATTGCAAAACAGAAACAAAACAGAACCCCGTCAAAATGGTTCACGGCCGGTCAAATAACGGTCATGTTTCTTTAATCTGGTAGTCTCTAAAAAACAATCCATTTCCATTTAAATAAATAATAATTTTTAATTTATACCCTGCCCTTCCCGGTTCAGAAACCCGGGCTTAGGGCGGCTAACAACAAATTTAAAACAATTGATGCAACAAAAAACAACATAAAATACAGTGAATAGCGATAAATCCAGAATTCAAAAATCAATTTAGGGAGGGGAAATCCAGACCCTTAAAAATCTCCCCATCAAGTTCCACATAACCATTGAGGGATGGCAGACTGTCATCCGCCACAAAAAAAACACGGCCTTTTCTGTGGTGGCCCCTGGCCTTGAGGAATCCCTTCCCAAGGGAAGCCTGCCAGAGCCATGCCTTTCTCCCTTGGCCAAGGGCTAGTTGTTCAAGCCTTCCTATTTTACCAAGACTTGTTGGAAAGGCTTTTCTTCTGGTTTGGCTTTTCATAAATCTCTGCTGATGCTACTGTATTTCATTACTGCCGTTTTAACATCAGCAATTATCTTGTTTTTAAAAAAAGATCATTTTTATTGATTTTCCAATAAAAAACATCCAATTAAATATCCAATCATAATACTCCAATTAGAAAAATCAAATTATAGTCCAAATTGTATTTATTAATTTCTTGGGGCTCCCCACTGTCTGGATCTCTGGAGCATAACTCCACATCTTCGTCCTGCTTCCCCTCGCAATTATCTTGTTTTCATACCCAAGCTTCGTCTTAGACCTTCACAGGTTTTGGAAGGGCATCCAGAAAGACCCCACCCCCCCCATTTTAAAGCGATATATAGTAGTTTCCTCAAAGCAGTTCACAGAAAATACACAAATATAATAATAGAACAATAGCATCTCGAGGCAGATGGTTGCCAACAATGCAGGGACCTTGGTACATAGCAAAACTTATATTGCCCTTGCAACACAACATTGATACAGTGGTGCCCCGCAAGACGAATGCCTCGCAAGACGGAAAACTCGCTAGACAAAAGAGTTTTCCGTTTTGGAGGTGCTTTTCCAAAACGAATTTCCTATGGGCTTGCTTCGCAAGACGACAATGTCTTGCGAGTTCCTGCAGGTTTTTTCCCCTCCCTCCCCTTTTTCTAAGCCACTAAGCCGCTTATCAGCTGATCCGATAAGCCGATAAGCCGCTAAAAGCAGCTAAAAGCCGCTAATAGTGCTAATAGCGCTAAGCAGCTTATCAGCTGATCTGATCAGCAGATAAGCCGCTAATAGCCTCTAAAAGCCTCTAATAGCGCTAATAGCGCTAATCCGCTAATCCTTCAATGGGCTTGCTTCGCAAGACGAAAAAAAACTGCTAGACGAAGAGAATCACAAAACGGATTCTTTTCGTCTTGCGAGGCACCACTGTACAAAACTTAGACATTCAAGCAAAAAGGGTGTAATTGTAAACAACCCTTCTCCTTGCTAGCAGAGAGTTTTAAATTTTTATCTGTTTCCCTTCTTCCCAGAAAAATGTCGGACAAAGAAGAGGCAGCAGGAGAGGGTTGCCAGAAAATAATTGCCGCAGCATCTCTGCAGAAAGATCGGATGCAGTCGCCTTGGAGGGAAGGACAACTTCTAACTGTTCAGGAGCCTCTTCCTTCTCCAGAGCTCTCTGGATCCGCTAGCGGTGCCACACAAGGAAAGGGTAGATGCGGAAGAGGGTGGACTGGGCTTGAAAGGAGAATTAATAACGCTGTGGTTGCAACTTTGCTGTGGTAAAGGTAAAGGACCCCTGGGTTGCGGCGCTCATCTCGCTTTCAGGCCGAGGGAGCCGGCATTTGTCCACAGACAGCTTTCCGGGTCATGGGGCCAGCAGGACTAATAATAATAATAATTTATACCCTGCCCATCTGGCTGGGTTTCCCCAGCCACTCTGGGCGGCTTCCAACAAAACACTAAAATACAATAATCTATTAAACATTAAAAGCTTCCCTGAACAGGGCTGCCTTCAGATGTCTTCTAAAAGTTTGGTAGTTATTTTTCTCTTCTGCTGGGAGGGCATTCCACATGGCGGGTGCCGCTACCGAGAAGGCCCTCTGCCTGGTTCCCTGTAACTTCACTTCTCGCAGCGAGGGAACCACCAGAAGGCCATCGGCGCTGGACCTCAGTGTCCGGGCAGAACAATGGAGGTGGAGACGCTCAGTCAGGTAAACTGGACTGAGGCCATTGAGGGCTTTAAAGGTCAGCACCAACACTTTGAATTGTGCCTGGAAACGTACTGGGAGCCAGTGTAGGTCTTTCAAGACCGGTGTTATGTGGTCTCGGCAGCCACTCCTGGTCCCCAGTCTAGCTGCCGCATTCTGGATTAGTTGTAGTTTCCGGGTCACCTTCAAAGGTAGCCCCAAATAGAGCACATTGCAGTAGCCCAAGTGAGAGATAACTAGAGCATGCACCACTCTGGCCAGACAGTCCACGGGCAGGGAGGGTCTCATCCTACGTACCAGATGGAGCTGATAAACAGCTGCCCTGGACACAGAATGGACCTGTGCCTCCATGGACAGCTGTGAGTCCAGAATGACTCCCAGGCTGCGCACCTGTTCCTTCAGGGGCACAGTTGCCGCATTCAGGATCAGGGAGTGCTCCACACCCACCTGCCTGCTGTCTCTCAAGAACAGTACTTCTGTCTTGTCAGGATTCAACCTTAATCTGTTAGCCGCCATCTATCCTCCAACCGCCTCCAGATACTCACATAGGACCTTCACCGCCTTCACTGGTTCTGATTTGAAAGAGACTAAACCGCTACTGGCGCACGGAGGACCGGGACGAGTGCCAGAGTGCCTGGAAAAGGCGTTTACCTTCCCGCCGCAGTGGTACCTATTTATCTACTTGCACTGGCATGCTTTCGAACTGCTAGGTTGGCAGGAGCTGGGACAGAGCAAAGGGAGCTCATCCCATCATGGGGATTCGAACCACCGACCTTACGATCAGCAAGCTCAAGAGGCTTAGTGGTTTAGACCACAGCACCACCCGCGTCCGCTCTGGCACTCGTCACGGCCCTCCGTGCGCCAGTAGCGGTTTAGTCCTGCTGGCCACATGACCCGGAAAACTGTCTGTGGACAAACGCCCGCTCCCTTGGCCTGAAATCGAGATGAGCTGCAACCCCAGAGTCGCCTTTGGCTGGACTTACCTTTTTACCATTGCTGTGGTGGTGGGTGGCAGAATATTGTTAGTTTAATCCAGCAGCACTAAGAGGGCAAGGGAATCTGCCAGGTTAAACCTGACGAATGTTGTAGCATTCATGTCCTGCTTTTGGGCTTCGTTAGGGACATCTGGTTGGCCACCATGGAGACAGGATTCTGGACTCGATGGGTCTTTGGTCTCATCCAGCTTCAGGGCTCTGATGCTCTTCACACTAGCAATTTGACCTCTTTGGCGGTGCCTTTTCCTGCAAAATCCAGGGATCCAAAGGCTTAAATTATTCTAGCAACCACTTCATTGCCCTATTATTTTATTTATTTATATTAAATTTTAGGGACGCGGGTGGCACTGTGGGTTAAACCACAGAGCCTAGGACTTGCCAATCAGAAGGTTGGTGGTTCGAATCCCCGCAACGGGGTGAGCTCCTATTGCTCAGTCCCTGCTCCTGCCAACCTAGCAGTTTGAAAGCACATCAAAGTGCAAGTAGATAAATAGGTACCACTCCGGCGGGAAGGTAAATGGCATTTCCGTGTGCTGCTCTGGTTGCGCCAGAAGCGGCTTAGTCCTGCTGGCCACATGACCCGGAAGCTGTATGCCGGCTCCCTCGGCCAATAAAGCGAGATGTGCGCCGCAACCCCAGAGTCAGCCACAACTGGACCTAATGGTCAGGGGTCCCTTTACCTTTTATATTAAATTTAGAACCAACTCATCCTCCCAAGTTTAAGTTTAAGCTGTAATGCATATGCTAAAAGTTGCCACAGGATTCTTTTAGTGCTTGACCCGTGTCAGCTCAAAGGGCGGATTCTTACAGTATATGATGAATAGTGCAGAAAGTGATTCCTAGAAAAGTCTATGTATCTCAAGAGTTTGAAAATAAGTAGTAGTAGATCTGCAGCAGCTACACATTTTCGTTTGTAATCACAATTCTAACCATACGGTCCATTTATTTTGTCAAGCTTTCTGTATTTTACAAAGCACTGGAGGTGAATGTCTGATAAAAGGTAACCAGATGTACACACTGGTGGGAAAAATGAGAACTTGTTAAATTTAGTAAAGGTTAAAAGCACATTCTTCCTTCTTGTACAGGAGGTATGGGTGACGTCACGAAGCAGACTGGGTCTTGTTAACCATCACCCACCCCAACTGTTTCTACCTTAAGTAGGTCTTTTTGCCCTGCCTCGTGGTAAGATTTATATCAGTTGTGGATTAATGTAAATAAAACTGCATGATTGCTGCAGGTCTACCCCCTGTTTTCTTTCTCTTCGTGTGTAGACATTGGGAGCTGGAATGCCAGTATATTTTGTGGGTGTTGAGGGTAACAGGGAGGTTCCTGCTTTCCTTTCTGCCCCTCTCTCCTGTTTTGTTTCTCTGCTTTGCACCCCTCCTCACTTCCCCACTGATATTCTTTCTGCAGCACACCTTCTGCCCTCGGCTTCTTTTAAGGAGCCGCTCCTGGATGGATGGGATCAACCAATCGATGATGTTTCGGATGCACAACTGGAGAAGCAAAGTATGTCTTGTGTGTCACACCCACACCGTATACTGAAAGCAGGCATAGGCAAACTCGGCCCTCCAGATGTTTTGGGACTACAACTCCCATCATCCCTTGCTAACAGGACCAGTGGTCAGGGATGATGGGAACTGTAGTCTTTTTTTTAAAACCATTGTACTGTGGAGAGTTTATTAACTCACAATCTGTGTGTGTGGTTTGGGAGCTGCACAGCCAGGGGAAAAACAATGCTGTCCAGGGTTGTAAAGACTGCAGAGAGAATAATTGGGTGCACTCTTCCCACCTTGGATCAAATCTACGCTTCCAGGTGCCACAAGAAAGCTGCAGAGATAGCGCAGGATAGTGCGCACCCCGGAAATGATCTCTTTCAGTTTCTGCCTTCTGGAAGAAGGTCCAGGGTTATAAAGACTAGGACTAGCCGCCTGAGAAACAGTTTCTACCCAAATGTGATTTTGGTTTTAAACGCAGTGTAGGGAGTCTCTGTGGGAGTATATTGTATTTAATTATGGGGTATCAGAGTTTTTAGGGGGCTAACCAGGTTGGTATAGTTGGGATAGCAGGCTTGTTGGTTTTTGAATGTCTTATGTAGATTTTTCAATTCCGTTCTGTATGGGAGAATGACAATAAAGATGATCTTTATCGTAATAAAAATAAATAAATCTGGAGGGCCGAGTTTGCCTACGCCTGATTTAAAACACGTGGCTTTAAAAATCCTGGGAACAGATGGCAGTGTGTTTCTCACAGAGCTACAGTTCCCAGCATACTTCCCGGCAAGCAGCGTACTTTGAATGTACAGTTTCTACCTAGTAAACGCTCACTCCCTTTCCATGGATACTCTGAATTCTAGAATAGTGAAGTGGTCTAAACAGCTTGGAGAGGCACCCTCCCCACCCATTCTCATAAGGGCTAGGAATGAGCTCTGGTTTTCTGAAGGTGTGTAGCATGGTGCGTTCTCTGTGGTTCTGCGACTACCAGGGGAAGGTGCTCTGCACATGTTCAGAGCTGCTCTTGTCGCCTTGTATGTCCCAACGCACTGAGAGGCGTTTCTGAAGTTGAGTGCTGTCTCTCCAAACTGGTAGAGGCTGAACATTTCCTTTCCAATCCTAAAGTGTGTGGGTGGCTTCACACACAAACGTAGAAAGGAGGTTATCATGGAAATGGCACAATGTACTGTGTCGCAAATTGTACCAGGCAGATTTAATACACGGTGGCTGTCTCTCAGTACATCTCTTCACCTCAGTTGCCTTTTGTGTCTTGTAGGCTTGCCTGTTCTCTCAGTTTCTTCTGTAAAACCTCGGCCTCCTGGTAAGAATAACATTCTTCAAGAACATGGCTTTCCTTTGACTTATGAATTCCTTGTCCTATATCCATAACTTTCATGTGTTGTTCATAGCAAATGTTGAATGCATTTATTCCTTTTAATAGTCTTCCTGCTTTTTAAGATGCAAGTGACAAACTGCCTGTGGCCTTTTGCCTTACCTACACTTGGTACAGGGTTCCGCACAAGGGCAACTATAGGGCTGGGAAAGACCCCTTCCAGAGATCTTTGAGAGCCCCTGGCAAACACTGCCAAGGGAAGGGGAACTTTTTTCAGCCTGAGGCTTGCATTCCAACCTTTTGGGGGGCCTCATCCTGGTGTTGGCCAGGGCCAGAGGCAAAAGCAGGTGGGTCAGTGGATGTGACTCTTGCTACATCCCAGCCACTCAAAAACTAGAGGTTTCTACACAGACAGTGGTACCTTGGTTCTCAAACGCCTTGGTACTCAAACAACTTGGAACCCAAACACTGCAAACCCGGAAGTAAGTGTTCTGGTTTGCGGACTTTTTTCGGAAACCAAACGTGCTCCGCTTTGAGTGTTACCCTGCAGATTTGAGTGCCACACTTCCATTTTGAGTGTTACGCTGAGGTCTGTCTGTTTTTGCTATTCATTTTGTGTTTTTGCGGCTCTTCTTTTTTGTTTTTGTGACTGTGTGGAACCCGGTTCAGCTACTGATTGATTGATTGATTGAGTGTCTGCAGTACATTGTTTATTGCTTTTATTTTATGGATCAATGGTCTCGTTAGACAGTAAAATTCATGTTAAATTGCTGTTTTAGGGGTTGTTTTTAAAAGTCTGGAATGGATTGATCCATTTTGCACTACTTTCTATGGGAAAGTGTGCCTTGGTTTTGGAATGCTTTGGTTTTGGAATGGACTTGCGGAATGGATTAAGTTTGAGAACCAAGGTACCACTGTACAGGACATGCCTGCCTCTCCATCTTAGGCTAGCAAGAGATATTATTGCAATTCAAAGGAAACATTCCAGCCAGGCAAAAGCCCTTTTCTGGAGGTTTGGGGGTTTTTTTGGTCCCTTCCCTCAATCGCTCTTTTCCCACCTTCCACTTCCTGTTGTGGACTTGTGTGCATGCCCCTTGAAAAACAAACAAACCAGGAACTGCGCAAGAGGAAATGTTTCCTGCCTTAGATATCTTGTGACACAGTGGGCAAAATGGAGGCTCGTGGCGGGGGGCAATACTCATTTCCATTTGCTGGGTTTTTTTTTACAAATCTTTTGTACTGATACCTTGTGCAAGAGTGTTGTTTACCTGACTAAGGCTTGCATAGGAGTAAATACAAAGAGGTTCTCCGCAGTATCTCTGCATTAATTTAAAACCCCCCAAAGATACTCCTAGACCCATCATCTTCACAATAACATTACAAGTGAAGGTGATCATGAGAGTAGCATTGCTGCCTGCGACATGTATGCGTCCATCCCGCTATTACTGCAGGTTTTTGTAGTGTTTTGAAGACTTTCAAAACCTTTTAGAGCAGAAACAGCGGTGACACGAAAGCAAATGCTTCTTTCTTCCCACATTCAACCCTTAAAACCAGGGGTCAGCAAACTTTTTCAGCAGGGGCCCCGGTCAACTGTCCTTCAGACCTTGTGGGGGGCCAGACTATATTTTGAAAAGATAAAAAAGAATGAATTCCTATGCCCTGCAAATAACTCAGAGATGCATTTTAAATAAAAACCACACATTCTACTCATGTAAAAACACACTGATTCCCGGACCGTCCACAGGCCAGATTTAGAAGGCAATTGGGCCGGATCCGGCCCCCGGGCCTTAGTTTGCCTGCCCATGCTTAAAACTGCCGTCTGTCTCCAGCCCTGTGAGGAGGGAACAGTCAGCAAGTGTCCACTCTCTTTCCATGAGGTCTCTCGCATTTGAAAAATGGTACTGGGGCAGAGCCCCACATGACATTAGATCTCGTCACGTTTGCAGAATAAGCAGAGGTGGCCAAACAGTTACTCCAAGGAAAACAACCTGCCCCCTTTCTCTCCGCCAGAAATCGAAGTTTCCCACACACAACGCTGTGCCGCTATTACCAGTGATATTTGTGAAATGCTTATCGGAGAAGACGTGCGCTACCAAGGCTGCATGAGCAGTGTGGCAGCGTTCATACTGGAGAGAGGTGAGCCACTGGCGCCCTGTCGTCTTTGGGGTGCTGCTGTTTTTTTTGTGGGGGTGGAATCCTACCTGGACTTTAGGCATGATGGCTATACTGACTCTCAAGGATGAAAGGCAGAGTACCGCTGAGTGTCAGCTGCTGAGGAGCAACAACTTCATGGCTTGCTGGATTTCTTTCTGGAGACAACCGGTTGGCCACTATGGGAAATGAGATGCTGGTCTGGAGCAGGAATTCCCAAACCTTTTTGGTCCACTGTTCCTCTGGTTTCATAATGTATCTCCAGTGCCTCTTCCCGCTGCGACAGGAAGGTAAACGGTGTTTCTGTGTGCTCTGGTTTCTGCCACGGTGTTCTGTTGCGCCAGAAGCAGTTTAATAAAAATAATAAAAATAAAATTTTATTTATATCCCACCCTCCCCAGCTGAAGCCGGGCTCGATTGGTAGCCGCCCAGAATGGCTGGGGCAACTCAGCCAGATGGGCGGGGTATAAATAATAAATTATTATTATTATTATTATTATTATTATTATTATTGTCATCATCATCATCATCATCATCATCATCATCAGAGCTTAGTCCTGCTGGCCACATGACACAAGCTGTATGCGGACAAACGCCGGCTCCCTCGGCCTGAAAGCGAGATGAGCGCCACAACCCCATAGTTGCCTTTGACTGGACTTAACAGTCCAGGGGTCCTTAGGGACACGGGTAGCGCTGTGGTCTAAACCACTGAGCCTCTTGGGTTTGCTGATCAGAAGGTTGGCGGTTCAAATCCCCACAATGGGGTGAGCTCCCGATGCTCAGTCCCTGCTCCTGCCAACCTAGCAGTTCAAAAGCACGCCAGTGCAAGTAGATAAATAGGTACTGCTGCGGCAGGGAGGTAAACGGCGTTTCCATGTGCTCTGGGACTTGTGACAGTGTCCCGTTGCACCAGAAACGGTTTAGTCCTGCTGGCCACATGACCTGGAAAGCTGTCTGTGGACAAACAGACAGCTTGACCTGAAAAGCGAGATGAGCGCTGCACTCCATAGTCGCCTTTGACTGGACTTAACCATCCAGGAGTCCTTTACCTTTACCATATTAAAAATATTATTCAGAATAGCAGTTTGCAAGACCCACTGGGGAATATAATAACACAATAAATTTCAAAACAGTAACAATTAATTGCATATTTATTCAAAATCGAGTTAAAACTATTTAGTTTAATTAGTTAACAAAATAGATGAGCTTGATCCATTGATACCAGTTTTTCAAAGAATGATAATCTTCGATGTGCAATTAGGATAATTTTATAAAATAAAATTGATAGTAAGTGAAATAACATGGAGAAAGTAAAGTCTAAGCACGTATTTAAGGAATTTAATTTGGGAACGCAAGGGGAAGATAAGCCTTGTAAAATTGAATCAGAAATGTATACTATACACAAAGCAAGTATGAATAATGGTTTATTTTTTATTTCTCGTTTTGCCTATAAGATCTATTGTACATTTCTGTTACAAAGTTTTCAACCAGTAAAGCATATTAAAAAACAACAACAAAGACTGATAACCATTTGTGCTTTCAATGCCCCCCTTTGCCCCTTGCCTCTTAGTGCCCTCCTGGGTAATCCCACCGGCACAGCGCACTTTGGGAGCCACTGGTCTGGATGGATCCTTGCTCTGATCCATCAGAGTTCTTCTTACCTTCTTCAGAGGAAGGAAATGCAAAGTACCGTATTATTTGCTCTATAAGACTCACTTTTTCCCTCCTAAAAAGTAAGGGGAAATGTGTGTGCATCTTATGGAGCGAATGCAGGCTGCGCAGCTATCCCAGAAGCCAGAACAGCAAGAGGGATTGCTGCTTTCACTGCGTAGTGATCCCTCTTGCTGTTCTGGCTTCTGAGATTCAGAATATTTTTTTCTTGTTTTCCTCCTCCAAAAACTAGGTGCGCCTTGTGGTCTGGTGCGTCTTATAGAGCGAAAAATACGGTAGTTCTAAAGGTGGGAGGGATGGAAACTCCATCTAGTTGGGGTCCTATACCAGCTGTAAGCAATAGGTTGCCGCAGTTTTGGCTAGTTTTGGCCTGTTCCCCAGAGCAGTCAGCATAAGGTTTAATTTGGCCCAAATGTTTGCTAGGCAAGGGGCTGTTCCTGAATGGTTGTTCCCTCCCTGTTTTGAGCCAGCCTTTGAAGTCGCCATTAACATTTTGACACTTCCTTTCCTGTCCCTTCAGAGGCTGCCAACAGCCCGAGCGCCTACAAGGAGACCTATGAGCTGGTTGCCCTGGGAACGGGAGATGTTTGCTACGAGGGCTGGATGGAGTTCAAAGGCAGGAGAATCCATGATATGCATGGGCTAGTGGTTGCCCGCAGAGCGCTTCTGAGGTAAGGCACCCCTTCTTCCCAGCGCTGATGTGCAGCGCTGGTTTTATTGGCCAGGTTAAAGAAGAGCAATTTAGGAGGGAAGCAGCAGGTTGAAGGCAGGATGAGATTTTACAAGTGAATCAATTTTGCCTTCTGACCAAACTGCGGGAGGCAGTGGAAGACAGAAGTGCCTGGCGTGCTCTGGTCCAGGGGGTCACGAAGAGTCGGACACGACTTAACGACTAAACAACAACAACAATTTTGCCTGGAAATCACAAGAGGTTCTTATTTCTAATCCCAGATGTTGGGGACTGGTTGGGATAACCTAATGATCAGGGAAACTCACTTGGTATCTGCTCAGAGGTATTCTTCTCCAACGCTGCCTTGCATGTTCTAGAGACGAACCCTCTTATCACTAGAAAGCCCATGACTGGAGTTGGTAGCTAGCTATAGCCCCCACACTGAGAAAGGGAGTTCTTCAAACAGAGGAGCAGAGGAGTTTGGCAACAAGACTGAGGAGCAATGGGGTTTCTTTAGGCATTGCCCAGTTACTTTGGTTGGTGTCGTGTTTCAAAGACACATGTCTCAGTTACATGGATTGGGGAGAAAATCAATTTTTGTTTGCACTTTAATGAGAAGCTGCTGAATTCACAGTTCACTATCCAGTGTGCAAACCGAAACATAGCTCTCTTTCAAAATCTGGAATTTTATGGTTTTAGTTTTTTTAATAATCAAAACAAACTTTTAACAATCAACTGATATGTGAAACAATGATTACAGAGGGTAAAGTAGGCAAACTACAATCTCTTATATTGATATACATGGAAGGGGGTGGGAAGAAGAAGAAACAGAAGAGAAGGGAGTATCTGGAGATGGGTGGCAGGAGGTTGCCCTGCAGTCTGATTGAAGGCCCAAAGACACAACAGCCTTTACAAGCTACAATATTTGGTATTCCCAGGTACTTATACAAGCAGCTACTGATGTTCTGCTGCCAAGACCCCACCGCCCTTGAGAAGTGCATCTTCCGCCTGGCAGAGGACGGGGTGCACCTGACTCTGAAACCAAATTACTTTCTGCATCTCTACCTGAGTCGGAGGCCCAAAGGAGCTTCAGAGAACACCCGGTGAGTGTTTGCCTGTGGCTCAGAGCAGGATACAGAGCAGAAAGGTCTCAGTGTGTGGAAGTGAGAGGTAGCAGGCGAGAGGAGAGAGAGATCATGCAGGTCAGATGGGCTGTTTTGTCTTTGTGGTGGGGATCTCGGTGGCAAGTGGCGGCTGGTCCCTTAGGGCAAATGAGGCACTATCCTGCCAACCTCCACCTGCCCTCAGCCAGCCCCCGCCACACCTGCCTTCTTACTTGTAACCGTTCTGGGGACTGGCACTTCCTTTTAGCTTTCTCCTTTTGCCTTAGCATTGCCCTTGCAGGAGGTGGAAGGGAGGGGGATGGAACTAGAAGGAGCTGGTTCTGCCTGTTGTTCATTATGGCTCCACTTAGCAGTTGGCCTCCTTGCCCTCTGGCCTCCTGACCCAAAGGGCCATTTGGGAGAAAGCGAAGAAACCCGGGAGAATGCTTTTGATCCCCACTCAGGCTGCAGGAAGAGGATAGATTGTAGGAGAACTGCAAGCGCTTTGAGTGAGGCATTCACAATTTGTAAGGTGCACACTAATTACTTCTGGCCCACTCTTGTGTTTGGTCGGACAGGTTTTTGAAGCAAGCCCCCAAAACCTGTAAAAGCTATTTATCCTCCCTTTCTATGGTTTTTTGACAATTGACAAAATAGCTGCTCAGCAGCCAAGCTTGCATCAGGCGAAGTTTTGTCTATCTTTGCATTTCCTCCAATCCAAGAGGCTGCTTTTGGCATTAACAACAAAAGAATAATACTTTTAATTTATTATATTCTGCCTTATTTCCTTCGTAGCTTTCCAGGTGACATGCAGGGTTCCCTGGCGGTCTCTGTATCCAGTTGCTGGCAGGGTGCAGACCTGCTTAGTGTCAGCGCAGTGGCATCATTCTGTTTCTTCAGACCACCCCCTGGGATCTTCCACTCCCAATTCCTGTACCTGAATCCTCCCCATACTTCCCTCTCTGAGTTGATTGAATTTCCCCTTCCCCTCCTGTGGCCTGCAGGATTGTGTCTCCACAGCCGAATCCATCCATTGGGCTCCACATCAGCGTTAAAGGGGTCCTCCGGCCCATCTCCTACTGCCGCCCCAGCGCGCTGTCTGCCTACGTCTACTGTGTCTCCAGCAGCGACAAGCTGACCCGCTGGAGTGCCTTGGGAGTGCAGGGGGCCCTTCTCAGCCACATCATCCACCCGGTGTACATCACCAGCATTGTCCTAGGTGACGCATGTTTTTGTTACTGCAGAACTCGCATAAAGAGCCCATGAACTGTATTGGCAGCATCCAAACTGCAGAAATGTTTCCATTCCATGCTTGTACATCCCAGGACACTGGGCTTTCCTTGCCTTGGGGCACTAAATGAACAAAAATCCTTTTAGGTTTTTTTTTATTTTAAAAAGGTAAAGGACCCCTGACAGTTAAGTCCAGTTGCAAACGACTCTGGGGTTGTAGCGCTCATCTTGCTTTATAGGCAGAGGGAGCCGGCTTTTGTCAGCTCTGCAGATAGTTTTTCTGGGTCATGTGGCCAGCATGACTAAGCTGCTTCTGGTGAAAGCAGAGCAGCGCACGGAAACGCCATTTACCTTTGACAGGCTTTCAAACTGCTAGGTGGGCAGGAGCTGGGACCGAGCAACGGGAGCTCACCCCGTCATGGGGATTCAAACCGCCGACCTTCTGATCGGCAAGCCCAAGAGGCTCAGTGGTTTAGACCACAGCGCCACCCACGTCCCTATTTTGAACTTTATCAGCATGCTAATACACAGGGTCCTAAGGAGCCTCTGAGGGGACCCTCTTGCAGGGGATGCACCCAAAGCCAACTCTCTGGGGATTGAAAAAAAAAATTAAAAGAATTGGGGGGGGACACACTCCCTTCAGGGGTACCACCTCTCTCCATATGAACCAACCTGGACCCGGAGATCATCCTCTGAGGCCCTTCTTCATGTGCCTCCTCCACAAGAGGTCAAGAGGGTGGCAACACAAGAACAGGGCCTTTTCTGCAGTGGCTCCCATTTGTGGAATCCTCTCCCCAAGGAGATTAATCTGGTGCCTTCATTACACCCTTTTAGACGTCAGTTGAAAATGTTCCTCTACAACCAGGCCTTTGGCTGATTGACATTGGATGCTCTTTTAAATGTGTTGTAGGAGGGGCGGATTATTGGTTTGTTTTCGTTATTTTAATTCTGTATTTTTTGCTTTTATATTGTAACTCTGTGTTGTAAACTGCTCTGAGATCTATAGATGAAGGGTGGCATTCAGATTTAATAAATGAAATAGTCATAGTAATACCCCATGGCACAGGAAGTGCAGGGGCAGGGCGGGGCTCCTTAAATGGCAGCTGAGCCATTTACTGCCTTGCCCCTCTCTCTGACTGCAGCTTAAATCACATCAGTCCTCAGTTGTCCTGGGCAGGGTTGGCAGCCCCTAGAGTCCTCTAGTGGGGTGCAGATGTGGGGCTGGCTGTGCACTAAGCTCCCTTAGACAACATCAGCCTTGGAATTTGCTACCTTCTCCTCGCAAGTAACTTGCTCTCTCTCCTAATTTCACATTTCAGCTGATCCTTACCAAGACCACGACACCCTCCATAAGGTCATCAATGAGCGATTGAACCTGGCAGCCTCGGATAGCTTGCCAAAGCCATTTAACCACAGACAGATATACCTTTTTAAGGGTCCCTGTGCTGCTTCCCTTGACACGCCAGCAGAGTTTCGCTCCTTGAGCTTCAACTGGTGTGGGGGAGACGAGATGCTGGAACTAGTGAACGCAGCTGTTGGGAAGGCAGTACAGGAGTGAGTTTGGGGCACTGGGGGCTTGGGTGTGGGAATGGGGTAGGCCGATGAGAGAGAGAGTGTGTGTGTGTGTGTGTGTGTGTGTTAGGAATCAGTTGTGGTTTTACTACTAATAAAAGGATACAAACTTGACAAGCAGAATTCGGTGGCTTCTCTGCTTCTGTAAATGATGCTCTTTATGCAGGCACCCCTTGTTCTAATAAGTCATTTGGGTTGTTCAGGAGCAGGGGCAGCCAGTCAAAAGTAAAGACCGACAATGTCTCTATGTGTTTGGGTATCTGAAAATTCACTGCTTTACAGGTGGTTGAAATGGGAAACAGCTGAGGGTTAGCTACTGTTTGATGCCAAGTTTTGCTTCAGGCCTGTGTTTTGGGAGGCAGGTGGCTGAGAAAGAAAAGGACCTCCAGCTGTTGGGAGTCCAGTGCAGTCTTCCCTACCTCTAAGCTCTAAACATTGGCAATAAAACCATAAAGAAATTCAAATCCAATACTAAAGGCTGCGTTGTCACTATTGATAGGCTAAAAATGGCTGCATGTCAGTGGAACACTATAGTTTGTTTTTTCTTAAAACGAGGACTTACTCCTCCTGCAAATAATCACATCGCATGTAGGAAGAATGTGTGTGTGTGTGTGTGTGTGTGTGTGTGTGTGTTTGCACGGGTCATGTTAGAAAGGAAGGCATAGTGGTAATTGCTGAATTCAGATTCTGTTAATTCCACACATTTTCTCGAATTTGGATTCTTGAGTCAGAACCTGATCATTCTCACTCATGTCCTTTCTTGGTATTGTGGTTGAATTGTGTGCTGGGACACACTGGCTTTTGTTGAGGTCCTGCTTCGTTGTGAGGTGTTGCTGTTGATTCATGTAAAGCCCCTCGTTGATGGATCGCTCTTGCCTCTGCCAGCATGGCAAATCCATTTGACCAGTACCGCCCAAGTCGGCTCTGCAAGGCTGCCATGCTGAAATCCTTCAGGAAGGTGGCTCAGGAGATGAAGAGAGAAGACTTGATGCTGCTGCCCACATATTATGAAGCCAAGGTGAGTCTTTTCAGTTGTGTGTGATGGGTTTGGGTTCCCTTGTTTTCCTTTCATTGAGGTGGTCTGTTCTTGATGGGGTTACACATCCTCTGAAGAAGCAGGTACGTAGCTTGAGGGTACTTCTGGGTCCACTGAAGTTGCTTGAGTCTCAGGTGCAAAGTCCTTTTCATCAGCTTCGGCTGGTGGCCCAGCCGCGCACCTATCTAGACAGGGATAGTCTAACTTTTGTTGTCTGTGCTCTGGTAACTAGGTTAGATTGCTGCAACAAGTTATACATAGGGCTGCCTCTGAAACTTCAGCTGGTGCATGCTGCTCACAGAAGACAGTTTGAGCATATAAGGCCAATCCTGGCCCGACTGCAGTGTCTGTCAATTAGTTTCTGGGCCCAATTCAAAGTGATGGTTTTGACTTATGAAGCCCTAAACAGCTCAAGACTTCATTACAGTACCTCAAGCACCGCCTCTCCTCATATGAACTGACCCAGGCTCTGTAATAATAAGAATATATTTATATGCCGCCCATCTGACTGGGTGAGCCCAGCCACCTGAGGCCCTTCTCCATGTGTCTCAGTGAGAAGACCAGAGGGTGGCAACACAAGAGGGGGCCTTTTATGCAGTGGCTCCCTGTTCATGGAATGCTCTCCTCAGGAAGGTTGTATTTGTTTCATTAAGTATTTTGTATTCTCATTTTCTATTTTATGTTGTGAATGAATTGCCCAGGGATCTTCGGATGAAGGGCAGTATATCAATTTAATAACGAGAAAAAAGATGATAAAGAAAATAAGTAAATAAGGAGAATTTCAAGGTGGGTGTTGGTGGGCTCTCAAATCTTTCTCCCGAACATCCCTTCTAGACTCCTCCTTTCTTTCCCTCAACTAGGTCAAAGCCGAGGTCTATCAGACAGCCAAGCGCCAGGTGTATGCCCAGCTGAGCTCGCAAGACTTTGGCAAGTGGCCCCAAAAGCAGTTGGTGGACATCTTCTCCAGTTAGACTGCCCTGCCGGCTACGCTACTGCCTGCATACTGGAGACATTTCAGCCTTAAGGTGGATGCATGGGTGGGTGTGCGCAAGGCTGGTAAATCTTCACCTAGCAAATGGAGAGCTCTAAATGTTGCTGTACTTTTGGGGTGAATGGGGCTATAAATGTTTAAATACATCGTTTTGCCGTGATGCCGTTTTCACAGCGGTCCTTTCCTATGATGGAATAGGAAAGTCGGGTGTGTAACTGAGGCTGAAAGTTCTGACTTGACATTTACTTAGAGTTCTACTTTTTCTTTGTACCTGCTTTGGGGCTGTGTCCAGACACAGCCACAAACTATGGTGATTGCTTTGGGAATGAGGCACAGAAAGCCCTGAGGTCTCCCGCTCCCCTGCCTCTCCTGGGATGGGTAATGAAACAGGCTTGTTTCAGCACAGACCATAGTTAAGATTAACCTCGGTTTAGGATTTGCACGTATGGTTAATCAAAAAATGAAGTGGAAGCTTCTGATCTCTCAACCCTGCTGGAGGAAGAGAGCGGGCAGTGTGCAGCCTCCCTCTGCAGTTTATTCCTGGAATAATATACAATGGGCTATTAAACCATAGTTTATTGTTACATTTTAATTCAGTTTCTGTTTAATTCAGTGTGTTGCGGGAAGGTCAGGGTAACGTGTGAAATACGCACGAGTTGGACAACCATGTGAGAAGGAGGCTGTGTGACAAACTTCTCTGTACCTTTATAAAGACTGCACATTTCCTTGATCTTTAAATATGCACACACTAATCTCAGGGAACACGTAAGCAAACGTCTTCAGATTTCATTACTGTGGATTTGAAGGCTTAGCTTTGGGGATTTTTATTTATTTATTTTGCTATTTGCAATTGAAACTTTAACAGTTAATGGCAGGATCCAGTTGAACATCCTAGGCCAATTTTTCACTTAAACCACCGTTTGGTTTCTATCAGCTCCTCTCCACAAATTTTCACACTATGGTTCTGTTTCATGGTGGAAATGAATGAGAAATTGTCACACATTCAGGTTGTACTTAAGTGGATGTCTTTTATGACAAGGGGTTTGAGAGCTGGCCGTTTTGTGTTTGTTTGGAAATGCACTTGTTTTGGCTGCTAATTTTGCAGAACAGTCTTTGCCGATATTACTACTGAAGTAAAGAATTGCGAACCTTAGAATTTGTGTGTGGCTGCTTGTACAAATCGAGGCAAAGCTGTGAACTTTACTCTAAAATAGTACCTAGCGTGTCTTGGTAACTGCATTGCCAGGCTTTCCGTACAAACTCTGAAAGCCTTGATCTAAATGAGATGTCCTGGTGCCCTTATTTCAGACACTGATGCGCTGGTTTGGGCACCATTGTGGAAAAATGGTATACAAATAATAAGATGATGATTTGGAGCTTCAGGGGCTCAGCAGTTTGTGATCTCACAAGCGAGAAATAAGCAGCAGTAGTAACAACAACAAGCACATTTATATGGTGCTTTAGAGCAGATGGTGGCTAATGTTTTTGGCCTGAGGATGAGGTCCACATCCATCCTTTGCCAGTCCCCTGGGAGCTGCATGCCAGCAGTGGATGTGGCCGATCCACACTCTTGGACACAGGCTGTTGCATCCTTGCACACAGCCCCCCCCCACGCCCCTTCTACCCCTCCCCCCTGCTATGTGGAGATCAGCTGAGGAGGGGGTGCTATTGCTCCATCTCTGCTTATCAGGGCAACTTGAGCTCTCTCCATCGGAGCACACTCTACAGTGGTGCCCTGCAAGACGAATGCCTCGCAAGACGGAAAACCCGCTAGACGAAAGGGTCTTCCGTTTTGGAGGTGCTTCGCAAGACGAAAATGTCTTGCGAGTTCCTGCGGGGTTTTTTCCCCCCCCCCTTTTCCCCAAGCCGCTAAGCCGCTTATCAGCTGATCCTAAGCCGCTAAGCCGCTTAACAGCTGATCCGCTAAGCCGCTTATCAGCTGATCCGCTAAGCTGCTTAACAGCTGATCCGCTAAGCCACTAAGCCGCTTATCAGCTGATCCGCTAAGGCCGCTAATAGCGCTAATCCGCTAATCCGCTAATGGGCTTGCTTCGCAAGACGAAAAAACCGCAAGACGAAGAGACTCGCGGAACGGATTCTTTTCGTCTTGCGAGGCACCACTGTACTTTATTATCATTTTTCTTTTTGTCCCCAGGGTCAAAACTGGTGGAGTTGGGGTGGAGGGACAGGACATTTGCTGGTGGCCTAAGTTAGGCCACCCCTTGCATTAGAGTCTTCGAAATATTTCCAACACATGTCGCAGCAATCCTTTCAACAACCTTGCCAAGTAGTTTACTATTATCCCCATGTCTTGAGGACCACCTCCTCCCAGATGAATCTGCCTGTGCAATTGGATCAAGACGGGTGGATCGGCTCTGCCGTCTTTTGCTGGTGAATTTCCCAGGGGGGCACCTGGCTTCTTTGCTGCCTGATTTCTAGTGGGTGGTGAAGGCAACGCTCTTTACCCAAGACTTTGAGCTTGGGTAGTTGGAATGCTGAATATAGTGTGTGTGTGTGTGTGTGTGTGAGAGAGAGAGAGAGAGAGAGAGAGAGAGAGAGAGAGAGCGCGCTTGATGTTCTGTTCTGTTTGGGAGTTGGTGTGCGTTTTCTTTTCCCCTTCCTTGTACAGTCATACCTCGGGTTAAAGTCACTTCAGGTGGAGCGTTTTCAGGTTGTGATCTGGAGTGACCTGGAAGTAACAGAATGCGTTACTTCCGAGTTTCGCCGCTTGCGCATGTGCAGAGGCTCAAAATGACATCATGCGCAGAAGCGGCGAATCGTGACCCGGAGACGCAGGTTGCGTTCTACTCTGGATGCGAATGGGGCTCCGGAACGGATCCCGTTCGCATCCAGAGGTACCACTGTATGGTTAGATAACTTGCCTGGTCTGCTTGACCAAAAGGCGGCATAGAAGTATTCCAATAAATGGAAGTATTTGAGGATGGATGTCGTGGGCTGAGGAGGAAACTGACTTGCCTAAGGTTATGTAGTGAGCTTTTGGCAGAACCAATGTCCTGCTTATGGGCTTTCCATTGGGCCACCTGGCTGGCCACTGGGAGAACAGACTGCTGGATTAGATGGGCCTTTGTTCTGACCCAACTTCAGAGCTGCTCTTGTCTTCCTGGCTCTTCCTGGCTCTCTGCTCATTTGCTGTGTTGTGCTGGGGGGTGAGCATGTGGCCTTGATAACAGAGGAAGTCTGTGTCTTGTGCAAAATAGTCAAAAGGAACAAAAGGAACTGGCTGCTTCTTATATCCTCTAGCAGGCTGCATGGGGAATTCCAGTGGATTTATTTAATGTCAAATATCTTTTTAAAAATAAAAATGTCTGGAGCTGTGAACAATAGCAAGGTTTAAAATGCAAATTATAAAACAGCGTAGCAGATAAAAGGCAACATCAAAAGAAATCCAGGCATGAGTTAAAATCCCATCATACACTAAAGAGTATTTAAAAGACTGGGGATTGTTTTTAAGAAAAGGTATATACCTGAAACATCTCTGTCTATTGCCTGGTGAGCTTTTAGATGCCCCGACCTCTCTCTTCCCTTGCTCACATTTATTTATCAATGGCCATGAGTCACAATGGCAGCCATAACAGCATCCCCATTGAGGTTTGACAGGCACTCACACCTGCTCTTTGTACTTACTGGAAACAGTGGAAGCCTTTTGTGTTTCTGTTGTGTTTTTAAAAAGCTCTTTCAACTTGTTCATTTATTTATATACTGCTTAATGTCAAAATGGTATATTTACAAATCACCTTGAGGCTCATGAGTTTATAATTCATAAATTAAGAAGAAGAAGCACCGAAAAAGGGGCTGTGTGGCTGTAGAGAATTCCCCTCCCCCTGCACTGCTATCACTCAGTGGGTTTGGCAAAGGACCTTGCCAGCATTGATCTGTTTCTAGGCTGCCTTTCAGCGCAAGACTCCCAGGGCAGTGTACAGTTCAAAACATCAAATACATCAACTCCGAAACCCTGCACTTTTGTCCTTCATCTGTTATGCTGGCAGACCTGTGACCTTCACTGGGGCTAAGCTCAGAGGCTGCGGCCAGAAATCAGGCCCTCTGTTTCCCAGCGTCCCAAGAGAGTACAGATGGATCACTCCACTTAATCAGTGAGCTGTTTTCTGTTTTAATCTGCACCCTGTCAAGC
This sequence comes from Podarcis liolepis, assembly GCF_965112155.1. Classification (NCBI taxonomy): domain Eukaryota; kingdom Metazoa; phylum Chordata; class Lepidosauria; order Squamata; family Lacertidae; genus Podarcis; species Podarcis liolepis. The sequence goes on along the minus strand of NC_139561.1, from coordinate 93,101,067 downwards.
TTTCAATCAGACAAATTACATCCAGCAACGTTTTCAGTTTTCATAAGATGTTGTGACGCAGTCCAGAAACACACAAAACCCTTGCCCTCGTTTTATACCCCTGCCCCCCAACCAAGTTCTGGAGGAGTTCATGCTGAATTCTGCCGTCCAAATAAACTGCCAGAGTTATAAACGTTGCGAGCCTTTGCTTGGTTCTGCATTTAGTCCGTCTGACAAATCCAATCTGTTAAAAGAGAAATTTCGTTTTGCGTGAGAGACCCAGGGCAAGGAGAGAAGCGAAGTTTACTTCAAAATATTTTCAACCATATTTGTTCTCTAAGCAGTTCACGGTTAAAAAAGAAAGGCAAAAAAAAAGCAACACACACACACAAACATTTATAGGGAAATGCTTTTGCCCTTAAAAAGAAGGAGCCTGTGGTATCATGTGACTCCTGGCTGTGCTCCCCCCAAATATGGCGACAGCAGCAAAGTGAGCTCATGGGGACAGATGTTCTTCAGGGTCCTCTTCTCAGTCCCACCAGATGTTTCATATGCTGGGCAGTTTGATTTCAATAGTTCCCACTGACAGTGGGAAAGTCCTTGCCTCCTGTTGATGTTCATCTGTGGCGGTGAGGAATATGGCCTCAAAATTAGTGCAGGGGTATTGAAATCAGGATTGCATGGTAAATAGGTATGTGGAGAAGGGAAACAGAGAACCAGATAGGACCACAGCTCCCTTCCCCTAAGCCCTGGGGCCCCTGCCTTTTGGAGCTTTCCACAGAGAAGCCTTGTATATTTCACATCCATGAGGGCTAGAGGCTTGCTCTCTCTTAACACCTTTCAGTTTTCCAGTATTTTCCAGAGTGACAGATAAATCAGTAGGGTACCAACACACATACTACACGTGTATGTTGGACGAATAGAAAACTTGCCAACCTACTTACTTAAAGAAAGGGCAAATTAGCATTGCAACCCTTGAGGGCAAAATGTGAAAAAATAAAATGAAAAAAACAGATGAGAAAAAGGAGTTAGACATTGTGCTCTGCCAACAAGAGTTGATTGCTACCATTTCTTGATGCTGTCGGTGTTAGGAGCACCATAAGGCCTGCAAACCATCCAAAAGGCAAGTGGAAATGTTAAATCCTGTTACCCTGGACTTCTGACCTGTTGCAGGCATGGGGTCACAGCTGCATCGCCACGAGGTTGCAAATCACACACCATACGCTGGCAGGTGGGTTGCCTGCCCCCGTTTCCTAGTAGCTGCCCAAGGTGAAACATCATCCCTGATTGGGCTTTGGGGAGTGCCCTTTCCCCTTCTCTAAACTAGTTAGCACATGTGCGCAGACTAGGATTTCCTCAAGTTTCAGCCCTTCCCACCGATATCTAAGTTACATGGACATAAATGAATGAGCCTTAAGGTGCACTGGGGGAGGAAAACCTTCAACAATGTCTGTGTGTTGCTGGGTTTGGGGAGAGCCAAGACAGTGATCTGTAGTGGCGGAACAGGCATGTTACGCATGCGCAACGGTGTCCGTATTTTCACCCATGAAACGTTGGGCGTGGATGTACTGTGTTTATGGCTGCATCACACGCTTACGTTAGGTTAAAGAGTTATTCCAGTTTCTCCCCTTAATTCTGGGGTCTGTAGTTCTTTGGTGGGGAACTCTATGGAATAGAAACTTCTCTTGACCCTTACCAAACTATGACCCCCAGGATCCATGGACTAATGTAAGTTTGTAATGCAGTTATGCTCCCAGAGCTAGCAGGCAGGAGTTTTGGGGAGACGGTAGCGGGAAGGGGTGGCCGAGAGAAGAGTGGAAATCTACCCTTTCTGTCAGTTGAACAGCCTTCAGCAACACAGTACTGATTTTTTTAAAAAATAGGAAAGGCTTTAGGGGGAGGTGGTGGCTGTTAGACAGTGCCAAAGGATCTTGATTGCATGCTCCGAAACCCATTTTGGTGTGTGTGGAAGCGGAACCAGGTAATGATGGTAATTCTAGGCGAATGAATCTGGTATAAGGGTCTCTCCACCCCCTTGATACCCTCGACTCCCTCTTTCTATGCAGCAAGACAATTGGTAGGTCCCATGTTCCATTGGGCTGGGAGGAGATTTGCTAAGAGAAAGAAACTGGGCTGTGTGTGTGTGTTGGTACAGCAGGTCAGGAGGTGGTTGCTAAACAGGAAAAGATAGGACAGCTCCAAAGTCAGGGAAACGGGATGAAGGAAACACAGATTGGCCAAGGCTGTTTTGTCAGGAGACGTTCCGTTGTGCATTCCAAGTCCGTTGGGATGCTGTGAAGAAAAAGGGGGTCCCGTCGCCATCGTTGGCCATTCTGCAGGCCCAAGGCTCACCGCTGCTCCCTCCCCCTTGTGCGTTCCTCGAACCTCCCACTCCTTCGCTCGTTGGGTGGCTGCTCTCTTAGCAACAGCCTCCTCCGCCATCTTCTCCCTGGCCAGGCCCTTCTTGCCTCAGGGGGCCGCTCTGGATGTGGAGGTTGGACTTATGGCTGTCGTTCTGGGTGGGGCCGCTGCTCACCCGGTTCTTGATCTCCGCCGCCATGGTGAGGAAGGCCTGTTCGACGTTGGTGGCGTTTTTCGCACTGGTCTCTAGGAAGGGCACTCCAAGGGAGTCTGCGTATTCCTGCGTGCAGGGAGGGCGAGACAAAACAGCAATGAAGACTCAGCGATGATCTGCAGACAGGTAGCCGTGCTAAGCCTTTTGCAGCAAAAGCAACTAAGAATCTCTTAACATGTCACAAGAGATGCTTTGCTGTTTCCCATAACAAATAAATGTTATTCTGTATAATGCATTTCTGTAATTTTATATTTCTCTCTGTAGCGCCCTGGAATCTGTTTTTACAGAAAGCTTTGTTTGTACATTTTTTAAATATCTAAATAAACTTGTTAAACAAATGTTGCGGCCCTGACAGCTATTAGCAGCCCAATCAAATGGGCAGGGTACAAATAATAAAATTATTAGTAGAAATAGAATAGTATGGGGTGATCTGAAAGAGAGCAAGAGGAGACTATCAGGAGGCGACTCTCTGCTGCCCAGCTTTTCATAAGGTAGAAGCTGGCATTTTGATCTAGCACCACTGCAGTTTATGAAATAACATAAGCAATATGTTTATTGCTTAGATTCTTGTATCAAGAAATTTACAATCTAAAAGCTCCTTCAGGAGTCGGGGAGACGTCAAAGAGAATGAATGAAAATGAAAGAGTGCGAATGCAGCTCGTTTCACTGAAGGTGAAATTGCTTTCTCAGCACTTTAAGGGTAAAAGCTGGTTTGATGCATGCCCTTCCCATTCCCCTATTTACGCACCTTGGCTGTAGTGTAATCCACTGCTTTCTTGCTCGTGAGGTCGCTCTTGTTTCCTACAATCAATTTGTTGACGTTCTCACTGGCATAGCGGTTGATCTCCTCCAGCCAGAGATGCATGTTGTTGAAGGAATCCTGGAAAGGGGCAGGGACAAAGTTCAGAGAAGTGGTTCGTTTACATATGTGGGTAGCAGCAGCAGTGAGCTACTCTGGCCTCATGTTTGCTGAAACTCCTCTTCTTCCCTAACCATATTGTTCATTTGTCTGTCCCTGGCTGCTTCTCACCAACCAAGCTTCTAAATAACTGCTTGCCTAGTCACCTATGGTGAGCAAGAATCCCTTCCAGGTGATTAGATAGGGATGCTTTCCAAAAGTTAATTCTCTGCCTCTCTTATACTGCCCAACAGTAACACTGAGATAGATGGAGCAGGAGGGTTAGTTAAAAATGTGTGCTATTAAATTATATGGATGCATTTGCAATGCTACCCTCATTCATTACATGGGGCTTGGCAAGAGAACTTTCTGGTGGCAATAAGAAGAGCCCTGCTGGTTTGGACCAAAATTCATCAGTCCAGCATCCTGTTCCCTTACAGTGGCCAATCAGATGCCCACAAACTGGGCAATAACTGTCCTCCGCTGATGATTTCAAGCAAATGATGCTTAGTGTCATTTCGCCTCTGAACAGAGGAGCCATAACATGGAGGTTTACGGAATGTTTCATAAAGCTCTCCGCTTTTAAACCTATCTAAGTTAGTGGAGTGGACATTGCTGCATCTTGTGGTAGTGAATTTTTGTGGGGGTCTGCCATTTGGCCTCTGTTACTGGTGGCCCAAGGTAGCCAGCCAAGGCAGCTGCTTTTCTTGCTGCCATGTATCTTATCCCTTGCAGGGACATCCCTGTTGATATCTTCATCCCCTCCCATTGCTAGAATCTCCTGATCTGATGTTTTGAGAAAGGAGGGGGCGGAAAGTGCTCTTGTACTCTTCCGCTCTTGACTGACTGCCTGACTCTGTGTGCGGAGAATCTTATCTGTGTAGTGACTAGATGGCTGGGTGGGAGCTGTAACACTCATGCAAGCCAGTAGTTCGTTAGTTTGTAGTAGCTATTAGAAATAAAAGGAGTTATGCTTCGCAGCTAGCTTCCGTGTTATTTATACTCTTCGTGAGTCTGGGGCTCACAATGCACAGTTGTGAGTCCAGTGCACTGGGACTTGTTATCCAGGATTGGAAGGTCTCTGAAAGTGCTCCTGTCGCCTAGCCCAGTCGGGGCAGAACCAGTTATTGAGCCCAGTCGCTGACATCGGTTGAAAGGCGTAATGACAATCCCTGCAAGGGATAAGATACCTTGCATTGCAAGGGACTGAGCTTGATGACTTGGGTCTCTTCCAACTCTGCAATTCTATGATTCTGGGCTGTGATGGTCACAGTTGCCCTCAGGGGAATGTCCTACCTAAGGTCTAGTGTCTCCCCTCTGCTTTTCTTGAATGAAAAGCTGTTCTCTGTCCCACTTACCTGGTCTGTCACATCGTATACAATGATGATGCCATGCGCACCTCGATAATAGCTGGACGTGATTGTTCGGAAGCGCTCCTGCCCTGCAGTATCCCACTGTGGGGCAAAGAGATGTGTTTGTTCTGGTCAGTGCTGCCTTCTAGTGGGCAGTGTTAGAAATGTGACTCGGTTTTCAAGAAGAAGAAGAAGAAGAAGAGTTTGGATTTGATATCCCGCCTTTCACTCCCCTTTGAGGAGTCTCAAAGCGGCTAACAATCTCCTTTCCCTTCCTCCCCCACAACAAACACTCTGTGAGGTGAGTGGGGCTGAGAGACTTCAAGAAGTGTGACTGGCCCAAGGTCACCCAGCAGCTGCATGTGGAGGAGTGAACCCGGTTCCCCAGATTACGAGACTACCGCTCTTAACCACTACACCACACTGGCTCTCAACAAGAGAATGTAATGAGAGTATGAGAAAATGAGTGAAACCAAAATGGAACTTAACAGAAATTTTGATTCTGTTCATATAGGTCTGAATCAGGACAGTGGCTTCGTTTCCCACTGCATTGTATACAAGGTGAATTGCCTGCAAATATATATGTGTGTGTGATTATATACTAGGGGAAACAAAATAAAAAATCAAAAAATTCCTTCCAGTAGCACCTTAGAGACCAGCTAAGTTTGTTATTGGTATGAGCTTTCATGTGCATGCACACTTCTTCAGATAACAAACTTAGTTGGTCTCTAAGGTGCTACTGGAAGAATTTTTTTATTTTTTATTTTGTTTCGACTACAGCAGACCAACACGGCTACCTACTTGTAACTAGATACTAGGGGAAGTTATCATAGGTCTGTTTTAATGCATTTATATTCAGTTGCCACAACATTTACATAAATGCACATACTGTATATTTCAGCACTCTGTTCTCCTTGGATTCATCCCTTGGACCTGTCAGCAAATCTAGAATTTGAAGCAGCTCCTAAGGCTGCTGTTAAAGAATGTCAAAACTTCCACTGGAAGGTTATCATTTCACCAACCATTCAAGGTGTTTTTAAGGGGTCCTTAATTACAAATGGCTGAGTGGAAGAAGGTGGAGAAGAAAAAGCTGCACCTGCTGTGATTCTAGATTCTGTGCAGCTGTTTAAGGTACAGGAGCTCTTAAGGAGGAGGAGAAGAAGAAGAAGAAGAAGAAGAAGAGTTTGGATTTGATATCCCGCCTTTCACTCCCCTTCAGGAGTCTCAAAGCGGCTAACATTCTCCTTTCCCTTCCTCCCCCACAACAAACACTCTGTGAGGTGAGTGGGGCTGAGAGACTTCACAGAAGTGTGACTGGCCCAAGGTCACCCAGCAGCTGCAGGTGGAGTATGCAGCCATTGCAACTTGCACCAGAGGGAGATAATCCAGGAAGCTCAGTTTCCAGCCTCCTGTTTCCACAGCCCTGTGGATATACTTACAATCTGCAGCTTAATGGTCCTTCCCTCCAACTCTATTGTCCGGATTTTGAAGTCCACGCCGATGGTACTGATGTAACTATCTGTGTAGGTGTCATCCTAGAGAAGAGGAAAAGAAAGTGTGCATGTGAGTAGTGGCATTCTGCTTAGATAATTTGCTGTGTCTGAGTGGGAGCAATAGAGCAATAGAGATTATTGTGGACTTTAGGAAATGTAAATTGAATATTCAACCACTTATTATTGAGGGGAAGTGTGTGGAACAGGTCTTGGTGTTTCGATTTCTGGGAATGGAGTTGAGAGATGACCTAACCTGGGGAGAAAACAGCAAAGACCTGATGATAAGAGCACAGCAGAGGTTATATTTTCTGAGAATCCTCCGGGAAAACAATCTCTCCAAGGACCTGTTGGTGGCATTTTACCACTGTACTGTGGAGAGTGTATTAACTTATGGTCTGTGTGTGTGGTTTGGGAGCTGCACAGCCAGGGAACAAACAATGCTGTCCAGGGTTGTAAAGACTGCAGAGAGAATAATTGGGTGCACTCTTCCCACCTTGGATCAAATCTACACTTCCAGGTGCCACAAGAAAGCTGCAGAGATAGTGCAGGATAGTGCCCACCCCGGAAATGATCCCTTTCAGCTTCTGCCTTCTGGAAGAAGGTACGGGGTTATAAAGACTAGGACTAGCAACCTGAGAAACAGTTTCTATCCCAATGCAATTTTGGTTCTAAACACAGTGTAAGGTTGTCTCTATGGGAGTAGATTGTATTTAATTATGGGGTTTCAGAGTTTTTAGGGGGTTTTGAATGTCTTATGTAGATTTTTCAATTTCATTGTTCTGTATGGGACAATGACAATAAAGACGTCGTATCGTATGGTATCGTTTGTAAGTTAAGAAATCGTAAGATACTGAAGAGGTAGAGCATCTTCTTTCCATGGGGGCGTTTCCAGGTAGAGTTGAGAAGGAACTCTGTCTCAAATCTTGGGGAGCCCTGCCTGTCAGTGAAGGTCGATGGGCCAGTTGTCTGTCTCTTTGCAAGGTAGCTACTTGCCTTGACACCCACCCCACTGTTACTGACTGCATATGTATCCCACCTTTTCCTCCATGGAACTTAAGGTGGCAAACGTTTCTGCCCTCGTTGAATTCCTGCAACAGCCCTGCGAGGTAGGTTAGGCTCAGAGGCAGTGCCTGGCCCAAGGTCACCCAGTGAGTTTTAGGGCAGAGTGGGGATTTGAACCCTAACTTTCCAGGTCTTAGTCCAACACTTGAACCACCATATCTCTTGACTGCCGGTTCAGTTTCCTTGGCTACCTTCATGGTGATCCTAACGCTAAAATGAAAAATCTGGGGAATTCAAAGTCTGGAATTTTATTTTTTTTTAACTTGGAAAAAGTAAGTCTTTATTGTTTTTCTGTCTCAATGCATGCAGATGGCTGATGTCTCAAAGAGACTGCAGATAAATCTGTATTGGGTATTGGATTATGAAATGCTTTATCCCCAAATGATTGCTCTACCAGTGTTCAACGTGCACAGTATTTTGTGTCCCCCCTTTTTTCCTTTTTTAAACAATTTCAATTAATCCCTTCACCTCCCTCCCCCACAGCCCAGTACTTCCCTCCATCTGTGTCTGGAATTTCAGGGTGGGAAGGGATTTCTTTAAAAAAACAAATCACAGCACACCTCCATTCTTGTTAAGCTCCACTCACTAATGTGGACAAAAATAGCACTGGCTATCTAAAATGGGGGCGCATGGGAGCTAATGTATAAGGAAAAACGAGACCTTTATGACCTGTGAACACAGTATAAGGCTTCTTTCTGGAAGTGACCCAGGAAACCTTTTTCTGACCCTTAGAAAAGGCTCACCTGGAGCCTATATCTGTTAAGCCAAGCTCCCTGTTGAAGAACAGGTGGCAGCCTGGGTTGCAGATCCCCCCCCCCCACCATCAAAATTAGCTTGGTGTTTCATTTTTGTGTCCCTTTCCCTGGGTCTGGAGCTGTTTGTAAGTTTGTTCTGTGGCAAAGCTTGTGACTTCTGTGGTTTGCATTGGCCAGGTGGACGTCTGATGTTTGGGCGCTGGACTCAGGCTAGGATAAGGCCTAGCACCTGGGAGCAGGTGATAGGAAAGACCCTTAGCTGAGGCCCAGAGTAGACAGTACAGGACCCAATAGTCTGACTGGCCAAAAAAAGGAGCTTTATTTCTAAGATGCTTTGTGCGTGCTCGGAGGCATCTTCCTCTATATATCATGGGGTAAGACCTGATGTTGAAAATGTGGCTGAGAGTCCTGCTTGCCTTTTCCGTTTTATAAAATAATAATTATTATTATTTTATGTTAATGTGTTATACATTTGATGTTAGCTGCTCTGAGCCTGGTTTTGGCTGGGGAGGGCGGGGTAATAATAATAATAATAATAATTCTGAGCATAAGCTAGCCAAGGTGCCGGAACACCCCTTCCAAAAGAGCCTTACCGCAAAACGGAGCAGAAGGCATGACTTCCCAACTCCAGAATCGCCAATCAGCAGTAGCTTAAACAAGTAGTCACTGTTGACAAGGTAGGAAAGAGAAAGACGTTTTGGTGAGCAACTGTAAATTGGTTTGTGTTGAAGGGAATCACGTACATGGTCCCCCCCCTTCTTCTTAAGAGAAGAGGAGCAAGCTTTAATTATGAATAGGAAGTAATTAATCCACAGTGTCTGTGATGCCTCTGATTGGTGGTTTCGTTCCCTCCCTGGCTGAGCATCCAAAACCCAGTGCTCAATTGGGAATGATTTCAGAATGCCCTCTCACCCGGCACCACCTCCCTTGTTCACCGTGCAGACAGCCTCTTACCAACAAGGCTTCTCCCTTAGTCACGAGATACTCACTATTCAGGACTGATAGTTGACATGTCGGCAGGCAGGCAGGCATGCAGAAAACCAGGTGTGTCCCGCTGCTTTGAGCACTCAGAAAGCAGGTGTGGAAGGTTGCAGTTCCCCAACTTGTGTCTGCTGTGTGATAAACAAGAAGATTCGTTGTGCAGAGAATTTTTGAAACTGCACTTCTCCATTTTGTTTTTAATGCATTCCAAGAGTTTGGAGAAGGAAGTTGGGATTTGTGTGTGCAAGGTGCCTCAGACGAAATTGTCAAGTGTTTTTCCTTTTTAGTGTTTTTCTAATTTAGTTCTTGGTTCTGATTATGTTTGTCACAGGTAGCAGGTAGTCTTTCCCATTCAAAGTACACTGTTTTCCTGTTTTTTGGCTGGGTGTCAAACCATCAATATATTTGATGTTCTGGCATTTGACGCATGTGTTCGCTGTGCCACGTTATGCTTGCTTCTACCTTTGGTTAATGTCATGGGTAGGCAAACTAAGGCCTGGGGGCCAGATCTGGCAAAATCGCCTTCTCAATCCGGTCCACGGACGGTCTGGAAATCAGTGTGTTTTTATATGAGTAGAATGTGTGCTTTTATTTAAAATGCATCTCTGGGTTATTTGTGGGGCATAGGAATTCGTTCATTCCCCCCCCCCCATAGTCCAGCCCCCCACAAGGTCTGAAGGACAGTGGACCGGCCCTTGAAAAAGTTTGCTGACCCCTGGTTAATGTGCCCTGTCCTGTGTGGCTTCACCTGCCTCTGCTTTCACCTGCCTTTGGCTTTCTCAGTTCCACTCCTCAATTAGCGCCATGAGCCCATCCTCTTAATTCCTTCCAGATGTGCAGCGTCTTCCAGATGTCTAGGCGAGGGAAAGGCAGTCTGCACAGAAGCTTCTTCGCTTCTTCCAGATTCAGCCCTGGTTCAAATTAGGTCTTGTTTCAATTCCCATTGTGTGTGGGACGGGTGACGCTGGCTCATGCCTAGAAACGTCCTCCCCACAATACATGGCTACTCTCCAAGGGCCTCTCTGTACAACAACAAACCATAATAGTTTTATAACAGTGTGAACTGTCATGGCTTCCCTCAAAGGATTATGGGAATGGTAGTCCGCTGCTATAACAGGCAGAGTTCCCTAGCCGTCCCACCCCCTGTCACAGAACTACAGTTCCCAGGGAACCCTCCCTAGGAAGAGCAAAAACTAGCAGACCAGTTTGATTCAGATATGCACAAAGTTGTTACTGTGCTGTGTCGTTTTCACTGTTAAGACACCGACTTCTCTTCCATGTTTCACCTGAGTTACTCCTTGTTCTACATCCATTCAAATAGCCAGTGTTTACTGAAATACAATGTAGGATTGGTGGTGATGCCTTAATTCTTCTGCCTTAGCTAAGAAAAGAAATCCTGGCAAGTTGACAGTTTGCTGAGACTCCACAATCTTTTAAGGGCAAAACCTTTTGGGGGGGGAGAGGGGAGGTAGGATAGAAACATGCGAAGCAGGCCGGGATTTTTCAGTTTGGGGGGACATAAATCTGACAGAGATGTTCAGATTTGTCAAAAACTGGGAACACTCACCCACCCACCCCCACCCCTGGTTAACTTGGGGGAGTGTTTCAGCGGATGTTTGCGATTCATACTGGGCACCGCTGGACATGGATCTGCAAAAAGATTTATTTCTGACACTGCCTCCCTGCCCCCCACAATAAAAACGAGTCCCAAATCTAATTAAAAAATGACGTCTCTTGAAAGAAGGCCAGCAACATTGCTGGCATATCCATTCACATTCACAGAAACACACTCCATTCCCTTAATCTGCCTGCTGGAAGCCTTTGGCTGGCTTATACCTCGCAAGCTGGTAGCTATGCAGTAAAATGTCTCCTAGTTTCTTCTGCATTCTCCTTCCTGGAAACCCACCCTGCTTGAGAAAGAGGGCTTTCCGTTCCCTCCTTGTTCCCTCCCCACCCCCACCCTCATTTATCCCCCTGCCCTGGGATAAAGGTAATATGATGCTGATACGAAGGTTGATGAGAGGAAATGTACCTTCCCTGCGGCCTTGGCTTCTGTGTTTTCCTAGCTGAAGCAGGTGCAGTCCAGGTGCTCTGCAGAGGCAAAGGGTCTCCTTTTAGAGAATTGGAGGGAGACCAGTCCTTCTCTGAAGTATCCGCTGCTGGAGAGCGATGAATGAGCTCCTGCCGCAGGTGGATATCTTAGGACCTGCAATGTCAAAGGCAGCCGCCCGAGGAGGAGAGTCCAGGTTGGATTTACAGAGCAGCGGGATGGCCACCTCAAAGGGAAGAGAAACAAAGGAGCTCCCCACCCGACCCTCCCTGCCCCCCCAGTTTCCCCCAGCAGCTGCTTTTGCTCCCTCCCCAGCCCTCCTGTCTTGCAGCAGAGATGCTCCCAGCTGGGGGCTCCCCTATTGGCCAGCTGTTGGAGATGACATCATCTGATGATGCAGGGAGGACTGGCCTGCTGGTATCTTTAATCTTGCAGGGGGAGGGCTGGATCTGCAAAGAGGGAGGAGGGGTCCCTGCAGGAGAAATGGTGGGGGTAGCGGGGCAGGGCGCCTGCGGGCTTAAATGGGAAATACAGGGCAAATACTGGCGTGCCATGAATATGGCTTTATAGGGCTTAACGTTCTGTCATGGTCACTCGCAGGGTGGAGCTTCAAGGCATGTTTATGAGTGATTGTGATCTGCATTTAATGACTCCATACAGAAAAACAGGGAGTGATAGACCACCCACATTCATTAGCATGGAGTACAGAGGTACGATCTCGTATTGAGGTATTTCTCAAATGTTACAGTGACGTAAAGGCTGGGCGTGTGTGTGTGTGTGTGCTGCACACACGGACACATCAGTGTGCTTTTGGGGCGAGAGGTGCGGTTCTTGCCAGCAGGACAGTTGGGCCATTGCTTGGAGGATGCAGGCTTTCTCAAGTTTTGTCTCCCCAGTTGGATTTGGCTGCAGATTTGCTAACGGAGAACAAAAGATGGACCTCTGCTAATGGTGTCATCAAAAATTTATAATTCTGTGCCCAGCTTTCCAGAAAGGCTGCAACAGTTCAGGGAGGGGAGATGTTTTGGCCTCTTAATGAGACAAAGATCTGAGTTCTTGCCTGACACGAGGAACTCTCTCGGGGAAATGTATGCCCCAGCAAATTTTTGCATGATTTGTACCAGAGCATACCATGAATACTTTGTGTAGTTGCTGCTCATCCCACGTCTCCTGACCAGCAGCTGACATGTGGAGCTCTTTGCATATAAAAGTATTTGCTCTGGCAACAGTTAGTACCAGATAAAAGAGGTTTGTGTTATCTTTAACATGCTGCCCCCTAGTATCATTTGGTTGATGAGACCCCTTCTTCTGTCTGTCAGGATACCTTCCTTCTCCCTGCACAAGATTCTCAACTGCAAGCCCCCCCCCCCAAAGAAAACCCCACACCACCTATTTTTCTGTAGCTCAGCAAAGCATATGAAGAAGGGGCTCTAGCTACGTCTGTGCATATTTCTCAATTGTCTTGTTCCTTTTTTTACAATGCCTGAGCTGGGCCTGATCCTAAGATCAGTATGCTGATCCGGAAAGGAGAAAGTGTATAAATGCAGCGAGCAGACTGAGACGCCTGCTTCTTGGGAGAAAGGCAGTGACAAACCTAGACAGCATCTTAAAAAGCAGAGACATCACCTTGCTGACATAGGTCCGTATAGTTCAAGCCATGGTTTCCCCAGTAGTGATGTATGGAAGTGAGAGCTGGACCATAAAGAAGGCTGATCGCTGAAGAATGGGCGCTTTTGAATTATGGTGCTGGAGGAGACTCTTGAGAGTCCCATGGACTGCAAGAAGATCCAACCTCTCCATTCTGAAGGAAATCAGCCCTGAGTGCTCACTGGAAGGACAGATCCTGAAGCTGAGGCTCCAAGACTTTGGCCACCTCAGGAGAAGAGAAAAGACCCTGATGCTGGGAAAGATGGAGGGCACAAGGAGAAGGGGACAACAGAGGACAAGATGGTGGGACAGTGTTCTCGAAGCGACCAGCATGAGTTTGACCAAACTGCAGGAGGCAGTGGAAGACAGGAGTGCCTGGCGTGCTCTGGTCCAGAGGGTCACGAAGAGTCGGACACAACTAAACGACTAAACAACAAACAACAACAGACCAAGAGCAGCAGAGATGTAGGAAACATAAAGGAGAGAGGGAGACGTCTAGCTCAGTGGAAGAGCCACCCTTGTTCTGCATGCAGAAGGTCCCAAGCTGGCAGGACCTCCCTTAAACGCGCGAAAAGAGCCTGCTGGATCAGGCCAGTGGCCCATTTAGTCCAGCACCCAGTTCTAATAATAGCCAGCCCGTTGGCTGTGGGAAACCTGCAAGCAGGATGCGGCCACAAGAACACCCTTCCCTTTCCAGAAACTGATATTCAGAGGCATAACTGTGGAGACAGAGAATAGCCATCAGAGCTAGCAGCCATTGATAGTCTTATTCTCCATGAAATTATCAAATCCTCTCTTAAAACTATGTAGGCTGGTGGTCAGCCCTTCCTCCTACTGCAGTTTAACTGTCTGCTGTGTAAAGAAATCCTTTTTGTGTGTGTGTCCCATATCTTCCAACATTCAGCTTTTAGGATTACAGTGGTACCTCGGGTTAAGAACTTAATTCGTTCTGGAGGGCTGTTCTTAACCTGAGGCACCACTTTAGCTAATGGGGCCTCCCGCTGCTGCGCAATTTATGTTCTCATCCTGAAGCAAAGTTCTGAACCCGAGGTACTATTTCTGGGTTAGTGGAGTCTGTAACCTGAAGCATATGTAACCCGAGGTACCACAGTACAAGAGAGGAAGGAAAAACTTCTTTCTGTCCTCGTTCGCCATGCTGTTCATAATGTTATCCACCTCTGTAACATCACCTCTTCCTTTGGCTCTAAAAGCCCCAAAGCTGAAAACTTTCCTCCTAGAGGAGTTGCTTCAACCCGAAGCATCGGGTACTAAGTGATGGGAAAGAACCTTTTCTGCGTGAGACACGTCCCTGTCCTCCCCATTCCCCGAGAGCCACTGCTAGCCAGAGAAGAGAAGAAACTTGACCTGGTACAAGGCAGCTTCCTACATACCGTATTTTTTGCTCTATAAGACTCACTTTTCCCCTCCTAAAAGTAAGGGGGAATGTGTGTGCGTCTTATGGAGCGAATGCAGGCTGCGCAGCTCTCCCAGAAGCCAGAACAGCAAGAGGGATCGCTGCGCAGCGAAAGCAGCGATCCCTCTTCCTATTCTGGCTTCTGAGATTCAGAATTTTTTTTTCTTGTTTTCCTCCTCCAAAAACTAGGTGCGTCTTGTGGTCTGGTGTGTCTTATAGAGCGAAAAATACAGTACTTACTACATAGCTGCAGAATTCAAGAATGGAAATAAAATAGGGCAGATAATTTAAAACCACTTCTAGCTTTGTGTGGATGCAATCTGCGTATCTTTTAATGAATGAAAATGCGATCGAAGAATGATAACTCCCAAAGAGGTTTTCAGATACCAGTGCCGCAGTTCCAGTTTGTATTACCTTTTTGATGAAACCTTGAAATTAAATCTCCCGGAAATGAATTCTGACTCGTTTGTTTGCTATCTGGCAGCATTAAATTCTACTGCCTTTGCGAAGCTTTTTGTAAAAGGAGGGGAGGTCACAAAAGTATGAACTCCTCTTTCCCACGCCCCCACTCCACTCACCCCAGGCTACTGGGGGCTTTTCCAAAGGAAGTAATCATTTTAGGCCCCAACTGCATTCTGAAATCTTTGCATGATGCTCCACGGTTTCTTTACAAGGCTCGCTTGCCATGGAGGTCTGCTTAGACATGGCTGACGGAATGGCAGGCCTCTGTTGGTCAGCGGCTTCCGATCCAATCTTGTTGTCAGTGAAGGATCTTTGTTAGATGGAGATCTCTAATTTGGTTTCTTTGCGGCCCATCAGGAGCAGAGCAGAGATCCGACAGTATCCCACATGTTTTTGCAACTGCATCCTTTGCTGCCAGGAGCCAGACTTGTTCATTTCCCAAGTTGTCAGGGTCCCTGATGGATCACTTCAGGATCCGGAGGCTCATCTTCTGTTCAATGTTCAGCTTTTCCACAGACTGCAAAACAAAGTGGAGAAGATTGGTGTTACCAAAAAAAAAAAGCTTTAGTGGGCCTTTTTAGCCTTTCTCAGACCTAGAACTGCTTTTCATGGCTGGAACCCCAGTCCTGGAAAATGTGACTGAAGGATAATTCGGTGTGTGCCTCTGAGAAGGTGCCTCATTGCTGTTCACCACCCTGGTGTCTTGGAGGAAGAGCAGCTTATAAATCTCTTAATAAAAAGCAAACAGAGTGGGGGAACCAGGACCAAGCACCACTCAGGGGTTAAGGAGCAGAGTGTCCGCAAGGGGTTAGTGTAGGGGTGCAGGACCTCAATAATATTATAAATAAATAAATATTATTTATACCCTCCCTTTCCCGCCTTCAGCCCAAGGGTCATGACCCCCTTCTGGGCAATCTTCTGGGGATCACATGATGTGTTGGGTGCGGCAATAAATGTACAGTGGTGCCTCGCAAGACGAAAAGAATCCATTCTGTGATTCTCTTCGTCTAGTGGTTTTTTCGTCTTGCAAAGCAAGCCCATTGAAGGATTAGCGCTATTAGCGGCTTTTAGCGGCTTATCTGCTGATCGGATCAGCTAATAAGCGGCTTAGCGGCTTAGAAAAAGGGAGGGGGAGGAAAAAAAACCAGCAGGAACTCGCAAGACATTGTCGTCTTGCGAAGCAAGCCCATAGGAAATTCGTTTTGCGAAGCACCTCCAAAACGGAAAACTCTTTCGTCTAGCGAGTTTTCCGTCTTGCGAGGCATTCGTCTTGCGGGGCACCACTGTAAATATTACCTTTGTGGGACAGCTTCTACATGGCACACATTCCCACAACCATCTCTGCCATCCAGGGAAGCAGAGTTCAGAGGACACCTGTGTGTGTGTGTGTGTAGCCTGGGGAGAGAGGATGGAGCGTTCTGGGTAGAGTCCTGAGGGACAGATAGAAGGGTGTGGAGGGATAAATTCAGCCCCCAGGCCTGAGGTTCTCCACACCTGGGCTATGGCTGCCTTGAAGACACAGATCCACTTGTCTGACATCTTTTGCTTTTTAAAAAAAATTACTGGAAATTAATCTTATGTTCCTCAGGGTCCATATCTCTGCAGTGTATAGACCAGCCTTCCTCAACCTTGTCCCACTCCAGATGTTTTGTTCTCCTGCTCCCATCTGGGGGCTGATGGGAGTTGGAGGCCCAAACATCTGGAGGGCACGAAGTTGGGAATGGCCAGTGTGGAAGAACCTGCCCTATCCCAGACCTTTGCGAACTCCTCAAAGGAGATGGTGTTGTCTCCATCCTTATCTGCCTCTTGGATGGTTCGGTCTGTGATGCTCTCGAGTTGCTCATCCGTCACCTCGATCCCAATCATCATTCTCAGCACCTGGGGGTTGGGGAAGAGGGGTAGCCAGAGAGATGAGGGGTTCTTAAGGGCGCTGCTTCTCCCTATTCCTCCGCCTTCATCAAGATGAGGGACTAAAGCTTTGCTCTGCTGATGGCTGGAGCACAAACTTGGGCGTGCTTCTGCACCGATGTCCTTGGATAAATCTCCTGGGGTTCCTGGCACGATAAGCACTTGTGACCTTCGCAATGTAAGAAGACCCTGTTGGATCAGGCCAATGGCTTGGATAGTCCAGCATCCTGTTCTCTGAGTGGCCAACCAGATGCCCAGTGGGAAACCTGAAAGCAGGCTTCAAGCACAACAGCAGCTCTCCCCATCTGTGATTCCTAGCAACTGGTAAAGGTAAAGGGACCCCTGACCATTAGGTCCAGTTGCGGACGACTCTGGGGTTGCGATGCTCATCTTGCTTTATTGGCCGAGGGAGCAGGCGTACAGCTTCCGGGTCATGTGGCCAGCAGGACTAAGCCGCTTCTGGCGAACCAGAGCAGCGCACAGAAACGCCATTTACCTTCCCACCGGAGCGGTACCTATTTATCTACTTGAACAAGTGTGCTTTTGAACTGCTAGGTTGGCAGGAGCAGGGACCGAGCAATGAGAGCTCACCCTGTCGCGGGGATTTGAACCGCCGACCTTCTGGCTGGCAAGTCCTAGGCTCTGTGGTTTAACCCACAGCACCACCTGCGTCCCTCTAGCAACTGGTATTCAGAAGCATTACGGCCTCTGACCATGGAGGCAGTACATAGCCATCATCGGTAGTAGCCAATGACAGCCTTGCACTCTGTGAATTTGTCCTCTCCTCTTTTAAAGCCATCCCGGTAGGTGGCCGTCACTGTCTCCAGCCACAGCGAGTTCCACAGTTTAACTGTGCGCTGCGTGGATAAGTTCTTTTTTTTTATCCATCCTGACTCTTCCAACAGTCAGCTTTGAGCCCAAGACGTTTCTAGCCTGGTACATGTGAATTTTAAAAAGTGTTTCTATGCATGTAGAGAGCACATTCCTTTTGTCAGGGTGACGCCAGCTCTCCTCCTCCATTGAGGTTTAGGGGGCAGGATATATTTGCCTTTGGGTAACATCTTTAAGCGCTGCCCCTCCCTGATTTTAATTCTTCATACACACACCCCTTTCCCACCCTTGCATTTCCCCCCAGTTGTTTGCAAGAGTTACCTGTAATATTTCTGCTCGGGAGATCTTCCCATCCTTGTCTTGGTCGTAGAGCTGAAAAGCAACTGAACAGGAACCAGAACAATAGGGGGGGGAGGTTAGCAGTGGGGAAGGTTTAGGGCGAGATACCGTGTTGTGCTGCCGGCCCACAGATCTGTCCAGCTTAAGGGTGGACATTAAGCGCCCAGGATGCATGTGCATGTTGTACTTTTGTTACCGCACAGCATAACTGGGGAACTTGGCAGTGACTGCGGAACTCTGTGTTTCGGTTTTCATTTAAATGAAATCAACCAAGCGTCTAGCCCTTACAGCTACATGGGGTACTTCTTGGCACCTTCCTGTAGTTGTTTTCCCTGGAACACCCATTGTACGTCCACTCACACTTCAGCTTGCTAAGCCGGCTGTTAGCGTTCTGCGAGCCTCCGGGTCCTTCCACTGGCCGGAAGTGGGCCAGCACACGAGTGAATGTCCGGAAGTCCGTATTCTCTCTCCTAGGGAGAAACAAGACCCTTCGTGGAATCTTACCTACTAGGAAGGAACATGGGAATCTGCTGGCCCATCTAGCTCCCCATTGCCTTCACTGGAGATGCTTGGAGCTTGAATCTGAGACCTTCTGCATGCAGAGCAGGGGCTCTGCTCCTGAGCTACCGTATTTTTTGCTCTATAAGACACACTTTTTTCCTCCTAAAAAGTAAGGGGAAATGTCTGCGTGTCTTATGGAGCAAATGTGTGGTCCCTGGAGCCAAATTGCCCAGGGGCGAAAAGCAGATCATGCTTTTTTTTTTTTTGGAAAGAGGGAAGTGGGTGTTGAAACAAAGCCGCTGATCTTTTGCCAATCGGGGAGAGAGATAAGGGATCCTAGAGATAAAACTGACCAAACTGCGGGAGGCAGTGGAAGACAGGAGTGCCTGGCGTGCCCTGGTCCAGGGGGTCACGAAGAGGCGGAAACGACTAAACGACTAAACGACTAAACAACAACAGAGATAAAGGAGGCTGCCTGGGAGGGGGAAGGTAAAGACAGCAAACTTGCAAGGAGAGGAGACAGGAAGACTAAAACAATGAAAGAAATTAGAAGAAAAGGAGGAGCAAAAAACTGCTCCAGCTAAGGAAAAGACCCAAAGGCAAACAAGAGGGAAGGGAGTGTTGAAAGGAAACAGCTGATCGGTGGGATCGGAAGAGAGATAAGGGATGCTAGGGATAAAGGAGGCTGCCTGGGAGGTGGGAGGTAAAAGCCCATGGATCCTCAGGATTTTTACATTGGGTCACCCCAAATTCACCATCAGATCGCATAGCATGTCCATGGCTACAGCCTGCACCCCAAAAATCACACACCCACTGTTGAGTGGGGCCGCAATGGCGCAAAAACGTGGTTACAAAGCACGGATCCACATGGATCCTCAGGATTTTTGCATTGGCTCACCCCAAATTCACCATCAGATCACATGTCTGTGGTCATAGCATGAACCACAAAAATCATACATCCACTGTTTCGTTCAGAATATTTTTTTTCTTATTTTCCTCCTCCTCTAAAAACTAGGTGTGTCTTATGGAGCGAAAAATATGGCACTTCCTTTCCTCTTTAGCATGCCATTGCTTGAGGAAGCCTGGTCAGCCTGAGGGTGTTTCTTAATTATGCATTTGCATCAGGGCTGCAAAAGAGGCAGGCCTTGATTACATTGGACAAGGCCAGTGTCTGCCTCACACCTCTCAGTCCTGGGATTTCTCTTTGCGTGGACTTTGGGGAACTGCCTGCAAGAGGCCACTCCTGCCTGGCTGGGTCTCAGCGACAACGCAGGAACTCTGTGTGGCTCTCAGGCAGGCACAGGATGAGCTCAGGCCCTTTCCCGAGACTTGGGAATTGGGGCTGGGAGACGTTCCTTGTGGATGTTCGCCAAGAGCAAATGCGTCTGTGGAAGAACATAACAGACTAGAATCAAGCAGCAGCAGGCAGGAGAAGAGCCCTCCAGGCACACTTGGCTGTTGCAGTACCCTGAATCATAGAATGGACTCTAGAATCATTCTTGTGCACTAAGGTCTGATTCCCTGTATTGTTAGAAGAGTACAGGATGCTGAAGTGAGGGCAGGGGGCAAGCGAGGGCGGTTTCTGTTTTTTATGGCACTGGGCAGGGCCAGAGACTTCCCTACACACAACACACACACACACACACACACACACACACACACACACACCCATCTGGAAAGAAGGCATCAATGATCCGGTCGCCGATGGGGTTCACTGCTAGTTCTCCGATCCCTTCGAAGTCATCTTTGCTGCGGAGGGAGAAAACATAGCTGTAACAAAACGTATAAGTTTTAGCAACAGAATTGGAAGGGATCCCCAAGGGGTATCTAGCCCAACCCCCCACAATTCAAAGGGGCTTATGTTAGGTTTTTATTTTATTCTATTCTATTCCACCCAGCTTTTCTGTTCACAGTGAATATCTGAAGTGGCTGATGACCAAAATGAGCAGGGGTAAAACACATAAAGGGAATCAATTCTGGTCATAACACCCCAGAGGACAGGATCACACTTCAAAACGACCTTGACAGATTAGAGAACTGGGCCAAAACAAACAAGATGAATTTTAACAGGGAGAAATGTAAAGTATTGCACTTGGGCAAAAAAAATGAGAGGCACAAATACAAGATGGGGGACACCTGGCTTGAGAGCAGTACATGTGAAAAGGATCTAGGAGTCTTGGTTGACCACAAACTTGACATGAGCCAACAGTGTGACGCGGCAGCTAAGAAAGCCAATGCAATTCTGGGCTGCATCAATAGGAGTATAGCATCTAGATCAAGGGAAGTAACAGTGCCACTGTATTCTGCTCTGGTCAGACCTCACCTGGAGTACTGTGTCCAGTTCTGGGCACCACAGTTCAAGAAGGACACTGACAAACTGGAACGTGTCCAGAGGAGGGAAACCAAAATGGTCAAAGGCCTGGAAACGATGCCTTATGAGGAACGGCTAAGGGAGCTGGGCATGTTTAGCCTGGAGAAGAGGAGGTTAAGGGGTGATATGATAGCCATGTTCAAATATATAAAAGGATGTCACATAGAGGAGGGAGAAAGGTTGTTTTCTGCTGCTCCAGAGAAGCGGACACGGAGCAATGGATCCAAACTACAAGAAAGAAGATTCCACCTAAACATTAGGAAGAACTTCCTGACAGTAAGAGCTGTTTGACAGTGGAATTTGCTGCCAAGGAGTGTGGTGGAGTCTCCTGCTTTGGAGGTCTTTCAGCAGAGGCTTGACAGCCATATGTCAGGAGTGCTCTGATGGTGTTTCCTGCTTGGCAGGGGGTTGGACTCGATGGCCCTTGTGGTCTCTTCCAACTCTAGGATTCTATGACAAATGAGCAGGAATTTGGTGGTCAAAAGCAGTGGCTAAGGGGCTTCTGTATGCATTTACTATGGGATATCCTTGCTGCGTTTACTAACTTTTTATGGGGCATCAGCGTGACATTGTTATGAAAATCCCTGTCTCTGCTGCGTTTTCCCCTCTTGTGGGTCTTCTGCCTGCAGAAAAACTAACTTAAAAAGACGCCCAGAAGAGAGCAGAACTGCTGTTCTCTGCAGGTGTGAATTGTTTTTAATTCGACTCTGCTGACTCTTGGAATCACAGAATTCTAGAGCAGTATGTTTCTGACTTGTGCTCTGTCACATTAGACAGGTGAACCTATTGCCACTCCGCTCACCTTTAATGTGTCATCATTTTTTGACCAATTTGCTCTGGCGTATTTAGTACTATATTTGTAGACGGCTCTTGAATCAAGCTTTAAAACCTTTTACCAGTCTCGGAAGAAGAAAATGGAGAAATAGGGCTTGAAGAAGAGCATTAGTTCATATTTATTTTTAATTTAGAAACGAAAAACTTCTCGTGTGAATTGTGTCTTCCCTGTTCCCATGACTATATCATGTCCACAATTGTGACAGAACATGGCAGGATAGGAAAAAGCACAAACCTCAACTCAGCTGCCTGGATCTCTACTGTGTAAAGGTCAGTGGGGTGGTGGTTGTGGGGCAATGTCTTCAGACGGAGGCCTCTGAGTTCCTTCCTTGTTCTCAGATTGCCATCCTCTTCCTTTCCCTTCCCTCTTCCTTACCTGAGGAAGCCTTTTTCATCCTTGTCCAAGGCCTGGAACCGCTGGTAAAGGCGCACAACATTAGCTTCCGAGACTGGGTGCAAGAGGAAAGGAGAGGTTTAATGATTAGCCAAGAAAGTGCCATGAGCAGCAGGTATAATGACCTTGAAACGAATGTATTTAAAAAAAAGGAAGAAGCCAGATGCAATTAACATTCCCCTGAATCTAAAGGCGAACTGTTTGGAACTTGGAGAGCAGGCTTGAGCACGCCTGCCCTGCAAGGAAATGGGAACAGACTGTCCAGATTCAGGGCAGTCTCCTGGTCCACGTGGGGACCATGCAACGTGGTTGCTGGGAAAAAGAAGGTCGCAGGCCTGAGGGAGGGCTGGTGATCAGCTTCATCTGGTTTGCTGGACTAAGCTGCTTCTGGCAAAACCAGAGCAGTGCACAGAAACGCTGTTTACCTTCCCGCTGGAGCGGTACCTATTTATGTACTTGCACTGGTGTGCTTTCGAACTGCTAGGTTGGCAGGAGCAGGGACAGAGCAATGGGAGCTCACTCCGTTGCGGGGATTCAAACCGCCGACCTTCTGATTGGCAAGCCAAAGAGGTTCAGTGGTTTAGACCGCAGCGCTACCCGCGTCCCTATAAATGAATTTTAGCAGCAACTAAAATTCCAAGTACCAGATGAAATGGGAAAAGGTATAGAGCAAAGGTTGTCAGTCTGGTGTCTTTCCCCCCCACCTCCAACCTCCCATTATCCATGCTAACTGGGGCTGATGGGAAATGGAGGTGCCGCTGTGACTATTCTTCCTGCCACAGCACTTGTTGCTTTGAAATGTGCTGCATCTTCTCTCCAGGGAAAAGTGACAAGCCCAGCATAATAAAAGACAACATTGGGTTTAAAGCACAAGCATTCAAACCTCCTGCCCCCTACTGAGGGGATTTGATCCCCCCCCCACTTGTTGAAGTGGGGAACAGGATGGAAATCTCAAAGTCAGCCCCCTCCCCTCCCTTTCCTCCTCTGGAGATTTCGCAAACAATAGGAAGGCAGCTGCCAGATAAGATGCAAGGCTTTGGGTGGGGCACCGTGCCAAGCTCAAAAGCAACAGTTCATTTTCCACCCAAAACTTGGTAAAATAACTCTTTAAAGGGGCAGGGGGGAGGATCACATTCCACCCCAGGAGCATGATGATCTCTCCCAAACGAACCGCACCCCGCACCCCAGACGAAAGATTCCCGTGTCCCAAGTCTCTGCTTTTGGCTGACTCATCAGAACAAGAAAAAAACAATTTCTTCCACAGCTGCAAATTGTCCAGAAGTTCTGCACTTGCACAATACTAGCTGATGCGCTGTACTTGAACAGACTTTGTGGATCTCTGATCTCCGTTAGTCACCTCACCTCTGCTCTGTGCCCTGAGCTGGGAACAGGAGGCGGGTGGCCCCGCTGGGGTGAGGCTGGAACGGGACAGGCCCAGAACGCTGGAACCCGAAGATCCGGATTAGCCTCTTCTTCCAGTGCCTGCTCCCTCTCTGGCTCAAGGTGAGAGGGGTGCGTTGGCATCAAGGCAGCTGCAGAGAGCCACAGCCACTGCCCCCTTTCACCTCTTAAATTGCTCCCTGCCCCTGCCCTGTGCTTTGATCTGGATCTCTGGAGTCCTGACAGCCCTTTCCTCCCAGCTCCCAAACTGAGCACTGTTTCAGCTATGAAGTCCCGATTCTGATTCTCTCTGGTCACAAGGCTCTTCTCCACAAGTGCTGGATCTTTCCCTCCTATGAGATTGCCCAAACCCACTGGCCACAATTCCCACCCCTTGCGTAAGTCTGGAGCAGCCAGGACCTCTCTCTTCCCAGCAAAGCCAAGTCGCCTCCTCGGACAGCTCCAGAGATCTAAGGCTGGTCTGTGGGGTTGGCAAGATGAGAGCAAATGCTCCGCAAGGCAGGTGGGCTTCTCATTTTGGGGAATGGGGTTTAAAACAATACCGAGCTCTGTTGCTAACTCCCTCCTCCCCCATTCCCCCCCCCCTCTATTCATGGAAAGAAGGAAAGCAAACCGTTCTCTCTTATAAAGTTTTCCCGTACAGCCAGTTTCTTTCATGATCTCCTGCTGCTCAGGGACGGTGAAGAGCTGAGAAGTTTGGCCTCCCATCTTGAAGCCGTTCTGACTCTCCTCCAGGGCAGCCAAAGCTGTTTACAGGGCGTGCCTCTCTCTCTGTGTGTGCATCTATATTAATATCGGGACACCTACCAACTTCAGCAGAGAGTCACACTCCCAGCAGCTGTTATCAAAGCCAGACAGCTGATCCACTGCAAGGGGAGGAGGGACTTGGGAAGGGCCAGGAAGAGTTGTTTTAAGGTGGAAAGGCAGGGAGAAGAGAGAGGCAGGCAATGCTAAGTGGCTGCTGTAAGTTGCGTGCTGAAATCCAGCATCGCCTGAGCTCTGCGAGTTTGGCTTTCTCCCGATTGAAGTGCAGAGTGTTTGAGGACCGGGACATTTGCAGGGAAACCAAAATGCTTGTTTACAAAGCTATTGTACTACCAACCTTACTGTACACTTGTGAAACATGGACCACTTATAAACGCCATCTCCAACTCCTCGAAAGATTCCATCAACAGGGTCTCCGAAAAATTGTACACATCACTTGGGAAGACAGGCGAACTAATACCAGTGTACTGGAAGAAGCAAAGATCACCAGTGTTGTAGGCAAATGCAGACTTTAGGGTTTCACAAAACTCTTTATCAAGGAGATCACCAGTGTTGAAACGGTGATTCTTCAACACTAACTTCGTTGGACTGGTCGTGTTGTGCGGATGCCTGATGATCGTCTTCCAAAGCAACTACTCTATTCCAAACTTAAAAATGGAAAGCGTAATGCTGGTGATCAACAAAAGAGGTTTAAAGACACTCTCAAGGCAAATCTAAAAAGTGTAGTATAAACACCAACAATTGGGAAACACAGGCCTGCGAGCACTTCAGTTGGAGAACAGCCTTGACCAAAGGTGTCCTGGTCTTTGAAGACACTCGAACTCAGGACGCAAGGGAGAAATGTGCTAAGAGGAAGGCACGCTTGGCAAATCCACACCGGGATCAACTCCCGCCTGGAAACCAATGTGGAAGGACGTGTGGATCCAGAATTGGCCTCCACAGTCACTTACGGACTCACTGTCAAAACTGTGTTTATGGAAGACAATCTTTCTTGGTTATGAGGGATTGCAGAAGAACAACTTGCATGCAGGTCTTTGAGTTACAAAGGTCTCTTCTTCAGCAGAATATTGCCGGGGGGGGGGGGGAGACCTCAACCCTTGGTAATTATAGTGTTCCCTTTCAAAATTTTGGGAAACTGCTGTTAGAAAACGGAACTTGGAGCTGTTGCCAGAAGGGCTTATGATCTGAATCCTGAAATGTTTTGTTGGCTTCCAATTGGTTTACGGACCCCCGTTTTGGCCTTTATAAAGTCCTTAGTGTACTTGAAGGGCTGACTCCCCTCTCCGTTTCAGCTATGGAGGGGCCTGTCCCTGTGGGCCCCCACCCCAACTGCCCTTTCCCACGGTCTCTCCCAGGCTATGGCGCTCCTTTCAGGGGTGGGGTGTGTGTGTTCCCCCCTTTGCCAAAGGCTTTCTGGTTGCAGACTATATCAGAGGACATTTGTAGTTTCTTGCTACTGGCTGTGTCTTAATTTTCAAAATGATGCTTGTTTACTGATGTGGCAGATTTAATGGTTTTCGTTTGTTTTTTAAATGTGACCCCCTGCCGTAAGTTGTCTTCAAGTGCTTTGGCACAAAAGGTGGGATAGAAATATTTTAACGATATGCAAATCTGTACAAATTATTCCTAAGAAACAAATTATAATTAGGGCTCTGTACCTCCCCATTTGAGGTTTGCTGGCTAGTTTGGTGTCAAGAGAAAGCTAACAGACTAGGAATGGGGGGGCCCTCCCAAGTGTTGTTGGACCTTGGCTTCCTTCACCCTGGTCAATGGACCAGGGTGATGGGATTTGTAGTCCAGCAACGTCTGGAAGTCCACAGGGATTGACATTGCCATGGGAGCTTCTTCAGGTTATTTGAATGCCGCTTCAGTTCGCACCACCTTCTCTCTTCTGGGCTTCTTTGTACAGACCTGCCTATACTTCCCCCCCTATCAAGCAACAATAAAATCTAGAAACTTGCTGTTTTTAGAAGCAGGTTGATGGTAGTCTTGCTTTGCTGAAATGTACCGTATTTTTCGCCCTATAGGACGCACCGGCCCATAGGACGCACCAAGATTTTTTTTGGGGGGGGGGGAAATAAAGGGGGAAAAATTATTTCCCCCTCCCCCCAGGCGCGGGGCCCCCAGAACAGGACCCAGAGCGATGCCGAAGCTGCGTGCAGCTTTGGCATGGCTCTGGGAGCTTGCGGGGCTGGAGGAGGGGGAAGCCCTCCGCCAGCCTTCTAACCAAGTCGGGGGACAGTGGGAAAGGTGCGCTGCGCCTCCCGCTGTCCCCCAGTTTGCGGGGCTGGCGACGGGGAGGAGCAGGCTTCTCCCCCCCGCCAGCCTTCTAACCAAGTCAGGGGACAGCGGGAAAGGCGCACTGCGCCTCCCGCTGTCCCCCGAGTTTGTGGGGCTGGCGGTGGGGCTCTCCTGAAGCCTGGAGAGCAAGAGGGGTCGGTGCGCACCGACCCCTCTCGCTCTCTAGGCTTCAGCGAAAGCCTGCATTCGCCCCATAGGACGCACACACATTTCCCCTTCATTTTTGGAGGGGAAAAAGTGTGTCCTATGGGGCGAAAAATGTGGTAGCTAGATAGGCTTTCTAAGCCTGGACATAATCATCATTTTTATTATTTATAGCCCGCCCACCTGGCTGGGTTTCCCCACTCAGGGCGGCTCCCAACAGAGGACTAAAAACAGAATAAAACTTCAAACATTAAAAACTCCCCTAAACAGGGCTGACATCAAGGGATATCAGGGAGAGCAGTGACTCGAAAGCAGCAATTTATATCTATCGGGGAACAGAACTGTGCTCAGTTTGGAACTTTGTGATAGAATGACTTGATTCGTTGTTGAGACACTGGGGGGCACTGCTGGAATGATCTGCAGGGTCTCTCTGGGTGAATGCAAAGTGTGTGTATATTAAGACGGGCCACGGGAATGCAGATTTATTAAATAAATCAGCTTTATTAAGATGGGCCCTTGGTAACGTTGTCAGAAATCAGACTTACTTCACTTGAGGTATGGTTCAGTTCCGGAAAATTGAATGCAGGCAGGTTGCTTGCTGAGTTGAAGCTGGACTTGTGAACTGACTCCACCGAAATGTCCTGTGCTTGACTGATTCTAACGTTCAGTCAGTGTTGGCTCATTGCAGCACCAAGTGATAAATGTGCAACTCATCCTTTCAGTGTGTCCCGTGCACTTTTTCCGCAATACAGTGGTACCTCGGGTTAAGTACTTAATTCGTTCCGGAGGTCTGTTCTTAACCTGAAACTGTTCTTAACCTGAAGCACCACTTTAGCTAAGGGGGCCTCCTGCTGCCGCTGCGCCGCCAGAGCACGATTTCTGTTCTCATCCTGAAGCAAAGTTCTTAACCTGAAGCACCATTTCTAGGTTAGTGGAGTGTGTAACTGAAGCGTATGTAACCTGAAGCGTATGTAACCCGAGGTACCACTGTACTGAGTATTTGCAGCTAACCCCAGCATATTTGGGGTTAGGGTGGCAGCTTCTAGTTCTGCGGATCAAGTATCCAGGCTTGTTTGAACCCAGCTCATCTTATTTTAGAAATCAAGCAGCAGGGTGTTGCTGAGCCATTTGTGGGGAAGGGCTGTGGTGGGTCATTGATAGAGAGCACCTCCTTTGCGTGCAAAAGGCCCCGGGTTTGAGCCCCACAACCTGCATGTAGGGCGAAGAGATGCCCCTTTTTGGGTTGGCCACTGAGAACAGGAAGCTGAACTAGACAGGCCATTGGCTTCATCCAGCAGCTGTTCTTAGGGTCTTACAGAATAGCTGGACCAATGGTATGTTTTAGTATATATTTCCCTTTAAATTTTTGAACAATGCAGTTCTGTTTATGCCATCTTCAAAGGTGTGTGCGTGTAAGACGCTTTGTGTTTGAGGAAGCAACAGCTGTTGTGTTAGATGGATGAAGCAATGTTGAAGCAATGATTCTTCAACACCAGTTTCGTTGGACTGGTCATGTTGCGCGGATGCCTGATGATTTTCTTCCAAAGCAACTACTCTATTCCGAACTTAAAAATGGAAGGCGTAATGCTGGTGGTCAACAAAAGAGGTTTAAAGAATGTCTCAAGGCAAATCTTTAAAAATGTAGTGTAAACACCAAGAATTGGGAAACACTGGCCTGCGAGCGCTCCAGTTGGAGAACAGCCTTGACCAAAGGTGTCCTGGGCTTTGAAGACACTCGAACTCAGGACGCAAGGGAGAATCGTGCTAAGAGGAAGGCACGCTTGGCAAACCCTCACTGTGATCAACTCCCACCTGGGAACCAACGTCCCCACTGTGGAAGGACATCTGGATCCAGAATTGGCCTCCACAGTCACTTACGGACTCACTTTTAAAACCGTGTTTATGGAAGTCAATGTTACTTGGCTATGAGGGATTGCAGAAGAAGAGTTCATGCCCAGTAATGAGTGTTGCTAACTGAAGCTGTTCAGTCTGCTCCTCTTCATTTACACAAAACATTGTTTTGAAATGTTAGGCACTTAGCGTGCACCATTGAGCATGATCTGAAGTCAACTGAGGCTAAAGTCACTTGGAAGCTAAGGGTCTGGGCAGTGCCTGGAGTGGAAACTGCCTGAGAACCACATGGACTCTGTTTCAGTTTCCATGATGGAAGAAAGGCAAGATACAATTTTTAAAAACCATTTATTTATTTATTTATTTATTTATTTATTTATTTTTATTATTATTATTTGCAATCTTCGTTATTTGTAGTGCCCTTAGCACATTTGCAGTGCAACATTCCTTGTTGGGCAGATGTGGCTAAATGCCCAAGGCCCTGTGGCCCATCCAATTTGTAGAGGAGCCTGGGTTCAGAGGGCTGGCAGGCCAGACTCTGGCTTGCTTCCTGGTACAGTGGTACCTCGGGTTAAGTACTTAATTCATTCTGGAGGTCCGTTCTTAGCCTGAAACTGTTCTTAACGTGAAGCACCACTTTAGCTAAGGGGGCCTCCTCCTGCTGCCGCCGCCGTGCGATTTCTGTTCTCATCCTGAAGCAAAGTTCTTAACCCGAGGTACTATTTCTGAAGCGTCTGTAACCTGAAGCGCCTGTAACCCGACGTCCCACTGTATTTGGTTCTTTGGCTCTATCTAGGCGTGGTTTTTGCAGGTTAGATGTGTCCTTCCTTGATGGTGTCATTTTTGATTGCTCTAATTCTATCTGATGGAGAGAGGGTGGTGACTGCCCTCCCCCTTTTTTACCAGCATGTGATGCTATATTTAAACCCAATCACTGGGGGAGAAAAGCTTTTACTAAACCAGCGGCTATATATTTAATTTTTTTAAAACATTCCTTTCATAGGAGCACCCGCTTCCTGACTCCCCAGCACGCCCATCTCAAAGCCTTGACAGCCATGACCCACACCCTGAGTGGACACACTCATTTCTCAGCCATGTGTTGACAGCTGCTTGTAAACAGCTGCCCCAGGGCTGGTAGGTCAGCGCCTTTCTCACTTGCCTGCCTTATGGTTTCCCCATTAACACTTTCCTCTGTTAGTTCAGGGAGCTCTGCTCCTGGGGGCGGGCATAGGGGGACAAAGCTTTGGCGAAGCAGGGAGCCAATTCATCTCCAAGGGGCCTCTATTCAGGGGTACCTGGCTGTGTACAGTCAAATGTTCTCCCATCCCTACTGTGAAGAGCCCCCCCCCTTACTACAATAGTGGACAAACTGAGTGTCAGCAGGAAGAAAAATTATTTGCCCTTTCCACCGAAGAACGAAAAGCCATGTGTGGTTATCAAGTGTCAGGAAGTCGATGGAAGTTAGGAACGTCTTCCAGATCCTTTAACTCCCAGGAGGTGTCAGGAACTGGGTCTCGTGGAATGTCCCTTCTGCGCGAAACATTGTGCAAGGTTTTGCAAATAGTTGGGGGCTGAATAATAATAATAATAATAATAATAATAATAATAATAATAATAATAATAATAATTATACCTGCCCATCTGGCTGGGTTTCCCCAGCCACTCTGGGCGGCTTCCAACAAAATGCTAAAATACAATAACCTATTAAACATTAAAAACTTCCCTAAACAGGGATGCTTTATTAGCTTTGTTTGTGCAACTTTGGGTGGGCTGGTTCAGGGAAAGGGATTCCTGTTTGATGATGCCACTGCCTGTCTCCCACAAATATTGTGCTTGGTTTCTTTGAGTGTGAGACCTCTGCTTCTCCTGCTACTCACAAGGACTCCCCCTACGTTAGGGGGTGGGGAACCTGTGGCCCTCCAGATATTATTGTTGTTTAGTTGTGTCTGCCTCTTCGTGACCCCCTGGACCAGAGCATGCCAGGCCCTCCTGTCTTCCACTGCCTCCCGCAGTTTGCTGGTCGCTTCCAGAACACTGTCCCACTATCTCGTTCTCTGTCGTCCCCTTCTCCTTGCGCCCTCCATCTTTCCCAACATCGGGCTCTTTTCCAGGGAGTCTTCTCTTCTCTTATGAGGTGGCCAAAGTCTTGGAGCCTCAGATCCAGATATTACTGGACTCCAACTCCTATCAAGCCCACCCATCATGGCCCCAGGCTTGGGATGGTGGCAGTCATGGAAGTCCAACCACCTTGGTGGCTTTCCACCTGTGGCTTCTTTTTCAGTGTGGTGGGACCTGACTGGACACGGAAGTATCCCTTGAGGGCAGGCCTAACTCAAACAATGTATTCAGCCACTTGGGCGTGGCAGCATTTTTAGAGAGGTCCCTTAAACAGCCTTATGCAAACTGGGAGGCCACATCTGGAATCCTTGGCAATGTCAATGAATGCCAAGACCACAAACTCTGTGGTGATGATGTGAGGAGCCTGGGTTGCACCTCTCAGATTGCCGTTGTGCTTTGGGCGGCAAAATTTCTTGAGCTAGTCCACTGCCCAGTTCAATAAATTGGGACGCCACTGGGCACAGGCTCGGCTGCTTGTCCCCATCACAGGCACCCTAAAAGTTCCACCTGGACGTGGTGGTTGTGTAGAAGTGTGGTGTAGAAATGAAGCAAAACAGTGGAAGAAAACAGCTTCAGGCAGATTCGGTTTCACTGAGCAAAATAGATATTTTATATAACTTTCTTTTGAGAGAAAGGACCATACATAAGAAAAGTCACAGAGGGTGGGGAAGGATATATAAACATGGCACTTATAAATATACAGTATATACAACTTAAATATGTTTATAAAGCATCTCCAGCAGAATTTTTTTGTACACAGTATTTATTGTGTTTTTAAATTAAAAAAGAAAACATGGGGCGGGGGGAGGGGAACAGTTTAAAAAGGAACCAGAACTGCTATGCATCCCAAAATATTTCTGTTAAAATCTGTGACATTAGGATCAGAGGCTGAAAATGTAACTGCAGTCCTACACGACTACTCAGAAGTAAAAGCCATTGATTTCAATGGGTTTTACTCCCAGGTAAGCAAGTCTAGGATTGCAGTCTTAATCTTTTTTTTAATGGAATGACAAGGTTGCTGCAGCTGTAGTAAACTGACCAAGTTGCTACCAAAGCACGATTCCACTCACTTCATCCTTTTTGTATAAAAAAAAATACTCACCATTATTGGGGGGGAAATGTCAACTTTTCTTTATAACGAAGCTTCAAATTGCCATTTGTGGGGTAACAGAACAAGAAGTCCATCTCTCAAAATGTGTTAAAAAAAATTCAAAAAGCAAAATAAGCAATCGCGACGTTCATCCAATTGGTCACGTAAAGCACAATGGATTCCGTTTTGACTTGATAGCCCAAAATGATGACTTATCTCTTGCCAGAGTGCGCTTTTAGATTCCCTGTTGCTTTTGGTCCAGGCCCGTCTCCCTGACCAGGAGGCCTCTGTGGTGGCCGAGGGGGCTTGTTCTTGTGGAGGGAGGAGTGGTGGTGGTGGTGGTGGGGAGCCTTCTAAAGCAACGCACCCCAAGGACACAAAGTCCTCTTAAACAGAATCTCCTCTTGCTGTACTGCTTCGCAATGAAGGACAACGGTGTCCCCTATGAGTCTGGTTGAGTTTCCCTCCCGAATCATTCAGAAGAGTGACAGGGAATCTTTGCAGGCCATATTCCAGCAGTAGGTGGGGCTAGAGACCTAAGTGAGCTTTGGAGGGTCTATGGATGGGCAGCACGGCAGCCACAATTCAGCTCAGGACCACACTGAAGGGTTAAACGGCCACCTTGCACCTGGGTCCTGATCCAGATCAGGCCCCTGGGACCTGCTGTTTGCTGCTTTCCCCCTCCCTCCTACGGCCACCATGGAACGGGAGGGAGAGAGGGTGGGGCCAGGTAAGAGTGGCCCTGGGAAGCCTCCAGGGGCCACACCCAGCCTGGGGACCGGAGGTTCCCAGTCTCTGATTAAAACCAATCAACCAGGGAACTTCCACTACAAAGGGAGGAATCTGTTAGTCTCCCACGTGCTACTTGCCTTGTATAAATGCTGTCCCTGTACGGTGATAAGAGTGGCAAGACCATAGCATTTCCTCCAGGTGAAAAATGCTTCTTCAGGAACTACAACTGGCAAAATAGAGGGATACTTGGAACCTGTCCTGCCAGGTTCTTTTACAGGTGAGTATCTCACCTGAGTCCCCCTTAGCATATCCTCTCCTCCTTGGTTTTTTTTACAGCCACATCAAGCCAACAGGTGCGCATTGTGCTTTCTTAATTTTTATTTCCTTTTTCAATGAAAGGTGCCTTGTGGATTCTTTTGTAGTTGAAAGGCGAGGCATCACTCAAATCCAATCAATCATAGCTTCCTGTATGGGTCGTTTTTTTCCTGCACCTCTCCGGTGGTTGAATGAAAGGGCAGTTTTCCTCCTTCAGACTGAGAGGAGAGTCACCGTGGGCTGAGGCGAAGAGCCCACAAAACGGAAGGGAAACCAGTTTAAAAAGGGCAACAGTTTAAAAACATATAAAAAAATAGGAACATGGAAAAAATAATCGCTTCCTTCCTGGCACTTGTTTGGGAAAAGGACCTGCCTTTTCTCCAGATTAGACAATCCTAGGGCAGCCTCCCCCGCCCCCCAAAAATCAGCCTCCGTCCTTCTTTTCCCCCCTTTCAAGAGAAAACCCAGACAAACCTCTCCAAAACCCAGCTCTGACTTTCAAAGACTTTCCAATCCAGCGATCGCTTCCTAAGATTCTGAGTCAGTCTGTTGCTCTCGATGCAAAAATAAAAAAATATAGCAGCAAGAATAAATATTAAATATTTTCCTTTAAAAAAGGAGTCTTTTTTATAATAATACTATATAGCTCAAAAATTAATAATGGTAAGACATTGGCTGCTCCGGGAGTCCGTTCAGTCTGCTCTGTAAACATTCCTTTAGCTGAGAATTTGGAGGGGAATTAAAATAAAATTCAGGCGGTGGAGTCCAAGGCTTGGGAGAAGGGTTTTCTTCAGACCTAGAAATGAATATGAAAAAGGAGGGAGAAGAGGAGGGAGGGTTAGAACGGAACACAATGACCAAGTATTGCCTTTTTGCCCTCCCCCCTCCCCAAAACTAAGTGAGCATGTTTCCAAGGAAGGAATTATCCCTGCCAAGTCTGGATTAATCATCATGCCAGATAGGATCTCCAGATAGACTGCTGCTGTGCCTGGCGTGTTCCTCACCCAAGAGTTTCCTGGAGAAGCCACTGAGAAGCCTCCTAGTCCTTTGCCCTGCCCAGCGCAAAATGCCTTTTCCATTCAGGACACCGAGAAGGTAATGCACAGCGGCGGCTGCTCACATTCCCAGCTCCCTGAAGGAAAACTTCGTAAGGAGCAAGAGGTGTGTCACCACCAAACCAGCAAACCAGCCCAAGATAAGGAGGGGCTTGCAGGCATGGGAAGAGAGTCCAGATTCCAGGTACCACCAGCAGTCCTTCGGCATTTCTAAAACCTGGATCTCTGTGAAAT
Organism: Podarcis liolepis; assembly: GCF_965112155.1. Classification (NCBI taxonomy): domain Eukaryota; kingdom Metazoa; phylum Chordata; class Lepidosauria; order Squamata; family Lacertidae; genus Podarcis; species Podarcis liolepis. The sequence goes on along the minus strand of NC_139561.1, from coordinate 93,067,215 downwards.
TTTTGGCTTGTCTTAATTTTGTGCAGATGATGAATATTGGGATTCCTGCACCATTTTTTTTTTCATGTACAACTGACCTACCTATCCTGGATGACTGAAATAATACCCACTGGGGCAGAGGTACTGGGAGCGGAGAGGTGTTTAACCATCGTCTTACAAAGTATAATGGATATATTTAAAGTATTCTCAGTTCTCTCTTCAGCTCAAAGCTGGTGCTGTAGTTTCATATGAGCAAATAGTTCGGCTCAAGGTGTAAACAGGGAAAGGGAGTCTCTTTGTAATGCACTCTCTCTCTCTCTCTATGTAGAACTCCCCAGCCCAGCAGTAAATGTCGGGGTGGCCAACTGTGTGTACTCACCTGTGAGTTGACGTCCTCACATCCTCAGGTGTCGCGCCAAAAGATGAGGTTAAACGCCTCTGAGGCCAGGAGTACAGTTGATTTCCCTAACAGAAATTGTTTGGAGATTGCCTCTAGGAACACTATATTGCCCCTTTCTGCAGCCTCCCAACCCTAGTTTGTTAACCATTAGTTCCTGAATAAGCATAAATTTTAAAAATGAAGACAGACATTGAGAAGAAGACAGCAGAACTTGAAGATGGGCTCTCCTCCCTCCTTAAGGTTCCTCCTTTCTCTGTCCTGAATGAGAAGGAGCCAGTCTGAGGAATAACCATTCTTAACAGGGTTTTTTTTGCCCCAAACACACAGTGCTGTGGTGCAGCTACCAATGATCTGACGGTATAAGGCAGCTTCCTATAGGAGGGATGGAGTAGCACTTGAGAGAACTGGAGAAGGACAAATCACAGGTGAGGGTAGCGCACAGCTGGCTCTTCTCCAGATGGTCTCAGGTGCTGCTCCAAGAGGTGGACCATACCAAAGCAAGTCACCTCCGCCCAAGAAGAGGAGACAGTTTGCATTTAAAAAAAGAGTTCAGTCAATTAAGTTTTTCCATTCAGCTTTCCCAAACTGAGCAAATAAATTTAATGTAGAGTAGTACCAAGGGACGTGGGTGGCGCTGTGGGTTAAACCACTGAGACCAGTACTTGCCGATCAGAAGGTCGGCGGTTCGAATCCCCGCGACTGGGTGAGCTCCCGTTGCTCAGTCCCTGATCCTGTCCACCTAGCAGTTCGAAAGCACATCAAAGTGCAAGCAGATAAATAGGTACCACTCCGGCGGGAAGGTATACGGCATTTCCGTGCGCTGCTCTGGTTCGCCAGAAGCGGCTTAGTCATGCTGGCCACATGACCCTGAAGCTGTACACCGGCTCCCTCGGCCAATAAAGTGAGATGAGCGTTGCAACCCCAGAGTCAGACACAACTAGACCTAATGGTCAGGGGTCCCTTTACCTTTACCTTAGCTGATAGTACCACACACCCAAATGCCGCCTCTACTGAGGCAAAGGTATTCTGCGATACCACACCAAGAAATGATGGCGGTTTAGATGTTCAGCATCTGTCTCGGGCAAAAATCCAGGATTGCAAGGCCCAGAAAGCTGCCTCCCCGGAGTGCCTTGTGGACTTCTAGAATGCATGGCTTTATCTGCCTTGATACGGATGCTGTTGAAGGCTTTCCGCATGTACATACCTTGCAAATGACCAATAATGCAGGATCTCTTCTACAAGGAATCTTAATGCAGCGTGTTCTACACTTTCCCCTGTGGATATTGAGTCTGAAGACAATGGTGGCAAGACTGGACCTTGAGAATGGTGAAAAGGGGAATTCGCTGTGGGCTTGAGGACATCTTCTCCTTAGGAATTGTGCCACAAATTTTGGATTGGACAGAAAGAAACCCAACTGTCAGAATCTTCTAACTTTTGAAAGGTGTACCTTCATATACAGCCAACAGTGTGTCACTGAGCAAAGTGGCTTAAATTGATGGATGGTAATGGATTTGCTTGTAAAAGGGTTGATTTCAGCAGGTAACCAACCTCAGATATGCAGATGACACAACCTTGATGGCAGAAAGTGAGGAGGAATTAAAGAACCTTTTAATGAGGGTGAAAGAGGAGAGGGCAAAATATGGTCTGAAGCTCAACATCAAAAAAACGAAGATCATGGCCACTGATCCCATCACCTCCTGGCAAATAGAAGGGGAAGAAATGGAGGCAGTGAGAGATTTGACTTTCTTGGGCTCCATGATCACTGCAGATGGTGACAGCAGTCACCATGATTCTATGATTCTATGAAATTAAAAGATGCCTGCATCTTGGGAGAAAAGCAGTGACAAACCTAGACAGCATCTTAAAAAGCAGAGACATCTTTTTATTTTTGAAACTTTAATAAATATCTTATAAAAAAATAAAAATAAAAAGCAGAGACATCACCTTGCCAACAAAGGTCCGTATGGTTAAAGCTATGGTTTTCCCAGTAGTGATGTATGGAAGTGAGAGCTGGACCATAAAGAAGGCTGATTGCCGAAGAATGGATGCTTTTGAATTATGGTGCTGGAGGAGACTCTTGAGAGTCCCATGGACTGCAAGAAGATCAAACATCTCCATTCTAAAGGAAATAAGCCCTGAGTGCTCACTGGAAGGACAGATCCTGAAGCTGAGGCTCCAAGACTTGGGCCACCTCCTGAGAAGAGAAGACTCCCTGGAAAAGATCCTGATGTTGGGAAAGATGGAGGGCACAAGAAGAAGGGGAAGACAGAAGACGAGATGGTGGGACAGTGTTCTCGAAGCTACCAGCATGAGTCTGACCAAACTGCGGGAGGCAGTAGAAGACAGGAGTGCCTGGTGTGCTCTGGTCCAGGGGGTCACCAAGAGTCGGACACGGCTAAATGACTAAACAACAACAACCTGTGAGCCAGGGGAAGGAGACTTTAAGAGTCAGTGTACAGAGGGGTTGTATGGAGCGTCCCCATGCCATGCTTGACATTTTTTCCCACAAGGTGGTACAATTGCAGTCAGACAGAGGGGGAGTTGATCTGCATGGATCAAGCACCAGGATTTGAGACTGGAAATCCAAGGGAGTTGTACAAATTACACAACACCATTCATAGTCTGCGCCAGTCAGCTAGAAACTGGAATGAATGCCTGGATAGTACTTTGCAATCTCTTGGGTTCAACAGAAGTGTGGCAGACAATTGCATGTATATCAAAGGGTCAGGAGACAAACATGAATGTTGTTTATCACTTGTGGACGATATGTTATGTGTCGTTCTAAAGCTTTGCCGCTCAGCTCGCTCTGAAATTCAAAGTGAATGATCTATGAAGTGTGCAAACCTATCTTGGGGTATAAGCGCACAGAACCAATGACGAAAGTTTTCTTCTCAGCCAAAAGGGTGAAATTGTTCAGTTACTGGAGAGATTTAATATGAAGAACTGCAGAGGAGCAAGGACTCCAGCGGAGGCTGAACGATAGTTTGTTATATCTATCTCAGTGGAGCAGACCTGGCATCTGCTATGCAGTAGGTGTCTTCAGTAGGATAAAGCTAACCCAACCAAAATGGGAAGGCAAGCTGTTAAGCGTGTTCTTAGGTATATTCCTCAAGTGATGAAATGCTGGAATGTTTTACAGTGACTGGGCTAATTTGCCTGATAGAAAGTCAATAAAGTTGTAATTTGGAAGTCAAACGGAATCTGTTCTGGAAGTCCGTTCGACTTCAAAATATTCAGAAACCAAAACACGGCTTCAGATTGGCTGCAGGAAGCTCCTGCAGCCAATCGGAAGCCATGGAAGTCGTTCGGCTTCAAAAAATAGTTCACAAACTTAAACAGTCATTTCTGGGTTTGCGGCATTCAGGAGCCAAAACGTTCAAGAACTAAGCTGTTCAAAAACCAAGGTACGACTGTAAAGTAAAAGGTAAAGGTAAAGGACCCCTGACAGTTAAGTCCAGTCCCGAACAACTCTGGGGTTGCAGCACTCATCTTGCTTCATTGGCCGAGGGAGCCAGTGTACAGTTTCTGGGTCATGCGGCCAGCATGACTAAGCCGCTTCTGGTGAAACCAGAGCAGTGCAGGGAAATGCCGTTTACCTTCCCGCCGGAGTGGTACCTATTTATCTTCTTGCACTTTGACGTGCTTTCAAACTGCTAGGTTGGCAGGAGCAGGGACTGAGCAAGGGGAGCTCACCCCGTCGCTGGTATTCGAACCGCCAAACCTCCGATCGGCAAGCCCTGGGCTCAGTGGTTTAATCCACAGCACCACCCGCGTCCTGTAACTGGACTGTAACAACTGTAACTGGACTAGTAATACAGTTTGGAGGTTCCCCGATAGGATGGAAATCACAAAAACAGGGTCTTGCAAGTGTATCCTCCACTGAAGCCAAGTACTGTTCTCTGAGTGAGTTGTGCAGTGAACTGGTCTATTTTAAACAGTTACTGATTGACATGGGAATGAAAGGTGAATCTCCAGCAAAGGTCTCTATTGATAATCCGTCATGTATACTGTATCTCTTGCTAAATCTGATCATTTTAAAGGAAGATCAAAACGTGTCAAAATTAAATATCAGTATGTAAAATGTACAGTAACGTGGCACAGAATGTAATTATGCCAGTGTACTGTGAAAGGAACCAGAATGTTGCTGATGCAATGACGAAACCTTTGACATTCCTGAAATGTAAAATGATGGTTGAATGCTTAGATGTGGAAAACCATACTAAGTAAGCACTCTGTTTATGCTCTGTAAATAGTTGTTCTGAAAAGACTGAGAGGGGGTGTTGGGGATATTGGTCATACGTTTTCAGAAAAATGTCTGAGAGTTTCCGTATGTAACACGAAGCTCTGGCCATGTAGCAGGATTGTTTACAAAGGTGCAAAGATGACAGTGAAATTGTGGGCATGCACATTGCATTATTTGAGTGAATGTGAGTGTTTCAGTTTTGGTCTGCTGAGAGCATGCAAGCAAGCAGTCTCTGTATATAGCAACTGTTAAGCTTCATAACAGGCAATAAAGCTGCCTAGAACAATCATGTGTTGCTCATTAATCAAGACTCAGGGCCATTTCCTCACGCTTTGCTGCTGACTGTGTTTCAACTCTGCTGACACGTGGTAGGAAGCGTGCAGGGCAAATCTGTTTATGGCAGCCTTCACGCCATAAGCCGCCACAGAACTGTCCCCCATCACTTGGTGTTTGATTTAGACTCTTCTGGAGGCCACCTTCCAAGAACACCAGAACATCACAGATCTTCACTTTGGTTGGGTGTAGCTCATAGTCCTTGCACTATCTTTACATCCTCCACGTTGCATCACAAGGCCATGGGAGTTAAGACTACCTTGGAGTTAAGACTACCATTGCATTGTTAGAGCATTGTCCAGGCCAATAAGATGCTACAAAGATTCCCAATGGAAGAATAGTGCAAAGGAGTCCACTTTAGACAAGTACTGCTACTGCCTGTGACTACCTCATATTTATGTAGTGATTAGAGAAAAGCAATGCCTTGCCGACATTTGGCTCCAGTTTTGCTGCTGCTGAGTGAGAATTTGCTTAGATGCTTCTTCCTGAGGTGGTTCTTGCTCGGCACCATTCTGTTTGCTGCTGTCATTGGTGTTCTCTCATTAGGTCACAGGTATCAAGGTGAAGCTGCGTAGCAGGGCAGGCTACTTTTGCAATCAGATATTGGCTACTGCCCGTTGTCTTCCCAGGAGCGATGTATGGAAGTGAGAGCTGGACCATAAAGAAGGCTGATTGCTGAAGAATGGATGCTTTTGAATTGTGGTGCTGGAGGAGACTCTTGAGAGTCCCATGGAGTGCAAGAAGATCCAACCTCTCCATTCGGAAGGAAATCAGCCCTGAGTGCTCACTGGAAGGACAGATCCTGAAGCTGAGGCTCCAAGACTTTGGCCACCTCATGAGAAGAGAAGACTCCCTGGAAAAGACCCTGATGTTGGGAAAGAACGACGGCACAAGGAGAAGGGGACGAAAGAGGATGAGATGGTGGGACAGTGTTCTCCAAGCTACCAGCATGAGTTTGACCAAACTGTGGGAGGCAGTAAATGACAGGAGTGCCTGGCGTGCTCTGGTCCAGGGGGTCACGAAGAGGCAGACACCACTAAATGACTAAATGACAACATTGGCTACTGCCAGAGCTCATGATCTCAACACCAGGTGGAGTGGGTGGAGCAGAAATAGCTTCAGTGGTGGATGGGCTGAGTTTCCTTCTGCTCCAGATGTGTGCAGACTCCCAGCATGTTTAGCTCTCAGTATTGAAATCACTATTAACTTGAACAGACGGAGTTAAGGACCCTGGAGTCATGAAAAGGTTAGCGAGGGACAAAAAGCAAGCTCCAGCAGCAGTGGGTTTGCTTTTTCTCCCAGCAGCTGTTTTGCAGCATGTCTCAATTGAAATCTGAAACATGGAGGTTTCCACTGATTTCGGTAGAGAAAGTTAAGCATGCTGCCTGCCCCCAGCCCAAGACTGATGTGGGGCAAAAACAGACCCACTCCTGAAGACACTCATCACCCCTTTTAGGGAATGCAGCAGGTTTTAGTCTGGCTTTGGACATCACGGCCGGGTTTACACATAACGTTAAGCCATGGCTTGCTTAACAAACTACAAGTTAAATGTGAGTTGTCTTACAGGTGATCAAACAAACTCTGGTTTCCTTCTGCTCTTACTTTGTGCCTTTGTATCCTGGTGAGCATTTGGTGGCTAAACAAGCCGTGGTTAAAGGAAGGGTTGCCAAGTCATAACTAAGGGAACCAAAATTCATAAGTCAACAACAAAGCATGGCTTGAGCTCATGGTCTCTTGGCAGTAAGCAAGCCGTAGTTAAGCTTCTGGGAAGGGTTTGCGCACTAAGCCATAGTTTAGGGTTATGTGGAAGCCAGGGTCTTGCTGATTTCAGTAGGCATATAAGAACTTTTCAAGTTTTTTAAATCCACTTACCAAAGTGCTTGATCTTTTGAGAGTCTCACTTGAAGGAAATGCTCGCAAAATCCTGCTCACTTTAGAGCCAAACTTGGGGATGTTCTACATCCCTACTGCTGTTAAAAGATATGTTTATGTCTGACTTTCTCTTGCAACTGGGCACGGATCAGCAGATAGTTGAGAGATGCGGAACTATGTATTTAGTGCTCCCATGGTAGAGTGATCACTATTCTCAACATGCTTCTGAACATCGGGCAAGATCAGATATTGAGAACACCTCTCAATGGAATAAAACTGATGTTCTCTCTTGTATGACAGACTTATCCTTATTGGCATAAAGTCCTTTACAGCTCTTGATCTCATGAAATTGTCCAGTTCCATTCAGAAGATCTGGGTTTTGCAAGTTGCCTGCTTTTTGTGTGTGTTTTTTTTTTTTAGTTCACAATACATTCACCTTCCTTCTCATTCTTGGAACTAAGACAATTATAGAACAGTCCCACCCTCTTCCCTCTCTGGTCTTGTGGGCTTGTCTCTTCTGAGTGGTACCCTCCAATAGCAAGTCTTCTTTTGGCGGGTGGGGGGCAAGTACTTTGTGCTAAGGGATATCACACACATTTCATTGGTGAACTTACAAATTCTTTCATGCGAGCTGGCCTTTGCCAACTTGGTGTCCTCCAGATATTTTAGATGACAATTCCCAGTGCTTATGGGACCTGTAGTCCAAAAGGTCTAACTGGCAACAGCGAGTGTAACTGAGCGTTCTCCATATTTCAGGGAACCAAGACCACCTCCCTCCTACTTGGCCCCGAGGAGACCCCCAGAGCAGTTGCCATGATTCTAGGGACACTGGTGCTGCTGGGATCATCTCTGGACCACTTTACCCCATTTAGACTGATATCAAGTAGCCTAAATGATAAAATGTTGATTTGGCTGTGAACAGAGCCTGTGAAATCTTCCTTTCCAATGGTTTCTGGTAGGGAGGAAAATGAGGCTACTGGAGACAGAGGCTTTTGTTTTTCTGCCAGGGCTATGAGCGGCTCACAAAAAGAGTCTTTAGTTAAGTGATCACTGCCTAAGCACTTGATTCTCGAGATCTCTGTGTTAATCAATTTGGTTTGGGATGGAAGGACCAAAACTGTCTAAATGTCTTACACGGAAATATACCTGTTGCATTTTTTGTCGTTGTACCACTATCCCTATATTTTGATTTTGCACAGTGTAAATTTGACATGATCATAGATTGCTATGGTTTAGGCTGTATGTACAGTAAAACTATGGGTTGTAAATGTTTGGGGAAATTCCTATGGAAAAAAGAGAATGCTATGTAGAACAACCCCTAACAAGGTTTATGTGCATGCCTGAGGTCTATTTGAAATTTCAGTGTATAAATTTCCTCTTAGCTTACACAAAATAAAAAAGCTATATATGTTAAAAAAAGAAGAAGAGTCTCTTCTGAAGATGCCATAGTTTAAAAATGCCCAGAAATGAAAGATAATGCTGCTGGTGTCTACCCCAAGCCTGCAAAGTTTAAGGCTTCAACCCTAGGAAAAGAGGGGAAGAAAACAAAACAAGAGAGAGGAAGAGAGGGAGAGATGGGTTTCTATACAACCTACTCATGGGAGCTACCACAGTCTCACTGCACTGTGTTGGTTCTCTGGGATCTGGCCAGAGGTGGTATGGTATTGCTTGGCCATGTGCAAGATGTGAGAAAGAAAAGATAGCTGATGTGGTCAGAGTTGATGCTGCCTTACAGCTGTGTGGTTAGGTAAACAATGACTTAGGAGGAAGAAGGGCTCATTTTCCCACAGTACGCCTTGGCTCACCTGTCTGCTTGAACACCCTGCCCTCTTCAGCTGAGGCTGGGCAGGGTTCCTAGAGGCAGTCTCCAACCAATTTCCCTGACGCAGCCTGCCTCCTACAGCCCCAAGAGGGATTTTAGCACATCGTTTGGAGGGACACCTGAGCCAAGATGGAGAAAGAAACCTTGGACTTACCGTGGAGGTTCCTTGGTGAATGGAGGGTATCCTGGACGGGTTACTCCTGCCCCTTGCTCTCATGTAGGGGGGGACCATGTAAATCAGCAAACTTTATTCCTTCTGGTGAGAAGTGCCCTCCCCCATTTGGGGAAATAATGAAGCTGGTGTAGCTGTCACTCTACAGCTGGAAATAATCTTCAAAACAATAAAACTCCCTGAAGCCCTAACAGAGAAAAAGAGGGCCAGGAAGAGTGTCAACCCCTCAAGCTGCACCGCACTAAAAGCTCTGTGGCCCAAAGCCCCCTCCCCCAATTGCCACACAGGTGAGCTTAGCATACCCTCATCAGGTCCAAAAACCAGACGCCTTGGCCAACAAGAGGATGATTACGATGGCCTTTGCCTTTTTTGATTTTTCAAAGCAGCTGGGCTAGAGAAAGCATAGGCAGTAGAATTGTGGATATATTAGGCTAGTTGCTCTTTCTGCTCCTTTCATTAGGAATCTTGAGGTAACACTGCTCACTTTGTTGCTTGCTGATGACGTACATGTACGGGCTGTTGCCCTGTATATACATTGACACTCTATTCTCCTGGACTCACGTCCTCTGCATCTGAAGACCCCGCTCCAGGATATCCTCTTCCACTGATAGAGAAAGAAGCATTGGGACTACTGTGAAGGTGCTTTCTGAACAGCTGATGATTCAACATCTTCAGGACGTTCTAGGCATAAAGCAGGTACCCTCTGGCAGAGATGTTCTCAAAAGTCATCCTTCTAATTCAAACATAACTCTGTGGAAGGGCAATCTTGCCTTCCAGGCTTAAGGAGAAATAACTTGTTGGAGTAGCTACCTCCCAAAAAGCTGAAGATGAATCTTGGATGTCTTTGTTACATACTTCTTCCAGTGAAGTTTGAAGGTTCATTGCTGTCAAAGCAACCACCCACCCCCTTGTGGAATGAGCTGTGCCCCCAGAAGGGGCAGGTAATGGCTACACCTTGGTGGCATCATGCTGATACAGAGAGTGAGAGGCAAGAGGTGCTTTGAGTACACAACGGTATTGAAACTGAATCCTGTTTCTCCAGCAACATCATTAAGAAAACTAAATTTATAACATGACACCTCTCAACAAACACAACATGAAATCAAACACAACCTGAATGTTAACATACTACCTTACATTAACCACACCACCTTAACTCAATTGATGCATCCTTTTTGAGAGAAGAAACCTGTCCCTTGGAGAACATGTCAGTTCCTAAGTTGATTTCTCCTTTTGATCTTATGACTGCTGAGGTCTTCTACCTGTTCTGTGCTTGCTTGGGAGAATGGTGCTTAGCAGTAGTGGTCTAGGTTCTATTTTGGAAGCTCTGGTTTCCTTGCATCAGAATTGGGTACAAGGGGTGAAGGAAGCCATAGGACACCTCACGGGTCATGCAATTTTTTCCTCCTTGGACAGAAGGCAAGGTTTCTTTTTATCTTGGTTTCTACCAACACTTCCCCCAGAGCTTGCTCTCCAAATGACAGAGTAAGGTTGACCTTGGAACCATAAAGGCTCAGAAAGCTTCAGCAAGCCTGTGTGCAACATTTGTTCCCCTGAAGGAAATCACTGGCCACGAGGACAGATGTTCCCCAGAAAAATTAGAGATAGCAAAAGCCTACATGAACTTGGTTGTCCCATAATCCTTGGGAAGAATAGTGCCCAAGAGTGCATCCTCCATTGCTGAGGGAGGGAGTGCTTCCATATGTTTGACATCTCCTTATAAATGAGGGGTGAGCACCAGACCCTGTTTATACAACTGAAGGCATTGGGGAGAGGAATTATATGGCCAAGACAGGGGATGGGAATTTCTGGGCTGCAGGCTCTACCACTTGCTCCAGAACCAGACACCACTTTGATCAGAAGACGCCAAAAAAAGGGGGTCATCTGTCTGAAAAAGGGGAGCAGGACTTTCATCCCTGGGTGTTCTTCTCTGTCCAGTAGGAGAGATACCCCAGAGTCATCCCCACCACTGAGGGTCTCCATGTGCAGAGCTGTCGGACTGCTGGGCTATTGATACATGAGTGGTTATACAATCCCTGGATGGAGAAAGACCATAATTCATGCTGCATAGCAGCCTTTCTGCTACTCCTGGGGAGCTACACTCTACTTATTTTAAAATTATGCATCTTATTTTTTGGGGGGGAAAGAAACTAAAAGCAAGCTACAACAACTGTACATCAAATCAAACCCGCAAAATGCATTGCACACAAAAATACGAACAACATAGAAAACTAGAACTCCCTAAAACCAAAGACGACACTGAGAAAGGAATGACTGCCGTGCTCCAGATGGGTTTGGTGCCAGTGGGCAATGAGTGACTGGAGGTGCCACCCTCTGATCAGGGCGCTACATCTTCTAGAATGGGCATGGGCTGCTGCCTCCGTCAACTCACCTGAGCCTTCCGTTGGGCTCTCCTTGATGTCTTGGCTGTGAATGCCTTTCCCAGTTCTCCCAGCCCTAGTGAGGCCTGGCAGGTATTTTTTCTCCATGTCAGGGATAATATGGATCAAATGAAAACAAAAATTCTGAGGCATTGTACTAAAAAAACGAGCGCAGGGTGATGGGGGGAGCTTTGCGCATGTCCTGCCCCCCATGGAACAGGCAGGACCAGAACGGCAGGGCATGGGTTTCCCTCTTACCACAAGGGATAAAGTTTGCTGATTCACATTGTTCTGCCAGGAGCAAGTGGGAGATATAACCTGGTCCAGTATACACTCGATTCACGGACGGAGAATTTCATGTTGAGATTCTTGATCCTGAAATGTTAAGGCTTGCATTTTTTTAAAAAACAGAAGCTTTTGTACCATCCTTGTCTGTGACAATTAGACTCCTGTATTACACTGCTACTTACACATATTTCTACAAGAGAATTCCACCACTTTGAACCAGTGTTGTAAGGTTTAATCTCAGCAAAAGTATGACTATGGATGGGTAAATTGTTTTATCCATTCGAGGCATGCATCAAGGAAAATAAATAATTATTTCGGCTTACCCACATTATTTGTACAAGAGCTCGACCGTCGAGACTTCCTGTAGAACTCATCTATCGCATCAGTGTAAAAGGAGCCATGCACATTTAACTTTGATAATAAACCTCTTTCTGCTGCTATAGTGGAAAGCCAGATAGCCACTTTTGGTCCCTGTATGTTTCCTGCCCCATAATGTTAAATTGTGAAACTCACCAATAGCAAGTTTTGAACATACCCAGAACTGGCTGCACCACACAAGAGTGCGATCCCAGTTGTGTGAGCTACAGCCTGTTCTGGGTCTTGGCCATTGGTCAATACCTGTTCACAGTTCTCACAATCCACACTGATGTCCAAATTAGAAGTTAACATCCAGGAGGGGGCTTGTATATTCAGATAATATTGAGAGCCACTTTTTTACTTTTTTCGGTATAAGAGAACAATCTCAGGAAATTGGTCACAGATCTAAAAGTGGCATGGCTGATAGCAGTCAGTCAGGTTTGCCTTGCTTGTAGCCGCTGGCCATTAAAACATTACCAATTAGAATGATTAAACATAGTAGCTTAAAAAAAACAAACCAACCTACAACCCTAGTAAAATTATTAACATCATGGCTGTTAACAATTTGATTTGATTATTTATACTCTGCAAAACAAAACACCACTGCAACCCTACTCAAAACTTAAATCCCATTGAGTTCAATAGGGCTTGTCTCCAGGTAGGTGTGTATAAGAATGCAGCCTGAATTGTGTAAAAAGATAAATAAACAGCACATCGCTAATGACAAAGGAAATGGTCTGAGTGGGCCAAATGGTCCAGAATATCTCTAAATGACAAATGATGGCCCTATGCAGTCAAAATCATCTATCCAAACAGAGCTCTGTCATCATTCAGCATACGGTTCTTCCTTTAGCTATGACTTGTGCCATTCTGTTAAGGGTAGAAGATCATTTCAGTTGCAATTTGAGAATCTTATTACTTCATTTATGTTTGGGTCTCTCTGCCTAAAACGTGTAGTAATGTTCTTACCCAAATTATTGTGCCTTTAAAAAATCGCTATCCAGCTTGCCTCACCAGTTCTAGTCACAGAACTGAATAGATTTTACTCATGTGTTTTGAAACATGTCTGCCTTGCACCTCACGCCCACTTCGTCATGTTTGGCTTAGATAAACCAATTGTTTCTAACACCAGTCATGTTTCATAGTTAACAAATGCACGGACTTCTGTAATCCCCAGGAGTGCGATACCTGATAGCTGCTTCTTTACGAGAACTGAATCCTTTAGTCCCACCTGGCAAATCCATCCTTTTAACTGTGTCTTCAATGGCTCGGTCCATTGGTATCCTTCCAAAGATAATTACGTTGTCCAATCTGTTCAGAGCATCCACCACTTGGGGTGTGTGTGACCTGATAAGTTCAACCTATCTTTCAAGTACAGTCAACTTGCAACTTACATTTAACTTGTGTGAATTCAGCACTATGTGTTTGGCTGAAAATAATAAATAGCAGTGTGGGCATCCGGGGGGGGGGGGGACTGTTGGCAATCCCCCCCACCATTGCACTCGCCTTGTGAGAGCATTTAGAGGTGCAGGGAGAATATACAGCAGCCTTGGGAGAGTGCATGTGGTCTTGGGAGAGTGTTCAGAGGTGCAGGGAGTGTGTTTTGACTATGTGCAAGTTTGGCTTTAAGTACCAGCCCTGGAACATAACCCCTGTGTAAGTTGAGAGATGACTGTACCGTGGAAGGTAATGAGAGTAGTTGGTCACATCATACACAAAACACCAAGGAATTATAGTTTCTATGGCTTCAAAATGGTGTTTTCAGTTCCCCTCTCTTGACACACTGATTAATTTTTTACAGAAGGGTTACCAAGTCATTCTATAGATAAAAGGTAAAGGGACCCCTGACCATTAGGTCCAGTCGTGACCGACTCTGGGGTTGCGGCGCTCATCTTGCTTTACTGGCCGAGGGAGCTGGCGTACAGACTAAGCCACTTCTGGCGAACCAGAGCAGCGCACGGAAACGCCGTTTACCTTCCTGCCGGAGCGATACCTATTTATCTACTTGCACTTTGACGTGCTTCTGAACTGCTAGGTTGGCAGGAGCAGGGACTGAGCAACGGGAGCTCACCCCGTCGTGGAGATTCGAACCGCCGACCTTCTGATCGGCAAGTCCTAGGCTCTGTGGTTTAACCCACAGCGCCACCCGCGTCCCATAATATATAGATACCCCCCCATAAAGACATGTTCCCTCTGCTTTCTCACATATGCTGAAACTGATCACACATTTTGATTTGGTGTTGCACATTCTACCTTTCTGCTAGTTTTACTTCAGCAGCTTCCATGCCTTCCCTAACTTTCCTGAACAAAACAGGGAAATCCATCCTGCATCTCCCTATGCTGAGTGTGTCCATTGATTTGTTTGTTCCTGCATGTAATGATCCCTTGGCAAAAACTCGGTGCACATCTCTCTAAGGCTATAGAGCACTTGCCTTTAATACTTAATAGGGCACATGCTGATGTAGAGCAAAACTCAACCTCTGTGAATGATTGGGCCCATAAGTAAAATCTAAAAAACAAGAGTTACAGCTTTGGGGTTTGTTTAGCATCTTTTCAGCGATACCCTGCCCTCAATTTTCTCATTATGTTATAGATTTTTTTCTGGTCAATTTGAACCCCTTTGGGGCAATGTACAATGTATAGCCCCAAACTGAATATTACATGTTTTCTTTTTAAAAACACTAGGTGTTATGGTAGCAGCTACTCATTACTGAAGGTCACCATGACTAATAATTTTATTAGGGTCATAGGCATGGGGGGAAGCTACTTTGTTTAATCCTTCAAAATGATATTGATCATTCCTTTTGGCCCATAGACTAATCATGAAATACATTATTATTGCTAGCCATCAACTGTTAGAGGTTTATCATTATCATTAAAATTTATATACCTCCCTTGATCCAAAGAGCACAGGGCAGTTCACATAAACGTACAAAATGAGAACCCAGAACACATAATGAAAACAAGAACAAGGGAAAACCAATAACCTCCCTCCCACAAAGACATTTAAAGGGACATAGAATGTTAATCAGCCATAGCACAGAAGTACCAATCAAGTCTACTAGTTATAATATAATAGCCTTGCCTGTAATGCTTATCAAATGAGATTAATTGGGCTTGGATGCATGAAAAAAACCATTCAGTCTAAAAACTTACTGGAGGAGCTTCAGACGAGTAACACTCTTGCCCACTCCTCTTTTCTACAAGGTCCTTGTGTGGCGAAACCAGGCTTCCTCAACTTCCGCCCTCCAGGTGTTTTGAGACTACAGTTCCCATCATCCCTGACCACTGGTCCTGCTAGCTAGGGATCATGGGAGTTGTAGGCCAAAAACTTCTGGAGGGCCGAGGCTGAGGAAGCCAGGGACAAACTAATCCATTTCAACTCCTTGGAGGAAGGATTAAATTTGTTATTGCAATCTGTGGCTTCCAACAGGGTGAACTCCTTGGCTATTTTTGTAAGGGAGGGGAAAAGCTTTGGAGCAGAGATTGGGGGGCGACAGGGTGGACCTCACAACAGCAACCACATGAGACGAGCTCAGTCAGATACACATCTCCAATGTTGTTTATACCACCAGCTCTCAGAAATGCCTTTGAGAATTTTACACTGAACGACCAAAACAAGGGTAGCCAAACTTTTAAACTGGAAACTCAGAACTTGTTGCCTAAACATTTCCATTTTCATAGACACTTTGGCCTCGACCCTAAAAGTATTTTCAGAGATCAGTTACCGTAGCAAGACTGAATACCTTACGTATGTTGTTTTCTGCAGGGCTTGAATAAAGAAACACGACATGGTTGTATATTTTTTAAAATATGTCAATGGCATAGTTGTATTTGGTTTGCACAATATTTAGTGTATTGGAAAGTGTGATTTTGTTTCCATTAGTTTTAATTCTCACACTGTTGAAACTTGGATAATCCCTCGCTATATCTCAAGAGTTCACTGCATCAGTCGAGTAGGTAGCTTGGCAGGTAGCAATCAGAAGCAAGCAAGAATCAGGGACGATGAGCTTGTCAGGTGTCAGGACTAAGGACAGAGCATGCAGGCTGGATAGAGAGCAAAGGCCAGGAAGCAAGTAGCAAGAAGCTTATGGAGCAGTGAATTACAGCTTCAGGGAGATGTGTGCTATCCATCATTCTGCCGGACACTGAGGTCCAGCTCCGAGGGCCTTCTGGCTGTTCCCTCATTGCAAGAAGTGAGGTTACAGGGAACCAGGCAGAGGGCCTTCTTGGTGGTGGCGCCCGCCCTGTGGAACGCCCTCCCACCAGATGTCAAAGAGAAAAATAACTACCAAACTTTTAGAAGACATCTGAAGGCAGCCCTGTTTAGGGAAGCTTTTAATGTTTAATAGGTTATTGTATTTTAGTGTTTTGTTGGAAGCCGTCCAGAGTGGCTGGGGAAACCCAGCCTGATGGGCGGGGTGTAAATAAATTATTATTATTATTATTATTATTATTATTATTATTATTATTATTATTATTATTATCCTGGCAGAAAACTGAAATAGCATTGCTCTGAGCAATTTGGGGCTAACAGAAAGTGGTCAGAGATGCAAGAGGATTTATACATGAAATTTGGCAGTTCCTGCGTTGGAGCACCTTTGCATTGAGTGCCTATCTCAGATCCATTCATGCATTGTTTTGTTGCTGTTAATTATACGCAAAACTATATGCAAAATGTATGTATGATATATTTTTACACAAACATCTACATACAATAAATATGTGCTGGTTACTTTAGGAAACCTGGAATGTATATGCATATTATAATATGAATATGTGAGACTGTTTCATGCTTTTAGCAGAACCAGTAAAAAAACAACTTGCTTTTCAACGAGATTGAAGTGCAAGATGGGAATTAGAAAAAAATATCTGTGTGGATTAGTGTGACATTAAGATTTTCATAAAATTCCACCTTAAAAGTGTTTTCCTTGAAAAGGAAGTTGCCCCTTGAGATGTGATTTAGTGTAAAGAAGTTTTGCTGAGCCCCTTCAGGGCTTTTAAGCTAGTAAACAAAACACAATAGATGGTTCTTGATTTCCAGTGTATTTCATGATGTAATATTTTTCAAGGGAAAAGATTATTCTCTAGCAATTTATAATTTATTCCTAAAGCATAGTAAGAAACTGCTCAGATATCATTCAGCAGCTTCAGCTAACTCAGGCAGATTTTTAAAGTCTTAGAAGACTGTGGCTGCATTCATTGGAAGGCTGCACAGTGGCAGCTGGTGTGATGGCCTGGGATTCGGACTCGGAGGCTGAACCTGAGGGATCCCAGCCTGCACAGGATTCCCCGCCTCCAGAACCAGCTGAGCCGGGGCTGGGGCATGAGCCTGAAGGGTCCTCACCTGTGCTGGATCCTCAGGTGCAGGCACCAGCTGAGTCTGCTCTGGCTCCGCAGGTGATGGAGGACCCATTGCCTGCAGGTGCTCCACTCTCAGCCCCATCAGGGGAAGAGGAGGCTGCCTCTGGGTCCGGTCATCCTCCAGCCTCTCCTGAGCTACAGAGGCTCAGGGCAGAGAGGCGGAGGGAACTAAGTTCCCGCAGGAGGAGTGCTCACCTCCAGACCAGGAGAGGCAAGTCACCTGTGGACCGGGGCCGCCCTATGCCACGGGGCAGATAAAAGCCGGCCAGCCCCAGTCCCAGGTTGCGGGAGCAATGTTGTTGGTAGCCTGTTCCTGCCTGCACCCTGTCCTGCTTCTCTGCCAGAGTTCCTGACCTCACCCGACTCCCTGCCTTGGACCCAGCTTCAGCTTTGACGGACGGCCTCCATACTGCACCCTCGACCTCGGACTGGACTCGGACCTCGCCTCACGGTTAACCTTCGGGACCAGCACAGCTGGATACAGCCAAATGACGTTGCTTCAGCAAGTATTCCTGTTGTTTTTTAACCTGCAACTCTGGCTAAGAGGTGTGAGTGTCGTTAAAAATAAGAAAGGAGGCAGAAAATGAAAGATGGGAAGAGTGAAATTACTTGTCTTGAAAAGGTGGATGGAGAAAAGGAAGCCAAGATACACAGTGGTACCTTGGAAGTCGAACGGAATCTGTTCCAGAAGTCCGTTCAACTTCCAAAATGTTTGGAAACCAAGGCACGGCTTCTGATTGGCTGCAGGAAGTTCCTATAGCCAACCGGAAGCCGCATCGGACGTTCAGGGTCCAAAAAACGTTCGCAAACCAACACTCACTTCTGGGTTTGTGGCATTCAAGAGCCAAAACGTTTGACTCGCAAGGTGTACGGGATCCAAGGTACAACTGTAAAGGTATGCACCCATTCACTCAATCTTCTGTCAGCCAACACTTGCTTTGGGCAGTATCCTGCCTGAGCAGACAGAGCTTCGAAGGCTGCTTCCCCCAGGAACGGCCAACATTTTGTTGTGGGGCCTTGCTTGTATTTAATAAGTTGACACCATGAGCCCTGGGGCACAACAGAACTGGCACATTTTCTGATTCTGCTATTGGATTGTGTATAGTTATACCATCAGCTGTGAACCCGACATGACCATTTGATCCGTATGGCAGTGACTGTCATCTCTGACCCTGAGCTAGTTCCAGGGTAACAGAGTGGGCAGGTTGGAGGAGTGAGCGTATATTCATTACCTCGGTTGCATAAATGCACTGCTCCATCTGGTCTGGGATGATATAGATGGGGTGGTAGGTGCCTTCTTTGGGGTATCCAGCAGGAGCAATGGACCGGGTGGGCTCAGTTTTTTTACTGCGGTAAAGGGAAAAAGAAGCAAGGGGTGTGTTAAAAACTGGAGGGGGGAGCTTTGTTCCCTCCCAAAATATGTGGGAGCGGGATGGCTAGGGCCATTCATCAGCAAGTGAAAAAGAAGACATTCTGTACAGCATACTCAACTGGCAATGTATACAAGTCACAGTGCTAAGTGGAAGTGGACTCTGCCTCCTAGTAAGCCTTGATTATGGTGGCAATTTTCAATCCAGAAATTAAAAAACTCAGTTCTCATCAGGACTTTATGGCACCTTTGATCACTCTTGCCTGCTTAACCACCTTCATAACACACACCTAGCAGACTCTCTTTACCCACTGAACGAACATACAGGCCTTGGCTTTATCTTTGCTCCTCATGTTTAAAGTCTGTTATCGGCTCATGGCAAGGGAACTGTTCTCTTGTTGCTACTCTGGAAAGCAAGGGTGAGGTGAGAATGAGCAATGAATAGAAAATAATACAAAAAAGGGGAGTGTTTACATACTCAACTGGTTTGAGAGGGCACATTCATCATGGTCATCAGACAGATTTATTAATAATCATGAACATTTTAAACTCTTCAATATGATAAAATCATAAATAAATAAAAAGCACATATTTTACCAAGTCAGATCTCCCAATTGCTTAAATTTGCAGCTCAAAAGCCGAGAGTGGTCCAGTGTGCATCAAAACAAGTTGCGAAGCTTCCAACACTATCAACCAGGGTGTCCTTCTGAAGAGGCTGCCAGAGTTGGGTGTGGACAGGATGTATTGCAGTGGTTCTTCTCTTACCTAGACAGCTGTTTCCATATGGAGGTGCTGGGGAATTTCTGTTCAGCCCCACTGCATCTTCCCTTCAGGGTTCTGCAGGGTTCCATATTCACTCTCATCCTCTTTGTGAAACCACTAGGGGACAGTGCCCCTTGAAGGGTGGTATTTGGAGTGTGTCATCCTCAATATGCAGATGACATACCGCTTTATTTCTCCTCCTTCTGGAGCCCTGTGAGGCTTTGGGTAGAGGTAGCTCAAGGCATCTTGCTGCCTGAGGTTAAGAACCATATGGCTCCACCATCTCCATTCCATAGCTTGGCTCAACACTGCCAGCAGCAACACATGACATTCTTATGGCAGCAGTGAAGCTCCTCTGGCCTCCAGGCCCAATTCGGCTTGCATGTGGCCTGTGGTTTTTTCCCTAAACCACAACCACCTGTCCAAAACCTGAGGTCGTGTGACTGGATCACCTGCTTGCATGATCTGTGAGCTAAGATCAGCAGGGGAGGTTGTTCTGTTGCCAGAAGTTCTGTTACCTTTCAGTAGACCTCCAAACACTCCTCCTGATAGTCCTACTGTTTTCAAAAGTCCCATTCTATCAGCTACTCCATGACTGAAGAGAGGGATGACCTCATTTTACATACACAGTGAACACAAATTGTTCCTCTTTGTGGCATGTTTGTGGTAAGACCTCCAATACAGTGTAGGATAACCCCTACACTTCAAAAAACAAACACCATGGACTTTGCATTCATGGGTCTCCTGTAACCAGGGCTTTTCCCAGCCAGAACTCAATTCCTGCACCTCTCAGGGATGGTGCCGTTATAAGAGAACAAGGGAGGCATTCATGGTGAGTTCCGGCACCACTTTTTCATAATAAGAATAAGAATAAAATTTATTTATGCCCCGCCCTCCCCAGTCAGAGCCGGGCTCAGGGCAGCTAACACCAGTAAAATTACAGTAAAAACATAATAGGAAAAGGAAAAAAACCAATTTAAAATACAGGTCAAAATGCAATTTAAAATGCAGCCTCATTTTAAAAGTAGCCCATAGATCAAAACCATAAGGGGAGGGAAACATAAGGGTCAGACTGAGTCCAAACCAAAGGCCAGGCGGAACAGCTCTGTCTTGCAGGCCCTGCGGAAAGACGTCAAGTCCCACAGGGCCCTGGTCTCTTGTGACAGAGCGTTCCAAGAAGTCGGGGCCAGTACTGAAAAGGCCCTGGCCTTAGTTGAAACCAATCTAACCTCCTTGAGGCTCGGGACCTCCAAAATGTCGTTTGTGGACCTTAAGGTCCTCCACGGTGCATACCAGGAGAGGCAGTCTATTTTTTCTAGAAAAATAGCATTGCCATGACTAATTAGAAACACAAAATTTACCCCTTGGTATCTACTTTTGAGAACAGAGCATTTTAGAGCTAGTTATCTGACCAAACGCTCCCCAGCTTCCTTAATAAATGCTTTTATTGTGTTGCATTTACATGTGGTGCCCATTGTGGTCTTGGATGGCTTCCACAGACACACTTTGTATTTGTGGTCAACCTCAGGTGGAGTACATCACTTATTATCTGTTAGCCTGCCCGTTATATAGAGACTCAAGAGATTGCTTTCTGAAACCTTTGTTCACAAAAGCAAATAGGTACACTCCAGCAGAACTGGTCCTGTTTCTTTTGAGTGACAATAATAGCTTTGTAACACTGAGAATGGCGTTCTATACACTGGCTCCAAAAACAAAGAAAATCCCATCCTCCACCATGTGGCAGCCCTTAAGATATTTGAAGATCTGTTAATTTCAGTGGGTATACTCAGAGAACTTAGTTGGAGACAACCCATAATTTCTACCATCAAATACATGATGGGGAACAGAGCAGCCACTGAGAATACAATATCTGACAATTTTGGCTGATTTAAATCATCAAGGGGAAAAACTATTTTGAATTATTGGCCTCACTTTTAATTGTTTCATCTATTATTTGAGTTACCAGAGTGTATTATATTTAGTAGCTATAACCATATTCATTCATAATTATACTACCGACTCTAATTGCAGAGAACCTGCCGTCCCTAAGCATAAATAAGGTCGCGTAGATGGAATACTGGATGATGGCTGTGGTAATTTTCCACTCTGGCCTCCAGTATCAAGTAGTTATATAAACTACAGGTTTGTATAAAATGACAAGACTGAAATGTGTGGGTTTTTTTACAGTTCTTTCTTTATGAGAAAAAGCTGCCCAATTATATAGTCTTTTATAAGTTACTTAGAGCATCATAAATTCAGTTGATAGATGTCTGCATTAAATTCAGATTTCGTTTCAAACCAGGTTCTTTTTAAAGAGAAAACGGCAGCCGAAACCCCAAACTTTTCTTTAAAATTCAATATTTAATATATTTAAACACCCAATTTACCATCCTGATATTTGACTACTCCTGTAGAGTGTCGAGAAACAGGGAAAGGGAGATAATAGCAACAGTTAAAAGGTTGCTGAACTACAACTTTCAACAGCTCCAGCAAACATGGCCAGCGAGGATGGGAGCTGTAGTTCAGAAACATCTGGAAGCCCAAAGGTCTCCCACTCCTGTGTTAGATCATGTGACGGTTGCCAAAACATCTTGTACTGCCCTAGAAAGCTTTCTGCTCTGCTGCTAATGTTGAATGTTTTGTCACCTTGCTGGTTAGTCTACAAGATGATATGCAATTGACACATGAGACACTTAAAAGCACCTCTCAGCTTCTTGTCAATTTTGGGTCTCTTGTGGCTGCTGTTAATGGGGGAGAGAAAACTGAAGACAATGCAATTGTCCGTTCTAGATGATGCCAGCTTCACACTCACATTTCAGAATGAAACAGCAAGGACCAGTTTAGCCTCTCTTTGCAAAAATAATTCCCCTAAATATAGATAGGTAGCCGTGTTGGTCTGCCATAGTCAAAATAAAAAAAATCCTTCCAGTAGCACCTTAAAGACCAACTAAGTTAGTTCTTGGTATGAGCTTTCGTGTGCATGCAATTTCGTGTGCAATTTTTTTTATTCCCCTAAATATGTTTCACAATACATACCACAAAATAAAATTGGAATTCAACACAAATTACTGTATTTTTCACTCCATAAGGCGCACCTGACCATAAGGCTTTGGGGGGGGGGATTCAAGAAAAAATATATGCAGCTCTTGGGGGCTTTTGCGGGAGGTGGGGGAAGTGAGAGAGCCTCGCTCTGTCCCTTACCGCACCTCCTGCAAAAGCCCGCAAGAGCCGCGTGAAGCCTCCTCAGGGTAGCGGGATGAAAGCTCCCCACTGCCCTGCGGAGTCTTTGCGCCGCTAAGGCAGAAGCTAAAACAGCTAGAGGGAGCGCTGGCTTCTGGGGCAGCCTTTCCGCTGCTCCCCGACCTGCTCCTTGGGGCTGGCGGTGGGGGAAAGCCGAGCAGGCAGGTCGGGGAGCAGCGGAAAGGCTGCGTGCAGCCTTCCTGCTGCTCCCCGAGCTTGTGGGGCTGGCGGTGGGGGAAGCCCGGCTCCCCCCCCATCAGCCCCAGGGACCACACATTCACTCCACAAGACACACAGACATTACAGACATTTCCCCTTAGATTTTAAGAGGAAAAAAGGTGTCTTATGGAGCGAAAAATATGGTGCTTTCCTGGGCTGGGAACATTTCCAGGGCTAAATCTAGTAATAACGCCAGAGCGGAAGCTCACTTGGCCATACTGGACAAAATGCAAAGAGCTGCGCAGCTCATTCCATACGCGCTCCTGCATCAGGAAAGTAAGGAATTATGAACTGTCTCGCAGGGTCACATCAAGGTGGGTTCATATTCTAGCCCAGGGGTCTGCAACCTTTAAGACAAAAAGAGCCACTTGGACCCGTTTCCGAAGGGGAAAAAAACTGGGAGCCGCAAAACCATTGCAACATTTAAAACAAATATATCTCCGGAGCTGCGATCTGACAGTGGGCGGGAAGGTGACGTCGGGACGGTGTGTGACTAACGCACACACCGCCCCCATGCGACGTCACAGCCAGTACAGCGCCCGCCACAGTGGGGAGTGTCGGGGCGCACAATGCGCCTCCTCCCCTCGCTAGTATCCGCCCCGGAGCCGCGGCAAAGGTGTAAAAGAGCCACATGCGGCTCCGGAGCCGCGGGTTGCAGACCCCTGTTCTAGCCCATCCTTCTGTTTCCAGAAGGGACCAGGCAGATACCTCCAGGAAACTCCCAAATAAAGCGCATCTTTGTCCTCAGTATCTGGTGCTTAGACGTGAGCTGCCTCTAGGCATGGGTGCTTCATTGAGCTATCATGATTAGTAGCAATTAAGACACCTTTTCTCAACATGATCAGCCACGTTTGCTCCACTTGTAGAGAAATCTCTTCAGAGCTTGTTTATGAAACGGATGACTCGAAAATGCTATTACTGCCAGATTGGGTTACATTACTGCAAAAGGCACAACTGATTTAAGAAGAATGGGAGGTGGAAACAAGAAGAATTACCGGCAAAAGAAGAGTGGCAAATGAAATTAATGGACTATGCAGAATTAGACAAATTGGCAGGAAGGATTCGAAACCTGCGGGACCAGAGATTCTTAGAGGACTGGAGTAAATATTTGAACTATTTGCAAAGCAATTGTAATAAACAGATTACACTAGTAGGACTGCAAGAAGTTTTGTAAGGAGGATTATGCGAAATATTGCAAGGAAGATTATGAAGAGAATATCAGTTAAGGATAATTAAAAGTAATAGAGAAATTAAGAAATGCAGATTAAGTGATAAAGAATGGAAAGTCTTCAGAGATAGTTGACGGAAGTCTAAAAAGCTGTATAAGATAAAAATATATGTTAAATGACTGTGGAAAATGATATGTTTATATACAGTGGTGCCCCGCAAGACGAATGCCTCGCAAGACGGAAAACTCGCTAGATGAAAGAGTTTTCCGTTTTGGAGGTGCTTCGCAAAACGAATTTCCTATGGGCTTGCTTCGCAAGACGACAATGTCTTGCGAGTTCCTGCAGGGTTTTCCCCCTCCCCCTTTTTCTAAGCCGCTTATATATATATATATGAGAAGAATGGGAGGAATATACACATAGAACATTCTGCATTTGAATCCAAATGGATTTAGGAAGGAAGCACTGTGGAGGAAAAGGATATAGGAAGTATCTGAGGACTCGTGGATCATTTCTACTGGGAAGGAGGGTGAGGGAATGCCACATACATTTGCTATTCCAAGATAGCAACATGGATATGTGATTTTCAGAAACAGGACTGCAACAGCAGAAGGGAGAAAGACAACCTGTAGGAGCCTCCGCCCCTTGGGATATCCCTGTTCCTTTCCCCAAATTTTCAGTTTTCATTTTATTTATCCTCCTTCCTTGCACGACTGTTGTGGACGCTTCAGCGTTCCAATTTTGCAATTGGTTAGCCCTTAAGTAACTGAAATGGTTCAAAAGGGGTCCCTGCTGTCACAATTTCTACCAGTTAGTTTCCGGGCCCAATTCAAAGTGCTGGTTTTGACCTATAAAGCCTTAAATGGCTCAGGACTGCCGTACCTCAAAGACCGCCTCTCTTTATATGAACCCACTCAGACCCTGAGAAGTCTGGAGGGTGGCAACGTGAGAATGGGCATTTTCTGCAATGGCTCCCTGCTTGTTCTGTCACCACAGAGGTTCCACTAGCGCCTTCATTATGTATCCCGGCCAATGCACCAAGAAAATTAGCCTTATTGGAGTTCACCAATTGGGTCTGCGTTGCTCCCAGACAGGTGGAAGGAAGTCAAATAATACCGAGGGTTGGTTCAGAGAAAGAGTTCTTTATTTCTGCTCTCCGGAACAGCAGAAAGGCACCTGCGTGGTGTGTCCACAGCAAGTCCAAAGAAATGAGAAATTCCATGCAGTATATATATCCTCCAGGCACCCTCTCCCTCCTTGCCCAGGAATCCAGCCACGTCAGCCTATCCACGCAGGTTGACATCACAGATGTTCCTGCTCTGGCACTCTTAACCATAAAAGGGATTTCCTTCCCGCACTCCTGACCATAAAAGGATATTCCTGTTCCTACTCTTATCTTGGAGTCAGAGGTCACCATTTCCGAGAACACACTCTGGCGTTGTTCCCAGACTTGGGTCTGTGCGTCTTTGTGGTCAGAACATAAGATAAGGCACAGACGTGTTTTCTCTGTTCTACTGGTACAGTCAGGGTCATCCTTGACGTCACAAACTGATAAAGGAGAGAGCTGTGTTCTTGTTATGCATTTGCTCAACGGCTCAAGTTTATGCATTTTAGCTAAGGAAAAATAGGGATTTTGGTGCAGTTTAAAACTGCCTGCGTGGATTATTAGTTTGTTTTTGTTCTTATTTTTACGATGTGTTTTGTGATTTTTATATTGTAATTTTAAGTTGTGAACCGCCCTGAGACCCATGGGTATAGGGAAGTATACAAATTTAAATTATAATTGTAATAATAATTGTTGAAGGAACAAGAAGCCCCGACAATAATGGACTGGCATAACAAGCTACAAGAATGTGCTGAAGTGGCGCAGTTAACAAATACCCTGAGAGGCAATTCAAAACAAAAACTTATGGAAAAGTGGGATAGATATAAAACATATGTTCAAAAATACAGTAAAGGTTCACTATCTATGCTAGCATTTGATTGACGTTGGAGTGAGAATGAGTCGAGAAATAAGACTAAGAGCACATATTGATATAGGAATGTATTAGATAAAATGTAAAGAAATATACAATAATAAGAGTACATTCATTTGTAAAAAAGGAATATACAACGGGATAGACAGGAAGTCTAGTGTGTTGTTATGTATATGATATTTTTGGGGGAAATTGTTTTTGTTTTTTCTCTTTGTTTCTTTTTTATTTCATTTTCTTTCTAGGTATATAAACTTTGTATATAATTTTTGTATACATATTGGAAATTATATTATAGTAAGTGCTGTAATCTTGCCAACAAAGGTCTGTATAGTTCAAGCTATGGTTTTCCCCGTAGTGATGTATGGAAGTCAGAGCTGGACCACAAAGAAGGCTGATCGCTGAAGAATGGATGCTTTTGAATTCTGGTGCTGGAGGAGACTCTTGAGAGTCCCATGGACTGCAAGAAGATCCAACCTCTCCATTCTGAAGGAAACCAGCCCTGAGGGCTCATTGGAAGGACAGATCCTGAAGCTGAGGCTCCAAGACTTTGGCCACCTCCTGAGAAGACTCCCTGGAAAAGACCCTGATGTTGGGAAAGATGGAGGCCCCAAGGAGAAGGGGACGACAGAGGACGAGATGGTTGGACAGTGTTCTCGAAGCTACCAGCATGAGTTGGACCAAACTGCGGGAGGCAGTGGAAGACAGGAGTGCCTGGCGTGCTCTGGTCCATGGGGACATGAAGAGTCGGACACGACTAAACGACTAAACAACAACAAGTGCTGTAATGTAATATGACAATGTTTACTGATGTAATATAAGAGTGTTAACAAATAAATAAAATGCAAATTCAAAAAAATAAAAATAAATTATAATTGTAATAATTCTAATACTAGGTCACAGGGATGCTCTGAGGATAACACAGGGAAAAGGAGACCAATGATGCCACCCTAAGTGGAAATATAGAATAGATGTAAACAAATAAAAAAGTCTGTCTCCAGCCTGCCTGCCCCCAATTATGAATTGGGGCAGGGGACAGGTTTGGAATGAGGAAAAAAGCCTAACCTAAAAAACAAAGAAGAAAAGACTCTAGGACACAAACAGGTTATTCATGCCTATAAACACTGGACTTTACATGTAGGTCCTCATCAAATCCAATGTGTTGTTGTCTGCTAAGACAAGTTTGTCCAGGTAGGGCGTGCAGGCAGGGTGTAAAGAGTTCTCACTTGAGCCATTCTCTGCACTATCCTGCTGGACACAGTATTCCCGGTGTAGCCTGACCAAGGCAGAATAGAGTGGTACTATTACTCCCCTTGATCTGGACACTAGATTTCTGTTGATGAATCCTAGAATAGCGTCAGCTTTTAGTTGCTGCTGCATCACACTGTTGACTCATGTTAAGCATGTGGGCCACTAAAACCTCTAGATCCTTTTCACATGTACTACTAGTAATCCAGGTATCCCCCATCTTATATTTGCACATCTGGTTCTTCTTGCCTAAATGTAGAACCTGACATTTGTCCCTACTGTAACTCATTTTGTTAGTTTGAGCCCAGTTCACCAATCTGTTAAGGTCATTTTGAATCCTAATTCTGCCAAATTAACTACCCCTCTGAGTTTAGTGTTACAGTGGTGCCCCGCAAGACGAATGCCTCGCAAGACGGAAAACCCGCTAGACGAAAGAGTTTTCCGTTTTGGAGGTGCTTCGCAAAACGAATTTCCTATGGGCTTGCTTCGCAAGACGAAAATGTCTTGCGAGTTCCTGCTGGTTTTTTTTCCTCCCCCCCTTTTTCTAAGCCGCTAAGCCGCTTATCAGCTGATCCGATAAGCCGCTAAAAGCCGCTAATAGCGCTAATCCGCTAATCCGTCAATGGGCTTGCTTCGCAAGATGAAGAAACCGCTAGACGAAGAGAATCACAGAACGGATTCTTTTCGTCTTGCGAGGCACCACTGTACCTGCAAATTTGATGGGCATCCCAAATGATGATGATGATAATAATAATAATGTGGCAGACTCTCCTTCGTTGGAGGCTTTTAAGCTGAGGTTGGGTGGCCATCTGTCAGGGATGCTTGAGCTGAGATCCCTTCATGACAGGGTTGGACTAGATGACCCTCAGAGTCAATTTCCAACACTACAGTTCTAGGATTCTCCATCCTGAGCTTGTCTTGTCTGGCCAGGGTTGGGACTGGGCTGCTTACCATGACAACCATAGGCTGTCTCAGTACACCACTGATTCAGTGCATTGTTCAGGTCATACTCTTGATGTCACCTTTGTAGTAAATCAGGGTGGGAGTGAACCAATACAGTGGTGCCTCGCAAGACGAAAAGAATCCGTTCTGTGATTCTCTTCGTCTAGCGGTTTTTTCGTCTTGCGAAGCAAGCCCATGGACGGATTAGCGGATTAGTGCTTTTAGCGGCTTATCGGCTGATCGGATCAGCTGATAAGCGGCTTAGCAGATTAGAAAGGGGGGGGAAACCCCGCAGGAACTCGCAAGACTTTTTCGTCTTGCGAAGCAAGCCCATAGGAAATTCGTTTTGCGAAGCACCTCCAAAACGGAAAATTTTTTCGTCTAGCGAGTTTTCCGTTTTGCGAGGCATTCGTCTTGCGGGGCACCACTGTAGTTGGGGAAGTGTTTGTTTCCCCATTATCATGGATGAATAATTCCTTTGTCAGATTTGGATTGGCTGTGACAGATCCGCCCAGCAGCAGTGGGAACTGCTAATTATGATGGTCTGCCTTAGAAGGTTTATAGGATCTGGGGGATTCTTGCTGGCTCTTGGGCAATTTTCAGCAGACATGGATGGTGTGCCAGTTATTTATTATTCAGTCAGTCATTCAACTTATACACCGCTCTATACCCAAAGGTATAAGTTCACAACAAGACCATAACATCTAAAATCAAACCAAGAGCAATAACCCAATAACTCCCCCCCCCCCAGTCACATTTTAAAAGGGTGTTGGATCAACCAAAGGCCTGGTTAAAAAGGAATGTTTTTGCCTGGCGCCTAAAGGTGTATAATAAAGGCGCCAGGCAAACTTCCCTGGGGAGCCACTGCAGAGAAGGCCCTGTTCTTGTGTTGCCACCCTCCGGACCTCTGAGGAGGAGGCACACGAAGGAGGGCCTCAGAAGATGATCTCAGGGTCCAGGTAGGTTTTATGGAAAGAGGCGGTCCTTAGGTATTGTGGTCCTGAGCCGTTTCAGGCTTATAGGTAAAAACCAGTGCTTTGCATTGGGCCCGGAAACTAACTGGTTCCCAGTGCGGTCAGACCAGGATCGGTGCAATATGCTCAAACCATCTTGCTCCGGTGAGCAACCTAGCCTCTGAATTCTGCACCAGCTGAAATTTCTGAACCGTCTTCAGAGGCAGCCCTATGTATAACTTGTTGCAGTAATCTAACACTGAGGTTACCAGAGCATAGACAACAGTAGTTAAGTTATCCCTGTCCAGATTGGGGCATAGCTGGGCCACCAGCCGAAGCTGATGGAAGGCATTCTGGGCCACTGAGGTCACCTGAGCCTCAAGTGACAGCAAAAGATCCAGGAGGACCCCAAAGCTATGAACCTGCTCCTTCAGAGGAAGAGTAACCCCATCAAGAACAGGTGATCTCCCACCCGTCTGGTCTAGGGAACCACCCACTAACAGGGCCTCAATTTTATCCAGATTGAGCTTCAGTTTGTTGACTCTCATCCAGTCCATTACTAAGTCAAGACACTGGTCCAGCACTTCCATTGCCTCACCTGCAGATGTAAAGGAAAAATAGAGCTGAGTGTCATCAGCAAACTGCTGACAACGTACTCCAAATCTTTGGACAACCCCACCCAGCAGTTTCATGTAGATGTTAAACAACATCGGGGGTAGGATTGAGCCCTGCAGAACCCTCTGGGAACAACCATCCAAGTAGGACCATAACCACCGCAAAGCAGTGCCAACCACCCCTAATTTGGACAGCTGCTCCAGAAGTATACCATGGTCAATGGTATTGAAAGCTGCTGAGAGATTGAGGAGAATTAACAGGGACACGTTTCCCTTGTTACTCTCTCGACGGAAGTCAACATACAGGGCGACCAAAGCAGTTTCTGTGCCAAAACCGGGCCTAAACCCCGATTGAAATGGATCCAAAAAATAAGTTTCTTCCGAAAGTGCCTGGATCTGGTCTGTGACTACTAGCTCCAGAACCTTGCTCAAAAAAGGGACATTAGCAACTGGCTGGTAGTTCATTTGGTTTTCCAAATGCAGGGAAGGTTTCTTAAGGAGTGGTTTTACCACGGCCTTTTTCCAATAGGCAGGGACCACCTCCTCTTGCAAAGAGGCACTGATCACCTCCCTGGTCCAGCCAGCTGTTTCCTCCCTGCTGGTTTTTATCAGCCAAGAGGGGCAAGTGGTCGCCCTGACCAATCCGAGCACATTGTCCACGTCCTTGAGCCCTACCAGCTGAAACTCATCCAACACAACAGGACTAGTTTGTACTCCTGGGCACCCCAGGAGATTCATCTGCTATAACAGCAGAGTAAAGGTCTATCCATTCTTAAGGACCCCCTGGACCAGAGCACGCCAGGCACTCCTGTCTTCCACTGCCTCCTGCAGTTTGGTCAGACTCATGCTGGTAGCTTCAAGAACACTGTCCAGCCATCTCGTCCTCTGTCATCCCCTTCTCTTGGTGCCCTCCATCTTTCCCAACATCAGGGTCTTTTCCAGGGAGTCTTCTCTTCTCATGAGGTGGCCAAAGTCTTGGAGCCTCAGCTTCAGGATCTGTCCTTCCAGTGAGCACTCAGGGCTGATTTCCTTCAGAATGGAGAGGTTTGATCTTCTTGCATAACATAATCAGCAGGATTTATGGGGGAAAGAACTTGGGAAAGTAAGGTCTTTTCCTGGTGCCAAAAAGATAAAAATGTGACACTGTGGAGAGAACATCCCACAACTGAGGTGCCACTACTAAGGTCTTCCCTTGAGCCCCTCACCTCGGATGGCAGTTGAGGATCTTAATGTTTAGGTAGGTACATATAGAGAAAGGCAGTCATTCAAGGACCCTGGCTGCTCCTAAGTTACAAGAGGCTTTAAAGGTCAAAACCAGCCTTCCAAGGTGGGCCTGGAAACAAACTAGGATAAATCCCGTCACCCTAGTTTAAGAGGAAGCAGTGCCCTCTCTACTGCCAGGCACGACTTCCCAGCCTCTTAAGTTACACAAAGTAATATAAATTTATGCCCAACAGTGCATGCAGCTACAGTGGTACCTTGGTTTAAGAACAGCTTAGTTTATGAACAACTTGGATTAAGAACGCTGCAAACCCGGAAGTAGGTGTTTTGGTTTGTGAATTTTGCCTTGGAAGTAGAATATGTTCCACTTCCTGTTGAGTGTGTTCCATTTGTAAATTGAGTCCTCCACTGCTATAGGAAAGCATGCCTTGGTTTAAGAATGCTTTGGTTTAAGAACGGACTTCCGGAATGGATTAAGTTAGTAAACCAGGGTACCACTGTATAAATGAAGGTCATATGATGCACTACAGTCATACCTTGGGTTGAAGTAGCTTTTGGGATGAGTACCGGTATTTTCGGGTTGTGCTCTGCAGCAACCCGGAAGTAACGGAGTGCGTTATTTCCGGGTTTCGCCACTCGCGCATGGGTAGATGCTCAAAATGACGTCACACGCATGCGCGGAAGCTATGAATCACGACCTGCGGACGCGGGTTGCGTTCACTTCAGGATGCAAACAGGGCTCCAACTGTCCCATTTTAACTGCAACTGCAACTGCCCTGTTTTAAGCAGGACATCCCGGATTTACAGAAGCTGTCCCAACTTCTCATCCCAATCCCAGATGCCCTGTTTTGGCTCCTGTGCTGTGGCCACACCAGAGCGCGAGACCAAAAAGACGCACATTTTTTGCTCCCGCGCTGTGTCGTGAGTCACTTGGCTCTTCCTGTTACTGATGTGGAGAAGATGTTATTATAATTATTGTCTCCAAAAAAACCTAGAGGCTAATAAGGAGGCTAGTAAAGGGTTAAAAAATTGGGGGCGCAGTTCTGGAGTGACTCAGCTCCCCAATGAGAAACAGTTCCACTTTCAGCATATTGTCCTCAGCACTAAATACTTCCCAAGGATTGATTGGGCCAACACAAATGATCACAGTTAAACTTGGGTATTGGACTTGCCAAGCCTTACCGGACAGATGATCACAAGTTACCATAATTTTCATGAACAGCATTTATGACACCCCTCTCTCCAGTCCATAGAAGGACTTGCCATATAGGCCTAAGCAACACCATACAGGCTATGTCACTGTAGAACGTAGTGTCCTGAAGACGTTACTGGAATTAAAGAGATTGGCATAACGGCATTTGTGTGCTCAGCACCCAAAAGGTACAATGACCTTTCTGTAATTATAGGAATTAATGCCAGTATTTTGGCTGCTTGTACCAAAGACATGAAGATTTGGTAGGACCCCAGTATGCTCAAGCCTTAAGAAGAGATTTCAGAGAGTTTGTTGGTCTCAAACAAGTTTCACAATGCTTCCTGCTGGAGGGAAGACATTTGTCGCTTGCAGAGTTCATACCCTTCTGATCCCCCCAAATCAGATGATTTTAGTATAAATCCCACCAAACAATGAGTTGCCAGGAGCACTTTTAGATGTAGTCTTGCCTACATCTCCACTGAAGAAAAGGGAACTATAGATCCTTCTGAGGAATGACTCTAGGGGGGAAAATCACGGCATCTACAGGGATAGCACTGAGTTCACATCTATGAGGCTGCTATAATTGGTGACAGGCAAGACCACAGTGAGGTAACCCTTTGCGTTGATCCAGAGAAGTTTAACCTTAAGGACTCTCTTGAACCAGTGGAGTGGAAAGAGTGTTTGAAATTACAGCTGGCATCTAAACACAAAGGTTACTCATCAAATGAATAGGACGTGGTTTTGCTAACGTGGTAGGATACCTATCTGTCTGCATGACCCATAACTTTCCATAGAGATGTTCAGGTGGCCTAAGGGTGTTGATAGAACATCTACAAGATTGCCCAGTGCCGGAGATGAACCCCTGGAGGAACATGACACAACAAAGGAGGACTGCCAGGAGCAACAGGAGAGGATCACTAGCCAGGTCAACTGCAAAGCAGGCAAAACTTTTGTTACCATCTTCCTGGTTTGCTTTGCTACTGCTCCCCTTGAAGGAAGAGAAGGGTTGCCGGATTATTCCTGGAGGACATTGGGCCTACCCACCACGGATTCTAACAGCTGGTCTTGGCATCAGACTTCTAGACAGAGTAGGGAGGGAAATTATTGGTTTGATGTGAACGATTTTTGGACTAGAGGGAGGTTGAGATTTTATTTATTTATTGTTAATTAGTGGGTCTGAGTATTGCTTTATTATTTGAGTCTGTTTTTTAATGGATGTTACAATATATGAAATATTAATGTATTATGATTCTCTCTAATTTCCCCCTCTATGGTATGTGTGTGTGTGTTGTTGCTGTAAGTCACTGGGAGACCTTTGAGAGTCAGGCAACTAATAAGCTGAATGAATGAAAATGAAATGTGGTGGTGGCAGGTGACTTCCTATGGTAGGGAAGAGGCAGCAGTGTGCAGTAGAATGAGTCATGGTTTCAGTTGTCTCTACATGAAAGCTGTTAATACAGAATGGCAAATATGACCTAAAAAGCATTATTATCTGGTGGGATGAGACTAGGGCTGCCACACGTCTGAATTTTCCCAGATAGTACTGGGATTTCAAAGGTAAAGTAAAGGTACCCCTGAACGTTAGGTCCAGTCGCGGATGACTCTGGTGTTGCATGCTCATCTCGCCCTATAGGCTGAGGGAGCCGGCGTTTGTCCACAGACAGCTTCTGGGTCAGATTCCACAGACAGCTTCTATCAAACCAGAGCTGCGCACGGAAACGCCGTTTACCTTCCCGCCGGAGCGGTACCTATTTATCTACTTGCACTTTGACGTTCTTTCTAACTGCTAGGTGGGCAGGAGCAGGGACCGAGCAACAGGAACTCACCCCGCCGCAGGGATTCGAACTGCCGACCTTCTGATCGGCAAGCCCAAGAGGTTCAGTGGTTTAACCCACAGCACCACCCGCGTCCCTCAGAATGTAGAAACTGAGATGTTAATCCTTCTCAAAAGAAATCGATCAGGAAGGGAGGAGGACTAACATTATATGTAATGGATTGTAGACTTGTGAAGAGATCTATGACTTAGAGCATGGAGGGCAGATGGAGAGTATATGGGTGAAAACTGTAGCAGGGAAACAACAATGTCCTTACTGTGGGTGTCTGCTATGGATTGTCAAGCCAGACTTGGGTGGTGATGCCTTCCTCCAGCAGATTAGTTGTGTCTGCCTCTTCGTGACCCCATGGACCAGAGCATGCCAGGCACTCCTGTCTTCCACTGCCTCCCGCAGTTTGGTCAAACTCATGCTGGTAGCTTCAAGAACACTATCCAACCATCTCCTTCATGGATCACTGCCTTGCCGTGGCAAAGGGGCTTGAATAACTCAAAGAAGCTATGCCCTATGCCATGCAGGGCCACCCAAGATGGACAGGTCATAGTGGAGAGTTTTGACCAAATGTGATCCACCTGGAGCAGGAACCGGCAAGCCACTCCAGTATCCCTGCCAAGAAAACTCCATGGACAAAGACAACAGGCATAATCATCATAGGAGACTTCAACTACCCTGATATCTACTGGAAATCAAACTCTGCCAAGAATGTAAGATCAAACAAATTCCTCCATTGCCTCACTGACAATTTCATTTCCCAGAAAGTAGAAGAAGCAACAAGGTTGTCATCTGTCTTAGACATAGTCCTCATCAGCAGGGAGGACCTGGTCAACGAAGTGAAAGCACAGGGAACCTTGGGAGGAAGTGATCACGTCCTCTTGGGTTTCGTGATACAGAGACAAGGGGACAGCTGAGTGTAGTTGGACATGCACTCTAGACTTTAAGAAGGCGGATTTCAAAAAGAAAGGAACTACTGGGTGAGGTCCCATGGTCAGAAATACTCAAAGCAAAAGGAGTCAAAGATGGATGGAAGTTTCTTAAAGGTGAAATAATGAAGGGCCCAAATGCAGACAATTCCAACAAGAAAGAAAAGTGGGATACACCTAAATAAACTGTTTTTTCTTGCTCCAGAGAGTAGGAACCGAACCAATGGATTCAAGTTTCAAGAAAGGAGTTTCTGACTAAACAACTTTCTGACAGTAAGAGTTGTTCGACAGCGGTACAGACTCTCCTTCCTTGGAGGTTTTTAGAGGTTGGTTGGCCATCTGTCTTGTATGATCTAGTTGAGATTCCGGCATTGCAGGGGGTTGGACTAGATGACCCTCGGGGTCCCTTCCAACTCTACAATTCTATGATTCTAATAACTACTTCTTGCAGGGATCACCCAGGAGTCCATTTGCACCACTCATTGTAATTGTGTGCAAAAAGACTAGTACCATACTAGTACCACTGATTAAACTGACAGACCATTCCTGATAAATACACCTTGGATAGATGGCGCATTGAACAGTTTGACTGGAAGTACTAAGTGTTTTAAAGTGCTGGAACTCAGGAGTGGCTATTATAAAATTACTATGGCAGAGGCAAACAAGGAAAAGCGCTTTCATTTGCCCTCTGGGCTTCTATCAGTGTGAAGGATGCATCAAGGAGTGACTGAGGCTCCAGCTACATTTAAATGGTTGGTGGAGAAAGTCATAAGGGAGATTAATCTCCTTGGAATATTTGACGATTTAACCGTATTTGAGAATGAGACCTGACTAATGAAAGTTCTAGATCAACTAGAAGCTCATAGCTTGAAGCTCTTCTTAAATAAAATGTCAATCTTATCAGTCTTAAATGACATAGTATTATGCAAGTTGATTCTACTCAGAGTAGGCACATTGAATTATATGACCATGATTGATTAATTTTAATGGGTCTACTCTGAGTAATATTTACTTGAAAACCATGCATAAGTCTGAAGAAGGATTTCCACATGCAGTGGTGCCTTGGTTCTCAAACGCCTTGGTACTCAAACAACTTGGAACCCAAACACTGCAAACCCGGAAGTACGGTAAGTGTTCCAGTTTGCGAACTTTTTTTGGAAGCGGAACGTGCTCCATTTTGAGCGTTACGCTTCTGATTTAAGTGTTACGTTGAGGTCTGTCTGTTTTTGCTATTTATTTTGCATTTTGTTTTTGTGGTTCTTTTTTGTTTGTTTTTGTAACTGTATGGAACCCAGTTCAGCTACTGATTGATTGATTGTGTGACATTGTTTATTGCTTTCATTTTATGGATCAATGGACTCATTAGATAGTAAAATTCATGTTAAATTGCTGTTTTAGGGGTTGTTTTTAAAAGTCTGGAACAGATTAATCCATTTTGAATTACTTTCTCTGGGAAAGCGTGCCTTGGTTTTGGAACGCTTTGGTTTTGGAACGGACTTGCGGAACAGATTAAGTTTGAGAACCAAGGTACCACTGTATCGAGCTAAAATTAAAACTGCAGATAACTGACTTGAAATCCTTGAGACCATTTGAAGGATTTGGCTCCCAGAGATTTGTGTGAAACTAGCCCTCTGTTGTTTGTCCTCTGACAGATCTGATGAAAGGAGTCTGTCTTGTGGAAAGAGCATGTGTCCAGTCCGCTGATGGGAGATATCATAAAATATCAGAACTACTGGAAAATTTATGTGAATGGATAAGACTATCAAATTCCTAACACTTGCAACTTTTCTGATAGTAGGAAACCCTACATATTATACACTGATACTAATCTAGATTATTTTAATGCTGCTTTGTATCAAGAGTAATTTGAGGGAACATGTCTGGTTACATTCACAATAGGAAACTGTCAGACTGAGAACAAGGGAGGGGCAGGTGGAGGCTGCAACCTCCCCTCCAGCCAAGACTAAGACCAGGCACCCCCAAACTCAGCCCTCCAGATGTTTTGGGACTACAACTCAGGGTCAGGGATGATGGGAATTGTAGTCCCAAAACATCTGGAGGACTGAGTTTGGGGATGCCTGACTAAGACTTTCCCAATGCCTAACCACCACAGAAAAACTGAGGAGGAGTGTTGTGATCGCCTCAATTTGTTCCCCAGGGGGCAGACCCAAGCAAGGCCCATTGGCTGGTTGGACCTGCCCCCTGGGGAACCCCCAAACCCAGGCCACTTTGCAGTCTCCCCCAGCCAGCTGCCGGAACGCTGATGAGGCCCATGGCCAGGCCGCAATGCCACCTGACCATTGAAGGTCAGCAAACTTCTGAAAATGCTACCTGGAGGTCCTAGACTACCTGTCCCCTAAAATCCCACGCCTCGCTATCTAGCAAATGAAGGTATCAACTAGATTTTTTGAAGAATTGTCTGTCTGTTTGTTTTCTATAAATCTGGCCACCTCTCAAAATATTGTTGCCAAACTGGCACGAGGAGTCCTGAAGTTGACAGCTGCCATTTTGAATCAAGGTGGTGGTCCAAAATATGACTTCGGTGTGACTTAGCCCATTTTTTACATAGGTTTGGCTGCCTCTTCAAATATCACCAAACTTGA
Organism: Podarcis liolepis; assembly: GCF_965112155.1. Lineage (NCBI taxonomy): Eukaryota > Metazoa > Chordata > Lepidosauria > Squamata > Lacertidae > Podarcis > Podarcis liolepis. Next base: position 93,029,750 of record NC_139561.1, on the reverse strand, counting down.
TGTGAGAGTTCCTGATGTGGGGGTTTATGTTGATGTTTGGGGGGGTGGGCAGGTGACAATTTGAATCAAGAGTCTATCTCCAGAGTTTCTTAAAACAACAACAGAATTATTATTTGTGCCCCACCCAGACCAGATCCAGGCACTTTTGGAAGAAACTGATTTTCTGGATCGATTTCAATCGGGGTTTAGACCCGGTTTTGGCACAGAAACTGCTTTGGTCGCCCTGTTTGATGACTTCCACTGAGAGTGTAACAAGGGAAATGTGTCCCTGTTAATTCTCGATCTCTCAGTGGCTTTCAATACCATTGACCATGGTATACTTCTGGATTAGGCGTGGGTGGCACTGCTTTGCAGAGGTTCCAGTCCAACTTGGGTGGACTTTCCCAGAGGGCGTTGTTTGGGGAGTGCTTTTCAGCCCCCCTGACCCGTCAAAGTGGGGTTCGGCAGGACTGAATTCTATCCCCCAAGTTGTTTAACATCTACATGAAGCTGCTGGGTGGAGACATGCTCCTGTTAATTACCGTATTTTTCGCACTATAGGACGCACTTTTTTCCCTCCAAAAATGAAGGGGAAATGTGTGTGCGTCCTGTGGGGTGAATGCAGGCTTTCGCTGAAGCCTGGAGAGCGAGAGGGGTCGGTGCGCACCGACCCCTCTCGCTCTCCAGGCTTCAGGAGAGCCCCACCGCCAGCCCCACAAGCTTGGGGGACAGCGGGAGAGGCGCAGCGCGCAGCTTCGGCATGGCTCTGGGTCCCGTTCCGGGGGAGGGGGAAGCTCGGGCTTCCCCCGCCCCAGCCCCGCGCCTTGTGGGGGGGAATAATTTTTTTTGCCTTTATTTCCCCCCCCCAAAAAAATCTAGGTGCATCCTATGGACCGGTGCGTCCAATAGTGCGAAAAATACGGTAGTTGATTAGGAATGAGTTGTGAAGGAAAGATGGGCGTGTCTACAGGGTCATACTTTGCAGCATAAAACTGCTCCCCCATTAATTCCACTTCCAACACATAACCTCCAATCAAGTCAGAAAGCAAAAGAATTTGAGAAATCTAAACATGGCCAGAAACAACTTTAACAAATGGCACCTCCACTACTACACTACTACACTCATGTTGCTTAGTTGACAAAACAAGAGGTATCAGGGCTCACTGGGAAGCTGCCCCTCTGGCAAAAAATATTAATATTAATAAAGAAATATTAATATACATATTATTAAATTAATAAATATTAATAAATAAATCACCCAAGTACAAGAGAGATACAGTGGCGGGTAAACATTATCTGCTACCAGAAAGACACACTGCCCATGGTCAGAGCTGTTACTTACTACTATTCCATGTGTTCTTCAGCTCAGACCATGTCATAGAATCATAGAATCATAGAATCCTAGAGTTGGAAGAGACCACAAGGGCCATCGAGTCCAACCCCCTGCCAAGCAGGAAACACCATCAGAGCACTCCTGACATATGGTTGTCAAGTCTCTGCTTAAAGACCTCCAAAGGAGGAGACTCCACCACACTCCTTGGCAGCAAATTCCACTGTCAAACAGCTCTTACTGTCAGGAAGTTCTTCCTAATGTTTAGGTGGAATCTTCTTTCTTGTAGTTTGGATCCATTGCTCCGTGTCCGCTTCTCTGGAGCAGCAGAAAACAACCTTTCTCCCTCCTCTATGTGACATCCTTTTATATATTTGAACATGGCTATCATATCACCCCTTAACCTCCTCTTCTCCAGGCTAAACATGCCCAGCTCCCTTAGCCGTTCCTCATAAGGCATCGTTTCCAGGCCTTTGACCATTTTGGTTGCCCTCCTCTGGACACGTTCCAGTTTGTCAGTGTCCTTCTTGAACTGTGGTGCCCAGAACTGGACACAGTACTCCAGGTGAGGTCTGACCAGAGCAGAATACAGTGGCACTATTACTTCCCTTGATCTAGATGCTATACTCCTATTGATGCAGCCCAGAATTGCATTGGCTTTTTTAGCTGCCGCGTCACACTGTTGGCTCATGTCAAGTTTGTGGTCAACCAAGACTCCTAGATCCTTTTCACATGTACTGCTCTCAAGCCAGGTGTCACCCATTTTGTATTTGTGCCTCTCATTTTTTTGCCCAAGTGCAATACTTTACATGTCAATCAAATAAGATTCTGGAACAGAGGTGCCTTCATTATAAACCTTTAGGCACTAGGCAAAAAAAATCCTCTTTAACCAAGCCTTTGGTTGATTCGATTCACATCCTATGTCCTTTTAAAATGGGGGGCAGGGGCTTATTGGGTTGTTTTTATTTTGATTATGTACTCTGTGGTTTTATATTCTGGTTTTATCCTGTGAACCACCCTGAGACCTGCAGGTATAGGGCAGAATATAAATTTAATTATTAATAATAATAACTTGGCAGAACGTGAGGAGGAATTAAAGAACCTCTTAATGAGGGTGAAAGAGGAGAGCGCAAAATATGGTCTGAAGCTCAACATAAAAAAAACTAAGATCATGGCCACTGGGCCCATCACCTCCTAGCAAATAGAAGGGGAAGAAATGGAGGCAGTGAGAGATTTTACTTTCTTGGGCTCCATGATCACTGCAGATTTCGTGACAGCAGCCACGAAATTAAAAGACGCCTGCTTCTTGGGAGAAAGCGATGACAAACCTAGACAGCATCTTAAAAAGCAGAGACATCACCTTGCCAACAAAGGTCTGTATAGTTCAAGCTATGGTTTTCCCAGTAGTGATGTATGGAAGTGAGAGCTGGACCATAAAGAAGGCTGATTGCCGAAGAATGGATGCTTTTGAATTCTGGTGCTGGAGGAGACTCTTGAGAGTCCCATGGACTGCAAGAAGATCCAACCTCTCCATTCTGAAGGAAATCAGCCCTGAGTGCTCACTGGAAGGACAGATCCTGAAGCTGAGGCTCCAGTACTTTGGCCACCTCCTGAGAAGAGAAGACTCCCTGGAAAAGACCCTGATGTTGGGAAAGATGGAGGGCACAAGGAGAAGGGGACGACAGAGGACGAGATGGCGGGCCAGTGTTCTCGAAGCTACGAACATGAGTCTGACCAAACTGCGGGAGGCAGTGGAAGAAGTGCCTGGCGTACTCTGGTCCAGGGGGTCACAAAGAGTCGGACACCACTAAACGACTAAACAACAACAAAGTTGGTGGTAGCTTAACTATGTATTGTATGACATACTTTCTTCTGCCTGTCCTGAATCTTCCAACATTCCATTCAATTGAATAATCCCTTGTTCTGTGTCACAGAGTTAGTGAATGGTAAATCATACCGTTCAAAATTGGAGTTGACTCTTTATTATCAAAAACACAATCTTCACAGACTTGGCTGAGTGTCAGGCCTAATGAGCATAGCAGCTCGGCTTCCGTTTCTGGTCTGCTCCTAGATTGGATGCTTCCTCGACATCGCAGGGACATGCAGACGAAAATAAGGAGAATGGCAGGGGTTATCCCATTCTCTGAATTCCTCTCAGGGCAAGGGGATAATGAGCTTTCAACTGCAATTGTCTTGTGGTCTGGCATTCGCTTTCCCATGGAACGCGAGAGCAGGCAAAAGTGCCTGATGCAGAAGCACTTCACTGCATACCAGAGGAGATGTGAATCCAAGCTGTGGGACATTCAGCTACATGGATTTAAGCTTTGAACTGAGATAAGATTTCATTCTGTGTGAGAGACAGTTGGGGAGAAGGAAGCCTACAACTATTGTTTATTCTAAGTTTTTCTCTACATTTCTGATTTGGCAACCGTGTCCAGAATGCAAGTTTAAAAAAAAAGATACACAAGTGAGGATTGAAAACGGAGTAACATTAAGATTACAAAATAACAAGAGACTGCATGTGTCTTAAAGTGAAGGAGGGCGGGGAAAAGATCTGTGTCTGAACAGACTATGCTGGAAATGTAGAGTCAATCCCCCACCCTCCTGTTTTTACAAACAAAAAACAAAAGGGGGAGGGAAGAGACTGAGAGGATTTGAAATGTAACCTAAGATGAGGGATAATTTGCCATAAATCTTAGCTGTAAAGATGAAAGGAAACTGGGGGCTGTGAATAAAGGTGACACAGGGGTTTTGTGAGCTGAAAGGGAGTGCAAAATTATTTGCAGCAACATTGAAATAGCCCACTCTTCCCAGGCTGAGGAGGAAATGGCAAAGATTTGAGACATAGCTTAACCAGTGGGGGAGAGAGGACTGTTGCAGGCTGTTGTTTGTTTGGAAACATTGTATTATGGGATGGACTGATGCAGAGACCTTTGAGAAACTTCGGAATAACCATTCCACCCCTGAGACTCCAAAATGACTCCCAGGCTGTACACTTGGTCCTTCAAGGGCACAGTTACCCTATTCAGAACCAGGGAGTTTGCTACACCTGCCCGCCCCCTGTCCCCCAATAACAGTGCTTCAGTCTTGTTGGGATTCAACCTCAATCCGTTAGACACCATCCATTCTCCAACCACCTCCAGGCACTCACACAGGACCTTCACTGCCTTCACTGGTTCCGATTTAAAAGAGAGGTAGAGCTGGGTATCATCCGCATAGTGATGAACACCCAGCCCAGACCCCCTGGTGATCTCTCCCAGTGGCTTCATGTAGATGTTAAAAACCATGGGGGAGAGGACGGAACCCTGAGGCACCCCACAAGTGAGAGCCCAGGGGTCTGAACACTCTTCCCCCAACACCACTTTGGGTAGGTAGAGCTCTACATCATCTGCACACTGATTTGAGACTGGGTGATAGTTGGCCATTGGGGCTGGATCCAAATATGTTTTTTTAAGAAGCAGTTTAATAACCGCTTCTTTAAGTGGGTCTGGGAAGACTCCCTCACAGAGGTAAGCGTTCGCCACATCACGGAGCCCATCATCCAGTCCTGGCTGACTCGCTTTTATGAGCCAGGATGGGCAAGGATCAAGGAGACAGGTGGTAGGCTTCACTCATCCAAACAGCCTATTCACATCCTCAGAGGTAACAGGTTGAAATTGATCCCATACAACTTGAGTAGACAGAACTCTAGCACTCTCCTACGCCGGCTCTGCTACCATGGTGGAGTCTACCTCTTTCTGAATCTGAGCGACTTTATCTGCAAAAAACTACAAAATCATTGCAGCAGATCTTGGTGTCCTCACCAGGTCCCAATGGTGACAGTGGTTCAGTTAGATTATGAACCACCCGAGTCTCCTGCTGCTATTTTCTGCAGATGCAATAGAGGCAGTGAAGAAGGTCCTTTTTTCTGTTGCTATCACCACTTGGTAGGCTTGACGTTGAGCTCAAACCCATGTTCAGTCCAATTCAGAATGATTTTTCCACTACCAGCGCTCCAGCTGTCTCAGCAATTGTTTCATCGCTCTCAGCTTTGGGGGAAACCATGGGACTGTCCAGGCTCCATGCAATTGGAGAGGGCGCTTCGGAGCCAGACAAGTGGATAGTGTGGTTAACTCCACGTTCCAGTGGGCCACAAGGGAGTCAGCCGAGAGGCCATCAACATGGGATAATATGTTCCCTACCACTCTCTGGAAACCATTTGGATCCATTAAGTGGTGGGGCGGACCATCCAAATTGGTCCCACCTCCCTGCAGAGGGGATGGGTCGCAGAGAAGTCCAGTTGCACCAGGAAGTGATCTGACCATGGCACTTGTTTTGTTTCACTTTTACTTAGTGTCAGATCACCCATGTCCATAGAGGTGAACACCAGGTCTAAGGCATGTCCGCAGCTATGAGTTGGGCCAAACTTATTCAGGGACAGCCCCATGGAGGTCATGCTTTCCACGATGTCCCCGACTGGCCCCTTGTGAGGTCATGTTGGCATGGATGTTAAAATCCATTTAAGATATTGTGAAGCTCTTGTCAGAAGTCCCTAAATAGAACTAATGATTTTTTAAAAAGCTCAAAAGATCCAGCACTTAGCTGACACTCATGATGCACAGAGTTTCTTTAAAGCCACAAAGACCATCTATGGGACAATAATAGATAGGTAGCCGTGTTGGTCTGCCATAGTCAAAATAAAAAAATTCCTTCCAGTAGCACCTTAAAGACCAACTAAGTTAGTTCTTGGTATGAGCTTTCGTGTGCATGCACACTGTGTATCTGAAGAAGTGTGCAAGCACACGAAAGCTCATACCAAGAACTAACTTAGTTGGTCTTTAAGGTGCTACTGGAAGGAATTTTTTTATTTTGACTATGGGACAATAAATCGTGCTTTATTCACCTTACGCTCAACAGACAGTTGTTGTTGTTTAGTCGTTTAGTGGTGTCCGACTCTTCGTGACCCCCTGGACCAGAGCACGCCAGGCACTCCTGTCTTCCACTGCCTCCTGCAGTTTGGTCAGACTCATGCTGGTAGCTTCGAGAACGCTGTCCAACCATCTCGTCCTCTGTCATCCCCTTCTCCTTGTGCAATATTTTCATTTCGCTTCCAGGCATATCCGCAACTGAGCGTCCTTCTGGCTTTGTCCCAGCCGCTTCATCAGCTCTGAATCTACTTGTACTTGTCCTCCACTCTCCCTCAGTAGCATGTTGGATGCCTTCCGACCTGAGGGGCTCATCTTCCAGCATCATAACTTTTATATGCCTGTTGTCTTTGTCCATGGAGTTTTCTTGGCAGGGATACTGGAGTGGCTTGCCGGTTCCTGCTCCAGGTGGATCACATTTGGTTAAAACTCTCCACTATGACCTGTCTATCTTGGGTGGCCCTGCACAGCATAGTTCATAGCTTCTCTCAGTTATTCAAGCCCCTTCGCCACGGCAAGGCAGTGATCCATGAAGGGTACAGTACCACACTTCAAAAAGATAAAGAAGCTATTGCATTGTGCTGGAAAGAAAATTACCAGCATCTCCTTAACTGCAACTCCTCTGAATCTGCTGAGGTCCCCTCACAAATTCCGCAAAAAACAAATTAGAGATGAGCTTGGAGTTTCTCCAAATTTCGGGGAGTTGTGTACAGCTATTAACCAAATGAAAAACAAAGCCAGCAGAACTGCCGAAGTCTTCAAAGTGGGCGGAATTGAACCAACACAACTTCACAAGCTCATCGGAAAAATCTGGGAGAGAGAAGAGATCCCAGCAGACTTTAGGGATGCCAAAATTATCAATCTCTTTAAGAAAGGTGATAGAATGGATTGCGGAAACTATCAAGGCATCTCTTTATTACCTGCGGCCAGCAAAATTCTTGCAAGGATCTTAGCAAACCTTCTCCTAACTATATCCAAGGCTACCCCTTCTGAATCCGAAAATGGTAGTCTACCTTCTACGGGGACAGTAGACATTATTTTCACCGCTCAACAGCTTCAAGAAAAATGCAGAGAGCAAAACCAACTCCTGTATATGCTGTTTATTGACCTGACTAAGGCCTTCAAGACTAAATCGTAATGCCTGTGGAATGTCCTTCTGAAAATCGGCTGCCCAGATAAATTTGTGAACATCCTTCTGCTCCTCCACAATAAGATGACATCAACCATCTCAGATAACGATGGCTCTCAAAGTGAACCATTCACAGTGGGATCAGGTGTTAAACAGGGATGTGTTATCACCCCAACTCTAGTTATTATTTTCATTGCCAGGATCCTACACATTGTTGAAGGGAGACTCCCTACCGGGGTAGAAATCATGTATCAAACATATGGAAAGCTCTTTAACTTGAATAGGCTGAAAGCAAAGAGTAAGGTTACCATAACCTTTGTCATAGAGCTTCAATATGCTGATGAAAGCGCTAGGGAAGGAGTTGTCGCCGTGGCACAACTTGGTGTGTGGAGTCCCGCAGGGCGCAATCCTTTCCCTGATGCTTTTCAATATCTTTATGCGCCCCCTTGCCCAGACGGTCTGGAGTTTTGGGCTGGGTTGTCATCAATATGCTGATGACACCCAGCTTTATCTGTTGATGGACGGCCACCCTGACTCGACCCTGGACACACTGACCAGATGCTTGGAAGCTGTGGTTGGATGGCTGCGTGGGAGCCAGTTGAAGTTAAATCCTTCAAAGATAGAGGTCCTCTGGCTGGGTCATGACATGGGGTAGGGGGGCCACTTCCCATCTCTTGGGGGGGCTCAATTAGTGCCAGCGCCTTCTGTCAAGAGCTTGGGTGTAACCTTTGAAACCTCCCTTTCCATGGAGCCACAGCAAAGGTGGCATTTTTCCATCTCCGCCGTATTAATCAGTTGGTCCCTTCCCTTTCTCGCCCGGATCTGGCCACAGTGATCCATGCGACGGTCACCTCCAGGCTTGACTACTGTAACTCGCTCTACGCGGGGCTGCCCTTGAAGCTGACCCAGAAACTCCAGCGGGTGCAGAATGCAGCAGCATGGTTCCTTACTGGGTCCTTGCCACGGGACCACGTTCACCCAGTGCTTTACCAACTGCACTGGCTCCCAGTGGAGTACAGGGTCAGGTTTAAGGTGCTGGTTTTGACCCTGAAAGCTCTATGCGAACGGAACGGATCCCGTTCGCATCCCGAGGTACCACTGTACTATGCAGAGGATGCAAAGATTCTAGAGCAGGGGTCAGCAAACTTTTTCAGCAGGGGCCAGTCCACTGTCCCTCAGACCCTGTGGGGGGCTGGACTATATTTTGAAAAAAAAAATGAACAAATTCCTATGCCCCACAAATAACTCGGGGATGTATTTTAAATAAAAGGACACATTCTATTCATGTAAAACCATGCTGATTCCTGGACGGTCCACGGGCCGGATTGAGAAGGCGATGGGGCCAGATCGGGCCCCTGGGCCTTAGTTTGCCTACCCATGTTCTAGATCTAAAACAACAGGAATTGAGCCTAATTTTGTGGACCCCTTCAAGCTGTAATCTACAACCTGTTTTTGGCACAACAATAGTGCATTAGTGGTAGTATTATTCTGTTTTATTTAGTAGTTCTGCAATACTTTCCCAGTGCTACCACATCACTGCTGCCTAAAGCAGCATTAAGTATATGGGATCGTAACAGAGGAAATCCACAAGCACCTGTTAAGTGTTTGGAGACTGCAGAAATGGATAAATTGATTTGATTCACAGAAGGTAAGGTTTTCCGAAGTTAAAATTTGCTTACTGCAGTTGCTACAATAACAATGGAAAATGTAAGAAGGGAATGAATTTATTTTACTGTAAAGTATCATTTTAAAGGGCGACAAGGGTGGCGCTGTGGGTTAAACCACAGAGCCTAGGGCTTGCCGATCAGAAGGTCGGCGGTTCGAATCCCCGCGACGGGGTGAGCTCCCGTTGCTCGGTCCCTGCTCCTGCCCACCTAGCAGTTCGAAAGCACATCAGAGTGCAAGTAGATAAATAGGTACTGCTCTGGCGGGAAGGTAAACGGTGTTTCCGTGCGCTGCTCTGGTTCGCCAGAAGCAGCTTAGTCCTGCTGGCCACATGACCCGGAAGCTGTACGCCGGCTCCCCCGGCCAATAAAGCAAGATGAGCATGCAACCCCAGAGTTGGTCACGACTGGACCTAATGGTCAGGGTTCCCTTTACCTTTACAGTGGTGCCTCGCAAGACGAAAAGAATTCGTTCCGCGAGTCTTTTCGTCTTGCGATGTTTTTCGTCTTGAGAAGCACGGTCCGTCGCAACTGCGCCTCTTCAAGCGGCTTTTAAAAAAAAGTGCAAGACGTTTTCGTCTTGCGAAGCAAGCCCATAGGGAAATTCGTCTAGCGAAGCAACGCAAAAACGGAAAACACTTTCGTCTAGCGAGTTTTTCGTCTTGCGAGGCATTCGTCTTGCAGGGCACCACTGTACCTTTATCATTTTAAAGAAAACACACTGAAAAACATTAATAAAAGACAGGAAGGAAAAGAATCAAGCAGTGGTTGGAGACTTCTTTTTATTTGATGGGAGTCTTATTTAAGAGGAGCAGTTGTATTGATAAAATTCCTTCGTAAGGTTGTTGGAATTTTCAACTTAAAAGCTGGTTTGCATTTCTGCTGGCTGAAGAAGATGTTTTTTTAAACTAAAGCTCAGTGAGCTTTACTAGCTAAGTTATGCATTTTTACTGTGGATTTCTCCAGGCTTTTGGAACCCGGTGTTGGGCCTTAATGTTGCTGTTTTCATTGTTGTTTCATTTTATACTGTATATTACAGTTTATGTTGTGTTGTAAGCTACCTTGTGCCCTGGAGGAAGCGCAGGGTATTAAAAACCCTGAAATCGTGTTAAACTAACTATCCATTTATATCAGTTTTCTAACCTTGCAAAATTATGTATTCTCTAACTTCCCATTACAACAATTATGGATTCTCTAACTGCTATTGCAACGGCACAATAATATTCATATCATTTGTAGTGTGGCCATGTGTCCTACTTTACAAAGGACAGTGCCAGTCCTCTGAAGGGCTGTCTAGTTTAAGGACTCGCCCACACTTCTACACAAGTCCAGGGCACAGGTCTGACCAGTTTCTCCCTTGCGCTGCTCCTTTCCCAGGGAAAACTAGCTATTTAGTAATAAATCAGAGTAAATCTCAATCCAAAGAAAACTCAAATTGCTGTTTGTTCCAATTGAGCACTAAAGAGCTGTTTCTCCAGGATTGGCGGGAGGAAGCAGTGGAAGTGTGGATAAGCCCTAAGTCAAGTTTCAAGATAAAGAACCTTAAGAAGGGAGAACAGGAGGGCTGTTGAAGTTCTCCTTAAACAGTTAATATCCGGGCAGAAGGCTAAGCAGGCACACAGAACACCTGGTCACAGTCATCTCCAGTACAACGAGACACACTGTTTTTCTCTTTTAAATTAAGGTAAGCATTCTATCCATTTAAAGTATCATCTGATTTTAAAAAATAAGTTTGTGTTCTCTTATCCTCCTTTTCGGTGATGCATTTCTGCATTTTTGGAAATGTGTAAGTGGCCACCTTGATCATTTGTCATACAGACAGTTGGATGAAATAGATCACCATTCTAAAGGTGCCAAATGAATGAGTTTGCATGCCAAATCTCACTTCATTTGTTGTTGTTTAGTCGTTTAGTCGTGTCTGCCTCTTCGTGACCCCCTGGACCAGAGCACGCCAGGCACTCCTGTCTTCCACTGCCTCCCGCAGTTTGGTCAAACTCATGCTGGTAGCTTCGAGAACACTGTCCAACCATCTCGTCCTCTGCCATCCCCTTCTCTTTGTGCCCTCCATATTTCCCAACATCAGGGTCTTTTCCAGGGAGTCTTCTCTTCTCATGAGGTGGCCAAAGTCTTGGAGCCTCAGCTTCAGGATCTGTCCTTCCAGTGAGCACTCAGGGCTGATTTCCTTCAGAATGGAGAGGTTTGATCTTCTTGCAGTCCATGGGACTCTCAAGAGCCTCCTCCAGCACCAGAATTCAAAACACTTCATTATGAAGTGTATTCTGCTCTGGTCAGACCTCACCTGGAGTACTGTGTCCAGTTCTGGGCACCACAGTTCAAGAAGGACACTGACAAACTGGAACGTGTCCAGAGGAGGGCAACCAAAATAGTCAAAGGCCTGGAAACGATGCCTTATGAGGAACAGCTAAGGGAGCTGGGCATGTTTAGCCTGGAGAAGAGGAGGTTAAGGGGTTGCCCAATCTCCCCATTGCTTTTTATATCGGTCCTGGAGGTTCTGCTGAATATGATTAGAAGGGACCAGTTGGTTAAAGGTATACAAGTCGGAGCTAAACAGTACAAGTTGAGAGCATTTGCAGATGACTTAGTATTGACGTTACAGGAGCCAGAATCTAGTACTAAAAGGGTTTTGGAACTGATTCAAGAATTTGGTCAGGCTGCAGGATTTAAACTGAATAAGTTAAAAATTAAGGTCTTAGAGAAAAATTTAACACCGATTGAGAGAGAGAGGTTTCAGAATGAGACAGGTTTAACAGTGGTTAAGAAAGTGAAATACCTGGGGATTAACATGACAGCAAAAAATGGGAATTTATTTAAAGACAATTACGAAAAATGCTGGGCTGAAGTGAAAAAAGATTTAGAAATTTGGTCAAATTTGAAGCTTTCACTGCTAGGCCGTATTGCTGTGATAAAAATGAATGTATTGCCTAGAATGTTGTTTCTGTTTCAAACATTGCAAATTTTGGACAAAATGGATTGCTTCAAGAAGTGGCAGAGAGATATCTCTAGATTTGTCTGGCAGGGCAAGAAGCCTAGAATAAAATTTAAAATACTAACAGATGCAAAGGAAAGAGGTGGATTTGCCCTGCCAGACCTTAAACTTTATTATGAATCAGCAGCTTTTTGCTGGTTGAAAGAATGGCTGCTTCTTGAAAACACAGACATTTTGGATTTAGAGGGTTTTAATAATGTATTTGGATGGCATGCATACTTGTGGTATGATAAGGTCAAAGCACATAAAGCATTTAAAAACCATATTGTCAGGAAAGCATTGTTTAATGTTTGGATAAGATATAAGGACCTACTGGAAAACAAAACCCCAAGGTGGCTGTCACCGATGGAAGCAAAAGCTCAGAAAAAGCTCAGTATGGAGGTCAAATGGCCGAAATATTGGGAAATTTTGGAACAAGAGGGAGATAGACTGAAATTGCAGAGTTTTGAGAAATTAAAAAACAAAGTGCGAGACTGTCTTCATTATTATCAGATAATGGAGGCATACAATTTGGACAAGAAAATTGGCTTCCAGGTGGAAAAATCAAAATTAGAACTGCTAGAACCCAAAACTAAGATTTTGTCAAAGATGTATAACTTGCTGTTGAAATGGAATACACAGGATGAAACGGTGAAATCTGCTATGATTAAATGGGCACAAGATGTTGGACATAACATAATGATGGCTGACTGGGAACAGTTATGGACCACAGGTATGAAATTCACGGCATGTAATGCCTTAAGAGAGAATATTATGAAAATGATATACAGGTGGTACATGACACCAGTCAAGCTTGCAAAAATCTATCATTTGCCTGATAATAAATGTTGGAAATGTAAAGAAACTGAAGGTACATTCTTTCACCTTTGGTGGACACGCCCAAGGATTAAGGCTTTCTGGGAGATGATTTATAATGAAATGAAAAGGGTATTTAAATATACCTTTCTGAAGAAACCAGAGGCCTTTCTCCTGGGCATGGTCGGCCAAATGGTGCCAAAGAAGGACAGAACTTTTTTTATGTATGCCACAACAGCAGCAAGAATACTTATTGCAAAGTATTGGAAGACACAAGATCTACCCACTCTGGAAGAATGGCAGATGAAGGTGATGGACTACATGGAATTGGCAGAAATGACTGGCAGAATCCGAGACCAGGGAGAAGAGTCGGTGGAAGAAGATTGGAAGAAAAATTTACAGAAAGACTATTTACAGAAATATTGCAAAATTAATGAATGTTAGAATGATGTCAGAATGAAGATAAGTGGTTTAAGCAGCAATGTTATAAAGGTGTATGTAAAAATGGATTGTTAACAGGTGAGAATCCAAAGTTATAATATATTATGTTAAAGGACTAAGATAAAAACAAAGAGGGAAAGAAATTGCTGAATTAACTAACTGAATTGGAATACAAAAAAGGGAGGTGTGAGGAGGTCAGGGAAACAAGGAAATGAATGTAAGGTATGGAAAGACTGATGTATTTTTTTAAAGTGTTTTTTATCTTTTTTATATTTTGCATTTTTTCTTTTATTTTTACTTTTGTCTTTCTTTTTCTTTCTTTTTTTTAATTCATGTAATTCTTTTCTTTGAAACCTTAATAAATATCATTAAAAAAAAAACCTTTTGGACATCAGTCCTACCTTACTGAACAAGTATCAGAAGCAACACCAGAACTGGCCCTATTGAATATTTTTCAAGATAATAATGCTCACTTACACTATAAAGAACTATAAATAAGCCACCTACTCTCAGGAGCCAGGGGCATCATAACTAGACACTGGAGGGACCTGTCAGAAGTGAACATGGACCACTGGTACCAAACTGTATGGGAAACAGCCCTACTAGAAAAGCTAACCAACAAATTGAAACTAGCATGACAACAAACAAAAGACGACGACTTCACCCCGGTGTGGCTCCCCTTCATTACATACAGAGCCCAACAACAAGAACCCACCGACTGCATACAAATCAATATGGCTGACTTGACCTAACAACACTCCCCCCGCCCCCACAAACAAAAGTCACTGCTGTCAATTGAAGTCAAGCAACCATGCCCTGGGCTCACCAACCTCTCTTGTCGTTGTCGTTTAGTCGTGTCTGACTCTTTGTGACCTCATGGACCATAGCACGCCAGGCACTCCTGTCTTCCACTGCCTCCCGCAGTTTGGTCAAACTCTTACCTCCAATGAAAACTATTAAATGAATACAAAGAACCTACCCACGTGACGCTGACACCAAAGCTTTCCACGTTGTTGTTTAGTCGTGTCCGCCTCTTCATGACCCCATGGACCAGAGCATGCCAGGCCCTCCTGTCTTCCACTGCCTCCCGCAGTTGGGTCAAACTCATGCTGGTAGCTTGGAGAACACTGTCCAACAATCTCGTCCTCTGTCGTCCCCTTCTCCTTGCGCCCTCCATCTTTCCCAACATCAGGGTCTGCCTTGCCGTGGCGAAGGGGCTTGAATTACTCAGAGAAGCTATAAGCTATGCTGTGCAGGGCCACCCAAGATGGACAGGTCCTAATGGAGAGTTTTGACCAAATGTGATCCACCTGGAGCAGGAACCGGCAAGTCACTCCAGTATCCTTGCCAAGAAAACTCCATGGGCAAAGACAACAGCTTTCCACATACACTATGTAAAAGAACTATTTTAGTAGTTTACTACCCCCCCTCCCCCTGACCTTCCTTCTTCCCCAACCATATACTGTCTATAACATTAGTGTCTCACATTGAATATAACTGATCTGTAGTTTTGTAATTTAGGAAAATCTTTAATAAATAAATCTGTAATAAAAACATATTTTTAAAACTGCAGGATTTCAAAAAGGGAAGAGAGGGGTTTTTCCTCTTTACAATATGATTTAGGATTTATGGTAGACCACATGCTAAAACATGGTGAGCCTAGAGAAAAAACACTTAAGTGGATATAGAGTAGTTCTTCAAATATTTGAAGACAGCTGTTACAGAGATGATGCGGCATATTTCTTTTTCCCCTCTTGCTGACTATCCATTTATCTAAGTTTTATAACCTGGCAAAATTATGGATTCTCTCACTACCCATTACAGCAAAGTGGTACCTACTTGCAATGCCATGATTATTTCATATCATTTGTAGGGTGGCCGTGTGTCCATTGGTCTTAGAGAATTATTCTCACAATCTTATATTAACTATGTTAGAAAATCTGACTGCACAACGTATTATCCTGTGCATGAAATCCTTCTTTTCAAAACATGGCATAAACATGTGGTTTAACATCTGAGAATGTTAAAGTACCGTACTTTTCCGTGTATAACACGCCCCCATGTATAACACACTCCCTATTTGGGGAGGACTCAAAATTAAGAAAATTGGGGGGGGGGATTCCCTGAAGTTCTTGAGCTTTTTGGGGGGGAGGATTGCCAATGCTGCTTGCTCATGTAGACAAAACAACCTATCCTCTATCCCATCACCAATTGCCAAAGCGGCAGCCAATCAACAACAGCCCTTGCAGCAGCCACCAATAACAATCTCCAACCCGCGGCCCCACAATGCACTACCATGTATAAGACGACCCCTAATTTTGAACATGATTATTCCATAATAAAACATAGTCTTATACATGGAAAAGTTCGGTAGTTGAAAAAATCTTGGGCACAAATTGTTAGAAATCCACCTATTCGTTTATATAAAGAAATACAAAACAGAAGCATGAATTAAATAATATCCTACCTCAACAGACAAAATTCATGATTGCAGACATATTGGGGAAATGGTGAAAAAGCAGACAAGACCTTGCCAATTGTTTAAAACAAAAGAAAGACAGGGCATTGATTCCCAGTATTAGAGGAGTAGCCGGTGAATTATACAGCTCTCCAAGTGATATTAATATCCCTTTTTTTAAATGTTACGCATATATCACAATTATATCACAACCAGACAAAGATCCATACTCTATGCATTTATTGTCCAATATTACTAATTACTATAGATATAAAGATTTTAACAACAATTTTGGCAAATAGAATGCAACAAGTGATATCGCCAATAATAAAGAGTGACTACCCTGATGCTGGGAAAGATGGAGGGCGCAAGGAGAAGGGGACGACAGAGGACGAGATGGTGAGACAGTGTTCTCGAAGCTACCAGCATGAGTTTGACCAAACTGCGGGAGGCAGTGGAAGACAGGAGGGCCTGGCGTGCTCTGGCCCATGGGGTCAAGAAAGTTGGACATGACTAAACAACAACAACCTTTTAAGCTGGAAGGGCTGTGGAAAACTTGGTTCATTTATTCATGTTTGGTGGGAATGCCCTTACGTAAAAAACTTTTGGGATAGAGTATTCTCCATTATATCTACAATTACAGGCCGAACCCTTTCTCCAAATCCTGCCTTAGCCCTACTATCTTTGGACCTAGACGTAAGCTCCCCCCTGTGCCACAGTGAACTAGTAGGCTTCTTGCTGACCACAGCACGATTAGAGATAGCTCAGGAATAGAAGAACCAGACTAAAATACCCCTGAACATAAGGGAAAATAATATCTGGGATACAGCAATGTGTGAGCGTCTCACCAGATACAGGGGGGCAATTAAAGGCATAAAGAATAGAGACACCTTCCAATAAATGTGGACCCCCGTCTTTAACTATGTTAATGACCAAAATCAAGATCTTATACCAAACCGCTCAATATTCTCAGTGGAGAGGTTACGTTAAGTAATATGTTTGAACGTTAAATCTGTAAGTGTGTGTCTAGAGACAATGGATGAACTGTCTCATTAGCTGTACCGCTGGATATGTTTTTGATGGCTATTGTATTTGTGGGAAAAAACCATTAAAAATGTGTGTTTTTTTAAAAAAAAAGAGTGACCAGGCAGGATTCATTAAAACTAGGCAAGCTACAGACAATAGCAGTTTAGTGGTTGATCTAATAAATTTAAATAAAAATAAAGATGACTTTCTTATTCTATCATTAGATGCTGAAAAAGCTTTGATAAAATTTATAAACAAGTATATGCATGTGAACTTGGGCAAGTGGTCCCCCCCAAAAAACGAATTCTGAGCAGTATGTCAAGAAAAAAACCCTTGGCTACACCCTATGGTATGTTTGGCTTTTTGCGGAGGCAAAGGGTATTCAGTTGCCTCATTCTTGGGCTCTGGTTAAACAGACTTACTCAAGACTATGCAATATATTTGGGCAACAATGTTTTAAATATATTACTCTTATTCTTTAAAAGAATAAATCAGCTAAGAAGGTGCTCCTTTCTCACACAGAAGGGAATGCCTTGCCTAAGATGATGGCTGCGATGTACAACATTTTAATGTACAATATTAAAAAAAGCATGTCTGTTTCTTGCTTCAGAACTGCTGTTTTGTCCTGTAAAAGTTATACCAGTAGGTTAATAAACAAAGACTTCTTTAAACTGGGTAACAGCCCCAAATATATTTGCTTTTCCAGTTTTCGGGTACAGATCCTCGTGATCTCCTGTTGTTAGAATATGGAAGCCAGGTTGTTAAGCACGACTTGTTGAAAGGAAAACATTTAATCAGCACTCTATTAAAAAAAACCTTCATTTGCTTTCTTTTTTCTGTGTGCAATTCAAATGGCTGGTTTTGACCTATAAAGCTCTAAACTAGGGATGGTGAACCAGGAGTCTGAAGAGCCACAACTCCCAATATCCCTGACCACTAGTCATGCTGGCTCAGGATGACGGGAATTAGGAGTCCAATATCATATGGACAACTGGGACTATGATATCTAGAAGACCACCTGCCTGTCCATGACTAAGACCTGGTGTAGAAGCTGCAGCCAGAGTCAGAGCTGGAACAGGACTGAGCCACTAAAATCTGGAGCTGAAGAAAATAAAAAGAAAATTCATTATCTCAGAAGTGAACTGTTAAACCAGAAAAGATCAAGAGAAGACACATCTATATAGTCACTGCCAGCTCCTTCTCTATCTGGTTCTCTTCTGGTCTTTGCCTGCAGCTGGGTATTCTTCCTCATGAATAGCTTTTGTTGTTGTTGTTGTTGTTGTCTAGTCGTTTAGTCATGTCCGCCTCTTCGTGACCCCCTGGACCAGAGCACGCCAGGCACTCCTGTCTTCCACTGCCTCCCGCATGTTTGTAGCTTCGAGAACACTGTCCCACCATCTCGCCCTCTGTCGTCCCCTTCTCCTTGTGCCCTCCATCTTCCCCAACATCAGGGTCTTTTCCAGGGAGTCTTCTCTTCTCATGAGGTGGCCAAAGTCTTGGAGCCTCAGCTTCAGGATCTGTCCTTCCAGTGAGCACTCAGGGCTGATTTCCTTCAGAATGGAGAGGTTGGATCTTCTTGCAGCCCATGGGACTCTCCAGAGTCTCCTCCAGCACCAGAATTCAAAACCTGAATAGCTTCCTCCTCCTAATTAGAATTCAGATCAAGGCAGGGCTTGGCATGGTGACTGAAAGGGTAATTGGGAGGCAGGCAAATCACCTCTGAGATGTGGTTCTTGAGTCTGTGTATGGACTACTGTGGGCTTTTCCAGCTCTTCGGTTGTAGCAAGGTTCTCCATAGGGTCCCTAGCCTCCAGGATCCTGACACTGCCCCATTCTCTGAGGTCATCTTCTAGCACAAATGTCCTGAAACCTCCTGTGGTTAGACAGGTAATAACTGGGCACAGAGACTTTTCTGTGCTGGCACCACTTTCCTCAGCCAAGATCTTTATTAGCGTGACTTTATTGTCTTACGGATGATAACTTAAAACTGATTTATGTTCCTGGGCATTTGATAACTGGCCTATTTTATAGTGTTGGTTTAATTTACCTTCGTGGTGGATTTGACTAAGAATTGTCGGGAAA
Source organism: Podarcis liolepis (assembly GCF_965112155.1). NCBI lineage: Eukaryota > Metazoa > Chordata > Lepidosauria > Squamata > Lacertidae > Podarcis > Podarcis liolepis. The sequence goes on along the minus strand of NC_139561.1, from coordinate 93,010,935 downwards.
AGGTTTTTCACCATGTTTTTTCTGAGTCATTTCAAAGGATTTTATAGGGAAAAAGGTGGCATGCAATTAACTTAAATAAAAAAACATGCTGAAAAGACCAAAGCATGTCCTATGAATGATGACTGGAAGAAATGGAAGTAATGCTGTCATCTTCACAGTTATTGTGGAGACTGAACTTCTGGGAGGAAGGTGGCAAACTGTCTACTGCCAACACTCCATCGACAGAGATAATTATGAGGTGATTAATGATGATCAAGATGTAAATCTTGGTTATCAAAATCTCCCTTTGAAAACAAGAAGATCAGAGATTAACCTCGAATACTCTGAAGAAAACTACTCTTCACACCAGAGACTGGGAAATTTTCAGAGGCAATGAGTGAGTGACTTGGAGTGAGGATCTCCAGTGTTCCCAAACACCACATAATAAGTTAGTACTCAGAGCACTAGGTCGGCTAAACCTCCCTTTTTAAAATTACTTTTGAGATAGGACAGAGAATCGGAAGTCCTCTTTATTTATTTATTTTTCTCTTCTCTTTTTAATTTCCTTTTTTATTATCTTTATATCTTCCTTTTCTTCTTTTATCTACTTTGCTTTTGTTTATGCTTTGTTTTGTTCTTTAATGTACTCTACTCAGGGTTGAGAGCTGGACCATCAAGAAGGCTGATCGCCGAAGAATAGATGCTTTTGAATTCTGGTGCTGGAGGAGACTCTTGAGAGTCCCACGGACTGCAAGAAGGTCAAACCTCTCCATTCTGAAGGAAATCAGCCCCGAGTGCTCCCTGGAAGGACTGAGGCTCCAAGACTTTGGCCACCTCATGAGAAGAGAAGACTCCCTGGAAAAGACCCTGATGTTGGGAAAGATGGAGGGCACAGGGAGAAGGGGACGACAGAGGACGAGATGGCTGGACAGTGTTCTCGAAGAAACCAACATGAGTTTGACCAAACTGCAGGAGGCAATAGAAGCTGGTCCTGGAGGAAGAACTGTGAGGGGAGAGACTCCATCAGGCAAGGCCTCTTTCTACCTGCCTTGCCTCACCCTCTAGTTTCTGCTTCTCAATTTGTATTGTATTATTTTATGTACTGTGGCTTGCCATTGTTTTATTGATTATAGTTTAGAAATTATTTATTGTAACTGTTGAGTGGATATCTGTTTAACTTTTATATGTTATCATTATTTAATACTATTCTAATGATTTTTGAATGTTACTTTTTTGATGTAGATTGGCTATTTTAAAGTTTTATTATCACATTTTTGTATTGCATTAGATTGTTATAAGATGTACATTTTTTGTTTCTGCAGCTTGTAAACCGCCTTGAATATTGTAAGATAGAAAGACGGTATACAAATTAAAAAATGATGAAAATGATGATGAAGACAGGAGTGCCTGGCGTGCTCTGGTTCATGGGGTCACGGAGAGGCGGACACAACTAAACGACTAAACAACAACAACTCTGGGTTAATGAGGGTATGAACATGAAGGCGATGGTTGGCTGGTGAAAGACAGTGTGAGAAGTGGGGAAGGGAAGAACTTCTAGGCTGGGAGAAGAAAGGGAAGCTCCCTGGTGAGAGCTGGGAAGGTCCAACCCCTTCTGTGTGAGCCAAGGGTTAAGATCTACCTTTGAGAGAGGACTTTGTCTTTCCTCCCTTCTTTTTCCCTTTTCTTTCCTTCCCCCCCCTTCTCCTTGTTTTTCTTATTTAGATTATTTTGGCTTTTTATTGTGTGATGAAAGGTTTCAATAAAACATTCATGCAAAACCAAATCTTCACAGTTACTGTATCTTTACTGGTAGAAAACACTTGCTGAGAAAGAGAAAATGAAGACTCTGGGATCTGGGCCATCTAATTTAACTGATTTGCAATTGATGCAGAACAAAGCAAAATAAAATATTTCTTCTCACTATGCAGAAATAAGCTTACAGAATTAATTGCTACAAAACTTGGTGTTGACCAGTAGAGTGATCCGAATTTGTTTACCATGGAGTTTATAGATTGCTATTAATCATGAGGAATAAAAATGGAACTTTAGTGTTCAGAGGTAGTGCTGAATAAAAGGTAAAGAAACCCCTGACCATTAGGTCCAGTCGTGACTGACTCTGGGGTTGCGGCGCGCATCTTGCTTCATTGGACGAGGGAGCCAGCGTACAGCTTCCGGGTCATGTGGCCAGCAGGACTAAGCCACTTCTGGTGAACCAGAGCAGCGCACGGAAACGCCGTTTACCTTCCCGCCGGAGCGGTACCTATTTATCTACTTGAACTTTGACATGCTTTCAAACTGTTAGGTTGGCAGGAGTAGTGCTGAATACTGGGGTACAAACAAGAAGGGAAGGCAGTTGCTTTCACACACACAAGTTTCCAGCATCAACAGGCTGTCTGTCGGAGACAGTGCGTTGGACTAGATGACTGCCAAATCTGGTATGGTAAGGCAGTTCAGATGCTCTTAAGTCACAGCTACATTGCCTGGAGACAATCAGTCAGCTTGTGTATCCATAGCAGTGACCACAGGAGGAATGACCACTGGGAGGAGCGCAGAGGGAAGAAATGCCCCGGAGGACAACACAACCAGACACCTTCATCTGCCCCAGATGCAACAAAATATATCTCTCCTGTATCGGTCTCTACAGCCACAGCAGGCGCTGTAACCCTCCAATGGTTTGACTTCACCCACAAAGGTGCCTTCCATTGTTTGCTGAGGAAGATGGATGCTAATGGTATTTGCCTATATCAGTGTTTCCCAACCGGTGTTCCGCGGCACACTAGTGTGCCGCGAGATGTTGCCTGGTGTGCCGTGGGAGGGAGGCGGGCGAGTCGGGCGGCGAGAGGCGGGGCGGCGGCGGCGAGGAGAGGCCGCCCAGCGCGGGGCTCTCGCCGTCTGCCTGCCTGGCTGCCTGCGTGGCGCTGACGTCACGGGGCTGTAACGTGCCCCACATAGGCACACGTGGGGCGGCGAGCGAGCGAGCTCCCACATCCCATCGCCGCTCGCTTCGGCCGGCCTACTGGGCTGTCGCAGGCGGAAGGCCTGCGCATGCGCGAGGTTTTCGCGCCTTCGGGATTCCCTTCACGCCTTCCTCCTCCCGGGTCCTTGAGAGCGCGGGAAGCGGCAGCGCGAGACCGGCGTTGAGCCTGGTAGGTATTGTGCTTGCCAAGGCAGTCATTTGGGAAATGAAAACTTGCAAAGCAAGCAACCAGTTCAATCTGAAGTACGTGTATGCTTAATATCCTGTATCTGAAACCTGTTCTGCCCCCTCCCCCACACTTGGTGCCATTTTCATCTACACATGCAGCAGAGTAAGTTGACCCAGAATAGTACCAATTCAGATGGCAGATGGGAGAATGACAGTGCTGAATGCTTTCCCATGTAGAACAGTCCCTGCAAATAAAAACCTAGCATATTTGGAAGAGGGATGCTAGCCTAACCATTACCTTCTATGCTGTTACTATTTTTTTATTTTTTTTTACATAAGTAAAAAGTGACCTTTCCCCATCTGGCATGGTGGTGTGCCTCAAGATTTTTTTCATGAAACAAGTGTGCCTTTGCCCCAAAAAGGTTGGGAAACACTGGCCTATATAATGGAATGGTGGTCCATCTTACAGGGCTGTTCCTCTGTGTAATTTATATCGCCTGCCCCAGAAGCACAAAAAATGCAAAGGCATTTCTTCCCTTGCACAGCACAGTCATACCTCGGGTTAAATACGCTTCGAGTTGAGCCCGTTCGAGTTGCGCTCCTCGGCAACCCAGAAGTAATGGAGCGCATTACTTCCGGGTTTCGCCGCTTGCGCAGACGCTCAAAATGACATCACGCGCATGTGCAGAAGCAGTGAAAAGTGGCTCGCGCGTGCGCAGACATGCCATCACTAGTTACGTTTACTTCTAGATGCGAACCGGGCTCCAGAACGGATCCCGTTCGTATCTAGAGGTACCACTGTATTCTGAAATAACATACTGCAACACTTTTTTTTAATTTGAGATGAACGTTGTAAAACATACTTCCTTCCTGTTTACCCACAAATGTACACACAAACACCGAGAAGAGGTAGATCTAAATGGCAGTTTCCTGGAACAATCCCATGAATGAGGCTCTGAGTCCTTTAGGATCCTGCTCACATAGGTTTTTCCTGAAGAAATCACACGATCATCTCACAAGCAAATGAGGATTTCTACATCTACATATTCTTAGATGTACTGCAATAAGCCAACACGTTAGCATAAACTCAATGTCTCAGCCTTATGAGCATCACTAGCCTGGACAGAGTTGTTTTCTTGTACTTACCTGCCAAATCTACATGGACTTTTAAATTAAATTACTTCCACTACTACTGAAAACAGCTCACAGAAGCATGAAATAAAATACAATACAAGCACCACAATAAACAATCAAATGAAATATAAATCTTTCATTCTATCAGATGAGAATAAAGCTCCAAAGTAGCAGTTCAGAATAATAAATAAACAAACAAATAATAATACCCCAGCCACTCTGGGCGGCTCCCAACAGAATATTAAAAACACGATAAAACATCAAACATTAAAAATTTCCCTAAATAGGGCTGCCTTCAATAAAGTGTACAAGTTTCCACATCATTGCTTTTTTTAATGCAAGTGTTTTAAAAGACTTGGGTGAATGGCACCAGATAAAGGCACTGCCAGGGCTCCCTGAGGGGGCTATTCCACAGCTGAGAAGACCCTCTGCTCAGCAGCCATCCACTTTACAGGGGTACATGGAAAATGGTCTCTGAAGAGATCTTAAGGCTTTGTAAGGTTTATACAGGGGAAGGTAGTCTTTCAGAAGCTGCTTCTGGTGCAACGGAACACCGAAACCAGAGCAGTGCATGGAAAGCCATTTACCTTCCCGCCGGAGCGGTACCTATTTATCTACTTGCACTGGCGTGCTTTCAAACTGCTAGGTTGGCAGGAGCAGGGACTGAGCAACGGGAGCTCACCCCGTTGCGGGGATTCGAACTGCGGACCTCCTGATCGGCAAGCCCAAGAGGCTCAGTGGTTTAGACCACAGCGCCACCCACGTCCCTCAGATATCCTTGTCCCAAGCTATTAAAGGTTTTAAACCAGCACTTTAAAGTGGACCCAGAAATGGACTAGGTGTAGATGATAAACTGGTGTAGATGATAAATCGCTGGTGTAACATGACTGAAATGCCCAGTCCCAATTAATAAATAATAATAATACTAATAATTTTTTATTTATACCCCACCCTTCCCGATTCAGAAAACAGGGCTCAGGGCGGCTAACAACAAATTTAAAACACTTAATTGATGCTACAAAAAACAGCATAAAATATGGTATAAAACTTGAATAACAATAAAATAAAAAATCAATTTAGGGGGGAAATCCATCCAATAAACATTAGATGATCACCAGGGCTAGCTGGCTAAATTAGTCCTATTTGGGCCAGCGAGGAGACCAGGGGAGAATTAGCTGTGGGATCTCAGAGTGGATAATCTTCAATAAAAGAGAAAGGGAGGGAAGGAAAGGGAATAAAAGATCAAGCTAAGTTCAAATTGAAAGCCAGGCGGAATAGCTCTGTCTTACAGGCCCTGCGGAAGTAAGTTAAATTCTGCAGGGCCCTGGTCTCATGGGACAGAGCATTCCACCAGGTGGGAGCCATCACTGAGAAGGCCCTGTCCCTGGTGGAGGTAATCTAACTACCTTAGGGCCTGGGACCTCTAAACTATGATTATTCATGGACCTTAAGGTCCTCTGCGGGGCAGACCAGGAGATGCGGTCCCATAAATACGTTAATAACCTTGTGCTAATATTTGCCCATGCACCCTACCCCAGAACTTCACCCCAGTCTTCAAGTTACAAGCAAACAGAAGGAGCTCAAATGGGACCGATGGGTACCACTTACTTTTCCAGCTTCTTCTTGCAGACAGACTCGCGGCTCTGATCCAGCAACTTCCTCTTGCAGTTGAACTGGTCCCCACCGAATCGGCTGTCTTTGTTCGAGACCTTAAAGCGCCCGGGGGAGATGAGGAAGCCATCTCTCTCCTTGAGGTTGTTGATGGTCGCTAGGTCATTGCGGACACTGCTTTTCAGAGCTTTGCGCCCCTGCCGCATGTGCCGAAGCGCAGCCACGGCGGCACATGCCGCGAGCACCAACGTCATGAGCCCCAGAGCAAAGGAAACGGCCAGGGCAACGGGGAAAGGGCCTTCAGCCACTCGCTGGCTGCTCACAGGGGTGGGAACCTGAACTTTGAACTCACAACTGGAGCCCATGTAGCCGGACGAACACTCACAGACGTGGCCCGAGAAGTGGGTGTAGCAGGTGCCACTATTCAGGCAAGGGTTGGAGCCACAAGCGTCCATGCGGGTACCACAGTCCTTTCCGCCATAGCCCAGGGTGCAGGAGCAGGTGTAGCTGTTGGGGCCGTCGATGCACGTGCCTCCGTTAGCGCAAGGGTTTCCTGCGCAATCATCTATGTTCAATTCGCAGTGAGGGCCAGCAAAACCCTGACGGCATTTGCAGATCACGCTGCGGCCCAGATCCAGACAGTGGCCACCTGGAAAGGAAAGGAGAGGAAATTACAGAGACATGCAAGCAGGGTAATGGCTGAAAACCAGCCAAATAATTAGTTTATTCAGTCCCGGACACCTGTGGCAACCGAGTCAGCAAGCCATCGTTTCTAACCCAAGGCAAATATTTAGAGCGAGTCACTCTTAAACCACGATACATCAAGCAAAGCAATAAACCCATCCAAAAAGCAGAGACTATATTTGCATAGCTTTAAAAGGACATTCCCTCTTCCCAGGCAATTGTGGGAACTGTGCTGTGGGGTAATGGCCAGGGATCAAATGAAAAATGAAATTTCAATTTCTAGGAAGTCTTGATAGTTAGAGCAGAAAAAAATAATCAGGTTCCAGTCCAGGTAACAAGGAAGTAACCGAACCAAGCCCAGCACCTCGATACCCAGACAGGCCTGTTGAGTAATAATAAATAATAATAATAATAATAATAATAATAATAATAATAATAATAATAATAATAAATTGTATTTATACCCTGCCCTCCCCAGCCAGAGTCGGGCTCAGGGCGGCTAACACCAATAAAATTTCAGCAAAAAACATAAAAAGAAAAAGAAAAAAAACAATTTAAAATACAGGTTAAATTGCAATTTTAAAATGCAGCCTCATTTTAAAAGTCAAAACCATAAGGGGAGGGAAACATAAGAGTCAGACTGAGTCCAAACCAAAGGCCAGGCGGAACAGTTCCGTCTTGCAGGCCCTGCGGAATGTTGTCAAGTCCCGCAGGGCCCTAGTCTCTTGTGACAGAGCGTTCCACCATGTCGGAGCCAGTACTGAAAAGGCCCTGGCCCTACTTGAGACCAACCTAACCACCTTGTGACCTGGGACCTCCAAAATGTTGTCATTTGTGGACCTTAAGGTCTTCCGCGGGGCATACCAGGAGAGGCGGTCCCATAGGTATGAGGGTCCTAGGCCACATAGAGCTTTAAAGGTCAAAACCAGCACTTTAAACCTGACCCTGTACTCCACCGGGAGCCAGTGCAGCTGGTAAAGCACTGGATGAATGTTATCATCCCGTGGCAAGGACCCCGTAAGGAGCCCATAAGGAGTACACAAGCACCACCTCTTAGAATCATAGAATCAGAGTTGGAAGAGACCACAAGGGCCATCGAGTCCAACCCCCTGCCAAGCAGGAAACACCATCAGAGCACTCCTGACATATGGTTGTCAAGCCTCTGCTTAAAGACCTCCAAAGGAGGAGACTCCACCACACTCCTTGGCAGCAAATTCCACTGTCGAACAGCTCTTACTGTCAGGAAGTTCTTCCTAATGTTTAGGTGGAATCTTCTTTCTTGTAGTTTGGATCCATTGCTCCGTGTCCGCTTCTCTGGAGCAGCAGAAAACAACCTTTCTCCCTCCTCTATGTGACATCCTTTTATATATTTGAACATGGCTATCATATCACCCCTTAACCTCCTCTTCTCCAGGCTAAACATGCCCAGCTCCCTTAGCCGTTCCTCATAAGGCATCGTTTCCAGGCCTTTGACCATTTTGGTTGCCCTCCTCTGGACACGTTCCAGTTTGTCAGTGTCCTTCTTGAACTGTGGTGCCCAGAACTGGACACAGTACTCCAGGTGAGGTCTGACCAGAGCAGAATACAGTGGCACTATTACTTCCCTTGATCTAGATGCTATACTCCTATTGATGCAGCCCAGAATTGCATTGGCTTTTTTAGCTGCCGCGTCACACTGTTGGCTCATGTCAAGTTTGTGTTCAACCAAGACTCCTAGATCCTTTTCACATGTACTGCTCTCAAGCCAGGTGTCACCCATCTTGTATTTGTGCCTCTCATTTTTTTGCCCAAGTGCAATACTTTACATTTCTCCCTGTTAAAATTCATCTTGTTTGTTTTGGCCCAGTTCTCTAATCTGTCAAGGTCGTTTTGAAGTGTGATCCTGTCCTCTGGGGTGTTAGCCACCCCTCCCAGTTTGGTGTCATCTGCAAATTTGATCAGGATGCCCTTGAGTCCATCATCCAAGTCGTCTCAAGCTCTGGGAGGAAGACCTTTCATTGCCTACAGACAGCCACCCAATCTTAAACAACTCCTAACCCACAATAATACTACAACCAGACTTAACACGGACACTGGCACCAGAGCCTGCAATAAACCCAGATGCCAACTTTGCTGCCACATACACCCGGACAACACCATTACTGGCCCCAACAACATCACACATACCATCTCGGGACTATTTAATTGCTCATCGTCTAACATTGTGTATGCCATCAAATGCCAACAGTGTCCTTCAGCTCTCTATATTGGACAAACAGGCCAAACCTTACGCCAAAGAATAAACGGACATAAATCAGACATCAAGAATCACAAAACAGAGAAACCAGTAGGAGAACACTTCAATCTCCCAGGACATTCTATACAAGATCTCAGAGTAGCTGTTTTACTACAAAGGAATTTCAGAAATAGACTGGAAAGAGAAGCTGCTGAATTGCAACTCATTACCAAACTTAAAACCATGGAGAGACCTGGTCTGAACAGAGACATTGGATTCTTATCACATTATACATGACTAAGCCATTTTTCACCTTCTCACCCCTTGCCTTTTCCTGTAAGACCTATTGCAGTCGTTAAGAGTCGTCAACAGGCTCATCTCAGCTATCTGCCAATCTCCCATTCCCACCACCCTTCTGAGTAATACCCCTCCCCACCTTCTCACTATATAGAAGGATCTGGCAACTTCTGTTTCAGTGTATCTGAAGAAGTGCGCATGCACACGAAAGCTCATACCAAGAACTAACTTAGTTGGTCTTTAAGGTGCTACTGGAAGGAATTTTTTTATGTTGATAAAGATGTTGAATAAGACCGGGCCCAAGACAGAACCCTGTGGCACCCCACTAGTCACTCTTCTCCAGGATGAAGAGGAACCATTGATGAGCACCCTTTGGGTTCGGTCAGTCAGCCAGTTACAAATCCACTGAGTGGTAGCATAGTCAAGACCGCATTTTACCAGCTTCTTTACAAGAATATCATGGGGCACCTTGTCAAATGCCTTGCTGAAATCAAGGTAGGCTACATCCACTGCGTTCCCTTCATCTACCAGGCTTGTAATTCTGTCAAAAAATGAGATCAGGTTAGTCTGACATGACTTATTTTTCAGAAATCCATGCTGACTATTGGTGATCACAGCATTCCTTTCTAGGTGCTCACAGACTGTTTGCTTAATGATCTGCTCCAGAATCTTCCCTGGTATTGATGTCAGACTGACTGGGTGGTAATTATTTGGGTCCTCTCTTTTCCCCCTTTTAAAAATAGGGACAACATTTGCCCTCCTCCAGTCTGCCAGGACTTCGCCTGTTCTCCAGGAATTCTCAAAGATGACTGCCAGTGGTTCTGAGATCACATCTGCCAGTTCTTTTAATACTCTTGGATGCAGTTTGTCTGGCCCTGGAGACTTGAACACATCTAAACTAGCCAAGTATTCTTGTACTATCTCCTTAGTTATTCTGGGCTGTGTTTCCTTTGCTGAGTCATTTGCTCCAAATTCTTCAGGTCGGGCATTGTTTTCTTTATCGGAGAAGACTGAGGCAAAGAAGGCATTGAGGAGTTCAGCCCTTTCTGTGTCCCCTGTTTGCATTTCACCATCTTCTCCTCTGAGTGACCCCACTGTTTCTTTGTTCTTCCTTTTGCTACGAACATACCCATAGAAGCCTTTTTTGTTGCTTTTAACCTCTCTAGCAAGCCTGAGTTCATTCTGTGCTTTAGCTTTTCTGACTTTGTGTCTACACGTGCTGGCTATTTGTTTGAATTCCTCTTTGGTGGTTTCCCCCCTTTTCCATTTTTTGTACACATCCTTTTTTAATCTTAACTCAGTTAAAAGTTCTTTAGATAGCCACCCTGGCTTCTTTAGGCACCTTCCATGTTTCCGTCTCATTGGTATTGCCTGACGTTGTGCTTTTACTATCTCCCTCTTAACAAACTCCCAGCCATCATGAACTCCCTTTCCTTTTAGTATTACTGTCCATGGGATCTCACCCAGCACTTCCCTAAGTTTTATGAAGTCGGCTTTCTTAAAGTCAAGAAATTGAGTCCTAGTATGCTTGGCTGCTCCTTTCCGCTGTATAGTAAACTTCAGAAGAGCATGATCACTCGCGCCTAATGATCCTTCCACTTCTACCCCACTAACCAGGTCATCAACATTGGTTAGGACCAGATCTAAAATGGCTGTTCCTCTTGTTGCTTCTCCCACTTTCTGGACAATGAAGTTGTCTGCAAGGCCAGTGAGGAATCTTATGCTCACCTTATGCTCTTGGCTGAGTTTGACATCCAACAAATATCCGGGTAATTGAAGTCCCCCATTACTACTATCTCCCTTCCTTTTGCATGCTTGGCCATCTGTTCCAGGAAGGCATCATCTATGTCCTCCGTTTGGCTTGGGGATCTATAGTAAACTCCCACAATGAGGTCTCTGTTATTCTTCTCTCCCTTAATTTTGACCCAAATGCTCTCACTTTGGCTTTGAGGTTCTAAATCTTGGGTCTCTTCACAGGTATACACATCCCTGACATATAACGCCACTCCTCCTCCTTTCTTGTCTGGTCTGTTTCTCTGAAATAGATTGTATCCCTCCATTATTACATTCCAATCGTGGGACTTATCCCACCAGGTTTCAGTGATGCCTATTATGTCATATTTAGTTTGCTGTACCAAGAGCTCAAGCTCATCTTGTTTATTTCCCATGCTTTGCGCATTAGTGTACAGACATTGAAGTCCATTAATCATTCCCCCGTGTCTCTTATTTAAGGATTTTTTCCTCCCACCACTAGGTCTGCGTGCTGTTTGCTCCATTTGGTCTATGACATTTGGATGATCATCTTCATCAATTGATAGACTCCTAGGAGCACTGTCTCCGTCCCCCACATTAGTCAGTTTAAAGCCCTCCTGATGAGGTTTCTGAGATTTTTGGCAAAAACATTCCTCCCAACCGTTGTGAGGTGCAGCCCATCGCTTGCCAGAAGTCCATCTTCAAGAAACTGCAGTCCGTGATCTAAGAATCCAAACCGTTCCTGTTTACACCATTTGCGAAGCCAGCTGTTCACTTCCACTATTTTTCCCTCTCTCCCTGGGCCATGTCGTTCATGACCTCTTAGTCATGAGCTAGCAGAAATTTAAGGGAGCAGAGGCCTAGCTTGCAGCCTTGTACCCTGGTATGTACCATCTGTCTTCTCAACTGGCTGCATATAGGGAAGCAAAGGGAATTGGGGAATTCTCAATAGGGTATACTTTCGTATTCTTCCTAGTTTGAGGGGTCTGAAACCTCTAATTCTTATAGGCAACATCAGGCACCAAGCCCTCCATAAGGGTGAGAAGTAGTGATCAAATTATGGGGAGTGGAATAAAATGAACGTTCACAGAGGAGGGCAACCAAGATGATCAAGGGTCTAGAAGCCAAGCCTTATGAGGAGCCCTTGAAGGAGATGGGTATGATTAGCCTGGAAAATAGGAGACTGGGTGGAGATATGATAGCCACCTTCAAATATCTTTTTCTTTTTAAAAATAATTTTCATTAAGAATTTCAACATAACAAAGTATCAAAGCATATCATCTTCATCCCCCCCAACTTCCCCCCTCTCCCCTCCCTAAGAAAAACCCTCCCCCCCAAAACTTCCCTCAGTTCCTCTCTCTGATTTTTCAGCACATGTTATTCTCTGCATATTATAAAATTGTAAAGATCCTTAAATTTGTTGGAATTCAAGCCTCTTTCGGGAGAAGCTGGCAACTCTCCCAGGCCTCCGGCTTGAGTTCTGATGATCTACTTTGGCTGCCCACGTCCCGGCAGTCCAGGCTGACCTTGATAGGCGACCCTCCCCAGCGTGGGAAGAGCACACCCACTCTTTCCTGCTCCCCCGGCAGGGAAAATGAGATAGACAGAAACGTATTTGCATGCTTTTATTTCTGTCTTTGCAGCATTACAGAAAACATGTCTGTACTCTTCAAACTCCAGCAATCAAGTGACAAAGACTTCCTGTTCTTCCTGTGCATACACAAGAGGAAGTTCTCAAATTACACTCTGAGCAAATTCCGGTGCATTGCCCTGTGAACTGACTGTCCCACTGTTTCCCACAGACAGTCCCAACATTCCCATCATGTTGTTAAGCAGAGGCTTGACAACCATATGTCAGGAGTGCTCCGATGGTGTTTCCTGCTTGGCAGGGGGTTGGACTCGATGGCCCTTGTGGTCTCTTCCAACTCTATGATTCTATGTGATGTTTTCAAGCTAGCAGTTTGCAGCTGCATTGCATCCATATCGTAACAAAATTACCTGTCTATTATGTTGACAATCAATAAATTTGTGTATGTTTATTCAAAACCTGCCAATTCATTTTTTAAAGTAGTTTGTAAAGAGTTCCCATTCTTCTTTAAAGTCACAGTGGTCCTTGTCTCGCAGTTTGTATGTCAATTTCGCCAATTCTGCATAATCCATCCATTTCTCTTGCCATGCCTCCTTCAAATATATTGAGGGCTGTCATGTGGAGGAGGCAGTGTGCTTGTTTTCTCCTGCCCTGAACTTGAACCAATGGCTTCAAGTTTCAAGAAAGGAGATTCCACTTAAACATTCAGAAAAACCTTCTGACAGTAAGAGCTGTTCGGCAGTGGAAGAGACTTCCACAAGAGGTGGTGGACTCTCCTTTCCTGGAGGGTTTTAAAGAGAGGTTGGGTGGCCATCTGCCAGGGATGCTTTAGCTGAGATTCCAGCATTGCAGGGGCTGGGCTAGATGACCCAACTCCAAGATTCTATGATCCCATGGATACTGCAAAGCAGTGATATAAGTGTGGAAGTGCAGGAACTCATCTTGTGAGCCCCCATAGCCATGTTGGGGTGCTTGCAAGCAAACGGGGGCAATTGGCAAACCCACAGCTGGCTCAAGCCCACCGGCCGGTAGCCAGGCGATCTCCGGTCCTTGGCTTACCATGAAACAGTGACCCACAGCTTCAGAAGCTGGAGCACGCTCTAATTAGCAGAGTAATTACTGTATTTTTTGCTCTATAACTCACTTTTTCCCTCCTAAAAAGTAAGGGGAAATGTGTGTGCGTCTTATGGAGCGAATGCAGGCTGCGCAGCTATCCCAGAAGCCAGAACAGCAAGAGGGATTGCTGCTTTCACTGCGCAGCGATCCCTCTTGCTGTTCTGGCTTCTGAGATTCAGAATATTTTTTTTCTTGTTTTCCTCCTCCAAAAACTAGGTGCGTCTCGTGGTCTGGTGCGTCCTATAGAGCGAAAAATACGGTAATACACAACAGAAGTGACAAGGAGAGGCTGTGTAAAGCATATTTACAGGCAGTTTATTCAGCGTACATCAGGACAAGGGAAAAAACATATCTTCTCCTTTTTGTGTCCAAGCAAGCAGCATAAGCAAAAGCTATACACAAACGGAAGTTCCCAGCAAGCTGTGCTGGAGTGTAAACAGGCATGTGACGTACAACAGTCATGCCTCTACTTAACGTGGAACGGAATAGTCTAACAAGCCATGCCTCCAGGGAGAATCAAAAATTGCAGGCAGCTGTGTTGATCCAACAGAACATGGAAACAGAGCAGCAGTACTTGGCACAATGCCCAGTTTTTTGGGATTATAGAATCATAGAGTTGGAAGAGACCACAAGGGCCATCGAGTCCAACCCCCTGCCAAGCAGGAAACACCATCAGAGCACTCCTGACATATGGTTGTCAAACCTCTGCTTAAAGACCTCCAAAGAAGGAGACTCCACCACACTCCCAGGCAGCAAATTCCATGATTAGCATGACTGCAATCTTTTGCAGCTTTCTAGGAGTAAGCACCATCGTACATAGCAGTGCTAATCACATAGTTCCTGTCTGTAAACCACATTAAGCTTTAATCAAAGGATCTTTAGTCAACTGAAATGAAACCTTCAGCTTTTAAAAAGAAATGCAATTGTATTAAATGTTATCATTGAAAGTGCTAGCATGAAGGAGGAACCCCGTTCAAAGAAAAGGGAAGAAGTATCCAACTTCTATTTATTTCCCCCATTCCCCAGTTTCTCTTGTGTATGTGGTTCCCACCTCCACCCCCTGCCTGGACCACTTGGAAATTGCTGGTCTTGGCAGAACGCTTAATGGCTTTTATGGCTGCTATAGCAGCTGCAATGCACCATGTAGATACTTTATGATTTTTAATTGCATTTAATTGTTTCTTTTATTATATTATTGTCATTGTCATCCGTCTGTCTTGAGAGACAATGGAGTGCGCCTCCAGAGGTGAAGTCATACTGCTGTGTTAAAAGCACCAAAGTGACCTCTCTGGAGCGCAAGCCTGGGCAGCGTGCATGGTGGTCATGGACTGCCCAGATGACAAGACCCCCCCCCTCCTCGGTCTCGTTGATGTGGTCCAAAGGAAAGCAGTGTCAGGAGTTCAGTCTACACTCGAGTAGGACCCTGGCAGAGACACATGACGGACTGGCATGTTCTCTCCCTCCTGGTCAATCGTTCAGGAGCTTCAAAAGCTTTCTTCATCCTGAACATCACAGTGACCGATGCCACCAGACACCGGCACACTTAGGGATCCACAGAGTTTGTGCAACTCTGCATTTTGGCTAATCTACTTCATTTACATATAAACACACATGGAGCACTGCAACACGGCTCCCTCTCTCTCTCTAGCATCAGACAGCAAAGAGAAAAAGAACAAAGGACAATAGTCCCACTTCATGGAACACAGGAACACAAACATCCTGTCTCCGTCACTTCCCACTCGGTGGAATCAAAACATACACCGTCATGTGATAGACAACAATCCCATGACGGCAATCACGGAGCAGGAATACTAACAAGCAGAGCAATATGTTTTGCACCAGCTTGGCTGCAGGAGTTGCTGGAAGGAGGAGTACAAGGCGCCAACAGCCACCCTCACTTGGTTTAGCCGCGAGTTGAAGCCATTCCCACAGTGGCATAGCATGGGGGGGGGAGCAGCCATGGTCCTGGGCCCCCCCACAACAGGCTCCCTCATCGAGGCCAGAGCTGCAGGGAGGCAAGTTGCACCCAGGCCTCCTTCTCCTCATGACCAGTGAATAATAATAATAATAATAATAATAATAATAATAATAATAATAATAAATAAACTTCTATTTATACCCCGCCCTCCCCTGTTCAAAAACTGGGCTCAGGGTGGCTAACAACAAATTTAAAACACTTAATTATAAAAGCAGCATAAAATTCAGTATAAAAACATGAATAACAATAAAATTCAAAAATCTATTAGATAATCCCCAGGGCTAACTGGCTAAATTGGTCCTACTTGGGCCAGCGAGGAGACCAGGGGAGAATGAGCTGTGGGGTCTCAGAGCGGGTAATCTTCATAAAAGGGGAGGGGGAGGGAAGAGAAGGGAAATAAAAGATCAGGCTGAATTCAAATTAAAGGCCAGGCGGAATAGCTCTGTCTTACAGGCCCGATGGAAGGAGGTTAAATCCTGAAGGGCCCTAGTCTCATGCGACAGAGCATTCCACCAGGTCAAAGCCATCACTGAAAAGACACACCTGTGCCTTCCCTGGGCTGGCCAAGAGGGAGAGAGGGAGAGGGAGGGAGCCATTGCTGTTGCCACTGCCCACCAAGGAGGGAGGGAAGAAAAGGGAGTTAGGAAAGCCCTGCCGGAGCCATGTGTGTTGCCCAGTTTGCCTTGCTGCAAGGACAGGAGGGTGAGGCAACACGGAGGTCCTCCTGGCTTCTCACTTCTCTGCCTTATCTCTGCTCTCAAGATGGAGCTGGTTTCCAAGGAGAGACTCTCTTGATTAGACACTGGCCGGTGAAGGGACTAACTGCTGCCCAGTCCACCGGGGGGAGCAACACCTGCCCTGCCCCAGGTGCTGGCAACACACACGACGCCCCTGTGTTTCTGGGGTGTGGCCGCTGTCGCACGCTGACAGCTTCTAGGAGCCACAGGTGAGAGATGAGTTCAGGGTGGGGGACAAAAGGTGGACAAACTATCCCAGAAGGAGCACAACGTGGCCCCCACCAGAGGTACAACCCATCCCACAACACCACATACAGTGGTACCTTGGGTTAGAGACGCTTCAGGTTACAGACTCCGCTAACCCAGAAATAGTACCTCGGGTTAAGAACTTTGCTTCAGGATGAGAACAGAAATCGTGCGGTGGTGGTGCGGTGGCAGCAGGAGGCCCCTTTAGCTAAAGTGGTGCTTCAGGTTAAGAACGGACCTCCAGAACGAATTAAGTTCTTAACCTGAGGTACCACTGTACTATACAGTCATACCTCGGGTTAAAGATGCTTCGGGTTAAGTCTTTTCAGGTTGTGTCCCGGAAGTAATGGAATGGGTTACTTCCGGGTTTCGCTGCTCACGCATGCACAGATGCTCAAAATGATGTCATGCGCATACACAGAAGCGGCGAATTGCAACCCATGCATGCACAGATGCACAGACATGGGTTGCATTTCTCTCAGGTTGCAAACAGGGCTCCAGAACGGATCCCGTTCGCAACCAGAGGTACCACTGCATTGACTAATATATTGTCTCTCATCTTCAATTACAAGTTCACAGACATGCTTTGGGTCACCGCATGAAACTCATGGACCACAGTTTGGGAAACCAAGTTCTATGCTAATCTGTCATGAACAACAGCAAAACTTGAAGCTTTCATTAGTACCTCATTCACCCGCTGGAGCACAGGTATTCTTTACCCTGGGCCCTCTGCCAGTTGACATACCGTATTTTTCGCTCTATAACACGCACCAGACCATAACACTCACGTAGTTTTTAGAGGAGGAAAACAAGAAAAAAAAATATTCTAAACGAAATAGTGGATATATGATTTTTGCGGTTCATGCTGTGGCCACAGACATGTGATCTGACAGTGAGTTTGGAGTGGCCCAATGCAAAAATCCTGAGGATCCATGTGGATCCATGCTTTGTAACCACGGAGGAGGGAAGGAAGGGGAACTATGGATCCTCTGCTCACGACTGCACCAGATCCCCCCCGCCATCCGTAGGCAATCGCTCCATAACACGCACAGACATTTCCCCTTACTTTCTAGGAGGAAAAAAGTGAGTGTTATGGTGCAAAAAATACGGTAATTAATTTTGCTCCGAAAAGAGGCTTGGAGCTGTGCCCCTCTCAAGCCATCGCCCCAATCCCTGCAATCTTAGCCATTCTCCTCTCACATAGCATTCATTGGAAATGGGTAGGGGAGAGGTAGGGAAGCATGAGATGGGAAGATTGACTCTCCTCCTTGCTCTGAAGTAACAAATCAAAGCGCTGTCTCAAGAACCCAGAAACAGAAGGACCAATAAAACTGACGTTCAGATTGCTATGGCAGATGGCTGAACATCCCTTTGTTGTTGTTGCTTATTGAATTTATATACCGCCCTTTACCGGGGGGTCTCAGGGCGGTTCACAGATTAGACAGATTACTGGTTAACAGTCCAGAAATGTTACAGATAGGTAGCCGTGTTGATCTGCCATAGTCAAAATAAAAAAGTTCCTTCCAGTAGCACCTTAAAGACCAACTAAGTTAGTTCTTGGTATGAGCTTTTGTGTGCATGCACACTTCTTCAGATACACTGAAACAGAAGTTGCCAGATCCTTCTATATAGTGAACTTAAAACCATGGAGAGACCTGGTCTGAACAGAGACATTGGATTCTTATCTCATTATACATGACTAAGCCATTTTTCACCTTCTCACCCCTTGCCTTTTCCTGTAAGACCTATTACAGTCGTTAAGAGTCGTCAACAGGCTCATCTCAGCTATCTGCCAATCTCCCATTCCCACCACCCTTCTGAGTAATACCCCTCCCCACCTTCTCACTATATAGAAGGATCTGGCAACTTCTGTTTCAGTGTATCTGAAGAAGTGTGCATGTACACGAAAGCTCATACCAAGAACTAACTTAGTTGGTCTTTAAGGTGCTACTGGAAGGAATTTTTTTATTTAGTCCAGAAATGGTTGACTTGACGTTTCATCAATGGAATCTCTTAGGACAGGGGTCAGCAAACTTTTTCAGCAGGGAGCCGGTCCACTGTCCCTCAGGCCTTGTTGGGGGCCAGACTATATTTTGAAGGGAAAAAAGGAACGAATTCCTATGCCCCACAAACAACCCAGAGATGCGTTTTAAATAAAAGCACACATTTTACTCATGTAAAAACACCAGGCAAGACCCACAAATAACCCAGAGGGGCATTTTAAATAAAAGGACACATTCTACTCATGTAAAAGCACGCTGATTCCCGGACCGTCCACAGGCCAGATTGAGAAGGTGACTGGGCCGGATCTGGCCCCCGGGCCTTAGTTTGCCTACCCATGTGTTAGGAGATGTTTTGTGACAGGCTTGCCATACGTCTGGAAAATTCTGCAAGTGCCAGGAAATCGGACGTCCTGGGGGAATTTTTGAATTTCAAAGAGATGTCCGGAATTTCCCGTATGTATGGTAACCCGGTTCCCTCCCCCACTGAGCTGCGGAAGGTGTGTGTCCCCCCCCCCCTTACATGGGAGACCCAAAACACGCTCGTGCTCCCGGCCTCCCCACGCGCAGCAGCCCCAGCTGAGAAGGAGGAGGGCGAGAGTCTGCCAGCCATCTGGAGAAGAAAATAAAGACGACTCAGTTATCCTGCCCCCGCCTTCCTCCCCCCTCGACAGCCGCTGTGTTACCTTGCCAAAGCTGCTGCCTCGGGGAAGACAATGCTCCTCTTTCCAGGGCGCAGAGCAGGAGGCGAGGAGCCCGGCTAAAAGGGAATAGGACATCTGTGGCCACTTGCTTGGGAGCAGATCCAAAGGAACATACCTCCTCAGACCCACCCTCCCAAAGCAGGGGCGAGGGGGACCTCAACAAGGAACCTCCCTTTCTGCTCTGGTCAGACCTCACCTGGAGTACTGTGTCCAGTTCTGGGCACCACAGTTCAAGAAGGACACTGACAAACTGGAACGTGTCCAGAGGAGGGCAACCAAAATGGTCAAAGGCCTGGAAACGATGCCTTATGAGGAACGGCTAAGGGAGCTGGGCATGTTTAGCCTGGAGAAGAGGAGGTTAAGGGGTGATATGATAGCCATGTTCAAATATATAAAAGGATGTCACATAGAGGAGGGAGAAAGGTTGTTTTCTGCTGCTCCAGAGAAGCGGACACGGAGCAATGGATCCAAACTACAAGAAAGAAGATTCCACCTAAACATTAGGAAGAACTTCCTGACAGTAAGAGCTGTTCGACAGTGGAATTTGCTGCCAAGGAGTGTGGGGGAGTCTCCTGCTTTGGAGGTCTTTAAGCAGAGGCTTGACAACCATATGTCAGGAGTGCTCTGATGGTGTTTCCTGCTTGGCAGGGGGTTGGACTCGATGGCCTTTGTGGTCTCTTCCAACTCTATGATTCTATGATTCTTTCCCTGCTAGAAGAAGACGACGAATCTGCTCTTGGAGACATTGGGTTGTTTTGTTTTTTATTGTTTGTTTTTGGGAGGGAGGCTGCGCCACCGCCCCCTTGCCCCTGGGCGGTGAGAAAGGAAGGAAGGAAGGAAGGAAGGAAGGAAGGAAGGAAGGAAGGAAGGAAAGAAGGAAGGAAGGAAGGAAGGAAGGAGTTGAAGTTAAAAAAAGAAAGAAAAAGCTCAACAAAGTTCAACAACTTTGGGGGTGTCAGGAATTGGACTTTTTGAAATATGGCAAGCCTATCTTGATGCTTTTGAATTGTGGTGCTTGAGGAGACTCTTGAGAGTCCCATGGACTGCAAGAAGATCAAACCTATCCATTCTGAAGGAAATCAGCCCTGAGTGCTCACTGGAAAGACAGATCCTGAAGCTGAGGCTCCAAGACTTTGGCCACCTCATGAGAAGAGAAGACTCCCTGGAAAAGACCCTGATGCTGGGAAAGATGGAGGGCACAAGGAGAAGGGGACAACAGAGGACAAGATGGTGGGACAGTGTTCTCAAAGCTACCAAGATGAGTTTGACCAAACTGCGGGAGGCAGTGGAAGACAGGAGTGCCAGGTGTGCTCTGGTCCAGGGGGTCACGAAGAGGCGGACACGACTAAATGACTCAACAACAACAACATCTTGTCAACATCTAAGTTATTGAATGAGGTACCAAGAAGGCTTATAGAATGCGAGACCTTTCAATTGACGGAAAGGGCAGGTGTGTGCCACTATCGGGTAGTTTCAGAAGAGAAAGTTGGGAGTTTCACACTGAAGTCAGCTAAAACTGGGGGTGCCACTTAAGGAGGCTGCAGAATTGTTTTCTTGGGACCTGCTGCTCTGCTTTTGGATGTGTTAATAAAAGAAATATTTAGAAAGCACAAAAGTCTCCTTCCTTCAGGGTATCTCTCATCTATCAAGGTAATCATTATTTTAATGCTGGATTTAAATGTATTTCATCTTATTTTAACTACGTATTGTGTTTACCTAGTTTGTATTCCTTTGTACAGTCATACCTCGGGTTACAGACACTTCAGGTTGCGCATTTTTCAGTTGCTCACCGCGCTGAACCTGGAAGTACCGGAAAAGGTTACTCCCGGGTTTCGACGTAACATGCGCAGAAGCGGCGAATCACGACTCACGCGTGCGGAGACGCGGCGCTGCGGGTTGCGAATGTTCCTCCCACACGGATCACGTTCGCAACCTGAGCGTCCACTGTATTCAGCAAGTATATTTCTTAATATGTTGTGAGCTGCCTTGAGTCCCAGCTTCTGTGGCTTCTCACAACTCAAGGAAATAGGAATGCATAAAGTTATCGCAGCCACCTCCTTTGCCTATTAGCAGAAGAATGTAGCAGCAGGCCTACAGGATCAGGCTAAGAATCTATTTACAGTATTCCAGCATTTTTGTTTTCTACGGTGACCAGTGCAATCACTTGCCCCTGAGAAGTCCACAAGCAGAGCATGCAGGCAAGAGCCCTCGCCAACAGAAACTGATATTTGTTGGCGTACTATCTCCAAACATAGAAGTTCTCATCCATAGCCTGCAAAATGGAGACAGAGAGTCTGAGTGGTTTCCTTCATAGAGATGAAGGCATGCATTTAAGAGCAGCTTTCTTTCAGCAAATGTTTTCGCTTGAAGAGCCAGCATCCTCAAAATCCATTGAGGCTTAATTTAAGCATGCAATAACAATGCTTCCGAGAACATAGAGGAAGATAGACAATTTCTGATTTAGATCTCATCACAGGCAGACAACAACTCACTAAGTGACCTCACTCTCATCCCCAATTCTGCAACAGGAAAACAAAACTGGTTTTTCTCAAAGGGTTTGGATCATCACCTTGTCGTGGTGAGTGGCCTCACACGTTCCTATGATCCTTATGAGCGAAGCCGTCAGAAGTCTTGTACACCCAGCAGGGTCACTCAATGTGGTAAGGTCAAATGGGAGGAGCTAGACAAAGAATGATCCAAGAAGTCCTCAATGGCAGAACAGGCGGAAGATAACAAGCGGTATGTTACAGCAGCTGTGAACACTGATGCCGAAATCCAGCATTGCCTGAGCTCTGCGAGTTTGGCTTTCTCCCGATTGAAGTGCAAGGTGTTTGAGGGCCCGGGCATTCACAGGGAAATTAAAATGCTTGTTTACAAAGCTATTGTACCACCAACCTTACTGTATGCTTGTGAAACACTGCCTGCAAGTGCTCCAATTGGAGAACAGCCTTGACCAGGGGTGTTGTGGACTTTGAAGATACTTGAACTCAGGACGAAAGGGAGAAATGAGCTAAGAGGAAGGCACGTTTGGCAAACCCTCACCATGACCAACTCCCATCCGGAAGCCTATGTCCCCACTGTGGAAGGATGTGTGGATCCAGAACTGGCCTCCACCTACGGACACACCATTAAGACTGTGTGCATGGAAGACAATCTTACTCAGCAACGAGTGATCTCCAAAGAAAAAGAGGTAAGCTTCACTAAAATAATGTAAGCTAACTGCTTCAGACACAAAATTACTACATAAATGCCAGCCTTAACTATCACTCCTCTACTACTGAGAATTTTTCTGTCAAAATCGTTCATGTCTCTTACTACTCAGACCATAGAACACCTCTCTTAAATACCTGTATTTTCTTCTTATCAGTTCTAGGAGCCAGCAGAAGCTCCTTATCCTTCAAAACCCTCCATGTCCTTGATCCCTACACACACACACACACACACACACACACACACACACACACCCCTCTTTGCCTTCATACCCACCCATAGCTGTCACCCTCCCAGTTCTTACCATTGTCAGCTGCCCCAACTTTAAATAACTTTAAAGTTTAAATAACAGAATGAAAAATATAATACATTCTTGGTCTTGGTGGTTTTCCCAACTTGGGTTCCATTTTTTTATATACATGGCTGAACTTACAAAACAAAAAAGGCACATTTCTACAGCATAGGCCAACACACATATCAAGGGTGAACAACTTTTGGGGCCCATAGGCACTCTGCCAAACCGGATAGTTATGGGCACCCTGGGCACACTGCAACCAAGCAGGGACTACAAACTATTCTATTGGCCACAGCAGAATGCTTATCTGAAGCCTAATTTCAGCAAAGGGAACCCTGTGGATGCCAAGGAAGTGTTGGAATCTCCCTTCGACCGAGATGATAAGGCTCATCTTGAGAATCGCCTCCCGACGATTAACTGACGACCTGATCCTTTGATAAGGCCTCAGGCACGTCGTCCCAGCAGAGCATCAAAACAGCACGCGGAAGGATGAGATAGTATGAGCTACATTGCTATGCAGAGAGTAAAGAAATATACATTCTCTCCCTGTGAGAGCAGAGAGCAACTGAACAAAGGAACAAAGGAAACAGGAAACCACACTAACGTCACATCCTGTCTCCTTTCCTGTGAGACTTGAAGGTCTCTGGAATGTAAACAGAGTCCTGTGACTCCCAGCAGCTGCTCAGTGAGAAGCAGAAACTAACAGGAAGGCCTCTGTGCATGACTGTACACCCACAGATGCTACATTAGCAAACTCTGGCATTCATAAGGTTGCCATATTTTGAAGAGCAAAAAAAGGACACTATGATGACTCTCATTTTAAATACCCCTACTATATGTAGGCTACAGAAGCTGTGATATATTGAAGAAGGGAGCAGGAGAAGAGAAGAGAAGAGGAAAGCAAGTCTTCAGCCACCAGTTATGTCTATGTCTCATCCAGAAAGTATAACCAGAGACATTTTGGCAAATTTAAAAAATCCACCTGGACAAAAAAAATTACCCCTGAAAAAGAGGGCATGTCCTGAAAAAAGAGAGCACATGGCAACCCTGGTCATAAAAGGCTTGTAGGATACACCAGGCAGGAAGCTAGGAAATATGCCTCTCTCCAACAAGAAACTCCCAACTCTTACAACTAAGTCCAGTGCCACCTAAGGTAAAGGTAAAGGGACCCCTGACCATTAGGTCCAGTCGTGGCTGACTCTGGGGTTGCGGCGCTCATCTCGCTTTATTGGCCGAGGGAGCCGGCGTACAGCTTTCGGGTCATGTGGCCAGCAGGACTAAGCCGCTTCTGGCGAACCAGAGCAGCGCATGGAAACGCCATTTACCTTCCCGCCAGAGTGGTACCTATTTATCTACTTGCACTTTGACATGCTTTCAAACTGCTAGGTTGGCAGGAGCAGGGACAGAGCAACGGGAGCTCACCCCATCGCGGGGATTCGAACCACCGACCTTCTGATCGGCAAGTCATAGGCTCTGTGGTTTAACCCATAGTGCACTAACTATAAAATGACACTATTCATACATTTGCTGTACTGCCTTTTGTGTAAAGAACAAACAAATAAATCAGCACTTGTGCAACATTTGGTAGTTCAGGTAATCATTTACCCATCTCAAAGTCTCAAGGACAAAACTCTCTCAAGGCTCTAAACGCAATAGTTCTCTCAATGAATTGCACAAGTTATAGCTTCATAGTCTGAACAAGCAACTTTTTTGCAGGGCAGGTCAGGCCACTACGCAATGAAATTCTCTAGGGTTGGAATGGGTGGTCAAATTTATCTATCCATAGCTATAATAGTTCAGCAGAATTGCTGTCAGTGGAGACGACTGTAACGTAAATGAGCGATATGTGGTTCATGCTGTCTCAAGATTATCTTTGCTGCCTATACTGCTCTCGCTGCCTCCCTGTTTGCTTGAGGGTACTGACAACTAGTGATAATATGGCTAAAGCTTTAAGCTGCCTGAATGACCTGCTGCCATAATTTGGGTCATGTTTTCAGTAGTGGGTTCATCTGGAACAAGTGTTTTCCAAGATCTACCAGGTAAAGGTGTGGTGATTTAACTGTTCCTTGCATTCTGTTGATCTGTTTCTTCTGCAGCAGTCACAGGGTGAGAGTCTGTTCCTTATGCCAGCGACCAGGTACTGGAACTGTCTGCTTGGCCCCCTTGCAGCATTTGGTTAAACCTTGATATCCTTGAGAATAACATTTAGCATTTCTTTCCTCAGACTGTGGTACAAGACACTTTGTGACCCCCTGGACCAGAGCACGCCAGGCACTCCTGTCTTCCACTGCCTCCCTCAGTTTGGTCAAACTCATGCTGGTAGCTTCGAGAACACTGTCCCACCATCTTGTCCTCCGTCATCCCCTTCTCCTTGTGCCCTCCATCTTTCCCAACATCAGGGTCTTTTTCAGGGAGTTTTCTCTTCTCATGAGGTGGCCAAAGTCTTGGAGCCTCAGCTTCACGATCTGTCCTTCCAGTGAGCACTCAGGGCTGATTTCCTTCAGAATGGAGAGGTTGGATCTTCTTGCAGTCCATGGGACTCTCAAGAGTCTCCTCCAGCACCAGAATTCAAAAGCATAAATTCTTTGGTGATTAGCCTTCCTTATGGTCCAGCTCTCACTTCCAAACATCACTACTGGGAAAACCATACAGATTTTTGTTGGCAAGGTCATGTCTCTGCTTTTTAAGATGCTATCTAGGTTTGTCGTTGCTTTTCTCCCAAGAAGCTGGCGTCTTTTAATTTTGTGGTTGCTTTCACCATCTGCAGTGATCATGGAGCCCAAGAAGGTAAAATCTGTCACTGCCTCCATTTCTTCCCCTTCTATTTGCCAGGAGGTGATGGGACCAGTGGCCATGATCTTCGTTTTTTTGATGTTGAGCTTCAGACCATATTTTGCGCTCTCCTCTTTCACCCTCATTAAAAGGTTCTTTAATTCCTCCTCACTTTCTGCCACCAAAGTTGTGTCATCTGCATATCTGAGGTTGTTGATATTTCTTCCGGCAATCTTAATTCCGGCTTGGGATTCATCCAGCCCAACCTTTTGCATGATGTATTCTGCATATAAGTTAAATAAGCAGGGGGACAATATACAGCCTTGTCATACTCCTTTCCTAATTTTGAACCTATCAGTTGTTCCATATCCAGTTCTAACTGTAGCTTCTTGTCCCACATAGAGATTTCTCAGGAGACAGATGAGGTGATCAGGCACTCCCATTTCTTTAAGAACTTGCCATAGTTTGCTGTGGTCGACACAGTCAAAGGCTTTTGCATAGCCAATGAAGCAGAAGTAGATGTCTTTCTGGAACTCTTTAGCTTTCTCCATAATCCAGCGCGTGTTTGCAATTTGGTCTCTGGTTCCTCTGCCCCTTCGAAATCCAGCTTGCACTTCTGGGAGTTCTCAGTCCACATACTGCTTGAGCCTTCCTTGTAGAATTTTAAGCATAACCTTGCTAGCGTGTGAAATGAGTGCAATTGTGTGGTAGTTGGAGCATTCTTTGGCACTGCCCTTCTTTGGGATTGGGATGTAGACTGATCTTCTCCAATCCTCTGGCCACTGCTGAGTTTTCCAAACTTGCTGGCATATTGAGTGTAGCACCTTAACAGCATCATCTTTTAAAACTTTAAATAGTTCAGCTGGAATACCATCACTTCCACTGGCCTTGTTATTTGCAGTGCTTTCTAAGGCCCATTTGACTTCACTCTCCAGGATGTCTGGCTCAAGGTCAGCAACCACACTACCTGGGGTGTACGAGACATCCATATCTTTCTGGTATAATTCCTCTGTGTATTCTTGCCCCCTCTTCTTGATGTCTTCTGCTTCTGTTAGGTCCTTACCACTTTTGTCCTTTATTATGGTAATCTTTGTACGAAATGTTCCTTTCATATCTCCAATTTTCTTGAACAGATCTCTGGTTCTTCCCATTCTGTTGTTTTCCTCTATTTCTTTGCATTGCTCGTTTAAAGAAGGCCTTCTTGTCTCTCCTTGCTATTTTTTGGAAATCTGCATTCAATTTCCTGTATCTTTCACTATCTCCCTTGCATTTTGCTTGCCTTCTCTCCCCCGCTATTTGTAAGGCCTCGTTGGACAGCCACTTTGCTTTCTTGCATTTCCTTTTCATTGGGATGGTTTTCGTTGCTGCCTCCTGTATAATGTTATGAGCCTCCATCCATAGATCTTCAGGCACTCTGTCCAGCAAATCTAAATCCTTAAACCTGTTCCTCACTTCCACTGTGTATTCATAAGGGATTTGATTTAGATTGTATCTTACCGGCCCAGTGGTTTTTCCTACTTTCTTCAGTTTAAGCTTGAATTTTGCTATAAGAAGCTGATGATCTGAGCCACAGTCAGCTCCAGGTCTTGTTTTTGCTGACTGTATAGAGCTTCTCCATCTTTGGCTGCAGAGAATATAATCAGTCTGATTTTGATGCTGCCCATCTGGTGATGTCCATGTGTAGAGTCGTCTCTTGTGTTGTTGGAAAAGAGTGTTTGCGATGACCAGCTTGTTCTCTTGGCCGAATTCTATTAGCCTTTTCCCTGCTTCGTTTTGAACTCCAAGGCCAAACTTGCCAGTTGTTCCTTTTATGTTGCAAGTCTTCATAGAATTGGTCAATTTCAGTTTCTTCAGCACCGGTAGTTGGTGCATAAACTTGGATAACTGTGATGTTAAAAGGTCTGGCTTGGATTTGTATCAAGATCATTCTATCATTTTTCAGATTGCATCCCAGTACAGCTTTTGCCATTCTTTTGTTGACTATGAGGGCCACTCCATTTCTTCTATGGGAGTCTTGCCCAGAGTAGTAGATTAGATTGTCATCTGAACTGAATTTGCCCATTCCCTTCCATTTTAGTTCACTGATGCCCAAGATGTCAATATTTATTCTTGTCATCTCATTTTTGACCACATCCAGCTTACCCTGGTTCATGGATCTTACATTCCAGGTTCCTATGCAATATTTTTCTTTACAGCATTGGACTTTCCTTTCGCTTCCAGGCATATCCGCAACTGAGCGTCCTTTCGGCTTTGGCCCAGCCGCTTCATCAGCTCTGAATCTACTTGTACTTGTCCTCCGCTCTTCCTCAGTAGCATGTTGGATGCCTTCCGACCTGAGGGGCTCATCTTCCAGCGTCATAACTTTTATATGCCTGTTGTATTTGTCCATGGAGTTTTCTTGACAGGGATACTGGAGTGGCTTGCCGGTTCCTCCTTCAGGTGGATCACGTTTGGTCAAAACTCTCCACTATGACCTGTCTCTCTTGGGTGGCCCTGCACAGCATAGTTCATAGCTTCTCTCAGTTATTCAAGCCCCTTCGCTACGGCAAGGCAGTGATCCATGAAGGAGCTTCTTATTAGGCTTTCCAATTCACTTTGTTATCCATGATCAACAAAGTACTTTCTAGCCACCTCTAGAAGCACTACTAAAGTATTTTGGCCACACTGTTCTGGTACACTGCAGAATCACAGAATCATAGAATTGTAGAGTTGGAATAGACCCCAAAGGGCATCTAATCCAAACCCTCATCTATTCCACTGTTGAACAGCTATTACTGTCACAAAGTTTTTCCATACGTTTAGTCAGAATCTCCTTTCTTGTAACTTTTATCCATTGGTTCAAGTCCTACCTTCCAGAGCAGGAGAAAACAAGCCTGTTCCATCCTCCATGTGACAGCCCTTGGGATATTTGAAGATGGCCGTCATATCTCCTCTCAGTCTCCTCTTTTCCAGGCTAAGCATGCCCAGCTCCTTCAACCATTCCTCATCATAAAGCTTGGATTTTAGACCCTTGTTCATCCTAGCTGTCATGCTGTGCACACGTTCCACTGATTTATCACGTATTGATTAATTGATACATATTGATTAATCATGCTGTGGTTACTAACAGTCCTATGAATTTTACTCAGATGTAAGTCCTACTGTGTTCATACAGTATAGGACTACAGATTTGCAGTGCTTTGCCTTCCAGTGTGGTGTAGTGGTTAAGAGCGGTGGACTCGTAATCTGGTGAACCGGGTTCGCGTCTCCGCTCCTCCACATGCAGCTGCTGGGTGACCTTGGGCTAGTCACACTTCTCTGAAGTCTCTCAGCCCCACTCACCTCACAGAGTGTTTGTTGTGGGGGAGGAAGGGAAAGGAGAATGTGAGCCGCTTTGAGACTCCTTAAAGGGAGTGAAAGGCAGGATATCAAATCCAAACTCTTCTTCTTCTTCTTCCATTAGCTCTTTCTTGTGTGAGGCCTCTGTGTAGGGGCGCAGGAATGGGGTGCGGCAGGTGAGACTGCCCCGGGTGTCACCACTGGGGTGTGTGTGACAAAATGCCAGGCAGCATTCCTGGGAGAGACGTGGGGGTTTGGGAATGCCAAGGCTCCATGCTGGCCAAATGGTCCACCCGCTGCTCCCCCCCCCCAGCTGTAGGGCGGCTGAGTGAGAGGAGGCAGGCAGACTCCGGGGGCTTCGCGATGCGCTCTGACCCTGGGCACGCTGTCCCAGGCGCCCGAGCGGCTTCCTCCGCTGTTGCCTCTGTGGGATCCCTAGTGGCTTGTGCAGAGGCGGATTTAAGGCAGCGCAGCCAGTTTGGTTGCACTGGCCATGAAGCTTAAGTGATGTTGCAACTATGTTTTAGAATGGCGTGCAAGAGGTAAAGGTAAAGGGACCCCTGACCATTAGGTCCAGTCGTGGCCGACTCTGGGGTTGCGGCGCTCATGTCACTTTACTGGCCGAGGGAGCCGGCGTACAGCTTCCAGGTCATGTGGCCAGCATGAATAAGCCACTTCTGGCAAACCAGAGCAGTGCATGGAAACGCCGTTTACCTTCCCACCAGAGTGGTACCTGTTTATCTACTTGCACTTTGACGTGCTTTTGAACTGCTAGGTCGGCAGGAGCAGGGACTGAGCAACGGGAGCTCACCCCGTCACGGGGATTCGAACCGCTGACCTTCTGATCGGCAAGCCCTAGGCTCTGTGGTTTAACCCACAGCGCCACCCGCGTCACCTTTTTGCACTGCACAGGGCACTGCTGAAATTTGAGATCCCAAGGTCTGTCACTGGCTTGTGTCTATGTTATGTGGATGCAACTGACATATAGTTCAGTCAGTAAGTAGCATTGTACTTAGGTCAGCCACACAACCTGGCTATTGAGCATTCATCCAGATTTTTGGGGGCAGGGAGAGTAGGTGACATTGCATTAAGTGCTATCCCACACTTCCTATTGCATATCACTTTCCCTTTTCCTATTTAAAAATAAATAGTCTGACTTGGGAGAGAAAGATGATGGGATTGCTGTGAAAGTGCATTGAATCCACTTTAATTGCACTACCCAAATTTGCTGGCATGTGATTGAATCCCATCTGAAGAAAGTGACAGTTGGGTAAGCACCTCTAGTCATGGAATTGTAGGGTTGGAAGGGACCCCAAGGGTCATCTAATCCAACCCCCTGCAATGCAGGAATCACAGCTAAAGCATCCATGACAGGTAACCATGAAAACTCTGTTTATAAACCTTCAAGGAAAGAGAGTCCACCACCTTCTGAAGGAGGCCATTCCATTGTCCATCAGCTCTTACTGTCAAAACTGTCAAAAAAAATCCTTCCAGTAGCACCTTAAAGACCAACTAAGTTAGTTCTTGGTATGAGCTTTCGTGTGCAAGCACACTTCTTCAGATTCTTACTGTCAGAAAGTTCTTCCTGACGTTTAGTCGGAATCTTCTTTCTTGTAACTTGAAGCCATTGGCTCAGGTCCTACCCTTCAGAGCAGGAGAAAACAAGCTTGCTTCATCTTCCATGTGACAGCCCTTGAGATATTTGAAGATGGCTATCATATCTCCTCTCAGTCTCCTCTTTTCCAGGCTAAACCTACTCAGCTCCTTCAACTGTTCTTCATAAGGCTTGGTTTCCAGACCCTTGATCGTCTTTGTCGCCCTTCTCGGCACACATTCCAGCTTGTCAACATCCTTCTTAAACTGTGGTGCTCAGAAGTGAATAGAGTACTCCAGGTGTGGTCTGACCAAGGCAGAACCAGCTCCTACCCACCTAGCAGTTCAAAAGCACATCAAAGTGCAAGTAGATAAATAGGTACTGCTCTGGCGGGAAGGTAAACGGCATTTCCATGCACTGCTCTGGTTCGCCAGAAGCGGCTTAGTCATGACCTGGAAGCTGTCTGTAGACAAACACCGGCTCCCTCAGCCTATAGAACGAGATGAGCACCGCAACCCCAGAGTCATCCACAATTGGACCTAATAGTCAGGGGTATCTTTACCTTTACTATTACTTCCCTTGATCGGGACACTCTACTTCTGTTGATGCTGCCTAAAAAAAGTGGAGTTCCTGTTGTTTGTCTCTTTATGATAAGAATCATACAAGTTCTTAGAATCATAGAATCCTAGAGTTGGAAGAGACCACAAGGGCCACCGAGTCCAACCCCCTGCCAAGCAGGAAACACCATCAGAGCACTCCTGACATATGGTTGTCAAGCCTCTGCTTAAAGACCTCCAAAGAAGGAGACTCCACCACACTCCTTGGCAGCAAATCCCACTGTCGAACAGCTCTTACTGTCAGGAAGTTAGCTTCCAGATTGGTTTGTCCTCGAAGACTTCTTTGACAGTGTCAGAAGTCAAGTTTTAAACCCACAAATTCCTAACAAAAGAAAATGACACAGTTCCCTAATCTAGAAATCTTTTTAGCTTTTAATAATTCTGTGGCAAGGCCTGCATGGAAAGAAACATTTGCTTGCCTTTGCCAGGCCACAAGACTCCACAAGGAGGAAGGACTGGTGCAAGTCTATTATAAGAAGTTTGGGAAGTTTGTGGATCTTTTACCTTGCTGAAGAGGACCACAAGCAAAAATATGAACTTCTCCTGGCAGAGTTTGATACCCTTTTCATCCTCAAGAAGAATGTGGTTGTATGAGGGCCTACTTCTGTCAAAGAACTCTGAAATCTTGGTTGTTGCATCATGCACCACATTCTTCTTGAGGATGAAAAGCCTTTCATAAGAAGGCTGAACACA
This sequence comes from Podarcis liolepis, assembly GCF_965112155.1. Lineage (NCBI taxonomy): Eukaryota > Metazoa > Chordata > Lepidosauria > Squamata > Lacertidae > Podarcis > Podarcis liolepis. Next base: position 92,979,250 of record NC_139561.1, on the reverse strand, counting down.
AAGTTTGCCTCTAGACAAAATGCTTTCTGAACAAATACAGCTAATAGAGGATTTGAGTTGGTTAAAATCCAGGAAGAGGGAAAGAGAGAACTTGGCAGTGACTTGTGGAGGTAAGCCCTCCTCTGCAAAACACGAGATGAAGAAGCAGCCATTTTGGAAACACTAAAGCAAACATCCATGCTTGCACACTTCTTTACCAGAATCCCCAAATAGGCTTCATCTGGACAGCAAGAGCTGTTTGACAGCAGAACAGTCTCCCTTGGGAGGTTGTGGACTCTCCTTCCTTCGAGGTTTTCACAGCCATCTGTCCTGAATGCTTTAGCTGAGATTCCTACAGTGCAGGGGGCTGGACTGGATGACCCCTGGATCCCTTCCAGCTCTAAGATTCTATTCTGTGAATACAGATACTGGCAATACAACATTTCTATAGAGAAGTCAGCAATTACCGTATTTTCCGCTCTATAAGACGCACCCGACCATAAGACGCACCTGGTTTTTAGAGGAGGGAAACAAGAAAGCAACGCAAAGCCTCTTGAGCGAAGAGGCAGGAGCGCTCCCGCTGCGCTCAAGAGGCTTTGCATGGCTATCCCTGAAGCCAGGAGAGCAAGATAAGATAAGATATCCCTGAAGCCAGGTGATATGATAGCCATGTTCAAATATATAAAAGGATGTCACCTAGAGGAGGGAGAAAGGTTGTTTTCTGCTGCTCCAGAGAAGCGGACACGGAGCAATGGATCCAAACTACAAGAAAGAAGATTCCACCTAAACATTAGGAAGAACTTCCTGACAGTAAGAGCTGTTTGACAGTGGAATTTGCTGCCAAGGAGTGTGGTGGAGTCTCCTCCTTTGGAGGTCTTTAAGCAGAGGCTTGACAACCATATGTCAGGAGTGCTCTGATGGTGTTTCCTGCTTGGCAGGGGGTTGGACTCGATGGCCCTTGTGGTCTATTCCAACTCTAGGATTCTATGATTCTATGATTCTAAGAGAGATCGCTGCTCACCGATCCCTTTTGATCTTCTGACTTCAGCAATAGCTGCGCAGCCTGCATTCGCTCCATAAGACGCACACACATTTCCCCTTACTTTTTAGGAGGGGGAAAGTGTGTCTTATGGAGCGAAAAATACGGTATCACTTTCAGGCACAGTTACTTCAGCTTACTTGGTAACTGGTCTGGCTGAGTGAGTGCAGTGAAGCTCATCTTGGCAGGCCTGTAGCATTTTTGGGGGGTGGGATAGCAGAAGACAGCAAAGGAGTTTCCTGCTGCAAGGAGATGCCTGCCTCCTCTTTGCCCCCCCCCCAAGCCCTCTCCAATTGCTTCAAGCAGTTGGGCTTCCTCCTCCTGCAGAGACTGTTGGAGCCTGAAAAAACAGGATCCACGCCAAGTACTTTTCATGTTGATTGCATGTGATGTGTTGAACTGACCTCCTGTTTCAAGCTGAGTCATTTCTAGGGCTTAGGAAGTAATTATACTGCTGTAATGAAGAAACGGGAGGTGCTGTGGTCTGAACCACAGAGTCTAGGGCTTGCCGTTTGGAAGGTTGGCAGTTCGAATCCTCATGACGGGGTGAGCTCCTGTTGCTCGGTCCCTGCTCCTGCCCACCTAGCAGTTCAAAACCACGTCAAAGTGCAAGTAGATAAATAGGTACCACTCCGGCGGGAACGCAAATGGTGTTTCTGTGCGCTGCTCTGGTTTCGCCAGAAGCAGCTTAGTCATGCCGGCCACATGACCCGGAAAAACTGTCTGCATACAAACGCCGGCTTCCATGGCCAGTAAAGCGAGATGAGCGCGCAACCCTAGAGTCATCCGCGACCGGACCTAACGGTCGGGGTACCTTTACCTTTAATGTAGAGTAGTGGGATGCGGGTGGCACTGTAGTCAAAACCACTGAGCCTAGGGCTTGCCGACTGGAAGGTCGGCGGTTCAAATCCCCGTGACCGGGTGATCTCCCGTTGCTCGGTCCCTGCTCCTGCCCACCTAGCAGTTCGAAAGGATGTCAAAATGCAAGTAGATAAATAGGTACCACTCCAGCGGGAACGTAAACGGCGTTTCTGTGCGCTGCTCTGGTTTCGCCAGAAGCAGCTTAGTCATGCTGGCCTCATGACCCGGAAAAACTGTCTGCATACAAACGCCGGCTCCCATGGCCAGTAAAGCGAGATGAGCACCGCAATCCCAGAGTCATTCACGACTGGACTTAACTGTCGGGGTCCTTTGCCTTTTAAGGAAGAGTAAGACATCATCATCAGTACACTGTTCATCATCATTGGTACACTGAGCCAACAGTGTGACGCGGCAGCTAAAAAAGCCAATGAAATTCTGGGCTGCATCAATAGGAGTATAGCATCTAGATCAAGGGAAGTAATAGTGCCACTGTATTCTGCTCTGGTCAGACCTCACCTGGAGTACTGTGTCCAGTTCTGGGCACCACAGTTCAAGAAGGACATTGACAAACTGGAACGTGTCCAGAGGAGGGCAACCAAAATGGTCAAAGGCCTGGAAACGATGCCTTATGAGGAACGGCTAAGGGAGCTGGGCATGTTTAGCCTGGAGAAGAGGAGGTTAAGGGGTGATATGATAGCCATGTTCAAATATATAAAAGGATGTCACCTAGAGGAGGGAGAAAGGTTGTTTTCTGCTGCTCCAGAGAAGCGGACACGGAGCAATGGATCCAAACTACAAGAAAGAAGATTCCACCTAAACATTAGGAAGAATTTCCTGACAGTAAGAGCTGTTTGACAGTGGAATTTGCTGCCAAGGAGTGTGGTGGAGTCTCCTACTTTGGAGGTCTTTAAGCAGAGGCTTGACAACCATATATGTCAGGAGTGCTCTGATGGTGTTTCCTGCTTGGCAGGGGGTTGGACTCGATGGCCCTTGTGGTCTCTTCCAACTCTAGGATTCTATGATCATCACTGCTCTCCGACCTTTCCATCAGATTACACAAATGAAAGCGAAAATCTCACCAAGGTGCTTGAAAGACTGCATGCAAACTAGCAAAGTGAAACTTAATCAGACAAAACAGAAGGATTGTTGTTCGCAGATAAAGCTGATCCCAGTTTAGGCATCCTAAACAGGGACACACACATGGTTGCAGGTTCCATGGGTTCCCTCTAATTGCAAACTCAAGTGGCTGAATTCCACAAGATGGGGCTGCTCAAAACAAGACAGTGGTTTCATTAGGTATGCAGGGGTCTAATTTTGTAAAATAATGAAGACATTTAAAAACAAGGTGGTCTGACAAGCGCCTGTGTTCTTCCAAGACACAAATAACATTGATGATAATTGCAAACTTTTTTTCAACCCCATCAATGGTGAGTGGAAAAGTCCATTTGAAAGAGTGGTTTGAATCCAAACCATGCCTGCAAACTGACAAAGCAGGGTGAGTTCATTTGACAGTACCTCACTTTCAAAGGCATTCACTTTCACCCCCTTTGAAGCTGTAATCACACATCATAATGACTGCCACCTGTCAAAGTGGCCCACAGAGCACAGGGGAGGTTGGGATCTTTCCACCAGCAGAAAAACGGTTCCCATTCCTATTTTGGGGCTTGCCAGAAAGTAGGTATGAACTGTGGATAGAGAGGGGAAAGAATTGAAATATTTGCTCATTCTCCATACCAGTGGTCTCAACTCCCACCTTTCATTCTCTTTAAAAAGAATATAAAACTACACAGTTAGGCACAGATACATTTGCAGTTCAATCCTTTACATGCCTGCTCATAAGTAACTCCATGAGGCTTACCCCCAGATAAGTGGGTAGAGCATTGCAGATTGTGGGTTGTGGCTCCCCACACCTGCAAGGATTGCACAATCTTGACTGTGCATAGGATGCTTCATTGCGCACCTTTAGGCAGCAGGTGAAAACATTCCTCTTCATCCTGGCCTTTGTCTGATTAACATCCTATACCCTTTAGAATATGTGTTTGTGGGAGAGAGGGTTATTGTTTTGTTTTGTTTTGTTTATGTTCTCGTTTTTATTCTGTATTTTATGTTTTGTGTTTTCATATTGTATTTTTATGCTGTAAACTGCCCTGAGATTTATGGATGAAGGGCGGTATACAAACCTAATACATAAACAATTCTAAATATTGTTGAGTAAAAATTCCACATGCCAGAATTTCGCTCAGTAGGTGTATATATATATATATATATATATATATATATATGCAGGTTTTGGTGTCTTCGGGTGTCTTCCCGTGTAAGAGTTGGGGTGTCTAGGCGACGTTTCGACGAGGTCTCACTCGTCATCTTCAGGCTGGTGCTTTCGGCTTCTTGTTACTGGAACTGAAGCCGAAAGCACCAGCCTGAAGATGACGAGTGAGACCTCGTCGAAACGTCGCCTAGACACCCCAACTCTTACACGGGAAGACACCCGAAGACACCAAAACCTGCATTCCTGTACCCGTGAAAATCTACGAAAGCAAATATATATATATATATATATGTTGTTGTTGTTGTTCAATTTATGGGGTGCATGGGGTGTTAGGGGAGAGGCATGGTGGGGGACATTTCGTGATCCTTCTGGGTAGTTTGTCCACCACTGGTTTCCCCATCGCCCTGCATGCAGCTCTCATCTGTGGCTTCAAGAAGCTGTCATCATGCGACAGCAGCCACACCCCGGAAATGGCTTTGACTGGCAGGCTAACCTGTTGCCATATGCATTACTTTCTTTCCTTTGGACCACAACAAGGCTGAAGAGAGGGGTTCTGTCATTTGGACAGCCAAAGACCCCTATGTACACAAGCTTACGCCCCAGAGAAGTCACTTCGATGCTGCAAACACAGCAAAAACAACAGGTAAGGCAGCAGCCATGAGCTAGGAGCTCAACCTGACTGGTATAAGGTACGAGTACTATGGACTGCCTTTGTCGGTGGGAGAGATCATCCTGTCTCACTGGTCAGCTACAAGCCTGGCAGCTCCTGGACATTTTGGACTCACAGCTGTCCATGGAGGCGCAGGTTAACTTGGTGTCCAGGGCAGCTGTCTACCAGCTCCACCTGGTACGCAGGCTAAGACCCTACCTGCCTGTGAACTGTCTCGCCAGAGTGGTGCATGCTCTGGTTATCTCCCGCTTGGACTACTGCAATGCGCTCTACGTGGGGCTACCTTTGAAGGTGACCCGGAAACTGCAATTAATCCAGAATGCGGCAGCTAGACTGGTGACTGGGAGTGGCCGGTGGCCGCCGGGACCACATAACACCGGTCTTGAAAGACCTACATTGGCTCCCAGTATGTTTCTGAGCACAATTCAAAGTGTTGGTGCTGACCTTGAAAGCCCTAAATGGCCTCGGTCCCGTATACCTCCAGGAGCGTCTTCCCCCCCATCGTTCAGCCTGGACACTGAGGTCCAGCTCCAAGGGCCTTCTGGCGGTTCCCTCATTGCGAGAAGTGAGGCTACAGGGAACCAGACAGAGGGTCTTCTCGGTGGTGGCACCCGCCCTGTGGAACGCCCTCCCATCAGATGTCAAAGAGATAAACAACTACCTGCTATTCAGAAGACATCTGAAGGCTGTTCAGGGAAGTTTTTAATATGTAACGCTGTACTGTTTATAACACTTGATTGGGAGCCGCCCAGAGTGGCTGGGGAAACTCAGCCAGATGGGCGGGGTATAAATAATAAATTATTATTATTATTATAAAGTGCTGACCTGCCACTGTCTGCCTACTTCAAAGGGTGCTTGGAGCTCAGAGTATCAGTCGGGAAGCAAACCAGGCAAAAAGGAAAAGAAACAAACTCTCTTTTGGCTAGCAAACAGGCACGTCAGGAGCATGTGTACTGGCTTGCTCACCAACCTATTGCAGGTCAATGACTCATGGAAGATCATTGACCATGAGCTGAAAACCCCTCTGACTCCGCTGCTGCACACTGCTGGCACCAGCTGCAGCCTTTCCTCTGGCGCTCTGGTGGAGCACGCAGACCCCAGCCCAGTTGCTTTTGCGGGACCTCTGTTGGGGGCTGCTGCTGCTGCAGACGTGCTTCTGGGATGTATTCGTGGCTGCAGCAGGTCCCAATAGAGGTGCTGTGGTGGGGACCCAAGCCTCAGCCCAGTTGCCGCTGGCGCGCATGCACGCCCTGTGTCGCAACATCATGACGTAGTGATGTGACATCATGACATCATGGCATGGCATTACATCATGGCATGGGGCACACACATGGGACACAGGTGGCACTGTGGGTTAAACCACAGAGCCTAGGACTTGCCGATCAGAAGGCCGGCGGTTCAAATCCCCACGGCGGGGTGAGCTCCCGTTGCTCAGTCCCTGCTCCTGCCAACCTAGCAGTTCAAAAGCACGTCAAAGTGCAAGTAGATAAATAGGTACCGCTCCAGCGGGAAGGTAAACGGCGTCTCTGTGCGCTGCTCTGGTTCGCCAGAAGCGGCTCAGTCATGCTGGCCACATGACCCGGAAGCTGTACGCCGGCTCCCTCGGCCAGTAAAGCGAGATGAGCGCCGCAACCCCAGAGTCGGCCACGACTGGACCTAATGGTCAGGGGTCCCTTTACCTTTACCTTATGGGGCACACACGCGCAGAGCACCCACATTCTGGAGCCCAAGTTGGCACCGCAGCACTGTTGACTTAGGTTCTAAGCCAGTGGTCTAAAGTTCTAAGATGCCAGGTCCTTTTCACATGTGCTGCTGGCAATCTAGTTGTTACATTTGTGAAGCTGCTTTTCCCCATCTAAGTGCAGAACCTGACATTTGTCCCTCCTGAAATTAAGTTTTTTAGTTTGGGCCCAATTTTCCAATCTGTGAAGGTCATCTTGAATCCCGATTCTGTCCTCTGAAGCATTAGCTACCCCTCCCAGTATGGAATCATCTGCAAATTTGATGAGCATCCCCTCAATTCCTTCATCCAAGTTGTTTATAAAAACGTTGAACAACAATGGGCCCAAGACAGAACCCTGTAGCGCCCCTATTGTCACTTTCTTCCAGGATTCTGAGGAACCATTAGTGAGCCCTCTTTTGGTTCAGTCGGACAACCAGGTACAGATGCACGATTACCTCGTCTAGCCCACATTTTATCAGATTCTCTACAAGACTATCATGGCGGACTTTGTCAAAAAGCCTTACTGAAATCAAGATACGCTAGGCCCATATCAATTCCCTGATCCTCCAATCTTGTAACACTATTAAAAAGAGAGAGATTCCTCTGGCATGACTTGTTTTTGAGAAACCCATGCTGGGTCTTAGCAATTACAGCATCCTTTTGTAAGTGCTCAGAGACCTACCATTTAATTATCTGTTCTAGGACCTTTCCTGGTATCGATGTCAAGGTCACCAGTCGGTAGTTACCTGGAACTTCCTTTTCCTCCTGTTTGAAGATGGGGAAAACATTTGCCCCCCTCCAGTCTGCAGGGTCCTCACCTGTTCTCCAAGGCTCTGAGATTACATCAGCAAGGTCCTTTGGAACCCTTGGGAGCAGCTCATCAGGCACTGGGGATCTGAATTCATTTAAAGTAGCCTGGTGTTCCCTTACCATCTCTTTTCCTATCTTGGGCTGCAGCTCCTTCATTGAATTGATTGTTCTGTTGTTGCCAGGCTGACCCTGCTTTGCTTTTGGGTAAAGATGGAGTCAAAGTAGGTGTTCAGCCATTTCATCTTCTCTCTGTCACCCAACAGCTTCTCTCCTTCTTCCCCACTCAGAGGACATACTGCTTGCTTGTTCTTTGTCTTGCTTCGAAGATAGCCAAGGTTATTTTTAACCTCCCTTGCAAGCTCATTCTGAGCTTTAGCTCACCTAACCTTCTCCTTGCATCTGTTGGCTACTCATGTATACTCCTCCTTTGTGATTTCCCTTTTCTTCTTTTTCTTATACATGCCCTTCTCAAATCTCAGCTCACCTGCCAGCTCCTTATGCCTCCCACTTTTCTTCCTTGTTGGAATTGTCTGCATTTGTGCCTTCAGTATATTTCACCTTTAAGAAAGTCCCATCCATCTTGGACTCCCTTCTCTGAGTTTTTCTCACCATGGGACATCATCCAGTAGTTCCTTAAGCTTTTTGAAATCAGCCTTCTTAAAGTCCAGAGTGCATTTCTTCCTACACTCAGCTTTCCTTTACCTCTGTATCATGAAAACCAGTAGGACACACTCACTTCCTTCCAAAGTTCCCAGTATGTCTGCTAGGGCTGGGTGATATATCGATATATCATCCAAACCCGGTTTGAAGCTCACATCATAACTGTTTCATAATATTAGAGTTGGCAATATATCATGAATCACGATGTGTGTGAGGGCTAGGCAATATCTGGTTTTCAAAATTGTGATATATCCCCAGCTAAACATCGCAATGTTATCCCCCGTTATACATCACGATATAAACAATGCAATCTACCCACAATGTCTGAAATAAGGAAGCAACTAAGAAGAGGTGAATAGGCTAATGTCCTGCCAACTTCTACTAAGAAGGGGTCTAAAATGGATAAATCATGATGTCAGCAATCACCACGCAGTCAGTTTCATCAGCAGGCAAGTCAAAATGCATCCAAATAGGACTTTTGGTTTTGGGCTCGGCTACCAAATGGTGGTATTCAGGAAAATACAAAGTGTGGCAATGAGTCATAGCGAATAGAAATAATCTGGGACAGCTGTTTTAGACCCCTAAGTAATAGCAGTTGCCAGGGCATTATCCTGTTCACCTCTACATAGTTCCTCCCTTATTTCAGATATTGTGATATATCAATATATCATGATGTTTACCTGGTGATATATCATGGTATTGAAAACCAGATATCGCCCAGCCCTAATGTCTGCTTCATCCATTAGTCCTCCCTGTTGGTGAAGACCTGGTCCCTGATAGACAATGCCCTTGTGGCTTCTTCCACCTTGTGAGAAATGAAATTGTCAGCAATGCAATGTAGGAATTTGTTGGATCTTACATTCTTGGCAGATTTTGAATTCCAGTTGTTGTTTAGTCGTTTAGTCATGTCTGACCCTTTGTGACCCCCTGGACCAGAGCATGCCAGACCCTCCTGTCTTCCACTGCTAGCAGTTATTGGGGAAGTTGAAGTCTCCCATGACTACTATATCTCTCTTTTTGAACCATTCATAATCTGCTGCAGGAAGGCATCATCCAAGTCTTCAGTCTGGCCTGGACTAGGTCTACAACAGTGACCTTACTGTGGGTGTCTGCTGTAGTAAGGTCACTGTTGTTACCCATATATATACTCTCAATATGCCTTCCATGTTGGTCCAACACTCTAACCCAGTTCCTCAACCTTGGCCCTCCAGATGTTTTGAGACTACAATTTCCATCATCCCTGACCACTGGTCCTGCTAGCTTTGGATCATGGGAGTTGTAGGCCAAAAACATCTGGAGGGCCAAGGTTGAGGAAGCCTGCTCTAACCTATACAGCATGCTGGCTCCATATCCACCTGCAATGACAATGCCTAGGGAGGCATAGCATATAATGTCTCATCAGTTACACTTTGCTCCACAAGCTCATGCTAATTAACTCCATGGAGTAATCCAGATTTGAAATGTAGAAGCAGTCCTTTTTGTGGAATCATAGAATCCTAGAGTTGGAAGAGACCACAAGGGCCATCGAGTCCAACCCCCTGCCAAGCAGGAAACACCATCAGAGCACTCCTGACATATGGTTGTCAAGCCTCTGCTTAAAGACCTCCAAAGGAGGAGACTCCACCACACTCCTTGGCAGCAAATTCCACTGTCAAACAGCTCTTACTGTCAGGAAGTTCTTCCTAATGTTTAGGTGGAATCTTCTTTCTTGTAGTTTGGCTCCATTGCTCTGTGTCCGCTTCTCTGGAGCAGCAGAAAACAACCTTTCTCCCTCCTCTATGTGACATCCTTTTATATATTTGAACATGGCTGGTAAGTAGTGGCTGGTAGCAGGGTTTAAATGTCAGACCACTTAAAAGGATCAGATGGGTATTTTTTGCCATTTTCAAGTTTGCAGGCTAGATTCCACTTTCTCACTAGTACTGAGTGGCACTATCTTCAACTACAGCACCTTTTGATGTCTATTTATGATGCCTAAGCATCTCTTATATTGCTGGAGGGGAGGTATAATCTCTGCAGAAAACTAAACCCATAATAGTTGTTTATCGGAACATTGTAAATACAATGTTCAGGATCTTAAAGATAAATGGACTAGAGAGTTTGTGTGTTCTATTTCATCCTAATCAATTAAAAGTAGCTTCAGCAGCTACATGCAGTGTTTCTTAAAATTGAAACTGATTCAACAAGATCTGATGTTTCAGGTATACTGGAGTCCACAGTGCCTTTATAGGAAGGAATTGGCTAGCTCAGAGAGCTGGAAGGCTCATAATGTGTGCTGCTTCTGTGGGGCTTCCTTTGTGGTCAGAAATTATTGTTTGTATTAACATTGTATTGATTATATCCTTGATACCTGCTGATGTTCCTGCACTCTTAAATTATATCCCAGTGATGTGGGGGCTAAGAGATGCATATAGCTGCTGAACTAATACCAGTGTACTGGAAGAAGCAAGATCACCAGTGTTGAAGCAATGATTCTTCAACATCAACTTCGTTGGACTGGTCGTGTTGTGCGGATGCCTGATGATCGTCTTCCAAAGCAGCTACTCTATTCCGAACTTAAAAAGGGAAAGCATAATGCTGGTGGTCAACAAAAGAGGTTCAAAGACTCTCTCAAGGCAAATCCTTAAAAATGTAGTATAAACACCAACAACTGGGAAACACTGGCCTGCGAGTGCTCCAGTTGGAGAACAGCCTTTACCAAAGGCGTCATGGACTTTGAAGACGCTCGAACTCAGGACGCAAGGGATAAACGGTGCTAAGAGGAAGGCACACTTGGCAAATCCACACCGTGATCCACTCCCGCCTGGAAACCAATGTCCCCACTGTGGATGGACGTGTGGATCCAGAACTGGCCTCCACAGTCACTTACGGACTCATTGTTAAAACCGTGTTTATGGAAGACAATCTTCCTCAGCTACGAGGGATTCACCAAAGGAAAGGAAGAGATGCATAATAAAAGTGGGTTATGCAAGCCCTTATGCAAGCTAAGAGACTTGTACTCAAAGCTGGAAGGACAAACACCATGATCTACGATTCCATGGGTCGGCAAACTAAGGTCCGTGGGCCGGACCAGGCCCAATTGCCTTCTAAACCCGGCCTGCGGACGGTCCGAGAATCGCTGTGTGGATCGCCAGCGCACGTGTTCTTTCCCTCTCCCTCACACGGCGGAGCCTCCTCCCTCCCTCCCTCCTCTTGGCTTCTCCCCGCCCTGCCTAGAGGAGGAAGGGGGCTGGGCTTTGTTGGTGCGCTGCTCATCGTCCCGCCGTCAGCCCCTGCCACTCGCAAGACACAGGAGCAGCGGTTGGCTGAGCGCCCCTCTCAACTTGCCACCATTTCAAGCAGCCCCTCTCCGGAGCCCTTTCATGCGCCGCTCATCGTCCCTCGTTCATCCCCCCCCCCAAAATATAGACTGACCCCCATAAGGTCTGAGGGACAGTGGACTGGCCCCCTGCTGAAAACGTTTGAGGACCCCTGCCTTATACCATGGGCGGGGTACAAATAAATTGTTGTTGTTGTTGTTGTTGTTGTTGTTGTTGTTGTTGTTGTTGTTACTACTACTACCAGGCCTTGTCTGTCCAGAGCAAGAGTGGATAAACATCTGTGATTAAGAAAACCTGCATCTGATTAGTAAACCATATTAAGTGTGCTTTTAAAAATATGTTCTTTTAAAGAAAGAAATCTAAATTGAAAAGAATCAAATGCAATTCATAGTAGGCTCTTTAAAACCAAATCTACAACTCTCTGACAAGTGCATTAATCTTAACCGGAATTTTGTTGGAACAAGCCAACTGCAAACTGATTTATGTAGCGGGTTTCTTTCAACAAACGTTTATTAAAATTAATTACAGTTCAGGGTTTGGACATAATGTCAAACTGCAGCTAATCAATAATAGAAGCGAAAGTTCTCTGTCTTCATGGCCACCCTTGAGAAGAAGAGGGGCACATGCAAGGGGAAGACGAGCTTCATTTCTTCCACACTGAGTCATTGTGATGTCTGAATGCAACCACCCAGTTAAGGCCTGCTTTTCTTTGCGAATGAACAGGGTCCCCCAGCCAAGTATTATTAATATCATCAATAGGTCAGCAATATTCTGTAAACTATGAATATATAGGTACTGCAAGGCAACAGTTTGGACATATTCTTTCCATGCTGCTCTTCTATCCACTAATAGGGACGCGGGTGGTGCTGTGGTCTAAACCACTGAGCCTCTTGGGCTTGCGGATCGGAAGGTCGGCGGTTCGAATCCCCGCGATGGGGTGAGCTCCCGTTGCTTTGCCCCAGCTCCTGCCAACATAGAAGTTCGAAAGCACACCAGTGCAAGTAGATAAATAGGTACCGCTGCAGTGGGAAGGTAAAGGGCATTTCCGTGTGCACTGATTTCCGTCATGGTGTTCAGTTGCGCCAGAAACGGTTTAGTCCTGCTGGCCACATGACCCGGAAAGTTGTCTGCGGACAAATACCGGTTCCCTTGGCCTGAAAGCAAGATGAGGACTGCACCCCATAGTCACCTTTGACTGGACTTAACCACCCAGGGGTTCTTTACCTTTACCTCTTTTACCTATCCACTAATTACCTACGCTTGCTTCTGGAAAATTAAGCAGAAATATTTCAAATAGTAAGTTGTTTGTGGTTTATTTGCACAATTTCTTACTGCACAGAGAACCATAATGGCTTAATTTCACAAATGTTCTGTGGCTTTTAAAGTCAGGCCAGATCCATAGCGCAAAAAGCACACGGGCTTGTATGATTGTGCCCATAGACCATATGTTTATTTATAATAGTAGTCAATTAGTAGCTTGTTGAGGAAATATATGGATGATAAACTGGAACATTTATTTGTTTTTCTTGGTGATGTAATTCAGTGATTTAAGCTAAGGAAGCTTAAATGCCTCTGCATCAATCAAGGGCAGGGGTCCTCAAACTTTTTAAACAAGGGGCCATTTCATTGACCCTCAGACACTGTCGGGGCCAGACTATAGTTTGAAAAAAATATGAACGAATTCCTATGCACACTGCACATACCGTATTTTTCGCTCCATAAGACACGCTTTTTTTCTCCTAAAAAGGAAGGGGAAATGTCTGTGTGTCTTATGGAGCGAATGCGTGGTCCCTGGAGCCGAATTGCCCAGGGGAGAAAAGCAGATTGTCCTCTTTTCTTTTTTTTTAGAAAGAGGGAAGGGGGTGTTGAAATGAAGCTGCTGAGCAGTTGATCGGCAAGTGATCAGTAGGGAGATAAGGGACACTAGCAATAAAGGAGGCTGCCTGGGAGGGGGGAAGTAAAAGCCCATGGATCCTCAGGATTTTTGCATTGGGGCACCCCAAATTCACCACCAGATCACATAGAATGTCCATGGCTAAAGCCTGCACCAAAAACTCCACATATCTGCTGTTTCGTGGGGCAAAAATGTGGTTACAAAGAACGGTTCCACATGGATTCTCAGGATTTTTGCATTGGACTACCCCAAACTCACCGTCAAATCACATGTCTGTGGCCACAGCATGAACCACAAAAACCATACATTCACTGTTTCGTTCAGAATATTTTCCCCCTTGTTTTCCTCCTCTAAAAACTAGGTGCGTCTTAGGGAGCGACAAATACGGTAATTTATTTGTCGTGCACAAAAAGCAGGAAAAACAATAAGTATTTAAAATGAAGGACAATTTTAATAAACTTAGTAGTATTTCAGTGGGAAGTAAGGGGCTGCTTTTGGCTAAAGAGATGGTCAATATCGCTAATGCTCGTCCCTGCAACCCAGCCTACACATGGATCACCCTCACCCCCATGGCCCAGTCTACATGCAGGCCTTCCATGCCCCCATCCCCACAACCCAGCCTGTACACGTCTCCCTAACCCCCTTCCCCACGACCCAGCCTATGAATGTGCTTCCCTAACCCAGATCCCCATGACCCAACCTGCACCCGTGTCTCCTTAAGCCCCACCTCACAACCCAACTTGCTGCTCATTTTCCATCTCCCCATTTTGATTCGCTGGCCCCATATTTGCACAAGCTTATTATCCCAAAATACAGACGTGCTTTTACACTTGCAAGACTGGATGTTTTGCCATCTGCGGTACTGGAGGGTCGATTCCAAAAGATCCCGCCTGAGAAACGTCTTTGCCCCTGTGGAGGCGGTAGCACCGAAACAGCGACACACGTCCTCCTGTCTTGCACTCTCTTCAAAGACCCGAGGAACGAGATCATCACCCCACTCGTACTAACCATCCCAGGGCACTCAGCCACTGCCACAATCTCCTTTCTTCTATCAGATCACAATGAGCAGATAACAGCAAAGGTTGCTAGGTTCATAGCAGGGGCAATCAGAATGAGGGCCACTAATTGACTGCTGATTCAGGACTATAAATTGTGCTCTTATATCAAATTCTCCTTTCTGCGTATACTGTAATGTTTTACTGTTGCTATGGCCATTGGCTAATGCGAATAAAGTTTTATCTATCCTATCCAACTTGCTGCATGTCGCCCTAACCCCTATCCACCACCACCCAGCTAGCACGCCTGTCCTCCAACCCCAAATCCCCATGCGCCAGCCTGCCCACATCTCCCTACCCCCCGATCCCCACGGCGCAGCCTGCCCGTGGGTCGCCCATCCCCACGACTCACTGCGGCCTCTTGCAAAAGTAGTCTCCTCTTGTGCACTTTCTCGGGACAACCGCAGCCCCTGCCCTGCACTGACCCGAAGGGCATTGGGAGCCGAAGAGCGCATGCCACAGAGGAGGCGATTGGGAGAGCAAAGCTGCCCGGAGGGACGCGACTGGCGAGCGATCCTGCACACACTTTGCCAACTAGGTTGACACTACCGCTCAAACCTCTCCATTCTGAAGGAAATCAGCCCTGAGTGCTCACTGGAAGGACAGATCCTGAAGCTGAGGCTCCAAGACTTTGGCCACCTCATGAGAAGAGAAGACTCCCTGGAAAAGACCCTGATGTTGAGAAGGATGGAGGGCACAAGGAGAAGGGGAGGACAGAGGACGAGATGGTTGGATAGTGTTATCGAAGCTACCAGCATGAGTTTGACCAAACTGCGGGAGGCAGTGGAAGACAGGAGGGCCTGGCGTGCTCTGGTCCAGGGGGTCACGAAGAGGCGGACACAACTAAACGACTAAACAACAACCGCTGTACGCCCGCCTCTCCGCCGCCGCCACCACTGCATAGCCCCTTCTGCGGCTGTGCCCACCAAGCCCGCTCACCAGCAAGGCCGCCCACTCAGTCAGTCCCCTCACCCCCGTGCGGTGAGGCGTCCACGGCTTCCGAATGGCTGCAGGAGCTTCCAGGAGCCGCAGAAGCGCTGCTGCCCACCCAGTCCCACCCGTGTGGCGAGGCATCTGCGACTACTTTTCAAGGAAATGCTGTGCTCGCTGGGTTTACCTCAGTGCACAGGGACTGACTGAGCGGGCGGCAGGGTCCGCGGGCCAGATTTCTGAGCCTAGTGGGCTGGATCTGGCCCGCAGCCCTTAGTTTGAAGACCCCTGGTATAAGGCCTGATATAGAGTTTCAATAGAGAATTCAACCAAGCAGCATCTTCTGCTCACTGGACTTCCAGCTCCAGCTTTCTGCTCAAAGCCCCAGCTCTAAGAACCAACCTCAAGGCACTTGGCTGCAGAATAAATCTTCCAAGTCTAGATTTCGGTGGGGCAACTCAGAGTCTTGGGTTGGTCCCTGTAATACATTCACTGCTGTCATGGATGTTATGCCACTGAGACCATATAATACCAGTCTTGAAAGACCTACACTGGCTCCCAGGACGTTTCCTAGCACAAAGTGTTGGTGTTGACCTTTAAAGCCCTAAACGGCCTCTGTCCAGTATACCTGAAGGAGCATCTCCACCCCCATTGTTCTGCCCGGACGCTGAGGTCCAGCTCCGAGGGCCTTCTGGCGGTTCCCTCATTGCGAGAAGTGAGGTTACAGGGAACCAGGCAGAGGACCTTCTCGGTAGTGGCACCTGCCCTGTGGAACGCCCTCCCCCCCAAATGTCAAAGAGAAAAACAACTACCAGACTTTTAGGAGACATCTGAAGGCAGCCCTCTTTAGGGAAGCTTTTAATGTTTAACAGACCACTGTATTTTAATATTCTGTTGGAAGCCACCCAGAGTGGCTGGGGAAACCCAGCCAGATGGGCAAGGTATAAATAATATATTATTATTATTATTGTTATTATTATTATTATGCACAATGTGTGGTATGAATGTTACTAGCACGCACTAGTCAGTCTTTTGGGATGCTATGCAAGCAGTACTATACACATCAGCAAAGTCAGTTTCCTCCCAGTGAAATTCACCATGTGAGAACTGAATATTCTGTTGTTGTCTTTGAATGGGAGTTTTAATTAACGTTGACACTCTGCCCTCCTCCCTTTGTCAGAGTTCAGGAATAAGTCCATGTTTCTGGGTAAGAAAGGAAGCCTCTGAGATCCCTGCACAACTAGCAGCTATACTGCAGGGTGCATTAGGGTCCCCTGCCACACGCTCACTCTGTCCCTGGGGAAAACGTCACGGCTCGTATACTGGGGAGGAGGAGATCAAGAGGCATAGTAGCCAAGGTGGTATACGCCAGACATAGTTGGACTACAACTCCCATCAGCCCTGACCATTGGCCATATTGACCGGGCTGACTGGAGCCATCATCCAACAGCATTTGGCAGGGAGAATGCAAGCAAACTTTAACCCTTCCTAGGGAGCCTAGGGTTGCGGGTGGCGCTGTGGTCTAAACCACAGAGCCTAGGGCTTGCCGATCAGAAGGTCGGCGGTTCGGATCCCCACAACGGGGTGAGCTCCTGTTGCTCAGTCCCTGCTCCTGCCAACCTAGCAGTTTGAAAGCACGTCAAAGTGCAAGTAGATAAATAGGTACCGCTCTGGTGGGAAGGTAAACAGCATTTCCGTGTGCTGCTCTGGTTTACCACTTAAGTCATGCTGGCCACATGATCCAGAAGCTGTCTGCGGACAAACACCGGCTCCCTCGGCCTATAGAGCGAGATGAGCGCCACAACCCCAGAGTTGTCTGCGGCTGGACCTAATGGTCAGGGGTCCCTTTACCATTACCTTTAGGGAGCCTCAACATACATTTTGGTAATCTAGCAGGAAAGCCTTGAAAAGCTTATCCTAAGAGCCAATTTGTAACCTTTCGCTTTTTAACAATAAATTAACAAATACTGTCTTAACTGCAAACTACTTCACTAGGGTTTCTGTACCAAAAAGCTACGGGCACTTTTGACACAATAGTATGCAGATATGGGAAATGTCTACCCAAATATAAAGTGATTTACCATTACATGTCCCTCCTAAAATACCTTGCAAAGTTTTGTGGACATTCTTTAAAACCTTACAACTGCTGTAGTCTTCTGTGCTAGATAAATGAAGCCTTGCTTAAGACACAGCAAGATTACAGTTCACCTCTTACAAGTATATGCTTAAAAAAACACCCTACTGCATTTGTGATACTCAAAATCCAAATTAGGATCGCCATAATTAGTGTAGGGGCGTGGGTGGCGCTGTGGGTTAAACCACAGAGCCTAGGGCTTGCCGATCAGAAGGTCGGCGGTTCGAATCCCCGCGACGGGGTGAGCTCCCGTTGCTCGGTCCCTGCTCCTGCCCACCTAGCAGTTCGAAAGCACGTCAAAGTGCAAGTAGATAAATAGGTACCGCTCCGGCGGGAAGGTAAACGACGTTTCCGTGCGCTGCTCTGGTTCGCCAGAAGCGGCTTAGTCATGCTGGCCACATGACCCGGAAGCTGTACGCCGGCTCCCTCGGCCAATAAAGCGAGATGAGCGCCGCAACCCCAGAGTCGGTCACGACTGGACCTAATGGTCAGGGGTCCCTTTACCCTTTACCTTTAATTAGTGCAATGAAACACTGCGGAGAGGAAAGGAACACTTACTGTTCAAACACGGGTTATTACTGCACCGGTCTATCTTCTTCTCACAGTTGGAACCGTGGTAATTCATTGGGCAGTGGCAAGTGTATCCGCCAATCCGTTTCTCCACACAGGTCCCGCCATTGAAACAAGGCCCATCGGCGCAGGTCATGGCACTGACTTCGCAGTTCTTGCCGTAGAAACCTTGAGGGCAGGTGCATTTGTAGTCATTCTCCAAGTCCTGCAAAAAAAGGACAGAGAGCCGAGTGATTAGGCCTTTTTGCCCAGGATGGAAGAGGCTGAGGCACAATCCGCTGAGGTTGTCTCCTGTGTAAGACCATCGGAAAGAGGAGATTGACCCGGTCCCAGCTAGATTTAAATGCTTGCTTCATGGTTACCTTTCCTCTTGACTCTTTTCCTTGTGCGTTTTTTGTCTCTTAGTTTATAAGTCTGAGAACAGGGCCCAACTCAGGTTTTCAGGAGACAGACAATACAGTGGTACCTCGGTTTACAAACTTAATCCGTTCCGGAAGTCCGTTCTTAAACCGAAACTGTTCTTAAACTGAGGCACGCTTTCCCCAATGAGTCCTCCCACCACCAGTGCCCTTCCACCATTCGGATTCTGTTCTTAGTCCGAGGTAAAGTTCGCAATCCAGGACACTACTTCTGGTTTTGCGGAGTTCGTAAACCGAATCGTTCGTAAACAGGACTGTTCTTAAACCAAGGTACCACTGTACTAATCTTAAAATGACAATAAAAAAAATGTGTTTCATTGGAGTTTGCACAGGATATATTCCCAGTGGCTCATGTCTCACTGTGTTCAGACCCCTAATCCACTGCAGTTGTGCATCTCACATATAATCAATACAAAAGACATACCTGTCATGTGTTTTAAATAGGGTTTACATTTTGATCACATTCTGACATTTAAGCTCCAAGCAGAACCAACTGATCATTATTTTGGCTTCATCCCATCAGTTCAGTTCCTGAAAAGCGTACTTAACATTGTAAATGCTCCAGCTCAAGGGTTGCCAACCCAGGGGTGCCTTCCAGATGTTGTTGGCCCCCAGTTCCCACCATCCTTGATCAATGTGCAGCATAGGAGACTGGGGGGGGCAAGGCAACCAGGCCCCCCTGACAGGCACCAGCTTCCACAGGGATCCCCACCCTGGCGAAGGCAGCAGAGTAGCCAAGGCCCACAGTGAGCAGGAGCGGAGAGAGGGAGGGAGGCAGGCAAGGGGCAACCCCAGTGCAGTGCAGCCCAGCACTCCTCTTTGCAGGTGTGTGTGTGTGGGGGGGGGGTTATCCGCCAAGGGCCATGTCAGCATGGCCCCGCTTGGCTCCAGTGGGGGGGGGGGCTCTAGTGGCATCAGTGGCTTGCCCGCCCCAGGCACCAGCAACCCACACTACGCCACTGTCCTTGATCATTGGCCATGATGGCTGCAGCTGATGGGAGTTGGAGTCTCATAATATCTGGACTACAGCAGTAGTGATGTATGGAAGTGAGAGCTGGACCATAAAGAAGGCTGATCGCCAAAGAATGGATGCTTTTGAATTCTGGTGCTGGAGGAGACTCTTGAGAGTCCCATGGACTGCAAGAAGATCAAACCTCTCCATTCTGAAGGAAATCAGCCCTGAGTGCTCACTGGAAGGGCAGATCCTGAAGCTGAGGCTCCAATACTTTGGCCACCTCATGAGAAGAGAAGACTCCCTGGAAAAGGCCCTGATGTTGGGAAAGATGGAGGGCACAAGGAGAAGGGGACGACAGAGGACGAGATGGCTGGACAGTGTTCCCAAAGCTACCAGCATGAGTCTGACCAAACTGCGAGAGGCAGTGGAAGACGGGAGGGCCTGGCGTGCTCTGGTCCAGGGGGTCTCGAAGAGGCAGGCACCACTAAACAACTAAACAACAACAATATCTGGACAGCTCCATGTTGGCTAGCCCTATCCCAGCTAAAGCACTTTCAAGGATAGAAGGAATGAAAGACATCTTGGACTTATAGCTAATCTTTCACTTCATTTCACTTGCAGAGGAGCCTCACTTTCGTTAGACTTGATTTGGTCAAAGCATTTCAGTTCTTGCAAGGCTTAACGATGAA
Organism: Podarcis liolepis; assembly: GCF_965112155.1. NCBI lineage: Eukaryota > Metazoa > Chordata > Lepidosauria > Squamata > Lacertidae > Podarcis > Podarcis liolepis. Next base: position 92,959,273 of record NC_139561.1, on the reverse strand, counting down.
TGCTCTTGGCTTAGAAAACCTAAAGGTCATAGGTCTTTAGACCTAAACAAATACAGGTTACCTTCATATGTAGCAGTTTATAGATCTGACCTCATATTGCAAGTTACCCTAGGTGAGTGGTGGTGAACCTATGGCATGCTTGCCAGAGGGGGCACTCTGTGGGCACGCGCGCCGTCGCCCCAGCACAAAGCTGGCAGAAGGCGAAGGTGGCGCGCCGAGTCCTCAGCTCAACTTGGGCAGCCAGAGCACCATGTGCGTAGCGGGTCGGCATAGAAAACTGCACGGCAGGAGCGAGATGCGATGTCCGTCAGGGCGCCGACTCTCTCCAAAACGGGGGTCTCAGCTATTCTTTGGCCTGAGTTCATTGCACCCAATTGCATGGAGGCTTCTGGAGCATATTGTGGCAATTAGTATTTTGTGCAAGCGGATTGCGAAATAGCACTGGCAATGATTTTGGCGGGCCCTCAGTTTCGGGTGCTGCGCAAGCAGGACAGTAAAGAGCCGAAATCCCCAAACTGGCCCGTTTGCTGCAGCGCCTTTAGGGCTCCTTTTGCTCAGTTGCTCTGCACAGGATGCCCAGACTGAGGAAGGCAGCCTTGTGGCCAGGGAGGGGCAAAGGGAAGGGCCGGGTGAGGCATTGGTCTCATTCGGATATGTGATGCAGGTGTGATGTTGTTTTTAGAGGCTGGGCATGGATCCTGGGATTTGTGTCCGAGCAGACGCGCCTAAGATGGGGCATCGAGGGGTGCAAAATGGAGCCACAACCTCCAGGGTGCGCGTTTTCCCTTGGGGAGCCTCCACTGTGGATGGGGAGGGTGTACCGCTCTGCACGAGTTCAGAGGCACGCTGCCACATTGGTGGGCTGCCCAGAGTTCCAAGCAGCCGCCTTCCTCCTCCGCCTGCTGGGAGGTTGAGGCTTCACACACCCTACATAAGGGCTGGTCAGGGCTGGGCGAGGGAGCGGGGCTAGCACTTGGGACAGCCCTTGGGCCCTTTCAGGAAATGGCAGTGTGATGGGAGGGCACCGCTCTGCACGCGCTCAGAGGGCCATGCCAAGAATGCTTGCTTGCTCGGGCTGGAGCTTAAAAGTGGGGAATCGTTAAAGTGTGGAATTCTCTGCCAAATAATTTTAAGTCAATGAAAGCACTTGGGATTACTTTCCTTTGTTTGGATCATCCTTAATGCAAACTTTTACCTTTCAATAAAAAGTTGTTTGTATCACTGAAAGCTCTGTTGCTGCTTTTTTTCTTTCACGACAAAAGATGCTAATATATGAGTTGTTTTTTCTAAACTAAAATCTCAGTAAAGGTAAAGGGACCTCTGACCATTAGGTCCAGTCGTGACTGACTCTGGGGTTGTGGCGCGCATCTCGCTTTATTGGTCGAGGGAGCCGGCGTACAGCTTCCGGGTCATGTGGCCAGCAGGACTAAGCCGCTTCTGGCGAACCAGAGCAGCGCACGGAAATGCCGTTTACCTTCCCACCGGAGTGGTACCCATTTATCTACTTGCACTTTAACGTGCTTTCGAACTGCTAGGTAGGCAGAAGCAGGGACTGAGCAACGGGAGCTCACCCCGTCGCGGGGATTCGAACCGCCGACCTTCTGATCGGCAAGTCCTAGGCTCTGTGGTTTAACCCACAGCGCCACCCGCGTCCCTCTCAGTATTCAGGTTAAATTGCCGTATTGGCGCTTTGCGATAAATAAGTGGGTTTTGGGTTGCAGTTTTGGCACTCGGTCTCTAAAAGGTTTGCCACCACTGCCTTAGTTGCACAGATTGTGACCATCAGGAATACTGGCACAAGACTGGGTCACAGTGCTACTACGATACAGCTAGTGCCACTCATAGAATCATAGAATCCTAGAGTTGGAAGAGACCACAAGGGCCATCGAGTCCAACCCCCTGCCAAGCAGGAAACACCATCAGAGCACTCCTGATATATGGTTGTCAAGCCTCTGCTTAAAGACCTCCAAAGAAGGAGACTCCACCACACTCCTTGGCAGCAAATTCCACTGTCAAACAGCTCTTACTGTCAGGAAGTTCTTCCTAATGTTTAGGTGGAATCTTCTTTCTTGTAGTTTGGATCCATTGCTCCGTGTCCGCTTCTCTGGAGGTTACCTGGGCGGTAATTATTTGGGTCCTCTCTTTTCCCCTTTTTGAAAATAGGGACAACATTTGCCCTCCTCCAGTCTGCCGGGACTTCGCCTGTTCTCCAGGAATTCTCAAAGATGACTGCCAGTGGTTCTGAGATCACATCTGCCAGTTCTTTTAATACTCTTGGATGCAGTTCATCTGGCCCTGGAGACTTGAATACATCTAAACTAGCCAAGTATTCTTGTACTATCTCCTTAGTTATTCTGGGCTGTGTTTCCTTTGCTGAATCATTTGCTCCAAATTCTTCAGGTCGGGCATTGTTTTCTTTATCGGAGAAGACTGAGGCAAAGAAGGCATTGAGGAGCTCAGCCCTTTCTGTGTCCCCTGTTTGCATTTCACCATCTTCTCCTCTGAGTGACCCCACTGTTTCTTTGTTCTTCCTTTTGCTACAAACATACCCATAAAAGCCTTTTTTGTTGCTTTTAACCTCTCTAGCAAGCCTGAGTTCATTCTGTGCTTTAGCTTTTCTGACTTTGTGTCTACACGTGCTGGCTATTTGTTTGAATTCCTCTTTGGTGGCTTCCCCCCTTTTCCATTTTTTGTGCACATCCTTTTTTAATCTTAACTCAGTTAAAAGTTCTTTAGATAGCCACCCTGGCTTCTTTAGGCACCTTCCATGTTTCCGTCTCATTGGTATTGCCTGACATTGGGCTTTTACTATCTCCCTCTTAACAAACTCCCAGCCATCATGAACTCCCTTTCCTTTTAGTATTACTGTCCATGGGATCTCACCCAGCACTTCCCTAAGTTTTATGAAGTCGGCTTTCTTAAAGTCAAGAAATTGAGTCCTAGTATGCTTGGCTGCTCCTTTCCGCTGTATAGTAAACTTCATCCAATGACATGCCTCTTTAAAATGTCATTAAAAGCCCTTAAGTTTAAAAGGGTCAGTCTAAAGTAGAGAGTAGAGCCTAGAAAACCATCTCTGCACAAGGGCATTGATAGTGAGAGATTCGGGGTCAGCTCTGCATCTCATGGACCAGTTTGATTCCTTTCAGCAGCTCAGAGATGAGCATGTGCTGGAGAAGAGCAATCTTCTAAGCTGGTACAGAGCCCTGAATACTCACCACTGGCACTCCATACAGTTAGAGAGAGGTGGGCAGGACTTCTCAGCCTTTTCAATTGTCTTTTCCATTTGTGTTTTGCTCTTGTGGGCCCTGTCTTAGGCCAAGGCAACAGGCAATCCCAAACACCAGCATCAGCACTGACTGGCAATAGTTTCCTTAACTTTTTCAAAAGGAATTACTTCCGGGGGGAGGAGGTAAAAACCATTTATTAATTTCTGAGAAAGGGGGCATTAACCTTCTCAGATGACTGCTCTACCTCTGAAGCCTCCTCACTCTCACCACTCCCTGATGTGCTGGGGAAAGGTGCTCCTTGGAATTATATTCAGCAGCAATGGGAGAAGCATTCTGCACATGACCAGGGGCACTCTGATCACCACCACATTAAAAGGCAGAGTACTGGTATTTAACACACCAAGGGTAAGTTTGGAGACCATTATCTCAAGGCACATCACACTGTGCAAACCAAAGGCATTATAAATATAACCTGTTTCTGACTACATGTAACCACCCTAGTCCACTCCAGTCTAGAAGATCTTCACTTTAAAATGTGTGTGAACACAGGAAGAGTGTCAAACAGAGCTACAAGACAGCCATGAGGATAATACAGAATCAGCTTCCATAAAATTAACTGGGGTCATGGAAGGTCTTGAGACCTGTTTTAAACATCACCTTGCCAACAAAGTTCAAGCTATGGTTTTCCCAGTAGTGATGTATGGAAGTGAGAGCTGGACCATAAAGAAGGCTGATTGCCGAAGAATTGATGCTTCTGAATTCTGGTGCTGGAGGAGACTCTGGAGAGTCCCATGGACTGCAAGAAGATCAAACCTCTCCATTCTGAAGGAAATCAGCCCTGAGTGCTCACTGGAAGGTGAGGCTCCAAGACTCCTGAAGCTGAGGCTCCAAGACTTTGGCCACCTCATGAGAAGAGAAGACTCCCTGGAAAAGACCCTGATGTTGGGAAAGATGGAGGGCACAAGGAGAAGGGGACGACAGAGGACGAGATGGTGGGACAGTGTTCTCGAAGCGACCAGCATGAGTTTGAGCAAACTGCGGGAGGCAGTGGAAGACAGGAGTGCCTGGCGTGCTCTGGTCCAGGGGGTCACAAAGAGGCAGACACCACTAAACGACTAAACAACAACAAAAATGGTAGAATGGTCTCCAGAGAGCTTGACTGTCCTGCTGTCTATTATCTAAGACAAATTATTTTCACCAGTACTGAGACTGAACAAATTTAGAAAGATGAAGCTTCTCTGCTCAGAGAGCTACATTGCAAAATGGAATTTTAAATCAGGTGGTATTTTGAACTATTGTGCTACTCAATGTAACACATTAGCACATGTTCACATAGAGACAAGCATGAAATGAGAGAAACACAATTAGGTGAGTGGTAAGTAGAGAGATCATCCAAAAATCTTGCATTATGTACTAACACTGAGAAGCTAGCACATGTTAAAGTACCTTCCAATCCATTTTTTAAATATTATATTGAAACATACGCCACACGAATTATGCATAGCCTAAAAGTCAACAACTGGTAGGCTTTTGAGCCAAACCTGACTTCTCTCACTTGCTACACCTTTCTCCCTCCATGCTACTGGAAAGGCTCAAGAGGATAAGGGGTGGACAGCAAGAGGCCGAGAAAAGAGGAGGGAGCCTCTATTTCTCACCGATGCAGTTCCATTTCATCTTTCCATTTGTCTCCTGAGCTGTCGTCTTTGGAAAGCCAATAGGAATGGAGTTGAAAGTACCAGAAAGAGAAGCAAACCTCCTTTGCTTGTGCAACTGCTCCCTCAGACAACGCTTTCAGCAAATCTGTCCCCACTAAATGGCCACCTGGGAAGGGAACATGGACAACTGACTTCTTCTCTAGGTAGTCTACTGTCAACAAAACATATTGCTCAGCACGGATATAAAAGGACTGAAGTTACAAGCAAAGTTATTAGCCCTAATATGAGTGAAGTAAGTCTTTCATGAACAGGATCATCAGGTTGCTGGAATAAAATTTTGGATTTTAAAAAGTAGAATTGGCTACATGCAGCAATACTGGGGACCATTATTGACATCTGAAAGCACAGGGTGCATCTTCACCTTCTGGTACATACTGCCAGGGACAAGAGATGCTTCTCTGGGGAAGACTAAGATGGTTCCTTTGAGTATTGGAGACAACCATGAAGGTATTAAACAAGCAAAGTAAACATTCAACCATCCAGAGTCAGCACTTTGGGTCTACAGTCATTGCAACCAACCACATAATTGATAGGAGGTCAAGGCCACCAGGGTCCAAAAGTTTTTTTTGGGGGGGGGGGAGGCAGGAAATGAAGTGCCCTGGACAATCAGAAGAGAGCGACTGAATTTGGAAGTTTTAAGGATGCAAATGTAATTATATTCGTACTTAATTGGGGCATGTCTCATGGAATTTAGTTGGACTTTCTTCTAAGCAAACATGCCTAGGTTCATAAATTTCCTGTCTCACAGAAGGTAGGCGGGCAGCAAGCCCTATTATGTTTACGCCTCTTGTAACATGCACACTTAATACTTATGTTTGCTTCTTGAATGATGAAGTTCTAGGTAAATGCCCAGTCCCTCCAGAATCAGAACTGCAGAGTTGGATGGTCACCTAGTGCAGTTCCCTGCAATGCAGGAATCACAGCTAAAACATCCATGACAGGTGACAATCCAAACTCTGCTTTGAAACCTTCAAGGAAAGAGAGTCCACCACCTTCCGAAGGAGGCCATTCCATTGTCCATCAGCTCTTACTCTCAGAAAGTTCTTCCTGATGTTTAGTCGGAATCTTCTTTCTTGTAACTTGAAGCCATTGGCTCAGGTCCTACCCTTCAGAGCAGGAGAAAACAAGCTTGCTTCATCTTCCATGTGACAGCCCTTGAGATATTTGAAGATGGCCATCATATCTCCTCTCAGCCTCCTCTTCTCCAAGATAAACATACCCAACTCCTTCAACTGTTCCTCATAAGGCTTGGTTTCCAGACCCTTGATCATCTTGCTCGCCCTGCTCTGCACACGTTCCAGCTTGTCAATATCTTTCTTAAATTGTGGCACCCAGAACTGGACACAGTACTCCAGGTGTGGTCTGACCAAGGCAGAATAGAGCAGTACTATTACTTCCCTTGATTGGGACACTATACTTCTGTTGATGCAACCTAGAATAGCATTCACGTTTTTTGCTGCTGCATCACACTCTTGACTCATGTTAAGCTTGTGGTCTGCTAAGACCCCTAGATCAGCTTTTCTCAACCTGTGGGTCTCCAGATCTTGTTGAACTACAACTCCCATCACCCCTAGCTAGCAAGGCCAGAGCTCAGGGATGATGGGAATTGTAGTCCAACATCTGGGGACCCACAGGTTGAGAACCACTGCCCTAGATCCTTTTCACATGCAAGCCAGGTGTCTCCCATATTTGTGCAGCTGGGTCTTCCTGCCTAGCTATATAATCTTCCGTTAGTCCCTCTTGAAATTCATTTTGTTAGTCTGGACCCAGTTTTCCAATTTGTTAAGGTCATATTGAATCCTGATTCTGTCTTCCGCTGCATTAGTTACCCTTCCCAGTATGGTGCCATCTGCAAATTTGATGAGCATCCCCTCAATTCCTTTGTCCAAGTCATTTATAAAGACATTGAACAATAACGGGCCTGGAAGATAACATAGCACCCCACTTTTCACTTTTTTCCAGCATGACAAGGAACCATGAGTGAGCACTCTTTAGGTTCGGTCAACCAACTACAAACCCACCTAACAGTTACCTCACATTTGGGCTGTCCAGCTCACATTACACCAGCTTCTCTGCAAGACTATCATAGGGGACATTGTCAAAAGCCTTACCTATACTGGGATCATTCTGGACATGCCTTCAGTCTTTGCCTCTTACCTTATTCTACTGCTTGTGGTGTTCAGAACCTGTTCCAGCAGCACTTAGCCAAACCTGTTTCAGCAGCGCTTATCCAGTCATCAATTGTCTTTTACCATTCCTTCATGACTGTAAGAACATTTTCTTGAAGCTGATAAAACTAAGTCTCCAGTTTCCTCTTCTGCATTCATGGTCCTCTGCATGTTTCAAATGACAATATTTTTATCCGTCCTCATAAAGGTGAAGGGACCCCTGACCATTAGGTCCAGTTGCAAATGACTCTGGGGTTGCAACGCTAATCTCACTTTACTGGCCGAGGGAGCCGGCGTACAGCTTCCGGGTCATGTGCCCAGCATGACTAAGCTGCTTCTGGTGAACCACAGCAGCGCATGGAAACACCATTTACCTTCCCGCTGGAACTATACCTATTTATCTACTTGCACTGGTGTGCTTTCAAACTGCTAGGTGGGCAGGAGCAGAGACCGAGCAACAGGAGCTCACCCCATTGCGGGGATTCGAACCGCCGACCTTCCGATCGGCAAGTCCTAGGCTCTGTGGTTTAACCCACAGAGCCACCTGCATCCCTATCCGTCCTCATAGTCAGTTGCTTAAGCAGAGTATATTTAATTCCTCTTGACCTTCAACTCCTCAGATTGCTAAACCTTGCTGCTTGTATCTTCACAATCTAAACCCCAGCCCTTCCTCTGTGGACATCACTCTTATTTTGATCATGGTTATTTTTCATCTGGACTCTCTGATCTCTGCCCTATTTCTCATTCTAGTCTTTATTCTTCTGGCTGGTTTGCTCATTCTACCTGTCCTTTCAACCATCTCTTTCCTTTCTTCACCCCATCTCTATCTACATCAGCTTCTTTATCCTATTTGCACTACCAAAAAGTTGCTTTTATGTCTTTAATATTCTTGTACTCTATGAATTCTGTCTTCCCTTCATCCTGCTGCTTTCAATCTTTTTGTTATCTGTTCTTCTCTGTAGAATATCCATTTTCTATTCTGGTGCTTTACTCATGGAATTGGTGACACTTCTTTAGCACCTTCAGACTTACCTTTTATGTAACACTTGGACTTTTTCTTCGTCATCTCTCCCAGTTCAGCCCCCAGTTTTATTTTCCCTCGCTTTACCTCCAGATTCTCCTCTTGTGCACCAGCTGGGTTGAGTTCAACGATAGAAACCACGTGCAAGTTTGTATATAAAGCATCTAAATGTGCCTTACATGGACAGTCCTCGTCCTTTACATCAAGGGTCAGCAATGCCTGGGCCAGATTGGTCCCACGGAGATCCCTTCGTGGGCTGGGTCATGCGCGTGCCTGTGTTTTTGGGGCATCTGCACATGCGCAGGTGTGGTTTTTGGTGTTGCGGAAGCGAGTCCCTGTGCCGTGCTGCATGGGTTTAGCGCAGCACGCAAGCGGGCAACTCAGTTCGGGGGCGGCTCGTGGGCTGCTTCCGGCCCATGGGCCCTAGGTTGCTGATCCCTGCTTCACATGGTGCGTGTGCAAGTAATGGGGTTAGAGAAGCCTTATCCTACATGTTCCTCTAATAAAAGCTTAGCCAGAGCTGTCTTTCCCCATTGGGCATACTGGCATGTTGCATCAGGGTGCTGACCTCTCAGGGGCGCCCCAGTGTGTTGGGGAGCTGTGCGGCTTTGCCGGCGGCCTCCCCTTTCCCTGCCAGCTGTGCCCCGTCAACCATACGGCTGGCGGGCATGCAGCTTGCCTCCCAAGCCTCCGCGGGAGGAGAGCGATCCCCGCAGAGGCTTGGGGAAAGGTTGACAACTCTGGGAAAGGGGGGCGCCGGAGGGATCTTGGAACCACGGTACCCGATATGCTTAAGATGGCCCTGAGCTTAGCTAACTGGTCAATTGACTGAAACTTGTTAGGAGCCAATATATATGCTCCCAGGCAACCTCAGCTTCCTCCATATAATGAAATCTCAACTAGGTGTAATAACAAACTTGGCACAATAGACTCAGCCAGAACAGAGGCTGAAACTCCCTCACTGTGGGAACGTGACCAATGTCACCTGTCTAAATAAACAGCAGAGAGAAGCTTTAGCAGAACTGACACATTGGAAAGGGATGTTTCAGGCTTAAATGCCATAATTGGTATACTGGACACAGGAATTCTGATTTCTGCTAGGGCTTATCTGCAGGGTTGCAAAGAAATTGACGTTAGTGATGGCTTGAAGGTACATCAAGAGAAGGATAGGTCTGAGTTCACTAAGGCTCTATCACAGTGTTTCCCAAACGTTTTTGGGCAACGGCACACCTGTTTACTGAAAAAAAATCTCGCGGCACACCACCATTAAAGCCCCGCCCCGTGACGTCAGCGCGCAGCGTCACGCCGGGAGGGACGCACAAAAGTGAAAGTTTTTTCCCTCGGCAGCTCCTCTCAGCTGCGCTCAATCCGCCTCGGAGCGCAGGAGCGATGCCTCTCTCTGGCTCTCCCTCCGCGCAGGCTGAGGGAGGGAGGGAGGGGCGCGTGTGACCCGTCTCTGCTGGGAGACCAAACCCAGCGAGGCAGAGTCGCGCGGAGGCGCCCAGGCAGCGCTGCCGGCTGCGAGGAGGAGCGCCAGGCAGCAGCAGGAGGCGCGGCCTCTCCTCGCCGCCGCCGCCCCGCCTCTCGCCGCCCGACTCGCCCGCCTCCCTCCAGGCATCTCGCGGCACACCAGCCGATGTCTCACGGCACACTCGTGTGCCGCGGAACACCGGTTGGGAAACACTGCTCTATCAGATACAGTAGCCAAACAATTAAATGACATCTATCAATATTGGAACTTTGCTTTTACCTGAACCTCAGCGCCTAGGACTTGCCGATCGTCAGGTCGGCGGTTCGAATCCCCGCAGCGGGGTGTGCTCCCATCGTTCCGTCCCAGCGCCTGCCAACCTAGCAGTTCAAAAGCACCTCCGGGTGCAAGTAGATAAATAGGGACCGCTTACCAGCAGGAAGGTAAACGGCGTTCCGTGTGCTGCGCTGGCTCGCCAGAGGCAGCTTGTCACGCTGGCCACGTGACCCGGAAGTGTCTGCGGACAGCGCTGGCTCCCGGCCTATAGAGTGAGATGAGCGCACAACCCTAGAGTCTGGCAAGACTGGCCCGTATGGGCAAGGGTACCTTTACCTTTACCTTACCTTAAGTGCTCAAGAGATGGAGTTGTTTTCCATTCTCAACTTAACCCCTTCAGATCCAAGGCAACTGATAGTGGATGAGTACGCTGATAACCCACTTGCTACCTTCCAAGGAAAGGATATTGGTCTGTCACCTACCCAAATTTGTTCAAGTCTCAATCTTGCAATGGAACTCTGGAGGCTTCAGGTTTCCTGCTCTACCGCACAGACAAGAGGAAAAGGCAATGAACAATGAATTAATAAGCATACCTGGAAAAATAGTGCATGGAGAAGAAAGAGGTCGCCATATGTTCTACAGGTGGTCACTCATAACTGGCCAGTGAAGAAACCCAGCAGAATCATGAAAACAGAATCTGAACTGCAAGCAGAAATTCAAGCCATTTTAGGTGCTTCCTTGGATTTAGGAAATGGTTTACATTATCTTCTTCTTCTTTGGCGATCGCTGGTAGCCGAGTAAGATTGTCTTCCATAAACACGGTCTGCAAGTGACCGTGGAGGCCAATTCTGGATCCACATGTCCTTCCACAGTGGAGACATAGGTTTCCGGGCAGGAGTTGATCACGGTGTGGATTTGCCAAGCATGCCTTCCTCTTAGCACGTTTCTCCTTTGAGTCCTGAGTTTGAGCGACTTCAAAGCCCATGACACTTTTGGTAAAGGCTGTTCTCCAACTGGAGCGCTCGCAGGCCAGTGTTTCCCAGTTGTTGGTGTTTATACTACATTTTTAAAGATTTGCCTTGAGAGTCTTTGAACCTCTTTTGCTGACCACCAGCATTACGCTTTCCCTTTTTAAGTTCGGAATAGAGTAGTTGCTTTGGAAGACGATCATCAGGCATCTGCACAACATGACCAGTCCAACGAAGTTGATGTTGAAGAATCATTGCTTCAACACTGGGGATCTTTGCTTCTTCCAATACACTGGTATTAGTTCGCCTGTCTTCCCAAGCGATGTGTAAAAATATACGGAGGCACCGTTGATGGCATCTTTCAAGGTTTACATTGTAAATACCTGTCTAATTATAACCAGAGTGGCAGTGTTGAACTAACCTTTTAGGATCCTGATGTATGGGATAACATCATGGGCTGGCTGGACACAGAGGAATGGTGGGAGGCACCAGCTGGAGAACACTCAAGGGATGGAGGCTCAGAGCCCAGAGATTGGTGGCAAGACAGCAATTTGTGGTCAGAGGGAGAAGCCTGGGAGAAGGTGGTGTCAGAAGCTGAAGAGGTAATGGTGTTTTAGCAAGCAGGAAGAGTCTGTGGCAGACAGAATTCCAGAAGCAGAAGTAGAAGCAGAAGAGAAGAGAAGCCAAGAGGCAGAGATGAGTCATGCTGGTGAAGAAGCCAGGGTGTCTCTCTCCCACACCACCACATGCTGCAAAAAGCTATGCTCCCCCCTGGTCTCCCAGAACCAGGAGATATATGAGGAGCAAAAACAGAGATGGCAGCAGCGTCTCAGACTGCATGGGAAACACCCAAGACAGGAGGAGACTTAGGCAGTTGTGGGAAGGTGGAGACCTTTAAACTCCACAGCTGCCTCCTAGGGGCAAGATCTACCAAGAAAAGTTGCTGTGCTCATGAGGCCCGGCAATGCGGAGCAGACTTTGTTTCTTCTAATAAAGAGTTAACATCACTTACTGTGTGTGATTTAATTGCTGAGCTGGTCTTGACACCCACTCCTGTCACATAAAGGCATGGTTAAATGAGGAAAAAATGTTTATAATATACAGATGGAACAGTGGGGACTTATGTAGATTAAAGGGCTAAAATTTACATGGAATCATAGAGTGGTATACAAATTTAATATATATATTTTAAAAAAAATTTAAAAAGCTTTTATTGAACTGCCCACTGCAGTTTTGGATGGCCACTACAGCAAGGTCCCATACACAGACAGACATTTTATTTGTGGTCAACCTCAGGTGGTAGGCATCACTCATTATCTATTAGCCTGTCCCTTATACAGAGATCCAAGAGATCGCTTTCTGAAACCTTTGTTCACATAAGCAAGCAGGTACACCCAGGGGGAAATTGTGTGTGTGTGTGTGCGCGCACACACACACACACACTGTAGAGTTTCCTCAGAGTGCATTGTCAAGGCTGCATCGTCTGCAAACAATATCTCTTAGATATGGACCCGTCACACTTGAATTTATTATTTCGGACCCGTCATACTTTCCTCTTGGTGCGGAAATGTGTGAGGTTGAACAGACCCCAGTTGCTCCTTGAATGAAAGCACACACCATCTTCCATTAAGCTGAAAGCATACGAGAGCACCAGGGAGAAGAATATGTCAAAGAGAACCGCAGCAAAAACACAGCCTCTGCGGTCCGGTCCTCTGCTGTCACAGTCCGGTTAAGGGACGATCGAAATCCCGGCTGGGGACGTTGGGACTGGGGGCAAGATGGTGGGGTGGGAGCAGGAACGCGAGTCCAGAAGCCAGGAGTCAGAAAGCCAAGAGTCCGAGGGTCAGGAAGCAAGGAGTCACGAAGTCAGAGGTCCAAGGATCAAGAAGCAAGGAGTCACGAAGTCCGAGGTCCAAGGATCAAGAAGCAAGGAGTCACGAAGTCAGAGGTCCGAGGATCAAGAAGCAAGGAGTCAAGGAGTCAAACGCAGCAAGGCAGGGAACATGTTGCTGTGGCAAAGAGCCAAAGGGAAAATGCTAACCTTATATCCCTTCCCGGCTCTTGCCACCAGGTGCAGTGAGTTACCAAGCGGCCTCACCTGTGTGGCTGCGCCTTGCCTCTTCAGAACAAACTTAGGAAGGCCCCAGTCCTGAAGAGTCCTACTGGTCACAGGGCCTGGCTCCTCCACTCACACCTGACATGAGCCATCATACTGGATAGTGCCATGCATGTTCTCGTAGAGCGACACAATCATCTTGTGAAGCTTAGGTGGGCAAGGCCTTCACCAGGTCTATGAAGGCAACATGCAAGGGGCGTCTCTGCTCTCAGCATTTCTCCAGCAGCTGAAACAACAATAAAGTTATGTTGTCTGTGGACCTCTGAGCTCCAAACTCACACTGTGACTCAGGATAGGTAGACGCTGTCAGCAAGTGACTGCAACCCACAGTACTGAGCAAGAAGATTCCACAATAGTTACAGCCACGGCAGTCACCTTCCTTTGTTCTTGTAGAGGGTCACAATGCTGGAGTTGCACATGTCATGTGGCACTGATCCTTGATCTCAATACTGCAAGAAGCAGCTGTGGAGATATGTCATGAGGGAGGAACTGAAGCAGGCTTTCAGCATTTCTGTTAGGATTCCCTCCTGTCCTGGAGTTTTAACACATGCCTGAGAGTTGATGATGACCTTCAGCTCCCGCAGGACAGGTAGTCTGGATGCTGTCAATTGCTGTGTCAGAGACCATGTTTATCTGTGAGCACTGTTTTTCATAGGACGCGGGTGGCACTGTGGGTTAAACCACAGAGCCTAGGGCTTGCCGATCAGAAGGTTGGCGGTTCGAATTCCCGCGACGGGATGAGCTCCCGTTGCTTGGTCCCTGCTCCTGCCAGCCTAGCAATTCGAAAGCATTCCAGTGCAAGTATATAAATAGGTACCGCTCCGGCGGGAAGGTAAACAGCGTTTCCGTGCGCTGCTCTGGTTTGCCAGAAGCGGCTTAGTCATGCTGGCCACATGACCTGGAAGCTGTACACAGGCTCCCTCGGCCAGTAAAGCGAGATGAGCGCAGTAACCCCATTGTCAGCCATGACTGGACCTAATGGTCAGGGGTCCCTTTACCTTTACTGTTCTTCATAGTGCTCTGCCCATCACTTCATCTGCGTATGGCAGCCTGTGATGATCTCGGCCGGCAAGATTTTCAGTGGTGCAGTTTTCCTGACAGTTGGTCAAAAGGCTTTCTTTGTGCCTTCATACCTTTTATTCTGAATTCTGGTGCTGGAGGAGACACTTGAGAGCCCCATGGACTGCAAGAAGAACAAACCTCTCCATTCTGAAGGAAATCAGCCCTGAGTGCTGACTGGAAGGACAGATCCTGAAGCTGAGACTCCAAGACTTTGGCCACCTCATGAGAAGAGAAGACTCCCTAGAAAAGACCCTGATGTTGGGAAAGATGGAGGGCACAAGGAGAAGGGGACAAAAGAGGACGAGATGGTTGGACAGTGTTGTCGAAGCTACCAGCATGAGTTTGACCAAACTGCGGGAGGCAGTGGAAGACAGGAGTGCCTGGTGTGCTCTGGTCCAGGGGGTCACGAAGAGGCGGACACGACTAAACAACAACATTTTATAAGTGCTGCCAGTGTCAGCAGCGAGTCGAATGCTCTGATGCAGCTTTAGCCAGTAGTCCTTGGCACATGGTCTGGCAATCTGCTGGGCATCACTCCTTGCCTCTCTCGGTGCAGCAAGTGTCTTTTTGCAGGGTGCACGCTTGTAGTTCACAAGAACCTTGTGTTTGGCAGCGATAACAGGCTCCATGTCTTTTATGCCAGCCTCAAAGCAATTGAGGATCTGTTGCTCTCTTTTGCCAAAGGAGGACAAAGCTGTGTCTTGGTTGCCTCTTTGATGTGGTTCAGCGTTATCCCTGAGGCAGTTCAGTGGGACTTGTCTGACGGAATCAGAGAAGCGTTCAAAGTTCAGGTATGACTATTCTTGGCAGTGTTAATTCGAGGCTGCACTTTCTGCTTTGTGCTACGGGCTCTCTTTGGCTAGAGATGAATCTTGCTTGCCACCAGGGAGTGACCCATGTCACAGTCAGCACTGTGGTAGTTCCATGTGACGGGAACAGAGTTTAGTGCCAGTCGCCTGGTGACAAGCAAGTCCAGCTGGTGCTAGTGGCCTGACCTTGGATGTTTCCAGGAGTCAGTGTTTTGCCTTGGCAGGGAAGAATGTGTTTGTGATGCAGAGGCTGTGATACAAGCACAGCTCAAGCAGCCTTTCTCTGTTATCATTCATGCTGCCAATATCAAAATGGCCATACAGTTGTTCCATGTGTGATGATCGTACTCTGCAGTAGTATAGAAAGAAGTATCCCTGCTTGTCACACAGAGGACCAGACTCCATGAGGAGGAATATGTATATTATGCATAGTTGAATTGGTGCTGGAGGAGACTCTTGAGAGTCCCATGGACTGCAAGAAGATCCAACCTCTCCATTCTTAGGGAAATCAGCCCTGAGTGCTCACTGGAAGGACAGATCCTGAAGCTGAGGCTCCAAGACTTTGGCCACCTCATGAGAAGAGAAGACTCCCTGGAAAAGACCCTGATGTTGGGAAAGATGGAGGGCACAAGGAGAAGGGGACAAGATGGTTGGATAATGTTCTCGAAGCTACCAGCATGAGTTTGACCAAACTGCAGGAGGCAGTGGAAGACAGAAGTGCCTGGCGTGCTCTGGTCCAGGGGGTCATGAAGAGTCGGACACGACTAAACGACTAAACAACAACAACAATAGTTGAAACTGACTCCATTTAAAAGCAGTGCACATGAAAGGGATTAATTAAACCCACTATTTAAAAAGTGAGAAGTATGGTTGATGTGTGTCTGGTTTTTGGAGTAGAAGTGACTGGCTAATGAGGATGCTAAGCCTTCCAGAATATGGCTTACCTCCTTAGTTTGTCTCACCAGGCACTTTTCTGTTCAGCTAATCTCCAGTGCTGGAAGTGAACTCTGCAAAGAGAACAGTGCTATGTGTTTGGGGGCAGGGGGAGGCTGTAAGGAGATGTGTTGGGGAAGATTGGTGTTGCTTCCCCTCATTCATGCACCCATTTACAGGTTCCATCATGTCCTGGTGGCTTCATATAGGTGAACCAGCTCCTAGGGTTATAGTATCATATTCCAAAAAAATTAAAGGAAAACTCTGTCATTGGAATATACCCCTCCTAGAAAAATGCAATAAGGTTTATTTTCTTCTCTTTGCCCTCCTTCCACTACCAACACCTTCCCCTGAGTGACCAAATATAAAGGAAGACAGCAGGGCTCTGGTAACGTTAATAGCAGTGTAGAAGCAGAAAGTTTTAGAAGTTGCGGTTTCTTATGTTCTCCCTATTTCATGCTGCACTTCTTCTGTCAATAGCAGACAGGGATACTAGCAGTGACACTGGCATTTTGACAAACTTGAAGGTACTCAGTGGATTAGGTACAGCAAAGTGGCTAAAGGACCGAGCTACAAATAAAAGCAACCCTAATTCAAATCTCATCCCTGCTACAAACTCATTTGGTGGTCTTGCCTCTGCATCCTCTGTTACAATATAGGGATAATAATAACACCCTACCTTACAAGGGTAAGGTGGTGAGGATTACTCAGCTATATTAAATGTTCTGAATATTCCACAGTGCGCTATTTTTGCTTTGAACAACAGACTCCACTGTGTTCATATTCACAGTCTGCATTGGTGCCCCTTGGGCACAGAGAACGAGTTACATGGGTAATCATCATCATCATCATCATCTCCATGGATTGTCCTGAAGGAAATACAGTGGTACCTCGGGTTACGTACTTAATTCGTTCCGGAGGTCCGTTCTTAATCTGAAACTGTTCTTAACCTGAAGCACCACTTTAGCTGATGGGGCCTCCTGCCGCTGCCGCTGCCGCGCCACCGGAGCACGATTTCTGTTCTCATCCTGAAGCAAAGTTCTTAACCCGAGGTACTATTTCTGGGTTAGCGGAGTCTGTAACCTGAAGCGTATGTAACCTGAAGAGTATGTAACCCGAGGTACCACTGTATCTGTAAAAAGGTTCACAGTGAAAGTTGCTTGGAACTGTTTGAAGAGGTTTGTACAAACTTGATGTCAGAAGTTCAAGTTCAAGATTTTCCAGTAGGTGGCACCCATTGCTAAAATATCAACACTAAACACATGTTCACAGTACGAATAGTTGCAGCTCATGCATTTAAAAATCACTGCAACATTACACACAACAAGCAACTATCAGGTGGGAAGGCTGACTAGTAAACAGTTTTGAGGGCTAATTCAAGGCTGAATCAAGATGTAGGACATGTCAAAATGTTCTGGTGATCCAAGGATACCCATTTGTAAGTGCTTAAGCGTTCAAACACACTTTTTACTCTAGAAGTAGTTCGGATTAAAGCATTATCAGGCATCTGAAAAACCCAGGACACTGAAAGGTGGGGTCCTTTATAGGAGAAGGACATGGAGTGCTGCCCAATAAAGCTCCTCATCTCCCCAGTTTTGCACTTAACATAAAAGAGCTCCCTGAGGGCAGAAAAAGCTAGGAAACCACTGAGCTAAAGAAATGGAATTGAGCATAAAATTTCCATTTTCAAACATTATCCAACTACAAGAGAAAGTGTGTTTGCAGGGGAGGGGGGAGGGGATGACATGACGACAAACCCTCACATTTAGGATACAAATGCTAATTTTAGCAAGTGATGTAGAATTTCCTTGACAATCCCACCCCTTTATATTTTTCTATTATGACAGGTGGGAAGAAAAAAGGAAGAGGTGCAAAAAGTTTCAGTGCAAAGCTAAATGCATCTTTGCATGTAAAGGTGCAGCTTTTAAAAAAAATGAAATTGCATTATTTGGGGGTAGGGCTAAGTGAAAAGTATCAGAGCACATTTGGAAGTGGAACTGATTCATTTTCTCCCCTGCTGCAGTCCTGAGACATACAGTGGTACCTCGGGTTAAGTACTTAATTCGTTCCAGAGGTCCGTTCTTAACCTGAAACTGTTCTTAACCTGAAGCACCACTTTAGCTAATGGGGCCTCCTGCTGCCGCCGCACCGCCGGAGCACGATTTCTGTTCTCATCCTGAAGCAAAGTTCTTAACCTGAAGCACTATTTCAGGGTTAGCGGAGTCTGTAACCTGAAGCGTATGTAACCTGGAGCGTATGTAACCCGAGGTACCACTGTATTCCATTTATGAAGCTGGTGTTTGCTTTTGCAAGGGTGGAAAATTCTCCCCCAGTGGGCTTTGTCTTAAAATCCTGCAGCAGACACACATTTGCTCATGTGCTGCTGAGCAAGCCACTTTGAATATTCCCTTTTACCTAAAAACCCTCCTTAAAACATCTGCGTAACCATTTGCTTCTTATCTGCTACAAAAATTAAGCCTGAGTATATGCAGCCTTCTTTTGTTACCCTTGCCCCCCCCCCATCAAGATGTAAAGCACAACTTGCATCACTCAGGACACCAATGCGCATGCATTGTACTATATCAATAAAATAAAGCAGGCTCTTTTAAGACCACCTGCAGGGATCAAAGCACAGGAGAAATAGAACAAGCAACAGGAAACCTAACATAATATGCATTTTTCCCACACTGAAAAATAGAAAATAAATAGAAGCCAGGCTGCACATTCCTCCCCAGAAACCTTACCTTTCAGCCATCTTGGGCTGGATCAGTTTCATTTAAGTGCAGCATAAACCATTTCTTTTTCATAATCCTGGTTTCCTAAACAAAGCTGTCATTGGCACTTCTAAATGCAAGAGCACCTTTGCTAGCTAAAGCCTGAAATCATTGCAAGGGTGTCTTGGTCAGGGCACGGCAATGTCAAATCTACAAGTGAATAAATGTTTGTCCCCTGTTCCACCCTGGATTCCTAGAGGGTTAGGGCTTGGGTACCAGCATGCCAGGGTCCAGATCCCCACTTGCTGCCTGCTGTGCAAATTCTATTCAGTTTAATTCAGCGTAGCTTAGAAAGGAGAACTCCCCTAGTGATTTATGTCCCGTCTTCATCTCTCAAACTGTTGCCCCAAATCTGCTACATGGGGTGATTGGCTTACGGCCAGACTGTCTGTACAAAACAAATTTGCTCTCCCATTTGGGCTACTGAATTTCACCTTTGAAAGCTGTCATTCATCTCTGGGTTTGCCCTTATGACTTCTAGTATGTATGTATAAGGTAAAGGGACCCCTGACCATTAGGTCCAGTCGTGACCGATTCTGGGGTTGCAGCGCTCATCTCGCTTTACTGGCCGAGGGAGCCAGCGTACAGCTTCTGGGTCATGTGGCCAGCATGACTACGCCGCTTCTGGCGAACCAGAGCAGCGCACGGAAACACCGTTTACCTTCCCGCTGGAGCGGTACCTATTTATCTACTTGCACTTTGACGTGCTTTCAAACTGTGAGGTTGGCAGGAGCAGGGACTGAGCAATGGGAGCTCACCCCGTTGCGGGGATTCGAACCGCCGACATTCTGATCGGCAAGTCCTAGGCTCTGTGGTTTAACCCACAGTGCCACCTGCGTACACATCGTTAATCCACTCTGTCACCATTTCATGCCACCATCATCATAGGTGCACACTGTGTGTGCTAACTCGGAAGTTGACAGGCAAGTTTTCAAACAAAGATAAGACTCTTCTGATTTGTGAAATGACTAATCCTTGAGGATTTCCCTACAGCACCCTCTTCTTACAAATAACATTCTTGAGTAGAATCTGCAAAGACTGTTCCCATTAGATATACGAGAAAAAGAATAGGCCCTCTACCCAGCTACAAGCCCCCTAAGTTCAGAGTAGAGAAGTCATGGCAGTTACACAAATTTACCTTCACAGTGCAGACATACTCCTACAAGGGATTGCAACAGGGACAAATGTAAGGGTCTGCACTTAGGCAGGAAGAACCAGATGCACAAATATAGGATGGGGGACACCTGGCTTACTAGCAGTACTTGTAGGAAGGATCTAGGGGTCTTGGTGGACCACACGCTTAAGAGGAGACAACAGTGTGATGCAGCAGCAAAAAACATGAATGCTATTCTAGGCTGCATCAACAGAAGTATAGTGTCCCGGGAAGTAATAGTACCGCTCTATTCTGCCTTGGTCAGACCACACCTGGAGTACTATGTCCACTTCTGAGTACCACAATTTAAGAAGGATGTTGACAAGCTGGAATGTGTGCAGAGAAGGGCGACAAAGACGATCAAGGGTCTGGAAACCAAGCCTGATGAGGAACAGTTGAAGGAGTTGGGGAGGTTTAGCCTGGAAAAGAGGAGACTGGGAGGAGATATGATAGCCACTTCAAGTATCTAAAGCGCTGTCACATGGAGGAGGGAGCATGCTTGTTTTCTCCTGCTCTGTAGGGTAGGACTTGAAGCCATGGCTGCAAGAAAGGAGATTCAGACTAAAAATTCGAAAAAACTTTCTGATAGTAAGAACTGTTCAGCAGTGGAACAGATTCCCACAAGAGGTGGTGGACTCTCCTTCCTTGGAGGTTTTTAAGCAGAGGTTGGATGGCCTTCTGTCATGGATGCTTTAGCTGAGATTCCAGCATTGCAGCGGGTTGGACTAGATGACCCTTGGGTCCCTTCCAACTCTAAGATTCAATGATTCTATGCATAAGTGGTCTTAGGGGTATGCCAGGTTTTGCACAACTGAATTGGTATTTGAGTTGAGCACAGGGTACCATTCACACTAACCAAGGGAAACACTGGGCTTTGCTGCAACCATTAGGGAAGAAGGCACACCTGTCTCCAGCAGAGTTCTCTCAGATACACACTTTAGTACAGAAATGCCTTCCCCCAACCCTCAAAGGAAGTCTGTCAAGTAATATGAGATAGAATTCGCATCTGGTTCCTAAGCATGGTTCAGCATTATACGTTACAGCGACAACATACAACCTAGGACTTCCATGGAGACTGCCACACCTTCCTGATGGTAGCTTCTAGTCAGTGGCGTAGCGTGGGGGGTGCAAGGGGGGCCGGCCGCACTGGGCGCAACATTGGGGGGGGGGCACGCTCGCTGCCTCCGGAGTCGCCGAAGAGCCTCGGGCGCAGGCTGTAGGAGAGCCGCATGTCTCGCGGAACCGACAAGCTGTGCGCGCGTCCGGGCTGAAGGCATCCGGCAGGCAGCGGCTCTCAGCGCTCGCCGCAGTCCCCGCGCGTCAGGGCCACGGAGGACGTGCCAGGCAGCCCCTCCTCATAGCCATGTTGCATTTTCCTCGCCTCTCTGCCCCCCTCCTCCTCCGGGCAAGCGGCGTTGTTTGGGCGGCAGCGCCAGTGGCAACTCGCCTCAGATCACCTGACGCGGCAGGTTAGGGGTTGGGGGGGGCGCAAATTACTTGCCTTGCCCCGGGTGCTGACAACTCACGCTACGCCGCTGCTTCTAGTAGTTCTAAACCACAATTCCCGTGTGTAAAAATACATTAGACATGGTCTCAATGTGCTTTACAACCTCCTTGTATGGTAGGCCATGTCTAATATGTAGATTGAGAAAACAGTAGCTTCCCTAAGTGAGTTCATAGTTGGTGCAAGACTTCAACTTGCTCACAGAGCTCCTATAACTTTTACTATTAGGAACCTACATTATCTCTCTTCAGTGTAGCCCAACACAATCCCTGCTTTCCAGGATTACTAAATGTAAATTTGGAAACATCCCAGAACACAGAAATTACATTATTCAAACAGATGCACCTGTAATCTTACGAGAGATACCTACGCATCTGCTGTTACGCGGTGGATGTGCAAAATGTACAAACTTACAGCAGTTGTGAGAATGGGTTTAGGAGAAAGGAAGGTGGAGTTTGAGGGTTAAGGTGCTATACTGACATTGCAGCTGCCTCCATTCTTGCAAGGGTTGCTGTCGCATTCGTTGGTCTCGATCTCGCATTTCGTCCCCGCAAAACCAGCCCGGCAGCGGCAGGTGTAGCTCCCCGGGCCTGTGTTGGTGCAGGTGGCGCCATTCTTGCACGGGCGGTGGTTGGTGCAGTAGTTGAGGTCTTGGTTGCAGAACAGCCCGCCCCAACCTTCTTGGCAGGTGCACTGCCAGGGCTGCACGCAGGTGCCATGGAGGCAGCCTGGGTAGCGGACGCACTCGTCGCAGAAGTGCCCTTGCCAGCCAATGCGACACTTGCACTCTCCAGGTTTCTCGCAGTACCCGTGGCTGTTGCTGCAGCCAGGCAGACAAATTGCTGAAAAGAGTTAAACAGAAAAGAAGGGAGGGGAAGCAGAGAGAGGAGGAGAGGGGGGGGGAGAGAGAGAGCCAGTGCTGTTGCTGTATAGATTTCACGCGTCACGCCAACATCTGGCGCCTGCCGCTGCACCAAACAAAAGGCCCACATGCCACCCAAAAGGCGAGCCACCACAGGACAGGGCATGCCTGGCTTGGAACACGCGCCCCCTTTTAATCTCTGGCTGCTCTCCATTGTTCCTCAGTAACAAAAGCAGAGTGTCTGGGGAAAGAGGGGGGGGAGTGTGTGTCTGTCCCCCCCGACCCACTTTTAAAACTTGGCCTCCCCACCACATCCAGCTAAGGCACAGTATAACAAAGGAATGGGGAATGTGTGGTTCACATGACCCTGGTTAATTATCCAGTCCCTCCCCCCCCCCCCCGCTTTCCCCTTGGGAAGTTAACCAGCCCCTCCATATGCCAAGGCTCCAAGGGGAAGCTTTGTGAGGCAATTAAACCGTTGTGATTTAAGGGACTGTAAAAGGAAGGATTCCCCAGGACCACAGCCATTTCCATGGAGATGGGCAAAACCGACAAGGGCTGCGGAGCTAGGCCAAGTTTGCCCTTTCTGTCCATTATCCTGCTTCCAATTTTGAGGATTAGAAGGGGTTCACACGTGCACAATTTGTCTCTCTCTCTCCCCCCCCCCCAGTCTAATCCTTTTAACATCTAAATAACTCACAAATCTGTATGAGCAACACAGGATCACCATCTCTGATCCCAGAAACCTCAGGAAAAGACAGGCAGCACATTTGATCACACTTTCTGCTGTGAAAGGGGTAGCGCATCTGAGCTTCTTCAGAAAGTATCACACTCCACACCTGTGTACAGTGGTGCCTCGCAAGACGAAAAGAATCCGTTCTGTGATTCTCTTCGTCTAGCGGTTTTTTCATCTTGCGAAGCAAGCCCATTGACGGATTAGCGGATTAGCGCTATTAGCGGCTTTTAGCGGCTTATCTGCTGATCGGATCAGCTGATAAGCGGCTTAGCGGCTTAGAAAAAGGGGGGGAAGGGAAAAAAACCCACAGGAACTCGCAAGACATTGTCGTCTTGCGAAGCAAGCCCATAGGAAATTTGTTTTGCGAAGCACCTCCAAAACGGAAAACTCTTTCGTCTAGCGAGTTTTCCGTCTTGCGAGGCATTCGTCTTGCGGGGCACCACTGTAATCAAGTGAGGGAGAGCCATTTCCCGTTCCCAGAAGCATCATCCCGGAGATTGTGGTCTGGGAGCATTGGGTAGTCCTCGGCCACATCATCCTTAAGCCGCCCAATTGGGACAGTCCAGGGGTGTGGTGCAGGCTATTGAAACTGCCCGCGGCCAAGGACTCGCCCCTGTTTTTCTTAGGTTGAAGGTGAGGGGAGGTAGTGGCCATCACCTACACCTCCTAATTAAAGGGTATTCCGTTAAAGGAATCCAGGGGGCATGCTCTCTGTCTGAAGCCCCAGACTAGGGGGTGGTAGGGCCATGGCATGACCCCTAGCGGTGACCCTGGGGGAGTCCCTAGTTGATGTGTATCAGCAGGGCTCCCCCTACTGGTGGTTAACCCTTCCAAGACTCCTGCAGACAGGCAGGAGTCAGGTATAGTTGTGTGGTTTCCAATGCCTAAGCCAATACCAAGGGACGCGGGTGGCGCTGTGGGTTAAACCACAGAGCCTAGGACTTGCCAATCAGAAGGTCGGCGGTTTGAATCCCTGCGATGGGGTGAGCTCCCGTTGCTCGGTCCCTGCTCCTGCCAACCTAGCAGTTCGAAAGCACGTCCAAGTGCAAGTAGATAAATAGGTACCGCTCCAGCGGGAAGGTGAACGGCGTTTCCGTGCGCTGCTCTGGTTCGCCAGAAGTGGCTCAGTCCTGCTGGCCACATGACCCGGAAGCTGTACGCCGGCTCCCTTGGCCAGTAAAGCGAGATGAGCGCCGCAACCCCAGAGTCGGCCACAACTGGACCTAATGGTCAGGGGTCCCTTTACCTTTACCTTTAAGCCAATACCACTCACATTCTGTAACCAATAAAGTTGTGGCCTTTTTCGCCCATTAACCTAAAATACTATTTCATGTGTCTTTATTCCACTTCTTGGGAGTGTATGGGACCTGGCCACACAACAATGTTTTTTGGTCAAAAGGAATGACTTCTCTCTCCCTCGCGGCATGAAAGAAAGGGTGTCTCTTGCTAGCGGTGGTTTTGCCTACTTTAAGAAAATCCCTGGCTTTCAATAGTGTGACAGTTTGGGAACCCAATTGCCTAAGTCAGAGAGACCAATCTCCCTCAAGCAACAGCCAGCCAAATGTTTCTGAAAGCTCAGCCACAAGAGAATGATTAACATATTGGTTTCAGTTACTTTTCTTGGACAATATCTGTTTATAAGACCTCTCCTCTTTGATGGGTTTACTCAAACTTTTTTAAGACTTAACTACAAGAAAGAAGATTCCACCTAAACATTAGGAAGAACTTCCTGACAGTAAGAGCTGTTTGACAGTGGAATTTGCTGCCAAGGAGTATGGTGGAGTCTCCTACTTTGGAGGTCTTTAAGCAGAGGCTTGACAACCATATGTCAGGAGTGCTCTGATGGTGTTTCCTGCTTGGCAGGGGGTTGGACTCGATGGCCCTTGTGGTCTCTTCCAACTCTAGGATTCTATGATTCTAAGACTATCTAAGCTAGGTCACACTAAGAGAGGTCACACCACCACAGCTTCTGGGAGTGAATTCTAAAAATAATTTTTGCACTAAACCTAACCAGACTGCCCATCCATTTCAATTAATGGGGGTGAGAAAAATATTTTAGACACTTCAATCCATGGCTTATAACTTTTATTTTTTTAAATTTACTTTAAAATTACCATTATTTTCTCTAAACTAACAACTCTTTTAGTCCTTCCCTACAATCCCTTGATCCTTTTAACTGCATTGACATTAAAACCCCAATCTATCCTTCATCACCAGCAATGTTTTTCTTTTGGTTGTCAGGGTCTATTTGTCAAGGCCTGGTAGCTATCTAAATTCTCCTATAGATGTGGGGGGTCATAGGAGACTCTCCAAAGGCTGCAAATACACATAGAATCGTTTCTCCCTTACCTGCTTCAACGCCACTGTTTTCAACAATGGGGGAAATAAGGAAACTGTGGCCTTCCAGGTGTTTTCTGACTCCAGCAGCCAGCCTGGCCAGTGGCCAGGGCTGATGGGATTGTAACCTAGAAACTTACAGATGGTCATAGGTTCCCCATCTCTAGTCTAGAGCTAAGGGGGTCAATTGCTCTGCAGTGTTTTGAACACTGTATACCCAGGTATATTTGATGACAGTGAGAATTACACTAAGAAGGCAGTTACAACCCGCCGACCCCTGGACACACACACACACACAAAAGGAGGGAGCTCATTCAAACAGTGCAGAGTCAATGTTTCAGCACTGAAATTATGGTGAAAACTCTTGATTAACAGAAATAATGGGTTGTATTCGGAGGTGTTAAAGGTAAAGGGACCCCTGGGGTTGCGGCGCTCATCTCGCTTTACTGGCCGAGGGAGCCGGTGTTTGTCTGCAGACAGTTTTTCCGGGTCATGTGGCCAGCATGACTAAGCCACTTCTGGCGAACCAGAGCAGCGCACGGAAACGGCGTTTACCTTCCCGCCAGAGTGGTACCTATTTATCTACTTGCACTTGGACGTGCTTTCGAACTGCTAGGTTGGCAGGAGCAGGGACCGAGCAACGGGAGCTCACCCCGTCATTGCGGGGATTCGAACCGCCAACCTTCTGATAGGCAAGCCCTAGGCTCTGTGGTTTAACCCACAGGACCACCCGCGTCCAGAGGCGTTAGGGGTTAGCAAAACCAGCCCCTGCCAGGGGTGCAGGCCTGGTGTGTGGGTGGGTGTGCAAAAATCACCCCAGATATCTGTCTCCAGTTATCTGTGTATGGTCATGAGTTTAGACAAGAGCTTGGAGCTGAGCAGTAGGAGAAATGGCAAGTTTGCATGAAGGAAGACTGCTGGAAACTGTGTGTGTGTGTGTGTGTGTGTGTGTGTGTGTGTGTGTGATGTATTTGTGTGCGGTGCTGCACCACCACTGTCAAGGCAAGATCAAGCGGGAGAGAAACTTACTGTCCTCTTGCACCACAGCACAAAGACGTGTGAATTTTTTTTTTTTGCCCTTTCTCCTTGCTTCGTCCTCACTTCAAATACTTCAAGTACTTAGGTCACATAAAATGTGTAATTTTTTCATGGGACTACTGCAGTAAAGTGATTTTTTTCTGGGGAGGAGGGCCCCAAAATACCTCCCTGCCAAGGTGCAAGGGACCCCAGGTACACCTCTGGTTGCATCCAGAGTAAACCTATTAAAATTAATGGACAAAACTAACTTAAGTCTGCTAACATTAATGGGTCTACTCTGAGTAGAGCTTGTCTGGATATATCCCATAGCTACCATATGTTAAGGCAGCAAGTTTGATAAAGAGGTGTTAAACCACCAAAAAAAAAACTCCTACCGCTATGGATTGACTTGGAAGAAAAGTGATCCATGATTAAGAATGTAAGAACTATCTTGCCTGGCAAAGCTCATTTAGTCCAGCATCCTGTTTCCAACTGTGGCTGAGAAAGTATCTCTAGGAAACCCATGACGAGAGAACGAAGGTGACATACCGTATTTTCCGCTCTATAGGACACACCCGACCCTAGGACGCACCTTGTTTTAGAGGGGGAGAACAAGGGGAAAAAATTCTCCCCCTCTCTGCTCAGCGCCCCTTCAGCAAAGCGGCAGGAGAAACGGAGCCACTTCCAATTCTCCTCCCGCTTCGCTGAAGGGGCGCTGCGCAGCTCTCCCTCTCTGCTGAAGACAGGAGAGTCTTGCTCTCCCGGCATCAGCAAAGGGAACCCGAAGCCTCCGGAGCGCAGCGGGAACTCGCGCTGCGCTCCGAAGGCTTCAGGCGGCTATCCCTGAAGCCTGGAGAGCGAAAGGGGTCGGTACGCACTGACCCCTCTCGCTCTCCAGGCTTCAGCGAAAGCAACGCGAGGCCTCCGGAGCGCGGAGGGAGCACTCCCTCTGCGCTTCGGAGGTTTTGCGTTGCTATCACTGAAGCCAAGGAGCGTGCATTCGCTCCATAGGATGCACAAACATTTCCCCTTAATTTTTGGAGGTGAAAAAGTGCATCCTATAGAGCAAAAAATACGGTATTTCAACCTTTTACCCCACCAAAATCAACTGACATTCTGGGGTACGCTGCCTCCATACCTGGAAGTTCCATTTAGCCTTCACAGGATATAGCCGTGAATAAACCCAACCCTATCTGTATTTCTTATAATATGAAAGCCATCTACCCTAGTGAACCATCACAAATCTTCTGGCAGAGAACGCCATTGTGTGAATAAATAGTTGGTCTGTCCAGGATTTGCTGCCAACCAAATTAGTGGAGAGACTCTGAACTCTAATGTTATGGGAGAGGGAAGAAAACCTCTCTTCCTTTCTCTGCACCATAAATAATTTTACAAGCCCATCACATGCCCTTAGTCACCTTTCTTCTAAACTATAAAAGCTCAATATAGCTTTTTCTCAACGGAAAAAATTTTCAGTCGCTTGTTCTGTTTTTCTCCCTTTTTCTGTTTCTACAGTATGTACCGTATTTTTTGCTCTATAAGACTCACTTTTCGCCTCCTAAAAAGTAAGGGGAAATGTGTGTGCGTCTTATGGAGCGAATGCAGGCTGCGCAGCTATCCCAGAAGCCAGAACAGCAAGAGGGATCGCTGCTTTTGCTGCGCAGCGATTCCTCTTGCTGTTCTGGCTTCTGGGATTCAGAATATTTTTTTTCTTGTTTTCCTCCTCCAAAAACTAGGTGCGTCTTGTGGTCTGGTGCGTCTTATAGAGCGAAAAATACGGTACATTATATACTTCATGACCAATCTTACTTCATTTCTTTTTTATTGTTTTTAATGTGGTTTAATGTTGTAATCCTCCCTGGAACCATAGGGTGAAGTGCAGGTAATAAATACCTCATAAAAGTAATAATACAGTGGTGCCCCGCAAGACGAATGCCTCGCAAGACGGAAAACTCGCTAGACGAAAGAGTTTTCCGTTTTGGAGGTGCTTCGCAAAAGGAATCTCCTATGGGCTTGCTTCGCAAGAGGAAAATGTCTTGCGAGTTCCTGCTGGTTTTTTTCCCCTCCCCCCTTTTTCTAAGCCGCTAAGCCGCTTATCAGCTGATCCGATAAGCTGATAAGCCGCTAAAAGCCGCTAATAGCGCTAATCCGCTAATCCGTCAATGGGCTTGCTTCGCAAGACGAAAAAACCGCTAGACGAAGAGAATCACAGAACGGATTCTTTTCGTCTTGCGAGGCACCACTGTATCCTCTAGAGGGGAGCAACCACATGGACACACATTATTCCATATGTAGCCACCCTTTACTAATATATAAAGGCTATTATGATACTGGCTGTTTTAAACCCCTTTCCTAATAAGTCTTAGCAGAACAGATTCCACAACAAAAGTCTGCCACCCCATGCAAGCATGGCCAAACTTGGCCCTCCAGCTGTTTTGGGACTACAGTTCCCATCATCTCTGACCACTGGTCCTGTTAGCTAGGGATGATGGGAGTTGTAGTCCCCAAACAGCTGGAAGGCCATGTTTGGCCATGCCTGCATGGGGTGGCAGACTTTTGTTGCCACAGGGATCTGTATGTAGGTCACTAGAAAACACTATATACTCTCTCACTATAGATGCATTGAGAATTTAGTATTGGCCATCTGGCATTGATTTTTCAGCTGTGGTTCCTACACCGCAGGGGGTTGGACTAGATGACCCTTGGTGTACCTTCCAACTCAACAGTTCTATGATTGTATTGTATTATGTTAAGCGGGAGTCGTGTTAAATTCATGCCAGTGAAATGCCAGCGTCTCAACTCTACTCCTTCCCCCTACTACTACACGCTGTGGTTGCTACCATCCTCCTCTCCTTAGAGGTTACTTACGCTCAGAGCAGTATTCGCCCCGCCACCCTGCCAGGCAGATTCGGCTGCCCAGTTCATTGCAGGCGTAGTGGCCAAAGGTATCGTCCCGCGGCCGGCAGTAGTCCGAGCAGCTTTCCCCATAGTAGTGCTCATCGCAGGTGACGTGGTAGGAGTAGCGCAGCTCGCTTTGGTCTCCCAGCTGCACATCTTGCGACCAGTCCTCACCCACAGCCAAGCGGCGGCGCGTAGCCAAGCGACTGATCAACCTCTGGGCATCCTCTGGAGAAAGGGAGAAAAGAGGTTGGCAGATGGATGGGTCATCAAGCAATGGGAGGAATGGTGGGCAGGGAGAGCAAGAGATATACCTCCAGCCAGAAGTGTTGAATGGTCACTGTAAAATGTGAAGGTTCCTTATTGTCTCACAAGTTGTGTATGTCTTTAAGGGCCAGGGCAAATAACGAGACCCAGTCTTACAGCTGTGAAACATAGCAGGTGCTGCTAAATTGTGTTAATTAAGCTGTGTCAGCATTTGGGCATAGTATATAAGGAGCAGCACCTCGCTCTCTCATTACCCTGGGGGATGGGTTGGTGGTTGGCTCATGTTTGTTGTTGTTATTGTTAAGTTGTGGGCGAACATATCAGATGACACAGCGATTCTTCCAAAGCAGCTCTTTATTTGTAAGCTGGAACAGAACTGAAGAGCTTATATAGAGCTCCAGAACAATTGTAACTGTTGCAACTTTCTAAAACTATCCAATCACAGAATGTCACTTTTCAATCCTTCATTTGCATACAAACTATCCAATCACAGAACGTCACTTTCGATCCTTCATTTGCATAACTATCTACAGTATCCCCCTGCTGGCCCAGGGTGAGAACATCAGTACATAACAGTTATCTTTAGTGTAAAAGGAGTTTTTGTTTTGTTATTCAAACCTGGTTAAAGTTCTTTTTGAGTTCCTTGTTATGCATGGTCTCCCCAGCAAGCTCTCTGCAGCGCTACTAAACTGCAAATAGCCAACAAGAAGTGAGGTTCAAACCTTTGAATCCAAGAATCACAGGCTCTTGGAAGGAAGGGGCTTCAAGAAAACGTGCTGGAAAAAGCTCTGTGCACATCAAAATGAGCAAATTCATACTGGATACTTCTCTAGAAGCTAGTCAGGAGAGCACACTTCACATCTGTACTGGTCACATGCGCACTTGAGGGGAAAGGTACGCGCAGAGCACAGCCATCGTGCCAGCCATCTCCTCCATGAAACGGCCCAATCCTCTTTTTAAAGACACCCAAGCGGGTGGGCATCACTGCCTCCTGTTCCATAGTTTAACTCTGCACTGTCTAAATAAATACTTTATCATCTAATATTGAGCCTCATTAGACACCCCTGAATTCTAGTGTTGTGAGAGGGAGAAACACTTTTCTCTATTCACTTTTTCCATGCCACGCATGAGTTTTATAAACTTATTTAAGGACACGGGTGGCGCTGTTGGTTAAACCACAGAGCCTAGGACTTGCCGATCAGAAGGTCGGCGGTTCGAATCCCCACCACGGGGTGAGCTCCTGTTGCTCAGTCCCTGCTCCTGCCAACCTAGCAGTTCGGAAGCACATCAAGTGCAAGTAGATAAATAGGTACCACTGTGGTGGTAAGGTAAACGGCGTTTCCGTGCGCTGCTCTGGTTCGCCAGAAGCGGCTTAGTCCTGCTGGCCACATGACCCGGAAGCTGTACGCCGGCTCCCTCGACCAATAAAGCGAGATGCGCGCTGCAACCCCAGAGTTGGCCACGACTGGACGTAACGGTCAGGGGTCCCTTTACCTTTTAAGGTCACCTCTTACTCACCTTTGAACTAAAAAGTTCCAAATGTTGCATTTCCTCATAGTGGAGTTGCTCCATCCCCTTTAACATTTTGGTTGCCCTTTTCAGAAGCTTTTCCAAATCTATAATATCCTTTTTGAGATGACCAGAACTGTACGAAGCATTACAAATGCCGTCACACAATAAATATAAAAGAACCTTGGGATTCTTTACTACTACTCCACGTTTGTGTACGTGTTTTTCCTGCTCCTTATTTTATCCTCACAAGAACCCTGTGAAGTAGGTTAGTCTGAGAGACAGTAACTGGCCTAATAATAATAATAATATTTTATTTATATCCTGCCCTCCCCGGCCAAAACCGGGCTCAGAGCGGCTAACAACAAGTAAAATTGCACAGTGTACATAAAATCACACAGTCAATTAATTAAAATACATACTAAAATCAATTCAGAATCAAATTAATGGCAACCATTGGGCTAGAGTTCTAGGAGGATTACAGAAGGAGAGAGGGGGTCAGGCTGTACCTTGGCCAAAGGCCAGGCGGAACAGCTCTGTCTTGCAGGCCCTCCAGAAAGATGTCAAGTCCCACAGGGCCCTAGTCTCTTGGGACAGAGCGCTCCACCAGATCGGGGCCACGGCCAAAAAAGCCCTGGCTCTGGTTGAGGCCAGCCTAACCTCTTTGTTAGTGGCCCAGGACCCCTTTGTTGTTGTGGCCCGGGACCTCCAAGATGTTTTTGTTTGAAGACCATAAGTTCCTCCACAGGGCATACCAGGAGAGGCGGTCCCGTAGGTACGAGGGTCCTAGGTCATATAGGGCTTTCAAGGTTAAAACCAGCACCTTAAACCTGATCCTGTACTCCACCGGGAGCCAGTGCACCTGGTATAGCACCGGGTGAATGTGATCCTGCGGCAAGGACCCCGTAAGGAGTCTTGCTGCAGCATTCTGCAAGGCACCAAGTAAGCTTCATGGGTGAGCAGATATCTCAGTCTTGTGCCCCCTAACCGCTACACAAAACTAGCTGTTATCTGTGTCCTTTCATTGCTTTTCTAGTAATAACATTTTCTATTAATAACATTTTGAATGTAGATGGTTGCTGTTTTTCTACAATGATCCAAATGGTCACACCTGAGGACCAGAAACACATCTTGAACTTCATAAACCATGGGCTTATCCTGCTTCCTAAAGCTTAGCAAAATAGTAAAGGTAAAGGGACCCCTGACCATTAGGTCCAGTCGCGGCCGACTCTGGGGTTGCGGCGCTCATCTCGCTTTATTGGCCAAGGGAGCCGGCGTACAGCTTCCGGGTCATGTGGCCAGCATGACTATGCCGCTTCTGGCGAACCAGAGCAGCGCACGGAAATGCCGTTTACCTTCCCGCCAGAGTGGTACCTATTTATCTACTTAACTTTGACATGCTTTTGAACTGCTAGGTTGGCAGGAGCAGGGACCGAGCAACGGGAGCTCACCCCGTCGCGGGGATTCGAACCGCCGACCTTCTGATCGGCAAGTCCTAGGCTCTGTGGTTTAACCCACAGCGCCACCCGCGTCCCCTTTAGCAAAATAAGGATGCTATTATTAAGATGGACAGCTGTGTGCTCCAACAATTACTTCCAGGCTTGATGAGTTTTCTGGGATGGTGCGGAAGCAAAGAAGACATGCAAAATGTGGCCATGAGTGCAGAACCCAGCTTCCAAAGAAACTACCATTTCCTTGTGTGTAAATCCCTATCACTTGTGGGGTATGTTTGAAACTGTTGATGCCTACAAAGATTTCAGAAGCTAAAGAAGTTTGACAGTCACTGTGTGTAGGGCACTAGCTATCCTACATCTGGGACCCCCAGTGTGGTACCTCTGGACACCACAATTCCAACTAAGGCTCCTACTTTTTATTTGCTAAGGATAGAAATTGTTTTTTGCTAGGAGGGGTTTTTCTGCTTCTTGTCTGTATTTTGTTTTCATAGAATCTTAGAATCATAGAATCATAGAGTTGGAAGAGACCACAAGGGCCATCGAGTCCAACCCCCTGCCAAGCAGGAAACACCATCAGAGCACTCCGGACATATGGTTGTCAAGCCTCTGCTTAAAGACCTCCAAAGTAGGAGACTCCACCACACTCCTTGGCAGCAAATTCCACTGTCGAACAGCTCTTACTGTCAGGAAGTTCTTCCTAATGTTTAGGTGGAATCTTCTTTCTTGTAGTTTGGATCCATTGCTCCGTGTCCGCTTCTCCGGAGCATCAGAAAACAACCTTTCTCCCTCCTCTATGTGACATCCTTTTATATATTTGAACATGGCTATCATATCACCCCTTAACCTCCTCTTCTCCAGGCTAAACATGCCCAGCTCCCTTAGCCGTTCCTCATAAGGCATCGTTTCCAGGCCTTTGACCATTTTGGTTGCCCTCCTCTGGACACGTTCCAGTTTGTCAGTGTCCTTCTTGAACTGGGATGCCCAGAACTGGACACAGTACTCCAGGTGAGGTCTGACCAGAGCAGAATACAGTGGCACTATTACTTCCCTTGATCTATATACTATACTCCTATTGATGCAGCCCAGAATTGCATTGGCTTTTTTAGCTGCCGCGTCACACTGTTGGCTCATGTCAAGTTTGTGGTCAACCAAGACTCCTAGATCCTTTTCACATGTACTGCTCTCAAGCCAGGTGTCCCCCATCTTGTATTTTTGCCTCTCATTTTTTTTGCCCAAGTGCAATACTTTACATTTCTCCCTGTTAAAATTCATCTTGTTTGTTTTGGCCCAGTTCTCTAATCTGTCAAGGTCGTTTTGAAGTGTGATCCTGTCCTCTGGGGTGTTAGCCACCCCTCCCAGTTTGGTGTCATCTGCAAATTTGATCAGGATGCCCTTGAGTCCATCATCCAAGTCGTTGATAAAGATGTTGAATAACACCGGGCCCAAGACAGTTTTGTGAAGGGGCACTGTCTATGGGGGCAGGCGTTGATCACAGTCAGTGTTTCTTCTTTGAAATGGGTATTTTGTGATGTCCCTAACAGCTTTTATTTCCAGTTTTGCTCCTGGGCCTCTCCCCTTGACTGCCCAAACCAGAATTACACAATATGAAATTATGCAAATTTGTTCCAATTTCCACAGATCACACTGTGGTCATAATATTTTAAGTGCAGTATTTGAAATTGCCCGAACTCTGAATACAGAGCCCTGGTTAGTGAAGTGAGGTGAGAATATTTTCCGGGGCCCCTGGTTCCTTACATCTAAGTGCGTTCTTTGAAGAGCTCTCATTTTGAATGAAATAGTCATGTAAGGATTTAACGGCACTCTGAGAAGTATTTTTAGGCTTTTTGAGATTTTTTCCAGGCTCATGGGTTTCATTCATGGGCGGACCTGGCCACAGTGATCCATGCGACGGTCACCTCCAGGCTTGACTTCTGTAATTCGCTCTACGCGGGGCTGCCCTTGAAGCTGTCCCAGAAACTCCAGCGGGTGCAGAATGCTGCGGCGAGGCTCCTCACGGGGTCTCTGCCACGGGATCACATTCATCCAGTGCTTTACCAACTGCGCTGGCTCCCAGTGTAGTACAGGGTCCGGTTTAAGGTGCTGGTTTTGACCTTTAAAGCCCTTCACGGCCTAGGACCCTCGTACCTACGGGACCGCCTCTCCCGGTATGCCCCACGGAGGACCTTAAGGCCCATGAATAGCAACGCCCTGGAGGTCCCGGGCCCTAAGGAAGTCAGATTAGCCTCAACCAGAGGCAGGGCCTTTTTAGCACTGGCCCCGGCCTGGTGGAACGCTCTGTCTCATGAGACCAGGGCCCTGCAGGATCTGATTTCTTTCCGCAGCGCCTGTAAGACAGAGTTGTTCCGCCTGGCCTTTGGCTTGGAGTCAATTCGATTCCCTCCCCCTCTTTCTTTTTTTCCCCCCTTTCTCCTCCTGTTATGAGGCTGTATTTTAATATTTTAACGTTTCAATATTTTAATGTTGTATTTTAATCTTGTTTTTAAGTTGTATTAATTCAACTTGTTTTTATTATTGCTTGTTAGAAGCCCTGAGCTCGGCCATGGCTGGGGAGGGCAGGGTATAAATAAAAATTATTATTATTATTACCACAAGGTGTAGCAATAGAATTCTCTACAGCACCCCACTTTTTAATTACATTTTTTTTTTTTACACCTCAGGAAGAATTTATTTTCAGACAATTCAGGCTTGGAATAAGCCTCATTTCAATCATCTATGTTTCTTCTCCATTCCCCCAATTATTATTATTAAATATGTATACTGCTTTTCATCCATAGATCAGCTAACTAGGAGCTCCCTGGTTCATGTCTCATCTTTGTTATGAACTCTCTGTGAGACCTTTAGCAAACCACTTCTTTTTCAGCAGGACTGACATAAACTCGGGCAGTAAAAGATAATTAAAAGGGAATATAATGGGAAGTTATTAATTAGATATAAATTGGTTCTGCAGTAGTAAAAAGATACAAAATAAGGAAACACAGAAGGGCGGGGAGGGAAGTCGAAGAAAATATGGATCGATCGTGTAAAGACTGTGGGGTGTTTTTTTGTTAAAATACATATATGAGAAAATTAAACATAAAATAACATTTATAAAAGGAAAAAAGCTTCAACACCTCCACTCCTGCCTATAACAGGAGGAGGATACTGGGGAGAAAACAGTGTTACACTATCTGTATTTCATATTCTTCATCATCATACATTATTAGGGAAGGAAAGAGAGACTGAGAGGTGATTTGACATCTTTAAATACAGTGGTGCCTTGCAAGACAAGAATCCGTTCTGTGATTCTCTTCGTCTAGCGGTTTTTTCGTCTTGCGAAGCAAGCCCATTGAAGGATTAGCGGATTAGCGCTATTAGCGGCTTTTAGCGGCTTATCTGCTGATCGGATCAGCTGATAAGCGGCTTAGAAAAAGGGGGGGGGAGGGAAAAAAACCCAGCAGGAACTCGCAAGACATTGTCGTCTTGCGAAGCAAGCCCATAGGAGATTCGTTTTGCAAAGCACCTCCAAAACGGAAAACTCTTTCGTCTAGCGAGTTTTCCGTCTTGCGAGGCATTCGTCTTGCGGGGCACCACTGTACCTCGGTTTTTGAACAGCTTAGTTCACGAACAATTTGGAACCCAAACGCTGCAAAACCGGAAGTAAGTGTTCCGGTTTTCAAACATTTTTTGGGAAGCCGAAAGTGCTCCGTTTTGCGTCCACTTGTGTTTCCTGTTGCGCTTCTAATTTGCGCCCCCCCCAATTGTAATTCAAGCCTTCCGTTTCCAATTGCAGTGTTCTAAAGTGATATTTGGAGCTTATATTTGGTGCTTTTGTTTTTGCTATTTGTTTTGCGTTTTGTGTTTTGAGGCTTTTTCGGTTCATTTGTTTTTGTGACTGTGTGGAACCCAGTTCAGCTAATGATTGACTGATTGTGTGACTGTGGAAATGAATAAAAGCCCCCCATCCAAACAATGACTATCATCAGTGCAGGTAAGAAATAATAATAATATTTTAAATTTTTATCATCTAAAATACTGATTTATTTATTTTATAGTACAGTACATTGATTATTGCTTTCATTTTAGGGATCAATGGTCTCGTTAGATAGCAAAATTCATGTTCAATTGCTGTTTTAAGGGTTGTTTTTAAAAGTCTGGAACGGATTAACCTGTTTTGCATTACTTCCTATGGGAAAGCGTGCCTTGGCTTTGGAATGCTTTGGTTTAGGAACAGACTTCCAGAACGGATTAGGTTTGAGAACCAAGGTACTGTTCCACTGTATCCGAAGGGCTGTCACATGGAAGAAGGAAATAAGCAGCTGTCTTCTCTTTAAAAGACATCTGAAGGCAGCCCTGTTTAGGAAAGTTTTTAATATTTAACGCTGTGTTGTTTTTAACACTTGATTGGGAGCCGCCCAGAGTGGCTGGGGAAAGTCAGCCAGATGGGCAGGGTATAAATAAAATATATTATTATTATTATTATTATTATTATTATTATTATTATTTATTTAAGCTTGTTTTCTGCTGCTGGGGAGGGTAGGACCCGAACCAATGAATTCATATGACAAGAAAGGAAATTCCGACTAAATGCTAGGAAGAACTTTCTGACGATAAAAGCCATTTGACGGTGGAACGGATTCCCTTGGAAGGTGGTTGGCTTTCCTGCATTGGAGGTTTCCAAGCAGAGGTTAGATGGCCATCTGCCAGGGATTTCTTAGGTACCATTCCTACATTGCAGGGGGTTGGACTAGATGACCCTTGAGGGTCCCTCTTCCAACTCTGAAGTTTTACAATACACACACACACACACACACACACACACATAAATGGATGCATCTGCACAAAACTGCATGGCTAACAATATGTTTAACAGACATCAGAATGAATCAAAAGCGAAAACCCACAAACATTTAAGACCTTTGATAGAAAATATATACATATGAAATTTTAAGGATAATTCATAAGCCTTTCTGGTACACATTTTTTTAAAGGAACAGTTTTACCTCAAAACTTATTAGGAATAAGGAATGTAGTCCTTTCTAAGATAAGGCTCACTTCGTGAGAAGAATTAACATTCTATTTAAGATAAAAGAGAGTGTTGAGACAAGTTAAGATAAATATAGGATGGAGATGTTACAAATGTGCAAAATAAAATGTAACAGAAGGAAACCAGAAAAAGGACGGAGGGAAGTCTGCTTGGCAGGGCAAATGGGATAATTGTTGTTACGTTGTTACGTTATGGTACTATATAATTGTTAGAATTTGAAAATCAATAAAATTATATGCAAAAGAAAGAAAAGAAAAGAGGAGTGTAGTCCTGTTTACGGAAGCTTTTAATGTTTGACGGTCTATTGTATTTTAATACAGTCATACCTCGGGTTGAATATGCTTCAAGTTGAGCGTTTTCGGGTTGCGCTCCGTGGCGACCCAGAAGTAACACAATGCGTTATTTCCGGATTTCACCGCTCGCACATGCACAGACGCTCAAAATGACATCACGCGCATGTGCGGAAGTGGCGAATCGTGACCTGTGTAGATGCTGGTTGCCTTCGCTTCAGGATGCGAACGGCGCTCCAGAACGGATCCCGTTCACATCCAGAAGTACCACTGTATTTTGCTGGAAGCTGCCCAGAGCGGCTGAGGAAACCCTTTTAAGTGCTGTCCATGAAGAAAGAATGGGCCATGATAAAGAGACTTAGTGGTTTTTAACGGTAGGTGATGTTGCTGTGTTGTATTATATTATCTTTGTACATCGATTCATTTCTTGGAGTTAAGAATAGGACTAGGATAAATTGTGTTTGCTGAGCCCGTATTTTGTACAGTCTGTATATGGTGTTTGTTTGTTAATGTGTGGTGTGTTATGCCTAATAAAGGATTTTGAATTGAATTGAATTGGCTGAGGAAACCCAGACAGATGGGTGGAGTATAAATAAATTATTATTATTATTATTATTCTAAAAAGGAGACCGTTTACCAAAAAAAACCAACAACAACAAACCGTGTTGAGGATGAAGGAAGTCAATTAGAAGAAAAGTTACAGGTAGGTAGCCGAGTTGGTCTGCCGTAGTCGAAACAAAATTAAAAAATTCCTTGCAGTAGCACCTTAGAGACCAACTAACTTACCATATTTTTCGCACCATAGGACGCACTTTTTCCGTCTTAAAAACTAAGGGGGAAAGTCTGGGCTTCCTATGAAGTGAATGCAGGGGGGGAGACAAGCAGAAAAAGCCCCCAAGAGCCACACACAAGCTTCGAGCGGCTCTTGCGGGCTTTTCCCCAGGAGGGAGAAGGGACTGATGCGGCCAGTCAGTCCCTTCTCCCTCCTCTAGAAAAGCCTTGCGCAACCTCTCCAGCCGGGGGGAAGGCTGCGCAAGGCTAAAGAAGCCAACTTTTTAAAAAATCTCTCTATCTCTACCTCTTTTTCTTTTTTCGTCCTTTCTCCACCCCCTTATTTTCCTCTGGATCAGTGTTTTTATCTAGATTAACGTTTTAGTTTGGAGGGGGGGGGAATATTATAAAAAAGGAAACTTTGCAACTTTTATTTTAGTATACAATAAAAACAGATTAAACAAAACACAAAAGAAGGAAATAGCATAGAAGAGAAAGAGAAAAGGGAAAGAGGGGGGATACAAAGCTATTTACCAGAGGTAGATCTTAACCCTTGCCTCACCTGGGAGCTTTTCTGGGCAGGTATTCCCTCGGCTTAAGTGGGGTGGGGGAAGAGTGGCAGGTAGGGGGGTACCTATCTAGACAGTGAAGCCACATGTCTCTCCGATGAAAATTGGGAGTGGGCATTGTGTGAAGTGGCTGTGGATCTCCTGCCGCAGAACTGTAGGACTGTATAGAGTTGGGAGGGCCACCCGAGGGTCATCTAGCCCAGCCCCCTCACAATGTAGGAATCACAGCTAATGAATGCCAGGCAGATGGTCCCCCAACCGCTGCTTAAAAGCCTCCAGTGGTGGAGACCCCCAACAATTTCCGAGGTCACAGAATTGCAGGGTTGGAAGGGAACCCCAGGAGTCATCTAGTCCAGCCCCGGTGGACAGCGGGCGCAATCCACCCCATTGTGCAAGGCTAAAGATGCTGCTCAAGGCTAAAGAGGAAGCGCGCAGCCTGTCCGTGGCTCTTTGGGGCTGAGGGGGGGAATAATATTTTTTTCCTTGATTTCCCCCTCTAAAAACTAGGTGCGTCCTGTGGTCCGGTGCGTCCTATAGAGCGAAAAATACAGTAGTTATTGGTATGAGCTTTCGTGTACATGCAAGAAATATCTGAATAAGTGGTATCTGAAGAAGTGTGCATGCACACGAAAGCTCATACCAATAACTAACTTAGTTGGTCTCTAATGTACTACTGGAAGGATTTTTTTTATTATGGTACATATATTATTGATTATTTGCTTTGTATAAGTTTTCGTACATTATCATGTCTTATTTGTATTTTTGTGTGTGTGTGTTGTTGTTTGTTTTTCTTTTGATTCTGTACTAATATTTTCAGTTTAGTTTGACATGTGTGTGTGTGTGTGTGTGTGTGTGTGTGTCTGTTGTAAATAAACTAAATGAAAACAAAAAAGGAATGTAGCGCTTTCTATATCTCTCACACGATAACTTTCCTATTCCTGCCCCCTTAATGTATTTTTTGGTCACTGTTTCATCTTTCTCTTATTGCTTTGGGTGCTATTGGCCTACTTTACAGGAATGTTGTTTGGACTTATCATGAATGTGCAGCACTTTGAATATTTTCACTGTATATTTATTTATTTATGGTTGCCATTAATTTGATTTGAATTAATTTTATAATGAATGGTGATTTTTAGAACGATTTTAGAATGGTGTATTATTTTATTGTTGTGAGCCACCCTGAGCCCGGCTTTGGCTGGCGAGGGTGGGATATAAATAAATATTAATAATAATAATAATAATAATAATAATAATAATAATAATAATAATTTATTACACTTGATCTTAGCCAAAAGGCCGAGAAGCGATGGCTAAAAAAGCCACCTCTATTGGTCTGTCTCCCCCCCCCCCCCGCAGCTGTATTACCTGGGTTATGAAGGCGCCTAAAAGATGTTAAAGCAAAGATTATGGGACAATGCACACAGTGACTTGCAATCGCGATCACATGCATCTGTAGTTTGCTGGCAGTAGGAGTACAATATGGGCATGTCTTTATGTTAACACCTTACATTAAAAACCTGACAGTACCAAACTATCAAAGGCTTTCCACCAAAGCCAGACCAAACGTCTTTCCTTCTGCAGTGTTGGCTGGCAGGTTGAGAGAAGTTCCCTACCAGGACAGACTTTGCTCGTGTGCTCAAGACATCGATTCCATAAAACATATTTTGTTGCATTGTGCAAAATATGAGCAAGCCAGGGCTGAACTGATACTACCCTTGCTGGTACCTTTCCCAGGAAAATCAGAGGCTCCAGTGGCGTAGTGTGGGTTGTCAGCACCCGGGGCAAGGCAAATAATTTGCGCCCCTAAACCATGGATTTGCACCCCCTAACCCATGGATTTGCACCCCCTAACCCCCAGATGTTGCGCCCGGTGCGGCCGCCCCCCCCTGCACCCCCCACGCTACGCCACTGAGAGGCTCACTATGTCAGGTTCCTATTGGAAGACCGGACAAACGCCAGAACGTTAGCAGTGGCAAAGTTTTTATCGGTGGTTGCAAGAACCAATGATCCCTATTATTCGGAACAAAATGCTTGTTTAACCTGGAGGTAGGCTGTATGAGTTGTGTATTGATTTGTAATGATTTGTTTGGTCTCTGAACTGTAATAAAGATTGATTGATTGATTATTTATTTTTAACTTACCTGTCGATGGCTCTCCTGATTCTGCCCTCCAAGATTCAATAATGAGGGAAAAGGTGCCCTGGGAGAGAAGGAAGAAGAGAAAAGACAAGTGAGAGAGACTTGAGGAAATACAGCAGAAGTTTTTCTACTGTAAAAAGCTGCCAGTTTTCAATACTCATGAGGGGGTTAA
This sequence comes from Podarcis liolepis, assembly GCF_965112155.1. NCBI lineage: Eukaryota > Metazoa > Chordata > Lepidosauria > Squamata > Lacertidae > Podarcis > Podarcis liolepis. The sequence goes on along the minus strand of NC_139561.1, from coordinate 92,918,015 downwards.
TTTGGCAAAAAAAAAACCAACCACAATTCCAAGTTTAGAATAGCCCCCAAGCATACGGAACATGGGAGAACCTCAATTTCCCTTAATTTAAACATTTATATCCCACCGTTTAAACCTGTAAGCACATTTGTGGCAGCACACGACAGAAGAAAAATCCTTTGAAACATTCGTTAAAAACACACACACATTCGATTGACGTTGGCGAGAGACCGAGTTGAGAAATAAGACCAAGGGTACATACTGATATAGGAATGTGTTAGATAAAATGTAAAGAAATATACAATAATAAGAGTACATTCATTTGTAAAAAAGGAATATACAACGGGAAGTCCAAAGTGTTGGTACATATATGATTTTGGAATAGTTTTTTGTCCTTGTTTCTCTTCTTTAGCTATATAAACCTTGTATATAAACTTGGTATACATGCTGAAAATTATATTATAATAAGCCTTGTGGTGTAATGTGATAATGTTTACCGATGTAATATAAGAACTTAAAGAAATAAAACTCAAAAAAATAAAAATACCACACAAACACACTTTCTCTCTCAAAAAAAATCCACAAACCATCAGTCATGATAAAATCTGCTCCCTTTTTGCAATTTGTTGAACAGGGTCCAAACCACCTTAATGAAACCTGTGAGATTCAAGTGGGTAGCCATGTTGGGTCTGCCATAGTCAAAATAAATTAGAACAATTCTTTAAAAAGGTAGTTAAAAAGACTCTTCTTAAAAACCTAAAAAGTCCCTTAAAAGAATCAAGTCTTCAAAAGAGTTGTATTATACTCAGTTGGTCTCTAAGGTGCTACATTATAATTCTTAAATTCTTTTTAAAGGATTCTTTTAAAGACTTTCTTAGATCATATAACTTTATTGAAGACTTGTTCTTTCAAGGGAGTTTTTGGGTTTTTAAGAAGAGTCTTTTTAGCTATCTTTTTAAGGAATTGCTTTAATTTATTTTGACTGTGAGACTGGGTTATACGCCTTCTCCACGTTTGAACAGCAGCCTGGCCTCCCACAACAAACTACTTTTGAAGTAAAATTGAAGAGGAGGAGGAAGAAGAAAAGCTATCTGCATATTTTGTTAGCAAATATGTCACTTGTGGAGGCTTCTACCAACCAGAGGGGGACAGATATGTGAACAGGAATGGTTGCTGAGGACAATGGCCGAATCCCAGCAGCCCCCAAAATGGCGGCACTCTTGCCTTTCCAGAATGGGCCTGATATGTACTGTATTCTAATATTTTGTTGAAAGCTGTCCAGAGTGGCTGGGGAAACCCAGCCAGATGGGCGAGGTATAAAGAATAAATTACTATTATTATTATTATATTATTATTATTATTATTATTATTATTATTATTATTAATTATTATTATTACAAGGCCTACTGTGACTAAAATGTGTTGGCCACGTTGGGGCAGAGATGTAGAATGCCAACCAGCTGGCAACTCCCCCACACGTTATTATACAGTGGTTCGGCTCCTTCCTCCTGGGCCGTGTCCAGAAAGTGGTGTTGGGGGTTGAGTGTTCAGACCCCTCACTTGTGGGGTCCCTCAGGGTTTCACCCTCTCCCCCCATGCTTTTCAACATCTACATGCAGCCGCTGGGAGAGATCATCAGGGGGTTTGGGCTGGGTGTTCATCAGTATGCAGATGATACCCAGCTCTACCTCTCTTTTAAATCAGAACCAGTGAAGGCGGTGAAGGTCCTGTGTGAGTGTCTGGAGGCGGTTGGAGGATGGATGGTGGCCAACAGATTGAGGTTGAATCCTGACAAGACAGAAGGACTGTTCTTGGGGGACAGGGTGCGGGCTGGTGTGGAGGACTCCCTGGTCCTGAATGGGGTAACTGTGCCCCTGAAGGACCAGGTGTGCAGCCTGGGAGTCATTTTGGACTCACAGCTGTCCATGGAGGCGCAGGTCCATTCTGTGTCCAGGGCGGCTGTCTACCAGCTCAATTTGCTACACAGGATGAGACCCTCCCTCCCTGCCCACAGACTGTCTGGCCAGAGTGGTGCATGCTCTGGTTATCTCCCGCTTGGACTACTGCAATGCATTCTACGTGGGGCTTCCTTTGAAGGTGACCCAGAAACTGCAATTAATCCAGCATGCGGCAGCTAGACTGGTGAATGGGGGCGCCCGCCAAGACCACATAACACCAGTCCTGAAAGACCTACACTGGCTCCCAGTACGTTTCCGGGCACAATTCAAAGTGTTGGTGCTGACCTTGAAAGCCCTAAACGGCCTCAAAAGCCCAGTATACCTGAAGGAGCATCTTCACCCCCATCGTTCAGCTTGGACACTGAGATCCAGCTCCGAGTGCCTTCTGGCAGTTCCCTCACTGCAAGAAGCCAAGTTACAGGGAACCAGGCAGAGGGCCTTCTCGGTGGTGGCACCCACCCTGTGGAACACCCTCCCACCAGATGTCAAGGAAAGACAACTACCAAACTTTTAGAAGACATCTAAAGTCAGCCCTGTTTAGGGAAGCTTTTAATGTTTAATAGGTTATTGTATTTTAGTGTTCTGTTGGAAGCTGCCCAGAGTGGCTGGGGAAACCCAGCCAGGTGGGCGGGGTGTAAATAAATTAATAATAATAATAATAATAATAATAATAATAATAATAATAATAATAATATAGTGGTGCAACGAGAGGCCTCAACCTCTTCCTCAGTCTTCAAGGATAACAGTAATTGCCACCTTACATTTTGTGATTGTGTTTTAAAGTGTTCTTAATATGATGTTTTCATGTTGCATCACACCCTGGGACCTTAGGGCAAAGGGCAGGTAACTAACAACAACAACTTTGAGTCTCAGTTATTTTCAAATGGGCCAGCAGTTGAGATTGTGTTCAACAAGGCTGGTGATTCTTTCACAAAAATGCCAAAACAATAGCCCCTTGTGCTACTGTCCTCCTTGTGGTCAAATGCATTTCATTCGATTTTACGCAAGGCTCCAATTAGAAAAATAATAATCATCTCAAGTTCTGGAAAGGCAAGAGTGCCGCCATTTTGAGTGGGTGGCGCTGGGACTCGGCCATTTTCCTCCGCAACAATTCCTGTTCACATAACTCTTCCCTTCTGGTCGGTAGAAGCAGACCAAGTGACACATGTGCCAAAAAAATTAGCAGATGCTGTACAGTGGTGCCTCGCAAGACGAAAAGAATCCGTTCTGTGATTCTCTTCGTCTAGCGGTTTTTTCGTCTTGCAAAGCAAGCCCATTGACGGATTAGCGGATTAGCGCTATTAGCGCTATTAGCGGCTTATCTGCTGATCGGATCAGCTGATAAGCGGCTTAGCGCTATTAGCGGCTTTTAGCTGCTTTTAGCGGCTTATCTGCTGATCGGATCAGCTGATAAGCGGCTTAGTGGCTTAGGAAAAGGGGGGGGAGGGGAAAAAACCAGCAGGAACTCGCAAGACATTGTCGTCTTGCAAAGCAAGCCCATAGGAAATTCGTTTTGCGAAGCACCTCCAAAACGGAAAACTCTTTCGTCTAGCGAGTTTTCCGTCTTGCGAGGCATTCGTCTTGCGGGGCACCACTGTATTTTAGTTTTGACTTTAGCCGCAAAAAGATGTTTTTGTATGCCACGCCAGCGGCAAGACTGCTGCTAGCTAAAAACTGGAAATCTCAAGAAATACCAATGGCAGATGAAGATGTTGGACTTTTTGGAGCTGGCTGGAAGAATCCGCGACCAGAAAGAAGAGAATTATCAAGAAGACTGGAAGAACTTCAAAGATTATTTAGCCAAATATTGTAACAGAACATAATTAGAAGACACTTGAAAGTATCAAATAGGCTTAGGATTAGAATAAGAATGAACTGTAAAGCATTATTGATTTAGATTATTAAGAAAAGAGAAGAAGATAATAAATTGAAGGAGTTAATTTTATTAGAAAGACGGTTTTGGAGAACTGTTACAAGGTGATAGAATGAAATTCAGTCAGTTGACAAGGAAAATTAAATTGGGTTTTAGAAGTAATAAGTGTTTATATTATTGTTTCTTTTTTTTAGTATTGTAACGTGTTTTCTTTTGTGTGTTTTATATGTTATATCTGTTATAAATGTGGAAAATCATGGCAGATGAAGATGATGGATTTTTCAGAGCTAGCCGATCTGACTGGAAGAGTTCGCAACCAGAAGGAGGAGGAGTACCAGGAGGAATGGAGGAAATTTAAAGACTATTTAGTTAAATATGTTAAGTTAATTTAATTGGAAAAGCTTGAAAATGTTAGATAGGCTTAGGATTTAAATATGTAATTTTAGGAGTTAATATGTTTAATGCCAAAATAGAAAGAAAGATGTTAAGTGAACAAGTTAATCTGACGAGAAAATTGGTTTTGGAAAACTGTTAAAATGACATACGCTGAAATTCAACTAGGGGGATACGAGGAAGTCATTTAACAATGTTATTAGGATTGGTTTAAAAACGGCTGAGATCTATGTTTATTTGTTTGAAATTTTTTTTGGAAAATCAACAAAATTTTTAGAATAAATAAATAAATAAATAGATGTGGAAAATCAATAATTTTTTTTAAAAAGAGTTTTAAATTTAGTTTTACTTCAAAAGTACTGTTATGGGATGCGAGACTGTCATGTTCATAAATGGCCGTCTCAGGCTTAGTAAACACCCACAATCAGGTGTGAGGGAACTGCCGGTGAGCAGCCATTTCGCATCCACCTTGGTACTTTTTCAGCTACGGTTAAGACTAGGACTTGCGCACGCAAGGTCCATTCTCACAAGCTGGGGAATGCAGGGAAACCATTTTTATACGTCAGGAAAAATGCTGTGGGGGGGGGACAGAAAGGAAAGTCGTGGGGGCGCAAAGTGGTGAAACAATTCTGGATTATGATACACGAAGAGCTTAAAAAGATAAACTCGAAAAATCAGAATATCGTGGGAAAGTTCATTCATTTCAGTCATTCAACTTCAAAGGTGAAACTAATATATGAGATCGACTCATGACATGCAAAGCGAGAGGTGCTTCTACTTCTCAGAGGTCCAAACTTGCTTGATATGCAATCCTCGTTTTGATGATTTCCTTGAATATTCTAATTTTCTGAGATTAATTGGGGCTTTTCATCAGCTGTACGCCATGATCACAGCAATGATAACAAATCAAGGCTTGACATATCTTGCTTTGCATGTCACGAGTCTATCTCATATATTAGTTTCGCCTTTCAAGTTGGATTACAGAACTCAAGGAACTTTCCCACGATATTCTAATTTTTCGAGTTTCACCTGTATTTAGGAGTTCGATCTTTAAAAAAGCAGAAGCATTTTTGCTGGGTTTAGTATCCCTAAGGATAAAAGGAATATATTCCTTTACGCAACCGTGTAAAGCCAGAATCGTAGTGGCAAAAAAATGGAAAACTGATAAATTACCAGAATTATTAGAATGGAGAACCAAATTTCTTGAATTCACGGAGATGGCAAAATTAACAGCATCAATTAGAGGCTACTCTAATCAAAAAATTAATAAAGAGTGAGAATGTGTTAAGGAATACATGAAAAGTCGGTGCTGGAGATTAAAAATTAATATGGAAAAGTTTAAAAGGCGCAAGGAGATACGATAATAATATATTGAGGTTGGAATAACAAATAAAGTGGATAACGCAACAATAACAAAAATAATAGTAGGTAAAGGAGATCCCACACGTACTGGGCTGTGGAGGAGGGAGGTGAAGGGATTAATTGTTAAAGACTGGCATAGGATTTAAGAGATTTAAATTTTCATAAAGATTCTATAAGGAAAGCAGCAAGAAATATCAAGTAAAGGTATCGGAGAGGAGATCAGTGTAAATGAAAACACGAGACTTATGGTTTTGTTACATATGATTTTATTTTTGGAGCTGTCTGTTTATTTTGGAGTTGTTTGTTGTAAAGAGCGTATATTATGTGAATAAAATAATAAAGGATTTGTGGGAGAAAGGAAGGAAGGAAGGAAGGAAGGAAGGAAGGAAGGAAGGAAGGAAGGAGGGAGAGTCGTGTGTCAATCTGGCCTTGCTCCAAGAGAAAGGCCTCCGAAAATGTAGAAAGTTAGTAATAAATGTTGGAAATGTAAAGAAAAAGAGGGAACATTTAATCACATGTGGTGGGAATGTAAAAAGGTGAAATGCTTCTGGGAGATGATATATAATGAGTTGAAAAAAATGTTGAAATATACATTTATAAAGAAACCAGAAGCATTTCTACTGGGCATTGTGGGGAGTGATATCAATAGAAAGGAATGTAAGCTCTTTTTATATGCAGTAACAGCAGCAAGAATATTACTGGCCCAAAAATGGAAGCAAGAAGAATTGCCGACGATTGAAGAATGGAGGATGAAGTTAATGGACTAGGCAGAACTAGATAAACTAACAGGAAGGATTCGAAACCGGCGGGACCAGAAATTCACGGAAGACTGGAGTAAATTTACGGACTATTTGAAAAGTAATTGTGAAGAACAGATGGCGTTTGTAGGGTTGCAAGAAGTTTTGTGAGGAGTATCATTAGAAGTATTGTAAAAATGGAGGATGATTTGTCAAGAGATGTAAAGGCAATATAAAGTTAAGAAATGCATAAGAAGTGCTGAAAACGGTGGATCATCAGAGGAGCTGGTGGAAGTCCAAAAAGATTGTATAAGTAATAAGTTTTGTGGTACATTTTATATGTTAAAATTAATAAAAAATATTATAAAAAAGAGAGAGAGAAAGGCCTCGGGGTGAACATGGCGGCCTAAAAGCTGGTGGGCGGTTTTCCGTCTACCGGCTAAAATGGAGTCAGTTTTTATGGGGCTGATACACACATTAAAATAAAAATAAAAAGCTGGATGTGGTGTTTATGGGCAACTAAGAAGGCCTCTGTTTGCTCCAGATGCCGGCTAGACTGTCCCCACCTCAGTCCAGTATTTCCCTCACAATTTCTCCTCGGTCTCCTGTTATTGTTGTTTTCTACAACAGCCTTCATGACAATTCGATTCAGAACATACTCAAATCCAAAAATAAATATAAATGGCTGCCTTCCCAACACCACATAGACCAAAATTGTAAAAGAAAAAAAGAAAATTTCTCTCGTTTTCTCCTCAGAACAAGAACTGTGAGGGAACAAGTTGGTGGGGAAACACCTTTAGGGTTACACTCAACTATTAAAATCGTGTATTGTGTTGTCTGTTTTCCCTTAACCAAGTGAGGAAAAACAGCAAATAAATTCTTATTAAGCTGGGCTGCACACACGCAAAATAAGAAGAAAAAGAAGAAGAAGAACTGTATTTTTCCGCGTATAAGACTATATTTTGAAGTTTAAAATAAGGGGTTGTCTTATACACGGATAGTGTATTTTCTTAATTTTGACTCCCCCAAAATAGGAGGTGTCTTATACATGGAAAAATACGGTGGTGGTAGTAGTAGTAGTAGTAGTAGTAGTAGTAATAATAATAATAATAATAATAATAATAATAATAATAATAATATTGAGGGAGGCAGAGCAGCAAATGCCACCCCCACCCCCCGGCTCTACTCCAAGTCAAGGTACCTAATACCCAAAAGCTGACTAATTTATTTTAGCACCTGAAGCAGAAAATCGCATAACTGCTTCCCCTCTTCCCTGGCAGTAAAATAATATATGATGATAATAATAATAATATTAACTTAACAGTTGGCTGTCACGACACTCAAAATCAACTGTCTGAGGCACTTGCCTCATCCTGCCTAATGGCAGGGCCGGCAGTCTTAACAAGGGTATCACTTCTTTAAAGAAGTCCTGGTCAAATTTGTTGCACGTGGATAAACGATACTGCCAAAAAGGGAAAAAAGAAGAAGTATTTACTTGTCTTTTGATAATGTGAACACATTATTGCAACAGGTGGCATCCTAGAAAAGGTACTCTTTTGGTTTTGTTGTTGTTTAGTCGTTTAGTCATGTCCGCCTCTTTGTGACCCCCTGGACCAGAGCACGCCAGGCCCTCCTGTCTTCCACTGCCTCCCGCAGTTTGGTCAAACTCATGTTGGTAGCTTCAAGAACACTGTCCCACCAACTCGTCCTCTGTCATCCCCTTCTCCTTGTGCCCTCCATCTTCCCCAGCATCAGGGTCTTTTCCAGGGAGTCTTCTCTTCTCCTGAGGTGGCCAAAGTCTTGGAGCTTCAGCTTCAGGATCTGTCCTTCCAGTGAGCACTCAGGGCCTGATCCTTCAGAATGGAGAGGTGGGATCTTCTTGCATTTTGCCGCTTCCACGCATGCGCGTGACGTCATTTTGAGTGTCTGCGCATACGCGAGGGGCGAAACCCGGAAGTTACGCGCTCCGTTACTTCCGGGTTGCCGCGGAGCTCAACTCGAACGTGCTCAACCCAAAGCACATTCAACTGGAGGTACGACTGTATTGGCAACTACGTCTGCCTTCAGGGATCCAACTGTGAACTGATGTAAGTAAACTTCTTTTACTGACTTTGACAGGGCTGTTTTTACCCACGGGTGTGGGGCACCCAGGCTCCGAATTCTGGGGGGTGCCAGGCGCCCGCAGCCGAAGCCACCTAAGCTCTTAACTATCTACCTGTTATGAAATAATAAATAATTTTGATCAAGCTAGAAAAACAAAATGCACATGTACCTAGGTATTACCAAAATGTATACCTACTGTTTCGCTAAAGGACTTTCGACTCTGTGCGCTCATTTACCAAAGACATCGGTGGCACTCTCCGCTTTTCTGCTCAAGTTTGGGGGTTCGAAAGAAAAATCACCCGGCGAACCGTTTCCAGCCCACTAAGGAAAGAAATCTGGGAACAAGAGAGGGCAACCCCACGCCTGTTTTTGTTTGGAGATTTTTTTTGGGGGGGGGGGAGCTGTGCCACTGTTTCACGCCTCCTCTCTTAACCGCACTTTAATTGCTGCAAATTAATTAAAACCTTGGAAACTTCCTGCAGCAAGCGGCTCTGGTGGTGGGTTGGGGAGGCGAAGGCGAGGCGAAGAAGCCTCCAGCCCGAGGCTGCAACTATAGAAGGCGCCTGCGAGAGAAATAACCGGCAGTCGGCGTCACTTGTGGCGCCATGGACTTGTTTCGTCTCTGGATGGGGGTGGTGCTGGGTGGATCTGGGTGGCTCATATGCTAAAGACTGCCCTGGACTTTGAATAAGACTGTGGTGTCTTTATTCTTTTAAGGATTCAAGGGAACTTACCAGGAACGTACAATTCAATCTGAAACAGACCGAATTGTATACAGTGGTGCCTCGCAAGACGAAAAGAATCCGTCTCTTTGTCTTGCGGTTTTTTCATCTTGCGAAGCAAGCCCATTAGCGGCTTAGCGGATTAGCGCTATTAGCGGCTTAGCGGATCAGCTGATAAGCGGTTTAGTGGCTTAGTGGATCAGCTGATAAGCGGCTTAGCGGATCAGCTGTTAAGCGGCTTAGCGGATCAGCTGTTAAGCGGCTTAGCGGATCAGCTGTTAAGCGGCTTAGCAGATCAGCTGTTAAGCGGCTTAGCGGATCAGCTGATAAGCAGCTTAGCGGCTTAGGATCAGCTGATAAGCAGCTTAGCGGCTTGGGAAAAAGGGGGGGGACCCCGCAGGAACTCGCAAGACATTTTCGTCTTGCAAAGCAAGCCCATAGGAAATTCGTTTTGCGAAGCACCTCCAAAACGGAAAACCCTTTCGTCTAGCGGGTTTTCTGTCTTGCGAGGCATTCGTCTTGTAGGGCACCACTGTAATAGTGAGAGGCTCACACGAGCCTGCAACCAACTATCTGCTGTGCATGTAAAAAGGGGAATGTAAACTCTGCTAAGTAAAGGAACTTTCTAGAGCAAGTTAGGAAGGATATTAATAAACAATATATCCTCTCCTGCCAACCCTGAACATTCCCACACATTCAAGTAAATCAATAAAAATACTTAACTGAGGTTCTGCACCCCCCAACAGATATCCTAGCCCCACACACGCCTCAACACATCTTTCCCCATACCTTCTTGTTGCACACTAAAGTACAGAAACAAGGCATGTGCCAGACAGAAAACGCCAACTATATGGGACACAGGTAGCAAATTCATCAGGATCCCGTGGGAGAAAGGGGTGCAGAGCACGGCTTCCTGTCCTGAGTTTGAAACCGAGAGGCTCAGAACGTGCAGATCTGAGGCCTGGGGGGAAAGGAGCTCACCGGCCACTTGAAGTGGAAAGGGACCCGGATGGGCCCGCTGGTGGCCACGGCGTTGCGGTCAGCAGGGACGATGTCGCTCAAGGCTGCCCCAAAGGTGCAGGGGGGCTCCGGAGAAACCACGGCCTGGGCGTGCTTCAGGCAGACGCGGAAGAAGAGGCGGCAGGGCTGGCCGCTGTGGCAGAAGCTCCGCAGGCTGGTGGTGGTGAAGGAGTGGACTTGAAGTTCGAAGACGCCGGCCAGCTCAGCCTGTGAGCGATAAAGAGAGGGTGGGGGGAAACCAGTTAACACAGGAGAGTCCTTGTAGCCCCTCCCTCTGAGCTGTTACAGGAACACAGGAAGCTATCTGTCTGATACCGAATCAGACCATTGGGTCCATCCAGATTAGCATTTTCTGCACTGACTGGTGATACGATACAATACGACATCTTTATTGTCATTGTCCCATACAGAACAATGAAATTGAAAAATCTACATCAGGCATTCAAAACCCCCTAAAAACTCTGAAACCCCATTTTAAAATACAATATACTCCTATAGAGACTCCTTATACTGTGTTTAAAACCAGAAATGCATTTGGGTAGAAACTGTTTCTCAGGTGGCTAGTCCTAGTCTTTATAACCCTGTACAGTGCCTCTCCAAGATTTCTGGCAGGGGTCTTTTCACAGCGCTTCCTGGAAATGCCGCTAGGAATTAAATCTAGGATTTCCTGCATCGTGCACAGCAAATGCTCTGCCACTGAACTATTCATTTATTGATACCAATATTTGTATACCACTATGTCATAAATAAGGGACGCGGGTGGCGCTCTGGTGTAAACCACTGAGCCTCTTGGACTTGTCGATCAGAAGGTCGGCGGTTCGAATCCCTGCGACGGGGTGAGCTCCGGTTGTTCGGTTCCAGCTCCTGCCCACCTAGCAGTTCAAAAGCACCTCAAAGTGCAAGTAGATAAATAGGTACCACTCTGGCGGGAAGGTAAACGGCGTTTCCGTGCACTGCTCTGGTTCGCCAGAAGCAGCTTAGTCATGCTGGCCACATGAGCCGGAAGCTGTATGCCGGCTCCCTCGGCCAGTAAAGTGAGATGAGCGCCGCAACCCCAGAGTCGGACACGACTGGACTTAACGGTCAGGAGTCCTTTACCCTTCTGTCATAAATACAGATATATAACTATATTTTTCTGTCAAAATAAAAAAATTCCTTCCAGTAGCACCTTAAAGACCAACTAAGTTAGTTCTAGGTATGAGCTTTCGTGTGCATGCACACGAAAGCTCATACCTAGAACTTAGTTGGTCTTTAAGGTGCTACTGGAAGGAATTTTTTTATTTTGACTATGGCAGACCAACACGGCTACCTATCCATATTTTTCTGTGTCTAACACTCCCCTGTGTATAAGACACCCCCTATTTTGGGGGACTCAAAATTAAGAAAATAGGGGGACACTGCCATGGGTTGTTAAGCTTTTTTGGGGGGACTGCCGAAAATCGGTCACCCAGCGTGTAAACACTGACAAAGGCGAGTGTCGCCGAAGCCACCAATCGTCTGCCCGTTCAATGCCGGCAGACGCCAAAAAACTGCCCAATTGCCGCAACGGCAGCCCATCACAAACAGCCCTTGCGACAGCCACCAATCGCCCACCCTTGTGATGCTGAGAATCTCCTGCTCGCAGCTGAAACCAATCGCCCCCTCCCACACTACCTGTGTATAAGATGAGCCCCAATTTGTAACATCATTTTAAAATAAATAAAAAACCTCGTCTTACGCACGGAAAAATATGGTGTATCTCAAAGTGGTTTGCAGCAATAGAAATATAAAACCATACAAAGGTTAAATACAGACATCAATTAAGCATTATGGAAGGATGAATTCTTAACTGCCTTCATAGGCTTGGTGGAAAAGAAAAGTTGGTACAGTTATTCCATACTATTGGCAGAGTATTCCACAGGGCTGGGCCAACGACACAAAAGGCTTGGCTTCTCATGGTCAAATGAGCCTCACCAACTTGGGGAATGACCAACAATGTACCTGAAGCCGGTGTTAGAAACTCGGATATATAAACTAGGCACCAAATGGCTCCTTAAACCAATGTCGCCAGAAGAGAATGTCTAATTGCCATTTGAGGGCAAGACAGCTCTAAAGGCTTTTCAAATGATGGACTGACTGTGATGGATTCTCAGTTTAACATCTGGCTAGTTCAGATGGCAACCTTGAGCTAGGTTAAGAGCTTTGAGAACTTAAAGAAGTCAATTTGTTCGGGGATAGTCCAGATATATATTGCCCTATTATTCCAACCTCTTTTTCTTAAAGGTGACTCTTCCTGCTCAGGCTGCCCAGAAAACCCAATTTGGTTCCAGAAATTCATTTCTGATTGTGCAGATAAAATAGAACTGACAGAATACGATAGGGTGGGGTATCAGTGTGTGAAAACAGTCCAAAGCCAGTGATCCCCAGATGCTGGAGACGTCAGGCACCATCCTGACGCCCAGGAATCTTCACTTGGTCGCAAGTGGTCCAAAGCCGGGTGCAAAATGCGCCTAGCGCCTGGCTAATTTCGAACACTGCCTGCAGCTGATCTCCGTGATCTGAGCTGGGATGTAAGGGTTCAGGTAATCCCTGAGGTAGCCTTGACCTAAGTTGTTCAAAAACCTTGAACCTAGCTCAGCAGTAAGTGGCAGTAACAATGTCCCTTTCCCCATCCTTAGTCCTTCCTCACAGCCTTTTATCCAGGCAGGAAGTGAAATCTGCATAGTGGGCAACAGTCAGCTTGCCAACCTCAATGTTATGCTCTGGACCCAATATGCTTGCCCTGAGGCCTCAGCCCACGACCACCCTGGCCCAGGCAGGGTGGGGGGCTGCACTGCAGCTGTTGCCATAGCACAAACTTCATGGGTAGGCAAATTAAGGCCTAGGGGCTGGATCCTGCCCCATCACCTTCTGAATCTGGCCCGCAGACGGTCCGGGAATCAGCGTGTTTTTACATGAGTAGAATGTGTCCTTTTATTTAAAATGCATTTGTGGGGCATAGGAATTAGTTCATCCCCCATCCCCAATATAGTCCGGCCCCCCCACAAGGTTTGGGCAACAGTGGAATCGCCCCCTGCTGAAAAAGTTTGCTGATCTCTGACAAACTTCATAAACCCCCTCCAATGTTACAGCCAGTTCCCAGAGTACAGTGGTACCTCGGGTAAAGGACTTAATTCATTCTGGAGGTCCGTTCTTAACCTGATGTACCACTTTAGCTAATAGGGCCTCCTGCTGCCACCGCTGCGCGATTTCTGTTCTCATCCTGAAGCAAAGTTCTTAACCCGAGGTACTATTTATGGGTTAGTGGAGTCTGTAACCTGAAGTGTCTGTAACCAGAGGTACCACTGTACTTATGGCTGTCAACCTTTTCAGAAGCTCTTGCAGGGGCGTCTTACCCACAGAGATTAGTGGCGTGGGGTGTCAGGGCACCAGATTTTGGAGGGTGCCACAGGCTGAGTGTCCGGGAAGGAGAGTCAGTGCGCACTCCCTTCCCGGCTCCCCTCTCTCAGCCACCCATCGGAGCGTGCTGCCTCCTGCTCAGGGAAGCCCCTTTGCGTCCCCTTCTGCCGGGGCTGCCTGGGTGCCTGACAGGCGCAATCGGGGGCAGGCGCAGGGCGCCCCTCTCTGGCCGCATTGCTGCCTGCGCACCTCCCTGCGGAGTCTGCGAGCGGAGCAGGAAAGCGCCCTGTGCGATCCTGATGCCGAGCGAGGAGGGCACAGCCAGCAAGCCACCTGATCTGCTTGCTGGCACTCCTGTGGTGCAGACTTCCCCGGACGGGGGCATTTAAGGGGCACCAGGCACTTAGAGGGAGGTTTCATGGGAGGCCATCGGGGTTGCAATCTGGGCGCCTCTTACTTACGTGCAGCACCGAGCACACATCGGACCAAGCAATGTAAAGGAGCCAGACCAAAGCGCCCCCCCCCTAAAAAAGGTCGACAACTCTGGGAAATGGGGGGGGGGCGGCGCCGGAGAGATATTTGCACCATGGCGCCAGATATGCTTAAAATGGCCCTGAGCTCTTGCGCCAGGAACTACAGCTGGATTTGGCAACATCACCTTGCCAACAAAGGTCCATATAGTTCAAGCTCTGGTTTTCCCAGTAGTGATGTATGGAAGTGAGAGCTGGACCATAAAGAAGGCTGATCGCCAAAGAATGGATGCTTTTGAATTCTGGTGCTGGAGGAGACTCTTGAGAGTCCCATGGGCTGCAAGAAGATCAAACCTCTCCATTCTGAAGGAAATCAGCCCTGAGTGCTCCCTGGAAGGACAGATCCTGAAGCTCAGGCTCCAAGACTTTGGCCACCTCAGGAGAAGAGAAGACTCCCTGGAAAAAGACCCTGATGTTGGGAAAGATGGAGGGCACAAGGAGAAGGGGACGACAGAGGACGAGATGGTGGGACAGTGTTCTCGAAGCTACCAGCATGAGTTTGACCAAACTGCGGGAGGCAGTGGAAGACAGGAGTGCCTGGCGTGCTCTGGTCCAGGGGGTCACGAAGAGGCGGACATGACTAAACGACTAAACAACAAACAACCAATTGAAAGTGTTCATCTCCATGCTGTCAAAAAATTAAAAATCGCCCGCTGATTTCTACACACTGTTGTAGAGTAGGGTTGCCACATTTCAAAAAGTGAAAATCCAGACACAAAAGTACTTGAGCTTTTTAAAAATTCTGGCCAAAGTTGTTGAACTTTATGGGCAAAATTTTGCCGGACATTTTGTCATTTTCCCACCCATGCGCTGCTTCCGACCGCAGGGTTCTGGCACCCTGTTCTCACAGTGACCAACCAGATGTCTGTGGGGAACATGTTGCCCAGAAACTTGAGTGGTGCCCCGCAAGACGAATGCCTCGCAAGACGGAAAACTCGCTAGACGAAAGGGTTTTCCGTTTTTGAGCTGCTTCGCAAGACGATTTCCCCTATGGGCTTGCTTCGCAAGACGAAAACGTCTTGCAAGTTTTTTTCCTTTTTCTTAACACCGTTAATACAGTTGCGACTTGACTTCGAGGAGCAACTCATAGAACGCAGTGTACATAGTAGCCTTTTTTGAGGTTTTTAAAGACTTTGGTGATTTTTGAAGCTTTTCCAAAACTTCTTTTGCAGCCATTTGGTAAGTTAAGCTTTTAAAACTTTTTTGGGGGGGGGGGTTGGATTTTGGGTTGGGGTGTTTGGAATTCAAGGACTTGGTGTTGGGAAGGGGTTTGCAAGAATCTGGAAGCTTGTGTGTTTTTTTCTGCATTTTTATGATTTTCTGTGACCATTGGGCCACTCTGCTGTTTTCAAAAAAAAATTCTGGATTTGAATTTCTGTGTGCTGGGTGGCTGGGGGAACAGTTGGGGAGGGGTTTGCAAGAATCTGGAAGCTTGTGTGGTTTTTTTCTGCATTTTTATGATTTTCTGTGACCATTGGGCCACTCTGCTGTTTTTTTTAAAAAAAATCTGGGTTTGAATTTTGAAATGCTCTTTACAGTATGTGTGACTTTAAAGAGCACTTAATAAACTCTTGTTGTACCAAATTTGGCTTTGTTCAGACTTTTTTTGACCATAGGAACGCATTAATTGATTTTCAATGCATTCCTATGGGAAACCGTGCTTCGCAAGACGAAAAATTCGCTAGATGAAAAAATTCGCGGAACGAATTAATTTCGTCTTGCGAGGCACCACTGTATCATGTTCCCCCCCCCCCATCAACATCATCTGACCATGCCAAGGGCTCTTTCTTCCTCTGAGCTCTTTTTGCAGGGAAAGCAATGTCTCTGTCCCAGACACCCCCATCTAGAGCAGGACACTGCAGTCGCTCTCCCCAGTCTCTTTCTTTATGCTCCCACCTCCTTTTACAACAATAGCAAACCATATACAGTCATACCTCGGGTTACAGATGCATCAGGTTGCATTTTTTTGGGTTATGGACTGCCAAAACCCGGAAGTACCAGAAGGGGTTAATTCCAGGTTCCGGCGGTCGCGCGTGCATAGAAGCACTAAATCGTGCATGCGAAGAAGCACCGAATTGCAGCCCGTGCGTGTGCAGACGCGCAGCTGCGGGTTGCGAACATTGCAGGCTGTGAACGTGTATCCCGCACAGATCACATTCGCAACCCAAGCATCCACTGCACTGACAACAGAATCTAGATTACAGGGTACCTCAGGTTACATACGCTTCAGGTTACAGACTCCACTAACCCAGAAACAGTACCTCGGGTTAAGAACTTTGCTTCAGGATGAGAACAGAAATTGTGCTCCAGTGGCGCAGCGACAGCAGGAGTCCCCATTAGCTAAAGTGGTGCTTCAGGTTAAGAACAGTTTCAGGTTAAGAACGGACCTCCGAAATGAATTAAGTACTTAACCCGAGGTACCACTGTACAGTCTACATTAATTACACT
The DNA here is from genome assembly GCF_965112155.1 of Podarcis liolepis. Taxonomy (NCBI): domain Eukaryota; kingdom Metazoa; phylum Chordata; class Lepidosauria; order Squamata; family Lacertidae; genus Podarcis; species Podarcis liolepis. Next base: position 92,901,512 of record NC_139561.1, on the reverse strand, counting down.
GCACACTTTCCCTCCATCTTGGAAAAAGCAGTTCTTGGCCTTCCATTGGTCTCTGCTTAGACATTTCCATTGTGCATCTCTCTCTCTCTCTCATATACACACACAGAACATTCCACACAAATTCCACCCTACTTTCCCGAGTCTGGAGGCAGATATATTTGTGTGTGTTGGCGGCAGGAGGGAAGGAGACTAGCTTCCTGGAGGAACTGTAAAGACTTTATAGACGTAATACCCACTCCACTTTTGTGAGGAAACCCCCGCACTTTTGCAAACAGCCACGTGAAACAAATTTGCTGCTCTCCTGCTTCTCCTCACTGAATCCATGGCCAGGTAGCTCACCCATCGGATGTTCCCTGAAGCAGCCCTGACCTGGTGGAAATTAGACTGGCCTCGACTAGAGCCAGGGCCTTTTTGGCCGTGGCCCCGGCCTGGTGGAACGCTCTCCTCCCACAAGAGACCAGGGCCCTGTGGGATTTGACATCTTTCCGCAGGGCCTGCAAGACGGAGCTGTTCCGCCTGGCCTTTGGGCAGGGCGCAGTTTGACTTACTTCCCTTTGCATAAAACAAGCCTGAAAGAGGCCCCCAACCCACTCACAGGTCCTTGTATGCTCAGTGGAAACAGTTGGTCCTGGCAAGTATTAACCACTCTCAGTTCCCACCTGATGATTGCCACCTGTCTAGATTTTAACTTGTCTGAATTAATTTTAAGATGCATTTTAATTCATTGATGTCTGTTTTTATGCACATTGTGTTGTTTTTATGATGTTAGCAGCTCTGCGCCTGGTCTTGGCCGGGGAGGGTGGGGTACGAATAAAAGTTTATTTCTTTATATTTATTATAAAGACACCCCAGTATTGAAGAAGGTGAAAAATACTAACTAATAACCTGAGCCTATACAGTGGTACCTCAGGTTACAGACGCTTCAGGTTACAGGCTCAGCTAACCCAGAAATAGTACCTCGGGTTAAGAACTTTGCTTCAGGATGAGAACAGAAATTGCGCAGCGGCGGCAGCAGGAGGCCCCATTAGCTAAAGTGGTGCTTCAGGTTAAGAACAGTTTCAGGTTAAGAACGGACCTCCGGAATGAATTAAGTTCTTAACCCGAGGTACCACTGTACGTGCTTTCCTGGAAGGGTTTATGAAAAGGAATGCAGCCTAAGCCTAAACTTAATTGCAGCCGTAGTTTATTATTTATTATGGTACATTTTAGATCTCTCCTTCGTTCCTGAATTCCAGAGGGTTGGACTTGATGACCCTTGGGGTCACTTCCAAATCTACAATTGTATGATTCTATGACCGTTCCTTCAAGGAGTTTGAGGTGGCACACACTGTTCTCACTCTCTCCATTGAATCCCCACAACAGCCCTGTAGGTTGTGCTGAGAGACAGCGACTGGTCCAAGGCCACCCAGTCAGCTTCATGGATGGGTGGAGATTTGAACCCGGGTCTCTGGCCCAAGTCTGACACTCTAACCACACTAGCATCCAGAGTCTGCTTTTTCAACACCAAGAAGATAAATAAACTTTATTTGCATTAGCCAGTGGCCTTAGCAACAGTAAAACATTACAGTATACGCAGAAAAGGAAATTTGATATAAAAGCACAATTTAAAGTCCTGAATCAGAAAGGCTGAAACTACATTTAACAACCGTGATCCAAAGCACTGCCACAAAAAAGGTTTCAACACCAAGGGTCAACTCTGGAGTAATAAAGATGGGGTGGGGTGGGGGACGACGACACACAGTTCCAAAACACCCAAAAGACTAATTTATCATGGCAAGAACCAAGCGCACGAAGAGGACAGTAAAGAAGGGTGTTCGTGTGTGTGTGTGTGTGTGTGTGTGTGTGTGTGTGTGTCAAAAAAGAAGACCACTGTGCTTACACACTGGTCCAGCGGAGACGGGAGGAATTGCGATGCAAGATTAAAATCCAAATGGCCTGGCAAGAAAGAGCACAGGTCAGGGTGGGTAGGAAGAGTGTAAGATTTAAGTGTACAGTGGTAACTCAGGTTAAGTATTTAATTCGTTCCGGAGGTCCGTTCTTAACCTGAAACTGTTCTTAACCTGAAGCACCACTTTAGCTAAAGGGGCCTCCTGCTGCCACCACGCCGCCAGAGCCTGATTTCTGTTCTCATCCTGAAGCAAAGTTCTTAACCTGAAGCACTATTTCTGGGTTAGCGGAGTCTGTAACCTGAAGCGTATGTAACCTGAGGTACCACTGTAAAAACAAAGGAGGTAGCGGACTCTCCTACCCTGGAGGTTTTGAAGCAGAGGTTGGATGGTCGTCTGTCATGGATGCTTTAGCTGAGATTCCTGCATTGCAGAGGGTTGGTCTAGATTACCCTCGGGGGCCCCTTCCAACTCTGATTCCATGACTGCAATGATGTCTATATAACAAGCCTAAGAAGAGACCTGTTGGATCAGGCCAAGGCGCCGTCTAATCCAGTATCCTGTTCTTGCAGTGGCCAACCAGATCTGTGGATCCCAAATAGAGGTCCATGCTATGGGGCAGAGAGGACTTCTGGGGACGCCCACAAACAGCCACAAATGCTGCGAGAAATCTACTACTAAATTAATACTTCCATGTGCAGATCTTTCTCTCTCTCTCTCTCTCTCTCTCACACACACACACACCCCTAACCCAGACCCTGAAAGTTGCAATCATTAGGTGGAAGAAAACATCTGCTCTTTTATTCCTGTCCTTCAGGTCAATGCCTTCTGCAACCAGGCGGGGGCCTCGTTGCCAGGTCAGAAAAGGGGAGTAGCCAAGGCGAGGGGCTTATCACTCCTCCTCAATATTTCATGCCAACAGCACAAAAGAGCAAACATCCATGCGCTCCTCTGCCCAAACAGATTGCTGAGCTAGAGATTTTTTTCAAGTCTAGCACAGTGGTGGCTGTTGCTGAGCTCCCATCATCCCTAACTTTTGGCTATGGTGGATGGAGGTTTGAAAAGGCAAAAGTTCAGAAGAGAAAAACCCAGTTCGCAAAGGATTCAGCAACAAGTTTTCATGGGGAACAAAGACAAAACGGCGCTTTGATTCAAGAAAGATCCTGATTCATTTAACCGCTCTTCTCTTTACCACTGACACACACACACACACACAGAAACCAAATCTAAGCAGACTTCAACCCCAAAACTTCTCTTTTTAGAACACCGCCATCCACCCTAATTCAAATCCCAGTTTTGGTGAAGGGGCTGTGCACAGACAATTCCCTAAATTTCCTAACAGAAGACATTTCCAGATTTTGCCCTTTTAATCTCTGTGCAATTGCTGCATCAGAATCTTAGTCTCACCAGACATCTATTATCATCACTCGTGCAAATAGCGTTTTCCGAAAGTGTGCCCAAAGTTGGTGTACTGAGCTGCCTCTGGAATTGCACAGTGAGGGGGAAGCGATAAATGCATATACTGTACGTACATCAATAAAACATCAGCCTACACCCCACCTCTTCATTCAATCTGGATTGAAATCTGAGCGCTTCTTTTTCAAAAAACCTGTTGCAAACAACCCACTTGCGATACGGCAACAACCCATTTACAGTATGAAGCCCTTGTCTGGAAGCAGCCTAATTAAAAATCACATTTTGTCTTAAACGCAGTACAAAAAACTTCTGAAGACAACAGCAGATGGTGCTCCACGCAAGTTGCTTTTGCTTTACCAACCCAGGACCAGATTCCTTTAAAAACAAACAAACAAACAAACAGCTTCCTTCTGTTCTGCTCTATTTCCGAAGGATTTAGTAACAACCACAGTTGCTTAAATTAAGAGTGTTGGATGAGGACTGGGCCACTCAGCCATGACCCTCACCACATATCCTTGGTCCATCAACCTAACCTACCTCAGTTGCTGAAAGGATAAAATGGGGGGAGCCATATACACTACTTTTAGGTCCTTGGAAGAAAGGTAGGATATGCAATTAATAACAAGTAGCTATTATAAGGATCCAAAGTTTCATGGTAGCACTTGTTTAGGCAAGTCCTATCTAGAGATACGCAGGCTTCCAAAAGGCTGCACACATTTCCCACCTATACACAGTAATGTGGACTAGAAACTTGAAAAACCCGACATCTGACACGTCCTTCCTTTTACTGCGAACACCTTGCCTGAGACCTCGGGGTTTGCAACCTGAAGGCCGGAGTGCCAAACGCAGCCTTCTTCCCCAGTGCGCACGCAAACGGACCAGTCTCTTTCCATGGGTACCAACTCCCTGGGTCCCCGCGCACCCGCGAAATTCTATTAAGGGGCCCGGGGCACCCACAAATTTCGGTGCCAGGGCCATGCGCGCTGCACGGCACCCACGGCCGCGGGGCCAAGTTGACACGACTCCTGTCTGTCTCCTACTCAACAGCAAAGCTTGGGCAGATCGATACCCAAGTGTCTGTACACACACGAGCGCAAGGGCTACTTTATTCGCAGCAAACCACCTGGTCCTCCACGGATTCACCTAAAATCGCCGTAAACGGGCATCGGGAGCGGGAGGCGAAGGCACCTTTAACTCCTACACCCCTCCTCGCGCGTAGGAAACGGCGCGTTTTGCCAGCGGCTCCGGCTGCGCGCTCTCTTTACGCGCGAGAATCCGATGGCTGCGCACTCACCCGCGGGGCGCACAGCAGCGCCAGGAAGCCGGAGAAGAGGAGGCGGAGAGCCATGTAGCCGGGACTCCAAGGAGAGGAGGAAGGCGAGCTCCTGAGACTCTGCAGAGAGCCAAGTCCCCGGCGAGCGGCGTCCAAGAGCAGCAGCAAAAGGGGAGAAGTGGAGCCAAAGCGGCGGGGAGCGCAGACGGAGCCGCAGGTGCCGCGCTGGGGAGCAGGCTGGAGATTAAACCGGAGCAGGAAGGCACGCGCGCAGCTTATGAATGGAAGCGTAAAGGGGCCCCTCCGAACTTCTTATAGGCAGGGCGGGCCTTGGCCCCGCCTCCGGCAGCCAGAGGCCACGCCCCTCGGAGAAGCAAAAACTTTCCAAACCGCTCCCCCCCCCCCAACCCCAGCCGCGAAAGACTCCCCCCGACGTCTTCCCTTTTCTTCTTTGTACAATGAGACCTGCTAGCTGCTGTGTTAGAGGGAACGCCGAGAGGAAGCGGGCAGGACGCCTGGGTCCCCTTGGAAAAGTCGAGGTCGAGAGTGGCTGGTTGGAGCAGAGAAAGGCTGGCTTTTTCCTTCTTTCTTTCTTTCTCAGTTCTCTCAACATACTGCAGCGTCACAAAGATATATAATGAAATATGGCACCTTGACCCAGGAGCTGGTGTTTCGGGAGCACGTGCAAAATAACACCCAAATAACATTATATCTTATCCTAGACTGCACGAAACATTTCGGTGAACTTAAACGGGAAGGTTTTTGTTTCTATTCCCACTTTTCTTCCAAGGAATTCAGACCCAGCAGCACCCATTTTATCCTCCCGACAACCCTGTGAGGTGACTTAGGCTGAGACTCGTATTAACCAGCCCAAGGTCAAAGGGCAGATTCCTGCCCACTTTGCTCTTGCCCCCACAGCTGCTCCTTGACCCAGGCAGCTGTGTTGCTCTCTTTGATTTGCATTTTCTTATTGCATTTATTTGCACCCCCAAAGTGGGGTATGTATGGTCCCCAGGGAGTCTGACCAGACCCCAACCAGCTCAGCTTCAACAGAATGGCAACAGCAGTTGCCTTGAGAGGATATATACGCCTGTAATAGCAGGAAGGTCCATATAGTTAAAGCTCTGGTTTTCCCAGTAGTGATGTATGGAAGTGAGAGCTGGACCATAAAGAAGGCTGATCGCCAGAGAATGGATGCTTCTGAATTCTGGTGCTGGAGGAGACTCTGGAGAGTCCCATGGACTGCAAGAAGATCCAACCTCTCCATTCTGAAGGAAATCAGCCCTGAGTGCTCACTGGAAGGACAGATCCTGAAGCTGAGGCTCCAATACTTTGGCCACCTCATGAGAAGAGAAGACTCCCTGGAAAAGACCCTGATGTTGGGAAAGATGGAGGGCACAAGGAGAAGGGGACGACAGAGGACGAGGTGGTGGGACAGTGTTCTCGAAGCTACCAGCATGAGTTTGACCAAAGTGCAGGAGGCAGTGGAAGACAGGGGGGCCTGGCGTGCTCTGGTCCAGGGGGTCACAAAGAGTCAGACATGACTAAACGACTAAACAACAACAATAGCAGGAAGCCCCCTGAAAAAGCAGCTTTCCTCAGATGGAGATGCTACACCAGGGAAAGCAAAACTGCACCCGTTGAATTTCTGCCCTCTAGGCATCTGTTCGAGGCAAAGAACCTAGAGGGCAGGGTTCTCTTTAACAGTTTGAAAGGAGCAGATAATCAAGTTGTCCGTTCTCTACAAGAGCTTCCGGCTCTGTTTCTCTCAAGTTTTATTTTACAAAATCTCCCCCATCTCTCTCTCTGTGGCTGGAACCGTACAGCAGTGGTTTTTATTCAGTTTGAAAGGTTCTGGGGAGAGGGGCATTCTGAGAACAGCAGGATTGCTCCAGCTGTATGCTAATCGTAGCACCTGCCCCCTTAAAAGTCTCTGGAGCCAGCGCTGTCCTTCCAAGTCCTGGACTCTGCGGCCTGCCATCCCCAGCGTGCTGGCGGGTCTCATTGATAACCAACTGGATTTGCTTCCAAGTAAATACAGTTTCTTCTGCCCACGTTTCTTAATCCCATCAAGCGCTCCAGCTCATCCTCATCATGTGCAAGAAAACTAACATCATATTTAAAGCTCCTCAGGGGTGGGGGGGGGGGGAGTGCTGGCATATAACCTAAGCACCAGACAGCATTATTGGAGGTTTCCTGTTTGACTCCGGATTGATGGCTCCGAAAATGATAGCAAACGACACTTGTTGAAAAATTCTCGAAATGTCTAAAAGCAAAAAAATAGCAACACAGGATGTGATGGATTGCCCAGTAGGCAGACTTAAGCACCATATTATTTTCAGTGCTTAGGGACTCTAAAGGTCTTAACCTCGCCCTGCCCTGATGATGTTGTTATTACTTTATTCAGTATATCTGAACAGCTAACGCTTAAGGGATCCACTGGTAACACCTCATGGACAATTATATTCAGACAAAAGGTAAAGGACCCCTGACAGTTAAGTCCAGTTGCAAACAACTCTGGGGTTGCAACACTCATCTCGCTTTACTGGCTGAGGGAGCCAGCGTTTGTCCACAGACAGTTTTTTCCGGGTCATGTGGCCAGCAGGACTAAGCCGCTTCTGGCGAAACCAGAGCCGTGCACAGAAACGCTGTTTACCTTCCCACTGGAGCAGTACCTATTTATCTACTTGCACTTTTTGGTGTGCTTTCAAACTGCTAGGTGGGCAGGAGCAGGGACTGAGCAACGGGAGCTCACCCTGTGGCGGGGATTCGAACCGCCGACCTTCCGAGGCTCAGTGGTTTAGACCACAACACCACCCGCGTCCCTAATGAGATCTGCACTTGTATCAAATCAGGCAAGATTGCTGGGCACCCAAGGACAAAGGAGGGTGTAGGGAATATTACATTTGTTTTAGGTTTTTTGCATAACTTGTTGTGGAAAATCAACAAATTAATAGGTAGATGATAGGTGATAGATAGATAGATAGATAGATAGATAGATAGATAGATAGATAGATAGATAGATATAGATAGATAGATAGATAGATAGATAGATAGATAGATAGATAGATAGATAGATGATAGATAGATCCCCATCCTACAATGGCAACCAGTTCACTGAATGTGTAACAAGTGTTTTAACACGACACAACTTGAAACCCTGGTTAAAAACCCCACACATCACTTCTGTTTGCTTTCCACAGAGTCTGGTTCTGTGTTCGCCTTTTCTTCCACTCCCCCACCTCCATTTTCCCTCCAGGCCCTCCCAGATGCCCCCAGCTTTGGCTGCTGACCTGCGAGTGCTTTGGCAAACTGTTGATTACTTTATTATTTGAAGGTGGGGAGAGAGAGATGTCTGTACCTCAGCTGTGACCCCTGGACAGGTTCAGTCCAGAAGGTGCCAGCTGTTGCGTCCATGGACTGAAGCATGGGGGGGGGAATGCTCAGTCAAACATGCGCCCCAGTACCTAAGATGATCTCCATGTTCACTCAACTGGAAGAATGCCAACCTTTGCTTCTGTTCAACTGTTGGTAACAATGCTTGGAACGTCCCCTCTACAATGACGCAGATGGAGATGGAGACTCTTCCAGATGGCTCTGCACTCTTCCATTGACTGGGGGCCATTTTAAATCTCCCCACATCCTAAAAATAAGTTGCAAATCAAGCCTTGAGCACTGTTGACATAGCTGGAACCCCATTTCCCACAATCATAAGGACTAGCGCCATCATTATTTGCGGGTGTGGAGGACTCCCTGGTCCTGAATGGGGCAACTGTGCCCCTGAAGGACCAGGTGTGCAGCCTTTGGACTCCCAGCTGTCCATGGAGGCGCAGGTCCATTCTGTGTCCAGGGCAGCTGTCTACCAGCTCCATCTGGTACGCAGGATGAGACCCTCCTTGCCCACAGACTGTCTCGCCAGAGTGGTGCATGCTCTGGTTATCTCTCGCTTGAACTACTGCAATGCGCTCTACGTGGGGCTACCTTTGAAGGTGACCCGGAAACTACAACTAATCCAGAATGCGGCAGCCAGACTGGTGATTGGGAGCGGCCACCAAGACCATATAACACCGGTCTTGAAAGTCTTACATTGGCTCCCAGGATGTTTCCAAGCACAATTCAAAGTGTTGGTGCTGACCTTGAAAGCCCTAAACTGCCTCTGCCCAGTAGACCTGAAGGAGCATCTCCACCCCCATCGTTCAGCCTGGACACTGAGATCCAGCTCTGAGGGCCTTCTGGCGGTTCCCTCACTGCGAGAAGCCAACTTACAGGGAACCAGGCAGAGGGCCTTCTCAGTAGTGGCACCCGCCCTGTGGAACGCCCTCCCACCAGATGTCAAAGAGAAAAATCTGAAGGCAGCCTTGTTTAGGGAAGCTTTTAATGTTTAATAGGTTATTGTATTTTAGCATTTTGTTGGAAGCCGCCCAGAGTGGCTGGGGAAACCCAGCCAGATGGGCGGGGTATAAATAATAAATTATTATTATTATTATTCAACCTAAACAGATTTCAATTATGCTGAACAGGCAAGTTTTGCCCTTGCAGGCAAAAGCTCAGAGATCTCCCTCCCTGTCCCACAAAAAAAGCAGCCTGGAATTTGGATGACTAGTCCAAGAGGACAACTGACCAATTCTTCAAAGGTCAGAGATTCCTTGCTGTGGCCCGCCCCCCCCCCCCAGCAAGGCCTTAATGCCTTTCCCAGGGACACACTTTCTCCCCACTCCGCCCCCAAGGCATTTGCCAGCCCAAGGTGTCGAAACAATGGGGAAGGTGATAGGACGGTAGGGGGGTGGCCCAGATTCATGCCATGTGCCGCCAGGGTGTGAAACTGCAGCCCCTTCTCCCTGGGGGTGGGCAACACACAGCTGAATAGGAGGCACACTCTTTCGCACCTCGACACATGGTGAGGAGAGGAAGGGGGTGGTCAGCCCTGGCCAGACTAATGAAAAGGACAATCCCCTTTCGCACATTGCCAAGAAGAGCATCTCAGAGCATTTCCCAAGTTGAGTAAAAGCCAACTCAGGGATCCAGGAGGGGTAAAATTGACAAACGGTTGAGGGATTGGGTATGTTTAGCTGGAGAAGAGAACACCGAGAGGTGACACAATAGCCATCCTCAAATATCTACACAATAAAACAAAATGCCCAAAGAGTACGTCATTTTGGTTTTTGGTTTTTTATATATATATTTGATTTTGTAACATATCATTTTCAACAATTGTGAAACATACTTTTATACCTTATACAGTTTTTTAGACTTCCGTCAACCACATCTGAAAATTTTCCTCTCTTTTCCACTTAGTTTACATTTCTTACTTTCACTATTACATTTAAGGTTCATAATTAATAGCTTTCATCTTTATCTTCTTTGCAATATTTCATATATTCCTCCTTACAAAACTTCTTGTAGTCCTACTAGGGTAATTGGTTGATTACAATTGCTCTTCAAATAATTCGTATATTTGTCCCAATCTTCTGTGAATCTCTGGTCCCGCAGGTTTCAAATCCTTCCTGTCATCTTATCTAGCTCTGCAAGAGGAGGTCATTTTGAGACTTTCCAGCGTAAGGCACTCAGTAGGATAAAGCTGCACCAGGGATACTAAAATGGATAAAAAGGGATGGCCGTAACAATCAAAGAATAAGACCAGCAACAATTTTCCCTATAAAAAAAGGCTAAAGAGTTTGGGAGATGTTTTGCTAAGAAGGAAAAAAGTTGGGAGGGGCATTAGAGCACTTTAGATCAGAGTGTGGCACTAAAATCTTAGAGCTGCACAATTAAACAGGTCAGAGAGAATAAAATTCTCAACTGCCGTCAGATATGCTGAAGAGAACTACTTTAGACAGCTATGAAACCAATGGCAGCTAAATGATGATTGCACGTTCAGAGGCAGTGCACATTTTTAAAAATAGCATTGATAGAATTCTGTCTATCTATATCTTGTTGTTTAGTCATGTCCGCCTCTTCATGACCCCCTGGACCAGAGCACGCCAGGCACTCCTGTCTTCCACTGCCTCCCACAGTTTGGTCAAACTCATGCTGGTTGCTTCGAGAACACTTTCCCACCATCTCGTCCTCTGTCGTCCCCTTCTCCTTGTGCCCTCCATCTTTCCCAACATCAGGGTCTTTTCCAGGGAGTCTTCTCTTCTCATGAGGTGGCCAAAGTCTTGGAGCCTCAGCTTCAGGATCTGTCCTTCCAGTGAGCACTCAGGGCTGATTTCCTTCAGAATGGAGAGGTTGGATCTTCTTGCAGTCCATGGGACTCTCAAGAGTCTCCTCCAGCACCAGTCTATCTATATATGATCTATTAAAACATACAGATGATTGCAATAAAGAACATCACAGCACCAACTCTTTCCTTAGAAACAGTTTGTTGGAATAAGAAAGTCTTCACCTGCCAGCGGATGGACAACAAAAAAGGAGCCAGTCGAATTTCTGGAGTTCCTATGTTCAGAAGCTCCCATCAGCCCCAGACAGCAGTCAATAATCGGCGATGATGGGAGTTGGAACCCATTGACTTATGGAGAGCTACGGGTTAGGATCATAAGAAAGCTGTCTTATACCATGTCAGACCATTGGTCCATTGAGCTCAGTGTTGTCAGCACTGGCAGGCAGCGGCTTCCCAGGGTTTCAGGCAGGCCTCGGTCCAGTATACCTGAAGGAGCTTCTCCACCCCCGTCGTTCAGCCTGGACACTGAGGTCCAGCTCCGAGGTCCTTCTGGCAGCTCCCTCACTGCAAGTAACCAAGTTACAGGGAATCAGGCAGAGGGCCTTCTCGGTGGTGGCACCCATCCTGTGGAACGCCCTCCCACCAGATGTCAAAGAGAACAACAACTACCAGACTTTTAGACGACATCTGAAGGCAGCCCTGTTTCGGGAAGCTTTTAATATTTGAGGCATTACTGTATTTTAATATTGTGTTGGACGCTGCCCAGAGTGGCTGGGGAAGCCCAGCCAGATGGGCGGGGTATAATTAATAAAATAATAATAATAATAATAATAATAATAATAATAATAATAATAATAATAATGCCTTCTCCAGAGTAAACCAAGGAGCCGACCCTCACCTCTTTCACTCCGTCTGTCTCCAAAGGACAAGAAGACGTCCTCTTAGTGGCTAAAAAGCTCCCCTTTCATGCTGATAGACTGGCCCTTGGATGTTGGAGGCAGAAATAATGATGGGTCTTTGACCCACCATGACCCTGGGCGACCGTACAACTGGCTAGGGGCCCTTCCTCGCCTCTGAACTAGGATGGGCATCAAGTCAGGTCCATCAAGGCTTTTCAGATGGATGGGTGTACCCAAAGAGCACATGTACAGTATACCCTCAGCCACATTTTCTCCCTCCTATCAATAAAGAAAAGGGCAGGCTTCTTGGGACGGCAGCCAAAACTCCTTTCAACTGACCCATTTTTTTAAAAAGGCATCGTCTCGCTTCCTTTGCCGGGCTGAGCTGTAAACAAACATCATTGCTGCATTAAGAACAGTCCGGGGATGTCAAAATATTGGCACAGCCACTGCCAAGGCAAAAGAGGGGTAATTAATTCCTGAAAGGGAGGTTATGGGGGGGGGGTTGAGTGGGGAGAGGAAGAGAAAGCTGTAATTTTTAAGAGAATCCCCCAAACTGATGCCAGGGAGCAGCTCTGGCAAATTAATGGCCGGCAGCCGTTACAGCGTTAATATCTTAAGCAGGCATCGTTGCAAAGGGACCTCCCAGCCACAGAGCAATTGAGAAGACCCCTTTCGCAGTGGTGGCTGGTGAGGCAGCAGGAAACCTTGAACTCAGTCTGAAATAGACTCGGAGTTGAGAGAGGATTTCATGCTCTCTATTCAGCTCATAGTGGTGAGGAGGAATGGGAGTTCCCCCAGAAGGTCTGCTTTATATACATTATTAACACCATGGGCCCCCCCCCCCCGTGATTGGCTAATTCTGGGATTCTCCTGTAGGCCAGTCAGGTTGCGGATTCCCTTCCACCTGGAGCTGGATTGGGTGGCTCCTGTGGACCAATCAGACTGCTGGATCCTATTGTTCTAGGACCAATCAGACTGCTGCATTCTGGATCCTATTGTTCTAGGACCAACCAGACTGCTGCATTCTGGATCCTATTGTTCTAGGACCAACCAGACTGCTGCATTCTGGATCCTATTGTTCTAGGACCAATCAGACTGCTGCATTCTGAATCCTATTGTTCTAGGACCAATCAGACTGCTGCATTCTGGGTCCTATTGTTCTAGGACCAATCAGACTGCTGCGTTCTGGATCCTATTGTTCTAGGACCAATCAGACTGCTGCATTCTGGATCCTATTGTTCTAGGACCAATCAGACTGCTGCATTCTGAATCCTATTGATCTAGGACCAATCAGACTGCTGCATTCTGAGTCCTATTGTTCTAGGACCAATCAGACTGCTGCATTCTGAGTCCTATTGTTCTAGGACCAATCAGACTGCTGCATTCTGCGTCCTATTGTTCTAGGACCAATCAGACTGCTGCATTCTGGATCCTATTGTTCTAGGACCAACCAGACTGCTGCATTCTGGATCCTATTGTTCTAGGACCAATCAGACTGCTGCCTTCTGGATCCTATTGTTCTAGGACCAATCAGACTGCTGCCTTCTGGATCCTATTGTTCTAGGACCAATCAGACTGCTGCATTCTGAATCCTATTGTTCTAGGACCAATCAGACTGCTGCATTCTGGATCCTATTGTTCTAGGACCAACCAGACTGCTGCATTCTGGATCCTATTGTTCTAGGACCAACCAGACTGCTGCATTCTGGATCCTATTGTTCTAGGACCAACCAGACTGCTGCATTCTGGATCCTATTGTTCTAGGACCAACCAGACTGCTGCATTCTGGATCCTATTGTTCTAGGACCAAGCAGACTGCTGCATTCTGGATCCTATTGTTCTAGGACCAATCAGACTGCTGCATTCTGGATCCTATTGTTCTAGGACCAATCAGACTGCTGCCTTCTGGATCCTATTGTTCTAGGACCAATCAGACTGCTGCATTCTGGATCCTATTCAGCTCAGTACATAACACAGTCTCTGCCAGGTTGGTTGAAAGGCGCCTATGTCAACTTGGCACCCTTCAGATATTTAGGATGACAACTCCTGTCATCCCCACCCGGCACAGCTGTACAGTTCTGATGAGGGCGAGACCCACAGGCATGCCAAAACACCTGGAGGGCTCCAGGTTGGGGAAACCTGCTTTGAAGATTAGTGCCCAGATCTGGCCATAGATGCCCACTCAGTCGCTTCGATCTGCAGAACTGGCAGCAGGAGCCACTGAAGACCTGCCCTGCATTTGTAATAAATCAACATTTTAGCTGCACCTACACTTTGGAACTCCTTGCCTAGTGACACCAGGCCGGCACCTTCACTGTATTCTTTACGGCGCCTGCGAAAAACATTTTTGTTCATATCGGCCTAGCCAGATATGTAGAAAGCTGGCGCGAGTTTTAAAGCACTTTTAACTTTTTGAAAGTTTTTAATTATTGCTGTATTTTTCTTACTGACAATTCTATTGTTTAATCATTTCTGTTAACTGTGTTGAGGTTGTTTTTTTAAAACAACCGTTAAGTCCAGTTGCAGACGACTCTGGGGTTGCGGCGCTCATCTCGCTTTACAGGCCAAGGGAGCCAATGTTTGTCCGCAGACAGTTTTTCTGGGTCATGTGGCCAGCATGACTAAGCCGTTCTGGCGAACCAGAGCAGCGCACGGAAACGCCGTTTACCTTCCCGCCAGAGCGGTACCTATTTATCTACTTGCACTTTGACGTGCTTTCGAACTGCTAGGTGGGCAGGAGCAGGGACCGAGCAACGGAAGCTCACCCCGTCGCGGGGATTTGAACTGCCGACCTTCCGATTGGCAAGCCCAAGTGGCTCAGTGGTTTAGGCCACAGCGCTACCCGTGTCAGTAGTAGCATTTATATTCTGCCTTTCTCCCAAGCTGGTATTCACAGTGGCTTACAACATTTAAAAAAACCCATTATAAAACACAAAGTAATAAAAAGCAAAGTTGATAAAAGCAATAATTAAAATACATTTGGAACCAGCAATTAATTGCAGTTTGCCCAAACAGCAATCCCACAATCTGGGAGAAGCCACAGAAAAGGCTTTTCCTCTCGTCTCTGATGTTGATGGGACTGAGAGAAAGGACTCACCCATGGATCTTGTTAGCTGGGCAGGTTTGTCTAAGGAGCTACGACCTTTTCAGGTAGCCAGCTCTTTCTACTTCTCTCTCTTTTTTTCTTTTTTTCTTTTATAAATGATTTTTATTAAAATTTAAGAACACCACCACCACCACCACCACCAACCAACAAAGACATCACATCTTATTACATATATCCCATTTTATGCTCCATAGAGCTGTTGACTTCCGTCCTTCCCTTCCGCAAGTTTTCTTATTCCCATCTATAATTCACAGTTTCATTGATTAAACATTACACCGTGACATAAGATTTAATTCAATACTGCCAACGTTTTCATATTTCTACCGTTCTCACTTATATATACCATAAATTTACTCCATTCTTTTTTGGTACTTCGTCTCCTCCTGATTGCGAATTCTGTGTGTCAGTTTTGCCATTTCAGCGTATTCAACCAACTTTATCTGCCATTCCCTTACAGTCGGAATCTCCTGTAACTTCCACTTCTGGGCTATCAAAACTCTGGCTGCTGTTGTTGCATACAGATATAATCTTTGATCTGACTTCTTAATATCTTCCCTCACCAAACCTAGCAGAAATTCTTCCGGCTTTTTTGGAAAAGTGTATTTAAACGTCTTTTTTAACTCGTTATAGATCGATTCCCAAAACTCTTTTATTTTGTTACATGACCACCACATATGATAAAAATTGCCATCCTTTTCCTTACATTTCCAACAAGTTTTACTACTTGTCCTATACATTTTTGCCAGTTTGGTGGGCGTTAAGATTCCAACGATAGACCATTTTCATAACATTCTCTTTCTACTTCTCTCTTGATCCTTCGAACGGTTCCCTGGCTTCAACGGTTTCCCAAACTTCATCTTCTGGCGGGACTGGGGGAGACTCCGGTCTGAAATCCTGGAGAGCAGCTGCCAGTCTGTGCAGGTGATACTGAACCAGATGCACCAATGTTCTGACTTGGTATAAAAGCAGTTTCGTATGTTCCTATGTTCTTGTGTGCGATTTACTCGCTCTGTAATTGATGCCTGGGAAAATAAGGGTGGGATTTTAGTTTATGAACAAAATTGGGGCTTGCCAGCATTTTTCTGGAGACACCCCCCCCCCTTTCTCCCCCAGGCTAGAGAAGTATACTCTGATAGTGAGGCATCAGGCATAAGCCTGCATTTTATTAATGTTTGATCAGGACTTGTATATTAAAGAGGGCTTAGATTTTCAAAAGTAGATTTTCAAAAGTATTCATGCCAGGCAAGAAGGCTAGCTGCTTAAGAAAACACTGGCACTGTTTTCCTAGACAAGGGCCCCTTTTTGATTGATAGCAGAAAACAATTCTCAAAGTCATAAAAGCTGAAATTACAGACTAAAAGCAGGACATTGACCCTACATGTTACAGAAGATAAAAAAGCAGAGATAAACATAATTAGGAATGGGCAAATAGTAAAATGATACCATGGGCCTCTTAAACCTTGAGCTGTATTTTCTAAGGCTAGAGGTAAATGGGAGAAAAAACATCTAGCTGGGAAGTCTTTTTAAAGCATCTAGCTGGGAAGTCTTTTTAAAGCATCTAGCTGGGAAGTCTTTTTAAAGCTGTTTCTTCCTTAAACAGATAATGGGAAAAGCAGCTTGCTGAAGGGGAGGAGGCTTCTTCTGAAACTGTTTTAAACTGAGTCCTTTTCTTTCTTTCTCTCTCTACTTTAAAAAGGCCTTATTCCTTTTAAGAGGCTATCTGTGTTGTGTATTAAATATGTTGGCTTAAATGTAATTATGCAAAGGATTTAACAAATGCTAGAAGAGTTGTATTTATCTTGAAATTAAGTCAGCCACCAGTCCAGCCTCTTGCCAGACAAGAAGACGCCATCAAATGCTGTCCTGATATATTAGCTGCCAGACATTTGTTTAGAAACCTTCAAATGAAGGATATCTTTCAATGTTGATGTGAAACTCAAGATCCTTGACATATGTTTAAGATAAAAATTTAAGATTAACCATTTGTTTTAGAAGGCAATAGGGCAGGGAGGGCAAGAGGTGAGCTGGTAATTAAGATTCCTTGTTGAGACACATGTAAGATATATTACTACTTATTTGTCATTTATAGATGTAACAATATATAGCTGTTTGTGTTCCTTATAAGGACAGGAGGATGTGGGTGTATCTTTTAGGATTGGATATAGCAATCAGCCAATAGGAAATCCAACCAGGCTGATTGGACAGAGGCAGCCCAAGGAGGAGCAAAGGGGGCTGGATTAAGGGAATATAAGTGCTGGCCATAATGGCAGGAGGCCAGGCCAGAGCTTGGTAACCATATACCACTGTGCCTCTCATTTATTTGTCTGACAAATAAATAATTATTTTAATTTCTCTGTTGCTGCGTTGAATATTTCATTCCAGCTAAGCGTTAACCACAAGCAGGGTGCTACATTTTATGGTGCCCTGTGACTCGGATAAGTGGTCTGCTGGAACGCAGCCCCTTCGCTCTACTGAGCAGGGTACAAGAGAGAGGATCTCTAAACTGCTTACCCAAGCGCGCACTGGTAAATTTTTCCAGGGGGAACGCAGAAGTCTCGTCTGTCTGATACCCTGCTCACTGGCGGCGACGGACCGGGGGGAAACGGAACCAACCAGGGGTAAGTGCACTAAGGGGTTTTGGCCCTCCAATTAATTGGGAGGAAGAGAAGTCTTGATCAAACTTCTGCGTCTCAGTAAGTGGGAACTGAGTACGCTAGGTGGTTGGGTATATCAGATGGTGGTCTGGTGGGGGAAAAGGGGAAGTTGGGAGGTAGTGTGTGGTGAAGTATCCAGCGCATTGTATGTGTGAGAAAGTACAGAGCAATCTGTAGCTGACCTGAGTGTGGAGTGGGTAGTACTTCGGTTCCCAGTGAGGCGACTCCATCTGGGCAAGAAACCCCACGAAGCGTGTGTGTGAGTGACTGAGTGGATACTTCACAGGGCCATACAATGGGAGTTGGGGGTTCAAAAGGGGAAAATACACCTCTTGAATGTATGTTAAATAATTTTAAGAAAGCCTTCTCAGGGGCGTATGGAGTCAAAATGACGCCAGAGCGCCTGAGAACGTTATGTGAATTAGAGTGGCCAAAGCAAAATACTGGATGGCCATCTCAGGGAACTTTTGATATAAATTTAGTAAGCAAACTTTGGTCTAACATCGCCAAAGAAATTGGAGGGTGCCCAGAACAATTTTCATATATAGATTCCTGGCTGAGCACATTAAATAAAAATCCTCCATGGATAAGGGAATGCAAAGTCCAACGATGCAAATTATTGGCTGTAAAAGCCGAAGCCAGGAAAGGAATTTTGCCAAATAAACTCAAACCCATTTTTGAGGGACCAGAGGAAGAGCTGCTTCCACCTCCACCCTATGCTCCACATCGAAGGGAGCCTAATCCAAACACTCCACCAGTTGTAACCCCAAGGCAAGAAAGTGGAATGAATAATGGGGCTGGAGTCACAGAACTTGATTCCTTGATAGATTATGATAAATATCTTCAGGAGGCATTGGAGGCCTATAATAAAGCCCAAGCAGAAGTGGTTATTCCATCTGTGAGTCCCAGTAGAACTCCATCTACAGTCTCTTTTAGTGAAACAACTGATTGCCTACCCCAAACTCCTGTACATCCAAGTCCTAGAGAATTATTACAGAAGTTACAGGGAGACCTTAATCGGTCAGCAAGCAATACAGCCAGGCGTATAAAGCTGCTAAAAGAACGCCTTGGGACAAATACCATCCCCTATGATTTGAGGCCCCTAGAGCAAAGCGAAGAGAAAGATCACGTAGTAGCCCCTCTCAGAAGAGTATTTGATGCACTTGAGGAGCCTGTGCTGGTTAACGGGCTACCTGGACCAAGGCCACCTCGAACGTCGACTCTGCAATATATTCCATTCACAACTACGGATCTGATGAATTGGAAAACACACACCCCATCTTTTGCAGAAAAACCTCAG
This sequence comes from Podarcis liolepis, assembly GCF_965112155.1. NCBI lineage: Eukaryota > Metazoa > Chordata > Lepidosauria > Squamata > Lacertidae > Podarcis > Podarcis liolepis. The sequence goes on along the minus strand of NC_139561.1, from coordinate 92,882,815 downwards.
GCTATGATGGACTTGGTGACTTCAATAATAAATACTCATAGTCCTACTTGGACAGATTGCCGCCAGCTCCTGAATACTCTGTTCACCACTGAGGAAAGGAGAGACATAATTGAAAAGGCACAGATATATTTGCGTGAGCAGGCCAGAGTGGGAAATATTTTTAATATTGACCGTCATCTCCAAGACAACTTTCCCTTGGAAGATCCTAATTGGGATCCAAACAATGTAATTCACCTGGCCAGACTTACCACCTACCGCCAGACGCTTGTGCAAGGTATCCGCAGGGCATGCCAGAAGCCCACTAATATGTCTAAAGTCTCAGAAGTAGAACAGAAACCAAATGAGAGTCCAGGAGACTTTTTAGAGAGGCTGCAAGAAGCCTATCGTATATGGACTCCTTTTGACCCTGAAGCCCCTGAAAACAGCAGAATGATTACTGCTACATTTGTGGCCCAGTGCGCTTCTGACATTCGTAAGAAAATTCAGAAATCAGAAGGATGGGAAGGGATGCTGATGAGCCAAATTATGGCCATTGCACGCCGAGTTTATCGGAATAGGGATGAGGCTGAGAAACAAGAGAAGAAGAAGTGGCAGAAGGAAAAGATGGTAATGCTAGCCACAGCAGTAAAGCAAGACTACCGCCCCTTAAATGGAGGAAGAGGGCGGGGAAGGAATCCACCACTGGGAAGGAATCAATGTGCAAATTGCAAGAAGGAGGGTCATTGGAAGCGGGAGTGTCCTGAACCCCTGAGGTTGGAAGAAGTACGCCCAGGCCCAGGCCCAGGCCCAGGCCCAGGCTCCGGCCCAAGAAACCAGGGACGGGGACGGGGAATGATCCGAAATGGAAGATATCAGAGACCTGGACAAGGACGGAGTAGGGACAATGTCATTGGACTGGCAGAGGAGGATTTTACCCAAGACTAGGAAAGACCGGACTCCATAAAGTTAGGCTTCCAGGAGCCCACGGTCACGATCCAATTAGGAAGCCATTTAATAGACTTTCTGATTGATACTGGGGCTGAATACTCAGTACTCCCAGAACTATTGCAGAAAAAGGCATCCAAAAGTGTAGTCATTAAAAGTGCCACTGGTCAGTCAGCTAAGAGGTCTTTCCTCCAACCTTTGGAATGCCAGATTGGGGGACATCGTTTAACCCATCAGTTTTTGTATATACCTGAGTGTCCAATACCTCTCTTAGGTAGAGATATGCTGTCCAAATTGCAGGCCCAAATCACCTTCACTCCTCGAGGTCCAGAAATGAAACTGCCATCAAAGGCAGCAGGAATAATTTCCCTCTCAGTACCTAAGGAACAATCATGGCGCCTAATGTCAGCCCTGCAAGTCCAACCCACATTGGATACAGAGTTAAACAAGCTCCTCCGAACTCTACAGGTGCCACCAGGAGTATGGGCCGAAAATAGCCCACCAGGAATGGCCAAGAATATAGCTCCAATTGTAGTAACCTTAAAACCTATGGCTACCCCTGTATCTGTAAAGCAATATCCTTTACCCCGGCGAGCAGCAGAGGGCATCCAGAAACATTTGGACCGCCTATTAAAATATGGTCTGCTTAAGCCCTGCCAATCAGAATGGAACACACCCCTTTTGCCTGTTCGAAAACCTGGGACAGATGAATACAGGCCAGTGCAGGACTTGAGGCTCGTAAACCAGGCTATCGAGACCTTGCACCCAAATGTACCAAACCCATACACCCTGCTGAGTTTGATCCCACCAGAAGCAACATTTTTTACTGTATTGGACTTGAAAGATGCATTCTTCTGTTGCCGGCTGGCACCACAGAGCCAACCTATATTTGCCTTCCAGTGGGAAGACCCTTTAACAGGAACAAAAGGCCAGCTAACTTGGACGAGATTGCCCCAGGGATTCAAAAATTCCCCAACTTTATTTGGCACTGCCTTGGCGAAGGATCTAACAAGTTACCCCTCAATACCTGGAGAAAAGGTGGTTCTGCAATATGTAGATGACCTTATACTAGCAGCAAAGGATTTTGATACCTGTAAAGAAGGTACAGAGGAACTGCTCCACTTGCTCTGGCAAGCTGGCTACCGAGTTTCCCAGAAAAAGGCACAGTTATGTTTAGAAAAGGTCAAATATTTGGGCTTTGACATCTCACACCAACAACGAGCATTGAGGCCAGAGAGGAAAGAAGCTATTTGCCTTATCAAGGAACCTACCACAAGGAAACAACTCAGAGGATTCCTGGGAACAGCAGGGTTTTGTAGACTATGGATACCTGATTTCAGCAGTCTGGCCAAGCCCTTACATGAAAGCACTCGAGGTGCAGAAAAGGACCCATTCGTATGGGGACCTGAGCAGCAACAAGCCTTTTTAGTTATCAAACAACGACTTATGGAGGCCCCAGCCCTTGGACTGCCTAATTCGGAAAAACCCTTTCAGCTGTATGTACATGAACAGAATGGGATTGCAGCGGCAGTCCTGACCCAGAGATTAGGAAGTTGGAACCGTCCAGTAGCTTATTTGTCAAAACAATTGGACTCAGTAGCAAAAGGATGGCCTCCATGCCTAAGGGCAGTAGCGGCCACTGCAAGCCTTGTCAAAGAAGCTGATAAATTTACCTTCGGCCAGACAATGTATGTGAATGTACCTCATGCTGTTTTGACACTCATGGAATATAAGGGTAGTTATTGGCTAACGAACCCAAGGATGGCTAGGTACCAAGGCCTATTGTGTGAAAATCCCAGGATTCATCTACGAGTAGTGAATATGCTCAATCCAGCGACTTTGCTGCCCCTACCAGAGGTAGATGATGAAGAATCACATGATTGTCTCCAAATAATGGATGAAGTTTATTCCAGTAGACCCGATCTGAAAGATGAACCATTGAAAAATCCAGATGTTGTATATTATACTGATGGTAGCAGTTACCTGCATGAAGGTGCCAGACGAGCAGGATATGCTGTGGTCACCAATGAGGAAGTTGTGGAAGCTGAAGCTTTGCCTGCTGGCACCTCAGCACAAAAAGCTGAACTTATAGGTTTAACTAGAGCTCTGCAATTGGCAGCTGGATGTAAGGCAAACATCTATACTGATTCTAAATATGCCTTCTTAACCCTGCATGCACATGGTGCTCTATGGAAAGAAAGAGGTCTAATAGGAGCCCACGGGAAGGCCTTGAAATATGGACCTGAAGTAGAAATCCTGTTAGAAGCAGTATGGGCTCCAGAACAGATTGCTGTAATGCACTGCAAAGGTCATGGACGAGGAAGGGATCCAATAACCAGAGGAAATCATGCTGCTGACAAAGCAGCTCGAGAGGCAGCCCAAAAGCCTGTGGGAGGATTTATAGCAGCCCTCATACCAGAGGTAGCTCCAGAAGAAGTTAAACCTCACTATACCCCAGAAGAGAGGAAGTGGGCTGAACAGGAAGGAGCAGTTGTGAAGGACGGTTGGATGATCCTGCCAGACAATAGGATTTATGTACCTCATCATCTAGCAGGCACAATTGTAAGAAATTATCATGAATCTACTCACCTTGGCGGTACTGCAACCAGAGAAAGTCTCAGTCGGAAGTTGTATATTATTAACCTATCACAATTAGCAACTTGCATTTCACAGAAATGTGTTCTTTGTGCTAAAAACAATCCCAGGCAGGGACCGGTACAACCTCCTGGAATCCAACATGTGGGATATGTCCCCATGGAAAGCCTAATTGTGGACTTCACAGAGCTGGTCCCTTCTAAGGGATTCAAGTATCTCCTTGTGTTTGTAGATACTCTTACCGGATGGGTTGAAGCTTTTCCCACCCGAACTGAAAAGGCACGAGAGGTAACTAAGAGACTCCTCACTGAATTGATCCCGAGGTTTGGATTACCTAGATGCATTGGAAGTGACAATGGGCCAGCGTTCATTGATCAAGTAGTACAAGAAGTATGTCGAGTCCTACAAGTGAAATGGAGACTGCATGCAGCCTATAGGCCTCAGAGTTCAGGGAAAACTGAAAGAATGAATCGGACTCTGAAAACCCAATTGGCAAAATTAACCCAGGAAACGGGATTGGGATGGGTAGATGTGTTACCCATAACACTGTTTCGTGTTCGGTGTGCACCCACAAAAAGACTTAAGTTGTCACCTTTTGAGCTCCTGTATGGGAGACCGCCCTCCTTTGTTCAGGATATTCCAGCTGATCTTAAACAAATAGGAGACCATGTGACACAGGGACAAGTGCAATCTCTCTCCCGTGTTTTTGTTTCTCTTAACAGGTGGGTCCTCGAGCGCACGCCGTGCAGCATTGCCGAGCCGATTCATCAGTTCCAGGCTGGCGATAGCGTATGGGTGAAAGAGTGGAAACGTGATCCACTTGCACCTAAGTGGCGTGGACCTTACACCGTCTTGCTCTCTACTCCAACAGCGGTGAAGGTAGCTGAGGTGACCCCCTGGATTCATCACTCTCGTTTGAAGAAGTCCGAAGGCAGTTGGACGTGCAAAGGTGACCCCTCTAATCCTCTTAAACTGACTCTCTCCAAAAACCCCTGTATCTAGCCCTACCGGGAACGGGCTAGGTCACGGGCAACATTAGACGACCGGCCTGCTGCAGCCACAACCTGGAAGCTGGCTGACCTGCGCACGCCTGAAGCTTGAGGAGCATCTGAACCAGCGATTGTGAAAGGAAAGATTCTCTTATACAATTAATTGATTGCCCACCCCCTTGTGGAACAATTATCAGAGATATTACTCATTGGGGATCCTCGGGATATATGTTTTGGTCTTGGTGGTTCCCCATTTCTGTCACTGGGGGAATTATATTGGGACTAATATTTATTTGCTATCACTATAAGGTAATCTTTTGTGGAAGGAATGCATATGCTAGACATCAACATGATTCTATTATTAATCCTGATCCCTTGGGAAGGGGAAGGGTCCTCGAATCTGGCCAAATTGACTAAATATGGATTCCACCATGACCACAATATGTGGGTAGGTTTAGCTGAAATGGTAGCCAATGTTGCAAATAGGACCAATTGCCTTGTTTGCTCTCTTGGGCCAGATGATTCAGAGGGAGGTATGCCCTTATTACCGATACCATTAGATGCCATTGGTATGGTAAGCGAAATACCACACCAAACAGAAGTACAGAATTTCCCCGGATGGAACTCAACTAAACCATTACGAGTTATACCTGTACAAGGGGAATTCTGTGTACATAAATCATCAGATGCAGCTGATTCTACCATGATAGGCTCTTCTCATTGTCACTATACTTGGGATAATATTAAGAATACCTGGGCACACGATACTACCTATCGAACTCGGGATGCCTTGCCCTGTGCACCTCCTTTTATTCATGCATGGAAAGTGGTATGGAACATAACTGTGACAGAAAAAGGCAATCTAACATACTGCACTGTGAACTCTCTACCTCTTTTGCTATTTCGCCTTCTGTACTCCACGTACCAAAGACCTCAGACCCGATGGTTGTGGTGGATATGTGGAGAATGGGCATACAAGAAACTCCCCTCCAAATGGAGTGGGACTTGTTTCCTGGGATGGCTATTACCACCAATGTGGATTATGCCTACTAATTTGCCCAAGCGTACACGAAGAAACGCTGATATTTCTCATATAGCAGGAGGAAGTACCCAAAGTTGGAGCGGTACTGATGATTGGCCACCAGAGCGCATTATAGCCTATTATGATCCTGCCTCCTGGAATCCTGGTGAGCTCATACAAGGGGCACGGGATCCTATTTATAATCTAAACAGAATAATTCGATTGCAAGCAGTAGTGGAACTTGTAACCAATGCAACGGCCCGGAGTTTGAGACTTATTGCACAACAGTTGGATGAAAGTAGAGCCGCCATTTTGCAGCTGAAAATGGGAATGGATTATGTACTTGCCAAGCAGGGAGGCCTATGTGGAGTCTTGAACTTGACAGGGAATGCCTGTTGCTTTAACATTTCAGATAATGGTGAGGCAATCCGTGTGTTGGCCACAAAGATGGAGAATATAGCACATGTCCCAGTACAAACATGGGAAGGATGGGATATGGGATGGCTCACCAATTGCTTACCTAATGTCACAGGACTCAAAGGGATACTATTGTCTTGCTTGTTTTTCTTGACAGTAGTGGTAATGGTTTTATGTATGATGCCATGTATCATTTCATGTTTTAGAAGTACAATTAGCAAGATGGTTTCAAATGAAACTCTACCTCATATCATGGCCCTATACAGAGCTTTACCTCAGGAATATGATGAAGGTCAAGCTATCAAGGACACTTGGGACGAAGGTCCTTGAGCTTGAAAGGGGGGAATGAGGCATCAGGCATAAGCCTGCATTTTATTAATGTTTGATCAGGACTTGTATATTAAAGAGGGCTTAGATTTTCAAAAGTAGATTTTCAAAAGTATTCATGCCAGGCAAGAAGGCTAGCTGCTTAAGAAAACACTGGCACTGTTTTCCTAGACAAGGGCCCCTTTTTGATTGATAGCAGAAAACAATTCTCAAAGTCATAAAAGCTGAAATTACAGACTAAAAGCAGGACATTGACCCTACATGTTACAGAAGATAAAAAAGCAGAGATAAACATAATTAGGAATGGGCAAATAGTAAAATGATACCATGGGCCTCTTAAACCTTGAGCTGTATTTTCTAAGGCTAGAGGTAAATGGGAGAAAAAACATCTAGCTGGGAAGTCTTTTTAAAGCATCTAGCTGGGAAGTCTTTTTAAAGCATCTAGCTGGGAAGTCTTTTTAAAGCTGTTTCTTCCTTAAACAGATAATGGGAAAAGCAGCTTGCTGAAGGGGAGGAGGCTTCTTCTGAAACTGTTTTAAACTGAGTCCTTTTCTTTCTTTCTCTCTCTACTTTAAAAAGGCCTTATTCCTTTTAAGAGGCTATCTGTGTTGTGTATTAAATATGTTGGCTTAAATGTAATTATGCAAAGGATTTAACAAATGCTAGAAGAGTTGTATTTATCTTGAAATTAAGTCAGCCACCAGTCCAGCCTCTTGCCAGACAAGAAGACACCATCAAATGCTGTCCTGATATATTAGCTGCCAGACATTTGTTTAGAAACCTTCAAATGAAGGATATCTTTCAATGTTGATGTGAAACTCAAGATCCTTGACATATGTTTAAGATAAAAATTTAAGATTAACCATTTGTTTTAGAAGGCAATAGGGCAGGGAGGGCAAGAGGTGAGCTGGTAATTAAGATTCCTTGTTGAAACACATGTAAGATATATTACTACTTATTTGTCATTTATAGATGTAACAATATATAGCTGTTTGTGTTCCTTATAAGGACAGGAGGATGTGGGTGTATCTTTTAGGATTGGATATAGCAATCAGCCAATAGGAAATCCAACCAGGCTGATTGGACAGAGGCAGCCCAAGGAGGAGCAAAGGGGGCTGGATTAAGGGAATATAAGTGCTGGCCATAATGGCAGGAGGCCAGGCCAGAGCTTGGTAACCATATACCACTGTGCCTCTCATTTATTTGTCTGACAAATAAATAATTATTTTAATTTCTCTATTGCTGCGTTGAATATTTCATTCCAGCTAAGCGTTAACCACAAGCAGGGTGCTACAATAGCACGGCGGCAGAGTTGATTTATTTTTGTAGCACCAACTTTTTGGAGAAAAACAACAATCCTGCTGTCAGCGCTGGGTGTTCCCCAATAATTTACAGCCCTCCTTTCCCCCGCTGGTGTTTTCCCTGTAAATAGCAGGCACAAAGGAGGTGCGGAGAAGAGAGACACAACTGTGAAAACATTCAAGGGTGGGGGCACGCAGCGTCTGAGCATGTGCAGAAGACCTTTCTCAGCCTGCAGAGACACAGCTTTTGAAAGAAGGGACTCTGGTGGCCAGGGAGCGCTGCGGCTTCCAGGTGGGGCCCTCTCTTCTTCTTCTTCTTCATCATCCTCCTCAAAGGAGGAGGTGCAAAGATACCTCTGCTGCCATGGCAGAGCATGAGCAGAAGCGAAGCCTTTCCTAGCATGTTCCTGCTCTTTGAAAGTGGCTGTGACGTGTTCTTTATGCTGCTGCATCAAAGTCTATGGCAAATCAGCCAGAAAGAAAGCCCCAGTTTCAGGAGTGCACGCAGGAGCCAGGCCCTGTGACCAATAGGACTTTGCAGGACTGGGGCCTTCCTAAGTTTGTTCTGAAGAGGCAAGGTGCGGCCACACAGGTGAGGCCACTTGGTAACTCACAACGCCTGGTGGCAAGAGCCAGGAAGGGATATAAGGTCAGCATTTCCCTTTGGCTCTTTGCCACAGCAACACATTCCCTGCCTTGCTATGTTTGACTCCTTGCTTCTTGATCCATGGACCCCTGACTTCGTGACTCCTTGCTTCTTGATCCATGGACCCCTGATTCCGTGACTCCTTGCTTCTTGATCCATGGACCCCTGACTTCGTGACTCCTTGCTTCTTGATCCATGGACCCCTGATTCCGTGACTCCTTGCTTCCTGATCCTCGGACCCTTGACTTCGTGACTCCTTGCTTCTTGATCCTCGGACCCCTGACTTCGTGACTCCTTGCTTCTTGATCCATGGACCCCTGATTCCGTGACTCCTTGCTTCCTGATCCTCGGACCCTTGACTTCGTGACTCCTTGCTTCTTGATCCATGGACCCCTGATTCCGTGACTCCTTGCTTCTTGATCCATGGACCCCTGACTTCGTGACTCCTTGCTTCTTGATCCTCTGACCCCTGATTCCGTGACTCCTTGCTTCTTGATCCATGGACCCCTGACTTCGTGACTCCTTGCTTCTTGATCCATGGACCCCTGATTCCGTGACTCCTTGCTTCTTGATCCATGGACCTCTGACTTCGTGACTCCTTGCTTCCTGATCCTCGGACCCCTGATTCCGTGACTCCTTGCTTCCTGATCCTCGGACCCTTGACTTCGTGACTCCTTGCTTCTTGATCCTCGGACCCTTGACTTCGTGACTCCCAGCTCTCTGACCCTCGGACTCTTGCCTTTCTGACTCCTGGCTTCTGGACTCCTGTTCCTGCTCCCACCTCCTGGTCCCAGTGTCCCCAGCCGGGACTTCGATCTCCCGTGAATCGGACCGTGACACCCAGCTCAAGTTGCTTTTTTGAGTCTTGAGCTTGATGCCGGCACAGCCGGCCCTCCTCTCAGGCAAAGCAATGGCTGCCTCAGGCAGCAAATACTGGGGGACGGGGAGTGACGTCATGTCAATGCTGCAAAAACCTTGCATGCGTGGGCAGCGCCGAGGCCACAATGATCTGCTGCGTGGAAGCGCCCCTGGTGCACGCAAAGACTTTTGAATTCGTGTATGAGGCAGCAAGCTTGCATCCAGGGCGTGGGAGGGCCAAACAAGCCCGGAGCCTTGCTGTAAACATGAATGGAAGGAAGTGGCACAGAGTGCCGTGTCTCCAACCTGTCTGCTGCCAGCAACTTGGGCCGGGATTTTGCTTTCTTTTGGTGGAGGGGAGGCAGTGAGTGGGATACATTAGGAAAGAAAAAAGAAAAGAAAAAGTACGCATTCTGAACAAATGAAAAAGCAGTTTCCACCGAGTTCAGGTCTCCTCCCTGGCTGAATGTTATAGCTGAAGGGGATATTTGCCCCCTAGTCTTCGCTGCAGTTGGGGGTCCAGGGTGCCTTCAGAGTAGTATCACTGTTTCTCAGGAATCAAGCACATGCCAGAAATGCAAGCTTGCACAATTAAAGGGGATCAAAGGGTTCTTAAAAAGCAGAGATGTCACCTTACCAACAAAGGTCCGTATAGTTAAAGCTATGGTTTATCCAGTAGTGATGTATGGAAGCGAGAGCTGGACCATAAAGAAGGCTGATCGCCGAAGAATGGATGCTTTTGAATTCTGGTGCTGGAGGAGACTCTTGAGAGTCCCATGGACTGCAAGAAGATCCAACCTCTCCATTCTGAAGGAAATCAGCCCTGAGTGCTCACTGGAAGGACAGATCCTGAAGCTGAGGCTCCAAGACTTTGGCCACCTTAAGAGAAGACTCCCTGGAAAAGACCCTGATGTTGGGAAAGATGGAGGGCACAAGGAGAAGGGGACGACAGAGGACGAGATGGTGGGACAGTGTTCTCAAAGCTACCAGCATGAGTTTGACCAAACTGAGGGAGGCAGTGGAAGACAGGAGGGCCTGGCGTGCTCTGGTCCAGGGGGTCACGAAGAGGCGGACACGACTCAACGACTAAATAACAAGAAGAAGAAGAAGCAAGAACTATGTTGTACCACAGTCTGAGGAAAGAAATGCTAAATGTAATTCTCAAGGATATTGTGATGGCCTGGGATTCCGAGTCTGAGAGCGATCCGGAGGAATCCCAGCCGGCACAGGAGTCCCCGCCTCCAGGGCCGGCTGAACTGGGGCAAGGCCTAGATGCTGAGGAAACTCAAGAGCAGGCACCAGGTGAAACCATTCTGGCCCCAGAGGTGCTGGATGACTCAGTGGCCACAGGTGAGCCTCCTCCAGGGCCCAGTAACCCTTCGGCCTCTCCTGATCTGCAGAGGCTTAGGGCAGAGAGGCGAAGGGAACTGGTTGCCCCCAGGAGGAGTGCTCGCCTTAAGGCCAGAGGAGGCGGGGCTCCTGGGGGTCGGGACCGCCCCTGACCTTAGAAGAGGATAAAAGCCCAGTCAGGCCGGCCCCAGGTTGCGGGAGCAACGTCGTTGTTGGCTACGGACCTTCCTGTGTTCTTGATCCCTGCTCGGCTTCCTGTTCCTGACTATCCAGTACTCCTGTTCCATGCACGGCCTCCTGTTCCCGACCATCCGGCGTTCCTGTTACCTGCTCCGCCTTCTGTTCCAGCGTTCCTGTTCCCCGCCCGGCTCTCTGCATCGGACCTCGCCCCTCTTCGTGTGGACTCTGCTACACTCACGGTACCTTACCCCCGGGACCAGCACAGTTTGCTCCCGCCACACCCGCACTCCCCCTTCATAGGGGTGCGTTCGGGAAGAGTCAGAGGCCATGGCCGACCAAGCGGCTACACCGTTGGCAATAGCCCAGGAGAACCAGGCTTTGAGGCACACCGTGCAGCAGCTCAGTAACGCGGTTACGGCACTGCAGCAGCGTTTGGACGCCCTACCGGCTCCTGGGGCCGACGCCCCGGCTTCTGGCAAGTACCCAGTGGCTTTGCCTGAGAAATTTGATGGGGCCCCGGCCAGCTTTCCCATGTTCCTTGCCCAGGCCAAGCTGTATATTCAGGGGCGCGCCCGGAATTTCCCTGACGACCGCACCAAGGTGCATTTTTTGATTAGTTTGTTAAAGGACCAGGCGGCCAAGTGGGCGTTGCCGCTGCTCAGGCAAGACTCCCCCTTGCTGACAGACTACGGGGGGTTTTGCAATCTGTTGGAGGCCGCGTTCGGCAACCCCCAGAAGGAGAGTCAAGCCAACCGGGCGATTCGGCGGTTGAGGCAGGGCAAGACCACGGTGGCCGCATACACCACAGAATTCCGGCTGCTGGCACAGGACTTGACCTGGAACGACTCGGCTCTCCGGGACCAGTATCTCGAGGGGCTTTCAGATGAGGTACTGGACCAGCTGGCCACAATGGAACGCCCCACCACGCTAGACACTCTTATTCAATGGAGTCTACAGATTGACGATCGGCTAGAGGACCGGCGTCAGGCTCGGGACCGCCGGCACCTCCAGTTCTTGGCCCCAGTGTCTACCAGCAGCCCCACGGGGCCAGCTAAGTCATTGGAGGAACCTATGCAGCTTGGGGCAGTGCGGCCACACCTCTCCCCCGCAGAGAAGTCGCGGCGTCGGGAGGGGAATCTATGTCTCTATTGTGGTGGAAGCGGACACTATGCAAGGTCCTGTCCTGAGAAACGCCAGCCGCAGGGAAACCACCAAACCCCAGTAGCTGATGGCCCTGGCTACCTGGGGTCCCAAACAGCACAGAATGGGGCCGCACCAATTGAATTACAACACCTTATGGTTCCGGTACATCTATACCCTCCAGGAGGGCCATGGATTCTTACCCATGCGCTGGTGGATTCGGGCGCAACCCGCTCTTATATGGACGCTGCTTTTGCTGCCCAGCATCGGGTGCCACTTCGGAACAAGCCAGAACCGGTGCAGGTGGAGGCAATCGACGGACGGCCCCTGCGTTCGGGTGCCGTCACTCAGGAGACCCAGCCCCTGGTCCTGTGCCTCCAGCAGCACCGTGAGATGCGAACTCTGGATATTGCCTCCATGCCCCGGTTCCCCCTGGTGCTTGGGATGGACTGGCTGGAGGCTCACAATGTGCGGATCGACTGGGTCAAACGGACTGTACACTTCCCAGACCCCAGTTCTCCTGCTGAGACTGAGATGCTAGCAGCTGCGCCCACTGAGGAGGTTGCTGCAACGCTCCCCGCTGAATACCGGGAATATCACGACGTGTTTGAGGAACGGGGGGCAGACCAGCTGCCGCCGCATCGGTCCTTTGACTGTGGCATAGACCTCCAGCCCGGAGCGCCTCTACCGGTGAGTCGCTTATACTCATTAACAGAGCCAGAGCGCGAGGCTTTACAGGACTTCTTGCGCAAGAACCTGGAGTGTGGGTTCATTAGGCCTTCTACCTCGCCCACTGCTGCGCCAGTGCTCTTTGTTAAAAAGAAATGTGGGGAGCTCCGCCTTTGCCATGATTACCGGGCCCTGAACAAAATTACCATCCCGGACCGGTACCCCTTGCCCCTTATTTCGGAGTTACTGGAGCGGGTGCAAGGGGCGCAGGTGTTCACCAAGCTAGATCTCCGGGGTGCCTACAATTTGATTCGGATCCGCGCCGGGGATGAGTGGAAGACCGCATTTGGGACCCGGTACGGACAGTTCGAATACCTGGTTATGCCCTTTGGTTTGTGCAACGCGCCTGCTGTGTTCCAACGGTACATCAACCACGTGTTCCAGGACTTACTAGACAAGTACGTGGTGGTGTACTTGGATGACATTCTGGTTTACTCCCGTGACCCGGCGTGCCACGAAGGCCATGTCCGGACCGTGCTGCAGCGCTTGCGCGAGCATCGTCTGTATGCAAAGCTCAGCAAGTGCGAGTTTCATCAGCGGTCAGTGGACTTCCTGGGTCACCGACTCTCACCAGGTGGGGTGCAGATGGATCCTGGGAAGGTGGCAGCGGTTCGAGAATGGGCGGCACCTCGGAACCGCAAGGACCTACAGCGTTTCCTGGGGTTCGCCAACTATTACCGGACTTTCATTGCGGACTATGCTCACCGCACCACCCCGTTGACCCGACTACTGCGCCCCAAGACGCCGTTTTCCTGGGACAAGGAGGCGGAGGAGGCGTTTCAAGGGTTGAAGGCCTGTTTCCAGAGAGCGCCAATCTTGCAACATCCGGATCCTTCTCGACCCTTTGTGGTAGAGACTGACGCCTCCAGTACGGCTCTCGGTGCCGTCTTGTCTCAGCAGCACGGACCGGAAGCGCCACTTTTACCCTGCGCCTTCTATTCCCGCCAGCTCCTCCCAGCGGAGCGTAACTATACCGTGTGGGAGCGGGAACTACTGGCCATCAAGGTGGCCTTTGAGGTTTGGCGCCATCATCTTGAAGGAGCACGACACCCGGTGGAGGTGAGAACCGACCACCGGAACCTGGAATACCTCCAGACCACCCGCAAGCTGAACCAAAGGCAGATCCGGTGGGCGTTGTTCTTTTCCCGGTTCCAGTTCCGGATCCGCTACATCCCTAGCTCCCAAAACCAGAAGGCGGATGCCCTGTCCCGGAAACCCGAAGACAACGTAGACACGGTTCAGCAAGCAGCACCCACCACGATCCTACCACCAGCTGCATTCCTGGCCACCCAGGAGGTGGAGCCACTGCAGGCTCGGGTGCGGGAACAGCAGCGGGTCGACGCTTGGGCCCAGGAACGACTCCGGGAACTGGCCGAAGGATCATGCCCTCAGTATCCAGGGCTGGTCTCGCATCAGGGTCTTCTGCTGCACCACGGGCGCCTGTACATCCCATCAGGGCCGCTGCGGGCTGAGATTCTCCGGATGACCCATGATGCGCCAGCGGCGGGGCACTTTGGGCGGTATCGGACCACCCATCTGGTAAGCCGTGAGTTTTGGTGGCCCCGTTTGAAGGCCGACGTGGCTCGCTACGTCGCTGGTTGTGACGTCTGCAGGCGGGCCAAGGGGCCTACCGGGCGACCCCCCGGCCTTCTTCAGCCGTTGCCGGTTCCACCACGTCCTTGGCACACAGTTTCTTTGGACTTTGTAGTGGAGTTACCCCCGTCTCGTGGCTGCACCTGCCTTCTAGTTTTCTCCGACCACTTCACGAAGATGGTGCACTGTGCCCCCTGCCCATCCGTACCCTCAGCTAAGGAAACCGCGCAGCTGTACCTTCAGCATGTCTTCCGCCTGCATGGCCTACCTGAGCGTGTAGTGTCCGACCGTGGCGTTCAGTTCACGTCCCGGTTTTGGCGTGCTTTGCACCAGGCCCTCGGGACAGAGGTCTGTCTCTCATCTGCTTACCACCCACAGACGGATGGCCAGACGGAACGGGCGAACGCGGTGCTGGAACAGTACCTCCGGTGTTACTGCAGCTACCAGCAGGACGACTGGGTCGACCACCTAGCATTGGCGGAGTTCGCTTATAACAACGCGGTGAATGCGTCCACCCAGCAGACCCCGTTCCAAGCCAGTTATGGTTTTCATCCACGGTTGTTTCCGGATGTGCTGCCGGCATCTGCGGTCCCTGCGGTGACAGAGTGGCTTCAGGAGCTCCAGTCCCAGCAACAGCTGTTGATGGAGCAGCTGCGCCAGGCCAAGGAGGCGTACAAGGTCCAGGCCGACCGCCACCGCCAGGTGGGGCCGGAACTTCACGTCGGTGACCTGGTGTGGCTTTCCACTCGCCACCTCCACCCTTCTCGACCTTCGCAGAAGCTGGACGCCCGGTTCACCGGCCCGTTCCCTATCGTGAACCAGGTCTCGCCGGTGGCTTTCCGTCTCCGGTTGCCAGCACACCTGAAGGTTCACCCGGTATTCCACAGGTCCCTTCTGAGTCCGGTGGCCCCACCCGACGAGTTCCACCCGAACCGTCCCCGACCGCAGCCAGTTTTGGTGCAGGGAGAGCCTGAGTACGAGGTGGAACGCATTCTGGACTCCCGATACCGCAGGGGAAGGCTGCAGTATCTCATTGACTGGAAGGGGTATGGGCCAGAGGACCGTTCCTGGGAACCAGCGGCCAACGTCCACGCGCCTGACTGCATCCGAGAGTTTCATGCGGCGTACCCCAGCAAGCCGGGTCTGGACCCTCAAGTGAGGGGGGGGCCTGGGAGGGGGGATGGTGTGATGGCCTGGGATTCCGAGTCTGAGAGCGATCCGGAGGAATCCCAGCCGGCACAGGAGTCCCCGCCTCCAGGGCCGGCTGAACTGGGGCAAGGCCTAGATGCTGAGGAAACTCAAGAGCAGGCACCAGGTGAAACCATTCTGGCCCCAGAGGTGCTGGATGACTCAGTGGCCACAGGTGAGCCTCCTCCAGGGCCCAGTAACCCTTCGGCCTCTCCTGATCTGCAGAGGCTTAGGGCAGAGAGGCGAAGGGAACTGGTTGCCCCCAGGAGGAGTGCTCGCCTTAAGGCCAGAGGAGGCGGGGCTCCTGGGGGTCGGGACCGCCCCTGACCTTAGAAGAGGATAAAAGCCCAGTCAGGCCGGCCCCAGGTTGCGGGAGCAACGTCGTTGTTGGCTACGGACCTCCCTGTGTTCTTGATCCCTGCTCGGCTTCCTGTTCCTGACTATCCAGTACTCCTGTTCCATGCACGGCCTCCTGTTCCCGACCATCCGGCGTTCCTGTTACCTGCTCCGCCTTCTGTTCCAGCGTTCCTGTTCCCCGCCCGGCTCTCTGCATCGGACCTCGCCCCTCTTCGTGTGGACTCTGCTACACTCACGGTACCTTACCCCCGGGACCAGCACAGATATCAAGGTTTAACCAAATGCTGCAAGGGAGCCAAGCAGACAGTTCCAGTACCTGGTCGCTGGCATAAGGAACAGACTCTCACCCTGTGACTGCTGCAGAAGAAATAGATCAACAGAATGGAAGGAACATTTAAATCACCACACCTTTACCTGGTAGATCTTGGAAAACACTTGTTCCAGATGAACTCACTACTGAAAACATAACCCAAATTATGGCAGCAGGTCATTCAGGCAGCTTAAAGCTTTAGCCATATTATCACTAGTTGTCAGTGCCCTCAAGCAAACAGGGAGGCAGCGAGAGCAGTATAGGCAGTAAAGATAATCTTGAGACAGTGGAAGACAGGAGGGCCTGGCGTGCTCTGGTCCAGGGGGTCATGAAGAGGCGGACACGACTAAAGGACTCAACAACAACAAAGGGTTCTGTTGTTCTAGTGCAACAAATCCACTGAAAAGAAAAGGCAAGTCTTTTTGCCGCTAGGAAAGTGACAGGGATACACACCAAGAAGCTTGGGATGAACCAATGATTAATAGGAAAACCGATAAACACCCTGCCAACAAATTGGAATGAAGGCTCAACAAAGGCTCCATGTGCACTGTACATTTAAAACAGTATCGTACCAGTCATTGGAACAGTCATGGCTTCCCCCAAAGAATTCTGGGAGCTGTAGTTTGTAAAGAGTGCTGAGAATGAGTAGGAGATCCCCTATTATTTAACTTACCGGTACTTACTTAACCGCCCTATACCTGAAGGTCTCAGGGCGGTTCACATTAAAAATCACTTACATAAAATCAAAACAAAAACTAGATTACCCGCCCCACCTCCCCGAAAAGAGCCAACATTTTAAAAAGAGTATAGGATGCCAGTCAGGCAAAGGGCCTGGTTGAAGAGGAGTTTTTGCCTGGCGCCTAAAGATGTACTGTGAAGGTGTCAGGCGAACTTCCCTGGGGAGAGCATTCCACAGATGGGGAGCCACTGCGGAGAAGGCCCTGTTCTTGTGTTGCCACCCTCTGGACCTCTGAGGAGGCGGCACACGAAGGAGGGCCTCAGAAGATGATTTCAGGGTCCGGGTAGGTTCATATGGGAAGAGGCAGCCTTTGAGGTATTGCGGTCCTGAGCCTCACACAGCTGCAGTTCTCAGAATGGTTTGTCAGTCCATCACTATTCCCAGGAAACTCTGAAATTCATTGCTCTTCGTGTGCTTAGTAGGAGTGTTGATTAGGGTCTGTTGCTGAGGTCGACATTTAGGTTTGGAGATCTTTGCCACTTCCAGGATTATATTACTGTCCTTTCACCGTTAAGGATTTACTTGTGAGTGGACTATTTAATTTTATCGCATATTAGTTGACACAAAAGGCTTTCGTTAGCCTATCATTTATATGACCACAGTATTTCAATGTCTTCTATTTCTTAAAACAAAAAAATTCCTTCCAGTAGCACCTTAAAGACCAACTAAGTTAGTTCTTGGTATGAGCTTTCGTGTGCATGCACACTTCTTCAGAGACACTGAAACAGAAGTTGCCAGATCCTTCTATATAGTGAGAAGGTGGGGAGGGGTATTACTCAGAAGGGTGGTGGGAATGGGTGATTGGCAGATAGCTGAGATGAGCCTGTTGACGACTCTTAACGACTGCAATAGGTCTTACAGGAAAAAGCAAGGGGTGAGAAGGTGAAAAATGGCTTTGTCATGAGCTTGTGTGAACCTTTTTTTGTGGTTGTGAGCTGCTTTGAGCAGTTTGCCAGAGAAGAGCAGCGCACAGATCAAAGTTCATGAACTATGGAACTCCCTGCCACAGGAGGCCACCAACCTGGACAGCTTTGGACAAGTTCGGGTACAAGGCCATTGATGGCTAGTAGCCCCATTGCTGATGCTCTTGCCTGCGGTCAGAGGCAGAAATGCTTATGAATACCAGTTGCTGGAAGCCATGGGACAAGCAAGCTCTTCTGCTTGGGTCCCGTTTGCAGGTTTCCCAAAGGCTGGCCGCTCTGCGAACAGCATGCTGAATTAGATGGTCCATTGGCCTGATCCAGCAGCCTCTTCTTATGTCCTTTCAAGGTCCTTTTTTAACTGGGAAGGTCACCGTCAGGGCCAGGAACACTCTGCAGGCAAAGCATGTGCTCAGCCACTGAGCTACGGACAGACTGAGGTCTTCCCACACAGGTAAGCATTGAGGAATCTCTCAGCACTCGTTTCCGAAACTTGCAACTTTGCACAGCCAGATTACCAGTGAAGGAGGTGAAGGTCCTGTGTGAGTGCCTGGAGGCGGTTGGAGGATGGATGGCGGCTAACAGAGGTTGAATCCAGACAAGACAGAAGTACTGTTTTGGGCGGACAGGAGGCGGGCGGGTGTGGAGGACTTCCTGGTCCTGAATGGGGCAACTGTGGCCCTGAAGGACCAGGTGCGCAGCCTGGGAGTCATTTTGGACTCAGCTGTCCATGGAGGCACAGGTCCATTCTGTGTCCAGGGCAGCTGTTTATCAGCTCCATCTGGTATGCAGGATGAGACCCTCCCTGCCCACAGACTGTCTTGTCAGAGTGGTGCATGCTCTGGTTATCTCCTGCTTGGACTACTGCCATGCGCTCTACGTGGGGCTACCTTTGAAGGTGACCCGGAAACTGCAACTAATCCAGAATGTGGCAGCTAGACTGGCGACTGGGAGCGGCTGCTGAGACCATATAACACCGGTCCCGAGAGATCTGCATTGGCTCCCAGGATATTTCCGAGCACAATTCAAAGTGTTGGTGCTGACCTTTAAAGCCCTAAACGGCCTCAGCCCAGTATATCTGAAGGAGCGTCTCCACCTCCATCATTCTGCCCGGACACTGAGGTCCTTCTGGCGGTTCCCTCGCTGTGAGAAACCAAGTTACAGGGAACCAGGCAGAGGGCCTTCTTGGTAGTGGCTCCCACCCTGTGGAACGCCCTCCCACCAGATGTCAAGGAAATATATAACTACCTGACTTTTAGAAGACATCTGAAGGCAGCCCTGTTTAGGGAAGCTTTTAATGTTTAATAGGTTATTTAGTGTTTTGTTGGAAGCCGCCCAGAGTGGCTGGGGAAACCCAGCCAGATGGGCGGGGTATAAATAATAAATTATTATTATTATTATATTACCCTCCAGGTTTTCTTCAACCACACGCTGAATCGTCTCTCTTGCAGCTTCTGTTCTACTGAACCAAGCCTGGGAGAGCAATGGGAGGCTGGGGGGGGGGGGGGAAGCGAGATGCAGAACAGCAGCCCGGGGGTGAGGTAATGTCAAAAGGTGCAGGAAACGGATTCATTATACACGCCAAACAGGAAGCAATGAGACAAGACCTTGGCAACACTGGGATTTATTTATTTATCGGCAGTGATGGGGAAGGACGCAGGCCCTGCAAGTCGAACTGCAACCTTGTGTGTGTGTGTGTGTGTGAGAGAGAGAGAGAGGGGGGGAAATAGAGGACAATTGCATCCCAGATTAGCAGCCTCATGCCTCCCAAGTTTGGAGGCAGAGCGTGAGGTTTGAATTAGGTGCAAAAACGACAGCTCAGCAACCTGCACCTTTTAGGGGTCACTTAATGCAGCCTTCCTGGGGTCTTCCAGCTGTTTTGGACTATCAGCCCCAGAAGACTGCTGTGAGGAAGAGCTGGTGTGTGTGTGTGTGTGTGTGTGAAGGCTGGATTGTCCATAGTTTTCAACACAGCAGCTGTGCTGCCTTGGCCAAGCAGAACCAGCTCCTGGGCCTCAACCCTCAGCATGGTGTAGTGGTTAAAGGTAAAGGGACCCCTGACCGTTAGGTCCAGTCGTGGCCGACTCTGGGGTTGTGGCACTTATCTCGCTTTACTGGCCGAGGGAGCCGGCGTTCAGCTTCCGGGTCATGTGGCCAGCAGGACTAAGCCGCTTCTGGCGAACCAGAGCAGCGCATGGAAACGCCGTTTACCTTCCCGCCGGAGTGGTACCTATTTATCTACTTGCACTTGGACGTGCTTTCGAACTGCTAGGTTGGCAGGAGCAGGGACCGAGCAACGGGAGCTCACCCCATCGCGGGTATTCGAACCGCCGACCTTCTGATCAGCAAGTCCTAGGCTCTGTGGTTTAGCCCACAGCGCCACCCACGTCCCTCTGGTGTAGTGGTTAGTGTGCCAGAATAAAACCCAGGAGAGCAGGGTTCAAATCCCTGCTCAGTCATACTCACTGGCTGACCTTGGGCCAGCCAGATTCCTTGAGCCTCAACCTACCTCACAGGGTTGCTATGTGGATAAAATGGGAAGAGAACCGCGTACGATACACGTTGAGTCAAGGCAGTCACAAAAGCGTGGACTGTGTGGCCATCAACAAACCTTATTTTCCTTCCAGTAGCACCTTAAAGACCAACTAAGTTAGTTCTTGGTACGAGCTTTCGTGTGCATGCACACTTCTTCAGATACACAGTGTGCTTGCACACGAAAGCTCATACCAAGAACTAACTTAGTTGGTCTTTAAGGTGCTACTAGAAGGAATTTTTTTGTTTTGACTATGGCAGACCAACACGGCTACCTATCTGTAACTTATTTTCCTTGTTATCTTACTGATAACCATTAGATAGATTCCACCTTTTCCTTGGGATATAAATGGAATACATAGATAATAAACAGAACTCTCCCATCACATGATGGTGATGACGACGATGGGGTCAGGTGCTTAGCTTAGATCAATACAACGAATGCCACACTATTTATGCCACCCAAAGCGCTAACAGCCAATTCAGGATGCAGGAAGAAGTCCAGAGAGAAGGAGCCTTTTCGTGGTGGCTCCCCAGCTGTGGCAATGTTCTCCCTGGGAAACCTTGCCTGGCACCACCATTGCCTAACTATAGTCCTCAGGCAAAGGCACTCCTCTTTCCCAAGGGATTTGGCTCTTAATTGGCCTTCCATCTTTCATTTTGGTAGGGCAGGATGTGTCCTCTTTAGGGTGTAGCTGGATGTGCATGCTTAGGTTAATTTCTGACCTTCCAGTGGTTTGTTTTTTCAATTTGGCATGGTACGCTTTTGGAAAACAGACAAACTTGCGCATGGCAGATCTGCGTCCGAGTCTGAAATTACTCCGCCCCCAACACACATGGCACACAGAGAAGCCACCCCTCTCCTTCCTGCTGTTTGGCTGCAAGGGGGTGGATATCAGTGCAAAGTAACCTTACATTTAAAAATCAGCCAGGAGGGGAAGCAGACCTCCTTCCAGAGTCACGTCCTGTTTATGTTCTAAACACTTCTGTGCCTCCCCCCCCCCCACCTCCAGCTGTTTATTCCTCTCATGTTCCCCACCTTAGACAGCCTGGAAAGGGATTTTCTTTGGGGGAAGGAGAGGAGAAAGGGGGGGTAGGGAGAGTGTGGGAAAGATCTGGATTCAGTTCCTGCCAGGAAGTGTCTTTCCCCGCCCGCCCCCCACATTCTTTCTAAGAAGAATAAGGTAAGGAAGGCGGAAAAACACACACACACAAACACACACACAGCATTTTCAGCTGCCCTGGAAAAAAAGACCAGGAAGGGAATTGGTGCCAGGGACTCACCAGGCCTGCTGTTAATCCCAGAGGGACCAGGCCTCGCTCTGTGCCACGTGGGCTGGGCGCAGATCCTGGGCGTCGGAGGCATGCTCTGTGCTTTGGCTTGAAACTGGTTTGCTCACACGGCACATGGCAGCCGTTCTGGCCAGTTCACAGTCAGAGAAGATGGAACTAAGGACTCACACTTGCAGGTATCGCACCTGCCCCCGCTGCAGCAACCCAGAGCCGCTGCGGCACATCTTTGCGCAAGTGTTGCGCTTGCGCAGGAAGGAGGCAGAGTTTTGCTCTCTTGCTACCTGGGTGGCTGCTCTGCGCAAAGCTGCTTTTGGCCACATTCCTCAGCTACAGACAGTCCACACCCACCCACCCCAATCTACAAATTCCTCTCCACTTCCAACACATCAATTTCCCACTCAACTCCTATTGCCCAGCTTTTTCTCCTGAGTCCGGCAACTTGGTCAACTGAAGCTGGTGTTCCTAAGATGCTTAGCTGTCCAACAACCCGTTACTTGCACAGCAAGTCGCGTATTATGTATTTGGGCTGAGAGGGACAGTCCCGAGCACCAGTAGAAATCCCTGCCCCAGAGGGTTTTTACTGACATTTACAGGGAAGGGGGTGGTGGGAAACCACAAGTCACAGCCCTCCACACTCCACCCCACCCCACCCCACTCTAGCCCAGCATATCCCCAGCTGGCTCCCTTTCCTGTTTACATCCGGACCTGGACTCCGGACGAAGACTGGAGCTGACTTTCCTGCACTGAGGTGTCAAGGTGGGGAGAAGGTGGGGCCAGGGAAGTCGCGCTGGAAAAGAGGCTGTCTCTTAGGAAGCAGGTTTCCATCTAAACGAGAGGATGAAGACTCGAGCGCACGCATTCACACATTCTGGCTGGGAAACAGGGCCCGACAGCGCCTTTGCTAGAAAGACGGCCATTTATTTCAGAGTACACCCAACATTCATTTCTGTTTGCCCCAGAAGAGTAGCAGCAGGGCCTGGAGCCTGAAGGGAACATGATAGCAGGATGCGAGAGACCGGTCCAGAGGCGATCTAGGAGAACACTGCGCGCGCCCCCCCATCCTCCCCCCTTTCCTGGCTGGGACGGCGAGGCTCACTCCCTTGGCTGCGCACAGGAGAGGCTGCTCAACAGGCCACCACAAATCCCGCTGCTCCAGAAGAGTTCCTCCCCTGGAAAAAGAGAGATCCCAGTCCATGCGCACAGCGGTCCAGGCCTTGGTGGGGATATTGCTGCTGGAAATTAAGGGAAGGATGAGACGGAGGGTGCCAGCTCTTGCAGCCCCTGGCTTTGGGGGGCAAAGTCTGTGCCGCACCCTCAGGTGTGGCTGTCGCCTCCAGAGCGGCCAAGGAGTCCGTTTCTGCGGGCAGCGTGACTGTCCCCCGAAGGCGCCGGCGTCACTGCTGCTTGGAGCGAGGCCACAGCCGGCTTGCCAGGGAGCCCAGGAAGAGCTGCTGCTTCTTGTGCTGGGAGAGGTCAGAGAGGCGTTGCTGCTCTTCCTGCAAAAGGACAGGCGACACAAACGGGAGCCTGGTCACCACCAAGGAATCCAGGAAGGCTGCCGCCCCAGGCCCTGCCGATCCCATTCCCGTACATGTGGACGTGTCAAGGAGGCTAGCAGAGTAACTCAGCAGCCTGGCTCACCTGCCACGTTAGGCCAGAGACTTGTTTTTAAACTGCCTTCGTGCAGATGATCAGCAAACCTTGGTTGCTTGCCCAGGGTGGGTTTGGAGAAAAACAAACCGCAAGCCCAGGATCGAACGGCATGGCAGGGCAGACTCAGGTGCTTGTTTTGTTTGCAGGAACACAGCAGTGGAGGGGAAGAGCTGCATGAATTATTATTTTTGCTGCATGCACCAGCATGCTGCTCACGTCACAGTAAACCATGGTTTGCTTTAAACTGCGGTTTAATGTGAGGTTGCACTAGGCCAATGCGTGGAGAAGGCATTCTGCAGATCCTCTGAGGCACTTGCCTTCCCTTGAGAAAAAGGAGAACCAACCAAGACTGAAGGAACGGGTTTCCCAAACCCCAAAACTGACTGTGCAGGCAGTTTTTAAACTGCACCAAAATCCCCATTTCTCCTTAGCTAAAATGCATAAACTTTAGCCGTTGAGCAAATGCAAAACAAGAACACAGCTCTCTCCCTTATCAGTTTGACGTCAAGACTGGCCTTGGCTTTACCAGTAGAACAGACACAGACATATCTTATGTCCTGGCCACAAATGACGCAGAGACCCAAGTCTGGGACTAACGCCAGAGCATGTTCTCGGAAGTAGTGACCTCCTGCTCCAAGACAGGAGTAGGAACAGGAATATCCTTTTATGGTCAGAAGTACAGGAAGGAAGATCCTTTTATGGTTGAGAGTACCAGAGCAGGAACATATGTGATGTCAACCTGTGTACGTACGCCGACGTGGTGGGGCTCCTAGGGGAGGAGTGAGAGGGTGCCTGGAGGATATATAAACTGCATGAAACCTGTCATTTCTTTGGACTTGCTGGGGACTAATCACGCAAGTGCCTTCTGCTATCCGGAGAGCAGAATAAACTCTTTCTTTGAACCAACTCGGTGTCATTTTGACTTCCTTCCTCCTGTCCTGGAGCAAAGCAGACCCAATCAGTGAACTCCAATAAGGCTACAAGACATGGTGGTGAAACGCAAAAAAATCTTCTGGGACCCCACTATCTGCAAAAGCCAAACGTGGCCTAAGATCTGTATTGAGTGTGGGCCTTTCTCCAGCAGCATTTTTGCCCTCTGGGCTGGCCTCACCATACGAGATGGTAGTGAGCTTAGAACATTCTAAGTAAGCTAAAATATTTATACTTTATTAGCAGGGAAACCAGGATTTCCCAACGAAGCGACTGGGATGGTGACTCTGCAACCCCAGCATCCTGACCATGCTTAAGGGCTTCACCAAAGCAGTAGCAGCCTCCCCCACCCAAGGACAAAGCTCCCAGCCCGGACTCTGCACTCCTCCTCACCTGTTCCAGCTGTGACTGCCGGCGCTTGAATGCCTCCAGTGGGTCCTCTTCCAAGGAGTAGTTTTCCAGCACGGTCCGGACGTCTTCTACGCCACTCAAGGCAATGGCTGCCAGTCAAGAAGGAGGCAACAAGCATTAAAGGAGAATCAGCCTGGATCATGTACCCATTTCATGTATTAGTGACACAGTGGAGGGCAGCTTCCTTATGTCCCTGAGTCAGACCATTGCTCCATCTAGCTCAGGACTGTTTACTCTCTCCAGGGCATGGGCAGGCAAACTAAGGCCCGGGGCCCGGATCTGGCCCAATTGCCTTCTCAATCCAGCCTGCGGACGGTCCAGGAATCAGTGTCTTTTTACATGAGTAGAATGTGTGCTTTTATTTAAAATGCATCTCTGGGTTATTTGTGGAGCATAGGAATTCCTTCATTCCCCCCCCCCCAATATAGTCTGCCCCCCCACAAGGTCTGAGGGACAGTGGACCGGCCCCCTGCTGAAAAAGTTTGCTGACCCCTGCTCCAGGGTTTCAGGCAAGGAGCCTTTCCCCAGCCCTTGTCTTGGCAGTGAAGAAGGCAGAAGATGAGTCTCCTCCTGGGTTTCCTGTATTCCACCCAGCAGTGCCCACACGCCATGTAGCTCCTCTCTGCAGCGGTGGG
This sequence comes from Podarcis liolepis, assembly GCF_965112155.1. Lineage (NCBI taxonomy): Eukaryota > Metazoa > Chordata > Lepidosauria > Squamata > Lacertidae > Podarcis > Podarcis liolepis. The sequence continues at coordinate 92,857,777 of NC_139561.1, read as the reverse complement.
AGTCAGAAATCTGCTGTGTTTCAAAAGAAGAGATTGTCTGGCCTTGACGTTCTGCACCCTGACACTGCCATGGATATGTGGAACAGGCACTCACTGAATACCCTTGGACAGGGATGAGGATCCTACAAATGCTTTGGGGTCGTCCCACGACCTATAGCCCAGCTTTTCTCAACCTTGGGTTCCCAGGTGTTGCTGGAAAACCCCTCCCAACATTCCTGACTGCTGCCCCAGCTGGCTATGGATGATGGGAGCTGTAGTCCAATGGCATCTGGGAAGCCAAGGTTGAGAAAGGGTGGGCTAGCCAGATCCTGTGGAAGAGAAAACAAGCTTGTTTTCTGCTCTGGAGAGCAGGACTCAAACCAATGGAGTCAATTACAAGAAAGGAGATTCCAACTAAACCTCAGGAAAAACTTTCCGACAGCAAGAGCTGTTTGACGGTGGAACCGTCTCCCCCAGGAGGTTGTGGCCTCTCCTTCCTTGGAGGTTTCTAAGCAGAGGTTAGATAGACGGCCATCTATCATGGATGCTTCAGCCGAGATTCCGGCATTGCAGGGGGTTGGACTAGATGGACTCTACAACCCCATAATTCTATGGTTCTATTTTGGGCGAATGTCTCCTTACTCTTCAGGAAGGCGGCAAGGTCGAAGAGTGTCCGGTCGTCCGAATTCCCGTCCCACTTCTTCAGAGCCATGCCGTTGAAGGGCTGCAGGCGGAACGCCTCCTTCTTGCAGTCCACCACCACCACTTTCGAGGGATCTCGGTTCAGGCAGGAGATATCCTGGCGAGAGGAAGACACAGAGGCAGGCTGGAGGGGTCACCAGCAGACAAGGCTGGCTTCCCCCCCCAAAAAACTCAACAGGCGTTTTAGGATGGGCCTGCACACGGCAAGAGACGCAGAAACCTTCCAAGGTGCAATTGTCCTCGCCTACTTGACAATAGGAGAAATGGGTCAAAGGCCCCGAGAGGTTCAAGAGAGCTTGAAATGGAAACCGTGTCTTGAGATCTAGTAACGGCCTTTGAATTTCCTGGTGGAGATTCCTCCCTGCCGCCTCAGAACCTTGTTTTTTTCTTGGCATTTTGAATTTAATACGTACTCTTAATCCAGGTATCCATTTCTGTGATACAGGCACAGGACCTGCCTTGTGTCACAATAACGTTACGATTGCTGTGACTCTGCTTCCAAATAAGGAACTTCAGGGGCAAGGCGGGGAGAAATTGATTTGAACCTCCCTTGAAATGCAAAACTATTTTCTTTGAAAGAATGAAAACCATTCCTCTTTCGACCGTCCCATTAAGTACTCCCCCCCGCCTCACTCACATGGGCGTTCGTGCTATATCAAAGGCTCCATCGTTCTTTCCTCTTTCCCTGCCTTCAACGCTGCAGCTACAGTACAAGCCTTCTGCAGTTTTACCATCTCTGAGGAACATCAGAACCGCTCCTCACAGCAGGTGGGGGGGGGGAGAACTCCTTGCCCCCTTCCTCTGCCTGCCTGCCTCCCCCCTCCTCCTCCCCCCACCCCTGCCCCGCTTTCACTTAGGAAAATAGAAAGAAAAGAGAATCCACAACAATCAGAAGCGCACATGCCATGGAGTGAAAGAGACACCCCACAGGCTCTGGGGCAGCAGATGGGAGGTGGAGGGAGGGAAGGAGGGAGGAGGACAGACAGAAGGCAGGCTGGCTTGCAGCACCAGCGGCAACTACGCAAAGCCATCCGCGCTCTATTGTGGAGCACAGACACTGGGGAACTCGCATTGCGGAACACGAGGACGACACCTGCTGCTGCAGCCTTGCGCTCGCCTAGGCTGGGTAGAGGGGCCACGGGTTCGAAACACAGCTGTGGCTGCAGGGGAGGCCCGGGTTGCTGCTGCCTAACATCGCTTTGCAAGGAGATGCCGACAGGGAGGACCAGCGTCCCTTTGCCAGAGCCCACTGGGAGCGTCGGGACGTTCGAAAGGTCTCAATCCCTTGCAGTGCATTCCTGTGGATTTTCACTCGCATTCAGCCCCTCTGGAACTTAACCCTGGGGCAGTGTGAAGAGTCAAGATTTCAGGACGCCTGTTCTCGGTGGTTTTAAGGCAATACCGGAGGAGGCCAAGATCAAAATGCTCAGCCTGCACTCGGCAGGCAACTGGTAAAAGGGCAAAGAAATCCCGCAGGCCCTCTCCTCTGTGGGGCTCTGCGTCAAGCGCCAAGCCCACCCTCACCCCAAACTGGCCATAGCTCTCAAAGGAGGCACCGGGGATCCAGTCTGGGCATCTCATCGATGCTTGCTAGAGAGCAAACCCTCCCAGAAGTATAACAACAACAACAACAATAATAATAATTTATTATACCCCGCCCATCTGGCTGAGTCTTCCCAGGTGGAGGAGAGGAAGAAAAAGCAAAATCCTGGTTGTGAAAGACGCAACTTTCCCCCCGAGGGATGACATGCACAACCTGGTGCCATCCAGATGTCTCCACCCAGAGATAAACGTGCGCATGAACACACAAGGCCACAAACACCGCTGCTGGGCATCTCCCCCCACCCCCCATGGAAAGCCTGGCTGCAAATACCTTCACGTGGTGCCCATCCATGTAGCGCGTGGCATCGCGGAAAAGCCGGTAGGAGATGAACCCGTGAGGGTCCACGCTGTCGATGAGGGGGAAAGCGGTCTGGAATGGAGAAGGGTAAAGCGGAATCACCTCACATGCCCAAAACATTTCCAGGCTCTGTCTTTGTAACGGTGGGAAGAGCGAGGGAAGGTGCTTTCTGCATCGTGCCATTCAGCTGCTTACTATACTGGTTCAGGAGGCCGTACTGGTACATTTATTTCCCGAATAAACACACAGCTTGATTACACACACAGTGATAAAGAATGTGCTTCAAGGGTCTGGCCTGTCTATTCTTGCTGTCACCAGCAAAAGGAACAAGTCTCACCGCCCCGAGGAATACTGTGCCAACCTGTGCCTCAGGTCTTGGCCAGCTGTGGGGCACTCTGCCACTAACGGACTTTGCTGTGGTTCCTCATAGGCCAGGGCTGTCGCTTAAAATTCATCTGCCCCAGCTGCAACAAAACAGGTCTCTCCCAGATCGGTCTCCACAGCTGCAGCAGGCGCTGTAACCTTCCGAGAGTTTGGCTTCATGCCGAAAGGCACACTCTCCCATTGAGACAGACAGGTGCTGACATCTGGTCCAAAACTGGACAAGCCTGCACCACTTCCCAAATACGCTCAGGCTAGGCTTTCCCTGGAAGGCATTCCATAAACGTGGACCAGCTACCAAAAAACACCCTCTTTAATGCGTCTGCTCTCTTAGGAAGGGGTCATTAAGTGGTTGTTAAACTGCGAAGCATCGCAGATTAATGCACGTTGTCACTGGAGCCACAGCTCTGAGCGCAGATAGCACTTTAGACCTGGGTTTAACAGAATCCCATGTGCTAAGAGCAAACAAGCCAGGCTGCTCCCTTGTCTTCTGCCCACAAGTCTCCTGGCCGCGCTGTTGTTCTCTCCCCACAAGGACAGGCCCACTCAATTAGCACAGTAATAGCCTGGATTCAATGGGCTGAATGGCCGTCCGGCTGGACCCATACATATTCAAATGAGCAGCGGCACGCTCCCCTGTGGGACTCCCCTCCCGCCACTCAAGCGTGAGAAAGGAGAAGGGGAAGGGGAAGGGAGGAGGCTGACCCAGGAGGTGCTGGGCAGGCAGGCAGGCAGGCCGGCCGGCCCTCTCCTACAGGACACAAATTCCTGAGTCCGCTGCAAGGCTTTGGGGACCCCAACCCCAAGTGTGGACCCCTGCCAGCCCTTGCACCACACAGATGTGGGATGTGGCACCTGGCACAGAATTCAGGATGTCAAGAAGCCCAGTGTTTCTTTGCTTTTTAATTAAACAGCAAACGTCTAGCGTTTATGGTTCCTGAGATAAGATGGGTAACAGTCTGGGGTGGAGCTTTCATGTCCTTTCCCCACAGCCAACAAAAGCAAAACATGGCAAGTGTGCTCAAATTGCATGATTTATAATAAAAATAAAATAATAACAAAATGTTATTTATATCCCGCCCTCCCCAGCCAAAGCCGAGCTCAGAGCGGCTAACAACAGTAAAATAATACAGCATTCTAAAATCAATTCATTATAAAATCAGTTCAAATCAGATTAATGGCAACCATTGCGCTAGAGTTCTGTGAAGAATTACCAAAGGAGGGGGTCAGGCTGTGCCTTGGCCAAAGGTCAGGTGGAACAGCTCTGTCTTGCAGGCCCTGCGGAAGGATGCCAAGTCCCGCAGGGCCCTAGTCTCTTGTGACAGAGCGTTCCACCAGATCGGGGCCACGGCCGAAAAGGCCCTGGCTCTAGTTGAGGCCAGCCTAACCTCCCTGTGGCCCGGGACCTCCAAGATGTTTTTGTTTGAAGACCGTAAGGTCCTCCGTGGGACATACCAGGAGAGGTGGTCCTGTAGGTATGTGTAAGTATTTGGAGGTGTGTGTACGTATTAGTGTATGGGCTCCAGCCTTGATCTGCTTTCTCTGGGCTCTTACATTCCCACAACCCTTTTAAGTCCTTCATTCTTATGACCCCCTTCAAGGCTCTCCCACTGTCCAGCCTGCCCTGAGTGGCTGCAGGTAAAGAAGCATCCCTGCAGCCCTCCTTAACACACCCTGAACACACACAAAAACACACACGCAAGCGGAGGAGAGAGGGTTTGTGTGGGAATACGCCGCTGGAGGAGGAAAGTGGTGCACACCTGTATTTCCGGCTAGGCAGAGCCATCTTTGTTTCCTGGGATCAGGGTCCCAGGGTCAGAAGCTGACTCCGCCTTGCTCTAGCTCCAGGACTAAGGAAGCCAAGCCACGCCTGGCAGGGGGCAGCGACAGAGCACTCACCATGCCCGTTTCAGAGGTGAAGATGACGATTTCAAAGAGAGGCGCCAACTGCTGGAACAGGTTGTCAATGCCTGGCCTCTTCTTGAAGCGCCAGCCGGTCACTAACTGAGGGAGGGAGGGGGGAGAACAGCGTCAGGGCGGTTGGGGTACAAGAGGCGAGAAAGTAGAGCCCTGGGAGAAAGATACAGAACCAGCTGCACAGAAAGAGCGCTTGCCAACCAGCACAGATCAACGCTGGCAGGAGACCAGGAAAAGTCCATGACCCGTCCCCAAATACTAAGGCAGCTCTTACTGCATATCCCAGCTACTGCACTGCAAACAGGAGTGCAGGAAACAGTCCTCTGTGCTGTCTGTCAAGGGATAGGCTACCATATCCCTTAATCTGACCGAGTGATACTCAGGTGGGGTGGGGGGAAACGAGTATGTTTGCTACATCTCCCTAAATGCTGCCCCAGGACGGATACGCACCGACCATTCCGGATGAAGGAGAACATCTGTGAGTTCGATGACTAGAGTGTAAGGGGGCTGGTAATAGGGCTCCTTCAGGGGGTCTGGAAGCAGCTTAGGACTGGTTGGTTCTATGATCATCTGCAAGAGACACAAACAAAGAGCAGCAGAAGCAGCAGTTAAAAGAGTGGAGGACAGACCCTTCCTTTGGGGCATCCAACTTAGAGGTTACCACAGCGTAAGAGACAGAAGTTAGGCTGTCTCTGTCCACATAGGGCATGGGTAGGCAAACTAAGGCCCAAGGGCTGGATCAGGCCCAAGTGACTTCTAAATCTGGCCGCGGACAGTCCAGGAACACGTCCAGTACACGTTCTTTCCCTCTCCCTTTCGGCTCTTACCACCCTCCCTCCTCCTGGCTTCTCCCTGCCCTGCCTAGAGGAGGAAGGGGGCTGGGCTCTGTTGGTGCCAGCCCCTCTCCGGAGCTCTTTTGCGCACCACTCACTGTCCCTCTTTCATCCCCCCCCCCGAACTATAGTCCGGCCCCCCACAAGGTCTGAGGGACAGTGGACTGGCCCCCTGCTGAAAAAGTTTGAGGACCCCTGACATAGGGGCACAGTAGGGCTACCAGCCAAAGCTAATGGAGTTTAATTACTTTCTAACTATAATCTTTCATTATCTGATGACACCTTCAGTTCTGGTCTGGTAAAAAGGAAGGAAATAATTAACAGCAGCAGCCGCCGCTGTTCTGGAGCCGCATACTGAGGAGAGGAGAGGATCCAGACTGCTTCAATTATGTCCAAACAGTTGTTCTGATCTGTACATTTTATTACTTCTTTCAATTAAGCGGAGAAACACAACACAAGAGTACACAGTGCAAGTTTTTTTCTCTTCTTTGCAAAGACCTTCAAACTTTGCAATTTGTGTTAAAGCCAGTCTTCACAGTATCCAGACAGACCGAAAAGCCAAGGTGCGTTCTTGCAGCTGCTACAAGGATAAAGTCTTTGTAGAGCGGACTCCCTCCTCCCTCCCCCAGCTGTGCCTGGCGATGGTCCTTAAAAGGACCATGAGCGCCCAAGCAAAGCAAAGCCGTCGGGCTCAAAGCAGCTTGCACGCTGGCAATGGCAGAGTTCAGGCCAGCGATTTTATCACCCTGGCGGCAGATGGGATTCTCAGCGCACAGCAGCGGCAAGAGGCACAGAGGTGCTGATAGCAGAGCAATAACCCAGGAGCAGAAGCCATACAGATACTGTCACAAAAAACTCAAGGCCCGTCAGGCTTGGTGACTGGTGGTTTGTTTGTATTTTTTAAAAATAATATTTATTAATTTTCCAACAAATTAAACACAACACTACAAAAAACAAACAAAAAAAGAACATACAACAATACAATACAGTACAAAAAACACTACAAAGCACTAACACATACAACTAACAAAACAAAACAAAAACCATTTAAAGTGGTGGTTTGCTTCCTTTTTTTTTAACCAGTCCATCCACCTGCAGACACTTCAATCTCACAAGGGTCATTTGGGAAGAGAAGACTGAGAGGTGATATGACAGTCATCTTCAGATATCTGAAGCGCAAGCTTGGTTTTTTGAGGGGGGGGGGTTTGCTGCTCAAGAGGGCAGAAACTGAGACAATGGATTCAAATCACAAGAAAGGAGATTCCAACTGAGCGTCAGAAAGAACTTTCTGCAGGGAAGAGCTGTTTGACAGTGGAACACACTCTACTGGAACCTGGGCTCTGTTTTTTAAGCAGAGGCTGGATGGACATCTGTCAGGGGTTCTTTAGCTGCGATTCCTGCATTCCTGCATATAAGACTTAGTTTAGATAAAACTAGCTCATCGGTAAGACGCCTGGAGTCCACCTTCAAAAGTCACTTCTAAGTTCTGAGCCCTCTCTCTCTCCCTCTGTGTGTGTGGAAAAGCAACAACTGTTTTCAACATACAAACCCATAATAAGCCATGACATTGGCTTAAATGCAGAGCGTAAAGCCGACAGAAGAAAGCGTTCAGAGCCACTGGCACACGCGCACAAAGGCTCTGGGTGCCCCTGGGCTGAAATCAACAAAACTGCTGCTAAGAATTCAGAGTAGCAGCACCCATTTGCAAACAGGTGTTTCAACGGGAGAAAACAAAACCAGCTTTTCTTCTGGTCACGGCACTTAATACTGGCAAAGGGGTGTTAAGGTCTCCTTGTGTTTCTCCACAACCAGGAACTTGCTTTAAACTTAAAAGATCCGAGGGCCTGAACTCTTGGGACACAGAAGTGCCTGCACAGCAACTTACCTTTTTTAAAACCCAGTTAGGATACTGCTCCTGATGACACTTAGGGGAAGCCAATTTTTACATTTGGGGAGAATCAGGAACAGATTCTGAAAAAGGACCACAGAAGGCTCACTCACCTGCCTGTAATCTTTAAAGTATTTGTATGATCTTCGGAGCTGCTGGATCACTACAGGATCTGAAAGCCAATGTAGAGAACAGGGTCACCATGGGAAACACCTTGCAGGAACGTCAAGGCACCTGAGTTTATGCTCTGCATGTGTCTGAACTTCATTTCTTCCCTCCAAATACTTGGAGGGGATTTTCCGTCAAGGAGGGACGGTGCGTGTCTCTGCGCTGGTAGACTTTACGCACACAGATGTGCCTTTCTGCTTTAACTGTCAAGGCTTCATGCAGAGAATCTAGGGGGACCTCTCAAAACAGTCTCAGCTCCCTCAGAAATCAAGAACGACACTTCCTGGGGAATCTTTGGGGGCTGGATAAGTTTTCCAGTAATATCTGTTTCAAGCCAGTTTATGTTCAGCCTGGCTTGTTGATTCATTTATCACTGGGAAGAAAAAACTCCCTCCTGGACTGAAAAGTCTTCCCAGAACCGAGAGAGGTAATATTTAGCTGCGATTCCTGCCTTTGCAGGGGGATTGAGCTAGATGACACTTTGGGTCCTGTCCAAGTCTGCAATTCTATGATTCTGTTGCTGCAGCAGCAGCTAGTAAGCGTAAGGCTGCCAAAAGTTAAATCTATCTGTGAATGGGTATTAACCAAGCAGGGCTCTGTGGCTGGCAGCTTAGCCGGGGCTCCCTGTTCTGTAACACGCCCCCCCCCAGTCCCCCCCCCCAAGCCATCTGATGCAGTTTGAACATATGCGGAGTCCTGCAGTCCTTCCAAAAGAATACTAATGGATTCCTCAATTACCAGCTCACTTAAGCAGAGGTCAGGCTGAAGAAGAAAGAGCGTGTGAGCCGGGACCACAGTCCCACACCAGCCCTGTTAACTATCCCTCTGAGATTACAGCTTCAGCATCTTAGCGCCAGGGTTATTCAAACAGAAACTGTAAGTTAATCAATCAAAGGCAGGCGCATTGAATGGGGCGTAATTTGGGAGCCATTGTCATGATAATTCAAGCTGAGCAGCTGGGGAGGATGACTGGCCGCACCAACACACAGGCCAAAGGGATTCAGGTGTCTGCCGGGGGCTTATATGGTGGAATTTGGCTGAGAGGCTACCGCCGGCCACCGCCAGACTGAAACGCCTCATTTTTAGACAGTTGGCTGCAGCAGGAAGGAACGAAGTTAACGGTATTAATGCTCATCCAACTTGGATGCCCCAGAATCTGTTCCGACTTTTAGATCCATCTCTTCTCTCGGTCAACAGAGCCTGTGAGAAGAAACAAGGCTTTACTTGAGGAGGCTCCGTGCACCACGGAAAGATGCAACTGGCCACAATAATTTACAGTCTATGTTGTCGACTGATTTCAAAGCAAGCAGCCACTTTTGTCTGGAAGCTGCCTGGTCAGCTTCAAACACTTGCTTCAGTGTCTGCACATTTCTAGCGACCTACGACGTTACGCTATAAAAAAATTAAGGCCGTTCGCTTTGTTTTCTAGAAACCAGCTTAAAAATTCCGGCAGGCATTCGCTGGTCAAGAACAAAGCTCAAATAATTGGTATCTATTTACATAAACTGTTACCTGCCCTAAAGCTTTTGATATCTGGTTTGCTGCAACAAAGGACAGGATCAGTCTTCCAGCTCTGTATATGTAAACAGGCTAGATAACCAGGGATGGGGTGGGCAGCATGATTCAGATCATTTTGCACCATATATTAAATTATCTAGTAGACTGGATTTCTCTGCCTCAAGGAATGCTCTCCTCCCACTCATCCACCTGCACTTGGGAGCTTCTGAAGAGGCTTTGCTTTGGCTTCCATATGATGTACATTGGCCCCAACAACAGATGTGGGAAATAAAATAGAAGAAGAAGAAGAAGAAGAAGAAGAAGAAGTAGTAGTATATGCTGCCCATCTGACAGGGATGCCCCAGCCACTCTGGGTGGTTTCCAACAAATTAAAACATCAAACATTAAAAACTATACCTTTGGCCCTTGGGATGCCGCTGAACTACAACTCCCATCATCCCTGGCAACTGGTCATGTTTGACGGGGCTGATGGGAGTTGTAGTTCAGCAAACCTGGTGGGCTAAGGGCTCCCCAGCCCTACTCTAGAAGGAGCAGGGCTTTCGCTATGGCAGTCTTAAATTTCTCTAAGATCCAGCTCCTCCCTGCTGTCTTTTCGAAGGAAGCCGAAGACACTTTCCCCCCAAACGTCCTTGATTTTAAAGATGTTTGGCTTTGCTTCTTGCGCTGCTTCTGCTGCTGTTTATTGAACCTGGGCTCTTGACTTCACCTGCCCATTTTACTGGCTGCTGTTTCCATTCTTGGTTGTAAAATGCTAGCACAGCGTTTCCCAAACTTGGGTGTCTTCTTTTTTTGGACTACGATTCATATCATCCCTGATCACTGGTCTTGCTAGCTAGGCATGATGGGAACTGTAGTAAAAAAAAAAACCCAAAACAAACAAACAAAACACCCAAGTTTGGGCAAGACTGTGTTAGACATCTCCCAACGAATGGCGAACTATTTTAAAAGCTAAGCTTTTAAAGATTCCTTAGGGTGAAGTAAGCTGACAGTTAAATAAGACACAAGGAGAGCGAAGGAGGGTTGCAGAGAGCAATTTCGGTGCTCCCAGCGCAAGGACCGGGACAGAGCAGCTTACACAAAACGTGCCAGCAGGAACCTGTACAACTTTCTGTCAATGGGTGGATGAGGTTGGGGAGTTAGCTGAAAATCTGGACGGCAGGGAAAGTGGTGGGAAGTGTAAACGAGGTGAGGAGGGGGTGGGGGTGGGGAAGAGAAATAATAAATCTATTGTGGGCCACAATGGGGCCACGACTGGAGAATGCCTTTTAATCTGCTGGGAGCATATGCCAGGCCGGCTGAAAGGAGCTGGTGAAAGAAGCTTCCTATCCCAGGCAAAAAAAAACCCACAACACCCTCCCCTCCCTACTGGTTTCCTACATATTTTATCGGGAAAGTTCTCCTAACTGGGCAATCTGCTTTCTGAAAGCCCTGCGCTAAGTTCCATCTGGCCTTCTATTGTACAGACTCCCCCCCCCCAAGAGCCTCCGTTCGCTTTTGAAACTCCTGGACTACGAAAGCCTATTAAATTAATAAATAAATGACCCCGCTCATGTGCAAGTATTTCAGGACAAGGGAGCTAGAAATAGCCCAACAGTGTCCTCACTAAACCAAGCTCAAAAGTGTGCATTTTTTTGGCAACGGGCAAAAGCTGTTGACGATGCACCAGGGAGGGGATGCTGGGAAGACGATGGTTGCTCCGCGGAGCGGGACCGTTGGAGACACCCAAAACTAGGCACTCCGAGGAGAGAATCACGCCTGGGGGCCCCCCTGGGCCAGAGGCTCACACAGGGGGTTGTCCCAGTCAAACCGGCAGCTGCAAAGCAAAATCTCCGGCAACCAAGACACGCCAATGGCATAGCTGTCAACTTTTTCCTTTCCTTGCGAGGAATCCTATTCGGAATAAGGGAATTTCCCTTTAAAAAAGGTAAAAGTTGACAGCTCTGCAATGGTACGGAAAAGGAGAGGCCTCTGCAAACCCGATTCTCTCCAGGTATTTGTGACGACAACCCCCGTCGTCGCTCTGGGCCGCTGCTCATTCTGGCTGAGAGGGATGGGAGTTTGAAACACCTGATGGGCGCCAGGTTGGAGGAAGCTGCTTCAGAGTCTGACCCAAAGCTCTCGCTCCCCACAGGATTCTGTCTTGAAATCTGCCTCTCCACCTGCCCCTCTCTCTCTTCAAAAGCGGAATAGCTAAAGAGGACATCTGGAATGCCTATGGCTTTGCCTTGCCCCAGGGGACAGGCACACACCCCCTCGCACCCCCCTCTCCCCTGCCCCAAAGGCTCCCCGCCTCTCCATTCATTCGCATCGTAACCTCAGTGACTGCTCTTTGCCTCCAGCAGCCCCCAAGAACGGGCACTGGGGTGGGGATGTCTGTGGGGCGCAGCAGAAGCATTGTGAACTCCCCCCGCCCCCCCGGCACAAGTTCCGCCTGACCTTCTGTTCTCGACAAGGGGCAGGCGTGCTGTTTATGCACCGGTACATCTGCTCTCAAGGCAGATGCAGAAAAAAAGCCTCCTCCCCAAACCTTTCACCCGCCCAATTAGAAATGTAAAGCAATTCTGGTTATTCCTGGAAGTGTTACGTGGGGTTTTAATTTCTTCCCCCTGTAAAGAGGTGGGTGGGTGAGCAGGTCACGCCTGTTGCTGTTCCCTTACTCTCCGGTTTAACACATCAAGGACTTAACATATTTATAGCTTAACTTCTGGGGAATTGCATCTCTCCCCCCAGCCTGCCCACCAGACTTCTCAGCTGCTTAAATACTGAAGTGTCGGAAGGCGCTTGGCTAGCTGGCAGCACAAATTTAAAACTCTGAAGACAAGCTCAGGCTTTTATCAGATGTGCCTTGAGCTGCGAAGAAGGTGCCTGAGCAGGGGAAATCTATTGATGCACACAAGGTACAAAATGCTATCATGTCCCAAATTGCACCTGGGTCAAACAACAGCTTTAATGTAAAACCATTGAGAACTAAGAACGGTGGCCCTTTCCCCCATTCTAGTGTTTTTGACCTTTGTTCTGTGCAGCTTTAAGGTCAGGCTGCAACACAGGATGCTTCAGACTTCTCCAACTTGGTGCTCTGGAGATGTTGCTGGGACTACAGTTCCCATCATGCCCCAAACACGGGCCTTGCTAGGTGGGGCTAAGGGGAGTTCAAAGTGCCTGGAGGTCTGCAGATGAAGATGATGGACTATATGGAACTTGCCGAACTGACTGGGAGACTCTGTGACCAGAGAGAAGAGGCGGTGGAAGAAGACTGAAAGAAGTTTAAAGAATATTTGAAAAAATATGCTAATATTTAAATCTTAGAATAGCTTTGGAAGTGGATATAGGCTGTAGGGTTAGAAGTAGAAGATGGTGTATTTTAGAATAGTATTATTTGTAAGGGATAAAACGTGAAGATTCTTATGGTAAAAGTAAGTGTGATTAAAAAATTGGTTAAAATTATGATATATGTAAACTGCTAAAGATGAGGTAAAATGAAAATCACATGGGGGGACTTGGGGAAGCTCACCTAACAATGTTTAGAAAAAATAAGGATAAGACAAGAAACTGTTTGTATTGTTTGTTTTTCTGCTTGTGTTGTTTAGTCGTGTTATAAAATGAATAAAAAATTTTGGAAGAAAGAAAACAAAAGTGCCTGGAGATCACCAGGCTGAGAAAGGCTGCACTCAATGACACTTCCGCTAGTCATCACACTCTCCACCTTTCCATCCAGAGCATGCATAAAGCTCTCTTCTACCAGCACTTGGAAAGCTGCCTAGCAGGCCTTAGAAGCCACCAGAGCACCTGTTTCGCTCTCAAATGCACTCAAATCTGGTCCACACAAACGGCGAGGGCTCATCACTGTGCTGAGAAAGTACCACAAGGACTAGTCGTCAGGTAAGCATGAATCTTATGGCTTTTCAGCTGCTCCAGTTCCACTTTGACTGATTAGCCATTACAAAAACTTCAGGAGATAATTCAACTGAAACGTGGAGAACATTCACACGCCTGCAACAAAACGGCATCTGTACTGCAAGATCTGAGGTGGGAATTGGCATATTTGTAGGGATGAAAGCACGGGATTCTTAAAACATAAAAAGCCCAAGCGCTGACTAAGGTATTCCGAGGCGCAGAAAGGCCCCTAGAACAACATCTCTTTCTCAAGTCTTCCAGTGCTCCCAACAAGGGCTCTCCTCTGTCTAGCTTGCTGTGACTCCAACATATCAAGGCGACTTTTAGAAAGCAGGAAGGATGGTCTGCCTACTCACCGTTATCAAACTCATCGGGGATCTGCAAAGAGAAAGAGAAGGTAGTATAATTCTTTTGACTCCACAGCATGTTTCAAGTCACAAGGCAAGAGCAGAGGGGAAACAGCCTGTGAGTGTGCCTATTTCCCAGTTCATTTATTCTGATCAAGCATAATTAAGGCTCAGCTACAGTTACTATTTTGCCTTTTATGTCTTAAACCCCCCCCCCCCCAGCAGCTGTACCCACACCATTTTACAGTTTACTTATTACATTTATATTCTGTTCTTCCCCCACAAAAGGAGCTCAGGGAGGCGAACGCATCAGCCTTAAAACACAATTAAAAAAACCACTGCAACATCCCTATCCCGAAAGCAAGCAAAGCTGGAGGAAGGATTTTCATGCAAGTGTTTTACTAATTTCAGCTTGTTCAGCCCTACGAAGCAAGAGCCGGGCGGCATTCCTATTTTATCAGCAATAAAAGAAAATTGGGCAGAGAAGCACAACCAATTCAAGATTCTGGACCAGGAGGATCCAAATTCCCACCTGGGAACAGGCAGCTGCCTTTTACCTTTGATGGGCACCAGAAAACCTTGAAATGGGAAATGCATCTTTATAGACTTGCTTGGTCTACATTCGTTTTATTCATTTAATTTATATACACCCTTCATCTGAGGATCACAGGATGGTTTACAGTATAAAACTACAAAAATACATAGCACAATAACAAACAAAACCACCACCACCCTCAGTTTAAAAGGCCATAGATTGTTTAATTAGGCCTAGGAAAAGAGGAGCGATTCACCTGGTGCTAAATGTATGTAATGAAGGCCCACGGCAAGCCTCCTTGGGGAAAGCATTCCACAAGTGGGGAGCCACCACAGGAAAGGCCCTTTCCAGTCTTCCCATCTTCTGGACCCGTCGTGGAGGGGGCACATCAAGAAAGGCCTCAAATGATGATTGCAGGGTCTGGGTAGGTTCATATGGAGAGAGGTGGTCCTTGAGGTATTGCAGTGAGAAAGGCTTCTATCTCACCACAGAGCAATATGAGGGTCAATGAGCCATGAGAGATCAAGATAATCTTCAAGGGTGAAGGCAGCCCGGGCTGGGCATTCGGAAAGCCCACTGCCTTGCTGCCTCCCCACTGTTAGCTTGATCTGGGGAGGCAATTCTTACACGCTAGAGCAGGGGTCAGCAAACTCTTTCAGCTATTGGGCCGGATACGGCCCCTGGGCCTTAGTTTGCCTACCCATGCGCTAGAGCTCTGTAGCAGAATGGATGCATACATTGCTCAGGTGTCTCCAACAAGCCAGCCAAATCTCACCGGTGAAAATGCTCTTGGAGCGAGGCTGCATAGCAGCGGCATGACTTGCTTCCTTCCTTCCTTCAATGTTTACAGAGCAGCAACTACCTCAGGGATGTGGCAGCTGCAGACAGTGGTTTCGTGCTGGCTGTTCCTCCAATGCAGACAGGTCAGTGGAAAACAGGCAGGGTCAAAATGGGCAACAGGAAGGAAGAGTGGCACACACAGAAAACACGGGTTATTGTTGGTTTGTGTGTGTGTGGCGGGGGTGTATTTATTTCCCATAACCCACAGCACCCTTCCAGGAGCAGGGACCTATTTTTAAAAAGGACGGGCAGGATACGGTAGAGACCCAGACACGGAGGAAGCTTAGCAAGACAACGCTTTGGTACAACAAGAGGAATTGACATGGCTGGGGCGGGGGGCTGTGTTTGCTCTGCAGAGCTGGTGGAAGCCACAACGTGGGTTCAGGAGTTGTCATTGCTGCACCTACGCAAAGATGCCCTAGGGCAGCCTTCGCCACCTGCCAGCTGTCTGGACTTGCATCCTGGTGCTGATGCAAATTGTAATCCAAAGGGCACCAGAGTTGGCAAAGGCTGCCCTAGGAAGGCAAGAAACAGGATTTTGAAGCAATTGAGGTTTTGTCACGGATTCTGGAAGTGGCATTGAGCAAGCGGCTCTGGAAGTCAGCTATCCATTGAACAGGATTATGTCCTTCTTCTATTGTATAAAGCTCTTACAAATTGTTCAACGGTGTGAGCTTCCCTGAGCTATTGTGTAAAGGCAGGGTATTAAAAGCCTCTCAATTTATATGCCTCTTCCCAATGGAATCTCAATGGGGCCAATGGCATCAAATGAAATTAGTGTGAAAGGTACAGAAACAAATCAGACGCTCAATCTCTTTCCTCTTCGTACTTGCTATCTCCATTAGAAATATCCCTTAACTCTTCTCAGGCAGCAATTGGTGAGTCTTTGGTGATCTCAAGTAACAGGATAGTTGCCACACTGCAGATTTAAGGCCACATGCAGTGGTTAGAAGGTTGTTCTAGGACCAGGGTTCAAATCCCCCACTCAGCCATGAAGTTCTCGGGGTGGCCTTGGGCCAGTCACTCCCTCTCAGCCTAACCTACCCCACAGGGTTAATATGGGGATTAATTGAGGAGGTAGGAGATAAATGCAAGAAATAAATAAATGGCAATTTTGCCCAGCTGTGACGCAAAATGATGCGCTAAATGCCGTAGGGGAAAGGAAACTGCTCTGACCCATTTTTCTTCCTCCAGGTTACCACAAATCGTCCCTTGTCCAGGTTTGGCACATCCTGACAGAGTCCACCAGTGACAGACACCCGAGCAAAACAAAGGCATCATTGTTGTTTAGTCGTGTCCGACTCTTTGTGACCCCCTGGACCAGAGCACGCCAGGCACTCCTGTCTTCCACTGCCTCCTGCAGTTTAGTCAAATTCATGCTGGTAGCTTCGAGAACACATCTACAGTATAACTATTAGTGAGAGTTCAGCCCCCTGCCAAGAGACTACACTTACCATGTCGAAAGCAACAATGAGCATGTCCAGAGTGCCTCTTTGCATTAACCACAACCAGTCATGACTGGGGGAACATATCCCCAACACCTGACATCTCTGCTTTTAGGAGTCAGCTACCACTTTTGAGCTGGGGGTTATTCCATTTTGTGCTTGACAAAGTAACTTGAGCTTTGGGGCTGCAGCCAAATGGCTCTCACGCCTTGAAGCTGCGGGGCTGCATCAAGGGACAGAGCTGCGCTGCGCAATCAGCGAAGAAGCTCCAGCAACCTCCACACAGCATGTTTCTATAAACACTGCCCTAATCGCCCTGACCCTCATGTGCCCCAGGTTCAGATACTATAGAGCCCCCGAGCCCCCATTTCAATCACAGTTCTCAAGCTCACAGTGCCAACAGATTTTTCAAAGGGTAACTATAGCAGGGAGTTGTTTTAGTAATCCTGATTCAACACGAGTCTCGAAAACTGCTTTTGCACTGCCCGGCTCCCTTCCAGGTGTCTGGCGGACGATGGGGAGGCACCCACAACTGAGAAAGCCTCTGCCCTCAAGAAGTTCTATGGGCTGACTTACTCCTTCACGCCCTCTTGCTGCAAGAAGAAGGGAGCAGGGAGTGGGTATGTCTTTAAGCAACACATATCCATACTTAATAATAATAATAATAATAATAATTTATTATTTATACCCCACCCATCTGGCTGGGCCTCCCCAGCCACTCTGGGCAGCTTCCATAAAAACCAAAAATACAGTAAAATATCACACGTTAAAAACTTCCCTGAACAGGGCTGCCTTAAGATGTCTTCTGAATGTCAGGTAGTTGTTTATCGTTTTGACATCTGCTGGAAGGGCGTTCCACAGGGCGGGCGCCACTACCGAGAAGGCCCTCTGCCTGGTTCCCTGTAGCTTTGCTTCTCGCAATGAGGGAACTGCCAGAAGGCCCTCGGCGCTGGACCTCAGCGTCCGGGCAGTATGATGGGGGTGGAGACCTTTGAACCTTTGTTACTGTTGAAGGCATTACTAGGATACGATTCTCTCCATCTCTTCTTTCTCACAGTGCCTCTAACTTCTCCGTAGAAAACAAGACCCCTTCCTCTTTGGAAAGGAGCCATTCAGACTTGCAAACATCAGATTAAGATCCAAAGAAATGCAACCAGTTCTACATGCCTACGGATATTTTTAGCAGCCCCACGACCATCACACGGGCACAGCCTGTGAAACAGTTTGTGGTACACCTGGGGGACACCTGTGTGTGTGTCTGCTGTTCTACATGTTATATTTATCTCCTATCACATCTGCTCAAACTCCTGTGTGCCTCTGAAGTAGCTCTCTGGTTCTGGGCCTTGGGATTTCCCCTCTGCATTTATGCCAAAACTACGGTACATCATTGCTTTATTTTCACTATTAATCTGAACTTAGGAAGAAGTACTCTGTACTTCTGTACTCTAGCATGATGAGCACTGTTATCTGCAAACATCCAAATTCTGAACAGGATGTAAGTCTTCAGAGCGGAGGAGGAAGGGGGAGGGGAATCAAGTGAGACTGTCTTCTTAAATGGGTCAAAGCTGTGCATGCATGGATTTGTCTGCCTGAAGGACTTTGCTTTCCAGGTTGCCAAAGTTCTGTGCTGGTTGAAATTAAGGCCCTGCAAATTTTGAATCTTTTTTACTGTACACTTGTAACAGATACTTTCACTGATGCACAGGGCAAAGACGACTCACTGGAAAAGCTCAGCCCCGTTTGAAAGGCTCTATAGCGATGCACCAGCTGTTTTGAGTGCTGCAGAGTCCTTGAAAGCCACAACAGAATGGCTGCAAGCAAGATTTCATTGTTCGCAGACACAGGCGCAGGAGCCCGGCAGCTGCTGACCTGAAATGGGCAAGACCCCGCTACGAAAACAATGATCCATTCCTCTAGTCAAACAAGGGACTTGAAACAATCCCACAAAGTCTTCGGCACTGACCTGCTCTGGACAACCTCACGGCGGCTCTTGGCCTTGTGGACACGTTGCAAAGGAACTATACCAGGACTGTCAGAGCAGAGGCGGAATCAGGTCCAGAGAAAGGTACCAGTAAGCGCTCTTGGGTGAATCTAATTCTGTCAGTCACTGAACACACACACACAGTTTATGAATCACTTTGTTTTGCCTTTCCTCCGGTGTTTGGGATTATGTAAAATAACTGGGAAATGGCAAGGCGAAGGACTTTAAGGCACAGCAAGACTAATCCAGTGTCTAATCTCCCAACTCCCTTTTGTACAGGGTAGTGGAACATTGGCTTGGCAGGGCAGGAAACTGGAGCTGACAACTGGGCGCAAACAGAGAACTGGCAGCTGTCAGAAGCCCTCCAAGCCCCATCTTTCTTGTACTTAACCAAATGCCACCATTGCTACCAAGTCAGCCCAACTGGGCATGTAAATACTGAAGAGCATCCTGGCACTTGCTGGCCCAAGTCAAGCAGCTCCCCAATTCAGATGGCATCCCCAGGGGCACCATTGTCTGGCTGGGTTTTAGAAGCTAGATCTCTATACTGGTTTCAATCCAAGAAGACTCGAGGGATCATAAAGGCTGAGGGATTCACCAAAGTCTGTCGAATTCAATGCACTTTCAGAGAGCACATGCACCCTGACACGCCTGCTGTGGAACACCTGTGCTTCGCAGAATATTCTGGCAAATGTTCTAGGGTGCAAAAACAGAGGACTGGCCAGGGCTTCTGGCTGCAATGTTCCCCTGCATGAATTGTGAGTACACCCCACAAGGAAACCATCTAGAATGTCCTCCCCCAACCCAGTGCCCCTCTGATGTTTTGGACTACAACTCCTAGTGCTCTCTGGGGCTGACGGGAGTCGTCATCAAAAGCAACTGGAGGGCACCAAGTTGTGGGAAGGCCGTTTTTCTATAATATCTCTCCCCGAGCGCCTGCTCACTGCAAGAGATAATGTGCAGGGGGCAGACAAGCTGCCTTGAAAATAAGCTCACACACTACACTACATTGAGGATCCCCATTTGCTTCTGAGAAACCTGCAGAATGTTGGGAGAACACAGTTTGAAAAGAACTGACCTAACAGATTATTATATGTTAAAGAGTGATGCTCAAGTTGTTTAGTGCTAGTCATTTAGACTGATGTTCCCCTAGTCTTCTGAATCTACTTCGCGGGACATGGGTTCCAGGTTCCTTCAAAAGAAAACTAAGACAGAATGGAAAAACTGCCTCTGTGAGTACTGTATACAGGAGGCCAGATAAGCAAAGAAGAACAAGAGAGAGAGAGTGCAGGATGCTATCCCACTGCAGCCATCCAAATTGACCCAGAGAAGCAGCAGATGGGATACCTGCATTACACAGACTGGGGTGCATCAGCCAGCAAAAAGCGTTCAGATCGGTATTTTGTTCCCTGGGTTAACCAGTCTCAGCAATTAAGTGAATCAGAATTTCAGCTCTCTGTGGATGCTTCTACAACCAAACACTTTCCACAGGAATCTCAAAACCAGTTCAGTTTCAAAGTTCCACAGTGCCACCTTGAGGGTTAGATCTGGAAAAACACACACCACAGACACCAGGATCAAATGCACACCAGGACACCTACACGTGTGGTTAACAAAAAGCCTCTTTTCTACCTGATGTTCATAAGACATCCTTGGAGAAGATGTTAACTTCTTAAACATCAGCTCCAAAATGTTTAGGAGCCGTTAGGACCAAGTAGCTCAAAACACTGTGAACAAACTAATCCAAGCCCCTCGGTGCAAGTCTCCAGCTTTTAAGCTGCCAAGAGCTAAGAAGTTCTTCTAGCCCTAAGACATGTGCAAAAATTAAAACAAACAAACAAGCAAACTGTCAGATGTGCAATTCCAGTATGCACAAATATATGGGTTGACCAAGTTCTAAATTTTTTCCAATTGTGCATCTTGGTGATAAGACATTACAGGAAGCTGCTTTCAATTTCTCTCCATCTTCTTCCTTGCTGGACCTAAAATGTGCTATCTTCTAGCTCCCTCTGTTCTCTACTGTCACAAAGCTTCCCACCTTCCAAGGTTCATGTGAATCCATAAGCCTTTTTTCAAGATATCCGTGCTGAAATATTTCTGGAACTCACCAGAATGAACCTAGTTTTGCATTTTGTTTAAAACCAGAAGCTGGAAGATCAATGCTGTGCACATGAAGGCTTGAAGAGTGACAAAGGAAATTTGTAATTAAAAAACAAAACAAAAAAAGATCAAGAAACTGCCTTCTGCAGATCCACACTTCCCAGAGAAGGAGGAAAAGGAACAGTGTGGGAAAGAGAGGCAGATCAAAGGCCAGCCCCATTTTACAGCCACTTAGGCAAAGATGTCCAGACAAATCAGGTCCCCCTGAAGACCCTCTTGCACCCAGGTGATGCCATGCGACTTGCAGGAAGCTGTGAAGTGTGCCAAGGCCTTTGGAGAAGACACATTTGCTCCAGCACAGGCGGCCTCATTGCGGCCATTCACATGAATGCGACAGGCAGCCTAAAAAGGGCTATTAACAAAACCAAAGGGCTTTTATTATGGCTCAAGAACAGCAGGTAAGGGAAAAGACACAAATACCTTTGAGAAAGGCAGGCGCACAACCACTTCAAAGCATGGCAATTCCCCAATATCTCCACGGAAATTTCAGCTGTGAAAACCCTCAACTCTGCACCCCTTCTATCAGCTTGACAGATGCCACGCTCCCCGCGGACATTCCTATAAAGGGGATATATTTTGCTATAAACTTACAGCTGTGCACATTTCCAGCTTATTCTATTCCAGCAGCCATCGCCCACCATCCCTTTTGAAAGTAATGATCAAGTCCTCTGACAACATCAAACATCAAGAAATGATCTCTTTCAGCTTCTGCCTTCTGGAAGAAGGTCCAGGATTATAAAGACTAGGACTGGCCGCCTGAGGAACAGTTTCTATCCAAATGCGATTTTGGTTTTAAATGCAGTGTAAGGTAGTCTCTATGGGAGTATATTGTATTTAAAAATGGGGTATCAGAGTTTTTAGGGGGCTAATCAGGCTGGGATAGCAGGCTTGTTGGGTTTTGAATGTTTTATGTAGGTTTTCAATTTCGTTGTTCTGTATGAGACAATGACAATAAAGATTATCGTATCGTAGAGGCAAATGCAGCAACTCCTTTCCTTCACTTAGAAAGGGAAGAGACAAGGCATAGGCAAAAGAGCCTTGCATTCTGAGGCTCCCCCCACCCCAGCACACACACTTATGACACGCACCTCTGCAAAAGAGGGCAATTGTGACCGGAAGGACCTTGTTAGCACAAATGATCAAAAGCAGTGAGCTGGCATGCGCCAGCAATAAGCCGACCTGCTGCCTGCAAAGGTGAGAAGGAATTTGTGGAAGCATGAAAGGAGCGTGTTAGCACCAACTGAAGGAGGTAGGTGGAGGGAAGGGAAGGGAAGGGAAGAAAGAAGGGCCATTCACCTGGGACAACTCTTTGCAAAGGAATATTGCAGGCCACTTCCCCAAGACAATTTAGCTGCAGTTTGCAGCACAGTGAGAAGTGACAGCTTTGTCTTGAACATCAAAAGCTGCCCAGTTATAGAAAGGCAATAAGGAAGTCTTACCCACAGTTCAAAACAGTTAATTTGGGTATGTGACATGCAAGGCCACTAGCACTTCACACCTCCTTCCCTCAAGAGCACTCAAGGCTTGTGCTGCATATCAAAAGAGAGTAGGCAGCCCTAATCAGCCTCCTTGAAATGGTTACAGAAGGGTACTAGTATAGAAAGCGGAGATATCTCCCCCCCCCCCCGCCCCACATGAAAAGCTATGGAGGGTGAATCACAATTTTTACAAAGCACCAATAATTAAGAAGTTTTGATTAAAAACCCCAACAAACTCTAACCTAACTTCCAAGCTTTGTAATACATTAATTCAAAAAGCCCTGCCCACTTACATAGGAGTAAGCGCCATTCTGAGCAAACTTATGTAAGAATGAACAGTTAAAAAGCTGTAACCTCCACAAACACATTTGAACTCAAGGTACCCAAATTAATTGCACTTGCCAAAAGAATCCACTTACTGGCCGGTCATGTTAAAGGGGTGGGGGCTACAAAAAAAGAGGCCCATGGAACGGGGTCCTTCAGACAGATAATGCTGTAACCCTTAACCACCATCTGAAGCAGGTATAGCTGTTGTGCAATAACCTTGCTTTGCTCCAGGTGTACACCAACACTGTATTATTTCAGTAACAAGCAATTAAACCCAGAAGTATACAGAAAATTGCAGTGAACTTTATACACTAGGATTTTCCCATCCAGACTCCTACAAGAGATGAAGGAAGCAGACCAGGAAAGAAGTGTTTTGCCTACGCTCCCGCTCCTCTCACCAGCAGCGATATCTCAGAGGAGATCTGTAATAAACCCACAAATGGGCTGTAGCAAGAGGTTTTTCATCAATTAGCCCAATTAAGGCAATTGTTTCCAAAGGGATGCGTTAGGGAGCAAAGGGAGCCAGTAAAAGCCACAGTTGAATATGCAGAGCTACCCAGCTCCAGCTCCCAGGACAACAGGTAGCACAAACTCCCACCAGCAAGGCCCATTCACACATCCATGGCAACATGTGCCTGCTACAATAAGGACCACAAAACATTTATGGGAACCTGGCTTCAGACTTCTCCCCACAGCCTCTTGCTGGTCTCGGGGCTGAGTCACAGTGGAGCAGGAAACCACCACCCACGTCTTTTTTTGGTGGCATAAAAGGGACTTGGGAAAGGTGGGGACTTGGCTCAGGCTAGCTTATATCCTGTGCTTAATGAAGAAACATATGTTCGCTTTGCTCAAAGTTAGGCTTGCCTGGTTTGCTCGTATCGTTTGTTCTGGATCAGAGCTGGCCCAAGTGAGAGAGCCTGGAGTGGCAAGAGACATTTCAGAATGAGTGGCAGGAAAGGTATGTTGCAGGGGGCAGGTGACAATACCAGGAAGGAGAGAGAAGTAACTGGGAGTGCAGAAGCACTGGTGCCAGAAACTGAAGTGGTCTTGGAGGCTTGGGAAAGTCTTTTATCAACCCGCTGCAACCCTTTGGATTAATGAAATGCATTATATCTGCTGGATCACCTCTGAAAGCAGTCTAGAAACCTCAACTGGTCAAGAGTAGAGCAACAGGATTGCTAAGTGGAGCTGGTTGATATGATCAAATCCCATCCAGTCCAGTTTTTTACCATCTACCTTGGCTTCCAATCCATTTCCAGGCCCAGTCCAACATAGGAAGTTGCCTAATAATGAGACAGATCAGCAGTGCGGTATTATCTACACGGACTGGGAGCAGGTGGGGGGATCTTTCCCAGCCCTACCTGGTGACTGAACCTGGAATCGTCTGCATACAAGGAATGTGTTCTAACTTTAAGCTATGACCCTTTTCATTATGCTAGCGGTAAAAAGTAAAGGTAAAGGGACCCCTGACCATCAGGTCCAGTCACGGACTCTGGGGTTGCGGCGCTCATCTCGCTTTATTGGCCGAGGGAGCCGGCGTACAGCTTCCGGGTCATGTGGCCAGCAGGACTAAGCCGCTTCTGGCAAACCAGAGAAGCACACGGACATGCCGTTTACCTTCCCGCCGGAGCGGTACCTATTTATCTACTTGCACTTTGACGCGCTTTCGAACTGCTAGGTTGGCAGGAGCAGGGACCGAGCAACGGGAGCTCACCCCGTCGCGGGGATTCGAACCGCTGACCTTCTGATTGGCAAGTCCTAGGCTCTGTGGTTTAACCCACAGTGCCACCCGTGTCCCTCATGCTAGTGGTATTAGCCTTTAAAACTCTAATCATCTTGGGGCTGGGTTACTTCCTGGATTGCCTCCTTCCATATATATAACTACCTTAATATCTTCTGAGGGTTTTGTTTGGGTGCCTTCATCAAATGAGGTTTAGTGGGTGACTACTAGAGATCTGGCTATTTCAGCAAACGCCACAGAAGCGATGGAATGACCTCTCCATCTAGGTTGCGGCCTCATTTCCCCAGGCTTTTCAAGCTTGAGTTCGTGTGTGTGTGCTTTTAAGGTATTTTATCCATTCTGAAGGAAATCAGCCCCGAGTGCTCACTGGAAGGACAGATCCTGAAGCTGGGGCTCCAAGACTTTGGCCACCTCGTGAGGAGAGAAGACTCCCTGGAAAAGACCCTGATGTTGGGAAAGATGGAGGGCCCAAGGAGAAGGGGACGACAGAGGACGAGATGGCTGGACAGTGTTCTCAAAGCCACTAACATGAGTTTGACCAAACTGCGGGAGGCAGTGGAAGACAGGAGGGCCCGGCGTGCTCTGGTCCAGGGGGTCACGAAGAGGCGGACACGACTAAACGACTAAACAACAACAACAATACGGTTGCTATTCCACTGCAAGTTTTGAACCTTGATTTACTCTGCTTCTGGTTTTACTCTGTTTTAGAATGATGCTTGTTGTACTTTGTATAGTAAACCATCCTGGGAACTGCGCAGTATATAAATGCTGTAAATATTTAAAATGAAGAAGAAGAGAAGAAGAGTTTGGATTTGATATCCCGCCTTTCACTCCCCTTCAGGAGTCTCAAAGCGGCTAACATTCTCCTTTCCCTTCCTCCCCCACAACAAACACTCTGTGAGGTGAGTGGGGCTGAGAGACTTCAGAGAAGTGTGACTGGCCCAAGGTCACCCAGCAGCTGCATGTGGAGGAGTGGAGACGCGAACCCGGTTCCCCAGATTACGTGACTACCGCTCTTAACCACTACACCACACTGGCTCTCAAGTGATGAAATACATCACTTCCTGGCAGACCTGCCCCCCAAGCAGTGTTATGTGTTACGTCTGAAGAGTTACGTGTTCCAGGCTGAGCCCTTCTTGTCAGCAATGAGTTTACTGGAGAGCCATAAGGAGCTGGGGAGAACGAGGCGGAAGGCCTTCCAGGATGCCCTTAAAGGCTGCGAGTCCATGTCTTGCTCTATACCTCTCACTTGATTTCTGAGCTGAAAACTATGAGGGCCACCTACCCCACCTGAGGGGTCCAGATTTGACCCTGGCGCCTCCAGTTGTTGATTTGTAGCCTGGAGGTTTCTTGCCATTTCACAGCACGCTACAATGGTTAAAACGCTTCCGGAAACAGAGAAAGACGTGTATATTTGGGCAAGCTTTTCTGGATGGATTAAAAGGTTTCTGCCTTGGACGCTCATTCTGTATTGCTTTTAAAACTTGTATTTACAGTGGTACCTCTAGTTAAGTACTTAATTCATTCCAGAGGTCTGTTCTTAACCTGAAACTGTTCTTAACCTGAAGCACCACTTTAGCTAATGGGGCCTCCCGCTGCCGCCGCACCACTGGAGCACGATTTCTGTTCTCTTCCTGAAGCAAAGTTCTTAACCTGAAGCGTATGTAACCTGAGGTACCACTGTAGTTGCTTTTCAATACAGTTTTAAAACTACCTTTAGCTGTTTCTTTTGACAACGTGGTCCCTTCCAACTCTACAATTCTTTTGATTCTCTTTTTTTAAATTGCCTTAAACTCATAAAAAGGGTGAGCCATAAACGTAAATAAATAAAGCTGGATATAGGCACGAAATGCATGGCATTGGAAAAGCAACTCAGCCTAATCTTCTATTATTATTATTATTATTATTATTATTATTATTATTATTATTATTATTATTATTAACCACCCTTGATCCACAGATCTCAAAGAACGTGACAACCAGTAAATCCTTTGGATGCTGAGAAATGCTATAGAAATGGCAGCGCACTTTACTGCCACCACTCATGAAAACTGCATATAAACTACTCCCATCTTCTACACGAGGGGCAACCAGAATCATGCTGCTGGCCTCCAATATTCTATAGCTTGCTTATTTACTCAGGTAATAAGTTCAGTTCTTAGCAGGCAATAAGTTTAACGGTTGCCAAGTTTAACCTTCACTCTGTTACAAGATTGATACAGCGGAACCTTGGGTTGCGGACGTAATCCGTGATGGAGGCACGTCCGCAACCCGCAATGTTCGCATCCTGAAGTGCCGCGTCTGCCCAGGCACCGGCACTTCTGTGCATGTGCAAAGAGCGATTTAGCGCTTCTGCGTATGTGGCGAAACCTGGAAGTAATCCGTTCCGGTACTTCTGGGTTTCCCGCTGTCCGCAACCCGAAAATACGTAACCTGAAGCATCCGTAACATGAGGTATGATTGCATAGCATTCAGCAGTCACCTGCACAGCAAATTTCAAGCACACAGTGACCCCTAGCGGCAGACACCTAACAAGTCCAAGACTCAGGAAAGAAACAGCTTACCTTGACACCATGCTCATCCACCGAATTGCTACCTGCCACCAAAAAACAAAACAAGAAAAAAAACAGGTCACTTTGCATCATTTCACAGAATGGTGTGTTACAATGTCCAAGAAGTAAATATAATACCAATTCAGTAAGAATAAGAGGGTGTTTTGATATTTCAGTCTCAAAAGAACAGCTGATTTTACTTTTTAAAAATATTGTAACCTTACTGGCAAGCAGAAGAAGAGAGGAATAAGGTCCTTCATTTACCAGTCAGAGGAGAGAGAGAACCATCTGAAAACACAGATCATATTTCAGGAAGTATCAGAGTGATTCCGTGGGGGAATTCTCCACTGTTACCGAACTCTTATGTCAATTGTGATCCAATAAAGGCCCCCATGCTTTCTGCAAGAAATATTGATTTGCTTACAGCAGCTGGAGCTCCTCTGTTACTGACACTACAGTGGTGCCCCGCAAGATGAATGCCTCGCAAGACGAAAAACTCACTAGACGAAAGGGTTTTGCGGTTTTTCAGCTGCTTCGCAAGACGATTTTCCCTATGGACTTGCTTCGCAAGACGAAAACGTCTTGCAAGTTTGTTTCCTTTTTCTTAACACCATTAATACAGTTGCGACTTGACTTCGAGGAGCAACTCATAGACCGCGGTGTGGTAGCCTTTTTTGAGTTTTGGGGTGATTTTTGAAGCTTTTCCAAAACTTTTCCGACACCGTGCTTCGCAAGACGAAAAATTCGCTAGACGAAAAAACTCGTGGAACGAATTAATTTCATCTTGCGAGGCACCACTGTATTAGAGATCAACCCAAGATAAACAAGAGACTATCACAATTACTCCAATTACATGTCAAACTATATCCACGCCGGGCCTGTTTTAAGAACATTAAGCCTTTCTCAGAAATTGTTTGTTAGGCAAGTGGGCACATAAGGAGCCAACCATTTCTGTTGTTTTCTATAGGGAAAATCCCAGTGTGTTCCTGATAGCCTGGCATTTTCCTACCATGTATCTACACTGACAGGATCCCCTCCCTGAACAACATGGCAGAGCCTCCTTCTCTGCTGCCTTCCTCCTCCTGCTCTTCCCTCCTCTGGTGCCAGGGACGGGGTCAAGGCAGAGAGAGAAGCCACCTCTGAGCCCTGAGCTGTCACTGCCGCTGCCCCTGAGTGGGAAGCGCCAGAGAGAGCATGTTGGAGCCCAGCCTGCAGAGAACCAGCCAGGCTGAAGAAGAGGGCAATCACTGCTGCTGGGGCTGAGTAAATGGATCTTGTCAGTGAAGTAGGTGCTGGAGGAGGTGGGTGTTGCTGCTCTCAGTCCTAGCTTCAGCCCCCCCCCAATGAATCTGCAGAGTGTATAGCAAGGTTTGTGTGCACTGTATTTTTCGCTCTATAAGACGCACCAGACCATAAGACGCACCTAGTTTTGGAGGAGGAAAACAAGAAAGCAGTGATCCCTCTTGCTGTTCTGGCTTCTGGGAGAGCTGCGCAGCCTGCATTCGTTCCATAAGACACACACACATTTCCCCTTACTTTTTAGGAGGGAAAATGTGAGTCTTATAGAGCAAAAAATATGGTAATTCTTTAAGTGCTGATATTTTCAGATAGTGGGACCTGCATGTACAGTGGTACCTTGGGTTAAGTACTTAATTCATTCCGGAGGTCCGTTCTTAACCTGAAACTGTTCTTAACCTGAAGCACCACTTTAGCTAATGGGGCCTCCTGCTGCCGCCAGAGCACGATTTCTGTTCTCATCCTGAAGCAAAATTCTATTTCTGGGTTAGCGGAGTCTGTAACCTGAAGCGTATGTAACCTGAAGTGTATGTAACCCGAGGTACCACTGTATTGCATTGACCAGCACAGGCTTTTTGACTGTTAAATCTGCCCCCACCCCACCATTGGAGGCATGGAATTACTGCTGAATCTTCCAACAGTAATTAGAATCAAATTTGGGGCATTTGCAGCAGAAATTATAAACTGTATTTTGTCAGCAAACCCTCCCAGTAAGAAGTCTTCACGACCAGACAACCAGCCACTTATGCAGGCAGGGAAGACACAGCCAGGCCACAAGCTCTTCCTAGCAGAGAGCAATGCTCTCCTGGCAAGGCTATATAACCCCCCAACTTGAAATCCGCAGAACCTCCAACCCAGGCTGCATCACTGAAAGAGCAGAAACATGAACCAGGAATTTCCACAATTCAAATCAGCTGGAAGACACCTGTCAAAGTGAGTAAGAGGTGGAAACCCCCCCCCCCCCCATAGTACTGATAATGGGACTGGGGATGCAGTCTCAACGCAACATATATTTATTTTTATATATATGTAACATATATTCATTTATATAAGCAAGCACATTTAAAAGGTCGTAGATTGTATTTTTTTTTAATTTCTAGAGTATACCATAAAGCACAAACCATTCCTTTCAGTGGATGAACGCAAACTCACCAAAGATGTAAATAATTGCTACGCCACTGCCAGCTCCCATAAGCCCTGCTATCCTGAGGACCATCTTCTTTGCATAGGCAGTATTTTCCTTCTGCTTCTTCTCTTGCTGCTCATCAGAACTTTTTCCATCTTCACCTTCTGCTGACTAGAGAGAGAAACAAACACATATAGAAATAAATGGCTTCCCAAAACTGCAGGAACCTCTTTTTCCTGTTTAAGTAGCCAAGGCCAGGGTATAAATATATATAATTTAACAAACTTCGATAATGTTTCTTGATTGTCTGGATGGTGAGGTGAACACGTGTCTGTAGAACCCTCTGAGTTTTGCATATCTGAAGCAGCCTACGTACAAAGGTAAATGTCAGATCCCTTTCTCTACCACTTCTGCATCTGTTTCCGCCCACCACTGGTCCCCAGAAGCAAATTTGCTCCTTTAGCTGAAAAAGGTTCCCCACTTCTGATTTAAGAAGAATGCTTCTGCCCTTCAGAATCATTGCTTATCCAAAGAAAGATGAATCCGCTAAAACCCATTAAGTCAACTAAGATTTCATTAATGAGATGACACGTCACAATTACCATTACTGAAAAATTCCACAGGATTGCCATGTTAAAATCTGTTACAGCAAACACAACTGAGACTCAGAAATGAACTCTGGTCCCTGAAACCTCATTCCATATACAAACCAGTCAGCCTTAAGGTGCTTTACAGGACTCTTGTCATACTAATGAAGGGAGGCATGCAAATTTAGCAAATAATAACAGGACGTAGGGGAGGGGAAGACTAGGGGGGGGGGACGGTGGAGCACGTGATCAGTCTAAGAAGACCTCAGGGTCAGAGCCCGGCATTTCCCAGTCAGGAGAACCAGGCCTTTGGGCTGATTAACATCCAATGGATGCTCTTTTAAAATGTGTTGGGAGGTGGTTACTGGGTTGTTTTCGTTTTTATGTTGATTGTGCATTTCATGTTTTTGTATTGTGATTTTATCTTGTGAAACACCCTGAGACCTGTGGACTATGAGGGGAGAGACATCGTCAGGCAAGGCCTTCTTCCACCTGCCTTGCCCCACCCTCCACTCTGGAGTTTAGAAATTATTTATTGCAATTGTTAAGGGTGGGTTTCTGTTTCATTTTCATATGCTGAGATTTAGTATTATTCTATACTATTCTCATGATGGTTGGACGTTACTTTATTTGATGTTTGGCTGCTCATTTTAAAGTTATGTTTTATTATCACATTAATTTTCATATACTGATATTTTATTCTGTACTATTCTAATGATGGTTGAATGTTACTTTGATGTTCGGCTGCTTATTTTAAAGTTATGTTTTATTATCACATTAATTTCCATATGCTGATATTTAATATTATTCTATACTATTCTAAAAAGGGACGCGGGTGGTGCTTTGGATTAAACCACAGAGCCTAGGACCTGCCGATCGGAAGGTCGGCGGTTCGAATCCCTGCGACGGGGTGAGCTCCCGTTGCTCGGTCCCTGCTCATGCCAACCTAGCAGTTCTAAAGCACATCAAAGTGCAAGTAGATAAATAGATACCGCTCTGGCGGGAAGGTAAACAGCATTTCCGTGCGCTGCTCTGGTTCACCAGAAGCGGCTTAGTCATGCTGGCCACATGACCCGGAAGCTGTACGCCGGCTCCCTCGGCCAGCAAAGTGAGATGAGCGCCACAACCCCAGAGTCGGTCACAACTGGACCTAATGGTCAGGGATACTTTTACCTTTACCTTATACTATTCTAATGATGGTTGAATGTTACTTTGACATTTGACTGCTTATTTTAAAGTTAAGTTTTATTATCACATTTAGGCATTGGCTTGTTACAAAGTGTACATTCCTTGCTGTTTCTTCAGCTTGTAAACCGCCTTGGGCATTGCAAGATAGAAAGACGGTATTAATGAGGGTGAAAGAGGAGAGAGCAAAATATGGTCTGAAGCTCGACATCAAAAAAACGAAGATCATGGCCACTGGTCCAATCACCTCCTGGCAAATAGAAGGGGAAGAAATGGAGGCAGTGAGAGATTTGACTTTCTTGGGCTCCATGATCACTGCAGATGGTGACAGCAGCCACGAAATTAAAAGACACCTGCTTCTTGGGAGAAAAGCAATGACAAAGCTAGACAGCATCTTAAAAAGTAGAGACATCACCTTGCCAACAAAGATCCGTATAGTTAAAGCCATGGTTTTCCCAGTAGTGATGTATGGAAGTGAGAGCTGGACCATAAAGAAGGCTGATCGCCAAAGAATGGATGCTTTTGAATTCTGGTGCTGGAGGAGACTCTTGAGAGTCCCATGGACTGGAAGAAGATCAAACCTCTCCATTCTGAAGGCAATCAGCCCTGAGTGCTCACTGGAAGGACAGATCCTGAAGCTGAGGCTCCAAGACTTTGGCCACCTCCTGAGAAGAGAAGACTCCCTGGAAAAGACCCTGATGTTGGGAAAGATGGAGGGCACAAGGAGAAGGGGACGACGGAGGACGAGATGGTGGGACAGTGTTCTGGAAGCTACCAGCATGAGTTTGACCAAACTGCGGGAGGCAGTGGAAGACAGGAGAGCCTGGCGTGCTCTGGTCCAGGGGGTCACAAAGAGGCGGACACGACTAAATGGCAACATACGAATTAAAAGTGATGATAGGGCGGTATATAAATTTACTTAATAACAAGGATAACAAGGATCATGATAATGAGGAAGCAGCAGGCTGCTCTCCCCCAGGGTCTGCCGCGGGGGGGGCAGCCGCCGACGTCACGAGCCCCCCTCATCCGGGGACCCTCCTCGCCCCGCCCCCTGGCCTCACCTGCTGCTGCTGCTGCCGCTGCTTGACCGCGTCCCTCAGGACGGCCTCCGTCAGCCCCACCCCCACCGCCTGAGGGGGCGCCGGAGGAGGGACCCCCGCGCTCAGCGCTCTTCCGGGCACCGCCCAGGCGCCTCGCCGCTTCCACCGCCGGCAGCTCCGCCCGCCTGAGGCGCCAGAGCCAGCGCCGCCCTCCTGCAGCAGCAGCAGCGCCCGCCGCCCGCCCGCCAGAGCCGCCGCCGACAAGGCGCGAGCGGCCGCCGCCGCCGCCACGACCGCCGCCATCTTGCCTCGCGCTGCACCGGGCGGCGCATGCGCCGGGCTCGGCCAATCAGGCTGAAGGAATGGGAGTAAGGCCTAGGAAGCGCTCCAGCCAATCAGAGGGGTGAGAAAGGCCAGAAGCGGCGGGTATTACGTTCCTGCCTTGGCCAATCAGCTGACGTTTCCCGCCCACCCGTCGGCTCTCGGCCAATCACGCGTCCCACTAAATCGCCGGGGTTTTAATTCTCTCCAGGGCGGGAACTCCGAGCGGACAGCGTGCCGCATTGCCCAATGGGAGGGGGGAACTGGGCGGGGCGAATATCAGAGCACCTTCTTATTGGTTAGGAGGCGGAGGCGGGATTTTCCTGCCGGTACAGTGATTGGCGCTCCGCAGGGGCGGGGCCAGCTGGGGGCAGGAAAAGGTGGCCGCCAAGGTTAAAGGGGCAGCGCAAGTGCGCGACCCCGGCCCTCATCGAAGCCCCCAATGGTCCTACCCGCCTCGTCACTCATTGCTTTTTGGACTACTGCCTCCTGCAGTGCTGGCCGCCCACTTGGGATGGATTTATTATTATTTTTTTAAACATGATTTTTATTAGCAGGCCAATCCAATCACATTATTTCCAGATCATATTACTTCCAAATTATACAGCCAGATTTTTACATTTTTGGGGGGAGGTACCCTTACATCAAGCTCTGAATGAGAATCGAAACATCACTTGTTACTGCTTTTATCAAACGATTCTATCCAGCTCTGTCCAGATAGTCTCTTTATTACTTCTTCATCATCTTCTTGTTACCATGTATTCCTTTCTTTGCAATCTTTGATAATCTTCGCAAGCAGGTTAGGAACAAACAACATCTGCGTGGATTTTGCACTCTCCAAAAGTCATATCTCATAAAGACAGCCGCCATTACTCCCCTTCTTCAAAAATTTATCCTCGGTCCGTCCTATTGATTTTCCCAAGCTTGCCACATATATCACAAAGGGGCTCTGCCAGGTTATCACATTCAATCCATCATCTACATTCCAATGACCCTGGTCCTCCTCCCCTCGTCTTTCTTCGACAAGCCTGTCTTAGCAAGACGCCATTAACAACTGCGTCATAGAATTTTCATTCCGCACTCCGTATTTACCAGTCCTCTCTCCACTCAATAATTCACTCCACACAGCTCTTAAATTCTTGCTTGCGATTAGTAAAAGGCGACGATTCATCTCTCTTGGTGTGGAGGTTTATAAATACTCACATGAGGCAAAGAAAATAACAGTTTTTTCCTCCACCCCCACTTGGGATGGATTTAAAAGAGGGTTAGACAAATTCATGGAGAGGCTCTACTCTGCCTCCACAATTGAGAGGAAGCAGTGCTTCCTAATGCCAGTCGCTGGAGCTCACAGGATGGGGAGGACCCTTGTGCTGGTCTAGTCCTGGCTTGCAGGTAAAATAAAAAAAATTAAGGTCATATATGTTTGTGTGTGTGTGTGTGTGTGTGTGTGTGTGTGTATTCATAAACGCACCAACCAAGCACGTACATCAATATATACCACATGTCTGAAACCCCACAGAAAGTCCTGAACCCATTTTGTCCATCCCAAATTGACCTCAAACATTTCTCTGCAAGGTCAAAGGAAAATGGAAAAGCCCCCCCATTGTCTCCTCCTTCACAAATCCTGTCTTAAGGGTATGTCTGTGTATGAAAAGGGGAGCCTGTGACCTGGCTCAGGAACTAAGTCATTACAAAAGACTGGCTAGGCTCCCCGGGGTATCCAATCAAGTAATTATTAACAGTTAACCTGCCAGGCAGGAGATAAACAACGCACTCAAATTTCTGTTGTAGACCACCCTTTCTGTAATGTAGGTATGATGTATCTGGGGTGGTGGTCTTGAGCTACACCCCTTTCTGTGAAGTATGTATGATGTTTCTGGGGGTGGTCTTGGACTCCAGGGCGGGCAATTTAAAATGTATATATAAGGGCGGGCACACCTTTGTTCTGGGTCCTACTCCTCCTGTGTGTTGAGGGGGCACCCTGTTGTTAACAGTTCAATAAAGATCAGGCTTAGAAGCTGCTTTGCTTCTCAATATTCTCTGGTTGCCCTTTTTCTTTTTTCCGACCGATGGAGAACTTACAAAGGACTCTATAAGGGCTCTTGTGTTCCCCATAAGGGAATAAGGACAGATTTTTTGTTTATTGCACAGGTTTCCCACAGGCATCTGGGAACAGCATGCTGAGCTATATGGGCCAATGACAGGCTCTTATCCACACAACCAATACCCAAGGATATGTCTGCCTAATGAAGCTGGGAGCTGGGCATGTTTAGCCTGGAGAAGAGGAGGTTAAGGGGTGATATGATAGCCATGTTCAAATATAGAAAAGGATGTCACATAGAGGAGGGAGAAAGGTTGTTTTCTGCTGCTCCAGAGAAGCGGACACGGAGCAATGGATCCAAACTACAAGAAAGAAGATTCCACCTAAACATTAGGAAGAACTTCCTGACAGTAAGAGCTGTTCGACAGTGGAATTTGCTGCCAAGGAGTGTGGTGGAGTCTCCTTCTTTGGAGGTCTTTAAGCAGAGCCTTGACAACCATATGTCAGGAGTGCTCTGATGGTGTTTCCTGCTTGGCAGGGGGTTGGACTCGATGGCCCTTGTGGTCTCTTCCAACTCTAGGATTCTATGATTCTAAGTTTTATTGCAAATATCTGCTTAGCTTTTTGTACTGGCACCAGCTCCTTTTCTCTCTTTGCAAGGTTGCAAATGGCAGCTGACCCATTGCCACCTAACAAGCTTCAATCCGAAATAGGTATATGGATGTAATCGTCCCATGTTCACACATTCTAATCACTACACTAAACTGGAATCTACTCTCAAAGGTGTTGGCATGCCCAGGACACAAATCACAGTAGAATCGTAGAGTTGGAAGGGACCCAAAGGGTCATCCAGTCCAACCCCCTGAAATGCAGGAATCTCAGCTGAAGCATCCCTGGCAGATGGCCATCCAACCACTGTTTAAAAAGCTCCAAGGAAGGAGAGTCCACAACTTCCAGAGGGAGGCCGTTCCACTGTTGAACATCTCTTACCCTGGGTTTTTTTGGGGGGAGGGGGCCCTACGGGGGGGGGGGGGCGGCAGTGAACTCTTGCCCTTCCAGCTCAGGCTGGATATGGGAATACAGTGGTACCTCGGGTTAAGTACTTAATTCGTTCCGGAGGTCAGTTCTTAACCTGAAGCACCACTTTAGCTAATGGGGCCTCCTGCTGCTGCCGCGCCACTGGAGCACGATTTCTGTTCTCATCCTGAAGCAAAGTTCTTAACCCGAGGTACTATTTCTGGGTTAGCGGAGTCTGTAACCTGAAGCGTATGTAACCTGAAGCGTATGTAACCTGAGGTACCACTGTACAGTAGAATCTGTGCAAGAGATATACCAAGACTTGTTCTGTTCATTCCTGTGAAATGTACCATAGACAGTCTATTACACCTTGACTGCGCCATCGACGGTGGGAGCCAGAGAGTTGCTGTGGTGGGTAGCTCAGCCCATGATCAATACATGCAGAAGACAAGAAAGGCATATAGCCAGCAGACACCATTTTGATAGCACTCAACTAAGAAAACCCCCAGCAGGTTATTACACTGAGAAAACATAGGCGGAAAACAGTCTTCTCAGCCAAACTGCAACATGAAACGTCACCTGTTCTGAACTCAGAAGGGTCTCTCCCCTCATATGAAACATAGAGAAGAAGAGTTTGGATTTTGGATATCCCGCTTTATCACTACCCAAAGGAGTCTCAAAGCGGTTAACATTCTCCTTTCCCTCCCTCCCCCACAACAAACACTCTGTGAAGTGAGTGGGGCTGAGAGACTTCAGAGAAGTGTGACTAGCCCAAGGTCACCCAGCAGCTGCATGTGGAGGAGCGGGGAATCCAACCCGGTTCACCAGATTACGAGTCTACTGCTCTTAACCACTACACCACACTGGCTCTATATTAAACGTAAACAGCATTTAACACTCCAAGAAGAAGACAACTGCAATCTGTTCGCTAGGAAACCTGGCTCCAGAAATAAGGCAGAAATAGCTTTAAAAGAAGATGACACAAAACTCAAGGCTCTTATGTCCAGTCTTGAATGCGACGGTTCCTCTACTAAGGTGAACACAGCACAGGCGTACGTGGTGGATGAGACTATTTTATTATAACAAGCTACACACTGGATGGCAGCAGAGGGCCTAAGGTGCTACGAGAAAGAGAGAGAGAGAGAGAGAGAGAGAGAGAGAGAGAGAGAGAAGGGAATACGGCTGTGGTCCACCCACAGGCTTCTGCTGAAGTCATTTTATGCATATATGCAAGACTGTCCCCCAAACCCCCCAGAAAAAAGGAAATCACCTGCTGAGCTGGGGAAAGAAGCAGCAACAGAAAACAAAACACGGAAAATAAAACTTTCTTTGGAGCAAAACTGTACAAGGACATGCTGTACCAGTCTGCAGGTGATATGCTTAAAAAAAGAACGAAATAAAGCAGCCACCCACACAAAAATGGTTCTTCCTCCCTCTCTCTAGGCCTCCAGCAGCTTGCCAAGGAAGCGCAGGTTGAGGATTTTGAGCTGTTCTTCCAAGTCCATGCGGACGATGCCATCCTCCCCGTCAATGCTCAACAGGACACCGGTGGCCTCTCGGTCCTCTCCCAGGATGACCTTGACCTGCAGGATCGGGAGAAGCTCAGGGTCACTGATCCAAAAGCAGGAGCCACCCCCCCTCACCCCCCCCCAAAACCCCACACTGGCCCAAGTGTGCACAGATAGGACCAATAGTAGGGACAATTAACAGATGCAACAACTGTGTGGTACGTTGGCTTGACAGCCACGGACAGAAAGTCTTTACAGAGGGTGGTGAACAGAGCACATTATATCATGGGCTGTCCCCTGAGCCCATTAGATGACATTGCAAGGGATCGATGCCTTAGGAGAGCGAGAAAAATTCTCAGGGACGATTCACACCCCAGCCAGCACCAATTTAATCTTCTAGCCTCGGGCAGGAGATATAGAAGTAGAATCAGCCGTACCAACAGGCTAAAAAACAGTTTCTATCCGTGGGCTGTTAGGCTGCTGAACAGAATATAGTGCAACTGACTTTCAGGGTTGGTGTGTTGTGCGACAAGCACACAGAGTGCAATGAGATTGAGTGTTTGTGTGTGGGGAGGGAGGCTCGGCTAATTTCATGGTACACAGGCTGTACATTGACAATGAAGGTATTATTATTAACCGAAAACAACCGTGATTAAAACGGAATGAGCAGCAGTTGTTTACGGTCTCCACCAAACTGGGTTCAAAAGCCTCATACAAAAGGGCTCCCCTGGCCACCGTCACTGCTGCCAGTTTCTTAACCCTCTCCTAGTGTTGTCTTTCCCTCTGTGATCTGGGACCGACCCCTGCCAATCAGGAGGGGAGACCATCAACCACCACCGAGAATGAAAGCTGGGGTTGAGCAAGAGCGCTCCTGTGTCAACTCTCTTCAGGACAGGAGAGCACAGTAACTTAGTGCAATGTGGCAACCTGCTTCCGCCTGCCCTCCACTGTTTCGGACTATAAACTCTAATGGGAGTGGTACCCCAAAACATCTTGGTTGGGGGAAGGCTGCCATACAATATTTTTGCACTTTTTTTTTTTTAAAGAGATCATCACAGCAGAAGGACTTGAGACAGGAGAAACATCTTACACGTACCTTATTGTTCTTGGTTGGTATCACAGGCTCCAGGTGCTCGCTCGAAATGCTGACTACCTTCTCGCTGTCCTTAAGATAGACTGAGCACATCCCACCCTGTCAGGGCAGAGGAGGAAGGAGGGACAGAGACAAGAGGGGAGGGAATCAAGGTGACCGGTTGCAGATGTCAGGGCAAGCGAGTAATTAATCCAGAATGCGGCAGCTAAACTGGTGACTGGGAGCGGCTGCTGAGAGTCCTGAAAGATCTTCATTGGCTCCTAGGATGTTTCCGAGCACAATTCAAAGTGTTGGTGCTGACCTTTAAAACCCTAAATGGCCTCAAAGACTGCAGACATTAACGTTTTTATTTTGTTTTTAATGGGTAGGGCTCTAGTGGGATCCTTCATTCCTTATAATGCCCTTTATTTGAGAGTAAGGGGCGCTCAGAACTGGGGCAGGGGAAGGAGTAGGGGCGAGAGAACTACACAGAGATTCCTCTGGAGTATGACGAGCACCTGAACAAATCCCTGGCTGTTTCTCACGCCTCACCCAAAACAGCTGTCAAGGCGTTTCATTAGACACATGGGCCACTGGTGAACAAGCCCAGACCAGGGCAGAATGGCTCCTTTTTCTTGAGTCCAGGCCTTAGCCAGACACTTTGCAGGACAAAAATGCCCTGCTCTGCTCCTGTTGAGTTTGACCAATGGGAAGCTATGCTACCGAACCCTGCCCAACTCTTTTAATCTCCCCCCCACCCCCGTTCCCCTCTGTCTCCTGACCAACCCATGCAAACAGCTACATCCATCCATCCACTTACGGTCACGCTGCGGATGACTCCGGTCTGCCCCACGACCTGGCTGTCCAAGTAGGTGTCACGTACTTTGACCTGGATGTCGGTGGTGACCCAGTCGCTGGAGCTCTGCTCGATCCCGGAACCTGGTGTGTGGGGGTTGTAAGCTCCTGGAGAGGGAACCCCTGGGGTCATAGGGCTGTAGCCCACTGGGCTAGGGCTGGGACTAGCCTGGAGAGACAGACAGAAGGTCAACGAGTTATCAGGGTTCGGTTGACGTCAAAGCGAAACGCATCTCTGTGGATTTAACAGAATGCACTGCTAATTATGTGAGACGCGGGTGGCACTGTGGTCTAAACCACAGAGCCTAGGTCTTGCAGATCAGAAGGCTGGCGGCTTGAATCCCCACGACGGGGTGAGCTCCCGTTGCTCGGTCCCTGCTCCTGCCAATCTAGCAGTTTGAAAGCACGTCAAAGTGCAAGTAGATAAATAGGTACCGCTCCGGCGGGAAGGCGTTTCTGTGCGCTGCTCTGGTTCGCCAGAAGCGGCTTAGTCATACTGGCCACACGACCCGGAAGCTGTCTGTGGACAAACGCCGGCTCCCTTGGCCTATAGAGTAAGATGAGCGCCGCAACCCCAGAGTCGTCAGCGACTGGACTTAACGGTCAGGGGTACCCTTACCCTTTCTGCTAATTAGACATCTATAGGATTACGCTGCTGTAACATGTTCCTTGGCTCCCAATAATATATGGGAATTGGGGTAGTTACATCCCCTTCTTTAAGGTAAAGGTAACGGGATCCCTGACCATTAGGTCCAGTTGTGACCGACTCTGGGGTTGCGGCACTCATCTCGCTTTATTGGCCGTGAAAGCTGGCTTTTGTCCACAGACAGTTTTTTCCGGGTCATGTGGCCAGCAGGACTAAGCCGCTTCTGGTGAAACCAGAGAAGGGCACGTAAACGCCGTTCATTTTCCTGCCAGAGCGGTACCTATTGATCTACTTGCACTTGACGTGCTTTCGAACTGCTAGGTTGGCAGGAGCAGGGACTGAGCAATGGGAGCTCACCCCGTCGCGGGGATTCGAACCGCTGGCCTTCTGATCGGCAAGCCCTAGGCTCTGTGGTTTAACCCACAGTGCCACCTGTGTCCCTCGCCTTCTTTAGGGCTACTTAAAAAAGACCTCCATACTCTAAATGATATAGGGCAGTATACAAATGTAAAATGTAATAAACAGTAATACTGACTGTCTGCTTCTGTGTTTAGACACAGAGGCACAGGTTGATTTATATGTTGCACGAGCTATAGTGCATGTAACTGTGCACATGGCAAGATCTTAAGCTCTTTGCATTTCTGCAATTGATTTAAAAGTTTGCAGGCCCAAATCTTCTATGATACAAGCGTACACGTGGGAGAGGGAGAATCAGTCCGCAAGCCTTTAGCTGCTTTCAAGGGCAGCAGCCTCAAAACCATGCTTTTGGTTGCGTGTATTAAGGAGACCCAAACCCTACCCAATCTCAACAGTACCTGGTAAGCCATGGGAGATGGTGTTGGGTGGTAGCTGGCCGGAGAGTGGGTGTTTTGGTAGCCGACTGGGCTAGGCGCCACTTGATGGAAACTCTGCGGGCTTGGACTCGGCTGGTAGGAGCCCTGCGGGGATGGAACGGCGTAGGGAGAAAACTGGTCTGTGTTATACCTGCCAAGAGAGAGAGGGCTTTGGTCAGGAACAGGGAGGAAGGGAAACACAGTCAAGTCTTCACTGCCCTGGGGTATTACACTCAGAGAAATGTCATCCTGGTCTTGACCTTTAAAGCCCTTTGTGGCTTAGGGCCCTTGTATCTATGGGACCGCCTCTCCTGGTCTGCCCCACAAAGGACCTTAAGGTCCATGAACAACCAACCTTTAGAGGTCCCAGGCCCTAAGGAAGTCAGATTATCCTCCACCAGGGCCAGGGCCTTCTCAGTGATGGCTCTGACCTGGTGGAATGCTCTGTCCCATGAGACCAGGGCCCTGCAGGATTTAACCTCCTTCCGTCAGGCCTGTAAAACAGAGCTATTCCGCCTGGCCTTTAATTTGAATTCAGCCTGATCTTTTATTTCCCTTTTCTTCCCTCCCCTTTTATGAAGATCACCCGCTCTGAGACCCCACAGCTAATTCTCCCCTGGCTTCCTCGCTGGCCCAAGTAGGACCAATTCAGCCAGCTAGCCCTGGGGATTATCTAATGCTTATTTCCCCAAAATTGATTTTTGAATATTGTTGTTCATGTTTTTATACTGTATTTTATGCAGCTTTTATAATTGTTTTAAATTTGTTGTTAGCTGCCCTTATACCCGGTGGGGTATAAATAAAATATTATTATTATCATCATCATCATCATCATCTTTATCATCATCCTGAATTGTTTGGGAGAACATCAGTTTACTCCACAGAAGAGGACTGCAAAACACTAAGAAATTCACCCACATCTTAGGCAAATAAAATCCTTCTTGTTTTGCTTTCTCCGTTCGCAGAGATCAAGAGAGCTCTCTGAAGTCCAGGGGGAGAAGGGAGGAGGCAATATAAATCCTGGAAGAAGCAACAAACCCTCCCTTCCAATCCAGCGCACTTACATAGCTGGGGTCCCAGGCGTCTGAGGGTTATACGGCGGGTTAACCTGCGGGGAAGAAGGGTCGGGATAGCCAGGAGTCTGTGGGTTGGGGGTTCCGCCGTAGCCTTGTGGGGAAGGGGTGGGCTCGTCGTCAAAACCATAGTCGAACTCTTCATCCGCCCTACAGAAAAGGAAGTGGGCGGGGGGGTGGGGAGGACGCAAAAGCGGTCAGCTGGCCCCAAACGGATTCTCGCCTCTCCATCCACCCCCTTGCCCTGAAACCCGCCCTCCTCCTCCTCCGATGAGGAACACCAACCTGGAGGGAGTGTTGGGGTTGTTGGGGTCCCAAGCCCCACTCTGCGCGGGGGTCCGGCTGCCGTCGTGCAAGGGGGTTTGAGAGCCGTAGTGAGGAGTCCGGTTTCCTGAAATATGGACGCATGTCATGATATTAACACCCAAGACCAGAGGGTGAAAAAGGCAGCATCTTTTACATGTATACCAGTGCTATCCTGGAAATCTCCTTTCTCTTGCTTAATTTATTCCGCTCCTTAAAATTAGTAAGAAGAAGTGTTTGGATTTGATATCCCGCTTTATCACTACCCGAAGGAGTCTCAAAGCGGCTCACAATCTCCTTTCCCTTCCTCCTCCACAACAAACACTTTGTGAGGTGAGTGGGGCAGAGAGACTTCAGAGAAGTGTGACTGGCCCAAGGTCACCCAGCAGGTGCATGTGGAGGAGCGGGGACGCGAACCCGGTTCCCCAGATTACGAGTCCACTGTTCTTAACCACTACACCACACTGGCTCTCAGTAACTTTATTGAGCTGTGGTTCGCTAACTAACAGGAAACCACACCCAACAGGTAAGACCTGACTGTTCTCCCCACCTCTGCCCCCAAGTGGCCCCCCATCCTCTACTCACCATCATGCGACGGAGTCTGTGACCCATACATTGGCGTGCGGGACCCTGACCCGTACATGGGGGTCTGAGAACCGTACATGGGTGTCCGTGCATAAGTGGAGGTCATGCCACCTGGTTTCTTTGAACCGCTGCCAGAGGGGAAAGGGAAATGCTCGTTAGATAAGAACAAAATCTGGACACACACACCCTTCACTTTCTAGGAAAGAACAGACCCCGCATTCCCCAGGCATAAGGAGGAGCTATCCATTCATTCTCCATGTGGGCTGGGGCCAATGGGAGCCCGTCATCTAGACACCACCCCACCCCTGCAGCCCATGAACGGCCAGGGATGCTGGGAGTTGTAGTCAAGCAATGCATGGAAGGTCGCAGGCTCCCAAACCTAGTCCAAATTCCCTGGTGCTTTAAGATGATTTGCACTAAAAGCTGGGCCAGTCTTAGTCTGAA
The DNA here is from genome assembly GCF_965112155.1 of Podarcis liolepis. Taxonomy (NCBI): domain Eukaryota; kingdom Metazoa; phylum Chordata; class Lepidosauria; order Squamata; family Lacertidae; genus Podarcis; species Podarcis liolepis. Next base: position 92,815,259 of record NC_139561.1, on the reverse strand, counting down.
GGCAGCCCTGTTTAGGGAAGCTTTTAATGTTTGATGCATTACTGTATTTTAATATTTTGTTGGAAGCCACCCAGAGTGGCTGGGGTATAAATAATATACAGTGGTGCCTTGCAAGACGAAAAGAATCTGTTCTGTGATTCTCTTCGTCTAGCGGTTTTTTCATCTTGCGAAGCAAGCCCATTGAAGGATTAGCGGATTAGCGCTATTAGCAGCTTTTAGCGGCTTATCTGCTGATCGGATCAGCTGATAAGAAGCTTAGCGGCTTAGAAAAAGGGGGGAAGGGAAAAAAACCAGCAGGAACTTGCAAGACATTGTCGTCTTGCGAAGCAAGCCCATAGGAAATTTGTTTTGCGAAGCACCTCCAAAACGGAAAACTCTTTCGTCTAGCGAGTTTTCCGTCTTGCGAGGCATTCGTCTTGCGGGGCACCACTGTATTATTATTATTGTTATTGTTATTATTATTATCTCTGATGGGAAGGTCCGTGAGAGGTTCAAGGAAGTCAACCAGTTTGGTGGAATCATCTTTCCATTGGGGTAACATAAAACCCCTGCTCTCTTTTTCAGCGTATCCACAGTCCCTGAATGCAGGGAGCACAATGTGTGGGCTCTTCTGTGCCTCTGGGAATCCCAGGTAGTAGGGGACCCCAATCTAGTGTATATCACCAGTGCGTGTACAACAGGGGGAGGGAACTTGTGGACACTTCCCCCATCCCTGACCACTGGCCTTTGAGTCCAGCAACTTCTGGCAGGCCCCATAGGTCCCTCCCCCTCTGCCCCACCAGGGCTTGCAGGGGTTAGGTGTCGAAAGCGTCTTCCCGCGCTGCCCCTCTGTATCCCTTATTCAATCCTGAACCCAAACACACTGCCCTGCCGGCTCTTACAAGGTCGTGAGACGCTGTCGGTCCACAGAGATGGTCTGGCAGGTGGAATGTAGCTCCACGCGGGCGGTGGATTCCGTGGCATCCTTGACCATGCCAATGTAGCCTGTGAGAGATTGGAACCAAGCTTGTTAACCTGGGACACGTAGGGGGGTATTGGGATATTCCGTTCCACCTTAAGGAACAGGCATGACCGTTGTGTGTCACATGCCTGTTTACACTCCAGCACAGCTTGCTGGGAACTTCCGTTTGCGTATAGCTCTTGCTTTTGACACGAAGGAGACCAGACATGTTTCCTTTTGTCCTGATGTACGCTGAAGAAACTGCTGGTAAATATGCTCACACAGCCTCTCCTGCCACTTCTGTTTGCACAGTGTTTACTCTGCTGAGTAGCCTGCCCGGGCTTCTGAAGCTCGGGTCGCAGATTCATGCTGCACCAAGGACTGGAGTTCGCCTGGCACACCGGCCAGTGGGCTGGAGCCAGCTGGGGGCCTGCCAATTGCCCCCGTTTCCTTGGCTGCATGCCAACATAGGGGGCACTGCCAAACTAAGCCAGCTTCCTCCGCCACATGCCTGGGAAACTGAATCCCTTGTCTGTGGAAGTCTACCCCTGCAAAACCATTTTCATTTAACTGCGGATCACTTACAACCCCAGGGCTACAGGGGATGATAATCCTGGCAGGGGCGAGTTAAGAACATAAGAAGAGCGCTGCTGGATCAGACCAAAGGCCCATCTACCCCGGCATCCTGTTCTCAGCAGCCAACCAGATGCCCATTATAGTAAACCTGCAAGCGCAACTTGAACCTATGCTTTATGAATCTGTCTAATAGCTGCGGGGGCCACTAGGGGGCTCATTGGAAGATGGCTGACAATAACATCTCTCTGACCCACACGAGGTAATTTGGGGGCTATGATGGGGGTAATTAGCCTCCTTAACTCCCCCAGGATTGTGGGGGGGGGGGACGGCCCTTGCCTGCTGTGCCCTATACCACCCCCGAATTTGTGGGGGTGGAGGCACTAGGCACAAAGCCCTCCTGTGGGATTTCGGCACTCCTGAACGCCGTCCCTGATTCGTGCCACTAGATGCAGAACTTCAAAGGAAACAATTTGGATGAAAGGAATGCACATGTTTCAAGAAAGAAGGGGGAGTAAAGACTGCTAACAGAAGAGATCTCTGACAAAACAAGATAAGAATAAAACATGAGAAGATACGCCAAGACAAGGTACGGCAAATGACTGATGGGGGAGGGGGGAAAAACTCTCTCTTCTTTCCCTATGTGATTAAACAAGAATCCCCTCCTCTCACGAGTCAGAAATGTCGTTTTAAGGACTTAAGCTGTGGATTTAAGGCTGTGTGGAGATAAACTTTCGAACCAAAGCATGTTTTAAGAAGAGCGAGGAATGTATAAGAGCTTGGGAATGATGCAGTTAAAAATGCCGTCGCCATATTGGGAAGTTCTGTCGGAGGTCTTGAGTCTGGGAGGAGAAAGAGAGAAATAGAGCTGTTTATATATTGTGGGTTAAACTCCTCAGTGGGACTCAGAGCGACAGCTTTACGAGACTATGATGGAAAGAGTGATGTTATCTATGAAGGAGACGATATATGGAAACCATCTCGATTTGAGGATTGGAAGAATGGAAAATTCACACAGGACTATTATTACTATTGGTGTTTATCGGCTTAAGGAGACTATCAGAAGAGATCTTAAAGAAAAAAGAGAAAATATATGAACAAGATGTGATGTGGAAACAGAAAGATAAAATGGGATAGAACTATGAACTTTGTTTGGACTGATTGGGACTGATTGGGACATTAACGCAGCAGCAAGAAGATGATCAGAATCCAGAATCCGAGACCTGGGAGAAGAGGCGGCGGAAGAGGACTGGAAGAAGTTTAAAGACTATTTACAAAAACATTATAAGCTGTATGAGTGTTAGGAGAATGCATGACAGAAAATAATATGGCATCAGTAATTTAGCTATAAGAGATATGAGTAAGCGATGTTTAAGAAAATGATGATATTTGAGGTAATATTATGCTTAAGTTAATTGGCTTAATATATGATAAAAACATTGATAATTGGGGACATAATATTCGAGAACTATTAATATGATTTGGAATAAGGTAATAAATTGCTGTTTATAACTGTATGACTGAGAACGCAGGAAAAGGTGATGTGAGGGAGTCCAAAGTTTATGGAAATATAATTTATGGACAAATTGATTTTTATGTATTTTTTCCTCTTTCTTTTTACTTTTTAAATCTTTTCTGTTCTTTCTTTGCTGGACTGTATGGTGATGGCACTATGTATGCTTGTTAATCTTTCTTCTGTTTAAAATTTGCAATAAATATTTTATAAAAAAGAAGAAGAAGAAGAAAAAGAAGAAGAAGAAGATGATCAGAATCCCCCTTCGGATCTTGAAATATGGGTCCCCCCAACAAAATTTAAAATTCGGCTTTGTAATTCGGAATTTATGTGATATGATTTAATTTGATGTGATTGGCCAGTTAATAAAAATTATTAAAAAAAAAAAGAATCTGTCTAATAGCTGCGTACCGAGGGGGGGGGGCTTTAACCTCATGCAGCTACCCCCTCCAGGGAAGGTAATGACGCTCAACTCAGCTGAAAACGGCTTTTCAGGAGTACTGGGAGTTCTTTCCAAACCAGTTTTCCAAGTCCTGTCCTAATTAATGTGCTGCAGAACTAACGGGAGACAACCTGGAAACACTGCTGTTTTAATCACTTTAATATTGTATTTTTAACCTGCTCCCGATAGTGAAAGGTGGGCAAGAAATCTTATAGTAATACCACCAACAGCCCACAGCCTGCTATCCTTTCAGCCTCTATCAGTTGCTCTCCTGAAACAAGGGCAAGAACTTGGACTGTGTTCAAGGGGACAGCTTACCTTTGTAGGGGCCTTGGGAAATCCGCACAGTCTGCCCAATGAGGTCGTTATCTCTGCGCCCACGGCCTCGGCTCATCCCGCCTCCTCCAAAGCCGCCGCGCTGCCCTGCAGAGCGGGAGGAAGAACACGGAGGTGTCGCACAGAAGCACAAACGCTCCCAAAGAGACCCCAGCTTGTCGGAAACCTCAGTGGTTGCAAGCCTGGGAAGATGCAAAATGTGCATCTTCCTCCCCTGCTGTAGTCGTGCACAACCTCCCCCACCAATCTCATCAACACCCTCAATTAAGGGAGGTAGCCGTGTTGGTCTGACGCGGTCAAAATATATATATATAAAAATAAATAAATAAATTGTCCAATAGCACCTTAGAGGCCAACTAAGTTTGTTCTTGGTATAAGCTTTCATGTATAAGCTTCAGATATCTGAAGAAGTGTGCATGCACACGAAGGTTTATACCAAGAACAAACTTAGTTGGTCTCTAAGGTGCTACTGGACAATTTATTTATTACAGTGGTGCCCCGCAAGACGAATGCCTTGCAAGACGGAAAACTCGCTAGACGAAAGAGTTTTCCGTTTTGGAGGTGCTTCGCAAAACGAATTTCCTATGGGCTTGCTTCGCAAGACGACAATGTCTTGCGAGTTCCTGCTGGTTTTTTCCCCTCTCCCCCCCTTTTTCTAAGCCGCTAAGCCGCTTATCAGCTGATCCGATCAGCAGATAAGCCGCTAAAAGCCGCTAATAGCGCTAATAAGCTAATCCGTCAATGGGCTTGCTTCGCAAGACAAAAAAACCGCTAGACGAAGAGAATCACAGAACGGATTCTTTTCGTCTTGCGAGGCACCACTGTAATATATATATATATATATATATATATATATATATATATATTTCAATTAAACTTGCATACCACCCTACACCCACAGACCTCAGGGCACAACGTAAAAATTACGATACTGTACAGTGGTACCTTGGTTTAAGAACAGCTCAGTTTATGAATAACTTGGGTTAAGAACACTGCAAAACACTGCAAGTAGGTGTTTTGGTTTGTGAACTTTGCCTTGGAAGCAGAACAGGTCCCGCTTCCTGTTGAGTGTAAATTGAGGCCCCCGCTGCTATGGGAAAGCACGCCTTGGTTTAAGAAAGGACTTCCGGAAAGTATCAAGTTCGTAAACCAAGGTACCAGTGTATAAAAAAACAGAAAATGCATAACAAAAGGGAAGACAACCCGATAATTCCCCCTTGCACAACCCATTTTTTAAAGGGCATCAGGTGTCAATCACCCTTTCGCACTGGCAGCGAAGAAGCAGGTGCGTGTCAGCGTTCACAGTTTTGGAGGGATTTGTTATTTGTTTTAGTGCCTAGAATAACAGACTTGCAGCTTATTCGGCGGCTCCCTTGTTCCTTCCAGTCTCCTGCTGCCGTTCATTTGCAGCAGTGCACCTCCTTGCTGGGGGGAGGGGGGCAGAAGGGGGAAAGAGGTGCAACTCAGTTCCCAGGGCGCACCATCATACGTACCTCCGGCGCTGGGATGCATGGGACTGTTGATGCGAGGACTCATGGGCTGGAAGCCGCCAATGGTGAAGTTTGTGACATCCCGGGGCTGGGGAGAAATAAGAGAAATGAAAACTTCAGAAAACATCAGTAAGCCCCCACCGCACACCCCGCAATCTGGCACAATGCTTCGGAAAAGGACTCAGTGAGGAGCAGGAGGGGAGAGTGTTAGAATATTCTGTTCCACCTTAAGGGACAGGCATGAGACTGTTGTGTGTCACATGTCTGTTTACACCCCAGCACAGCTTGCTGGGAACTTCCGTTTGTGTATAGCTTTCGCTTTTAGCTGTCTTGCTTTGGACACAAAGGGGATCGGACATGTCTTCCTTTTGTCCTGATGTATGCTGAATAAACGGCTTGTAGATATGCTTACACAACCTCTCCCGCCACTTCTGTCTGCGCGTTATCTCTGCTGAGTTGCGTGCCCCAGCTTTTGAAGCCGTGGGTCGCAGATGCTGCAACAAGGACTGAAGATCGCCTGGCACACTGGCCAGTGGGCTGGAGCCAGCTGGGGGCCTGCCAATTGCCCCCGTTTCCTTGGTTGTATGCCAACAGAGAGGGTGCTCTTGCTTTTGGTTGGGGGGGGGGAGAGGGAGGGTCCCAGAGCCATCCTTTGCTCCTGCTAACCCCAGAATTCGTGGACATCTAACAATGCTGATGTTTGAAGATTCAGGATGGGGGGAAACAAAGCACTTGTTAAAACAGAGCATAGTGGAAATGGCTGCCACAGGAGGCAGTGATGGCTACTAGACACCACTGCTCTACTTTGAATCCCAGTTTCAGGAGGCTGCGGGGGGGGGGGGCTGCTTTTGTGTTCAGGTCCTGCTTGCAAGCTCCCCATTGAGGCAGCTGCTTAGCCACTGTGAGAACAGGACTGTCTGGCCAGAGTGGTGCATGCTCTGGATATCTCCGGCTTGGACCGCTGCAATGCGCGCTACGTGGGGCTACCTTTGATGGTGACCCGGAAATTACAACTAATCCAGAATGCGGCTCCCAGTACATTTCCAGGCAGAATTCAAAGTGTTGGTGCTGACCTTGAAAGCCCTAAACGGCCTCAAAGGCCCAGTATCCCTGAAGGAGCATCTCCACCCCCATCGTTCTACCCGGACACTGAGGTCCAGCTCCGAGGGCCTTCTGGCGGTTCCCTCACTGCGAGAAGTGATGGTTACAGGGAACCAGGCAGAGGGCCTTCTTGGTAGTGGCGCCTGTCCTGTAGAACACCCTCCCATCAGATGCCAAGGAAATAAGCAGCTATCCTATTTTTAAAAGACATCTGAAGGCAGCCCTTTTTAGGGAAGTTTTTAATGTTTGATGCTGTATTGTTTTTAATATTCGGTCGGAAGCCGCCCAGAGGGGCTGGAGAAACTCAGCCAGATGGGCGGGGTATAAATAAAAATAATAACAATAACAACAACAATAATAATAATAGGATGCTGGACAAGATGGGCCAATGGCCTGACGCAGCAGGATCTTATTATTTATTATTTGTTAAATTTTTAGACCACGCTATAACCTTAGATCTCAGGATGGTTCAAACCTAAAATCACAATTTCTGTTTGGCCACTATGGGAGGCAGGTCGCTGGACTAGAAAGGCTCTGCTTAGGACCTTGTGAAACCTGAAGGACTACTCAATCCGACAGCCGTGACAGACCATTGTGGATGACGAGGAGAGAAAACAATTTGCTTCGTGCAAACCCCTCCAACCAACTTCTTTCCATCGCAAGGTTATCAAATGTACCGTATTTTTCGTCCTATGGGACGCACTTTTCCCCCTCCAAAAATGAAGGGGAAATGTGTGTGCGTCCTATGGGGCGAACACAGGCTTTCGCTGAAGCCTGGAGAGTGAGAGGGGTCAGTGCGCACAGACCCCTCTTGCTCTCCAGGCTTCAGGAAGCTCTGCACAACGCGCCGGGCTCGGGAGGGTTGCGCAGAGCTGCCTGCGCTCCCGGGCTCCGCGCCGCTCTCCGCAAGCCTGGAGAGACCGGCGCGGCTCCCTAGGCTTGTGGATAGCAGGCTGTTCTGGGGGTCGGGGGAAGCTCGGGCTTCCCCCGCGCCAGCCCCATGCCTGGAGGGGGGAAATAATTTTTTTCCCTTATCCCCCCCCCCAAAAAAACTAGGTGCGTCCTATAGGGCGATGCGTCCTATGGGGCGAAAAATACGGTATTAGTCAGAGGGCAGCTAGTAGCAATGTTGAACCACTGATGTCCTTTCTAAAAATGAGGACGCTGAGATGTGTTCACATGGAGGTGTGCACATTATCAACAACAACAGTAAGGTTCCAAAGAAATAAAAAACAAAGCGCTAAGTGGGTTTGTGCATGGAGAACAAGGTCTGCTCACACAATAGAACCCCCCACCCAACAATTCCATGCAAGCAACAATGTACTTGAATCCTACCCCCTGCCCCAAATCTATTGCCAGCAACTGCTGGTTGGTCAGAGGGGTTGCAACCATGATTAACATGCCCCTCCTGAAAGGTGAACTACTTTCCCTTCTTACCTTTGAGCCCCCGGCCAGAACCAAATGGCGCGTCTTGCACACAAACATGCCCCCGTTTTCCACCAGCTTCTTGCAATGCAGGAAAGCGAAGCTTCTGAAGAGGTGGCGGATCTCGCCCTCGCGACCCTGGAGCGAGAGGGAGGCAGCAAGGGGCGCGTTAGTTCAATGGCAATGAGCGCAGCCTGGGTTGTGTTGGTGGCCACGGCCTCCGCACAACAGGCAGGCAGAGCTGTCAGATGCAATGTGCAGGATGCCCTGCGCACGCCAGCTGTGCAGCTCAGCACCCGCGGGGCCCAGCCTGCCCTGCTCCTCACCGAGTGGGGCCCGTCGATGACTTTCACGATGTCTTTGACGTGGATGTTGTTCTGCTCAGAGTCCAGCGCCACGGCAAAGCGGTTGTCCTTCTTCCGGTTCACAGCCTGGTGCCTGACTGTCACCACCTTGCCATACATGTTGAGGACCTGGGGGGGGGGGGGCAGAGAAAAGGATCAGAGTTGCAGGGTTGGGAGATGTGGAAGGTGGGAAAACACACCCTCTGCTCCCTGGGATTCTTTGATGAATGCTGTATGATGAGCGAGGCATATGCTATGTCCTTGCACACGTGTGCATACACAAGATCAGCTGAAGATAAAAAGGTAAAGGACCCCTGGGATGGTTAAGTCCAGTCAAAGGCGACTATGGGGTGTGGCGCTCATCTCACTTTCAGGCCGAGGGAGCTGGCGTTTGTCCACAGACAGCTTTGCAGGTCATGTGGCCAGCAGGACTAAACCGCTTCTGGCACATTGGGACACTGTGACAGAAACCAGAGCGCGCAGAAACGCCATTTACCTTCCCGCCGCAGCGGTACCTATTTATCTACTTGCACTGGTATGCTTTCCAACTGGTAGATTGGCAGAAGCTGGGACAGAGCAACAGGAGCTCACCCCGTCGTGGGGATTCGAACTGCCAACCTTCTGATCGGCAAGCCGAAGGGGCTCAGTGGTTTAGACCACAGCGCCACCGGCTGAAAATGACTTATTGTGCCTTAACCGTTAAGAGATCCCAAGTGAACATTCTTGCTTTATAATTTTAATTTTTTAAAAAAACATTCGTCAGTTCTGGATTTGATCCATTAAAGAAAACAAAGTAAAATAAAACCACGCGAGGTGCAATCTCTGATGTAAGGAATGGAAGGCAGCAACTCCCATAACCCAACCAACCCGCAAAGGCAGCACCCACCTACCTGGAAGGTCTCCCGCTCCAGGCGGACAATGACCCCCACTGTCTGGGGGTCCAGCTGCACCAGCTCCCCCCACTCGTGCTGGCCACCAACATCCACGCCAGAGGCTGTCTCCGAGCAGAGCTGGAGGTCTCGGGGGAGGACTTTGAGCTGCAGGAGGGAAGGGAGTAATCTCAAAAAGGCACTTTTGACATTTTGACTTACCGTATTTTTCGCCCTATAGGACGCACTTTTTCCCCTCCAAAAATGAAGGGGAAATGTGTGTGCGTCCTATGGGGCGAATGCAGGCTTTCCCGGGCTTCCTGCAGCTCTGCGCCACCCTCCGGATCCTGGCGCGAAGCCACGCGGGGCTCCGGAGGGTGGCACAGAGCTGCCTGTGCTCCAGGGCTTCCTGCAGCTCTGCGCCACCCTCCGGATCCCGGCACGAAGCCGCACGGGGCTCCGGAGGGTAGTGCAGAGCTGCCTGCATTCCGAATCCTGGTGCGCGCTGAAGAGCGCCCCCGGGCTTCGCGCACCTCTCCGCAAGCCTGGGGAGACCGGCGCAGCTCCCTAGTCTTGCAGATAGCAGGCTGTTCTGGGGGCTGGGGTCGTGGGAAGCTCGGGCTTCCCCCGCGCCTGCCCCGTGCCTGGGGAGGGGAATTTTTTTTCTTTATTCCCCCCCCCAAAAAAAATTAAGATGCGTCCTATGGGGCGGTGCGTCCTATGGGGTGAAAAATACGGTACATAACAAAGCACAGATGCAGAAAGGAGAGAGAATTACGAGCTTGGTTCAAAGGCAGGAGGCTGGGGATGTGTGAGTGGTAAGAGACACATCGCCAAAAACCAACGAGCCTCTCAAGACGCCCCACCACCACCACCAAGGCCGAGAGAGAGGCTGTTTTTCTCTGCCTGCCACCCCCACTCACCTCGTGCATCGTGAGGTCGGAGAAAAGGATGACGAAGTTCTCCTCCACACGGACTATCAGTCCCGTGTCGCCCTCAAAGCGGCCGGCAATCACCTTCACGTGGTCCCCCATTTTGAAGTATTTGCGCAACTCCTGGGCCGGGAATTCTAGCATGTCCTAGTGCGGGAGGAGGAGGGAGAGAACAAATAATTGCTGGAAATTGCAGGAAGGGAGAGGGCTCTGGTGCTTGAATCGTGCTTGTGGTTTTTCCATAATGGGCATCTCGCTGACCACAGCGAGACCACGATGCTGGACTACGTGGGCCACTGGGCAGATCTAGCAGGCTCTTCTTATATTCCGTCACGATAAACAAAGCCAGCCAGTAAAAAAAACAGTGTGTGTCTCCTGGTCTGCCCCGCAGAGGACCTTAAGGTCCATGAATAACCATAGTTTAGAGGTCCCAGGCCCTAAGGAAGTCAGACTATCCTCCACCAGGGCCAGGGCCTTCTCAGTGGTGGCTCCGACCTGGTGGAATGCTCTGTCCCATGAGACCAGGGCCCTGCAGGATTTAACCTCCTTCCGTCGGGCCTGTAAGACAGAGCTATTCCGCCTGGCTTTTAATTTGAATTCAGCCTATCTTTTATTCCCCTTCCTTCCCTCCCCCTCCCCTTTTATGAAGATCACCCGCTCTGAGACCCCACAGCTCATTCTCCCCTGGCCTCCTCGCTGGCCCAGGTAAGACGAATTCAGCCAGCTAGCCCTGGGGATTATCGAATTGATTTTTGAATTTTATTGTTATTCATGTTTTCACACTGTATTTTATGCTGCTTTTATAATTAAGTGTTTTAAAGTGTTTTAAATTTGTTGTTAGCCAACCTGAGCCCGGTTTTTGAACCGGGAAGGGGCGGTATAAATAAAAATTCATTATTATTATTATTATTATTATTATTATTATTATTCATGCAGGCATCTCATCTAGGATGCTGGACTAAATGGGTCTTAGGCCTGATCCAGCAGGACTCAATGTGTCTGTGCTCATCCTTGCCACAAGCAGGCACTCCCCCACCCCCACAGCAAAGGGAGCTCGCTCCCATGTGACATTTCAGCTTGCGGTTATAGATATCGCTTGGCAAACAGCCTACATTGGCTGTTCCCTGACTTTGGGGGCCACTGGACCCACGTACATATGGGACCACCTCTCCTGGTATGCCCTGCGGAGGACCTTAAGGTCCACAAATGACAGCATTTTGGAGGTCCCAGGTCGCAATGTGGTTAGATTGGTTGCAACTAGGGGCAGGGCCTTTTCAGTGCTGGCCCCGACTTGGTGGAACACTCTGTCACAAGAGACCTGGGCCCTGCAGGACTTGACATCTTTCCACAGAGCCTCCAAGACGGAGCTGTTCTACCTGGTCTTTGGTTTGGATTCAGTCTGACCCTTATGTTTTCCCTCCCCTTATGGTTTTCATCTATGGGCTACTTTTAAAATGAGGCTGCATTTTAAACTGCATTTTAAATTGTCCCCCCCCCCATTATGATTTTACTGTAATTTTACTGGTGTTGGCCACCCTGAGCCCGGCTCTGGCTGGGGTGGGTGAGGTATAAATAAAATTTATGATGATGATGATTATCCCCATGGCTCCATAAATTAATCCCCAGTCCCTCCTGCCCTACAGAAAGCATTATTCAGAACAGAGGTTGGCACAACCCACATAAGGAAAATAATAACACAATACAATTCAGAAAAGTGACCATTGATTGCACATCCATTTGAAATCCAATTAAAACTATTTAGGTTGAATTAATTCAATGAAACAGATGAACTCGATCCAGTGATCTAAGCTTTCCAAAGCCATTTACACTCCCCGGGGCCCCCTAGGTAATCCCACTGCCCACTTGGGAACTACTGGCTGACATCATAATGCACTCGGGATGCCATGATGCCAGAGAGAGGAGGGAGAAGACAGGGAGCCACCGTACCTTGAGGTCTTCGTGCTTCGGCATGATGGTGATCTTGTTCCCGTCCACGCTCAGGATCTTGCCTTGCAGGTTGATCAGCTCCCCCTCACACACCTCCACGTTGTCGCCGGGCTGGAAGTTGTGTTCCCGCTCCTTCCCTGAAAGATGGAAGGAGGCAAGTGAGGCGGCGCAACCTGAGCAACTTGCCACAGCCCCCTTCCTGAGAGAGGACAGCATGCAGCAAGTTCCAATGGCCTTGGCCTACCTGGAAGGCACAATGGACCCGGGACAATTGGAGGCTGTGGGTCCTCTTGGCGAGGATCCCCATGAGCTAGGAGCGAGTGCCTGGGGAGTCACGGAGGAGCACACCAGAGGCCAGAAGCCTCACTCCACGGGGGGCTGCCCTTGAGACTGACCCAGAAACTTCAGCGGGTGCAGAATGCCACAGTGAGACTCCTTACGGGGTCCTCACTGGGAGATCACATTCACCCGGTGCTATACCAGCTGCACTGGCTCCCGGTGGAGTACAGGATCAGGTTTAAGGTGCTGGTTTTGACCTTTAAAGCCCTATACGGCCTCGGACCCTCGTACCTATGGGACCGCCTCTCCTGGTATGTCCCACGGAGGACCTTACGGTCTCCAAACAAAAACATCTTGGAGGTCCCGGGCCTCAGAGAGGTTAGGCTGGCCTCAACCAGAGCCAGGGCTTTTTTGGCTGTGGCCCCAATCTGGTAGAACGCTCTGTCACAAGAGACTAGGGCCCTGCGGGACTTGACATCTTTCCACAGGGCCTGCAAGACGGAGCTGTTCCACCAGGCCTTTGGCCAAGGCACAGTCTGACCCCCTCCTTTGGTAATCCTCACAGAACTCTAGCCCAATGGTTGCCATCAATTTGATTTTGAATTAATTCTAAAAGGAATTGATTTTAGAATGTTGTGTTACTTTTATTGTTGTTAGCCGCTCTGAGCCCGGCTTCGGCTGGGGAGGGCGGGATAGAAATAAAATTGTATTATCATTATTACCTGTGCTTTCCGTCACCACCTCCAAGTCAATGCCTTCCGGTTGGTCTTCAAATTTCTCCAGCTCGGACAGAGTGGGCTTCACTCCTTCTGTGATCTGACGATGCCCAGGAAACAGCACGGGTGGTTTGGAGGGGGAGAGAAAGCGAAACGACACAGAGCAGGTTGAGGGGGATGGGAAGGACAGAGGCAGCACCATCTGCACCAGTACTGAACTTTTTCAAAGGCCTCTCCACTCCCTGCTTCTGCCAGGGCTGATTTGCAGATCTCACGCCCCGGGGACATGGATTGCATCGGGAGGGACTACCCAGGACACATCAGCACCGGCAGATGCAAAGCAGACACCAGCAGGTACCCATTAGAGAACACCGTCCTGGTTTGGCTGAACCAATGCCTTCTCACCAGGTTCAAGTCAGCCTCCAGTGCAGAATGTCAGCCACCTGCCATTTCCTCTTATACAACAAGGGTCTATACCGCAAGAGGAGTCCTCCTCCACCCACCCTGTTGCTCAGGGCCCCCCCAATCCTTACCACGGCAGACATAGCAAAGCTCTTGAAGAGGAAGCCCTTCCTGCTATAGCGGTTCCCCTCAAAGATGAGGAAATCCCCATCGGAGGCCACGTCGCCGCCCAAAGACCTGGAAATGAAGGGATGGAGAGGCTTAGCAGTTAGCGTGACCAGCAGCAAGAGAACAGCTGGAGATGGACAAATTGTGCATGGGTTGGTTCCCCAGGAAGACAGAGTCTGCAGCTGTCATCACTCAGCCAACAGTCTTTCTGCCCTGGGTTCCCCCTCTCAGGCCCTTCAGCACCCGCCTCCTCTCCAAATATGGACACACACACACACCCCGCCGTTCTGGACTCTCACCGGATCTTTTCGGCATCAAAGAGGCGCTGCGGCGGGCGCTTGAACTTCTTCTTTTTGGCAAACCAGTCTTTCTGAAACGGGAGAGGCAGAGGCAGGGTTTGCGACGGGAGAAGCAACCCAGGAAGTGTGGTGGTTTTAGAGAGAATTTAAAGGTACAAGTGGCTAATCCCCAGCTAGGGGCCTCACCTGCCTCTGGACCCTGGGCAAGATCCCAAAAATATGGAGGCAGAGGCATAAATAAAAATAAATAAATAAGGGAGACGATCCTAAAGGAGGGAACTGGGTGTGTCCAGTGTGCACATGCAGGTGTGGGTGGCCACGCCCACTTCTGGCCACGCCCACTAATGACCAGAACATCCCGACTCATCCAACTGGCCAAGGGAGAAGACAGCTTACAGGGGAGAAAAGGTCATTTTGCTCTTGTTTTAGGGAAACGCATCTCTGAATTACACTGGAGCCAACGGAACTCCAGTCTCTGCAGACCCCGCTCCCGAGGGCGGCTGCTTCTGTTTTGACGCACCAAAGGGTTAAAATGAAGCCCCTCTTCCCTTTCTCAGCCCACCAAACCTGGAATAACCGGAGGCAAAAAAACCAAAGGCCCAGCAGAAGCACCCAAAAGGTGCACTGGTGAAGGGAGGCTCCCGCAATGCGCCGAGCCAACATACCAGGCTCATGCGGGCTTTGATGCGGTCGAAATCGATGCGGGGAATCATCTTCAGGGAAATCTGATTCTGGCTGGGCTCCACGTAATCCACCTAAGGGGAAAGGGAGGGAAAAGACATTGGTCGGTGTTCAGGTTGCAAGCAACACAGATCAAGCACAAACTCCTTGCTCAAAGGCAGGGGTCTCTAGCCTCCACCTTGTGCAACCCAGACCATAGGATTCTCGATGTAGCATGCGCTGGTGTCCAAACTTATTTCCAAAGAGGGCCAGATTTGATGAAGTGAAGGGCCGTGGGGGCCAGCCAAAGGACCAACCAGTTGTTGAGCTTTTTATAGGATTGAAGTTGTGGAGCTTTTTGGGGGCTTGGAGTTGTTGAGTTTTTTTAAAGGATTTTACCCTAGGGAAATAAACTGCCACAGGGGCTGGGTTAAACAGACCGGTGGGCCGGATTAGGCCCCTGAAAGGGACTTTGGACATGCCTGCAACTGAACACAAAGAGCAAAATGGCGGGCAAACGCCAGCCTACGACCTCTCAGGCTGTTGCCACCTTTCAAGCTGAGATGAACAGCGATGAGGCGATTCCAACTAAACATCAGTAAGAACTTCCTGACGTTAAGAGCAGTTCAACAGTGGAACAAACTCCCTTAGAAGCTGGTGGGCTCTCCTTCATTGAATGATTTTAAAGAGAGGTGGGATGGTCATCTGTCAGGGATACTTCAGTTGTGATTCCTGCATTCTAGGGGTCTAGACTAGATATTATCCCTGCGTCCCTTCCAACTCTACAATTCTGTGATCCTACACAAGGCATCTGAGAAGTGGAAATGTCAGCTGCTGCTTTTTTGGAAGCAGGTCAAAAGCTTTCAAGTTTTGTTAGGGATTGTAGGACAAGACCTGCCAAGAAAGGTAAAGAACTTATTTATGTACGCTACAACAGTGGCAAAAGTCTTGTTAGAACAAGGATGGAAGAGTGAGGAAACCCCACAAAAGAAATGCGGCAAGAAAAATTGATGAGCTATGTAGAATTGGACAAATTGACATATAAACTGTGTGAAAAGGACAACTGTGACTTCAAGGAAGAATGGGAACTTTTTACAAGCTGTCTAAAAAGACAGCAAAATGAACTGGACTCTTTGGCAGGTTTTGAAAAAACATTCACAAATTTAATAGCTGGACACATGTAGGCAAAGTAAGGACATGTGCAGTTTTATAACATGCAGAAAACAATATATGTAAAGAAATCAGGGAGGGGAGCTGAGGGAAGTCCTTGGTGGGGGGGGGAGAGGGAGAGTTGAGGGGGGTGAAGGGGGGGAAATGATGTAATTGATTAAGAGGATTGATAAATTGTTATGTGGAAATTGGTTAATAAAAATATTTTTTTAAAAAAGAAAGTTAATAAAGCAAAAGACCACTTTATGGGCTTAAATAAAAAAAAGCTTTCAGGGCAGGCTGTGATTCTGCGTTGCAGGGGGTGGACTAGATGACTCTTGAGGGCCCTATTCCAACCAAACCATTCTGTGATGTTATGACTGGTCTATTCTTTTGCCTGTGTAACTTGGCGAAGCATCACACACACATCAACTAGAAAAATAAACTAAGCCCTGCTGAGTTCATACACACTCTCCCAAAACACCACAACCCATAAGCCTTCACTCCATTCGGTACATTAAAATACAGTCGCACCCTGGATCCCAAACACCTTGTGAATTAAACGTTTCGGCTCTTGAACGCTGCAAACCCAGAAGTGAGTGTTCCAGTTTGCAAACGTTCTTGGGAACCCGAACGTCTGACATGACTTCCGCAGCTTCCGATTGGCTGCAGAAGCTTCCTGCAGCCTATCGGAAGCCGCGCCTTGGTTTCCGAATGTTTTGAAAGTCGAACGGACTTCCGGAATGGATTCTGTCCGACTTCCGAGGTACCACTGTACAAAGAAAATACCCATCATGCCTGCTGTTAATTCCTCAATCCGGACCCTCAGCCAAGGTCTCGTCTCACCTGAGCAATGTCGTCCTTGTAGATGCCCCTCTTGAGGCGCACCCACGACTTGGGCTTCAGGTTGGTCACCTCCTTCACCACCTTAAGCACGTCCGTCATCTCCTTGATGGGCACCATCTGCTGGTTCCAGTAGCCCATCCGGAGGTTGCCCACCCCTTCGATGGCCTGCTTGACGTGCGTCTGTTTGTAGGCCTCCACGTAGATGTACCCTTTCACGTGCTCGGGGGCGACCACCGATTTGATCTGCAAGGGCTGCGGAGGAAGAATGGGGGTGGGTTACGCACAAGAGAGGCTGGGACATGCCTCTCCAAGCTCTCAATGTAGCTCTCTCGCATCTCTCGTTTATATTGCTCCAGGCCAGCCACACTTTGCAGGAAAAGGACACGCCTGGCTGGAACTTTGCTGTACCAGGCAACTCTAAAGACAGTCACCGGCACACTGGGGCAAAGTGGACTTGGCCCTGGGCAATCAGGCTGGCCAGCAATACACAGGTCTTCCCTCCCTTCCCTGAGCTCTCCCTTTGCACTGCAGTTTGGAGGAAGTTAAGAGAGTATTTCAAGCGAGGAGGAAGGACTTCTGCAGCTTTTTTCTTTATCCAGATCCTCGCCGCAAATGAGGAAACGTAAGAAGAGCCTTACAGGATGAGGCCAAGGGCCCATCTAGTCCGGCATCCTCTTTTCACAGCGGCCAACCAGATGCTCCAATGGGAAGCCCAGGGGCAGGATCCGAGCCCAAGACCACTCCTGTGCTTCCCAGCAACTGGTAATCAGATGCACTGCTGCCTCCAAACGCCTTATCCTCCACAAGGTGAGATGTAGCCAATTAAGTAATTCCCAAGAGCAGACCCAGTGAAATTCATGGGCCTGTCCACTAATTTCAATGGGTCTGCTCCAAGTCTCACCAACCTTGGATCTTGCCCACTGCCTCCTCCAATCTGTTGTGCTAAAGGTTCATGAGGAGAGGCAGGGAAGAAATCCTTATTTTCTCATACT
The DNA here is from genome assembly GCF_965112155.1 of Podarcis liolepis. Lineage (NCBI taxonomy): Eukaryota > Metazoa > Chordata > Lepidosauria > Squamata > Lacertidae > Podarcis > Podarcis liolepis. The sequence goes on along the minus strand of NC_139561.1, from coordinate 92,797,836 downwards.
TCACTGTAAAATTGGCTCCCAGTGGAACATAGGGTGAGATTTAAGGTGCTGGTTTTGACCTTTAAAGCCCTTCACGGCCTAGGACCCTCGTACCTATGGGACCGCCTCTCCTGGCCTGCCCCACGGAGGACCTTAAGATCCATAAATAGCAACACCCTAGAGGTCCTGGGCCCTAAGGAAGTCAGATTAGCCTCGACCAGAGCCAGGGCCTTCTCAGTGATGGCCCCAACCTGGTGGAACACTCTGTCTCATGAGACCAGGGCCCTGCGGGATCTGATTTCTTTCCGCAGGGCTTGTAACACAGAGTTGTTCCACCTGGCCTTTGGCTTAGAATCAATTTGATTCCCCCCCCCTCTTTCTTTTTTCCTTTCTCCTCCTGTGAAGAGGCTGCATTTTAATGTTGTATTTGAATCTTGTTTTTTAAGTTGTATTTTAATCAACTTGTTTTTATTATTGATTGTTAGCTGCCCTGAGCCCGGTCTTGGCTGGGGAGGGCGGGGTATGAATAAAATTTATTATTATTATTATTATTATTAAAGGCAAGACCCCAACTCACTCCCCGGCCCTTTGCATCTGGCAGAGGATTCTGGGAAGGGTAAGGCCTGGTGGCAGCCATCTATGGCGGCTAGTTGGCACATCAAGCCAACGTTTGCGGCAAGGAGCAACAAGAGGGACAACCCCATGGCAAGAGCAGCGCTGTAGAAAAAGTGAAGCGTCAAGGTCGTCTTCTGTTCCCCCCTTCCCAGCCCACTTACTGTGTCTGTGAACTGGTAGGCGATGAACTTCCTCATGAGCGCAATGGCTGTGGCCCGCTCCTCTCCAATCTGGAAGTGGGAGAGAGAAGGGTTGGAATGAAAAAGGATGTCGGGTAGCAGACGCAATGCGAAAGCAACCTCTCTGCGCCTGCGGGGCTTACCTTGCATTTCACAGTCCAGAGGTTGGGATCCCTGGATGGGGAGGGGAGAACAAACACCGCAAGGTGAGCTCGCCATGGCCAACGTAAGCATCGCCCGCTACTTAACACCAGGGCTGCGGCCTCTCAACTGGGCCGTCTCAGTCCTGCTCTCACGTCCAGAGTCATTCCCCCCCCCCCAGCCTCTATCCCGCTAAGTCTCACAAGACCGAAGTCTTCTGCTCCTGCGAGAACAGAATGCTCACAACAGAAAGTCCTTACTTGACTCCAGGAAGTAGCTGTTGCTGCGTGATGTCATCAGAAAGCTCATCAGAGCCGCCGTACACCCTGGAGAAAGAGAGAGAGAGGAGGTCTCAGAGGTCCAAGGGTGGAGGGACAAGGCCAAGAAACTGGCCAGCAGGAGTGTTTCGAAACGGGGAACCGCCGGCAGGATAAAAGCGGCATACTCACGTCTCGCGCACCGAAGACTGGGCATACTTCTTCATGTAATACTCGCCCAGCTCCTCCTCTCTTTGGTCCCTGTTGGGGGGGGGAGAGAAACAAGAAGTGTGAAGTGAGAGGGGACGTATTAGCCAGACCAAAGCACTTTGCATGTGTTCTGGTGCAGCAGAAGGGCAAAGGCAGGAAGCCCAAAGCTCAACTGCCACCCCAGTCACCTGCAACAGCCAAATCACTAGACCCCTGAGGTGTATATTTTAGGATCCACCTTATTGGTGTGGTTGTAAGTGGTTATAATACTGCATTTTAATTCTTGTAATGTGCCCTGGGACCATAGGGTGAAGGGTGGTTCTTGCAGGGCTTTACCAGAAAAAGAAATCAATGAGTGACCAGCTTTGAACATCTGGAAACAGGGTTTAGGGGGAATCTGTGGCCCTCCAGCCTACTAACTCCCCTCACCCCTGGTCAATAGCTGTGTTGCCTGGGGTCAAGGGGAGCTCAAATCCAACACACAAACTCCCTTGTTCCTGCTCCAAAAGATCCCCAAACTTGCAGGAAGCTCCTGCAGCCAATCGGAAGCTGCCGAAGCCCTGTCGGACGTTCAGCTTCCAAAAATAGTTTGCAAACCGGAACAGGCACTTCCGGGTTTGCGACGTTTGGGAACCAAAATGTACGAGAGCTAAGCTGTTCGACTACCAAGGTATGAATGTACAATACAATCGCATCTTATGTGAATTTAACTTGCATGTTTTTAACCATACATGATTGAAGGCAGGCTGGTTGAAATTGCACATGTTAAAGGCAAGCAAGGAAGAGCTTTTAAGCCATCATCCATTAGCTGCAGGAAAGTTCCGAGAGTTTGAATATACAGTGGTACCTTGGGTTAAGTACTTAATTCGTTCCGGAGATCTGTTCTTAACCTGAAACTGTTCTTAACCTGAAGCACCACTTTAGCTAATGGGGCCTCCTGCTGCCGCCGCCAGAGCGCAACTTCTGTTCTCATCCTGAAGCAAAGTGCTTAACCAGAGGTACTATTTCTAGGTTAGCAGAGTCTGTAACCGGAAGCATCTGTAACCCGAGGTACCACTGTATACGATTTTTCTGTGTATGTGGAACCCTTGGAACTGAACCCCCATATAAGATGCAATTGTACACTTATTTCAGTCGAGCCAAACCAGGCAATTCTGCTTTCAAAATAAACACACAAAGTCCTGCCAGACGCCTATGCTGCTCCTGCTCTGTGCTTTGCTCTGCATGCAATGCCATTTACCTCCACAAGTTTTGCAGCCTCCGTGCTCCAGAGCGATCCTCGTCCAGAACCACATTGTCAATATTGGACGCTAGAAGAAGAAACAGACGTTTGCAATGCTGAACAGCAGAGGCAGAGAAGAGGTTTTTTGTTGGGCAAAGTGTATGGGCGAGAGCTACAGACTTTTCAGAACTGCAAACAGCTTCAGGGCCTGGTCTGTTTGCAAGCTGAGATACCCTGCAACGCTCTCTGACAACTCCACTGTGCTTGCCAAGAAAGACCAGATAAAAGGAGGAAAGGAGAAAGGAGGAAAAAGAGAGAGAGACTTGCAAACGCTGCTAAGGGAGTCAAGGACCCGCCGTTAAGGCTGAGATATCGCAGGACAGCCCCTGCTAGGCATGAGCAGCTACTGGCAGCCATGGCCTGTTCCACCCTGTTCCTGGGTGAGGAGCCCCTCTGCCAAAAATGAGGAACCTGTGGTCCTCTAGTATGCTCAGCGGGCCAGGGATGAAGGCAACTGTTTTTAAGTTGTATTTCAATCAACTTTCGTATTATTGGTTGTTAGCCACCTTGAGCCCGGGCTTGGCTGGGGAGGGCAGGGTATAAAGAATTATTATTATTATTATTATTATTATTATTATTATTATTATTATTATTATTATTATTATTATGAGTGGTATAGAAATTTAATAGACAATAATAAATAATTGTTCTTTTCCTGATTTTTAGATTTTGCACACTTTATAGACAGATGTATGCCCATCTTTCAGGGAGGCTTGAGTTGAGATTCCTGCATTGCAGGGGGTTGGACTGGATGACCCTCGGGACCCTTCCAACTCTCCACCATTCTATGATTCTATGTCTCAAGTGACTAATAAACTGCAACAGAAATCTACGGACACCTGCAGGCTGTTCTCCTGGGCAGGGCCCGGAAGGAAAGGGACAGTGCTTGAATTACCGTATTTTTTGCTCTATAGGACGCACCAGCCGTTAAGACGCACCTAGTTTTTGGAGGAGGAAAACAAGAAAAAAAAAATAATTCTGAATCCCAGAAGCCAGAACAGCAAGAAGGATCTGGCTTCTGGGATAGCCTCTTACTGTTCTGGCTTCTGGGGTAGCCCGCAAAGCCTCCACAGGGCAGCGGGATGAAGGCTCCCTGCTGCCCTGCAGAGGCTTCGCATGGCGAAGCCAGAACAGCGAGAGGGAGCGCTGCGCAGCTCTCCCTCTCTCTGTTCTGGCTTCTGGGATAGCCGCGCAGCCTGCATTCGCTCCATAAGACGCAGACACATTTTCCCTTACTTTTTAGGAGGGATAAAGTGTGTCTTATAGAGCTAAAAATACGGTACTTGGGACCACTGGAACAGCATTCCTGCTCAGAAGACCACTGCGCTACCAGAGAACTTAGCTACAAGGGATCAAGTGGCAGGGGCTGCGCAAGCCCGTTCCCTGCGTGGCCACATCAACTGGGCATTTGCTGAGCATGCTTTCCCGCCCCCCCCCTCACGCACAGAACCCCACCTGGCTGAAAGGAAGCAGAGAAGCAAAGGCAGCTGGTGAAGAGGAAAGGAGCTGGAATGAAGAGGATAAAAACAAAAACCGTTCTTACCTTCAAATTCCTCTGCTCATGAAGAGGTGGTGGTGGTGGGAGGGCGGACAGTATGAGCCAAATAATACCATCAAAACCAACCACAGGGTGAGGGTGAATGGGGAACAGAAAAGCGGAAGGAACAAAATTAAGATGCGGCACACAAACCAAGCGGAAGCGAATGAAATGCACGAGAACTCAAAAAGAGAGAAGCCACCAGGCCGGGGGGGGGGGGGAAGCAGAGGGAGCACTACCCACAGGCAGGGGCAGCCTCGGGGGGGGGGGGGGGACAACGGCCGGGAGCCAGGGGCTGCCGCCGATCCTAAGAAGCAGCTCTCCCTCCGCTGGCCGCTCTCGTTTCGCACCTCCACAACCGACAGCGCTTTCGCAAATGTGACAACCCGCGGTCATCCGCAACTCTTGGAGAAAAGTCTGATCGGTTTAAGTGCTTTCCAGAAATGGCGAGAACATTAGAATAAATGAACATGGGAATTTTAAACGAAAAAGAGTTTCCAGCTCTGGCAGGAAATAAAACAGAAAAGGAAATCCTTTTTTAAAAACGAAAAGAAATTCAGTTGCATTTCCAGTTTTAGGGATCTGACTTATAACCAGGAAAGGGGAAAACATTCCAGAAAATTAATTACGCTCAATAAAGCAGATTACGTTTTCTCAGGCTTCTTTAGGTTGCTTTGGGGTTACACACAAGCATTCGAGAACTCAGCACCAGGGAGGAATTTCCTGCTTCCTCCGCAGCAGGAATTCTGCCGAAAGGTTCTGTGGGACGTCAAAGCTTGCATGCTCCGACTTGGTTATCACTCAGGCATCCAGTTACTCCAGATCCAAGATTATCTTCACGAAAAGGGTTCTCCTTACCTTTCTCCAGAATGTCTTCTGCACCATCCTCCCACTGGTCTTCGTCTTCATACTCATCATCCACATCTGGAAGGAAGAGAAAGGGAAGGGACGAGGTCCACACGATAAGCCAGGAGTCAAAGATTACACGTCTCTTATGGTTGGGGCAGGGGGCAGAGGAGAAGAGTCCGTTTTTGTTTTTTTACCAGCTTCATCTAAAATAAATCCGCCATGTCTGGGTTTCTTCGCAGGCCGGTCATCATCGTCCTCTTCCTCCTCTTCGTCATACTCTTCCTCCTCCTCTTCTTCCTCTTCCTCCACTTCTTCCTTCTCGCTGCCTACGGCACTGACACGCTCCTCTTCAGCCTGCATGTTATTGAACGAGAACCTTTTACCTGTGACTCGCAGGTGGTTCACGCTGAAGCCCACAGAAAGCAGCTTTACTTAGGGGTGGGGGAAACAGCACCAAACAGCTTGCTTACATGGAAATGGAAACCACAGGCCCCGATTCCTAGCCCCAACCTAATTTTGGACTTAGGAGGAGATATCCGGGTCTCTAGAGAACTTCTCTTTTTTTCCCCATTTTTTTTTTATTGGTTTTCACAATATTATAAACAAACACACAAGACAAACAAACATAAATCATAGCCTTATTGAAAATTACACTTATTAACTTTGTTAAGTGACTTCCTCGCTTCCCCTTGGTTGAATTTCATTGCATGTCCTTTTAACGGTTTTCCAAATCCCAATTCTTATGAAATTTAACCTAAACATTAACATCCTTAAATATTCACCTTATGGAATTAAACATATTAATTCATCACTTAACATAAATAAAATCCTAAGCCAATTAAGTATCTGCAAGCTATTTTCAATTAATTTAGCTTAACAAATTTAACTACATAATCATTAAATTTATTCCACTCTTCCTGATACTCCTCCTCCTTCTGGTCGCGGACTCTTCCGGTTAGGTCGGCTAGCTCCGAAAAATCCATCATCTTCATCTGCCATTCTTCTATTGTTAAAGATACAGACTTCCAACAGATTTATAGTCGTCAAAAAACCGAGCTGAAGAAGGCGTGTACTCCGAAACAGGGCCCTGTCCTGGTCACCATTACTGAGTCGTACATCTGATTCACACTCCGGATACTCCTTTTTGGCCCTATTTGATCCTTTATTCTGATTTTATATAATATTATATGGACTCTTTTTGACTGCTATTGAGACTTGTATAAAACAATTGTTGTACACTGGTATTTCATGTACCTTTGTACTATATCAGTGTATATTTGAAACTACATTATTTCTGTACGTTCAGATTTTTGGGCATTGAATTACAAGGGGATCTGTCCTGGAGTGTCAACACAAGGGGGCTTGTGAAGAAGGCGCAGCAGAGACTGTACTTTTTGAGAATTCTAAGGAAAAACCATCTTCCGCAGAAACTGCTGCTTGCCTTCGATCACTGTGCCATTGAGAGCGTGCTCACTTATGGCTTATGTGTGTGGTACGGAAGCTGTACTACCCGGGACAGGTTGGGGTTGTGCAGGGTTGTTAAGGCAGCAGAGAGCATTGTTGGCTGCCCACTCTCCACCTTAGAGCAGATTTATGCCACAAGGTGCCATAGGAAGGCACTGGACATAGTAAAAGATCCATCGCATCCTGGTCACTGTCTCTTCGAGCTCCTGCCGTTGGGACAGAGATACAGGTCGATGAAGACAAGAATGAGCCGTCTTAAGAACAGCTTCTTCTCCAGAGCGATCTCGGCCCTGAATGGGAAGCCTGGACTTTGAAAGTCATCTAATCTTCCTTGCTGTTTTATACTGTATTGTTTTAATTAGTGTTTTTATAGTTGTTTTGATTTTGTGTGGAGTGCCCTACCTGGGTGGATGGAGCAGCCAAGTAATTTCGTTGTCCCCGAGAGGGGGCAATGACAATAAAGATATTATTATTACTATTATTATTATTATTATTATTATTATTATTATTATTATTATTAAAACGTTGTATCCAAACTCACCATTATTTTAAAACTATCGTACTTACACGTTGTGCTTAAATTTACTACTAGCTTCAAACTGTTATTCTTAGCAGTATATACACTTTTTCATTTCAACTCTTGAGTAGGAATTATTCCTTATATTGAAACTTTTGGCCAGAGTTCTTGATATATCCTTTTCAGTGCATTCTTCTATTGTTAGCAATCCTTGGGTGGGTCTCTAGAGAACTTCTGCCCAAGCCCAGTCCTTGGATACGGCTTGAGAGCCAGAGGCTACGCTGGGCAAACCCAAGCGCCCCTGTGCTCCTTGTGGGATTGTGCACCCTCCAACGTGCTGGTGAACTAGGCTCAGTTTAAAGCATGCCTTGATTGGTACACAGGGATGGTTTCTCTCGTTAAAGAAGCCCAAAGCTCCCTTGGGTGCACACAGCTGGCTGGGGGAGTCTCTGATGATTAATTAATTACGGCGATTAATTGCATTTTTAAGGACCTCAAGGCGGCTTACTTCATTCTCCTCCCTATTCTATCCTCATAACAACCCTCTGAGAGACTGATCCAAGGTCACCCAGAAAGCTTCGTGGCCGAGTGGGGATGTGGAGCCTAGTTTCCCTAGTCTGCCACTACACCACACTGGCCCTCTTGTTGTTCCTTACATCTGCCTCCTCACGGTAAAGACAGAAGCTTTTCTCTAAGATGTATGTGGAATGCAAAGAAAGGCTAGAATAGATATTGCTGCATTCCAGGGGGTTGGATAAGATGACCCTTAGGGTCCCTTCCAACTTTACAATCCTATGATTTACTCAATTAACTTACTTAACTTAGTCATTTCAGTGGGTCAATTCTGAGCAAGGCTAGTGCTGGATACAACCCAGAGTTTGCCCTGCTGACTCTGCGGCCTAGGACCCACGTACCTACGGGACCGCCTCTCCTGGTATGCCCTGCAGAGGACCTTAAGGTCCACAAATAACAACGCTTTGGAGGTCCTGAGCCTCAAGGAGGTTAGATTGGTCTCAACTAGGGCCAGGGCCTTTTCAGTAGTGGCCCCGACTTGGTGGAACGCTCTGTCACAAGAGACTAGGGCCCTGTGGGACTTGACATCTTTCTGCAGGGCCTGCAAGACAGAGCTTTTCTGCCTGGCCTTTGGTTTGGAATCGGTCTGACCCTTGTTTCCCTCCCCTTGGGGTCTTGATTTATCAGCTACTTTAAAATGAGGCTGCATTTTAAATTGCATTTTAACCTGTATTTTAAATTGGGGTTTTCCCCCTCCCCCCCTTTCCCCCTATTATGTTTTTATTGTGATTGTATTGGTGTTAGCCGCCCTGAGCCCGGCTCTGGCTGGGGAGGGTGGGGTATAAATAAAATTTATTATTATTATTATGAAGATGAAATTGCTTACAGAAAATGTGCTCTGCCTCAGCCCCAGTTCAAGAGAAGCCAAAACCCGAAAATGTCAGGTGAAGGGTATAAGAGCTTCTTCCTCTGTTCCAGGGTGGAAAATCCACACGGATCTCCTTACCTGCTGAGACTGTGAACAGCTTTACATGTCTGCAAGATGCCTTGGTGATGTAAATGGTGGGTAGGAAGGCTGCAAATCTGCCAAATAAATAAATAGCCTGCCTCTCCTCTCCACAACTCAGGCCAAAGACACACTTCCTTGAAGCAGGTGCAAAACACCTGCTGGCCTGCATGTTCTACTCCACCTCACCTCGTTCTCCTCCACCTCTTCCGCCTCACTGCTGCGCTCGCTCTCATCTTCAGAGAAGTTGCTGTCCTCGCTGTCAGACATTGCGGCAACACTTTTCTATCCTGGAGAAAAAGCATAAGCCTCTTAGCCACCATAATAGGCTTGCAAAATCCATTTTTGTTGCCCACCAGTTAATCCCCACGCTACAGGAATAAAGTTTAGCAGAACACGAACATCTGCAAATAATAAGGATTCATCAACGATGTGAGGAACAACTTCGGACCAAAAATAATGTATCTCTGGACAAGACCACATCACAGGCCTCAAAGAGCATTTGCATGATGAGAATGGAAAGACAAAAATCAGCATTATGCAGACGTCATATAACTCAAATTCTCCTTTACATCTGCAGCTGCGTCAGAAACTCAGATATAAGCTAGGTGCCATATGGCTCCTTAAACCAAGGTCAGTCACCAAAATGGAATGCCGAGTTCCCATATTTGGGCACAACAGCTCTAAAGTCTTATTTTTCAAAGGACAGACTGTGATTGATTATCGGTTAAATATCTGGCTAGTTGAGATGACATCACCTTGCCAACAAAGGTCCGTACAGTTATGGTTTTAGCTCTGGTTTTCCCAGTAGTGATGTATGGAAGTGAGAGCTGGACCACCAAGAAGGCTGATCGCCGAAGAGTGGATGCTTTTGAATTCTGGTGCTGGAGGAGACTCTTGAGAGTCCCATGGACTGCAAGAAGATCAAACGCATCCATTCTGAAGGAAATCAGCCCTGAGTGCTCACTGGAAGGACAGATCCTGAAGCTGAGGCTCCAAGACTTTGGCTACCTCATGAGAAGAGAAGACTCCCTGGAAAAGACCCTGATGTTGGGAAAGATGGAGGGCACAAGGAGAAGGGGACGGCAGAGGACGAGATGGTTGGACAGTGTTCTCGAAGCTAGAAACATGAGTCTGACCAAACTGCGGGAGGCAGTGGAAGACCGGAGTGTTTGGCGTGCTCTGGTCCAGGGGGTCACGAAGAGTTGGACACGACTAAACAACAAGTTGAGATGACAACACTGAGCTAGCTTAAGAACTCTGAGAACTTAAAAGAAGAAAAGTCTGGGACAGTCCACATATATACTGGCTTATTCCTACCTCTTTTTCTTAATGGTGACACAGACCATTCATAGCATAGGGATACGCTTCACAACTGTGAGCGGGGCAGTGGAGTGGGGTAAGCGAAGACAAGCTACAACAATTAACTCTAATGTTGCTCGCTTCTCCTGCTCAGGCTGCATAATTCATCCTGACTGCACAGATAACTGATAGAATTCTACAGGATGTGGTATTAAGTGGGTTAAAAGAGTAAAGATCCAACGATCCCCAAGCATGTACCACCAGATGGTGGAGATGTCAGGCACCATCCAGAAGCCCAGACGTCTTCACCTGTTCACAAGTGGCCGATAACCAGGTGCAAAATGCACCTGGCCAATTTTGAACACTGCTTAAGAATAAGCATGTACAGGGTCAGACAGCTAGCCAGTATTCTTCAGCTTCTTCCAAACTGGGGTGTCTTTATGGTGAATGTGTGCTTTAGGGAATGGTGGGGGGGGGGGGTTGCCTGAGAACTGTATATTGTATTTATTTATTATGTTGATATCCCACGTTTGGGACCTGGGTGGCGCTGTGGGTTAAACCACAGAGCCTAGGACTTGCCGATCAGAAGGTCGGCGGTTCGAATCCCCACGATGGGGTGAGCTCCTGTTGCTCGGTCCCTGCTCCTGCCAACCTAGCAGTTCGAAAGCACGTCAAAGTGCAAGTAGATAAATAGGTACCACTCCAGTGGGAAGGTAAACGGCGTTTCCGTGCGCTGCTCTGGTTCGCCAGAATTGGCTTAGTCATGCTGGCCACATGACCCGCAAGCTGTACGCTGGCTCCCTCGGCCAATAAAGCGAGATGAGCGCCGCAACCCCAGAGTCGTCCGCGACTGGACCTAATGGTCAGGGGTCCCTTTACCTTTACTATCTCACCTTTTATTCTCCAAGGAGCTCAAGGCAGTGCACAATTTTCTCCCTCCCTCTCATTTAATCTTCAATCTTCACAACAACCACTCTGAGCTGGAGAGGCAGCAACTGCCCTCCCCAGGTCACACCCACTGAACCTCCCTGTGGCTGAGTGGGGTGGATTTAAATCCTGGTCTCTCCTAAGTCCTGGTCCTCATTTAATCCCCACAACTTTGTAGGGTAGGCTGGGAGACACACACCTAGTGATATGTGGGTGGTGGCAGAAGGACTTGAACCAGGGTCACTCCCAGGTCCTAATTCTAGACCAGGGGTCATCAGGGGGCCGGTCCTCTGTCCCTCAGACCTTGTGGGGGGCCGGACTATATTTTTTTTGGGGGGGGGATGAATGCCTGTGCCCCACAAATAACCCAGAGATGCATATTAAATAAAAGGACACATTCTACTCATGTAGAAACACACTGATTCCCGGACCGGCTGGATTGAGAAGGCAATTGGGCTGGATCCAGCCCCCGGGCCTTACTTTGCCTACCCATGTTCTAGACACCACACCATGCACCACTTTGAGCCACTTAAGCAGGAAAATATGGGATATAAATAGAAACCAATGCTTAATTCTTTTAATGATTCCCCCTTATGCTTTGGCTGTTCTTTTTTTCCTCCTTTTTTTTTTAACCTGCACACCTTCTTGAGTCCTTGTCAGGGGAAATGGCATAAATAAATATATGACACTGACACAACTCAATCAGTACAGCATGAGACTGTTCATCTCATGGCTGTGGGTTTGAGCCCTGTGTTGGGCTAATGATTCTTCCATTGCATTGGGTTTGGACTTGATGATCCCTGTGCTCCCTTCCGACTCTATGACATACAGTTCAGTGTTGGAAACTCCCACTGTTCCAGGCACATTTTGCGACGGGGAATTTCATTAATGCAGTTTCTGAGCTCAAAAACAGTACTGAACCTAAAGACTTCAGATTAAAACTGCAGAGTGGAAGGAAAGAACTTTTTTCTGCCTGCCCACTTCCAGCTACAAGACTGGAGAAGAGACCCTCTTTTTAAGGATATTGGGGGCGGGTGAAGGACTGTGCCATGTGAAAAATGAAAATATTTTTGCTGCAGTGCATCCATTTTCAGCTTTGAATTCTTGTTATAAAAAAAGTGCGCCTAGACATTCTGTTGTTACACCCATTTAGGTGCCATTCAGCTCCTAGCTGTCCTAGCTCAGTTTCTAACACCGATATAACAACAACAACAGCAGAATAAAGGCAACAAAACAAAACAAGAAAGCCACCGAGAACCATAAGAAAGGGACCCTTCCCCTTCCAGGTACGAAACCATTATTATTATTACTGCTACTGCTACATACTACTACTGATGGTTTATCCCAGTAGTGATGTATGGAAGTGAGAGCTGGACCACAAAGAAGGCTGATCGCCGAAGAATGGATGGTGTTGAATCCTGGTGCTGGAGGAGACTCTTGAGAGTCCCATGGACTGCAAGAAGATCCAACCTCTCCATTCTTAAGGAAATCAGCCCTGAGTGCTCACTGGAAGGACAGATCCTGAAGCTGAGGCTCCAAGACTTTGGCCACCTCAGGAGAAGAGAAGACTCCCTGGAAAAGACCCTGATGTTGGGAAAGATGGAGGGCACAAGGAGAACGAGATGGTGGGACAGTGTTCTCGAAGCTACCGATATGAGGGAGGCAGTGGAAGACAGGCATGCCTGGCGTGCTCTGGTCCAGGGCGTCACGAAGAGTCGGACACCACTAAATGACTAAACAACAACAACAGATTTCATTCATTTTCAGCTGAGAATTCCTGTTATTAAAAAAAGAGTGCATAGACATGCCGCTGTTGCACCCATAACCTCGGTTCAAGGTGCCATTTAGCTCCTAGCTCTCCTATATCAGTTTCTAACCCTGATATAACAACAACGATGGAATAAACAAAACAAGAAAGCCACCGAGAGCTACAAGAAAGGGACCCTTCCTCTTCCGGGTACGACCCCATTACTATTATTATTATTACTGCTGCTACTACAGTGGTACCTCGGGTTAAGAACTTACCGTATTTTTCGCTCTATAACACGCACCCGACCATAACACGCATGTAGTTTTTAGAGGAGGAAAATCCGCAGGCATGCCACCCGTAGGCATTCCCTCCATAACATGCACAGACATTTCTCCTTACTTTTTAGGAGGAAAAAAGTGAGTGTTATAGTGCAAAAAATACGGTAATTTGTTCCGTAGGTCCATTCTTAACCTGAAACTGTTCTTAACCTGAAGCACCACTTTAGCTAATGGGGCTTCCTGCTGCCGCCGGAGCACGATTTCTATTCTCATCCTGAAGCAAAGTTCTTAACCTGAAGCGCTATTTCTGGGTTAGCGGAGTCTGTAACCTGAAGCGCATGTAACCTGAAGCATATGTAACCCGAGGTACCACGGCGGAAGAAACAAAACAAAAAAGCCACCGAGATCCACAAGAAAGGGACCCTTCCTCTTCCAGGTACGACCCCATTATTATTATTATTATTATTATTATTATTACTGCTACTACTAAAATTTGCACGCCCCCCTCCGCCCAACAATCTCGCGGTGGTTCACACCTTTTTTAAGAAAGAAAAACGACCCACAAGCAGAAGCACAACATTGCGCGGCGCGGGGTTGGGCTAGATGACCTCTGGGGGTGCCCCCTCCCACCCCCACCCCTCCGACCATTCTGCGATTCCGCATGAGGGAAACCACCACGGAGCAGGCCGAGAACACACACACACCCCGCCCTCCCCCTGCAAAGGCGCTTCGGGGCCCCGACCCGCCAGGCCGGTGTGGGGACGGGCCCGGGAAGCCAGGCCTCCTCCCTCAGGGCGGGCGAGCGAGCGAGGCCTCCTCCTCCTCCGCCCCCCTTAGACCCGGGCCTTGCCCAGCCCTGAGGGGAGCAGCGGCAGGCGGGCCTCGTCCCCTCCCTGCTCCTCCTCCTCCCTCACCGCGCTGCTCCGGAGGCCTCCCGCTTCCCGCCGCTCCTGCCGCCGCCGCCTCAGGGCCTCTCCGTGAGGGGGAAAAACCGGCGCGGGCGGCGGGCGAGAACCGGAAAAACAAAAACAAAACCGCGTCGAGCGTGTCCGCGCGCACGCGTACAAGGCGTCTGGGGGGTGTGGAGAGAGGAAACCTCGCGAGAAGACGAGCCATGGAGGGAATTGGGATTGGGCCGCCCGGGTCACGTGCCGGCGGAGGAAGGGGAAACAGTGACGTGTTACGCGGCTGGCGGCGACGCGGAGGAGGGGGGGGTGGGAAAAATGGCGCCCCGTCACGTGATCGCGCTCGGCCAATTACGGCTTCTTCCCTGGTCTGGGGGCGCAAGCGGAGGGGATTGGCCGGCGGGGTGTGTGACGTAGGAGTTGGGGAAGACCAATGGCAGCGCTGGGATGTGGGTGAAAGGTGGTTGGGAGAGCGCAGGGGATCCCCAAAGGGGCAGCCCGGGCCGGTCTACTCGGAAGTAAGCCCTATGGCGTTGCATGGGGCTTACTCCCCAGTAGCTGCGCGCGGGATTGCGGGCCTGCCAAGGCTCCTCAGCCCATTCATTGCCCCAGGGGGCGCCCCGCTGAATTCAGTTGGGCTTACTCGTGAGTAAATGACGTGCCTGGTGGGATCAGGCCGCAGGAACCATCCGTTTCATTCATCTGATTATTTTCCATTTATTTATTTTTCTTTTGTAATACCGAGTTTATTCTGTTTGTTATTTTTTAAGGGTTTTTAAAAAAATTATTATTATTATTTTTACCAACAACCAAAACACAGTGAAAACAAACAGTGAAAACCCCCAGGCGGCTGATACATTGGGTATACATAATCAATAATAACATATTCAAATCAACCACATGTACAATTCTATATACCTTAACACTCCTCCCTCCATATGGTTTATTTAACTTTTTAACATTTTACTTACCCTAAATTGTTCAAACCTGCCCAAATAATTCAATATTTTCTCAAACCAATCCTCCTTCTCTTGAAGTTGGTTCAAAAATGGTATTATACACCTGTAAGGTTATATGGGAAAGCACACCTTGGTTTAAGAACAGACTTTAGTTCATAAACCATGGTACCACTGTATTTATTGCCAAGCATAACAATTACAGTCTCTTCTACAGCTCTGGTTACCTAGGCAGCTATTCCCAGGTCTGCACTGTATGAAGCAGTTGGAGCAACAGCCCCCCCCCCCACTTTATGTACCTTCCCTTGAAGAGCTGCATGCACACAGCTGGAGACTGCGCCTGTGTGCAAACTTCCTCTGCTCCTCCCTTTTCAGTCCTCTCCTGGTTCAGGGAGAATGGTGCAGGAGAGGGTGGGGAAGTGCCCAGCCCTTCACTTCCCTGACCTGCCTCTTCTTCCTTTCCTTCTGACCCATCCTGTGCTCCACCCTCCAGCTCTGAAGCTTCCCCAGCCTCTGAATCTTGCCTCCTGGCTGGTACAAGTGCCCACAAACCACTACCCCCCTCTCCCAAGTCAGACTCCAGCCCCTGCTTCTCCGCATGCACACTTCTCAACCAGTCCCTGAGAGCCACACGTTCCCCCATCCCTGAAATAAATGACTATCTTTACTTCTCAGGTGATTGTGTTGTAAACAAAAATCTGCCCTTTGTTCCCTTATGGGGTACCCAAGAGCCCATATAGTCCTTACGTAGGTTCCCTATTGGTAGGAGAAAATAACAGAGGCCAACCAGAGAATATTGAGAAGCAAAGCAGCTAGTAAGCCTGATCTGTTTTATTGATCTGTTGCAACAGGGTTCCTTGCTCACCATACACAGGAGGGAGGAGGAACCCAGAACAATGGCACACAAGGCCTTATATAGACATTTTGAATTCCCTCCCTGGAGTCCAAGACCACCCCCCAGACACATCATACCTACATCACAGAATGACTGTGTATCTGAAGAAGTGTGCATGCACACGAAAGCTCATACCAAGAACTAACTTAGTTGGTCTTTAAGGTGCTACTGGAAGGAATTTTTTATTTTGACTATGGCAGACCAACACGGCTACCTATCTGTATCACAGAAAGGGTGGTCTACAGCAGAAATCTGAGTGCGTCGTTTATCTCCTGTCGTCGTTTTATCTCTTGTCTGGTAGGTTACCTGTTAATGCTTACTTGACTGGATACCCTGGGGAGCCTGGCCATTCTTTGTAATGCTAAATACTTAGTTCCTGAGCCAGGTCACAGGCTCACACCCTATTCATACACAGACATACCCTTAAGACAGGATTTGTGAAGGAAAAGACAATGGGGAGGCTTTTCCATTTTCCTTTGACCTTCCAGAGAAAACATTTGGTTAGTTTGGGAATCAAAAAATGGTTTCAGGTCGGTTTTCCTGTGCTGATCTATGTACGTGCTTGGTTGGTACATTTATGAACATTTATTATACATCTAAGACCTTAAAATTCTTACCACAATTGTTATAAGAATTTTATTTTTTTTTTTTTAAATAGTTTTTATTACATTTTTTCCAGATACATACAAAAAACAGCGAAAGAAAGAAGAAAAAAAGAGAATCAAAAGATATGAAAAAAAAGTAAAAAGAATCATAACCCTTCAACAGCTTGTTTCAACATTCCATCGAACTTCCCCACATCTCCCGCACAAAGCATTCCCAACAATAAATTTATCAGCAAATTGTAACCTTGTTTCATGTGTTTCTTTGGTACTTTTGATAGCAATTTAAGTTTAAATCCCTTATTGTCCATTTATTCTAAAAACAAGATGTATTGTCCTTTTTAACATTTAAACTTTGATCCCTTCAATATTGTTATCCAATTTCATAAATATTACGCTCTCATTGCTGGGGCTAGCATTTCCAATTTATGGTCAGTTTATAGTTCATATAACTTATAAAATTTTTGCAAATAGTTCTTAAATTTTTTCCAATCCTCCTCCATTGCTTCTTCTCCCAGGTCTCGGATTCTGGCAGTCATTTCGGCCAACTCCATGTAGTCAATCAGTTGCGTTTGCCACTCTTCCAGCGTGGGTAAATCTTGAGTCTTCCAATGTTTGGCGATCAAAATTCTTGCTGCAGTGGTAGCATACATAAAAAACGTTCTATCCTTCTTTAAGACCTTTTGGCCGACCATACCCAAGAGGAAGGCCTCCGGTTTTTTAGGAAAGGTGTACTTGAACACCTTTTTTAACTCGTTGTAGATCATTTCCCAGAAGGCCTTCACTCTTGGGCAAGTCCACCAAAGGTGAAAGAATGTTCCTTCAGCTTCCTTGCACTTCCAACACTTGTTATCAGACAAATGGTATATCTTTGCAAGCTTGACTGGGGTCATGTACCACCTGTATACCATTTTCATAATGTTTTCTTTCAAGGCATTACATGCCGTAAATTTCATACCGGTGGTCCATAACCTTTCCCAGTCTTCAGCCATAATATTGTGACCAATGTCTTGAGCCCACTTTATCATAGCTGATTTAACTGTCTCATCCTGTGTATTCCACTTAAGCAGCAAATTATACATTCTCGATAAAACCTTGGTTTTTGGTTCTAACAACTCTGTCTCTAGTTTCGATTTATCCACCTGGAATCCTATTTTTTTATCCAACTTAACAACCTCGTTAATTTGGGCATAGTGAAACCAATCTTGCACCTTATCTTTTAAATTTTCAAAGCTCCGCATCCTCCAATTGTCACCAACTTTTTCTATTAGTTCCCAATATTTCGGCCAGCCGGTCTCCATATTGGGTTTTTTCCACGCCTTAGCCTCCACTGGTGATAACCACCTCGGAGTCTTACTTTCAAGTAAGTCTTTGTATTTCAACCAGACCATAAAAATTGCTTTCCTGACAATATGGTTTTTGAACATTCCATGCGTTTTTGCCTTGCCGTACCACAGATAAGCATGCCATCCTAGCGAGTTGTTAAAACCTTCCAGGTCTAGGACATCTGTATTCTCTAATAAAATCCAATCTTTCAACCAGCAGAAGGCTGCCGCCTCGTAGTATAACCTTAAGTCTGGCAGGGCAAACCCCCCTCTTTCTTTTGCATCAGTTAGTATTTTAAACTTTATTCGGGGCTTTTTGCCCTGCCAGACAAGAATTTTAAAGTCATATATATATTAGATGTTCATAAACATACCAAGCAAACACATACAATATGTAAACCACATGTCTGAAACCAAATAAGAGAGGTTTATAACTTGGATAAAAAAATTGGTTTCCAGGTGGAAAAGTCAAAGTTAGAAACAGAATTGTTAGAACCCAATGCTAAGATACTATCAAGAATGTATAATCTGCTGTCGAAATGGAATACTGAGGAAGAAACGGTAAAATCTGCAATGATAAAATGGGCACAGGATGTAGGATATAATATTCTTGAAACAGTCCATTTTGTCCACAATTTGCAATGTTTGAAACAAAAACAACATAATTCCGGAATTCTACTGTAAGCCAATCAGGTTGTGGATTCACTTCTATCTAGAGCAAAGTGCGTGATTGGTTTCATTATATCAGATAATGGAGGCATATAAATTGGACAAGAAAATTGGCTTCCAGGTGGAAAAATCAAAATTAGAAACAGAACTGTTAGAACCTAAAACTAAGACTTTGTCAAAGATGTATAACTTGCTGTTGAAATGGAATACTCAGGATGAAATGGTGAAATCTGCTATGATTAAATGGGCACAAGATGTTGGACATAACATTATGTTTGCTGACTGGGAACAGTTGTGGACCACAGGTATGAAATTTAGTTGAGGAAACAACAGTTTTAATACTGCCTTTTTTGCCAAAGGAGCTCAAATCCTATCCTCATAACGACCCTGTAAGGTAGTTCAGGTTGAGAGGAAGAGAGTGGCAGGTGCAGGGATATCGTTCCAGGTACCCCTGGTCTTCTTCCCATACACTAACCACTACTCCACTCTGCCTTTCTCGGTGGCGTTTTGCACCAGCCCTTTCCTCCCTGCATACTCTCTGGTCTTTGGTTATTGTCTCCCCTGCTGTCAAAATTTAGACTGCGAGCTCTTGGGGCAAGGACCGACTGTCCTTGTTTTATGTGTGTTGTTCTGTTTATACATCACTTACACTACATAAATCTCCCAGTATCTGCTGAGGGGATGGATAGCTAGAATCCAAGAAATGGCTGTCTCAGTGATGACAATCTTTTCCCGGCCCAGTGGGTCATATTTCATCTGGAGAAAGAAACAAAGAAAACCGTACAGAGGCAGGAAAATAGAAATTGCCCTTAGGAATAGAGATTTCTCCAGGGGATACAGTTTTGAACAGCACGACGGCCCTGGCTGTGTTGCTTCGCTGATGAGGGAGAGATGGGCAAGAGGAGATGCAGATGGTAACGTCTTGTTTTGTGAACCTTAAAAATCGGGACTCTCGGGGGGACGTCCCCATACCGGCTGTGGATTTTCTCAGGGGAAGGACCTGCCAGATGGGATTTGTCCACTCTGGAGAATTCAGCTCTGGAGGGAATGTACATGAAGGGGAACTCCTGAAAAAGAGAAGCAGAGCAAGATGCAGCTGTTTTTAACGAGGAACATCTGCCAGATCTGTTTACTCAGCAACGGAGAAAAAGTGCAATGCCCCATCTCAGTCAATTCTGTGGAATTTGGAAGTCATAAACAGGGTAAGGTCATCCAAGATCGTGACGTACAGTGGTACCTCGGGTTACAGACGCTTCAGGTTACAGACTCCGCTAACCCAGAAATAGAACCTCGGGTTAAGAACTTTGCTTCAGGATGAGAACAGAAATCGTGCGGCACAGCAGGCCCCATTAGCTAAAGTGGTGCTTCAGGTTAAGAACGGACCTCCGGAACGGATTAAGTTCTTAACCCAAGGTACCACTGTGCATGCTTGGTATTCCACCAGCTGCTTAGTTGCATAGCGTTTTAGGTCTTTGCTTAGTTTCCTGTTTTTGCCGGCTCTGTGCCATCATCTCAGAACTGGTGCAGAATGGCAAACGTGGTCCAGAATTCAGATTCTGTAAAACCTAGTGCTTCCCCAGATGACCTGTTTATTCATCCTTATTTGCTTGCACAAAACTTATGCAGGCAGCAGACTATGTCTGGTATTAAGCTGTGGGTTAAACCACAGAGCCTAGGACTTGCCGTTCAGAAGGTCAGCGGTTCGAATCCCCATGACAGGGTGAGCTCCTGTTTCTCGGTCCCTGCTCCTGCCAACCTAGCAGTTTGAAAGCACGTCCAAGTGCAAGTAGATAAATAGGTACTGCTCTGGTGGGAAGGTAAACGGCGTTTCCGTGCGCTGCTCTGGTTCTCCAGAAGCGACTTAGTCCTGCTGGCCACATGACCCGGAAGCTGTATGCCGGCTCCCTAGCCAGTAAAGCAAGATGAGCGCCGCAACCCCAGAGTCAGTCATGACTGGACCTAATGGTCAGGGGTCCCTTTACCTTTACCTTTGCAGAGTGGTAACACAATGAAGATCATTCATCCTGATTTGACTGTGGCCTCTTCCTCCACACCTAGTGGAGAGCCAACCCTCTCTCTAGATTCTGCCACTGTGTTCCTTCCCCCGGGAGGCAGTCACACCCTAGAAGGGGGAAATAGCCATCTCTTTGAGCCTCTGTTCCCCAGTCTTAGCCCCCATAGCTCCATGTCATCCTCCTCTTCCCCCTTCCTGTCCGTCTTATGTAAACCATTGCACACTTGAAGATTTTAGTGCTGTTTAATGTTTTATTTACAGATAGGTAGCCGTGTTGGTCTGCCATAGTCAAAATAAAAAATTCCTTCCAGTAGCACCTTAAAGAGCAACTAAGTTTGTTCTTGGTATGAGCTTTCGTGTGCATGCACACTTCTTCAGATACACTGAAACAGAAGTTGCCAGATCCTTCTATATAGTGAGAAGGTGGGGAGGGGTATTACTCAGAAGGGTGGTGGGAATGGGAGATTGGCAGATAGCTGAGATGAGCCTGTTGACGACTCTTAACGACTGCAATAGGTCTTACAGGAAAAGGCAAGGGGTGAGAAGGTGAAAAATGGCTTAGTCATGTATAATGAGATAAGAATCCAATGTCTTTGTTCAGACCAGGTCTCTCCATGGTTTTAAGTTTGGTAATGAGTTGCAATTCAGCAGCTTCTCTTTCTAGTCTATTTCTGAAATTCCTTTGTAGTAAAACAGCTACTTTGAGATCTTGTATAGAATGTCCTGGGAGATTGAAGTGTTCTCCTACTGGTTTCTCTGTTTTGTGATTCTTGATGTCAGATTTATGTCCGTTTATTCTTTGGCGTAAAGTTTGGCCTGTTTGTCCAATATAGAGAGCTGAAGGACACTGTTGGCATTTGATGGCATACACAATGTTAGACGTCTAACATTGTGTATGCCATCAAATGCCAACGTCTAACATTGGGTATGCCATCAAATGCCTCCCCACCTTCTCACTATATAGAAGGATCTGGCAACTTCTGTTTCAGTGTATCTGAAGAAGTGTGCATGCACATGAAAGCTCATACCAAGAACTAACTTAGTTGGTCTTTAAGGTGCTACTGGAAGGAATTTTTTATAATGTTTTATTGGTTGATTTCATTGCGTGCATCTGCTTTAACTGACTAACATGCACTGGGGTTGCATCCTGAGGTACCACTGTATTGCTGTTTCATCCAATGCCTAAGCCATGCTGTAACCAATAAAAGTTGTGGCCTAATTTTGCCCATTACCCTAAAATAATGTGTTCTTCTGTCTTATCATACTCCTATGCAGATGGCGGGTCCTTGACTCTCAACAGGAGGCTGGACTAGGTGGCCCGTGGCCTGATCCAGCAGCCTCTTACATTATTGGAAACCTGCCCTTTGCATTTGTGTTTCCCCTCAAGCAGCAAGTCTTCAAAGGGCGTCGGGAGCTGGGTGGCCAGCTCCTTAATTTGCACCACTGACAGAAGACTGCTTAACTGATGTAAATAAAGCCACCCCACCCTCAGGCCGTGGAGCTTAATGTGAATCTGTTCTTCATTACTGTAAGTAATAAAAATCTTTCTGCCTCCACTCATTTTCATGCAAACAACTTCGGGGAAAACATCCCCTACCATTTTTTAAATTTATTGGATGGTGCCGGATGCCTAGCGCGTGAGTTATTCTTCCTTCCTCTCTCTCCAGAGTGTTTGTTGACGGGAATTAATATTCCTGCCTTTTTAAGTTTGGGAAGCTGGACCGGCCACTGCAAAAGGGCTCGTTTTAAAAAGCCAATTGGTCAGTAGCAAAGAATCAGCTAGAAGGACGTGTGAGGCCAAACTGTGGCTTGAGCCAAGAAGGACCGAAAAGCCACAAGATTGGAAAGAAACAGAGGACATCCAGGTTGATTGCAAGCAAATGGTGGACAACAGAGATTCATCCTGAGTGGCCCAAAGCTTTGAGGCCTCATAGAGCATCCTTCGACACTGCTGGACCCTTCGGAATCCGAACTTTTCCTTTTGGGCTTTTTGGAGAAGGTGCTTTGTCCATGCTCCCTTCCTGCCACCTCACAGCTATTGGGCCGCTCAGGACAAGCAGTCTCCATTGTCCTGGCAGTCCTCTGCCTTTTTTCTTGTTTGGCATACAGTGGCGGTGTGGGTTAAACCACAGAGCCTAGGGCTTCCCGATCAGAAGGTCGGCAGTTAGAATCCCCGCGATAGGGTGAGCTCCAGTTGCTCGGTCCCTGCTCCTGCCCACCTAGCAGTTCGAAAGCACGTCAAAGTGCAAGTAGATAAATAGGCACCGCTCTGGTGGGAAGGTAAACAGCGTTTCCGTGCGCTGCTCTGGTTCGCCAGAAGCGGCTTAGTCATGCTGGTCACATGATCTGGAGGCTGTACGCCGGCTCCCTCGGCCAATAAAGCAAGATGAGCGCCGCAACCCCAGAGTCGTCCACGACTAGACCTAACGGTCAGGGGTCCCTTTACCCTTTACTTTAAGGTTGGTAGTGCAATAGCTTTGTAAAGAAGCATTTTGGGTTCCCTGCGAATGTCCCGGTCCTCAAACACTCTGCATTTCAATCGGGAGAAAGCCACACTCGCAGAGCTCAGGCGATGCTGGATTTCGGCATCAGTGTCGGCCCTTGTGAAAAGGTAGGAGAAGTGATTGACACTTTCCAACATTACACCACTGAGTTGGATTTGTGCTGCTACAGAGGGGTTATTTTGTGCTCATTGGTGCAGCACTTTGGTTTTTTGGATGTTGAGCTTTTGCAAGATGTACCCATGTACACACACACACCCCATGTTTGTGAAAAACAACATGCAAGAATACATTATATTAGGGGGAACTGCTTGCAAAAATGTGCACTTTAGTCAAAAACAGTATACAAAAATGTGTTTATGGGGGAAAGTCACCCTAAAATGCTGAATAACTGAAGATGACTTTAATTCATTTTTTAAAAATCACCAATTGCTGTGAAAATGCAAAGAACTGAATTTTAGATAGAAGCAATGAGAATTTGAGGGAGTTGAAACAGACAAACCTTTCCTCCTCCTCTCAAGGGCTATGCCTAAGTCAGTGGGCATTTGAAAACTCACCAATTCTTGTGGTTTGAAGGCCAAGCCCTCCTGCCTTCTCAGCTGCAACAAATGAAACCCCTTCAAGCTGACATTGTCGGAGCTCCTCTGAGATTCTCCGGGGAAAGGAACACCTAGTTTTCATGAAGACACCACAATAACAATGAGATGTGTAATTCACAGGGAACCTTGGCTTGGGTGATGGGACTGGTCTGTCACAGGATATGCTTGCTCGGGTAGTCCTAAGTGGGCAGCAAGGACATTGATCTCACCATACCTGGATGTTGAGGTGATGCTCCGCTTTGCGAAGGCAAACCTCGCACCAGACGTGCAACCATAGCTGTCAACCATCCCTTATTTGGCGGGAAACTCCCTTATCCCAGCGCCGTGTCCCGCTGCTGTCCCTTATTGATGATGTCCCTTAAATTTCCCGGGTTTCAAAGGA
Source organism: Podarcis liolepis (assembly GCF_965112155.1). Classification (NCBI taxonomy): domain Eukaryota; kingdom Metazoa; phylum Chordata; class Lepidosauria; order Squamata; family Lacertidae; genus Podarcis; species Podarcis liolepis. The sequence goes on along the minus strand of NC_139561.1, from coordinate 92,774,182 downwards.
AGCAGCTCCTCTCTCTCCCTCTCTGACAGCCAGGGAGGAGGGAGGCTCCAACTGGGTTGCTTGGCTGCGTTGCTCACCCAATAAGGAGTCTCAGAACGACTGGGGGTGGAGCTTGCATGCCTTGTGCCGATCAAATCGGCCGCATTGCCTGGGGACTCGCCTTTGCTCAGCGCTTCCCAGCGGAGAGGTGACGGTGGTTTTCCTTGCTGCATCCCCTTTGCCGGGTTGCTGCGCTGTGGGAACCACCGCTTGAGGCTTCGTTTGGCTGCTGGCTGGGCTTTCTGCCTTTGGCTCGGAGGGGCTCAGAAGTCGAACATACCTGTGCCCCTTGGAAAATCCCTTATTTTGGCTGCTGATCCCTTATTTTTGAGGCTGCTGGTCCCTTATTTTCAAATCTGTAAGTTGACAGCTATGCATGCGACAGTATGTCAAGGAGCACTACACCTGCTTTCCCTGACCTTTTGCCTTCTTGGCTAGAAAACAGGCTTTCCCCCCTGACCTTTTGTCCTCTCACAATTTGTTTGTTAGACATATTGCTTGGCTGGAGCATGACGGGGGACGCAGACGTCATCAAGTATCTGGGGGAACATTTGAGGGAAACACCTGCTGACACGTGTATTTGCTAACACTGGAAATGTGCTTAGATGGAAATACGTTAAGTTCAGGGTGGTTTCACTACTGTTTCCAATTGTTGATTTCTGCTAATAAAAGGAGCTTCTGCAGAGCTAGCCGGCAGCTTGCTTGGAATATGTTTGCTAGAGCCAGTGTGGTGTAGTGGTTAAGAGCGGTAGTTTCGTAATCTGGGGAACCGGGTTCGCTTCCCCGCTCCTCCACATGCAGCTGCTGGGTGACCTTGGGCCAGTCACACTTCTGTGAAGTCTCTCAGCCCCACTCACCTCACAGAGTGTTTGTTGTGAGGGAGGAAGGGAAAGGAGAATGTTAGCCGCTTTGAGACTCCTGAAGGGGAGTGAAAGGCGGGATATCAAATCCAAACTCCTCTTCTTCTAGCTTGCTTCCGCACAGCTCACCTGCATTACCAACACCTGTCTCATGTCCATCACTTCACCTGGATACAGACATTGGTCCCCACCCTGTTTATGCTTCTCTAAGTGTTTTTTTAAAAAAATCTGTCCTGAATCTTCCAACATTCAGCTTCGTTGGATTTCCATGAGTTCATGGAAAGTGCTCTCATTTAATCACCAGAACAACTCTTTGAGATTGGTGAGATTGAGAAGCAGCAACTGGTCCCCACCCGCTGAGCTTCATGGCTGGGTGGGGCTTTGAACCTGGGTCTCCCAGGTCCTAGTCCAGCTCTCTAACCACTATGCCACACTGGCTCTTTCAAGTAGCCTGGTATCAACTAGACCTGGTATAAGGGAGCTTCCCATGTTCCTATATTAACAACAGATAAAGTGAGGGATGGGATACTTACTAGCTGTTGCCAGGAAGATCGGGGTCTGCTGGGGCAAGGAAGAGATGCATGGCCTTCTGCTTACATTTGTGTAGGTGGAAGGCTAACCATTCTTCCAGCTCTGCTTTGGGTCTTGCAACTTGGAGAGACAACGGAGATCAGCTGCCAAAACACCAGGAGCATTTTCATCTGAAATTTGCAACTTGCACCATTACTGGTGTGTCCGGTCCAGAATGTTCAGTCAACATCCACTCACCAGGACAGCTGCCACCTCACTGGTATTGCCTGTATCCATCATCCACAGGATCTTCTCCATAACACAATGGAAGTTGTGTCTCATGCCCCAATGCAACAGGGTAGCCCAGGGTCTCTGAGGGCACCGATCATGCAAGAGATCCCTCCAACAGAGGAACCCATGAATCGCCAACACAGACTGGACGTGCTATCCCAGAGCCATGGACAAAGTCAAGGGGGAATAGAATAAAATCGTTGCGTTGGAAGGGACTCAAGGACCATCGAGTGCAACCCCCCCCCGCAAAACTGGAATTTCGGCTGAAGCATCCCTGACAGATGGTCACCCAACCGCTGCTTGTGTGCTGGGCCCGGGGGTAACCCGAGTAACGCGGTCCAGCTCCGGTCCCGAATCCAAGGGTTCCGTGAGGAGTCAGTCCAACAGGGCCAAGGCAGGAAACCAGGCAAGGACAGGTACAGGGTCTCAGGCAGGTTCTAGCAAACAGCAATGTTGCTCCCGCAAACTGGGGCAAGGTCTGACAGCCTTTTATCTTTGTCGGGGTAACGGCCGGTCCTGATCCCCCGACAACTCACCTCCCTGTTGTGCCCGAAGGTGAGCACTCCTCCTGCGAGTACTCAGGTCTCTCCTTCTCTCAGACCTCAGTCTCTGCAGCTCAGGAGACGTCGATGGGTTACTAGACCCAGGGGCCGCCTCAGCCTCCCCTGACCCAACCGGTAGTGGAGCAGCTGTAAGTGATGGCCCAGCTGGAGGCAACGAGGGAATCCCCGCATCTGGAGCCAGGGCAGGCTCAGGCCCCTGACTCGGCCCAGCTGGTGTTTGCTGCAGGGGCACCTGTGCAGACTGGGACTCTTCCGGATCAGGCCCCAGATTTGGTTCAGATGATGCCTGAGGCAAAGGATCCGGTGCGGACTGAGTCTCCTCTGGCTCTGAGTCCAAGCTTGAGTCCCAGGCCATCACAGCTCAGAAAACTCTAAGGGAGGAGACTCCATCACCTCCCGAAGGAGCCCATTCCACTGTTGAACAGTTCATACAGCCTGGAAGTTCTTCCCTGTGTTTCATTACAATCTCATTTCTCATGATTCGAATCTGTTGACTCTGGTCCTACCCTCTGAAGCAGCAAGAACCAAGCTTGCTCCTCCATCGATGGGGCAGCCCTTCAGGTATTCGAAGAGGGATATCACCTCACCTCTCTGTCCTCTCTTCTCCAGGCTAAACATACTCCGCACCTTCAACCATTCCTCATCAGGCTTGGTCTCCAGTCCCTCCATCATCTTGGTCTCCCTCCTCTGCCCACCTTCCAGCTTGACCATCTCCTCCTCCGACTGGCAAGGCTCCTCTTCACGGAGCGGGGGGTGGGCAGTACTTTCCCCCTAGGCTGACCCCGTTCCTGCAGTTCCACTGGTACAGCTCCAGCAGCCTGTTCAGGAAAACCAGCACAGGCCGTTCGGGGTGGTAGCGGCAGAGCCGGCAGGTGGGGCAGCGGCTCTGGCTCTGGCTCCTTCGGCGTAGCTTCACCTGCACCTGGTTCAGGCGGGTGGCGAGCCGGGAGAGGAGGCGCTGGGTCTGCCCTTCCTGCGCCCGCTGAACCACCTGAAGCTCCTGGTAAAAGCAGCTCAGGTTGTCAGCATAGCAGACCTACTGGGACAAAAGAAAGAAGTAGAAAATGCCAGGCAGCATGGTTTTTAAAAATTGGCTTTGCTTGCATTAGATTACAGGCACCAGATAATTCCTGCTCTGCATTTGCAAGAACTCACTCTTTAATAATAATAATAATAATAATAATAATAATAATAATTATTATTATTATTATTATTATTATTATTTATTATTTGTACCCCGCCCATCTGGCTGGGTTTCCCCAGCCACTATGGGCGGCTTGCATAGAAACCAAAAAAACACTAAAATATCATACATTAAAAACTTCCCTGAACAGGGCTGCCTTAAGATGTCTTCTGAATGTCAGGTAGTTGTTTATCTCTTTGACATCTGATGGGAGGCTGTTTCACAGGGCGGGCGCCACTACCGAAAAGGCCCTCTGCCTGGTTCCCTGTAGCTTTGCTTCTCGCAATGAGGGAACCGCCAGAAGGCCCTCGGCGCTGGACCTCAGCGTCCAGGCAGAACGATGGGGGTGGAGACGCTCCTTCAGGTATACTGGGCCGAGGCCATTTAGGGCTTTTAGCGTTGTGGCACCTACACTTCGGACGTCCCTGCCTTCTGACACCAGGCGGACACCTTTGCTGTATTCTTTTTGGCGTTTGCTAAAAGGTTCCGTGGAATTGTAAAGTTGGAAGAGACCACGAGGGGCATCCAGTCCAACCCCCCGCAGTGCAGAAATCTTTTGCCCCATGTGGGGCTCCAACCCATGGCGCTGAGATTAAGACTCACATGCTCTTCCAACGGAGCTGTATTTCTCTTTAGACAAGCCTACCCAGATACGTAGAATGCTGTCGTGTGGTTTGGGGGCTGATGGCTGGTGTTATGTACTGAGTTGAATAGGATCCAAAATGAAGCAGTCTGATTGGTCCTAGAACAATAGGATTCAGAATGCAGCAGTCTGATTGGTCCTAGAACAATAGGATCCAAAATGCAGCAGCCTGATTGGTCCTAAAACTATAGGACCTAGAATGCATCAGTCTGATTGGTCCTGGAACAAGAGGATCCAGAATGCAGCAGTCTGATTGGTCCTAGAACAATAGGATCCAGAATGCAGCAGTCTGGTTGGTCCACAGGAGCCACCCAATCCAGCTCCAGGTGGAAAGGAATCCGCAACCTGATTGGCCTACAGGAGAATCCCGGAATTAGCCAATCACGGGGGGCCCATTGTGTAAATAATGTATATAAAGCAGACCTTCTGGGGGAACTTCCATTTTTCCTCGTCACCACTATGAGCTGAATAAAGAGCATGGAATCCTCTCTCAACTCTGAGTATATTTCAGCTGGTTTTCACGTTTTGAATGTTTTAAATACAATGGTACCTTGGTTCTCAAACTCAATCCGTTCTGGAAGCCTGTTCGACTTCCAAAATGTTCAGAGACCAAGGCATGGCTCCTGATTGGCCCCGTGGGAAATGCTGATGGCCAAAACGGAGCATGTTCGGCTTCAAAAAAACAAAACAAAACAAAACATTCACAAACCGGAACACTTACTTCCGGGTTTGCAGTGTTTGGGAGTCAATTTGTTTGCCAACTAAGCTGTTCGGGAACCAAGGTACCACTGTAGTTATTTTAATTGCTTTAACTAATACTTCCAGGGACGCGGGTGGCGCTGTGGGTTAAACCACAGAGCCTAGGACTTGCCGATCAGAAGGTTGGCGGTTCGAATCCCCGCGATGGGGTGAGCTCCCGTTGCTCTGTCCCTGCTCCTGCCCACCTAGCAGTTCGAAAGCACACCCAAAAGTGCAAGTAGATAAATAGGTACCACTCCGGTGGGAAGGTAAACGGCGTTTCTGTGCGCTGCTCTGGTTCGCCAGAAGTGGCTTAGTCCTGCTGGCCACATGACCCAGAAGCTGTACGCCGGCTCCCTCGGCCAACAAAGCGAGATGAGCGCCACAACCCCAGAGTCGGCCACGACTGGACCTAATGGTCAGGGTCCCTTTACTTTACACTTTAAGTATGCATGAAAGGAATCCAGATCTCACAGCGTGGTCATTTCAAGAGGCCCTTGTCCCCCACAGCAGTGCAGCCAGCCTTCAGCCAGCCTGCCCAAGATGGATCCCAATTTTTCTTCTTCCTTCTTCCTTTACCTTTACTGATACTTCCACTCAACTGCTTTGAGTGTTGCTGGTTCTCCCCTCTCTCTCTCTCTCTCTCTCTCTCTCTCAACAAGGTATATCATGGAATTATATCATTGGATTGAAATTAAGTGGTTTAAAGCTGTAATTATGATAAAACGAGTTTCTTTTTGTAAGCAAGAATTTAAAGTTATAACAATTTAAGATGTTGGAGAGAAAATAAGGTGTTTCTTTTCTCTATCTTTTTCTTTTTAAGCTGTAATGCTTTGAGATAAGGATTTGCTGTATAAACAATTCAAACTGGGAATACAAGAAGGGGAGGTATGAGGAGGTTGGGGAAATAGGTTATAAGAAAATAAACTGTGAAATGTATGTGTTTTTAATATTTTTATGTTTGTTTTTTCTTTATGTTTTGCAAAAAATTGGAAACTTTAATAAATATCTTTTTTAAAAAAAATAATATCATGGAATTATAGAGTTGGAAAGTACCCCAACCCCTTACAATGCAGAAATCATGTCAATTTAATGATGAAATTATCCCATTTTTATTTCTTCCAACCCAACATAGAGATGGCTGGGCCAGCCAGCTTTGCCTAGTTTGCCCTCAGCATCTCGGTGGCCACTCTCAGGAGGACACAGGGCCCAGAGACAGGTGGACCATCAGTGTTACCCAACATGGGCACCGTCCTTAAAAGAGGAGTTTGGGGCACGATCGCTTTCACGCTAGCTTTGGACGGCTGGGTCTTTTTCTAATGCCTGCGGGGTGGTTTTGTTTGACCTGCTGAGTTTAAATTTCGCCCTTCTCAAAACACAGCTGCCTTTTTAATTGCTTTTAATTGTTTATGGTTTGGGGGAAATGCTTAAACGAAGAAGAGCGTGAATAGCTGGAGGGGCACATTTCAGCCGAGCACAGATAAGCACCACAGGCTGTTTGCGAGCAAGAAGATTTAGCCGGTTCCCACCCCACCCTGCTCTCGCTATACATACTGTCTGCAGGAGATACGCACGGTGATATTGTCTGGGGTGAACAGGGTCCCGTTGCTGGAGTTGCCCTGGAGGAAGACATCAACAGGCAGTTAGAGGAAATGAGGTTCCAAGCTTCCTGGGAGGTTTTTGGACATAATAATAATATTATTATAATTTATTATTTATACCCAGCCACTCTGGGTGGCTTCCAGCAAAATACTGAAATACAATATTGCTCAAAAAATGACACGCTAATATGCCTAGATTAAAATGAGAAGTACTGGATGGAAGAAAATTAGTAAGGAAAGAGAATAAGAATATATAGATAATTTGAGAAGATTGTAGAATGCAAAGTTTATTGTGAATTGTATAATGTGGAGGAAGTGGGGGTGGAGGGAATTGGGTGAAGGAGAAAAGAATAATATGATGGATTGAGGAAATAGAAATGTAAATGTATGGGGGGGATGGGGAAGAAATGGTGTTGGCTTTGGTACATCTGTATTGTAATGTAATATGTGAAAACCAATAAAAAAAAGAAATACAATAATTCATCAAATATTATAAGCTTCCTAAACAGGCCTGCCTTCAGATGTTTTCTAAAAGTCAGATAGTACTGTACTTTATTTCCTTCACATCTGAAGGGAGGGTGTTCCACAGTGTGGGTGCCACCACCAAGAAGGCCCCCTGCCTGGTTCCCTGTAACTTGGCATCTCGCAGGAAGGGAACCACCAGAAGGTCCTCGGTGCTGGACCTCAGTGTCCAGGCAGAACGATGGGGGTGGAGATGCTCCTTCAGGCATACTGGGCCTTTGAGGCTGTTTAGGGCTTTCAAGGTAAGCACCAACACTTTGAATTGTGCTCGGAAACGTACTGGGAGCCAATGTAGGTATTTCAGGATCAGTGTTATGTGGCCTCGGTGGCAACTCCCAGTCACCAGTTTAGCTGCCGCATTCTGGATTAGATGTAGTTTCCGGGTCACCTTCAAAGTAGCCCCACGTAGAGCGCATTGCAGTGGTCCAAGCAGGAGATAATCAGAGCATGCATCACTCTGGTCAGACAGTCCGCAGGCAGGTAGGGTCTCATCCTGCGTACCAGATGGCGCTGGTAAACAGCTGCCCTGGACACAGATTTGACCTGCACCTCCATGGACAGCTGTGAGTCCAAAATGACTCCCAGGCTGCACACCTGGTCCTTCAGGGGCACAGTTACTCCATTCAGGACCAGGGAGTCCCTCACACCAGCCCATTCCCTGTCTCCCTCTGGACAGAGATTGGACGGCCATCTGTCACAGACCTTAGGGTAAAGGGCAGGTTGTTGTTGTTGTTAATTTCTATGTACACCTTTCCTTAATATACACATTTTTGTAAATACTGTTTGGCTGGAGGACTGCGAGGGAAAATTCGGGCGGATTTTGAAGGCAGGCTGCGTTTCCGTGGCCGTATTAGTTCAAAAAGTGCAGGTTAGGTAGTTTCTCGTTAAAATTAAAAATGAATCTGATTTCCTTCCCCATCCCATGTCAGATGCAATTTGTTGATATAAGGCAGGCTGAGACTCCTAAGCTCCCCTAGGAAATGAGAAAAGATAGTTGGGAGGCTATCAGCGTCAAACAAAACAATGAATCCAGGGTTGGCTGCACCACTACTCCCATGTTTGCTTATCACATCATATCTATCAGCGCATGCTAATCATGATCTCAATTCTCTGACTACGGGTCCTTATATAGCCAAAACAGCTCCACCCGCGCAGAAGAGGGTGGTGTTAGCAAACTCTGGAGGAACTCTGGAGTTTTACAGAAATCCTTAGAAAAACAGACCAGTGAAGATTGAGGAGAGAGATAAGGGCAGCTGTGGTGAGTCAGGACTTCCCCACACCAAAGACCCCGGGAACTGTAGTTTGATAAGGAGGCAGCCCCCCACAGCGCTATAACTCCCAGCACCCTTTAAGAAAAAAACACAGTTCCCAGGATGATCTGGGAGAAAGCCATGGCAAAGTAGAAAACGAGTAAATGGACAGTGATGGAGAACCTCTTAGAGACCGAATACCCATACTGCAACCCAAAATCCACTTACTGATCGCAAAGCGCCAACACAGCAATTTAATATGGGATAATAATGATTGTCTGCATGCCCACATACAAATAAATGTAAATAAGTTAATAAACCCAGCGAGATGGGTGGGGTATAAATATTGTTGTTGTTGTTGTTGTTATTAAAAAGGTAAAGGGACCCCTGACCATTAGGTCCAGTCCTGGCTGACTCTGGGGTTGCAGCGCTCATCTCGCTTTATTGGCCGAGGGAGCCGGCGAACAGCTTCCGGGCCATGTGGCCAGCATGACTAAGCCGCTTCTGGCGAACCAGAGCAGCGCATGGAAACACCGTTTACCTTCCCGCTGGAACGGTACCTATTTATCTACTTGCAGTGGCATGCTTTCGAACTGCTAGGTTGGCAGGAGCAGGGACCAAGCAACAGGAGCTCACCCCATCACAGGTATTCGAACCACCAACCTTCTGATCAGCAATTCCTAGGCTCTGTGGTTTAACCCACAGCGCCACCCGCGTCCCACCACCCGCGTCCCACCACCAACATTATTATTTATTATATTTTGCTGTTTGATGAGAGTTTGCCTAAGAACTCCATGAATGCTAACCTCGAGTTCCGTGATGAAGGAAAGACAGGCCATTGGTGTACGCAGGGGCAGCCCTTATCATAATAATAATCAGGATAGAGCAATAGAAATATGAAAACATATTTGGTGGGTATGTAGCTTTTACAGAGTGCCGTGGATAATTTACTGTATTTCCATCCTCGTAACATTAAAAAGTCCTTCTTGGCTATTTTATCCGTCCTACTTAACTGGCTGACTCAAACCAGAAGGGAAACAGCTGTTTGCTTCCTCCTTTCTGCTGCAAAGACCCGAGAAGGGATTTTGTCAAGGCAGTATATTGTCCCCCTGCTTATTCAACTTATATGCAGAATTCATCATGCGAAAGGCTGGGCTGGATGAATCCCTTGCCGGAATTAAGATTGCCGGAAGAAATATCAACAACCTCAGATATGCAGATGACACAACCTTGATGGCAGAAAGTGAGGAGGAATTAAAGAACCTTTTAATGAGGGTGAAAGAGGAGAGCGCAAATTATGGTCTGAAGCTCAACATCAAAAAAACGAAGATCATGGCCACTGGTCCCATCACCTCCTGGCAAATAGAAAGGAAGAAATGGAGGCAGTGGGAGATTTTACTTCTTGGGCTCCATGATCCCTGCAGATGGTGACAGCACTCACGAAATTAAAAGACACCTGCTTCTTGGGAGAAAAGCAATGCCAAACCTAGACAGCATCCTAAAAAGCAGAGACATCACCTTGCCAACAAAGGTCTGTATAGTTAAAGCTATGGTTTTCCCATTAGTGATGTATGGAAGTGAGAGCTGGACCATCAAGAAGGCTGATCGCCGAAGAATGGATGCTTTTGAATTCTGGTGCTGGAGGAGACTCTTGAGAGTCCCATGGACTGCAAGAAGATCAAACATATCCATTCTGAAGGAAATCAGCCCTGAGTGCTCACGGGAAGGACAGATCCTGAAGCTGAGGCTCCAAGACTTTGGCCACCTCATGAGAAGAGAAGACTCCCTGGAAAAGACCCTGGTGTTGGGAAAGATGGAGGGCACAAGGAGAAGGGGACGACAGAGGACGAGATGGTGGGACAGTGTTCTCGAAGCTACCAGCATGAGTTTGACCAAACTGCGGGAGGCAGTGGAAGACAGGAGTGCCTGGCGTGCTCTGGTCCAGGGGGTCACGAAGAGGCGGACACCACTAAACGACTAAACAAAAAAGTGCATCTTGGTTTGCTACTGTTCTGAGTTTATATAATCACCATAGATTTTAACTCTGGGTCTGCTCTGTACGATATGATTTGGGTGTTTCAATTAGTTTTTAACAGAGCCGTGACTCTCGCGTACACTTTGCTGTAGCACTTGGTTGCAGGTTAAAACTTGCCTCTCCTCCGATGATCAGTTACACCTGAGGAATTGAGAGGTGGGGGGAAAGGGCAAGATAATAGGAAGGAGAGAGAAGATGAGTGGAGGGGAAAAGCAGATAATAGGAACTGTTGTTCAAATGGTGATACAAACATTGACCTCAGCAAACTCGGGTTGCGGTTATTCTTTCTCCGGCTAAACAGTGAAACTGGGGGTTTCCCACTTTGCGTGGTCAACCGGCTCCAAAACTCCTTGGGCGATCAGTTTGTCCAGTTGTTCGTCCACCTTAGCCTTGAGAGCAAAGGGAACCCGGCGTGGCTTTAGCTTGATGGGGGCGACTTGTGGATCAAGGCTAAAGGAGATGGGCGTACCTGTATATTGGCCCAAGGTGCCGTCAAAAACCTCGGCAAAGTCTTTGACCAGACCCTCAGTCTCTGCGTTAGAGATGCAGTTGATGCCGGTGACTTCCAGGCCGAGGGCATCAAACCAGTCTAGCCCTAGGAGGCTTGGCCGCTGACCTTCGACCACCACCAACCGGAGCAGGCCCGAAAAATCCTTGAAGGCAATCCGGAACCGGCCAACGCCTACCACAGGAATGTCGTTTCCCTGGTAGTCTCTCAGGTGTACGCGGTGAGAGTCGAGTTGCCTTTTGGACACTCTGGGTACCAGTCTTTTGATGGTGCTCCATGACACGATGGACAGGGCAGACCCGGTGTCGATCTCCATGTCACATGGAGCTCCTTCAATGAGCACCGTGACGTTCAGCTTGCGTCGCGTAGGCGAGTCGGTTTGGCCAATCGTGGTTCCAGACGGGCAGCGGCAGTTGGTGAGAGCGAAACAACTTTCCTTGGCAGACTGGAGTGAAGACTTGGACTTGCGAGTCGATGAAGGGGGGGTGTCAGACGGAGCCGATCGGCAGACCTTAGCGATGTGGCCCCTTCTGGAACACTTCCTACAGATGGCGTCTCTGAATCGACACTTGGCACGGGAATGGTTGCCTCCGCAGCCAGCACATTCCGGTTGGCCCTTGGACTTCTGTTGGAACTTCCTGCGCTCCCGCTTTGCCTGGTGCACGTCATCGTCTTCACTGGAGGATGCCTCCTCACTGCTGGCCTCTTCATGATGCACCGGAACTGGCTCCCTAGCAAGACGCGGGCTGCTGGACTTGCGGATCTCCTGGGTTCAGCAGCTTCTGAGGCCACAGCCTCCTCAATGGCTTTCTGTAGCGTGAGGTCTGGCTTGGCTAGGAGACGCCGTTGCAGATGGATGTCCCGGACCCCGCAGACGATTCGATCCATCAGGGCATCGTCTAAGTCTCGGAACTCACAGTGCATTGCAGCCTGTCGCAGGGCAGTGGTGTAGTTGTTGATTGACTCCCCCTCTGCCTGGTTCCGGTGGTAGAACGCATGGCGGGCAGCAATCTTGGACGGCTTTGGTGCGTAGTGGTTGCGGAGCTTCTCTTGGATCGTGTCCCATGGTGTTGCCTGGACTGCTTCAGGCGCAACCAATGCTCGGGCCGTCTCAAACACCTCAGGCCCACAGAGGCTGAGGAATAGGCCCCGCTTCCGCTCCTGTGATACTTCTGTCAGCTCGTTGGCTTGGAGGTAGCAGTCGAACCGAGCGAGGTAGGAGTCCCATGATTCAGAGGCTGGCGCAAACGGCGGTAGAGGCACAAGTGAAGCCATGATTCCGATGCCGGCGTGAAGGGCGATGGATGGAACACAGTGCTCTAGCCAGAACAGTCAGCTCTGAATTGGTTCTGCCCAGTGATTTCGCTCAGTGATTTCGCTCTGTGATTCAGCTCAGTGATTCAGCTCAGTTCAGAGGCTGGCCGCATCTGGCTGTGCTCTGATGTCCATCCATCCCATCCTCGTCGCCAGAGTTAAGTCGTGGGTTGACATAGCAGCCGGCACAGCGATTTCTTCAAGTAGCTCTTTATTTTGGTAAGCTGGAGACGAACTAACTGCGAACAGCTCAGCCGGCCTGTATTTATAGGCAGCCGGCTGTCAACATTGTAACCACAACAGCCCAGAGTTCCCGCCTAAAATAACTGGCGCGGACCTGAGTGAAAACTATCTACAGACCTGAGTGAAAACTATATACAGTATCTCCCTGTTGGCCCAGGGTGAAACTACACTACATAACACTTTTGGGGGGCCGCTCCCTTCCCTTGGTTCCACAAGCTCACCCCCGGTGCCCTCTACCCTGTACAAAGCAGGGTAGTGCTTTGAACAACCCACTAAGGAAGACGATAACCCAATAAAAATTTAAAAAGTAGCAACCGATTACACATTCCCCCCCCCAAAAATATAATCCAGAAACAATGGAAATGTTTAAATGATTATTTATGTAGACAAAGATTAAATGAAAGGTATTGGTTGTGTTTAGAATAGATTTATGAAAGATTTAGAAAACGTATTGATTAGAATATTTGTGTGAGATTGTACGAGAAAAATACGGAATAACAGATAAAATCTTGCTTAAAATGTATATAGGAAGTGCAGTGTAGGTGATGGAAGTGAATCAATGAAATTTTATGATTGAGATATTTGGAAGAAATTCTTCCAACTTTTCTTCTTCCTTTTCTCCTTATTTTTTCTTTTCTTTTTTCTCTCCTTATTCTTGTATGTATATATATATATATATATATATATATATATATATATATATATGTGTGTGTGTGTGTGTGTGTGTGTGTGTGTGTGTGTGTGCGCGCGCGCTTATCTGAAATATGTATGTATGTATGTGCAATATTTTGCTTATATTTTGTAATAATTATGTTAAATAAAATTAAGAATAAAAAAACTATATATCCTCTCCTGCCTCCCTGAACATTCCCACGTGGGAATCACATCCCTAAACATCTGGGGGGCACAGGAGCTGGGAAACCCTGATTCAGAACACCCTACGTCTGCCCCCTCCATCCAAAACACCTGGCAATTTCAGCAAGCCTAATTTGCACACCAACTCTTCCCATCCGTCTCTTGGTCCCTCTTTACTCACCATGCGCTGGATGATGCTTTGTAGAAGCCCAATGGACTCAGTCTGACAGGAGAGCTGCCTGGCGGCAGGGAGACCCGGGAGCAGCATAGCCAGGAGGAAGATGAAGAGGTTGTGCAAGGCTGAAGGGCGTGGGGTTGCTCCGATCTCAGGCATCACGCCACCCTGGGAGAACATGGACAGCCGCATTGTTAGATGCTTCTGGAGTATCCTGAAATAAGCAGAAGTTGCCACCAAACACCACCCCTGCCCAACCACAGTCCTTATCACCAAAGAACTGGAGTGGGTGGTCTATTCCCAAGGCCATTCCTGTTGGATCAGGCCAATGGCCTATCGAGTCCAGCATCCTTGTTCTCACAGTGGCCAACCGGATGTCAGGTGTGCATGCAGGAGCCAGGCCCTGGGACCAGTAGGGCTTCACAGGACTGGGGCCTTCCTAAGTTTGTTCTGAAGAGGCAAGGCACAGCCGCACAGGTGAGGCTGCTTGGTAACTTGCTGCACCTGGTGGCAAGAGCTGGGAAGGGATATAAGGTCAGAAGAAGGAGGAGAAGAAGAGTTTGGATTTGATATCCCGCTTTATCACTACCTGAAGGAGTCTCAAAGCGGCTGACAATCTCCTTTCCCTTCCTCCCCCACATCAAACACTCTGTGAGGTGAGTGGGGCTGAGAGACTTCAGAGAAGTGTGACTAGCCCAAGGTCACCCAGCAGCTGCAGGTGGAGGAGCGGAGACGCGAACCCAGTTCCCCAGATTACGAGACTACTGCTCTTAACCATTACACCACACTGGCATTTCCCTTTGGCTCTTGCCACAGCAACACGCTTCCTGATCATTGAACCTCAATTTCTTGACTCCCTGCTTCCTGACCCTCGGACCTTCGGACCCTCGACTTTGTGACTCCTTGCTTCTCATCCCTTGGACCCTTGACTTTGTGACTCCTTGCTTCCTAACCCTCGGACCCTCAACTTCGTGACTCCTTGCTTCCTGAACCTCAGACCCTTGGCTTCTTGACTCCCGGCTCTCTGATCCTCAGACTCTTGGCTCCTGACTCCTGGCTTCTGGACCCCCGTTCCTGCTCCCACCCTGCCATCTTGCCCCCGGTCCTGACGTCCCCTGCCAGGACTTTGATCGCCCGTGAACTGGACCATGACACCAGATGCCCCAATGGCGAACCTGCAAGCAGGACAGAAGGATGCCAGGACCTTTGAGAGCTCCACGAGAAGAACCTTTTCCTAATATTTCCTTGTTAAATAAGTACTTAAGTTAAGCAACAAGTTTATCAAAATGAAAGGAATATGGAAAGGCCGGGAAGTCAAATGTTGATGAAGAAAATTTATTGTTAGAGAAGTTTGTATATTTCTTTTGCAATTTGTGATGATTTTGATTTTGCGGATAACAATGAATGTAAGTTTATGTCGTATAGATGCAATTATGAACAATAAAGCATGAAAAAGCAAGAAGAAGAAGAAGAAGAATTTGGATTTGATATCCCACTTTATCACTACCCGAAGGAGTCTCAAAGCGGCTAACATTCTCCTTTCCCTTCCTCCCCCACAACAAACACTCTGTGAGGTGAGTGGGGCTGAGAGACTTCAGAGAAGTGTGACTGGCCCAAGGTCACCCAGCAGCTGCATGTGGAGGAGCGGGGAAGCAAACCCGGTTCACCAGATTACGAGTCCACCACTCTTAACCACTACACCACACTGGTGCAGGGGAAAAAAAGGGGAAGACACCTTTTGGTATTGATAAGCTGCCCAGCTGGTTGGGCTGCCACTCCCCACAGGTCCCTCTGGTCAGCAAAAGAAGGAGTCTCCAGCCAAGTTAAAGAAGCAAACAGTGGCTTGTGCAAACCAGCCTGGCTGGCCTAGCAAAGAGCAAATCTGTTAATATGACAAAGGGGCCATCAAAAAGGAATCCTTTGACCTGGGGAGACAGATGTTGCCAAGGTGGTAAGGTATGTGTTTGAGGTGACAGGAAAAGAGTGTTTGAGCTGGGAAGGGTGCTGGGAAGAAGAAGGAAGAAGAAAAATTGGGATCCATCTTGGGCAGGATGGCTGAAGGCTGGCTGCACTGCTGTGGGGGACAAGCGTCTCTTGAAATGACCACGCTGTGAGATCTGGATTCCTTTCATGCATACTTAAAGTGTAAAGGGACCCCTGACCATTAGGGTCGAGTCATAGCTGACTCTGGGGTTGCAGTGCTCATCTTGCTTTACTGGCCGAGGGAGCTGGCGTTTGTCCGCAGACAGCTTCCGGGTCATGTGGCCAGCATGACTAAGACGTTTCTGGTGAACCAGAGCAGTGCACGGAAACGCCGTTTACCTTCCCGCTGGAGCGGTACCTATTTATCTACTTGCACTCTGACGTGCTTTCAAACTGCTAGGTTGGCAGGAGCAGGGACTGAGCAACGGGAGCTCACCCGTCGCAGGGATTCGAACCGCCAACCTTCTGATCTGCAAGTCCTAGGCTCTGTGGTTTAACCCACAGCGCCACCTGTGTCTCAACTTAAAGTGTAAATAGGTGACTAAACCATATTTCTTAAAGCTATGACAGTCTACGATGGGTCTCAATTCTCCGAAGGAACACAGACCCTGGGTGAACCCCATGGAATCTGCAGAGAGTTACGACTTTGGTAACAGTAAGATCCCCCAAAGGAACAATGAATTGCACATTTAATCAAAACCCAGTTTAAACTATTTGGTTTAGTAAAATCAACAAAGCTGATGAACTTGGCCAGTGAGGAAGATGGCTGAGATTTGACAGTTGAAAGGGAAATTATTTCTGAAGGAGGTTTGACCTCAGTACGTGTTGTTGAAAGTCCCCCTGTTCTCAACTAGGCTGTCAGTAAGATTTCCCTCGAGTTATAAACTGCTCTTGTTCAGCTTGTTATCAGTAAAGTGCTATCAATTTCTTTTCTCTCTGGACTAGATTTGTTCCAGTCTCTCTGCTAACAGCTGGAGCGCAGAACATCTGGAGCGAGCCAGCTTGGCAGAGGCTGATGTAGGACACAATCCTCGTGAGGTTTGCTCTTCAAACCGCTTCTTCACAACTTTTCTCCGGAATCATTGCCCAGCTTTATGATTCACTCAGACATCTGGCAACAGACTTCAAGCACATCTAAGTGGTTACTTGACAGATCTCCTGATTCATTGCTTCCAATCTCTGCTTTGAACAGAAGCAGATGCTTCGCTGCATGTCTAGAGTGTTTTTCGCAAGCACCTTTCGACCCATTGTAGGGTTGGAAAGCTGAAGAATGTCTAGCTAACTGAGCCACATGTTGGAATTCTAGCCTAAGGCAGGAGACTGCATGGACTTCAGAGACCCATCAGGGCTTCCCATCTAGCTGCCAATACTTCCCCAAATCCCAACGAACAGCTGCTGCCGCTGTTACACTTTCTGACTTATTTGCTCAACAGATCGCTTGAGAATTGCCCATCTGACGGGACATCACAGCTAGGAGATCCCCTCCTCTTGGCTTGGGATCTCTCTGTTTTTGATTTCAAAGGAAGAGGTGTACCTGCGTAGGAGTGGCTCTGGAGAGTGCCAGCCGTGCCGTGCTCTTAGACCTACATTGGCTCCCAGTACGATTCCGAGCACAATTCAAAGTGTTGGTGCTGACCTTGAAAACCCTAAACGGCCTCGGCCCGGGATACCTGAAGGAGCGTCTCCACCCCCATCGTTCTACCTGGACACTGAGGTCCAGCACCGAGGGCCTTCTGGCGGTTTCCTTTGCTGCGAGAAGCCAAGGTACAGGGAACCAGGCAGAGGGCCTTCTCGGTAGTGGCGCCCTCCCTGTGAAACGCCCTCCCATCAGATGTCAAAGAGAACAACTACTACCAGACTTTTAGGAGACATCTAAAGGCAGCCCTGTTTAGGGACGTTTTTAATGTGTGACATTTTAATGTATTTTTAATCTTTGTTGGAAGCCGCCCAGAGTGGCTGGGGAAACCCAGCCAGATGGGTGGGGTACAAATAATAAATTATTATTATTATTATTATTATTATTATTATTATTATTATTATTATTAGACCCAGTGCCCCTGCCGCTCGCACCTTGATGTAAGCCGACAGATCACGGGTGATCTGTGGGTCTGTGAGACTGTCCTCCCCCACCCTGGGAAGTCTGCCAGGGCTTGTAACCCCATGGACCAGAGCCAGGGCTAATAACCCCCATAAAGGTAAAGGAACCCCTGACCGTTAGGTCCAGTCGTGACCGACTCTGGGGTTGCGGCGCTCATCTCGCTTTACTGGCCGAGGGAGCCGGCGTACAGCTTCCGGGTCATGTGGCCAGCATGACTAAGCCGCTTCTGGCGAACCAGAGCAGCGCACGGAAACGCCGTTTACCTTCCCGCCGGAGTGGTACCTATTTATCTACTTGCACTTTGACGTGCTTTCAAACTGCTAGGTTGGCAGGAGCAAGGACCGAGCAACGGGAGCTCACCCCGTCGCGGGGATTCAAACCGCCGACCTTCTGATCGGCAAGTCCTAGGCTCTGTGGTTTAACCCACAGCGCCACCCATGTCCCTGCTCCCAATAACATTAGTATCATCTAAAGAGCAGGTAGGGCCTGAACCAATGGATTCAAATGACAAAGGAGAGTCCGACGAAAGATCAGAAAGAAGTTTCTGACAGCAAGAACTGTTCGACAGTGGGAAGACGGTGGGCTCTCTTTCCTTGGAGGTTTTTAAGCAGAGGTCGGATGGCCCTCTGTCATGGATGCTTTAACTGAAATTATTATTTTGCATGGGGTTGGGCTAGATGACCCTCAGGAACCCTTCCAGCTCTCCGATTCTATGAAGCTAGGAGTCCTGTCGCATTCGTGGGAACCGTTGTGCTGGTTCCCATTAGTGCAACTCATCCAAAACCTGCCCAGAGGTTTTCAACTGAAACATATTAATGGCAAGCTTTTAAGCGTTTGCGTTTGCATCTAAAGCCTTCCCTAAACTAAGGAGCTTGCTCACAAGCACGGCACTCCCTTTCCCTGGGGGGTTTTCCTCCGTAAGCCTCCCTTCCTAAGCCAAACCCTCACAACAGTTGAGCGAATGTGCATCTCGTGGATATCTGACAGTTTGCCAGTGGGCAGCGGCGACCGGCTGATCTTTCTGAACTCACAGAAGATGCTTGCTCAACAGCGTTCCCCAGCCTGAACGATGCCCGTTGGACAAGACACACGCAGCTCACGTTTTCCGGAGCTACAGGAAACATGGGAGAGTCAGGACTTGCAGCTGGCTGCAAGGGGACTCCCGTGGACTCCAAGTGGGTGCTGTTTGCTACTGCCATGGATTTGCACATGTTCTGCTTTCTGTGCTGAAATGAGAAGGCATCTCGTGCTGGAAGCCTACAGCTCTATCCCATCCAATCGACGGCTCAAATCCTGCAGGGTTTTGTGCTTCTGGAATAGCTCAGACTCCCATTGCTGCTGCCTGCAAGGTAAACCTCTTGGTTCTGGTGAGAAGCTTCTGTTCCACTTACCTGTTTCCACCTCAAATGTTCTTAGTTTGCAGGACACATCCAGAGTTGTAGTTCTTGGGGTTGTGGAGGAGCTGGGTGGGTGAAAGAGCCCTGCAAACAAGAAAAGCCAGGCACTTCAGTCCCCCATCCTGACTCACCAGGCCAAGGATGTTCGTCCACTGCTGTTTTCGTCTGCCCTCTGGCTCCTCGCTGCACCGTAGACCCTTCTGGCTGGACCGAGGCAGCACCAGCGATTCCGGACACTCGCAGGATGCAATCTTTGCCACACCTCTCTCGCTTCAGGATGGCTGTTTGGCGCTGAAACAAGGAGACGACTGCAAAGCATTCGCTGGCTGGCCAGCCTAAAGACAGCTGCCAGTACAATCACAACCCTTCCCTTCCAGCCAACAAAGTCGTTTCAAAAAAATAATGTTTTTTTTTTAAACAACAATCCAAAGAAGTCCCAGAGAGGACCGAGTCACTGCAAAGATGAAAGAGGGGAGATGGTCCAGGATTGCAGCAGGCAATGGGGGGGGGCTCTGTGTAAAGATCATAGAATACTAGGATTCTAGAGTTGGAATGGGCCCCCCAAAGGTCATCTAGTCTAACCCCTGCAATACTGGAATCTTATGTTGTGTTATGACGTGTTTGTTATGTTGTGCACATGTTGTAAGGGGCGTGTCTGAACCCACATGCATGTCCAGCACCCATGCTTCTTCCTACACAAGCTACTAAGGGGTTTGGCTAGAGTTATAATGTGCGTTTGTTATGAATCATAGAATCATAGAGTTGGAAGAGACCACAAGGGCCATCGAGTCCAACCCCCTGCCAAGCAGGAAACACCATCAGAGCACTCCTGACATATGGTTGTCAAGCCTCTGCTTAAAGACCTCCAAAGGAGGAGACTCCACCACACTCCTTGGCAGCAAATTCCACTGTCAAACAGCTCTTACTGTCAGGAAGTTCTTCCTAATGTTTAGGTGGAATCTTCTTTCTTGTAGTTTGGATCCACTGCTCCGTGTCCGCTTCTCTGGAGCAGCAGAAAACAACCTTTCTCCCTCCTCTAGGTGACATCCTTTTATATATTTGAACATGGCTATCATATCACCCCTTAACCTCCTCTTCTCCAGGCTAAACATGCCCAGCTCCCTTAGCCGTTCCTCATAAGGCATCGTTTCCAGGCCTTTGACCATTTTGGTTGCCCTCCTCTGGACACGTTCCAGTTTGTCAGTGTCCTTCTTGAATTGTGGTGCCCAGAACTGGACACAGTACTCCAGGTGAGGTCTGACCAGAGCAGAATACAGTGGCACTATTACTTCTCTTGATCTAGATGCTATACTCCTATTGATGCAGCCCAGAATTGCATTGGCTTTTTTAGCTGCATGTCAAGTTTGTGGTCAACCAAGACTCCTAGATCCTTTTCACATGTACTGCTCTCAAGCCAGGTGTCCCCCATCTTGTATTTGTGCCTCTCATTTTTTTTGCCCAAGTGCAATACTTTACATTTCTCCCTGTTAAAATTCATCTTGTTTGTTTTGGCCCAGTTCTCTAATCTGTCAAGGTCGTTTTGAAGTGTGATCCTGTCCTCTGGGGTGTTAGCCACCCCTCCCAGTTTGGTGTCATCTGCAAATTTGATCAGGATGCCCTTGAGTCCATCATCCAAGTCGTTGATAAAGATGTTGAATAAGACCGGGCCCAAGACAGAACCCTGTGGCACCCCACTAGTCACTCTTCTCCAGGATGAAGAGGAACCATTGATGAGCACCCTTTGGGTTCGGTCAGTCAGCCAGTTACAAATCCACTGAGTGGTAGCATAGTCAAGACCGCATTTTACCAGCTTCTTTACAAGAATATCATGGGGCACCTTGTCAAATGCCTTGCTGAAATCAAGGTAGGTTACATCCACTGCGTTCCCTTCATCTACCAGGCTTGTAATTCTGTCAAAAAACGAGATCAGGTTAGTCTGACATGACTTATTTTTCAGAAATCCATGCTGACTATTGGTGATCACAGCATTCCTTTCTAGGTGCTCACAGACTGTTTGCTTAATGATCTGCTCCAGAATCTTCCCTGCTATTGATGTCAGACTGACTGGGCGGTAATTATTTGGGTCCTCTCTTTCCCCCTTTTTGAAAACAGGGACAACATGAATATGTGTTTGTAAGCCCACAAGACGTTCTCGCACAAGAGGAATAAAGCAAAGTTGGCCTGTTACATGGAATGAAAGGGACGGGTGATCTGGATGCTGTTCAGACAGCAAGATTATAATATAAGCAAGCAGCAAATCTTACAGCGCAAGCACGCCTTGATCTCAAGAGTAACATCATCATCATCATCATTTATTATTTATACCCCACCCATCTGACTGGGTTTCCCCAGCCACTCTCGGCGGCTCCCAAACAGAATATTAAAAACCCAGTAAAACTTCGAACATTAAAAACTTCCCTAAACAGGGCTGCCTTCAGATGTCTTCTGAAAGTCTGGGAGTTGTTTTTCTCTTTGACATCTGGTGGGAGGGCGTTCCACAGGGCGGGTGCCACTACTGAGAAGGCCCTCTGCCTGGTTCCCTGTAACCTCACCTCTTGCAGGGAGGGAACCGCCAGAAGGCCCTCGGTGCTGGACCTCAGTGTCTGGACTGAACGATGGGGGTGGAGACACTCCTTCAGGTCTACTGGACCGAGGCCGTTTAGGGCTTTCAAGGTCAGCACCAACACTTTGAATTGTGCTCGGAAACGTCTTGGGAGCCAGTGTAGGTCGTTCAAGACCAGTGTTATGGGGTCTCAGTGGCGACTCTGGACACAGAATTGACCTGCGCTTCCATGGACAGCTGTGAGTCCAAAATGACTCCCAGGCTGCGCACCTGGTCCTTCAGGGGCACAGTTACCCCATTCAGGACCAGGGAGTCCCCAACACCTGTCCACCCTCTGTCCCTCAAGTACAGTCCTTCTGTCTTGTCAGAATTCAACCTCAATCCATCCTCCATCCGCCTCCAGACACTCACACAGGACCTTCACCGCCTTCACTGGTTCTGATTTGAAAGAGAGGTAGAGCTAGGTATCATCCGCATATTGATGGACACCCAGCCCAAACCCAAAGATAGCAAGGCCATTAGAGGCTTCAGATTGCATAATAGATGGATGTTTATCTTCCCAGGCTCCAAGTATGAGTCTGTCTGCACTTGCAAAGGCTCATAAAGCACTGTTTTGTTGTTCAGTGTTATTGTTTGGATGCATTTACATAAAAAAGTCAATGCCGATAAACCAGGGCTCGACAACCCCACTTGTGTGATTTCTGTTCCTGACCTCAGGCAAAGACGTTAATTACGAGAAGCTCCCATACTCATTTTGGATAAAACGCTCAGCCGACCCAACTGTACAAATAAACCTTTCGCCATTCTCCCCTTCCCTCCTTTCAGGGCAGGCAGAAATCCAGCAGGACCATTTCCAGGCAAACCTCAAAGGGGCTTGCTGCTGATCTGTATAGAACCCTGTGCAACTTAAGGGCCAGGTTATCAGAAAGGGAGCATTCCTCCATAGAAGAGACCTTGGTTTTTAAAAAAAAGATATCTCTGATGAAATATACTCAGAGTCGCAAACTGATTTCATGCTCTTTATTCAGCTCATAGTAGTGAGGAGGAATGAATGAAAGTCCCCTCACAGTATCTGCTTTATATACATTCTTTACACAATGGGCTGCACATGATTGGCTAATTCCGGAATTCTACTGTAAGCCAATCAGGTTGTGGATTCACTTCTATCTGGAGCAGGATTGGGTGGTTCCTGCCAACCAATCATACTGCTGCATTGTTCTAGGACCAATCAGACTGCTGCATTCTGGATCCTATTGTTCTAGGACCAATCAGACTGCTGCAGTTTGGATCCTATTCAACTCAGTACATAACATCTGAGATGTCGGAACCTTTCACCAACGTCTGAGGCACATTTGGTGGAGATTCAAGGGAGGGCCTTCTCAGGCTATAGCAGGGCTTTGATGCGGCCCTAAGCTACTGAAAGTAATGGGGCCCTTTCTATGTCCAGTTGTCCTTTGTCAACAACAAATGGTCACTGTTTTTTGTGTTAAATATATGCTACATTGTAATTGATGGACCTAATAGGTATCTCAAGCCATTTGCACATGTTTCCATGCAACCAGTTCATTCAGAATGTAGGCACCCTATATATATTATTATTTTTTTGGACCCCTGACCATTAGGTCCAGTCGTGGCCAACTCTGGGGTTGCGGCGCTCATCTCGCTTTACTGGGCGAGGGAGCTGGCGTACATGTGGGCAGCAGGTCATGTGGCCAGCAGGACTAAGCCGCTTGTGGCGAACCAGAGCAGCGCACGGAAACGCCGTTCCCTGTAACCTCACTTCTCACAGGGAGGGAACCGCCAGAAGGCCCTCGGAGCTGGACCTCAGTGTCTGGGCTGAACGATGGAGGTGGAGATGCTCCTTCAGATATACTGGACCAAGGCTGTTTAGGGCTTTCAAGGTCAGCACCAACACTTTGAATTGTGCTCGGAAACGTCCTGGGAGCCAATGTAGGTCTTTCAGGACCGGAGTTATGTGGTCTTGGCGGCTGCTCCCAGTCACCAGTCTGGCTGCCGCATTCTGGATTAGTTGCAGGGACCTCTCCAGACTATGGAACAACTCTTCTGTTCTCACCTCTGCCACTGAGATTTCCTGGTTGACGTGGAAGCCATTAAGCAGTTGACTATGCATGCATAGTCCGTCCGGCCCAGCCCCCTCAAATATTTTATTGGGGGGGTTGAACGGACTTTGGCCCCTAGGAGCTGGCTCAGATGGCTGGCGGTTTTTAATTGTTTTAGAGCAGGGGTCAGTAAACCTTTCCAGCAGGGGGCCGGTCCACTGTTCCCCGGACTATATTTTGGAGGGGGGGGGGAATGAACGAATTCCTATGCCCCACAAATAACCCAGAGATGCATTTTAAATAAAAGGGCACATTCTACTCATGTAAAAATACGCCGATTCCCAGACTTTCCAAGGGCAGGATTGAGAAGGCGATTGGGCCGCATCCAGCCCCTGGGCCTTAGTTTGTCTACCCATGTTTTAGAATATCACACACAGAGGCAGAGCTTCCCTTATCCAACTGCACATTTCGCCCCGTCCGTTCCTGCTATCTGCAAAGACACGGAAGGCAATAAGAAGGAAGAGGCCGGAAAGAGGAACTGCTGTGCTTTTTTTTCGTTTTCTAAACTTTTATTAGGAATCTGATAGTACAGAAGCGTCAGCAGCAGGCTGGGAAAGCCCCAAAGGCACATCTTTCTGAAAGTACAAGGGATCCAAAAAGTCACCCAGATTGTTGGGGTCCAAAAGTCACCAAGATTGCGGCTCAGTGGGGCGACCATCAGCATGGAGGGGGGGGGGGGAGATTGGGGAAACAGTTAAAGGCGAGCGGGTGGGAGGCAGGCAGATCTGAGCCACCATGGGACCGATCCACCAGGACATTCTCCTGCCCGACTCAATGATTTCAATCTGCAATGCAAAAGATCTCCCAAGTCTGTTTTGATGGATGACAGCATAAAAGACTTATCATCTATACATGCATTTGTCCTGGAAGACAACACTTCGCGCTTGGTACTTTTAATTTTTTGCCAGGAAAGTTTGTAATTTAAAAAAATTAAGAATAATGTAAATGAGGTCCAGGCAGGAGAGCTTTCCGGTGGGCTCAATCTCTGCAGGCCTCTTTTGAGATATAGCTTGCGCTCTATTTTCTTTTGCAAATCGATCAGACTGCTTTCAAAGCAATTAACGCCAGTGAGTAACCAACTACACATCGCAGCCCTAAATTATAGAGAGGTGTGTGTGTGTGTGGGGGGGGGGAATTACAGAGAAGGAAAAACTGCTCTGGGAATATCCTGTGGGCAAACCATTTGATGGAAAGCGAGAGCACATTTCAAGGCAGCCTAATTGCCGAAATCGCAAGCAAATCATTTTGCAAAGCAGCGGGGCTTGAGGAGCGCGAGGCAGTAAAAGGCAGGAGGAACAGGAGCTGACGTTTCAAGGTTTGATCACAGGTGATGCAAGGCAAGCTCCCAAATGCTCCATCCCCGTGGGATGGGACAAAAACATCTGGAGCGCAGGTGTGGCCAGTCTGACGGTATCTGCAACCCAAAGCAATATCTTCAAGGGCAGCAGTGAGGCTACGAAACAAAGTAAAACCAGGTCAAGCTATTTTTTCGTCTAGGGATGGTGGGCAAATCTGTCCATATGGGTCCATTTCTTCCTTTCTTTAATTTCTGATTTTTATTGGCATTATAAACAACCCCAAAGTGATGTAGCCGGGTATTGCTTATGGAAAGCAAATAAGCAATAAAAAGCAGAGACATCACCTTGCCAACAAAGGTCCGTATAGTTAAAGCCATGGTTTTCCCAGTACAGTGGTGCCTCGCAAGACGAAAATAATTCGTTCCGCGAGTCTTTTCGTCTTGCGATGTTTTTCGTCTTGCGAAGCACGGTCCGTCGCAACTGCGCCTCTTCAAGCAGCTTTTAAAAAAAAGCACAAGACGTTTTCGTCTTGCGAAGCAAGCCCATAGGGAAATTCGTCTAGCAAAGCAATGCAAAACCGAAAAACCCTTTCGTCTAGCGAGTTTTTCGTCTTGCGAGGCATTCGTCTTGCGGGGCACCACTGTAGTGATGTATGGAAGTGAGAGCTGGACCATCAAGAAGGCTGATCACCAAAGAATGGATGCTTTTGAATTCTGGTGCTGGAGGAGACTCTTGAGAGTCCCATGGACTGCAAGAAGATCCAACCTCTCCATTCTGAAGGAAATCAGCCCTGAGTGCTCACTGGAAGGACAGATTGTGAAGCTGAGGCTCCAAGACTTTGGCCACCTCAGGAGAAGAGAAGACTCCCTGGAAAAGACCCTGATGTTGGGAAAGATGGAGGGCACAAGGAGAAGGGGACGACAGAGGATGAGATGGTGGGACAGTGTTCTCGAAGCTACAAACATGAGTCTGACCAAACTGCGGGAGGCAGTGGAAGACAGGAGTGCCTGGCGTGCTCTGGTCCAGGGGGTCACGAAGAGGCGGACACGACTAAACGGCTAAACAACAAGAACAATAGAAATGGTGATGTACTGATATCAACAGAGCCATCTCTATTTCCCAAGGAGGCATGGATGGTGGGTGTTGAGCATCTGAGTCCTGATGCTGTGGCTTTACATGCTGTCCTGATTCATTTGGAGAAGCAAGGGAACTATGCGAGATTGTTATTTGTAGACTTTAGTTCTGCATTTAATACTATTCTTCCGCATAGATTGGTGCCCAAACTATTAGACCTGGGACTTCCACCGTGTTTGTGCAGGTGGATATTAGATTTTCTATCAAACCGTTCCCAATGGGTCAGGATGGGTTCCCACGTCTCTGCGGATCTCATCATGAATACGGGGTGCGTGTTGAGCCCGCTTTTATATATGCTCTATACAGCTGGCTGTGCCCCCCAAAACCCCAATAGTAAGATCATTAAGTTTGCAGATGATACAATGGTGGTTGGTTTAATCATGGCTGGAGAGGGAGAGGCAGCCTATAGGAAGGAAGTTGAGCAGTTGGGGGAGTGGTGCAGGAAAAACATTATTGTGGACTTTAGGAAATGTAAATTGGAAATGAATATTCAGCCACTCATTATGGAGGGGGAGTGTGTGGAACAAGTCTCAGTGTTTTGATTTCTGGGAATGGAGTTGAGAGATGATCTAACCTGGGGAGAAAACAGCAAAGACCTGATGAAGAGAGCACAGCAGAGGTTATATTTTCTGAGATTCCTCCAGAAAAATAATCTCTCAAAGGAATTGTTGATGGCATTTTACCATTTTACTGTGGAGAGTGTATTAACTTATGGTCTGTGTGTGTGGTTTGGGATCTGCACAGTCAGGGGAAAAACAATGCTGTCCAGGGTTGTAAAGACTGCGGAGAATAATTGGGTGCACTCTTCCCACCTTGGATCAAATCTACGCTTCCAGGTGCCAAGAGAAAGCTGCAGAGATAGTGCAGGATAGTGCCCACCCCGGAAATGATCTCTTTCAGCTTCTGGTTTCTGGAAGAAGGTACAGGGTTATAAAGACTAGGATTAGCCGCCTAAGAAACAGTTTCTACCCAAATGCGATTTTGGTTTTAAATGCAGTGTAAAGTAGTCTCTGTGGGAGTGTATTGTATTTAATTATGGGGTATCAGAGTTTTTAGGGGGCTAACCAGGCTGGGATAGCTGGGATAGCAGGCTTGTTGGTTTCTGAATGTCTGATGTAGTTTTTTCAATTCCGTTGTTCCGTATAGGACAATGACAATAAAGATTATCGTACTGCATCGAAAATAACTTAGTGAAATTGACTTGCGAGGTGGCGTGTTGTTCGATAAGAGATTGAGTGTTTGCGGGGGGCGGGGCTCATTTAATTTCATTGTACACAGGTTGTACAATTACAATAAAGGATTATTATTATTATTATTATTATTATTATTATCAGGAGCCCTCTGAAACAGCAGGGCGACATGCGCTCAGCTGAGCATGACTCCATTCCTGCAACAATCCCTCCCAGACATAAATACGCATTTATAAAGCTCGTGGGAAGGAGACTGATGGATGATTGGTCCTTTTTTCAAGAAATCCTTGCCTCGGGTTTCTCTTTTAAAAATATTATTACCAACCCCTGTTTCCAACAGAGACAGAATCACTGCAAAGGACTTTCCCTACACCTGGGAGTTCCACTTGGAAGAGAGGAGCAAAAAAGGGGGGAGTCCAGGGTGTGTGTGTGTGTGTGTGTGTGTCCATCGTTGAGTCACATCAAGAGCAGATTTTTGTCTTGCTAGTTTTTGTTTGGAGTTGACTCAGCGCAAGCCTTCTTCGAGGAAAGAGACTTGCCGGTTCCCGCAGTCTTCTCCTCCGTGTAGAAGCCTCGCCGCATGGTGGCCGCCAAATATTTGAAGAGGCTCTGGGGGGGGAGGGGGAAGAGAGAGGCAAACGTTTACTGGGTGAATCCTGCCCTCCAAAAGGGGGAGGGATGGGGGGGCATGGAGGGCTATGGCAGAACCAGGGGGTGAAACGGTAGGACCACGTTCCAAAAACACAGACGCAACACCCGACCGACCCTTGCCATTTTTACGTCAATCTGCAATTTGCTATGGCCTAAGTCAGATTAGGGGGACGCGGGTGGCGCTGTGGGTTAAACCACAGAGCCTAGGGCTTGCCGATCAGAGTCAGCCCAGGGTCAGCCACAACTAGACCTAATGGTCAGGGGTCCCTTTACCTTTACGTCAGATAAACAACAGGTGCTAGATTCAGAAAGAAAACCCACATGGAATGATGAAAAAAAGACACACCACATTCTTGTTTTAAGAGAAAAGAAGAATGGGATATTTCTATGGAGCGGAAATCTAATCAAGGGCCCATGAAATCAAACCTGATCATGCTTGTCCAACGGTTTGTTGGAAGGTACCCAAAAGAGGTGCCTCCCCATTGCTTTGGAAATAGCACATTGGACAGGCAAGCTCAGTTCCACACAGGTTTAATTGGGGAAAACGGCTTAATCGAGGATAAGAGGACTGGGGGGGAGGGGGGGATAACATAGTTCTGTCCCATGCTGGTTTCATTCATTAAAAAAGAAATGCCCAAAACCTGTTTCGTCTCATGCTGCTTGTGTGTGGGGTGTTTATTTATTTCAGAAATATCGCCCCCCCAAAAAAAAGGTCTGTCAATTTTTACCAAAAAAAGAAAACGCTGTTGCTGTAGGTAGGTTTTATTTTATTTGTTTTTTATATTTTGGAAATGTATATCCAGGTTTTTTCCCCTTTACATCCCCCCCCCCAAGAGAGTGGGGCCCTAAGCTAGAGCTTGTTTAGCTTTTACGTCAATCCGGCACGGGGCGTGATGGACTTAGTTCTGCTCATTTCGCTGGGTCTGCTCCGAGTGGAACTTAACTGGCGTCAACCCTGCAAGTTTCTCTTACCTGCCAAGCCTTCTCGACCTCCGGAGTCCAGTGTTCTTTTAGAATGGGCTGGACAGCTTGGATGAACTGAGCGCCTACGTACTAGGGGAGAAGTCCAGAGAAGGGAGGGTTATTTGGGGAGGTGAAAAGAGAGAGGAAGAAGAGAAGGCAGGTTGTGTTCCCTACCCAGCCCCATCTTTTGATTCTGGAAACGAGGAACAGGGAAGAACCATCCAGCTCTGGCAAAATCTGGGAGTCTTTAATTCTCTTTTTCTTGGATGGTTTGGAAGCACAGCGCATAGGAATGGGTGAATCTGCCGTTTACCTTCCCGCCAGAGTGGTACCTATTTATCTACTTGCACTGGTGTGCTTTTGAACTGCTAGGTGGGCAGGAGCAGGGACCGAGCAACGGGAGCTCACCCCGTCACAGGGATTCGAACCACCGACCTTCTGATCGGCAAGCCCTAGGCTCTGTGGTTTAACCGACAGCGCCACCTGCGTCCCAGTAGCTGGATAGGCGTGTCTAAATGAAAATGTTTTTAGCAGCCACAGGAAAGCGTACAGGGAAGGCACCTGCCTGATATCAATGTGCAGGGAGTTCCACAGATGCCATCACACTGAAAGAACGATTCCTTCCAAATGCGGACCAGGTATTACCTGGCACCTGTAGCAATGCCAGTTCTGACTGAGGTGAAGTATCAATCAAGGATTTCCTGGCTGCTGCTTCCGGATCTAACAAATTCCTCTCGACTTCCGGTCGGTGCCAGCGCTTAATGGCGGTCCTAGCTCCGAGCTCTGGAGAAGGACTGCTTCGCAAGTTCGGGTCTTACCCGCTACGGCAAGCGGGGGACCCCTAAAATCCCAGGCGCTGAAGCCTGAGAACAAGGAGACTCGGTGGGCACCTTTGCGCCCCCCGGTACCGTGAAAGAGCCTTTTTAAAGGCTACGGATCGACATCGGGAGTGAGCGCGGTGCTGAGAGTCGCTACCCAGCCTGCGAAGTGAAGCCGCGTCGCCATAAGCGGAGAGCGCCGATTCCTTCCTGAAAAGAAAATTTGG
Organism: Podarcis liolepis; assembly: GCF_965112155.1. Classification (NCBI taxonomy): domain Eukaryota; kingdom Metazoa; phylum Chordata; class Lepidosauria; order Squamata; family Lacertidae; genus Podarcis; species Podarcis liolepis. The sequence continues at coordinate 92,744,410 of NC_139561.1, read as the reverse complement.
ACTGATTCCCCGTGAGTAAGAGCTGAAAAATAACCGGGACTTTTTGAATTTTAAAAATTGGGCTAAAAACGGGGGAGATTTAAACAAAGGAAGTCTGCCTCCCCCCAACTGCATGAAAGCGAAAGCAACGGAGCTCTAAACCTGCATCCGTTTAAACCCGCTCTTTGATCAGCTAAACCGGACATTTAAACCTTTGATCTCCCCTCTAGCAAGCAGGGCAGAGGGGAGGTGAATCTGACCAATAACTGCATGATTTATTTGGGGGAAAAAACCTCTGCTGTCTCATCTATTTGAAAGTACGAAACGGTCTGCCTTTTCAGTACACTGAACTGACTTTTTCCTGTGAAGCGATACTTTGATACAAAGTTTCCACAGTGCCTGACTACTGTATATTATAAGAAGAAACAGTATAAATTGGGCAACTGTGGCAATTTGAAGTTATAAGCATTTAGCAACATTGACTTTGACTGTGTTAATTCCCTTTTTTCTTACTTCTTGGACTGTCTCCTTTGTTTTTGTATTTGGAAATTTTGCTCTATGGCCATTTTGATTTGCTCCCTCTAGAGGATAAAGCAAAGCTCGGCACGGCTTAAGACAGTGGAATTTTCCAAGGGAGAATAAATCCCGTGGGAATTGACCTTGACATGAGTGGCCCACAAGAAGAGATAGTCACAAGAGCCAAGATCAAGCAACAACAACAACAACAACAGTTGCAGCTGCAACAGGCAAAGAAAAGAGGCTCAATCTCAGGCGCAACAGCCGGATCAGCAGGAACAACAGGTCAAGACAAAGGAGCAGCCGTTTCTATGGAAGCTGTGACAGAGGCCCTGCTCAAAATAAACCAAACTCTGGAGTCTTTGACAAAACAGACTTCAGAGAACACACAAAAATTAACAGAAATATCAGCAAGATTAAACCAGAATACAGAATCTATAAATAAATTGGTAGAGGAAAACGCCACCACGCGCCAAATTGCCGAAGAAGCCAAAGCCACTGCTGGAGAGACACAGGAGAAATTAGAGCCGCTTGCCAAGAAGGTCTATGAGCATGATGCAACTTTGGCCTTGTGGGAGTTACAGAGGAAAGAGAGAAACTTAAAATTAAGACTGATTCCGGAGAATGAAAGAGACAGCCTTGTGGAATATTTGACACGGGAGTTTGCGGATTGCTGGGACCTTGAGGAAGACGAATTCAAAATTACGACTGCCTTTAGACTGGGGAAAAAGCAAGACAGAAAGACACCGAGAGACTGTCTGATTACACTCAGATCCAAGGAGGAAAGAGACAAAATACTAGGATTACACTTTGAAAAGGCCTTGCAAATTGGAAATTCAGCTGTACAGATCTTTAAAGACATCCCAAAATACATTTTGGATTTAAGAAACTTCTACAAGGACTTGGTTCTCTTGCTAAAGAAGAATTCTATTCGCTTCAGGTGGGAGTTCCCACAAGGACTGTCATTCGACTACAAGGCAAAGAAAGTGAAAATAAAGACAATTCAAGATAAAGACAAATTTTTGGCAAGATACCAGGAGGACTTACAGAAGGGGACTGTGGACGCACTTGCAGAACAGAGGAGAGCACTGGATATCCTGAATCTCTCGTTTGGACAAAAACCACCACCATCAGAAGAAGAGCAACAACTTGGAGCTGTTGGAGGAGCCTTAGGAAAATAACAAGATGGCTCTGCAATTCCTTAGTTGGAATTGTAATGGGCTCAATGGGCCTTTGAAGAGGAGACAAGTATTTCATATATTGAATAGAGAACAATTGGACTTGATATGCTTACAAGAAACTCACATAACCAGAGCCCACAGGAGATTACTTTCAAACAAAAGGCTAGGACAAGAATTTATTTCATCAGACAAAGTTAAGAAGAGAGGAGTTGTAATATATGTGAAGGAGAAATGGGCCCCAAAAATGATATTCAAAGATGAACAAGGGAGATATCTGGCTGTGGAGATACAAGTACAAGGAGAAAAATTTTTAGTTGTTGGAATTTATGCACCAAATGAAGGCAAATGCGACTTCTTTAAGAGACTTCATGAAACTTTGATGGACTATCTGGATTACAATATGATAATTATGGGAGACATGAATGGCGTGGTCTCCACCAATATGGATAAGGCACAAAGACTTACAGTCACCAAAGAAGGGAGACTCCCTAAGACTTTTTTCGAAATGACTGAAAACATGGACTTGATAGATATTTGGAGAACAAGGAATCCTCTGGAGAGAGAGGGAACCTTTTTCTCCCAAGCAATGATGACCTGGACCAGAATCAATCAAATCTGGGTTACTAGTGGAATGGCTCCAAAGATTAAGAAAGTGGAAATCTGCCCAAAAACTTGCTCCGACCATAACGCCGTGAAGATGGAGATGAAACTCACAATAACTGGTCAATTTAGATGGAGAATGAATGACACCCTCTTTCGAGATAAGGAGATTCTCACGAAGGCCCAAAAGACCCTAAAAGACTATTTTGAAATAAATTTGAGGACCGACGTGGAGAAAAGAGTGATCTGGGACGCAAGTAAAGCGGTGATGAGAGGATTTTTGATTCAACAAAACTCAATAAAGAGGAAAAAACAAAATGAGAAAAAAGAGAAGATTCTGGAAATGATAAAGGAAGGAGAGAGGAAATTAAGAACAAAACCAAAGTCTCAGGACATTTTAAGAGAGATCAAATTACATCAAACACAATATATGGAATTGATGAACCAAGAGATTGAATGGAAGATAAGGCAAATGAAGCAAAAGACTTTTGAATCAGCAAATAAATGTGGCAAACTTTTGGCATGGCAACTGAAGAAAAGGCAGAAACTAAATACAGTTACAAGCCTAGAGGTGGATGGAAAGAACATATCCAAACCCAATGAAATCAGAAATTGCTTTTTAAGTTATTTTAAAAAACTCTACACCCAAGGCCCGCAAAATGAAGAAGATATAGACAAATTCCTCGGAAAATATGGACTACAAAATATCTCTCATCAAAGTAAGATGGATTTGAACCAGAGAATCTCAGAACAAGAGGTAGAGGCTGCCATTCAGAATATGCAACTGGGCAAATCTCCGGGACCAGATGGACTGACTTCCAGATACTACAAATCGCTGAAGGAATGGTTGACTCAACCACTAAGAGAAGTTTGTAATGAGATCCTTGAGGGAAAAAAGGCACCTGAATCGTGGAAAGAGGCATATATTTCACTCATACCAAAGTCAGAGACTGAAAAGACCCAACTTAAGAACTACCGCCCAATATCTCTGCTTAATGTGGATTACAAAATTTTTGCAGACATTTTGGCAAAAAGATTTAAAAGAGTCTTGATGGAGAAGATTCATAAAGACCAAGCAGGCTTTCTCCCTAAAAGACATCTGGCAGATAATGTAAGGAATGTAATAGACATTCTGGAAAAGCTAGAGGTGAACATAAACACTAAAGCAGTACTGATCTTTGTGGATGCGGAGAAAGCCTTTGACAATATTTCTTGGAGTTTTATGAGGAAGAATCTTCATGGGATGGGGGTAGGTCAGGGTTTTGAGAATGGTATGGCTGCAATATATTCTGAACAAAAAGCCAAACTGATTGTAAACAATGTTGTGACTGAGGAACTTAAGATAGGAAAAGGAACACGACAGGGGTGCCCGATTTCCCCATTACTTTTTATTTCAGTTCTGGAGGTGTTGCTGAATATGATAAGAAATGACCAGCAGGTTAAAGGTGTGCAGGTCGGAGCTAAACATTATAAGTTAAGAGCGTTCGCAGATGACCTAGTATTGACTTTGCAAGAGCCAAACACTAGTACGAAAAAGGTTTTAGAAATAATACAACAGTTTGGCCAGGTAGCTGGATTTAAGCTGAACAAGCAAAAAACCAAAGTTTTAGGGAAAAACCTAACAGATATGGAAAAGGAGAAATTTCAAGAGGAAACAGGTTTGACTGTGGTCAAGAAGGTCAAATACCTAGGGGTTTACTTAACATCTAAGAATCAGAATTTGTACAAGGACAACTATGAAAAATGTTGGTCAGAAATTAAAAAAGATTTAGAAATATGGTCAAATTTGAAACTGTCAATGTTAGGCCGAATTGCAGTAATTAAAATGAATGTATTGCCTAGAATGTTATTTTTGTTTCAGACCTTGCAGATTATTGATAAGATGGAATGTTTTAAGAGGTGGCACAAAGATATCTCGAAATTTGTCTGGCAGGGCAAAAAGCCCCGAATTAAATTTAAAATATTGACAGATGTTAAAGAAAGAGGGGGTTTCGCCCTGCCGGACCTAAAATTGTACTATGAGGCAGCAGCTTTTTGCTGGCTCAAAGAATGGATGCTCCTCGAGAACACGGACATCTTGGATCTGGAAGGTTTCAATAACGCTTTTGGTTGGCATGCATATCTTTGGTATGATAAAGTTAATAGTGCCTTTAAAAATCACATTGTCAGAAAAGCATTGTTTAATGTTTGGATAAGATATAAAGATCTATTGGAAAACAAAACCCCTAGATGGGTGTCACCAGTGGAGGCTAAAGCAGTGAAGAAACTCAATATGGAGGTCGGATGGCCGAAGTATTGGGAAATTTTAGAACAGGATGGAGATAAGTTCAAACTACAAAGTCAGGAGAAATTGAAGCATAAAGTAGAAAATTGGTTCCAATATCGCCAAATAATGGAATTTTTTAAACAGGACAGGAAAGTCGGTTTCCAGGTGGAAAAATCAAAATTAGAAACCGAACTGTTAGAACCCAATACTAAGAATTTATCTAGAATGTATAACTTGTTGTTGAAATGGAACACACAGGATGAAACAGTTAAATCGGCTATGATTAAGTGGGCTCAGGATGTTGGACATAACATTATGTCAGCTGACTGGGAATGGTTATGGAACACCGGTATAAAATTTACGGCATGTAATGCCTTAAAGGAAAACATTATGAAAATGGTATACAGGTGGTACATGACCCCAGTCAAGCTGGCAAAAATCTATCATTTGCCCGATAACAAATGTTGGAAATGTAAAGAGACTGAAGGTACCTTTTATCACCTTTGGTGGACATGCCCGAAGATTAAGGCCTTCTGGGAAATGATCTATAATGAAATGAAAAAGGTACTTAAATGTACCTTTCCTAAAAAACCAGAGGCCTTTCTCTTGGGCATTGTCGGCCAATTGGTGACAAAGAAAGATAGAGTTTTTTTCATGTATGCCACAACAGCAGCAAGAATACTCATCGCAAAGTATTGGAAGACACAAGATCTACCCACTTTGGAAGAATGGCAGATGAAAGTGATGGACTATATGACACTGGCCGAGATGACAGGCAGAATCCGTGACCAACGAAAAGAGACGGTGGAAGAAGAATGGAGAAAATTCAAAAGCTATCTTAAGGACTACTATAAACTTAATGAATGCTAAAATGCCGTGGTTTCCAGAAACAAAGGGGTACAGGGATATAAGGTCAGATTATAAAAGAGGACTAAGATGATAGAGATTGGAAAGTAACAATTGGGAGTTGCTAGTTGAACTATGGACATTGGGATGCAGAGAGGGGGGGTATGGGGAAGTCCAAGAAAAGAGGTTTATGAAAATATGTTTGAAACTATACGTGTATGCTTGTCATTTTTTAATGTTTGTCTGTTTTTCTTAAAAATGTTGTAAAACCAATAAAAATTTTATAAAAAAACAAACAAACAAATTCCTCTCTGGTTTCCCCCACAAACTACGTTAATCTGTGGGGCCGCAGAGGGGGCTGCCTGCCCCTGCCTTCCTCACCTCATAGTACTTGGGGGGTGCCTTGTACCGGAAGTGATTCCTGCCCAGCTCAAAGGCCAACTGCTCCAGTTTGTCCTCCTGGTCGAGCCGCGCCACGCTCTTCTCGATGAACGACATCACTCTGAAGACGGAGAGAGGACATGGAAGAGACAGAGAAGGAAGCTTGGCTTCAGAACAGCCACAGGTGGGAGCCCACAACGCGCATTCAGATACATGCTGTCTCTATGGGATGTAACAGAAACAATCTAGTACATTTCCTGTTTGCCCAGAGTGGACATGCAGGGGGAATGTTGGTCCAGCCAGGAGGACTTCCTGTCACACCTGGTCTGGAGCATCCTCAGGTAGAATGAAGCAATGATTCTTCAACATCATGGGTAGGCAAACTAAGGCCTGGGGGCTGGATCGGGCCAAATCGCCTTCTAATCGCCCCACCCCCCCGTAATTCCCATAACACCTACAAGGTGCTACATGGAGTTCTTCTATTATTATTATCATCATCATCTGTCCTGAATCTTCCGATTTTCAGCTTCAGACGCAGAGAAGAGGGGCTGTTTTTGGCGCTACCCACCTGAGGCCGTGGGCTTGCAGTTCCTTGCTCATCTTCAGCTGCTGCAGGTCATCGATGTCCCGGAAGAGGAAGAAAACGTCTTTGCACTCGGGGTGAGTCTCAAACAGTCTGCAGAAGGAATAAGAGGAGAAGCTTTAGTTCTCTGGGTTATCCAGAGGGAAGGCTTTCCTCACTGCAAGGCTCGCCCACCGACGCCACTCTCCAACCACCAGGGCCGTATTTGGATGGACTAGAAGAAAATCGAAGAGGGTTGTAAACAAAACCGAGTGAAGCCAAGGATGAGGACAGGGATTTAAAATCCTGCAATTCACAATTTCTCCTCTAAAGGACGTAATATGTTATTGTTGTAATACCACGGTGGTTTTTAAAATTGCATAAAAATTAAAATTAACACTGAAAAACTTTTGCAATGACTGAACTTTTTTTAAAAAAAAATTAAGAATAGCGCTGCAACTTCATTTTCCTAAAAAGTAATGCTTATTCCATGAAAGGTTTACAAAGTTTGGTTATTGCAAAAGTTTTTCAGTGTTAAAAAATGCACAAAAGTTAAGCTTAACACTGAAAAACTTTTGCAATAACCGAACTTTGTAAACCTTTTGTGGAATAAGCATTACTTATCCCATTCTTCGGCAATCAGCCTTCTTGATGGTCCAGCTCTCACTTCCATACATCACGACTGGGAAAACCAGAGCTTGAACTATACCAGGGGTCTGCAACCCGCGGCTCCGGAGCCGCATGTGGCTCTTTTACACCTTTGCCGCGGCTCCGGGGCGGATACTAGTGAGGGGAGGAGGCGCATTGTGCACCCCAACACTCCCCACTGCGGCGGGCACTGTACTGGCTGTGGCATCGCATGGGGGCGGTGCATGTGTTAGTCACGCACCGTCCCGACGTCACCTTCCTGCCCAACCGCCACATTGTAAGGGGCATGTACGCTGGTCACTGCATTGAAAGGGGGCATGCACCCTGGTCACTGTTTTGAAGGGGAGTGAAGAACACACACACACAAAAAGGTAACTTGTTAATTTAACGTTTATTTCTATGAGGAGGAGTAATTCTGAGGGGTCAAACAAAGAAATAATAAAAAAGTGACAAAAAAGTTATTTTTATAATGACGAGTTTTGCGGCTCCCAGTTTTTCCCCCCTTCGGAAACGGGTCCAAGTGGCTCTTTTTGTCTTAAAGGTTGCAGACCCCTGAACTATACGGACCTTTGTTGGCAAGGTGATGTCTCTGCTTTTTAAGATGCTGTCTATCTTTAAATACGGCCAACTCCAATCCACACAGAAATACGTGCTCCCAGGAGAGGGCGGTGTTGGATTCCTGATTCCGAGCTCTTTGCAGCTGATCTTTGTTCCTGCCACAAAGTCCTGCTTTGGGGAAATTAACAGGAAATGTCTAATGCGTTGCAGCTGGAATCGGTTCTGGGGAAATATGCAAATAATCCACTTGTTTTAAGAAGCCAAGAAGAGTTAAGTGGGATCGCCACAGTTCTTTTTTTTAAACTCAGCATGCTGACAGGAGCCACCCGGATGCATACTTGGGAAACCTACAGGCAGGAGATGATGTTCTGATGTGTGGAGGCTGCTAGCCATAGTTTCCCAGTGTGGCTGTAACAGGAGAGAGAGGGATGGAGCTCCCCCAGTGGTGTTCAGTGTGGGATGTGATCCATGAGAAGCAGTCAAGTATAACATTCCTTGTTTTCCTAGAGTGGACATGCAAAGGGATGTTTGGTCCAGCCAGTCAAAACTTCCTGTTCCTCCTGGCTGGAGCATCTTTCCTTTTGCATGTGATAGAAGGTGGGCGTGACCTTACCTGTCCAGGTAACAAAAGAACGAGTCACGCAGCACACCTCTCTTTTTCACTTCCTTCGTCATTTGATCAGCTTCTAGCTAGGACTGGATTATTCCCCCTATGGGGTAGATCCACATGTACATACAGTGGTACCTCTACTTACGTTCACCTCCGGTTAGGTATCCTCTGGGATACGTGTGTGACAAACCTGGAACTATTTTTCCGGATTTCACCGTGCATGCATGCACAGAAGTGCCCTACGCGTCTCGCACATGCGCAGAAGCAGCACCTCCAGTTGCGAATTCCTCAGGATCCGACTGGAGCTCCGGAACGGATCCCGTTCACAACTGGAGGTACCACTATATTTGTAACTAAGTCTGCTTTCAGGGATCCAACTGTGAACTGATGTGAGTAAACTTATTTTATTGACTTTGAATAAGATGGTGGTGTCTTTATTCTTTTAAGAGGGATTAAAGGGAACTTACCAGGAACGTACAATTCAATCTGAGACAGACTGAATTGTATAATACAGTGGTACCTTGGGTTAAGAACTTAATTCGTTCCGGAAGTCCGTTCCTAACCTGAAACTGTTCTTAACCTGAAGCACCACTTTAGCTAATGGGGCCTCCTGCTGCCGTGCCATCAAGAAGGCTGATCGCCGAAGAATGGATGCTTTTGAACTGTGGTGCTGGAGGAGACTCTTGAGAGTCCCATGGACTGCAAGAAGATCAAACGTATCCATTCTGAAGGAAATCAGCCCTGAGTGCTCACTGGAAGGACAGATCCTGAAGCTGAGGCTCCAAGACTCTGGCCACCTCATGAGAAGAGAAGACTCCCTGGAAAAGACCCTGATGTTGGGAAAGATGGAGGGCACAAGGAGAAGGGGATGACAGAGGACGAGATGGTGGGACAGTGTTCTCGAAGCGACCAGCATGAGTTTGACCAAACTGCGGGAGGCAGTGGAAGACAGGAGTGCCTGGCGTGCTCCGGTCCAGGGGGTCACGAAGAGGCGGACACAACTAAACGACTAAACGACTAAACAACAACAACAACAACAAAGAGATTCAGACAAATCAGAAAACCAGCTTCCTGCCGTATCGGGGGGGGGGGGGAACGACTGGTTTGCTCCATGACTCACTAGCGTGAGTGAAGGAAGGGTAACATTTAATCAATATATCCTCTCCTACTATCCTTAACGTTCCCACAAGGACAGATGCAGATTCACTCCCCTTCAAGGGCTGGACTGGATTAAGGCAGAGGCAACTGTTCATTTGGCCTCTTGGCTTTCACTGACAGGGCAGCGTTTAATATCAAAGGCTGGGGAGGAGGCGATAAAACTCTTGTGAAAGGCAGGCGGTGTTTGATTCTTGCAAAATCCCCCAAAGATTTGCCGTGGCTTTATTAGCCGTTATCTGTGAGTTTTCCAAGATGCTCAGGTATAAGTTAAATATGGATAAGGGGTTTAAAGCAGAGAAGGCTCAGCTAGCAGGATATAAGCTTTGAAAATTGGATTGGAATTTAATAACGCGTCCTAATTAACCGAGGAGAAGGATTAGCTCAGACCTGAGCGAACGGATTAGATTGAATCAGGAGACAATGTTTGCACCAACCCAGGAGGATTTTGATCAGTGGGGGAAATTCAATCAGTCACGACCGCCTATTAAAATATCAGTTGTATGCCTAAATTCGTGCTATTTTTGCAGGGTCCCCATACGGCGGTAAAATGCGTCTCTGTGGCTGTGTACACCTCATAACTTTAAGGCGCATGATTCCGCCCCCTCCCCCCCAAAAAAAGAATCAAGAGAAGTGAAGTTTGTTAAGGGTGCTGGGAGTTATAGCTCAGCAGGGTTGGTGCAAGCAACAGTTCCCAGCAACACGAGGCACTTGCAGACTGTCAGTTTTTGCAGGGGTGGTGTCAGGGACTGTGCTGGGGAGGGCTGCACTGAGGACAACAGTATAGATTTGGAACAGCGGTTTGCAGAGGGACATACCGTATTTTTCGCTCCATAGGGCGCACCGGACCATAGGGCGCACCTAGTTTTGGGAGGCGGAAAACAGAAAAACTTATTCTGAACCCCAGAAGCCAGAACAGCAAGAGGGATTTGGCTTCTGTGATACCGTGTGGCTGTTCTGGCTTCTGGGATAACCGCGCCAAGCCTCTTCAGGGCAGCGGGATGAAGGCTCCCCCTGCCCAAAGAGGCTGTGCAGGGCTAAAGCAGAAGCCAGGACAGGCGTGTCGCTGAAGGGGTGCTGCGCCTTCTCTCTCTGCGCAGAGAGGGAGAAGGCGCAGCGCCCTTCAGCGAAGCTGGAGAAGGAACAGAAGGAGATCCTTCTGTTCCTCCTCCGGCTTCGCTTGATAGGCACGTTGCTCAAGGGGCGCTGCGCCTTCTCTCTCTCTCTGCGCAGCGCCTCTCCTTCACAGGAGAGGTGCTGCGCAGAGAGGGAGAAGGCGTGGCGCCCTTCAGCGAAGCTGGAGAAGGAACAGAAGGAGACCCTTCTGTTCCTCCTCCGGCTTCCAGGTCAGGCGCCTCGCGGCGAAGCCGAGGATCCTGCATTCGCTCCATAGGACGCACATACATTTCCCCTTCATTTTTGGAGGGGAAAAAGTGCGTCCTATAGAGCGAAAAATACGGTAGTTCAGAGGACAGAAGCTGGGAAATACTGGATGGGGAACAGCTAGGAGAAGAAACACTGGAAGATTCACAGTCTCTGGACAGCATTCCTACGCTCTCGCCAAGGTCAAGAAGAGCTCGGAAAGTGGCAGAATAGAAAGCACAGCACAGAGGGAACAAGATCAGATTACAAGATGTAGACGTGACATAGATTAATAGGGACGTAAGGCGGTGAAATCCTTAATTGGGAGCACCGCCATTCCAAGGAGATAAATAATAATAATAATAATAATAATAATAATAATAATAATAATAATAATAATAATTATTTATGTATACCCCGCCTATCTGGCAGGGTTTCCCCAGCCACTCTGGGCGGCTTCCAACTGAATTTTAAAAATAATACAGCATCAAATATTAAAAACTTCTGCCTTCAGTTGTCTTTTAAAAGTAAAATAGTTGTTTATTGCCTTGACATCTGCTGGGAGGGCGTTCCACAGGGCGGGTGCCACCACCGAGAAGGCCCTCTGCCTGGTTCCCTGTAACTTGGCTTCTCGCAGGGAGGGAACCACCAGAAGTCCCTCGGAGCTGGACCTCAGTGTCTGGGCTGAACGATGGGGGTGGAGACACTCCTTCAGCTATACTGGGCTTTTGAGGCCGTTTAGGGCTTTAAAGGTCAGCACCAACACTTTGAATTGTGCTCAGAAACGTACTGGGAGCCAATGCAGATCTCTCAGGACCGGTGTTATGTGGTCTCAGGGGCCGTTCCCAGTCCCCAGTCTGGCTGCCGCATTCTGGATTAGTTGTAGTTTCTGGGTCACCTTCAAAGGTAGCCCCACGTAGAGCGCATAGCAGTAGTCCAAGCGGGAGATAACTAGAGCATGCACCGCTCTGGCGAGACAGTCTGTGGGCAGGGAGGGTCTCAGCCTACGTACCAGATGGAGCTGGTAGACAGCTGCCCTGGACACAGAATGGACCTCCGCCTCCATGGACAGCTGTGAGTCCAGAATGACTCCCAGGCTGCTCACCTGGTCCGTCAGGGACACAGTTGCCCCATTCAGGACCAGGGTGTCCTCCACACCAGCCCGCCCCCTGTCCCCCCCAAGAACAGTCCTTCTGTCTTGTCAGGATTCAACCTCAATCCTGAGATTTGCTCTTTGTTCTCTTGCTGCAATTCTTAGAGCTTCTAACTGGTAAGAAGACTCCTTTTCCTTTGTTGTGCTTGTCTGCTGACATGGGGGGAAGAAAGCCAATTCCCTGACACAGCCACATTTTGGGAATACTTTCCCCAAAGATCAAACCTTTTGCAAGAAGGAATGTGAAAGGGGAATCGCACCGGGAAATGAGAACGTAAGAACACAGAGACAAGCCTGCTGCATCAGGCCAATGGCCCGTCCAACCCAGCAGCCAACCAGATACCCAAATGGGAAACCAGGAAGCAGGATTCGAACACAAGACCCGCTCTCCCCTCCTGTAGTTTCCAGCAGCTGAGATTCAGAAGCAGTGCTTCCTCCGACCGTGGAGTCAAGATCATAGTTTGGGCCCTGAAATCTCAGGGTCTGGGGCACACCTAACCTGTTCCCCTCACTTTTATTCAAGTCTTTGTTTTTATTGTGCCAGTTAATTTTCATTTGCCATTCGAATTCATCATTTTCAGTTTTTGGAAGCCAGCTTGGAGCTTTGTGGTTTAGAAGAAGGAAGGCTAAGGCTAATCTGACGAATCAATCAATAAATCAGCTGAAATATTATAAATGCCAGGCAGACAAATGACAACCACACACGCATGTCCAGGTTTGTGAAATTGTTATGTACTGAAGTTCTCATCCTGGGCCAGCAGGGGGAGACTGTAGATAGTTTCACTCAGGTCCACATATGCAAATAAGGGATCGAAAGTGACATTCAGTGATTGGATAGTTACAGAAAGTGGTTACTGTTGCGCTGTAGTGGAGCTCTATATAAGCAGGCTGGCTGAACCCTTCAGTTCTGTTCTGGCCTGTGAATAAACAAGAGCTGTTTGAAGAATCGCTGTGTCGTCTGATATGTTCACCCACAACTTAACAGAAATAATAATGTTGGTGGAGAAGCATTGAACTGGGAGGGGTGGCTAACACCCCAGAGGACAGGATCCCACACTTCAAAACGACCTTGACAGATTAGAGAACTGGGCCAAAACAAACAAGATGAACTTTAACAGGGAGAAATGTAAAGTATTGCACTTGGGCAAAAAAAATGAGAGGCACAAATACAAGATGGGTGACACCTGGCTTGAGAGCAGTACATGTGAAAAGGATCTAGGAGTCTTGGTTGACCACAAACTTGACATGAGCCAACAGTGTGATGCGGCAGCTAAAAAAGCCAATGCAATTCTGGGCTGCATCAATAGGAGTATAGCATCTAGATCAAGGGAAGTAATAGTGCCACTGTATTCTGCTCTGGTCAGACCTCACCTGGAGTACTGTGTCCAGTTCTGGGCACCACAGTTCAAGAAGGACACTGACAAACTGGAACGTGTCCAGAGGAGGGCAACCAAAAGGGTCAAAGGCCTGGAAACGATGCCTTATGAGGAACGGCTAAGGGAGCTGGGCATGTTTAGCCTGGAGAAGAGGAGGTTAAGGGGTGATATGATAGCCATGTTCAAATATATAAAAGGATGTCACATAGAGAAGGGAGAAAGGTTGTTTTCTGCTGCTCCAGAGAAGCGGACACGGAGCAATGGATCCAAACTACAAGAAAGAAGATTCCACCTAAACATTAGGAAGAACTTCCTGACAGTAAGAGCTGTTTGACAGTGGAATTTGCTGCCAGGGAGTGTGGTGGAGTCTCCTCCTTTGGAGGTCTTTAAGCAGAGGCTTGACAACCATATGTCAGGAGTGCTCTGATGGTGTTTCCTGCTTGGCAGGGGGTTGGACTCGATGGCCCTTGGGGTCTCTTCCAACTCTAGGATTCTATGATTTTATGAATTGTCTTTTGTAATGACCAGCCGTTATACTGTTGTTAAAATTGGCAGTTTAATCGGGTTCAATTTGAGCACGAAAGATGTTAAATTGTTTTTTTATACACAACAACAGCGGCAAGAGTATTGTTAGTCCAGAAATGGAAGCAAGAAGAGATTCCGACGAAAGAAGAATGGCAAATAAATTTAATGGACTATGCAGAATTGGACAAAATGACAGGAAGGATTCGAAACCTGCGGGACCAGAGATTCACAGAAGATTGGAAGAAATATATGAATTATATGAAGATCAACTGTAGCCAACCAATTACGCTAGTAGGACTACAAGAAGCTGTGTAAGGAGAAATGTATGAAGCATTGCAATTAGAGAAATAGTGATATTAGTTATGAGCTAAATGTAATTGAAGAAGTGGGAAATGTGTGATTAGACTGGAAAATTTTCAGATGAGATTGATGGAAGTCAACAAAAATTGTATAAGATGTAAAATATGTTTAATTACTGTTGAAAATGATATGTTGGAAAATTTATGTATATATAAAAAAAACAATTTGAGCACAAAATGCGAGTGGGCAGAACCTTTCGCAGAGAGAGAAAGAGGTTCCTTCTGTTCTATTTTGGAATAACCGCTTGCAAAGATCCCCAGCTCAGAAGGACATCTGTTTCCTGTCTAGTAACATGTGTGGTTTTCATCTTCTCTAAAGCAACATTTGAAAAATCACCGGTGAGAACCGGGCAGCTAACAGTGCGGTCCGAGGTGGGTTTAAAGGTAGTAAAGGTAAAGGGACCCCTGAGCATTAGGTCCAGGCGTGGCCGACTCTGGGGTTGCGACGCTCATCTCGCTTTATTGGACGAGGGAGCCGGCATACAGCTTCCGGGTCATGTGGCCAGCAGGACTAAGCCGCTTCTGGCGAACCAGAGCAGCACACGGAAACGCCGTTTACCTTCCCGCTGGAGCGGTACCTACTTATCTACTTGCACTTTGACGTGCTTTCAAACTGCTAGGTTGGCAGGAGCTGGGACTGAGCAACAAGAGCTCACCCCGTCGCGGGGATTCGAACCGCCGACCTTCGGATCGGCAAGCCCTAGGCTCTGTGGTTTAACCCACAGTGCCACCTGCGCCCCTAAAAATAATTGACGACCCTCAAAAAGTGACAATGAACTAAAAACAAATTGAAACTCACATCAACTTTCTAAATAGCTGGGTAAAAGGTAAAGGTAAAAGGACCCCTGACCGTTAGGTCCAGTCATGGCCGACTCTGTGGTTGCGGCGCTCATCTCGCTTTATTGGCTGAGGGAGCCAGCGTACAGCTTCCGGGTCATGTGGCCAGCATGACTACGTCACTTCTGGCGAACCAGAGCAGCACACAGAAACGCCGTTTACCTTCCTGCAGGAGTGGTACCTATTTATCTACTTGCACTTTGATGTGCTTTCGAACTGCTAGGTTGGCAGGAGCAGGGACTGAGCAACAGGAACTCACCCCGTTGCGAGGATTCGAACCACCAACCTTCGAACCGCCGACCTTCTGATCGGCAACCCCTAGGCTCTGTGGTTTAACCCACAGCGCCACCCATGTCCCACCGAGGCGGGTTTACTCAGCGGCAAATCCCACGGTGTTCCATGGGACGTACTCCCGAGTAAGTGCGTGGGCTCGCCGCTTCAAATGCCTTCGAGGATCTGCTCACTTCCCGGCCTGTCAATCATTTGCTGCCACGCAAATCAGGTTAAACAAATCAGGGAGGAGGGCAAGGGGATTTAATGAGTGCTCTTGTGGGGAGAGAGAAATAGAAAAAAGAGGTGCTAATTAGGGAAGGGGGGCGGCTATGGGGCGCCTCTTGCATGTGGGCTGCCTGGGGTGAAGTCTGAGGGGGTGCTATTTACTTAGCCACACCTGACCCAGTTGCAGCCTGTTAATTAGGGAGAGAGCGCAAAATATGGTCTGAAGCTCAACATAAAAAAAACAAAGATCGTGGCCACTGAATCATAGAATCATAGAGTTGGAAGAGACCACAAGGGCCATCGAGTCCAACCCCCTGCCAAGCAGGAAACACCATCAGAGCACTCCTGACATATGGTTGTCAAGCCTCTGCTTAAAGACCTCCAAAGTAGGAGACTCCACCACACTCCTGGGCAGCAAATTCCACTGTCGAACAGCTCTTACTGTCAGGAAGTTCTTCCTAATGTAACTGGTCCAATCACCTCCTGGCAAATAGAAAGGGAAGAAATGGAGGCAGTGAGAGATTTTACTTCTTGGGCTCCATGGTCACTGGAGATGGTGACAGCAGCCACGAAATTAAAAGACGCCTGCTTCTTGGGAGAAAAGCATTGACAAACCTAGACAGCATCTTAAAAAGCAGAGACATCACCTTGCCAACAAAGGTCCGTATAGTAAAAAGCTCTGGTTTTCCCAGTAGTGATGCATGGAAGTGAGAGCTGGACCATAAAGAAGGCTGATGGCCAAAGAATGGATGCTTTTGAATTCTGGTGCTGGAGGAGACTCTTGAGAGTCCCATGGACTGCAAGAAGATCAAACCTCTCCATTCTGAAGGAAATCAGCCCTGAGTGCTCACTGGAAGGACAGATCCTGAAGCTGAGGCTCCAAGACTTTGGCCCCCTCATGAGAAGACTCCCTGGACAAGACCCTGATGTTGGGAAAGATGGAGGTCACAAGGAGAAGGGGACGACAGAGGACAAGATGGTGGGACAGTGTTCTCGAAGCTACCAGCATGAGTTTGACCAAACTGCGGGAGGCAGTGGAAGACAGGAGGGCCTGGCGTGCTCTGGTCCAGGGGGTCACAAAGAGGCGGGCATGACTAAACGACTAAACAACAACAACAAAATTAGGGAGAGGGTGCAGGCAGCCAAGCAGCCGAAGGATGGAGAGGTGTTGATGGATTTCCAGCGAGCAGCTTGAGCACCCGAGGCAGCCCCAGCAGGGGGCGCACACGAGCCGCACTGAAGCCCTTTGCAGCCCGGAGAGGTTTTTTTAAAAAATAAGAAATTAACCCTCCCTCCCACCTTTCCTTTGTCTCCTCTTCCCAGGGCCGGATTGAGGTTTGATGAGGCCCTAAGGAGCTCCTGAAGGTAATGGGGCCCTTTATACGTCCAGCTGTCCTTTGTCAGCAACAAATGGCCGCTGTTTTTTGTGTTGAATATATGCTAGATGGTCATTGACGGACCTCATAGGTATCTCAAGCCACTTGCACATGTGGCCACACACAAACATATCTGAGCGGTTTACAACTGTACATAAAACCACAAAATAAAAACCATGGAAAAGTTAAAATCAGAAATCCACTAAGTATTATGGAAAGTTGTAGTCTTCATTGCCTCCATAGGGGTGGCAGAATAGGAAAGTTTCCAGCAGACGTTTAAAAGGCATTTACAGAAGGTGCCTGATTCCAGTGGCAGAGAGTTCCACAGGACTGGGCAGATGACCCTAAAGGCTCAGTTCCTTATGGTTGTCAAATGAGCCTCACCAGCTCAGGGAATGTCCAGTGATGCTCCTTCAGATGATCTCAGTGACTGAACTGGGATAGAAGGAGGTTCCCTGTGATATCCTGGATCCATGTTGTTCAGGGCTTTGTAAATTGATACAAGGACTTTGAACTTGGTTTTGTGGGCAGCCAGTATGGGGCCAGATTGAGGTTTGACGAGGCCCTGAGCTACTGAAAGTAATGGGACCTTTTCTATGTCCAGCTGTCCTTTGTCAACAACAAATTTTTGCTGTTTTTTTGTGTCAAATATATGCTATATGGTAATTTTTGGACCGAATCTGTTAAGTTGTGGGAGAACATATCAGACGACACAGCGATTCTTCAAACAGCTCTTGTTTATTTGCAGGCCAGGACAGAACTGAACTGAAGGGTTCAGTCAGCCTGCTTATATAGAGCTCCAGTACAATGTAACTAAATTTTTTTCTAAAACTATCCAATCACTGAACGTCACTTTCGATCCCTTATTTGCATAACTATCTACAGTATCCCCCTGCTGGCCCAGGGTGAGAACTTCAGTACATATCAGATTCGGTATCGCAAGCCATTTGCACATGTTGCCCTGCAACTAGTCCATGCAGAATGTCAGCACCCTATATATAGAAAGGAGCAAAGCAGGGATATTTGAGGGAGCAGGCGGGGCCCATGGCTTACATCATAGGAGCCTACACAACACAAAACACGGTTGCTGTAGGTAGGTTTTATTTTATTTGCTTTTTATCTTATATTTTGGAAATGTACATCTAGTGGGGGTTTTTTTCCTTTAAATTTTTTTGGGCGCCCGCTAGAGAGTAGGGCCCTAAGCTATATGTAATCTGCCACTGCTCGCCCCCACCCTTCCTTTCTGTCTCCCCTTCGTCCCATTTTTTTACACCAGGGATTGTATCTGACCGGACTGCTGGGCCAGTTCAGAATTCTGCATCAGATTTGGCAACCAGGGGAGCCGCCATTTTTTACAGTTTCAACCCGATTATAAACGTGTATATAGAGAGTTTAAAATCCTACCCATGTTAAATTGTTTTGTAATGATTTCCCCCTATGCTTTTAGCTTCTCTTGTTCCTATTTGTAAGCCTTAAGTCCCTGACAGGGGAAAACGCAGTGTGTTTAATCATCGTCATCATCATCAGTGCTTTTTTGTTAAAAAATGTTTAGGGGCACAGTCATACCTCATGTTACGTTTGCTTCAGGTTGAGCATTTTCAGGTTGCGTCCCACGGCGACCCGGAAGTACCGGAAAGGGTTACTTCTGGGTTTCGCGCTCGCGCAGGCGCACAAAATGACGTCCCGCGCATGCGCAGAAATGGCGAATCGTGACCTGCGCAGACGCACAGATGCTGGTTGCGTTCCTTTCAGGTTGTGAACAGGCCTCCGGAACGGATCCCATTTGCAACCAGAGGTACCACTGTACTCCGATTTTTGACTCAAGAAAAATCACCATTTTATACTTCAAATCGGGGGAAATAAATACAGTAAATGGACAAAAGTACAAAGATTCACAAAATGTTTAGGGGTATCCATTTCTTTGGTTTCTGAATGTTGGAAGTTCCAGGGCCAGAGTATTGACGGCCCAGAAATGGAAGCAAGAAGAATTACCGCTGAAAGAAGAATAGCAGACGAAATTAATGGACTACGCAGAATTAGATAAGATGACAGGAAGAATTCGAAACCTGTGGGACCAGAGACTTACAGAAGTTTGGAATAAATACATGAACTATTTGAAGAGCAACTGTAATCAATAAATTATGGTAGTAGGACTACAAGAGGTTTTGTAAGGAGGAATATATGAAATATTGCAAAGAAGATAAAATAGAGATGCTAGTTATGATACTTAAAAGCAATAGTGAAAGTAATAAACGTAAACTAAGTGGAAAAGGATGGAAAAAATTTAGATGTGATTAACGGAAGTAAAAAAAAATTGTCTAGGATATAAAAGTATGTTTTATAATTGTTGAAAACGATATGTTAAAAAACAAATATATATATAAAAAGGAAGGTCCAGGGCTGATAAAAGAAAGTACCGTATTTTTCGCTCTATAAGACGCACCAGACCACAAGACGCACCTAGCTTTTGGAGGAGGAAAATGAGAAAAAAAATATTCTGAATCTCAGGAGCCGGAACAGCAAGAGGGATCGCTGCGCAGCGAAAGGAGCAATCCCTCTTGCTGTTCTGGCTTCTGGGATAGCTGCGCAGCCTGCATTCGCTCCATAAGACGCACACACATTTCCCCTTACTTTTTAGGAGGGGAAAAGTGAGTCTTATAGAGCAAAAAATATGGTACTTTTTCAGTGCACAGTTAAACTGTGGAACTCACTGCCACCAACTCGGACAAATTCATGGAGGAAAGAAAGGCTACTAGCCTAAGGTTACCAGATTCCCCCCCCCCCCATGAATCCGGGGACACTTTTCAACTTCAATGGATTTTGTATAGGGACTGATTTGTAAATCCGGGGACTGTCCCCGGGAAACGGGGACGTCTGGTAACCTTACATGAGCCACAACGACTCTGTTAAGTTGTGGGCGAACATATCAGACGACACAGCGATTCTTCAAGCAGCTCTTCTTTATTCAGATGCCAGAACAGAACTAAGTGAGGAGCTCAGTCAGCCTGCTTATATAGAGCTCCAGAACAATCGTAACTGTTGCAACTTTCTAAAACTATCCAATCACTGAACGTCACTTTTCAATCCTTCATTTGCATAACTATCTACAGTATCCCCCTGCTGTACATAACAGACTCTGCTCTGCCTCTGTGGCCTGAGCCAGCTGAGCTTCTGAATAGCCAGTTGTTGGAAACAGCAGGAGGCGAGAGGGGTCTTGAGTTCGAATCCTACTTATGGGTTTTATCAGCTGCTTTTAAAATGAGGCTGCATTTTAAATTGCATTTTAACCTGTATTTTAAATTGGTTTGTCCCCCCCCCTCCATTATGTTTTTACTGTGATTTTATTGGTGTTAGCCACCCTGGGACTGGATCTGGCCTGGGAGGGCGGGGTATAAATATTATTATTATTATTACAGATAGGTAGCCGTGTTGGTCTGCCATAGTCAAAATAAAAAAAAATCCTTCCAGTAGCACCTTAAAGACCAACTAAGTTAGTTCTTGGTATGAGCTTTCGTGTGCATGCACACTTCTTCAGATACACTGAAACAGAAGTTGCCAGATCCTTCTATATAGTGAGAAGGTGGGGAGGGGTATTACTCAGAAGGGTGGTGGGAATGGGTGATTGGCAGATAGCTGGGATGAGCCTGTTGACAACTCTTAACGACTGCAATAGGTCTTACAGGAAAAGGCAAGGGGTGAGAAGGTGAGAAATGGCTTAGTCATGTATAATGAGATAAGAATCCAATGTCTCTGTTCAGACCAGGTCTCTCCATGGTTTTAAGTTTGGTAATGAGTTGCAATTCAGCGGCTTCTCTTTCCAGTCTATTTCTGAAATTCCTTTGTAGTAAAACAGCTCCTTTGAGATCTTGTATAGAATGTCCTGGGAGATTGAAGTGTTCTCCTACTGGTTTCTCTGTTTTGTGATTCTTGATGTCAGATTTATGTCTGTTTATTCTTTGGCGTAAGGTTTGGCCTGTTTGTCCAATATAGAGAGCTGAAGGACACTGTTGGCATTTGATGGCATACACAATGTATGCCATTGTGTACACATTATTACAAGCGTCTGTTTGGCCACTGTGAAAACAGGGGGAGACATTGGTCTGATCCAGCAGATTCTTCTTGCCCCCCCCCGCCCCCAATGTTGAGGTCGGGTCTGGGCCCAGCGGTGCAAATTGGGAGACCCTAACAGCCTCGAAGAAGATGATTGCCTCTCCAGCAGCTTCTGATATTTGCCTAAGAACTTGGCACGCTCGGTTCCGTCGCAAACAAATAAAAAGTTTCTTCCACAAACAAGAGATCAGGGCGATCCCACCCTGTCTGAACGAAGCGGAGGGCAGGTCAAGTTCCAGAACGGGGTGGGAGGGAGAAAAAATATGGGCTGTCTCCAGATCCCTTGCCTGAAAAGCCCCTTCTCTCCGCTGCCTCTCTCCCTCTCTCACACACAGCCACCTGCAAAACTGCTTTCCTGAAAGCCAATTCGATTTAGCCAGACACAAAACAGATCCCTGGAAAAAAGCAACAACGCATTGCTCAGCGCAGGTCAAAAACAAACACGTGTGCCAAGAACGGCCTCAAGGAGGCTGCAGCAGACGGTTAAAAGCATGTCCCCAGCAAGAACCCTGGAGAAGGCAGTTTGTTAAGGGTGCTGGGAATTATAGTTCTGCGTGATGTAAATGTTACGAGAATTGCAAGGTCTAAGATATAAAGCAAACGTTCATAAATGTACGAGGCAAACACATACATAAATATAGAAACCACAGGTCTGAAACAGTACAGTGGTACCTCGGGTTACAGACGCTTCAGGTTACAGACTCCGCTAACCCAGAAATAGTGCTTCAGGTTAAGAACTTTGCTTCAGGATGAGAACAGAAATCGCGCAGCGGCAGCAGGAGGCCCCATTAGCTAAAGTGGTGCTTCAGGTTAAGAACAGTTTCAGGTTAAGAACGGACCTCTGGAACGAATTAAGTACTTAACCAGAGGTACCACTGTACAGGAAAAACAGTCCTAAAGCCATTTTGACTCTTTCACTAACCTCAAATATTCCTCTGCAGTTTGGATGGAAATGGGAAAAACCTCCCCATTGTCTCTGCGCTCACAAATCCTGTCTTAAGGGCACATTTGTGTATGAATAGGGTGAGCCTGTGTCCTGGACTCAGGAATTACCGTATTTACCATCACAAAAAAGAATGCCCAGGTAATGCAATCAGTGACCATTATCAGGTATCCTGGCAGACAGGATTTCTGCTGTAGACCACCTCCTTCTGTGATGTATGTATGATGTTTTTGGGGGTGGTCTTGGGCTGCAGGGTGGGCAAATTGAAAAGTCTATTTAAGGGCTTGCACACCATTGTTCTGGGTTCCTCCTCTCTCCTCCTTCGTGTTGGGAGTGAGGACCCTGTTGCAACAGATCAATAAAGATCAGGCTTACTAGCTGCTTTGCTTCTCAATATTCTCAGGTTGGCCTCTGTTATTTTCTCCTACCGATAGGGAACCTACATAAGGACTCTATATATGGGCTCTTGGGTACCCCATAAGGGAAAAGGGGCAGATTTTTTTCTTACAAGGTTTATTTTCAAGGTTCTTTTCTGGAGGGGTGCTAGAAAAGGCTCGTTTCAGCTCAAAACGCCTTGGTTCCTCTCCTTTTGCTCCCCAACGCTAAGGCGGCCCCACACCCTGCTGCTGCGCCTAAATACCTCTGAGCATGTGTGAAGTGCATTCCCCCCATACTACTACTAATAAAATTTTATTTATATCCCGCCCTTCCCAGCCGAAGCCGGGCTCAGAGTGGCTAACAACAATAAAAGTAACAGCATTCTAAATTCATTCCAAAATCAATTCAAAATCAAATTAATGGCAACCATTGGGCTAGAGTTCTGTGAGGATTACAGAAGGAGAGAGGGGTCAGGCTGTGCCTTGGCCAAAGGCCCGGTGGAACAGCTCCGTCTTGCAGGCCCTGCAGAAAGATGTCAAATCCCGCAGGGCCCTACTCTCTTGTGACAGAGCGCTCCGCCAGATCGGGGCCAGTACTGAAAAGGCCCTGGCTCTGGTTGAGGCCAACCTAACCTCTCTGTGGCTCGGGACTTCCAAGATGTTTTTATTTGAAGACCGTAAGGTCCTCCGTGGGGCATACCGGGAGAGGCAGTCCCGTAGGTACGAGGGTCCTAGACCGCATAGGGCTTTAAAGGTCAAAACCAGCACCTTAAACCTGATCCTGTACTCCACTGGGAGCCAGTGCAGCAGGTATAGCACCGGGTGAATGTGATCCCGCAGTGAGGACTCCTTAAGGAGTCTCGCTGCAGCATTCTGCACCCGCTGGAGTTTCTGGATCAGTCTCAAGGGCAGCCCCATGTAGAGCGAGTTACAAAAATCCAGTCTGGAGGTGACCGTCGCATGGATCACAGTGGCTAGGTCAGGGCGAGAGAGGTAAGGAGCCAACTGCTTAGCTAGGCGGAGATGAAAAAATGCCGCCTTTGTTATAGCTGCATTCTGCGCCTCCATGGAGAGGGAGGTATCAAAGATTACACCCAAACTCTTAACGGATGGTGCTGGCACTAACTGTGCCCCCGCAAGAGATGGGAGTTGCCCCCCCCCCAATTCCATATCGTCCCGACCCAGCCAAAGGACCTCTGTCTTCGAAGGATTTAACTTCAACCGGCTCCCACGTAACCATCCAGCGTGCCTGCTTTATTTGTACATCTAAAACAAAGAAGTTCTTCCTTGAAGGCCGGAGGGCAGGTGGTTCAATTGACCAATGCGCACTTCCTCTTGCAAGAATTTAAAAGCATAATCATCCACACACCAGATCAAGGAAGGAAGGCTAAAGGAACAGGCTGAGAAGGAAGTCACCTCAAATTGTCTACACGGAGCTGCTCATCTGCAAACTGGATTGCTATCTTCACAGCACGCTCCTTAAGCCAGTCTCAGAATTCCTGGTTTCAATGGGTGGGGTGGGGAATACATTGAGACAGAAAGAAAAAATGTTTCTGCAATGTCACTATTCAAGCACATGCACCAGAAATGTAGGCTAAATTGGATTAGCAAAGTGCAACAAAGCCACTTTAAAAACAGCAACACAATTCTGGATTTTTTGCAGTTAGGGAAGTGAGCAGGAAAATGTTGGATGAACGGGTTGCTAATAGAAAGCCATCTGGTGGGAGGGTGTTCCACAGGGCGGGTGCCACCACCGAGAAGGCCCTCTGCCTGGTTCCATGTAACTTTGCTTCTTGCAGTGATGGAACCGCCAGAAGGCCCTTGGAGCTGGACCTCAGTGTCCGGGCTGAACGATGGGGCTGGAGACGCTCCTTCAGGTCTACTGGGCCTTTGAGGCCATATAGGGCTTTCAAGGTCAGCACCAACACCTTGAATTGTCCCCGGAAAAGTACTGGGAGCCAATGTAGATCTTTCCGGACCAGTGCTATATGGTCACGGCTAAACATGAGGAAGAACGTTCCGGCAGTAAGAGCTGTTCAAGAGTGGAACGGACTCCCTTGGAAGGTTTTGGGCTCCCCTTCCTTGTTTTTAAGGAGATCTGTCCTGGATGCAGAGGGTTAGGGCTGGATCAGGGCCAGATGTAGGTCTGACAAGGCCCTAAGCTACTGAAGGTAATGGGGCCCTTTCTATGTCCAGCTGTCCTTTGTCCACAACAAATTGTCACTGTTTTTTGAGTTGAATATATGCTATATGGTGATTTATGGACCTAATAGGCATCTCAAGCCATTTGCATGTGTTGCCCTGCAACCAGTGCATGCAGAATGTCGGCACCCTATATATAGAAAGGAGCAAAGCAGTGATAATTTAGGGAGCAGGCGAGCAGGCGGGGTCCAGGACTTACATCATAGGAGCCTACGCAACACAAAACACGGTTGCTGTAGATAGGTTTGGTTTCATTTGTTTTTTATCTTATACAGTCATATCTCGCGTTACGTTTGCTTCAGGTTGAGCGTTTTCAGGTTGTGTCCTGCGGCGACCTGGAAGTACTGGAAAGGGTTACTTCCGGGTTTCACCGCTCGCGCATGCGCAGACACTCAAAATGACATCGTGTGCATGCACAGAAGCGGAGAATCGCGACCCGCACACACGCAGACATGAGTTGTGTTCTGCTCAGGTTGCGAACGGGGCTCCGGAACGGATCCCATTCGCAACCAGAGGTACCACTGTATTTTGGAAATGTACACCCAGTTTGTTTTTTCCTTTAATTTTTTGTTTAGCTTATACGTAAATCCGGCAATGGATTTACAGTTCTATGATTTAGCAAAGATGGAGGATGCCTGCGAAGGAGGCATCTCACCTGAAGGAAACTGACACCCCCCTCTTGAGCATTTGCCCATTTTTACTTTGCTTTAAAGTCCTAAAGTGAATCGTCCGCTTGCCAGGGAAATGCACAAACAACAACAAGAACAACACCCCCCGAGTGAACACCCAGGCAGGCGCCCTGCTTGCTCTCGCCATTACCTGGGAATCAATATCGAGGCATCCTGAGCGCGGTAACCGCAAACGCCCCATTTTCTCTTGGAATCAATCCCTTCTGATGCAGATAGAGAGCACAGCACAGGGAAAACAAACTCAAAAAGGTCAATGGCAACTTGCTCCCAGCATCTCTGGATCCCTAAGGATGTCAGCAAACAAAAGGGAGGTCGTCACGGCGACGGTATTTGGCCCAGCGGCCGAATGCACGTTTGGAAAGGGAGTCGCCGAAGGTTCGTTCTGTAATGGTGTTGGGAAAGACTTCTGCCTGAAGCCTCAGGAAGCAGCTGCTGGCTAGTGTGGGCAACCCTAAACAGCCTCGGTCCAGTATATCTGAAGGAGCGTCTCCACCCCCATCGTTCTGCCCGGACACTGAGGTCCAGCTCCGAGGGCCTTCTGGCGGTTCCCTCCCTGCGAGAAGTCAAGTTACAAGGAAGCAGGCAGAGGGCCTTCTTGGTGGTGGCACCCACCCTGTGGAATGCCCTCCCATCAGATGTCAAATAGAACAACAACTACCAGACTTTTAGAAGACATCTGAAGGCAGCCCTGTTTAGGGAAGCTTTTAACACTTGATGTATTACTGTATTTTAATATTGTGTTGGAAGCCGCCCAGAGTGGCTGGGGAAACCCAGCCGGACAGGTGGGGTATAAATAATAAATTATTATTATTATTATTATTATTATTATTATTATTATTATTATTATTATTAACAGGCTGGGCTAGGGACCAATGCTTGTGTCAAGGTACCCAAAAAGAGAAGAAGAGCCTGATGGATCATTCACTCCAGCACCCTGATTTCACAAGAACCTAGGTCTCTAGATAGACTGCTCTTGGCCTGGAGGTTCCATCAGGAACGCCTGACTCCTGGATCACGCCAAGGGCCCATCTTCTTCTCCCAGGGAACCAGGTGCCCCAATGAGAAACTTCCAAGCAGTACCCGCAAGAGCACTATCCCCTCTTGTGGTTTCCAGCAACTGGTACCCAGAAGCACTGCCGCCTTCGGTGGTGATGGCAGAGCAGCACCATCATGGCCGGTAGCCATCAATAGATGGTGGGCACCACTGTTTCCTGCTGGAGGGAGTTCCGTCGTTTAACTACGCAATGCTGGGGTGCAGAATGAATAGGGCCATGAGCCTGATCTGACTGATGCCTCAGTCCTCAACCGAAATCAGGGCAATTTGAGTGGATCCTGGCTTCGGCCGAATCTGGTTCAGACAGTGCCATTGGCCTGCCCAGAGAGATCCAGGGCTCTCAAAAGGTGGGAGAGGGAACAACACAACAAGACGGAAGAAGTAAAAAATTGAGATCACGCATGGGTGAATGGGAGTGGGGGGTATATGGGAATTTATAATATCATTTATAATATAAATGTTCTAATCGTGTTGCATTTATATACAGCAAAGGGAAGTTTAGAGTAATTAGGTATATTTTAATTCAGATAACTTATGCAATAGGTTTAAGTTAGAAAATGAATATGGATTCTGAATTTGATGTTTGTAACTCTCTTTGGTTTTGGAAAAATAAAGAATTTTTTTTGGGGGGGGAGGTGGGAGAGGGAGTCGCAGGTCCCCTCTGCAAAGAACAACACAGGGCTCTTTGCAAAAGGGCTTTGAAACAGCCCCGCACTGAGCCTTGCCTATGCAAGCGCCTCTTTCCCAAGCAGGGGAACAAACCTGCAAAGCCAAAGCGAGCAGAATTGAACCCTCTGCTCACCAGGGTCGAATCCTGCTAGTTGCAGGGGTCTGCTCCAACGCATTCCCTACAGCTTCATGAAATAGCAGAACTTTTTTCCTCCCTTTTTTTTTTGAGAACTTGGCTTGTACCTTATCATATCACAGAATTATAGGATTCTAGACCTGGGAGGGGGTCCTCCATTTAGCCCAACGCCCTGAAAAGCAAGAATCACAACTAACGATGAGAGAGGGCCATTCAACCCCTGCTTAGAAACCTCCAGTGGAGTCCACCGCCTTCCGAGGAGACCATCCTGCGGTCAATTGGCTCTTAATACATCAGCCGCACCTGTGAGATTCCTACGCATCACAAGGATGTTCAGTTCAGGTTATATTGTAGTGAATAAGTTTTAATTTATATGTTTTTAAACTGTTGCTATACAGTCACGGGACGCAGGTGGCGCTGTGGGTTAAACCACAGAGCCTAGGACTTGCCGATCAGAAGGTCGGTGGTTCGAATCCCCGTGACGGGGTGAGCTCCCGTTGCTCGGTCCCTGCTCCTGCCAACCTAGCAGTTTGAAAGCACAAAGTGCAAGTAGATAAATAGGTACCGCTCTGGTGGGAAGGTAAACAGCGTTTCCATGCGCTGCTCTGGTTCGCCAGAAGCGGCTTACTCATGCTGGCCACATGACCCAGAAGCTGTCTGTGGACAAATGCCGGCTCCCTCAGCGAAAAAAGCGAGATGAGCGCTGCAACCCCAGAGTCGGCCACGACTGGACCTAATGGCCAGGGGTCCCTTTACCTTTTTATACAGTCACACCTTGGGCTACAGCCTCTTCAGGTTGTGTTTTTTCGGGTTACGGACCGCCGAAACCCGGAAGTACCAGAACGGGTTACTTCCGGGTTTCGGCGATCGCGCATGTGCAGAAGCACTAAATTGTGCTTTGTGCATACGCAGAAGCGCTGATTCACAACCAGCACGTGTGCAGACGCGTGTTGCAAACACTGCAGGTTGCGAATGTGCATCCCGCACGGATCACGTTTGCAACCGGAGAGTCCACCGTATCTGTCTTGCCCCTGTTATATCTAATTGCAAATTCAAATGTATCTCCGTTGTGTTTTACGACTTCCTTGACTGTGTATGTGAGCTGGAGCTGGTCTGTGACCGGAATAATAAATTCGAAAGGAAACCCTCCGTGCCACACACACACACACAGCTGGCCCTTACCTGATGAAGACTATGACCCCGACCCTTGCAATGTCTTTGTGCAGGATCTTCCAGGATTCTCGGATCAGGGCCTTCTGAGACTCTGAAAGGGAGAGCCACTCAGGGTTTCCCCCACACTCAGTCTCCTTGCTCAAGTCCAGCCCGCCTTCCACAAACGACCCTCTCTTTTCCACGTCAAAAGTTGGCTCCGGTGTGACGCCTGGTCCTGATAAGGCACACCCCATCTTTCTCTGGGGGGACAGATTCTGGCACCCTGGGTCCTCCTTTCCCTCCACAACAGCTAAAGCAAACAGAATTTTTTTATTTGAAAGATAGCTGGAGACAGAACAAACAGGCATTAATTGAATCAGCTCTCGGGGGAGAAGGGAGAAGCGCTGGCGATGGTTTCGCGGCACACGTTGTTCCCGCTGAAAATTGTACGCGAGCCGGAAACGGTCCGCCAGGCCCACTTTGTTTCACAGAATTGGAAAGGGACCCTGAGGGTCATTTAATCCAACCCCCTGCAATGTAGGAATCTTTCCCACAACTCTGAGATTAAGAGCTTCATGCTGTGCCCACTGAGCAATCCCACCTAAGCTAGTTTCAGTTATATTCCTATCCAAACCTCTCCCTGAAGAGCGGGGGGCAGAGTCTCCCCACCCCACCCCAGATAACCTCATCACAGCCTTGCAAGGTAGGCCAGCTTGACCGACGGCAGAGGACATTCAAGGGCTGGACAGTGATTTGAACCCAGGGCTCGGGTTAAAAACACTCATGCACACACTCAACCGAATGAAAAGGGTAGTTGTGCGTGTGGAGGCTGTGAAAAGGGCAGATTCCATGCTAGGGATCGTTATGAAAGGAAATGAATATAAAACTGCTGTTATCATAATAAGGCCATTATGCAAATCTATAGCGCATCTGGAACACTATGTAGCGTTCTGGTCGCCTTGCCTCAAAATGGATATTGTAGAGTTGGAAAAGGGAACCAGAACGACCCACTTCCCTGTGAGAAAAGGTTGTTGCGTTTGGAACTTAGAATAGGGTTACCAGACGTCCCTGGTTCCCGGGGACAGTCCCCGGATTTGCAAATCTGTCCCCGGACAAAATCCGTCCCCGGAATGTCCCCAGATTTGCAAATCTGTCCCCGGGAAACGTGGCAGCGGCAGCCTCAGCAACCCGGAGCCAGCCTGGTAGCGCAGTTGGCTCTGGCTGGCATCAGGAGCTGCTCGCTGCCGTGGCATCCACCATTTTTCCTGAGCCACGGCAGCGAGCAGCTCCTGAAGCCAGCCAGCGCCAACTGCGCTACCAGGCTGGCCCCTCCTGGGCAACGGCTGCCCGCCCGTGACTTCTGAACCTCCCCTGATCTGTCAAAACAAAGGGGGAAGGAGATTGGGGAAGGCTTGGGAGTCACAGGCGCGGGGCGCACCGTTGCCCAGTCTCTGCGCATTTATGTTTCGCGGGGTGCGAAAGAAGGGCTTTGCACCTTTATACAATATGCATGTGTGCTTGGGCCCAGGGTCTTTGGCCTCACCATCCCCACTACTGACTCCCTGCTGCTACTCAGATTCAAAAAAAGAAAAAAGGAAAAAAGTATCCTCGGATTCGTTGAAAAAAAAATCTGGTAACCATAACTTAGAATCAGAGTTGAGACCCTGAGGGTCATCTAGACCAACCCCCTGCAATGCTGGAGTCTCAACTCAAGCATCCATGACAGATGGCCATCCGACTTCTGCTTCAAAACCTCCAAGGACGGAGAGGCCACCAACTGCGGGAGGCAGTGGAAGACAGGAGGGCCTGGCGTGCTCTGGTCCAGGGGGTCACGAAGAGGCGGACACGACTAAACAACAACAACAAGTATTTTATGCTGCTTTTATAATTAAGTGTTTTCAATTTGTTGTTAGGCACCCTGAGCCCGGTTTTTGAACTGGGAAAGGTCGGGGTATAAATAAAATAATAATAATAATAATAATAATAATAATAATAATAATAAGCATATTTTAAGTTGGTTTCTCTTCTCATTGTAAGCAGTCCCCAGGTTGTACGCAGAGCGGCGTGGGAATGCCTAAACTCAATAAACGCAGGGTGCACGTTGCAATTAACAGTGTTCCTTGCACTTCGACAAAGAGCTTGAGGTTTTGCAGTGGGGGGGGGGGCGGGCGGTGGATGGGAAGCAGTTGGCGCCAGCGGGGGGGGGGCACTTCTTGCCTCCCACCCACCGGCTCTGCTGGTACACATGGCCACTTGGGAGCCGCTGCCAGGCTGCGAACGGAAGCCTCTGAGCTGCTGGAGGAGATCCATGGAGAGGCGCCGGCAAACCAGAGTGTTCGGCTGAAGCGGTGCCAGTTTCTGTCCGGAAAAGTACAAGGGTGGGTGGGAGAGACCGGGGAAATCTCCAAGGACCCAAAGATGGAGATGGGAATGATGGGGGAACCCCAAAGCTCGCAAGGAGCATCTCAGGCCCCAAATTTATGGGGCGCAAAATTAGGGTGGACTCTGGCAATGTTACAAGGTGGGCCCTGGAGTTGTTGTTGTTTAGTTGTGTCCGCCTCTTCGTGACCCCCTGGACCAGAGCACGCCAGGCACTCCTGTCTTCCACTGCCTCCCACAGTTTGGTCAAACTCATGCTGGTAGCTTCGAGAACACTGTCCCACCATCTCGTCCTCTGTCGTCCCCTTCTCCTTATGCCCTCCATCTTTCCCAACATCAGGGTCTTTTCCAGGGAGTCTTCTCTTCTCCTGAGGTGGCCAAAGTCTTGGAGCCTCAGCTTCAGGATCTGTCCTTCCAGTGAGCACTCAGGGCTGATTTCCTTCAGAATGGAGAGGTTTGATCTTCTTGCAGTCCATGGGACTCTCCAGAGTCTCCTCCAGCACCAGAATTCAAAAGCATCCATTCTTCAGCAATCAGCCTTCTTGATGGTCCAGCTCTCACTTCCATACATCACTACTGGGAAAACCAGAGCTTGAACTATATGGACCTTTGTCGGCAAGGCGATGTCTCTGCTGGGCCCTGGAGACGGAGGTTAATTGGGAGGGCAGACCAGCCTTGCTCAGAGTGTCTTTGCTGTGATGTGCAGCCAACTTCTTAATATTTCTCCACCTGGAGACTTCAGATCAGACCTGAAGGTCTGGAAGTCCTAAACCACATCCTTTCTCCTCAGGTGTGCCTCTCCTCAGCCCTCGTCTCTCTGCGCCATTCTTGCGTGCTGTTACCTGCCTGGAAGGTGTGGTTGTGCCTCTTCCCAAACTGGACTGTGAGTTGTTTTTTGTAATTTAATTTTTTTATTTTAATATAATAATTCAACATTAATACATACATATTACAAATATACAGACAAACATACATTTCATACAATCCTTAAAAATATTCATACATACCCACACTCAATCCCACAAATACTTCCTTTTCCCACCACCACCCCTCACCCCACCCTTGTGTTAGACTTCCAATCTACTCAGTTGCAATTTCTTTCCCCTTCTATTACTTTCTTTCACACACTTTTAAACCAACTTTCTACTTCTTTTTCTGTTACACATTGTTATCCATCTTATTTAGTATTTCATTATTTATAACAGAACTTATTTATTCTAACAGGAGTTCTGATTTTTCACTATGATTGTGCAAGTATCCTTTAAACACCTTCCAGTCCTTGTCTATCTTCTCTTTTGAGATCCTTCCAATTTCTCCCATTGTTTTGGAAACATTGTACTACTCCAATAATTTGGCAAGCCACTTTTGTCGGTATTGTACCACTTTTCCAATTTGGGAAAATGGAAAAGTGGACCGTCAGTTGTGTGCCTGTGTGTAGCTGTAGAAACTCGTGTGTGGCCAGAATTCAGCCAACAGAACAAAGGCAAGAGTCAAGCCACCATCTCCCGTTAGAACGCAGCTGTCGAGGGGTTTGCGCGCACAGGAATGTGTCCCCCGACCTTAATTTCTCGCACTGCACTGTGACAAACCTGGGTTTGCCACTGAGCAGAAACTCAACAAGCACCAGGAGACAGATGCGCTTCTGAACACCCGACTGACACCCCCGCATGCTAAATGCTTCAGGCTACACCAATGAGCAGTGGTGTAGCGTGGGGGGTGCAGGGGGGGCCGGCCGCACCGGGCGCAACATCTGGGGTTAGGGTTAGGGTGCGCAAATCCACGGGTTAGGGGGCGCAAATCCATGGGTTAGGGGGCGCAAATTACTTGCTTTGCCCCGGGTGCTGACAACCCACGCTATGCAACTGCCAATGAGACATAATTTGCGAACAAGTTGGGTAGGAGATAGGGACGCAGGTGGCGCTGTGGTCTAAACCACAGAGCCTAGGGCTTGTCGATCAGAAGGTCGGCGGTTCGAATCCCCGCGATGGGGTGAGCTCCCTTTGTTCGGTCCCTGCTCCTGCCAACCTAGCAGTTCAAAAGCACGTCAAAGTGCGAGTAGATCAATAGGTACCGCTCCGGCAGGAAGGTAAACGGCGTTTCCGTGCGCTGCTCTGGTTCGCCACAAGCGGCTTAGTCATGCTGGCCACATGACCCGGAAGCTGTACACCGGCTCCCTTGGCCAATAAAGCAAGATGAGCGCCGCAACCCCAGAGTCGGTCACGACTGGACCTAATGGTCAGGGGTCCCTTTACCTTTACCTTTAGGTAGGAGATAAAGGAGGAAATGTGGACATGTAACCAGAGATCTCTAATATAATCGCTTTTTTCAAATGGTCTGGGGTTTTGTTTTTTTAACAGATTAATCAACTCAATTTTTTGTTGATTAACAACCAGCTGAAGCCAGGAAGGGAGCAGTCTTTTGTTTCTGGTGTGTTAATGTAAGGAATAGTGAAAGAGAAATATTCTTAAAGAATGGATACCTTTTGTTGTTGATGATGATGATTAACAGCCAGGACCGTTTATTAAGCGGAGGCGTGGGGGCTTCGGTCCAGCTCGTTTACATCCCGGGCTCTGCGCTACACCTAAGTAAGAGGCTCCCGGATCACAGCCCAGGCGCCCTCCCACGCCCTCTAAGTGCCCGGCGCCCCTTACCTGTCCCCGTCGGGGGAACTCCACGCGACAGGAGTACCAGCAAGATCAGGTGGCTCGCCAGCTGTGCCATCCTCACTCGGCTCCGGGATCGCACTAGGCTTTTCCCTGCTCCTGTGGCAGACTCCGCAGGGGGGCGGCAGGCGGCGAGGTGGCCTTGCGCCCGCCTCGATTGCGCCCTGCAGGTGCCCAGGCAGCCCCGGAGGGAGAGGATGCGAAGGCGCTTCCCTGAGCCGGACGCAGTGCGCTCCGATGGACGGCTGAGAGGAGGGGAGCCGGGAAGGGAGCGCGCCCTGACTCTCCTTCCCCGACACTCAGCCTGCGGCACCCTCCAAAATCTGGCGCCCCTGCGCCACTAATCTCTGTGGGTAAGACGCCCCTGTATCATAGCTGTCAACTTTCCCCTTTTCTTGCGAGGAATCCTATTCGGAATAAGGGAATTTCCCTTTAAAAAAGGGGGAAAGTTGACAGCTATGCCCTGTATAGCAGCAACAACAATATTTAATCAAGCAAAGGAACCTATAGTGAGGCTTTTCAGGGTTATTAGAAAGTAACCGATTCATCACTTAAGAAAGCCAAGGAACAAATTCCTTAACTGGCAAGGTTCTCAACCTGTGGGGCCCCCCAGATGTTGTTGGACTACAACTCCCATCATCCCTAGCTAGCAAGACCAGAGCTCAAGGATGATGGGAGTTGTAGTTCAACAACATGGGGGGCGACGACCCACAGGTTGACCAGGCCTGTGCAAAGCACGATACTGCATATCACTTAGCAAATGTAAGAAGAATTTGCTAGACCCACCTAGTCATAGAATCATAGATCTGTAGAGTTGGAAGAGACCTCCAGTGTCATCTAGTTCAACCCCGCCCCCCTGCGCGCAATGTGGGAAGAAGCACCTGTCCCATCTGGGGCTCGAACCTGCAATATTGGTGTTCTCAGTGCCACTCCAGGATCCTGCCGTCACCCAGAAGGCTCTTCTGGGAAACCCACAAGCAGAATGCCAGCACAATTAGCAGCTCTCCCTTCCTGCGGTTTCCAGCAGTTGAGATTTAGAAGCACGGCTGCCTCGACTGTGGAGGCAGAATAGAGAAGTCCTGGCAAGCAACCATCAATTGTTGTTGTTGAGTCGTTTAGTCGTGTCCGCCTCTTCATGACCCCCTGGACCAGAGCACGCCAGGCACTCCTGTCTTCCATTGCCTCCCCCCAGTTTGGTCAAACTCATGCTGGTCGCTTTGAGAACACTGTCCCACCATCTCGTCCTCTGTCGTCCCCTTCTTCTCCTTGTGCCCTCCATCTTTCCCGGCATCAGGGTCTTTTCCAGGGAGTCTTCTCTTCTCCTGAGGTGGCCAAAGTCTTGGAGCCTCAGCTTCACGATCTGTCCTTCCAGTGAGCACTCAGGGCTGATTTCCTTCACAATGGAGAGGTTGGATCTTCTTGCAGTCCATGGGACTCTCCAGAGGCTCCTCCAGCACCAGAATTCAAAAGCATCAATTCTTCGGTGATCAGCCTTCTTTATGGTCCAGCTCTCACTTCCATACATCACGACTGGGAAAACCATAGCTTGAACTATACGGACCTTTGTTGGCAAGGTGATGTCTCTGCGACCATCAATAGCCTCCATGAACTGGTCCACTCTTCCTTCAAAGTCCTACAAGCTGTTGGATATCACTGTCTCCAGTGGGAGGGAGTTCCATAGGATAACTCTCTGCCCTAAATCTCCCAAGGTTGAGCATTTTTGGACGTCCACCTCCAAGCCACCATCAGAGAGACAGGGGGCAAGGATGGGGCTGACTGGTGGGTCTTGGGGACTGGGTGAACCCTGGAGCAGCACCCAGGCTGCAGTGCTCCAGGGGAGGTTTTGCTGAAATGCCAGGAGGGCTAATAATAATATAATAATTTTTTTTTATACCCTGTCCTTGCCGGTTCAGAAAACTGGGCTCAGGGCGGCTAACAACAAATTTAAAACACTTAATTGATGCAACAAAAAACAGCATAAAATACAGTATCAATAACAATAAATTCAGAATTCAAAAATCAATTTAAGGGGGAAATCCATCCAATAAACATTAGATGATCCCCAGTGCTAGCTGGCTAAATTAGTCCTACTTGGGCCAGTGAGGAGACCAGGGGAGAATTAGCTGTGGGGTCTCAGACCAGGTAATCTTCATAAAAAGGGGAGGGGGTGGGAAGGAAGGGAAATAAATAAGAACTGGAGGAGAGGTCAGCCTCTGATCCACCCAGCGGCACAGAAAACAAACTGAGACTGAGGTTGCAATCCTGTGCACACTTACTTGGGAGCAAGCCCCACCAAACTCAATGAATTTGCTTCTGGGTAAATGCACATAGGATTGTGCTGTGATGCAAGAAAGGTCAAGCTAGAATAAAATTCACAAGCAAGGGAAGATTCACTTTGCTTCCCACCCCTGTCAACACTCTGCTGGAGCACAGAGACTTGTTCCCCCACTTTTGGGGCGTGTGTGTGTTTATCTCCAACTCCTCGAAAGATTCCATCAACGGCGTCTCCAAAAATTTTTACACATCACTTGGGAAGACAGGCGAACTAATACCAGTGGACTGGAAGAAGCAAAGAACTCCAGTGTTGAAGCAATGATTCTTCAACATCAACTTTGCTGGACTGGTCATGTTGTGCGGATGCCTGATGATCGTCTTCCAAAGCAACTACAGTGGTACCTCGGGTTAAGTACTTAATTCATTCCAGAGGTCTGTTCTTAACCTGAAACTGTTCTTAGCCTGAAGCACCACTTTAGCTAATGGGGCCTCCTGCTGCCACCGCACCACCGCTGCACGATTTCTGTTCTCATCCTGAAGCAAAGTTCTTAACCCAAGGTAATATTTCTGGGTTAGCGGAGTCTGTAACCTGAAGCGTATGTAAACTGAAACGTCTGTAACCCGAGGTACCACTGTACTCTATTCAAACTTAATGGAAAGCGTAATGCTGGTGGTCAACAAAAGAGGTTTAAAGACTCTCTCAAGGCAAATCTAAAAAATGTAGTATAAACACTGACAACTGGGAAACACTGGCCTGCGAGTGCTGCAGTTGGAGAACAGCCTTGACCAAAGGTGTCCTGGGATTTGAAGACTCTCGAACTCAGGACACAAGGAAGAAACGTGCTAAGAGGAAGGCACGCTTGGCAAATGCACACCGTGATCAACTCCTGCCCGTGAACCAATGTCCCCACTGTGGAAGGACGTGTGGATCCAGAATTGGCCTCCACAGTCACTTACGGACTCACTGTTAAGACCATGTTCATGGAAGACAATTCTACTGGGCTATTTGCCCAATAGACCACTATTTATCTCGGTGATGGCAGAGAAAGTGAAACTATCTTAGAACAGCAAGAGAGGCAGTGTGATGTAATGGTTAGAGTGTCACAGAGTAGTGCCTGGGAGCCAGGGTTCAAATCTTCCACTCAGCCCTGAAGCTTGGGCCAGTCACAGCCTCTCAGCCTGACCTACCTCTCAGGGTTGTTGTGTGAGCATCAAATGGGGAGAAGAACTATTTATGCCACCTTAACCTCCTTGGAGAAAAGGGTGCATTAATGCAACAAAACTTCAACAAATATTGCAGGTTGTGGGGGGGGGATCTCATTCCCTAGCAATGCAACAGACCGAAAAGCACCCACTGTCCACATTTAATTTGTAAGCTTTCTGGGGCAGAGACCTGTTCCCTGCTTTGTGGGGGGGGGCGCTATGTGGGCTTATTTTCCCGTGCCTATCTATGAAATTAATGCAATGTTAGAACTGCAGCCAGCGGGTCAGGGGGAGAGATCTCATTCCCTGGCGATGAAACAGACCCCAGAATGCCCACTGTCAACAGTTAAGTTTGCAAGTTCTCTGGCGCAGATACTTATTTCCGCCTCGGTTTGGGGTTGCAGCCAGCTCTGGGGAAGGAGAAGGGCAAAGATTCTCCTTTCCTCAGCCTTGATAAAAGACCAAAAAGTGCCCACTTACCCGCGCAAGTTCTTCTCCGCAAGGGCTGGGGGGGGAAACACCCGGTTCAGCAACTTCAGGAGGAAATTCCAGAGTGGAGAAAAGCAACAAACTGTCTTTGGAAGGAAATTCCCTCCTGCGCTGCTGTGATTCCTGCTCACAGTCTTTTCTCTCTTCTCCAGCAGGTGAATCCCATATGCAGCCTGCAGATCAAGCACCCAAGAGCAGCTCCAGGATCTTAGAGCCTGCCCCGTTCAGACCCGCGCTCCCTCCTTCCTCTCCCGAGACAGCAGAGCAACGCCATCACCATCACTTAGCTCTCCTGCCGCTGCTCTATTTAAATACAAATGGATCATTCTCCCTTTCATCTCCACCTGAAGCAATGAAAGCAGAGGTTCAATTAATGCGCAGAAGAGATGGAGGGGGGAATGTTTGCCGGCGCCCATCTGTGCACAACAAGCGCGTTGGAGAGGATTTCTCCCTCCCTCCAGGGGAATAAGGGCTGGCAAGCAGGAGGGCTGGGCGCCAGGAATGGGAGAAAGGAAGGAAAAGGCGATCCTGCAGAGAAGTGGCTCTCAGCAGCAGTTGCGTTTTGGCACCCGGGTGGGCTCCATTTCCTGCACCCCACGCCTTGTGCTGAGCATTTGCCAGTGCCGGATTTATGTACAGTGGTGCCTCGGGTTATGGGACGCGGGTGGCGCTGTGGGTTAAACCACAGAGCCTAGGACTTGCCAATCAGAAGGTCGGCAGTTCAAATCCCCGCAACAGGGTGAGCTCCCGTTGCTCGGTCCCAGCTCCTGCCAACCTAGCAGTTCGAAAGCACGTCAAAGTGCAAGTAGATAAATAGGTACCGCTCCGGCAGGAAGGTAAACGGCGTTTCCGTGCGCTGCTCTGGTTCGCCACAAGCGGCTTAGTCATGCTGGCCACATGACCCGGAAGCTGTACACCGGCTCCCTTGGCCAATAAAGCAAGATGAGCGCCGCAACCCCAGAGTCGGCCACGACTGGACCTAATGGTCAGGGGTCTCTTTACCTTTTTAAAGTCCCCACACCCCAGAAAGAAGGCATCCCTGTGTTATTGGCAGGGTGTATGACAATGTTCTTTTTCTTTGATATATCTAAATAAAGTGAAACCGCATGCCAATAAATTCATTGCCATCTGATTGACATTCCAAGGCTCCGGTCAGTTTTTCCATGAGCTGGAGAGACCACAAAGGATTTCCAAGTGTTTTCCAGCAGCAAGCTATAACTCTTTTGGCCGCAACCGATAAAAGAGTTATAAGGTATTTGTGGTGCAAATCTTCCAGTTGGCCCACAGGTAAAGATGGAAGGATCTGTCAATTTGTTCCCGTCTCATTTGTTCCCAATTCTCATTTGTTCCCGTCTTAAATTCAGCTCCCCCCATTTTGCAGCGATTTGAGTTTTATTTATTTTGGTGTTACACACACACACACACACCAAAATGCAGAAACATTTTCACTGGGACATTTTGGTGTGAACTTCTAACAAGCACACATTTTTTTTATATACAGCTTTGACAAATATTCTGGGAGCAATTATTCTCACCAATATAAATATTCATCTTTATCAGGGGTCAGCAAACTTTTTCAGCAGGGGGTCGGTCCGCTGTCTCTCAGACATTGTGGGGGGCCGGACTATTTTTTTTTTGGGGGGGGAGAACGAATTCCTATGCCCCACAAATAACCCAGAGATGCATTTTAAATAAAAGGACACATTCTACTCATGTAAAAACACGCTGATTCCTGGACCGTCCGCAGGCCGGATTGAGAAGGTGATTGGGCCGGATCCGGCCCCCGGGCCTTAGTTAGCGTATCACCTATCCATGATCTTTATGTACGCTTTCCTTAACTGATGGATTTATGGAAGCGTCGTTTGGCTGGAAAACAGCAGTGCAAAATTCAGAGAAACACCAAATTCGGAGGAAGACTGCGTTTCAATCTCCGCCTTGTTCCGGAAAGTTTGGGAAAGCTTGCATTTAAATGCAGACTGGCTCGAATTGGTCCCCCACCCCTACGTCTGCAGATGTCCTTTCTGTCTGCACTTGCAAAAGGATTCCGGGTGCTTTTGGCTATTGTGTGTGTGTGTGTGTGTGTGTGTGTGTGTGTGTGTGTGTTGGATCAGAAAAGGAGGGGCTGCAATGGAGATCATGTTCCATGCTCAGCCAAGCAGAATGTTCTGGCTTCTGTCGAATTATCAAATTGTTCTCCAAGTTTGCAGCGTCATTTAATACGGAGAGGGGGGAACCTCCACCCTCTTTGACCAGCACTTTGATACACGACTGCAAGCTCTCTCAGGCCTGATCTCTTTCCCCAATGGAGCAATTCATGGAATCATGTTTCCCATCCGGCCAGCCCTTTTGCACAAATCTGAGCAGGAAACACTCAGAATGAGAAAGGGAAAGGGAATTTTGGCAGGACGGTCGTTTTTTAAACGCTGCCTTCTTACCCAGCCATGACACGCTGACCTTGAACCACCTTGCCAGGCCCTACGGAACCGCGGTTCAGAAGGGGGAGTGAAGTTCAGTTTTTAAAGAGCCTTTTTGGGGGGTGGGGGAGGGGACACGTGAGCGATTTGTGACGAATTCAAATTTTGCTTATGTTGGAGAGCGGTGTTTGTGCGTGGACATGGAGCACTTTGGGTTTTCTGTATCTTACCGTATCTGAAGAAGTGTGCATGCACACGAAAGCTCATACCAAGAACTAACTTAGTTGGTCTTTAAGGTGCTACTGGAAGGAATTTTTTTGTTTTGACTATGGCAGACCAACACGGCTACCTATCTGTAACTCGTATTTTCCCATGTATAAGACGCCCCCGTGTATAAGACGCCCCCTCTTTTTGGGGGCTCCAAATTGAGGAAATGGGGGGATATTGCACAGACTTGTTGAGCTTTATTTGGGGGCGCGGTTGCCAAAAATCGCTCACCTGCAGGACTGCAACAGCCAATCGCACGTGCAACCACAAAGCTGCAATCTAATGCATGATCACTGATCACTGATAGCAAGCGCCAATCACCTGCCTGCGCCATGGCCCCACCCCATGGGCAGTTCACCCCGCCCCTATGGGGGGGGTCCGCACTGGGTGCTGGAGAGGCTTCCTCCGCCGCTGGCTGGACCAGATGAGGCCGCTGGCCTGATCCAGCAGGCTTTTTATTGTGCACGTGCTTTTATAAATTTAATTGAATTTCCCCATGTTACACATTTTCCTATAAGCATTACGTGGAACTCCCACCCCACGCCCCTTCCATGGTGTTCTATCTATGCTGTCGTTTAAATGTTGCATATATATTTTAAAATTCTTAATCTCTAGGTTTAATCATCCTAAGTATTCGTCTCAATATTTCGGAGCTGTTCATATTTCAAATCATGCTCACGTTTTCATAATACTGTTGTTGTTGCTGTTTAGTCGTTTAGTCATGTCCGTCTCTTCGTGACCCCCTGGACCAAAGCACACCAGGCACTTCTGTCTTCCACTGCCTCCCGCAGTTTGGTCAAACTCATGCTGGTAGCTTTGAGAACACTGTCCCACCATCTTGTCCTCTGTCTTCCCTTCTCCTTGGGCCCTCCATCTTTCCCAACATCAGGGTCTTTTCCAGGGAGTCTTCTCTTCTCAGGAGGTGGCCAGAGTTTCAGAGCCTCGGCTTCAGGATCTGTCCTTCCAGTGAGCACTCAGGGCTGATTTCCTTCAGAATGGAGAGATTTGATCTTCTTGCAGTCCAGGGGACTCTCAAGAGTCTCCCCCAGCACCATAATTCATAAAATATTCTACGAGATACTTCCATTTGGCTTTTTGTTCGTTACTTAGTTTGTTCTGGTTCTTAAGCAGAAAGTCCTCTGGGATTCGCTTGTAAAGGATGCCTGATGCTGTTGTCATGGCATTTTTGTGGGCACAAGGCCTCTGCCTTCTGGCTCAGCCCCCCTCTCTCTTCCTTATGCAACAGATGGACTAATGGCCCCTTCTCCCAGGTAGCACAGGAATGCAGGAACTGGTACCCAGAGAGGCAGCTTCGCCTACGGCAACAGAATCGCCCTGGACTTGTGTTCCAGGAAGCTACTGGGAGCTTTTGCTTGAGGGTGGAAGTTTATAAATTGACACGTGGCAGGAAAAGAGCAGATACAGAAATGTCCCCCCCGCCCTTCTCGGAACACCAGAACTTGTGACATCCAACAAAAATGAACATTTGGAAGATTCAGGACAGAGAAAATAAAGTCCTTCTTCATGCAACACACAGTTAAAGAAGAACTCCCTGTGGGTTGTAATCCGCTGGGAGCAGTCAAGTACAACATTCCTTGCTTTCCTAGAGCGGACATGCAAGCGGATGTTTGGTCCAGCTTCCTGTTCCTCCGGGCTGGATCATCCTTCCTTGCATGGGAATAGTGGGTGGGTGTGAACTTACCTGTCTGTGATGGCCTGGGATTCGGACTTGGAGGCTGAACCTGAGGGATCCCAGCCTGCACAGGAGTCCCCGCCTCCAGAACCAGCTGAGCCGGGGCTGGGGCCTGAGCCTGAAGGGTCCTCACCTGTGCCGGATCCTCAGGTGCAGGCACCAGCTGAGTCTGCTCTGGCTCCGGAGGTGAGGGAGGACCCATTGCCTGCAGGTGCTCCACTCTCAGCCCCATCAGGGGAAGAGGAGGCTGCCTCTGGGTCCGGTAACCCTCCAGCCTCTCCTGAGCTGCAGAGACTCAGGGCAGAGAGGCGGAGGGAACTAAGTTCCCGCAGGAGGAGTGCTCGCCTCCAGGCCAGGAGAGGCAAGTCACCTGAGGATTGGGGCCGCCCTATGCTTCAGGGCAGATAAAAGCCGGCCAGCCCCAGTCCCAAGTTGCGGGAGCAACATTGTTGGACAGAACCCTGTCCTGCTTTCCTGCCTGAGCTCCTGACCCGCCCTGGCTCCCTGCTTGCAAGCCTGTTGCTGACTTCACCCAACTCCCTGCCCTGCACCCAGCTCCAGCTACTACGGACTGCCTCCATGTTGCACCTTTGACCACAGACCAGACTTGGACCTCGCCTCTCGGGTAACCCAAGGGAGCAGCACACCGTCCAGGTAACAAAAGGACGAGTCACGCAGCACCCTCTCTCTTTCCCTTCCTTCTTCGTTTGATCAGCTTCTAGCTAGGACTGCCCTGCTAGCTCCCAGCGAGCAAAAGAATTGGGACTATTCCCCCATATGGGGTAGATCCACATGTACATATTGGTAACTAAGTCTGCCTCCAGGAATCCAACTGTGAACTGATGTGAGTAAACTTCTTTGATAGACTTTGAATAAGATTGTGGCGTCTTTCCTCTTTTAAGAGGGATTAAAGGGAACTTTGGGACGCGGGCGGCGCTGTGGGTTAAACCACTGAGCCTAGGGCTTGCCAATCAGAAGGTCGGCGATTCGAATCTCTGCAACGGGGTGAGCTCCTGTTGCTCTGTCCCTGCTTCTGCCAACCTAGCAGTTTGAACGCACGTCAAAGTGCAAGCAGATAAATAGGTACCGCTCCTGCCGCATTCTGGATTAGTTATAGTTTCCGGGTCACCTGCAAAGGTAGCCCCACGTAATGTTCTTCTGTAAGAGATGGGTCATCGTGGAAGAGAAACCTCCCCCTTGGTTCCCTACGCACCTTCTCTGGGGAAAAGGCATCTGCAGCAGGAGTGGGGAACTGGGCAAATGCACAGAGGAGAAGGCTACCAGTGGCTTTGACATATAAAATGTTACCTGGCTCTGGATCTCATTCCTCAAGGACTGCCTCTCCTAGAATCATAGAATCCTAGAGTTGGAAGAGACCACAAGGGCCATCGAGTCCAACCCCTTGGCCAAGCAGGAAACACCATCAGAGCACTCCTGACATATGGTTGTCAAGCCTCTGCTTAAAGACCTCCAAAGGAGGAGACTCTACCACACTCCTTGGCAGCAAATTCCACTGTCAAACAGCTCTTACTGTCAGGAAGTTCTTCCTAATGTTTAGGTGGAATCTTCTTTCTTGTAGTTTGGATCCATTGCTCCGTGTCCGCTTCTCTGGAGCAGCAGAAAACAACCTTTCTCCCTCCTCTGTGTGACATCCTTTTATAGATTTGAACATGGCTATCATATCACCCCTTAACCTCCTCTTCTCCAGGCTAAACATGCCCAGCTCCCTTAGCCGTTCCTCATAAGGCATCGTTTCCAGGCCTTTGACCATTTTGGTTGCCCTCCTCTGGACACGTTCCAGTTTGTCAGTGTCCTTCTTGAACTGTGGTGCCCAGAACTGGACACAGTACTCCAGGTGAGGTCTGACCATACAATGACCATGAGGTGAGGTTCTCATACAAACTGACCCACGCCCTGCGATCGTCGCCTGAGACCTTCTTCATGTGCCTCCCTCCTGAGAGGTCCAGATGGTGGCAACATGAGAACGGGGCCTTTTTTGTGGTGGCTCCCCATTTATGGAATGCTCTCCCTAGGGAGGCTCACATGGCCCCTTAATTACATGTCTTTCTTTTTTTAACCAGACCTTTGGCTTTTAATTATCTATGGCCGTTTTGCACGGGTCCGAAGGTAGCTTTGAAGGTGTTTATTTGCTGGTTTTAATACTGTATATGCATGAGTT
This sequence comes from Podarcis liolepis, assembly GCF_965112155.1. NCBI lineage: Eukaryota > Metazoa > Chordata > Lepidosauria > Squamata > Lacertidae > Podarcis > Podarcis liolepis. The sequence continues at coordinate 92,700,729 of NC_139561.1, read as the reverse complement.
TGTTCTTTTGCCTAAAATACTGCGACTCTCTGTGAGTTGCTGTAGCAAAAAAAAAAGGAATGGTAAATCTAACAAGTGATGGTGGTGGTGGTGATTTCATTTCAGTGCCCAAGATAAAATCACTGCAAGGGCAAGCAAAAGACTTGCCCAAATGGAAAATAAAAACGGAAAATAACCTGAGGAATGTTTCAAAAACACAAAGAAAAAGACTGGCTCCAGCTTTGTGGATAAAAAGTTTCCCGTTTATTTGCTCTGGTGACGCCACTCCTTTTCAAAAGAAACAGCTCCACGTCATATTATAAATTGATTTTATGTACATTGGGAAAACAATGGGGAGAAAGACATCACTATATAAAAGGAGGAGGCCGGTGTTATCAATATTTATTTACAAGGGTGGGGAGATTTTAAAAAACCAGTACCCATTCTGATGAGGTCGAAAGGAACACCCCTCTTGCTGTTAAATTAAACACACACACAACCGTGTCACTATAAATAGACATTTTTGTAAAACACGCACACACACAAAATCTGTTAACCAATGGGGATTCCCAAGAAAAGGCAGCGTGCCCCTTGAATAAAAAAAGTGCATACGTTCATTTTCTCGCAAGGTTTAAACTGAAGCAGCTTGGAAACCTCTGGGCGGAAGGCAGCAAAAAAAAAAGGGAAGTGGTTTCACATCCGAAACGTTTGAAGAGCAAAAAACTGATTCTGGAGTCTTGGTTGCTGAGCCAATCGCCCGGTTGCTCCTCTGATCCACAGGATCACAAGACCGTTGCATACCTCTGGCAGAAAATCCAGACTAGATCCCCACCCCTTTCACACTCAGACATACCCACCCGGGTTCAAATGGGGCACAAGGCAGCCCCAACCCCATTTGTTAAAGTAAGGCTTGTGCAGGAGGTCTTCCCACTAGACCAGTGGTTCCCAGAGTGGGGGGTGGGATTACCGGTGTGTGTGTCTGTGTGTGTCTAGGTAAAGGTAAAGGGACCCCTGACCGTTAGGTCCAGTCGCGGACGACTCTAGGGTTGCGGCGCTCATCTCGCTTTACTGGCCGTGGGAGCAGGCGTCCAGCTTCCGGGTCATGTGGCCAGCAGGACTAAGCCGCTTCTGGCAAACCAGAGCACCACACGGAAACGCCGTTTACCTTCCCGCCGGAGCGGTACCTATTTATCTACTTGCACTTTGATGTGCTTTCGACCTGCTAGGTTGGCAGGAGCAGGGACTGAGCAACGGGAGCTCACCCCATTGCGGGGATTCGAACCGCCGACCTTCTGATCGGCAAGCCCAAGAGGCTCAGGGGTTTAACCCACAGCGCCACCTGCATCCCTTAAGGTAAAGGGACCCCTGACCATTAGGTCCAGTCATGACCAACTCTGGGGTTACGTGCTCATCTCGCTTTACAGGCCAAGGGAGCCAGCGTTTGTCCGCTCTGCAGACAAGTTTTCCGGGTCATGTGGCCAGTATGACTAAGCCGCTTCTGGCGAACCAGAGCAGCGCACTGAAACGCCGTTTACCTTCCCCCAGGAGCGGTACCTATTTATCTACTTGCACTCTGACGTGCTTTCGAACTGCTAGCTTGGCAGGAGCAGGGACCGAGCAATGGGAGCTCACCCCGTCGCGGGGATTCGAACTGCTGACCTTCTGATCGGCAAGTCCTAGGCCCTGTGGTTTAACCCACAGCGCCACCCGCGTCCTTGTGTGTGGCTCTAAGAAGGTATAAATGACTCTCTGGCATGACTGATCAACTTCATCAACTGTGTCAAATTAATTAAGTGAAAGCATTCAGACTGGATTTGAACAGGTGTGCCATTGATTGCTACTGTTTTGAATTTTATTGCATTATCTTCCTTAGTGCGCCGTGCAAACCGCTACTCTGAAGAATGCTTTTTGCAGGGTCGGGAACCCAGGAAGGCGGTGGATGGAAAAAGTTTGGGAACCACTGGGCTAGATTGTGCCCCATGAATCAATTCCGGATCACACTCATTTTGGGACCCCCATAATCCACAGGGTATGGCTGCCATCATGCCTCACATGAACTCCACCCCGTTCTCCACCAAATTCTCTATCAAAAACATACCTAGCTTGAAACCCTTCCTGACTCCCCTTGCCAGGACCCCCTCTGTGCTCCCTCCTTCTCACTGGTCAGATAAAGGCCCCTTCCCTTCCCAGTCCCCAATTCTCCCTTCCCCAAATTAATGGGGTCAGGAGCTGTTGTATATTTCCCTTGGCGATTTCTAGTTACTGTATTTTTCTCTCTATAAGACGCACTTTTCCCCTCCTAAAAAGTAAGGGGAAATGTGTGTGCATCTTATGTAGTGAATGCAGGCTGCGCAGCTCTCGCTGAAGCCAGAAGAGCAAGAAGGATCAGTAGGCACCGATCCCTCTTGCTGTCCTGGCTTCAGGAATAGCCACACAAAGCCTCTTGAGTGCAGCGGGAGCACTCCTCCCTCTTCGCTCAAGAGGCTTTGCGTTGCTTTCTTGTTTCCCTCCTCTAAGAACTAGGTGCGTCTTATGGTCGGGTGCGTCTTATAGAGCGGAAAATACAGTAGGTCATCCTTCTCCAACCTGGGCTCCTCCAGATGTCTCTGAACATTGCTTCTTCGCCCAATGAACTATGGAACTCCCCGCTGCTTGGTGATGATTCACCAAGCTGGATGGCTCTAAAGGAAGACTGGGCAAAAGCATGGAGGGCACAGAGAATGCTCCTGGTGGCTACCAGTCACCATGGCTATGCCCTGCCTCCAATGCTTCTGAAGGACCGTTCCTGGAAACCGCAGGAGGGCTGTTGTGCTTGAATCCTGCTTGTGGATTTCCCAGTAAAGGCATCTGGTCAGCCCCTGTGAGAACAGGATGCTGGACTAGAAGGGCCATGGGCCTGATCCAGCGGCCAGGCTCTTTCTTGAGTTCCTAAAGGAGCCCAGTAGTGATGTGTGGAAGTGAGAGCTGGACCATAAAGAAGGCTGATCGCCAAAGAATGGATGCTTTTGAATTATGTTGCTGGAGGAGACTCTTGAGAGTCCCATGGACTGCAAGAAGATCCAACCTCTCCATTCTGAAGGAAATCAGCCCTGAGTGCTCACTGGAAGGACAGATCCTGAAGCTGAGGCTCCAAGACTTTGGCCACCTCAGGAGAAGAGAAGACTCCCTGGAAAAGACCCTGATGTTGGGAAAGATGGAGGGCAGAAGGAGAAGGGGACGACAGAGGACGAGATGGTGGGACAGTCTTCTCGAAGCTACCAGCATGAGTTTGACCCAACTGCGGGAGGCAGTGGAAGACAGGAGGGCCTGGCGTGCTCTGGCCCATGGGGTCACGAAGAGTCGGATACCACTAAACGACTCAACAACAACAATGGAGTCCCCAGGTCCAGAGGCAGTCTATCCTGATCGCTGGGTTCCTAGGGGTGTTTAGCCACGGCGAGGACAGGATGATGGACTGGACAGGGCACTGGCCTGATCCACCGGGGGTCTTCTGGTGTTCTTACATGGGGGGCATCTCAAGGGCATCAGGAAGTTTGGTCCACTTCCACCACAACTAGCTGGACTGGGGTCTGAGTCGATGGAGGCCCTAGGCTGCCTCTGGCACGAAGATACTTTTAGTCCTTGAAATTCCCCTGCTAGCGACTTCCACAATTGTGGGAGAAGAACACTGACACGCCATTCAGTTCCTAACAGAGGAAATCTCCTGCATGACAGGGCCAGATGGCACAGGAGATCGCAGCAAAGGAGAATAGAAAGGACCATGGAAATTTAAGAAATTGGCAAGAGGAGCCACTGCTGCTCGTTCTAAAGAGGAACCTGTTTGAAAGTTTCTCAAAAACCAGGGGGACTTCTTGGAAGGGAGAGTCAAGGAGGTGGGATCCCATCTTTGAAAGATTCTTGGAGGTTCTGTAAAACCACAACAGAAGCTCAGCTAGGCTGTGAGCCAGAAGAAATGAGGACATCTCAGAGGAGGCCAGCGTGGCTAACAAGCAGAGGCAAGGATGTTCTAAAAAGGCGCCAGGAGAACAAAACTGAGCAGAAGCTCTGTCTGGCACAGCGGATGTAAGTTGATGATACAGTTTGGATGGGGGAAATAATTTGTGGAGCATCTTGCTAAAACTGTTAAGAAACATTTTTTGGAAATACACCAAAAGCAGGAAATTATCCAGGGAAATGGAAGGACCGTTGGATGACAACAGAGTGGAAGGTGTGCTAAAATAAAAAAAGGGAGAGAGAGAGATTGCAGAGATGAATTCATTGCCGGGGGTTGGAATAGATGACCTTTGGAGATCCCTTCCAACTCTACTGTTTTGTTATTCTATGAATGAATGACCTGCCTTTCTTTTCACAATCAGTGGAAGATGTTGGGCAGATACCCACACCTATTCTTTATCTTCCAGGGGGTGGGGTATGTCTGAAGAAATAACCAGACAGAGAAGATCAGAGGTGATATTCTAGGGCAAACAGAGAAACGAAAAATTCACAAGTCTGCACAAAATGGCAGTTCTTTGACCGAAAAGCGAACCTGCCGATCTCAACGAAAACGGACAGATTTGGCTGCTGAAATCAAGTCAGTAAAAGTCAACTCTTTGCTGGAGGATGGGAAAACAGGCAAGGTAATACCATTTTTTAATTTGTTAAAAAAAGGGTATTGGTGGGAGCAGGAGAGGGAGACAGATAATGATAAATCCATTAGCTTAACATTTGCCCTTAGAAAATTTGTGGATAGCCTTATTAAAGAGAGCATTGTTAAGGATATAGAAGGAAGGAAGGAAAGATCAGCATGGCTTCTGCAAAGGAAACTCATTCTTTCACCATTTTTGGGGGAGTTCTTTGGCAGGGCCATCTATTCGGATGGAATGGACTGTTGTGGTAGGAACACATCGTATATTTGGGCTTCCCCAAAGCCCTGGGCAAACAAAAGTTCAGGGTCATGATCCCAACTAAATGTTAGGAAGACGGTTCTGACGGTGAGAGCTATTCTCCTTCGTCAGAGGTTTTCAAACAGGGGTTGGGTGGCCATCAGTCAGGGATTCCTCCATTATTGCAAAGAAAGAAAGGCAAATCCTGTTTTATCAGGAGTCGGACTGCAAACGAAACTGGCGATGCTATACACTGCCAGTTTACGGAAGTCCATGGCCAGGCACATTCGGAACGCTGTTCCGCTTGCCTCAGAAAATAAAAATAAATAAACCAGAGCTGGCAAATGGTCAGAAGGGGCCAACCGAGGTATCAATTATGAAATTATGCAAGGTTGCAGAGGGACAGAGGAAGATTGTTGTCTTACAACAACAGAACGGTAGATTACAGTTCCCAGGGAGAATCGTGGCCCCGGGAGGGAAATACAAGGGTCTCCTGTCTCCACTGCAGACTAGGGCTCCCAGAATTCTGTGCGGGAGGGGGAAGCCATGACAGTTTTAAGGGGGCAGCATAGCGCTTTCAATGTACAAGGCGGATGCGGCTGTACAGTGGTTTAACAAATAATACGTCTTTACGGGGAACTCTGGATTGCTTCTAAAACAAAACCCACCAGAACCTGTCCTAAATCTGGGGGGAGAAAGGCAGGGTAGTGGGGGCGAGAAACATGAGAAAATGACCCCCCTCAAACAAACACATACACCTGAAACAATGACCCCAAGTGTTTCGGCACCCAACTCACCTTTCCTGCTGCTACCAATGAACTGAAACTGACTCCGACCCAGGCGAATTATTCGTTTCCAACAGAGTGAGGTTCAAAGAGGGGAAGGAGGAGAAATCACCTTTCCCTGTGGCATTGGGAGGGGGGGAGGGAGCTGCTTTGCCGATCTTTCGGACTGCACACCCACAATTCATCTCCCTTAAACTCTCCCGCCACCCACCCCTTCTCACCCCCTCCCTGGCGCAGTGGTAGGGCTTGGTCCTAGCCCCCGGCAGGACCCGGAAAGTTCACGTCTTGGGCCCCCCCTCTAAGGCACTGCCGTTGACCTTCCTGACGCTCGGCTGGTCCGGGGTGGGCAGCAGTGGGTGGGTCAGGCTGACCTGGGCGTTGCTGAAGGAGGCGATCCTACCGCTGCCACCAATCTGGATATTCACCGTTGTCGAATAACTGGCCCTCTGCTGGCTCTTCTCGGAGAGCTGCGCCGGGTCCGTGCTTACGGGGGAGTCCGATTCGGGGCAGCCCTCCCCCTCAAACGGCCTCCTCTGGGAGCTCGGCCGGCACTCCCTGCCCACGTACTTCAGACACAGGCCTGGCACGTTGGGCCACTTGATGCTGCCAATTTCGTGGGAACCGGGGGAGCCTCTGGGCGTCGGAGCGGGCAAGTTGTGGGGAGCCCCCTTGGCACACCCTAGCGGTGCCTGGTCCCCGTTTACGGCCGGGCTCTCGGCCAGCCCGCCACTGGGGAGGCTGTTTCCCCGCGGCCTCAAAGGAGGCCCCGTGGCACAGTCCGGCACCAACGGCACCGGGGAGGCGATGTGGGCGGGCGGCTGCCCAGGAGGATGGGCACACAAGGGGGCAAAGCCGCAGGCCCGGGGCCCGCTTGGAGGCGGGGAGCAGACTCGGGGCTTCACGGGGCAGGGCGACTGCACCCTAGAGTTGGGCTCAGAGGCGGAGGAGAAGGGGACGCCGTTCTCGAAGGCCTGGGCTGCTGCGGACAAGGCTCGGCGGCGGGGAGGAGAGAGGGGCCCGAAACAGCGGGCCGGAGGCGCGTCTCTCGGAAACGAGGCCTCTGGCTTCCCCAGGTTGGCGTGGGCCCTGGGCGCCCCCTTGGGGAGCAGAGCCAAAGGGTTTGCCAGGGGTCTCGGGAGCGTCGGTCCAGAGGCGGGAGGCAGGAACGGCACCTGCATTTCCTCGTGAGGAGGTCCGCCGTTTTTCCGCGCTAGGCTCTGGCTGATGCAGGAGGCCGCGATGTACCTGGAAATGGCCGCCGCACTAGAGGAGAGGCACCTGCGGACCGGAGAGGCGGGGAGGAGCTTCGGGAGCGGGGCCGGCGCGCACTGCTGTGGTGCGGAGACCGGAAGCTCTGTTGCAGCCTGGAAATCGGGCCGGGTCGGGGAAGGGGATTCTTGGACGGGGCAATTCTCCGTGCTGCGTGGCATCAGCATCGGGGCCTCTGAGGAAGCCAGTGGGAGGAGCACTGTGGCCTTTGGGGTAGAATCCAGGGCCACAGTTCCGTGGACGCCGGGCAGCATTTTGAAGGATTCGTTGCTCGATGCTGTCAGCTCTGTATGGACTTTATCGTTCTCCTGGAAAGGTGCTGAGCCTTTTTCTGTTGAACTGCCGGCTGCCGACAGCTGTAGCCCAGAGCTTGTATGGGAGGGGGGCCCTTCCTGGTTTTGGGGGGAGGCCCGCCCTGCTGGGGGAGCAGCTGGAGAACTGGGCAAACTGGGCTTCAGTTCCTCTACAGAGCCTGGAAAGACAGAAGAGTTTCCGGTCTCCAGGTCAGTGAGTCTCTGGGGGTCGTGGGAACGGCTGGGCACCCCTTTTCCTACGGTACCCGCCGGCTGTACCCCAGGCCCAGAAGATGACTGCGTTGCCTCTTCCATCTCCCCAGCCAGCTCTGACGCAGACGTGGTTTCCTCTGCGTTCGTGGCTCCAAGCGTGGTTCTCTCGGTTACGAATTTGGGGTGCAGCGGAGGCTCCCTCAATTTGCATGCCTCTTTGGCCAGGGGATCCACAGCAGGTCCGGGCGACGGGGAGTGTCTGGGGCTTCCTGGCCCTCCTCTGCTTTGCTTGCCTTCTGGGAGCGCCTCCCTACCGGCAGGTCCCGAGGCGTCAGACCCGACGCACGGAGGTTGGGGTGCGGGGCACAGAAGTCCCTGCCGTAGTGGACCCAGGAGTTCTGGGGAAAGGAGCGGGCAGGGCTTCTCAGCACGCAGTTCCAGGGCCGTCCCCCGGGTGGCGGCAGTGATAAATGTGTTCTCCTGAACTCGGACCACATGGTGCAGGGGCTCGTGGATGAGGACGTGGCCGTAGATTCGGGGCTCGCCTGCAGAAGAAGAGAGAAGAGGAGGCAGGAGGCAGCGTGAAAAGACCGACTCCTCATTCAGGGGGAGAGGAAATCAACTAGGGTCGAAAGCTTGCATTGGCTTAATCCAGGGGTCAGCAAACTTTTTCAGCAGGGGGCCGGTCCACTGACCCTTAGACCTTGTGGGGGGCCGGACTATATTTTGGAAAAAAATATGAACTAATTCCTGTGCCCCACAAATAACCCAGAGATGCATTTTAAATAAAAGCACACATTCTACTCATGTAAAAACACGCTGATTCCCGGACCGTCCACGGGCCAGATTGAGAAGGCGACTGGGCTGGATCTGGCCCCCGGGCCTTAATTTGCCTACCCATGGCTTGATCCATAGATCAATCAACCCAAGAGAGGGTTGATTAATCTTTTTTGGGGGGGGTAGGTTTCTGATTGGAGATGGTGAGGGCTAAGGTCACCCTGGCCTGTTCGCTGAGGCAACTGTGGTCATCTTTTGGAAATGGCCTTTCCTCCTAAAACATGCATACCCTCCAACATTTCTCTGATGGAAATAGGGACATCAATAATAATAATAATAATAATAATAATAATACTTGCCCATCTCACTGGGTTGCCCTAGGCACTCTGGGTGGCTTCCAACATATATAAAAACATAATATAAATGTTTTTTGAAAATCCCTATACAGGGCTGCCTTCAGCTGTCTTCTAAAGGTTGTATAATTACTTATCTCCTTGGCTTGTGGGCTGTACAACTCCATACCCTCCAACATTTCTCCAGTGAAAACAGGGACGTCTTAAGGAAAAGCATGACATTCCGGGATCAAATCAGAAACCGGGATGGCTTTTGTAAATCCGGGACTGTCCCTGGAAAATACCTGGAGGGGTCTGCCTGTTTAAAAAGCGATTTTAGGTCCCGCATCTCTTCAAATTTTAGAGGCGTCCGAAACCCCTGCTTAGTTGCTGCTGCTTTTTTATGCTATTTCCTACGGCACCAGCCATCGCACTCTCTGGAAGCTTCACTGTGCTTCCCTTTGCCCTGAGATGCAACAGGAAATGTTTGTGATTTAAGAAAAAATTCGTCGTCCCCCCCCACTGGTTGCCGACTGCAAAATCTTGGAAGATGGACACAAAAGTCCAAGGGAGATAAGAGACTCCAGCTGGCCTTGTTTTGCAGACATTTCTTGCACGGTGGGAGAGGTCAGAAAAGGGGGGGGGAAAGGAAGCCAAGCTCCCCACTGGCCGGCAGCATCAACCACCCGCCTCCCTGTTTCACAACACAACTCAGAACGGCCTCCTGCAAAAATCAGGGAGAACAAGAAAGATCGGGGAGGGGGGCTTTAGGGCGGTATAATAGCAGGGGGGAAACCAAGGGCACCATTTGCTTTTCAGATGGAAACCACACAACACAACACACAACACAATACACACACAGATCCCAAACTTCCCCTCGGATCCCAATTTCTGGGTCAGCTGATTCTGGCACGGCTTGCCGTCTGATCCTGGGGCATGTTGACCCAGCATGTGGCAGCCCACAAAAAGACAAATTCCATGCTAGGGATCATCAGGAAAGAGAAAGGATTTAGCGGCGGAAAAAGGGGAAAGCTGCAACTTCAAGGAAAGGGCTGCCTGGAGCAAATCTTCCCGTTCCTCTCTCTCACTCCACATGCACAAATCCAAGCCGTCTCCGTTTAGCCCCCTGGATCTTAATTACGGCTCTGCTTTAATTAGAACATGAAGTGCTTAATTGCATTATGTAACCAGCTGCGGTGCTTTCAAGACAAGTCCAGGATCCGGGCGCCTGTTGAGCGCCGCATCTCGCAGCCAGGGGAAGGAGATCTCTTTAAGATGCTGACAAATTTGGGGAGCTTGGGACGAGGGGAGGCGCAGTTCAGACAGCTCCATGCAACACTGTCCCTGCACTGCAGCGGGTTGGACTAGATGGCCCTCGGGACCCTTTCCCAATGATCTGAATGCCCCGGCTGCCCTTGCCATGGCTGAGATGAGAGGCAGGTGAGCCAACGGCAAACATCTGGACATCCTGAATGCCGCTCTGGGGAGGATCGGGCTTGGAGAGATGGCCTGCTATGTACTGAGTTGAATAGGATCCAAAATGCAGCAGTTTGATTGGTCCTAGAACAATAGGATCCAGAACGCAGCAGGGGATCAATTAGTGCCAGCGCCTTCTGTCAAGAGCTTGGAGGGCAGCTAACGGATTGAGATTGAATCCTGACACGACAGAAGGCCTGTTTTGGGGGGACAGGAGGCGGGCGGGTGTGGAGGACTCCCTGGTCCTGAATGGGGTAACTGTGCCCACAAAGGACCAGGTGCGCAGCCTGGGAGTCATTCTGGACTCACAGCTGTCCATGGAGGCGCAGGTTAATTCTGTGTCCACAGCAGCTGTTTACCAGCTCCACCTCGTACGCAGGATGAGACCCTACCTGCCCGCATACTGTCTCGCCAGAGTGGTGCATGCTCTGGTTATCTCCCGCTTGGACTACTGCAATGCGCTCTACGTGGGGCTACCTTTGAAGGTGACCTGGAAACTGCAACTAATCCAGAACGCGGCAGCTAGACTGGTGACTGGGAGCGGCCGCCGAGACCACATAACACTGGTCTTGAAAGACCTACATTGGCTCCCAGTGCATATCCGAGCATAATTCGAAGTGTTGGCGCTGACCTTGAAAGCCCTAAATGGCCTCCGTCCAGTATACCTGAAGGAGCGTCTCCACCCCTATCGTTCTGCCCAGACACTGAGGTCCAGATCCGAGGGCCTTCTGGCGGTTCCCTCCCTGTGAGAAGCCAAGTTACAGGGAACCAGGCAGAGGGCCTTCTTGGTGGTGGCGCCCGCCCTGTGAAACGCCCTCCCACCAGGTGTCAAAGAAATAAACAACTACCAGACTTTTAGAAGATATCTGAAGGCAGGCCTGTTTAGGGAAGCTTTAAATGATTAATAGGTTATTGTATTTTAATATTTTGTTGGAAGCCGCCCAGAGTGGCTGGGGAAACCCAGCCAGATGGGTGGGGTATAAATAATAAATTATTATTATTATTATTATTATTATTATTGACACTCGGGGTCCCTTCCAACTCCACAATACTATTATTATATTATTAACCTATCCTGGGGTCCCAGCACCCTGGGTTCAAGAACTGTGCTCCACACAATAGTTTGACCTCTGAGCTGTTTTTCCTTCCCATTATTTTTTTTTAAAATGTGGCAAGGAGTGTAGCTAAGCCTTCATCACGCTCGGAAGGATGAGAGGGAATAACAAAATATGAACGATGCTTAAGGCACAGGGAATAAAAACCAAGAGCCCCTTATTCCCATCTCATCTCCCCTGTGGAAAATGACAAAGAGGGGGACGGGGGACGGGGAGATTATAGGGAACTCCCCCCCAAAAAACACACACCCAAAGACACTGCTAGATACTTTAGTGCAATTTTTGGGTGCAAATTTGCCTTGATGGGTCCACAATTTGCATTTTTTTAAAATTGTGGACCCATCAAGGCAGATTTGCACAAAATGCATACGCTAATCTAGAATTTAAATGCCGCAGAAGCCATCTCACATTCACCCCGCAGATAAATATGACCCAGATGACCCCCCAAATTCCCCCAAACTCACTATGGGCCCAGAAACACTGCTGCCTCATTCCTAGCAAAGTCCCCTTCCCACGCCCCCCTCCCTACACCTTGCGGATGAAAACAAGGGAGGCAGGTGGACAGCAGGGTCTTATCGGTGCTGGCCCCTCGCTTTGCTCAAAACCCCACCCAGAGGCACAAAGAGCAGCCTGTGGACTTGTTCCAACACCCCGCACCCTGAGGATACACAGATATGACCCTGGTCCTGAGGAATGCTGGGAGAAAATGGCCACCTTTTCCCAGAATCCTCTGGAGGGGGGCAGGCTAGTTTCGGAAGCGCATGACACACGGGGTTCACTCACAGTGGGGGATGGCGACTCCTTGCTTCCCCTCCTGCACCCCGGCCAGGCTCCTGCCGAGGGTCCTCCGGTGGTGGGGGGCCCGGGGTCTCTCCAGCCCCCTGCCCTGGGCTTTCAGGCGACTGATTTTCTCGCTGTACATTTTGGCCAAGGCCTGCACCTTGCTGATGATGCGCTCGGAGTTCTCCAACAGACACGGCTCCCCGTTGCTCTCGTAGAGGTCCAGGGTGGGCAGGTAGCCCCTGGATCCATCGCCTGTGAAAGCCGCCTGCCTCTCCTTCGCCCCCGGACCGTGGGCTTCCTCCTCCGTGTCTCTGCTTGGTCCCGAGTGCGGTTCCTCCAAGTCCGAATCCTCCACGATGCACAAGGGTTCGGCGTAAACCGGCGTCTCCAGGGCGGAGGGCAACCCCCTTCCTGCCCCCTTGCCCCCTTTCTTCAAAATATCCAGAGTGCTCCGCTCCTTCTCCTGCCAAGCCCTCCGGATCTCTGCACAGGATTTGAACTCGGGTCCTGTAGGCTCCTCCTCCTCCAAGCCACACCCACTTCCAGAAACGTTATGGGTTCTCCCAGATGGACTCCGCCCCTTCTCAGAATCCTCACAGCAGGCCCGAGGTGATTGGGCCTCGCCGCCGGCGGAATCTTCAGAGCCGGCTGGCGATTGGCCGCCGTCGGAGCGGCTCCTCCCCCTCTTGGAATGTCCGGGGCTCACGGGCAGGTGGCTCCTCCCCTCGCCAGAATCCCATTGGCAGAAGGCCGGCTGGGCGTTACACGATTGGCTCCTGCTCCTGCCGGGACTCCCGTGGCCGGCGGCGCCCGGTTGTGGGCGGAGCTTGCCCAGCTTGCCCCCGCCCACTTCCGCGTCCCGGGCATCGTTCTGCCGCAGGATGCTGTTGAAGCGAAGGACGGACTCGCGCACCACGCCGGTGGGCACTGGAGGGGCTCCCTCCACCTTGCTCGAACCCGGCACCTTGTTGACAGCCTCCGTCCCTTCGTAGTAGCTCTTGATTTTCTCAATCAGGAGCCAGTCGTCCTTCGTCAAGGTGGAGTCACGTGTGGCTCCGCCCTCCGCCTGCAGGGAGCTTTGGGCGCATGGCGCTGGCTGCTTTGATTGGCCGGGATCCTCAGGGGGTGGGCTTCTCGCACCCGCCACCGCCTGCCCCACCCAGCCAGCACCGCCCCCCTCTCCTGGCTTCCTGCAGGCGTCCTCCAAGTTCTCCAGGACGTGGAGAGGAGACGGACCAGCGGACTCCTCCCGTTGCTCCTCTTCCTCGGAGGAGTCGCAGGTGAAGGGATGACGAGGCATCGGAGGCGGCTGTTCCTGGACAGGGTCTCTCTGGGGGGCCTCTTCCCCCTCCGATCCGCGCTCTTCCACCGCCTCCTCTTCTGCCTTCTCCTCCAGCTCCTCCAACGGATCATTTCTCAGGAGCGGATCCTGCAAGAGAACGAGGTGGATGGTGATTACGGCCCGGGGAACTCCCTGCCACTCCAAACACCCGAGGCAAACGAGGGTGAGGCCACGATCCCCACCAGCTGTTATCCTCCCAAACGCATCCTTGAGACTGGAGGCAAGTCTCCCTTCAGTAGAAGTACGGACTTAGCAAAGAACTCTTAACTTCAGGCTCCTCCAAAACTCAAATCCCCCCGGTTTACCATCCCTAGTACTTCAAGAGTCCCATAAAAGCGCCTGGCTTAAAACCGTCTATCAAAAACTTCACTCTAGTGGCCTGTCTCCACAACACCTACTCACTATGGGCCCCACTAAAGCAAACAGTCTAATTGGTCAATGTCTAAAAGATATCAAGCATCAGAACAACCTGGCCACTGTAAGGAAATTCTGCCCTTGGTATGTTCATTTTCCACCTCTCCGTTTTGATTCTCTGGCCCCGTTTCTGCACAAACTTCTTATCCCAAAATACAGACGTGCTTTTACACTTGCAAGACTGGATGTCTGTTCTGCCCGGACACTGAGGTCCAGCGCCGAGGGCCTTCTGGCGGCTCCCAGTCAAATATTAAAAACACAATACAGCGTTAAACATTAAAAACTTCCCTAAGTAAGCATAACAGTATGTAATGAATGAAGTTTTAAAGGGTTAGAGAAAGAGAAAAAATGGTGTAAAAATTATAAAGATAGAGGTAATCTACATTAGACACAACAATTTAGAAGGTGTAAAAATTTTGAGGTCTTAGTCAATATGTGTATATGTATTGGTAATGATTAGACTAGAACGATGATATGGTTTTATTTAAAATAAAAAAAATCCTTCCAGTAGCACCTTAAAGACCAACTAAGTTAGTTCTTGGTATGAGCTTTCGTGTGCATGCACACTTCATCAGATACACAGATACACTTCTTCAGATACACTGTGTATCTGAAGAAGTGTGCATGCACACGAAAGCTCATACCAAGAACTAACTTAGTTGGTCTTTAAGGTGCTACTGGAAGGAATTTTTTTATTTTGACTATGGCAGACCAACACGGCTACCTATCTGTAAATGGTTTTATTTGTAGATGTATGTTTTTGTTTTTTTGTCTTTTATGTTCTTTTTTCTCTTGTGTTTTTTTTTCTTGTTTCTACTGTTTTATTTTGGATTCGATCGTTGTAATTTTTGTTGTAATTTTGCATTGAAAATAATCCTTTTTTAAAAAAAACTTCCCTAAATAGGGCTGCCTCCAGATGTCTTAATAATCAATAATTATGCATCTCCCCCCCCCCCAGCTTTGGACAGAATCCCCAACTCCTATTGGAACCACAGAGCTGTAGAGTCAGAAGGTACCCCAAGGTCATCTAGCCCAACCCGCTTTCCCCCCTGAACCCCATGCCACTCACCTCCGCCCTCTCTTCTCCCAAAATTGGCCCGTCTTTTCCCGACTCGCCATCCAAGCCCCGTTGGCTGAGCAGTTCCAGGATTTCCTCCGTGATGGACAAATTTCCGGGGACCGGCTCTCCGGCCAGAGAGAACTCCGCCTCCACTTCGTCCTGGTCCGACTCCTCAGCGTCCATCTCCGTCCTGCCGGACGTCACCGGGCAGGGGGGGCCGGGCGGCCCGAGGGGTTCAGAGGCCGGAAAGAGCTCTCCGTCGCTGTCAGCGTGCTGCAGAACGGGAATGCGGCGTTATGGCTGAGCTGCGCTGTGAGCAGTGGCGTCAACGTAATGCAAGGCAGCAAAAAAAAGAGGTTTCTGCCCCAAGGAGGCTACACACTTTGGCAGAGGGGCAGCGGGAGGGAAGCAGGGGACAGCAGAGGGGAACATGCAGTTGGTCCGTGGCGAGCATTTAGGGATGTAAGGGACGCCGTGGCGATGTGGGTTAAACCACAGAGCCTAGGACTTGCCGATCTGAATGTCAGCGGTTCGAATCCCCGTGATGGGGTGAGCTCCCGTTGCTCGGTCCCTGCTCCTGCCAACCTAGCAGTTCGGAAGCACGTTAAAGTGCAAGTAGATAAATAGGTACCGCTCCGGCAGGAAGGTAAACGGCGTTTCCGTGCGCTGCTCTGGTTCGCCAGAAGCGGCTTAGTCCTTCTGGCCACATGTACGCCGGCTCCGTCGGCCAGTAAAGCGAGATGAGCGCCGCAACACCAGAGTCAGCCATGACTGGACCTAATGTTTCCCTCCCCTTATGGTCTTGATGTATGGGCTACTTTTAAAATTGCATTTTAACCTGTATTTTGAATTGGTTTTTTTTCTTTTTTCTTATTATGTTTTTACTGAAATTATATTGATGTTAGCCACCCTGAGCTCGGCTCTGGCTGGGGAGGGCGGGGTATAAATAAAATTTATTATTATTATTATTAAGCAGCGGAGTCGCTGTACTGCAACGCGAGGCGTAATGGCAGCAAAAACAGAGTGGTCCCTGCCCCAAAGAGGTTGCCCATTTTGACAAGACGGACGGGAGGAAGAATGCAAGCACACACAAATTTCACATTTTGGGAATGTAAGGAGTCAGGCCAACGTCCCATCTAGTCCAGCGCCCGGTTCTCGCAGCGGCCAACGGGACACCTCTTTGGGGAAACCCGAATTTGAGCGCAACAGAGAATTTGAGCGCAGAGAACCACCTACCTTGATCTTGGCCACGTCTGAGAACGTCCGCAGCAGCGAACAGAGGAAAGGAAGAGGAGGAGGGAGGAGGAAGAAAAAAAGCGAAGGAACCATCAGAGTCAGTGGAACAACAGCTGAATTTCCTTTAAAATGAAAAATGTCCAGGATCAGTTCCAGAGGGGCAGCCGTGCTAGTCTGTTCCAACCCAAAAAAGGGGAAAAAACCCCCAGAGTTTCCTAGTTAACCTGCCTGGTGGTGGTGCTCCCAGTAGCTAGAGCCCAGACCCACCAGTTAAAGATCAGTACCCTCCGTAATTTGGAAGAGTTTGGTCTTATAGAAATGGAAATCACAAAATCATAGGGCTGGAAGGGACCCTGAGGGCAGCACGGATTTGACTTAAATCAAAACGATTTAAACCATGATTTAAATCACTAGTCAGTAATATTGATTTAAATCATTTTTATTTTTTACAGAAGGACTCATTCTTGCTGGTATAATCTTAGTATTTCCAACCAGAGGAAGGTTTCATTTTGGAATAATAAATTTTTAGAGTAGCTTTTACAGTTATATCAAAAATAACTGATTTGGTTATACCATTAGAAATTCATAGACAGATCATTACGAAATTATGGTGAGGTTTAGTAAGTTAACTTTTCTGCTGTGCTTTATTGGAAGGAGAAAAATAATCATTTCCTTAATAACAATTTATTTAACTAAAGCAATAACATTATAGCATATTTGTCAACTGATGTGGTTAAATGTTTGTTTGTTTTTTTAAAAAAACTTAGACAGAGTTTTAGCACACATGAAAAACTTAAAACAAATCCTGATTTCCTGATGAATAGCCTTTGGACTATAATGTAACTTAAATAAAAAGCTATCTTTAGAAAGATTTTTCCTCCGAATGCATTGTATTTTAAAAATCTGATTTAAATTTTAAAAAATCTGATTTTATTTTTTTAAATCATTGATTTTCATAGAATCATAGAATTGGAAGAGACCACAAGGGCCATCGAGTCCAACCCCCTGCCAAGCAGGAAACACCATCAGAGCACTCCTGACATATGGTTGTCAAGCCTCTGCTTAAAGACCTCCAAAGTAGGAGACTCCACCACACTCCTTGGCAGCAAATTCCACTGTCGAACAGCTCTTACTGTCAGGAAGTTCTTCCTAATGTTTAGGTGGAATCTTCTTTCTTGTAGTTTGGATCCATTGCTCCGTGTCCGCTTCTCTGGAGCAGCAGAAAACAACCTTTCTCCCTCCTCTATGTGACATCCTTCTATATATTGGAACATGGCTATCATATCACCCCTTAACCTCCTCTTCTCCAGGCTAAACATGCCCAGCTCCCTTAGCTGTTCCTCATCCACCCTGCCTGAGGGTCATCTAGTCTAACCCCCTGCCATGCAGGGATCGAAACACACTGTTCCCCATCCAATCTGAAACCAGACCGGACCCTGCTTAGCTTTCCAAACCTGCTGCAAGATTTATTGCTTTGCGCAGCTTGTTAAGAGCACAGCTTTTCTTGCAGCGCACTGCCCCCTAGTGCCGCTCTGGAGAATGCAGGGCGCCTTTTGCAAAACCTCCATCCCAGCTTGCACAGAAATGGGAAATTCCCCGGAAAGAGAGAGACCTGTGTACTTTTCCTCACCAGACTGCCTGCGGCCGCGGCGGTAAGAACCGCTCTTCTCCAGCTGCAAGATGGGGCAGCTCCGCCGCGCTCGTTCGGGGCTATACATGAACTCCGGTGGGTCTGGGGGGAAAGGAAATGAAAGTTTCGTCATGTCCAGAATTCACTCGCCTACTGAAGCTTGCCTGGTCTCCGTAGCAAAGGCACGTGGCTCGGATGCTGCTCTTTAACTCTGTCTACTAAATCAGTATTTGTCCATGGAGTTTTCTTGGCAGGGATACTGGAGTGGCTTGCCGGTTCCGGCTCCCGGTGGATCACGTTTGGTCAAAACTCTCCACTATGACCTGTCCGTCTTGGGTGGCCCTGCATGGCATAGTTCATAGCTTCTCTGAGTTATTCAAGCCCCTTCGCCATGGCAAGGCAGTGATAAAGAAGGCTGATCGCCGAAGAATGGATGCTTTTGAATTCTGGTGCTGGAGGAGACTCTAGAGAGTCCCATGGACTGCAAGAAGATCAAACCTCTCCATTCTGAAGGAAATCAGCCCTGAATGCTCACTGGAAGGACAGATCCTGAAGCTGAGGCTCCAAGACTTTGGCCACCTCATGAGAAGAGAAGACTCCCTGGAAAAGACCCTGATGTTGGGAAAGATGGAGGGCACAAGGAGAAGGGGACGAAGGAGGATGAGATGGTTGGACAGTGTTCTCAAAGCTACCAGCATGAGTCTGACCAAACTGCGGGAGGCAGTGGAAGACAGGAGGGCCTGGCGTGCTCTGGTCACGAAGAATCGGACACAACTAAACAACTAAACAACAACTAAATCAGTGGTTCCCTAATTTTTTGGAGGGGAGGCCATTACCCGTTAGGCCACATAAACTCAATTATGTTAGGCCACATAAACTGAAGGAGCGTCTCCACCCCCATCGTTCTGCCCGGACGCTGAGGTCCAGCGCTGAGGGCCTTCTGGCGGTTCCCTCATTGCGAGAAGCAAAGCTACAGGGAACCAGGCAGAGGGCCTTTTTGGTAGTGGCGCCCGCCCTGTGGAACGCCCTCCCATCAGATGTCAAAACAATAAACAACTACCTGACATTCAGAAGACATCTTAAGGCAGCCCTGTTCAGGGAAGTTTTTAATGTATGATATTTTAGTGTTTTTTGGTTTCTATGGAAGCCGCCCAGAGTGGTTGGGGAAACCCAGCCAGATGGGCGGGGTACAAATAATAAATTATTATTATTATTATTATTATTATTATTATTATTATTATTATTATCCCCAGCGCCCTATAAAAAGCCTTTTTCAGACGAGCAGGTTTGCACGACACACCAAGAGACATTATGATGCAATAACATCCTTCTGGACCGTCTTGAGGGGCTGGGAGCTGGGGGCACTGTCATACAGTGGTTCCGCTCCTTCCTCCTGGGCCGTGTTCAGAAAGTGGCGGTGGGGGATGAGTGTTCAGACCCCTGGGCTCTCACCTGTGGGGTGCCTCCGGCTTCTGTCCTCGCCCCCATGTTTTTCAATATCTATATGAAGCTGCTGGGAGAGATCATCATTTAAGTTCTCCCCTTAAATGTGAACTGCACCAAATCCCTTCTCATCCCTCCTTCATCTGCATTGAAGGGGGCTGGACTAGATGACCCCTGGGTATCTTCCGACTCGACAATTCTGTGATTTCATGACTTACTCACCCGATTGCCGCCGGTTTCGGCTGCACGCCACAGACTCATCAACCCGTGTCGAAGGTAAGGTCTTCTTGGGAGCCCCTGGGCTGGAGAAGACCTCTGGGGAGCCTGCAGCAAATGAAAATAAAGAATGCAAATGCCGAAAACCCAGAAGTAAGTGTTCTGGTTTTTGAATGTTTTTCAGAAGCCAAACATCCATTGCGGTTGTCAGCTATTGTTTCCGGGGCGCCTGCAACAATCAGAAGACACGCCTTGGTTTCCAAACATTTCAGAAGTCAAACGGACTTCCGGAATGGATTAAGTTTGGCGCTTTTGTTTTTGCTATTTATTTTGAGGTTTTGTCTTTGAGGCTTTTTCGGTTTGTTTGTTTTTGTGGCTGTGTGGAACCCAGTTCAGCTACTGATTGATTGATTGATTGATTGTGTGACTGCGGAAATGATTAAGAAAAATATCCATCTAAACAATGACTATCATCAGTGCAGGTAAGAAAAAATAATTATTTTTATTATCTACAGTACTGTCTTATTTATTTTATAGTACAGTACACTGATTATTGCTTTCATTTTATGGGTCACTGGTCTCGTTAGATAGTAAAAATTCATGTTAAATGGCTGTTTTCGGGGTTGTTTTTAAAAGTCTGGAACGGATTAATCTGTTTTGCATTACTTTCTTTGGGAAAGCACGCCTTGGTTTTGGAACGCTTTGGTTTTGGAACGGACTTGCGGAACGGATTAAGTTTGAGAACCAAGGTACCACTCTGTAAATATTGTTACACAACAAGGAGACAGGTGTCTTTGCTTTATGCAGAAGAGTCCAGAGCTAAGATCCAATGGAAATGAAAAACCTCAAGGGCAGGCATCCCCAAACTCAGCCCTCCAGATGTTTTGGGACTACAACTCCCATCATCCCTAGCTAACAGGACCAGTGGTCAGGATGATGGGAATTGTAGTCCCCAAACAGCTGGAGGACTGGAGTTTGGGGATGCCGAGGGGGAAAAGTGACTGAGGCACTTACCCTGGAAGCTGTTCTCTAACAGGACTTGCTTAGCCTGCAACAAAGAGCAAAAGGGAAGGAAGAATCAGATGCGGTCAAGTGCAAGAGACAGCATGGTGTAGAGGTCAGAAAGTCGGACAAGGACCCAGGAGACCAGGGTTCAAATCCCCGTACTCGGCCATGAAGCTCACGGGGTGACTTTGTGTCAGGAGTGCACGCAGGAGCCAGGCCCTGGGACCAGAAGGGCTTCACAGGACTGGGGCCTTCTGGAGAGGCAAGGTGCGGCCGCACAGGTGAGGCCGCTTGGTAACCTGCTGCACCTGGTGGCAAGAGCCGGGAAGGGATATAGGGTTAGCATTTCCCTTCGGCTCTTTGCCACAGCAACACGCTTCCTGCCTTGGGCTTCTTGCTTCCTGATCCTCGGACCTCGGCTCCCTGACTCCTTGCTTCTCGACCCTCGGACCCTTGACTTCATGACTCCTTGCTTCTTGACCCTTGACTTCGTGATCTCTTGCTTCTCGACCCTTGACTTCGTGACTCCTTGCTTCTTGACCCTCGGACCCTCGACTTCGTGACTCCTTGCTTCTCAACCCTCAACTTCATGACTCCCTGCTTCTCGACCCTTGGACCCTTGACTTCGTCACCCTTTGCTTCCTGACCCTCGGACCCTTGACTTCGTGACTCCTTGCTTCCTGACCCTTGGACCCTTGGCTTCCTGACTCCTTGCTTCTCAAACCTCGGACCCTTGACTTCGTGACTCCTGGCTTCTCGACCCTTGGACCCTTGACTTCGTCACCCTTTGCTTCCTGACCCTCGGACCCTTGACTTCATGACTCCTTGCTTCCTGACCCTCGGACCCTTGGCTTCCTGACTCCTTGCTTCTCAAACCTCGGACCCTTGACTTCGTGACTCCTTGCTTCCTGACCCTCGGACCCATGGCTTCCGGACTCTCATTCCTGCTCCCACCCCACCATCTTGCCCCCGGTCCCGACGTCCTCAGCCAGGACTTCAATCACCCGTAGAAAGGACTGTGACACCTTGGGCCAGTCGCTGCCTCTCAGCCTCACCTACCTCGCTGGGTTGTTGTGGGGATGAAATGAGGAGGGGGAGAGCTGTGCACTCCACCTGAAGCTCTCCAGGGAGAAAAAGGTGGGATGGGAATGCAATCCACCCACAAACAACCCACTCCTGGGGTGACACAAAACAGAGGACATTGCCTTATTCTGAGCCATGCCATTCGTCCAGCCGTCTACCATCTGGTACGCAGTATGAGACCCTCCCTGCCCACAGACTGTCTCGCCAGAGTGGTGCATGCTCTGGTTATCTCCTGCTTAGGCTACTGCAATGCACTCTACGTGGGGCTACCTTTGAAGGTGACCTGGAAACTACAACTAATCCAGAATGTGGCAGCTAGACTGGGAGCAGCCGCTGAGACCACATAATACCAGTCCTGAGAGATCTGCATTGGTGCTGACCTTGAAAGCCCTAAACGGCCTCGGTCCAGTATACCTGAAGGAGCATCTCCACCCCCATTGTTCTGATGGACACTGAGGTCCTCCTTCGAGGGCCTTTTGGCCGTTCCCTCCCTGCGAGAAGCCAAGTTACAGGGAACCAGGCAGAGGGTCTTCTTGGTGGTGGCACCCACCCTGTGGAACACCCTCCCATCAGTTGTCAAGGAAATAAAGAACTATCTGACTTTTAGAAGACATCTGAAGGCAGACCTGTTTAGGGAGGCTTTTAACATGGGCAGGAATATGGGCTGGTGTGGGGGACTCCCTGGTCCTGAATGGGGCAACTGTGGCCCTGAAGGACCAGGTGCTCAGCCTGGGAGTCATTTTGGACTCACAGCTGTCCATGGAGGCACAGGTTAATTCTGTGTCCAGGGCAGCTGCCTCCCAGCTCCATCTGGAACGCAGGATGAGACCCTCCCTGCCCGCAGACTGTCTGGCCAGAGTGGTGCATGCTCTGGTTATCTCTCGCTTGGACTACTGCCATGCACTCTATATGGGTCTTCCTTTGAAGGTGACCCGGAAACTACAATTAATCCAGAATGTGGCAGCTAGACTGGTGACTGGGAGCGATATATTTTGATGATACAGCGGCATGTAAATATTTTTATAAACAAATAAATATTGTGAATGCACAATGAAACAGATGGCTGGAGGGACCTCTAACTTCTCTTTCTCTCTCCCTGAGCCATACAGGTATCTCCACAAGGTCTAACAGGATTCCAGATTAACTCCCACCAGCAGGTAACACTACTCCTGGACCCCAGTTACCTTCTGAGGGATGGATGCTGGGTGATTCTCCACGATTAACCGCTTCAGATAATGGATCCACAGACGTTTTTCTTCCTGGTTCCTCACCTGTGGTAGCAAAGGCCAGCATTTGGGGCATTTACCTTTCCTTTCCATTCTTTTCTTTTCTTTTCTTATCTATCTGTCTATCTATCTATCTATCTATCTATCTATCTATCTATCTATCTATCTATCTACAGTGGTGCCCCGCAAGACGAATGCCTCGTTTTGGAGGTGCTTCGCAAGACGAATTTCCTATGGGCTTGCTTCGCAAGACGACAATGTCTTGCGAGTTCCTGCTGGTTTTTTTTCCTCCCCCCCCCCTTTTTCTAAGACGCTAAGCCGCTTATCAGCTGATCCGATCAGCAGATAAGCCGCTAAAAGCCGCTAATAGCGCTAATCCGCTAATCCGTCAATGGGCTTGCTTCGCAAGACGAAGAAACCGCTAGACGAAGAGAATCACAGAACGGATTCTTTTCGTCTTGCGAGGCACCACTGTATCTATCTATCTCTATTTATGTATTGGTTTTCACATATTACATTACAATACAAATGTACCAAAGCCAACACCATTTCCTCCCCAAAACATTTACATTTATATTTCCTCAATCCATCATATTATTATTTTCTCCCTCTGCCCCCACTCGATTTCCCCCACATTATACAATTTACACTAATCTTTGCATTCTACAGTCTTCTCGAGTCATCTAGATATCCTTATTCTCTTTCCTTACTAATTTTCCTTCCACCCAGTACTTCACATTTTAATCTAGGCATATTAGTGTTATCTTTTTCTGAGCAATATTTTGCCATATACTCATCAAAACATTTCCGCTCCTTTTTAATTTTTTTGATTCGACCGATTTCTTATTTATAGCAGTTAACTTTGCCAAAATTAAATATTCATTTAGTTTACAAATCCCTTCTTCCTTTGTGCGTATAGTTTGTGACTTCCACCTAACGGCAGTCAATATTCTATCAACTGTACTTGCATGTAGAAAAATTCTTTTCTTCCCCCGTGGTATCTCTTCATCTATCAATCCAAGAAGATATGTCTCTGGTTTCTTTGTTATTGATATTTTGGGTGCATCTTCCACAGCCGGGTATCTCAGGTGTATAAAAGGATGCACCTGGTGTGCGGCACTCACACACTTTTGAAATCCGCAAAGCCCTGCGCAATGTTTGGGGGCATTTTTTGTGCTTTCCTTTTGCCTTCCAGCTCGGCTCGACTTTGAACCTCCCCCCCCCCCCCCGGAGCTCACCTGTACCACGTGCTGCTGTTTGGGGATGGAGAGGTCGGAGATTTTGAAGCTCATGGGATCCTTTGTGTTCTCCTGCAGGGCCAGGTTGCAGCACTGCAGAGTCAGAGGCAGGAAAAGAAGAAAAATGGAATGGAAACGGCGACATCTCGTCCAACCGTTTGGCGTGAAGACAGCAGTAACATTTTTTTTTAAAAGATATTTATTAAAGTTTTTAAAATATAACAATGAAAATGAAAAACAAAACAAAACAAAAAAACAGAATACAAAATACAGCATAAAAACAGTTAAAAAACAAATAATTTTCCATAACATATCTTCCTTACACTTATTTCCCCAGACCTCCTCATACCTCCCTTCTTTGTATTCCACTTCAATTTGTTAGTTCAGCAAATCCTTAACATTAAGCTTATACCCATTTGTAAACCTTTTTTTTCCCCCGTATCTCCTAAAGCATTAGGAGACAGCAGTAACATTTGTAGAGCAGCAAGGATGCTCTTGGAAGTGTCCTCGCTGCCTTCAGAACAAATGCTCTTCCAGGACTGAGCTCTGCGATTAAAAATGAATCAACAGGCAGAGACTCTGCCTGAAGCATGGAGGGGTATAAACAGTGCCTGATTTGCGTATAAGCTAAACAAGCTCAGGGCCCCACTCTCTTGGGGGCCCCCCAAAAAAATTAAAGGGAAAAAACCTGGATGTACATTTCCAAAATATAAGATAAAAACCAAATAAAATAAAACCTACCTACAGTGTAATGAATATAGGGGTTGCTCGTGCGTAAGTTGGCGCCACTCCTGGCTATGTTGCCTTGTTAAACCTTTTCTGTTTGGACAGCCCTTCACTTCGTGGCTGCCTCAGTCGCTAGCAGAATCTGTCAGTGGGCGTTTCTTAAACCTTTTCCAGCATAAAAGCTGTTTGACCCCAAGTCTCCTCCTATTCTCCCTGCGCGGAAGTCTTCTGCGCAGGGAGGGTGTGGGTAGCGGAGGACCCGTGCTCTCCCCGCTGGTCTCCAGCGAGGAGTCCTGGAGCCCCCTCGCCGATTCCCCCATCAGCCCCTCTATATCCCTGGTGTTGCGCTGATTTGCTTCCCCATCTGCAGAGCTGCCTCTCTCCCTGCTGGGCCCTTCTCCAGCATCATTTGGGAGCCTTCCCTCCGCCTCTGGCTCCGATGTCAGTTTCCTGACATACAGCAACAGTGTTTTGTGTTGTGTCAGCTCCTATGGTGTAAGTCCTGGGCCCCACCCGCTAGCCTGCCCCCTAAAATATCACTGGTTTGCTCCTTTCTATATATAGGGTGCCCACATTCTGCATGGACTGGTTGCAGGGCAACATACGCAAATGTATTGAGATACTGATTAGGTCCATCAATTACCATATAGCATACAGTGGTACCTCTGGTTGCGAACGGGATCCGTTCCGGAGCCCCGTTTGCAACCTGAGCAGAACGCAACCCGCGTCTGCGCAGGCCACAATTCACCGCTTCTGCATATGCATGTGACATCATTTTGAGCGTCTGCGCGAGCGGTGAAACCCAGAAGTAACCCTATCCAGTACTTCTGGGTCACCACAGGACGCAACCTGAAAAGATTTAATCCGAAGCATTTTTAACCTGAGGTATAACTGTATATTCAACACAAAAAACAGGGACATAGGACAACTGGACATAGAAAGGGCTTTCAGTAGCTTAAAGTGGTAAAGGGTAAAGAGACCCCTGACCATTAGGTCCAGTCGTGGCCGACTCTGGGGTTGCGGCGCTCATCTCGCTTTACTGGCCGAGGGAGCCGGTGTACAGCTTCCGGGTCATGTGGCCAGCAGGACTAAGCCACGTCTGGTGAACCACAGCAGCGCACGGAAATGCCGTTTACCTTCCCGCCAGAGTGGTACCTATTTATCTACTTGCACTTTGATGTGCTTTGGAACTGCTAGGTTAGCAGGAGCAGGGACCGAGCAATGGGAGCTCACCCCGTCGTGGGATTCGAACCGCCGACCTTCCGATCGGCAAGCCCAAGAGGCTCTGTGGTTTAACCCTCAGCACCACCCACGTCCCCCTTCTGTGACTCTACATGCCCCCAAAATCTGGGCCCCTCATTCTTCCTCCCCAGCCCCTCTTACAAAGATGTGGCTCTTGTAGACGAAGGCTTCTCCACGGCGCTTGGCGATCAGGACCACCTTGCTGAGGAGGAAGAAGACCCTGTCCTTGCGTGCCCGCGGCACCCGGAACTGCCCCTCCAGGACCAGCTCCCCAAAAGCCCCCAACTCTGGGCCTGTCCAGCCAACCAGCTGCCTCTGGATCTCCTAGGAAAAGGGCAGAGGCATGGGGAGGGAGGGAAAACAAGGAGACAGAGCTCAGCTCCCAAAGAGGAAAGAGTTACTAGCCGCAACTTAATAATAACAATAATTTATTATTTATACCCCACCCATCTGGCTGGGCTTCCCTAGCCACTCTGGGCAGCTTCCAACAGAACACTAAAATACAATGACCTATTAAACATTAAAAAGCTTCCTGTTAAGTTGTGGGTGAACATGTCAGACGACACAGCGATTCTTCAAACAGCTCTTGTTTATTCACAGGCCAGAACTGAACTGAACTGAAGGGTTCAGCCAGCCTGCTTATATAGAGCTCCACTACAACGCAACAGTAGCCACTTTCTGTAACTATCCAATCACTGAACGTCACTTTCGATCCCTTATTTGCATATGTGGACCTGAGTGAAAACTACAGTATCCCCCTGCTGGCCCAGGGTGAGAACTTCAGTACATAACACTTCCCTAAACAGGGCTGCCTTCAGATGTCTTCTAAAAGTCTGGTAGTTGTTGTTCTCTTTGACATCTGGTGGGAGGGCATTCCACAGGGCAGGTGCCACCACCGAGAAGGCCTTCTGCCTGGTTCCCCGTAACTTGGCTTCTCGCAGCGAGGGAACCGCCAGAAGGCCCTCAGAGCAGGACCTCTTAAGAGTATGGCCTGTTTAGAAATCGAGGTGGTTTTGAGTTTGCCTACTGGTTGAATGCAGTATTGCGCGACATTGGATGCCCCTATTTTGCAGGAGGGTTTCAGGTGGGACTTTGGGCTTGCAAAATTAAAGTGGGTTTAAAACGCTCTGGTGCCCCAGCACACATTCAAAAAGCAATGCCTTACGGTCTGCAAATAATAACACCCTGAAGATTCTGGGCCCCAGGAAGATTAGACTGGCCTTGACCAGAGCCAGGGCCTTTTCAGTCATGGCCCCGGGCTGGTGGAACGCTCTGTCACAAGAGACCAGGGCTCTGCGGGATTTGACCTCCTTCCACAGGGCCTGCAAGACGGAGCTGTTCCACCAGGCCTTTGGTCGGGGTTCAGTCTGATTCTTTTATTTCTGTATAAGAACAAGCATTAAAGAGGCCAGTGTGGTGTAGTGGTTAAGAGCGGTAGACTCGTAATCTGGGGAACCGGGTTCGTGTCTCCGCTCCTCCACATGCAGCTGCTGGGTGACCTTGGGCCAGTCACACTTCTCTGAAGTCTCTCAGCCCCACTCACTTCACAGAGTGTTTGTTGTGGGGGAGGAAGGGAAAGGAGAATGTTAGCCGCTTTGAGACTCCTGAAGGGGAGTGATAAAGCGGGATATCAAATCCAAACTCTTCTTCTCTTCTTCTTCTAGCCTGCACACAGGTCCTTATAATATCAGTGGAAACAGTTGCTCCTGGCAAGTATTAACTGCTTTCAATTTTAACCTGAGGATTATCATTTGTTCAGTTTCAACTTTATTTTAAATTTATCTGAATTAATTTTGGGGCACATTTTAATTGATTGATTGCTTATTTTTATGCATATTGTATTATTATATGATGTTAGCCGCTCTGAGCCCGGCTCTGGCCAGGGAGGGCGGCATAGAAATAAAATTATTATTATTATTATTATTAATTGAAAAGGAATAGGGAAATGCGTTGCAAAGTAGGGTGTGCGTGTGTGTCAATGAATGCTCAGTGGCAAGATGCGTCAAGAGCTCATAAGCAAATCAGGATGATTGCTCATTGTCTGTGCAAATGAATCAGACCAAATTATCGGTAGATAGTCTGGGGGGTTTCATAAGCTCCAAGGGGAAGGGGACTGGTCTGATTTGATGATGATGATGATGATGATGATAATAATAAATAATAATAATAATAATAATAAATTTTATTATTTATACCCAACTGGCTGGGTTTCCCCAGCCACTCTGGGTGGCTTACAGCATACACCGGTACCTCCAGTTATGAACGGGATCCGTTCCAGAGGCCCGGCTGGTCCCGAAAACTTTAACTGGAGGCGCCCTTCTGTGCACCGCACATGGCGAAACCCAGAAGCATACACTTCCGGGTTTGCCACGTTCGCAACCTGAAGTTTACGTGTCCAGAGGGATACGTAAGCAGAGGTACGACTGTATATCAAAACATAATAAAACATCAAACATTAAAAACTTTCCTATAATGCGATGTGTCATATGCATTTTCAGCAATGTATAATGGATTATTTCCTCCGACATGTTCAGGTTGCTGTAACGGAGGCAGGTACCTGCTAAAAGATCATCGCTGCCATAGCACGCAGAGAAGCAAACATCTGGCCGGTCCCCTCTTGAGGACCTCAAATAATTCTGGTGTGCCCGCGGCACAATCAGCTCTTGAGTTTCCCCCTTTTTAATACCTGCAGCCGGGTGGCGTGTTCCTGCTTGCGCTTCATGTCGTTGATGTACCAAGCCACAGCCGTCATGGTGATGCTCGCCTCTTCCACGGCGTCGTAACCGGGACTGCTCTTGTCGTAATGCTTTGCCAGTTCCTGGGAAGGGAAGGCAAAGTCTGCGTTGCTTGATGGAGATGGTCAGGAGTGAGCCGGCAATAATGGTAATTTATAATAATAATTTATTATTTACACCCCGCCCATCTGGCTGGGTTTCCCCAGCCACTCTGGGCGGCTTCCAACAAAATATTAAAATACAATAGTCTGCCAAACATTAAAAGCTTCCCTAAACAGGGCTGCCTTTAGATGTCTTCTAAAAGTTTGGTAGTTATTTTTCTCTTTGACATTTGGTGGGAGGGCATTCCACAGGGCGGGCGCCACTACCAAGAAGGCCCTCTGTCTGGTTCCCTATAACTTGGCTTCTCGCAGTGAGGGAACCGCCAGAAGGCCCTCGGTGCTGGACCTCAGTGTCTGGACTGAACGATGGGGGTGGAGACGCTCCTTCAGGTCTACTGGACCAAAACTTTGAATTGTGCTCGGAAACGCACTGGGAGCCAGTGTAGGTCTTTCAAGACCGGTGTTATGTGGTCTCGGCGGCCGCTCCCAGTCCCCAGTCTAGCTGCCGCATTCATTACGACCGTCCAGAAGGATGTTATGGTCGATGGTGTCAAAAGCCACTGAGAGATCCAGCAGAACTAGGAAGCAGCTCTCACCTTTGTCCCTAGCCTGCTGGAGATCATCAACGAGCGCGACCAAGGCAGTTTCAGTCCCATGATGAGGCCTGAATCCTGACTGGAAGGGATCCAAATGGTCCACTTCTTCCAATAAATTGCACGAACCTCATTTCTTAGAAGAAACAAGGTCTGCACCCGAGTGCCAGGCCTAATGACTCTTCTCGGTACGTCTTGCGGAGACTGAAAGTCCCCACCTCACCACAGCCGGCTGTGTCCCTTCCTCTGCAGGGAGTTTCCCAAGCAATCTGAGACTACGCCGACGCTCCTCCTTTTGTTCTTCTCACTTCACACCTCCCCTGGTCCCGGGAGACCAGGACGGAGGGGAGCTTTTTGCAGCAGGCTCCTTCACTGGCCTGACTCATTTCTGCCACTTTGAACAACCACAAGCAACACGTGGCTAATAACGATCTAGCAAAAAAATTATAACATTATATTGTTTCACACTTCATAAGCAGAAAGTATGTAACCCTTGCATAAAGTCACAAATGATAAGAGTCAAATCAATGTTCCATGGACAAAATTAGAAAGCGTGTCAGCATCAAAGAAAACTGAAACGAAGGCAAATTGTCTTTCAACAGTCAAAATGCTGCGAAAGTCTGGCGATAGGTGCTCCGAACGTAGAATCGTTTTTCCATATAACGAACTGTTTCAATGGCAATTCTTCGCCAGCAAATAAGCTGTCCCTACAGGTACTTCAAATAGAAATGGATCAGCAATCCCTTAACAGTGTGAAAAGCTGATCAACAACAAAAAAGCTGTGACGCAATAGGATGTTACACATTTTTTGTTAGATCATGATTAACCGCATGTTGCTTGTGGTTGTTCAAAGTGCCGGAAATGAGTCAGGCCAGTGAAGGAGCCTGCTGCAAAAAGCTCCCCTCCGTCCTGGTCTCCTGGGATCAGGAGAGGTGTGAAGTGGGAAGAACAAAAGGAGGAGCGCCGGCGTAGTCTCAGAGTTTTCTGTTTTTGCAACCCAGGGGATTTCATTTCGGCCACTTGGCTTTTCTCTTTTCCTGCTTCCAGTTCTGCTCCTCTCTGACACAGTCTCTCCCTGCTCACTAAGTCCTGTTGCCCCTTCAGCATCCGGCACCTTCTCTCCCCAGCCTTCTCCCTCTGACCACTCCGCGTTGTCCCTGGGCTCTGAGCCTTCTTCCCTTGCAGAGTACAACCGTTCCACGACAGAGGGGCTTCCTCGCTAGGCAAAAGACTCTGAAACTAGCCACAACGGCTGTGATCGGCCTCCACGGTCGGAGACCACAGTGCGCCTAAACACCAGCTGCTGGAAGCCCCAGGAGGGGCCAGCGTTGCTCTTGTATTCGAATCCTGCTTGCAGGTTTCTCCGCAGGCATTTTGTTGGACACTGCGACAAGACTGCCCTTTACACAGCAGACCTCACCAACTGATGCCGAGCAAAATGTTGGACGTTCAGCCCACAACCCCCAAGAAGAAGCCAAATAAGGTTTCTCCTGGCAGATCGGGACAGAGATATTAAAGGTAAAGGGACCCCTGACCATTAGGTCTAGTCGTGGCGACTCTGGGGTTGCGGGGCTCATCTCACTTTACTGGCCGAGGGAGCCGGCGTACAGCTTCCGGGTCATGTGGCCAGCAGGACTAAGCCGCTTCTGGCAAACCAGAGCAGCGCACGGAAAAGCCGTTCACCTTCCTGCCAGAGTGGTACCTATTTATCTACTTGCACAAGTGTGCTTTCGAACTGCTAGGATGGCAGGAGCAGGGACCGAGCAACGGGAGCTCACCCCGTTGCGGGGATTCAAATCGCTGACCTTCTGATCAGCAAGTCCTAGGCTCTGTGGTTTAACCCACACCCGTCCCGTGTCCCGACAAAGATATTACTGCTTCCTTTTTAGCCACAATTTTACTCAAAAGGGTTCCCAATGAACTATCCTTTCAGGAAAAAGACAGGGTGTAGAAGAATATCCAAATGCACACAGCCATAGTGTGTCTTTATAATCCTCGACAGCTTCGCCCTTGTCTTTTTAAATATTCCGGTTTTATACTGCGATGCCAATGAAGGTATTTGATTGACACTGCAACAACCAGGTGCTGGACTAAACAGGCCCTTGGCCCAATACAGAAGGTTTTATTGTCTTATGCAAAGCTGTGATCACAGCACAAGAGTCCGGGAGTTTCGATTCCCAGAGTTGATCCCTCTTCGCAGGAAACTCTGGGAAACGTAGCCCTGCCTGGGAGGGGAACGGGGGGAATCTCTTAACAGCGCCCAGCGTCCTCAACAAACTGCAACTCCCAGAATTCTTTGTGGGGCAGCCATGGCACCCTAGTGCTTTAAATGTCTGGTGGGAACGTTGCTCTAAAGAGCCACTTCCAAACCTCCGCAGCCTTCCTCCCCCTCGCATTTTCCCACTCTGCCCAGACCTTCGATAAGCCCGCCAGGGCCCAATCCTGACCTGCAGCAGCAAATGGTATTTCAGGATCCGTTGGACGGGCTTCAAGAGATACGTCTCCAGGGGCAGTGAATGCGACAGCGTGGCTTGCCTCTCGCGGAAGAACTTGGCCAGGGAGTCATTCTCCATGCATTCCCGAAGCACCGAGACTGAGCTATGGGAAGGCGAGAGATGGAGCGTGTGATTGTTTTCTTTTAATAATAATAATAATAAACAAACAAACAACTCTGAGGGGGTGAGAAGGGGACAAGTTGGCAGAAAGGGAAGAGGGCATCAAAGGAAGGCTGTTTCCTTGGGCCGACCTAGGATTTTGCTGAGCGGAAGTCATCTTGACTTTCAACAGCTTTCGCCAAACTTTCTAGTCCTCAGCAGGGAAGAAAAAACTGCTCCTGGACATTTCAAAGGCGCAGAGCTGCAGCCCGTTGTGGCGTGCATTGAGCGTGAGCAGGTTGGAAGGTGATATTTGTGAGAATAGGAGAAATCCATGTGTCCCTGCCTGTAGAGCTTATAATAATATAATAATAAAAAAAATATTTTTTTATTTATACCCTGCCCTTCCCAGTTCAAAAACCGGGCTCAGGGCAGCTAACAACAAATTTAAAACAATTATAAAAGCTGCATAAAATACAGTCGAAAAACATGAATAACAATAAAATTCAGAAATCAATTTGGGGAAATAAGCATTAGATAATCCCCAGGGTTAGCTGGCTGAATGGGTCCTACTTGGGCCAGTGAGGAGGCCAGGGGAGAATTAGCTGTGGGGTCTCAGAGTGAGTAATCTTCATAAAAGGGGAGGGGGAGGGAAGGAAGGGGAATAAAAGATCAGACTGAATTCAAATTAGAGGCCAGGCGGAATAGCTCTGTCTTACAGGCCCGACAGAAGGAGGTTAAATCCTGAAGGGCCCTAGTCTCATGGGACAGAGCATTCCACCAGGTGGGAGCCACCACTGAGAAGGCCCTGGGGGAGGATAATCTGACTTCCTTAGGGCCTGGGACCTCTAAACTATGATTATTCATGGACCTTAAGGTCCTCTGCGGGGCAGACCAGGAGAGGCAGTCCTGTAGATATGGTCTATACTAATGAAAAAAAGCTGGTGAATAAGGAATGGAAACTGGCGGGAGAATATAAGATGAATGAGAAGCAAAAAATTCAGCATAGCAAGAGTGATCCGGGCAAGATTTTCCTCGAAGTCGGGGTTGAGAATGATAGGTTCGGGGGCCACCAGGGGATTTTAGCAGAAGTGAGCTACGAGGCCCAGACATGTGCCAAGAAAGAGAGGCTTACTTACTTGGGGTAGTTCATACAGTACAAGGTGTAGATATCAAACTCTTCACTCTGCAAGAGTTAATTGAACCACGTTAGTGTGCACTGAGGTGCGTAAGGCTTGTTAGTTTTCAACAGCCAGTAGGAGGCGCTATAACCTTACTTAACACTGGGCTTTAGGGACTCTCTGCCTCTTTCCAATGCACTCTGCAACCTTTTCCTGAACAAAATCTTAGCTGAGGGCAGGGGAGAGAGTTCTCTTCCGATTGCTTCAACAAGCCAGCTCCTATGCTCTTGAATTACTGTATTTTTCGCTCCATAGGACGCACTTTTAGCCTCTTAAAAACTAAGGAGAAAAGTCTGTGCGTCCTATGGAGCGAATGCAGGGGGGAGGCAGGCGGGAAAAGCCCCCAAGAGCCGCACACAAGCTTCGCGCGGCTCTTGCGGGCTTTTCCCCAGGAGGGAGAAGGGACTGACGCGGCCAGTCAGTCCCTTCTCCCTCCTCGTAGAAAAGCCCGCAGGAGCCGCGCACTCCTTAAAGGGTGCGCGGCTCCCGTGGGCTTTTGCGGGAGGTGGGGGAATTGCCGGGAGAGGCTGCGCAAGGCTAAAGAACCCAAGACAGGGAGCAGGATCCATCCCGCTGGCTGTCTTGGCTTCTGCCATAGCCGCGCAACCTCTCCAGCCGGGAGCTAAACCTCTCCAGCGCGGCTAAAGAAGCGTGGCTAAAGAAGCCAAGGCAGCGAGCGGGATTGGATCGTGCTTGCTATCTTGGCTTCTTTGCTCTTTGGGGCTGGGGGGAGGGGGAAATAATATTTTTTTCTTGATTTCCCCCTCTAAAAACTAGGTGCGTCTTGTGGTCCAGTGCGTCCTATAGAGCGAAAAATACGGTAAAGAGCGAAGGCCAAACCATGCAGCCATTTATAACGGTGTGAGACCACAGAGGATATGAGATGCAATTTTCTGACTGTCCTGGGCTGGAATGCTCAGCTCTCGGCTGGAAAACACTACTCTTTATTTACTTTAAAAAGTTCCCCCACCACCTCCCCACTACAAAGCCCAGAAAATAGTTTACAAATCCAATTGCGAGACTGTCAAATGCCAGCCGAAGTCAAAACCAGCTGGACCATCAATACTAATAATTTTAATAAATAAAATCAAGAGGAAGAACAGTGCAATCAATATATTTCTATATATAAAGAAGCAGAGAAAGCAGATTGATCTCAATAAAGTTACTTCATGGCTAGTAACCATTTGTAGTCTTGACCGCCGTGAATTTGTTGACTCCCCAGAAAGGTTTTTTTTTTTTACTTGACAGCCCTCACTTTGACTCCCCCCTTCTCCTCCATTTTGTCTAATCCCTGTTTGATTTAACATTACCTCCAGACTCTCGCTATTTTGTGAGAGGGGCTGAATCGCATGCTAGAAATTTAGGTCCGTGCAAATAATAATAATAATAATAATTTATTATTTATACCCCGCCCATCTGGCTGGGCTTCCCCAGCCACTCTGGGCGGCTTCCAAAAAAATATTAAAATACTGTAATACATCAAACATTAAAAGCTTCCCTAAACAGGGCTGCCTTCAGATGTCTTCTAAAAGTTTGGTAGTTATTTTTCTCTTTGACATCTGGTGGGAGGGCGTTTCACAGGGTGGGTGCCACCACCGAGAAGGCCCTCTGCCTGGTTCCCTGTAACTTGGCTTCTCGCAGGGAGGGAATCGGCAGAAGGCCCTCTGAGCTGGACCTCAGTGTCCGGGCTGAACGATGGGGGTGGAGACGCTCCTTCATGTCTATTGGGCCTTTGAGGCCGTCTAGGACAGAATGATGGGGGTATACAGGTATTCAGGTATTCAGGTATACAGGACCGAGGCCGTTTAGGGCTTTCAAGGTCAGCACCAACACTTTGAATTGTGTTCAGAAACATACTGGAAGCCAATGTAGGTCTTTCAGGACCGGTGTTATGTGGTCTCAGCGGCTGCTTCCAGTCACCAGTCTAGCTGCTGCATTCTGGATTAATTGCAGTTTCAAGGTCACCTTCAAAGGTAGCCCCACGTAGAGCGCATTGCAGTAGTCCAAGCAAGAGATAACCAGAGCATGCACCACTCTGGCAAGACAGTCTGCAGCGGATTAAAGTGCTCGCAGGCATTAAATCCACTTCAAAAACAACAGCAGGATTTTTGCTGTTAGGAAAGTGACAGGGAATTGAACTAAAGGGTATAGAACAACGATCGGCTGATGGGAAGATGGGGGAAAAATGAGAACAAAGGCTCAGTAAAAAGTAGGCATTGTCCCTCTGCGTAAGCTCCCTGCAAGCAAATCAGGATCCGTGCTCAATAAAGCAATCATATGGAGCAGTCTTAAGTTAGCTGCCCTCGCCAGAAGTTGGTCCTTCAGTTATCCTGGCTCTGGAGCATTTAATAATATTAATTAATAATTAGAATTTTATCATTTATACCCTGCCCATCTGGCCAGGTTGCATTTAAGGGCCTTATGGGTTAAAACCAGCACTAGTCTGCAGGAACTAACTGGATCTTGAAATATTGGGGAACCATTACTCTCCATAAAGGTAAAGGGTAAAGGGACCCCTGACCATTAGGTCCAGCCGTGGCTGACTCTGGGGTTGTGGCGCTCATCTCGCTTTATTGGCCGAGGGAGCCGGCGTACAGCTTTCGGGTCATGTGGCCAGCAGGACTAAGCCGCTTCTGGCGAACCAGAGCAGCGCACGGAAACGCTGTTTACCTTCCCGCCGCATTGGTACCTATTTATCTACTTGCACTTTGACGTGCTTTCAAACTGCTAGGTGGGCAGGAGCAGGGACCGAGCAAGGGGAGCTCACCCCGTCGCGGGGATTTGAACCGCTGACCTTCTGATCGGCAAGTCCTAGGCTCTGTGGTTTAACCCACAGCACCACCCGCATCCCAATTATTCTCCATAGTTAGTCCCAATTAATAACCTGGCTAGGATTTACAACCTCGGCTATAATAATAATAATAATAATTTATTTTTTATACCCCGCTCATCTGGCTGAGCTTTCCCAGCCACTCTGGGCGGCTCCCAATCAAATTTTAAAAACAGTACAGCTTTAAATATTAAAAACTTCCCTAAACAGGGCTGCCTTCAGATGTCTTTTAAAGATAGGATAGCTGCTTATTTCCTTGACATCTGATGGGAGGGTGTTCCACAGGGCGGGTGCCACTACCCAGAAGGCCCTGTCTGGTTCCCTGTAACCTCACGTCTCGCAATGAGGGAGCGTTGCAAGGGGGGTTGATCCAGATGACCTTTGGGTGTCCTTCCTAGTGCTACAATTCTACGATTCTACGACATTCTGTGGGTTTTTATATAAATGTTTTTTATTGGTTTTACGTATAATCACATTATGTAACATCGTACCCTCTTATTTTATCTCTTTGGCTCGACTGAGCCTAATGGCTTCCATGCCTCCCGTCTGACGCTTTACAAAATTAAACTTTACATCTTCACATTTCGCTTCGTTTCCTATCCTTGTTATATCATTACCTAAAATATTCTATTACTCAACAGGTAGCAATTTCATCTTACAGATCTTCAAAGAGCGGTGCTAATGATGTTAAATTGCTTACAGTTGCCTTTCAAATATAATATACGTTTGTTCCAGTCCTTTTGGAACGCTCGGTCTCGCTATGGCATTCTGGACCGGTTGAAGCTTCTTGGACGCTTTTGCGAACACAGCTAAGGGCAGCCGGGACGCCGTTAAGAGGTCAGTTCGTTCCAAAGGAATCGCAGAGCGAAGAGGTTGTGAGCAGAAAGCGGCGAGACCCTTACCCTTTGCACAAAGCACTCTGCAACAGCCTCAGCGCTGGTGTTTCGCTCCATGTCTTCCAGAAGTTCGCTGCTCAAAGACAGAGAAAACATAAATAAGCATAAATAAGGCTCCTCGCGACGCTTTCTGCCCTGCCCGTCAAACAATACTGGGCTGTGACAATACAGTGGTAACTTGGCTCTCAAACTCTCTTTTTTTCTTTTCAATTTTTTTTATACATTTTATAACACAAATAAAGAACACAAAGCTCTGGTTTTCCCAGGAGTGATGTATGGAAGTGAGAGCTGGACCATAAAGAAGGCTGATCGCTGAAGAATGGATGCTTTTGAATTCTGGTGCTGGAGGAGACTCTTGAGAGTCCCATGGACTGCAAGAAGATCCAACCTCTCCATTCTGAAGGAAATCAGCCCTGAGTGCTCACTGGAAGGACAGATCCTGAAGCTGAGGCTCCAAGACTTTGGCCACCTCAGGAGAAGAGAAGACTCCCTGGAAAAGACCCTGATGTTGGGAAAGATGGAGGGCACAAGGAGAAGGGGACGACAGAGGATGAGATGGTGGGACAGTGTTCTCGAAGCTACAAGCATGAGTTTGACCAAACTGTGGGAGGCAGTGGAAGACAGGAGTGCCTGGCGTGCTCTGGTCCAGGGGGTCACAAAGAGGCGGACACCACTAAACGACTAAACAACAACAACAAAATATATTTTTTAAAAAGGGCCACAAAAAGGCAAAATAAATAGCAAAAATAAGACAGACCTCATCATAACACTCAAATCAGAAGCGTAACTCTCAAAATGGAGCACCTTCGGCTTCCGGAAAAAGTTCACAAACCGGAACACTTACTTCCGGGTTCACAGTGTTTGGGTTCCAAGTTGTTTGAGAACCAAGGGGCCACTATAATGGACTACCTTCCAGGGCTGTCCTTTTGGACCACCGCTTCCCTGCCCCAGGCAAAGCATTTTGTGCGCGTAGGCAAGCGGACTGGCGGGTGCTTCGTGAACGTGAAATTATTGATCCTTTTTCACGGCGGCGGCAAGGTCACAGCACGGTCCCCCTCGGCACAACCGGCTGGGGTGGGGTGGAGACGCTCCTTCCTCTAAAGGGTTAACTGGGGCCGCGTGATCCGAGCTTCCAACTTTCCCCACATCTTCCACCCGTACCCCCCACTGGGCTCCGCTTAAGCTCTTAAACAGAGCCAGATGGGAAAGCAGGTTGGTTGACTGAGAGGTTGGCAGGAGACCAGCTTTTGGGGGAAGCAGCAGGAGATGGAGCGCGAGAAGGGGAAAGAGGAAAAGAAATGGTGAGAAAGGGGGAAAGGGGGGAAGAACGTGGCTGCTGGCCAGGAGACCCTGTTGGGGAACAATGTTTCCGTGGCTTCAACTCCCATCGTCGGCTGGGGTTTACAGAGACCTTCCTTTCCTGATGGGGAATATGTTTTTCCCCTCCAATATGGGGCAATCAGGGCATTGCAAATGTCCTCCGGGAACACAGGGAAGGCGACGAGTCCATTTTTAGGCACAGGAAAACTGAGTCAAGGCTGGCTGCAAATTCAAGGTGGCAAGCGGACAATCTCCTAGGGAGAGCAGAAACTGCTCACAGGGGACCAAGGGGGAAGGTTTGGCAAGCAGGAAGAGCTTGTTCCTTTTGTTGCCTCAGAGTGGTATGTAGACAGACAAGCCGTAATTAATAATAATAATAATAACAATAATAATTGTATACCGCCCTTCGTCCCAAGATCACAAGTTGGTTCGCAACATAAAATTATCAAATGAGAACATAAAATACGTAATAAAAACAATATGAAGAACAGGAACAAAACCAATAAACTCTCAACCACAAACATGTTTAAAAGGACATCAAATGTTAGTCAGCCAAAGGACTGGTGAAAGGGACACATAAAAGGAGTTATGGGTTTGCAGCACTGACAGATGTTTCTGGACTAAACTGAGAAGTCTCAGATTCTAGCTTTTCCATCTTCCCTCACCTGGAAGGATAAAGCCTCTATATGTGTGGGAGCTGGTAGCAGTTACTTGGTCGTGAAAGAAACACACTTTGTGCATGCCCAGAGGCGCTCTTTACTTGCTCCAAGTGTTTGCGGATGCGACAGGTTCTGGGACTGATCCAAATCCAACGGGTGGAGGTGGCCCAGTTGCAACGGAAAAACACGCTTTGTGCATGCCCAGAGGCACACTTCACACGTCCCAGATCCTTTGCGCTCACAACAGGTTGTGGAGCTGGCCTAAATTAAACCCTCTCTAAGACCAAACAATGAGTAAACTGGGGCAGTTGGAGACAGACCAGAGAAGGCACACCACTAATTCACTGGGGAAGAAAACGCTGGCCAGACACAATCGGAAGCTCAGTATTTAACTTCCCTGCTGCTCCTGAAGGCTGGGATTTGGCAGGTCCATGGAGTGGAAGAACTTTGGGACGCCTCTTTTGAAAAGGGAAGATCGAGTGCTCGTATCCTTCCTTCGAGGACAACGCTTCTCCATAAACTCACACGCTCCGGTCTTTTTCTGACCTCCATCTTCCCCATCCCCTCCAAAACACACACTTCCCCCCCTCCTTCCAAACCGCTCTCCGGCACCCACAAGCCCGGCTCAAATTACCTTCTCAGCAAATTCCAAAGCTAAAAGCATTTCCGCCTTGAGAAACCCTCCTGTTCTTCTGGACCATGTTAATTGCTGCAAACACACACACACACACACACACACACACACACACACACACATAGAAACACAGACCCTGGCTTGCTTAGATCTGGGAAAAGGGAACTGCGTGGCTAAATATCCACCGGAGGGATGCTACTGGCTTATAACACTGGCATGAGTTCATCGCTGTCACCTTATTGCCTTGTGTTCTATGAGATGCTAATAATAATAATAATAATAATAATAATAATAATAATAATAATAATTTATTTCTAACCCCCACCTCCCAAATCTGGCTGGGTTTCCCCAGCCACTCTGGGCGGCTCCCAACAGAACATTAAAATCACGATAAAACATCAAACATCAAAAACTTTCCCTAAACAGGGCTGCCTTCAGAAAGCTGTATAGTTCTTTATCTCCTTGACATCTGATGGCAGGGCGCTCCACAGGGCGGGCGCCACCCACCATTGAGAAGGCCCTCTGCCTGGTTCCCTGTAACCTCGCTTCTCGCAGGAAGGGAACCGCCAGAAGGCCCTAGGAAGTGGACCCCGGTGTCCGGGGTGGACAATGGGGGTGGAGACGCTCCTTCAGATATACTGGACTGAGGCCATTTATGGCTTTAGAGGTCAGACCCAACACCTTGAATTGTGCTCGGAAAAGTACTGGGGGCCAATGTAGGACTTTCAGGACCGGTGTTATATGGTCTCGGCGGCCGCTCCCAGTCACCAGTCTAGCTGCCGCATTCTGGATTAGTTGCAGTTTCCGGGTCACCTTCAAAGGTAGCCCCACATAGAGCGCATTGCAGTAGTCCAAGCGGGAGATAACCAGAGCATGCACCACTCTGGCGAGGCAGTCTGCGGGCAGAGAGGGTCTCATCCTGCGTACCAGATGGAGCTGGGTGACAGCTGCCCTGGACACAGAATGGACCTGCGCCTCCATGGACAGCTGTGAGTCCAAAATGACTCCCAGATAGCGCATGTTTACTACTGGGCCCTTTCAAATCCGGAGCAGGTTAGCGGGCTCATCACACACAAGTCAGATCCTGAAATGAGTGAGCTAAGGGCGCACAATTCCAGCTGTGAGCAGAACCAAGTTACACTAAAATGTTGGTGAGAGGAAAATAAGGAGCGATGAGGTGTTTGGAAAGTCCAGACTACGACCTGGGGGAGACCAGGACTCGTTTCCCAACTCAGTCGTGAAAACTCACTGGGTGACCATGCGCCAGTCGTTGTCTCTCAGCCTGTCCTACATCACAGGGCTGTTGTGGGGTGTGTGTGTGTTTACATAACAATAAATACAGATTCCTCTTTCAGGATCACACGCAAGATCATATTCCTATACTCTACAGGTCACGCAGATTACTTAGGTCTGCAACATTTGCTCAGTTAATTGGTAAGATTAGTCACATGTAAACGACGGGGAGAAACCTGTGTGACATAAATGCCATTATAAATCGCCCCCGCTGGTTATTGGTACCACCCAGGAAGCCCAATTCGTTTTA
Organism: Podarcis liolepis; assembly: GCF_965112155.1. NCBI lineage: Eukaryota > Metazoa > Chordata > Lepidosauria > Squamata > Lacertidae > Podarcis > Podarcis liolepis. Next base: position 92,659,898 of record NC_139561.1, on the reverse strand, counting down.
TGGCTCATAGCCAAAGGCCTTCACAATGAACAACAGAGGGCAAAAAGCAAGGCATTCCTCTGAAATCACACAACATACCGTACGTTTCGTTCTATAAGACGCACCAGACCACAAGACACACCTAGTTTTTGGAGGAGGAAAACAAGAAAAAAAATATTCTGAATCTCAGAAGCCAGAACAGCAAGAGGGATCGCTGCGCAGTGAAAGCAGCAATCCCTCTTGCTGTTCTGGCTTCTGGGATAGCTGCGCAGCCTGCATTCGCTCCATAAGACGCACACACATTTCCCCTTACTTTTTAGGAGGGAAAAAGTGAGTCTTACAGAGCAAAAAATACGGTAAGTCTATAAACCTACAAACCTAGACAGCGTCTTAAAAAGCAGAGACATCAACTTGCCAACAAAGGTCCGTATAGTTCAAGAGGCCTGGCGTGTTCTGGTCCAGGGGGTCACGAAGAGGCGGACACGACTAAACGACTAAACAACAACAAGAAGTCTATAAAAGTCTACAGCATAAAAGTTTAATATTGCAATGCATCAGCAGAACTGAGGTGAAGCCCCTTAGCTGCCAGAGCAAATCTGGCTACCAGGTGTCCAATTTGTAGCTCTTTATTGGCCAAGAGTTTGAGAACCGAGGAACCACTGTATCTGGACTACCTCGCAGGGCTATCGCTTACCGGGGGAATTGATCTGAGAACCAATAAAGAACAGGAGATAAAAAAATAATTCTTTCGGCACTGTCTATAAAGGGCAGATCAACAAACAGGGCGTAATGTCTTCAACCTGATTACATCCATAAATTCATTTCCATATTCCATAAATGCATATGAGCTATTGCAAGAGCTATTACCCTCTAAGCATATGGAGGGCATCCGCTGAAACCTAAGTTCAACAATGGCCCCACATAATTGTATAAATCGGAAGGTCTGCGGTAATAAGAATGGGTTACAGGAACATAGGAAGATGGTGATCTTCAAGTTGTGGGGCAGGTGGCGGTGGGGCAATTCCCTAGAATCATACAATCATAGAATCCTAGAGTTGGAAGAGACCACAAGGGCCATCGAGTCCAACCCCCTGCCAAGCAGGAAACACCATCAGAGCACTCCTGACATATGGTTGTCAAGCCTCTGCTTAAAGACCTCCAAAGTAGGAGACTCCACCACACTCCTGGGCAGCAAATTCCACTGTCAAACAGCTCTTACTGTCAGGAAGTTCTTCCTAATGTTTAGGTGGAATCTTCTTTCTTGTAGTTGGATCCATTGCTCCGTGTCCGCTTCTCTGGAGCAGCAGAAAACAACCTTTCTCCCTCCTCTATGTGACATCCTTTTATATATTTGAACATGGCTATCATATCACCCCTTAACCTCCTCTTCTCCAGGCTCTTCTCCTGCCATTTGGAAAGCTTATTCTGCTGACGCCGAACCCTCCCTCCTTTCTCCAGGTGCCAGGAAGCCCTGCTGACTCACCTGTTGAACTCATAGATGTCTTCAATGTTGCAAAACAAGGCGCTGACTTGTTCTGGTTTGAGTGGCAGCTGTCCGCAGTCGATGATGCAGCCCAGGTAGTCCTGAGGGAAGGGAGGATGGAGAAAAGAAGGAATCAGCGGCAGAGATACCTCGTGACTATCGCAAACACACCACCAGGGCAGCATGGCTTAGCCTTTGCTAAGAACTACAACTCCCAAGCGCCATCTCCAACTTGTCGAAAGGAAGCTTTTAATGTTTAACAGACCACCGTATTTTAATATGGAAATATACTCAGAGTCGAGAGTGGATTTCATGCTCTTTATTCAGCTCATAGTGGTGAGGAGGAATGGAAGTTCCCCCAGAATGTCTGCCTTATATACATTATTTATACAATGGGCCCCCCGTGATTGGCTAATTCCAGGATACTCCTGTAGGCCAATCAGGTTGCAGATTCACTTCCACATGGAGCTGGATTGGGTGGTTCCTGTGGACCAATCAGACTGCTGCATTCTGGATCCTATTGTTCTGGGACCAACCAGACTGCTGCATTTAGGATCCTATTCAACTCAGTACATAACAAATATTTTGTTGGAAGCCGCCCAGAGTAGCTGGGGAAACCCAGCCAGATGGGCGGGGTATAAATAATAAATTGTTGTTGTTGTTGTTGTTGTTGTTGTTGTTGTTGTTGTTGTTGTTATATCAACGGTGTCTCCGGAAACTTTTACACATCACTTGGGAAGACAGGCGAACTAATGCCAGTGTACCGGAAGAAGCAAGATCACCAGTGTTGAAGCAACGATTCTTCAACATCAACTTTGTTGGACTGGTCATGTTGTGCGGATGCCTGATGATCGTCTTCCAAAGCAACTACTCTATTCCCAACTTAAAAATGGAAAGCGTAATGCTGGTGGTCAGCAAAAGAGGTTCAAAGACTCTCTCAAGGCAAATCTTTTAAAATGTAGTATAAACACCGACAACTGGGAAACACTGGCCTGCGAGCGCCCCAGTTGGAGAACAGCCTTTACCAAAGGTGTCCTGGGCTTTGAAGGCACTCAAACTCAGGACGCAAGGGAGAATCGTGCCAAGAGGAAGGCACGCTGGGCAAATCCACACCGGGATCAACTCCCACCTGGAAACCAATGTCCCCACTGTGGAAGGACGTGTGGATCCAGAACTGGCCTCCACAGTCACTTACGGACTCTCTGTTAAAACCGTGTTTATGGAAGACAATCTTACTTGGCTATGAGGGATCGCAGAAGAAGAAGAAGAAGAAGAAGAAGAAGAAGAAGAAGAAGAAGAAGAAGAAGAAGAAGAAGAAGAAGAAGAAATAATAATAATGTGTCATCAGCACGAAGACTCTGTCCTTTCCCATAAGGGACCCTCACGTCGTCCCATCTCTGCAGGGACGGAAACAGCCAATGTTTAGACGCCGCAGCCGCTCTCTGTTTGTCCCCAGCTGCCAAGAGGTCTGGGAGGAGATGCTGGAAGAAGCATCTTTTGGACCAGCCACCCAGAAGAGAAAGATGATGATGATACAGTGTCACCTCTGGTTGCAAATGGGATCCGTTCCAGAGGCCTGTTCGCAACATGAAAAGAGCGCATCCCGCAGAGGCGTGTTTGCGCACGCGCGGGTTGCAATGCGGCGCTTCTGCGCATGTGCATGACGTCATTTTGTGCTTCTGCGCATGCATGAGTGGCGAAACCTGGAAGTAACCCTTTCTGGTCCTGAGCTGTTCAGCTGTTCAGGTGGCTTTCTGAGGAAGTGAGCAACACTGCAGGAGAGGTCCCAGGAGCATCAACGGCCCTCTCTTCCTCCGTGGATTTGCCCAATCCTCTTTTACAGCTATCCAAGTTGGAGGTCACCATGGCCTCTTGTGACAGTGAGTTCCATAGTTCAACTACAATGGTACCTTGGTTCTCAAACACCTTGGTTCTCAAACGCTTTGGTCCTCAAACTTGCGTAATCCAGGAAGTAAGTGTTCTGGTTTTCAAATGTTTTTTGGAAGCTGAACATCTGATGCGGCTATCGGCTGCACCAGTCAGAAGCTTGCGCCTTGGTTTTCCAACATTTCGAAGAGACTTCTGGAACGGATTAAGTTTGGCGCTTTTGTTTTGGCTATTTATTTTGTGTTTTTGTTTTTGAGGCTTTTTCGGTTAATTTGTTTTTGTGACTGCATAGAACCTAGTTCAGCTACTGATTGATTGATTGATTGTGTGACTTCAGTACATTGTTTATCGCTTTCATTTTATGGATAAAAGCCCCCCAATCCAAACAATTTTTATCACCTGCAATTCTGTCTTATTTATTTTATTATACTGTTTTATTTATTTTTATCACCTACAATACTGTCTTATTTATTTTATAGTACAGTACATTGATGATTGCTTTCATTTTATGGATCAATGGTCTCGTTCGATAGTAAAATTCATGCTAAATGGCTGTACTCTGGAACAGAGTAATCCGTTTTGCATTGCTTTCTATGGGCCTCGGTTTTCGAAAGCTTTGGTTTTGGAACGGACTTGTGGAACGGATTAAGCTTGAGAACCAAGGTACTACTGTATGTTTTTTGTGAAAAAGGACTTCCTTTAATCAGTCCCAAATCTTCCAGCCTTCACCTTCATCGCACACCCATGAGTTCTAGCACTATGAGAGAGAAGGAGAAGACTTTCCCCTGCCCCCTTTCTCCATGCTGCGCATCGTTTTTATAAATGTTACTCGTCCCACCAGTTACTCGCCTTTTCTCTAAACTAAGAGGTCCCTGAGAAAAGCAATGGCAAACCTAGACAGCATCTTAAAAAGTAGAGACATCACCTTGCCAACAAAGGTCCGTATAGTTCAAGCTATGGTTTTCCCAGTCGTGATGTATGGAAGTGAGAGCTGGACCATCAAGAAGGCTGAACGCCGAAGAATTGATGCTTTTGAATTATGGTGCTGGAGGAGACTCTTGAGAGTCCCATGGACTGCAAGAAGATCAAACCTCTCCATTCTGAAGGAAATCAGCCCTGAGTGCTCACGGGAAGGACAGATCCTGAAGCTGAGGCTCCAAGACTTTGGCCACCTCATGAGAAGAGAAGACTCCCTGGAAAAGACCCTGATGTTGGGAAAGATGGAGGGCACAAGGAGAAGGGGACGAGATGGTTGGATAATGTTTTCGAAGCTGCCAGCATGAGTTTGACCAAACTGCGGGAGGCAATGGGAGACAGGAGTTCCTGGCGTGCTCTGGTCCAGGGGGTCACGAAGAGTCGGACACGACTAAACGACTAAACAACAACAACAACAAGAGGTCCCTAATGTGGCAACCTTTCCTCGTAAGAGGAGTTGCACCGTGTCGCTTGCAAACGGGCCAAAGAGCCGTTGGGATTTCAGAGAGACGATGCGCAGACAATGAGAGAGGGACGGCCGGGGGAGTCTTAATTTAGGGGCACGCAAGAAACCGTCTCCGCAGACAGACAGACCCCAGTCGGCTTTCCTCTCCTCTTTCAGTGGTCCCAGGAGAGGCCAGAGAATTCCAGAAATTCCAGCAGTAAAGCGAAGCAGAGTCTGGAGGAAGAGGCTCCACAGGAGATGGCAAATGGGCTCGACTCTAGCAGTTGCTCCCACCCTGGAGGGGCTGCGGAGTCAACGCCTGATGGCAAATCCAGGGCTCAAAGAAGACCTTCTGGAGGAAGACGGACCCGTCTAGCTCAGCATCCTCTTATCCCAGATGCCGGAGGGAAACCAGGAAGCAGGGTCTGAGCACAAGCGCCCCTCTGACCTCCAGGAATTGGCATTCAGAAACAGTGCTTGGCTGCTGCAGCTGGCAGCCGTTGATAGGCTGCTCCCCCATGAATTTGCCCCATCCTCTTTTAAAGCCATCTATTTTGTTATAATAATAAGTGAGAGATTTTACTTTCTAGGGCTCCATGATCACTGCAGATGGTGACAGCAGTCACGAAATTAAAAGATGCTTGCTTCTTGGGAGAAGAGCAATGACAAACCTAGACAGCATCTTAAAAAGCAGAGACATCCCCTTGCCGACAAAGGCCCTTTTAGTTAAAGCTCTGGTTTTCCCAGTAGTGATGTATGGAAGTGAGAGCTGGACCAGAAAGAAGGCTGATCGCCGGAGAATGGATGCTTTTGAATTAGGGTGCTGGGGGAGACTCTGGAGAGTCCCATGGACTGCAAGAAGATCAGACCTCTCCATTCTCAAGGAAATCAGCCCTGAGTGCTCACTGGAAGGACAGATCCTGAAGCTGAGGCTCCAAGACTTTGGCCCCCTCATGAGAAGAGAAGACTCCCTGGAAAAGACCCTGTTGGGAAAGATGGAGGGCACAAGGAGAAGGGGATGACAGAGGACGAGATGGTGGGACAGTGTTCTCGAAGAGACCAGCATGAGTTTGTCCAAACTGCGGGAGGCAGTGGAAGACAGAAGTGCCTGGCGTGCTCTGGTCCAGGGGGTCACGAAGAGGTGGACACGACTAAACGACTAAACAACAACAACAACAATCTGGCTCCCAATCGGGTGTTAAAAACCATACAGCATTAAATATTATTGTTGTTGTTTAGTCGTGTCCGCCTCTTCGTGACCCCCTGGACCAGAGTAAGTCTTAATTTGTTCCGGAGGTCTGTTCTTAACCTGAAACTGTTCTTAAGCTGAGGTACCACTTTAGCAGATGGGGCCTCTCACTGCCGCTGCGCGATTTCTGTTCTCATCCTGTAGCAAAGTTCTTAACCAGAGGTACTATTTCTGGGTTAGCGGAGTCTGTAACCTGAAGCGTATGTAACCCGAGGTATCACTATATTATACAGTGGACGTTCACAACCCGCAGCGTTCGCAACCCGTGTCTGCGCATGTGCAAAGCGTGATTTAACACTTCTGCACATGTATGGCTGCCGAAACCCGGAAGTAAACCGTTCGGGCACTTCCAGGTTTGCAGTCCGCAACCCAAAAAAACACAACGTGAAGCGGACGCAACATGAGGTATGACTGTAATATTATATTATATTATATTATATTATATTATATTATATTATATTATATTATATTATATTATAATTATATTATATTATTAATTTTCCAGCATTCAGCCTTGTTCAGGGAAGGGCAGTTGTGCTCAGTGGGCAGAGCAACAACATAAAGCCAATCTCTATGCAGCAGCGAAGCGTAGGTCACACAGCCCTGCCTTGGGGCTACAGCGTTTTGCTGGGGGGCATGTCTGTCCGAACAAGAAACCTTTTTGTGCACAGGAAACTCTCACAGGCCGAAGGCGAGGGGAGCACCTTTCCCTGTGACGCACGGGCAGGAAGGAAAATTTAAATATGTGTTTCCTGACCGCAGTGGGCTACAGAGTCCACACCCCTAGTAGGCAGCACCCCCCTGTTTCAGAACTCCACCCCCCACACCCCCAGGTTGAAAAGGTGCACACAAGAATCGTAAGAGTCGGAAGGGACCCCAAGGGTCATCCAAACCAACCCCATGCAAAGTGCCAATCACAGCTTGCTTCCAGAACCAGGCCTTACTGCCTGTGGCTCAGGCCTCGGCGAGAGAATTTAAGAGCATCCCTGTGAACATGAGGACATGAGAAAAGCCCGCAGGATCAGGCCAGTGACCCGTCCAGTCTAGCATCCTATTCTCAGTGTGGCCAACCAAAGGCCTGGAAACGATGCCTTATGAGGAACGGCTAAGGGAGCTGGGCATGTTTAGCCTGGAGAAGAGGAGGTTAAGGGGTGATATGATAGCCATGTTCCAATATATAAAAGGATGTCACATAGAGGAGGGAGAAAGGTTGTTTTCTGCTGCTCCAGAGAAGCGGACACGGAGCAATGGATCCAAACTACAAGAAAGAAGATTCCACCTAAACATTAGGAAGAACTTCCCAACAGTAAGAGCTGTTCGACAGTGGAATTTGCTGCCAAGGAGTGTGGTGGAGTCTCCTACTTTGGAGGTCTTTAAGCAGAGGCTTGACAACCATATGTCAGGAGTGCTCTGATGGTGTTTCCTGCTTGGCAGGGGGTTGGACTCGATGGCCCTTGTGGTCTATTCCAACTCTAGGATTCTATGATTCTATGTGTCTCTGGGGAAACCTGCAAACCGGTCCTGGTGCCAACAGCCCTCTCCCCTTCCAGCGGTTTCCAGAGTTCAGAAGCATTTATGCCTCTGACCATGGACGCAGACCACAGCCGTCATGAGGAGTAGCGATTGATAGCCTTAACTTCCTCCAGAATCTGTCTCCAGTCCTGCTTTAAAACTATCTAGGTTGGTAGCTGTCCTTGCTTCCTGAGGCAGGCAGTTCCAAATGTGCTGCACGAACTACAGTGGTACCTCGGGTTAAGCACTTAATTCGTTCCAGAGGGCTGCTCTTAACCTGAAACTGTTCTTAACCTGAAGCACCACTTTAGCTAATGGGGCCTCCCGCTGCCGAGCGATTTCTGTTCTCATCCTGAAGCAAAGTTCTTAACCCGAGGTAATATTTCTGGGTTAGCGGAGTCTGTAACCTGAAGCGTATATAACCTGAAACGTCTGTAACCTGAAGCGTCTGTAACCCGAGGTACCACTGTATTTTATTTCGCCTGCTAATAATAATAATAATAATAATAATAATAATAATAATAATTTATTATTTCTACCCCGCCCACTCTGGGTGGCTTCCAACGAAATATTAAAAATACATTAAAACACCAGTCATTAAAAACTTCCTTAAACAGAGCTGTCTTCAGATGTCTTCTAAAATTCAGATAGTTGTTTATTGCCTTGACATCTGGTGGGAGGGCGTTCCACAGGGCAGGCACCACCACAGAGAAGGCCCTCTGCCTGGTTCCCTGTAACTTGGCTTCTCGCAATGAGGGAACCGCCAGAAGGCCCTCGGAGCTGGACATTAGTGTCCAGGCAGAACGATGGGGGTGGAGAGGCTTCTTCAGGTATAGTGGACCGAGGCCGTTTAGGGCTTTCAAGCTCAGCAGCAACACTTTGAATTTTGCTCAGAAACGTACTGGGAGCCAGTGTAGGTCTTTCAAGACCGGTGTTATATGGTCTTGGCAGCCGCCCCCAGTCACCAGTCTAGCTGCCGCATTCTGGATTAGTTGTAGTTTCCGGGTCACCTTCAAAGGGAGCCCCACGTAGAGCGCATTGCAGTAGTCCTTCAATCTTCTAACATTCAACTTTGTTGGACGTCCATGATTTCTAGCATTTTATGGGAGAGGGAGAAACCACCACCCCTCTCTCTCTTGCTTGCTTCCCCCCCCAACTAAAAAGTCCCAACTGCTGCAACCATTCCTCACAGGGCAGTCACACCGGTGTGATCAGACTACAGTGGTACCTCGGGTTAAGTACTTAATTCGTTCCGGAGGTCCGTTCTTAACCTGAAACCGTTCTTAACCTGAAGCACCACTTTAGCTAATGGGGCCTCCTGCTGCTGCTGCGCCACCGGAGCATGATTTCTGTTCTCATCCTGAAGCAAAGTTCTTAACCCGAGGTACTATTTCTTGGTTAGCAGAGTCTGTAACCTGAAGCGTCTGTAATCCGAGGTACCACCATACAGCCAAATGCCTCCGAGAAGCCCACCTCGCAAGACAAGAGCTCTCTCTTGCTGTTTCCAGGAACAGGTAAGGAGAAGAACACGGTGGTTCAAAAACTCTGCAAAACTGGATCAGGAAACACCTGGCTGTTTGCTTTCTCACACATTACAGCGAAGAACCGCCCCGTTAATTTATGTCATTGAGGCTGGCCAAGAAGCAAACGCTGAATTTTAAACGCCGCTGTGGAGGTGTGCCAGGAAGGCGCAAGTTAACTCCTGCTCTTCTGAAAAGCAGAATGCAAACAGGCCAGGGAAAGGGAGGAACGAATGGCTTCCTTAAGACGGTGGAAATAACCTGCCTGGGCTTCCCCAGATTACTGAATATGTGGACGGGCAACATGAAACCTTCTCGCTGCAAAGAGCTTTCAACGTGGGTGTTAGATGCAGCCAGGATTTCAACAGCCCAGCAACGAGAAACCGGAAAATGTCTGCACTGGGCTGTGTGGTGTAAGAGTTTACGGTCTTTGGCCACTGCGGGGGAAATTACGCATCAACTACATGTTTCCGGGGAGGATCCAGATGCTTATTATGTCATCTGGTGGAATTATATTTCCTATGCTTTGGATTTGTTGTTGTTGTTGTTTAGTCGTTTAGTGGTGTCCGCCTCTTCGTGACCCCCTGGACCAGAGCACGCCAGGCACTCCTGTCTTCCACTGCCTCCCGCAGTTTGGCCAAACTTATGCTAGTTGCTTCAAGAACACTGTCCAACCATCTCGTCCTCTCTCGTCCCCTTCTCCTTGTGCCCTCCATCTTCCCCAACATCAGGGTCTTTTCCAGGGAGTCTTCTCTTCTCATAAGGTGGCCAAAGTATTGGAGCCTCAGCTTCAGGATCTGTCCTTCCAGTGAGCACTCAGGGCTGATTTCCTTCAGAATGGAGAGGTTGGATCTTCTTGCAGTCCATGGGACTCTCAAGAGTCTCCTCCAGCACCATAATTCAAAAGCATCAATTCTTCGGCGATCGGCCTTCTTGATGGTCCAGCTCTCACTTCCATAAATCACTACTGGGAAAACTATAGCTTTTACTATACGGACCTTTGTTGGCAAGGTGATGTCTCTGCTTTTTAAGATGCTGTCTAGGTTTGCCATTGCCTTTCTCCCAAGAAGCAGGCGTCTTTTAATTTTGTGGCTGCTGTCTCCATCTGCAGTGATCATGGAGCCCAAGAAAGTAAAATCTCTCACTGCCTCCATTTCTTTGGATTTAAGATGCGCCAAATCCACGATACACGCCAGCTCAGGAAAAAGGGAGGCTTGGCTTGACATTGGCACGTCACCGTGTCTTTCTCTTACGATTTATAATAATAACAATATTATTTCATTATTTGTATCCTGCCCATCCGGCTGGGTTTCCCCAGCCACTCTGGGTGGCTTGCAGCACATATAAAAACATAATACAGTGGACACTCAGGTTGCAAACGTGATCTGTGCGGGAAGCACACTCGCAACCCACAGCGCAGCATGTGCGGCATGCGTGGGTTGTGATTCGGCGCTTCTGCGCAAAGTGCGATTTAGTGTTTCTGCACATGCACAAGCGCCGAAACCCAGAAGTAACCAATTCCGGTACTTCCCGGTTCGGCGCGGTGCGCAACCCGAAATCGCACAACCCGGAGCGTCTGTAACCCGAGGAATGACTGTAAAACATTGAGCATTAAACAAAAACACTTCCCCAGACAGGGCTGCCTTCAGATGTCTTCTAAAGGTTGCGTAATTACTTATTTCCTTGACTCGCAGAGTCGCATAACTCCACACCCTCCAACATTTCTCCTGTGAAAATAGGAACGCCTTAAGTGGGACATTCCTGGATCAAATCAGAAACCGGGACAGATTCCGTAAATTTGGGGCTGTCCCTGGAAAATAGGGGCGCTTGGAGGGTCTGGGGTTTGTGTGTTTTTGTGCAGTTTACATTTCCTTAGCTGCGCCTCACACTGAAGTCAGAACAAGAACACAGGAACTTCCCAGCACAGGGCTGCCTTCAGACGCCTTCCGAAACTCATATAGTCCTCCACACCTGCCCATATTAAAAACTTCCCTAAACAGGGCTGCCTTCAGATGTCTTCTAAATGTCAGGTAGTTGTTTATCTCTTTGACTTCTGAAGGGAGGGCGTTCCGCAGGGAGGGCGCCACCACCGAGAAGGCCCTCTGCCTGGCTGCCTGTAACTTCACTTCTCGCAGTGAGAGCGACAACAATTTTATTATTTACTATTGCTTGTTTGCTTTTTGCATGGTGCGACATAATACTTTGTTCCCTCACTTTGGGGTTAAGAACATAGGAAGAGGTTTGCCGGATCAGGCCAAAGGGGGATCATCTCCGGGTATGCCCCAGCGGAGGACCTTAAGGTCCATAAATAGCAACACCCTAGAGGTCCCGGGCCCTAAGGAAGTCAGATTAGCCTCAGCCAGAGCCAGGGCCTTCTCAGTGATGGCCCTGGCCTGGTGGGACGCTCTGTCTCATGAGACCAGGGCCCTGCAGGATCTGATTTCTTTCCGCAGGGCTTGTAAGACAGAGTTGTTCCGCCTGGCCTTTGGCTTGGAATCAACTTGATCCCCTCCCCCTCTTTCCTTTTTCCTTTCTCCTCCTCTGATGGAACTCCTATCTGGGGACTTCCCTGGCTTTTTTCTGGCCCATGTAGGATCAGTCTGGATAGCTAGCCTTGGTGAAGATTTGACACTTTCATCCCCCAAAAGGTTTTTGAGTTTCTACTGAAATGAGGCTGCATTTTAATGTTGTGTTTTAATCTTGTTTTTTAAGTTGTATTTCAATCAATTGTTTTTATATTTGGTGTTAGCCGCCCTGAGCCCTTGGCTGGGGAGGGCAGGGTATAAATAAAACTATTTATTATTATTATTATTAGTCCAGCATTCTGTTCTCACAGAGGCCGACCGGATGCCAATTGTGGAAAACTTGCAAGCAGGATCTTGCCTGATCTAGCCCCTGATCACCTTCCCCTCCATAAATCCATCCATTCCCCTTTTAAAGCCATCCAGGTTGGCCACCATCACTGCCTCTTGTGGCAATGAGTTCCATTGTTTAACTCTGCGCTGCGTGAAGAAGGACTTTCTTTAGCCTGTCCTGAATCTTCCAGCATTCAGCTTCTAGTGTTATGAGAAAGGAGGGGAAACCCAAATCTCTCTCCATTTTCTTCACATGCTTCTGTCACGCCGCCTCTTCCTCACCTTTTCTCTAAACTAAAAAGCCCCAACCTTTCCTCACCGGGGAGTCGCTGCATCCCCTCGATCAGTTTGGCGGAACCTTTTCCAACTCCTTTTTGAGGAAAGGCGACCAGAACCGTGCGGAATATTCCATCAACACGCTATGGAGCGTTCTAGGCTGGGTTGAAAAGTGCTCAGCCATGAAGCCAAGCCTGACCATCGTTCAGCCTAAGCTACCTTATCCAATTTCGTTCACTAAATTGACACACCACCCTTCATCTGAAGAACACAGCATAAAAACACAAAAATACATAACACAATAACAAACAATACCCCTCTATTTTAAAAAAAACAACAACCATGGATTGCTTAACAGCCCAAGGCCTGGTTGAAGAGGAACATTTTCTGCCTGGCGCCTAAAGATAGATAATGAAGGTGTCAAGGGAGCTTCCCTAGGGAGAGCGGTCTGCAAACAGGGAGCCACCACCAAAAAGGCCCTGTTTCACGTTGCCACCCTACCTTGCAGGGCTGTTGCCAACAAGCCCCTGGGAGGGAAAGGCAGGATCAAAATGCAAGGGGAGGCCAGGCGCTCAGCCCTGTCTGCTCTTCCTTCCTTCATTCTGTCCTTACCTCCACAATGCTCCTGAGGTCCCGGACGTAAGACTGCTCCGTCTCCACGATCTCCATCACCACCCGGTCGAGGTGAGACAGCTTCATCCGGCGCTCTCTGGCCCTGCCCGGACTCGGAGACCAACCCGGGCCAGCCTGGGCTTCCCCTGGCCTGTCCAGCAAGGCCACCGGCGTGAGGTCCAGGCTGATGTCGCTGCCGTTCTGGTGCTGGGGGTAAGTCGGGGGGCAGCCCCCCAGCCCCCCGCTGCTGCCAAAGGCACTCTGGCTGTCTGGCAGCGAGGCGGACGACGCCGAGGAGCTGAGGCTGACCGGGCGGTCGCTGTCCGAGCACACGGTGTTGACCGAGGTGCAGCTGCCCAAGGAAGCCATGCTGGAGCCGAGACCGCTCAGCGAGGAGACGGACGAGGGCCGGGGTGCTGCTAGCCGGGGGGCCAGGAGGAAATGGAAAAGAGAGAAAGCAGCCAGGGTTGGAAATAAATAAAAAGTTGCACGCTCAGCCCCCTACCATAAAGGACGTCCGCCCTGACCCATCTCTGGCCAGCCCCACATGCAAAGGAGCAGTTCAACAGGAGTTCGGTCTTTTTTCCTAGCCCCCCACCTCAACACAAGTCTTCTGCATTCACCTTCTGCCTCCCCGGCTTTTCAAAAAATAGAAAACCTCCTCGCTCTCTTCAACATCCTTTTGTGGCTTTCTCTTCTCTCTCTCTCACACCTTTTGAAGCTGTGGTTTGCCTCGCGAAGGATGCCGGGAGGAGAGGCAGTTGTGCAAAGGGCCGCACACTTATTCTCCTCCGCTTCCTCCCTCCCGCCCCCCCCCCAAGTACCACAATCTTGCATCTAAAGCGTTCGCCGCTTGCAAAAAGCGTGCGGCTAGGGAGAGAGAGAGACTCACAGGCTCAAAAACCGATGAGCGGACTTTGGTTGGGGTTTATTTTTCAAAAGTCTCAGGCTCTGGAAGGGGAAGCCACGCCGGGCTGGGCTTGTTCAGAGACACAGATCTCCAATAAGGCAGCTTTTGCCAATCGGGAAAAGTTTGGGACGGAAGCAGCTCCCCTCGGCCCAGCTGCCCCATAGGCAGGGTGCTTTGGGGCTTCGCAATCTCTACTGGGGTGTGGGTTTGCGTACGCACCTGCCTTGCCGCCTCTCTTGGTGCTGCCCCTGCGGGCTCCCTCGGGCATGGTGATGTGGTCTCCGGCGCCCGTCCTGCGAGGAAGGAAGGAAACTGTTAGAAAGGGTTCGGGGGCAGCTCGCTGAAGGTCCTGCACCAGCAGTTTGATGCACCGCAAAAGCCCAACAGATCGTCTCGTTCAGCACCCAGTTCTCGCAATGGCGAAATACATCTGTGAACCTGGAAATGATAGACTGCCCCTGGAACTGGAAGTTCTATTAGGACGTAAGAAGGGCCTGGGTGCTGGATTGGCCAAAGGCCCACCGAGCCCAACATTGGCTCCCAGTACATTTCCGAGCACAATTCAAAGTGTAGTGCTGACCTTGAAAGTCCTAAACGGCCTCGGTCCAGTATACCTGAAGGAGCGTCTCCACCCCCATTATCCAGCCTGGACACTGAGGTCCAGCTCTGAAGGCCTTCTGGCGGTTCCCTCCCTGCAAGAAGTGAGGTTACAGGGAACCAGGCAGAGGGCCTTCTCGGTGGTGGCACCCGTCCTGTGAAACGCCCTCCCACCAGATGTCAAAGAGAACAACAAATACCAGACTTTTAGATGACATCTGAAGGCAGCCCTGTTTAGGGAAGCTTTTAATGTTTGAGGCATTACTGTATTTTAATATTGTGTTGGAAGCCACCCAGAGTGGCTGGGGAAACCCAGCCAGACGGGCGGGGTATAAAATATTATTATTATTATTGTTGTTGTTGTTGTTGTTGTTGTTGTTGTTGTTACTACTACTACTACTACTACTACTACTACTACTATTATTATCCTGCTCTCGCAGTGACCAAATACACCTTAGAACCTAGGGCTATAGATAACAACAATAACAGTAATTTATTGAAATATTGAAGGTCGTCCGCGATAGCCCCAGACTGAAACTCCGAGCCAATTTCACACCGAGGTTTTGCAGAGGAACCCAAACGTCGAAACTGAGCCCCAACAACGTGACCCAGGAAATGGCGCATTGGCTCCCAGGAAACTCTGAACGAAACCGGAGTCCTGGTGGATGCGGAGAACATCCACGCTGAAGGTGACATCGGATTCTGTTTGCTGAAACCGCCACCGCTGTCCTTCGTTATTGGTGTGGGTGGCAACGAAGGAACCCAGAAGGATCACAGAGGCACCCGAGTGGCAACAGGACGGCACAAATCTGCAAATGGCCTCAGGCAGCCACCGTGCTAAGGGGCAGAGGCCCCATTGGTGCAGGAAGCCAGGAAAGAGGGTGCTGAGAGCCAGGAATACAGACCCACCAAACATATAATGGTATGGAATAGTGGTGCACCGGGGACAGGGTTATCCGTGAGCAATAAAAAGCCAAAATACGAAGCTGTACATTCCGTCCGATAGTAAAAAGTAAATTATGGTAGATGGAAGAGGCAAGGCGAGGAAACCAGAATCTGTGGCCACCATAAAGCTGCAAAGACTTCAGACTTTCCCTTTGCCTCTTTGCACTTTTAAATGGTGTGCAATCTTTCACAGGGAACGGCATGGAGTGGGAGTTTTTTGTGTCGTTCCAAGCCTTCGAACTTGCTTTCTCCTTCATCACAATTTTAAAAAGGGCAGGCCGTTTACCATCTTCGCTCCCCAGAACGCCATTCTCAGCCAACACATTTCCTGTACTGTATATTTCTAGGGACGGCGCACGCTAGGGCTGGGTGATAAGGCAAAGGTAAAGGGACCCCTGACCATTAGGTCCAGTCGTGACCAACTCTGGGGTTGTGGCGCTCATCTCGCTTTACTGGCCGAGGGAGCCGGCGTACAACTTCCGGGTCATGTGGCCAGCAGGACTAAGCCGCTTCTGGCGAACCAGAGCAGCTCATGGAAACGCCGTTTACCTTCCCGCCGGAGCAGTACCTATTTATCTACTTGCACTTGTAGGGCGATAACCTGGTTTTCAACTTTGTGATATATCAGCAGCAAAGGTAAAGGACCCCTGGACGGTTAAGTCCAGTCAAAGGTGACAATGGGGTTGCGGCACTCACTTCGCTTTCAGGCCGAGGGAGCTGGCATTTGTTCGCAGACAGCTTTCTGTGTTATGTCGCCAGCAGGACTAAACTGCTTCTGGTGCACGGAGGACCGCGATGAGTGCCAGAGCACATGGAAACACTGTTTACCTTCTCGCCGGAGTGGTGCCTATTTATCTACTTGCACTTGGATGTGCTTTCAAACTGCTAGGTTGGCAGGAGCAGGGACTGAGCAACGGGAGCTCATCACGTTGTGGGGATTCAAACCGCTGACCTTCTGATCAGCAAGTCCTAGGCTCTGTGGTTTAACCTACAGCGCCACCCGCGTCCCAGGGCTGGGTGATATAATATCCAAAATCGATACGGAGCTCGTATCATGATAATGGTTTCATTATTTGTGACCTGGCAATATATTGCAAAAAAAAATTAAAATGATGTGCATGTGTGTACTGTGCAAAAAATCACAATGTGAGGAAAACCGTGAAGCCAAGCCCATGTCTCTCCATCCTTATTTTAGACACTGTCATTTATCCATATAGCACGATGTTTATTTCAAACATTGTGATCTATATGTATAGCACAATGTTTAGCTGCTGTGGCACTGTGGCCTAAACCACTGAGCCTCTTGGGCTTGCCGATCAGAAGGTCGGCAGTTCGAATCCACGCAACGGGCTGAGCTCCAGTTGCTCGGTCCCTGCTCCTGCCAACCTAGCAATTCGAAAGCACAAAGTGCAAGTAGATAAATAGGTACCACTCCGGCGGGAAGGTAAACAACGTTTCCATGCGCTCTGGCACTGATCACAGTCCTCCGTGCACCAGAAGCGGTTTAGTCCTGCTGGCCACATGACTTGGAAAGCTCTCTGCGGACAAATGCCAGCTCCCTCGGCCTGAAAGCGAGATGCGCGCCGCAACCCCAGAGTCGCCTTTGACTGGACTTAACCATCCAGGGGTCCTTTACCTTTACCTTAGCTGCTGATATATCACGAAGTTGAAAAGCAGATTATCGCCCAGCCCTACTGTGCACGCTGAACCTTTTCAGAACCGAATACCTTCTTTAGCCTCAACCTGCAATGGGAAAGGACTGTATAGGTCAGGAGCCAAGAACCTGGCTTGCATGAAGAAGGTCCCAGGTTCGAATCTCTGAGGGCATCTTCAGAGTGGGCTGCAAAAGACCCCTGCCTGGAGATGGTATTTAACACATCAGATTTAATCAAATAAACAAGGGATATTTGGTGTTATGTTGGAGGGGACAGCCAGGAAACGGGGAATTATGTTCACATGTGGTGGGGGTGTAAATATGTACAATTTTTTTGGGCAAAGGGTGTTTAAGGAGATAACAGAAACCACGGGGTTAAAACTGACCAAAAGTCCAGAGGTAGCACTATTACCAATTTACGATGGGGTGGAAGGTTCGCAGGCTATAAAGGACTTGCTCACAAATTTATTGACAGCAACCACTACTATGCTATAAGGTCCACAATCCTGTAATATTACATATGAGCCTGTTCTACTGATGAAGCCTAGGATGGCGAAAGAAGGCTAATATTCCGGAAATCCTTGTCTTAGACTCTGTGGAACTGTAACAACTTTTCGTGTGGATTGTTGGACTCTATGAACAGACAGGTGGAATAGACACTTATATATGTACGGAGCTTATGCATGAACTGACCAGATCAGTGATTCTCCACCTGCGGGTCCCCAGATGTTGTTGGACTACAACTCCCATCACCCTGAGCTCTGGCCTTGCTAGCTAGGGGTGATGGGAGTTGTAGTCCAACAACATCTGGGGACCCACAGGTTGAGAAAGGCTGAGCTAGAGAATGAACTGATCCACTGGGTCTTCTGCTTTTTTTCGTTGAACTTTATGAGACTTCCGTTGAAATCTACAATTTGATACAATGGACATTATACCTTATTTATTCAAAAGTACAGCCGGTTTTGTCTTGTGTGTTTACTGAGTACGTTTCACGTAACCAGAGGTTTGTCGTCGTTGTTTAGCTAAGGAAGTGGAAGGGAGCTGGCGGGATATAGAATGGAAGAACGGTACAAAGAGGTTTGGGATAGAGCAAGAAATTAAAATGTGCCATTAAGGTAAGATGGGGAATATGTAGGAGAAACGATTTTGGAGAGATAGGAAGGGCGTTCGCAGAATTTGTATTGTTACAACGGAAAGGGGTTAAACCAGTGCGAGAGGCGTCGAAATTTTGGGTCTGGCTGTATAATGCAGTTTCCTATTTTCCTAAGTTCCTATGAGGTCTGTGGGTGGTGGAGGCAGAAAAATCTCTCTCTCTCTGTGACTGGTGGTTCTTGGCTAAACCGGCAGCTCTCCTTGGAGCGCCTCGCTCGCCCTCCCCACACAACAGTCTTTGTTCCAGCCCTGTCCCCTGGAAGTCTTGTAAAAACCCGTAGAGGGTTGGGTAAACTGAAGGGGGATGCGTCACTCCATCCTGGAGAGGGCGAGAGCAAAAGGTCGCTCCGTCTGGGAAACAATGAATTCATTCAAGAGAGGCGGCAGGTCAGAGAGGAAAAAGCGGAGGCCTCCGACATCACCCTCCTCCCCACTCCTCGCCCTCCCTGTCCCCAGGACCATATGAGAACGTTTCACCACGCTGTGTGGGGAAGGGCAAGGGGGCAAAACATGGAGCCTGGGAGCAGAGATGGAAAGGAGAGGACCGGATGGAGGAGGAGAAGGATGCAAGGACGCCACGCACATCACATCGCAAACCTCTCTCTCCATTCTGTCTGCCAAGACTTCAGAAGCTCAGGGCAGCCTCCTGGATGAGGCCAAAGGCTCATTGAGTCTCCGTCTCACGGCGGCCAAACAGAGGCCTGTGGGAAACTCTCTGTTTCCAGCAACCTGGGATTCAAAAGCATCTCTGCCTCCGACCATAGCCAGATAATAATAATAATAATTTATTATTTATACCCCGCCCATCTGGCTGAGTTTCCCCAGCCACTCTGGGCGGCTCCCGATCAAGTGTTAAAAACAGTACAGTGTTACATATTGAAAACTTCCCTAAACAGGGCTGCCTTCAGATGTCTTTTAAAGAGAAGACAGCTGCTTATTTCCTTCATATCTGAAGGGAGGGCGTTCCACAGGGTGGGTGCCACTACCGAGAAGGCCCTCTGTCTGGTTCCGTGTAACCTCACTTCTTGCAGTGAGGGAACCGCCAGAAGGCCCTCGGAGCTGGACCTCAGCGTCCGGGCAGAACGATGGGGGTGGAGACGCTCCTTCAGGTATACTGGGCCTTTGAGGCCGTTTAGGGCTTTCAAGGTCAGCACCAATGCTTTGAATTGTGCTTGGAAACATCCTGGGAGCCAATGCAAATCTCTCAGGACCGGTGTTATGTGGTCTCGGCGGCTGCTTCCAGTCACCAGTCTAGCTGCCACATTCTGTATTAATTGCAGTTTCCGGGTCACCTTCAAAGGTAGCCCCACGTAGAGCGCATGGCAGTAGTCCAAGCGGGAGATACTTCTCCAGTTTTACCCAGAGCTGGAAAGACAACATGATACATACTAGGTACGACTGGCAGATGAAATTACTGGATTACACAGAAATGGCATGATTACCTGGGAAAATCAGAAACCAGGAGGATCAAAACTTCAACAAAGAACGGGACAAATATATACAGTGGTACCTCGGGACGCGGGTGGCGCTGTGGGTTAAACCACAGAGCCTCTTGGGCTTGCCGATCAGAAGGTCAGCGGTTCGAATCCCTGTGACGGGGTGAGCTCCTGTTGCTCTGTCCCTGCTCCTGCCAACCAAGCAGTTCGAAAGCACATCAAAGTGCAAGTAGATAAATAGGTACCACTCCGGCGGGAAGGTAAACAGTGTTTCTGTGCACTGCTCTGGTTTTCCAGAAGCGGCTTAGTCATGCTGGCCACATGACCCGGAAGCTGTACACCGGCTGCCTCAGCCAGTAAAGCAAGATGAGCGCCGCAACCCCAGAGTCATCCGCGACTGGACCTAATGGTTACAGACCTCAGGTTACAGACACTTCAGGTTACAGATGCTTCAGGTTATAGACTCCACTAACCCAGAAATAGTACCTCGGGCTAAGAACTTTGCTTCAGGATGAGAACAGAAATGGCGCTGCAGCAGCGGGAGGCCCCATTAGCTAAAGTGGTGCTTCAGGTTAAGAACAGTTAAAGGTTAAGAACGGACCTCCGGAACGAATTAAGTTCTTAACCCGAGGTACCACTGTACTGTATTTGAAAGACTACTGCAAACACATGAACTCTTTGGCAGGCTTTAAGTAACTCCTGCAATGATACATAGACTTTGGATATAATTGAGGATGGTAAATTAGATGGACTTACAACATGCAGTTTTTTTAAAAAAGTTATTTAAAGAAACCACGAAGGGGAGGAAGAAAGTCTTGGGATTCGGAAGAATCTTGTGCAAAATTATTATATTTGTAACAACGTTATCTATGTGAGTGAATTTGTAAAACTAAATAATTTTTTAAATAAAAAAACATAGCCCTCTCCATGAATTTGTGCACTCCTCTCCTAAAGCCATCGCTGTCTCCGGTGGCAAGGAGTTCCATAATTAAACTAGGAACACCTGCTTGTTTTTATCCACCCTGAATCTTCCAACATTCAGCTTTGTTCGATGTCCACATGTTCCAGTGTTGTGCGAGAGGAAGAAAAACCCCTCTATCACCCCCTTTTTTATATATAAACTTGTACCGTTTTGTCTCTAATTCACCTTTTCCCTGAACTAAAAAGTCCCGAGACATCACCTTGCCAACCAAGGTCCGTATAGTTCAAGCTATGATTTTCCTAGTAGTGATGTATGGAAGTGAGAGCTGGACTATAAAGAAGGCTGATCACTGAAGAATTGATGCTTTTGAATTCTGGTGCTGGAGGAGACTCTTGAGAGTCCCATGGACTGCAAGAAGATCCAACCTCTCCATTCTGAAGGAAATCAGTCCTGAGTGCTCACTGGAAGGACAGATCCTGAAGCTGAGGCTCCAAGACTTTGGCCACCTCCTGAGAAGAAAAGACTCCCTGGAAAAGACCCTGATGCTGGGAAAGATGGAGGGCCCAAGGAGAAGGGGACGACAGAGGACGAGATGGTTGGACAGTGTTCTCGAAGAGACCAGCATGAGTTTGACCAAACTGCGGGAGGCAGTGGAAGACAGGAGTGCCTGGCGTGCTCTGGTCCAGGGGGTCACGAAGAGTCGGACACGACTAAACGACTAAACAACAACAAAAAGTCCCGAATGCTGCAATCTTTCCTCGTTGGGGAGTTGCTCTATCTTCTTGGCTGTCTTGGGATCCCAGGGCAGGACATTGTTCCAAACTAAGACAAAGTTCCCAGCCTGTGTGCACTCCTGTCTCAGCGACGTCTACGCTGGCTTGGTCATGTCTGCAGAACGGAAGATGTCAGGATCCCCAAGGAGGTGCTCTGCGGGGAGCTGGCTTCAGACACCACTGGCAGAACTCTGCGCTAGAAAAATGTCTGCAAACGTAGCATGAAGGCTGCCGATATCAGTGTGGGAATCCCTTGTGCCTGGAGACGGACGGACAGGTTGTGCATCTAACAGCAGTGACCAGAGAAGGAATGACCGCTGGGAGGAGGGCAGAGAGAAGAAATGCCGTGGTGCATCAGCAGCAGGACAACTGGTCGCCTTCATCTGCCCCGGCTGCAACAAAACATGTCTCTCCCATATCGGTCTCAGCTGCAACTGTCCCAACAGCTTGACCTCCCCCCCCCCCCAAGATGCACTCTTCCACTGTCTTCCAAGACAGACAAATGCCACGATTATGTGGCACTAGTAATGGTGCCAATTCCACCGATCAAAGCGACCTCACAGGTAAAATGATGCCAAGTTGTTCAGGGCTTAAAAAAATAAATGACTGCAGTATTCACCAATTCGAAACAAGATTTGTGCAGGAGACAAAACAGTTCTATGAGCTATGCTTGAAAGTACCCGCAACGTTTGCAACAGCACAGAGAGAGCAGAGTAGCGGGAGGTCTCCTCGGGAGTAGGGGGGGAGGAGTTTGATTCCGTTTGCATTCAAGGTAAACCTACCTAATTCACACTTTCTGACCAGAGGAGGAATGACCACTGGAAGGAGCAGAGAGAGAAGAAACACCATGGTGTATCTGCAGCCTTCGTCTGCCCCGGGTGCAATGAAACATGTCTCTCCCCTATCAGACTCTACAGCCACAGCAGGAGCTGCAACCGTCCCAACAGCTTGACCTCAGCCCCAAAGGTGCGCTGCTACGTTATCTCCTGACACAGATGGATGCCAACAAGAAGAAGCTACATCCCAGCCACAGGGACGCGGGTGGCGCTGTGGTCTAAACCACTGAGCCTCTTGGGCTTGCTGATCAGAAGGTTGGCGGTTCGAATCCCCACGACAGGGTGAGCTCCCGTTGCTCGGTCCCTGCTCCTGCCAACCTAGAAGTTCGAAAGCACACCAGTGCAAGTAGATAAATAGGTACTGCTGCGGCGGGAATGTAAACTGCATTTCCATGCACTGCTCTGGTTTCCATCATGGTGTCCTGTTGCGCCAGAAGCGGTTTAGTCCTGCTGGCCACATGGCCCGGAAAGCTGTCTGTGGACAAACACCGGCTCCCTCGGCCTGAAAGCGAGATGAGCGCCGCAACCCCAGAGTTGCCTTTGACTGGACTTAACCGTCCAGGGGTCCTTTACCTTTACCTTGCCTTACATCCCAGCCACACACACACTTTTTTTTGTGTGTGTGTGTGTGTGTATATATAATTTTTATTAGTTTTTTAACTTATCATTTCCAACAATAATTAAACACACTTTTATATCTTATACAATTTTTTGACTTCCATCAATCACATCTGAAAATTTTCCAATCTATTCATTTAATATACATTTCTTACTTTCACTATTACATTTAAATCTCATAACTAATAAATCTATTCTTTCTCTACTTTGCAATGCTTCATATATTTCTCCTTACAAAACTTATTGTAGTCCTCCTAGTGTAATTTGTTGATTAAAGTTGCTCTTCAAATAATTCGTTTATTTCTTCCAATCTTCTGTGAATCTCTGGTCCCGCAGGTTTCGAATCCTTCCTGTCATTTTATCTAATTCTGCATAGTTCATTAATTTTGTCGGCCATTCCTCTTTCGTCGGAATTTCTTCTTGCTTCCATTTCTGGGCTAACAATACTCTTGCCTTCCATCCCAGCCACACTCAAGCCAGAGGTTTCTGCAAAAACACTCTCACACATCTCTCCATCCAGAAGGCACTGCCATCGTTCAAGAAGAGGGTGGAAGAATGTCCATGAGGGTTTTGCCTGGGAGAATTCTGCTGCCTAGGGGGAGTCCGTGGTCCACACAGAGACACTCGGGGGCCACGCTGCCACGTTCAGTAGACCCCGGGTCTGCGGCTGCAGAGGTAGCGATGAGGCTGTCAGCCTAGGTGTGGGCTTGGTAAGAGACGTTTGACAACCACCTTCTCCCTTCCACTGCCTCCGGGCGAGACGGGCCTGCAGGAACTTGGCAAGGAAGTCTGGCAGGGCTGCCAGCTGGTGACAGGCTGCCAGGAGCCAGGCCGGAGAGAAAGAAGCGAGTCCTTTGATCTACAAATGGGTTTTCATTTCCCCCCATTCATCTCCACCGGAGGGGAGCAGATCAACACCCAAAGCTGTAGGCTCCCTCTACAACCCCCCCCCCCCGGCTTCCTTCTTAGGGGCTACTCGCTCCCAAGCTAAAGGGTGAAAAGCAGGAGGATCATTAGGAAAGAAACTGGAAATAAAACTGCCGGGATCATAATGCCATTATACAAATCTGTGGCGCAGCCACCTTGGAAGAAGAGTGGTACTTCGGTTCTCAAACTGAATCCGTTCTGGAAGTCCGTTCCAAAACCAAAGCGTTCCAAAACCAAAGCATTCCAAAACCAAAGCGCGCTTTCCCATAGGAAGTAATGCAAAACTGACTATTCCGTTCCAGACTTTAAAAAACAACCCCTAAAACAGCCATTTCACATGAATTCTACTATCTAACGAGACCATTGATCCATAAAATGAAAGCAATAATCAATGTAAAGGTAAAGGTACCCCTGACCATTAAGTCCAGTCGTGGCTGACTCTGGGGTTGCATCGCTCATCTAGTAGGGGCATGGGCCTGATCCAGCGGCCAGGCTCTTTCTTGAGTTCCTAATGGAGCCCAGTAGTGATGTATGGAAGTGAGAGCTGGACCATCAAGAAGGCTGATTGCCGAAGAATGGATGCTTTTGAATTCTGGTGCTGGAGGAGACTCTTGAGAGTCCCATGGACTGCAAGAAGATCCAACCTCTCCATTCGGAAGGAAATCAGCCCTGAGTGCTCACTGGAAGGACAGATCCTGAAGTTGAGGCTCCAATACTTTGTCCACCTCAGGAGAAGAGAAGACTCCCTGGATGTTGGGAAAGATGGAGGGCACAAGGAGAAGGGGACGACAGAGGACAAGATGGTGGGACAGTGTTCTCGAAGCTACCAGCATGAGTTTGACCAAACTGCGGGAGGCAGTGGAAGACAGAAGTGCCTGGCGTGCTCTGGTCCAGGGGGTCACAAAGAGGCGGACACCACTAAACAACTAAACAACAACATTCAAATTCTGCTGATCATCTCCACAAATATTAAGTATCCAGGAGGTTCTCCATATGTTCTTATGCGTATCAATGACGCTGTTCCCAATGAGGTCCTTTTTTCTGACAGGCGGATCCCATAAGTCCGTTTACACAGCTCCTTGGCTTGGCATGACGTTCCTTCCCCTGACAATGGAATCTGATGAGATGCAATTACAAAATGCAGGGCCTCTTTTCTCCCAGGCATAGGCAGCTGGGAGGAGGAGGAGGAGGAGGAGGAGGAAGAAGAAGACAGGGAAGGACACGGAGTGAAATGTCTAAAGAGCTGACGGTTTTTCTTTTCAAAACCCAATCTGGCGAACGCCGGCCAAATGCCGTATTCCGGAACGAAAGCGGCAGTGAGGCAGCTGGTCTCCTCCGATAAGCTTTGCCAAATCAACATTTCAGAAAGAAGGCGCTTGATGGAGCGGCTGTCTTGAGATTCGAAGGAGCAAAGCGTTAAAATTCCCCCAGGGACTGGAAAGCACCAGAAAAAGGCATTTATGGAAAACTGAAGCGGCTGATTCTTGAATCCCCACTGCCTCTCTCCCAAAAAAGAGTCGGTGGTGTACACAGGGGTCAAGGGTTGTTGGTCCTCCAGGATTGATCTGAAGTCACCAAGTTGGCCCTTCCAGGTCCCAGGCAGGGCCAGATTTAGGTCTGACGAGGCCCTAAGCTACTGAAGGCAATGGGGCCCTTTTATGTCCAGCTGTCCTTTGCCAACAACAAATTGTCGCTGTTTTTTGTGTTGAATATATGCTATATGGGGGGCACGGGTGGCGCTGCGGGTTAAAACACAGAGCCTAGGACTTGCCGATCAGAAGGTCAGTGGTTCGAATCCCCGCGATGGAGTGAGTGCCCGTTGCTCGGTCCCTGCTCCTGCCAACCTAGCAGTTCGAAAGCACGTCAAAGTGCAAGTAGATAAATAGGCACCACTCCGGCGGTAAGGTAAACGGCGTTTCCGTGTGCTTCTCTGGTTTGCCAGAAGATGCTTAGTCCTGCTGGCCACATGACCCGGAAGCTGTACGCCGGCTCCCTCGGCCAGTAAAGCAAGATAAGGGACACTTGACAGCTATGCTGACAGCTCCTGTGCCGGAGAAAGTATTCTGGTGAGCAAGACTGGACAAAGGGGGCAGGGCTTGGACGAGTGGCTCCCCCTTTGACTCGGCCCCCATAAAACTTTTCCACCACTTCAGATCTTCCCCCTTCCATTTCTCTATTTGGCCTCCGGGCAAGGGAACATCACAGCAGTGAACATTTCTGTGGCTTAGGTTCTCTAAACAGGAGCGCTGGGGAGGGAGAAGTCTCCTTTGGCAGACAGGAGGGGTGACGTCAAGTCTCCATATCCCCCCCCCCCCGAGGGTGCCAAGGGCCCCTGACCAAACAGACAGGGCATTCCTGGAGGGGGGGAAACGGCCTCCGATTAGACTCCCATCATCCGGAGACGCCTTTGATTCTGCAGTGCCCTTGTCTGGCTGTTCCCATTACAGTGGTACCTCGGGTTAAGAATTTAATTTGTTCCGGAGGTCCGTTCTTAAGCTGAAACTGTTCTTAACCTGAAGCACCACTTTAGCTAATGGGGCCACGCGATTTCTGCTCTCATCCTGAAACAAAGTTCTAAACCCAAGGTACTATTTCTGGGTTAGTGGAGTCTGTAACCTGAAGCGTCTGTAACCGGAAGCGTCTGTAACCCAGGGTACCACTGTATTCTGCCTTTTCCCTGCTCTCTCCCTTCACCGGCATTGGGGTCGCAATCTATAAAGAGATACTCCAAGGAGGAAAAAGAAATCGCACTGTATTGGAGGTCCAAGAGAGATACACCCAGCGGGGCCAGATTTAGGTTTGACGAGGCCCTCAGCTACTGAAGGTAATGGGGCCCTTTATATGTCCAGCTATCCTTTGTCGACAACAAATGGTTGCTGTTTTTTGTATTGAATAGATGCTATATGGAAATTTATGGACCTAATAGGTATCTAAAGCCATGTGCCATGCAACCAGTCCCTGCAGAATGTCGGCACCCTATGTATAGGTAAAGGTAAAGGGACCCCTGACCATTAGGTCCAGTCGTGACCGACTCTGGGGTTGCGGCGCTCATCTTGTTTTACTGGCCAAGGGAGCTGGCGTACAGCTTCCGGGTCATGTGGCCAGTGTGACTAAGCCGCTTCTGGTGAACCAGAGCAGCGCACAGAAACGCCGTTTACCTTCCCGCCGGAGCGGTACCTATTTATCTACTTGCACTTTGACGTGCTTTTGAACTGCTAGGTTGGCAGGACCAGGGACCGAGCAACGGGAGCTCCCCCCGTCATTGCGGGGATTCGAACCACCGACCTTCTGATCGGCAAGTCCTAGGCTCTGTGGTTTAACCCACAGCACCACCCACGTTCCACTAAAGGTAATGGGGCCCTTGATATGTCCAGCTGTCCTTTGTCAACAACAAATGGCCGCTGTTTTTTGTGTTGAATAGATGCTAGATGGTAATTGATGGACTTCATAGGCATCTCAAACCATTTGCACATGTTGCCCTGCAACCAGTCCATGCAGCATGTCGGCACCCTATATATAGAAAGGAGCAAACCAGGGATTCACCGCTTCCGCGCATGCGCGTGATGTCATTTTGAGCGCCTGTGCATGCGCGAGCGGCGAAATCCGGAAGTAACGCGCTCGTTACTTCTGGGTCGCTGCGGAGCGTAACCTGAAAACGCTCAACCTGAAGCACATTTAACCCGAGGTATGACTGTACGCTAACCGGGACGCTACTTCTGGTTTTGCAGAGTTCATAAACCGAATCGTTTGTAAGCAGGGCTGTTCTTAAACCGAGGTACCACTGTCCTGGGCTAAAACTGGTCTCCCAGTGTTCTTGGGCCAGTTATAACCTACCTCAGATGGTTGACACAAGGAAGAAAAGAGGATAGGGGAGAAGGACCACGTAAGCCTTGAATTTCTTCGAAGAGAAGGCTGGATGTAAATGAAAGAAATACAGTGGTACCTCGGGTTACAAACGCTTCAGGTTACAGACTCCGCTAACCCAGAAATAGTACCTCAATTTAAGACCTTTGCTTCAGGATGAGAACAGAAATTGTGCTCCAGAGGCGCGTTGGCAGCGGGAGGCCCCATTAGCTAAAGTGGTGCTTCAGGTTAAGAACAGGTTCAGGTTACGAACAGAACTCCAGAACGAATTAAGTACTTAACCTGAGGTACCACTGTAAACCAATAAGAGGATCTCCCAGGGTCACAAAGAGGGAAGCTCAAATAATAATAATAATAATAATAATAATAATAATAATAATTTATTATTTGTACCCCGCCAATCTGGCTGGGTTTCCCCAGCCACTCTGGGCGGCTTCCAACAAAGATGAAAAATACACTAAAATGTCACATATTAAAAACTTCCCTGAACAGGGCTGCCTTCAGATGTCTTCTGAATGTCAGGTAGTTGTTTATTGCTTTGACATCTGATGGGAGGGTGTTCCACAGGGCGGGCGCCACCACCGAGAAGGCCCTCTGCCTGGTTCCCTGTAACTTGGCCTCTCGCAGTGAGGGAACCGCCAGAAGGCCCTCGGTGCTGGATCTCAGTGTCCGGGCAGAAAGATGGGGGTGGAGACGCTCCTTCAGGTATACTGGGCTTTGAGGCCGTTTAGGGCTGTCAAGGTCAGCACCAACACTTTGAATTGTGCTCGGAAACGTACTGGGAGCCAATGTAGGTCTTTCAAGACCGGTGTTATGTGGTCTCAGCAGCCGCTCCCAGTCCCCAGTCTAGCTGCCGCATTCTGGATTAGTTGTAGTTTCCGAGTCACCTTCAAAGGTAGCCCCACATAGAGTACATTGCCGTAGTCCAAGTGGGAGATAAACAGAGCATGCACCACTCTGGCGAGACAGTCTGTGGGCAGGGAGGGTCTCAGCCTACGTACCAGATGGAGCTGGTAAACAGCTGGTCCCTTCCAATTCTAGAACTCTAGGATTTGTTTGTTTTTAAGCTTACTTGAATCCCCCTGGAAAGGGTAAACTCAGATGAAGGGGTGGGGGAACACAGGCTGGCATTTTGATGCCAAGTTGGCGCTGCAGAGGGAGTGGGTGGCACTGTGGTCTAAACCAAGATTACCAGGTAAAATCAGAAACCAGGAGGATCAAAACTTCAACAAAGAACGGGACAGATATATACAGTGGTACCTCGGGACGCAGGTGGCGCAGTGGGTTAAACCACAGAGCCTAGCGCTTGCCGATCAGAAGGTCGGTGGTTTGAATCCCCGCAACGGGGTGAGATCCAGTTACTCGGTCCCTGCTCCTGCCAACCTAGCAGTTCGAAAGCACACCAGTGCAAGTAGATAAATAGGTACCGCTCTGGCAGGAAAGTAAACGGCGTTTCCGTGCGCTGCTCTGGTTTGCCAGAAGCGGCTTAGTCATGCTGGCCACATGATCCGGAAGCTGCACGCCGGCTCCCTCGGCCAGTAAAGCGAGATGAGTGCCGCAACCCCAGAGTCGTTCGAAACTGGACTTAACTATCAGGGGTCCTTTACCTTTTTTTTAGACGCTGCGGAAGATTTCCATGCCTAAGGGTTTGCAATCTGACCAAGAGCACCCACCTGGAGTCCTGCTCAGATGCCAACTCTGGGACCTATCCTGGCCGCTGCATCCTTATGTGCAGGAACGTATGACTCTGCCTGAGACATTCAGTGCTGCCAACACCCAAAATCAGAAATGTTACTAAAGAAGCTATTGCTTGTTTCCCAAAATTAATGTCGTTGATTTTTGATTTTTTTTTAAGACACCAATGTGATGATCTTGACAAAAGAATCGGATCTTGGCAGCATACCTAGGAACTCAATGGAAAACAGCCACAGATCTTACACTGAGTGCTTGGGTACCACTCACTTATAATGGAGAAAACGACATATAATTTGTGATTTCAACAGGGACTATTTGGCATTCTTTTATGACACCGTTTTCAAGACATGGCTGGCAAATCTGGAAAGATCCTTGATAATCTGGCAACGTCGATAGTCTTTGCTGTTTCAACCCACATGCAACTGGACTCATTCTGCGTGCCTCCTTTATAGTTTTGCTCGTCACCTTTTAATTTTTGTTTGCCACGGACCGGCGGCTGTTCCCAAACCACCTTCTCCCCCCCATCCTATCTCCAAAATAACAGCGGCGGCTCTGCCCCACTGCCATCTCCTCTGCCAGCCCTCTCCACAGCTGCCGTGAAGTTTCTGGGGAAGCAGGGAGCAGAAAGCAACATATATAGTTCATGCCATCGTTGCTTAAACGAAAGGAAAGGCTTTGCGGACAAACCCAAGAAATTCCATTTCCTTCCGAGTCGTAGCGGAGGCAGATTGACCTGATATGAACCTGGCCCTTTTCGGAACACACAGAAAACCCTCAGGGCAAGGCAGGATACAAGGAGCCAAGTCTTGTTTTAGGCCAACCGCATCCATACAGAGAGGCAGTGTGGTGTAGCAGTTAGAGTATCAGACTAGGACCTGGGATAGGTCAGGGTTCAAATCCTGTCCACCCAGCTATGAAGCTCGCTTGATATGACCTTGGCTGGAGGCTGCCCCTTAGCCTAACCCGCTTCGCAGGGTTGTTGTGGCGTTGATATGAGGACTGGGACCTGGGTTCGAATGCTGACTTGGCCACGAAGCTCACTGGGTGTGGTACAGTCGCTTCCTCTCAACCCCACCGACCTACCTACCTCACGCGGTTGTTTTGGGAATAAAATGAGGAGGGGGAGAGCCACAGTCCTTGGGAGGAAAAGGTGGGATACAAATGCAAATGATAATACGGTGGTACCTCGGGTTACATACACTTCAGGTTACATACGCTTCAGGTTACAGACTCTGTTAACCCAGAAATAGTGCTTCAGGTTAAGAACTTTGCTTCAGGATGAGAAGAGAAATCGTGCTCTGGCGGCACGGCGGCAGCAGGAGGCCCCGTTAGCTAAAGTGGTGCTTCAGGTTAAGAACAGTTTCAGGTTATGAACGGACCTCCGGAACGAATTAAGTACTTAACCCGAGGTCCCACTGTATTGTCAAGATTGTCCAGAGCAGAAGCTGAACCGGGCCACGATTACAGAGTCCGTTTTGTGCATGTGCAGAGTGCGTTTTCTCCCGCCGCGAAGTAACTGCTGCTGGTTGCAGCTGGCTGAGTGGGGGAATTTGAATTCCAAGCCCAGTGCTCTAGTCGTTACAACACACTGGCTCTCGATCCTTTCAGCTCCTTGCAATGCCTTCCCAGCACCTAAATAAAGGTAAAGGGACCCCTGACCATTAGGTCCAGTCGTGACCAACTCGAGTTGCGGCGCTCATCTCGCTTTATTGGCTGAGGGAGCCGGCGTCCAGCTTCCAGGTCATGTGGCCAGCAGGACTAAGCCGCTTCTGGAGAACCAGAGCAGCGCACGGAAACGCCGTTTACCTTCCCGCTGGAATGGTACCTATTTATCTACTTGCACTTTGACGTGCTTTCGAACTGCTAGGTTGGCAGGAGCAGGGACCGAGCAACGGGAGCTCACTCTGTTGCGGGGATTCAAACTGCCGACCTTCTGATCGGCAAGCCCAAGAGGCTCGATGGTTTAACCCACAGCGCCA
Source organism: Podarcis liolepis (assembly GCF_965112155.1). Taxonomy (NCBI): domain Eukaryota; kingdom Metazoa; phylum Chordata; class Lepidosauria; order Squamata; family Lacertidae; genus Podarcis; species Podarcis liolepis. Next base: position 92,628,797 of record NC_139561.1, on the reverse strand, counting down.
CCTGCGTCCCATCCCCCCCCCAAAAAAAACCTCCAGAGGCTTTGCACACCTTTTACAACCCTTTTTCTCTCTGCTCCGCACACCTTCTTCCTTGGCTTCAGAAATATCTTCCTCTCCTCTTTTGTGTCCAAATCTGCCCCTCCAAACCCAATCCTGTGAAATTCAATCGCTTTTCCAACGCAGGACCCCTACCCCATTCCGCCAGAAAGAGCGCCTGACCGCTGGCCAGCCCCTTGTTCGCAATTTGCTCCTCCATATCCCACACACCCGTCACACAAAAACCGACACATGACTCCCTTTCTCCCTCCATTGAAAAAGCGAGCATTGCATTCCACGCCCAGCTCCTGGAACAGATATCCCCCCCCCTTTCTTTTCCCCACTCTCCCAACTGAAGACCTCCCTGCTCTCTGCATTCAGCCGCAGAACGGATCCCAGACACGCTTTTTAGGGTGCTAGATCTCGCAACCCCCACACTCGCTCGCCTGCGCTGTTAAAAACACAACAACGTCCCAGGAAGCCTCACGGATCCGCAGGGACTTTCCTAGGAAGGATTCCTGGAGGGCGAGCCTAGCCAAGCCTCCCACTTCCTGTAGGAAGCCCAAGAACAACACCAACCCCTCAAAAAAAATAATTACGCAATGCGCAGCTAAACTCTGCCCATGCACAAAGTTCAAAATGTGAGACGGGTTGTTGATGCGGCGCTTGGTGGTTTGGCACACCGGGCTTCACCAACCTGGCAGGCACCCTTCAAATATTTTGGACTACAACTCCCATCAGCCACAATCAGGGCTGATGGGAGTTGTAGTCCCAAACATCTGGAAGCGGCCCAGTTGGCGAAACCTGGTGTGTGTGTGTGTGTGTGTGTGTGTGAGAGAGAGAGAGAGAGAGAGAGAGAGAGAGAGAGAGATCACACTTTTTCCTTTTGGTTTGGTCTTTCTTTAACCCTAATTCTCAGGACTGCAGAGTTGTAAGGGACCCCCAAAGGTCATCCATTCCAACCCCGTGGCAACGCAGGAATCACAGCTGAAGACCCCCCCCCAGGGATGGCCATCCAGGCTTTGTTTGAAGACCTCCAAGGAAGGAGAGTCCACCAGAGAAGGTGGGGCGTGTGGAGGGCATCACTTTGCACTAACCTCCCCCCCCCCTTTGAAGTAAACAGTGGTTTACTCCAAAGTAACTGCCCTATGGGAAACGGAGAGCCGTGTGACCCAGCAGAATCCACAGCCGGCGAAGGGTGGTAGCTCAATGGTAGGGCCGGCACCTTCCACTAAGAAGGTCCTGAGTTCAAATCTTGGTGGGAAAACTCCTGCTGGAAACCCTAGAGAGCTGCTGCCAGTCTGTGCAGGTAATACACAGCTGGATGGGCCAAGGGCCTGACTCTGTACAAAGCAGCTTCCAGAAAGGGTTGGAGCTCCATGGAAGAGCGTCTGCTTCGCATGCAGACGGTCCCAGGTTCTAGTGACTCCTCCATTGCAGGGGTTGGACTAGATGACCCCTAGGGATCCCATAAAATTCCACAATCTCCAAAGGGAGGCTGGGAGAGACTACCTTGCCTGAAAGCCTGGAGAGCCGTGGCTGCCAGTCAGTGCTGCCCGTTTGGAGTTAGAATGGACCAACGAACGGTCCGACTCATTCTGACGCAAGTTCTTCTGTTCCCAACTGGTACCCAAGACAAAATGGCACTCTTTTACTCTGGATTAATGCTCCCAGGGTGTGGAGTGTGAAAGGTGGGTGCTTTGGTTCCGTAGGTAAAGGTAAAGGGACCCCTGCCCATTAGGTCCAGTCGTGGCCGACTCTGGGGTTGCGGCGCTCATCTCACTTTATTGGCCGAGGGAGCCGGCGTACAGCTTCCGGGTCATGTGGCCAGCAGGACTGAGCCGCTTCTGGCGAACCAGAGCAGCGCACGGAAACGCCGTTTACCTTCCCACTGGAGTGGTACCTATTTATCTACTTGCACTTTGACGTGCTTTTGAAGGAAAAAGCAGGCGCAGGGACCGAGCAACGGGCACTCACTCCATCGCGGGGATTCGAACCACCGACCTTCTGATCGGCAAGTCCTAGGCTCTGTGGTTTAACCCACAGCGCCACCCGCATCCCTTTGGTTCCGTAGAGACAAGCATAAACCGTGCATCAGAGACCCACCCTGCAACTGGGCATTTTGAGCGCAAAAATAAGCCTTTTTCCACCACTCTTGATGGAGAGATCAGCTGGACAGTTCCACTGCCCAGCCCTTACTTGAAACTAGTGAGTTTCAATTAGTTCAACTGAGTTTCCTTGTGGGAAAGATGCTCAATGTTGCAGCATCGGGGTGGAGCATAGGAGTCATTGAAGCAGAAGGCGACCCAGCCCAAAGAGAGGCGACGGCAGCAGCGGTTCTTGCAAAAGAACAGCAACTGGAATCAGGTGAGGAACACAGAACTGTAAGGTTGGGAGGGGCCCTCCAGCGGTCATCTAGCCCAACCCGCTGCAAGGCAGGAATCTCAGCTAAAGAATCCCTGACGACCATAAAAACCTCTGTTTAAAAATCACCAGTGAAAAAGAGTCCATCACCTTCTGAGGAAGTCCTGCCCTCAAAAAGTCGTTCCTAAGGTTTAGCCGGAAACTCGAAATTTGAACCCACAGCCTCAGGTCTTCCCTTCCGGAGCTGCAAAAAAAAAGCAAGCCTGCCCTCCAAAACCTCTTCCTTGGGGGCCTTAGCCCCACAACCTGCTTTTCGGTACCAAAGCTCCGCTCTGGGGAAACGGCAAGGGTGCCTCTGAACATGCGCAGAGCGCCCAACTCCTCCCAACGCCAGCGGTGGGCTGATGAGAGCCAGGCCCCCAGAAATGCGTGACCAAAGTTTATGAGAGGAGAGGGGAGCGTGACTTCGCGGCGCAGCGGAGGGGAGGATTCCTGGCACCAGAACTTTAAAAGGCCATGCTGGGGATGAAAGAGGCCTGCCCCACAGAAGCCTGTGTGCCGGGGAGGCGCCGCCGTTCCTGCGAGGCAGTGTCCCTCAGTTCAAAGGCAGGCCAGTTATTCATCACATTTACGCCCAGCGTGTTTTACAATCCTGCCTTGCATTCTTCCCGGGACGCCTGTGCCTCCCCGCACCCCACAGCCGCAGATGGAGGAAACTAGGCTCAAGACCACGTGACGCCTAACCAGCTGCATGCCTCATAGAGCATGTGCAGAGCGCCCTCGTTTATTTATTGAGTCGCTGCATTTATACCCTTCCAAGGAGCTTGAGGCGGCGGCGTTATCCCCACCCTCGGCATAACCCCACAACAATCCTGCGAGGTTGGCTGAGAGGCAGGGAGTTCCAGGGCCAAGCGAGGGATTTGAACTCTGGTCTCCGAGGTCCTGCCCTAACCACTGCACCACCCTGCCTCCCTCAACCACACCTGAAAGCAAGCCTCTGTTTAACCCTATGAAACCTCAAAAACTCCCAGCACAAAGCTCTTTTGTGTTGGAAATTTTTGAGGTTTTTTTTTTAACAAAAAAATTTTGGGGGACGGGGTGGGGGAGAGATAAAGAGGTCCAGCTTAAATCTACCTGGAAGGTACACAGTCTTTGGCCTGAAAGTGCTTTTAATCCACACTAAGCCACACTGGCTATTACTAAGTGCGCCTGTGAGCAAAAAGCACTCTGGACATGCTCTGGAAAAACCCCTTTGTATTCCAACATTCGCCTCTCTGCCAGGATCAAAAAACCCAAACCTTTCAGCAGAGCCAATGGGAGCCAGCTCCCCAGGAAACTCAAGGGGGCTTACTTCCGAGTAAGACATCCATGCATGCATTACACACAAACACACACACCCCGGACATTTTTGGGGATCCGCTGTTTCCAAAGCGCATCGACGCGCGACTCACCCTTCCAGATTGTGCCGGAGCCGGAGTCTTCGCGTCTCCCGGTTCTCAGTTCCCAGTCCAAACCATCACCGCTGCCTCTGCCATGCTGGGGATACTGGCCGAGCCCCGCCGGGCGTGGGAAGGAAGGGAAACGCTCCTGGGTCTCAGATCCAGCTTGCAGGAAGAATAATAATAAAAAAACGCCTTCATTTGACTGCACACACTCGGAGAGGTCTTTCTCGCTTTCTCTCTCTTTCTTTCTCCCCCGCCCCTAGAGCTTTTGGGGAGGGGGGGGTGGGGGCTAAGCCAGACCACCCCCCAAGCCTCCTCTTCCAGGTTCCCCACCCCTCCTTTTCTTGCAGATTTCTGGGGGTTTGGGAGATTTCTGGAGAGAGACAAATATAGCCACCTCTCTCTTTTTTTGGAGACCAGGCGCGCAACAGATCCCAGCTGGAGGAACTGGGAGATGGGAGAGGAAGGTGGGGGGGAGGGAGAAAGGAAGGGGGAGGGGAGAGGGGGTGGAGGGAAGGAGGTGGGGGGAGAGGAGAATAAGCAAATGAAGGGAGGGGGGGATGTTGCACGGAGGGGGGGTGGCGAGGGGAGAGGAGGAGGGAAGAAAAAGCCGAGCAAGAAATTCTCTCACACTCACTTCTGTTGGAGAGTTTCCTGTGCGCAGACAGATGCGGGAGGGCGGGCTTTTAACTCCTCGCTCTCCAGACTGGCAAAGCTGCTACGTTTTCCTGGTCAAAGACAAAGACCAAAAAAAGAGGTCCCTGGTCGAGTTTTTTTTTGTTCTAACACGTGGAAGCTGAACCTTGAACATCCAAACGCGCGATGCATCCCCCCGGCGCGTAATTCCTTACCAAAATAATAATAGCAATCTTTGCTGATGGTGGTGCTGCAAGTTTGGCTAGAATTGGCGCAGAGGCTTCTCGCCCGCAAGTAATTTTCTGGTGCCGCAGCTTTGGAAGAAGCGCGGCGAGAGTTTTTCTGAGCATGCACAAAGCGCATTTAAAACTCGTTGGCCGGTGGAACTGTCAGCTTGGCCGGAATTGGCACAGAAGCTTCCCCCTGCTACACCACCCATACTTAATTTTCTGGTGCCACAGCTGATCCCCGGGGCTTTGGAAGAAGGGTGGCGAGGGTTTCCCTGGGCATGCACAAAGTGCATTTAAAACTCGTTGGCTGTTGTCAGATGGTAGCCGTGTTGGTCTGACACAGTCGAAATAAACATCTGGTATCTGAAGAAGTGTGCATGCACACGAAAGCTTATACCCAGAACAAACTTAGTTGGTCTCTAAGGTGCTACTGGACAATTTTTTAATTTATTCCGTTGGCTGGTGGTACTGTAAGACTGGCTAGAATTGGCTTGGAGGGTTTTCACCACCATTGCCACGATTGTTTTCCCGGTGCCACCTGGAACTTGTGAAGAAACATGAGCGTTTCTCTGAGCATGTACAAAGTGGTTTTTTTAAATAATAATAATAAAGTTTGCTGGTGGTACTGTAAATCTGGCTAGAACTTGCACAGAGGCTTCCCGCCACAATTATCATTCTGGTGTTGCAGCTGAGCCTTGCGACTTGTGAAGGAACATGGCAAAGGTTTCTCTGAGCAGCCACAAAGTGCATGTTCCCCAAAACACCTTCCTTGTTGAGAAAATGCCAGAGCTTACCCCCACATGCTTGGCATTCAAGGCCAATGTCCCTGAGTCAGAAAAGGCTTCCCACACCCTTTTGCTTGGAAAATAAACAGTGACTAGACTACAGACTCTGGAAGCTGCGAAGACATTCCGATGGATGACTGAGAACTGGTAGCTGCTGGTGAAGAGCGAAACACGCCTTATTTCTCAGCCTCAGGTCTCCAGATGTTGTTGGACTACAAATCCCATCACCCCCCAGCTAGCAGGACCAGTGGTCAGGGATGATGGGAGTTGTAGTCCAACAACATCTGGCGGCTCAAGGCTGAGAAAGACTCCCCTGCAATATGGGAAAGCGGGGAGGAGACGTCTAGTTCAAACAAACCGAAAACATTCCTCAGATGCGAGGAACTTAGCATTACGCATATAAATCTGCAAATACATTCCAAAGGTCTATTTTTAGGTTTCCGATAGGCCGCACACACCAGTGGGGACGTTGGACTAAATTATGACAATTTCGTTTTCTATCGGTTTCCAGTTTTCCCAGCCTTAAATTCATTTCCACATCAGCTTGAAATTTTGCTTTTGAGCCTTGCAAAAAAACCAAAACCACCAGCATTTTTAGCGTGGATTTCCCCCCCGAACAGACACATTTTCGCATGCAATTTCTGCAGCCCATCCTGTGGATTATAGCCAATTCGCTTTTACTCAGAGTAGACCCATTGAAATGAATGGAACCAAGTCAGGCATTCTTTTCTCAGTGAACGTGAGCCTGCATACAAGCAAGTGCATTTTTGCACCTAGTTGGAGATTCCACATTGCAAGATGTGGTTCATGTGTTGTTTCTGGGAAAGTGCAGATTGGATTTTGTTCAAAACCTGAACCAAACTTCTCAGCTGATGCTTGAGTGCACTGAATGATCCAACTCTGCAACATTTGCCACCAAGATGACTCAACACTGCCTTCCCTTTAGTTTCTACTATATTGTTTTATTTATTATTTAATTTATGTCTCATTTTCCTGTTATTATGTTGTTTCGAATGTGCATTTTATATTTGATCTTCCTCTGCAACTTTTTATTTTGGAATTCTTTCTTTGATGTATTAATGAAGAAGAAGAAGAAGAGTTTGGATTTGATATCCCGCCTTTCACTCCCCTTCAGGAGTCTCAAAGCGGCTAACAATCTCCTCTCCCTTCCTCCCCCACAACAAACACTCTGTGAGGTGAGTGAGGCTGAGAGACTTCAGAGAAGTGTGACTGGCCCAAGGTCACCCAGCAGCTGCAGGTGGAGGAGCGGGGAATCGAACCCGGTTCCCCAGATTACGAGACTACTGCTCTTAACCACTACACCACACTGGCTCATTTCCACATCAGCTTGAAATTTTGCTTCTGAGCCTTGCAAAAAAGTGGCCGTGAACCACTTCGAGGTATTTTTCTTTAAAATATAAAGCAGTATAGGAACGAAATCAACAGCAGTCACAACATTTATATAACCGCAGAATGTAAGAAAAAGGGTTCAATAATATAAACACAAGAAATGCCTGCTGGATCAGACCAATGCCACCCCCCACCCCCGGTCCAGCTACTTCTTCTTCTTCTGCGATCCCTTATAGCCGAGTAAGATTGTCTTCCATGAACACGGTTTTAACAATGAGTCCTTAAGTGACTGTGGAGGCCAATTCTGGATCCACACGTCCTTCCAGAGTGGGGACATTGGTTCCTGGGCGGGAGTTGATCATGGTGTGGATTTGCCAAGCGTGCCTTCCTCTCAGCACGTTTCTCCCTTGTGTCCTGAGTTCGAGTGTCTTCAAAGCCCAGGACACCTTTGGTCAATGCTGTTCTCCAACTGGAGCGCTCGCAGGCCAGTGTTTCCCAGTTGTTGGTGTTTATACTTCATTTTTTAAGATTTGCCTTGAGAGAGTCTTTAAACCTCTTTTGTTGTCCACCAGCATTACGCTTTCCATTTTAAAGTTTGGAATAGAGTTGTTGCTTTGGAAGACGATCATCAGGCATCCGCACAACACGACCAGTCCAGCGAAGTTAGTGTTGAAGAATCATTGCTTCAACACTGGAGATCTTTGCAAACTATTCCGAACTTAAGACTGGAAAGCATAATGCTGGTGGTCAACAAAAGAGGTTTAAAGACTCCCTGGAAACGACCCTGATGCTGGGAAAGATGGAGGGCCCAAGGAGAAGGGGACGACAGAGGACGAGATGGTGGGACAGTGTTCTCGAAGCTACCAGCATGAGTCTGACCAAACTGCGGGAGGCAGTGGAAGACAGGAGGGCCTGGCGTGCTCTGGTCCAGGGGGTCACGAAGAGGCGGACACGACTAAACGACTAAACAACAACAACATGTTCCTGATCACTCTCACAGTTTCCATTATTATTTATTTATTTATTTATTTATTTATTATTATTATTATTATTATTTTATCCCCCTTTTCCCTGACTGGGACACCAGGCACCTTACAGCTACAATTTCATTTCATCCCATTTATCTGTTGAAGGCGTTTGACACCTCACACATTTTTCTTTGCAACACTCCTGCGAGGTAGCCTGGGCAGAGAGGTTGCAATTGGTTCAAGGCAAGCAATGTCGATGGGCGCAGGACGTCTGTGGGTGCAGCGAGAGCAAACACGGGAGAAGCTTCTTGATGTTCCTGTTTCAGAAGTCCCAGAAGTCCATTCCAAAACCAGAACGTTCCAAAACCAAGGCACACTTTCCCATAGAAAGTAATGCAAAACGGATTAATCTGTTCCAGACACTTTTAAAAACAACCCCCAAAACAGCAATTTAACATGAACTTTACTATCTAACGAGACCACTGATCCATAAAATGAAAGCAATAAACAATGTACTGCAGTCGCACAATCAATCAATCAGTAGCTGAACCGCACAGTCACAAAAACAAACAAAAAAGAGCCGCAAAAACAAAAACGCAAAATAAATAGCAAAAACATACAGACACTCAAAACGGAAGTGTGGCGCTCACATCGGACACGTAACACTCAAATCTGAAGCATGACACTCAAATCGGAAGCATGACACTCAAATCGGACGTGTAACACTCAAATCGGAAGCACAACACTCAAATTGGAGCACGTTCATCTTCTGAAAAAAGTGTGCAAACCGGAACACTTAATTCCAGGTTTGCAGCGTTTGGGTTCCAAGTTGTTTGAGTACCAAGGCGTTTGAGAACCAAGCGACCACTGTATAGCCTTTTCCTCCGCCAGCCCATTGTGTTTTAATTGTAAGCCCTGGGATCTCAGGATGACGGGCGGGCGATTAATAGTGACAACCACAATAATAAATTCCGCATTTAAAACAGCATTCGTAATGCAGGGAACGTCTTCCTCCCAGGAAGGTGTTCTCATGCCTCAACCAAGGCCATGCCAGAACTTGCCTGTGCTCAGGAGACGAGGTACGTAGGTTTCCCAAAACACATCTCTTTTCCCTGTTACAGATAGGTAGCCGTGTTGGTCTGCCATAGTCAAAATAAAAAAATTCCTTCCAGTAGCACCTTAAAGACCAACTAAGTTAGTTCTTGGTATGAGCTTTCGTGTGCATGCACACTTCTTCAGATACACTGAAACAGAAGTTGCCAGATCCTTCTATATAGTGAGAAGGTGGGGAGGGGTATTACTGAGAAGGGTGGTGGGAATGGGAGATTGGCAGATAGCTGAGATGAGCATGTTGACGACTCTTAAGGACTGCAATAGGTCTTACAGGAAAAGGCAAGGGGTGAGAAGGTGAAAAATGGCTTAGTCATGTAGAATGAGATAAGAATCCAGTGTATCTGAAGAAGTGTGCATGCACACGAAAGCTCATACCAAGAACTAACTTAGTTGGTCTTTAAGGTGCTACTGGACGGAATTTTTTTATTTTGACTCTTTTCCCTGTTTCAGTTTCAAACCTCAAGCTGTTGGCATGGGGGCTTTCATGGCCATTTGCATCGACACTTGGCTGATGCCAACTCTCTGGAGAAACCAGATGGGACCTCTCTCCCGTTCCAGGAGGGAAGCAGGTTGCAACCGACAGGACTTCCAAGGGAAGTTTTTAAAAATGTCTAATGTTTTATTAAGTTTTTATCTATGTTGGAAGCTGCCCAGAGTGGCTGGGGCAAGCCGGTCAGATGGCTGGGGTGCCAATAATAAAAACGGTTACTATTATTATGATTATGGAATAGGACGTCCCTGTTTTCATCAGATAAATGTAGGAGTGGCACAGGCAAAACAGAGTAAAAGGACCCAGGACGAGAGGGTGGGGGCAGTAGAGTCCAGTGGTCAGAGCAGTTGTGCCAAGAGAAGAATGGCAACACAGCAGCTTCCTTAAGGCCTTGAAATATACTCGGAGTCGAGAGTGGATTTCATGCTCTTTATTCAGCTCATAGTGGTGAGGAGGAAAAATGGAAGTTCCTCCAGAATGTCTGCTTTATATACACTATTTACACAATGGGCCCCACGTGATTGGCTAATTCCGGGATTCTTCTGTAGGCCAATCAGGTTGCGGGTTCACTTCCACCTGGAGCTGGATTGGGTGGCTCCTGTGGACCAATCAGACTGCTGCATTCTGGATCCTATTCAACTCAGTACATAACAGGCCTCTTTCAGGACAGGTGCAGATTGTTGGATCTGGGCCTAGGCACCATTTAAAGCAGCGTTCTTCCACCTTGGGTCGCCAAATGTTGTTGGACTACAACTCCCATGGTCCATGACCATTGCCTAAGCTGCTTGGGGATTATGGGAGTTGTAGTCCAACAAACATTTGGGGACACAAGATTATTATTTTTTTATTTCGTGAAATTTATGTACAGTGGTATCTTGGGTTACATACACTTCAGATTACATATGCTTCAGGTTACACACTCCACTAAGCCAGAAACGGTGTTTCAGGTTAAGAACTTTGCTTCAGGATAAGAACAGAAATTGTGCTCTGGCGGCGCGGCAGCAGCAGGAGGCCCCATTAGCTAAAGTGGTGCTTCAGGTTAAGAACAGTTTCAGGTTAAGTACGGACCTCCAGAACAAATTAAGTACTTAACCCGAGGTACCACTGTACATTGCTTGAGTGTAAAACACACACACACCTTTAAAGCTGTTGAAGGACACTGGTTTAAATCACACTGAAAAATCAACCCCCCTGCCGTAAACCAAGATTCCTGGGAACCGTAGCAGACCCCCGCAATTCCCTCCACACCCTTAGCAAACTACAGTTCCCAGGATTGCTTTTGTGCTTTCATTGTGCTCCACATGCACAGTGAGTTAGAGTCTCTCCACCGTTCCCGAGAGCCAAAGCAAAGTTTGGCCAGCGATGACTCTGGCACGTACCCCCAAGGCCTCTGCAAGGCGACGGATGAGACAGGCCTCCGCGGCAGCAGGAGAAGTAAATAGGATCCAGATGGACGAGGGAATGTGCGGCTCGCTCGCTTGCCCGCACACGCAAGCATTGCGTGGGAGAAAAGCGAGATCGCTCGTAAACGGAGGCAAGGCAAGCGAAAGAGAAGGGAGGCAGAGAACGGAGACAAGGACTCAGGAAGGAAGAAGGAAAACAGCCCTTTCTTATTCTATATTATTAGCATTCCTATCTCACCTCCTTCTCAAAAAGCAGAGACATCAACTTGCCGACAAAGATCCATATAGTTCAAGCTATGGTTTTCCCAGTAGTGATGTATGGAAGTGAGAGCTGGACCATAAAGAAGGCTGATCGCCAAAGAATGGATGCTTTTGAATTGTGCTGGAGGAGACTAAACGGCCTCAGTCCAGTGTCCCTGAAGGAGCGTCTCCACCCCCATCGTTCAGCCCGGACACTGAGGTCCAGCACCAAGGGCATTCTAGTGTTTCCTTCCCTGCGAGAAGCTAAGTTACAGGGAACCAGGCAGAGGGCCTTCTTGGTGGTGGCACCCTCCCTGTGGAACACCCTCCCAGCAGATGTCAAAGAGAAAAATAACTACCAGATTTTTAGAAGACATCTGAAGGCAGCCCTGTTTAGGGAAGCTTTTAACGCTTAATAGGTTATTGTATTTTAGTGTTTTGTTGGAAGCCGCACTGAGTGGCTGGGGAAACCCAACCAGATGGGCAGGGTATAAATAATAAATTATTATTATTATTATTATTATTATTATTATTATTATTATTATTATTACTCTTGAGCAGGGGTAGGCAACCTAAGGCCCAGGGGCCAAATCTGGCCCAATTGCCTTCTCAATCTGGCCTGCGGATGGTCCAGGAATCAGCGTGTTTTTACATGAGTAGAATGTGTGCTTTTATTTAAAATACATCTCTGGGTTATTTGTGTGGCACAGGAATTAATTCATTTCCCCCCAAAAAATATAGTCCAGCCCACAACATGGTCTAAGGGACGGTGGACCGGCCCACAGCTGAAAAAGGTTGCTGACCCCTGCTCTTGAGAGTCCCATGGACTGCAAGAAGATCAAACCTATCCATTCTGAAGGAAATCAGCCCTGAGTGCTCACTGGAGGGACAGATCCTGAAGCTGAGGCTCCAAGACTTTGGCCACCTCATGAGAAGAGAAGACTCCCTGGAAAAGACCCTGATGTAGGGAAAGATGGAGGGCGCAAGGAGAAGGGGACGACAGAGGACGAGATGGTGGGACAGTGTTCTCGAAGCTACCAGCATGAGTTTGACCAAACTGCGGGAGGCAGTGGAGGACAGGAGTGCCTGGCGTGCTCTGGCCCAGGGGGTCACGAAGAGTCGGACACAACTAAACAATTAAACAGCAATCTCACCTCCTTCTGCAAGGAGCTTGAGGTGGCCTGCCTGCTTCCCATTTAACCCCCACAACAGTCCTGCGAGGTAGGTGAGGCTGAGCAGCAGTGACTGGCTGCCAAGGTCACTGGGTGAATACATAGAATAATAGAGTCACAAAGTTGGAAGGAACCCTGAGGATCATCTAGTACAGGGGTCTGCAACCCGCGGCTCCGGAGCCGCATGTGGCTCTTTTACACCTTTGCTGCGGCTCCGGGGTGGATACTAGTGAGGGGAGGAGGCGCATTGTGCGCCCCGACACTCCTCACTGTGGCGGGCGCTGTACTGGCTGTGATGTCGCATGGGGGTGGTGCGTGCATTAGTCACGCACCGTCCCGACGTTACCTTCCCGCCCACTGTCAGATTGCGGCTCCAGAGATATATGTGTTTTAAATGTCGCAGTGGTTTTGCGGCTCCCAGGTTTTTTTCCCTTCGGAAACGGGTCCAAGTGGCTCTTTTTGTCTTAAAGGTTGCAGACCCCTGATCTAGTCCAACCCCCGTGCAAGGCAGAAAAAGGCTGCTGTCCATCGTCAAGTGAATCCTTTATCGCTGCTCGTTAATCTGTTTTATATCCTCCAACATTTCTCTGATGAAAATAGGGGCGTCCTATTCAATGTTGTAAGCTGCCCAGAGTGGCTGGGGCAATCCTGTCTGATGGGTGGATGATGATGATGATGATGATTAATTTGTACCCCACACATCTCACTGGGTTGGCCCAGCCACTCTTGGCAGCTTCCAACATATGTAAAAACTGAACAAAACATTCAACTTTTTTAAAAAATAAAACTTCCATCTACCGGGCATAGTTACACATCTCCTTGGCTCAGGGGTCGCATAGCTCTGTAACCGCCAACATTTCTCTGATGAAAATAAGGATGTCCTTAGGAAAAGTGGGACATTCCGAGATCAAATCAGAAACCAGAACGGCTTCTGCAAATTTGGGACTGTCCCTGGAAAATAGGGATTCTGCTACGGTTTCAACAGATGCCCTCCACAGACTTTGAGGGGAATTTTATGGACTATATGGAATTGGCGGAAATGACTGGTAGAATCCGAGACCAGGGAGAAGAGTCGGTGGAAGAAGATTGGAAGAAATTTAAAGACTATTTACAGAAGTATTGCAAAATTAATGAATCTTAGAAGGATGTTTGAACGAAGTTAAGCGGTTTCTAGCTGTAATGATATAAAAGAATATGGAAAATTGGATTTCTAAATAGGCAAAAATTTAATGTTATAATATATTAAGATCAAAGATCAGGATAATAAGGAGGGAAATAAATTGCTGAATTAATTAACTGAATTGGAATACAAAAAAGGGAGGTATGAGGATGTCAGGGAAACAAGGATATGAATATAAGATATGGAAAGGTTGATCTTTTATTTTTATTTTTTTTAATCTGTGTACTTATTCTGTATTTTTCTTGTATTTTTATTTTTGTCTTTTATTCTTGTATTTTTTGCTTTTATGCAATTCCTTTGTCTGAAACTTTAATAAATATTTATATAAAAAAGAAAAGACTTTGAGGGGAATTTTTTTGCAGGGGCTCAAATGGCATGAAAATGCATTTATATACATGTAATCAGGTTGAGGACATCATGCGCTGTTTGTTGGTTTGCCCTTTATATGCGGTGCCCAGAGAAAAAAATCTTATCTCCTATTCTTTCCCTCTTCTCAGATCGATCCTCACAGGAAGCGATAGCTGGAACTCTTCGCTGATAAATAGCTGCAGATTGGACATCTGGTGGCCAAATTTGCTCCGGTAGATAAGAAGCTTCGCACCAGTTATGATAAATGCATTGTAATTTTACATTTTTAATAGAACCATAGACTTGGAAAAGACTCTGAAGGTCATCTATTCCAACCCCCTGTAACGCAGGAAAATGCAACTGCAACCTTTTTTCTTTCTCAAATCTTTTCTTTATTGATTTTCTCCCCCCCCCCCAAATCGGTCGCTAATTTTAAACAAATTAAATTGAATTAAAACAAATTAGCATAATCGAACCTGCAACCTTGGCATTATAAGCACCATGCTCTAGCCAACTGAGTGATCCAGCTGTGAACTTTTATGCTCTAAATGCTGCAGACTTTTATAGACTTGCGATGTGTGGTTTTGGATGAATGCCTTGGGTTTTTTGCCCTCTATTGTTCACCGTGAAGGCCTTTGGCTATAGGTAATAAATGGCCAAGTGGAAGCTCTAACCGCTATGCCACATTGTCTCCCCGCTTAATTTTTAAAAACCTTCATACTAAGTAACGGATTGCAGTTAAAAGAGCAATATGTTGAGCCTTTGATAATCTACTAGAGGCAGTGCTGTATAGTGGTTAGAGTGTCAGGGTCAGACCTGGGAAGGACCAAGGTTCAAATCGCCACTCGGCCACAGAGCTCACTGGGGGCAGCTTTTGGGTCTAGCGCCACTGTCCGTCTCAGCCTGGCCTACCTTTCAGGGTTGTTGTGGGGATTAAACAAGGAGAACCGTGCAGGCCACACTGAGCCTCCTGGAGGAAAAACACAAATATATGTGTAATAAATAACCATTTTGAGTAAAACCGCACCTCTTCTTCAGTTTGTGAAAGGGTCCTTTGTTTGCTATTCCATAGTTCCTTAAACTTTGAAAGAAAATGCTGTTAGGTCGCTGGGAATATTTGCGCGGATTTCGATGATAATGGTAACTAAGACTCAGGAGGCTATAAATGTGCCAGGCTGCCAGATGCCACAGGACTCTTGGGTCGGTGTGTGTGAGTTTGCCCTGCGGCCCTCCAAGGCAATGCCGGATTTACGTATAAGCTCAACAAGCTCTAGCTCAGGGCCCCACTCTCTTGGCGGCCCCCAGAAAATTTAAAGGGGGAAAAACTGGATGAACATTTCCAAAATATAAGATAAAAAACAAATAAAATAAAACCTACCTACAGCAAGAGTGTTTTGTGTTGTGTAGTGAAATATACTCGGAGTCGAGAGGGGATTTCATGCTCTTTATTCAGCTCATGGTGGTGAGGAGGAATGGAAGTTCCCCCAGAATGTCTGCTTTATATACATTATTTACACAATGGGCCCCACGTGATTGGCTAATTCCAGGATTCTCCTGTAGGCCAATCAGGTTGCGGATTCACTTCCACCTGGAGCTGGACTGGGTGGCTCCTGCGGACCAATCAGACTGCTGCATTCTGGACCCTATTGTTCTAGGACCAATCAGACTGCCGCCTTTTGGATCCTATTCAACTCAGTACATAACATGTAGGCTCCTATGATGTAAGTCATGGGCCCCACTTGCTATCCTGCTCCCTAAAGGATCATTGCTTTGCTCCTTTCTATATATAGGGTGCCGGCATTCTGCATGGACTGGTTGCACGGCAACATGTTCAAATGGTTTGAGATACCTATGAGGTCCATCAATTACCATCTAGCATCTATTCAACACAAAAAGCGGCGACAATTTGTTGTGGACAAAGGACAGCTGGACATATAAAGGGCCCCATTACCTTCAGGAGCTGACGGCCTCATCACACCTAAATACAGCCCTGATCACTCTTTAAATGTATGGTGTGAACACCACTAGAATTTAACCCACTGGTCCAGCACCTGCTCCTCATTCTTCAGGTAGCATCCTAAGTCCTCTCTCAGCTCCCTTTGGAAAACTGTGTTGTTGTTTAGTTGTTTAGTCGTGTCATGGACCAGAGCACACCAGGCCCTCCTGACTTCCACTGCCTCCCGCAGTTTGATCAAACTCATGTTCGTGACTTCGAGAACACTGTCCCACCATCTCGTCCTCTGTTGTCCCCTTCTCCTTGGGCCCTCCATCTTTCCCAACATCAGGGTCTTTTCCAGGGAGTTTTCTCTTCTCATGAGGTGGCCAAAGTCTTGGAGCCTCAGCTTCAGGATCTGTCCTTCCAGTGAGCACTCAGGGCTGGTTTCCTTCAGAATGGAGAGGTTGGATCTTCTTGCAGTCCATGGGGCTCTCAAGAGTCTCCTCCAGCACCATAATTCAAAAGCATCCATTCTTTGGCGATCAGCCTTCTTTATGGTCCAGCTCTCACTTCCATACATCACTACTGGGAAAACCAGAGCTTGAACTATACGGACCTTTGTCGGCAAGGCAGTGATCCATGAAGGGGATCGGAAAATGAGTAGGAGGCAAAGAGAGGCAGGGAATTAGGGGAGGGAGTGGTAATGAACACAGAGGTGGGAACTGCCGTCAGGTGCAACCCAAATATCGTGTAACTCTTTACCCAAGCTGTCAGTCAAGGCTGCATCACACGGGCCCCCTACTCCTCCCCCAGGAAATGTCGCCACCTGCAATTCAGTAGACAAAGCTCCTTTTCCTTCCGCGTTTTGACATAGCCATACCGATGTGGCAATTCTCATTGCGTTTGTGCAGGCCGCCCAAGATGCTGACTCACGGCATCAGGGTTGGGTGTGTGGGGTGTGACCAGGGTCGACTGGCGCACCTTGCCATACTGGACTACCCTACAGGGCTGTTGTACTGCGAGTGCATCCCTCAGGGAGTCTCCTAGCAACTCTCAGCACCCTGAGCAAACTAGATTAAGGTTGAATCCTGACAAGACAGAAGGACTGTTTTGGGGGGACAGGAGGCGGGCAGGTGTTGGGGACTCCCTGGTCCTGAATGTGGCAACTGTGGCCCTGAAGGACCAGGTGCGCAGCCTGGGAGGCATTTTGGACTCACAGCTGTCCATGGAGGCGGAGGTCAGTTCTGTGTCCAGGGCGGCTGTCTACCAGCTCCATCTCGTACGTAGGATGAGACCCTCCTGCCCGCAGACTGTCTCGCCAGAGTGGTGCATGCTCTAGTAGTTATCTCCCGCTTGGACTACTGCAATGTGCTCTACATGGGGCTACCTTTGAAGGTGACCTGGAAACTGCAACTAATCCAGAATGTGGCAGCTAGACTGGGGACTGGGAGTGGCCGCAGAGACCACATAACACCGTCCTGAAAGACCTACATTGGCTCCCAGTATGTTTCCAAGCACAATTCAAAGTGTTGGTGCTGACCTTTAAAGCCCTAAATGACCTCAGTCCAGTATGTCTGAAGGAGCGTCTCCATCCCCATCATTCTGCCCGGACACTGTGGTCCAGTGCTGAGGACCTTCTGGCGGTTCCCTCGCTGTGAGAAGCCAAGTTACAGGGAACCAGGCAGAGGGCCTTCTCGGTGGTGGCACCTGCCCTGTGGAACTCCCTCCTATCAGATGTCAAAGAGATAAACAACTACCAGACCTTTAGAAGACATCTGAAAGCAGCCCTGTTTAGGGAAGCTTTTAATGTTTGATGCATTATGTTATTTTAATATTTTGTTGGAAGCCGCCCAGAGTGGCTGGGGAAGCCCAGCCAGATGGGCGGGGTATAAATAAATAAATAAATAAATAAATAAATAAATAATAATAATTATTATTATTATCACGTATATTTATCTGGATTTTTGGGGGGCGGGGGGAGAATGGGGCCATTTAAAGTGGCACAGTGCTGCTTTAAACGCCTTGTGCAGATCGGTCCTAGGAGCCTGGCATCGCAGCCTCTGCTTTCTCAGACGGCTTCCCGGCTGGCACTGCCTCCCTCCAGAGAAGCACAAAGGCCCGATTCATGGCTCGAAACACCTTTTCCAAGACAAGAGGAAAAGGAGAAGGCTCTCTCTCTCTCTCTCTCTCTCTCTCTCTCTCTCTCTCTCTCTCTCTCCCTCTCCCTCTCCCTCTCACCCACAAGCACAATTGTTGCCAGTCAACACAGGCTTGCGACTGAGCCCCTTTTGCCAGCTTAGGGGAGGAAGGAGGGTATAGTGGCTAGAGCAGAAGACGCTTCCAGCCATGGCTCCTGGCCAGGATGGCTGTTCTCTGCCCCCACTGTCAGAAGCGCCAGGATTCTGAGTACCGGTTGCTTAAAAAAAATATGTATAATATATTGAGCTTATTATAGTAAAGGAAAGGAAAGAAGAAAAAAGAAGAAAAAGAAAGAATAGAAAAATGGGGAATACATTAAAAAAACGTTTTGGTAAGCAGAGGAAAACAGCAGTAACAAAATAACCATAAAATATAATTAAGGATACAAAAGTATACAGTTTATATGTAGATGGATAAACTGTTTTCTCAAGTATATGTATTATTATTATTATTTTTCAAAAAAAATTATTGGTTTTGACATTTATCACATAAAAAAGAAACAAGAAAAAAGAAAAACATTACAAAACAAAACACAAAAACAAAGAAAAAGACATAAAAAAGAATTATTACTTCCAGTTCCTAATTTCCTTACATTGATAACTGACTTCCTCAAATCCCCTCTAACTGAATTTCATTACATCACCTGTTTAGCAGTTCTCCAAATTCATATTTCTAATAGTATTTAACTTCTTTCAATTACTAACCTTTTCTCCTTTATTAATATTCTAATCCTTAATATTTATTAACAACATATTCTTATTCTACCCCTAAGCCTATTTATTACTTCCAAGAAATTTCTCTTTATCTTATATTATGTTTTCTCAAGTATATATTAAGCCACGTGTCACTATGGTTTCGACAAATACATTCCAAATACAATGGCATCTCGCTTTTCGAACCTAGAGCCAATAGAAAAAACTGGGGGGGGGGGGGGACTCAGTAGAAGCCTTTTGACTTCTGAGGCGCGTTCGAAAACGGAAGCATTTACTCCCGGGTTTTTGGCGTTCAAAAACCGAAACGTTTGACTTCCAAGACGTTCAAAAACTGAGGTACCGCTGTATCATTTAATTTGTCCATGGCTTACAAGAATTGTCATCTATCCATTGATTCCAACGTTATCAATACCAATCTTTTTGCAGATGTAAGAGCACAGAGAATCGATTTACGCTGACTGCCAAACCCCATGTCTTAGGCATCTCGTGCAAGATGATGCTGTCTTCTCAAATTTTTAGCTCTTTCCTCAAAATTGTATCCATACATCCTAATAAAGGTAAAGGGACCCCTGACCATTAGGTCCAGTCGTGGCCAACTCTGGGGTTGCAGCGCTCATCTCGCTTTACTGGCCAAGGGTGCCGGCGTACAGCTTCCGGGTCATGTGGCCAGCATGACTAAGCCGCTTCTGGCAAGCCAGAGAAGCGCACGGAAACACCATTTATCTTCCCGCCAGAGTGGTACCTATTTATCTACTTGCACTTTGATGTGCTTTCGAACTGCTAGGTTGGCAGGAGCAGGGACCGAGCAACGGGAGCTCACCCCGTCACGGGGATTCGAACTGCCGACCTTCTGATCGGCAAGCCCAAGAGGCTCAGTGGAAGCCGCTCAGAGTAGCTGGGGAAACACTTATTGCCAATGCACATTTTCATAATTAAACTTATTCTCAATAAATCTAATTTCTTCTATCTACCTTGCAACTATTACTGAAGTTCCTCGAATGCTGCAACAGAATTTAAACAACTATATTTATTTTTCAGATATTCTTTAAAAACCTCCCATTTAGAAACAAATTCCTGATTTGATTTATTCTTTATCTTTTCTGATAAACCATCTATTTCGGCATATTCTGTCAGCTTTTGGATCCAATCTTGTATAGAGGGGATTTCATTACTCTTCCATTTTGCTGTGATCAAAACTCTTGCTGCCGCCGTCACATATAAAAAGATACCCTTCCTCTTTTGTGGAATATCCAAATCTGTTATTCCCAGGAGGTAGGCCTCTGGTTTTTTATTGAAGGAGATCTTTAGCATTTTTTGCAGTTCTGCATGTATACTCTCCCAGAATACCTGTATTTTCCTACATATCCACCACATATGGTAGAATGTTCCTGAGTCTCCGCATCTCCAACAATTACTTGACACATTTTTATACATTTTTGAAAGCTTCCATGGTGTTAGATACCATCGATGTTGCATTTTTTGAAAGTTCTCTCTAATCGTGTAACAGTTTGTGAATTTCCAATTGATCTTCCATAAATTTTCCCATTGGGCCATGGTTATTGGATGGCCAAAATCCTGGGACCACCTCACCATTGCCACTGTTACCTCCTCCTCCTTGACTGTCCAGTCAAGGAGGAGTCGGCAAGTTTTGGAAAGAGTTTTTCTTTTAGAATTTACAAGATCAGATTCGAATCGAGAAATTTCTACTGAGAACCCCTTTTGTTTGTCAGATTTAAATTTTTCAAATAACTGATGGTATTGGAACCAGTCTGAAATGTGTTCTCTTATTTCCTCAATTTTTTTTTAATTTTATTTGGTTATCTTCATTTTTTAGAAGTATTTTATATGTTGGCCAGCTTTCCTATTTTTCCGTTTTACAGTGGTGCCTCGCAAGACGAAATTAATTCGTTCCGCAAGTCTCTTCGTCTTGCGAGTTTTTCGTCTTGCGATGCACGGTTTCCCATAGGAATGCATTGAAAATCAATTAATGCGTTCCTAGGGAAACCGCCTTCAGACCAGGTCCGGGGACAGTCTGTCCCCGGACCTCTTCTGAAGGCTGGGGGGGGGGGCAAGGGCTTTTCTTCCCACCCCCAGCATTTTAAAAAACCCCGGGACAGCGGAGGACTTCTCCGCTGTCCGGGGCGATCTTAAAATGCTGGCGGGCGGCATTTTAAAATCGGCCCGGGACAGCGGAGGACTTCTCCGCTGTCCGGGGCGATTTAAAAGCCCCTGGGAAGGCAGGCAGGGGGGACAAAGACTTTCGCCCCCCGCCCGCCTTCAGAAGGTGTTCCCGCCCCGCCACCCGGCTTCTGAGCAGCGTTCCGAAGCCCGGCGGCGGCGGGAGGAGGCGTTCCCGCCCCGCCGCCCGGCTTCGGAGGAGGTCCGAGGACAGTGGGGAAGATGCGTTGCGCTTCCCCGCTGTCCCGGATATTTCCCTATGGGCTGTCGTCTTGCGAAGCAAGCCCATAGGGAAATTCGTCTTGCGAAGCGCCTCCAAAATGGAAAACCCTTTCGTCTAGCGGGTTTTCCGTCTTGCGAGGTGTTCGTCTTGCGAGGTACCACTGTACTGCTATGGCTTCTACTGGAGAAGTCCACCACAGGACTTTAGGCTCCATCAGGTGTTTATATTTTTCCCATACAGCAAAGAGTGACTTTCTTATTATATGGTTGGTAAAAATTTTATGAATTTTCGCTTTTCCATATATTAGGTAGGTGTGCCAACCCCAACGGTTGTCGAAACCTTCCAGGTACAGGAGGTCCGGATCCTGCAACGTGCACCAATCTTTTAGCCAGGTGAAACAGGCTGCCTCGTAGTAAAGTTTTAGGTCGGGTAGGGAAAAGCCTCCTCTCTCTTTTATGTCTATTAAGATCAGGTGTTTAATCCTAGGTTTCTTCCCTTCCCACAAGAATTTGGAAATTTCTCTTTGCCATATCTTAAGACAACCTGCTTTACCCAGTATCGGAATCATTTGAAATAAAAAGATTAATTTTGGAAGCACGTTCATCTTTATAATGGAAATCCTACCCAGAAATGTTAATTTTAGTTTACTCCAGGTTACCAAGTTTTTTCTAATCTCTAACCAAGTTTTGGCAGCGCCAACACCTTGAATTGTGCTCGGAAAAGTACTGGGGGCCAATGTAGGTCTTTCAGGACCGGTGTTATGTGGTCTTGGCGGCCGCTCCCAGTCACCTGTCTAGCTGCCGCATTCTGGATTAGTTGTAGTTTCCGGGTCACCTTCAAACGTAGCCCCACGTAGAGCGCATTGCAGTGGTCCAAGCGAGGGATAACCAGAGCATGCACCACTCTGGCGAGACAGTCTGCGGGCAGAGAGGGTCTCATCCTGCGTATGAGATGGAGCTGGTAGACAGCCGCCCTGGACACAGAACTGACCTCCACCTCCATGGACAGCTGCAAGTCCAAAATGACTCCCAGGCTGCGCACCTGGTCCTTCAGGGGCACAGTTGCCCCATTCAGGACCAGGGAGTCCCCCACACCTGCCTGCCTCCTGTCCCCCCAAAACAGAACTTCTGTCTTGTCAGGATTCAACCTCAATATAGTTTGTTCAGGGTGCTGAGAGTTGCTAGGAGACTCCCTGAGGGATGCACTCGCAGTACAACAGCCCTGTAGGGTAGTCCAGTATGGCAAGGTGCGCCAGTCGACCCTGGTCACACCCCACACACCCAACCCTGATGCCGTGAGTCAGCATCTTGGGCGGCCTGCACAAACGCAATGAGAATTGCCACATCGGTATGGCTATGTCAAAACGCGGAAGGAAAAGGAGCTTTGTCTACTGAATTGCAGGTGGCAACATTTCCTGGGGGAGGACTACAGGGCCTGTGCGAGGCAGCCTTGACTGGCATCTTGGGTAAAGAGTTACACGATATTTGGGTTGCACCTGACGGCAGTTCCCACCTCTGTGTTCATTACTACTCCCTCCCCTAATTCCCTGCCTCTCTTTGCCTCCTACTCATTTTCTGATCCCCTTCATGGATCACTGCCTTGCCGACAAAGGTCCGTATAGTTCAAGCTCTGGTTTTCCCAGTAGTGATGTATGTAGAGCACATTGCAGTAGTCCAAGCGAGGGATAACCAGAGCATGCACCACTCTGGCCAGACAGTCTGCGGACAGGGAGGGTCTCATCCTGCGTATCAGATGGAGCTGGTAGACACCTGCCCTGGACACAGAACTGACCTGCGCCTACATGGACAGCGGTGAGTCCAAAATGACTCCCAGGCTGCGCACCTGGTCCTTCAGGGGCAGAGTTGCCCCATTCAGGACCAGGGAGTCCTCCACACCTGCCTGCCCCCTGTCCCCCCAAAACAGTACTTCTATCTTGTCAGATAGTAACAAGAGGCTTGGATTCACGATAACTTTATTCCCTGGTAGGCATCGGACCCCCCAGGCAGACAACCAAAGACTGAGCTCGCGCAAAATTGAACTGCCAAGATATTTATGATCCACTTGGGAACAATTGGCAGGAACAACCCCTCCTTTGTTGTCTTCAGGCCTTGGGGAGGCTGAGCTCCACATATCAGAGGCCTACATCTACACTTCCGGTTGTCCCTCTGCTTTCCTCCAGAGAAGCCCGCTCTGTGCTGCCGAATTGGAGCAAATGTCAGTTGGGTTTTCTCCAGATTGACGTTTCTTCCGCTGTAGTGCTAAAGAGCGGGTGGTCTGGGGGAAAGGCAAAAGCCATGGCCTCTAGGCAGCGGACAAGCAGGATGAGCCCCATCAGAAAGGATACTCAGTGATAACTGGGCACAGTCTAATTTTCCGTGGAAGCTTTGTGCAAGCAAATCATGACAAAAGTTAAGAGGGATTCAAGAGTGGAGTCATAGTCCCACGCTATTCCGGCCTGGTGAGGCCACACCTGGAGTCCTGTGTCCAGTTCTGGGCTCCGGAATTTAAGAAGAATATTGACAAGCTGGAACGTGGGCAGAGGAGGGCGACCAAGATGATTGAGGGTCTGGAATCCATGCCATATGAGGAACGGTTGAGGGAATTGGGTATGCTTAGCTCACCTCCTGGCAAATAGAAGGGGAAGAAATGGAGGCAGTGAGAGATTTTAGTTTCTTAGGCTCCATGATCACTGCAGATGGTGACAGCAGTCACGAAATTAAAAGAGGCCTGCTTCTTGGGAGAAAAGCAATGACAAACCTAGGCAGCATCTTAAAAAGCAGAGACATCACCTTGCCAACAAAGGTCCATTTAGTTAAAGCTCTGGGTTTCACAGTAGAGATGTATGGAAGTGAGAGCTGGACCATAAAGAAGGCTGAACGCCGAAAAATGGATGCTTTTGAATTATGGTGCTGGAGGAGACTCTTGAGAGTCCCGTGGACTGCAAGAAGATCCAACCTCTCCATTCTGAAGGAAATCAGCCCTGAGTGCTCACTGGAAGGACAGATCCTGAAGCTGAGGCTCCAAGACTTTGGCCACCTCATGAGAAGAGAAGACTCCCTGGAAAAGACCCTGATGTTGGGAAAGATGGAGGGCACAAGGAGAAGGGGACAAGATGGTTGGATAATGTTCTCGAAGCTACCAGCATGAGTCTGACCAAACTGCGGGAGGCAGTGGAAGACAGGAGGGCCTGGCGTGCTCTGGTCCAGGGGGTCACAAAGAGTCGGACATGACTAAACAACAAAGCTTGGAAAATAGGAGATTGAGAGGAGAGATGATAACCATCTTCTAATATCTGAAGGGCTGTCAATTGGACTAGGGAGCAAGCTTGTCGGGTAGGACTCGAACCCATGGCTTCAAGTGACAAGAAAGGAGGTTCTGACTAAGCATCAGAACGGCCTGACACTAAGAGCTGTTCAACAGAGGAACGTACTCGCTCGGGAACATTGCGGACTCTCCTACCTCAGAGGTTTTTAAGCAGAGGTTGGATGGCCATCTGCCATGGATACTTTAGCTGAGATTCCTGCATTTCAGGGGGTTGGTCTAGATGACCCCAGGGGTCCCTTCCAACTCTACAATTCTATGATTCTATGAAAGCTCAATAGGCAATGGGAGGAGCCCCAGTCCTCGACAGCAGACCTCTGCAGGAAACATCTGATTGCATGAATAATGCTCTGATTGCCTGAATCATGCCAGCGCTTATTCGTTTGATGTGCAGGCAGAGGCTGGAGGAGATATATCTATGTATAAATATAGAAATACCAGGCTGTGCTCCTGCTCGGTCCACTCACCACCCACATTAGTCCCCGAAAACGTCCCCTTCCGTCTCCCCCAAGCAACTACTAAAATAAGTACAGCCTGCTAGATCAGGCCAAGGGACCTTCTATAAGAACTTGTGGACTTTGGAAACTGTTTTTCCTGGGGGGACGAAATATCCAGAATGCTCCTGTATTACCTATTTGGTGGGGTTTTATTTCCTAGGCTTCAGACTCAGATGCTCAACATTCACTATCCTTACTTTTCCCGCCCCGACCTGGCCACAGTGATCCATGTGACAGTCACCTCCAGGACTGACTACTGTAATTCGCTGTACGTGGGGCTGCCCTTGAAGCTGACCCAGAAACTCCAGCGGGTGCAGAATGCCGTGGCGAGACTCCTCGCGGGGTCTCTGCCATGGGAGCATATTCACCCAGTGCTCTACCAGCTGCACTGGCTCCCGGTGGAGTACAGGATCAGGTTCAAGGTGCTGGTTTTGACCTTTAAAGCCCTTCACGGCCTAGGACCCTCGTACCTATGGGACCGCCTCTCCCGGTCTGCCCCACGGAGGACCTTAAGGTCCACATATAGCAACACCCTCGAGGTCCCGGGCCCTCAGGAAGTCAGATTAGCCTCAACCAGAGCCAGGGCCTTCTCAGTGATGGCACCGGCTTGGTGGAACACCCTATCTCATGAGACCAGGGCACTTTAGATCTGATTTCTTTCTGCAGGGCCTGTAAGACAGAGTTGTTCCGCCTGGCCTTTGGCTTGGAATCAACTTGATCCCCTTCCCCTCTTCTCTTTTCGCTTCCTCCTTCTGTGATTGAACTCTTGTTTGGGGACTTCCCTGGCTTTTTCCGGCCCATGTAGGACCAGTCTGGATAGTTGGCTTTGGTGGAGATTTGACGTTTTCAACCCCAAAAAGTTTTGATTTGAGTTTCCACTGAAATGAGGCTGCATTTTAATGTTGTATTTTAATCTTGTTTTTAAGCTGTATCTTAATCAATTGTTTTATATCTGGTGTCAGCTGCTCTGAGCCCGGTCTTGGCTGGAGAGGGCGGGGTATAAACAAAATTTATTATTTATTATTATCCATGCCACCTCAGGAAATAGGGATGTCTCACAGCGGCCAACCAGCTGCCTGCAGGAAACCAGCAAGCGTGACCCGAGTGCGAAAGCTGATTCCCCTCCTGCGGCTTGCAGCGAGTGGTGCTCAGAAGTATCGCACAGCCATTGTGGCTAGTACAAATCAATAGCCCAGAGGGATAGCGCAATCAGTAGAGCATGAGACTCTTCATATCAGGTCATGGGTTCGAATCCCACATTGGGCAAGAGATTATTGCATTGCAGGGGGTTGGACTAGATGACCCCCGTGGTCCCTTCCAACTCTACAAATCTGCCATTCTGTGAATTTGCATGATTCCCTTTCAAAGCCACCTAAACTGCGACCATCGCTGCCTCCTGTGGGAGGGAGTTCCAGAGATTAACTCAGCGCCGCGTGAAGAAGGACTTTCTGTTCTGTGTCCTGAACCTTCCAACATCTGGGCTAGCTTACAGCTTGAGACTCTTAAGAAGCAGCAACAGTTCTGAATCCGAGACAGCTATTGTGGCCTGATCCTGCTTATGGGCTTCCCAGTATGGACTCTGGTTGGCCACTGGGAGAACAGGAGGCTGGACCAGTTGGGCCACTGTCCTGAAGCAGCAGGCCCCTTCTTAGGTTCTAATCCTGCAGCGGAGGCTGCGTGACGACAGCCTTACATTTTTATGTATATAGGAAGATATTATGCTTTCGTTGTAAAAACATGTTCCTTTTGATGCTGAGCCGCGCCGTGGATTTTGTGGCATTAAGGACTCGTAAATGTCTTACGCAGGCCCGTCTCCTGCACAAAAGGGTCATCGCGGGAGAGAGGATGCATCATGAGGGCGGGCAGCCGGCTGGGCGCGGAGAATCAAAACCAGAACGATCGCAGGAGCTTCAGCTGGGCGTTTGATGTGGAAATGTCTCGAAATAACTCTACGCCACGTGATCCTCCCATTGTCTCCAGCCAGACTTGCGCAGGAGAGGTTCCCGGTGGAAACGGCAACATAATCCCAATGATTGACCCAAATGTCCTACTAGGGGCTGCATTCTGCACACATACCCCTCCCGGTTTGCCGCAGCGACTGGTCCCAAGAACTGGAATGTCACCTGAACGCCTGTATCAGCCCACACCTTGCGAGGGGCTTCACGCGATGGGTTTTTGTGCCAAGGCAGAACCCCTTGAGCTGCTCAGGATTAAGAACAGAACAAGGAAGGGGGAGCGAAATCCCCGCCGGTGGGTCGGCGACCTCAAAAACTAGACCCTGCTGTCTCGTACACTCATCTTTTTTCTGCTTCTCTGTGAAGTCATTCCTCAGGAATGTGCTGGGGCCAGTTTTCTTTCTTTCTCTCTCTCTCTTTTTTCCCAAAGTAATTATTCTCTTGAAAGAAAACACGTGTTCGCTAAATGCTCAGAAGCCAAAAGGGAGGGGAAAAGAAGTAGCAGGAGATTGGGGAAGGGCAGGAGGGAAGAACAGGCAGGGCTCCCCTTAGAATCACGGCTTCCTTTCGATTTGCTCTTTCTTCAGCCTTGATGATCCTAGAATTGAAGAGTTGCAGGGTGGCGCTGTGGGTTAAACCACTGAGCCTGGGACTTACCGATCAGAAGGTCGGTGGTTCGAATTCCTGCAATGGGGTGAGCTCCCGTTGCTCGGTTCCTGCTCCTGCCAACCTAGCAGTGCGAAAGCACGTCAAAGTGCAAGTAGATAAATAGGTACCACTCCGGCAGGAACGTAAACGGCGTTTCCGTGCGCTGCTCTGGTTCGCCAGAAGCGGCTTAGTCGTGCTGGCCACATGACCCGGAAGCTGTACGCCGGCTCCCTCGGCCAATAAAGCGAGATGAGCGCCGCAACCCCAGAGTCGGCCATGACTGGACCTAATGGTCAGGGGTCCCCTTTACCTTTAAGGGAACCTCAAGGGTCATCTAGTCCATGCAGCAGTCACAGCTCAAGGGGACCCCGACGGACAGCCGTCCAACCTCTCTTTGAACACCTCCAGTTTTATCATATGCAGTGGAATTGTAAGGTAGCAAAAGGATTTTTGGGAAATGATATATAATGAGTTGAAAATAATGTTTAAAATAACCTTTGCTTTAAAACCCCCCCGAAGCCTTCCTTTTAGGAATTTTAGGTGCCGAAATCCCAAGCGACCGCCTCTCCTGGTATGCCCTGCGGAGGACTTTAAGGTCCACAAATGACAACATTTTGGAGGTCCCAGGTCACAAGGTGGTTAGATTGGTCTCAACCAGGGCCAGGGCCTTTTCCGTACTGGCCCCGACTTGGTGAAACGCTCTGTCACAAGAGACCTGGGCCCTGGGGGACTTGACATCTTTCCGCAGGGCCTGCAAGATGGAGCCGTTCTGCCTGGCCTTTGGTTTGGACTCAGTCTGACCCTTATGTCTTCCCTCCCCTTACGGTTTTGATCTATGAGCTACTTTTACAATGAGGCTGAATTCGAACCCATGGCTTTAAGTTGCAAGAAAGGAGATTCAGACTAAAAATGTGGAAAAACTCTGGTGGACTCTCCTTCCTTGGAGGTTTCTAAGCAGAGCTTGAGTGGCCATCTGTCATGGATGCTTGAGTTGAGATTCCAGCATTGCAGGGGGCTGGACTAGATGACCGCAGGGTTCCCTTCCAACTCTACTATTTTATGATTCTGTGTTAATACACTGCCATAACAGAAACTAATTCTGGAAATTCAAGCTGATACTCAGCTTTCCAATTTGTGGAAGGCCTGTGAACTTTGTCCCATCTCTGATTTCATTCCTGCCTCCCAAATCAGATCTGGCTAATGTTAATTTTTTGCAGAGGGTTTTGTTTCTCATCAGATTGCTCCTCCCTGTTTTTTGTTTAAAAAAGCTTTTCTACTTGATAAATTTCAACATTTTATTCCCCACTGGAACCACTCAGGTTCACGCGCTGAAGGCCCACATCACAACAAACGGAAGCGTCACTGACGAAACTTACAAATGTCTTAGGTTACACCCCTTCTGTGATGTATGTATGATGTTTCTGGGGGTGGTCTTGATCTACAGGGTGGCAATTTCAAAAGTCTTTATAAGGCCTTGCACACCATTTTTCTGGGTCCCTCCTCTCTCCTGCAGGTGAAGAAGAAGAAGAAGAGTTTGGATTTGATATCCCGCCTTTCACTCCCCTTCAGGAGTCTCAAAGCGGCTAACATTCTCCTTTCCCTTCCTCCCCCACAACAAACACTCTGTGAGGTGAGTGGGGCTGAGAGACTTCAGAGAAGTGTGACTGGCCCAAGGTCACCCAGCAGCTGCATGTGGAGGAGCGGGGAAGCGAACCCGGTTTCCCAGATTACGTGACTACCGCTCTTAACCACTACACCACACAGGGGAGCACCCTGCTGCAACAGATCAATAAAGGCCAAGCCTACAGGCTGCTGTTTTGCTCCAAGTAATCCTGGTTGGTGTCTTTGTTTTTGTCCAAGGGAGCCCTCGGATTTTTCCGTTAAGAGGCTTAAAAAAGAAAAGAAAAGGCAGGGAAACGAGACTCTTTCCAAACATGACATATTTTCACGAGCCTCGGAGAAATGTCACGGAAAGAGTCGAGGTTTTTCGGCGCTTCCTGCAAGCTCTGAGAACTTTGGAGCCTGACTTACCATCTCTTTTTCCTTTTGACCAAAGTTAGAAAAGGTTTTTCCTCCACAGCTCCCGCCCCACAACCAATATTCCATCCACCAGGATTTCGGCTAAATCCCCCCAAAGCATGTTTTGCCTTTTTAAGGCAGAGCCGCGAGAGGCAACCCGCGGTCAGATTACTCATTCTCTGCCCTAGTGTCATGGGAACCAAAATCTCAGCCGCTGTGTCTCCCTGCCCCCCCGGTCCCTTTGGGGGTTCACACAAGTGCAGCGACGGAGCAGGCCCAGGCACGGCCAGGAAACCTGTTCCAATTGTCCCAAAAGGTGTGGTGCAATAAAGGACGAATGTGCTTCTGAGAACGTGCAGAGCGCTTTCTCTCCAGCTGAGGAGGGTCATGACTCGGGGCTAACGCAAGGTTTTTTGGAATTCAGTTTTGACGGAAATGATAAATATTACGAAAGAAGCTTCTGTTGGTTGACTGAAATTAACACGAGTGCACGTTTTCTCTTTTTTCCTTTCAACTCAATTTTGCTGGAGGTTTCCGACATATAATACAATGAAAACCAAACAGAGGTCATATCCAAAGAGAGCAAAATAAGGGAAAGGAGAAGAAAAGAGAGAGAAGAAGAGACGAAGAAAAAAACAAACACACGGACGCAAAACACCGCTGGTTGGGCGGTTGGAGGATGGATGGCGGCTAACAGAGTGAGGTTGAATCCTGACAAGGCAGAAGTACTGTTTTTGGAAGACAGGAGGTAGGCTGGTGTGGAGGACTCCCTGGTCCTGAATGGGGTAACTGTGCCCCTGAAGGACCAGGTGCGCAGCCTGGGAGTCATTTTGGACTCACAGCTGTCCATGGAGGCACAGGTCCATTCTATGTCCAGGGCAGATGTTTACCAGCTCCATCTGGTACGCAGGATGAGACCCTCCCTGCCCGCAGACTGTCTCACCAGAGTGGTGCATGCTCTGGTTATCTCTCGCTTGGACTCCTGCAACGCGCTCTATGTGGGGCTCCCTCTGAAGGTGACCCAGAAACTGCAATTAATCCAGAATGTGGCAGCTAGACTGGGGACTGGGAGCGGCCGCCGAGACCACATAACACCAGTCTTGAAAGTCCTACATTGGCTCCCAGTATGTTTCCAAGCACAATTCAAAGTGCTGGTGCTGACCTTTAAAGCCCTAAACAGCCTCAGTCCTGTATACCTAAAGGAGCGTCTCCACCCACATCGTTCTACCCGGACACTGAGGTCCAGCTCCAAGGGACTTCTGGCGGTTCCCTCATTGCAAGAAGTAAGGTTACAGGGAACCAGGCAGAGGGCCTTCTTGGTAGTGGCACCTTCCCTGTGGAACGCCCTCCCACCAGATGTCAAAGAGAACAACAAGTACCAGACATCTGAAGGCAGACCTGTTTAGGGAAGCTTTTAATGTTTGATGTATTACAGTATTTTAATAATTTTTTGGGAGCCACCCAGATTGGCTGGGGAAGCCCAGCCAGATGGGCGGGGTATAAATAAATTATTATTATTATTATTATTATTATTATTATTATTATTATTATTATTATTATTATTATTATTAATTCTATCAACCTCCTATTTTAATCTTTGATTCACAGAGATCTTCCCAGCTCCCACCTGGGATAGCTCCCATCTTTCTCAGTCTCACACCCTGAAAAAAACCACTCTATTCTGTCTCTGACACAGGTCTCTTCCATCCATTCCATCTGAATGTTTTCAGTGACGTATCATCGAAAGAATAGAGGTCTTTTATAAGATCTTGACAGCTTGGATGGTAATTTCAACTCAATGGGAAACAGGAGAAAAGGTTAAGAAGCAAGGGGTTGTTTTAGTTGAGATTCCTGTATTGCAGGGGGTTGGTCTGGATGACCTTTGGGGTCCCTTGCAATTCTGTGATTATCCAGACAGGTGTTCTCTGGCCCAGCCCTACCTAGAGATGTCAGGATTCGAACCTGGAACCTTTGACATGCAAAGCAGATTCTCCACCACTGAGCTGCGGCCGCTGCCTCAAGCCGCCTCATGGCAGGGCCGGTCCTGGCTCTGATCCGTATCTTGGAATCCATGTACGGTTTGCTTTTGCACCGGTGATCCTTGCATTGCAGCAGGTTGGGCTGGATGACCGCTGGCTATCCCTTTGTTGTTGTTGTTGTTGTTGTTGTTGTTGTTGTTGTTGTGTAGTCGTTTAGTTGTATCCGACTCTTCGTGACCCCCTGGACCAGAGCACGCCAGGCACTCCTGTCTTCCACTGCCTCCTGCAGTTTGGTCAAACTCATGCTGGTAGCTTCCAGAACACTGTCCCACCATCTCATCCTCTGTCGTCCCCTTCTCCTTGTGCCCTCCATCTTTCCCAACACCAGGGTCTTTTCCAGGGAGTCTTCTCTTCTCATGAGGTGGCCAAAGTCTTGGAGCCTCAGCTTCAGGATCTGTCCTTCCAGTGAGCACTCAGGGCTGATTTCCTTCAGAATGGAGAGGTTTGATCTTCTTGCAGTCCATGGGACTCTCAAGAGTCTCCTCCAGCACCAGAATTCAAAAGCATCCATTCTTCGGCGATCAGCCTTCTTTATGGTCCAGCTCTCACTTCCATACATCACTACAGTTCTATAATTCTATGAAATGCTGCAGACCCGTTGAGATAAAAGTAATCCTCCATTTCCGTCTCTGCTCCTCCTGCAACCTTCCTCGCATTCCTGCCAGAGGGGCCAACGTCTTCTTCCAAATCCCCTTTTGCGGAGTGTGACAAGGCTGGCTTGCAGCAGCCGCCCACCGCAGCCGGGGATGTGGAAATCCAGACCGAATGGTCCGAACGGTCCGTCTATTTTTTAAAAATAATATTTTATCAATTTCCCAAACATTTTCCAAATTTTCATTATCAAACATAAAAAAGAAAAAAGTTGAATTCCCCCTAGTCCCTTCCCTGCTTCCATTGTTGATCATCACACCGCATGTCCATTTTGAATTGAAAAATCATTGAAATTGCTTATTGTCCATTCGTAATGTCATTACAAGTATTTCTGAAATCCTGCTAACGTAAACTTGTGTACATTGCTTCTGTATATATGCAATAAAGCCCTTCCAATCTTTTTTGAATTCATTCTTGTCTCTTCCTCTTAGTTTCAATGTCAATTGCCACCTGCCCAGATTTTAGCTTGTCTGAATTAATTTTAAGATGTATTTTAATTAATGGATGTCTGTTTTTATGCATATTGTGTTGTTTTTATGATGTTAGCCGCTCTGAACCTGGCCTCAGCCGGGGAGGGCAGGATGCAAATAAATTATTATTATTATTATTATTATTATTATTATTATTATTATTATTATTACTAATTTTGCCATTTCAGCATATTCCATTAATTTCACTTGCTAATCTTCTTTAGCTGGGACACCTTCTTCTTTCCAATGTTGTGCTAATAGTATTCATGTGGCTGTTGTTGCATACTTAAATAAATCTTTTTGCGATCTTGGTATATCCACTCCTGTAATACCTAATAGGAAAGCTTCCGGTTTTTTAAAAACAAAAGGTATTTTAAACATCTTCTTCATTTCATTATAAATCATTTCCCAATACTTCTTAACTGTTTTGCAATCACACCACATATGAAAAAATTGTCTCTTCTGCTGATTTACATTTCCAACACTTACTTTCTTTATTTCTGTACATTTTTGCTACATTTTACTGGAGTTAGAGAACAGTCCATCTAAACCATGGGTTGGCAACCTAAGGCCCGGGGGCCAGATCCGGCCCAATTGCCTTCTCAATCCGGCCCACGGATCAGCGTGTTTTTACATGAGTAGAATGTGTCCTTTTTATTTAAAATGCATCTCTGGGTTATTTGTGAGGCATAGGAATTCATTCATTCCCCCCCCCCCAAAAAAATATAGTCCGGCCCCCCACAAGGTCTGAGGGGCAGTGGACTGCCCCCCTGCTGAAAAAGTTTGCTGACCCCTGGGCCACCACACAGCAGAGAGCAAGCCTGTCCCTGGCTTGACTTCTTTCAGAATTCGTAAGTGCAAAATTGTTTGGGAATTTCAAGTGCACAAATGCAGCCGGGCACGGGAAGAAAACGGCACAACTTTGGGGCACCTAGTTCACTGCGTCCGGGCTTCATGCTCCGTCACGGGGCGGGGCAGAGAGCAGGCGGGGGCGTGGCGTGCATCCTGGGGGTGTGGCGTGTATCCTGGGGGGCGTGGCACCCAGCACGGGGGGTGGGCAGCTGCGATGGCACCCCCCAGGATCGTGGTGCTGGGGGCAGCACGCTCCACCCGCCCCCTCTTCCTCTGCCAGGACCTCCTGGACAGGGAAGGGTGGTCCATTAGGGCAAATGGGGCCTCACCAAACTCATCTGATACCAGTGCTGCAATGGGTCACTGCAACTGGCTGTTATCCAGAAGGCTGGTGGTTCGAGCCCACCCAGGGACAGCCGTGGGGAGGAATCCTGTATCGCATGGGGGTGGGTCTAGATGAACGTCGGCGTCCCTTCCAACTCCACAATTCTGTGGTTCATTGATTCCAGGGGTTGGTGTTATGTACTGAGTTGAATAGGATCCAAAATGCAGCAGTCTGATTGGTCCTAGAACAATGCAGCAGTATGATTGGTCCGCAGGAGCCACCCAATCCAGGCTCCAGGTGGAAGTGAATCCGCAACCTGATTGGCCTACAGGAGAATCCCTGAATTAGCCAATCACCTGGGGCCCATTGTGTAAATAATGTACAGTGGTGCCCCGCAAGACGAATGCCTCGCAGGACGGAAAACCCGCTAGACGAAAGAGTTTTCCGTTTTGGAGGTGCTTCGCAAAACAAATTTCCTATGGGATTGCTTCGCAAGACGACAATGTCTTGCGAGTTCCTGCTGGGTTTTTCCCCCTCCCCCCTTTTTCTAAGCCGCTAAGCCGCTTATCAGCTGATCCGATCAGCAGATAAGCCGCTAAAAGCCGCTAATAGCGCTAATCCGCTAATCCTTCAATGGGCTTGCTTCGCAAGACGAAAAAACCGCTAGACGAAGAGAATCACAGAACGGATTCTTTTCGTCTTGCGAGGCACCACTGTATATAAAGCAGATATTTTAGGGGAACTTTCATTCCTCCTCACCACTATGAGCTGAATAAAGAACAAGAAATCCACTCTCGACTCCGAGTATATTTCAGTCGGCAAGGTTTTACCTGCCTGGGCTGGTCAAGTCCCGCAGAGATCTCTCCATGGGCCGGAACACGTGCATGAATGTATTGTGACATGATGTAACATATATTATTATTTTCGCTTTTTCTTCTGGATGACTCTTTTGTTTGTTACCTCTTTTTAATCGCAATAAAGCATTAAAAAAAACCCTTGACTGCCTGTCTCCAAGCCCTAGTGGAGATCTGTAAAGGATTCCCATAGGATCGGGGTTGATATTGCCCCGGGTCAGGCATAATATCCATCTTTCAGATTGGGAAAGGTTATAGAAAACTGATTTGAAACTCTTAGCATGCTGTACATTGAAAGAAAATTAAAATGATGTGTTGATGGTATTTGACTCCCAATAAGTTAGCAAAAATGTATAAGACAGGTACAAATATCCGCTGGAAATTTAAGAAAAAGAAGGCAGCTTTTATCATATGTGGTGGTCTTGTAGGGTAATACAAGCATTCCAGGAAATGATATATTATGTTGGGGGGGGGGAAATGTTTAAATAAACTTTTATAAAAATAAAATAAACCCAGAGGCTTTTCTGTTAAGAATTGTAGGTCCTGATATTCTAAGGGAGCAGAAACGACTTTTTATGTATGTGACAACAGCTGCACGGATGCTATTAATCCAGAAATGGAAGGAAGATAAAATCTCTACCAGAGAAGAATGGCAAATTAAACTGTTGGACTATGCTGAAATGGCAAAATTGACCGGAAACCTCAAGAAGCAAGAGGACCAAAATTTCAACAAAGAATGGGGGAAATTTATAATTTATCTTGGAGACTGTGATAGGAATTTTATGGTCTTAAATATATGGTAATGTTCATAAGTGTACCAACCAAGCACATACATAGATCAGCACAGGAAGGCCAACCTGGAACCATTTTGATTCCTAAACTGACCAAATCTTTTCTCTGCAAGGTCAAAATAGAAAAGCCTCCCCATTGTCTTTTCCTTCACAATCCTGTCTTAAGGGTATGTCTGTGTTTTGAATAGGGTGTGAGCCTGTGACCTGGCTCAGGAACTAAGTATTTAGCATTACAAAAGACTGGCCGGGCTCCCCAGGATATCCAATCAAGTGAGCATTAACAGGTAACCTGCCAGACAGGAGAAAAACAAGGCACTCAGATTTCTGTTGTAGACCGCCTTTTCTGTGATGTATGTATGATGTTTCTGGGGGGTGGTCTTGATCTACAGGGTGGGAATTTCAAAAGTCTTTATAAGCCGTTGCACAGCATTTTTCTGGGTCCCTCCTCTCTCCTGCAAGTGAGGGGAGCACCCTGTTGCAACAGATCAATAAAGGCCAAGCCTACAGGCTGCTGTTTTGCTCCAAGTAATCCTGGTTGGTGTCTTTGTTTTTTGTCCAAGGGAGCCCTCGGATTTTTCCGTTAACAAGACCACTGCAAGCAGATGAAAACATCAGCAGGATTGCAATAACACAAGTACTATGGGGACAATGATGTTATATAAAATGTAGGTGATTGGGAAAGATGCAGTAGAAAAGGTTTAATAATAGGACCCACAGAGGTGGGAAGTCCAAAGATTTTGGAGGCATCTTTTAATTGCTGATGTGTATGGTCGTATTGTTATAATTCTATATTTGTAAAATCAAATGAAAAATTATTTTTTTAAAAAACGGTATTGCCACAGACCACGTTTCCAGACATTTTTGTAGTGCAGTTAAACTGCGGAACTCTCAGCCACAGTAGGCAGCGACGGTCGCCGACTTGAAGGCTCAAACAGAGGATTAGACAAATTCATGGAGGTTGAGACTGACAGTGGCTACTGGTATAATGGGCACCTGACTGGCCACTGTGACAACAGGATGCTGGCGAAATAAAAAATTTAAGTTCTTTTATATATATATAATAAATGTTCATAAATGTACCAACCAAGCGTATACATAGATGTGTGGACCACATGTCTGGAGCAGCACAGGAAGACCGCCCTGAAACCATTTTTGCTTCCCAAACTGACCGGATGTTTTCTCTGCAAGGTCAAAGGAAAATGGAAAAGCCTCCCCATTGTTTTTTCCTTCACGAATCCTGCCTTAAGGGCATGTCTGTCTGTGTTTGAATAGGGTGAGCCTGTGACCTGGCTCAGGAACTAAGTATTTGTCATTGCAAAAGACTGGCTCCCCGGGGTATCCAGTCAAGTGAGCATTAATAGGTGACCTGCCAGACAGGAGGTAAACAAGGCACTCAGATTTCTGTTGTAGACCGCCTCTTCTATGATGTATGTATGATGTTCTGAGCAGAATCATTTTTTTTTTATTTTCAGTTTCAGGCGTATGCATGCAGCTGCCGTCTAACAAGCCAGAGACTTGCTCCGCCTCGCCCAGTGCTGTCTGCACAGACTGGCACCAGCCCTGTGATAAGAATTTTAAGGTCTTAGATATATAATAAATTTTAATAAATGTACCAACCAAGCACATACATAGATCAGCACAGGAAGACCGACCTGGAACCATTTTTGATTCCCAAACTGACCAAATGTTTTCTCTGCAAGGTCAAAGGAGAATGGAAAAACCTCCCCATTGTCTTTTCCTTCACAAATCCTGTCTTAAGGGTATGTCTGTGTTTGAATAGGGTGTGAGCCTGTGACCTGGCTCAGGAACTAAGTATTTATCATTACAAAAGACTGGCCAGGCTCCCCAGGGTGTCCAATCAAGTGAGCATTAATAGGTAATCTGCCAGATAGGAGATAAACAATGCACTCAGATTTCTGCTGTAGACCACCCTTTCTGTGATGTAGGTATGATGTATCTGGGGGTGGTCTTGAACTCCAGGGCAGGCAATTTAAAATGTCTATATAAGGATGGACACACCTTTGTTCTGGGTCTGGGTCCTCCTCCTTTCTTGCGTGTGAGGGGAGCACCCTGTTGTAACAGTTCAATAAAGATCAGGCTTACAAGCTGCTTTGCTTCTCAATATTCTCTGGTTATTTTTCTCCGACCGATGGAGAACCTACAAAGGACTCTATAAGGGCTCTTGTGTCCCCCATAAGGGAATAAGGGCAGATTTTCGTTTATTACAACTGGACTTGATGGGGTCTCTGGCCTGATCCTGCAGGCTTTTCTTAGTTTCTTAAGAAAACGATCGGTTCTGCAATGCAGTGTAATGTAATAAGGCTGTGGAATGGGAGCCGATGACGCAACACGAGACACTTTGCAAGAGAATGAAAGAACTTCGAGCAACGACCGAGAGTTGCAGGAACTGGAAGGGCCAGCTCTTTCCAAACTCACGTGGCCAAGAAAACTCCCCCATTCTCTGGTTTTCATTTCTTCCTGGCATTAAGGACACCTTTACCTGTTTGTTCCAGTGACTTCCCCCCAAATCTGGGTCAAATCTGAGCTTGAGAAAAACTGGAAAAAAGGAACAGAGCAAAGGTCCGGCTTGCAGCCGGCCTCGCCATGTCCAATTTTGGTATGGAAAAAAAAAGGCAGTTTACAAGCCGAGGATGCAAAAGAGCTTCAAGAAGCTGATAAATAAAGGAATTATTTTGGTCTCAGACTTGGCTCGGAGAGACTGACTGGAATAACCAAGAGGCCTGGGAACAGAGTGGGTGCGTCCGGCGGGGGGTCAGTTAGATCTTTGGAGTTTGCTCAGTCGGTCGGGTCTGCCTAGAGGGCACCTCAAAGGTCCTCTAGTCTGACCCCGTGCAATGGCAGGCTGAGGAACGTGTCAGAAATGCCGCCACTAGGTCAGGCCAAAGTGAATTTGGCTAGTTTGGAGGAGGAGCGTCAGGCCCAGTGGGCAAATGTGGCCCCCCGACCCCTCTCTCCGGCCCTTGAACTCTCTCGAGGCCACACCCCTTCCAGAGCCACACCCCTCTCCCTAGGCCACACCCCTTCCAGAGCCACACTCCTATCCCTAGGCCACACCCCTTACAGAGCCACACCCCTCTCCCCAGGCCACACCCCTCTCCCCAGGCCACACCCTTCAGCCCCTCTCCTCCTCATTCTCCTTGCATGTTTTGACCCGGCTGGGATGTCTCCTTGAACCCGGATAAATGCCTCTTGCTTAGACGTTGGATAGAGAGGGAGCGGCAGCGACTGGCCACCAACTCCGCCTAATGATTCTAAGCAGAGATTTCCCCCAGTCTGCATTGGTTTCAGATGTTTGGAGGTGCTCTTATTGATCCATTGCTTACCCGTTGCCCTGGGATCCTTTGGGAGGTCGGGTGGGATAATAATGCAATAAATAAGAAATGAAAACATGATTATTTTCAGCTGCTTTTTTCCTAGTTCAAGCCTTTATTTCATGAGCTTAAGCTGGATAACAGTTTTAGAACGTCTTGGCTTTTTTTAGCCGCTGGAATCTGTGCCGCAGTTTAAGCCAGCCGGTGCATTTTGAGACTTCTGTATTGCTGCCATCAAAAGACAGCGGCACCTTGGTTTTCAAATGCCTTGATACTCAAACAAGTTGGAACTCATAGAATCATAGAATCATAGAATCTTAGAGTTGGAAGAGACCACAAGGGCCATCGAGTCCAACCCCCTGCCAAGCAGGAAACCCCATCAGAGCACTCCTGACATATGGTTGTCAAGCCTCTGCTTAAAGACCTCCAAAGCAGGAGACTCCACCACACTCCTTGGCAGCAAATTCCACTGTCAAACAGCTCTTACTGTCAGGAAGTTCTTCCTAATGTTGAGGTGGAATCTTCTTTCTTGTAGTTTGGATCCATTGCTCCGTGTCCGCTTCTCTGGAGCAGCAGAAAACAACCTTTCTCCCTCCTCTAGGTGACATCCTTCTATATATTTGAACATGGCTATCATATCACCCCTTAACCTCCTCTTCTCCAGGCTAAACATGCCCAGCTCCCTTAGCCGTTCCTCATAAGGCATCGTTTCCAGGCCTTTGACCATTTTGGTTGCCCTCCTCTGGACACATTCCAGTTTGTCAGTGTCCTTCTTGAACTGTGGTGCCCAGAACTGGACACAGTCCTCCAGGTGAGGTCTGACCAGAGCAGAATACAGTGGCAGTAACCCAGAAGCAAGTGTTCCGGTTTGCGAATTTTTTGGCATGCTCTGGTCCAGGGGGTCACAAAGAGGCGGACACTACTAAACGACTAAACAACGACAACAACAAAAAGCTTAGTGGTGGAGGCCTGGCGCCCCCCAGAATTTGGCGCCCAGGTGCCCTGCACCCCTTGCACCCCCAGGTAAAGACAGCCCTGACTGGATGTACATTGCCAAAATATAAGATAAAAAAACAAATAAAATAAAACCTGCTAGCCTGCTCCCTAAAAGATCACTGGTTTGTTCCTTTCTATATATAGGGTTCCTACATTCTGAATGGACTGGTTGCACGGCAACATGTGCAAATGGCTTGACATACCTATTAGGTCCATAAATTACCATATAGCATACAGTCATACCTCGGGTTGAAGTTGCTTCAGGTTGAGCATCTTCAGGTTGCGCTCCGCAGCAACCCAGATATAACGGAACGCATTACTTCTGGGTTTCGCCGCTTGTGCATATGCTCAAAATGACGTTACGCACATGTGCAGAAGTGGCGAATCGTGACCCGCACACGCCCAGCTGCGGGTTGCATTTGCTTCAGGATGCGCACGGGGCTCCGGAACGGATCCTGTTTGCATCCAGAGGTACCACTGTATATTCAACACCAAAAACAGACAATTTGTTGTTGACAAAGGACAGCTGGACTTATAAAGGGCCCCATTACCTTCAGTAGCTTAAAGGTAAAGGGACCCCTGACCATTAGGTCCAGTCGTGGCCGACTCTGGGGTTGCGGCGCTCATCTCACTTTACTGGCCGAGGGAGCCTGCGTACAGCTTCTGGGTCATGTGGCCAGCATGACTAAGCCGCTTCTGGCGAACCAGAGCAGCGCACGGAAACGCCATTTACCTTCCCGCCGGAGCGGTACCTATTTATCTACTTGCACTTTGACGTGCTTCCGAACTGCTAGGTTGGCAGGAGCAGGGACTGAGCAACGGGAGCTCACCCCGTCATTGCGGGGATTCAAACTGCTTAGGGCCTCATGAAACCTCAATCCGGCCACAGAGAATCTTCTTCGCATGCAAGAGGTCCAAGCGATCAATCTCTACCTCATCTCCAGGGAAAGTCCAGGTGGTGTTGACCGTGGGAAAAAGTGATTTCCTTTACTCTGTCATTTTACGCAGACTCGTCATCACTGAACTGACAGCTCGAATTTCAAGTTGGGCTGAATTCAAAGGCTTCTTCATTTTTCATTCTCTTCCTGCTCTCCCAGGCAGGTAAATATCTCCTTGACCTAAAACTTTGCCTTTGGACTGATGATGGTGACTGCAAACATTTAATCCGAAGGACTGGCGTGACCTCTAGCGGAGAGGGAAGAAAACTACATCCAACCCCCACATGGTGCGGGTTTTGAGCAGATGTATAACACAATTAAAGAACCTTTTGTTTAGGGTGAAAGAGGAGAGCGCAAAATATGGTCTGAAGTTCAACATCAAAAAAACGAAGATCATGGCCACTGGTCCCATCACCTCCTGGCAAATAGAAGGGGAAGAAATGGAGGCAGTGAGAAACCACTCCATTCTGAAGGAAATCAGCCCTGAGTGCTCACTGGTAGGACAGATCCCGAAGCTGAGGCTCCAAGACTTTGGCCACCTCAGGAGAAGAGAAGACTCCCTGGAAAAGACCCTGATGTCGGGAAAGATGGAGGGCACAGGGAGAAGGGGACGACAGAGGACGAGATGGTGGGACAGTGTTCTCGAAGCTACCAGCATAAGTTTGGCCAAACTGCGGGAGGCAGTGGAAGACAGGAGTGCCTGGCGTGCTCTGGTCCAGGGGGTCACGAAGAGGTGGACACCCCACCATACATCATACATACCACCCCTCCATACATCATACATACATCACAGAAGGGGTGTAACCCAAGACCACCCCCCACAAGCATCATACCTGCATCACAGAAAAGGTGGTCTACAGCAGAAATTTGAATGTTGTTGTTTTCCCTGTCTGCCAGGTTATCTGATAATGCCTTATCTGATTGCCTTTCCTGGTAGGCTGCCCATTCCTTTGAGATGGTAATTACCCAATTCCTGAGACAATGGGAAGGTTCTCCCACCTCCTCCCTCCTTGCAGAGAAAACATTTCGTCAGTATGGGAGTCAACACGGTTTTCAGGGCGGTCTTCCTGTGCTGCTCCAGACATGTGGTCCACACATCTACGTAGGCGCTTGGTTGGTACATTTATGAACATTTATTAGATATATAAGACCTTAAATTTTTTATTACACCCACCACCACCACTGAAGAACCAACAACTCAGGGGCTGCCCAGGCTTATGGAGAAGGGAGATAGAAGCCTCAGAGGAAGGGGAAACATAGGGGTTGAGGTCAAGGAGGTGGTTGCCCTTTTGCCACCGCCATCGCTGCAGCATCAACGTCCCAAACGTGTAGTATGTATGTATGTATGTATTTCTAGACAG
The DNA here is from genome assembly GCF_965112155.1 of Podarcis liolepis. Taxonomy (NCBI): domain Eukaryota; kingdom Metazoa; phylum Chordata; class Lepidosauria; order Squamata; family Lacertidae; genus Podarcis; species Podarcis liolepis. The sequence goes on along the minus strand of NC_139561.1, from coordinate 92,586,742 downwards.
CATCTTAAAAAGCAGAGACATCACCTTGTTGACAAAGGTCCGTATAGTAAAAGCTCTGGTTTTCTCAGTAGTGATGTATGGAAGTGAGAGCTGGACCATAAAGAAGGCTGATGGCAGAAGAATGGATGCTTTTGAATTCTGGTGCTGGAGGAGACTCTGGAGAGTCCCATGGACTGCAAGAAGATCAAACCTCTCCATTCTGAAGGAAACCAGCCCTGAGTGCTCACTGGAAGGACAGATCCTGAAGCTGAGGCTCCAAGACTTTGGCCACCTCATGAGAAGAGAAGACTCCCTGGAAAAGACCCTGATGTTGGGAAAGATGGAGGGCACAAGGAGAAGGGGACGAAGGAGGACGAGATGGTGGGAAAGTGTTCTCGAAGCTACCAGCATGAGTTTGACCAAACTGCGGGAGGCAGTGGAAGACAGGAGTGCCTGGCATGCTCTGGTCCAGGGGGTCACGAAGAGGTGGACACGAATAAACAACATTCATTCATTCATTCATTCATTTATTGTGTCCCCAGATTCACTGGAAAAAAATCTGGTAGCCTTATGCTAACACAGTGCTTTAACATCACCCCCGGAGGCACACTCCATTTTCTCTCGAGACAGACGGATGCGAGCCACAGCTATTCTTGTTTTGTAAACCGCTTTGAGGTGTTTACTGGTTTACAGTGGCCCCTTGGTTCTCAAACGCCTTGGTGCTCAAACAACATGGAACCCAAACACCGCAAATCCGGAAGTACCGGTAAGTGTTCCGGTTTGCGAACTTTTTTCAGAAGCCGAACATGCTCCTTTTTGAGTGTTACGCTTCCGATCTGAGTGTTAACGCTGAGGTCTGTCTGTTTTCGCTCTTCATTTTGTGTTTTCGGTTTTGCGGCTTTTTTGGTTTTTGTGACTGTGTGGAACCCGGTTCAGCTACCGATTGATGGATTGATTGTGCGACTGCAGTACATTGTTTATTGCTTTCATTTTATGGACCAATGGTCTCGTTAGATAGTAAAATCCATGTTAAATTGCTCTTTTAGAGGTTGTTTTTAAAAGCCTGGAACAGATTAATCCGCTTTGCATTACTTCCTATGGGAAAGCGCACCTTGGTTTTGGAACGCTTTGGTTTTGGAACGGACTTGCGGAGTGGATTAAGTTTGGGAACTAAGGAACCACTGTATTTTACAATCGAGCGGAACTGCAAAAGTCGCCGAGTTTTAAAAATGAAATAAAGGGTATTAGGCAATAACTTGTTTTTTTACCCCGTGATCTTGAGAAAACTGAGCCCATGTTCTCTTGAAAGGCTTTCTCAACCCCTCTCCATCTCACAAGGAGGGTGGGGCTCATACTTCAGTCTGGCCTGTTCGCAAGCAAACACTTCTGCCCCTCTCCGTCCGAACTTGACGCTCCTTGAAGGTTCAGACCAGAACATTTCCCTGTCAGCAGCACCTTGAACAAATGTCACCCACAAGGACGCCCTTCACTCAGCCTCAAGAGGCATCACCAGACCTAAAGGAAGAAGTGGGGGGGAGGGAATCTTCAAGGAGGCAGTGTGGCATAGTGGTTAGGGGGTTAGACTAGGACAGGCATGTCCAAAGTCCATTTCAGGGGCCTAATCCGGCCCGCTGGTCGGTTTAATCCGGCTCCTGGGGTAAAATCCTAAAAAAAACCTCGACAACTTCAACCCTAAAAAAGGTCTGGTAAAGTCAACAACTTTGGTTAGCCCTCACGGCCCTTCACTTCATCAAATCTGGCCCTCTTTGGAAAAAGTTTGGACACCACTGGAATAGGACCTTGGAGAGATCAGATTTCAAATCCATCCCACCTCACACTCCCTTCCGGGTTTCGGCGGTCTGTAACCTGAAAAAACGCAACCTGAAGCATCTGTAACCCGAGGTATGACTGTATAATTGGGACGCAGGTGGCGCTGTGGGTTAAACCATTGAGCCTCTTGGGCTTGCTGATCAGAAGGTCAGTAGTTTGAATCCCTGCAATGGGGTAAGCTCCCGTTGCTCGGTCCCTGCTCCTGCCAACCTAGCAGTTTGAAAGCATGTCAAAGTGCAAGTAGATAAATAGGTACCACTCTGGCAGGAAGGTAAACGGCGTTTCCGTGCGCTGCTCTGGTTCGCCAGAAGCAGCTTAGTCATGCTGGCCACATGACCCGGAAGCTGTACGCCGGCTCCCTCGGCCGATAAAGCGAGATAAGCGCCGCAACCCCAGAGTCGGCCACGACTGGACCTAATGGTCAAGGGTCCCTTTACCTTATTATTATTGTTATTATTATTACTAAATAATAATAACAACAATAATAATTATTTATACTCCGCCCTCCCCAGCCAAGGCCGGGCTCAGGGCGGCTAACAACCAATAATAAAAACAAGTTGAATGAATACAACTTAAAAACAAGATTAAAATACAACATTAAAACATTAAAACAATTAAAATGCAGCCTCATCACAGGAGGAGAAAGGAAAAAGAAAGAAAAGGCTGGTTGCTTGATCAGGCCTCCAACCCACCTTCTCCAGCCTCCTTGCCTCACAACAACAACAACAACAACAACAACAACAACAATAATAATAATAATAATAATAATAATAATAATAATTTTTATTTATATCCGGCCCTCCCCAGCCGAAGCCGGGCTCAGGGCGGCTAGCAACAATAAAACAGTACAAAAGTACAGCATAAACAACATTCTAAAATCATTCATTATAAAATTAATTAATTCACGCCACTGGCAACCATTGGGCCAGAGCTCCGCGAAGATTGCCGAGGGAGGGAGTCAGGCTGTGCCCTGGCCAAAGGCCTGGTGGAACAGCTCTGTCTTGCAGGCCCTGCAGAAAGATGTCAAGTCCCGCAGGGCCCTGGTCTCTTGGGACAGAGTGGCCAACCAGATGCCGCAATGGAAAACCCACAAGCCAGCAAGACCCAAGTATGATCAGTTACAGATAGGTAGCCGTGTTGGTCTGCCATAGTCAAAATAAAAAAAATCCTTCCAGTAGCACCTTAAAGACCAACTAAGTTAGTTCTTGGTATGAGCTTTCGTGTGCATGCACACTTCTTCAGATACACTGAAACAGAAGTTGCCAGATCCTTCTATATAGTGAGAAGGTGGGGAGGGGTATTACTCAGAAGGGTGGTGGGAATGGGAGATTGGCAGATAGCTGAGACGAGCCTGTTGACGACTCTTAACGACTGCAATAGGTCTTACAGGAAAAGGCAAGGGGTGAGAAGGTGAAAAATGGCTTAGTCATGTATAATGAGATAAGAATCCAATGTCTTTGTTCAGACCAGGTCTCTCCATGGTTTTAAGTTTGGTAATGAGTTGCAATTCAGCAGCTTCTCTTTCCAGTCTATTTCTGAAATTCCTTTGTAGTATACTACAAAGACCTGGTCTGAACAAAGACATTGGATTCTTATCTCATTATACCTGAAGAAGTGTGCATGCACACGGAAGCTCATACCAAGAACTGACTTAGTTGGTCTTTAAGGTGCTACTGGAAGGAATTTTTTTTTATTCCAAGTATGATCAGAATCTCCTGTCCTGTTGTTTCCGGTAATTGTCCCAGCAAAAGTCGCTTTGGGCTGCAGCAGGTGGTACCTGTTTTGGATTTGAATTGCTTAGTTTAATGCATGTGCTGCTGCTGTTTAAATTAATTTATATATATATATTTAACTGTTTTATATATGTTTGTAAACTGCTTCAGGGCGTCTTGCTGCAAATGAGTCATAAATGAAACGGACTGGAATTAATTCCCATAGAAGATCTCCCATCGGCTTGCAGCAATCATGTTTTGAGATTTTTTTAGTGATAATTATTATTGGTCACTTTCCTCACAAAAGAAGTCCATAGAAAGCTACAGTTGCAAGACCAACTCTAAAACCAGTTCCTACGAATGCAGCCAATAATCTTATTTTTATTTATTTGTTAGATTCGTATACGCACCCCATCTGAAGATCCCAGGGAGGTTTGCAAGATAAAAATACAGAATGTGAACAGAAAATGCGTCGGGATAAGAGGAACAAGAGCAAAACTAAAACAATACCCCCCCCCCCAATAAAACACATTTAAAAGGACATAAATGTGAATAGGCCTCAGCTAATTAAGACATTAAAAGCCCTTCTCTTTGCAAACAAAAGTCAAGAGCACCAGATTTGAGAAGCCTTGATCAAACAACTTATTAGCACAGGTGAGTTGTGCAACTTCCAAATACAATATTGCAGGGATTATACAATACTCTGTATTGCAGAGATTAGCATTCCGCCCTTACGTCTGTGAACTCAATCAAGGCACAACCAAGCCTTCTTGTTGGAACCCGGTTTCATCAGATAATTTTTAAAGCAATCCCAGTTCACAGACCTATGGGAAAGATTACTTATCGTAACCATTGAATACGGACTACTAAAAGGCAAGAGAAATATAGATACCGCAAAGAGGTAGATGGAAGTCATAGAATCATAGAATCCTAGAGTTGGAAGAGACCACAAAGGCCATCGAGTCCAACCCCCTGCCAAGCAGGAAACACCATCAGAGCACTCCTGACATATGGTTGTCAAGCCTCTGCTTAAAGACCTCCAAAGGAGGAGACTCCACCACACTCCCAGGCAGCAAATTCCACTGTCAAACAGCTCTTACTGTCAGGAAGTTCTTCCTAATGTTTAGGTGGAATCTTCTTTCTTGTAGTTTGGATCCATTGCTCCGTGTCCGCTTCTCTGGAGCAGCAGAAAACAACCTTTCTCCCTCCTCTATGTGACATCCTTTTCTATATTTGAACATGGCTATCATATCACCCCTTAACCTCCTCTTCTCCAGGCTAAACATGCCCAGCTCCCTTAGCCGTTCCTCATAAGGCATCGTTTCCAGGCCTTTGACCATTTTGGTTGCCCTCCTCTGGACACGTTCCAGTTTGTCAGTGTCCTTCTTGAACTGTGGTAACCATTGAATACGGACTACTAAAAAGCAAGAGAAATATAGATACCGCAAAGAGGTAGATGGAAGTCAAAAGGAAATAAATAAGGGACACAAACCGGTATAGAGGATCGGAAAGAATTGGGAAAGTAGAAAAGTTTAAAGACGGAGGTCAATTCTTTCTAGGAATTTTGCATACTGATTGCCGTATTTTTCGCACCAGACCACATGACGCACCTAGTTTTTGGAAGAGGAAAACAAGAAAAAAAATATTCTGAATCTCAGAAGCCAGAACAGCAAGAGGGATCGCTGTGCAGTGAAAGCAGCAATCCCTCTTGCTGTTCTGGTTTCTGTGATAGCTGCGCAGTCTGCATTCGCTCCATAAGACGCACACACATTTCCCCTTACTTTTTAGGAGGGAAAAAGTGAGTCTTATAGAGCAAAAAGTACGGTATTTAAAATATGGTTTGTACTCCTGAAATGATTCTGTGTATTGGAAAAGTATGTGTTTTTGTGTTTTTTCTTTTTCAGTTTTCTGTTTTGTCTTTTTGGGGGGTCTTTTTTAATCTTTATTTTTCACGATTTTGATCTGTTTTGATAATGGATTGTTCTTGCTCGATTGTTTTTTAATGGCAAAATCAATAAAGCATATTAAAAAAACCAAAACAAAGAAGCGAATATTTTTATATTTCCAGAGATAAAAAAGAACACGGAGAGGGGGAAATAGGAATTGCACAATTCTGGGAATAATGTCACCAGAAATAAAAAAAGAAATGAGACCATTTTTTATGTACACAACAGTAACAGCCAGGATCTTAACTGCAAGAAACTGGAAAAGCGACAAAACACCTACAATAAATGAGTGGCAGGTTCAAATGATAGAATATCTACAGATGGTCATGATGACAGGGAGAATTAGAGGTTACCCAAAACAGAAAGTACAGAAAGAATGGAAAATCTTTAAAGAGTATCTGGGAAAACATTACAATAACAAATATCTCCTGGCAAAAATAGAATGATCCTTGTAAAACAACAAATATAATGCTTTTTGATATCTGACGAAAACAAAGAAAGCAATACAACAATTTGGAACTGTGTGTGAAAAAATAGTAGAAATAATAACACAATGAGTCTAATCGGAAGTCAAATGTGGTTTTTTTGTTTTGTTTTGCTTTTTCCCCTTTCTCTTATTCTTCCTCTTCTTTTTTCTTTTTTGTACCTCCTTTCTTGATCTTCCTCTCTTTGAGAAAGAGATAAAAAGTGTAATATGAAAACTTCAGTAACTTAAAGGCGATGCTGTGTAATTTTTCAATTACTATTTATATATTGTTAAAATTGGTTAATTGGAATGAATTGATGTAGCAATTACTGTGTTTTTTCCCCTTTGTTATTGTTGAATTCTAAATAAAGTTAATAATAATAATAATAATAAAGAAGGAGATGCCTGCATTGCATGGGGTCAGGCTGGATGACCCTTAGGGGTCCCTTTGGGCGAAAGCTCCCCATTGGCGCGGAGCCGCCACACTCTCCAGCGCCCTCACCTGCCACTCCAAAGGTGGCGCCGGGCCAGGTACGGCGACGCGGGCGCGCCATGACGTCACTGGAGGGGCGCGGACCTCCCCTTAAAGGGCCCGCAGCGCGGCAGGTGAGAGGAGCTTCGCGAACAGCTGGGAGACGGAGGGGTTGCGGAGCGGGATCCCCGGAGCGCAGCCTGACACACCTGGGCTCAGGTGAGCAGCAGCAGCATCTGCCGGATGTGCGCGCGGGAGGGGGGGCAAATGGGCGACAGACACGTGTATGCCTGAGCTCGTGTGAATGCGAAGTTGCGTGTCGCGGGCAAGAGATGAGACCTGCAGCCGGGGAGACAGGGTATTTCCCGCAGGAAGGAAGGTGTGTGTGGTTTTTTTCTCACGGGAAGCGTGCAAGGCAGGGAAGCGGGATAGGATAACAGGATAGGATAACAGAGCGAGCGTGCAAAGAAGAAAAAGAAGAAATTTAATGCAAATCCGCCCTCTTTGCACGCCGGGCACAGACGGCAGCAGCGGCTCTCTCCGAAAGCGAGGGGCAAGGGTGTGTTTTCTGTAGGAAGCAAGGAGCAAAAAGGCAGCTCTTGAGCGTGCAAAGGGAAGGCAGTGTGGTGTTGCGGTTAGAGAGCTGGCGTAAGACCTGGGAGGCTTAATGCGGGGGTGGCCGAGCTCATCTTACTCAGAGTAGACCCATAGGAATCAATGGAGACAGTGTGGTGTAGCGATTAGACTGTTAGACCGCGACCTGGGAGAGAGCAGGGTTCAAATTCCACCAGGGAGCTCCTCTCAATCCGGGGTTGGGCTAGATGACCCTTGGAACCCCTTCTCACCCTGCAATTCACTTATTCTTTGAGAGAGGGAGAAGAACTTTTCCCTACCTGCTTTCTCAACGCCGTGCATAATTTTTAAAATTCCTAACCTGTCGCCTCTTGCTTGTCTTAAGTCCCAAACGCTGCGCTCTTTCTTCATAAGCGATTCGCTCCACCCCTCGATCATTTTAGTCGCCCTTTTCTGACCCCTTTCCAACTCTGCAATCTCCTTTTTGAGGTGAAGCGCGTGTGTGCACTTGCACAGTGACAAACAATTCCTCAACATAAGATCTCCGTGATCCCAGTCGGTCGAAGCAGCGTCTTGCATTTTTTTATACAAACAAATTTAATGCGAATCCGCCCTCTTTGCTAATCTTCTGCCCTCCAGATATTTTGGGCTGCAGCTGGAGCAAACTGTTTAGCTGCTTCCCGCCTTGGTTTTCCTCCTCTGTAAAATGGGGGCAAAAGTTCTGCTCTGTTTTCTGGAGCCGTGTGGGTGGATAAATGCCAGGGCAGACTGCTGTTCTAGCTTTGATGCTTAAATAACATATTGCGTGCTCATTTAATTGAACTGGAGCCTTGAGCCAAAAAATTTATTGGGAGCAGGAGCGAAAGTGCAAAGCACATTTTTGGATGGTGGGATGCGAGCTTTGGAGCAGATTTCTGAATGAGAAATGATTATTATTTATCGATTTATTAAATTTGTATTCCGCCCTTCATCTGAGGATCACAGGACAGTTCACGGTGCAAAAATACAAAATGGAAACACAAAATGCATAGTAAAACAAAGGCAAAACGAACCAATAACCCGTCTCCCATTAATTTATTTCCATTTATTATTTGGTTATTACCTTATTTGTCTAGTTAAGGCAGCCTTTGCTAACCTGGTGCTCTCCAGATGTTTTCGATTAAGACTCCCATCAGCCCAGCTCAGAACATCTGGAGGGCAACAGTTTGACGAAGGCTGATTCAAGGCGTTTCTTCCGTGCTTCTCAGCCAGAAAGGTTTGCAACGTGACTTTCCTGCGGGCAATCGAAAGAACACAGGCTCACATTCTGAAAGTTGCAGTCCGAAAGGAAACTGGGATGGGGAGGGAAGAGGAAAACCGGGAAACCTGGGCATCAATTTGCAAACTTACAAAGTAGCAACCAGCGGGAATGGAAACAGTTCAGAGAGAGGATGCTTTGAATGGAGCTGGTCTCTCAAGTACTGAGCCAGTGAAGTGGTCTTGCTTGCCTTCTTTCATTAAAGGTAAAGGTAAAGGGACCCCTGACCATTAGGTCCAGTCGTGGCCGACTCTGGGGTTGCGGCGCTCATCTCGCTTTACTGGCCGAGGGAGCCGGCATTTGTCCGCAGATGGCTTCCGGGCTGTGGGACGCGGGTGGTGCTGTGGGTTAAACCACAGAGCCTAGGACTTGCGGATCAGAAGGTCGGCGGTTTGAATCCCCATGACGGAGTGAGCTCCCGTTGCTCGGTCCCAGCTCCTGCCAACCTAGGAGTTCGAAAGCACCTCAAAGTGCAAGTAGATAAATAGGTACCGCTCCGGCGGGAAGGTAAACGGTGTTTCCGTGCGCTGCTGTGGTTCGCCAGAAGCGGCTTAGTCCTGCTGGCCACATGGCCCGGAAGCTGTACGCCGGCTCCCTCGGCCAGTAAAGCGAGATGAGCGCAACAACCCCAGAGTCATCCACGACTGGACCTAATGGTCAGGGGTCCCTGTACCATTTACTTTAAAGGGGTCCCTGACCATTTGGACCTAATGAATGACTCTGGGGTTGTGGTGCTCATCTCGCTTTACTGGCCGAGGGAGCCGGTGTTTGTCCGCAGACAGTTTTTCCAGGTCATGTGGCCAGCATGACTAAGCCACTTCTGGCAAAACCAGAGCAGCGCATGGAAACGCCGTTTACCTTCCCACCAGAGTGGTACCTATTTATCTACTTGCACTTTGACGTGCTTTCGAACTGCTAGGTTGGCAGGAGCTGGGACCGAGCAATGGGAGCTCACCCTGTGGCGGGGATTCAAACCACCGACCTTCTGATCGGCAAGTCCTAGGCTCTGTGGTTTATACCACAGCGCCACCCATGTTTCATTTAAGCAGTTCAAATAGCTCAGTTGGTAGGAGGCTGCAGTTGGAAAGCCAGAGTCTGTGAGATTGAATCCTATGTGGTTTTTTTGTTTTTTTTAATTATAGCTCAGTTGGTTAGAGGTTGGAGGATGGATGGCAGCTAACAGATTGAGGTTGAATCCTGACAAGACAGAAGTACTGTTTTTGGGGGACAGGAGGTGGGCGGGTGTGGAGGACTCCCTGGTCCTGAATGGGGTAACTTACCCCACGTAGAGTGAGTTACAGTAATCAAGTCTGGAGGTGACCATCGCATGGATCACTGTGGCTAGGTCAGAGCGAGAAAGGTAAGCTAGCCTTTCCCACCTGGGAATCCCAGGTTGAAAGGTGCAGATCCGAGACCTGTGCTGTCGTCGGTCCTTGTCAGCCACCGCCCCTCCCTCCCTGGCAAATGTCCTCTGCCGCCCCATGGTCCTGTTGAGCAAGGAGGCTGTGACATCTCCTTGCAGGCTCCTCCTCTGTTGCAAGCCTAAAACTGCTCTCTGTTCACCTGAACAAAGTTGACAAACATCTCCTTTCTCCTGGACGAGTGGATCAGCCCACACACTTGACAATCAAGTCTTGCGTCCAAGCAAGAAAAGGAGCACTACTCACAGGCAAGCCTCCCGGCTCTGTCATTGTGTCTCCTGGGCCGGACACTTCCTGGCAGAGTTCCTGCACATACACACACACACACCGACCCCACAGTGAATGCCAAGACCCACGGGGGGCACCGGGTAAGTTGTAGCAAGCACAGCTTTGCTTGGGTGAGCTGGGAAGCTGCCTGTGTTTTGGGGTAGGACTATCTTTCCGATGGACAGGTGAGTGGAAACAGCTGGAATGCCAGTTGTAGGTCAATTTGTCTTTGCGTGTGAGAAGCGCCTTGAATTTCAGGTTTCTGCACTCAGGCAGGAAGAACCAGGTGCACAAATATGAGATGGGAGAATATCTGGCTTGGCAGCAGCACATGCGGAAAGGATCTGGGGGGTCTTGGTGGACCACAAGTTGAACAGGAGTCAACAGTGTGATGCAGCAGCAAAGAAGGCCAATGTTATTCTAGGCTGCGGGGATGTGGGGGATGCTGTGGGTTAAACCACAGAGCCTAGGACTTGCCAGCCAGAAGGTCGGCGGTTCGAATCCCCGCAACGGGGTGAGCTCCCATTGCTCGGTCCCTGCTCCTGCCAACCTAGCAGTTCGAAAGCACCTCAAAGTGCAAGTAGATAAATAGGTACCACTCCAGCGGGAAGGTAAACGGCGTTTCCGTGCGCTGCTGTAGTTCGCCAGAAGCGGCTTAGTCCTGCTGGCCACATGACCCGGAAGCTGGACGCCGGCTCCCTCGGCCAATAAAGTGAGATGAGCACCGCAACCCCAGAGTCGGCCATGACTGGACCTAATGGTCAGGGGTCCCTATACCTTTACCTTTTTATTCTAGGCTGCTTCAGAAGTATTATTATTATTAATTGAATTTATATACAATGGTACCTCGGGTTAAGAACGTAATTCGTTCTGGAGGTCTGTCTTAACCTGAAACTGTTCTTAACCTGAAGCACCACTTTAGCTAATGGGGCCTCCTGCTGCCACGCGATTTCTGTTCTCATCCTGAAGCAAAGTTCTTAACCCGAGTATTTTAGTGTTTTGTTGGAAGCCGCCCAGAGTGACTGGGGGGACCCAGCCAGATGGGCGGAGTATAAATAATAAATTATTATTATTATATTATTACTATTTCTGGGTTAGCGGAGTCTGTAACCTGAAGTGTTTGTAACCCGAGGTACCACTGTATACCCGGATGTCTCAGGGCTGTTCACAGGATAAGTATAGGGAAGTCATAGTCCTACTCTCTTCTGCCTTGGTCAGACCACACTTGGGAGTCCTGTGTCCAGTTCTGGGCTCCCCAGTTTAAAAAGGAATTTGACAAATTGGAACGTGTGCAGAGGAAGGCAACCAAGATGATCAAGGACAGGGGCCAGCAAACTTTTTCAGCCTTGGGGTGGTCCACTGCCCCATAGCCCTTGTGGGGGGCCGGACTATATTTTGCAGAAAAAAATGAATGAATTCCTGTGCCCTACAAATAACCCAGAGATGCATTTTAAATACAGTGGTGCCTCGCAAGACGAAAAGAATCCGTTCTGTGATTCTCTTCGTCTAGCGTTTTTTGCGTTTTGCGAAGCAAGCCCATTGACGGATTAGCGGATTAGCGCTATTAGCGGCTTTTAGCGGCTTTTAGCGGCTTATCGGCTTATCGGATCAGCTGATAAGCGGCTTAGCAGCTTAGAAAAAGGGGGCAGAAGAAAAAAAAACCAGCAGGAACTCGCAAGACATTTTCGTCTTGCGAAGCAAGCCCATAGGAAATTCGTTTTGCGAAGCACCTCCAAAACGGAAAACTCTTTCGTCTAGCGAGTTTTCCGTCTTGCGAGGCATTCGTCTTGCGGGGCACCACTGTAAAAGGACACATTCTACTCATGTAAATGAGTAGACTCCGTGGGCCGGATTGAGAAGGTGATTGGGCCGCATCCGGCCCCCGGGCCTTAGGTTGCCTACCCCTGATCGAGGGTCTGGAAACCAAGCCATATAAGGAACAGTTGAGGGAGCTGGGTATGTTTACCCTGGAGAATCTGAGAGGGGAGATGATAGCCATCTTCAAATACTTTAAGGGCCGCCACATGGAAGGTGGAGCAAAGCTTGTTTTCTCCTGCTCCAGAGGGTAGGACTCGAACCCGTGGTTTCAAGTTACAAGGAAGGAGATTCCAACTAAACATCAGGAAGAACTTTCTGACAGCAAGAGCTGTTTGGCAGAGTCTCCCTCAGGAGATGGTGGACTCTCCTTCCTTGGGGGCTTCTGAGCAGAGGCTGGGTGTCCATTTGCCATGGATGCTTTAGTTGAGATTCTCGCATTTCAGGGGGTTGGACAAGCTCAGGGGTCTGCAACCTTTAAGACAAAAAGAGCCACTTGGACCCGTTTCCGAAGGAAAAAAAACCTGGGAGCCGCAAAACTCCTCATTATAAACATAACTTTTTTGTCACTTTTAAAAAAAATATTTCTTTGTTTGACCCCTCAGAATTACTCCTCCTCATAGAAATAAACGTTAAATTAACAAGTTACCTTTTTTGTGTGTGTGTGTTCTTCACTCCCCTTTCAATGCAGTGACCAGCGTACATGCCCCCTTTCAATGCAGTGACCAGCGTACATGCCCCTTACAATGTAGCGGGCGGGCAGGTGAGAAGGTGACGTTGGGACGGTGCGTGACTAACGTACGCACCGCCCCCATGCGACATCACAGCCAGTACAGCGCCCGCCACAGTGGGGAGTGTCGGGGCGCACAATGTGCCTTTCTCCCCTCGCTAGTATCCGCCCCGGAGCCGCGGCAAGGGTGTAAAAGAGCCACATGCGGCTCCGGAGCCGCGGGTTGCAGACTCCTGGTCTAGATGACCCTCGGGGTCCCTTCCCACTCTAGAATTCTATGATTCTATGATTCACTGTCATAGATAAGCCTCTGCCGATCAATTAGCCATGTGGATCTACGACCACTTGATCAGCGCCCGAAAACGCTCTTCAGACCAACCCCTGGAATTTTGCCTGGCTGGACAGGGCATCCTTGACCTCTAATAATTCCTCTTGCTGGTCTGGAACAGGGCTGGATTTAGGCTTAAGCTACTGAAGGTAACGGGGCCCTTTATATGCCCAGCTGTTCTTTGTCAACAACAAATTGCCACTGTTTTTTGTGTTGAATAGATGCTATATGGTAATTCATGGACCTAATAGGTATCTGACGCAGGTGGCGCGGTGGGTTAAACCACAGAGCCTAGGGCTTGTCGATCGGAAGGTCGGCGGTTCGAATCCCCACGACGGGGTGAGCTCCCGTTGCTCGGTCCCAGCTCCTGCCAACCTAGCAGTTCGAAAGCACGTCAAAGTGCAAGTAGATCAATAGGTACCACTCCAGCGGGAAGGTAAACGGTGTTTCCGTGCGCTGCTCTGGTTCGCCAGAAGCGGCTTAGTCATGCTGGCCACATGACCCAGAAGCTGTACACCGGCTCCCTCGGCCAATAAAGCGAGATGAGCGCCGCAACCCCAGAGTCATCCACGACTGGACCTAATGGTCAGGGGTCCCTTTACCTTAATAGGTATCTAAAACCATTTGCCGTGCAACCAGTCCATGCAGAATGCAGGTACCCTATATATAGAAAGGAGCAAACCTGTGATATTTTATAGAAAGTAATGCAAAATGGATCAATCTGTCCCAGACTTTTAAAAACAACCCCTAAAGCAGAAGTTCAACATGGATTTTGCTATCTAACGAGACCATTGAACCATAAAATGTAAGTATTAAACGATGTACTGCAGTCACACAATCAATCAATCAGTAGCTGAACCGGGTTCCACACAGTCACAAAAACAAAACAAAAAAGAGCCACCAAAACACAAAATAAGTAGCAAAAACAGTGTAACACTTAAATCGGAAGCATAACACTCAAAACTGAGCACGTTCGGCTTCCAAAAAAAGTTCACAAACCAGAACACTTACTTCCGGGTTTGCAGTGTTTGGGTTCCAAGCTGTTTGAGTCCCAAGGAGTTTGAGAACCAATGAACCACTGTACAGTCATACCTCAGGTTACAGACACTTCAGGTTGTGTGTTTTTTTGGGTTACGGACCCGCCAAAACCCGGAAGTATTGGAATGGGTTACTTCCAGGTTCTGGCGGTCGCACATGCGCAGAAGTGCTAAACCACACTTTGCACATGCGCAGAAGTACCGAATCGCAACCCGCGCGTGCGCAGATGTGCCACTGTGGGTTGCGAACACTGCAAGTTGCGAACGTGCATCCCGCACAGATCACGTTCTCAACCTGAGCATCCACTGTATATATATAACCTGCACATAGTATGGAGAGGCTCACGGTGTCGGATCCCAGAAGATCTTGCTTCTCCATTCATAGAATCATAGAATCATAGAATCCTAGAGTTGGAAGAGACCACAAGGGCCATCGAGTCCAACCCCCTGCCAAGCAGGAAACACCATCAGAGCACTCCTGACATATGGTTGTCAAGCCTCTGCTTAAAGACCTCCAAAGGAGGAGACTCCACCACACTCCTTGGCAGCAAATTCCACTGTCAAACAGCTCTTACTGTCAGGAGGTTCTTCCTAATGTTTAGGTGGAATCTTCTTTCTTGTAGTTTGGATCCATTGCTCCGTGTCCGCTTCTCTGGAGCAGCAGAAAACAACCTTTCTCCCTCCTCTATGTGACATCCTTTTATATATTGGAACATGGCTATCATATCACCCCTTAACCTCCTCTTCTCCAGGCTAAACATGCCCAGCTCCCTTAGCCGTTCCTCATAAGGCATCGTTTCCAGGCCTTTGACCATTTTGGTTGCCCTCCTCTGGACGCGTTCCAGTTTGTCAGTGTCCTTCTTGAACTGTGGTGCCCAGAACTGGACACAGTACTCCAGGTGAGGTCTGACCAGAGCAGAATACAGTGGCACTATTACTTCCCTTGATCTAGATGCTATACTCCTATTGATGCAGCCCAGAATTGCATTGGCTTTTTTAGCTGCCGCGTCACACTGTTGGCTCATGTCAAGTTTGTGGTCAATTCAGATCCAGCACAGAGCAAGCAGGTACTCTGTGTCTCCAGCTTCTAGCCAGCTCAGCACACAGACAACACTCTGGCTGTTGTTCTCCTGCCTAGCAGATAAGTGAGGGGGTGGAAGGAAGGTCCACGCATCATTCTTGCAGCTTTTGCAAGAACATGATGCTGATGAAGACACTGAAGTGGCCAACTTAGGTCAGTGTCTTGCAAAGAAACTTGTCTGGCCAGTTGGACAACTCTGTTAGTCTCTAGCCCTTCCCAGGGTACAGGAACCCAAGATTTGGATGGTGCTCTGGAAATCATCTAGCCTGGCTCTCCCCAAACCCACAATGATTTTTTAAAAAGAGAGGAATGCTTCAAAAGCACCGAATGGATAGAATATTTGAATATTTCCAGATTCCGTTTCCAAAGGCTGCAATCTCTCCTGCGCAAACGGGTTCAGGGAGAGGATAGCAACCGCCGAACTAAATAGTTTTCCTCCTACCTGTTGGAACAGACCCAGCCGGTTTGCAACACTGAACCAGGGCCCAAGGGGTGAAGCAACCGCCTTGCAAAGTTAAGAGAGCTGTCAAACTAACTTGGCACAAAAGCACATGACAAATTTACTTTGTTTTCTTTTTAAAAGAAAAATGTAGAGCGGCCTTAGGCAGAGAATCCAGAGGTGCGGAGGAGGCGCTTAAGATCTTTCCGAACTGGTTTCCCCCCCACTAAAAATAACATACACACTTTCTTTTTCCCACCGGCCCAACGCACACAGATTTTTATGGTGCTGGCTCCAGGTTTTGATGAGCCTGCGGGCAAGACACCTTGACCGACTCGCTGAATTTCTGTCGATCCTTTCTCTCCAAAGAGCTCAAGCTGGCGTAAATGGTTCTTCTTCCACTCCTTATTTAATCCCTACAACACTCCTGCGAGGTAGGTTAGGCTGAGAGGCAGTGGCTTTTGGTCCTCAAGGTCATCCCCAGGAGTTTTGTGGTCATTTAGCAACACCCTCGAGGTCCCGGGCCCCAAGGAGGTCAGATTAGCCTCAACCAGAGGCAGGGCCTTTTCAGCACTGGCCCCGGCCTGGTGGAAGGCTCTGCCTCATGAGACCAGGGCCCTGCGGGATCTGATTTCTTTCCGCAGGGCCTGTAAGACAGAGCTGTTCTGCCTGGTCTCTGGCTTGGAATCAACTTGATCTCCTCCCCCTCTTTCTTTTTTCCTTTCTCCTTCTGTGATGGAACTCCTATTTGGGGACTTCCCTGGCTTTTTTCTGGCCCACATAGGACCAGTCTGGATAGTTGGCCTTGGTGAAGACTTGACGTTTTCATCCCCAAATAGTTTTTGATTGGAGTTCCTACCGAAATGAGGCTGCATTTTAATGTTGTATTTTAATCTTGTTTTTAAGTTGTACAGGATAAACAGGCTTCAGGATAAGTATTTTCGGGTTGCGCTCCGTGGCGACCCAGAAGTAATGGAGCACGTTACTTCCGAGTTTCGCCACTCGCGCATGCGCAGATGGTCAAAATGATGTCGCGCGCATGCGCAGAAGCTGCGAAACGCGACCCGCGCACGCGCAGGCATATCTTATGTTGTATTCAGGATGCAAACGGGGCTCTGGAACGTATCCCATTCACATCCTGAGGTACCACTGTACTTTAATCAATTGTTTTTATTATTATTTGAACCCTGGTCTCCAAGGGCCTAGTCTAGCGCTCTAACCACTGCACCACACTGTTTCCTTGAGAAGGTAAAGATCAGGCCAGAGGGGGCCCATCTAGTCCAGCCTCCTGTTCTCACAGTGGCCGCCTAGATGCTTCAACGGGAAACCCGTATGCAGGATCCGAACACAAGACCAACTCTCCCCTCCCGCGTTTTCCAGCAGCTGGGATTCAGAAGCACTGCTGCCTCTGACTGTGGAGGCAGAACAGAGAAGTCCTGGCCGGTAGCCACTGACAGCCCTCTCCTCCTCCACAAATTTCTCCAATCCTGTTTTAAAACCGTCCAAGTTGGCGGCCATCCATGTCTCTTGTGGGAGGGAGTTCCATAGTCTAACCCTGTGCTGCGTGAAAAAAGGCTTCCTTTTCTCTGTCCTGATAGGGCAGTGGGTAGTCCGGTTGGTTACAGCACAGTGCTGAGAATGCCAAGGTTGCAGGTTCGATCCCCGTATGGGACAGCTGCGTATTCCTGAATCGCAAAGGGGTTGGACTAGATGATGTCCAGGGGTCCCTTTCCGACTCTACAAAGTCTATGGAACTTCCAACACTCAGCGTCGTTGAATGCCCACCGCTTTCTCACTATGAATTTATAAAGTCCCAAACTCTGCAAACCACAGTGGTACCTCTGGATCCGTTCTGGAGGCCCGTTCGCAACATGAAAAGAACGCAACCCGCAACGGCGCGTCTGCGCACACGCAGATTGCGATTCGCCGCTTGCGCGTGACATCGTTTTGCGCTTCTGCGCATGTGCGAGTGGCAAAACCCGGAAGTAACCCTTTCCAGTACTTCCGGGTCGCCGCAGGACGTAACCTGAAAGAACGTAACATGAAGCAGACATAACATGAGTTATGACTGCATTTCCTCATAAGGGAGTCACTCCATCCTAAGAATAACAATAACAACCACAATTTTATTATTTCTACCCTGCCCATCTGGCTAGGTTTCCCCAGCCACTCTGGGCGGCTCTCAACAGAGTATTAAAAACACAAGAAAACATCAAACATTAACAACTTCCCTAAACAGGGCTGCCTTCAGATGTCTTCTAAAAGTCAGATAGTTGTTGATTTGTATATTTATCACGTGGGCTGCTTGTTACAGAATCCACTGTGGGCTTCGCAAGGTCGCTGAACCTGCCCTTATCGCCAATGGCTTCTGCGACTTCGGTTCCTTATCATTCGCTACCACCTGCCTTCTTGCCAGGGAGAAAACGAAGGAGAAAGCAGGCTGCGTTCCCCGCTCCCCCCAGTTATTTTCATGAATAAAGCAACTGATAAATATATTATTATTAATAATAATAATAATTAAGAACAATACCCCCAAAGTGATTTGCCCATCCCTATCCTGGATGATGAGGGACGCGGGTGGCGCTGTGGGTTAAACCACAGAGCCTAGGGCTTGCCGATCAGAAGATTGGTGGTTCGAATCCCCACGACGGGGTGAGCTCCCGTTGCTCGGTCCCTGCTCCTGCCAACCTAGCAGTTCGAAAGCACATCAAAGTGCAAGTAGATCAATAGGTACCGCTCCGGCGGGAAGGTAAACGGCGTTTCCATGCGCTGCTCTGGTTTGCCAGAAGCGGCTTAGTCATGCTGGCCACATGACCCGGAAGCTGTACACCAGCTCCCTCGGCCAGTAAAGCGAGATGAGCGCTGCATCTAGCCATCACAGCCTCCTGTGGAAGGGAGTTCCATAAGTTAACATAAGAACATCAGAAGGGACTTTGGCATCAGTCCATGGTTTCCAGCAACTTTGTGGAGGTAGAGAACATTCCCTCCAACATTTATTTGATGAAAATAGGGATGTCCTAAGGAAAAGTGGGTCATTCCGGAATCAAATCAGAAACCGGGACGGCTTCTTTAAATCCGGGGCTGTCCCTGGAAAACAGGGACACTTGGAGGGGTGTGAGGGCATAGCCATTTCTGTTCTCCATGCCATATATCCTTAAATACGCCACCTTAATTCCTTTCTGCTTGGGACCGGTGGAATCTTTCGCTGCCCTGAGATTGAGGTGCTGTGTAGCAATATCTATACAGCGGTACCTTGGTTCTCAAACTTAATCCGTTCCGGAAGTCCGTTCCAAAACCAAAGCGTTCCAAAACCGAGGCGCGCTGCTTTCCCATAGAAAGCAATGCAAAACGGATCAATCCATTCCCGGCTTTTAAAAACAACCCCTAAAAGAGCAATTGAACATGGATTTTGCTGTCTAACGAGACCATCGATCCATAAAATGAAAGCAATAATGTATTGCAGTCACACAATCAATCAATCAGTAGCTGAACCGGGTTCCACACAGTCACATAGCTGTCAATGTTTCCCTTTTTTTAAAGGGAAATTCCCTTATTCCAAATAGGATTCCTCGCAAGAAAAGGGAAAAGTTGGCAGCTTTGCACAGTCACAAAAACAAAACGAAAAGAGCCACAAAAACACAAAATAAATAGCAAAAACAGACAGACCTCAGCATAACACTCAAAACAGAGTATGCTTAGCATCCGAAAAAAGTTTGCAAAATGGAACACATACTTCCAGGTTTGCAATGTCCGAGTACCAAGGCGTTTGAGAACCAAGGTGCCACTGTATAATTATTCCCTCTTGCTTTTCATCTCTCCGGCTGAGACGGCTCGCACTTGAACTGGAGACCCCACCTTTTGTGGCTCCAAGAGCTGAAATCATAATCCTCTGAGACCCGCCGGAGTCTAATTAGCAGGGGAGAATGAGATGTTCTCTAGGAAATCTTCCCCGCTGGCAGAGACGCTGCAGTTTGTTTACCAAGCCTGGCATCGGAGAGACCCAAAAGCAGAGCAAGGTGCCAACTTGGGAGCCCCAGGGAATCTTCAACGGCTGCTGGAAAAACCTACAGAGCAGAAATAAAATGCCAGGCAGTGAATTGCGATTGAGGAAGGCAGGGTGACTTCACACCTACGTTGGAAGCACCCAGGGAGGAGAGAGAAGAGGGGGCAGATCTTGGCCAAATGTGGACCCCAAGGCCTCTCATAAGACCGGAAGAGGCTGCTGGATCAGACCACAAGCAGGATCCAAGCACAAGAGTTGGAAGGGGTTCCCAGGGTCATCCGGTCCAACCCGCTTTGCGGTGGCTGCGACGGGCATTGGTGAAATCATCAAGCCTGATGAGGAACGGTTGAAGGAGCTGGGTAGGTTTCGCCTGGAAAAGAGGAGACCGGGAGGAGATTCATATCTGAATGAGGAGTCTTCTTCTGATATGTGATGGGGTTGCCGCATGGGAGAGGGAGCAAGCTGGTTTGCTCCTGCTCTGGAGGGTAGGACTTGAACCCGTGGCTTCAAGTTACGAGAAAGGAGGTTCCAGCTGAACATCAGGAATGACTTTCTGATGGGAAGGGCTGTTTGACCGTGGGGTGGGAGGCAGTGGGCTCTCCTTCCTTGGGGGTTTTTAAGCAGAGGTTGGGTGTCCATCTGTCATGGATGTTTCAGTTGAGATTCCTGCACTGAAGCGGGTTGGTCTAGATGACCCTCAGGAGCCCTTCTAACTCTACAGTTCCATGGTTCTAGGAGTAAGTGGTCTGCCAAGACCCTTGGGAGCCTGCAAGGGGTCTATGGAGGGGGAAGCGTTTGGAAACTACGGACCTGATTTTTGCGTGTCGGAAATGCAGCTTATAGGACGTAACTCAGAGTCCCAACCTTTGTTCTGCCCTGCCTGGAAGGCTCTCCTTCAGGGCTCAAAAGGTTGACGCATCCCTAGCTTAGAAGAAGTCACATCCTTTGACCTGGATTTCTTCTTTAATGGAGTGGTGGTTCGTCCAGTGATTAAAAGGCTGCAAGGCAACAGCTCTTCCTGTGATTCTTTTAATTACGCCAGCCTGAAAAGGTAGAATCAGAGGACTTGATTGGGCTTTGGCAAGAGGAAGTGAGTCAACCAGAAAAAGAGCGAGTCGGACTTGTTCTCTGGCACACGACACCAGCCTAATAAAGACTCCTCTCTCCCCAGAGCTAGAAACAGGATTTATTCCACCCTGCTCCAACCACTGGACAACACTGCCTCTTCCAGAGCTGAGAAGAGGTCCAGGGAGTTTGCCTCCATCTGGCCATCTACTTGAGCAAAGCAGAAATCGGCTGCAGCAAATCAGTGGTAAGGACCTCCTTTTGCTCCTGTTTGGATGGGAGAGAGACTAAAAGGACAGGGTTCTAACTAGGGCTGGGAGATATTTGGTTTTCAAACAGATCACCAGCTAAACGTCGCAATATACAAATATATCACGATATCTGGAAAAAGGATGGAACTATGTAGAGGCAAACAGCAGAGTTTTTTGATTTGTGATATATCACCCACTAAACGTCGCAATATATGGGACGCGGGTGGCGCTGTGGGTAAAACCGCAGTGCCTAGGACTTGCCGATCGCATGGTCGGCGGTTCGAATCCCCGTGGCGGGGTGAGCTCCCAGTCTTTCGGTCCCAGCTCCTGCCCACCTAGCAGTTCGAAAGCACCCTTAAGTGCAAGTAGATAAATAGGTACCGCTTTATAGCGGGAAGGTAAACGGTGCTGGCTCGCCAGAGCAGTTTCATCACGCTCGCCATGTGACCCGGAAGTGTCTCCAGACAGCGCTGGCTCCCAGCCTCTTGAGCGAGATGAGCGCGCAACCCTAGAGTTGGTCACGACTGGCCCGTACGGGCAGGGGTACCTTTAAACGTCGCAATATACAGATATATCACGATAATCTGAAAAAAGGATAGAACTGTGTACAGTGGTACCTTGGTTGTCGAATTGCTTGGCTCCCGAACAAATCGGTTCCTGAACGCCACAAACCCGGAGTGAGTGTTCCGGTTTGTGGTCGTTTTTTTGGAAGCTGAACGTCCGACGTGGCTTCCGATTGAGTGCAGGAAGCTCTTGCAGCCAAACGGAAGCTGCGCCTTGCTTTTCAAACTCCCAGAACGGATTATGTTTGACAGCCAAGGTCCCACTGTACTTATTTTTACATCCTTAAGATATCAATGACTTCCCTTCTTCTCTTTCCATGGTTCATTTTACCTATCATGTTGTTGTCGTTTAGTCATTTAGTCGTGTCCACCTCTTTGTGACCCCCTGGACCAGAGCACGCCAGGCACTCCTGTCTTCCACTGCCTCCCGCAGTTTGGTCAAACTCATGCTGGTAGCTTCTATGACACTGTCCCACCATCTCGTCCTCTGTCGTCCCCTTCTCCTTGTGCCCTCCATCTTTCCCAACATCAGGGTCTTTTCCAGGGAGTCTTCTCTTCTCATGAGGTGGCCAAAGTCTTGGAGCCTCAGCTTCAGGATCTGTCCTTCCAGTGAGCACTCAGGGCTGATTTCCTTCAGAATGGAGAGGTTGGATCTTCTTGCAGTCCATGGGACTCTCAAGAGTCTCCTCCAGCACCAGAATTCAAAAGCATCCATTCTTCGGCGATCAGCCTTCTTTATGGTCCAGCTCTCACTTCCATACATCACTATTTACATATCATAAATCCCTGCATATTTTACAAAAACTACGCCATTCAGTATTCCATTACTGTATCCATCAAAACTTGTTTACACTGTTGAATTTATCTTAATGCTGCCAGCGATTTCCGCTGTACACAATTATTTCCCATATATTCAATACAGTAAATTGTTTTCCAATCTCCTCTAAACGTACGTTCTTCTTGTTCTCTTATTCTATATGTTAAGTCTGCAAGTTGCGCCTATTCTGTCATCTTAAGTTGCCATTCTTCTTTGGATGCTCATTTTCCCTTTTTTGGGCTAACAAAACATGGGCCGCAGTAGCAGCACACATAAACAACCTTTTCCGACACCTGGGAATTTCACTTTGAATGTATCGGGAAAATTTTTAATGCCTAATGTTTTGCAATTTTTTATGCGCTGTAAGCATCCCAGAGTGGCTGGGGAAACCCAGCCAGGTGGGCAGAGTATAAATAATAAAATTATTATTATTTAGAGGGGCTGGGAGCTGGGGCCACTGTTATACAGTGGTTCCGCTCCTTCCTCCTGGGCCGTGTTCAGAAAGTGGTGGGGGGGGATGAGTGTTCAGACCCCTGGGCTCTCACTTGTGGGGTGCCTCAGGGTTCTGTCCTCTCCCCCATGCTTTTCAACATCTACATGCAGCCGCTGGGAGAGATCATCAGGGGGTTTGGGCTGGGTGTTCATCAGTATGCGGATGATACCCAGCTCTACCTCTCTTTCAAATCAGAACCGGTGAAGGTGGTGAAGGTCCTGTGTGAGTGTCTGGAGGCGGTTGGAGGATGGATGGCGGCTAATGGATTGAAGTTGAATCCTGACAAGACAGAAGTACTGTTTTGGGGGGACAGGGGGCGGGCTGGTGTGGAGGACTCCCTGGTCCTGAATGGGGCAACTGTGCCCCTGAAGGACCAGGTGCGCAGCCTGGGAGTCATTTTGGACTCACAGCTGTCCATGGAGGTGCAGGGCCATTCTGCGTCCAGGGCTGCTCCATCTGGTACGCAGGATGAGACCCTCCCTACCCACAGACTGTCTTGCCAGAGTCTTGCATGCTCTGGTTATCTCCTGCTTGGACTACTGCAATACGCTCTACGTGGGGCTACCTTTGAAGGTGACCCGGAAACTACAACTAATCCAGAATGCAGCAGCTAGACTGGGGACTGGGAGCGGCTGCTGAGACCATATAACACTGGTCCTGAAAGACCTACATTGGCTCCCAGTACGTTTCCGAGCACAATTCAAAGTGTTGGTGCTGACCTTGAAAGCCCTAAATGGCCTCAGCCCAGGATACCTGAAGGAGCGTCTCCACCCCCATCATTCTGCCTGGACACTGAGGTCCAGCGCCGAGGGCCTTCTGGCAGTTCCCTCACTGTGAGAAGTGAAGCTACAGGGAACCAGGCAGAGGGCCTTCTTGGTGGTGGCACCCGCCCTGTGGAACGCCCTCCCGTCAGATGTCAAGGAAATAAGCAACCATCTGACTTTTAGAAGACATCTGAAGGCAGCCCTGTTTAGGGAAGCTTTTAATGTTTAATAGGTTATTGTATTTTAGCGTTTTGTTGGAAGCCGCCCAGAGTGGCTGGGGAAACCCAGCCAGGTGGGCGTGGTATAAATAAATAAATAAATAAATAATTCACAAATGCCCCCCTGTCCCCCATCTGTCCCACGCAGGTCTCCAGCCATGGGGAGCCCCGGCGAGCCGCTGAGCCGCTTCTGGCGCTGGTACATCTACGCCATCCACGGCTACTTCTCGGAAGTGATGTTCACGGCCGCCTGGTCCTTTGTGGTGGACCGGGACTGGAAGTTCCAGGGGGTGACCAGTGTGTGGGCCCTCTTCATCTACGGGACCTGCGGCCTGGCCCTCGAGCGCCTCTACGTCCTGCTCAAGGGCCGCAGCTTCCTGGTGACCCGCTGCGCCATCTACACCCTGTGCATCTACCTCTGGGAGTTCTCCACCGGTTATGCGCTGCAATGCTTCAACGCCTGCCCCTGGGACTACAGCCACTACCGGTACAACTTCATGGGTCTCGTGACCCTGGAGTATTGCCTCTTCTGGTTCGTCGGCGCCCTCCTGCTGGAGAAAATCGTCATCCGCAACGCCCTGAGGCTCAGGCTGGATCCGGCCGGTAGCACCCAAGGACGCCCCTTCCCCAGGTTCGAACTAAAAGACGACTGAGTTTGGGGTAACTCAGGATGGAGAGAAAACCAGGGAGATTTAAGATCCCAGACAGTCAAACTCCATCCTTTTCTTCCTCTGGGCAAATCTGCGGAGGGGACGGCTACCACAATGGCCGCACTCTTCCTCCACGGTCAAGCGATGCTCCTGGAGGCCCGTCGCTGGAAGCCGCAGGCGGGGAGAGTTGTTCTCGCACTCAGGTCCCACTTCCGGGTTTCCGGCGGGTTGGCCACAGGGTGTTAGGTTGAAATATACTCGGAGTCGAGAGGGGATTTCATGCTCTTTATTCAGCTCATAGTGGTGAGGAGGAATGGAAGTTCCCCCAGAATGTCTGCCTTATATACATTATTTACACAATGGGCCCCACGTGATTGGCTAATTCCAGGATTCTCCTGTAGGCCAATCAGGTTGTGGGTTCACTTCCACCCGGAGTTGTATTGGGTGGCTCCTGCGGACCAATCAGACTGCTGCATTCTGGATCCTATTGTTCTAGGACCAATCAGACTGCTGCGTTCTGAATCCTATTGTTCTGGGGCCAATCAGACTGCTGCATTTTGGATCATATTCAACTCAGTGCATAACAGCCCCGATCCAGCAGACTTTTTCTTCTTCTTTGCAATATACCCCAAGCCTTGCTTTCCCTCCTTGCAAGGCGAGGGGAGAAGAGCGCCTGAACTCTTCCGACTTTGAGCCATGGGTTCGAATCCTCCCCCGCCAGCCACTGGGTGACCCTGGACTCTGGTGACGGTCTCCCACTTTCACCTACCTCACAGGGTTATTGTGAGAGGAAGGCGGCAAATGCCGCGATCCTGGAGCCGTGGCGGAAAGGAGTCTCGAGGGATCGGAAGGATCGAACCCGGGACCTTCTGCAGGCCAGGAAAATGCTCTAACCACTGAGCCACAGTTGTCCCCCTGGGATCATAGACTTGCAAGCGTTTCAACCCCCTTGTACAATGAGCTAGTCTCTCAGCGAATAGCAACACTGGGAGCTGGGTCTGTTTAGCTCATATTGTCGACACTGGGCAGCGTCGGATCTGCAGGAGTTCAGCGGGAGACTTTTCGAACCCTGCCTGGGGATTTCTTTTTATTTCTATTTATTTATTAAATATGCTGCTGTGGAATGAATTTGAGTCTTGTTCCTACGTGCACAGCAGTCGCAACACCCCTGATTCGCGGCTCGCCCCCTAAAAATATACCAAGATGCCAGATTCTGAATAACGGGGTGGTTTAATAGACACACGGGAAGGGACCTTAGAGCAAACCAATCCATTGGTCCATGTACCTCAGTACGGTCTACTCTGACTGGCACATGGCTGTCAACCGTCCCTTATTTGGTGGGACACTCCCTTATCCCAGCGCTGCATCCCGCTGCTGTCCCTTATTGATGATGTCCCTTAAATTTCCCGGGTTTCAAAGGAAGCAGCTCCTCTCCCTCCCTCCCTGCTGGCCAGGGAGGAGGGAGGCTCCAACTGTGTTGCTTGGCTGCGTTGCTCACCCAATAAGGAGTCTAAGAACGACTGGGGGGTGGAGCTTGCATGCCTTGTGCCAATCAAATCGGCCGCGTTGCCTGGGGACTCGCCTTTGCTCAGCGCTTCCCAGCGGAGAGGTGACGGTGGTTTCCCTTGCTGCATCCCCTTTGCCGGGTTGCTGCGCTGTGGGAACCACCGCTTGAGGCTTCATTTGGCTGCTGGCTGGGCTTTCTGCCTTTGGCTCGGAGGGGCTCAGAAGTTGAACGTACCTGTGCCCCTTGGAAAATCCCTTATTTCGGCTGCTGATCCCTTATTTTCGAGGCTGCTGGTCCCTTATTTTCAAATCTGTAAGTTGACAGCTATGGACTGGCAGCAGCTCCACAGGTTTCCATGCAAAGCGGATGCTCTAATACTAAGCCACAACCTTTGCCCAAAGTGCCCACACCAAGGTTTCACAACCTGACTCACTGTTTTTGGACTACCCATTCATTCCCGGGCACTGTTCCTGCCAGCAAGGGATGATGGGAGTTGTAGTCCAGAAACAGCTGGAGAACCAAGTTTGGGGAAATCTGGCCTACACAATTTACTCCCGTAGCTTATTTCAAATCAGAACCAATAAAGGCGGTGAAGGTCCTGTGTGAGTATCTGGAGGCGGTTGGAGGATGGATGGCAGCTAATGGATTGAGGTTGAATCCTGACAAGACAGAAGTACTGTTTTGGGGGGACAGGGGACGGGCAGGTGTGGGGGATTCCCTGGTCCTGAATGGGGTAACTGTGCCCCTGAAGGACCAGGTGCGCAGCCTGGGAGTCATTCTGGACTCGCAGCTGTCCATGGAGGTGCAGGTTAAATCCATGTCCAGGGCAGCTGTGTACCAGCTCCATCTGGTACGCAGGATGAGACCCTACCTGCCCGCAGACTGTCTCACCAGAGTGGTGCATGCTCTGGTTATCTCCTGCTTGGACTACTGCAATGCGCTCTACGTGGGGCTACCTTTGAAGGTGACCCGGAAACTGCAACTAATCCAGAATGCGGCAGCTAGACTGGTGACTGGGAGCGGCTGCCGAGACTGTATAACACCGGTCTTGAAAGACCTACACTGGCTCCCAGGATGTTTCCGAGCACAATTCAAAGTGTTGGTGGTGACCTTTAAAGCCCTAAACGGCCTCAAAGGCCCAGTAGACCTGAAGGAGCGTCTCCACCCCCATCGTTCTGCCCGGACACTGAGGTCCAGCTCCAAGGGCCTTCTGGCGGTTCCCTCACTGCGAGAAGCCAAGTTACAGGGAACCAGGCAGAGGGCCTTCTTGGTGGTGGCGCCCGCCCTGTGGAACACCCTCCCACCAGATGTCAAAGAGAACAAAAACTACCTGACATTTAGAAGACATCTGAAGGCAGCCCTGTTCAGGGAAGTTTTTTATGTGTGACATTTTAATGTGTTTTTAAGCTTTGTTGGAAGCCCCCCAGAGTGGCTGGGGAAACCCAGCCAGATGGGTGAGTTTCTCCAGCCACTCTGGGCAGCTTCTAATCAAGTGTTAAAAACAGTACAGCATTAAATACTAAAAACTTCCCTAAACAGGGCTGCCTTCAGATGTCTTTTAAAGATAGGACAGCTACTTATTTCCTTCACATCTGAAGGGAGGGTGTTCCACAGGGTGGGCGCCACCACTGAGAAGGCCCTGTGCCTGGTTCCCTGTAACCTCACTTCTCGCAATGAGGGAACCTCCAGAAGGCCCTCGGAGCTGGGTATAAATAATAAATTATTATTATTATTATTATTATTATTATTATTATTATTATTATTATTTGCACTCCCGCCATGGGCAGCCTCCAGGTCCTTCTTGAAGCCACGTTGGAGGTGGATGGGGGGTTTGGAGTGGCTCAGGACCCCCCCAGCCTGCCTGGGCCCTGGGTCGGTCCAGCCCTCCATCCTCTCAAGTCAACAGTGTCACTGCACAACCAGGTCCAGGGATGAGTGATTCACACCAGCTGAGAAGATACACAGGGGAACCTTACGGTATTACCCGGAAAAGGGGAGAGAAATGTCCCATGGGTGCTGGCTGCAATTGTTTGAAGGGGTAAGGCAGGCAAAGGCAAACTCGGCCCTCCAGATGTTTTGGGACTACAACTCCCATCATCCTTAGCTAATAGGACCAGTGGTCAGGGATGATGGGAATTGTAGTCCCAAAACATTTGGAGGGCCGAGTTTGCCTATGCCTGGGGTATGGGGTAGAGGTGGAAATCAAAACACCCAAATAAAACACACCTGGCTGAAAATCCGGACTGTTTACAGTAAGGAAAGTGACAGGGGGAAGCGTGAAATAACGCCTGCTTTGATCCAACGTCATCTAACATATCCCCACAAACAAATCAGTGCAAGTGCTCAATGAGCACATCATCTGGAAGCGTCCTCCTTCGACCCAAGCCTACATTTAAAAATAAAATCAGAAAGTCTAAAGGGCTCGAGGATGAGCGAGTTCGGCAAACAGGCTGCCTGTGCTTCTTCAGCCATCCAGCAGAGGGAGCTGTTGCTGCACTTTGAGAGCAGGTGAGGTGGTCCAGCGATGATGCGTTTTGCAGGACCGGGAAGTTTTGCAAGCGCTGCAAAAAAAAAGTTGGTTTATTTCATTTGCAGAGTCGTGCTCTCTTGGCTTGCAGCTTCCACAGGCAACTTGTGCACACAGGCCAGGAAAACACACACATTCCACCACCCCCTCACCTTTTAACCCTGCGGGTAGCCAAGACTTTTGCGTATCAAATCTGCATTTTCGGAGCAGAAGGCAAAGAATAGCTTTGTGACCCTGAAGCTGGCAAACACACATTTCAGGAATTTGGAGTGCCGGCATGCCGCTGGATGAAGCGCTGCAACAGGAGAGACTGCACGCAATTATAATAATTATTGTTGTTGTTTAGTCGTGTCCGACTCTTCATGAACCCCTGGACCAGAGCACGCCAGGCACTCCTGTCTTCCACTGCCTCCCGCAGTTTGGTCAGACTCATGCTGGCAGCTTCAAGAACACTGTCCCACCATCTCGTCCTCTGTCGCCCCCTTCTCCTTGTGCCCTCCATCTTTCCCAACATCAGGGTCTTTTCCAGGGAGTCTTCTCTTCTCATGAGGTGCCCAAAGTCTTGGAGCCTCAGCTTCAGGATCTGTCCTTCCAGTGAGCACTCAGGGCTGATTTCCTTCAGAATGGAGAGGTTTGATCTTCTTGCAGTCCATGGGACTCTCAAGAGTCTCCTCCAGCACCAGAATTCAAAAGCATCCATTCTTCGGCGATCAGCCTTCTTTATGGTCCAGCTCTCACTTCCATACATCACTACGGGGAAAACCATAGCTTTAACTATACAGGCCTTTGTTGGCAAGGTGATGTCTCTGCTTTTTAAGATGCTGTCTAGGTTTGTCATTGCTTTTCTCCCAAGAAGCAGGCGTCTTTTAATTTCATGGCTTCTGTCACCATCTGCAGTGATCATGGAGCCCAAGAAAGTCAAATCTCTCACTGCCTCCATTTCTTCCCCTTATAATAATTATAATTATGATTAATTGGGTTCTGATTATGGGCTTCTCGGAAGAGGCATGTGGTCAGCTGCTGTGAGAAGAGGATAGTGGACTAGGTGGGCCACAGAGACCTGATTCTGCAAGCTTCTTCCTGTGTTCTTGTGACTTCAGTGTGAGGTGCAGCTAAGGAAATGTAAATTGCACAAAAAAACACAAACCCCAGATCCTTCAAGCGTCCCTGTTTTCCAGGGACAGTCCCGGAATTACGGAAGCCATCCCGGTTTTTGATTTGATCCTGGAATGTCCCACTTTTCATTAGGATGTCCCTATTTTCATCAAATAAATGTTGGAGGATATAGTGTTATGGGACCTCCCAATCCAAGGAGATACCGCATTTTTCTTTTTTTCTTTTTTTCAATAATATTTTATTAAGTTTTATCAATAGAAAAGTTCAGAAAAAATACAAAAACAGAAAAATACAAAATTACAAAATACAAAAATACAAACAATAAACACAAAAAAGAAAATGAAAAAACACATATAAAAGAAAACAAAACTCCCTCTTTTTCTTGATTTCTCATCTTTGGTTAACTTATTTTCCTGACTTTCTCACGCCTCCCTTTTTTGTATCCCTTTTGAAAATTGGTTCAGCAAATTCATATCCAATTTAGCTTATCTATTATCAATCCCCTCTTACATTTTACCTTGTTGCTAGAACCCCTTCAGTTCATTTCAACGTCATCAGCATTCAAAAATTTTACAATGTTTCTGTAAATAAGTTTTAAATTTCCTCCAATCTTCTTCCACGAGCTCTTCTCCCTGGTCTCGGATTCTGCCAGGAGATACCGCATTTTTCGCTCTATAAGACGCACCTAGTTTTTGGAGGAGGAAAACAAGAAAAAAAATATTCTGAATCTCAGAAGCCAGAACATCAAGAGGGATCGCTGCTTTCGCTGTGCAGCAATCCCTCTTGCTGTTCTGGCTTCTGGGATAGCTGCGCAGCCTGCATTCGCTCCATAAGACGCACACACATTTCCCCTTACTTTTTAGGAGGGGAAAAGTGAGTCTAATAGAGCATATAATACGGACCAGCAACCTTTAGAAGTCATCTGAAGGCAGCCCTGTATAGGGAAGCTTTTAAATGTTTGATTTTGTGTTTATATATGTTGGGAGAGTGGCTGGGGCAAACCAGTCAGATGGGTGAGGTATTATTATTATTATTATTATTATTATTATTATTATTATTATTATTTAGGGGTAAAGGGACCCGTGACCATTAGGTCCAGTCATGGCCGACTCTGGGGCTGTGGCGCTCATCTCGCTTTATTGGCCGAGGGAGCCGACGTACAGCTTCCGGGTCATGTGGCCAGCATGACTAAGCCGCTTCTGGCGAACCAGAGCAGCGCACGGAAACACCGTTTACCTTCCTACCGGAGCGGTACCTATTTATCTACTTGCACTTTGACGTGCTTTTGAACTGCTAGGTTGGCAGGAGCAGGGACCGAGCAACGAGAGCTCACTCCGTCGCGGGGATTCAAACCGCCAACTTTCTGATCGGCAAGTCCTAGGCTCTGTGGTTTAGACCACAGTGCCACCCGCGTCCCTTATTATTATATAGGCCGTCCCTATTTTTGTCAGAGAAATGTTGGAGGGTGTCAAACCCAGTGAAGTACTGTATACTTTATCCAAGCCTGAGTGTTGGCTTATTTGAATCTATAGCAGATGTTTCAGGGAGATTTGGAGTGGGGGAAAGTTCCCATTCATCCCTCTTGGAGCTCTTCCCACTTTTTAAAGGAGAACAAAAGGTCTTTCTTAAAAGGGGGAGGGAAATCCGAATGCCTACTATGTACTGCAAGGCTGCCGGAGATTCTCAAGCCCTCTCCCCAAAGCCTTTCTGCCCTGCTCCCTCCCCACCAAGGCATAATTTCGTGGGAACTGCCCAAGGTCACACAGCCCAACAGGCAGCCTGGGAGAGGAAGGGTTAAACAGAGCAACCCCTCTCGCCTGACCCAAGTCTATGGATAATAAGAATAATAATAATTTATTATTTATACCCTGCCCATCTGGCTGGGCTTCCCCAGCCACCCTGGGCGGCTTCCAACAAAACACTAAAATACAATAACCTATTAAACATTAAAAGCTTCCCTCAACAGGGCTGTCTTCAGATGTCTTCTAAAAGTCTGGTAGTTGTTTTTCTCTTTGACATCTGCTGGGAGGGTGTTCCACAGGGCGGGTGCCACCACCAAGAAGGCCCTATGCCTGGTTCCCTGTGGCTTTGCTTCTCACAACAAGGGAACCGCCAGAAGGCCCTCAGAGCTGGACCTCAGCATCCGGGCAGAACGATGGGGGTGGAGACGCTCCTTCAGGTATACTAGACCGAGTCCATTTAGGATCCCCTTAAGCAGGGCTGGAAGGCCCTGGACTATCCATGGACAAAGAAAGGGGGCTCTGGAAAGTGGGGGCAGACACTCACACCTACCCAAGAGCTCCATTGGTGGAAGGACCGTGTTATAAGAAAAAACTCATAGAATCATAGAATCCTAGAGTTGGAAGAGACCGCAAGGGCCATCGAGTCCAACCCCCTGCCAAGCAGGAAACACCATCAGAGCACTCCTGACATATGGTTGTCAAGCCTCTGCTTAAAGACCTCCAAAGGAGGAGACTCCACCACACTCCTTGGCAGCAAATTCCACTGTCAAACAGCTCTTACTGTCAGGAAGTTCTTCCTAATGTTTAGGTGGAATCTTCTTTCTTGTAGTTTGGATCCATTGCTCCGTGTCCGCTTCTCTGGAGCAGCAGAAAACAACCTTTCTCCCTCCTCTATGTGACATCCTTTTATATATTTGAACATGGCTATCATATCACCCCTTAACCTCCTCTTCTCCAGGCTAAACATGCCCAGCTCCCTTAGCCGTTCCTCATAAGGCATCGTTTCCAGGCCTTTGACCATTTTGGTTGCCCTCCTCTGGACACGTTCCAGTTTGTCAGTGTCCTTCTTGAACTGTGGTGCCCAGAACTGGACACAGTACTCCAGGTGAGGTCTGGCCAGAGCAGAATACAGTGGCACTATTACTTCCAAAACTGCTCCATTATCCCTTATGGCGTGTCCAAAAGAGCCCATATAGAGTCCTTAAGTGGGTCCCCCATCTGTAGGAGAAAATAGCAGAGGCCACCCAGAGAATATTGTTCCCCCCATAAGGGCAGATTTTCGTTTATTACACCCTCCTCACTGAGGCTTCAATCAGATATCACCCTTCTGAGATACATAATTCCTTGGAATTCCTTCCACTGTCTAATTTCCAAGCAGGGATGAATATTCCAGGTTTAGGCAGCCAATGTTCTGGCCATCTAGGAAGACCTTGGCTTTCCTCCCCTGAGTTTTAAGTTTGCTAACATGTTTACACAGAGGCACCCAAAGGAGTGGAGCAAAAAAATTGCCCTTCCCTGCAAAACACGTCTAATTATCCCCCTAATTATCAGCAGGTGCTTTTGAAATGGTTTGGAAAGCAAAGCCTCCGTGGGAGGAATTGCCACACCCACAAATTGGGGCGTGGAACGGGAACTTCTCGCCTCACTGCTCCAACCACTAGCCATCATTCCCTTCCGGACCTGGGAAGAGGTCCCTGGAGTTCTCTGCCTCTGAGAAGACCCTGTTTCCCTTCAAGACCGCTGTGGTCCATTTAGAGATATATGAAAACATAGAAATATAGGCAGCAAAGGAAGACCGGTGGGGGAAACCAGTGATTTTGGGGTAAGTAGCTTGCTTTTGGACTGTTTGCATGGGAGATGGCAGAAAGCGCGGCAGGGTCTGAAACTGACCAATTGATTCCTGTACCGCTTGATATATTAAAAGCATCCCTAAGTGGTGTATAGGGGACGGAAGCAAGCGACAGGCAGCTTGCACAAAATATTGCAAAGGTACGTTGTCACAGATAAAAATGTAATGTTCGTGCAAAGTTAATAATAATATATAAATCAATATCCATTCATTTTCCTTCTGACCCAGCCTCCCTCTCAGCCTCCAAATTCTCTCATCATCATAGTCTCTAAACATTGTTCCTGCTGGCTGGTGGGGCTGATGGGACCAAACCCTGAACTCATAGAATCGTAGAATTGTCACAAGGGACCCTCAGGGATCATCCAGCCCAACCCACTGGAGTGCAGGGCAAAAGAATCCCCGGCAGGTGGACAGCCAACCTCTGTTTAAAAACCTCAACATGCCTTAGTGTGAATATTGTTCATGAAGAACAGGAAGAGGGGTATTTTATTTTAAAGTGCATTTTAGGTAACGCCATGTGGTCTGGTAACTTGAATTGCTACTCCAGCCAAACGAATGCCGTTGGCAGCAGGTTTAAGAGCAAACAAATGAGAAATTGCCCATACATTGAATGCTCAGCCTTAAGATGCAAGGATAGTCAGAGTTTCTGATGCCTTTAAAAGAGGATTGGACAAAGTCATGGAGGAGAGAGAGAAATATATATCCTTCGATGGCTAGTGAACAGATAGGGCAGAGTGGAGCCTCCATGCTCAGGGGGACTCTATCTGTGAATACCCATTTCTGCTTATGGGCTTTCCTTAAACCACTGAGCCTCTCGGGCTTGCCGATCGGAAGGTCGGCAGTTCGAATCCCCGCCACTGGCTGAGCTCCCGTTGCTCGGTCCCTGCTCCTGCCAACCTAGCAGTTCAAAAGCACGTCAAAGTGCAAGTAGATAAATAGGTACCACTCCGGCGGGAAGGGAAACGGGATTTCCATGATCTCTGGTTTCCATCACAGTGTCCCTTTGCACCAGAAGCGACATGACCCGGAAAGCTGTCAGTTCCCTCGGCCTGAAAGCGAAATGAGCGCCGCAACCCCAGAGTCGCCTTTGACTGGACTTAACCGTCCAGTTGTCCCTTTACCTTTTTGTGTGTAGCCACAGCTGGAAACAGAGTCCTGGGCTGTGATCTGAGCAAGCTCCCTACACGTCCTTCTGAATTGCAGCTTGGGGAACCTGTCTTGGGGAACCTGTCTGAGGCAGCACCACCTAGACTGGGTTAGGCAACAGAGTTGTCAGAGCAGTCTAATGGGTGAGGCGACTGTGCAAGCTGGGAAGGATCCGGGAGGAACCCGCAGCTTTCGTGTTTCATTCATGGCAAAAGAGCAGAGCATAGAGCCCTCAAAGTTGCAACAATCAAGTTGCAAAACACGGCGATGTGCAGAGCAGAGAGTGAGCGGGGCTTTTTTTAAAAAAATATTATTTTTAATATACCGTATTTTTCGTCCCATAGGACGCTCCGTCCCATAGGACGTACCTAGTTTTTTGGGGGGGAAATAAAGGGGAAAAAATTGCAGGTTTTCTAGCCAAGAATCTAGCCAGCTGCTGTGCCAAATAGTTCGGCCTGATCCAGCAAATCCCTATGTCCTTATGGAACCTCCAGGTAATAAGGCTGTTTTCTGCATGTTACAAAGTTGTATAGATCCTCAAACTGTTTAGCTGATTATTATCAGTAAAAAAAATTGTGAATGTTTATTCAAAACCTGCCAAAGAGTCCAGTTTGCTTTGCTGTGTCTTCAGATACTTTGTGAAAGGGTCCCATTCATCCTTAAAGTCACAGTTATCCTTGTCCCGTAATTTATGTGTCAATTTTGCCAGTTCTGCATAGTCCATCAATTTTTCTTGCCATGATTCTTTAGTTGGGGTTTCTTCAGTCTTCCATCCTTGTGCTACCAGAACTCTCGCGGCCGTTGTCGCATACATGAAAATGTTTTTCAACTTTTTTGGCAATTCTTCGTTTCCACCACCCTCTGCCTGACGAGCCCCATCTCTTCCTGCGCACAGGTCGTGGCGAGCCATGGGGACGGCCCCTGAGCCCCTGAACCCCCTCTGCCGAGCGTACCTCTACGCCTTCCACGGCTACCTCTTGGAAATCCTGTTCACGGCCGTCATCTCGGGCGAGGACTGGGCCTTCGGCGGGGCCACCACCTTGCTGTCTTTCTTCGCCTACGGGACCTGCGGCCTGGCCCTGGAGCGCATCTACCTCTGGATGCGCAACGACTGCTGCCTCCTGACTCGCTGCCTCCTCTACAGCCTCTGTATCTACCTGTGGCAGTTCACGACGGGCTATGCCCTCCACTGTTTCGGCGCCTGCCCCTGGGACTTCAGCGAGTTCCGCTACAGCTTCCTGGGGATCGTGGCCCTAGAGCACAGCCTCATCTGGTTCGTGGGATCCCTCCTGTTGGAAAAGTGGGTCCTCGCCAACGTGTTGCGGCTCCGTCTGGACGAGCCCTGGAAAGCCAAACCTCGTCCCATGCCCAAATTTGCGCTGAAGGACGACTGACCATCGGCTGGTTTTAAGGAGGAGTATAAAAGAGCGAGGGTCTGGGTGGTGGGACTCCATCCTCCTCCTCCTCTTCCACTTGGACCTATAATCCTCTTTTAAATCCATCTGACAGATGGAGGTGGAATCCTGACAAGAGAGAAGTAGTGTTTTTGGAGAGACAGGAGGCGGGCGGGTGTGGAGGACTCCCTGGTCCTGAATGGGGTAACTCTGCTCCCTGAAGGACCAGATGCGCAGTCAATTTGGACTCACAGCTGTCCATGGAGGTGCAGGTTAATTCTGTGTCCAGGGCAGCTGTCTATCAGCTCCATCTGCTACGCAGGATGAGACCCTCCCTGCCCACGGACTGTCTGGCCAGAGTGGTGCATGCTCTGGTTATCTCCCGCTTGGACTACTGCAATGCGCTCTACGTGGGGCTA
Source organism: Podarcis liolepis (assembly GCF_965112155.1). NCBI lineage: Eukaryota > Metazoa > Chordata > Lepidosauria > Squamata > Lacertidae > Podarcis > Podarcis liolepis. Next base: position 92,550,825 of record NC_139561.1, on the reverse strand, counting down.
CCTTTGAAGGTGACTCGGAAACTACAACTAATCCAGAATGCAGAAGCTAGACTGGTGACTGGGAGCGGCCGCCAAGACAGCATAACACCGGTCTTGAAAGATCTTTGTTGGCTTCCAGTATGTTTCTGAGCACAATTCAAAGTGTTGGTGCTGCCCTTGAAAGCCCTAAACGGCCTCAAAGGCCCAGTATACCTGAAGGAGCATCTCCACCTCCATCGTTCTGCCCGGACACTGAGGTCCAACTCCGAGGGCCTTCTGGCGGTTCCCTCACTGCAAGAAGCCAAGTTACAGGGAACCAGGCAGAGGGCCTTCTCGGTGGTGGCACCCGCCCTGTGGAACGCCCTCCCACCAGATGTCAAAGGAAAAAACAACTACCAGACTTTTAGAAGACACCTGAAGGCAGCCCTGTTTGGGGAAGCTTTTAATGTTTGATGTATTATGGTATTTTAATATTTTGTTGGAAGCCGCCCAGAGTGGCTGGGGAAGCCCAGCCAGATGGGTGGGGTATAAATAATAAATTATTATTATATTATTATTATCTAGGTTGGTGGCTATCACTGTTTCCTGTGGCAGTGAGTTCCACAGGAACTACGCGCTGCATCTGGTTGGCCGCTGTGAGGATGCTGGACTAAATGGGCCAATCCAGGAGCCTCTTCCTGGAACCGTAGAGTTGGATGGGACCATGAGGGTCATCTAGACCAACCCCTGGCAAGGCAGCAGTCTTTCACCCAACATGGGCTCAAACCCACAACCCCGGGACTAAATGTCTCATGGGCAACTGACCAAGTTCTTAGGCTCTTAACTCTCAGCGAGGGAGCAATGAAAAGGATTCACGGGGCGATCTGAACCATGTCAGCCCTGTCAATTTCACTCACAGGTAAGTAGGTTCAGGATTGCAGATGATGTGTGAAAGGAACGTTTTTTTCATGTGCTGGGAAACTTCACTGAACTCCTTGCGAGTAAGAAGAAGGATCCGGGCCATGGGAAAGAACACTGCTGGATTATATAGCAGCGTGTCAAATGTGGACACACTGTTTAAATTCCATTTACAACTAACTAACTAACTGCATCAATTCTTCGGTGATCAGCCTTCTTTGTGGTCCAGCTCTCACTTCCATACATCACTACTGGGAAAACCATGGCTTCTTCTTGGGATAAAAGCGATGACAAACCTAGACAGCATCTTCAAAAGCAGAGATGTCACCTTGCCGACAAAGGTTCGTATAGTTCAAGCTATGGTTTTCCCAGTCGATTAGTCACGTCCGTCTCTTCGTGACCCCTTGGACCAGAACACGCCAGGCACTCCTGTCTTCCACTGCCTCCCGCAGTTTGGTCAAACTCATGCCGGTAGCTTTGAGAACACTGTCCCACCATCTCGTCCTCTGTTGTCCCCTTCTCCTTGTGCCCTCCATCTTTCCCACATCAGGGACTTTTCCAGGGAGTCTTCTCTTCTCATGAGGTGGACAAAGTCTTGGAGCCTCAGCTTCAGGATCTGTCCTTCCAGTGAGCACTCAGGGCTGATTTCCTTCAGAATGGAGAGGTTTGATCTTCTTGCAGTCCATGGGACTCTCAAGAGTCTCCTCCAGCACCAGAATTCAAAAGCATCTATTCTTCGGTGATCAGCCTTCTTTGTGGTCCAGCTCTCACTTCCATACATCACTACTGGGAAAATGATAGCTTTAACTATGCAGACCTTTGTTGGCAAGGTGATGTCTTTGCTTTTTAAGATGCTGTCCAGGTTTATCATCACTTTTCTCCCCAGAAGTGACTGCTATCACCATCTGCAGTGATCATGGAGCCCAAGAAAGTAAAATCTCTCACTGCCTCCATTTCTTCCCCTTCTATTTGCCAGGAGGTGATGGGACAAGTGGCCATGATCTTCGTTTTTTTGATGTTGAGCTTCAGACCATATTTTACGCTCTCCTAGAAATGAGCAAACCAGGGCTATTTGAGGGAGCAGGCGAGCCCATGACTTACATCATAGGAGCCTACACAACACAAAACACAGTTGCTGCACGTAGGTTTTATTTCATTTGTTTTTTATCTCATATTTTGGAAATTCACACCCAGTTTTTCCCCCTTTAATTTTTTTGGGGGGTCCCCAAGAGAGTGGGGCCCTAAGCTAGAGCTTATTTAGCTTATAGAGTGGTACCTCGGGTTAAGTACTTAATTTGTTCCGGAGGTCTGTTCTTAACCTGAAACTGTTCTTAACCTGAAGCACCACTTTAGCTAATGGGGGCTCCTGCTGCCGCTGCGCCGCCAGAGCACGATTTCTGTTCTCATCCTGAAGCAACGTTCTTAACCTGAAGCACCATTTCTAGGTTAGTGGAGTGTGTAACTGAAGCATATGTAACCTGAAGCGTATGTAACCCGAGGTACCACTGTATGTAAATCCGGCACTGAACAGTCCTCACCCAAACAGATCTCTTAGTAGTGTTTTCTTTTTCATCCCTGGGATAGCAGTGAGCCCGGGCGATTCAGCCCTGCTTACAGGGATCAGTAGTCTAGGCTGAGGGTGTTTTAGGGCGGGTCGATCTGTTGAACCCCTCCTCTCCCAGGCTGCCTGTGGGGCTTTTGTGATCTGGGGCCATTTCCGTAAGGCTGTGCACTTTTGTGGGGGCAGAAAGGCGAGCTGGGGGTGTGGGGGGGGGTTGAGAATCTCTGGGCATCCCGACATCACAGGGGACGGCGATTCTTCCTTTAAAAATAAAATAAAACAAGCACCCCTTTTGTTCTCGCAAGAAAGGGGGAAGCAGGGCAGGAAGATGGATCGCTGGGAAAACTCGCTGCAAAGCCCCGAACATCTGTTATGGATTCAAAGAGGCAGCCGGCAAGGCCTGGAGAAAACGCACAAAAAGATTTTACAGTGTGGGTGGAGGCAAAAAAAGAAAGGGATATTTTTTGGGAGGGTTGCACAAATTCACCGAATGTTGATACTTCTTAATTCATTACCATATACATTTATATCCTGCCTTTAAGCTTAGCCTAGACTCAAGGCGGCTTTGCAAATAAAGACCCGAAGATGCAGCTAAAAAAAGAAGAAAAGCTAAAAACGTAGAAAATATTTTATCCATGTACGAGGAACTCAAAGTTCACCCATATTTACCTTCATTCTGGGCTTTCCAGTCTGCCAGACCACCCTGGTAGGTTCTAGCTGGTTCAGAGTGAGGTTTTTAAAAAAGAAATCAAGACGAGAGAGTTTAAAATTAGACAGACTTTATTACGACAGGATCAAACCGGAAATGCAGAAGCATCCATTTTAAAAGTCGTTCTGATTAACACAGAAACCCGTTAACGAAAGGGAGACAACTCTATAAATAAAAAGACACAAACAAGCAATAAGTTAATACTGAATATTCCCCCGACACACACCCAATTAAGGCAGATGTTGGCTTTCTCAATTTTTAAAGTTAGCAGATAAACTAAGAACCTTTTACGCACTTCTATAAAAAGGAGAAAAAAATAATATTTGGTTCCAAATATCAGAAATAACCTTCATATATTTTTTTTAAAAAGGATGCAATAAATAGCTTACAATATATTAAGGATTCAGGGTGGAGTTTTGCCAATTCCGAGGTTCTCTATCCCGGATTTCCACTCCCTGGAGACAGTTTATCTCCTGTTATGCTTTCTCCATACACAGAACTTGTGTAGGTAGGAATCGCCCGCAATCTCAGGCGACACAGTGTGTTCCTGTGCTCCACACATCAAACATTCCTTGGAAGAATGAACTGCAAAACCAGCACGAGATTAAGGATTGTTTTCCGATGCACAAAAATATTAGCTTGGTTATGAGAGGTGCAATTCGCCCACCAAGCTCCTGAAAAAATTATGAGAACCCTCACTCACACACAAATAGATATTGAAAGGGAATCCGAGAACGGAAACCCCTCCATGCAACATAATCCGAACCTGCAAAATTCCCCCTTATATTTTAAAGGGAAAAAAGAAGTCGTCGTCGTCCCTGTGGGGGAAATACCACACTTTCTTCAAAAAAACTGAAGAGAATATCTTTTTTAAAACACACACACACAAACTTGGAGGCTAATCCTGTCCCCGCTACAGAAGCATTATTGTGAAGGGTACAGGTGGTCTGGCTCTTTAAGAAGACCGGCTGTGCAATAAGGGGATGAGCGAATTAATGCAGGAGACAGACAATGACCCCCCCCCGTCTCTCCCCCCCCAATCTTGGAGACTTGAAGGCGGTTTCAAAAGACAGATCTCAACCCAGGGAAAATGAGTTTTTAGCAGGGCTCTGCCGCTTGCATCGGGGGCGATGGCGTAAAGGGGAACCCATTTCTGAGTCTGCAGACACTGTTTTCTAGATCTTTTTTTATCAGGTAACGCTCAAGAGACCCAGGCATGAGCCCCAAAAACCAGTGTTGTGTTGACATACTTGTGCGACCAAGAGTTTCCAAACAAGCCACACGCTTGCCCTGGAAAGAAGAATGCGAAGGGCTGCTGTTTCCGTTGCAAAAACCGGAGGGCCAGCCCAAGACGCAATCTGGGGTCCCTCCAGATGTTTGGGACAGCATCTCCCATCAGACCCTGTAAGGGCTGATGGGAAAATCCCAGTTGCAGTTGGCACAGTGCAGCGGCCTCCGTCCTTGGACCCAACTCATCTTCTTCTCAGCCTGCTCTGCAAAAATGAATAAATTAAGAAGCACTTGGGTGTTTGGCCTGAGAAAATGTGAAACCCGCCGTTAATACAATCTCTTCTCCACACCCACCCGGCCTTCTCCCTCACCCAGCCATTCAGAAACATCCAACATTCTTTCCTCTACGCACCCAAATTTGTGGGAAGAGTTCCGATTCCAATGCGTCACTGCTCCCTTAAAAATTAAAAAATGCTTTCGGTCTCTGGTCAGTTTTCAAGGGCTTCTCCTCCATTTCTCCCACCCCCTCAGTAAAGACAGAAAGAGAGAGAGAGAGAGAGAGAGAGAGAGAGAGAGAGAGAGAGAGAGAGATAGATCTTGGCAGGCGAGTATTTGTCAGTTTAAGTTTTTCATTCTGTCAGTTCCGCCTTCCAGCTTTCCTGCCCGTAGTCAGAAAGTTCTTGGCTTTCCCTTTTTGCATGCTGCCAGATCCTCAGCTGAAACAACACAGTAAAGGAAAGCCCTTGCTTAAGGCTTTTTTGGGGGGAGGGGGGTGGAGCAACCACCAAAATTAAGGTTTTCCATATTGCAACTTCAAAAAGACAAAAAGCACGAGTAGCTGCAGATTCATCGGCCCCTTCTCGCATGGAGACAGGAGCCAACATTCGGGGTCTTATCCAATGCTAGCGCTACACAAAGGAGACCAACTGGAGATAAGGAACACGGCCGACTTAGGTCCCTGAATGCTAGTGGGTCTACTCTGTGTAGGATTTGGTTGACTACATCCCAACGGTATCGAAATAAAGTTCTGCAAATCTTTTGGAGTCAGGCCCTAAGCCAGATTTCCCCAACTTGGTGCCCACGCCAGAGGTTTTGGACTACAATTCCCAGCCAGGTGCAGTGATGACTACGGATAATGGGAGTCGTAGTCCAAAATATGAGCACCAAGTTGGGGGAGGAGACCCTGAGAAAATGTGAGTAGCCTGGCAGAAAACAACATCCTCCTGGATGCCACAAAAAATCTCGCCACATTCCATGGAGTCGGCTTTGCTCCAGACTGCCCACATGTCCCCGGCCACTCTCTGTAAAACTATCGCAGCAAGCAGGACGTCGCCTGTTCTCGTGGTTCCACTTCCTTCTCACTCTGCATATAATTTCCTCGATCCCTCCCTCAAGCAGAGAAAACCAGAAATATAGCGCAGAAGTTGTTCATCTTAGTCCATTGCTTAAGAAACGTCAGTTTTTTTATCAAAAAAAAAAAAAATCATCGACAGCATAAAAGAGTCTTCCCAAACAACTCAGGATATCTAGAGAAACCAGACATTTTTTAAGAGCGCTGGAAGCAGTCTGAGAAAGACGCACCTCTCGCCCCCCAACAGCATACAAAAACACACATTGTTGCCTCTGGATAAACAGGTCGATGAGGTTTTTGAATCGGTGCGGGAACCTAGTGAACCTCTTTAAGCAGAGGCAGAAAGTCAGGTGGGCATCCACACACAAAGAGCAGAGGTTCCTGGCTGCCTCCAGCTCTCTCTGGGAGCGGACAAGGGAAATCTTGCCTCTCTCTCTCCATGCCTCAGTTTCTCCTCCCAACCTCGAAACGCCCCTTCAGTCGTCGGAGACGGAGATCTGGCTGAAGATGGGCAGCCGGCGGCCCAGCGGACCCAGCCCCGGGGATTCTGACCCACTGCTGCCCCCTGAACTCCCGGAGTCTTCCTGGTCGGAGAGGGAGTCGGCGGAAAGGCTCTTCTGTAGCGTCAGTAGGGCTGGGAAGGCGAAGGGGCAGGGCAGGGACCCCCGAGCGGCTCCGGCGGCAGCATGGAGGGGGCAGGCGAGAGTCGGCTGGCTCAGGGCATCGCGAGGGAAGGAGGTCTCCGGAAGGCGGGGGCCCACAGGCAGGGGGTCAGCGGCAGGGCAGTGGCGAGTTGGCAAGGGTGCCCGCGGGGGCGGCACACGGCGCTCCTCTGCGTTGTGGATGAAGTGGCAGCGTGCGCCGTAAGGGCAGATGCCCGAGGTGTGGAAGGTGCGGCAAGGCTCTGTTTTGTACTTGGGGTGGCGGCTCAGCCCCCGCAGCTCGGCCGCGCCGTGGGCAAACTGGCACTTGGCCCCGTACTTGCAGACGCCGCTCTCCTCAAAGGTGCGGCAAAGCTCCGTCTTGTAGCGGGACGAGGGCGGCTTGGTGTCGCCGCGGCAGCAGCCCTCGATCAGGCTGGTCGAACGGTCCGCCCGGAAGGGGATGCGCTGGAGGGAGGTGGGCGGCAGCTCAGAGTCCCGGCCCCACGGCTGCTGGAGGGGCCACGCTGGATCGCTGGGACTGGCCGCCACCACGTGGGGAGTGACGGCGTCGGCCGGGTGCGCCGCACAGCCGGTTCCTTCGAAGCCAGAAGCCGAGAGGGCGACAGGGCAGGCAGAGAAGGTGCGCTGGAAGCGGAGGAAACGCCTGGCATCCGGACTGTTGTCGTCCTCGTTCAGGTTCAGGCTCAGGAACGTCTACGAAAGAGGGGAAGGGAGGAATATTATGAGAATTGAGAATTGGACTTCCAATTTACTGCGGAGCCGAATGCAAGCGGGATTCAGCCCTCCGGGGAGAATCTGGCTCTTCGGGGGGAAACGGGGGCTTTGCAAGGGCGCTGCAAGCCCCCAAAAGCCTCAGGAGGAAGATCCTGAGGACAGGATCCCAGCAAGCCATAGAGCAGTCTCTCCACTGCCAGGAAAAGCTCCTTTGAGAATTGAATATATCAGTCGCTGTTTTGGTTTTTTTGGCCACAGGCAACTCAAAGCGATGTACAGAAAAATGGAAAACACTAACAACCGTATTTTTCGCTCCATAAGATGCACTTTTTTCCTCCTAAAAAGTAAGGGGAAATGTCTGTGCGTCTTATGGAGTGAATGTGTGGTCCCTGGAGCCGAATTGCCCAGGGGCAAAAAGCAGATCGTGCTTCTTCTTCTTCTTTTTTTTTTTTTTTGAAAGAGGGAAGGGGGTGTTGAAGCGAAGCTGCTGATCGTTTGCCAATCGGGGAGAGAGATAAGGGATGCTACAGATAAAGGAGGCTGCCTGGGAAGGGGGAGGTAAAGACAGCAAACTTGCTAAGGGGGGGAAACAGGAAGACTAAAGCAATAAGGAGAGAAATTGGAAGAAAAGGAGGAGCAAAATACTGCCCCAGCTAAGGAAAAGACACTAAGGCAAACAAGAGAGAAGGGGGTGTTGAAAGAAAGCAGCTGATTGGTGGGATCAGAAGAGAGATAAGGGAGGTTAGCAGGGGCTGCCTGGGTGGGGGGAGGTAAAAGCCCATGGATCCTCAGGATTTTTACATTGGGTCACCCCAAATTCACCATCAGATCACATAGCATGTCCATGGCTACACCTTGCACCAAAAAAAATCACGCACCCGCTGTTTCCTGGGGCTACAATGGTGCAAAAATGTGGTTACAAAGCACGGATCCACATGGGTCCTCAGGATTTTTGCATTGGGCTACTCCAAACTCACCTTCAAATCACATGTCTGTGGCCACAGCATGAACCACAAAAATCATACATCCACTGTTTCGTTCAGAATATATTTTTTTCTTGTTTTCCTCCTCTAAAAACTAGGTGCGTCTTATGGAGCAAAAAATACAGTGCATTAAAGCCAGGAGAGAGAGAGAGAGAGAGAATAATAGAATTGTAGAGTTGGAAGGAACCTCAACGGTCATCTAGTCCAACCCCCTGCAGTGCAGGAATAAAGAAATGCCACTCACTCTAAAAGGCCATAGATGGGAAAAGCCACAGGCCAGGTTAAAAAGGAAGGTTTTCTCCTGGCAGCTGAAGATACCGGTAAGTAATGACTAGACTCCCTGGGGAGAGCTAAACCCAAGTCAACGGAGTAATGCAGCAGCAAAAAAGGCGAATGCTATTCTGGGCTGCATCAACAGAAGTCCAGATCGAGGGACATAATCATCCCACTCTATTCTGCCTTGGTCAGAACACACCTGGAGTCCTGTGTCCAGGTATGGGCTCTGGAATTTCAGAAGGATGTTGACAAGCTGAAAGGTGTGCAAAGGAGGGCCACCAAGATGACCAGGGGTCTGTAAACAAAGCCTTATCAGGAATGGTTGAAGGAGTTGGGTATGATAAATAAATAATAAATAATAATAATAATAATAATAATGTATTATTTATAACCCGCCCACCTAGCTGGGTTTCTCAAGCCACTCTGGACGGCTCCCAACCGAATGTTAAAAACACAATACAGCATTAAACATTAAAAACTTCCCGAAACAGGGCTGCCTTCAAATGTCTTCTAAAATTCAGATACAGTGGTACCTCGGGTTAAGTACTTAATTCGTTCCGGAGGTCCGTTCTTAACCTGAAACTGTTCTTAACCTGAAGCACCACTTTAGCTAATGGGGCCTCTTGCTGCTGCCGCGCTGCCGGAGTCCAGTTTCTGTTCTCATCCTGAAGCAAAGTTCTTAACCTGAAGCACTATTTCTGGGTTAGCGGAGTCTGTAACCTGAAGCGTATATAACCTGAGGTACCACTGTAGTTGTTTATTTCCTTGACATCTAATGGGAGGGCGTTCCACAGGGCGGGTGCCACTACCGAGAAGGCCCTCTGCCTGGTTCCCTGTAACTTGGCTTCTCGCAATGAGGGAACTGCCAGAAGGCCCTCGGATCTGGACCTCAGTGTCCGGGCTGAATGATGGGGGTGGAGACGCTCCTTCAGGTCTACTGGACCGAGGCCGTTTAGAGCTTTAAAGGTCAGCACCAACACTTTGACTTGTGCTCAGAAACGTACTGATTGGCCTGGAAAAGAGGAGACTGAGAGGAGATAATGATTGCCATCTTCCAATATCTCAAGGGCCATCACATGAAAGAGGGAGCAAGCTTGTTTTCTCCCGCTCTGGAACCCATGGCTTCAAGTTACAAGAAAGGAAAAACTCGGAAAAACTTTCTGACAGTAAGAGCTGTGGAACAGTCTCCCTTGTGAGGTTGTGGACTCTTCTTCCTTGGAGATTTTTAAGCAGAGGACGGACGGCTATCTGTCATGGATGCTTGAGCTGAGATTCTTGCATTGCAGTGGGTTGGACTAGATGTCCCTTGAGGTCCCTTCCAACCCCACATTTCTACGATTCTATATTTCCATGCAAGTCCCCGATGCAACTACAACTTCCACACTTCTCTGCAGGCAAAGAATTCTTCCATTCTCAACGCTTGACCTCCAGGGACCAGGGCTATTCTCTTGCGCCAAGTGACGCAGAGGAGGAAGCGATTTGCCGACCGACCCGTCCTCCCCATGGGCTAACTGTTTTGAGCTGCGCAATCCGGCGACGTCTAAGCCCAGGCCAGCCGCTCTGAGCCCTCCCTGGGTTTTCCCCACGAGGCGCAAGCTTGTGGCTGCACTCTCCCTCTGCAAATCCCTCGGACGGAGGCAGCTCGCCCCAGAGGAAGCTATTAACTAAATGGATCTCCATCTGGTCGCTGGGCGGATGACACCTGCCTGGCCCAGTGCCTGAGGAGGGCACCCAGTGAAGGAGCCTTGAAATCAAGGGGGAGGAATGCGAGACCCTCCAAATATTGACAGACTTCAGTTCCCATCGTTCACGGCAACCAGTGTGGCCAAGGGGCAGCAGAGGCATTTTAATGTTTCGCTCCCTGGCAGTGTTCGAAATACCCCAGGTAGAGGTCTAATAATAAATAATAATTATTATTATTATTTATTTATACTCCGCCCATCTGGCTGGGTTTTCCCAGCCACTCTGGGCACCCTCCAACCGAATATTAAAAGCAATACAGTGTCAGACATTAACGACTTCCCTAAACAGGGCTGCCTTCAGTTGTCTTTTAAAAGTAAAATAGTTGTTTATTTCCTTGACATCTGATGGGAGGGCGTTCCACAGGGTGGGTGCCACCACCGAGAAGGCCCTCTGCAACTTCTGGTCTTCTGGCAGTTCCCTCACTGCGAGAAGCGAAGTTACAGGGAGCCAGGCAGAAGGCCTTCTCGGTAGTGGCACCCTCGCTTCAGAAGTCAAGGAGATAAAGAACTATACAACTTTTAGAAGGCGTCTGAAGGCAGTCCTCTATTGGGAGGTTTTTAACGCTTGATTTTTCTAATGTTTTTAGAAATGTTGTAAGCCGCCCAGAGTGACAGTCAGATGGGCAGGGTATAAATAATAAACTTAGTAGTAGTAGTAGTAGTAGTAGTAGTAGTAGTAGTAGTAAAGGGACCCCTGACCATTAGGTCCAGTCGTGACCAACTGGAGTTGCGGTGCTCATCTCGCTTTATTGGCCGAGGGAGCCGGCGTACAGCTTCCGGGTCATGTGGCCAGCAGGACTAAGCCGCTTCCGTCGAACCAGAGCAGCGCACGGAAATGCCGTTTACCTTCCTGACTCAGCTAGGGGACGTGGGTGGCACTGTGGGTTAAACCACAGAGCCCAGGGCTTGCCAATCAGAAGGTCGGTGGTTCGAATCCCTGCAATGGGGTGAGCTCACATTGCCCGGTCCCTGCTCCTGCCCACCTAGCAGTTCAAAAGCACGTCAAAGTGCAAGTAGATAAATAGGTACTGCTCCGGCGGAAAGGTAAACGGCGTTTCCGTGCGCTGCTCTGTTTCGCCAGAAGCGGCTTAGTCCTGCTGGCCACATGACCCGGAAGCTGTACGCCGGCTCCCTCGGCCAATAAAGCGAGACGACGCTCCTTCAGGTCTACTGGACCGAGGCCATTGAGGGCTTTCAAGGTCAGCACCAACACTTGTGCTCGGAAATGTACTGGGAGCCAATGTAGGTCTTTCAAGACCGGTGTTATATGGTCTCGTATTGTATCGTATCGAGAGGGCTGTTGATGGCAGCTAGCCAGAATGGCTATGCGCTGTGTTGGCATTTGAAGGCAGTAATGCGTCTGGGGCCCAGCTGCTGAAAGCTGCAAGAGGGGAGAGTTGCTCTTGCACTCAGGTCCTCTTGTGGGTTTCCCATAGTGGGCATCTGGTGGGCCACTGTGAGAACAGGAGGCTGGACTATTGGGCCATTGGCTTGATCTTCTGATGTTCTTATGCAACCTCCAGGTGCAGAGGCAGTCTATCCAGATTCCTATAGTTCCCCTAGGAAACTGAGAACAGGGGGTGCTGGACTAGACTCCCTGGTCCTGAATGGGGCAACTGTGCCCACAAAGGAGCAGGTGTGCAGCCTGGGAGTCATTTTGGACTCACAGCTGTCCATGGAGGCGCAGGTCCATTCTGTGTCCAGGGCGGCTGTCTACCAGCTCCATCTGGTACGCAGGATGAGACCCTCCCTGCCCGCAGACTGTCTCGCCAGAGTGGTGCATGCTCTGGTTATCTCCCGCTTGGACTACTGCAATGTGCACTACGTGGGGCTACCTTTGAAGGTGACCCAGAAACCGCAACTAATCCAGAATGCGGCAGCCGGACTGGTGACTCAGAGCGGCTGCTGAGGCCACATAACACTGGTCCTGAGACATCTGCATTGGCTCCCAGTACATTTCCGAGCACAATTCAAAGTGTTGGTGCTGACCTTTAAAGCCCTAAACAGCCTCAAGGGCCCAGTAGACCTGAAGGAGCGTCTCCACCCCCATTGTTCTGCCCGGACACTGAGGTCCAGCTCCGAGGGCCTTCTGGTGGTTCCCTCACTGCGAGAAGCAAAGCTACAGGGAACTAAGCAGAGGGCCTTCACGGTGGTGGCACCCGCCCTGTGGAACGCCCTCCCACCAGATGCCAAAGAGAACAACAACTACCAGACTTTTTGACAACATCTGAAGGCAGCCCTGTTTATGGAAGTTTTTAACGTTTGATGCATTACTGTATTTTAATATTGTGTTGGAAGCCGCCCAGAGTGGCTGGGGAAGCCCAGCCAGATGGGCGTGGTATAAATAATAAATTATTATTATTATTTAGATGGGCTGTTGCCGTGATCCAGCAGAGTTCTCCTTTGGGATCTCTCTCTCTCTGCATGGGCGAAACCCAGTTCCTTACTCTTTTTGCACCTTATTGGGGGGGCGAGCGCTGGCATGGCGCGTGAAACGCTTCGGCCCGTGATGCAGACATCTCCCTGCTCTGTCCAGCAGGTACCAGCCACCACCGCAAGTACCTCCAGATGCCCCTAAGATGCAAATCCTGCTCTGAATGGTGGCTTTTATCCCACAACTGAGGACCATATGCTACAGGTCAATACTCGGGGTTGCCAGGGAAACAGACAGGGCATTGGGAACAAAAGTCTCATCACAATGGCTCCCTAGAGTCACCGCCAATTGCGATGGAAATTTCCACACACCGAATACCATCACATGCAAACACCTCCAGCCCAACCTGTACCCCAACCAGCAAGGCCAAACCACAAACCTTTCCTTCCTCTGTTGCTAATATTTCCTGTACGTTAAGAACTCTCGATTAGGCACAAGATAAATTTTTGGGGTTGTTGTTTTTTACTTTGCTTTTCTCTCTCTCTCATTGCAACGCAGACATTGTTTTGTATACAGCATTAGCAGCAATGCCCTGACCGACTGAAGCATAGCTGTCAACTTCCCCCCTTTTTAAGTGAAATTCCATTATTCCGAATAGGATTCCACTCAAGAAAAGGGAAAAGTTGACAGCTTTGAACCAAACACTTCCAAACTTGCAGCCAGGTGTTCTAACCCGGCAGACCCCAACATTTTACAGTTGCAGGGCCCACCTTTAATGCGTATTTGGGGACCAGTTTCTCAGTCGTTTACCATATACAGTGGTACCTCAGGTTACATGCACTTCAGGTTATAGACGCTTCAGGTTACAGACACCGCTAACCCAGAAATAGTGCTTCACGTTAAGAACTTTGCTTCAGGATGAGAACAGAAATCGTGCGGCAGCAGCAGGAGGCCCCATTAGCTAAAGTGGTGCTTCAGGTTAAAAGCAGTTTCAGGTTAAGAACGGACCTCCGGAACGAATTAAGTACTTAACCCGAGGTACCACTGTATTTGCATGGGTGTAAGGCTGCTAGAGAATTGCACCTTGGATCAGGCCATGACCCAGGAAGGGGTCCCGACCCACCAGTTGCAGACCATTGTCCAATACTTGCAAGCACCCATAACCTCTTTATTTCTGCAAGCAGAACAAAGACTAAGTGGGGCATTGATGTCCCAAAGGGTCTCCAATTCTGGCAGGCTCAGAGGGGCTCTTACACCTTTACTTAGAAGCTGCCCTCCAGGGAAACTGTTAACTAACTTGGAAGAACTTGCTAGGTTCTTATTTTCTCCTAAACACACAAAATTATACAGGCAGCTGCGTTCAATATTTGGTTCTAAGCAGGAAACAAGATTGATGTTGAACCCCTGAGGGTTCCCCATCTCTGCCTTACAAACAACCCTGTTAGGTAGACCAGCACGATTACCTGATGGGCAAGAAGAACCAGGAGGGGGAATCTCTGTGTCCAAGGCCTTCCAGCATGTTCACAGCAGACGCTACACGCAAACAGGGAACCTCTCTGGATATCTAACTGTGCACCCTGACTTGGGACTCAGCACCAGACAACACAGCAGGATGCTGCCCCAGTTCACATGCGGTCAGGCACCATAGCCAACGTGGCACCCTCCAGCAGCAAGGGCTTCTGGGATATGAAGTCCAGGCACAGCGTGGTGTCCACAACACCCCCTGGCGCTTCTCCATTTTGCAGGCAATGTGTAGAATCTCTCCCTCCCTTTCGCGGGGCAAAGTCTCCTTCACCTTTGCAGGAAGGAAGCATCATCTCTAAAAGCAGACCTCGATTCGAATTCAGGGCCCCTGCAGAACAGAGACATACCGCCTGGGGCTCAGCCAAGGCTCAAATTATGGGGAGGTAGGGAGCCCTTGCCCAAACTCAAAAACTCCCCATTTAACACCCAGACACTGCTTTATACGCACCCCATAATTTCTTTAAAGCAAGGCCCCTCTGCCACCCTCCCTCCGTGGTGGAAATCCCAGAGATCTGGTCCCAGGTTCATCGACTATTGGACTTTGAAATGCTGGGTTCAAGTTCATACATTTTGCTGAATTATTTGAACTAAATAGTTTTCATCAAGACTCTGAATAAATTATTTATTACTGTATATGAGTTTTATCACGTTATTATCTTCTTCAGTGGGGCGTGCAAACTGCTATTCTGAATAATGTTTTTTATTATAGGGTAAGAGGGTACATGGGATGAGTTTATGGAACCCAAGCAGGCAGTGGCCTAAAAAAGTTTGGGGGGGGGGGACACAAATCAGACTGCAACACACGTCGGCTTTCTGAACAGCGGGGCAGGCTCGTCCCAACAAAAACATTTTTAGCATGCACCCCCCAAAAATAGAGGACAGCGAAGGCGTCTGCTTTATATCAAGAGGCAGGGAGTTCCAAAGGGGACCTTGCAAATGGGATGCTTAAAGAGGAGAGAGAGAATGCGAGGCAGGAGGAGAAGAGGGTTTGATGAAGAACAACAGGTGGACTGAAAAGAACTGCTGCAAAAAATCCACTCAGTATAAAGGGCCAAAGCAATGGGTCAGTTTTTTCAGTGGCGCCTGCCCCCTGCAAGAAGGAAGCCTCTCCAGAGGAGAGCGGATTGCTTCTACATACATAACAGATCGTGATGGGATCCAGTGATCCAGAAAGGTCGCTCCATGCACCAAGCAAGCAGCTCAGGAGAAAGCAGAAGACTTTTTGGGTATCCTTGCACTCTTAGACAACGCTGAGTGATGTCTGGACCTGTTGATCTGGCCCAGTAACTTCCAAATTGGAGGTTTTATTTTATTTTAATTTTTGCAAGCGAAGTTACAGCTGGGGAGGGAAAGAGTTTGCTGCAGTTTCCCTTAAAACACTTTGATAGCTTGCATAAAAATAGGGGCAGAGTCCTTCAGCAAACAAAACAAAACAAAACACTGTTTTAAATGAGTTTTCGGAGTACTCTCTGCCTTCTCCTGCCCCCCTATTTTTAACTACCACGGTTTCTGGTAGCTAAAAAAAGGGCAATGAGTTTGCAGAGGCTTAAGCAACACGAGGAAGTTGCAAGGCTAAAAATAAACCGGCAGAAAAGCGCTTTTCCTGAACTTCTGGGAAAGTCCAGCAGTTAAGAAGAGCATCCTGCAAGCACACACCTTACCTTGCAGAGAGCATCATCCAGCTCCTGGAAAGGACTCAGGAAATACGAGGGCATCTTCTCCTCGTGGAAGCGCCTGGCTCTTCAAAAATCGCCCACCCTCGTCCCCGCCAGGGAGAACCGATTAAAAACCAGAAAGCCCTGAAGCGGCTCTTTTAAAAGCCTCCTGCCTCCCATCTCAGATTTGGGGGGAGCCACGCCTCCTGGTCCAGAGTGGGCGGGGCATAGGCGGGGCGGGCGGGGCGGGGGAGTCCCGGGCAAGGAGGGGGCTAACAATCTGGTGGGATGGAGGGATGGAAAGGGAGGCGAGAAAAGGAACAGGATGGAGAGGGAGGAATGAATACCTGTGGAAGGTCTTTTTGCGCAAGAGCAGCAAAGCACCTGGGCTCCTTAACTGGAGCTGTGCTTTTCAACGAAAGGAAGAGGTGCGGGCTTCTGAGCTATGCAGAACTCTTAGTGCTGCAGAAATGAGTCTTCTTCTTCTTCTTCTTCTTCTTCTTCTTCTTCTTCTTCTTCTTCTTCTTCTTCTTCTTCTTCTTCTTCTGCGATCCCTCATAGCCAAGTAAGATTGTCTTCCATAAACACGGTTTTAAAAGTGAGTCCGTAAGTGACTGTGGAGGCCAATTCTGGATCCACACGTCCTTCCACAGTGGGGACATTGGTTTCCAGGCGGGAGTGGATCATGGTGAGGGTTTGCCAAGCGTGCCTTCCTCTTAGCACGTTTCTCCCTTGCGTCCTGAGTTCGAGTGCCTTCAAAGCCCATGACACCTTTGGTCAAGGCTGTTCTCCAACTGCAGCGCTCTCAGGCCAGTGTTTCCCAATTTTTAAACATTTGCCTTGAGACAGTCTTTCAACCTCTTTAAACCAGCATTAGGCTTCCATTTTTAAGTTCAGAATAGAGTATAGTGGTACCTTGGGTCACATACGCTTCAGGTTATATACGCTTCAGGTTACAGACTCCGCTAACCCAGAAATAGTACCTCGGGTTAAGAATCATAGAATCATAGAGTTGGAAGAGACCACAAGGGCCATCGAGTCCAACCCCCTGCCAAGCAGGAAACACCATCAGAGCACTCCTGACATATGGTTGTCAAGCCTCTGCTTAAAGACCTCCAAAGTAGGAGACTCCACCACACTCCTTGGCAGCAAAGTCCACTGTCAAACAGCTCTTACTGTCAGAAAGTTCTTCCTAATGTTTAGGTGGAATCTTCTTTCTTGTAGTTTGGATCCATTGCTCCGCTTCTCTGGAGCAGCAGAAAACAACCTTTCTCCCTCCTCTAGGTGACATCCTTTTATATATTTGAACATGGCCCAGAACTGGACACAGTACTCCAGGTGAGGTCTGACCAGAGCAGAATACAGTGGCACTATTACTTCCCTTGATCTAGATGCTATACTCCTATTGATGCAGCCCAGAATTGCATTGGCTTTTTTAGCTGCCGCGTCACACTGTTGGCTCATGTCAAGTTTGTGGTCAACCAAGACTCCTAGATCCTTTTCACATGTACTGCTCTCAAGCCAGGTGTCCCCCATCTTGTATTTGTGCCTCTCATTTTTTTTGCCCAAGTGCAATACTTTACATTTCTCCCTGTTAAAATTCATCTTGTTTGTTTTGGCCCAGTTCTCTAATCTGTCAAGGTCGTTTTGAAGTGTGATCCTGTCCTCTGGGGTGTTAGCCACCCCTCCCAGTTTGGTGTCATCTGCAAATTTGATCAGGATGCCCTTGAGTCCATCATCCAAGTCGTTGATAAAGATGTTGAATAAGACCGGGCCCAAGACAGAACCCTGTGGCACCCCACTAGTCCCTCTTCTCCAGGATGAAGAGGAACCATTGATGAGCACCCTTTGGGTTCGGTCAGTCAGCCAGTTACAAATCCACTGAGTGGTAGCATAGTCAAGACCGCATTTTACCAGCTTCCTTACAAGAATATCATGGGGCACCTTGTCGAATGCCTTGCTGAAATCAAGGTAGGCTACATCCACTGCGTTCCCTTCATCTACCAGGCTTGTAATTCTGTCAAAAAACGAGATCAGGTTAGTCTGACATGACTTATTTTTCAGAAATCCATGCTGACTATTGGTGATCACAGCATTACTTTCTAGGTGCTCACAGACTGTTTGCTTAATGAACTTTGCTTCAGGATGAGAACAGAAATTGTGCTCCAGCGGCATGGCAGCAGCTAAAGTGGTGCTTCAGGTTAAGAACAGTTTCAGGTTAAGAATGGATCTCCGGAATGAATTAAGTTCTTAACCCGAGGTACCACTGTAGTTGCTTTGGAAGACGATCATCAGGCATCCGCACAACATGACCAGTCCAACGAAGTTGATGTTGAAGAATCATTGCTTCAACACAGGTGATCTTTGCTTCTTCCAGTACACTGGCATTAGTTCGCCTGACTTCCCAAGTGATGTGTTAAATTTTTCAGAGACCTCGTTGATGGGATCTTTTGAGGAGTTGGAGATGGCGTTTATAAGTGGTCCATGTTTCACAAGCATATAGTAAGGTTGGTAGTACAATAGCTTTGTAAGGAAGCATTTTGGTTTCCCTGCAAATGTCCCGGTCCTCAAACACTCTGCACTTCAATCGGGAGAAAGCTGCACTCACAGAGCTCAGGCAATGCTGAATTTCGGCATCCATCAATGCCGGCCCTAGGACCCTTGTGAGCGAAGCAGAAATGGGTAGCTCACCTGCAGCTGAGCAGAGAGCAGGGTGGGCAGGAGCTAATCTAACCAAGTAACGGGTTTTTCACAATTCTTTATGTGATGTTTTATCTCTTTGCATAGCCAGTCTGGTGCAGCAGTTACAGTGTCGTACTTAGGCCTGGGTTCGAATCCCCTGTACTCAGCTCATCACTGGGCGAGACTTTGGGCCAGTCGTGGCCTCTCAGCCTAAGCTACCTCACAGGGCTGTTGTTTTGGCAATTAAGTGAGGCGGGGGAGAATGATGCCCTCCACATTGCGCTTCTTGGAGAAGAAGTATACCTGAAGGAGCGCCTCCACCCCCATCTTTCATCCCGGACACTGAGGTCCAGCTCCGAGGGCCTTCTGGCGGTTCCCTCCCTGCAAGAAGTGAGCTTACAGGGAACCAGGCAGAGGGCCTTCTCGGTGGTGGCACCTGCCCTGTGGAACACCCTCCCACCAAATGTCAAGGAAAGAAACAATTATCTGACTTTTAGAAGACATCTGAAGGCAGCCCTGTGTAGGGAAGTTTTTAAGGTTTGATATTTTATCGTGTTTTTAATATTCTGTTGGGAGCTGCCCAGAGTAGCTGGGGAAACCCAGTCCGATGGGCGGGTATAAATATATTATTATTATTATTATTATTATTATTATTATTATTATTATATGTAAATGCAATCAGTGCAATCCATCAATAAAGGGACCCCTGACCATTAGGTCCAGTTGTGGCCGACTCTGGGGTTGTGGTGCTCATCTCGCTTTACTGGCCGAGGGAGCCTGCGTACAGCTTCCAGGTCATGTGGCCAGCATGACTAAGCCGCTTCTGGCGAACCAGAGCAGCGCACGGAAACGCCGTTTATCTTCCTGCCAGAGTGGTACCTATTTATCTACTTGCACTTTGATGTGCTTTCGAACTGAATCAATAACCAATGAATAAACCTTGAGGACAGATTGCTGAAATCACCTACAGTAGAAAGAACTGTGGTTGCTGGTTTTACCCTAGCTCTGTACTCTGGATTCATACTGGCCAGTGCCCCACCTAGTCCAGCATCCTGTTTTTACGGAGGCTGACAGGATGCCCCAAAGAGAAATCTGCAAGCAAGACTCTCCCCATAAGAGCCCTCGCCCCTCCTGCAGATTCCAGCAACTGGAATTCAAAAGCATTACTGCTTCCGATCGCAGCCTGGTATCCATCTATAGCCCTCTCCTCCTCCATGAATTTGTCCAACCCTCTTTTAAAGCCGTCCCAGTCGGCAGCCATCCCTGCCTCTTGTGGCAGTGAGTTCCACAGGTCAGCTATGTCCCGCAGGCAGGATTTTCTGCTACCCGTCCTGAATCTTCCCACTTTCGCCTTCATTGGATGTCTATGGGTTCTAGCGTTGCAAGAAAGGGAGGAGATATTTTTCTCTGCCTGTTTTCTCGACACCATACAAAATTTTCTGTACTTCGGCCGCGCCGCCCCTGGCTCACTTTCCTCTAAACTAAAAAACTCTCCTGGCAGGAGAGTCTCTCTGGAGGGGCATTCCTGCAGCACTACAAAAGTGGGGAATATGGGGTGTGGGAAATTATTTATGTACAGTTAGAAGTCAACCGCTTTGGGTGTAACATTTGACGCCTCCCTTTCCATGGAGCCACAGCAAAGGTGGCATTTTTCCATCTCCGCCAAACTAAGCAGTTGGCTCCTTACCACTCTCGCCCCAACCTAGCCACAGTGATCCATGCGACGGTCACCTCCAGGCTTGACTACTGTAACTCGCTCTACGCGGGGCTGCCCTTGAAGCTGACCCAGAAACTCCAGCTGGTGCAGAATGCCGCAGCGAGGCTCCTTACGGGGTCCTTGCTGCGGGATCACATTCATCCAGTGCTTTACCAGCTGCACTGGCTCCCGGTGGAGTACAGGGTCAGGTTTAAGGTGCTGGTTTTGACCTTTAAAGCCCTATGCAGCCTAGGACCCTCGTACCTACGGGACTGCCTCTCCCGGTATGCCCCACGGAGGACCTTAAGGTCCACAAATGACAACACCTTGGAGGTCCCAGGTCACAAGGTGGTTAGATTGGTCTCAACCAGGGCCAGGGCCTTTTCAGCACTGGCCCCAACGTGGTGGAACGCTCTGTCATAAGAGACCAGGGACATCTTTCCGCAGGGCCTGCAAGACGGAGCTGTTCTGCCTGGCCTTTGGTTTGGACTCAGTTTGGCCCTTATGTTTCCCTCCCCTTATGGTTTTGATCTATGGGCTACTTTTGAAATGAGGCTGCATTTTAAATTGCATTTTAACCTGTATTTTAAATTGGTCCCCCCCCCTATTATGTTTTCACTGTAATTTTACTGGTATTAGCCACCCTGAGTCCAGCTCTGGCCGGGGAGGGTGGGGTATAAATAAAATTTATTATTTATTATTATTATTATTAAGTCATACGTTTTGGCTCATGAATGCCGCAAATCCGGGAGTGTTCCCGTTTGCAAATGTTCTTTGGGACCTGAACGTCCAGCCATAGCTGTCAAGCGTGCCTTATTTGGCGGGACAGTCCCTTATCCCAGCACCATGTCCCGCTGCTGTCCCTTATTGATGATGTCCCTTAAATAAGCTACTGAAGGTAATGGGGCCCTTTCTATGTCCAGCTGTCCTTTGTCAACAACAAATTGTTGCTTTTTTGTGTGTTGAATATATGCTAGATGGTAATTGATGGACCTAATAGGTATCTAAAGCCATTTGCACGCAACAAAATATGTATTTTATCAAAGTAATTGTTGATCCCTTATTTTGGCTGCTGGTCCCTTATTTTCAAATCTGTAAGTTGACAGCTATGTGTTCAGAATGGGTTCCGCAGCTTCTGATTGGTTGCAGAAGCTTCCTGCAGCCAATCGGAAGCTGTGCCTTGATTTCCGAATGTTTTGGAAGTCAAATGGACTTTTGGAACAGATTCCGCTCGACTTTTGAGGTATGGCTGTAGTTACTTATGCATTTCTGTCCCCCCACTTTCTCAACAGAGCTCAGGGTCCTGCAGCGGCTGAGAGTTGTGTGGGGATCGGGACCCTTGAGGGCAGGCAGGCAGGCAGCATTGAGAACACCTGCTGCCCCAGCTGCTAGGAAGCCGGTCTGCCAACACGGAGAGGCGAAAAACAGGACTCGATTTTCTGGGGCTGCACTCCCACAGAAGTCCTGCGACTCGCACGGGATCACAACCCCCAAATACACTTTTTTGGGGTGTTGCCACTCCAAAACATGTGTTTTGGGGTGTTGTGCAAGATTGCACCCAGGGCCGGATTTAAGTTTGATGAGGCCCTCAGTTCCTGAAGGTAATAGGGCCCTTTCTGTGTCCAGCTGTCCTTTGTCAACAACAAATTGCCGCTGTTTGTTGTGTTGAATTCTGTATCTGCTAGAATGGTAATTTATGGACCTCATAGGTATCTCAAGCCATTTGCACATCACCAAATGTGTATTTTCTCAAAGTAATTGTTCAACTGATATACAATGAAGAAGTCTATTAATGGTGAAATACAATTAAGAAGAAGTCTATTAATAGTGAAATAATTATTAAGCTCTAACTTAAAATGAGGGACACGGGTGGCGCTGTGGGTTAAACCACAGGGCCTAGGACTTGCTGATCAGAAGGCTGGTGGTTCGAATCCCCACGACGGGGTGAGCTCCCGTTGCTCGGTCCCTGCTCCTGCCCACCTAGCAGTTCGAAAGCACGTCCAAGTGCAAGTAGATAAATAGGTACTGCTCTGGTGGGAAGGTAAACGGCGTTTCCGTGCGCTGCTCTGGTTCGCGAGAAGCGGCTTAGTCCTGCTGGCCACATGACCCGCAAGCTGTACGCCTGCTCCCTCGGCCAATAAAGCGAGATGAGCGCCACAACCCCAGAGTCGTCCACAACTGGACCTAATGGTCAGGGGTCCCTTTACCTTTACTTTAAAATGATTTTTTATTCATAACAAACTTAATAATGCAAACACATTGGCATTTGGCAATAAAATAAAATAAAAGTTCCTATAGAAATGAGCAAACCAGTGATATTTTAGGGAGCAGGCTAGCAGGCGGGGCCCATGACTTACATCACAGGAGCCGACACAACACAAAACACTCTTGCTGCATGTAGGTTTTATCTTATTTCTTTACTTTTTATCTTATATTTTGGAAAAGTCCCCAAGAGAGTGGGGCCCTAAGCTCTCGCTTGCTTAGCTTATACGTAAATCCAGCACTGATTGCGCCCCCAACTTCTTTTGGGGGGGCACGATCGCAGCACCCAAAGTGGCCACCATGTTCTCGTGCCAAACCACAGGATGTCCCGTGTTTTTCAGGACAATTGAGGGACATCTGTAAGATGTGAACATGCTGCAAAACAGATAGCGCCAAGAGTGCAAATTATCAATATAGTTATTTATCAAATTGCCTTTTTGCTTTATCTTGCCCATGGCAACTCAAACCCGCTTACATCCAAACAAGCAAACAGAAACACAACCCCTCTTAAATGCATTAAAACCAAGAGGAACAGGGGTACGTTGAAAACATCCTACCCCCTTCTAAAAGGCTACGGATTGTTAGAGGCCAAAAGGCCACAGATTTTCCTGGCGCCTAAAGCTATAGAATGAGCACCACGGATGAATAATAAAATGGGTTTCTTTCTAGTCCCAAGGATTTCATCAGCAGAGGGCAAAGTGATTTTTAAAAATTAATTCTAAAACAATAAGTTCATAAGTTATGTTACTTTGTTGCTCAATTCTTTTTTTTACTCTTGTTTTTAATGTATTGTGGTCTTTTATGCCGCAATTGGGTCGTACCTTTGTTGTCGGGACGCGGGTGCCGCTGTGGGTTAAACCACAGAGCCTAGGACTTGCCGATCACAAGGTTGGCGGTTCGAATCCCCGCGATGGGGTGAGCTCCCGTTGCTCGGTCCCTGCTCCTGCCAACCTAGCAGTTCAAAAGCACGTCAAAGTGCAAGTAGATAAGTAGGTACCACTCCGGCAGGAAGGTAAACAGCGTTTCCGTGCCCTGCTCTGGTTTGCCAGAAGCGGCTTAGTCCTGCTGGCCACATGACCCGGAAAAACTGTGGACAAACGCCGGCTCCCTCGGCCAGTAAAGCGAGATGAGCGCCGCAACCCCAGAGTCGGCCACAACTAGACCTAATGCTCAGGGGTCCCTTAACTTTTACCTTACCTTTGTAGTCATATTTAGGAAAAGGTGAAAGATTTGTATGATCCGAGGAAAAGCCAGAGCGCTGATATTTTTACTGATTCTAATTCAGCAACTATTTATTGTTGGAAGCAAAATTCTGCTTCGTTATTCTTTGCTGGCATTGCGAGAGTTAATTTCATTGCATGCTATTATATGCAAATGGGGTGTCGAATATCACTTTATTCAACATAAAGTGGCTTGTTTCAAAGTCATATTTTTTGCATCGGGTCGCATTGTTAGAAGGCGTGTGACCCTCCAAGGCCATCTTAACCATTGGGCGTAGTGGCGCGGCGAGCGAAGGCGCCAAGCAGTGGAGTGCACCAGACGGAGCGTCTGGGGAGGGGAGAGCGGGGAGGTAATAATAATAATAATTTGTTATTTATACCCCGCCCATCTGGCTGGGCTCCCCCAGCCACTCTGGGCGGCTTCCAGCAAAAAAAATAAAATACCGTAATACATCAAACATTAAAAGCTTCCCTAAACAGGGCTGCCTTCAGATGTCTTCTGGAAGTCTGGTTGTTGTTTATCTCTTTGACATCTGGTGGGAGGGCGTTCCACAGGGCAGGTGCCACTACCAAGAAGGCCCTCTGCCTGGTTCCTTGTAACTTGGCTTCTCGCAGAGAAGGAACTGCCAGAAGGCCCTCGGAGCTGGACCTCAGTGTCCGGGCAGAACGATGGGGATGGAGACGCTCCTTCAGGTCTACTGGACCGAGGCCGTTTAGGACTTTCAAGGTCAGCACCAACACTTTGAACTGTGCTCAGAAACGTACTGGGAGCCAGTGTAGGTCTTGAAATGAGCATGAGGCCTAGTGGTTAGATCTGTGGTGGATGCCTCGCCGAGCTCTGCTTGCAAGACCTTTAAGCTACCCCGCTCCTCACATGCTTCTGCAATTTCTTCATCGCTCTCACATTTTCCCCTTGCGGCTGAGACCTCTCCGTCCCACAGTGACATCAGCTCCCATCAAGGTGTGCTTATATAATGCTTTGCCTCCGCAACGGTTGAAGCCCTTCCTGCCTGCCAGCCACACGCCGGGTGTTCGCACAGTCACACTCCAGGCAACACAGGCATCCGGAACGCGCCTGTCTCCGTTTCACACCGACGCCCCCACTGGGTCCTGCAAAGGCCTGAGCTTTGCCTCTGTAAAAGCCCCTGCTCCTCTTCTCTGTCCCAGGTTATCATTGCCCGATTTACGTATAAGCTAAACAAGCTCTAGCTTAGGGCCCCACTCTCTTGGGGGCCCCCCAAAAAAAATCAAAGGGGGAAAAACTGGATGTACATTTCCAAAAGATAAGATAAAAATAAAATAAAACCTACCTATATATATAAATAAAACCCAATGTAAATTGGGAGGAGAATTTCTATATTGATTGTTTTTCTCGTGGATAGTCAAATATCAAAATTCAGCTGTGGTCTGAAATTCACATGTGTGTGTGTGTGTGTGTGTGTGTGTGTGTGTGTGTGTATTAAACCCCGGGTGAATGTTAGGTTCCAGCCCTGATATTTGGCAAGTGTTTCCTAACAACGCTTGGGTAACCTTGGAAACTCAGGCATCACGTTCCGCAGAAACATTTTGCAGAACCTCAGCTTGTGAAACACCTTGGTTCATTTTTGCCTTGAACGTTGCAGAACTGTTCAGACTTAGTCAGGGTAGGGGATGAATGAGGCTGCCTTAAGGGTGCCAACTTTTATTTCCAGCGAGGCTCCTGTATCCTTAGCAACTACATGATGTAGCAAAATCCAGCAGGTTATTAAAGGCCCAGGAGCTCCGTCAAAGAGAGAGAGAGAGAGAGAGAGAGAGAGAGAGGAAGGAAGGAAGGAAGGAAGGAAGGAAGGAAGGAAGGAAGGAAGGAAGGTATCAGATCTCAACTCCTTTTTGCTTTGGGAAGGAATGCTATTCTAGGCTGCACCAAAAGGATTTATAGTGTCCAGATCAAGGGAAGTCATAGTACTTCTCTATTCTGCCTTGATCAGACCAAAACTGGAATCCTGTGTCTGGGCACCGCAGTTTAGGAAGGATGTTGGCGAGTGAAACGTGTGCAGAGGAGGGCAATGTAGAGGATCAAGGGCTTGGAAGCCAAGCCTGATGAGGAACGGTTGAAGGAGCTGGGTATGATTAGCCTGGAAAAGAGGAGACTGAGAAGAGATATGACAGCCATCTTCAAGTATTTCAAGGGTTATCACATGGAAGGGGGAGCAAACTTGTTTTCTCCTACTCCAGAGGTTAAGACTCGAACCCATGGCTTCTTCTTCCACCACCGCCTGCTGTGCGGTCCAGGAGTTGTCTGAGCTTCCTGAGCAGAGGATGAAGGGCTGACTGACAGAGCCAAACGGCCCCATAGCGGTTCTCCCCAAAAACCCACACAGCCCAACGGCTGTTTCGTGGGCGATGCCGACAGGAGGCACCTGGAGAAGGCAGCGAACAACCCCCCAGCCCATAATCTTTCCCTTCCTCTTCTCCAGGGCGCCTTGCCCTCCCTGCTTCCCCTCTGTGCCAAAGACATGCCCATCTCCCTCTCTTCTCTCCCTCCATTTTGACTGTTTGCAATAGAAGCAGAGGTGATCGCCCTGACCTTTAGGCTGGTCGCCCGAGGTGCACATACCTTGCAAATGGGGCTAATATAGAGGCAATATTTCTCCAATGCAAATATTATGCAAATGTGAGTGTCTGGAGGCGGCTGGAGGATGGATGGCGGCTAACAGATTGAGGCTGAATCCTGACAAGACAGAAAGACTGTTCTTGGGGGGACAGGGGGCGGGCGGGTGTGGGGGACTCCCTGGTCCTGAATGGGGTAACTGTGCCCCTGAAGGACCAGGTGCGCAGCCTGGGAGTCATTTTGGACTCACAGCTGTCCATGGAGGCGCAGGTCCATTCTGTGTCCAGTGCAGCTCCATCTGGTACGCAGGATGAGACCCTCCCTGCCCGCAGACTGTCTGGCCAGAGTGGTGCATGCTCTAGTTTCCTCTCGTTTGGACTACTGCAACGCGCTCTACGTGGGGCTTCCTTTGAAGGTGACCCATAAACTACAACTAATCCAGAACGCAGAAGCTTGAGTGGTGACTGGGAGCGGCCGCCGAGACCACATAACACCGGTCTTGAAAGACCTACATTGGCTCCCAGCACGTTTCTGAGCACAATTCAAAGTGTTGGTGCTGACACTGGTCCAGTATACCCGAAGGAGCGTCTCCACCCCCTTCGTTCTGCCTGGACACTGAGGTCCAGCTCCGAGGGCCTTCTGGTGGTTCCCTCCCTGCAAGAAGTGAGGTTGCAGGGAACCAGGCAGAGGGCCTTCTTGGTGGTGGCACCCGCCCTGTGTAACGCCCTCCCACCAGATGTCAAAGAGAAAAACAACTACCAGACTTTTAGAAGACACCTGAAGGCAGCCCTGTTGAGGGAAGATGTTTAATAGGTTATTGTGTTTTAATATTCTGTTGTAAGCCGCCCAGAGTGGCTGGGGAAACCCAGCCAGATGGGTGGGGTATAAATAATAAATTATTATTATTATTATTATTATTATTATTATTATTATTATTATTAGCATCCTATTTCATAACAACAACAACAACTTTATTATTTATACCCTGCCCATTTGACTAGGTTGCCCCTGCCACTCTGGGAGGCTTCCAACATATATAAAACTTCCCTCTACAGGGCTGCCTTCAGCTGCCTTCTAAAGGTTATATAGTCAGGGGGGGTCACATAACTCCATACCCTCCAGCGTTTCTCGGGTGAAAATAGTGACTTCCTACGGAAAAGCGGGACATCCCAGGATCAAATCATAGACCGGGACGACTTCTGTAAATCTCAGATTGTCTTTGGAAAATAGGCCCTGGGTTTTCTCCCTCTGAAATTTTGGGACAATGACGGGTTATATGTTACAGACGGAAGACATTGCGCTTTTTTTGTCCTTGTGTCTGTATCCTACAGACAGGATATAAATAAATGAAATTATGGCGGGCTAGGATGTCCCTGTTTTCATCGGGTGAATGTTGGAGGGCATGGGGAACGTCGTGACTCCGAGGGAAGCCAGCGATGGGATGGTTTTAATAAAAAGGCCCCCGGCCAGCTGATGGAATTCGCCATCTGCGTCGGGGAGAAGAGAAGAAGGCGATGGATTACCCTGGCGTGAAAGGCCTGCCCCCCCTCCATTTCATAGAGATTAGGGGCAGACGAGCTAAGAGTGGGTTTGGCCCCATATGTCCCCGTGCTGGACAAAAGAAAGCCAAGACTTCTCTCAATAGCCCCCGTTTCCCAGGGCAACGGCTGAGCCCAGGGTCTGTTAAAGGACTTATTGTGGCTGCTCTTCGAAAGGAGATGGCCAGGGAGGGGGGTGGCAGCTGCTCCCTCCATCAATGGGGGGGGAGGCGATGGGAACAGCAGGCCGGCACATGCCTCCATCCTCTGGGCTTTCTTCCCAGAGACCGCCCAACCCACCCGCTCCCTGGCCCACCCCCTTTTCGCTTGAGGGTCCTGGGTGAGTTGGGGGCACAGACCTCTGCCAGGCGGGGGGTCCGTGGTGTGTGGAGAAATTCTCTGCACATGGATGCATGCCGTAAGCAAGAGGAGCGATCTGCAAGGAGCTCTCACGGAGAAAGTCACTTGCGGAATGAACCCCCAGGGCACGGGGTGAAATAGTTTGCAGTGGTACCTTGGTTCTTAAACTTAATCCGTTCCAAAACCAAAGCGTTCCAAAACCAAGGCGCGCTTTCCCATAGAAAGTCATGCAGAACAGATTGATCTGTTCCGGACTTTTAAAAACAACCCCTGAAACAGCAACTGAACATGAATTTTACTATCTAACGAGACCATGGATTCATAAAATGAATGCAATAATCAATGTACTGTGGTGGTGGTGGTGTTGTTTAGTCGTTTAGTCGTGTCCGACTCTTCGTGACCCCCTGGACCAGAGCACACCAGGCACCTCTGTCCTCCACCGCCTCCCACAGTTTGGTCAAACCCATGCTGGTAGCTTCAAGAACACTGTCCCACCATCTCGTCCTCTGTCGTCCCCTTCTCCTTGGGCCCTCCATATGTACTGTGGTACCTCGGGTTAAGAACTTAATTCGTTCCGGAGGTCCGTTCTTAACCTGAAACTGTTCTTAACCTCAGGTACCACAATAGCTAATGGGGCCTCCTGCTGCTGCCGCACCACCGGAGCACGATTTCTGTTCCCATCCTGAAGCAAAGTTCTTAACCCGAGGTACTATTTCTGGGTTAGCGGAGTCTGTAACCTGAAGCGTCTGTAACCCGAGGTACCACTGTACTGTACTATAAAATAAATAAGACAGTATTGTAGATGAGAGAAATTAAAATTATTATTTTTTTCTTACCTCATTGTTTGGATTGGGGGCTTTTATCCATTTCTGCAGTCTCACAATCAATAAATCAATACATCAATCAGTAGCTGAACTGGGTTCCACTCGGTCACAAAAACAAATTAAGCGAAAAAGCCTCAAAAACAAAAACACAAAAAAAATAGCAAAAGCACCAAAGTTAATCCGTTCTGGAAGTCTGTTTGACTTCCGAAATGTTCGGAAACCAAAGCGCAGCTTTGATTGGTGCAGGCGCCCCAGAAACAACAGCCGACAGCCGCATTGGACGTTCGGCTTCTGAAAAGTGTTCGAAAATTGGAACACTTTTCTTCTGGGTTTTCGGCCTTTGAGAACCAAGGCGTTTGAGTACCAAGGTACCACTGTACGGCTGTGCGCCAAGAGCTGTGCATAGTGTCGATGTGCCCGTTCCTAAAGTGCTGTGCCACCATCTTTCATCCAGGAGGGGGCAGCCTTGACAAACCCAGCCGAACCTTTGAACGCCTGCTGTTTGGCATAGCTCTGACTTGAGCACTCAGGTCTTGCTAGCGACTTGCTTTTTTTGCTCCATCGCTGCGATTTCATAACTTCTTTTTCTTTCAGAGAGAAAAATCCCCACAGGTCAGAACAGTTTGTTCCACCCTGCGGGGAGATGTGTGACAATGAATCACGGCGGGCTTCTATTGATCGCTGCCTCTGATTTCGTGGAAAATGGAATCAAAGGTTAGCAAGTCTTGGCTTGCTGAAAGAAAATCTGGGTCGGGCGGGGGGAACAAATGTTTGCTTGGAGGTGGGTGGAGGGTCAGATAAACACAGGAGGGAGAGAGAGAGAGAGGCACTATGCCTTCGACAGCTGCACAACAGGCAAATATTCTACCGGTGGAGCTTGGTTGTGGTAGTGGGGTTAAAGGTCTACCTGCTGGTTGCTTTAAAGTCCAGGGGTCAGCAAACTTTTTCACCAGGGAGCCGGTCCACTGTCCCACAGACCTTGTGGGGGGCCGGACTATAATTTTGGGGGTGAAATGGACCAATTCCTATGCCCCACAAATAACCCAGAGATGCATTTTAAATAAAAGCACACATTCTACTCATGTAAAAACACCAGGCAGACCCCACAAATAACCCAGAGATGCATTTTGAAATAAACTCAGAGTCAAGAGTGGATTTCATGCTCTTTATTCAGCTCATAGTGGTGAGGAAGAGGAATGGAGGTTCCCCCAGAATGTCTGCTTTATATACATTATTTACACAATGGGCCCCACGTGATTGGCTAATTCCAGGATTCTCCTGTAGGCCAATCAGGTTGCAGATTCACTTCCACCTGGAGCTGGATTGGGTGGCTCCTGTGGACCAATCAGACTGCTGCATTCTTGACTCTATTGTTCTGGGACCAATCAGACTGCTGCATTCTGGATCCTGTTCAGAGTGGCTGGGGAAACTCAGCCAGATGGGCGGGGTATAAATAAATTATTATTATTATTATTATTATTATTATTATTATTATTATTATTATTATTATCATCATCATCATCATTATTATATTGTTCTAGGACCAATCAGACTGTTGCATTCTGGATCCTATTCAACTCAGTACATAACACATTTTAAATAAAAGGACACATTCTATTCATGTCAAAACACCAGGCAGGCCCCACAAATAACCCAGAGATGCATTTTAAATAAAAGCACACATTCTACTCATGTAAAAACACGCTGATTCCTGGACCGTCCGTGGGTCGGATTTAGAAGGGGATTGGGCTGGATCCGGCCTTAGTTTGCCTACCCATGCTTTAAACTTTGCAATACTGATTTCTTGAAGCAAAAGTCGGCAGGGCATGTCACCCATGCACAAGTTTGTTTTGTTTTCAGATTTGCTTATTTTAAATGACTTTGCAAACTGCCCTGTACTGTAAATATATTGCATCAAAGTGTACCACTGTAAAGGAAAAGAAACAAAGCAAAACGAATGATGTTGGATGTTGGGACCCACAAGCAGCAAGCAGGGTTGCCAACATCTGAAAAAATACCTGCTTGAGCCGTTTTAAAAGCAGCTGCGTCTGTAGTTCAGCAGCTGAAACTTTCCACGGCATGGAGGTTAGTATAGCTTCCCCTGGTAATATCTGCAGAGCAAGTTGCTGTTAGAGGTTGTGGAGCAGGAATCCACAAAGATATTGGCATCCTTTTTGCAAATCACTTTCATGTTAAGAACGGACCTCCGGAACGAATTAAGTACTTAACCCGAGGTACCACTGTATTTCACTATTAATATTTTTGAATTCTGGTGCTGGAGGAGACTCTTGAGAGTCCCATGGACTGCAAGAAGATCAATCCTCTCCATTCTGAAGGAAATCAGCCCTGAGTGCTCACAGGAAGGACAGATCCTGAAGCTGAGGTTCCAAGACTTTGGCCACCTCATGAGAAGAGAAGACTCCCTGGAAAAGACCCTGATGTTGGGAAAGATGGAGGGCACAAGGAGAAGGGGACGACGGAGGACAAGATGGTGGGACAGTGTTCTCGAAGCTACCAGCATGAGTTTGACCAAACTGCGGGAGGCAGTGGAAGACAGGAGTGCCTGGCCTGCTCTGGTCCAGGGGGGCATGAATAGCATTCCTTCCCAAAGCAAAAAGGAGGTGAGATCTGACTCTCTCCTTTCCTTTCCTTCCTTCCTTCCTTCCTTCCTTCCTTCCTTCCTTCCTTCCTTCCTTCCTTCCTTCCTTCCTTCCTTCCTTCTTTTCTTTTGACGGGGCTCCTGGGCCTTAAATAACCATGCTAACAGGCAGAAATCCAACCTGGCAAGCTTTCCCCGCCATTTCATCTTGCAGGCTGGAACAAGGCTTTGCGACTGCTGGATTTTGCTACATCATGTAGTTGCTAAGGACACAGGAGCCTCGCCGGAAATAAAAGTTGGCAACCTTAAGACAGCCCCATTCATCCCCTACCCTGACTAACTCCAAACAGTTCTGCAACGTTCAAGGAAAAAATGAACCAAGGTGTTTCACAAGCTGAGGTTCTGCAAAATGTTTCTGCGGAACGTGATGCCTGAGTTTCCAAGGTGACCCAAGCGTTGTTAGGAAACACTTGCCAAATATCAGGGCTGGAACCTAACATTCACCCAGCGTTTAATAGAGATATAGATATATATATGTGTGTGAATTTCAGACCACAGCTGAATTTTGATATTTGACTATCCACAAGCAAAACAATCGATATAGAAATTTTCCTCCCAATTTACATTGGGTGACATACCGTATTTGTGTCTGACTGTCCCTCAGACCTTGTGGGGGGCTGGACGATATTTTGAAGGGGGGGGGAATGAACAAATTCCTATGCCCCGCAAATAACCCAGAGATGCATTTTCAATAAAAGGGCACATTCTACTCATGTAAAAACACGCTGATTCCCGGACCGTCTGCGGGCGGGATTCAGAAGGCGATTGAACTGGATCCGGCCCCCGGGCCTTAGTTTGCCTACCCATGGCCTAGGGGCCTCCAGAGGGTTTAATCCAGCACTGCAACACTCTCTCACAACTCTGACTATTGCTCTCGTATGTACCAGTCAGGTGAGGATGGAGGCCTGTCCGTTCGTCTCTATGGCAACCGAGCATCTTCTTTAGAGATGCTCAGCATGGTACTTAAGCAGCCAGCTGGTGCCATTGCCCTGACAAAGGAACTGGCTTGGCCAGCCACCTCCTAAACGTTCTCTCCTCACAGATACAGGGTTGTATTTTTGGAAGGGGACCCAGGATGTCATCCAGACTGACCCCCCTCCCAAAAAATCACCCCTCATAACATTCTTCTTCTTTGTTTCCCAATGGTTTACACAAAACCTGCAAAAATGTGTGTGTGTGTGTGTGTGTGTGTGTGTGCTGCTGAGGATTTCCAGTTGCCCGGCTGTGTGTTTTAGCGCACTTCCTGGGTGGAGACTTACCGGTAAATGGCACAATGGAATCAACAATTTAAAAGGCGGTGACTAATTTAAATGACTCCTGGTGTGGACGGGACAGACACAAGTTGCTCCTCATTTAAGAATTAAAATCTGTGCGGGTGTCGACTGTTGTTGTTTAGTCGTTTAGTCATGTCCGCCTCTTCGTGACCCCCTGGACTAGAGCACGCCAGGCACTCCTGTCTTCCACTGCCTCCCGCAGTTTGGTCAAACTCATGCTGGTCGCTTCAAGAACACTGTCCCACCATCTCGTCCTCTGTCGTCCCCTTCTCCTTGTGCCCTCCATCTTTCCCAACATCAGGGTCATTTCCAGGGAGTCTTCTCTTCTCAGGAGGTGGCCAAAGTCTTGGAGCCTCAGCTTCAGGATCTGTCCTTCCAGTGAGCACTCAGGGCTGATTTCCTTCAGAATGGAGAGGTTTGATCTTCTTGCAGTCCATGGGACTCTCAAGAGTCTCCTCCAGCACCATAATCCAAAAGTATCCATTCTTTCGCGATCAGCCTTCTTGATGGTCCAGCTCTCACTTCCATACATCACTACTGGGAAAATCATAGCTTGAACTATACGGACCTTTGTTGGCAAGGTGATGTCTCTGCTTTTTAAGATGCTGTCTAGGTTTGTCATTGCTTTTCTCCCAAGAAGCAGGTGTCTTTTAATTTTGTGGCTGCTGTCCCCATCTGCAGTGATCATGGAGCCCAAGAAAGTAAAATCTCTCACTGCCTCCATTTCTTCCCCTTCTATTTGCCAGGAGGTGATGGGACCAGTGGCCAGGATCTTCGTTTTTTTGATGTTGAGCTGCGGACCATATTTTGCGCTCTCCTAGTTAAACAAATAACCACATGGGTCCAGAATGGACAAACTATGACGCATTCCTAGCCACCTTGAGCTTGTGGTTAGAGTTGAGAGCAAGAAGGACTCTTCCTAAAGATCATAGAAGCATAGAATTGTAGAGTCGGAGTCCAGAGTCCTCTGCAATGTAGGAATCTTTTGCCCGGTGTTAGACTCGAACCCAAGACCCTCAGTTTAAGAGCCTTATGTTCTGAGCCGCCTGAGTGCAACTTTTGAATATCTATCCTGCCCTTCCTTTGAGGAGCTTAAAGTGGGACACATGCGAATTTCTCCAGATTCATCCTCACAGCCGACCCAGTAAGGAAAGTTAAACTGAAAGATGATTCTTTGCTTTTCAAAGTGAATTTGCAAAAACCGTTTGCAACATGGAAAAAAATGCTACGGAACAGCCTTATCATGTTACAGGCTATAAACAGAACCAGTTGAAGGAAATGAAATCATTGCAGCTTAAAACACATACCCAAAATATATTCCCAAGAGGAGACCCGTCATCAGAAAACACACGATTCCTCTGATTAGTTACAGCTGTTGCAAAACGGGGGAAGAGTCGACGTTTAGGACTGTCTCCATGATTCTTATTCCACATATATATATATATATATATATATATATATATATATATATATGCTCATTGTTTTCCAAACACATGAAGTATTTGCCCATGGAATCCAGGAGGTTTTGCTCAGCGTTGTGAAATCTTGCAATTAAAATGTGTCGTTCTTGCAATCGTGGATATTTTTCTTTCTCTTGGCAGTACTTTGCGTAAAACAAAAGGCTCATTTCTCTTTATCCTCTTTATTCATATAGGTCAATCATCATAATCATAATACATTGGGAACTAAACACAGCCTCCAAGATCATTCGCACATTCCGTAAAAATCTCCTGCCAGTAATTAAGGGCAGGAGAGGGGCTAAGCACAGCCTCGTCTGTGTTTTTCATACATTAAGGTTAGTGATGCAACACACTCATTAATATTTAGCCAAAGATATATATTCCATGGGACGCGGGTGGCGCTGTGGTCTAAACCACTGAGCCTCTTGGGCTTGCCGATTGGAAGGTTGGCAGTTTGAATCCCCGCGACGGAGTGAGCTCCCGTTGCTCAGTCCCAGCTCCTGCCAACCTAGCAGTTCGAAAGCACGTCAAAGTGCAAGTAGATAAATAGGTACCACTCCAGTGGGAAGGTAAACGGCGTTTCCATGCGCTGCTCTGGTTCGCCAGAAGCGGCTTGGTCATGCTGGCCACATGACCCGGAAGCTGTACACCGGCTCCCTTGGCATATAGAGCGAGATGAGCGCCGCAACCCCAGAGTCAGTCATGACTGGACCTAATGGTCAGGGGTGCCTTTACCTTTAAGGTAAAAGTAAATGACCCCTGGACGGTTATGTCCTCTCAAAGGCGACTATGGGGTGCAGCGCTCATCCCGCTTTCATAAAGACCTGCCTGTTCACTATGGCAGTTGCTGGAAACTTTGGGGAGAGCTGCTTTTGAGCTTCGGTTTGCTTTTGGGCTTTCCTACTGGGTAAAAGGTAAGGTTAGGTAAAGGTAAGGTAAACGCGGGAGGCGCTGTGGTCTAAACCACTGAGCCTCTTGGGCTTGCCGATCGGCGGGTGGATGGTTTGAATCCTGGCAATGGGGTGACCTCCCGTTGCTTTGTCTCACCTTTTGCCAACCCAGCAGTTTGAAAGCACGCCTGTGCAAGTAGATAAATAGGTACCACTGCGGCGGGAAGGTAAACGACGTTTCTGTGCGCTCTGGTTTCTGTCATGGTGTCCTTCTCTCAAAAGAGAAGATAGACAGGGACTGGAAGGTGTTTAAAGGATACTTGCAAAACCATATTGAAAAATCAGAACTCCTATTAGAATAAACAAGTTTTAAATACTGGAATACTAAATAAGATGGGTAACAATGTGTAATAGAAAAAGAAGCATGAAATTAAGTTAAAGGTGTGTGGGGAAAAGTAATAGAAGTGGAAAGAAATTGCAATTG
Source organism: Podarcis liolepis (assembly GCF_965112155.1). Classification (NCBI taxonomy): domain Eukaryota; kingdom Metazoa; phylum Chordata; class Lepidosauria; order Squamata; family Lacertidae; genus Podarcis; species Podarcis liolepis. Next base: position 92,515,226 of record NC_139561.1, on the reverse strand, counting down.
AGTAGATTGGAAGTCTGACACAAAGGTGGGGTGAGGGGTGGTGGATGGTGATGGGAAAAGGAATTACCGCATTTTTCGCTCTGTAAGACACACCAGACCACAAGACGCACCTAGTTTTGGGGGGAGGAAAACAAGAAAAAAAATATTCTGAATCTCAGAAGCCAGAACAGCAAGAGGGATCGCTGCGCAGTGAAAGCAGCGATCCCTCTTGTTGTTCAGGCTTCTGTGATAGCAGCCTATATTTGCTCCATAAGACGCACACACATTTCCCCTTACTTTTTAGGAGGGGAAAAATGAGTCTTATAGAGCAAAAAATACGGTATCTGTGGGATTGAGTGTAGGTATGTTTGAACATTTTAAAGAATTGTATGAAATGTATGTTTGTATGCTTGGATATTCGCAATATGTGTGTATTAATGCTGAATTATTTTAATAATAAAATAAAATAAAAAAATTTAAAAAAGAAAAAAAGATAGATCAGAGTCAGGCGAGAGCTGCCTTCGCTGATTCATTGCCAAACGCTGACACCTTTGGGCTAGAGACAAATGGGCCGAACTTGGCATGCCAGGCCCCACGTTCCGAACTTTCCCTTGGCAGATCCTTTTGAGCAACCGGAAGAAAGCGCTTCACACGCCTTGCAATTAGCCTACGGAACTGGTTGCCACAGGATGTTCCCAAAGGCCTTAGGAAATACCTTCCCTCAAAATCTACAGCGTGATGCAAATGGGCGTTGCTATCAGTACTGATAAGGAGATAAATACGCAGAGGAGGTGATGTCCGGGCGCTGCAAAAGGAACACAGAGCTGAAAGAGGAAGTGGGGAAGAGTGCCAGCCTTGCAAATTTGCATTTCTGAAAACTCAAATCGTTTTGTGTGGCAGCGCCTTCTTTGGAACTCCCCGCTTATTGAGCTCAGGGAACAGCTTTTGTTTTACTCTTCTTGGCGCCTGCTAAAAACATTCCCGTTTAGATGAGCCTATGCAGATATGGGCTTGCCGTACGTCAGCTAAATTCCTGACATGTCCTGGTTTTCGGGTGTGGAAACGGCGTCAGGGGGAGATTTTGCCGAATCTGCAAAATGTCAGGGGAAACCCGGATGCATGGCGACAGAAAAAGGAGCGGAAACAGCTCCGAAACTTATTTTGGGGGGAGGTTTGGGTTTGTTCCCCTAAAAAGCTGAACAGTTTTGGAGTCTCCCTAAAAAGCTCGACAACTTTGCGAGTGTTTTTGGCAACCCTAGTTACTTAGAGATTGTAATCTGCTTTAGTATTATAACTTTTGCATGTTTTAAAGCAGGCATGTAACTTTTTGTTGATTTTTATTCCCTCTTTATAAACCACTTTGTTGCTGCTGCTGCTGCTGCTGTTTACATTCAAGCGGTATATACATTTTATGAAACAAGCAAGCAAGCAACTTTCCTCCTTCAGAGGGGACTTCTAATAACAGCTCCATCACTGGTGTATGCTGGGACAGCATGGATCGACTCTGCTAATGGACTCGACCTGGTCTAGTTGAGATTGCTGCAGTGCAGGGGTTTGGACTAGATGACTCTCGGGGTGCCTTCCAATTCCACAACACCAGGGCCAGGGCCTTTTCAGTGGTGGCTCCGACCTGGTGGAATGCTCTGTCCCATGAGACGAGGGCCCTGCAGGATTTCACTTCCTTCCGCAAGGCCTGTAAGACAGAGCTATTCCGCCTGGCTTTCAATTTGAACCTATCCTGATCTTTTATTCCCCTTCCTCCCCCCCTCCCCTTTTTATGAAGATTCCCCGCTCTGAGACCCCAAAGCTAATTCTCCCCTGGTCTCTTCGCTGGCCGAAACAGGACTAACTTAGCCAGCTAGCCCAGGTGATCATCTAATGTTTATTGGATGGCTTTCCCCCCTAAATTGATTTTTTTAATTCTGAATTTATTGTGATTGATACTGTATTTTATGCTGTTTTTTGTTGCATCCATTAAGTGTTTTAAATTTGTTGTTAGCCACCCTGAGCCTGGTTTTCTAAACTGGGAAGGGTGGGGTATAAATAAAATTATTATTATTATTAATAATAATAATAATAATAATAATAATAATAATAATAATATGGTTCCATGAACTGTGAGGTCTGCCTACCAGCTGCTCCTGACTCTGTATATTTTCCCAAGGGGTCAATCAATGCCCGTAAGGGAAACAGACAATCAGGATTCGAACCCAATACCCCTCTCCCCTCCCACGGTTCCCAGCAAACCGCCATTCAGAAGCACTGCTGCCTCTAACCGCGGAGACAGGGCACAGCTATCGTGACTGGCAGCCATCCCTAGCACTCTCCCCTCCATGAATCTGTCTCATCCTCTTTCAAAGCCAACCAGCTTGGGCACCATTGCTGCTTCCTGCTGGAGGGAGTTCCATAGTTTATCTCTGTGTCTATCACTTTTACCCCCGTGCCCTGACTCCCACTCTGCTTCGTTGGATATCCCCCAATTCTAGCGTTGCGAACAGGGCCAGATTTAGGTTTAGCTCCTGAAGGTAACGGGGCCCTTTATAGGTCCAGCTGTCCTTTGTCCACAACAAATGGTTGCTGTTTTTTGTTGTTGAACATATGCTATATGGTAATTGATGGACCTCATTGGAGGTCCCCATGGGAGCCGTGCAACCCGTCCATGCAGAATGTAGGCACCCTATATATAGAAATGAGCAAACCAGGGATATTTTAGGGAGCAGGCTAGCAGGCGGGGCCCATGACTTACATCGTAAGAGCCTACACAGCACTAAACACCGTTGATGTAGGTTTTCTTTTATTTGTTTTTTATCATTGGCTCCCAGTACATTTCCGAGCACAATTCAAAGTGTTGGTGCTGACCTTTAAAGCCCTAAACGGCCTTGGCCCAGTAGACCTGAAGGAGCATCTCCACCTCCATCATTCTGCCCGGACACTGAGGTCCAGCACCGAGGGCCTTCTGGCGGTTCCCTCACTGAAAGAAGTGAGGTTACAGGGAACCAGGCAGGGGGCCTTCTCGGTGGTGGCACCCGCCCTGTGGAACGCCCTCCCACCAGATGTCAAGGAAATAAAGAACTAACTGACTTTTAGAAGACATCTGAAGGCAGCCCTGCTTAGGGAAGATTTAAATGTTTGATGTATTACTGTATTTTAATATTATGTTGGAAGCTGCCCAAAGTGGCTGGGGAAACCCAGCCAGATGGGCGGGGTATAGGGTTGCGGCGCTCATCTCGCTTTATTGGCCGAGGGAGCCGGCGTACAGCTTCCGGGTCATGTGGCCAGCCTGACTATGCCGCTTCTGGCGAACCAGAGCAGCGCACGGAAACGCCGTTTACCTTCCCACCGAAGCGGTACCTATTTATCTCCTTGCACTGGTGTGCTTTCGAACTGCTAGGTTGGCAGAAACAGGGACCGAACAACGGGCGCTCACTCCGTCACGGGGATTCGAACTGCCGATCTTCTAATCGGCAAGCCCAAGAGGCTCAGTGGTTTAGACCACAGTGCCACCCTAACGTCCCGTCCTACCGGGTGCCAGTGTTACCTACCACCTCACAGGGCCGGATTTAGGTTTGATGAGGCCCTAAGCTACTGAAGGTAAAAAGGTAAAGGGACCCCTGACCATTAGGTCCAGAAGTGACCACCTCGGGTTGCGGCACTCATCTTGCTTTACTGGCTGGCGTACAGCTTCCGGGTCATGTGGCCAGCCTGACTAAGCCGCTTCTGGTGAACCAGAGCAGCGCACGGAAACACCGTTTACCTTCCCGCCGGAGTGGTACCTATTTATCTACTTGCACTTTCGGCACTGGGAGACAAACGCCCCTCTCAACCCTCTTTCCCCCTGCCTGCATCACTGCGTAAAAATCTATCGTGTTGCCTTTTCTCTAAAGTCCCAAACTATGCAGCCTTCCTTTGCAGGGTGTGGGGCTCCATCCCCCCACCGGGGGGGGGCTTGCCCCCAAATGCACCAATGCCCTCTACCCCAAACCCCAGGAGACAGAGAACGCGTGGTGTGTGCTGTCCTTAGACGGCGTATGTGGGAAGAAAGCCGAGCCACGCAGTGCGTTTTCTCCCGGGTCCTGGACATCTCCAAAATGCTGCGACTGCTGCGTCAGATCTCCAGCTGTTTCCCTTCGAAGGAGGCAGCTCTTGAGACACAGCCGCATTCCACAAACGGCTGGGAGGCTGCAGCCTTGACGCAAGACCCACCTCCCGCGCCTCCGACCCTCCTCGGCAACGCTCCCGCCCGCAGGCAGCCTTGGCACCGCCAAGCCTTCCGCCAGCACACACTGAACTCTTGTCCGGACCTCTGCGCGCCCTCCGGACCTCGGTTACTGGCAGGCAGTGCCGGATTTACTTAGAAGCTAAACAAGCTAGCGCTTAGGCAGTGGCGTAGCGTGGGTTGTCAGCACCCGGGGCAAGGCAAGTAATTTGCGCCCCCTAACCCGTGGATTTGCGCCCCCTAACCCTAACCCCCAGATGTTGCGCCCGGTGCGGCCGCCCCCCCTGCACCCCCACGCTACGCCACTGCACTTAGGGCCCCACTTTCTTGGGGGTCCCCCAAAAAATTAAAGGGGGGGGAACCCCTGGATGTACATTTCCAAAATATAAAATAATAATAAACAAAAAATATAAAACCTACATACAGCAACAGTGTTTTGTGTTCTGTAGGCTCCTGCGATGTAAGTAATGTTATTAATATACTTCTAATATACAGTGGTACCTCGGGTTATATACACTTCAGATTACAGACTCCGCTAACCCAGAAATAGTACCTTGGGTTAAGAACTTTGCTTCAGGATGAGAACAGAAATCGCACGGCGGTGGCAGCAGGAAGCCCCATTAGCTAACGTGGTGCTTCAGGTTATGAACAGTTTCAGGTTAAGAACGGACCTCCAGAACGAATTAACCCGAAGTACCACTGTATTTCACTATTAATATTTTTGAATTCTGGTGCTGGAGGAGACTCTGGAGAGTCCCACGGACTGCAAGAAGATCAAACCTCTCCATTCTGAAGGAAATCAGCCCTGAGTGCTCACTGGAAGGACAGATCCTGAAGCTGAGGCTCCAAGACTTTGGCCACCTCCTGAGAAGAGAAGACTCCCTGGTAAAGACCCTGATGTTGGGAAAGATGGAGGGCACAAGGAGAAGGGGACGACAGAGGACGAGATGGTTGGACAGTGTTCTGGAAGCTACAAACATGAGTCTGACCAAACCGTGGGAGGCAGTGGAAGACAGGAGTGCCTGGCGTGCTCTGGTCCAGGGGGTCACAAAGAGGCGGACACAACTAAACGCCTAAACAACAACAACAATTATGCATTTTATAATTTTTTCCCCCAAAAGATATTTATTAAAGTTTTTAAAATATAACAATGAAAATGAAAAATAAAAAGAAACAAAAAACAAAATACTGTACAACATAAAAACAGTTAAAAAACAGATAATTTCCCATAACATATCTTCCTTACACTTATTTCCCCAGACCTCCTCCTACCTCCCTTCTTTGTATTCCACTTCAATTTGTTAGTTCAGCAAATCCTTACCATTAAGCTTTTACCCATTTGTAAACCTTTTTTTCGTATCTCCTAAAGCATTACAGCTGGAAACCCCTTAGTTTCTATCCAACATCCTTCTAACATTCATTAATTTTACAATGTTTCTGTAAATAGTCTTTAAATTTTTTCCAGTCTTCTTTCACCAACTCTTCTCCCTGGTCTCGGATTCTGCCAGTCATTTCTGCCAATTCCTGCATTTTATAATTTTTATAAACCTCCGTCTTGCAGGCCCTGCAGAAAGATGTCAAGTCCCTGGTCTCTTGGGACAGAGCGTTCCACCAAGTCGGAGCAAGTACTGAAAAGGCCCTGGCCCTAGTTGAGACCAATCTAACCACCTTGCGACCTGGGACCTCCAAAATGTTGTCATTTGTAGATCTTAAGGTCCTCCATGGGGCATACCAGGAGAGGCGGTCCCGTAGGTACATGGGAATTGACTGTGGAAGCAGTCCAGCGAATGCAGGAATCTCAGCTATAGCATCCTTGACAGATGCCCGTCCAATCTCTGCTTCAGAACCTCCAAGGAAGGAGAGTCCACCAGCTCCCGAGGTAGACCGTTCCACTAGTGACCAGTTCTTGCTGCCATAAAGTTCTTCCTTTCTTCTAATGTGAAGCCATGGGTTCGAGTCCTACCTTCTGGAGTGGGAGAAAACAAGCTTGCTGCATCTTCCATGTGACAACCCTTGAGATATTTGATGATTGCTATCTTCTCACTTAAGGGACGCGGGTGGCGCTGTGGGTTAAACCACAGAGCCTAGCACTTGCGGTTCGAATCCCCATGACGGACGGGGTGAGCTCCCGTTGCTCAGTCCCTGCTCCTGCCAACCTAGCAGTTCGAAAGCACGTCAAAGTGCAAGTAGATAAATAGGTACCACTCTGGCGGGAAGGTAAACAGCCTTTCTGTGCGCTGCTCTGGTTCACCACAAGCGGCTTAGTCCTGCAGGCCATATGACCCGGAAGCTGTACGCCGGCTCCCTCAGCCAGTAAAGCGAGATGAGTGCCGCAACCCCAGAGTCGGCCATGACTGGACCTAATGGTCAGGGGTCCCTTTACCTTTACCTTATCTTCTCACTTAGAAGCAAAGGATCCTAGAGTTTGAAGGGGTCACAAAGGTCTTCTCAGTCTTCTATTCTCCAAGGTAAACAAACCAAACTCCCTCAGCCATCTTTCACAAGGCTTGATTTCCAGACGCTCAGTCACCTTAGTCCTCTGCCCACCTTCCAGCTTGTCAATATCCTTTTTAAACTGGGGCGCCCAGAACTGGACTCAGGACTCTGGGTGGGGTTGCACCAAGGCAGAATTCCTTTTTCTACAACTTCTCTTGATCTGTATCAGGGGTCAGCAAACTTTTTCAAGGGCTGGTCCACTGTCCCTCAGACCTTGTGGGGGGCCAGACTATATTTTGAAAAGAAAAAAATCCTATGACCACAAATAACCCAGAGGTGCATTTTAAATAAAAGGACACATTCCACTCATGTAAAAACACGCTGATTCCCGGACCGTCCGCAGGCTGGATTTAGAAGGCGATTGGGCTGGATCCGGCCCCTGGGCCTTAGGTTGCCTACCCATGATCTGGATGCTGGACTTGATGGGAGCCAGCAACAACAACAATTTATTTATCCCCCGCCCATCTGGCTGGGTTTCTCCAGGCACTCTGGGCGGCTCCAACAGAATATTAAAAACATGCTAAAACATCAAACATTAAAGAAAGAAGAATGGCAGACGGAAATAATGGACTATACAGAATTGGACAAAATGACAGGAAGGATTCGAAACCAGAGATTTACAGAAGATTGGAAGAAGTATATGAACTATTTGAAAAGCAATTGTAACCAAAAAAATTACGCTAGTAGGACTACAAGAAGTTTTGCAAGGAGGAATATATGAAGTGCTACAAAGTAGATAAAGAATAGAGATATTAGTTATGAGATTTAAATGTAACAGGGAAAATAAGAAATGTATACTAAGAGATTAGATTGAAAAATTTTCAGACAGGGCTGATGGAAGTCAAAAAAACTGAATAAGATGTAAAAATATGTTTAATTACTGTTGAAAATGTTATGTTAAAAAAAAACTATTGAAAATTTACAGTGGTACCTCGGGTTAAGAACTGAATTTGTTCTGGAGGTCCGTTCTTAACCTGAAATTGTTCTTAACCTGAACCACTTAACCACTTTAGCTAATGGGGCCTCCCACTGCCGCCGCGCAATTTATGTTCTCATCCTGAAGCAAAGTTCTTAATCCGAGGTACTATTTCTGGGTTAGCAGAGTCCAGTGGCGTAGCGTGGGGGGTGCAGGGGGGGGCCGGCCACACCGGGCGCAACATCTGGGGTTAGGGTTAGGGGGCGCAAATCCACGGGTTAGGGGGCGCAAATCCACGGGTTAGGGGCGCAAATTACTTGCCTTGCCCCGGGTGCTGACAACCCACGCTACGCCACTGGCAGAGTCTGTCACCTGAAGCATCTGTAACCTGAAGCATCTGGTACTTTAGGTTACAGATGCTTCAGGTATATAAAACACATCAAACATTAAAAACTTCCCTGAACAGGGCTGCCTTCAGATGTCTTGCAAAAGTCAGATAGTTGTTATTTCCATGAATTGCATTCGCCTTTTTTGCTGCTGCATCACACTGTTGACTCATGCTAAGCCTGCGGTCGACCAGGGCTTGGGATGTTCCCTAAAGTCTGAAACCCTGGAGAGCATCTGCCGGTCAAAGTAGACATTATGAAGCTGGATAGACCCATTTCTGACTCACTGTAAGAGCAGCTTCTATGTTTGGGATGGTTTCCCCTACAGAGCGACCGCAGACAGCGCCCACACCCGTTATGTAACAGATGTCACAAATTCAGGAAGTTGCCTTCTCCTTGGACCAAGGATGGGGAAGTTGTGGTCCTGCAGATGTTGCCCATCATCTCATCATCTTTGACCATTGGCCAGGCTGTCTGGGGTTGATGGGAAGTCTGGAAAGGCCCCCGCAGGCCCCGAACCCGTGACTTAGACAACTGACCCCTCTAGCCCTGAAGCTGCCCGCTCTGGCTGGCAGCAGCTCTTGGGCAGAGAAGGATATGTCTCTAATAATAATAATAATAATAATAATTTATTATTTATACCGCGCCCATCTGGCTGAGTTTCCCCAGCCACTCTGGGCGGCTCCCAATCAAGTGTTAAAAACAGTACAGTATTAAATATTAAAAACTTCCCTGAACAGGGCTGCCTTCAGATGTCTTTTAAAGATAGGATAGCTGCTTATTTCCTTCACATTTGATGGGAGAGCGTTCCACAGGGCGGGAGCCACTACCAAGAAGGCCCTCTATCTGGTTCCCTGTAACCTTACTTCTTGCAATGAGGGAACCGCCAGAAGGCCCTCGGAGCTGGACCTCAGTGTTCGGGCAGAACGATGGGGGTGGAGACGCTCCTTCAGGTATACAGGACCGAGGCCGTTTAGGGCTTTCAAGGTCAGCGCCAACACTTTGAATTGTCCTCGGAAACGTACTGGGAGCCAATGCAGATCTCTCAGAACCAGTGTTATGTGGTCTCGGCGGCCACTCCCAGTCACCAGTCTAGCTGCCGCATTCTGGATTAATTGCAGTTTCCGGGTCACCTTCAAAGGTAGCCCCACGTAGAGCACATTGCAGTAGTCCAAGCGGGAGATAACCAGAGCATGCACCACTCTGTCTGCGGGCAGGGAGGGTCTCATCCTGCATACCAGATGGAGCTGGTAAACAGCCACCCTGGACACAGAATAGACCTGCGCCTCCATGGACAGCTGTGAATCCAAAATGACTCCCAGGCTGCGCACCTGGTCCTTCAGGGGCACAGTTACCCCATTCAGGACCAGGGAGTCCCCCACACCCGCCCGCCCCCTGTCCCCCAAGAACGGTCCTTCTGTCTTGTCAGGATTCAACCTCAATCTGTTAGCCGCCATCCATCCTCCAACCACCTCCAGGCACTCACCTGCTCTTTGCCTATTATTGCATCTTTTAAGCTGCTGTTGTTAGATATAGGATAATGAAATTGCAGAGGAGGTCCCAGGGGTCATCTAGCCCAATCCCTGCAATGTCTGTGTATTACAGTTGTACCTGAGAAGAACTGGCCATAACGTACGTTATGAAAATCTGTGTCTTGTCAGCCTTATACTGAGTCAGACCCTCGGTGGATTTAGGTCAGTACAGTGGTACCTTGGTTCTCAAGCTTAATCTGTTCCGGCAGTCCGTTCCAAAACCAAAGTGTTCCAAAACCAAAGCGCGCTGCTTTCCCATAGAAAGCAATGCAAAAAATGGATTAATCTGTTCCAGACTCTTAAAAACAACCCCTAAAACAGCAATTAAACATGAATTTTACTTTCTAACAAGACAACTGATCCATAAAATGAAAGCAATAAACAATGTACTGCAGTCAAACAATCGATTAATCAGTAGCTGAACTGGGTTCCACACAGTCACAAAAACGAATCAAAAAGAGCCGCAAAAACACAAATGCAAAATGAATAGCAAAAACAGACAGCCCTCAGAGTAACACTCAAAACGGAAGTGTGGCGCTCAAATCGGAAGTGTAACACTCAAAATGGAGCATGTTCGGCTTCCGAAAAAAGTTCGCAAACCAGAACACTTACTCCTGTGTTTGCAGTGTTTGGGTTCCAAGTTGTTCGAGTACCAAGGCGTTTGAGAACCAAGGTGCCACTGTATTGTCTACACTGACGGGCAGCTGCGATCCAAGATTTCAGGCTGTGTCTCTCCTGGCCTTACCCGGAGATGCCAAGTCAAACATACGCTCTAAAACACTGCCTTACTCACACATTACTCACGAATTTATTTATGTTATTTATGTTAAAGATTTAAATCTACCCTGTACCCTTTCGCAACCAGCCATTTCCTGCCCTTTTAACATATCGCTGACTTTCTTTTTTGCAGAAAAACATAGGCTTTGTTTTTGCAGAAAAAAACCAAAATTGTAACTTACCAGCTTTTAAAAATTCGTAATTCAGGAAGGTTAACTTTTCAGAACGGTGAGTTGCATTAGGGTGCTTACATTTCTTTAAATCTTTTATTTAATTCTTTCTTTAATTTAATTTAATTCTTTAAATAGTGAAGGAGATACATAGGTAATGCGTAAAAGAGTCCTTGGATGAATATTGGATGAATATTGCGTCCATATTCAAGCAAATTCTGAAATTTTCTGGAGAGTTGGGTAAAAGCAAATCTATTAAGGCCAAAAAGGAGAAATATCTATTAAAGCCTTGCGCTGTTTGAATCTGTTTAAGGAAGTTTTTAATGTCTGACGTTTTATCGTGTTTTTATTATTCTGTTGGGAGCCACCCAGAATGGCTGGGGAAACCCCAGGCAGGTGGGCGGGGGTTTAAATATTAAATTATTATATTATTATTATGTTTATATTCATGGAATCACAATCTTGTAGAGCTGGAAGTGGCTCAAAAGGGTCTTCTAACCCCACGCAATGGGAAAATCAAGATATAGAACCGGCTTGTCGTAATTTTGTATGTTGCCTACTGCTTTGCTACATTTTCATGAATATGCGGTCTGTAAATAGGGACGCGGGTGGCGCTGTGGTCTAAACCACTGAGCCTCTTGGGCTTGCTGATCAGAAGGTCGGCGGTTCAAATCCCCGCGACGGTCCCTGCTCCTGCCCACCTAGCAGTTTGAAAGCACATCAAAGTGCTAGTAGATAAATAGGTACCGCTCCGGCAGGAAGGTAAACGGCGTTTCCGTGCGCTGCTCTGGTTCGCCAGAAGCGGCTTAGTCCTGCTGGCCACATGACCCGGAAGCTGTACGCCGGCTCCCTTGGCCAATAAAGCGAGATGAGCGCCGCAACCCCAGAGTCGGTCATGACTGGACCTAATGGTCAGTGGTCCTGGTACTTTTACTATAAAAAGCTGATTACCGGTCCTTCTAGCTCAGCTGTCAGACTCCCCCCACTTGCAATTCTCCGTGGCTGGAATTCAGAGCCAAGCACTGACTGGGATTTCAGACAAGAGGGTCTCTCCCAGTCCTACTCTGGATGCCATTGGGGTGGCGGTCCAGTTGAACCCGGGGTCTTTTGCCTGCAGAACCCTTACTCCAAGCCTACCCCTCTTCCTTTGTCCCTGCTGAGAAAATATAAACGGACCCAAAATTTCCCAACAGGAAAAGCGACCCAGGGGTAATTCCCAGAAAAGACAAGCGTGGGCGGCTTCTTCTGCAAATGCTTTGCAGTTTTGCAATCGTCAGGAGCCAATTCCCCTTTTGGGGCAGGGGGCAGCGTTAGGGAGCAGGGTCACATTCCTGAACCCCAGCTCCACTGAATCCTCGGGGGGGGGGCACAGCTCCAGGGTCTTTCCTTGCGACTTCCTGAACTTGGGCCTCTATCTTGGCCGCTCTGCAACCTCCAGCCCCCTCTCCTCCCCTCTCCCCGCCTGCCTGCCACCCACGTCATTTTATATTGTTCGGCCTATTTCCTTCCACCTCTCCTTTTAAGGGCAGCGCTTTGTCAAGCAGGCCTGCAGCAAATCTTGAGACAACCCGGAGGAGAAGAAGAAGAAGTAGAAGAAGAAGAAGAAATTTTATTTATACCCCGCCCTCATAGACTTTGTAGAGTTGGAAAGGGACCCCTGGACATCATCTAGTCCAACCCCACTGCGATTCAGCTGTCCCATACGGGGATCGAACCTGCAACCTTGGCGTTCTCAGCACTGTGCTGTAACCAACCGGACTACCCACTGCCCTATCAGGACAGAGAAAAGGAAGCCTTTTTTCACGCAGCACAGGTTAGACTATGGAACTCCCTCCCACAAGAGACATGGATGGCCGCCAACTTGGACGGTTTTAAAACAGGATTGGAGAAATTTGTGGAGGAGGAGAGGGCTGTCAGTGGCAACCGGCCAGGATTTCTCTGTTCTGCCTCCGCAGTCGGAGGCAGCAGTGCTTCTGAATACCAGCTGCTGGAAAACGCGGGAGGGGAAAGTTGGTCTTGTGTTCGAATCCTGCTTGCGGGTTTCCCGTTGAAGCATCTAGGCGGCCACTGTGAGAACAGGAGGCTAGACTAGATGGGTCCCCTCTGGCCTGATCTTTACCTTCTCAAGGAAACAGTGTGGTGCAGTGGTTAGAGTGCCGGACTAGGACCTTGGAGACCAGGGTTCTAATAATAATAATATAAGAAATTTTATTTATACCCCACCCTCCCCAGCCAAGACTGGGCTCAGGGCAGCTAACACCAGGTGTAAAAACAATTGATTGAAATACAACTTAAAAAACAAGATTAAAATACAACATTAAAATGGAGCCTCCTTTCAGTAGGAACTCAAATCCAAAACTTTTTTGAGGATGAAAACGTCAAGTCTTCACCAAGGCCAACTATCCAGACTGGTAGAAAAAAACAGGGAAGTCCCCAAATAGGAGTTCCATCACAGAAGGAGAAAGGAAAAAGGAAAGAAGGGGAGGGGATCAAGTTGATTCCAAGCCAAAGGCCAGGCGAAACAACTCTGTCTTACAGGCCCTGCGGACAGAAATCAGATCCCGCAGGGCCCTGGTCTCAGGAGACAGAGCTGTTATGTACCGAGTTGAATAGGATCCAAACTGCAGCAGTCTGATTGGTCCTAGAACAATAGGATTCAGAATGCAGCAGTCTGATTGGTCCTAGAACAATGCAGCAGTATGATTGGTTGGCAGGAACCACCCAATCCTGCTCCAGATAGAAGTGAATCCACAACCTGATTGGCTTACAGTAGAATTCCGGAATTAGCCAATCATGTGCAGCCCATTGTGTAAATAATGTATATAAAGCAGATACTGTGAGGGGACTTTCATTCATTCCTCCTCACCACTATGAGCTGAATAAAGAGCATGAAATCACTTTGCGACTCTGAGTATATTTCAAGAGCGTTCCACCAGGCTGGAACCATCACTGAAAAGGCCCTGCCTCTGGTTGGAGAACAGCCTTTCCCAAAGGTGTCCTGGGCTTTGAAGACACTCGAACTCAGGACGCAAGGGAGAAACGTGCTAAGAGGAAGGCACGCTTGGCAAATCCACACCATGATCAACTCCTGCCTGGAAACCAATGTCCCCACTGTGGAAGGACGTGTGGATCCAAAATCGGCCTCTACGCTCACTTACGGACTCATTGTTAAAACTGTGTTTATGGAAGACAATCTTACTTGGCTACGAGGAATCACCAAAGAAGGAGAAGACGATATCCTGTTCCTTGGCATTAATAATAATAATTAATAATAATAAATTTTATTTATACCCCGCCTTCCCTGGCCAGAACCGGGCTCAGGGCGGCTAACACCAGTAAAATTACAGTAAAAACATAATAGGGAAAAAACCAACGATTTAAAATACAAGTTAAAATGCAATTTAAAATGCAGTCATTCAGAAGAGGGGGGGATTTGGGGACTGGGGGGGGGGAGAGCTGCGCATAAAAACCAGGAACTGAAATTGATGGCGAAGCCGGGAGTATCGGTTCCCCTTCTGGAAGCTGCAGGTGGGTTGAGGGTCAGACAGCTCAGTGGGCGGAGACATCCATGTGAAGAGGGGGTGCAATTGCATTGCTTGGCTGTCAATCATTGCACACCGGAGTCGTCTTCATCCTCCTGGTACCCTCCGGATCAAGGGTCCCCAAACTAAGGTCCGCGGGCCAGATAAGGCCCAAGGGACTCGTTTATCTGGCCCGGAGCAATCCCTGCTACCCGCTCTTATCGGCGCTGCTCTGCGCAGCTGCCCACTTCCGGGTCGGAGGAGCACCGGAAATAGCTGTGCGCTTTCGCAAGGGTTATTTGTGCATGTGCACGCGTTATTTCCAGTGCACATCTGGGTTGGAGGAGGCCCGTGCACATTGTTGTTGTTGTTGTTTAGTCATTTAGTTGTGTCCGCCTCTTCCTGACCCCCTGGACCAGAGCACGCCAGGCCCTCCCGTCTTCCACTGCCTCCCGCAGTTTGGTCAAACTCATGCTGGTAGCTTCGAGAACACTGTCCCACCATCTCGTCCTCTGTTGTCCCCTTCTCCTTGTGCCCTCCATCTTTCCCAACATCAGGGTCCTTTCCAGGGAGTCTTCTCTTCTCATGAGGTGGCCAAAGTCTTGGAGCCTCAGCTTCAGGATCTGTCCTTCCAGTGAGCACTCAGGGCTGATTTCCTTCAGAATGGATAGGTTGGATCTTCTTGCAGTCCATGGGACTCTCAAGAGTCTCCTCCAGCACCAGAATTCAAAAGCATCCATTCTTCGGCGATCAGCCTTCTTTATGGTCTAGCTCTCACTTCCATACATCACTACTGGGAAAACCATAGCTTTAACTAAACAGACCTTTGTTGGCAAGGTGATGTCTCTACTTTTTAAGATGCTGTCTAGGTTTGTCATTGCTTTTCTCCCAAGAAGCAGGCGTCTTTTAATTTCGTGGCTTCTGTCACCATCTGCAGTGATCATGGAGCCCAAGAAAGTAAAATCTCTCACTGCCTCCATTTCTTCCCCTTCTATTTGCCAGGAGGTGATGGGACCAGTGGCCATGATCTTCGTTTTTTTTGATGCACATGCACACAAGCTATTTCCGGTGCTCCTCCAACCCGGAAGTGCGCCAGAAATAGTGTCTGCGCATGCATATGGGTACATGCTCCCCTGTCCTCTGGCGCGCCTCGTGATCTGCGCTGGATACACCGGCCTGAGGCGCAGTAAGTTTGCTGACCCCTGCTCTGGATCCTTTAAGAACATAAGGAGGGCCCTGCCTGATCAGGCCAAAGGTCCGTCAAGCCCAGCCTGCCAGGGATTCTTTCACTGTGATGATGATGATGATGATAGTTACAGATAGGTAGCTGTGTTGGTCTGCCATAGTCAAAATAAAAAAATTCCTTCCAGTAGCACCTTAAAGACCAACTAAGTTAGTTGTTGGTATGAGCTTTCGTGTGCATGCACACTTCTTCAGATACACTGAAACAGAAGTTGCCAGATCCTTCTATATAGTGAGAAGGTGGGGAGGGGTATTACTCAGAAGGGTGGTGGGAATGGGAGATTGGCAGATAGCTGAGATGAGCCTGTTGACGATGATGAGCCTGTTGATGATGATGATGATGATGATGATGATTTATTTTCAATTTCAAAATCCTTTATTAGGCATAGCACACCACATATTAACAAGCAAACATCATATACAGACTGTATAAAATACGGGCTCAGCGAACACAATTTATCCCAGACTTATTCTTAACTCCAGGAAATAAATCAATGTACATAGATAATATAATACAACACAGCAACATCACCTACCATTACAAACCACTAAGTCTCTTTATCATGGCCCATTCTCTCTTCATGGACAGCATTTAAAAATTCAGCCGCTATTAAAGTAATTTGGTCATCGCTGTCCGCCAGCAGGTCCTGAACAGTTGGTTGTGTAAAAATCTGTCTATTCAATTTTAGGGCCTCAAATAATTGTTTTCTGGCATGACTGCCAAAATCACAGGAAAAGAATATATGTTCTAGAGCAGTGTTTCCCAACCGGTGTTCCGCGGCACACGAGTGTGCCGTGAGACATCGGCTGGTGTGCTGCGAGATGCCTGGAGGGAGGCGGGCGAGTCGGGCAGCGAGAGGCGGCGGCGGCGAGGAGAGGCCGCGCCTCCTGCTGCTGCCTGGCGCTCCTCCTCGCAGCCGGCAGCGCTGCCTGGGCACCTCCGCGCGACTCTGCCTCGCTGGGTTTGGTCTCCCAGCAGAGACGGGTCACACGCGCCCCTCCCTCCCTCCCTCAGCCTGCGCGGAGGGAGAGCCAGAGAGAGGCATCGCTCCTGCGCTCCGAGGCGGATTGAGCGCAGCTGAGAGGAGCTGCCGAGGGAAAAAACTTTCACTTTTGTGCGTCCCTCCCGGCGTGACGCTGCGCGCTGACGTCACGGGGCGGGGCTTTAATGGTGGTGTGCCGCGAGATTTTTCTTCAGTAAACAGGTGTGCCGTTGCCCAAAAACGTTTGGGAAACACTGTTCTAGAGTATCGGGTTCTTGTTTTCTGCATTTACAGAGACGCTCTGATTCTGGGATAGCTAAGTATCTTCCTCTCACTACCACCGAGGGAAACATGTTAAATCTGGCCAACATAAACAGCCTACGCGATTCATGTTTCTTCAGATTTGTCATGTATCCCTTTTGGAAATCTCTACACAAAGGGAGATTTAAGTGGATAGGAGAGCAGGTGCTGTGCTTTGCAACCTCAAGCATGGCGAGAACACTTTTTTCTGTGAGAGTCTTCCTGATAATTTCCCATGTTTCTTTGGCATCAGAGATTTCAAAGTCAGTTAGAGTGAGCCCTATCGAATCCAGTTTTCTCCTACAAATCAATGATAGATTGTAGATTACACTATCACTTAATAGATCGTAAAGTAGAGAATTAGGGGATAGGGCTCTATAATGGAGGAAGATTTATTATTTATACCCCTCCCATCTGGCTGGGTTTCTCCAGCTGCTCTGAGCGACCTCCAACGAAAGATTAAAAATACATTAAAATCCCTGCACTGCAGGGGGTTGAGATAGATGACCGCTGGAGGGCCCCTTCCAACTCTTCGCTTCTGCTTCTGTGAAACAGAGAGGTCACTGAAGACGCTCTTCTTGACCTCAGGCTCCCTTTGGCCTGTGACTGGCCACCTGAGCAGGCAGAGCGAAGCAATCTCACATTTGGTCGGACCATCTACCTCAATGTTGTCTACACTGGCTGGCAGCAGCTGTCCAGAGTTTCAGGGAAGGGATATTCCCAGCCCTGCCCAGGGATGCTGCTGCTGCTGCTGCTGGGACATTCCTCATGACAGATATGCTGAAGTACAAACCCTTCCTGGCTCCAAAAAAGGAAACCGCTTTATACTGGAACGGATCGCCTCACTCAATATAGACTACTCTGACTGGTAGCAGTTTCATTAATTTTTTATTATTATTCAAAATTATAACAAGACATATTATCCAAAAACATATCATCCTTGTTTCCCCCCCCATTTCCCCTCCCCCCCCCACAAAATCCACCCGCCCCCATCCCCAACTTCCCTCAGTTCCAGTCTTTGGTTTCTCTAAAACTGCTGTTTTTTGCATGTTACACAGTTGCATAAATACTCAAACCTGTACATCATCTTCATGTAATTCTCCTTCAATAGGGAACAATCTGTAAATTTTAAGTCAGTTTTCCATAATTTAACCCAATCTTCCATCAAGGGTCTGGAAACCAAGCCTTATGAGGAATGGTTGAGGAACTTCTTTGAACCTGGAAAAGAGGAGGCAGAGAGGAGATATGATAGCCATCTTCAACACCTGGCTTGAGAGCAGTACATGTGAAAAGGATCTAGGAGTCTTGGTTGACCACAAACTTGACATGAGCCAACAGTGTGACGCGGCAGCTAAAAAAGCCAATGCAATTCTGGGCTGCATCAATAGGAGTATAGCATCTAGATCAAGGGAAGTAATAGTGCCACTGTATTCTGCTCTGGTCAGACCTCACCTGGAGTACTGTGTCCAGTTCTGGGCACCACAGTTCAAAAAGGACACTGACAAACTGGAACGTGTCCAGAGGAGGGCAACCAAAATGGTCAAAGGCCTGGAAACGATGCCTTAGGAGGAACGGCTAAGGGAGCTGGGCATGTTTAGCCTGGAGAAGAGGAGGTTAAGGGGTGATATGATAGCCATGTTCCAATATATAAAAGGATGTCATATAGAGGAGGGAGAAAGGTTGCTTTCTGCTGCTCCAGAGAAGCGGACACGGAGCAATGGATCCAAACTACAAGAAAGAAGATTCCACCTAAACATTAGGAAGAACTTCCTGACAGTAAGAGCTGTTCGACAGTGGAATTTGCTGCCAAGGAGTGTGGTGGAGTCTCCTGCTTTGGAGGTCTTTAAGCAGAGGCTTGACAACCATATGTCCAGAGTGCTCTGATGGTGTTTCCTGCTTGGCAGGGGGTTGGACTCGATGGCCCTTGTGGTCTCTTCCAACTCTAGGATTCTATGAAATATCTCAAGGGCTGTCCCATGGAAAGGGGAGCAGACTTGTTTTCTGGAAGGTAGCACTCGAAGCCAGGGCTTCAAGCTACAAGGAAGGACATTCCAGGCCTACCCCCTGGAATTACAGATCTGGATATTCCGTTAAAAGAGGAAGGGTATTTTTTTTTTTTACGCTGCGGTGGCAGCAAGAGTTATTGTTGCGGCAAAATGGAAGAGTAATGAAATCCCCTCTATATAAGACTGGATCCAAAAGCTGACAGAATATGCCGAATTAGACGGTCTATCAGAAAAAAACAAAGAATAAATCAAAACAGGGATTTGTCTGAAAATAGGTTTTCAAAGAATATTTGAAATATAAATATAGTAGTTTAAACTCTGTTGCAGCATTCGAGGAACTTCAGTAATAGTTGCAAGGTAGATATATGAATTGAGACATATTAAGAAAAAGTTTAAGTATGATAAAAGTATTGGCAATAAGTAATATGGAATCGAAATATGGAATAGTCGGGAGGTTGGGTCTTTAAGGTTGAGACCAATTTATGTTTTATCGTTTGTTAAGAAAATTATGTGTTTGTGGTTATTCCATCTGGTACGCAGGCTGAGACCCTCCCTGCCCGCAGACTGTCTCACCAGAGTGGTGCATGCTCTGGTTATCCCCCGCTTGGACTACTGCAATGCGCTCTGTGTGGGGCTACCTTTGAAGGTGACCCAGAAACTGCAACTAATCCAGAATGCGGCAGCTAGACTGGTGACTGGGAACGGCCACCGAGACCACATAACACCGGTTCTGAGAGATCTGCATTGGCTCCCAGTACGTTTCCGAGCACAATTCAAAGTGTTGGTGCTGACCTTGAAAGCCCTAAACGGCCTCGGTCCAGTATACCTGAAGGAGCGTCTCCACCACCATCGTTCTGCCCGGACACCGAGTTCCAGCTCCAAAGGTCCTCTGGCAGTTCCCTCATTGCGAGAAGTGAGGTTACAGGGAACCAGGCAGAGGGCCTTCTCGGTGGTGGCGCCCGCCCTGTGAAACGCCCCCCCCATCAGATGTCAAAGAAATAAACAACTATTTTACTTTTAAAAGACATCTGAAGTTTAGGGAAGTTTAGACATTCCCTGTTTAGGGAAGTTTTTAATATTTAACACTGTATTGTTTTTAACACTTGATTGGAAGCCGCCCAGAGCAGCTGGGGAAACTCAGCCAGATGGGCGGGGTATAAATAAATTATTATTATTATTATTATTATTATTATTATTATTATTATTATTATTATTATTATTATTATTATTATTATTCCTGTGTGTAATTTGGTGTTTTTGTTTTCTCTTTCTTCTTTTCTTGCTGTATCAATAAAAAGAAAAAAGAAAGAAAAGACATTCCAGCTAAACATCAGGAAGAACTCTGACAGTAAGAGCTCAATCCTTGAAGGTTTTCTAAGCAGAGTTTGGATGGCCATCTATCTTGGATGCTTTAGCTGAGATATTCGTGCATTGCAAGAGGGGGTTGGACTGGATGACCACTGGAGGTCCCTTCCATCCCTCCTTTTATATGAAGTCTCTCCCAGCCCTACCTGGAAACGGAGCCCGGGACTTTCTCGACGCAAAGCCGCTGTTCTGCCCTTTCCCCTCATCCTGGCTCTGATTCCCAGAGGAGAACGGCTGCCAAGAGAGGTGAAGGAAGGACAAGGGAGCAAAGGTTTGGTGCCGTCGAGGCAGCGCGTCAGAGGCGCTTCGGGGAACGGCGTCCTTGGCCCCTCGCCAACTACTCCTCGAACTTTGGGCTCGCACCAAAGCCACGCAGGGACTCGCCCGGCCGCTGGACGGATCCTGGCCGCTGCCTCCTTGCTGGGAACTGGCAGCCAGAAAGGAACAGTTTGCAAAGCAGGGCTGCTGGAACTCAGGGAGCCAGGAGCAGCGGCCTGTGGCTGGATCAGGCCAAAGGATGCCCATATAGTCCAGCACCCTGTCCTTAGAGTGTTCCCACTGTCTGGGATTCAGAGATAGACTTCTCCTGAGCATAGAGGCTCTGCTATCGTGATTTTGTTGTTGTTTAGTCTGCAAATATAAGGCTCTGCATTTAAATATAAGGCTTTGCCTTGAATGCATACAGTGGTACCTTGGTTCTGAAACGCAGGCATAGGCAAACTCCGGACCTCCAGATGTTTTGAGACTACAATCCTCATCATCCCTGACCACTGGTCCTGTTAGCCAGGGAGGATGGGAATTGTAGTTCCAAAACATCTGGAGGGCCGGATTTTGCCTGTGCCTGCTCAAACGCCTTGGGACACAAACAACTTGGAACCCAAACGGTTTGCAAATATGTTGTTGTTTAGTCGTTTAGTCGTGTCCGATTCTTCGTGACCCCCTGGACCAGAGCACGCCAGGCACTCCTGTCTTCCACTGCCTCCCTCATGCTGGTAGCTTCGAGAACACTGTCCCACCATCTCGTCCTCTGCCGTCCCCTTCTCCTTGTGCCCTCCATCTTTCCCAACATCAGGGTCTTTTCCAGGGACTCTTCTCTTCTCCTGAGATGGCCAAAGTCTTGGAGCCTCAGCTTCAGGATCTGTCCTTCCAGTGAGCACTCAGGGCTGATTTCCTTCAGAATGGAGAGGTTTGATCTTCTTGCAGTCCATGGGACTCTCCAGAGTCTCCTCCAGCACCAGAATTCAAAGGAATCAATTCTTTGGCGATCAGCCTTCTTTATGGTCCAGCTCTCACTTCCATACATCACTACTGGGAAAACCATAGCTTGAACTATACGGACCTTTGTTGGCAAGGTGATGTCTCAGCACCAACACTTTGAATTGTGCTCGGAAACATCCTAGGAGCCAATGTAGGTCTTTCAGGACTGGTGTTATGTGGTCTCAGCGGCCACCCCCAGTCACCAGTGTAGCTGCCGCGTTCTGGATTAGTTGTAATTTCCAGGTCACCTTCAAAGGTATCCCCACATAGAGCGCATTGCAGTAGTCCAAGCGGGAGATAAACAGAGCATGCATCACTCTGGTGAGACAGTCTGTGGGCAGGGAGGGTCTCATCCTGCGTACCAGATGGAGCTGATAAAAAGCTGCCCTGGACACAGAATGGACCTGCGCCTCCATGGACAGCTGTGAGTCCAAAATGACTCCCAGGCTGCGCACCTGTTCCTTCAGGGGCACAGTTACCCCATTCAAGACCAGGGAATCCCCCACACCAAACCGCTCTCTGTCCCCCCAGAAACAGTACTTCTGTCTTGTCAGGATTCAACCTCAATCTGTTAGCCGCCATCCATCCTCCAGAACACAGAGGGAAAGCAATACAATGAGGCTCTGAACCCCCCTGACTCTGGTTCCAATCCTTCGCTTTTTGTTTTGCAGCCCGTCGGCTGCTCTGCCTAGGAGGCGGCGACGGTTTTTTCCCCAGCTCGGGATTTTTCGTCAAGCAGAGCCGACCGGCAGGTTCTCCCAGTCTGGGTAGGGTTCGGAGGATAACAATGTGGGTGTTCTCACCTGGTGAGACCTGCTGGCGCACCCCGGGCCGCTGGAATGCGCTGGGGCCGCACCCTGGTCCACGGTGACGCAGGTCTCATGCACTCCGCAGCCGAACATGTTCCCAGCTCAAGGAAGTAAAGCGTAACTAGGCCAGACTCTCCCAGTCTCACAGACTGGGAAGCTCATGTAAATTCCAGTTTCACTGGGATCAAGAGGCTTTATCTCCCTGGGAATCCTTCCTGTCTCTTTCGTATTTATTTTATAAGACAGTGGTACCTCTGGTTGCGAACGGGATCTGTTCCGGAGGCCTATTCGCAACCTGAAAGGAACGCAACCCGCGTCGGCGGGTCGCGATTCACTGCTTCCGCGCATGCCTGTGATTCCATTTTGTGCATCTGCGCATTTGCGAGTGGCGAAACCCGGAAGTAACCCTTTCCGGTACTTCTGGGTCACCGCGGGACGCAACCTGAAAGCACTCAACCTGAAGCAAACGTAACATGAGGCATGACTGTAAAATGTATATAGCGGTACCTCGGTTTACGAACTTAATCCGTTCCGGAAGTCCGTTCTTAAACCAAAACCGTTCGTAAACCGAGGCATGCTTTCCCTAATGAGGCCTCCCGCCACTGGTGCCCTTCCACCGTTCAGATTCTGTTCGTAGACCGATGTAAAGTTCACAATCCAGGACACTACTTCCAGTTTTGCGCAGTCCGTAAACCGAATCGTTCATAAGCACGACTGTTCTGAAACACTCTTTTCTTAAACAGAGTTCAGATTCAACGCTCTGAACTGGTGGTTCATAGAGAGACTCGCCAGTGTCCTAACCTGGGCCTTTCAGACAAATCTTTAAAATACTTTGAATATTGGGCATTTAAATGAGTAGGATTGTGTTACTTTACAGTACTAGGTGGGGCTTTTGGTGGGGCTTTTAAAACAAGGCTCGAGGGTTGCGTTCATCATATAGGTGCTCACGCTGTGCTGATGGGAGAGGTGGTCCGAAATCCATGCCCCCTGACTTCACCCAAAGCACAAGACTTCTCTCAAAAGAATTCTGGGAACTGTAGTATGCTAAGGGTGCTAGGAGCTGCTGCTCTGTGATAGGGAACTACAGTCCCCATGATTCTTTGCAGGGAGTCAAACACACGTTAGATGTGCTTTCAACGTCCGATATGGACACTCCCAGATTTTAGAAATCGCTTGCATCTGCAAGAAGTTTCCAGCTGGTTTTTTTTTGAGACTACATGTCTCTTTTTCCATGACAGGAAGGTTCTGTTACAGGAAAGGAGATTCTGCCAATAATAATAATAATAATAATAATAATAATAATAATAATATATTATTTATACCCCGACCATCTGGTGGGTTTCCCTAGCCACTCTGGGAGGCTTCCAGCAAAATATTAAAATACCTTAATGCATCAGACATTAAAAACTTCCCTAAACAGGGCTGCCTTCAGATGTCTTCTAAAAGTCTGGGAGTTGTTGTTCTCTTTGACATCTGGTGGGAGGGCATTCCACAAGGCGGGTGCCACCACCAAGAAGGCCCTATGCCTGGTTCCCTGTAACTTGGCTTCTCACAGTGAGGGAACTGCCAGATGGCCCTTGGCACTGGACTTCAGCGTCTGGGCAGAACGATGGGGGTGGAGACGCTCCTTCAGGTATACAGGACCGAGGCCATTTAGGGTTTTAAAGGTCAGCACCAACACTTTGAATTGTGCTCGGAAATGTTCTGAGAGCCAATGCAGATCTCTCAGGACCGGTGTTATGTGGTCCTGGCGTCCACTCCCAGTCACCAGTCTAGCTGCCGCATTCTGGATTAGTTGTAGTTTCCGGGTCACCTTCAAAGGTAGCCCCATGTAGAGCGCATTGCAGTAGTCCAAGCGGGAGATAACCAGAGCATGCACCACTCTGGCCAGACAGTCTGCGGGCAGGGAGGGTCTCATCCTGTGTACCAGATGGAGCTGGTAGACAGCTGCCCTGGACACAGAATAGACCTGCGCCTCCATGGACAGCTGTGAGTCCAAAATGACTCCCAGGCTGCGCACCTGGTCCTTCAGGGGCACAGTTACCCCATTCAGGACCAGGGAATCCTCCACACCCGCCCGCCTCCTATCCCCAAAAAACAGTCCTTCTGTCTTGTCAGGATTCAACTTCAACCTGCTAGCCGCCATCCATTCTCCAACCGTCTCCAGACACTCACACAGGACCTTCACCGCCTTCACTGGTTCTGATTTAAAGGAGAGGTAGAGCTGGGTATCATCTGCATATTGATGGACACCCAGTCCAAACCCCCCGATGATCTCTCCCAGCAGCTTCATATAGATATGAAAAAGCATGGGGGAGAGGACGGAACCCTAAGGGACCCCACAAATGAGGGGTCTGAACACTCATCCCCCAACACCACTTTCTGGACACGGCCCAGGAGGAAGGAGCAGAACCACTGTATAATAATGTGTGAGGAAGTTGCCAGCTGGTTGCCATTCTACATCTCTGCCCCAACGTGGCCAACACATTTAGTCACAGTAGGTCAGGATTCAACCTCAATCCGTTAGCTGCCATCCATCCTCCAACCGCCTCCAGACACTCACACAGCCTAGACATCAGGAAGAATTTTCTGACAGAAAGAGCTGTGGAACGGACTCCCTCGGGAGGTTTTTGGTCTCTCCTTCTTTAGAGGTTTAAGGCAGAGCATGGATGGCCATCAGTCTGAGATGATCTAGTTGAGATTCCTTCATTGCAGGGGTTGGACTAGATGCCCTTTGGGCTCCCATCTTCCAACTCAACAATTCTATGAATAAGAGCTTGCAGAATGCAGGGAGATCCCAGAAGAGATGGGGGCAGGAGCTCCACTCACGAGGACCTCCTCCACGCTGAGGAGTTACTGGTGGATTTTGGAATTCATCCGTGGATTATTGGGAGAAAGGGGAATTTGAATTTGACTCTCCCATCCTGACTCTTTTGTCAACAAGGAAAAACCAAACCTGTTCAGATCTAAATGTGTGTTCTGTTTCCAATAGCAGATGTTTTGTGCTCAGCAAATTATCACCTTTAGGTTTTCCAGAAAGCCGGTTGCTAGCTTGAGCCTCAATCCCAGAGCTGTGGGGCATCACAAGAGCGGAGTGGTGTTGTCGCTGGGCACAGAATTTCAGCATCCTGTGATTTGTTTGTTTTTCAATTGTCCAGACCTCATGGATGCAAACATGGGTTTTATGTGCAACAAGACGAAGTGCAGCGATTGTGAGACAGAGCTTGCTTCGGGGGCCCTGTGTTAAATCCTGGCTTTCCCAGGACCAGCAGAATAAATTATGCAATCAAGCTAATGTATGCAAAGTACTTAGAATCATAGAATCATAGAGTTGGAAGAGACCACAAGGGCCATCGAGTCCAACCCCCTGCCAAGCAGGAAACACCATCAGAGCACTCCTGACATATGGTTGTCAAGCCTCTGCTTAAAGACCTCCAAAGTAGGAGACTCCACCACATTCCTTGGCAGCAAATTCCACTGTCAAACAGCTCTTACTGTCAGGAAGTTCTTCCTAATGTTTAGGTGGAATCTTCTTTCCTGTAGTTTGGATCCATTGCTCCGTGTCCGCTTCTCTGGAGCAGCAGAAAACAACCTTTCTCCCTCCTCTAGGTGACATCCTTTTCTATATTTGAACATGGCTATCATATCACCCCTTAAGCTCCTCTTCTCCAGGCTAAACATGCCCAGCTCCCTTAGCCGTTCCTCATAAGGCATCGTTTCCAGGCCTTGGACCATTTTGGTTGCCCTCCTCTGGACCCGTTCCAGTTTGTCAGTGTCCTTCTTGAACTGTGGTGCCCAGAACTGGACACAGTACTCCAGGTGAGGTCTGACCAGAGCAGAATACAGTGGCACTATTACTTCCCTTGATCTGGATGCTATACTCCTATTGATGAGGCCCAGAATTGCATTGGCTTGATTTGCATAATTCTTCCCTCCTCCCAACCAGAGAATCTAGGTGCCACCCCCAGCAGTTTCTTATATATTCTGGGTTCAAAATCCTAATCAGGCCTAAACTGCCTTGGGTTAGCCGGGCTGGTGTTTCTGCAGATTTCAAAAAATGAATGCTGTCCTTAAACTGGAATGTGCTGCCGAAATATAAGAAATGTATCTTTTCCTCAAGGCGACTCGTCACCTATGTCATGGGTGTGGGTTTGTACTGCAAATAAATAGCCACAAACATCACAGGTCCTTTCGATCTTTGAATTTATTATTATCAATAATAATAATTATTATTAACGGCACCATTATTAGTTGCTTTTTTTTATCTGAAATTCTCACATTGAGAAAAGAAATAGCAAACTTTTTTTTCCCCTAGCGAAGAAAGTAGCAAACTTATTTTTTTTTCCATAAACAATTTAAATTTTAGCACAATGTTCTCTTTTTTCCCATATTTCAAACACGAAAATATATATATATATATATTATTTTGGAATATTACAAAAAAAGATAAATAGTATATAAAATTGTTTGAATAAATAAAGTGTCTATAAATAGTTTACATTTTGGTTTTTTTTTTCCGCTTATCGCAGTATTACAAGGTAAACATTGAGGGCTCATTTTAAATGAAATAAAAATACACACAGACACATACGTTCCCCACAATAATTAGACGCAGGTAGTTAGCATCAACATTTTATATATATAAAAGATTAAGAATTCCACCCCACCCCCTCATGGCTGCTCAGTCCCCGTTTAGCATCTGATCTCCATCCTTTGACGCTCCTAGTGATCAGTGTAAATATGTGTCAAATAACAAGACACACCTAGGTGGCTTTTTTCCACCCTTCCACCAAAAGACAGAAAACCACAGAGTCTCTTCTTTTGCAATCTCAGAAAAATTCAAGGCTCCTCCAACCTCCATGCTAGGGGCCAATGCTATTTTGATTTTTCGTTTAATTTTAAACCCAACTCTCAGCCCCTTGTCGTTTGTGTGCGAGGGGAAGGGGGTTGCCCATTAAGGCAGCGAGGTCCAGGCATTCACAGTATGTTAGAAGCAACCAGAGATATCTATATTTTTAATTTTAAAAAATAAATAAACGAGGAAACCGGCAGAGGAAGCATCGTCACGATTGCACCTCTCCTCTGCCCAATTTCCAACCGCCGTGTCGTCTGTTCCCCCTTCCCAAAGAGGAATTGTAAATCTGCTACATACAAAATTGGGGCGAGGGCGACGAGAAGGGCGGGACTGCTCCATTTCCCCACTGTGGAGATATCTGGGGCAGCTTAGGGTCTGGAGGAGCGATGCTCAACAGGCAAGAGGAATGCCAGCGACTAGATTGACCCATGGAATCCCTTCCAATGTGTCTGTGATCTCCATCTCCACCCAAACCACAGCAAAACCACAGACTGGGGAGGGATGAAGGAATGTTTTTTGGGGGGGGAAGAGATCTCCTAGCTGCCACCCCGTATTAGCAAAATTTCACAGGATGGGGAAAAGAGACACGAGAGAGGTGGACAGTTGGGATAATAAGCCTCGCACTTTCAGCTTTTATCCGCCCGAACATGGCACTTTTGGAGGCAAGGCACTGTTTTCCCCTCTTTCTGTGTAGTTTTAAAAGGTGGAGGCAGAGCTCTGTAAGGGGTCGGCAACTGGCGGCCAGGGAGCCAAACCCGGCCATCGCCAGTCTCTCTCTTTAGTCTCTCTCCAATCATCCTGTTTCGTCCGATTCACGGTTTCCACTGCAGTGGTGGGTCAAATGATTTGGTGGTGGGTTTGTCATGCTAAAAAGGGTGTGCTGGGGGGCAGAGGTCACTAGGATGGGGAAGAGCAAAACCCAGATGAGGAAGCAGGGGGGGGACCTTGCCCCACTGTCAAAGGCTCACTGTGGTCACCTGCCAATCACATCACTAACTACCTGCTGTTCGACGCAAGCGAGATTCTCGGCCCCTGACGTATTGGGTTGGGGGGCTGTGCCCCCTTCGAGCCGGCACAAGGCACTTGTGGGGTAAACACAACAAACCAGAACCAATTTGGGTTGCTGTTCATTTCTCTCTCTCTTTTAAAAGGCGTTTTCCAGGCACATTTGGACGGAGGGGAGACGGGAAGGAGGGTTCCAGCCTCCTCTTTCGCGCTCTCCTCTCCCTCTTCCGTCAGTGAAAAGGACGCGGCGAAACACCAGGAAGTCCTGCGTGCGGCTTGAGGACCCCGGAGCAGCGACAGCTCCGAGGGATCGAGTCCAGAGGGTGGTTCGAACAGGCCCCACAAACCGGGAAGGTCATACGTAACACCTGTGCAGCGACAAATCACTCCCCGCATAAATCCGCAAACCGGCGAAGGTGCCGTGAGGCTCACTCGGAGACGGAGATTCGGTTGAAGATGGGCAGCCGGTTGCTGCTGCCCACGGGCCCGCTGGGGGCGTGGAAGTCAAAGACGGGTGAGTCGGAACCGCTCAGGCTGCTGGAGCTGCTGTAGCAGTCGGGGTCGGAGAGGGAGTTGGAGGAAGGCGTCCGGGGCAGGTTGGCGGAAGCGGCCGCAGAGGTCGGCGTCCCCGGAGCAGCGGAGAAGAGGTCCCGGTGGTGGGTCTGGAGAGGGCCGGACAAGCTGGCTGACTTGCCGCAGCGGCATGAACACCACCCGCCGGAGGCTGGGATGGCCAGAGCTTCCCCCAGCGTGTGGAAGCGAGAGATGGGATCCGAGTTCAGGTGCCCAAATGTCGGGGAGAGGAGGTCGGCCGGGGCCGGAGGCGGCGAGACGGACGGCGCCCGGGCAAAGGAAGCCGGGTCGGGGACGCCGTGCAGAGGGGAAGAGCGTCGGCCGGCCGGCACCCCGGAGTAACTGACGCTCTGGCGCAGGAGCTGCGGCGACGACGAGGACGGCGAGCAGGCCTGGGCCTCCTCGATGGAGTGGATGAAGTGGCAGCGGGAGCCGTAGGGGCACTCGCCGTGGATGTAGAACTTGTGGCACAGCTCCGTCTTGTACTTGGGGTGGCGGCTGACCGTGCGCAGCTCGGCCGCGCCGTGGGCAAACTGGCACTTGGCCCCGTACTTGCACTTGCCCGTCTCGCTGAAGGTGCGGCACAGCTCTGTCTTGTAGCGGGAGGAGAGCGGCGGCGCCGCCAGCGAGGGCAGCTTCAGGGGAGGGAAGCCCGGAGGGGGCGGCGGCAGCGCCTTGCTGCCCTCGATGAGGCTGATGGAGCGGTCGGGCCGCAAAGGCGGGCGGCGGGCGGGCTCGCTGAGGGGGCGCAACTGCTGCTCCGAGCCGGGGCTCCAGTGGCTGCGAAGTGGCCACAGCTGGGAGGAGTCCCCGCTGCTGTAGGGCGTGTCCAGGGAACAGGCGGAGTCGCGGCGCGAGGAGGGCATGTCCTGGTCCTCGTTCAGAGACAGGTTACGCAGGTTCTGTGGGGAGAGAAAGAGAGAGACGTGAGCTTTCGGTTCTGCTGCCTTGTGATTTATTTTTAAGCAGAGAATGGACGGCCCTCTGTCGTGGAGGACTCAGTCGAGATCCCTGCATTGCAGGGGGTTGGAACAGATGACCCCTGGGGGCAGTGGCGTGCGGCCAGCGGGAACTAGGCTAGCCCCCTAAGTGTCCCCTAGAGCAGGTGTCCTGCTAGGCTTCATCAATCTGTCCCGCCACCAGGCTAACAGGACGATTTTTGTGGCTGTTTCCTGCACCCTGGCAGGCAAACAGGGCTTCAGTCCCCCCCAATATTTTGGGACAGTGAGATCTGACTCGGGGCCCCATTGGGTCCTCCCTGACATCAAGAGAGTGGGACGCATGGGGGCGGGACGAACAGAGTGGTGGTCTCCTGTTCCCCTACGAAAAAGCTGACCACACGAACATGAACGCCACCACAACGGCGAGAGCATTGTTAGCACAAAACTGGGAAGAAGATCAAATTCCAACGAAAAGGGACTGGCAAGTGAAGTTGACGGAATACGCAGAGATGGGCAAGCTGACCGGGCAGTTAAGAGACCAAGAGTACCCAAAATTCAACAACAATTGGAGTAAATTTTAAAACATGTATCTGGAAGATTACCGCGGCGATTTAAATTTTTTTGACTGGGCTAGAATGACTCTTGTAAAGATAACTAGTAGAAACAATGGGAAAGATGGTAAATAGAATATTAGATACAATTGGAAAGACATATAATAGAGAATTCTACGGACCCAAGTAAGAGGTGGAAGGAAGTCTGGTGCAAACCAAGGGTTTGAGGAATGCCTGGTTGTCATTTTGGGGCAAGTCTTAATTTTCAAGGGATGGAATGACTCTGATTGAGTTATCAGTTCAGATGACAACCTTGAGCTAGGTTAAGAACTTTGAGGAATTGAAGGAGGAAAGCCACTTGTCTCCAGGGACAGCCCACAATTATACTGGGCTGTTTTGACTGCTTTTTCTTAACAGCAACAGCTCCTGCTCAGAAAAGGCATTTTGGTGCCAGTAATTCGTTCCGATTGTGCAGATAAAATATAACTAATTCTGCAGGATGGGGTATAGGGTGTGTGAAAACAGTCTGGATCAAATGATTCCCAGATGGTAGAGATGGCGAATTCCAAACACTCTGCTTCTTCTGTAGAAGCTCTGTCCCCAAAGGCAGCCTATAAATAAGTTTACAAACACAGGTAGATGCTGGAAGTGTGTTGGAGACCAAAAATCTGGGAGATCGTTGTCTCCAGTCTTGTCCCCCCTGAGATCCTGCCCTAGAAATGCGATACAATCAAGATTTCAAAGGAGGCTCAGCCTCAATCCTTCGCCCCTCTCTCCAAGAACGTCAAAAATTATATCCTAGTAATTGCATTTCTTTCCCACCTTTTCCCTCCCCTGCAAAAAAGGAGAGCTCTAGGGGGCATAGCTGGTTCTCGTTTAATCTCCACAACAGCCTTGCGTGGCAGGTTAGGCTGGGAGGGAGAGTGACCGACTGGCCCATAATCTTCACGACCAAGGGCAGGGATTCGAACCCGGGTCTCCCTAGTTCTACATCACACTGGCTGCCGTGACAAGGCAGCTGGCGGAGGAGAAGGAGGCAGAGGCGCTGAGGAAGGGTGAACAGGTTTCTGAGAGCAGAGCGGGCCTCGCTGCGGAGCAGGAAAAGGTGACGTCAGGCAGTTTCATATAGCCGCGGTGGGCTGGGTCGCAGTTATTTTTAACGCTGGGCCTGCGCCAGTGCTGGAGGGGGAACAGCTGCTCCTCTGACTGCGGAGAGTCAGAAAGATAGGGGAGGAAGGGAGGGTTGTGGGAGCCCAGAAAGCCTTTCACCTACTACAGGCACATTATCACTTTGCTATCGTCTGGGCTAATTAAGGAGGCAGGGAAGCATCTGGCTGCTGGATGAGGCCCAAAGGGGCCCACCGAGTCCAGCAGCCTGTTCTTGCCGTGGCCGAATACCCCAGCAAACCTAGAAATTGGGATAGACTGCCATTGGAGCTGGAGGTTCCACAAGCCTGCGCATCTATAGTCCACCATCCTGCTTTTTGTACCAGATGCCAATATGGGGAAACCCCGTGAGCTCCTGAGCTGAGGGGGCGCAGGCAAGGGCTGCCTCATTCCATAGCAACACAGAATCACAGGGTTGGGTGGGACCCCCAAAGTCATCTAGACCAACCCCCTGCAACGCAGGAACAATTTGTTTCCAGCTCAACCAGCCTCCCAGATTCGCAGGTCGAGGAACAATTCACGGATTCAGTTTACTGGCATTTTGAAGCCACCGGTTTGGATTCGGACCTGCCTTTCCCATTCGGATGGCTTGCATTTTAAATGGAAATCTCTCTCTCTCTCTCTGGGTAAAAAAAATACAAGTTTGAATCAGGTCTGTGGACTTTGGCATTAGTCGGGCCACGCCTCAAAGCATCCCAAAGTCAAAAGCTGCAAAACAGCATTGATAAATAGACTAACAAGGGAAAGCTCCCGTCTTGTAAATGAAGTTGTCGAGTTGGAAGGGACCTCTGAGGGTCATCTAGTCCAACCCCCTGCGTGGAGAACCCGGGTTCCACAGAGTGTGCAATCTCAGCTTAGATGGTTGAGGAGAGACAAGGGAGACAGGATGGACAGGGCACAGCTGAGACGGGTGGCAGTGCAGGTGCGGCCCAGGTAAGGCAGGTGAAGAAAAGATTTGCTAAACAGGAATTGCTCGGCAGATGAGTGGCAGGAGCCTGACAAACAGGAAGAGGAAGTCCTGCCCCCAGGAAGTGGCAAACATCTTTTTTTAAGGTGGGGGAGAGATTGCCAGGTAGCTGGCAATGGAAACACACGTGCAAAGGGAAGGAAGGTCGTCAATGGAAGATCTCTAGCCAGGAAGCAGACTTCGTTGAACCATGAGATCTAGAAACTTGAAACGAATGCCGAGCGACAGAAAGGACGAAGACTCAATTTTTCTTCTGCGTTCCCACATGATTTCACTGTTCCCCACACCTACACTCGAGGGCCCCTTCGACTTCTGGCAAATATCCAGAGTTGCAAATTGGGCGTTATTCGGAATAGTGCGGTGCAATGGTGAGAGTATCTAGGATCAGGAGCTGGGTTCAAATGCCCAATCAGCCGCATGAAGCTCGCTGCTGCCTTTCTAACCTACCTCACAGGATTGTTGTGGGAATTTAAAAGAAGAGAACCATGGACACGACGCCTTGAGATCCTTGGAAGAAAAGGTGGGGTATATAACTGCAATAAATAAATAAGGTAAAATAGAGGGGGCCCTTCCTCATCTTGCACCAACAAACACATACTTCCTGAGTGGCGCTTACAGAAACCCAAGCTGCCCCAGACTTATCTGTGACCGAGAGGCCGGAAAATGTCTTTGCGTCGGAAATCAGGTGTCAAACTAAACTTTCACGTGCTGTCAAAAATAAAAATGGGCCTTCTTCTGGAGGCTAACCGCTGCTTATTTGTTTCTTTATCAAGACTTTCCAAAGCTGCAGGATTTATTAAAACCAATCAAAACAAGAGCAGTGTCCCTGGTGGAAGTCTTTTGCTTTAAAACATTTTTTGGATAAATGAGGAAAAAAATTACACCCTATTGCCCAAAACCTGTAATATGGAAAACTGGACACCATGCCTAGACCCCGCTTTTAAAACGCTGGGGCTAAATTCTCAAAGTGTGTGAGATCACAAAGAAAGAGAGCACTACTGAGCATGTGCTGTGTTCTTTTCCCAGAACTCCACGACCACATATAAACCAGGCTCCACCTATATCTACAATCTGGAGGAGTAGAAACTTTGAAAAACAACTCCCCCCTGTTTTGCCACCTGGCCTGTTAATCTTCACAAATCTGCTCCTTAATCACCCAAGCCATAAGACCCCTTATCAAGATGTGGCAAGAGTCAACACCTATTTCTCAATCTTTCACTGGCATGATCTGTGCCTTTCAGTGAACTGGGGGTGACGCATGCAACTATAATGGGCTGTCGGTTCAGATTCTCTCGAATTCATTTTGAGATATTTGGAGATATTTTGCAAACCGGTCCTCCACGTAGCCCCGCAGCCAACGCAGCTTCTGAGTTTGACAGTTCATCCCAGGATGGGAAAACCTGCCTTCGTTCCTTCCTGCCTGTCGAGAAGGGTGTGGTCTATTTAATTTAGCAGGGGTGTCTGGGGCTGATGGGAATTGTAGTCCTCAAGAAATCTGGCGGGCACCAGCTTGGCAAAGACTCTCTAGACCAGGGAGGCCTCTAATAATAAGCTCTCTTGCTCCAGAAGGCGCTCGTGGCATGCACATTTTAAGGAGGAATATTTGGGGGTCCTGTTTTAAAGAAATTATCTGTTTTGCAGGGTTCGCAGAAGGCTTCAAGAAAATGCAAGCTATTTCCTTGCTCACACATGAGGCTGACATTCGCATGAGGACTGTCAGGTTTTGTGGACGTGGTCTCAAGGCTGCTCCCATTGATGTGGGTCTTGCTTCAGAGGAGTGGGCTGTTGCTTAATGCATTTTCTGCTATGGGACTGAAAACACGTCACCTCCAACTAACTGCGGAAATTTACCTTCACTCAACATCTGCCCGAAGTATTCCACGTAACCCAAAAACTTTAATTCCTCATTTCTCAATCTAGCCAAAGCCTTCTTGGGCTCCCAACTGAACGAACCCTTTATCGGCGGGCTGTAAACTAACTTACTTCATTTACGATTTGCACAGCCTACCGGGAAACAAAATCAGACGTATAGAGGCTTGCATGTTTATTTTAAAAAATTCCTATGTAACTCTCACCGTAAAGTCCCAGGACATGTTACAACAGCAAAACATACATTCAACAAACAAATGATTCAGTTTTTTCTATAGAGGAAACTTTGTCACACCCTCTCAACAAAGATAAATGTTTTGCTTGATTCAATTGTGTTTTTTTCTTGTCCCTCTCCTGAGGAGATCAGGAGAGGGACAAGAAACTGTGCCCAGTTCTGGGCACCACAGTTCAAGAAGGACACTGACAAACTGGAACGTGTCCAGAGGAGGGCAACCAAAATGGTCAAAGGCCTGGAAACGATGCCTTATGAGGAACGGCTAAGGGAGCTGGGCATGTTTAGCCTGGAGAAGAGGAGGTTAAGGGGTGATATGATAGCCATGTTCAAATATATAAAAGGATGTCACATAGAGGAGGGAGAAAGGTTGTTTTCTGCTGCTCCAGAGAAGCGGACACGGAGCAATGGATCCAAACTACAAGAAAGAAGATTCCACCTAAACATTAGGAAGAACTTCCTGACAGTAAGAGCTGTTTGACAGTGAAATTTGCTGCCTGGGAGTGTGGTGGAGTCTCCTACTTTGGAGGTCTTTAAGCAGAGGCTTGACAACCATATGTCAGGAGTGCTCTGATGGTGTTTCCTGCTTGGCAGGGGGTTGGACTCGATGGCCCTTGTGGTCTCTTCCAACTCTAGGATTCTATGATTCTAGGTGGAGAACAAGGTTCCCTCTCCACCCCTATTTTATACTCACAACAACCCTGTAAAGTAGGGCAAGTCATTGGTCCGAAGTCACCCGGGGGATCTGAACCCCAGATCCTAATGGCTGGGACCTAATCTAGCACCAGACTGCATTGGCTCCATTATATACCAAATATTATTTTGTAGAACTCTTCTTACAGATTCTGCACAGAAAATTCAAACTGCCGCAGCGATTCTATGCAGGGCAATGACATAGTTTCATTTCCTCGGTCTTTTGCGGGACTGAAACCCGCGCACCAATCCTGGACTGCTGCAATTTAAGGAAAGGGCTTGTGAAATCTGAAGTCAGAGTGCTTAAACCTGCTTGATTTCACAGCCCCAGCCAAGGAGAAAGAAAAGAAGAAGGAACAGAACTATTGACCTAGAAAAAAGTGCTGTTCCTCCCTCCAGGAAGTAAGCCAGCAAAAAAAAAAATGTTCCTGTCCCCTCCCATTCCCTTCTGAGCCACCCGCCACCCAATTCAATTTGGAGAGAACCGGGTGGGGCAGAATCTAGGAAGGGGGGGCACAAACAACCCCCCTCCAAAACAAAGTAGACAAACAGGCAACACTCTCCCTCTATACAGTTACTTCCATTTCTCAAAAGAAAGGTCTGCTTGAGCCATTTCTCAGATTTGTTTTTTTCCCTCAATAGAAGCAGGATAATCAGAAAGGGAATCCGGCAAAATAACTGGAGCCCCTCGCCAAGATTTTCCAGGTAAGGATGAGAGCTGGCGAGGAGATATTCAGGGTTCAAAATGGGTGTGCTTTGCAGAGTAGAGCCACATTAGAGAGCAGGGGGAAGAAAACTCGGGTTCCCAACAGTTGCCTGGGTTTTAACTCTTTTGCCTGAAAGGTGACACAGAGCTCTGTGTCACTCAAAAGCTTGCGTTGTCATACAAGGAAATCTAGACGCCCAAAAAGAACCATCTCACTTTAAACACACACACACACACACACACACACACACAAAATCTCTCTCTCTTTGACAGAAACACACCACCAGTTGTATGGAAAATGTGTCCCCGGCTGTCTTGCCAGAAGGAGGTCAGGCAGCGGCTGCTGTCAACAAGAAACCGCAGCGCCCCGAAGAAATTTTCCTACCCGAAAGTCAAAAAAGGACACCCGCCTTCCTCCTAGCTCTGAAGTGGCGTCCACTTTAAAAAATAAAAATGACACCCGGTGGGTGGAGGCAGGAAAAATGGCCGGTCCAGCCCGGGATGTAGTTAGGTCTAGCAGTAAAGAACGAGATCATTAAGTTTTACTATCCAGCGACCAACAATCTCAAGAGGAAAAGGTTCCTGTCTGATCCAGGGATCTCTCTCTCTCACACACACAAATATATTTCTAACTTCCAAGGTTACACCAGCCCACAGAGCTGCCAGGAAAATCCCTTCCAACAATCAGTCCCTAGGAGCCAAAATATCCCAGCCAAATCCAGGACTCTTTCCAGCCTCCCGAAACCGTTCCCGGATCTCGGGTCTTTCTGGAAAGTCCAAACCCAATTTGGCGACTCGGTATCGGAGGAACAGGACGGAAAGGAGGGGAGAAAGGGAAGGGGTGGCAGCGGTGAAACATCCGACCTTCCTTTCCGACCTCGGCTGGGAAGGAAAGAGGGCCAAAAGTAGTTGCCAGAAGCTGCGTAAAAAGCCCGGAACCCAAAACGCAATGCAAACCGCGCGCTGAAAGCTTTTCTCTTTCATATAGGGCATCCCCTTCCTTCGTCTGGGAGACAGTCCCTAGCCCCTCCGCGGTTTTTCCGCGCTGCTGCGCGTACCTGGAAGATGGTGTTGACGTCCAAGATGGAGCTCATCGCGCTACGTGGGGCTCTCGGCTGGGGCTCCGGCTGCGCCGCCGCGTAAAGCTACTTGCTGGGCGTCGCGTCTCACGCGGGGAAGCTGAGAGCGCAGCGCCGGGGCTGCGCCTTTTATGAAGCGCTGGCGATGAGCTCATGGGGCGGAGACGCCGCGGCAGCCGGAGCTGGAGGTTGCAGGGAAGGCGGGTGCCCAGAAAGGGGGAGAGGGAGAAGGGAAGAAAGAGAAAGAGGACCGAGGGGGAGCGCGCAGGAAATGGAGAGGACATTTATTCGCCGCTTGTTCTTGCCAGGGCAACCTACAGAAACAAACGGACCCAAGCCACATTTTTATGGTTTCCCAAACTTGGGTCTCACCAGATGTTTTTGGAAAGCAGTGCTAGCTTGCTTTCTTTTTTATAATTTTTATTAGTTTTTTTTAACATATCATTTTCAACAGTAATTAAACATACTTTTACATCTTATTCAAATTTTTGACGTCCATCAATCCTGTCTGAAAATTTTCCAGTCTAATCTCTCAGTATGCATTTCTTATCTTCCCGATTACATTTCAAACTCATAACCAATATCTCTATCTTTTCCTACTTTGTAACACTTTGTATATTTCTCCCTACAAAACTTCTTGTAGTCCTACTAGCGTAATTTGTTGATTACAGTTGCTCTTCAAGTAATTCATATACTTCTTCCAATTTTCTGTCAATCTCTGGTCCTGCAGGTTTCGAATCCTTCCTGTCATTTTGTCCAATTCTGCATAGTCCATTAATTTTGTCAGCCATTCTTCTTTTGTTGGAATTTCTTCTTGTTTCCATTTTTGGGCTAACAATACTCTTGCCGCAGTTGTTGCATATAAAAACAATTTAACATCTTGCCTATTAATGTCCTGACCTATAATACCAAGTAAAAATGCTTCTGTTTTTTTTTTAAATGTACGTATATTTCAACATCTCTTTCATCTCATTATATATCATTTCCCAGAAGTTCTTTACTTTTTTACATTTCCACCACATATGATACAATGTTCCTTCTTTTTCTTTACATTTCCAACTTTTATTATTTGTCTTATACATTTTAGCTAATTTCACTGATGTAATATACCATCTATACATCGTTTTCATCATATTCTCTTTCAAAGCATTACAAGCTTGGCAGTGGGTTGGACTCGATGGCCCTTGTGGTCTCTTCCAACTCTATGATTCTATGATTCTAAGCTGTAAATTTTATCCTTTCATTCCACAACCTTTCTCATTCTTCAAGGAAAGCATGTGCTAACCATCAGCCTTAACCACTGGTCTTGCTAGCTAGGGATGGTGGGAGTTGTAGTCTAACAACAGCTGGGGACGCAAATTTGGGAAACACTGTTCTAGGTCATAGAAGTTTAGAGTTGGAAGGCATCGAGTCCAACTCCCTTCTGCAACGCAGGAATCGCCACTAAAGCGTCCTCTTTGACATATGGCCGCTTTCAGATTGTTGGTTTTTTTTAAAAAAATAATATTTATTATTTTTCCAAAAACTTAAACACTAAAAAGACAATACAATACAACACATCAAATTAACAAAACAAAACAAAAACAATAAAATAAATCAAACAATTTCATTCTCCCATCTTTCATTCACTTATTTCCACGACCTCCTCACACCTCCCTTTTTGTATTCCACTTCTATTAATTATTTCAGCAATTCCTTTCCATCTTCCTCTGTTTTCTATCCTATAATTATCTTAACTCATTCTAACCTTATTTTTCCTTTAATGCTCTGTTAACCTATCTGCACTTAATTCCTTATAACATTTCTACTAAAGCCATATAACTTCATTCCAACATTTTTCTAACATTCATTAATTTTACAGTATTTCTGTAGATAATCTTTAAATTTTTTTCCAATCTTCTTCCACCGACTCTTCTCCCTGATCTCGGATTCTGCCAGTCATTTCCGCCAGTTCCATATAGTCCATCAACTTCATCTGCCCGCTTTCAGATTGTTTCCCAATCTTGTTTTTAATGTGGTAACCCGGCCTGGGTGCCTTCGGGCGAAGGTCGGGGGATAACAAGATTTTATTTATCTATCTTATCTATTGCCGTTCTTTAGCGCCCTTTATCCGAGGGTCACAGGGTTGCTTGCAATAGAAAGAAACAAAAATGTGCCATGTAGTAACAAAGAAAACAATAACACCCCCCCCCAGCTTAAAAGGCCATATGTGGGGCTACCTTTGAAGGCGACCTGGAAACTACAATTAATCCAGAATGCGGCAGCTAGACTGGGGACTGGGAGCGGCCGCCAATACCACATAACATCGGTCCTGAGAGATCTGCATTGGCTCCCAGTACATTTCTGAGCACAATTCAAAGTGTTGGTGCTGACCTTTAAAGCCCTGAATGGCCCAGTAGACCTGAAGGAGCGTCTCCACCCCCATCGTTCTGCCCGGACACCGGGGTCCAGCTCCAAGGGCCTTCTAGCAGTTCCCTCCCTGCAAGAAGCCAAGTTACAGGGAACCAGGCAGAGGGCCTTCTCGGTGGTGGCGCCCGCCCTGTGGAACGCCCTCCCACCAGATGTCAAAGAGAAAAATAACTACCAGATTTTTAGAAGACCTCTGAAGGCAGCCCTGTTTAGGGGAGCTTTTAATGTTTAACAGACCACTGTATTTTAATACTTTGTTGGAAGCCGCCCAGAGTGGCTGGGGAAACCCAGCCAGATGGGCGGGGTATAAATAAATTATTATTATTATTATTATTATTATTATTATTATTATTATTATGAATTAGCCAAAGGCTAATGATAATGATAATGATAAATAAAGATTAATACATTAATCCCACATGCCTACATTAAAAGCGAGGCGAAACAATGCGTTAGAACAGCGGTCAGCAAACTAAGGGCTGCGGGCCAAATCAGGCCCAGTGGCCTTCAGGATCTGGCCCGCGGACTGTCTGTGGATCGGCGTGAGGATTCTGTTCATTTGGACTGAGCCATTTTCCCCCCTGCGCCATTCCATTCTCACCCCTCCCTCTCACACACCGCGGCGGCGCCTCCTCCCTCCCTCCCTCCCTCCCTCCTCCTGGCTTTTCCCCGCCCTGCCTAGAGGAGGAAGGGGGCTGGGCTGAGCTGGCTGAGCCCCATTTTAAGCAGCCCCTCTCTGGAGCCAGCCCTTTTGCGCCACTCATTTTCCCTCCGCCGCTGCCACCCTGGTGCTCCTGTGGACCAGAGAGCGGAGCGGACGAGCTTGCCCTGCCTACCCACGAGAAGCAGCGGCGGCGGCCCCTGGGAAGGTAATCGCAGCAGCTGGGGTTGGGGGGTGGGGAGGAGGACTACCTACTTGGCCCCCCTTGCCTCTTCTTCCAGCTCAGTGCCGCTTCTGTAGCCCGCCACAAGGTCTGGGGGTCAGCTAAAATTTTTTGCCAATTCCTGCATTAGAAACATCACCCCCAAGGCCACAGGTGGCTAAAAGCCAAAAGGCCTGGTTCGAGAGGGGTGTTTTTGCCCGGGCTCCCCCCACTGCAAGGCCACCTCTTCTCTTGGGAAAGTTCAGCCTGAGTCGTGGCAGTGCTGCGCCATCTCGTTTTTCTGCCAGCACAGGCTGGCAGCAGCTGGGCAGGGGTTTGGGTGAGGGGTGTGTGTGTGCTCCAGAGAGACGTAAGAAGAGGCTGTTTGGTCAGATAAAAGGGGGGTCCATTTGGGCCAGCGTTCTATTCCTGTAAACCTAGGAATCAAGATAGACTGCCTCTGGACCAGGAGGTTCCATAAGGGTGTAAGAAGAGCCTGGCTGCTGAATCACCTTTTTTGTAGGTGTGCAATGTGGCAGACGTGGTCCCCCCCCCCATTTTATCCTCACAACAGCCCTGTTGGGTAGGCTAGGCAGAGAAACTTTGGCGTGGCTCAAGGGCACCCAGTGAGATTCACGGTCACCTCCAGACAACCTGTTTGTTGAGCATTTATCACCCTACACTCCCTGGCGGATTTCCCCATCACTTTCCTTACAGCAAACAGTCCAGTTTTGTGGGAGAAGCAGGTTCATTGCGCAAGAGCTCCAGATCCGCTTTGACTGTGCAGCCTGACTTTTCTGGAGGGCGACTGAATCCCACAAAAAAAGCAGCGGCTGTCTGGGAGCCTCTCCCCTCTCTTACCCGTGGCTTAAGCTTGATTGTGAAAAACCTCCAGGTGGTTTGCGTTGAGAATGAAGCAAGGAAATTAGTTTCCAAAACAGTTAAAAGCAACCCTTTAAAATGTTTTCCCCAATTTAAAGTCAGCAACAAACTTAAAAGGCAGCTTAAGGCACAAACTAACGTTCTACATATCTAGGCTTGCCATTCGCTGGGAAAATTCCTGACGTGTCCTGGTTTTCGGGTGTGGAAATGGTGTCAGGGGGGAATTTTGCCGAATCTGCAAAATGTCAGAGAAAACCCGGATGCATGACAACGCGATGGAAGAAGCGGCGGAAACAGCTCCAAAGGCTTAAAATCATGATTTATCCAGTAATCTGGTTTTTATTTGAATGATGATTTCGTTTTTTGAACGTTGTAAAGTGTTGCTGTTGTCCATCATTTTATTGTTTTGTTTGCAAACTACTTTTGACCATATATTTTTTGAGTAATGCATCTCCCTCAAAATTCCTCCGGGGCAAATAGGGACGTCCTGTTTCGTAATAATGTTAATAATAATTTTATTATTCATAGCCTGCCCTGCCTGTCCATCTGACTGGGTTGTCCCAGCAACTCTGGGTGGCTTCCGACATATAAAAACATAACAAAACATTCACACTTGGAGAGTCTGGTAATGCAGTCGAGCTATGTATAGATATTACGGAATAATAAACAAACAATATGCAGTGGTACCTCGGGTTACAGACGCTTCAGGTTACAGCGCTCATCTCGCTTTACTGGCCAAAGGAGCCGGTGTACAACTTCTGGGTCATGTGGCAAGCATGACTAAGCTGCTTCTAGTAAACCAGAGCAGCGCATGGAAATGCCATTTACCTTCCCGCCGGAGCGGTACCTATTTATCTACTTGCACTTTGACGCGCTTTCGAACTGCTAGGTGGGCAGGAGCAGGGACCGAGCAATGGGAGCTCACCACGTCGCGGGGATTCAAACCGCAGACCTTCTGATCGACAAGCCCTAGGCTCTGTGGTTTAACCCACAGCGCCACCCGCATCTTGGCAGCACTTAAATAGCAAAGGGCAGGGGGGGCGGCTGCACTATAGATATTGGCGCTGACCCCTCCTCTAATTATAGTGACTGAGCTGGGTCCCCCACCTCACACAGAAGAGGGAGTTTTATTTCATGATGACATCTGTCATTCCCGTCTGGGCAAATCCCAGGACCTTCCTACAGAGGGAGCAACTTCTTCCTGGCCTGTGCAGAAATCCCAGAAGGAATTCTGCCCTGGTTCAGTGTCTTTGGGTACCTCCAGACCGACAAGTATTTTGTGGGATAGATTCAAGTACATCCCAACACTTTAGGTTTGCACAACTGACATGGATGCGAGGACTCTATTGCCCAAATGCAATGGTTCTCGGGGTTTTTTCCTCCGGGCCACATTTTCGGAATGAACAATTCCTCACGCCACACTGAATTCTTTGTATTGATAAATGCATTGAAAAACAAAAAGACGCCACTCCCAGCACTGCTTGATTTATAACATAAAACATAACTGCTTTCCAATATTATCACAGGACGGCCAGAAAGATCACACCCAAAATATAATATTGTTTGTCCTCGAATCTTCCTGCCATACTTTCCTGCCACATCAAACGGGCACACCACAACTTTTGAGAACCACTGCCCTATGCAACAACTCCTGGGCAGACCTATTGTTTAAGGGAGTTTGTTGGGGGAGGGGAATAGTTATTATTATTATTTTTTTGTACTTTCTGACAGTAAAGGTAAAGGACCCCTGAACAGTTAAGTCCAGTCAAAGGTGACTCTGGGGTTGCAGCGCTCATCTCGCTTTCGGGCCAAGGGAGCCGGATTTTGCCCATGGACGGGTTTCCGGGTCATGTGGCCAGCAGGACTGAACTGCTTCTGGCGCAACAGGACACCGTGATGGAAACCAGAGTGCACAGAAATGCTGTTCACCTTCCCGCCACAGTGGTACCTATTTATCTACTTGCACTGGTGTGCTGCTAGGTTGGCAGGATCAGGGACTGAGAAACGGGAGCTCACCCCGTCGCGGGGATTCGAACCACCAACCTTTCGATCGGCAAGCCCAAGCGGCTCAGTGGTTTAGACAACAGCAACACCCCCTTTACCTTTTTCTGGCAGTAAGAGCAGTTTGGCAGTAGAACAGCCTCCCTTGGGAGGTGGTGGACTCTCCTTCCATTGAGGTTTCTAAGCAGAGGATGGACGGCTATCTGTCATGGATGCTTGAAATGAGATTCCTGCATTGCAGCGGGTTGATGTCCCTTGGGGTCCCTTCCAACCCTACAATACTACAATTCTATAATTCCATGCAAGTCCCCAAGGCAACTACGACTTCCACACTTCTCCGCAGGCAAATAATTCTCCCGTTTTCAACGCTTGACCTCCAGGGACCAGGGCTGCTCTCTCGCACCAAGTGACGCAGAGGAGGAAGCGATTTGCCGGCCGACCCGTCCTCCCCATGGGCTAATTGTTTTGAGTTGCGCAATACGGGGACGTCTAAGCCCAGGCCAGCCACTCCGAGCCCTCCCTGGGTTTCCCCCGCAAGGGGTGAGCTGGTAGCCGCACATTTCTGTGAAATGGGCATACAGTATTGGATTTTCCCCAGAAAGGATAAATGTGTGAAACGTTTTCTTGCACCCAGGCCACAATCAATGCCTTCCTGGAAGCACCCAAAGTGTCTGGAAAAGCGCTTAAAGGTAAAGGTACCCTTGACCATTAGGTCCAGTCGTGGACGACTCTGGGGTTGTGGCACTCATCTCGCTCTATGGGCCGAGGGAGCAGGTGTTTGACCGCAGACAGCTTCCGGGTCATGTGGCAAGCATGACTAAGCCGCTTCTGGCGAACCAGAGCAGTGCATGGAAACACCGTTTACCTTCCCGCCGGAGTGGTACCTATTTATCTACTTGCACTTTGACGTGCTTTCAAACTGCTAGGTTGGCAGGAGCTGGGACCGAGTAACGGGAGCTCACCCCACCGCAGGGATTTGAACCACTGACCTTCTGATCGGCAAGCCCTAGGCTCTGTGGTTTAGACCACAGCACCACCCGTGTCCCCAGAAAAGCGCTTAAAGGGGTGCAAAAGGAAGCAGTGTCTCTCTCTGTGTGTTTAACCTGTGCTGCAACGCACAGAAGGGCCCTGATTGGCTGAACTGCTGCCACATCACAGAGGATCGAGTGACAGAGTTTCTGCTGCTGGTGGTTTTACCGCTGCCTTCGTTTCCCAATCACGAGAGGAGGCCTAGCGGGAAGGAGGAGGCGGAAAAAGCTGAGCAAAGCTGTTTTGGCGTCTCTGCAACCAAGAAGTCACCGAGGCCAAAGGACAAGCCTCCTGGCCTAACAGCCAATGAGCCTCATTTTCTTTGTTATACAGTCTGAGGTGCAAGGAAGACTGTGATGCCCTTTTGCAAAAGTGAAGGTCCCGGGTCACAGCGATCAAACAGGGAGCACCTTGAAGGCTTCATCTTCTCCTTTGAGCCTCCCTGGCAAAGGCGTGGGGCGACTTTCGGTTTTGAAATTGCTCGCGCTCTCTTGTTTTGATTTCTTTTTCTCAGGTGACTCGTGTGCCGTGACTCACCGCTCCAGAGATGTTCCTGTAAGGCCTGCGTTGGCAAAGCAGAATCCCACTTCTTGCACCTTTTCCCCCTCTCACGTTTGCATAACGTCTTAACTGTAAACACGGAGTGGAACCA
This sequence comes from Podarcis liolepis, assembly GCF_965112155.1. NCBI lineage: Eukaryota > Metazoa > Chordata > Lepidosauria > Squamata > Lacertidae > Podarcis > Podarcis liolepis. The sequence goes on along the minus strand of NC_139561.1, from coordinate 92,470,797 downwards.
AAAGGGGTTCCTGTAAGAAAAGGGTTGTTTATGTATACATTTCCTGGATATTAAAATATCAGTCTCTGTTTACTCATTGCTTTCTATGGAACTGATGACTGCAGAAATCCTACAGTCTCCGCTGTTTTGTTTTGTCACATGCGAAAGTCTGCGGAGGCTGAGAAAACAGAAAATATGACATGATTTTTTTCACGTCGCCATTAACTGTAAACCGAGGGCTATCATGGGCGAGTGAATCGGGCCCACTTTGCCCAGGGGGGAATCAAACCACAACCCCTGTCTTCTGATTGGCGAGTGCCAATCTCATGTCCCCCAACATTCCTCCGATGAAAATACAGACATCCCCTCCAACATTTCTCTGATGAAAATAGGGACATCCTATTCCAAGGGTCAGAAAACTTTTTCAGCAAGGGGCCAGTCCACTGTCCTTCAGACTTGTGGGGGGCCGGATTATATTTTGGGGGGGGGGGGATGAACAAATTCCTTTCCCCCACAAATAACCCAGAGATGGACTCGATGGCCCTTGTGGTCTCTTCCAACTCTATGATTCTATGCGTTTTAAATAAAAGCACACATTATTCTCATGTAAAAACACACTGATTCCCAGACTGTCCATGGGCCAGATTTAGAAGGCGATTGGGCTGGATCCGGCCCCCAGGCCTTAGTTTGCCTACCCATGTCCTATTCCATACCCTCCAACATTTCTCCGATGAAAATAGGGATGTCCTAAGGAAAAGCAAGACATTTCGGAATCAGATCAGAAACCGGGACACTTGGCAGGTCTGCAAACTACCTGTCAACCGGAAGACAAACTCGAACCTTGACTTATCACCATGGTTTTGTTTGGACAAACTACAAATGTTGCTGGTTTCGGACATAATGCTAAGCCAAGGACTGGGGTTTGTTTCTCCCCAGAACAGACGGGGAAGAGAGAGCTTTTCAGATTACTGTGATGGGCAGCCGCCGTTTCCCTCTTCTCAAATCCCGGGTCATAATCATAAAAATAATGGCAGAATGACGTGCGGACCATCCGGTGCAAATCCACCAGTAGTGCCCTGTTATTCTGTCAATCATATGTTGCAGGATTTGTTGTTGTTTAGTCATTTAGTTGTGTCCGACTCTTCGTGACCCCCTGGACCAGAGCACGCCAGGCCCTCCGGTCTTCCACTGCCTCCCGCAGTTTGGTCAAACTCATGTTCATAGCTTCGAGAACACTGTCCCACCATCTCGTCCTCTGGCGTCCCCTTCTCCTTGCGCCCTCCATCTTTCCCAACATCAGGGTCTTTTCCAGGGAGTCTTCTCTTCTCATGAGGTGGCCAAAGTCTTGGAGCCTCAGCTTCAGGATCTGTCCTTCCAGTGAGCACTCAGGGCTGATTTCCTTCAGAATGGAGAGGTTGGATCTTCTTGCAGTCCATGGGACTCTCAAGAGTCTCCTCCAGCACCAGAATTCAAAAGCATCCATTCTTTGGCGATCAGCCTTCTTTGTGGTCCAGCTCTCACTTCTATACATCACTACAGTGGTACCTCGGGTTAAGAACTTAATTCATTCCGGAGGTTTGTACTTAACCTGAAACTGTTCTTAACCTGAAGCACCACTTTAGCTAATGGGGCCTCCCGCTGCCGCCAGAGCACAATTTCTGTTCTCATCCTGAAGCAAAGTTCTTAACCCGAGGTACTATTTCTGGGTTAGCGGAGTCTGTAACCTGAAGCGTCTGTAACCTGAGGTACCACTGTACTGGGAAAACCATAGCTTGAACTATACAGAGCCCAAACATGCCAGTCTGGAGCGGCCCTGGCTTAGGAAAGGGATAAGGGGAAATAAATGGACCTGATTTAAGGCTCTTCTCGGGTTTTGTCTCCACCGCTTTCTAAATGGCGGCTGAAGCCTCCTTGGCAGGCAAAATCTTTTCCAAAGAGCAGAGAAAGTGTGTGTGTGTGTGTGTGTGTGTGTGTGTGTGTGTGTGTGGTGTGTGCTGAACCCGCCCCCCTTTTGCCCTTTTCTTCCTGAAGCGCTTGGAATGCTGCCTAGTCCTCTGGAAGCGATTCCTTTGCCTCTTCTTGCATCATCTGAATTCCTGACCCAGAGCAGCCATAAATGGGTTTGTGTAATATTTCCCTGGGGAAAAGGAATTCCAAGAACCTCACAGGCCCCGGGGACCTCAGCACATCTGGACAGGATGTGGCAGGCAAGATCCTCGAAGGATAAGCCAAAAAATTATAGGCCAGGGGGAAGAAAGGTTGCAGAGGGGCAAATCCTGACACTGGAACACATTTACTGCCATGCTCAAAGGGGAACCAGAACAGCCTGGTGGCTGGATCAGGCCTGCGGCCCATTTAATCCACAATCCTCTTCTCACAGGGGCCAAGCATTTGCCTGTGGCAGGATTCGACCGCAAGAGCCCTCTCCCTTCCTGCTGTTTCCAGCAACTGGGATTCAGAAGTGTTTATAATAATAATAATAAATTTTATTTATACCCCACCCTCCCCGGCCAGAGCCGGGCTCAGGGCGGCTAACACCAATAAAATCACAGTAAAAACATAATGGGGGGGGGAATTAAAATACAGGTTAAAATGCAATTTAAAATGCAGCCTCATTTTAAAAGTAGCCGATAAATCAAGACCCTAAGGGGAGGGAAACATAAGGGTCAGACTGAGTCCAAGCCAAAGGCCAGGCGGAACAGCTCTGTCTTGCAGGTCCTGTGGAAAGATGTCAAGTCCCCCAGGGCCCTGGTCTCTTGGGACAGAGCGTTCCACCAAGTCGGGGCCAGTACTGAAAAGGCCCTGGCCCTAGTTGAGACCAATCTAACTACCTTGCGACTTGGGACCTCCAAAGTGTTGTTATTTGCGGACTTTAAGGTCCTCCGCGGGGCATACCAGGAGAGGCGGCCCTGTAGGTACGAGGGTCCTAGGCTGTGAAGGGCTTTAAAGGTTAAAACCAGCACCTTAAACCTGATCCTGTACTCCACCGGGAGCCAGTGCAGCTGGTAAAGCACTGGATGAATGTGGTCCCGTGGCAAGGATCCCGTAAGGAGCCTCGCCACAGCATTCTGGTCCCCCTGAAGTTTCTGGGTCAGTCTCAAGGGCAGCCCCGCATAGAGCGAGTTACAATAATCAAGCCTGGAGGTGACCGTCGCATAGATCACACTGCCTTTATCTGTGGAAGCAGGGCATAGGGTTTTCACAAATGAAAATAGGGTCGTCCTAAAGGAAAGCAGGGCATTCCGGGATCAAATCAGAAACAGAATGGCTTCTGTCAATCTGGGACTGTCCCTCAAATATAGGGACACTTGGAGGGCCTGATAGTCATCATGGCTAGTAGCCATCAATAGCCCTCTCCTCCACGAATTTGGCTTTCAAAGCCATCTGAGTTGGTTGCTACCCGTGCCCCTTGTGGCAGTGAGTTCCATAGTCTAACTCCGTGCTGTGTCAAGGAGGATTGTCTTTCCTCTGTCCTGAATCCTCCAACATGCAGCTTGGTCCTCCATTTCTAGTGTCATGAGAGAGAGAAAGCGAGAGAGAGAGAAAGCTTTTCTCTATCCACTAAATTTGAGCTGTGCAAAATTTTGTAGCCTTCTAATTTCTGACGTTCCCTCTGGTGAGAATGGACGGAGAAGCGTTGCAGGGGATTTAAACAGGCGTGGTGGCATTTCCCCTGCTCCAGATGTGTTGCCGGGCACCAGTCGCATCTCTTCCTATCTGAGCAGGATCCGGCCCCTCTGAGTCAGGGCCTTGGGCTCCTAGGGTGAGTCACAGGGGGCAGCCCTATGGAATTGATCTTCTCTCTAGCCTGGAAAAAATCCCTTCTGAATCACGGCAGCTTAGATGTTATTAAACCCGAGCTGGGAAAACAAAAGCTGTCTTCTTTGCCCCTGGAGACCCGCAGGGGCTTGGCACATAGCTTAAGCCTCATGACGGCACAAAGGGGACTTGTTTATTCATCGCAACCTCCGACCTAGCGCATCCCCGAAACTTGTTGCGCCGAGCAAGCCGAATCTTGAAAAGTCAGCGCGTTGAAATCGGCACGGCGAAATCCCACATGTAAATATATACACCGTAGATATCCATGCTAAATATTAATTGAAATGATCCCGAAGCCTGCCTCAACAAGGCTTTTCGATGCCAGGCCTCAACAACAACAAAGGTTTCACAAGCTCGGAGGCAGAAAATCTCCGGTTTACCTAAAAGGAGCCTGCTGGATCAGGCCAAGGGCCCAACTAATCCATCTCCTGTCTCTCAGCTCCATTCACCTCACAGAGTGCCTGTTGTGGGGGAGGAAGGGAAAGGAGATTGTTAGCCACTTTGAGACTTCTTAAAGGTAAAGGTAAAGGTAAAGGTACCCCTGACCATTAGGTCCAGTCGCAGACGACTCTGGGGTTGCGGCGCTCATCTCGCTCTATTGCCCGAGGGAGCCGGCGTGCAGCTTCCGGGTCATGTGGCCAGCAGGACTAAGCCGCTTCTGGTGAACCAGAGCAGCGCACAGAAACGCTGTTTACCTTCCCGCCAGAGCGGTACCTATTTATCTACTTGCACTTTGACGTGCTTTCAAACTGCTAGGTTGGCAGGAGCTGGGACCGAGCGACGTCGCAGGGATTCGAACCGCCGACCTTCTGTTCGGCAAGCCCTAGGCTCTGTGGTTTAGACCACAGTGCCATCCGCATTCCTATTTGAAACTCCTTAGGGTAGTGATAAAGCAGGATATCAAATCCAAACTTCTCCTCCTCCTCTTCTTCTTCTATGGGGTTGAGGTGCTCATCTCGCTTTCAGGCCAAGGGAGCCAGCATTTGTCCACAGACAGCTTTCCAGGTCATGTGGCCAGCATTACTAAACCACTACTGGCACATGGAGGACCGGGACGAGTGCCAGAACGCATGGAAACGCCGTTTACCTTCCCGCCGGAGCGGTACCTATTTGTCTACTTGCACTGGTGTGCTTTCGAACTGCTAGGTTGGCAGGAGCTGGGACCGCGCAACAGGAGCTCACCCTGTTGTGGGGATTTGAACCACTGACCTTCCGATCGGCAAGCCCAAGAGGCTCAGTGGTTTAAACCACGGCGCCACCCGCGTCCCAACCCAGGAAGAACCTTCTGATGAACGGACTCCCTTAGAAGGTGGCGCACTCTCCTTTCCTGGAGGTTTTTAAGCAGAGGTTGGATGGCCAGGGAATATTTAGCTGAGATTCATGCATTGCAAGAGGGGTTGGACTGAATGAATGATCCTTGCGGTCCTTTCCAACTGGACGATTCTGTGATTCTACATCAGGTGGCCCTCCGGCCTCTGTTTAAAAACCTCCAGCGAATCATGGCCTTGCAGAGTTGGGACTGCCAAGGGCCACTTAGTTCGGCTCCCTGCAACGCAGGAATCTCAACGGAAGCGTCCAGGACAGATGGCCGCCCGGCGTCTGTTTAACATGAAGCAAATAATTGCCGGCGACACTTCTGAGCGCCCACGGAGACGGGAGAAGTGGGTTTTCAGGGAAGCAGGCTTGAGTTCCCAGCCAGCTCCTTGAGCAGCCGCACGTCTCCTTCAATGGTCATAAGAGCTGCCTTCCTCCTTGCCACCCACGCCAAAGACCGCAGGCGCCCATTCAGCAAACAGGCCAGCAGCAAACTCACACCCAGCCAGGCTTTTGTCCTCTGGGGTTGTAAACAAACGAGGAATAACATCGCCAGAGAGGATTTGAGGCTTGGTTCCTAGGCCAGAAGGATGCGTTCCAGGTCACCCGGCGAGCTGGGTGGAGGATTCGAATCCTGGTCGAATCCCCCATGTGCTAGCACTCATCTAATCCCCACGACGACCCTGTGAGAGGCTGAGCGGCGGGGATTGGCTCGAGGGTATCCAGCGAGCTCCCTGGCCAAGTGGAGACTTGAACCCTTGCCTGACATAGAATCGTAGAATTGTAGGGTTGGGCGGGATCCCCCAAAGGTCATCTAGTCCAACCCCCTGTGGTGCAGGGATCTAACCACTCTAACCACCACACCACACTGGCCAGTGAAATAGCACTGGACTGGGGGGGGGGCGGCGGGACAGGAATGTGCAGGAAGTCATGTGTGGCCAGAACTGTATGGCTCATTTCAGGCCCCCGGCTGGAAGCCAGAGTCGTGCCAGGGGTGGGTCTCTTGTTCAGCTTATTATAGGGAAACAAAGTGCCCCTTTTCTCTTATGGGGTACCCAAGAGCCCGTATAGAGTCCTTAAGTGTGTTCATTATCAGTAGGAGAAAATAACAGAGGCCAACCTGAGAATATTGAGAAGCAAAGCAGCTAGTAAGCCTGATCTTTATTGATCTGTTGCAACAGGGTGCTTCCCTCACTTGCAGGAGAGAGGAGGAACCCAGAAAAATGGTGTGCAAGCCCTTATATAGACTTTTGAAATTGCCCACCCTGTAGCCCAAGACCAGCCCCCAAAACCTCATACATACACCACAGAAGGAGGAGGTCTACAGCAGTAATCCTGTCTGCCAGGATACCTGATAATGGTCACTGATTGCATTATCTGGGCAGCCTGGCCATTCTTTTGTTGTGATGGTAAATACTTTTAGTTCCTGAATCCAGATCACAGGCTCACCTTATTCATTCACAAATGTGCCCTTAAGGCAGGATTTGTAAGCAAAAAGTCAAGGGGAAAACTTTCCCATTTCCTTCCTCCTTGCAGAGAAATTTATGGAGGTCAATTTGAGAGTCAAAATGACTTCAGGGTTGCTCTCCTGTACTATTTCAGATGCGTGGTTTATATACTCATGCATGTGTTTGCCTCGAACGCTTATTTTATATTTGGGACCTTACAATTCTTAGGACAAGCTCAAAGAGGCTCATGGGATTGGATAACTGGGTGGACCAGATCTGAGGCAGAACAGCTGCTTTGCATCTAGAAGGCTCCTGGCTGCACCAAGTTGGACTCTCTATCGAAAATCCCAGAGACTGGTTGCTGCCAGCCAGTGCAGTCCAGCACGGAGCTGGATGAACCAACGGCCTGGGTAGGCGCCAGGCCCCATAATAATAATAATAATAATAATAATAATAATAATAATAATAATAATAATAATTTATTATTTATACCCCACCCATCTGGCTGAGTTTCTCCAGCCACTCTGGGTGGCTCCCAATCAAGACTCCACTAACCCAGAAATAGTGCTTCAGGTAAAGAACTTTGCTTCAGGATAAGAACAGAAACCGTGCTCCGGCGGTGCGGCGGCAGCAGGAGGCCCCATTAGCAAAAGTGGTGCTTTAGGTTAAGAACAGTTTCAGGTTAAGTATGGACCTCCGGAACGAATTAAGTACTTAACCCGAGGTACCACTGTACCCTGTATTACATGACTTTATCATTCTCATTCCTTTGCTTATATTTAATTTCATTTGACTACAATATTTTTCTCCGGTAATCCTCAAAGGGGTCTCCATTATTCTACTACCTTTTCTTCATTTCGGTCTCCGACTTTTGCCCCCATCTCCGCATCACCCAATCATTTCAAAGTCCCATTTCACTGGAACAACTTCTTCTTTGCATTTCTGCACATACAGAGTTCCACCAGACATAAAACAATTTAACCAACTTTGCCGGGGGCTTTTCCAACAGAACTTTTTTGCGGGGAGGGGAGCGCATCTATCTGTGACCTTTTCGCCGCGATTCCTGCACCGCAGCGGGTTGAGCTGGATGACCTTTGGGGTCCCATTCCAACACAGCAACGGCATAGTTGTACGGGTGCCGGGATGCGGCGTTCCCATGCGCACTCATGCGCCGGCAACCCATGTTCTCTTGCACGAACATGACCTCTCCACCACCACCCCGCAAACCTTCCTTTCTGCACACGCGAGTCAACTTTGTACCCTGTGGCAGAAGCGAGGAAAGCTATAATTAGCTGCCTCTCGCCGTCGCCCCCTCATTCCGCTCGCCAGACCGGATGCGCTAAACTTAGCTCCCCTGCCTCCCTCCTGCGGACTCTGCACCTTCCTCGGGCCCAGCTGCCTGGGGGAGAGTCACCTGACGCCCCTGTCATCAGGCTGCCAGCAAAAAGCACTGGAAAGGATATATCAAGAACTCTGGCCAAAAGTTTCAATATAAGGAATAATTCCTACTCAAGAGTTAAAAAGAAAAACGTGTATATTCTGCTAAGAATAACAGTTTGAAGCTAGTAGTAAATTAAACATACCGTGTAAGTACGATAGTTTTAAAGTAATGGTAAGTTTGGATACAACATAAAAAAATTCCTTCCAGTAGCACCTTAAAGACCAACTAAGTTAGTTCTTGGTATGAGCTTTCGTGTGCATGCACACTTCTTCAGATACATAGTGTGCATGCACACGAAAGCTCATACCAAGAACTAACTTAGTTGGTCTTTAAGGTGCTACTGGAAGGAATTTTTTTATTTTGACTATGGCAGACCAACACGGCTACCTATCTGTATTTGGATACAACGTTTAAGTACAGAAATAATGAGTTTCAAATATACAGTGATATAGTACAAAAGTACATGAAATACCAGTGCACAACAATTGTTTTATACAAGTCTCAATAGCAGTCAAAAAGAGTCCATATTATATAAAATCAGAATAAAGAATAAAGGATCAAATGGGGGCCAAAAAGGAGTATCCGGAGTGTGAATCAGATGTACGACTCAGTAGTGGTGACCAGGACAGGGCCCTGTTTCGGAGTACACGCCTTCTTCAGCTGGTAATATCAAAAAATATGTCAAGATAGATCAAGGTGCCAGCAAAAAGCTGCAGACCGAGGGTGTCTCAGGGCTCCTGGCAACGCCAGGCTGGGCCTTCTGTGGTGCCCAGCCTCTCTGCTTGCCGCCCTAGACTTCCTCCCCGCTCGAAAGTGCCCCTTGGCCCAGAAATCAATGATCCCATGACGACAAAGGGGACCTCGTTGTTCCCCTCCAAGAGCTCTTCGCTCTGCAAATATAAGGCTCTGCATTTAATATAAGGCTTTGCCTTGAATGCATACCTTGGTTTTCAAATGCAGGCATAGGCAAACTCCGGCCCTCCAGATGTTTTGAGACTACAATCCCTATCATCCCTGACCACTGGTCCTGTTAGCTAGGGAGGATGGGAATTGTAGTTCCAAAACATCTGGAGGGCCGGAGTTTGCCTGTGCCTGCTCAAATGCCTTGGTACTCAAACAACTTAGAACCCAAACACTGCAAACCCGGAAGTAAGTGTTCCGGTTTGCGAACCTTTTTCGGAAGCCGAACTTGCTCCATTTTGGGTGTTACACTTCCATTTTGAGTGCCATGCTTCCAATTTGAGTGTTACGCTGAGCTTTGTCTGTTTTTGCTATTTCTTTTACGTTTTTGCAGCTCTTTCTGTTTTGTTTTTGTGACTGTGTGGAACTCAGTTCATCTACTGATTGATTGATTGATTGATTGATTGTGTGACCGCAGTACATTGTTTATTGCTTTCATTTAATGGATCAGTGGTCTCATTAAATAGTAAAATTCACGTTAAAATGCTGTTTTAGGGGTTGTTTTTAAGAGTCTGGAACCGATTAATCCATTTTGCATTACTTTCTATGGGAAAGCAGCGCGCCTTGGTTTTGGAACGCTTTGGTTTTGGAACGGACTTCCGGAATACATTGAGTTTGAGTCTCTGCCGATAGTGTTGAGCATGACAGATATGAAAAACAGGTGCAGGAAAAATATTGCCTACCCTGGTGCCTTTTGCTATGGATTTATCAGGGTGACGGCTCAGTAAGTAGCGAACGTCGTCTAACCTCCCTGCCAGCCAATCAGGGTGAAGGCTCAGTAAGTAGCGGACATCATCTAACCTCCCTGCCAGCCAATCAGGGTGAAGGCTCAGTAAGCAGCGAACGTCTTCTAACCTCCCTGCCAGCCAATCAGGGCGAAGGCTCAGTATGTAGCGAACGTCATCTAACCTCCCTGCCAACCAATCAGGGCGAAGGCTCAGTAAGTAGCAAACATCATCTAACCTCCCTGCCAGCCAATCAGGGCGAAGGCTCAGTAAGTAGCGAACATCATCTAACCTCCCTGACAGCCAATCAGGATGAAGGCTCAGTAAATAGTCAGCATCGTCTAACCTCCCTGACAGCCAATCAGGGTGAAGGTTCAGTAAGTAGCGAATGTCGTCTAACCTCCCTGCCAGCCAATCAGGGTGAAGAAGGCTCAGTAAGTAGCGAACGTCGTCTAACCTCCCTGCCAGCCAATCAGGGTGAAGAAGGCTCAGTAAGTAGCGAACGTCGTCTAACCTCCCTGCCAGCCAATCAGGGTGAAGAAGGCTCAGTAAGTAGCGAACGTCGTCTAACCTCCCTGCCAGCCAATCAGGGTGAAGAAGGCTCAGTAAGTAGCAAACGTCGTCTAACCTCCCTGCCAGCCAATCAGGGCGAAGGCTCAGTAAGTAGCAAACGTCGTCTAACCTCCCTGCCAGCCAATCAGGGCGAAGGCTCAGTAAGTAGCAAACGTCGTCTAACCTCCCTGCCAACCAATCAGGGCGAAGGCTCAATAAACTGGTCATCTATCTGGAAGCAGCCTGAAAAACAGCAGGCAACCCCGGAACCCCCCCCCCCCCCGGAGATCAAATCGAGAGAGAAATATTGTTGCCTTTGGATCAGCGCTTTGCACCATTTCCTTTGTGGATTTGGAAAAAGGACCAGCGCCCGGCTTGCTCTTGGAGTGAGTCCGCTAATATTCTCCCCTCGCTCTTGCATAAATGGGGATTATCGGGAGCAGGAACCGGGGTCACGGCAGGGTCCTCTTGCCAGAAGGTCTTATTGCGGGAGGGGACTTAGCAAACGGCCCGGACGGATCTGAGCCCTCTCTGCCTTGCACTTCCGAAAGGAATGTGGTTGGGGATGGAAAGAATCCGGTGAGTCAAGCCTGTCCTCTGAAAGGGGACACGGGAGAGGAGGCGAGGCACGGGAAGCCCCGCTGAGAGCGCTCCTGGATCGTGGCCACGGGCAGGTGCCAAGAGAGGGTGGAGCAGGTGGAGGGGGGAAGAGAAGGGTGCCAATCTGTCACCTCGCTCTGGCCAGCTGAGACTTGCGTGGGTGTCAAATGCTCAGCTGCCGAGCAAAGGAAGCAACAAGGGGGGCGGGTCTGGGGGTCTGGAACACCTCCGCTCACCGCAATGGTATCACCGAGTGCTGGTACTGGTCCACACCTAGGACCAGTCTGGATAGTTGGCCTTGGTGAAGACTTGACGTTTTCATCCGCCAAAAAGTTTTTGATTTGAGTTCCTACTGAAATGAGGCTGCATTTTAATGTTTTAATGTTGTATTTTAATCTTGTTTTTAAGTTGTACAGTGGTACCTTAGGTTACCGGTAAGTACCGTATTTTTCACTCTGTAAGACGCACCAGACCAAAAGACACACTTAGTTTTGGAAGGAACAAAACAAGAAAAAAAAAACATTCTGAATCTCAGAAGCCAGAACAGCAAGAGGGATCGCTGCGCAGTGAAAGCAGCAATCCCTCTTGCTGTTCTGGCTTCTGTGATAGCTGCGCAGCCTGCATTCGCTCCATAAGATGCACACACATTTCCCCTTACTTTTTAGGAGGGAAAATGTGAGTCTTATAGAGCAAAAAATACGGTACTTAATTCGTTCCAGAGGTCCGTTCTTAACCTGAAATTGTTCTTAACCTGAAGCACCACTTTAGCTAATGGGGCCTCCTGCTGCCGCTGCGACGCCGGAGCACAATTTCTGTTCTCATCCTGAAGCAAAGTTCTTAACCTGAAGCACTATTTCCAGGTTAGCGGAGTCTGTAACCTGAAGCATATGTAACCTGAAGCATCTATAACCCGAGGTACCACTGCATTTCAATTGTTGAAATACAGTAGGTGTTATGTGGTCCCTCCGGGACCATAAAACACCGGTCCTAAGAGATCTGCATTGGCTTCCAGTACGTTTCAAGGTGTTAGTCCTGACCTTTAAAGCCCTAAATGGCCTCGGTCCTGTATACCTGAAGGAGCGTCTCCACCTCCATCGTTCTGCCTGGACACTGAGGTCCAGCTCCGAGGGCCTTCTGGCGGTTCCCTCACCTGCGAGAAGCCAAGTTACAGGGAACCAGGCAGAGGGCCTTCTCGGTGGTGGCGCCCGCCCTGTGGAACTCCCTCCCACCAGATGTCAAAGAGAACAACAACTACCAGACTTTTAGGAGACATCTAAAGGCAGCCCTCTTTAGGGAAGTTTTTAAGATTTAATGCTGTATTGTTTTTAACACTCGATTGGGAGCCGCCCAGAGTGGCTGGGGAAACTCAGCCAGATGGGCGGGGTATAAATAAATTATTATTATTATTATTATTATTATTATTATTATTATTATTATTATTATTATTATTATACCTGTTGTCAGCCGCCCTGAGCCTGGTCTTGGCTGGAGAGGGTGGGGTATAAATAAAATTTACAGTCATACCTCGGGTTGAAGTAGTGTCCAGTGGAGCGTTTTCAGGTTACGTTCTGCGGCAACCCAGATGTAACGGAGCGCGTTACTTCCGGGTTTCACCGCTCGCGCATGTACAGACGCTCAAAATGACGTAACGTGCATGTGCAGAAGCGGCAAATCACGACCCACCCACGCGCAGACGCGGGTTGCGTCCGCTTCAGGATGCGAACGGGGCTCCAGAACGGATCCTGTTCGCATCCAGAGGTACGACTATATTATTATTATTATTATTATTATTATTATTATTATTATTATTATTACTTTGCCCCAAAGGAGTTTGGGAGTCTGGTGAATTTCAGGTGCGTTGGGGACAAGGATGAGGAGCCAACCTGTCGATTCCACTTCCTCTGTTCCCCGGTTGGAGTGCTGGACTAGGATTTGGGAGAGCCGGGTTCGAATCCTCCCTCTCATCCACAAAGCTCACTGGGGGGCAACGTTGGGGGGGCAGTTGCTCCCTCTTAGCCTAACCTGCATTTCAGGAGGTCGGACTGGATGACCCTCAGGGTCCCCCTCTACGGTTCTACCTCAGAGGGTTGTTTTTGTGAGGATACAGCAAGGAGGGAGAGGGCCGCATATATATATATGCGCAGGAAAACAGCGGGATATAAATGCAATTAATAACTCTAATAAATGAATTTCTCCCTTGACGCTGCTTGTTTAGAATCCTCATCAGAAGCCGCTGGCATTGGAGCGCCTATTCCTCCTCCTGTTTGCATGCAATTTTGACGTTTCCTTGCAGAGAAATCCCCTCTCCGGTGTTCATGCATGCAAGCGTCTTTTGCACACATCACCCGGCTGGGAAAGCATTGCAAAATTCAGGAAAAAAAAGACGCTGTGTTTCAGTTCCTCTCTGGTTCCGGAACGTGAGAAGAAGGTAGGTTTGCCTTTAATTGCAAACGGCACTGAATTCCAACACCCCCCCCCCCCGGCTGGGGGAATCCCCCTGGGGTTATTCCTGCCTGCGGCGACCCCTCCCCTCTCCAAAATCCCAGCCAATGTGAATTCAGGCTCCTCCATGATGGGCTTTGCAGCTGTGTAATGTGTGAATCGGTCCTTCAACTCCAGAGTTGGAAAATGAGGACGGTGTGCTTGTGTTGATGCCTTGCTCTTGAACATTCCCCTTTCCTCTGTGCCATTTTTGGGGACAGCCGTGACGACTGTTTCAAATTAGGAATTTTCTGAGCTGTGTAAAAAAATTTATTATCATCATCATCGCTGAATTAATAAAAGATGTTGACGGCCACTTGGCAGGCGCCTGCATATTCCCTACAAAGAACGGGGTTTTTTTTGGACGCAGCGGGGGAATGGTTACGAAGCCTTTCTTAATGTGCTGTAAACACCCTGCTCCCCCCCCCCAAACCGGCCCCATGCGCAGCCTTGTGCCTCCTCCAAAAGCCTGTTGCGCAAGATGGGAGATAAGCTCTCCATAGAGACAGTTTCAACAAAGCGGGTGAGTCAGCCGCTGTTACGTTTACGGCCCTCTGCCTTGCTGAGTTCGGGGGAATAAAAATAAACCCTTTGCCCTAGCCGCTCGGCAACTGGCTTGGAGAAATGGCACTCTGCGCATGCTCGGAGGCACTCTGCTCTTTGGCCGTTATGTCCGTCGCCCCAAGGCGCTGAACACAGAACATTATGTGATTGGCATAGGAGGGCTGTATTCTCCCACACGGATCTGCCAAGGCTCTGAGGTCTTAAGGAATGACCCTTCTTTCAGTCCCCTCACCCTCTCAAGCATTCTTAGTGGGGAAGCAGGACAGGGCCTTCTTGGTGGTGGCTCCTCCCCAGAAACATTGGAACTCCCTGCCTAGGGAAGCCAGACTGGCTCCCTCCTTGTTGTCCTTCTGCCAGCAGGTGAAGACATCCTTATTCCAACAGGTGTTTGGGAACTCGCTTGTTTTCTCAGGGAAGGGCTCTGCGATGCCACTAGGCTGTTTTTAACAATCTGCATTTTTGCTATACAGTGGTATCTTGGGTTTCAAACAGCTTATTTCCCGAACAACTCAGAACCCGAGCGATGCAAACCTAGAAGTAGGTGTTCCGGTTTTCGGACTTTGCCTCGGAAGCCGAACGTACTCCTGACCTTCCGCTTTTTACTGCTGCGCAGCAAGTTTGAGTCCCCGCGTAGTAATTCAGGCTTTCCTCCTCCCGTTTAATACTTAAGCAGCAAATTTAAGTTCCCCCATCATAATTAAAGCCTTCCGTTTCTGATTGCAGTGTTCTGAGGTGATATATGGCGCTTTTTTCATTTTTTTGTGTAGCTTTTTCATTTTTGTGTCTGTGGCTTGTATTTCATTTTATGATTGATTGATTGATTGTGTGACTGCGGAAATGGATAAAAGCCCCCCTCCAAACAATGACTATCATCAGTGCAGGTAAGAAAGAAAAATCATTTTCATTTTTATCACCTACAATACAGTCTTATTTATTTTATAGTACAGAACATTGATTATTGCTTTCATTTTATGGATCCATGGCCTCGTTACATAGTAAGATTCATGTTTAATGGCTGTTTTAGGGGTTGTTTCTCAAAGTCTGGAACGGATGAATCCGTTTTGCATTGCTTTCTATGGGAAAGCACGCCTCGGTTTTGGAACACTTCGGTTTTGAAATGGACGTTCAGAATGGATTGAGTTTTACTATTTACCAATGTGAATTTTACTATCTAATGAGACCATTGATCCATAAAATGAAAGCAATAAACAATGTACTGCAGTCACACAATCAAGCGCGTCTTGGTTTTGGAACGCTTCGGTTTCGGAACGGATTTCCGGAACGGATTAAGTTGGAGGACCAAGGTATTATGGTATATCTATATTGTTAAATTCTCCGAGAGTTATAACGATAAACCTGGGATACGTTTTTAAATTTCTAATCCGTGTTGTTTCCGTTTCTGGAAGCCGCCTTGGTGTCCTGGTCTGGGGGAAATATAAAGAAATATAAATAAAAGCAAGCCTGGGTGAAATTCTGTTTTGTGCCAGCTGCTGGCACCATGCCCAGATCCGCTAACGTGGAACCATTTGCACCCAGGGTAAATTCCACCTCTTGAACATACTTCTGGGCTGCTGGGACCAAGACCCCTCCAGCCTTAGGTGTTAAGCATGTGGACTCGCGATGCAAATATAGCAGATTGCTAACTGGGTCAGGCTTTATCCCCCGAGGTCTCGAAAAAATGCCCTCGGAGGAGCAGAAATCATGGGATTGAGTAACAGAATGGAATTTTGTTGTGGGAGGCGGTGGAAGAATGACTCTTGTGGAAACTGGATTGGGTCCCGGGGGTTGTTGAACTCGGCTCATGTTTCTCGAAGCTGCAGCAAATGAGCTGGCCTGTTGTGGCCTCGCTCCCCCCCCCCCCCCGGTGAATCAGAAAAAAAAATTCACAAATTGGCAAAAAAAGAATAATAACAAAATGCCGAGAAGCCGCAGGAAAGGAAGAGCTGGACAGAACGAGGAAAGATTAGGGGAGGCGGGGAGAGAACTGCTTACACACAAAGACAAATATAGCCTGATGACTCGCGCAAAACCCATTTCCCGCAGTTGCATGGAAGGGTTGTAGGTCGTGGGGGGTTTTCGGGTGTGTGTGTGTTGATCTTGCTGTTTTGGAAGAAGGAAAAAGGCCTGCCAGGCCGTGACGCGGAATGTATACCCTCCAACTGTCCTGATTTTCCAGGGACAAATCCCAGTACAGTGGTACCTCGGGTTAAGTACTTAATTCGTTCCAGAGGTCCGTTCTTAACCTGAAAATGTTCTTAACCTGAAGCATCACTTTCGCTAATGGGGCCTCCTGCTGCCGCTGCGGGATTTCTGTTCTCATCCTGAAGCAAAGTTCTTAACCCAAGGTAATATTTCTGGGTTAGCGGAGTCTGTAAGCTGAAGCGTCTGTAACCTGAAGCGTCTGTAACCCGAGGTACCACTGTACTACAAAAGCCATCCTGGTTTCGGATTTGATTCAGGAATATCCTGCTTTCCCTTTGTCCTCCCCTGCATGTCTCAGAGAACCAGTGCTTTCTTAAAAAAATAAAAAATGTTTAGGGGTACTGATGTAAACAAAATCTCCTTTTCCCTTATGGGGTATCCAAGAGCCCCTATAAAGTTCTTAAGTGGGTTCCCTATCGGTAGTGGGTTCCTTATCAGTAGGAGCATCCTATTGGTGCTGGAGGAGACTCTTGAGAGGCCCACGGACTGCAAGAAGATCAAACACTGGTATTTGTAGTGTTAGTTCTTTTTCGTCTTTTCCTATTTTCTTTTTCTTTCTGTATTTGTGTATGTATGTTGAATCTTTATACTTTTAAAATAAAATAATAATAATAATAATAATAATAATAATAATAATAATAATGACAAACAATGACAAACAATGACAAACGTAGACAGCATCTTAAAAAGTAGAGACATCACCTTGCCAACAAAGGTCCGTATAGTTCAAGCCATGATTTTCCCAGTAGTGATGTATGGAAGTGAGATCTGGACCATAAAGAAGGCTGATCGCCGAAGAATGGATGCTTTTGAATTCTGGTGCTGGAGGAGACTCTTGAGAGTCCCATGGACTGCAAGAAGATCAAACCTCTCCATTCTGAAGGAAATCAGCCCTGAGTGCTCACTGGAAGGACAGATCCTGAAGCTGAGGCTCCAAGACTTTGGCCACCTCATGAGAAGAGAAGACTCCCTGGAAAAGACCCTGATGTTGGGAAAGATGGAGGGCACAAGGAGAAGGGGACGACAAAGGACGAGATGGTGGGACAGTGTTCTCGAAGCTACCAGCATGAGTTTGACCAAACTGCGGGAGGCAGTGGAAGACAGGAGGGCCTGGTGTGTTCTGGTCCAGGGGGTCACAAAGAGGTGGACACGACTAAACAACAACAACAACAACAACAACAGCAACAACAACAATAAATGTGGACCAGGAGGCCTGCCTTCCACCCTGATGTACTGAGTATTGGAAATAATGGGGGCGGCACTCTGCACCAGCCCAGGAGACCTCTCATTTGAGAGCCTGTTTCCGGACAGATTTGGGGATCCAAATCGGAAGAGTGTGAGAAGAGTCAAGGGCCAAGGGAACATCCAGTCCAGCGCCCTTTTGCCACCCCAGCCGACCGGATGCCTCACTGAGAAACCCGCAACCAGGATTCGAATCCAAGACCCCTCTCCCTTCCGGTGGCTTCCAGATTGCGGAGGCAAGAACATGGCTAGCAGCCATCGATAGGCCTCTTCTCCGTGAATGCACCCTGCCCTCTTTCAAAGCCAGCTGAGCCGGTGGCCTGTCACTGTGGGAGGGAGTTCCGCAGTCTAACTATACACTCAACTATGCGCTGCCATCTGCCGCCAGCTAGCACGGCTGATGGGAGTTGCAAAGGTCGAATGAAGTCCTATATTATATATACACAGACCTTTTTATGCACGCTTCCTTGAGGACCTTTGGCCTAATCCCACACCCCAGTGGCGCAGCCAGGCGATGTGAGCCGTGTCTGGTCTGGCTAGGCTCATAATTAACAGGCAGCAGAGAACGCTGAGCTCTTAAGCTCTTGCAAAGCCGACAAAAGCATATGGCTCTTGTATTATTAACAGAGCCAGAGAGGTCTACCTTTTTTCCCCTTCCAAGCCCTCCATTGCCCACTAACACACAAATAAAGCTGTTTGCCCTCCTGATAACATCAGCCAGATGCACAGACGCTTAACCCTTCCTGCTACGGCTCTGGCCTTCATCAGCTCAACAAGCGGAGCTAAGCCAGGGGTAGGCAAACTAAGGCCCGGGGGCCGGATCCGGCCCAATCGCCTTCTCAATCCGGTCCGGGAATCAGCGTGTTTTTACTTGCATAGAATGTGTCCTTTTATTTAAAATGCATCTCTGGGTTATTTGTGGTGCATAGGAATCCGTTCATTTCCCACCCCCACCCCCCAAAAAAATAAAGTCCGGCCCCCTATAAGGACTAAGGGACAGTGGGCCGGCCCTCTGCTGAAAAAGTTTACTGACCCCTAAGCTAAGCTCTCGCGAAGCGCTCCAGAGCTGTCAACAGCTGAGGTCTTGCACAGCTTATGCTGCTCACCAAAGCTCATCCTAATTGAAATGGAGTCGAGAGTGGATTTCATGCTCTTTATTCAGCTCATAGTGGTGAGGAGGAATGGAAGTTCCCCCAGAATGTCTGCTTTATATACATTATTTACACAATGGGTCCCACGTGATTGGCTAATTCCGGGATTCTCCTGTAGGCCAATCAGGTTGCGGATTCACCTCCACCTGGAGCTTGATTGGGTGGCTCCTATGGACCAATCTGACTGCTGCATTCTGAATCCTTTTGTTCTAGGACCAATCAGGCTGCTGCATTCTGGATCCTATTGTTCTAGGACCAATCAGACTGCTGCATTCTGAATCCTATTGTTCTAGGACCAATCAGACTGCTGCATTCTGGATCCTATTGTTCTAGGACCAATCAGGCTGCTGCATTCTGGATCCTATTGTTCTAGGACCAATCGGACTGCTGCATTCTGGATCCTATTGTTCTAGGACCAATCAGGCTGCTGCATTCTGGATCCTATTCTAGGACCAATCAGGCTGCTGCATTCTGGATCCTATTGTTCTAGGACCAATCAGGCTGCTGCATTCTGGATCCTATTGTTCTAGGACCAATCAGACTGCTGCATTCTGGATCCTATTGTTCTAGGACCAATCAGACTGCTGCATTCTGAATCCTATTCAACTCAGTACATAACACTAATTAAAACCGCAGAGGAGCGGATTTCTCCCAAGATTAGCTAATTTGAACCAGCAACCCGGTTTCTCCATAGTTTCTTTTTCACAGCTGCTAGTATCTTTGAGGAGAGTGGTCCCCAACATCTCCCTGCCTTCCACGGACGGCTTGGAAATCGCCAAGGGTCTCGGCAGGCGACCGGGTGATTTTTCCGCCTGTTGCAGCAGTTGCAGGATTCTTAAATGTATTTGTCGTTGCTCCTTTTGCTTCCTAGATACTGTGTTTTATTGCACTGCCATGCGGGCTCCGTAGAGTTCTGATCGTCTTCCTATAGACATAAAATTGTAAGGCTGTCGTCACGTAGCTCCCATTGGAGAAATGGAAGTGTTGCATCACACACACACACACACACACACACACACACACACACCGTATTTGCATGAAGCTAGGCAGGGGGGGGGGAGGTGAAAAAGAAGGCCAGTTTTTAAATGGACATTTTGAACAACAGGAGATGTTTAAATAAAGTTGTGGGGGGGAAGAGACACCGAGGAGTTGTGAGGATATGGGGGGCTTTGATGAGATGTAAAGTGATGGGACACAGGGTGCGCAAATGGGTGGTTGTGTTGACCAGCTGCAAGCAGGAGCAGCAGCGCCTAGTGAGACTATAAAACACATAACAAACTTAGTTGGTCTCTAAGGTGCTACTGGAAGGAAATTTTATTATTTTTTATTTTGTTTCGACTACGGCAGACCAACACGGCGACCTACCTGCGAGAAGTGATGTTACAGGGAACCAAGCAGAGGGCCTTCTCGGTAGTGGCGCCCGCCCTGAGGAACGCCCTCCCACCAGATGTCAAAGAGAAAAATAACTACCAGACTTTTAGAAGACATCTGAAGGCAGCCCTGTTTAGGGAAGCTTTTAATGTTTAATAGCTTATTGTACTTTAGTGTTTTGTTGGAAGCCGCCCAGGGTGGCTGGGGAAACCCAGCCAGATGGGCGGGGTATAAATAAATTATTATTATTATTATTATTATTATTATTATTATTATTATTATTCCTGTAAATCAAATACAGTTAAGCATCCATATGACTGTTTATTTCACTTCTTTATTTCATGAAATTTATATACCACTGGATAGCAAACAAACAAACACACACACACACACACACACACACCCCTCAAAGAAATTTACAAAGAAAGAATAATTCGTTTTAAATTTGAACCGTCGTTAATTCGTTGAAAAATTTGAAAATCAATCACAATTAATTGGCAAAAAACCGAATGCAAAAAAATAGGGATAAAACCACAAGATTATTAGTGAAAGCAGTTTGAAACCAACTATTTAAAACATTCCCAAATGTATTTTAATACATCTGCCACAAATCCGCAGGGATCCTGCGATACACTCGAATGAACCCTGCAGGGTTTGGGAACCACCGTTTTACAAAACTGAGCAGGGGAGGAAAGAGTCGCAGCCACGCAGCCGCCTCGTGAGCCACTGAGCGGCTGGGGAACAGATGTGGGCAGGCGGCTTTTGCAAGAGGCGAACGGTGGAATCACGGTGTCTCAGCAGAAATGCAAGCATGACGCATCACCCACCACTTAGGGCAGGCGAGGAGACACCAACAGCCTCTGCTCCAGGGACATCTGATCTCCCTGTGTGTTTTGCAAAGGCAAGCAGCCGAACTGCACAACCCAATGAGAGGCGGGCGCTCAGGAAGAACGGCCGACACAAATTGGGAAAACCATGGAGGACAAATGCCCTGCTGGAAGAAGAGGAGAGTTGGCCTGGGCGACCCTGGGTTTGGGAGGCGAGGAGGGTCTACGCTGGTCAAGATAGACTGCCTCTGGAGCTGGAGGTTCCATCAGAAGAGGCTGGCTGCTGAGTTCTCAGGGGTATTTGGCCAAGATGCTGAACTGAGCTTCCAGCTGAAGGAATGCACAGAGCAGACAGTTCACTTGTTGTTGTTTAGTCATTTAGTCGTGTCTGACTCTTCGTGACCCCCTGGACCAGAGCACGCCAAGCACTCCTGTCTTCCACTGCCTCCCGCAGTTTGGTCAAACTCATGTTTGTACCTTTGAGAACACTGTCCCACCATCTCGTCCTCTGTCGTCCCCTTCTCCTTGTGCCCTCCATCTTTCCCAACATCAGGATCTTTTCCAGGGAGTCTTCTCTTCTCCTGAGGTGGCCAAAGTCTTGGAGCCTCAGCTTCAGGATCTGTCCTTCCAGTGAGCACTCAGGGCTGATTTCCTTCAGAATGGAGAGGTTGGATCTTCTTGCAGTCCATGGGCCTCTCAAGAGTCTCCTCCAGTACCAGAATTCAGAAGCATCAATTCTTCGGCGATCAGCCTTCTTTATGGTCCAGCTCTTACTTCCATACATCACTACTGGGAAAACCAGAGCTTTTACTATACGGACCTTTGTCGGCAAGGTGATGTCTCTGCTTTTTAAGATGCTGTCTAGGTTTGTCATTGCTTTCCTCCCAAGAAGCAGCCGTCTTTTAATTTCGTGACTGCTGTCACCATCTGAAGTGATCATGGAGCCCAAGGAAGTAAAATCTCTCACTGCCTCCATTTCTTCCCCTTCCATTTGCCAGCAGGTGATGGGCCCAGTGGCCATGGCCAAAGATGACACAGTTGCTTCTGCAGCGCTGGATCCCTTCGTACACCAATCTAGGCAGCTACTCCCAGGTCCATATGGAGCAGTTGCAGGAACAGGGAACCGCCAGCCCTCCAACAGTTTATGCACCTTCCCCCAACAATATGCATGCGTGCACCTGGAGACTGAGCCAACATGGAAACGTCCTTTGCTCCTCCCTTTTCAGTCCGCTCCTGGTTCTGAGAGACAACGGTGCAAGAGAGGGTGAGGATGTTCCTGGAACTTCATTTGCCTGGCTTGCCTCTTCCTCTTCTGACCCATCTTGGGCTCCACCCTCCAGCTCTGAGGCTTCCTCTGCCCCTGATTCTTGCCTCCTGGCTAGTACAGGTCCATATCTCCCCCCACCACTGCCCCCGTCTCCCGAGTCAGACTCCAGCCCTTCCTTCCCCCAGTGCACACTTGTCAGCCTCCTATTAAAATACAGTAATACATCAAACATTAAAAGCTTCCCTAAACAGGGCTGCCTTCAGATGTCTTCTAAAAGTCCGGTAGTTGTTTATCTCTTTGGCATCTGCTGGGAGGGTGTTCCACCTGGCGGGCGCCACCACCGAGAAGGCCCTCTGCCTGGTTCCCTGTAACTTGGCTTCTCACAGCGAGGGAACCACCAGAAGGCCCTCAGCACTGGACCACAGTGTCCGGGCAGAATGATGGGGGTGGAGACACTGCTTCAGGGATACTGAGCCTTTGAGGCCGTTTAGGGCTTGAAAGGTCAGCCTCAACACTTTGAATTGTGCTCGGAAACGTCCTGGGAGCCAATGTAGGTCTTTCAAGACGGTGTTATATGGTCTCGGCAGCCACTCCCAGTCACCAGTCTAGCTGCCGCATTCTGGAGTAGTTGTAGTTTCCGGGTCACCTTCAAAGGTAGCCCCACGTAGAGCGCATTGCAGTAGTCCAAGCAGGAGATAACCAGAGCGTGGACTAGATGGGTCTTGGGCCTCATCTTGGAGCCAGGCTGCTTTTAGATTCCTATAGAACCTCCAGCTCCAGCAGCAGTCTATCTGGAATTCTCGGTCCTTCGGGGCATTTGGCCGCTGTGGCGATGCAAGACTAGAATGGGCCTTTGGCCTGACCCAGCAACCAGCCTCCGCTTGTGTTCTTATGACAGACAGTGATCCGAGCCGAACCAGGAAGATGATCAACATCACCGTCATGGCAAAGGAGGCTCGCTCCACCTTCTGAGCCTCACCTTCTCCCGCACTTCCTGATTGACTGGCCCACGGTTTTTGTTTTTTTTCTTCAGCATGCCCGCCCTGCAAGGTTTGCCAAGCAACTGGGAGGGCCAAACCAGTTCAGGCTAGCTGGAACCGGTGCGGGCCGGAGCTCGCAGAGCCGCAACGGAAGGTGGCGCCTCCGTCCCGGGGGAATCCCCGCTGGCCTCGTTAGAAAGCCACCCTCGCCCAAGAGGCAGCTCGGAACGTCACGGAGATGGCTGGGAGGGATGCAGCAGGTCATTCAAGTCCACCCCTTCTCCAGAGACAGAGACGTCTCCTTTGACAGACAGGTGCCGCCTCTTCCAGGAAGAGGAAAGTGGTGGGGAAAGCCCTGCCTGGGACAGAGGAAGGCATCTTCTGGCCTCTCGAACCGCTCACGGGGTTGGCAAATCCTCTTAAACGGCTGCCAGCAGTGGTGGGGTTGGGCGATGCCCCACGTCCGGACGTAATGGTTCCGATCGCCTACCCTGGGCAGATGAGAGGCTGCTGGATTCAAACAGTGGCCCGTCTGGTCCAGCAACCTGCCCTCACCGTGGCCAAACACCCCCAAGAAACTAGGGATCCAGGTAGACTGGCCCTGGCCCTGGCCCTGGAGGTTCCATAAAGAACACCGTTTGACCAGGCTAAGGGCCCATTTAGCCTTGCATCCCGTTCTCACAAGAACATACCGTACTTTTCCATGTATAAGACGCCACCATGTATACACGCCCCCTATTTTGTGGACTCAGATTTATGAAAATTTGGGGGAGATGGCGCAGAGTTGTTGGGCTGTTTTGGGGGGATTACCCAGGGTCCTTGAGCTTCTTTTAGGGGGGATTGCCAAAAATCGCTCACCCGCACGCATCCAAAAATCCGCCTCTCGTCTGGCAGAAGCTACCAATCGCCCGCCCAATTACAGCAGCATAATTTTAAAAGAAAAAAACATAGCCTTATACATGGAAAAGTATGATAACAAGACCCTGGCTGCTGGAACAGACCAAATTCCAGCATTCTGCTTTCACGGTGGCCAAATATCCATCAGAACCTAGGAATCTCGATAGACTGCCTCTGGACTTGGAGGTTCCACGAAAAAACCTCCTGTTGGCATTGCAGAACAGTTAATAAGGCGGAATGGCGTGTGGATGGTCCGGTATAAACTCACCAGCCATGCGTTATTAGTTGGCCAATGGCACACTGCAGAACCTTGGAGTTACGCTTGATAATCGGATACTGATCCTATTCTTTTCTGGGACTTTGTTACGTCAACCCGCCTGCAACCGCATTCACCCTGCGTTCCTATTTTACAGCTTTCTTCCTCTATCTTTCGACTTCTACCTGCTGCTATCGTCGTTCTCACCGTTTGATATACAGCGGCACCTCGGTTTTCGAATGTAATCCATTCCGGAACACCGTTCGAGTTTCGAAACATTCAAAAACCGAGGCGCCAAGGGCAGAAGCCGTTCGGTGCATCTGAAAATGGAAGCATCTATGGCAGCCTTCCTCAACCTGTGGGTCCCCAGATGTTGTTGAACTACAACTCCCATCACCCCTAGCTAGCAAGGCCAGAGCTCAGGGATGATGGGAGTTGTAGTCCAACAACATCTGGAGACCCACAGGCTGAGAACCACTGATCTACGGCGTTCGAGTTCTGAAACGTTCGTCAACGGAGGCGTTTGAAAACCGAGGTACCACGCTGTACATTGTAGAACCAAGCGGTGATTCGAAAGCTTCACAAAATAATAATTATGACGGCCACATGTCGCAAGATGCCTTGGAGAGGCAGGGTGTGGGAGGACATGGCCTCTGGCACGTCGGTTCCCCAGAATCTCTCTTGCTCACAGCTGGCAGATGTCGCCACCAAAGGCACATTGGGCTTGTGTTAAGCAGCCTGTGATAGATTTGAGCAAGTCCCACCGGAGTGAGTCAGCTGCTTCTGCTGGGCTAAATAACCTCTTTCCCCCATCTAGAGAACCATCAGAATGTTGTCACTGTCTATCGGATGTGTAAATTCTCCATATTTCCTGGATGTCACACATACGTAGAGTTTTATAGCCACAGGCCGCGCTTCCCATGACACCAGAATGAGTCCCTGTTCCCCAGAAAAGTGGATCCCGCAAACTTTCTCTGTCCATTATCTGTGGGCCTGCAACCATTTCCCAGGCTGGAGGGGACAGGCTTCTTAAGGTTAGAAGAAACAGAATTGAAAGGGACTCAAGATCATCTTGCCCAATGCATGAATCTCTTGCTCAATATGAGGTTCGAACCCACAACCCTATTGGTTAATAATAATAATAATAATAATAATAATAATAATAATAATAATTTATTATTTATACCCCGCCCATGTGGCTGAGTTTCCCCAGCCACTCTGGGAAGCTCCCAATCGAGTGTTAAAAACAATACAGCATTAAATCTTAAAAACTTCCCTAAGCTGGGCTGCCTTCAGATGTCTTTTAAAGATAAGATAGCTGCTTATTTCTTTCACATCTGAAGGGAGGGCATTCCACAAGGTGGGTGCCACTACCGAGAAGGCCCTGTCTGGTTCCCTGTAACCTCACTTCTCGCAGGGAGGGAACTGCCAGAAGGCCCTCGGAGCTGGACCTCAGTGTCGGGGCAGAACGATGGGGGTGGAGACGCTCCTTCAGGTCTACTGGGCTGAGGCCGTTTAGGGCTTTAAAGGTCAACACCAGCACTTTGAATTGTGCTCGGAAATGTACTGGGAGCCAGTGTAGGTCTTTCAAGACCGGTGTTACATGGTCTTGGCGGCCGCTCCCAGTCACCAGTCTAGCTGCCGCGTTCTCGATTAGTTGTGGTTTCCGGGTTACCTTCAAAGGTAGCCCCACGTAGAACCCATTGCAGTAGTCCAAGCGGGAGATAACCAGAGCATGCACCACTCTGGCAGTCTGCGGGCAGGGAGGGTCTCATTCTGCGTACCAGGTGGAGCTGGTAGACAGCTGCCCGGGACACAGAATTAACCTGTGCCTCCATAGCTGGCTTTCGAATGGTCGTAGATCAGGCACAGGCAAACTCGGCCCTCCAGATGTTTTGGGACTACAACTCCCATCATCCCTGGCCACTGGTCCTGTAAGCTAGGGATGATGGGAGCTGTAGTCCCAAAACATCTGGAGGGCTGAGTTTGCCTGTGCTTGTCATAGATTAATACAGACCTTAATAAAGGACCAGGCCTCCATACTGAGAGTAAATATGCCTCTGAATCCCGGTTATGGGATGCATCTCCCTAAAATGAAGAATCATGTACGCCACATCTTGAGCTCCCTAGAGGATAAATGTGGTCTATAGATGTAATAAATAAATAAGTAGACTAAAAATAAATGCACCAGATTCCCCCAATGGGAAGTCTGCAAGTCTGATGGCCTGGGACTCGGACTCAGACTCGGAACCAGAGGAGACTCATTCTGCACCGGATCCTTTGCCTCAGGCATCATCTGAACCAAGTCTGGGGCCTGATCCTGAAGAGCCCCAGTCTGCACAGGTTCCCCTGCAGCAAACACCAGTTGGGCCGAATCAGGGGCCTGATCCTGCCCTGGCTCCAGATGCGGGGATGACCTCGTTGCCTCCAGCTGGGCCTTCACTTACAGCTGCTCCACTACCAGTTGGGTCAGGGGAGGCTGAGGCGGCCCCTGGGTCTAGTAACCCACCGACGTCTCCTGAGCTGCAAAGACTGATTTCTGAGAGAAGGAGAGACCTGAGTACTCGCAGGAGGAGTGCTTGCCTTCGGGCAAAACAGGGAGGTGAGTCGCCGGGGGATCAGGACCGGCCGTTACTCCGACAAAGATAAAAGGCTGTCGGACCCCATCCCAGGTTGCGGGAGCAATGTTGCTGTTTGCCAGAACCTGCCTGAGATCCAGTGCCTGTCCTTGCCTGGTTTTCTGCCTCGTGTCCT
Source organism: Podarcis liolepis (assembly GCF_965112155.1). NCBI lineage: Eukaryota > Metazoa > Chordata > Lepidosauria > Squamata > Lacertidae > Podarcis > Podarcis liolepis. Next base: position 92,443,967 of record NC_139561.1, on the reverse strand, counting down.
GCCTTGGCCCTGTCGGACTGACTCCTCGCAGAACCTATGGATTCGGGACTGGACCTGGACTGCGTTACCTGGGTTACCCCTGGGCCCAGCACAGCAAGACTGCTCTCCTCTCTTGCTGTTTGCAGCAACGGGCATTTAGGGGTATTTACTGCCTCTGACGAGACGTGGGTAGCGCTGTGGGTTGAACCACAGAGCCTAGGACTTGCTCTCTGGTCGGCGGTTCGAATCCCCGCAATGGGGTGAGCTCCCGTTGCTCAGTCCCTGCTCCTGCCAACCTAGCAGTTCGAAAGCATGAAGTGCAAGTAGATAAATAGGTACCGCTCTGGCGGGAAGGTAAACAGCGTTTCCGTGCGCTGCTCTGGTTCGCCAGAAGCGGCCTAGTCCTGCTGGCCACATGACCCGGAAGCTGGACGCTGGCTCCCTCGGCCAGTAAAGCGAGATGAGCGCCACAACCCCAGAGTCGGTCATGACTGGACCTAATGGTCAGGGATCCCTTTACTGCCTCTGTCATTGAAGGAAGGACATAGCCATTGTGGCTAGTAGCCCCGGGCAGACCTCTCTCTCTCTCTCTCTCTCTCTCTGTCTCTCTCTCCATGAGTTTGTCCTACGCCGCCTTAAAGCCATCCCAATCAGTGGCAATCACTATATCCCAGGACAGGGAGTTCCCCAGTTTGTCTACCTGTCAGGTGAAGAGGATTTGCATAGGATTTGCATGGGCTACGGTAATTTAGATGCAGAGGTGCCAATTTAGAAACAATGACGATTATGTAAACAGAAATCTGGTTGGTGGTGATGAGGTGGCCTGTCTGTCTGTCTGTCCAGTCTTCTGCCCAGGGGCTGACTATGGATGGGAAACACTTGGCTTACCAGTAGTACATGTGAAAAGGGTCTGGGGTGTGTATGTCTTAGTAGGCCACAAGCTTAGCATGAGCCAACAGTGTGATGCAGCGGCAAAAAAGTCTGATGCTATTCTCGGCCGCATCCACAGCTGTGTCCAGATCAAGGGAAGTAATCCTCTGGCTCTCTTCTGCCTTGGTCAGTATTCATGCTGGGAATACTGTGTCCAGTTCTGGGCATCCAAATTCAAGAAGGAGGTTGACAACCTGGAAGGTGCGCAGAGGAAGGTGAGCAGGATGATCGAGGGTCTGGAAAGCAAGCCTTGTGAGGAACGGTTGAGGGAGCTGGGGATGTTGAGGAGACTGGGAGGTGATAGGATAGACATCTTCAAACATCTGAAGGGCTGCCACATGGAAAAGGTAACGAGCTTTTCTCCTGTTTAGATATATAATAAATGTTCATAAATGTACCAACCAAGCACATACATAGATCAGCACTGACTGACCTGAAACCATTTTTCCTTCCCAAACTGACCAAATGTTTTGTCTGCAAGGTCGAAGGAAAATGGAAAATGTCTTTTCCTTCACAAATCCTGTCTTAAGGGTATAGCTGTCTGTGTTTGAATAGGGTGAGCCTGTGACCTGGCCCAGGAACTAAGTATTTGTCATTACAAAAGACTGGCCAGGCTCCCCAGGGTATCCAATCAAGTAAGCATTAACAGGTGAGCTGGCAAACGAGATAAACAACGCACTCAGATTTCTGCTGTAGACCACCTTTTCTGTGATGTAGGGATGATGTATCTGGGGGTGGTCTTGAGCTACACCCCTTCTGTGATGTATATATGATGTTTCTGGGAGTGCTCCTGGACTCCAGGGTGGACAATTTAAAATGTCTCTATAAGGGCGGGCACACCTTTGTTCTGGGTCCTCCTCCTTTCCTGCGTGTGAGAGGAGCACCCTGTTGCAACAGATAAACAAAGATCAGGCTTACGAGCTGCTTTGCTTCTCAATATTCTCTGCTTGGCCTCCGTTATTTTCTCCTACCAATAAGGAACCTACGTAAGGACTCTATATGGGCTCTTGGATACCCGATAAGGGGAAAAAAGGGCAGATTTTGTTTACAACAATGGGCAGTGATGATGGACACCCATTGGGTGGCTTTCAGAGAGGATCAGACAGGTTGATGGAGGAGCAGAGGGCTATTGATGGCTACTAGCCATCCGCTGGAGGCAGGAGGTATGCTTGGGAATCCCAGCTGACGCAAACTGCAGGAGGCAGAGAAGCTGCAGAGAAGCGGACACGGAGCAATGGATCCAAACTACAAGAAAGAAGATTCCACCTAAACATTAGGAAGAACTTCCTGACAGTAAGAGCTGTTTGACAGTGGAATTTGCTGCCTGGGAGTGTGGTGGAGTCTCCTTTTTTGGAGGTCTTTAAGCAGAGGCTTGACAACCATATGTCAGGAGTGCTCTGATGGTGTTTCCTGCTTGGCAGGGGGTTGGACTCGATGGCCCTTGTGGTCTCTTCCAACTCTAGGATTCTATGATTCTAGGCGAGAGGGCTTGGTTCCACCTGCTTGAGGGTGACTCACAGGCCAGCTGCTGTGAGTGCAGAATGCTGGGCTGGACCGGCCATTGGCCTGATCCTGCAGGCTTGTTGGGCCAGTCAGGGAAGAAGGCATCTGATCACCTTGCGGAGCCCAGCAGGAGGCCCCCATCTTGCACCTGGGCCTCTCTGCATCTCACCTGTCCTCAGCTCCCTGGGGTTGCTACACACCTGGCTGGGTCTCTCTCTCTCTCTCTCTCTCTCTCTCTCAGATGTGCTGAGATGACTTTGCAAAAGAGCAGTTGCTTGGCACCCGGGTCCCTGTGGCAATGGGGCGAGTGTGCTTGCATGCACAATAGGCTGCTGTGTGTGTGTGTGTGTGTGTGTGTGTGTGTGTACGTGTTTGTCTTTCAGGCGGGAGAGATAGCAAGGAAGGTGACGTCACCCCCATCATGTGAGAAGACTCAGGTTGTTCCTTTGGCTGGCGGGCGGGTGATATTACTCCGTCAGCCAGGCCCTGCCTTTTCCAGGAACAGAGATGGATTGCTTTGCCGGCGCCGCCCCCACCCAGTCTGCATCAGCCAGGGATCCCAGGAACTCCCTTCCCAACCCTCTCCTCGCCTTCCGGCAGGCTTCCCCCCTCCCCAAAAAATGAACCACTTCAGTCTCCAGGTGGGCATGGGGTGGGGACGTTGCCTTGGGGGAAATGCATGCAGAAAGCTAGCATATCAAAGTGGGGCTAGCTTTCTAAGTGCGGGGAGCGACATGGTCCAGAGCAGTGTTCAACTTGTGAATCCTTCTCCTCACCCACGGTCTGAAACAGCATGGTTGAATCACCTGTTTGTGGGAGGAAAAGCCTCTGCTCAGGGGTCTCTGTGTGTCTGAGTTTGCCCTCACCTTTTAAAAATTAAATGCTGGCCTTTAATTTTTAATTTTACCTTTCCCGCCCAGCCCTGGCCACAGTGATCCATGCGGCGGTCACCTCCAGGCCTGACTACTGTAATTCGCTCTACGCGGGGCTGCCTTTGAAGCTGTCCCAGAAATTCCAGCGGGTGCAGAATGCTGCAGCGAGGCTCCTCACAGGGTCTCTGCCATGGGAGCATATTCACCCGGTGCTTTACTAGTTGCACTGGCTCCCGGTGGAGTACAGGATCAGGTTTAAGGTGCTGGTTTTGACCTTTAAAGCCCTATACAGCCTAGGACCCTCGTACCTACAGGATCGTCTCTCCTGGTAGGCCCCACGGAGGACCTTAAGGTCCACATATAGCAACATCCTAGAAGTCCCGGGCCCTAAGGAAGTTAGCCTCAACCAGAGGCAGGGCCTTTTCAACACTGGCCCCAGCCTGGTGGAACGCTCTGTCTCATGAGATCAGGGCCCTGGAGGATCCGATTTCTTTCCACAAGGCCTGTAAGACAGAGTTGTTCTGCCTGGTCTCTGGCTTGGAATCAACTTGATCTCCTCCCCCTCTTTCTTTTTTCCTTTCTCCTTCTGTGATGGAACTCCTATTTGGGGACTTCCCTGGCTTTTTTCTGGCCCATGTAGGACCAGTCTGGATAGCTGGCCTTGGTGAAGATTTGACGTTTTCATCCCCCAAAAGTTTTTGATTTGAGTTTCTGCTGAAATGAGGCTGCACCTTAATGTTGTACTTCAATATTGTTTTTAAGTTGTATTTCAATCAATTTGTTTTTATATTGGTTGTTAGCTGCCCTGAGCCCGGTCTTGGCTGGGTAGGACAGGGTATAAATAAAATTTATTTTTATTTTTATTTTTATTTTTATTTTTATTTTGTGTGCCTGGGTAGCTCAGCCTTCCCCTCCACTCAATCCCAGATGTATGTTGAGTGAGTGGGGTTGGTTGTGGCAATCCTAACATGCTCAGGTGTACTCCGAACTGGGCTGTAAAATCACAGCAGGCCCCACACTGGGCAAAAGATTCCTGCGTCGTGTGGGGTTGGACTACATGGCCTCTGGGGAACATCCCAACTATACAGCTCTACGGTTCCAGGGTTCTATCCCTGCTTTTTTCAAAACAGGTTCTGTGTTGAGCTTTGGCTGAGTGGCAGGCGAAAGTGATGGACTATATGGAATTGGCTGAGATGACTGGCAGAATCCGGGACCAAGGAGAAGAGTCGGTGGAAGAAGATTGGAAAAAAAATTAAAGTATATCTTCAAAAATATTGTAAAATTAAGGACTGTTAGAAAGATGTTGGAAAAGGAAAATTAGGTAGTTTTGGTAGATATGATATAAAGGATTAAGTAAAAATGAGTTGATGAAAGTGATGAAAGAGATGATGTTAAACTATAATACTTTAAATTAAATTACTTAAATGAAAATAAGGTTGGAAGGATTTGCTGAAAAAATGATCTGAACTAGAATACAAAATTGGGAGGTGTGAGGAGGTCAAGGAAATAAGTAAAGGAAGAAAGTTATGTAAAGGTTTAATCTGTTCTTTTCTTATTTTAATCGAATGTATTTTTATACCTTTTTCTTTTTTTCTTTCTCTGTTATTGTTGTATTCGTTTTTGTATTTTGTATTGTTCTTTTTTCTTTTTGTAATTTTAAACTTTGAATAAATATTATATATATATATATATATAGAGAGAGAGAGAGAGAGAGAGCGCGCTTTGGCTGAGTTTACACCCTGGCCATTCTCTCAGGAAGAAATGTGTCACGGTTTGGGTCCAAAGTCCACCTGCTCAGGATCAGAAAGTATTTACACACACTGACCTCTCTCAGACTGGAAATTATGGGGTGGGCAGCACCCACAAAGTTTAACAACTTCTCCAGGCTCCCTGGGGTTTTCACTCTGGGACCTGGTTTGGCTGAGAAGGGAAGGAGGCGAGATAAAATTGCAGGAGGTGGTGCGTCTGATCATGTGCAGAGTGCCTTCACAATTGACCTGCTGCAGCAATTTATGTATAGGTTGGGGGCGTTGCACATGCACATGCAGCCCACTACCAAAATCAGCACAATCACTTTTGTGACTTTTGTGATTTGTCCCCACAAAACAGTTCCTTCCTATCTATTCCAAGGGCCTCTGCTGCACGATACCAAATGTAAGAATTCACTGATAAATGGATCTATGTACTGGCTCACTGGGGAAACTTCAGAAATTCACATAGACATGTGAGCTCAGCTACTCAGCAGCCCCTCTGCCTGAGTGATAATCCCTGGCCTCCTGATACCTGAGTGCCAGACAGGTAGCCATTCCAGAAATAACAAACCCAGATGAAGACAAAAGGGTATGACAAAGGGGTCAGCCTCTTTTCTTTGGCCTTAGCCCTGGCCGGTGTCCATTGTTCTTCCTGGCCAGGGCGGGTCAAAGGTCGGCCCAAGCAGGTGGGAGGCACCCGCCCAGGTGAGCCCCCGCTTGGTGCTGCAAACCCCGCCCACCTGTGGGGAAGGGAAGGTGGAAATTGTTACGCTTGATGGGTGTTTGGTGGAACGCAAGGGGAACCATGGGGCAGGATCCAGGATGCTCAGATTACTTCCACCAGACCTCTCCTTTCATGATGTAACCGTGATGTAGTTTGGGGGGTGTAACATGGGGATTAGCAGCTAATAAAAGTTTGGGCTCTCTTTTGTTTGGGGCTTCCATCTTGTTCCACCTGGTGGCAGGTGGGAGTCCTGTCGCGACAGTCTTCAATCAAGACCAAGCCTACTGGCTTCAGTTTTGCTCTGGTATTCCTGGCTGGTGTCCTTGTTTTTTTCATCCAAGGGAGCCCTCAGATTTCTCTGTTAACAGACCCCCCACCTCTGCCTTGCCCACGCTCCAGCTTTTGACCGATGCCAAGGATATGGTTTGAATCCACCCAAAATCTATTCTTGGCGGAGATGAATTTATGGAAAGCAGGACAAAGTTAGGGGAAACACCCAAGGAATTCTGCAGAAAACAACAGGAGGTCTCTCTCCGTCCTGGCCTTGGTGACTCACGAAAGGCATTTCTAATGTGTTCATCATAGGAGGAAAGTTAAAGTGGTGATAAGAATGCGCGGCCCTGGAGTTTAGAAGAGCATTGCTGTGCTGACGCCAGGACTGGGTTAATGGCTCACTCCTCCCTGGGGAGTTTGAGAAGTCAAGGACAAACAGTGAGCTCATTGTGCCAAGAGGCTCAGGTGAGCTGTTTACCTGCTGGGCTGCCTCCACTGAGCTGCAGTGAGTGGCAAAGGGAGAGAGAGGGGGGGGGGAGAGAGAGAGAGAGAGCCAGCTGCCTGGATCCCAAAGCGGGAGATTAGGTCCATTTCAGTGCCTTTGTTGTGACAAAGAGCCCAAGAGATAAAGAGCCCAGATTGAGGTTGAATCCTGACAAGACAGAAGTCCTGTTTTTGGGGGACAGGAGGCGGGCAGGTGTGGAGGATTCCCTGGTCCTGAATGGGGTAACTGTGCCCCTGAAGGACCAGGTGCGCAGCCTGGGAGTCATTCTGGACTCACAGCTGTCCATGGAGGTGCAGGTCAATTCTGTGTCCAGGGCAGCTGTTTACCAGCTCCATCTGGTACGCAGGCTGAGACCCTATCTGCCTGCGGACTGCCTCGCCAGAGTGGTGCATGCTCTGGTTATCTCCTGCTTGGATTACTGCAATGCGCTCTACGTGGGGCTACCTTTGAAGGTGACCCGGAAACTACAACTAATTCAGAATGCGGCAGCTAGACTGGTGACTGGGAGCGGCCGCTGAGACCATATAACATCGGTCTTGAAAGACCTACATTGGCTCCCAGTACGTTTCCAAGCACAATTCAAAGTGTTGGTGCTGACCTTGAAAGCCCTAAACGGCCTTGGTCCAGTATATCTGAAGGAGCGTCTCCCCCTCCCCATCGTTCTACCCGGACACTGAGGTCCAGCACTGAGGGCCTTCTGGTGGTTCCCTCACTGTGAGAAGCCAAGTTACAGGGAACCAGGCAGAGGGCCTTCTCGGTGGTGGCACCCACCCTGTGGAACACCCTCCCACCAGATGTCAAAGAGAAAAACAACTACCAGGCTTTTAGAAGACATCTGAAGGCAGCCCTGTTTCGGGAAGCTTTTAATGTTTGATGTATTATAGTATTTTAATATTCTTTTGGAAGCCGCCCAGAGTGGCTGGGGAAGCCCAGCCAGATGGGCGGGGTATAAATAATAAATTATTATTATTATTATTAGATAAGAAGGAAAGAGAGCAGTGCTGCCTCTTTCCCTTGGTTTGCAAGGATGCAAGCCTTTGAGCGGCACAGATCTCCTCCTCTCTCCATTACCGGACCAAGAGCTCTGTAGAACTCAGAAGCTTGCCTGCTTGTGCAGTTTTCTGTTTTTTTAACAAGAGGCACTTTTGAACTAGCGGTAGAAGTGGGAGGGCAAGAGAACAACAGTCCCACCAACTCAGATTAGGGCTGATTGAAAACAATCAATTGTTGTGAGGAGGACCCCAAACCAAGGTGTGCCCGCCCTTATATAGACATTTTAAATTGCCCGCCCTGGAGTCCAAGACCACCCTCAGAAACCTCATACCTACATCACAGAAGGGGCGTAGCTCAAGACTACCCCCCAGATACATCATACCTACATCGCAGAAAAGGCGGTCTACAACAGAAATCTGAGTGCATTGTTTATCTCCCGTCGTTGCTTATTTCCTGTCTGGCAGGTTACCTGTTAATGCTCACTTGACTGGATACCCTGGGGAGCCTGGCCAGTCTTTTGTAATGATAAATACTGAGTTCCTGAGCCAGGTAACAGGCTGACCCTATTCATACACAGACATACCCTTAAGACAGGATTTGTGAAGGAAAAGACAACGGGGAGGCTTTTCCATTTTCCTTCGACCTTGCCGAGAAAACATTTGGTCAGTTTGGGAGTCAGAATGGTTTCAGGGCTGTTTTCCTGTGCTGCTTCAGACATGTGGTTTATATATTTATGTATGTGTTTGCTTGGTACATATATGAACATTTATTATATATAGAAGACCTTAATTTTTTTACTTCACAATCTGTCTATCTATGGCTTGAGATTTCCTTGTTTTCCAGCCCTCTGTTAAAATCAGTTTTGGAAAGCAAAAAGAGAACGCGGCAATCGAAGGAATGCGGAAACTGCCTTTGCTAGAACAGACCCCCCCAGTCCATCATCACATTTGCCACTGAGTTCCCTACAGGACACGGCTTCCCCCCAAAACAATTCTGGGAGCTGTAGTTCATTCGGGGACCTCTATTTCTCTCATAGAGCTACAATTCCCAAAATACTCTGGGAAAGAAGGATTGATCATTGTTAAACCACTCTGGGAACAGAGGCCTCCAAAAAACCACCCTTAACAACCTACAGCTACCAGGATTCATTGCAGGGAGGTGTGACTGTTTAAAGCGGTGTCGTAGCGCTTTAAATTTATGGTGGAAAATGTGGCCTCGGTGCCTTCTAGAGGTTTTGTGCTACAATTCCCAGCAGCCCCTGTCGGCGAGCAACGCTGAGGGGTCGATGGGGAGCACAGCAGGGCTGCCGGGTGCTGGTGGGACTTGCAAGCCCAAAAAGATCTGGAGGGCACCAGGCTGGGGAATGAAAAAAGCGAAATCCCAAAGGCGCCCTTTTCTTCCCACAAGGAAGCTCATGTTTATCGAAGGCCCTCTGTTGAGCAAGCGACATCCAAGGCGGTTTTAATTTTAATTACTCCTTAGGCAGACAATTGACCAACTCTGGCTATTTAATCGGCGGCCGCCTGTTGCTTATGGCATTGTTTAAGTGATCGTGTCCTTCCCTCAATATCTCCAGATCTCCAAAGGCGCCTGCGTCGATATTTCAGCCCTTGCAAAGGCACTGAAATTTAATCAACCCGGGTGACAAACCAGCAGGCTGGCGCCTTTCCAAGAGCAGATTTGTTTTCCTTTCCCTGCCTTCCGCCACCTAGGGAAACCATCCTGGCAACCACTGTCCTTTTGGGTTGTGGAAATGGTCAGTCATAGCAAACAGGCACCAGCTGGAGGGGTTTTTTTCTCCTCCCTCCTCTTCCCCTCCACCTCTGTTGTGCCATAAACCATCTCCTTGCGACATCCGACCGAAGCAGAGCAGGCAATCCCCTTCCAAAACACTCCCTGCTTCCTTGACACCCGGAAAGCACATGTTGCAGGCCTGCCGACTGAGCATTGCGCTGCCTCCCTCCCAGAAGGGTATTTCCAGGCTGGCTTGGCCGGGCCTCTCAGCACAACGCTCAGTGCCAGGGGTTTCCCCAGTAGCCGAAGGCAGACTCAATGAGCTTCATTAAGACGTCGGGAGAAACCTCTCCCACTGCTGGAGCCGATTCCTGGAAGGGGGTCAGTTTCTGGGAGAAACTGCATCCCCAGAAAACCGACCTCGCTCATCTTTCCACAGGAAGGAGGCAGCAGGAGACTTGACTCTCCAGCAAGACGAAGCGGTCCTGAGCTCCTTCCCTTCTCCTTTCATTTTTGCCTAAACCACCCACCCCACTTCTCATAAATCACATCCATTTTTGAAGAACCTTCTCCGTTTCTTGAAGAAGGCAGGAAGAACTGCGCAGAAGAGCCTAGATCAGGGGTGGGCAAGCTATGACCCAGGGGCCGGAGGCGGCCCAATCGCCTTTTCAGTCCGGCCCATGGACTGTCCGGGAATGTCTTTTAGAAGACATCTGAAGGCAGCCCTGTTTAGGGAAATTTTTAATGTTTAATAGACTATTGTATTTTAATATTCTCTTGGAAGCCGCCCAGAGTGGCTGGGGAAACCCAGTCAGATGGGCAGGGTATAAATAAATTATTATTATTATTATTATTATTATTATTATTATTATTATTATTAAATTTTGCGGTCTTATACGATTCTCCAGCAGGTGCACCAAAGACAGGCCTGCCGCAGGGGAAATCGGGACCAGCTGGGAGGCTGGACTGTTGTTAAAGGGCCAGTGTGTCGGAATAGCACACATGTCCTGGACTAGAACTCCCATGATTGTGCTGACTGGGGCTGATGGGAGTTGTAGTAGAAAACATCTGGGCTTCAGCTTTGCAGAGGCAGAGTTCCAGAGAGTTCGGGGTACTGTGGTTCATTAACACTGTGGATACATCTGGTGAGCAACATTTTCTGGAGATGACTCGGTCTATGGTTTTCACTGGGTAGAATCACAGAGTTGGAAGAGTTCAACCCTCCGCAATGCGCGAATCACAACAAAGGCATCCCTGGCAGACGGCCGTCCAACCTCTCTTTAAAAACCTCCTCCGCTTTCCCAAGGCCTCTGTTCTGCCATTGAAGGGCTGTTAGAAACTTCTCCCAAATGTGGAGCTGGGATCTCCTTCCTTGCCTTTTTTTTAAAAAAATCTTTATTTTATTTATTGTTGATTTATTATGCTGACACCAATACAGACAACACTCACAAAACAAACTAACAAAAAGATACTACGGCTATAAGTGCAAAGCAGATGTTACAGAGACATCCCTGTTTCAGTTCTTATTCATTTCTATTTGACTTCTTCATCCTCAACGTGGGGTATGGTTGTAAACTCAGTCAACTGTTTCTTTCTTGATTCCTCTTCTCTATTTTCCTCTTTATCTTACATTCTCACGCCCTGATTTATTTTGCGGAAATTAGCCAAGACAAAGTCCAGGTATTAATTTGAGGGCACTGCTTTTCCAGATAGTCGCTGTATTTCCTTGCCTTTTGAATCTGTTGTTAGAATGTTATGTTACTTTTATTGTTGTTAGCCGCTCTGAGCTTCGGCTGGGGAGGGCGGGATATAAATAAAATATTATTATTATTATTATTATTATTATTATTATTATTATTATTATTATTATTATTATTATCCTACCCTCTGGAGCAGGCAGCAAACAGGCCTCGCCTCCATCATCCATGGAACGGCATTTGGATATTAAAATATGGCTAGCATATCACCTCTCCATAGTCCGGGTTAGGCTGCTGCTTTCAACTTTAGAAGGAGCCTCAATGAGGGCTAGAAACATGCATACGTGTATGTGTTTTGAAAAATACATAAAACGAAGAGGCGGTCTTCAGGGGTGTCCAACTCTTCTGTCTGGAGTCCCAGATGACTGACTGACAGCTGTGACAACAAGCTTGCACGATTTTCTGATGCTGCGTCAAAAGGTTCATGTCCCCAAGACAGACATTCTGTGCGCAGGGACATTCCCATGGCAAATTCCCTGCATTGGGAAAACCTGTCTGGGCGCATCCTGCACACATTCATCCCTGCCTTAAATGCCCTGCAGCTGCTGCAAGGTCCTTCCATCTCTGGCTAAGAGACTTTTCACGTAATCGACATTGACTCTGCCCCAGAAAGATTTATCGCTTGAAAAACCAGTCAGAGGTGAGCCTATGTCCTTTCCTGGATGGGTGGCCTAGAAAATGGGCTACGATGGAGAGATCTGGCTTTGGCGTGGCCTAATCTACCGCTGCTGCAATCGGGTGGTGATTACCCAAATCACAGGAGAGCCTTTGCCCTATATAGAGATCTCTGTGCATGCCTAGAAGCACTGCTGTCTTCTCAGTCTCTCATTGGCTCGTCTCTAACTGTAACATTCATTTTGCATTGTTATCATTATTATTGTTCTGAGCATAATTCAAAGTGTTGGTGCTGACCTTTAAAGCCCTAAATGGCCTTGGCCCAGTATACCAGAAGGAGCGTCTTCATCGTCCTGCCTGGACACTGAGGTCCAGCTCTGAGGGCCTTCTGGCGGTTCCCTCCCTGCAAGAAGTGAGGTTACAGGGAACCAGGCAGAGGGCCTTCTCAGTGGTGGTGCCCGCCCTGTGGAAGGCCCTCCCATCAGATGTATAAACAACTACCTGACTTTTACAAGACATCTGAAGGCAGCCCTGTTTAGGGAAGGTTTTAATGTTTGAAGTTTTATTCTGTTTTTAGCGTACTGTTGGGAGCCGCCCAGAGTGGCTAGGGAAACCCAGCCAGATGGGCAGGGTATGATGATGATGATGATGATGATGAGAAGAAGAAGAGCTCAGTTGATTAGAGTGTGGTACTGCGAATGGCAAGGTTGCAGGTTCGAGAGCTGCATATTCCTGCCTTGCAGGGGGTTGGACTAGATGACCCTCAGGGCTCCTTCCACCTTTGTGATTCTGTTATTATTATTAATACCCCACCTTTTCCCCAGACTGGAACTTGTCTAAACTAAGATCTATCTTCCAAACCAGCATGGCCAGTATTTCGGACCCCAGTTTCCTTGCAACCTCATGCTGGAATTTCCACGTTACAAGCTGACCTTGCAAGGAGCATGCTTTTTTGGGTGTGTGCACTGTTCTGTCTTCCTCTGGCAGGTGGGGAGGACGCCGCAGAGCCCAAAGGGACTCTATTATCAGATGAGAAGTTCTCAGGTTCTTGTCCGGGGATTTCCCCCTCTGCTTTAGCAGCCAGATTTCTGCCTCCGGTTGTGCAAACTTCAGAGAGATCATTTGAATACCAACCGCCAAAGAAAGTCGGGGACAGGATTTTCTCGCTGTGCTTCTGCTCTCCTCCCTCCGTGTTGTGCCCAGACAGTGCCGCCGCCGCCGCGTCGACAGAGATGGCACTGCACGCCGGTGAAAATTGGCCACGCCAACGTCACCATCTTCTTAGGGCTGTGGGAGAAGAGGCACTTTCCCACACCTGTGGTGGGGCTGCCCACAGGGATTCAAACTCCAGATGAGGTCTTCTTCGTCAGAAAGGACAAAACTCCTTAAACGTCTCATTCTAACGTCGCCGCAGCTTTCGTTCACTCAAAACCTATGGGATGATCACCCAAAAATGTTTCAGCTCTCAGGAGCCTATCACATTTCTTCAGCCGGAATGGCAAAAAGATTGAATCCTGTGCTGTGGATGAAAGGAGGCAGAATGATCTGCCGCCCAGCAGAGGCTGGTTTGAAGGGCAGATCTAGCAGCAGAGCATACAGAGTTGCAGCAGGAAGACTCCTTTGGAACCTTTCGCGATTCATTCACTCCTTGCAGTCCTCTAGTGTGGCCTGGTACATTGTTAAAGTGGTACCTCGGGTTAAGAACTTAATTCATTCCGGAGGTTCCATTCATAACCTGAAACTGTTCTTAACCTGAACCACCACTTTAGCTAATGGGGCCTCCTGCTGCTGCCGCGTCACCAGAGCACGATTTCTGTTCTCATCCTGAAGCAAAGTTCTTAACCCAAGGTACTATTTCTGGGTTAGCAGAGTCTGTAACCTGCAGTGTATGTAACCTGAAGCGTCTGTAACCCGAGGTACCACTGTACTAGGAATTAATGTGCTAAAGGTGCATCAAAATAAAGTCTTATAGCCATACAAGGGAAACTCAATACTTGTTCTACAATAACAAGAATAACCATATACTTTCCTCCTCGTGCAACTGACTGTAGGGGCTTTAATACCCGTAGTAAAGGTAAAGGTAAAGGGACCCCTGACCATTAGGTCCAGTCGTGACCGACTCTGGGGTTGTGGCGCTCATCTCACTTTACTGGCTAAAGGAGCCGGCGTACAGCTTCCAGGTCATGTGGCCAGCATGACTAAGCCGCTTCTGGCAAACCAGAGCAGCGCACGGAAACGCCGTTTACCTTCCCGCCGGAGCGGTACCTATTTATCTACTTGCACTTTGACGTGCTTTCAAACTGCTAGGTGGGCAGGAGCAGGGACCGAGCAACGGGAGCTCACCCCGTCGCGGGGATTCGAACCGCCGACCTTCTGATTGGTAAGACCAAGAGGCTCAGTGGTTTAAACCACAGCGCCACCCACATCAGTGACATGACAAAATGCCTGTAGGATTATGGAGGAAGGCCACGCCTAAGTTCTGCCTTCCAAGTCAGAGTAAGATGCCATTGGAATGGAGCGAATCACTTAAGGCATTGATTTTATATGAATTTCTGGAGATTTTGTATGTTTTCCCCTTCAGCCAAGTTCAAAAGATGCATTGTAACACTTCTGGGTAGTTGAAATCAGAATGGATACCTTTTATGAATCCAATTTCATTGTCTGCCCAGCAGGGCGGCGCTCAACCGACCATTCAAAAGGCAGGGCTGCCTTCCCAGCATTGCAGTGATTCCCTGCCGATTGCAGTGTTCCAGACACTTGAGGTTGCTGTTTGAACATCTGATTGGCTGTCTGTCAAAATCTAACCATCCTGATTGGTCAGTCGGTACCCATTCACAGAAAATGTGGAGTTTTTTCATAAAAAATAATGGTATTTCATTTAAGCATGCATTTAATAGTTGGTTTCACTTGTGCCAAAGAATTAGGACAAATGAGGGAGGTTCGGGGTTTTAAGGTCATCAACGGTGTCTCCGAAAAATTTGACACATCACTTGGGAAGTCAGGCGAACTAATGCCAGTGTACTGGAAGAAGCAAAGATCGCCTGTGTTGAAGCAACGATTCTTCAACATCAACTTCGTTGGACTGGTCATGTTGTGCGGATGCCTGATGATCGTCTTCCAAAGCAACTACTCTATTCCGAACTTAAAAATGGAAAGCGTAATGCTGGTGGTCAACAAAAGAGGTTTAAAGACTGTCTCAAGGCAAATCTAAAAAATGTAGTGTAAACACCAACAATTGGGAAACACTGGCCTGCGAGTGCTGCAGTTGGAGAACAGCCTTGACCAAAGGTGTCCTGGGCTTTGAAGACACTTGAACTCAGGACGCAAGGGAGAAACGTGCCAAGAGGAAGGCACACTTGGCAAATCCACACCATGATCAACTCCCGCCTGGAAACCAATGTCCCCACTGTGGAAGGAAGTGTGGATCCACAATTAGCCTCCACAGTCACCTATGGACTCACTGTTAAAACTGTGTTAAAACTCAGCTACAAGTGATCCCCGAAGAAGAAGAATTGCGTATGGTAGCGGGGAACGGTCAGGCTCATCATCCTGACTTTAGCTCGAGGCCATGGTGGGGACTTGGCACTACTCCCGGATTGTCACATTCCTGTCCCCTCTGGCTTTAGCAACATTGATGTGTGTTTTTTCTTGCCAAGGCTCCTTTGCAGGGGTGTTGTTGTTTAGTCGATTAGTCGTGTCTGCCTCTTCGTGCCCCCTGGACCAGAGCACGCCAGGCCCTCCTGTCTTCCACTGCCTCCCGCAGTTTGGTCAAACTCATGCTGGTAGCTTCGAGAACACTGTCCAACCATCTCGTCCTCTGTCATCCCCTTCTCCTTGTGCCCTCCATCTTTCCCAACATCAGGGTCTTTTCCAGGCAGTCTTCTCTTCTCCTGAGGTGGCCAAAGTCTTGGAGCCTCAGCTTCAGGATCTAGAAAAGCCAAAATTTGGCTCCCTCTGCCTCCCGTTAAACAGTTTTGTTCTCATCCAAGTGCATCTGCAAAACAGTCCCCGAACAATTCCCCAGGCTGCCCTGGCCCTGTGTCACCCCAGTCAAGCAGGATGGGATGAGTCAGATGTGTATGTCTCACGGAGGGCCAGACGCTGCCATCTGCACGGCAGGGGTGCTTTCCCAGCGCGGAGAGACCTGTGGGTGTGGGAAGAGCGCTTCCAGATAATGTCTGAGAGAAGGAGGTGTTCAGCTAGACAAAGGAGCGCCCAGGCAGCACCACGTAGATTTCAGGAGAGCCAGATCAATCTGTCCTTCTGCAGCCTGCCCTAACTTCTTCTCCGCAACACCTTCCTTTGCCTGAACTTGGGGCTCTCTCTCTCCCCCACCCCCTCAGTTCTTATGCCAGAGTGGTGCATGCTCTAGTTATCTCCCGCTTGGACTACTGCAATGCGCTCTACATGGGGCTACCTTTGAAGGTGACCCAGAAACTGCAAATAATCCAGAATGCGGTAGCTAGACTGGTGACTGGGGGCGGCCGCTGGGACCACATAACACTGGTCCTGAGAGATCTGCATTGGCTCCCAGTTCATTTCCGAGCACAATTCAAAGTGTTGGTGCTGACCTTGAAAGTCCTGAACAGCCTCAAAGGCCCAGTATACCTGACTGAGCGTCTCCACCTCCATTGTTCTGCCTGGACACTGAGGTCCAGCACCAAGGGCCATCTGGCGGTTCCTTCACTGCGAGAAGCCAAGTTACAGGGAACCAGGCAGAGGGCCTTCTCGGTGGTGGCACCTGCCCTGTGAAATGCCCTCCCAGCAGATGTCAAGGCAATAAACAGCTATTTTACTTTTAAAGTACACCTGTTTAGGGAAGTTTTTTAATGTCTGACGCTGTATTGTTTCTGATATTTGGTTGGAAGCCGCCCAGAGTGGCTGGGGAGACCCAGTCAGATGGCTGGGGTATAAATAATAAATTATATTATTATTACAGTGGTACCTCGGGTTACATACGCTTCAGGTTACAGACTCCGCTAACCCAGAAATAGTGCTTCAGGATAAGAACTTTGCTTCAGGTTGAGAACAGAAATTGTTCCTGGCGGCAACGGGAGGTCCCATTAGCTAAAGTGGTACCTCAGGTTAAGAACAGTTTCAGGTTAAGTACAGACCTCCGGAATGAATTATTTATCGTCAAAACGATAAACAAATACCTGACATTCAGAAGACATCTTAAGGCAGCCCTGTTCAGGGAAGTTTTTAATGTGTGATATTTTAGTGTATTTTTGGTTTCTATGGAAGCCGCCCAGAGTGGCTGGGGAAACCCAGCCAGATGGGTGGGGTACAAATAAATTATTATTATTATTATTATTATTATTATTATTAATCCCACCACATATTGACTGCTTCAGTTTCGACGGAGAAGTAACAGCACAGGGCCCCAGTCTGAAATTTGTGCGCATAAGAAGAGCCTCTTTTAAAGCCATCACTGCCTCCCTCTTGTGGCAGGGAGTTCCACAGGTTAACAATTGCATATTTTTTAGCTGTCATGATGATCAGCAACCGGGAGGGGGCTGAAGAGTGGAGTTGTAGTCCAGGGGGCACCAGGCAGCCGTAGGGTCTGATATGAGGGGGTCATGTGTGCCTGTTTCAGCTGCGTGGCCCCATAGCCTTGACGCCACCGAGCGAGTGAGCGTCAGCAGTAAGATCTGAACCCGGTATCTCCCCCATCTTGTGCGCACTCTGCCCGCAACTTCTTCTCCGGGGCTGTTTGTTTTGTTTTGCTTTGCTTGGGAGTGGCTGAAATTCGGCAGAAGTTGGAAGGCAATAACACACACACACACATGCGGCGAGCGCAATTTCCTGTGCGCATGACCAACTTCCTCTCCCAGCTGGGAGAGGAAGTCAACAACTTCTTTTGTGGGAGATTCCCTCCTCCACTGGCCTAACTCTCCGCGCTGACATTTGAGAGACGTTATGCAAGTGCCCAGAAAGGAGAAGTGAGCCGGGATTCACAAAGGAACTGAAAGGGTTCGTTTCCTGGTTGCCAGCAAGGCCTTTTCCTTTCCCATAATTCTTTGTGACTATGAAGGTTGCTTCTCATTTCCCAGAATCCTCTGGGGCCTGCTCAGCCATAGCCCAGACCCAAACATGACAACATGGCCTCTCACTTCCCAGAATCCTCTGGGGCCTGCTCAGCCAGAGACCAGACCCAAACATGACAATATGGCTTCTCATTTCCCAGAATCCTCTGGGGCCTGCTCAGCCATAGACAAGACCCAAACATGACAATATGGCCTCTCACTTCCCAGAATCCTCTGGGGCCTGCTCAGCCAGAGACCAGACCCAAACATGACAATATGGCTTCTCATTTCCCAGAATCCTCTGGGGCCTGCTCAGCCATAGACCAGACCCAAACATGACAATATGGCCTCTCACTTCCCAGAATCCTCTGGGGCCTGCTCAGCCATAGAGCAGGCCCAAACATGACAATATGGCTTCTCTTTTCCCAGAATCCTCTGGGGCCTGCTCAGCCATAGACCAGGCCCAAACACGACAACATGGCCTCTCACTTCCCAGAATCCTCCGGGGCCTGCTCAGCCATAGACCAGACCCAAACATGACAATATGGCCTCTTACTTCCCAGAATCCTCTGGGGCCAGCTCAGCCATAGACCAGACGCAAACATGACAATATGGCCTCTCACTTCCCAGAATCCTCTGGGGCCTGCTCAGCCATAGACAAGACCCAAACATGACAATATGGCCTCTTACTTCCCAGAATCCTCTGGGGCCTGCTCAGCCAGAGACCAGACCCAAACATGACAATATGGCCTCTTACTTCCCAGAATCCTCTGGGGCCTGCTCAGCCATAGACCAGACCCAAACATGACAATATGGCCTCTCACTTCCCAGAATCCTTCTGTTTACCCCTTCCTAGCAAGCACAGAGCAACAGCAAAGCTCAGTCTGTGGTTTTTCTTATATTCCAACCCCCCTATTTTGACAACAAACCCGTCCCGACCCAAGGACACTTGATAACAAGAAGCAAGATCATAATTTCCCAGCAACTGAACCCTTATCTTGCACCCGCCTCCATGTTTCCCGGACCTCCCAGATCCTGTTTGTGGTTTAAAAAATAAAAGAACATTTGCCAAAAGACTCAGGACTAGGAATGGGTCAAAGACAGCTGTTGCTGCTTGCAGACAGACAGACAGATTCAGACTGTGAATAACCAGTGGGGTTTCGGTACCGCGGCGCTTACTCACAATTTCACGGCTGGTTTTTCTGCGCCCGCCTGGAGTTCTGTCAATGTGTAAACCCTTAGCAAACACCCTGCCCTATCTTTAGAAACAGCGTAAATGCACAGGGGTCACTGGTCACCATCCAGAGGGTTTCGCTCTCGGTATCACCCCCGCCCGCTCAAGGCCAGCAGCCCGGCACCACGAGGGGCTATTGGAGGTGTCCTCGGTTTTCAGGGCATCCGTGACGCGGTGCGCCGTTCTGGAAGCGTGGGCTGGGAGACCTCTGGCAGTGTCGCAAGGGCGGTCAGGGTGCCTATGTCGGCTTCTCCTGCGCCCCTGGAAACGTGTCGCTAAGAAGGCCCCGCTCCAATGGAAGCGGATTGACAGGAAACCTCCAGACTCCCCTCCCCAGTCTGGAATTGACACTTTCATAGCTTTCTCAAACTTTCATAGCTATGCTCTGTGACAGAAGTTACGAGTGCTGTTGAGTGGTTTGGAAGATCAAACTACTATTGCTGAGCACAGTGGATTGGCAGGTTAACAACAACAACAACAAAATAATTTTATGATTTACATATCCCCCCCCCCCGTTCTCTTATACTGGCAATGGTGCCCACCTGAGAGGTGCCAGAATTGAGAGGTGCCTGAATCTATCTATCTATCTATCTATCTATCTATCTATCTATCTATCTCTATCTATCTATCTATCTATCTATCTATCTATCTATCTATCTATCTGTAATAAACAAAAAACTGCCCTTATTCCCTTATGGGGAACACAACAGCCCTTATAGAGTCCTTTGTAGGTTCTCCATCAGTCGGAGAAAATAACAGAGGCCAACCGGAAGCAAAGCAGCTAGTAAGCCTGATCTTTATTGAACTGTTGCAATAGGTACCGCTCTGGCGGGAAGGTAAACGGCGTTTCCGTGCGCTCTGGTTTCCGTCACGGTGTTCCCTTGCGCCAGAAGCGGTTTAGTCATGCTGGCCACGTGACCCGGAAAGCTCCCCTGAAAGTGAGATAATAATAATAATAATAATAATAATAATAATAATAATAATAATAATATTTATACCCCACCCATCTAGCTGAGTTTCCCCAGCCACTCTGGGCAGCTTCCAATCAAGTGTTAAAAACAATACAGCATTAAATATTAAAAACTTCCCTAAACAGGGCTGCCTTCAGATGTCTTCTAAAGATAAGATAGCTACTTATTTCCTTTACATCTGACAGGAGGGCGTTCCACAAGGCGGGCGCCACTACCGAAAAGGCCCTCTGTCTGGTTCCCTGTAACCTCACATCTCACAATGAGGGAACCGCCAGAAGGCCCTCGGCGCTGGATCTCAATGTCCGGGCTGAACGATGGGGGTGGAGATGAGCGCCGCAACCCCATAATTGCCTTTGACTGGACTTAACTGTCCAGGGGTCCTTTACCTTTACCCTTTATGGTCATGTCACCTACAAACTCAGAAGGTTGGCGGTTTGAATCCCTGCGACGGAGTGAGCTCCCGTTGCTCGGTCCCTGCTCCTGCCAACCTAGTAGTTCGAAAGCACACCAGTGTGAGTAGATAAATAGGTACCACTGCGGCAGGAAGGTAAACGGCGTTTCCGTGTGCTCTGGTTTCTGTCATGGTGTTCCGTTGCGCCAGAAGCGGTTTAGTCATGCTGGCCACATGAACTGGAAAGCTCTCCTGAAAGTGAGATGAGCGACGCAACCCCATAGTCGCCTTTGACTGGACTTAACTGTCCGGGGGTCTTTACCTTTACATTTACCCTTAATGGTCATGTCACCTACAACTCACCCTTTCCCAGCAGAAAGCAGAGTAACGAACAGGAGAGCAACAATGAATCAGACAGAAATCCATTGGTGGAGTGCATTGGAACCAGGTACTCTCAAAGTCCAGACTCAGGAAAGTCTGGAGAGCAGAGCGAAGTGTAAATAGTTTTATTATTCTTTGGGAAGCAGGTAAAAGGTAAAGGTAAAGGCACCCCTGACCATTAGGTCCAGTCGTGGCCGACTCTGGGGTTGCGGCGCTCATCTCGCTTTACTGGCCGAGGGAGCGGCGTACAGCTTCCGGGTCATGTGGCCAGCATGGCTAAGCCGCTTCTGGCGAACCAGAGCAGCGCACGGAAATGCCGTTTACCTTCCCACCGGAGCGGTACCTATTTATCTACTTGCACTTTGAGATGCTTTTGAACTGCTAGGTTGGCAGGAGCAGGGACCGAGCAATGGGAGCTCACCCCGTTGAGGGGATTCAAACTGCCACCCTTCTGATCAGTTTCCTGCTTAGCAGGGGGTTGGACTCAATGGCCCTTGTGGTCTCTTCCAACTCTATGATTCTATGATTCTATGATTCAATTCTAAGTCTTAGGCTCTGTGGTTTAACCCACAGCGTAATCAGTATTGGCCCTGTCCATAAGAAATCCAGTTGCAGCACACTTAACTAACTTACAATTACTTATAATAAAAAGTCTAGAACCTTAACACCATATACAGTACACTGAACAAAAGATATATAGAAAGCAAAAGAGAGTGAGACTCAGGCTCCTTCTGGCCCTACTATTATAGTCAGCATGACTTGCAGAAGAGATAACAGAACCAGTTTAAACCAACTGTACTAACTTCCCAGAAGGTACAACCCATGGGTAGGCAAACTAAGGCCAGGGGGCCAGATCCGGCCCAATCGACTTCTAAATCCGGCCCGTGGATCAGCGTGTTTTTACATGAGTAGAATGTGTCCTTTTATTTAAAATGCATCTCTGGGTTATTTGTGGGGCATAGGAATTCGTTCATTATGATTTTTTTTCAAAATATAGTCCGGCCCCCCACAAAGTCTGAGGGACAGTGGACTGGCCCCCTGCTGAAAAAGTTTGCTGACCCAAACAATCATGAACTTTCTGCTTGTTTCTCACACAGAGAGAAGCTTCCAGAACCCTCTTGAATTAATCAGAATAGGAAAGACCTCTACACATCAGATCAATACTTTCTGCACTAAGAAATGCAAACTGGAACTTCAAAGGTGTCAGGAAATAGGGGTGATTGATAGGGCTTTCAAGGTCAGCACCAACACTTTGAATTGTGCCTGGGAGCGTCCTGGGAGCCAATGTAGGTCTTTCAGGACCGGTGTTATGGGGTCTCGGCAGCCGCTCCCAGTCACCAGTCTGGCTGCCGCATTCTGGATTAGTTGTAGTTTCTGGGTCACCTTCAAAGGTAGCCCCATGTAGAGCACATGGCAGTAGTCCAAGCAGGAGATAACCAGAGCATGCACCACTCTGGAGAGACAGTCTGCGGGCAGGGAGGGTCTCATCCTGCGTACCAGATGGAGCTGGTAGACAGCAGCCCTGGACACAGAATGGACCTGTGCCTCCATGGACAGCTGTGAGTCCAAAATGACTCCCAGGTTTAGCTGGGAATCTCCCGTCTTGTTGTTTGAAGACACTGATTTGGGTCCTGCCCTCTGGAGCAGCAGAAAGCAGGATACCTTAATGCACACACAATTCTGCCCGGACGCTGAGGTCCAGCTCTGAGGGCCTTCTGGCGGTTCCCTCCCTGCGAGAAGTGAAGTTACAGGGAACCAGGCAGAGGGTCTTCTCGGTGGTGGCACCCACCCTGTGGAACGCCCTCCCACCAGATGTTAAGGAAATGAAGAACTACCTGACATTTAGAAGACATCTGAAGGCAGCCCTGTTCAGGGGATATTTTAATGTGTGACATTTTAATGTATTTTTAATCTTTGTTGGAAGCCACCCAGAGTGGCTGGGGAAACTCAGCCAGATGGGTACAAATAAATTATTATTATTATTATTATTATTATTATTATTATTATTATTATTATTATTTTATTAAAGCAACAATAACAGTCTGCCGTGAGATTGCAAGCTCCGTGGGGTCAGAGCGCTGTGCTTTGCTCTCAGTGGACACTTCTACGGCAGCCTTCGCCAACCCGGTGCCCTCCAGATTGCCTGATCCAAGCCCCACCCCAATGGGGCTTCTGCAGCCCAAGGTGCGCCAAACCCCGTGCACAGAGCGTATTCGACACCAGCAACTCACGTTCCTGCTGAGACCGTGACTCGCTGGTGTGTGTGTGTGTGTATTTGCGACCGCTGTCTTTGTGCTTGTGGAGGGGTGGAAAGGAGGGGTTGACTCATCCCAGCTGCTCCGAAGAACCAAACAAAGCAAAAACTGAACCTGGAATGTGCTGAGAACAGGATGAGGGTGTGCTTGCGGGTGACTCATAAGCGCAGAGACGTCAGGCCTGGGAAGCAGGGGGTGTGCCTCTGCCAGGGTGTGCAGAAAGCACAGAGTTTGTGCAGAAAGCACCCAGTTTGCTTTTCGCAAGCTGGGGATCGCCAAGCACTTTGGTCCCACCCCCCCCCATCCTCCGCAAATCATCTCAGAAGCAGCACCTAATTCCCAAAATTAGGTGATCAAGGCACTTGCACAGGCTTGTTATCATTGCTTGGTAGGTTCTAAAGCATGGGCAGGCAAACTAAGGCACAGGGGCCAGATCCGGCCCAATCGCCTTCTAAATCCGGCCAGCGGACGGTCCGGGAATCAGTGTGTTTTACATGAGTAGAATGTGTCCTTTTATTTAAAATACATCCCTGTGTTATTTGTGGGGCATAGGAATTCATTCATTTACCCCCCCCCCCCAAAATATAGTCTGGCCCCCCACCTGGTCTGAGGGATGGTAGACCAGCCCACAGCTGAAAAAGGTTGCTGACCCCTGTATTTGACTCTTGCCGCAGCAAGCGTGCTTCACCTGCTGTGTTACTGCCTATATTTGCAGCCATTTGCAGTGCAGGTCCCCTTGTAAGGTGGAGGAGGAGAGGGAAGCAACACTCTTGCACGCAGAAGAACTCAAACTACTTTTAACTCTGGAAACAGACCTCCATCCCTCAGTGAGGAATAGGCTGTGCGGGTCCCGATTCCTCCTCTCTCTTCCCACGGTTTTGCAGCACTCGTATCTAAAAGGAAGGTGCAGCTAGAGGCAGCTGTGTCTACTCCCTAGTAACTCTGCATATGGGCCAAGCTTCTCCCCCATGGGTGATCTGCATGTTAGCCAGATGGAGCCCTTGGCACGGGTTCCAGTAAGTGCAGAGAGCGCTGCCCGTGGCATGGAAAGGGCACTAGGTTCTTTCTCTTTTGTATTTCCTGATTAAGAAAACCACACCGACTAATATGATCTGATTGCATTATGCGTCAGCGTGGGAGAGCCTGGGCCGAAATCACGTTCTCAAGGTGAACCCGGTGCCCCCGTTATGTAAGCGCCGCAGACAAAGACGGCGGCAATTAGCAGCTTAATAACATGCTATTAGCAATAATAATCCTCACGCTTAATAACATAATCTAGAGAGGGCTGTTTTCCAGAACCGGAGAGGCAGCTTTTGCCGTTGTGTCTACATGGGTGCGAGTTTCCTGCGGTGGCTAATTTAGACATCCTTTAAGTAACAAAATACAAATCGTTTCCAAATGTGTGGGCCTGACGTTTTGCCGGCTGCCCTCGTCCTGGAAGGACCGAGTGCTGGCTGTGGACATGCTCAGAGGCACTCTTGTCGTGCGCCTTTACGGCACCCAATGGCTAAATGAAGCCTGGCGATTCAGTGGCGTGCTGGGAACTCACGCCTGAATCTGTAGTCAGGAAAGGGAAGGGATAACGCAGCGTCGGGCGTGAGAGTCGGGGCTTTGCGTTTGGTTGCTGTTTTCGGAAAGGCCTCTGTGGTTTGACATAAGCGGAAAAGGGGTCAGGAGGAATCCTGGATGCTTCTCACAGCTCAGAAGACAGAGCGATGCCATAGCAAATGCAGCACATGCGAAACAGCCCGAAATCTCACACTGTGTGCTTGGCACCGCTCACCCCCCGGGGCAAAGCTGCAATCGTGACGATTGCGCCCCATTTGAGATTTCGACAGGGACCAGAAACCCCAGACACTTCCTACCTATGATTTAGCATTCCTTTATTACGTATACAAAACTGGGGCCATCGTTTTCAAGACAACCGACCTTTGCGCCATGAGTCTGGCAAATCTGGAACCGGACTTGATAATCAAATAACGCTGATATTCTTTAGTTGGACTTCGTTGTTTTAACCCACGTGTAAATGTGCTCATTCTGCGTGCCTGTTTTATGGTTTCGGTTTTTGTCTCTTAATTTTAATCTGTTGCTGTAACTCTCCTTTTTTATGCACACCATGAAACGAAAATTTAAAAATCCCTACAAAAATGTAAGAGAGACAGAATGGTTTAAATTAGGGGAGCTCATCCCGTCATGGGGATTCGAACCGCCGACCTTCTGATTGGCAAGTCCTAGGCTCTGTGGTTTAACCCACAGCGCCACCTGCGTCCCATTCCTGGACAGTTGGCGGGCTGGATTTAGAAGGCGATTGGGCCACATCTGGCCCCTGGGCCTTAGGTTGCCTACCCCTGGTCTAATATCTATGAATCTAAGATGAACTCTGCTGGTTCAGAGCAAACCTGCAGTCTGAGACAGTCTGACCTGCAAGGCAAAGGCCCCATTTACATACCCTCCAACATTTCTCTGAAAATGGGTATGTCCTATTATTATTATTATTATTATTATTATTATTATTATTATTATTATTATTAATACCCCACCCATCTGACTGGGTCTCCCCAGCCACTCTGGGTGGCTTCCAACTGATATAAAAACATAATAAACATGAAACATGTGTTATAAGAATTTAAGGTCTCAAATATATAAATTAAATATTCATAAATTTACAAGGCAAACACATCCACATAAGTATGTAAACACGTGTCTGAAATAGTACAGGAGAACAATCCTGAAACCATTTTGACTCTCCCAAATTGACCTCAAATGTTTCTCTGCAAGGAGGAAGGACATGGGGAAGCCTCTCCATTGTCTTTTGTTTACCTGTCTTTAGGGCATCTTTGTGTATGAGCCTGTGTCCTGGATTCAGGAACCACAAGTATTTACCATCACAAAAGAATGGCCAGGCTGCCCAGGTAATGCAATCAGTGACCATTGTCAGGTATCCTGGCAGGCAGGATTTCTGCTGTAGACCGCCTCCTTCTGTGATGTATGTATGATGTTTTAGGGGGTGGTCTTGAGCCAAAGGGTGGGCAATTTCAAAAGTCTATATAATAAGGGCTTGCACATCAATGTTCTGGGTTCCTCCTCCTTTCCTGCGGGTGAGGGGAGCACCCTGTTGCAACAATTTAATAAAGATCAGGCTTACTCGCTGCTTTGCTTCCCAAGATTCTTTGGTTGGTCTCTGCTATTTCCTCCTACCCATAGGGAACCCATTTAAGGACTCTATATGGCCTCTTGGGTACCACATAATAAGGGAAAAGGAGCAGATTTTGTTTGCATCACATGAAAAAAACTTTCCTGTACAGGGCAGCCTTCAGATGTCTTCTAAAGGTTGTATAGTTACTTATCTCCTTGGCTTGGGGGGGTTGCATAACTCCATACCCTCCAACATTTCTCTGATGAAAATAGCATCTTAAAAAGCAGAGACGTCACCTTGCCAACAAAGGTCTGTATAGTTAAAGCCATGGTTTTCCCAGTAGTGATGTATGGAAGTGAGAGCTGGACCATAAAGAAGGCTGATCGCCGAAGAATGGATGCTTCTGAATTCTGGTGCTGGAGGAGACTCTGGAGAGTCCCATGGACTGCAAGAAGATCCAACCTCTCCATTCTGAAGGAAATCAGCCCTGAGTGCTCACTGGAAGGACAGATCGTGAAGCTGAGGCTCCAAGACTTTGGCCACCTCAGGAGAAGAGAAGACTCCCTGGAAAAGACCCTGATGTTGGGAAAGATGGAGGGCACAAGGAGAAGGGGACGACAGAGGACGAGATGGTGGGACAGTGTTCTCGAAGCTACCAGCATGAGTTTGACCAAACTGCGGGAGGCAGTGGAAGACAGGAATGCCTGGCGTGCTCTGGTCCAGGGGGTCACGAAGAGGCAGACACGACTAAACGACTAAACAACAACATATAAGGGCTTGCGCACCATCGTTCTGGGTTCCTTTCCTCCCTCCTGCATATGGAGGGAGCACCCTGTTGCAACAGTTTAATAAACATCCAATGAGGATCGGAAGACAGGTTTTTTTTTATCTTGTATTTTAAACCCCCCCACCCCCCCCAAGAATCTGGTGATGAACAGCAGTATATAAATTTAATAAGTAAATAAAGAAATGGCCACCAACTGGGATGGCTTTTAAATAGGATTAGACAAATTAATGGAGGATGAAAGGGCTATTGATGGCTGCTAACCGTGATCCCACTGTATTGTGAGCGACGGAGGAAAAATATCTCTTGCAAACTTAAAAGAGATTTCTCTCCAGGCTTCACATTGTGAGAGCTTGTCCCCAGGCTAAATAACTGGAAGAAATAAACACATAGCCCATGCTACAGGTTGGGAGTTCAGCCTTGCAGAAAACCGGCTGATTTATGAGCCTCTTTTCTGGGAATTGCATACCCGAAAAGGAGCGTGTGCTATTGACGCTCAAAATAAACCGAAGAAAATGTATTATTCCAAGTGCCTCCAGCTGCAAGTTCTCTGCTGGCGATGGGAGGAGTGTCAAGGAGACTTATGTGTGAGGAAAAGGAGAATCTCCTCTGAACATCTCACAAGACGCCAAGGAAGATCATTGAGAAGAACACAAAGACACACAAACACACATGAAACACAGCCAGCTCAGCACTGCCCCCTTCAGGTCAAGAGGGGACAGCAGCCTGTTTCTGGGTCAACCTGGACGGTGTACCAGGTTCACTTCCCAGAATCCTTCGGGGCGATCAAGCCTCTTTTATTTCCCAGAATTCTTCAGGACTTGCTCAGTCACAGACTAGGACTGAACTTTGCACGGGATATAAAAGCAACGCGTGGCCTCCTTTTCCTGTTAATCATAAACCAGATAATATTTGCACCCGTTGACACTATTAAGGTCCCGGTGATGGATATCAAGGAGATAAGCCAATGCTGCGAACCGTACGCTTTGAAGGTTAAACTTGTACGTGCAGCACAACACAAGTGTGCATCGCACAAGGGCGTTGCTGTATTTGCACGAGGCTCACTTGCAAAACGTATCACTGCACGTAAGACGCAGACTCTCCAAGTGTCCCTATTTTCCAGGGACAGTCCTGGATTCACAGAAAAACCACCCTGGTTTCTGATTTGATCCTGGAACCTGCTTTTCCTTAGGGCATCCCTATTGTCATCGGAGAAATGTTGGAGGGTATGGAGTTATGCAACTCCGCGAGCCAAGGAAATAAGTAACCATACGACCTGCATCAATAGGAGCATAGCATCTAGATCAAGGGAAGTAATAGTGCCACTGTATTCTGCTCTGGTCAGACCTCACCTGGAGTACTGTGTCCAGTTCTGGGCACCACAGTTCAAGAAGGACACTGACAAACTGGAACATGTCCAGAGGAGGGCAGCCAAAATGGTCAAAGGCCTGGAAACGATGCCTTATGAGGAACGGCTAAGGGAGCTGGGCATGTTTAGCCTGGAGAAGAGGAGGTTAAGGGGTGATATGATAGCCATGTTCAAATATATAAAAGGATGTCACCTAGAGGAGGGAGAAAGGTTGTTTTCTGCTGCTCCAGAGAAGCGGACACGGAGCAATGGATCCAAACTACAAGAAAGAAGATTCCACCTAAACATTAGGAAGAACTTCCTGACAGTAAGAGCTGTTTGACAGTGGAATTTGCTGCCGGGGAGTGTGGTGGAGTCTCCTCCTTTGGAGGTCTTTAAGCAGAGGCTTGACAACCATATGTCAGGAGTGCTCTGATGGTGTTTCCTGCTTGGCAGGGGGTTGGACTCGATGGCCCTTGTGGTCTCTTCCAACTCTAGGATTCTATGATTCTATGACCTTTAGAAGACATCTGAAGGCAGCCCTGTAGAGGGAAAGGTTTTTTTGGTTTTTTTAAAAAAAGGTTTAATGTTTGATTATCTGTTTTATATACAGTGGCACCTCGGGTTAAGAACTTAATTCGTTCTGGGACTTCCGGAGGCGGCGCGCTCAGCAATGGCGGTCCTCTTCAGCTGCTGAAGAGGGGCTCCGCGGAAAAGGGTCGTGCGCTGCGGCACAGCGACGACCCATCCAGATAAACCACGGGTAGAGTGAGCTCGTGGCCGTGGGGTTCGGCGGGCACCAGAAGCGACCTCGGATACGCAGAAGAGACCCCGTAAGGGGTATCGGAACGTGGAGGGGGTAGCGGTGCTGTGAATCCATCGCTCTTTCCGCGGAAGCGAAGCCGCGCGGCTGCTGCTGACTAGCGCTGACCTTTCTTCCTTCAACAATTGGATCGAAACAACTTACTCGTGAGTAAGAAAATTAAAGCTTTAAATCAGAACTAAATTGGTGAAATTCGGCTGAAAGCGGGAGACGTTAAAAAGGAAGTCAGTCTTCCGGCTCTGCCTAAAGTATCAAGCAAAGACTTTTCTAAAGCGGAAGCATTGAAAGGAGTTCAAAAGAAATTGGAATTTATTTGGCAAACCTGATTTAGACTGCTCTGATTTTAAAAGAAGTTATAACAGCTTCGTATCTGGACTAAAACTGTGGTCTCTCCTCTTCCCTATCTGTGGATTACAAAGTTTCGAAACCCGGCTCCCGACCTGCCTGGATATAAGTTGTATCGGACTGCGGTAACTGTATATAAATTACAAAACTAGATCGGGCTATTTTGTATCTGGAAAAGAAAAGGGAACTGTTGCATGCACCTTCGTTAAGAACTATTTCTCTCTGCAGTTAAAACTGAATGCAAGATCCCCCTGTTTTGGATGCTGTTTGATTCTTATTTTTTCTCTTTCTCCTCCTTTGTGGGAATTTAATGGCGGAATCTTTCTATTCCTCTCCTCCAAGTTTGCTTTTGGGAGCTCCCTCTACTGGATTATAGAACTAACAGTCTCAGAACTGCCGATTTCCCTTTCTCTTTGTTTTTTGCTGGATGTTTACTCTCTCAGGACTGTTTCCCATGGGATTTACAGTTTGACCTTGAATCCGGGACAGCTGTGGAATGAGTGGCGCATCAAAAACAAGGGCTGGAAGGAAAGCAAAACATTCCGAACTTGTGCAAACAACTCTGCCTGGACAGCTACGCAGATCGTCTGTCCCAATTGTGACAGGTCTGCAAGAAGGACAATTTACACAACCATCTTTTGGGGAGATGGCTGCTGGAGGGATAGATCCTGTCTCTAAAGAAATATTGGATCAACTGGCAGCATTGAATAAGAAAGCTGACGAACAGGCAGCTAGATTTGATGAACAATCTGTTAAATTTGACCAGGTGACAGCTTCCATTAATAAATTGACAGACCAGGTTACTAAAAATACACAGGCAATAAGTGGTATTGAAAAAGTCACAACAGAAAACCGGAAATTAGTTGAAGAAGTTAATACTAAAGCAGAGGAAAATAAAAAGAGGATAGAGGAATTAAGAGGGGAGGTGAGGCCACTCAGTAGACAGGTAACGGAACAGCAAGCGTACCTGTCCCTGGCAGAATTGAAAAATAGGGAAAATAATCTTAGATTGAGAAATATCCCAGAATCTGAGAAGGAGGACTTGATTGGCTTTTTGACAACAGAAATCTCCAAATTTTGGGGATTGACAGAAGAGAAGGACTTTAAAATAGTCACCGCTTTCAGACTAGGAAGAGTGGTTAAGAAGGATAAATCAAGAGATTGCTTGATCATTTTGAGATCTAAGCAAGAAAAAGACAACATACTCGGCCTACATTTTAAAAACCCATTGGTGATTCAGGGGAAGACGGCAGAAATCTTCAGAGATATACCAAAACAGCTTTTGGATTTAAGAATTACATATAAGGATTTAGCAAGCCTACTGAGAAACAACAAAATCCCTTATAGGTGGGAATTCCCTCAAGGACTATCTTTTACCCTGAAAGAGAGGAAGGTAAGAATCAGAACAGCAGAGGAGCAAGAAAAGTTTCTAAACGACCACGGGGAGGATCTTCGGAAAGGAGTAGCAGGACCCTGGCCACCTCCTTCGTTTGGCTTCAATCCGGTTCCACCTCCAGGTGAAGAAGATAAAAAAGATCCCCCTGCTGACAAATAAATTGACCCAGGATGTCTCTGCAGCTTCTTAGTTGGAATATTAATGGTGCAAATTCTCCTGAAAGGAGGAAGAAGATTTTTCATATATTAAGAAAAGAACAATTGGATGTTATCTGCCTTCAAGAAACACATGTGACCAGGCTCCACAGGAGAGTACTAATTAACAAGAGATTAGGTCAAGAGTTTATTTCATCAGACAAGGTGAAAAAAAGAGGAGTAGTGATCTATGCAAAGGAGAGCCTGTCACCAAAATTGGTTTTTAAAGATGAACAAGGAAGAATTTTGGCGATCGAAATACAATCACAAGGAGAAAAATTTCTGATAGTTGGAATATATGCACCAAATGATGGGAAGTCGGAATTTTTCAAGAGGCTGCATGAGACAATGCTGGACTATATTGACTATACAAATATCATTTTGATGGGAGACATGAATGGGGTAGTCTCTACCCATATGGATAAGTCACATAACCAAAATCTGAACAAGGATGGCAGACTGCCAAAGACTTTTTTTGAACTCACAGACAACATGGACTTGATAGACATTTGGAGAACAAAGAACCCTCTAGGCATGGAGGGAACTTTCTTTTCTGAGGCCCACCTATCATGGACAAGAATAGACCAAATTTGGATATCAAGAGGACTGGCACCCAAGACAAAAAAAGCTGAGATCTGCCCTAAAACCTGCTCCGACCATAACGCTTTAAAAATGGACTTGAGACTTACACCAGCTGGATCCTTCAGATGGAGAATGAATGACCATCTGCTTAGAGATCAGGAGATTGTGAAGAAGGCCCAAAAAACGTTGAAGGACTATTTTGAAATAAACTTGAACACCTCAGTGGAAAAGAAAACAGTCTGGGACGCGAGCAAAGCCGTTATGAGAGGGTTTCTGATACAACAGAACACTATTAAGAAGAAACTCTGGAATGGTAAAAAGGACAAGATTTTGGATAAAATAAGAGATGGAGAAAAAAGACTGAGACTAAACCCAAAATCAAAAGAAGTCTTAAGAGAAATAAAATTTTACCAAACACAATATACAAAATTGATAAACCAAGAAATTGAATGGAAAATTAAACAGATGAAGCAAAGATCATTTGAATCGGCAAATAAATGTGGGAAGCTGCTGGCATGGCAGCTGAAGAAGAGGCAAAAATTGAACTTTGTTACCAATCTGGAGGTTGAAGGAGAATGTATTCAGAAACCAGAAGAAATTAGAAAGTGTTTCCAGAGATATTTCAAAAAGCTATATACTCAAGGACCACAAGCAGAGATGGAAATAAATAACTTTTTAAAGAGCTATGGCCTGCAAAAGTTAACACAAGACAAACGAACAGCCCTGAACTGTAGAATAACACAACAGGAAATTGAAAGAGCCATTCAGAATATGCAAATAGGCAAATCCCCAGGCCCAGACGGGCTTACCTCCAAATACTATAAGACACTGATGGATTATTTGATACAGCCATTAATGGAGGTCTGCAACCAGATTATGGAAGGGAAGGGGGCACCAGAATCGTGGAAAGAAGCATTCATCACCCTGATACCAAAATTGGAATCTGAAAAGACCCAACTTAAAAATTATCGTCCCATCTCACTCCTAAACGTGGATTATAAAATTTTTGCTGACATCTTAGCAAATAGACTGAAAAAAGTTTTGAATGAAGTAATTCATAAGGACCAAGCAGGCTTTCTCCCTGGTAGGCATTTGTCTGACAACACCAGGAACATTATAGATGTTTTGGAGTTACTACAGACAAATATGAATACGAAAGCAGTTTTGATCTTTATAGATGCGGAGAAGGCCTTTGATAATATATCTTGGAAATTTATGAAGAAAAACTTGGAAGGGATGGGAGTGGGAGGGGCGTTCCAAAACGGCATTGAAGCAATCTATTCAGAACAGAAGGCCAAATTGATAGTAAACAGCGTGGTGACAGAGGAGTTCAAAATTGAAAAAGGGACACGACAGGGGTGCCCCTTATCACCCTTGCTATTTATTTCTGTCCTGGAGGTGTTGCTGAACTTGATTAGGAGGGATCAGCTGGTGGAAGGAATACAGGTCGGAGAAAAGCAATATAAACTTAAGGCTTTCGCAGACGATTTGGTTTTGACATTACAGGAGCCAGAAACCAGTACAAAAAGAGCTCTAGAACTAATTTCTGAGTTTGGTCGGGTGGCGGGATTCAAGTTGAACAAACAAAAAACTAAGGTTTTAGCAAAAAACCTGACATCGTCAGAAATAGATGGGTTTCAGAAGGAAACAGAATTAAATGTGGTTACAAAAGTGAAATACCTGGGGGTTAACTTGACTGGGAGAAATCTGAATTTGTTTAAGGATAATTATGAAAAATGCTGGTCAGAAATTAAAAAGGATTTGGAAATTTGGTCAAGATTGAAACTTACCTTGTCAGGAAGAATTGCTGCAGTAAAAATGAATGTTTTGCCAAGAATGCTGTTTTTGTTTCAAACCCTTCAGATTGTGGACAGGGTGGAATGTTTTGGAAAGTGGCAGAGAGACATTACGAAGTTTGTCTGGCAGGGCAAAAAGCCCCGAATAAAATTTAAGATTTTAACAGATGCAAAAGAAAGAGGGGGGTTTGCCCTGCCGGATTTAAGACTGTATTATGAAGCTGCGTCTCTCTGCTGGATGAAAGATTGGTTCCTGTTAGAAAACACTGATGTCCTAGATCTGGAAGGGTTTAGTAATGCTTTTGGGTGGCATGCATATCTTTGGTATGACAAGGCAAAGTCTCATAAACTGTTTAAAAACCATATTGTCAGGAAAGCTCTACTTATTGTCTGGACTAAATACAAGGACTTACTTGAAAGTAAGACCCCGAGGTGGTTATCACCGGTTGAGGCTAAGGCTATAAAACTACGTAATATGGAGAGTGGCTGGTTGAAATATTGTGAGATAATTGAAAGAGATGGTGATAACTGGAGGTTGCAGAGTTTTGAAAAATTGAAAGGAAAGGTGCGAGACTGGTTTCATTATGCCCAAATCTTAGAGACTTTTAAAAAAGATAAAAGAATTGGTTTCCAGGTGGAAAAATCAAAACTAGAAACAGAATTACTTGAACCTAAGACGAAAGTGCTTTCAAGAATGTATAACCTGCTGCTTAAGTGGAATACCCAAGATGAGATAGTCAAATCAGCAATGATAAAATGGGCACAGGACATAGGGTACAACATTATGTCTGAAGACTGGGAAAGGTTGTGGACCACCAGTATGAAATTTACGGCATGTAGTGCCTTAAAGGAAAACATTATGAAAATGGTATACAGGTGGTACATGACCCCAGTCAAACTTGCAAAGATATATCATTTGTCTGACAATAAATGTTGGAAATGTAAGGAGGTTGAAGGAACTTTCTTTCACCTCTGGTGGACATGCCCGAGGGTGAAGGCTTTTTGGGAAATGATTTATAACGAATTGAAAAAGGTGTTGAAATACACCTTTCACAAGAAACCAGAGGCCTTCCTCCTGGGCATTGTGGGCCAGAGAGTGCCAAAGAAAGATAGAACTTTCTTTTTATATGCAACCACAGCAGCAAGAATCCTTATAGCCAAATACTGGAAGGCACAGGAGTTACCCACGCTGGAAGAATGGCATTCGCAGCTGATCGACTACATGGAATTAGCCGAAATGACAGGCAGAATTCGAGATCTGGGAGAAGAGGCAGTGGAAGAGGACTGGAAAAAATTTAAGGACTATTTACAAAAACACTATAAGTTATATGAATGTTGACAGTTTGCTAAGTACTTTGGAAAAATATGCCTCAGTATTGAAATTGGTAAATGAGAGAATTTAAGTTTAAGATTTAGAAATGCATAAATTATGGATAATATAACTAAATGAAAACACAAAAACAACTGAAATAAGGTATTAATTTGCTGTTTATTTTATTGTGAAGAAAGCAGGGGATGGGGGATGTGGGGAAGTCTGGTTGATTATGAAAATTGATCTGAAAAAGTGAATCTTTTTTCTCTTTCTTTTTTTTTTCTTTCTTTTTTCTTTTTATAATTCTTTCTCTTCTCTGTAAAAACTGCTTTTGTAGTGTCAATGATGTTGTATTTTTACCCTGGAAAAAAAGCAAATAAAAAAACTATTATAAAAAAAAAAAGAACTTAATTCGTTCTGGAGGTCTGTTCTTAACCTGAAACTGTTCTTAACCTGAAGCACCACTTTAGCTAATAGGGCCTCCTGCTGCCACTGTGCGATTTCCGTTCTCATCCTGAAGCAAAGTTCTTAACCTAAAGCACTATTTCTGGGTTAGCGGAGTCTGTGACCTGAAGCATCTGTAACCTGAAGCGTATGTATCCCAAGGTACCACTGTATGCTAAAAGCTACCCAGAGCGGCAGACACGGGTGGTGCTGCGGGTTAAACCATAGAGCCTAGGACTTGCTGATCAGAAGGTCAGCAGTTCGAATCCCTGCGACGGGGTGAGCTCCCGTTGCTCGGTCCCTGCTCCTGCCAACCTAGCAGTTAGAAAGCACGTCAAAGTGCAAGTAGATAAAAAGGTACCGCTCTGGCGGGAAGGTAAGCGGTGTTTCCGTGTGCTGCTCTGGTTCGCCAGAAGCGGCTTAGTCATGCTGGCCACATGACCCGGAAGCTGTACTCCGGCTCCCTCGGCCAATAAAGCGAGATGAGCACCGCAACCCCAGAGTCGGCCACGACTGGACCCAATGGTCAGGGTTCCCTTTACCTTTACCTATTACTAGCAGATTGTTAAGGTCCTCCGTGGGGTATACCAGAGAGGTCCTGTAGGTATGAGGGTCCTAGGCCGTATAGGGCTTTAAAAGCCCTCCGGAACAGCTGCCTTTTTAACGACAATGGTGGATCCCAAACAGCCCCCGAGTGGACTGTCAGCAGGCTTTAATCTAGGCAGGCCCCTTTGCCCCCGTGCCAACTTGGCCGGCGATCTCGGAAGCCGCGTTTGGCACCGTTTCGGGAACGAGCCGTCGGAAAGCCCAAACCAGGCTCTTTTCCCAGCTTGCTGACACAGCTCTGGCCCTGTGGCTTGGCAGGAGGTGCCTTTTTCCAATACCTCACAGGCGCTTTTGGCTCGCGGGCCCAACGAGCTCGAAAAGGGGAGGCCAGGAAGCGGCCTGAAGAGGTGCAGCCGAGCCGTTTGGGGACAGGCTGTTCCCTTGCGGTTTCCTCTGCAACCCGCGGCCAGAGATGGGTGTTGGTGGTGCAGAAGGGTGTGAGGTGGGTGGGTGGAGGAATGAGACATCGCTGCAACCAGGGGGAAGGACCCAGGAGACGGCTGGCAGGCTGGACAATTTTGTCTCTTAGCAGCAAGAAGCTTTCCTTCTTGAAATATATATAGAGACAGGCAGGATCATCCAGTTGTGATGTAACAGCTGCTTTTCCGGCCACAGCTCCTGGGACTGAACGTCCCCTTCTTGCTGTGCCTGCCTGCCTGGAAAAAAACTATTGCAAAACCTTCCTCCTGGGGAACTCAAAGATGGACTGGGTGGGGCAGTGAGAGCACAGAGCAGCAGAGAAGACTGCATCCTCGTTTTTCCACCAAGCAGTTGGTCCCTTACCTTTCCAGCCCCGCCCTGGCCACAGTGATCCATGCAATGGTCACCTCCAGGCTTGACTACTGTAATTCGCTCTACGTGGGGCTGCCCTTGAAGCTGTCCCAGAAACTCCAGCGGGTGCAGAATGCTGCAGCGAGGCTTCTCACGGGGTCCCTGCCATGGGAGCATATTCACCCAGTGCTTTTCCAGCTGCACTGGCTCCCGGTGGAGCACAGGGTCAGGTTTAAGGTGCTGGTTTTGACCTTTAAAGCCCTTCACGGCCTAGGACCCTCGTACCTATGGGACCGCCTCTCCCGGTATGCCCCACGGAGAGCCTCAAGGTCCATAAATAGCAACGCCCTGGAGGTCCCAGGCCCTAAGGAAGTCAAATTAGCCTCAACCAGAGCCAGGACCTTTTCGGTGATGGCTCCGGCCTGGTGGAACACTCTGTCTCATGAGACCAGGGCCCTGCGGGATCTGATTTCTTTCCGCAGGGCCTGTAAGACAGAGTTGTTCCGCCTGGCCTTTGGCTTGGAATCAATTTGATTCCCTCCCCCTCTTTCCTTTTTCTTTTCTCTCCTCTGATGGAACTCCTGTTTGGGGACTTCCCTGGCCTTTTTCTGGCCCACGTAGGACCAGTCTGGAAAGTTAGCCTTGGTGAAGACCTGACGTTTTCATCCCCAAAAAAGGTTTTTGAGTTTCTACTGAAATGAGGCTGTATTTTAATGTTTTAATGTTGTATTTTAATCTTGTTTTTAAGTTGCATTTCAATCAATTTGTTTTTATATAGGGTGTTAGCCGCCCTGAGCCCGGTCTTGGCTGGGGAGGGCGGGGTATAAATAAAATTTATTATTATTATTCTCCCCATGGCCAAATACCACTAAGAACTTACAAGTTCGGATAGACTGCCTCTGGACCTGGAGGTTCCACGAGAACCTAAAGAAGCTGAGGTTTGGGAACAGAAATGTGGACCTTGATGTGTAATAAGGGATGTGGAGCTTGGAATTCCCCTTCCCACCTCTCCCCCTGGTCAAATACCTCAAAGAACAGGCACAGGCAAACTCGGCCCTCCAGATGTTTTGGGACTACAACTCCCATCATCCCTGGCTAACAGGACCAGTGGTCAGGGATGATGGGAATTGTAGTCTCAAAAAACACCTGGAGGGCCGAGTTTGCCTATGCCTGTCGAAGAACCTACAAGTTCAGATAGACTGCCTCTGGACCTGGAGGTTCCATAGGGACATAAGAGCCTTCTGCTTCAGGCCAGTAGCCCACCAAGTCCTGCATCCTGCATTCTCACAGTGGCCAAGCGCCCCTAAGAACCTCCGGATGTAGATAGACTGCCTCAGGACCTGGAGGTTCCATAAGAGGAGTCTTGCTGCCAGATTAGGTCAGTGACCCATCTAAGGCCAGTGACCATGGCCAACTAAGGTCATCTAAGGCCAGTGACCCATCTAAGGCCAGTGACCATGGCCAACTGGCTGGCCTGGGAAACCCGCAAGCAGGATTCGAACACAAGAGCCCTCTCCCAATCCTGCAGCTTCCAGCACCTGGCATTCAGATCCATTGCTGCCTCGGGCTGCGTAGACAGAGCACAGCTATTGTGGCTCGCAGCCATTGATAGACTTGACTCAGGTAGGTAGCCGTGTTCGTCTGATGCAGTCGAAATATATCTTAAAAATGTCCAATAGCACCTTAGAGACCAAAAAAGTTTGTTCTGGGTATAAGCTTTTGTGTGCATGCACACTTCTTCAGGTACGAATATTATTTTTTTTAATTGATAGACTGAGTTAGTTGAGGTTTGGGAACAGAAATGTGGGGCCTGGAACTCCCTTTCTCGCTTCTCTCTCTCTCTCTTCCTCTCTCCCTGTCTCTTTTTACTGCTTCAGAAGAAAACATCGCACACAGCAGCTAAATGGAACCTCCTTGGACTGCAGCAGTCTACCAGATGGAAGCCATCAGCGTCATTTGCTGCTTGTGAACTTCAGCGGTAGGTGGGTGTATGCCAGCCATTTGCTGCTGGAAACGTTAACACACAGAGGCAGCGATTGTCCCAGGGTCACAGCCACTGAGCTTCATGACCGAGTGGAGATTTGAACCCCGGTCCCCCAGGTCCTAGCCCAACGCTCTAACCACTATGCCACGCTGGTTCTCATCGAAAAACTGGCTCTCAGCCTTGTTGAGAAATGCCCAGAGTTCCACGGGTTCCCCTGCTCTGATCTAAACGAAAGCAACCGAGCTGGGAATTAAGAGAAGCAAAATGAACACTTTTATTATTATTATTATTAGGCGCAAAATGGATTGGGGAAATAAATCACAAAGGAATCCTTTGCTGCTGTACAAAGTAACCGAACTGCCTTGCCTTGGTCACCAAGACTGGCAGCCTAGAAGAGAACGAAGCTCTTTGAAAAGGTTAATGGGTAGGATCCGAACCTAGTCTTACTTTGAGTAGGCCCACCGAAATCAATGGAATGTAAGCTGGTTCCGGCAAGCTTACTCCCTTTCTGCCAGTGGGTCTTCAAGGCAGGACAGCTAGCACAGAAGAGTGAACTCAGAAGGAAGTCCCACTGAAACCAATAGGACTTACACCCAGGTAAACCTATGGAGGACTGCAGCCTGAAGTCTGGACCCAACTCCAATGCCTTTTTTTTTATCCTGATAATCATAAAAGGACACACACTGGAAAACTAAAGACAGTAACTGAGAAAGTCTTCCACAACAGGGGACAGGCCAGCTCTTCTCTGCCATGGCAAATTCTCCTTCTTGCACGAAAACAGGGAGCAAAACCAACGAGAAATGGAAAAGGACACGCTCCCCCAGGGCAGAAAAAAATAAAATGGTGAGCAGAGAGAACGCAGCGATGAAAACCAGACAAGATTGCAGTCCCTCCCGGATTCATGGTGTGAGGTGTGTGAAGAGACTTCCTTGCAGGGTCTCTTCTCCTGCGAGAAATAACTTAATCCTGCCAGGGGCACCCAATTTATGGACGGCAGGGTAGAAACAGGTTGAACTAAGACTACTGGGTCAGATTTCTCCTTTTGTATTCGTTAGGAAAGGAAAATCCACAGGCGGGAGGCCTGCACAGGGTTCCAGGAAGTCTCCTTTGCAGAATTATGCATTTGATCAATCTACAAACTTACACACACATTCGCACAGGCCCGTCTTCCAGAAAAAAGTCAAGGTGCGAGATTTAAAGGAGGGAGTCAAAAGGGAACCGCAGATCCTTTCCAGGAGGGAGGTTTCTGTGTGGAGAGGACACCGCAATGGCAGGCGGAAAGGTTTGGCTAAGGAACCTGCAGAACTGGGGGGGGGGGGGGTTAGGCTTGCAGATTTGCTCCTTATGGGTGGTCCTCAAGCATCTCTCTCCCGAAAGGAAGAAAAAAGAGCAAAAATATTGACTGGCCAGCTCCAAAAAAAGACCCGCAGATTGCGAGGCCCCGTAGATCAGGAGAATTTTAATTTGTCGTACTTCCACAGCATCCTTCTCTGACAAGTGAACTGTTTGTAAGCGAAAAGGTTTCTGTGCATCTGAGTTGAGCTCCTGGCGTTTTGGTTAGAAGTTATGGAAGATGTGAAACCAATGCGGACCCAGATGGAGACAGGTTCTGTCGGGAACCTGAACGGCAAAGAGGACTCACGTGAAGACCTGGGCAGACTGGGAGGACTTTGCAAAGGAAGGAAGGAAGGAAGGAAGCAGAAGAGGTAGCACAAGGGGTTGCCTGCTCCTTGTCTGTCTGTGTTGACAGGGCTGCCTCCTTCTGGTCATGCCGGGAACTGACTCTGGCCCAGCGGTCCAAACCAAAACGTCCGGCAGGAACAGTTTGCAGGCGGCCCTAAAGGACGCCCTGGGAGGGGGCCTTTCCCGTGATCTTGTTGGAGCACTCCAGGAGGGCGTTGTGGATGTCTTTGGCGCAAGAGATCTGGGACTTGATCATGCTGAGGTACTGGGTGTAGGGCAGGCTCTCCGCCTGGACCGCGTCCGGCTTGGTGGCTGTCGGCACGAGGGTCGGGGAGTGCTTGGCGCTGTCAAAGCTCTGGGAGAGGCACTCATAGGCCAGGCGCTGAGGAAGGGGAGGCAGATCAGAAGGAGAGAGAGTTAGGAACTTGGCCTCGCCGGGTTGGGCTGGGTATTCCAGCATCCTGGAATCTCCCCGAAACTGTGTCCCAAGCAATAAAGCTTTCCCCTTGATGCTAGTCCCTGGGGCCTGCTACCCAGGGGTAGACTGCCTCTGTAGGTGGAGGACCCATTTAGTACTCAAGGATAATAGCAGCCGATCAGTCTCTCTGTCTAACCAGGGACCCGGGGGCTTCATTTAGACTGTGAGAAAAAGGTCGGGGGGAAAGCTGGGCTTTTAAGTTTTCAAAAAATGGGTAAGAGCATCGCAATCCTGGGCAGCTATCTCAGATGGCGTCAAATACCCCACAGGAATATTGGTGTGGCTGCAGGAGCAGGGAGACGTTTCCCCGCTTATGGTGGGAATGCCCCCCCCTGACATTTTGGAAGAAATATATACAGTCATACCTCGGGTTACAGATGCTTCAGGTTGCATTTTTTTTCGGGTTACGGACCCACTGAAACCCAGAAGTATCAGAACGGGCTACTTCCGGGTTTCGGCGGTCGCACTTTGCGCAGAAGCACCGAATCGCATGGATCACGTTCGCAACCCGAGCATCCACTGTAAACACATTCAAGCCTCCCCACAACTTTCCCTTTTGAATCAGAGAGTTTTAGCGTTAGGAGGACCCCCAAATGCCATCTAGTCCAACCCCCTGGAATGCAATTAAATTTGCGGGGCAATCAAACAGCAGCTTTCCAACCTAAGAAACTTCTTAACGTGGCTGCAACGAGTACCTCTTTGGCCCAGAAATGGAAAGCACTACAGGACTTAAAACCTTGCGTTGTGGTACAAGAATATGTAGGCTCTGGCTGCTGCAGAGAAAACAACTTGCACATCGTGCGTTTCTAAGGGTATGGAGATCCCAGAACACTCTTACGTCGCTTATGGGATCTTATTTCCTATGTGCCCAATGCAGATATGGAAAACTCTCCTGGCCCATCATGACGTTTCTTGCTCCTCTTATTTTTGCTCCTTTATCTGCTCTCTGTTTATTTGAAAAACACAACCTCTGTACGGCTCCTCTGCTTTGTAACCTCAATTGTGGGGTTCATTTGCGCTTCTGAATTTACATCAAGACAGAACTGCACAAAATAAATAAATCCAAGTCACAACCTGCAGCACAAAGGGTTGATTCCGTCTGCATTCTCCCATCTCAGGGCCAAATCCAGACTTCAGGGCTGCAACACCAAAGCCGGA
Organism: Podarcis liolepis; assembly: GCF_965112155.1. Taxonomy (NCBI): domain Eukaryota; kingdom Metazoa; phylum Chordata; class Lepidosauria; order Squamata; family Lacertidae; genus Podarcis; species Podarcis liolepis. The sequence continues at coordinate 92,402,233 of NC_139561.1, read as the reverse complement.
TTTTCGCGCCCCACTCCCAACCCCGCTGCTTCTTTGCCTGACGAAAGAGATCTGGAGGACTTGGAAAGCCTGCTCGCTATTTTCCGGCACTGGAGTTGCTCCTAATGACGACGCTGCCCAGCTGTGAATTTGGGATTTAATTTCTTACTGCCTGACCTTTGCTTTGTACGTGCCTGTTTGTTTGTCTTTCAGTGCTCCCGAGCGCATGAACTTGCGGTGGCGAATCTCGCCAATTAATGATGTGCCGTGCAAAAGAAAAAGGAGGGAGCGTTTCATAAGGCCTGATCCTGCTGCCAATATGGGACATTCTTGGGACACTCACCAGGCACAACTCCAGCTGGTCACACAAGGCGTAGAATTCCTCGAGGCTCTTGTCCACTCTCTGCACGGGGCCGTCGTTGCTTTTCCTGGAAGGAGAGGAAAGCCGATCATTGATTTGCATTTAGGGGGGAGGGGGAGGAGGGGGAGAGGAGAAAGAAGCCGGGCAAGGGGTAGGGGCAAAAACTCACTGTCCGCTGTCGATGTTGGTGTTCTGGATGAAGTTCTGGGCAGCCACTTTCATCAAGCTCTGCAAACGCAAGAGGCAGAGAGTACAGTATATCGGCTTACAAATTGGGGGCGATAGACAGCTGTGGCAGGAAGAGGGCACATTTACCAAAGACCCACACACACACCCCTCTGGAGCCTGGCCAGGTGTGCAAATATCATCGTACCATATGCTGGTGGTTTCTTAAAATGATGCAAAGTTTTGGTTTTAGCATGAAGCAAACAAGCACGTTTTCGAGACAAAACACCTGATCTGGGCTCGAAAGGGCAGTTTGCCCGGCGACTTCTCAGTGGCTTTGTGACACTGGGAATCAAGACGGTTAGATAACCAAACCGTTGATTGGGAATGAATTATGGCTGTGGGCCTAGCCACCTGCTCAGTGGCTCTGTGACAGCAGCCTGAGAGGGTGTTTATTGGAACAAAGAGTGGCTATTTTGGCTGGACCCCCAACACCCAGCGTGGCCAATGGCATGGGTGGATGGGAGCAACATCTGGAGGGCCACAGGTTCTCAGCAGCGCCACTGGACTCCCGGGTAGAGTCTGACAAGAGCAGAACAGAGCAGTGTGTTGACTTTATTATTATTTAATCTGTATACTGCCCTTCATCCACAGAGCTCAGGGCAGTTCACAACATTAAAATACAATAAGACACCCATTAATCTGGACGCTAGACTTCTGCTGATGCAGCCTAGAATTGCATTTCCTTTTTATCGCTGTTGCATCACAGTGTTGGGTCATGCTAAGCGTGCAATCTACTAAGACCACCCCGCTGCCCAATCCTTTTGGCAAGCCCTGCTGCCAAGCCAGTTCTCCCCAATCCGTTCATTTGGGCATCTGCTTATTCCTTTTGGATACAGTGGTACCTCGCAAGACGAACGCCTCGCAAGACGGAAAACCCGCTAGACGAAAGGGTTTTCCGTTTTGGAGGCGCGTCGCAAGACGAATTTCCCTATGGGCTTGCTTCGCAAGACGACAGCCCATAGGGAAATATCCGGGACAGCGGGGAAGCGCAGCGCGTCTTCCCCACTGTCCTCGGACCTCCTCCGAAGCCGGGCGGCGGGGCGGGAACGCCTCCTCCCGCCGCCGGGCTTCGGAACGATGCTCCGAAGCCGGGCGGCGGGGCAGGAACACCTTCTGAAGGCGGGCGGGGGGGCGAAAGTCTTTGTCCCCCCCTGCCTGCCTTCCCAGGGGCTTTTAAATCGCCCCGGACAGCGGAGAAGTCCTCCGCTGTCCCAGGGTTTTTTAAAATGCTGGGGGTGGGAAGAAAAGCCCTTGTCCCCTCCCCCCCAGCCTTCAGAAGAGGTCCGGGGACAGACTGTCCCCGGACCTGGTCTGAAGGCGGTTTCCCTAGGAACGCATTAATTGATTTTCAATGCATTCCTATGGGAAACCGTGCATCGCAAGACGAAAAACTCGCAAGACGAAGAGACTTGCGGAACGAATTAATTTCGTCTTGCGAGGCACCACTGTACCTTCTTATTATAGGTATGCAACAACAGCAACATGGATGCTACTAGCCCAGAGAGGAATGGCAAAGCAAGCTGTTAGACTATGCTGAAATGGCAAAACTGACCGGAAAGCTCAGGGACCAAGAAGACAAAAACTTCCAAGAAAGAATGGGAAGATTCATAATTTATTTAGGAGACCACTGTAAGCAGATGAAAACGCGAGCAGGGTTTTAATCTCGCTTGTAATGTAACAAATACTATGGACAATATGGATAATAGATATAAAATACAGATTACGAAATAATATGCAGTTGAAAATGTTGACACGAGGACCCATGGAGGGGATAGGGGGAAGTCTCGAGATTGCACTCTGAATCTTCAGGTTACAGACGCTTCAGGTTACAGGCTCCGCTAACCCAGAAATAGTACCTCAGGTTAAGAACTTTGCTTCGGGATGAGAACAGAAATCGTGTGGCCCCATTAGCTAAAGTGGTGCTTCAGAACAGTTTCAGGTTAAGAACGGACCTCCGGAACGAATTAAGTTCTTAACCCGAGGTGTCACAGTACTCTCTTTATATGAATGTGTATTTGGTATGGTTATAAATTTATATTTGTAAAACCAAATAAAAAAAATATATGTTTTTAAGAGGAAATATTTTTATTATTACGCAGCTTCCTATTCCACAGAAACCGAGCCCCAGGGCACATTAAATTCTACCCCAAGGCCACAGCGAGTCAGAAATAGCTGGCTGGGAGCAAGCAGCGATTCCGAGAGCTGCAGTTTCGTTTCCAGGACCTCGCAAGGTCAGGAAACGCGAGGGAAAGCTCAAAGGTATCAAAACAAAACACACAGAAAACCACCCAATCCTGGAAACCTGCCTGCCAACGCCTCCGGGTCCAAGCCGAAGCCTGTTCCGTTTCTCGTTCTAGGGATATTGACACAGGGATAAAGCTGCCCTCACCCCACCCCCGGGGGCTCATCCTGCCACGCTGATTCATTTACCAGAAGCCTTGGACACGAGCCCTGGGGGGCGGTGAAGCATCCATTCCCCACCACGGGACTCTGGCTCTCTTCGCCCCCGCGCCACACAGACCAAAGGACGGGAGGGAAAAAAGTTACCGCTTCAGCAATTTATATATTTGGGCCAAGGACTGACGCTTCATTCTTTCGGAAAGAGCCAAGAGCCGTTTCAAAACGCGGGGATAAAAATAAAAATAAAAAAGTCTGACTCGGCAAAGGGCTTTCCGGGAAAAACAAAGCCAAAAACGAAACCACACGTTTGCGAAACAGAAAGGGAAGGGAGGGCTGTGCAAGAGAGAGCAGAGCAGGGGAGGCGGGAGGAGCTTGCCTCAGTTCCCAAGAGGGGAGCGATGCCTAGGGGTTAGAGCTGCGGTTTCTCAAAGGTGGGCAGCTAGCTGCTCTGTAGCTTAGGTTTGGCAGAGCACATGTAGGAAGTTGGCTTTGGGGAGGGAGAATTGAAGGGCCTCGCTGGGCTATCCGCTCAAAACAGCTTCCGAAAGGCCACTGCATTTCACACTGCCCTACTTGCCCCACATTTGAAGAACCAGTGTGGTGTGATGGACTCAGGAGAGGGCTCAAATCCCCCACTAAGCAATGAAGATGACTGGGAGTGACCGGGAATCACTGCCCCTCTCCGGCTAGCCTAAGATTCCACCAACGGTGTCTCCGAAAAATTTGACACATCACTTGGGAAGACAGGCAAACTAATACCACTGTACAGTGGTACCTCGGGTTACATACGCTTCAGGTAACATACGCTTCAGGTTACAGACTCTGCTAACCCAGAAATAGTACCTCAGGTTAAGAACTTTGCTTCAGGATGAGAACAGAAATTGTGCTCTGGCAGCGCGGCGGGAGCCGCAGCAGGAAGCTCCATTGGCTAAAGTGGTGCTTCAGGTTAAGAACAGTTTCAGGTTAAGAAGGGACCTCCGGAACGTACTTAACTCAAGGTACCAGTGTACCGGAAGAAGCAAAGATCACGAGTGTTGGAGCAATGATTCTTCAACATCAACTTCATTGGACTGGTTGTGTTGTGCGGATGCCTGATGATCGTCTTCCAAAGCAATTACCGTATTTTTTGCACCATAACACTCACTTTTTTCCTCCTAGAAAGTAAGGGGAAATGTCTGTGTGTGTTATGGAGGAAATGCCTACGGGTGGCATGCCTACGGATTTTCCTCCTCTAAAAACTATGTGCGTGTTATGGTTGGGTGCGTGTTATAGAGCGAAAAATACGGTACTCTATTCCAAACTTTAAAATGGAAAGCGTAATGCTGGTGGACAACAAAAGAGGTTTAAAGACTCTTCAAGGCAAATCTAAAAAAAGTAGTATAAGCACTGACAACTGGGAAACTCTGGCCTGCGAGTGCTCCAGTTGGAGAACAGCCTTGACCAAAGGTGTCCTGGGCTTTGAAGACACTCGAACTCAGGACGCAAGGGAGAAATCGTGTTGAGAGGAAGGCACGCTGGGCAAATCAACTCCCGGCTGGAGACCAATGTCCCTACTGTGGGCGGGGTATAAATAAAATTTTATTATTATTATTATTATTATTATGGAACCAAGGGGGGACTAGAGGGAAGTCAATTGGGTTAAGCTTTATTATTTGAATTTTGTTATTGTAAAATTAATAAATGGTATTGAAATAAATACAGAAAAAAAAAATACGTTTCCGCTCTTAGGGACTAGAAACCCACCTAAGTCAACGCACAGAGCTTAAGCCCCGCCCACCCGCTTTGCCCCGCCCCTTCCCCGAACTCCGTCTCCACGGAAACGGTCCAGCAGCCCCGCCCCTTTCTCCTGGCCCCGCCCCCGCCTTGGCCCCGCCCCTCACCTGCAGGCTTTCCTTGAGCTGCGGCAGCAGGAGGCGAAAGCGCTGCACGGGATCGAAGTCCTGCGCCTGCGCGGGAGGCTGGAGCCCGCCGGGAGCCTGGCCGACCGTTAGAGAAGCCGCTCCGGCCGCGGCCTGCGCCGAGCCCGGGTGCCCGCCTCCCGCCGCCGCGCCGCCGCCCGAGGGAGGCCCCACCTGCGCCTGCAGGAGCGTCAGCTGCGCCGGCTGCGCTTGAGGCGGCTGCTGAGGCGCCGCCATCTTGCCTCCGCCTCAGCCTGCTCGGCTCCGTAGTTCCTCTCGACTACCTCTCCCGGCATGCAGCGCGGGGCGCAGGCGCGGGAGGGGTGGATCCCGGCATGCATTGCGCACGAGAACTCTCCTGATTGGCGGCGGCGGGTGCTATATCCCCCACAGTGCATTGCGGCCAGGACTCCATTTCCCGACATGCCATTCGGGACGGCTTCTTTCTGCGTGAGGGAAGGGCGGCTATTTCGCGCTATGGCAGTTCCCCTCACACCTGTAGGTGCCAAAGAAGGGATTTCCCGCGCGCATAAGCAGCCTGCGACGTTTTCCCCTCTTCCCGGAAGTGGCTTGACGTAGCAGCCCGAACTACATTTCCCAGCGGGCTTCGCGGCGGAAAGGAGGGGGTTGTTAAGCCCCGCCCCCCGTTGACTGGCGTCGCCTGTTGCTCCTGAGGGGAGTTCGCGATGGCGCCAACTATCCAGACTCAGGCGCAGCGGGAAGAGCCCGGGCACAGGTAGGGGTGACGTCACTGCCCTCTCCCGGACGCCTGGGTCCCCTGGGGGAGGGAAGTGGGGAGGGGTCTCCTGCTCCCTCTCCCCCCCCGCCCCCCAAGCAGTTCCCCCCAAAGGGTCCTCAGAGGGGGAGGGGCTGAGCCCGGACTCCTGGGTCCCTCTGCCAGGCGCCTTCTTCTTAAGTCCCTTTGAGTCGCTTCCGTTAAAAACTGAGAAATAAAGTGAGGAATAAAGCAGTAAACAGAAAGTAATAGTACTTATTGTTTTAACTCGTCTTAAAAACTGCTTTTAATGCTGTGTTTTGATGCTGAAAACCACCTTGCGACCTAGGGGTGAGAGACAGGTAAGGAACAATACCCCTCATAATATGGACAAGCTGGAAGGTGGGCAGAGGAGGGCGACCAAGACGATCAAGGGTCCGGAAACCAAGCCTGATGAGGAACGGTCGAAGGAGGTTTAGCTTCGAAAAGAGGAGGCTGAGGGGAGATATTATGGCCATCTTCAAATACTCGAAAAATTAGAATATTGTGGAAAAGTTCATTGATTTCATCAATGCCATAATCACCACAATTATAACAAATAAAGGCTTGGCGTATCTCACTTTGCATGTCACGAGTCTTATCTCATATATTAGTTTCACCTTTTAAGTTGAATTACTGAAATAAATGAACTTTTCCACAATATTCCAATTTTTCGAGTTTCACCTGTATCTTAAGGGCCGACACCTGGAAGGTGGTGCAAACTTGTTTTCTCCTCTGGGGGGGTGGGGGGGGTAGGGCCTGAAGCAATGAATTCAAAAGGAGATTCTGACTAAACCATTCCACCAAGTCTCATTTCTTAGGCTACGGCATCTCTGTGCTAAAGTATCATAGAATCCTAGAGTTGGAAGAGACCACAAGGGCCATCAATTCCAACCCCCTGCCAAGCAGGAAACACCATCAGAGCACTCCTGACATATGGTTGTCAAGCCTCTGTTAAAGACCTCCAAAGTAGGAGGCTCCACCACACTCCTTGGCAGCAAATTCCACTGTCAAACAGCTCTTACTGTCAGGAAGTTCTTCCTAATGTTTAGGTGGAATCTTCTTTCTTGTAGTTTGGATCCATTGCTCCGTGTCCGCTTCTCTGGAGCAGCAGAAAACAACCTTTCTCCCTCCTCTAGGTGACATCCTTTTATATATTTGAACATGGCTATCATATCACCCCTTAACCTCTTCTCCAGGCTAAACATGCCCAGCTCCCTTAGCCGTTCCTCATAAGGCATCATTTCCAGGCCTTTGACCATTTTGGTTGCCCTCCTCTGGACACGTTCCAGTTTGTCAGTGTCCTTCTTGAATTGTGGTGCCCAGAACTGGACACAGTACTCCAGGTGAGGTCTGACCAGAGCAGAATACAGTGGCACTATTACTTCCCTTGATCTAGATGCTATACTCCTATTGATGCAGCCCAGCATTGCATTGGCTTTTTTAGCTGCCGCGTCACACTGTTGGCTCATGTCAAGTTTGTGGTCAACCAAGACTCCTAGATCTTTTCACATGTACTGCTCTCAAGCCAGGTGTCCCCCATCTTGTATTTGTGCCTCTCATTTTTTTTGCCCAAGTGCAATACTTTACATTTCTCCCTGTTAAAGTTCATCTTGTTTGTTTTGGCCCAGTTCTCTAATCTGTCAAGGTCGTTTTGAAGTGTGATCCTGTCCTCTGGGGTGTTAGTCACCCCTCCCAGTTTGGTGTCATCTGCAAATTTGATCAGGATGCCCTTGAGTCCATTATCCAAGTCGTTGATAAAGATGTTGAATAAGACCGGGCCCAAGACAGAACCCTGTGGCACCCCACTAGTCACTCTTCTCCAGGATGAAGAGGAACCATTGATCAGTAACCCCATCTTTTTGTCTCTTTTTCCTCAGGCCCAACTCCCACCGGACGCTTCCTGAGAGGTAAGGATCACCCCCTTGCCATCCCTCACCTCTTGCTTGGAGCGTGGCAAGTGGTCTCACCTCCCTTTCTCTCCTTTCCCTCTGCAGGTCGGGGGTGGTGTGTCGCGTCAAGTATTGCAACAGTCTCCCCGATATCCCCTTCGACCCCAAGTTCATCACATACCCATTTGACCAGAACAGGTGAGCAAGGAAAGGCTCAGGTGTGAGGCTGTCATTTTCTGCACATTAGCACGTCCAAAGTGGATCCTCCAGGGTCTTAAACAGACCAGACTGACTTTTCTGCAGCGCATGGCGAGTTAATTCTGGTGTTATATCTGCAGGTTATCAGGCTGCAAAGCGTCGAATGGTTATGACCTCTTAAGCCTGCATGTAAAAATAGATCATAGAAGATGTGCAATGCTTATGTGAAAAGTTACACAGAGGAAACAAAAGTGAATGGGCAGTCATTAGTTGCTAATATAAATTTTTTATTTTATAAAATCTCTTTTAAGTAGGCGCTGTTTTATCTGCTCACATTTTTATATTGCCTTGTTTTATTCTTTTTCTGTTAGTTTACTGATAGCTGCTTTAGGCATCATTTATGGGAAGGCAAGATCCATTCAGCATTTTCGAATGGTGTCTCCAGTCAATTGGGCTGCAGATTTAAAGACTGATTATTTTTGTGGAAACCACATATTGCCGGTTCATATTCTCTCCTGTGCCAGAGAGAAAGGAGAATGCCCCCACTAATCTCTTTCAGCTTCTGCCTTCTGGAAGAAGGTACAGGGTTATAAAGACTAGGACTAGCCGCCTGAGAAACAGTTTCTATCCAAATGCGATTTTGGTTTTAAACGCAGTGTAAGGTAGTCTCTATGGGAGTATATTGTATTTAATTATGGGGTATCAGAGTTTTTAGGGGGTCAACCAGGCTGGGATAGCAGGCTTGTTGGTTTCTGAATGTCTGATGTAGATTTTTTCAGTTTCGTCGTTCTGTATGGGACAATGACAGTAAAGATTATCGTATTGTAAATTAGCGTTCAGAAGCACATTTTTGCAGATTAAAACTCATAATTAGAACTGCCCTTTAGCAGGAGAACAGTGCAGGCATTTTTTTATGACATACCCATGCAAAATTGGAAAATGCTTGTCCTTGTAAATTTTGAAATAATTTTCGTCCTCTGAAATTCGGCCTATGCTTTTTCTACTGCTTGACCTGCCTCTTGCTTCTGCCACCTTCCAGGTTTGTACAGTACAAAGCCACCTCTCTCGAGAAGCAGCACAAACATGACCTCCTGACTGAGCCCGACCTGGGGGTCACCATAGATCTAATCAATCCCGATACATACCGCATCGACCCCAACGGTGAGAGGAGTTGCGGGACCGGGAAATCTTAATAACCGTGTGGGACCTGGGTGGCACTGTAGTCTAAACCACACAGCCTCTTGGGGTTGCTGATCAGAAGGTCGGCGGTTCGAATCCCCGCGACGGGGTGAGCTCCCGTTGCTCGTTCCCTGCTCTTGCCAACCTAGCAGTTTGAAAGCTCACCAGTGCAAGTAGATAAATAGGTACCGCTCTGGCGGGAAGATAAACGGCATTTCCATGCGCTTTGGTTTCCGTAACAGTTGCGCCAGAAGCGGTTTAGTCATGCTGGCCACATGACCCGGAAAGCTGTCTGCGGACAAACGCCGGATCCCTCTGAAAGTGAGACGATCACCGCAACCCAATAGTCGCCTTTGACTGGACTTAACCATCCAGGGGTCCTTTGCCTTTTTAATAACCTGCACAGCAGTTGTGGGTTCCGATTGTGGAGATGTGACTGATACATTTTGGATTCCCATTGCGCAACCTGCTTGATGTCACACACAAATAGGTTGTGTATTAGGATGCCAATTTTTAAATGTGGTTGCCCATCCGTCTGTTTCGGGAGGCAATAGAGGAGTGAAGTCAAACCGAAGTTCAAGAGTTACCTACAGCACCTACTTTGGCTGCAGAGACCGATATGGGAGAGACATGTTTTCTTGCAGCTGGGGCTGACAAAGGCATCCAGTTGTGCTGCTGCAGATGTACCAAGGAGTTTTTTCTCTTTGCTTCTCCCAGCGGTCATTTCTCCTGTGGTCATTACATGAGCTGACTGTCTCTAGTCACTGCGGTTGTCTGCAAGGAATTCCCCACAAGGCCTGGGTTGATGTCCATGGCAAAAACCCCACTTTAATTGCCTACGATTGGTACATCTTAATGTGACTGTGTATCAGGCTGTCATGGATGTGCTGAAGACAATCAGAACTCCAGGAAGTCTGGCCAGAGACGGTTGCCAGGGATTTGGCTGAAAGAGCTAGACCAGGCTAGGTGTGTAAATAAGGGGTAACAGCCTTTGGTCTCTAACCACTGCTACACCTTCTTTGGCTTCTTGCAGTTCTTCTAGATCCCGCCGACGAGAAGTTGCTGGAGGAAGAGATCCAAGCGCCAACCAGTTCCAAGAGGTAATGGTTTTCACCTGGGCCGGGATTCTAAACCCCAAAGCACTCCTCCGACTGCAGACGCCTGCGAGAAAACCCTTTTCTGCTCTCCGTAGTGTCCCTTATCTCGCTTCCGATCGCTTGCCCATCAGCGGCTTTGTTTCAACACCCACTTCCCTCTTTCAAAAAAAAAAAGCATGATCTGCTTTTCTCCCCTGGGCAATTTGGCTCCAGGGACCACGCATTCACCCCATAAGACGCACAGACATTTCCCCTCACTTTTTAGGAAGAAAAAAGTGTGTCTTAGGGAGCGAAAAATACGGTATATGTTAGGTGGGGAAAATACTCTTAGAATCATAGAATTCTACAGTTGGAAGGGACCCCTGGGGGTCATCTAGCTCAACCCCCTGCAATGCAGGAATTCTGGCCGCAGGCATCCCTGGGTGGGCTTGAACCACCGACCTTCTGGTTAACAGCCAGTTGCACTGACCCGTTGCGCAGCAGGAGGGCTCTTCACTGCCAATAATAATAATAATAATTAAATTTTATTTATACCCCGCCCTCCCCGGCCAGAGCCAGGCTCAGGGCGGCTAACACCAGTAAAATCACAATTGATAACATAATGGGGGATTTTTTAAAAAAATACAGGTTAAAAATACAATTTAAAATGCAGTCTCACTTTAATAACAGCCCATAGATCAAAACCATAAGGGGAGGGAAACATAAGGGCCAGACTGAGTCCAAACCAAAGGCCAGGTGGAACAGCTCCATCTTGCAATATGTCAAGTCCCGCAGGGCCCTAGTCTCTTGGGACAGAGCATTCCACCAAGTCGGGGTCAGTACTGAAGAAGTCCTATGAAGTAGCTCAGTGATTGAAATGAAGCAACTTGTACGTTTCTGTTGCCAGTAGGAGTGGCCAAGGATAACCCAGCAGCTTTTCCTTCCTAGGTCTTTCTCACAGGTGTTGCAGACCATCTTGAGGGCTAGGAACATGGTTGTAGGAAATGGGAGGCTTGCAGTACACAGAAATGCCTCTGGAGGGAGACAAGACACCCACGTGGATTCTTCCTAAAAAAAATAAAAATCAATCTCTCTTTCTTTGCAGATCCCAGCAGCATGCGAAAGTGGTGCCATGGATGAGGAAGACTGAATACATCTCCACAGAGTTCAACCGCTACGGTGTCTCCAATGAGAAGCCGGAGGTTAAGTGAGTAGAAATTAAACGTGTTTTTTAAAAGCTGCTGTTTCAGCATAAAAAGAACCCAACAATACAGTGATGAACGTGGTGAATCTTTGAGTTTCTGGACCACGCCTTCAAAGCCTCCAGAAAGATCTGTTTCAGCCAGTTTCCCAAAGTTCCTCCAGAGGACCGCTGTGGTCTTCCTTTACCTGGGTAAACGACTCCTTTCTGATACATACTTCTTTCCTGGTTCTCAATCAGGATTGGTGTGTCTGTCAAGCAACAGTTCACAGAGGAAGAGATCTACAAGGACAGAGACAGCCAGATTGCGGCCATCGAGAAGACCTTTGAGGATGCTCAGAAGTCGGTGAGCTGTCCGGGGTGGTACCTTTTTTTGGGAAATGAAACCGCTGTCCTCTCACTGTTGCACTTTTGTAAACGGGATGGTGATGATGATTGATGGATTCACCCTGAGGTTACAGGGCAGGTTAAGCGTTAAAACACAATAGGTAAAGGTAAAGGGACACCTGACCATTAGGTCCAGTCGTGGCCGACTCTGGGGCTGCGGCACTCATCTCGCTTTATTGGCCAAGGGAGCTGGCATACAGCTTCCGGGTTATGTGGCCGGCATGACTAAGCCACTTCTGGCGAACCAGAACAGCGCACGGAAACGCTGTTTACCTTCCCACTGGAGCGGTACCTATTTATCTACTTGCACTTTTGACGTGCTTTCGAACTGCTAGGTTGGCAGGAGCAGGGACCGAGCAACGGGAGCTCACCCCGTCGTGGGGATTCGAACTGCCGACCTTCTGATCAGCAAGTCCTAGGCTCTGTGGTTTAACCCACAGCGCCACCCGTGTCCCTTTAATTAAAACACAATACTCAGAGCTTGAAGCTGTCCACCTGGCCAGGAAATGCAGAGGTGGGCGGCAGCATAAATCTATTTCCTGTCTCCCTTTGGGAGGACGATGCTTTTCGGGGATTTGGGGACGCAGTTCTAAGAAGCTTATTGGTGTCCTTGCCTCGGCTCACCCACATTTCTCACTCCCAAATTCTGCCTCCAGATCGCTCAGCACTACAGCAAACCTCGGGTCACGCCAGTGGAGGTCATGCCTGTCTTCCCTGACTTCAAGGTGAGATCGAAAGAAGGGACAGTTGGATTATTTTATTTTATTTTATTTTGATTATTATTATTCTTTATAATCACTCTTTCCTCCAGGGACATCGAATAAATTACAAAAAAATCAGTCAAAAATCTAACTATAACATACATCAAAATCATCCTCCTATTAGTTATGCATAACAGTATATTCTTTTGTCCCTATTCATTTATCCTAATTTTCCCCCCTCCCTTCCTCCCTCCCCTTTACCCCTCCCCCAAAAAACTTGTTCTCTCTTCAAATCTTTAACCATGTGCACAGATTATTCATTCTAATTTGGATGCTTGGGTTGGCTCCCCCCCCCCCCCCCGTGCTATCCAATTCCTATAACTTGCCCATTTATTCAAAATCTTTTGACCTTTGTTATTCCTTGTTTCTTCCCTCGTTACCTCTTCAAATACATCAGATTGTATATGTTCAAAAACATAGTCATTCCATTTTTCCATTGCCCATTTATCCTTTTCTTTCCATCCTGATGCAATAACAAGCATACCAGCTAAGATCATAATTTTATACCAATCTTGCTCTTTTCTTTCTATTTTGCTATTCCCCAGTATTCCTGAGATAAGCATTTCTCTATTGACTTCTGTCTTAACTTGAAATACATCGGAAATAACCTTTATAATCTTTTGCCAATATTCCTTTACACAAATACACTCCCACCACATATGTGCATATACCCCTAACTCTTGACCCCTAACTCTATGTATGGGGGCAGTTCGATCTAAGACGTTTGGGGCTTTGTATACAGCAGCCCTGCTCTCGCCACTAGGCCTCTCTCCACCTGCTCGGTTCCTATGGTTTTTCGACTGCGAAAATTCCTTTCCTGTTTATTTGCGAAGGGTCTGTAGGCAGGGAGAGCGAGATTAGAGAGGTGGTGGGCTCTTGGCAAAGATGGATGAACCACTGAGCAAAACAAGCACTTATTTACGGCATCAAAGGAAGGGGGGAAGCCACAGAAATTTTCCATGGCCGGATTTTTAACATTTACTGGTCACAAATTGCTCAGCTTGGCGTTCCTTTTCTCCGCTGAAGTACCGTATTTTTCGTCCCATAGGACGTCCCTAGTTTTTTTGGGGGGGAAATAAAGGAAATTTTTTTCCCTTTATTTCCCCCCCAAAAGCAGGTCGGGGAAACCGAACCAGGTCGAGGAACAGCGGGATGGCGGCGCTGCGCCTCCCTGCTGTCCCCCGAGCTTGTGGGGCTGGCCGATGTCTGCCCAGCGCGAGGGGCGCTCTGCATCAGGGCGCCCCGCCCGCTGGGCGGCAGGCTGCTATCCGCAGCGTGGGGAGCCTTGCGGGGAACTCCTGCAGGGCTCCCCACGCTGCGGATGTCTGCCCGGCACGAGGGGCGCTCTGCTTCAGGGCGCCCCTTGCGCTGGGCGGCAGGCTGCTATCCGCAGCCTAGACATCCCTGCGGGACCTCCCGCAGGGCTGCCTAGGCTACGGATGTGTTCCTGAAGCCTGGAGAGCGAGAGGGGTCGGTGCGCACCGACCCCTCTCGCTCTCCAAGCTTCAGCAAAAGCCTGCATTCGCCCCATAGGACGCACCCAGATTTCCCCTTCATTTTTGGAGGGGAAAAAGTGCGTCCTATAGGGCGAAAAATACGGTATATTAAAAACCCCAACAGAACAACAATGCAACAAGGCAGGCGGAATGCTTATCTCCTTTAAGTATAGAAGTAGATGGTTTTGAGGATCTGATCAAAGACTTGTGCAGTTGGAAAAAGTAGGAGAAAGCTTTTTGAATACAAATAAAGCAGAAGTACACATGTACCTTGGTTCTCGGACAGAATACGTCCCGGGAGTCTTGTTCGACTTCCGGAACTGTTCGAAAACCAAGACGAGGCTTCCTGCATCCTGCAGCCGATCAGAAGCCGTGCTGGACGTTCGGCTTCCAAAAATCATTTGAAAACTGGAGCACTCATTTCCGGTTTTCGATCATTCGGAAGCTGAAATGTATGAGTTCCAAGGCGTCCGGCAACCAAGGTACAACTGTATACAAAAACGAAACATTACTTTCCATGTTACTGTAGGTTTCGTCTCGTTTCGAAAAATAAAATTTTATCTCGTGGTTTATAATTGTGTATATTTTGGATCAGATATATATGGGGGCACCAAAATATTTTTAAGTGCTTAGAGCCTCTAAAGGTCTTAATCTGGGCCTCTTCCTAAGAGGAGAGTAAGACTCAAGGGGTGGAGTAGTAGTCGCAGAGCCTCTTCGCCCTGGTTCTCGCACCCACTCCCTGCTTTTGCACGCAGAAGCCCCTCGTTTCCTCTCCTCAGACTGCACAGTCAAGCCCGTTTGGGGCAAATCCTGGAGCATAGCTCTCATCTTTTCCCTTTTCTTGCGAGGAATCCTATTCAGAATAAGGGAATGTCCCTTAAAAATTGGGAAACGTTGACAGCTATGTCCTGGAGGGGTGGGGGTGAGGCCCTTCTAAGCAGGCCCTGCCAGCTGTGTGCCACTTCTGGAGGGTTCTTGCCGTGCCGTAAGCTGTTCTTCTTCCGCCCTCCGCCAGATGTGGATCAACCCCTGCGCCCAGGTCATCTTCGACTCCGACCCAGCGCCCAAGGACACCAGTGGGTCAGCCGCCCTCGAGATGATGTCCCAGGCCATGATTAGGTAAGGAAATGCAGCTCTCTTCGTGGGAGACGGGAATTCTTCCATGCCTCACTTGGAGAAGCTGTGCTGGGCAGGTGTCCTGCCACCAAACCATAGCTGTCAACCATCCCTTATTTGGCGGGAAAGTCCCTTATCCCAGCGCCGTGTCCCGCTGCTGTCCCTTATTGATGATGTCCCTTAAATTTCCCGGGTTTCAAAGGAAGCAGCTCCTCTCCCTCTCTCCCTGCCGGCCAGGGAGGAGGGAGGCTCCAGCTGTGTTGCTTGGCTGCGTTGCTCACTCAATAAGGAGTCTCAGAACGACTGGGGGGTGGAGCTTGCATGCCTTGTGCCCATCAAATTGGCCGCCTTGCCTGGGGACTCGCCTTTGCTCAGCGCTTCCCAGCGGAGAGGTGGCGGTGGTTTTCCTTGCTGCATCCCCTTTGCCGGGTTGCTGCGCTGTGGGAACCACCGCTTGAGGCTTCGTTTGGCTGCTGGCTGGGCTCTCTGCCTTTGGCTCGGAGGGGCTCAGAAGTTGAACATACCTGTGCCCCTTGGAAAATCCCTTATTTTGGCTGCTGATCCCTTATTTTCGAGGCTGCTGGTCCCTTATTTTCAAATCTGTAAGTTGACCGCTATGCACCAAACTCCAGTCTCTCCATGACAAACTGGTTTGCTACTGGATTCCATGCAAGAGATAACCTTCCTTCCTTCCTTCCTCTCTCTCGCTCTCTGTCTCTCTCTCCCCCCCCCCCCCAAATTCCAGGGGCATGATGGACGAAGAAGGGAACCAGTTTGTGGCCTACTTCCTCCCTGTGGACGACACGATGCGCAAACGCAAACGGGACCAAGACGAAGAGATGGACTACGCTCCCGAGGATGTGTACGTGTTCCAACCGGGAGGTCACGTGGGTTGTCTGGCTAAGAAAGCGAAACTTTACGGGGAGACCTTTTATTTAAAAAAATCCCCGCACTTGGAAAACTAACATGACAGGCGTGTTTCCTGCCCAAGCCATCTCGCTGACACACTACCTTTCTGCATACGGGGGCTTGTTTTCTCCTGCTCCAAAGGGCTGGGCTTGAACCCAGTGGCTTCAAGTTTAAGTAAGGTAAAGGGACTCCTGACTGTTAGGTCCAGTCGTGACCAACTCTGGGGTTGCGGCGCTCATCTCGCTTTACTGGCCAAGGGAGACGGCATACAGCTTCCGGGTCATGTGGCCAGCAGGACTAAGCCGCTTCTGGTGAACAAGAGCAGCGCACAGAAACGCCATTTACCTTCCCGCCGAAGCGGTACCTATTTATCTACTTGCACTTTGACGTGCTTTCGAACTGCTAGGTTGGCAGGAGCAGGGACCGAGAAACGGGAGCTCACCCCAGCTGATCCGATCAGCAGATAAGCCACTAAAAGCCGCTAATAGCGCTAATCCGCTAATCCGTCAATGGGCTTGCTTCGCAAGACGAAAAAACCGCTAGATGAAGAGAATCACAGAACAGATTCTTTTCGTCTTGCGAGGCACCACTGTAAATTTGTGCCGCCATCACTTTGACATCCAAGGATTGCTGCCTGAAGGAATCAAAGAACACTAAAAGCGATACGCCACCAACCTTGGGGAAGACCTTCTGACACCAAGGGCTGTTCAACAGAAGAACAGCTCTTCCTTGGCGGTTTTTAAACAGAGGCCATGCTTCGGGGATTCAGCTGTGATTCCTGCATTGGACCAGATGACAGTTCTGTGCTTATATTTTGAAGGAGCCTGGGTAGAACCGTTTGCCCTCTCAGCCGATGGGATTATTGGAGGGGGACAGGAGAACACCTCGGAATGAATATGGGGGTGCTGCAAAGCCCTCACCCTTTTCTTTCTATCCCTTTCCTCCAGGTATGAGTACAAGATCGCCCGGGAATACAACTGGAACGTCAAGAACAAAGCCAGCAAGGGCTACGAAGAAAACTACTTCTTCATCTTCCGGGAGGGCGACGGGGTCTATTACAACGAACTGGAGACCAGGTGAGGCGGAGGGAGAAAGTGAAGCCGGGTTTTTTTGGGGGGGAGTGTTCTGGTGGCCAGGGGGGCCTCCAGGTAAAAGGGTCTGGGGCAATTGGGGGCACGGTGTTGGTGGTGGTGTCAGGGCTGGCTGGATCCATCCAGCCTTTTTCCTTTCTCCACTGAGCACATGGTTAACCTGTGGAACTCCCTGCCACAGGAGACAGGGATGGCCACCAACGAAGACGGCTTTAAAAGAGGATTAGTCACTTTTATTTATGTATTTTTTGTCTGGTTTGCTCCCTTTGTATACTGCCTTTCACCTGAAGATGAAAGTTTGCGGTGTAAAAATGCAAAACAGAAGCACAAAATACATAACGAAAACAAAGACAAAAGCAAAACAAAAACAAATTATGAAGGAAGAGAAAGATATCAGTGGCTACTTGCCATGATAGCTGTAGTAATAATAATAATAATAATAAAAATTATTTATATCCCGCCCTCCCCAGCTGAAGCCGGGCTCAGAGTGGCTAACAACAATAAAAGTAACACAACAGTCTAAAATCAATTCGTTTTAAAATCAATTCAGAGTCAAATTAATGGCAACCATTGGGCTAGAGTTGTGTGAAGAATTACCAAAGGGAGGGGGTCAGGCTGTGCCCTGACCAAAGGTCAGGCGGAACAGCTCCATCTTACAGGCCTCCTTAACCTCTCCCTCCCCGTCGCAGAGTTCGTCTGAGCAAGCGGCGAGCCAAGGCCGGGGTGCAGTCGGGAACCAACGCCGTTCTGGTGGTGAAGCACCGAGATATGAACGAGAAGGAGCTGGAGGCGCAGGTAAGGCTGGCGTGGAGGAACCCAGCGGACCCAGGAATCCTGGCTCTTGAGCTTCAACCCCATATCTTTTTTCTTATTTTTTCAGTAAATTTTTCAACATATCATTTTCAACATATCATTTTCAACAATAATTGCACGTACTTTTACATATTTTTTTTACTTCAGTCGCATCTAAAAATTTTCCAATCTATTCATTTAATTTACATTTCTTATTTTCACTATTACATTTAAGTCTCATACCTAATATCTCTCTTCTTTCTCTTCTTTGTAACACTTCGTATATTTCCCCTTACAAAGCTTCTTGTAGTCCTGCTAGCGTAATTTGTTGGATTACAGTTGCTCTTCAAATAATTCGTATACTTCCAATCTTCTGCAAATCTCTGGTCCCGCAGGTTTTGAATCCTTCCTGTCATTTTATCCAATTCTGCTTAGCCCATTAATTTTGTCTGCCATTCTTTTTTTGTCAGAATTTCTTCTTGCTTCCATTTCTGGGCTAACAATACTCTTGTTGCATATAAAAACAATTTTACATCCTGTCTATTAATATCCTTACCTATAACGCCAAGTAGAAATGCTTCTGGATTTTTTAGAAATGTATATTCCAACATCTTTTTCAACTTGTTATATATCACTTCCCAAAAGTTTTTTACTTTCTTACATTCCCACCACGTATGATAAAATGTTCCTTCGAGTTTCTACCCCATCTCACTGCCCCGCTCTGGCCATTGGAGCTGGCCGGATGCTTAATGGAAGCGAGGATCGTTGATGGAATTAGAACCAATTCCTAGAGAGAGGAGAGGCAAACCACTGGCTATCGGCCACCACTTGTTGTTGTGTAGTCGTTTAGTTGTGTCTGCCTCTTCATGACCCCCTGGACCAGAGCACGCCAGGCCCTCCTGTCTTCCACTGCCTCCCGCAGTTTGGTCAAACTCATGCTGGTAGCTTCGAGAACACTGTCCCACCATCTCGCCCTCTGCCGTCCCCTTCTCCTTGTGCCCTCCATCTTTCCCACATCAGGGTCTTTTCCAGGCAGTCTTCTCTTCTCATGAGGTGGCCAAAGTATTGGAGCCTCAGCTTCAGGATCTGTCCTTCCAGTGAGCACTCAGGGTTGATTTCCTTCAGAATGGAGAGGTTTGATCTTCTTGCAGTCCATGGGACTCTCAAGAGTCTCCTCCAGCACCAGAATTCAGAAGCATCCATTCTTTGGCGATCAGCCTTCTTGATGGTCCAGCTCTCACTTCCATACATCAGTTACAGATCTGTGTATCTGAAGAAGTGTGCATGCACACGAAAGCTCATACCAAGAACTAACTTAGTTGGTCTTTAAGGTGCTACTGGAAGGAATTTTTTATTTTTCCATACATCACTACTGGGAAAACCATAGCTTTAACTATACATAGCTTTAACTATAGCTTTAAATATATTGGACCGGCACTAGGGATACGGAAATCTAGTTCGGTCCTTGGCACCTGGGGCCTGGTGCACCTCAATCTCTGAAGGCCAGGCCTTCTCTTCCGGTCGAAGTTCTCTGGAAAGGAGGACTTGGGGTGGGAGACGGATGACAAAAGTCTGCCCCCTGGGAAGGAAGCTGCCTCTGCTCACTGGTACCTTTGGGGTTCCTAAGTTCCAAGAGCACTTTTGGCCATGGCAGTTCTGTAGAGCCTCCATGTTCCAAAGCATTCTATAGCTTGGGGGGGGGGGGAGTCAGGAGAGAACAGGGCTTTTCCCACTGTGCTTGCTAGATAGGTTCTCAGGGGGATTCCATCAGCCGCTGTTGAGGGGGCAGAGTGCTCGACCCTTCGGCTGGTCTTGGCCGGGTTAAGCTAAGTAAGGGGTTGCCAAGGTTTAAATCGCCTGGGCCGGTTCACTCCAGTGGAGATCCCTCTGTGAGCCAGATTGCGCGTGCGCATGAGCAGGCGCGATTTCTGGCATCTGTGTCTGCGCAGATGCGATTTCTGGCGTCTTCGTCTGCACAGATGCAATTTCCGGTGTATGCGCAGACGCAATTTCTGCTGACACAAGTCCCTGCGCCATGTTGTGCCGGTTTGGCGCAGTGCGCAGGGACTCGCCGAGTGGGTGGCTTGGTTTGGGGGCGGCTCGTGGGCCAGTTAAACGACCCCCATGGGCCTTAGATTGCTGACCCCTGGGCTAAGTGAACCCAGAACCTGGGGAAGTGTCATAATAGTAATATAACAATAATTTATTATTTATACCCCGCTCATCTGGCTGGGTTTCCCCAGCCACTCTGGGCGGCTCCCAACAGAATATTAAAAATAGAATCAAACATTAAAAACTTCCTAAAGAGGGCTGCCTTCAGATGTCTTCTAAAAGTTTGGTACTTATTTTTCTCTTTGACATCAGGTGGGAGGGCGTTCCACAGACGGGCGCCACCACTGAGAAGGCCCTCTGCCTGGTTCCCTGTAACCTCACTTCTCGCAGGGAGGGAACCGCCAGAAGGCTCTCGGCGCTGGACCTCAGTGTCTGGGCAGAACGATGGGGGTGGAGACTGAGTGGATGACAAGGAGTGGTGGGAGGCACCGGCCGGGGAACCCCCAAGGGAGGTCCCAGAGGAGGAAGGCTCTGAACCCCAGGGGTTGACGGAGCGGTCAGAGGGAGATTGGAAGGGGATGCTGGATACAGACGGGACAACAGGGTTTAGTGAGCAGGAGGAACCTGTGACAGGGAGCAGCTCAGACTCTGAGGCTGAAGCAGAGGAAGGGGGTCAAAAATGCTGAATTATCCAGGGTATCTCCCTCTCCTGTTGCAACAAGTTCCTCTTTCCTCTGATCTCCAAGAACATGCAAGATAATGAGGGCAGAACAGAAGCCAGAGGTGTGCAGGTGCAACTTGAGACTGCTTGGGAAACATCTGGGAGAGGAGAAGACTTAGGTGGAAGGCCATGCCTCTTTGTTCTGACCTGCCTCTGACTCCAGCCCTGGCAGGAAGGCCAGTGGAGTTGCTGGAAGTCAGCGGGAGGCGATTTCTCCTTCCCCAAATGCCCCCTAACTCGCAGCTCTGTCCCCTGCAGGAAGCCCGCAAAGCCCAGCTGGAGAACCACGAGCCGGAAGAGGAGGAGGAGGAGGAGATGGACCTGGGCAAAGAGGCCCAAGGCTCAGGTAGGTGCCGGCTTGGCAAAATCTCTCCCTGGTGCCCTCCCTGCTCGCTGCTGAAGATGTGCATGTGTGTGGCCAAGTGGCCACATTGCGAAATTTGCAGCCTCTGCTTTAAAGAACGCCCCCTGCTTTTTGGCACCTGGTGGAACTATCCAAAGCAGCTCCATCGCTGTTGCCTCATTGGCTGGCTCAGCAGCATCTCTGTTTCTTAAAGGGGGAGGTCCTGCCTTCCATCGATACCCTCTTCATTTAAAGGGATGGGAACCGTATACAGTTATACCTTGAGTTACAGAACATCAGGTTGCAGGTTTTTCTGGGGGGTTACGGACTGCCAAAACCCAGAAGTACCGAAACAGGTTACTTCCGGGTTTTGGCGGTCGCACGTGTGCAGAAGCGCTAAATCTCACTTTGCGCATGTGCAGAAGCACTGAATTGCACTTTGCACATGTGCAGAAGCACCGAATCGCAACGTGCGCAGATGCGCTGCTGCAGGTTGCGGACGTGCATCCTGCACGGATCACGTTCGCAACCCGAGCATCTGCTGAATGTTGTGTTTACAGAAATATTGTGAAGAAGTGGACTCACTAGCAGGGTTTGAGTAAACACTTAACAATTAAGAAAACGAGCCTGAAAGTCAAGATGTAATAATGGGGAAATAATAAAGGACAAGGTGTAATATGGAAAAGTATGGTACAAAAGCAATAAGATTGTAACAATATCAAATTAAGAGATTATAAAATTAAGGTAGAATAAAACAGGCAGGAGAAGTAAATATTTAAGGAACCAGAAGAGGAAGTTGAGGGAAGTCATGGGTGAAGGGGATAGGGATTTATATATACTTTTTGTGATAAAAAGGATTGTGTTGAATATAAAACTGTACAACTTAATAAAAAACTATTAAAAAAATAATAAACGGATGTTCCTGGCCCGTCCTCCCGCTTTAGGGTCCCCAAATCTTGTTGGACTACAACTCCCATCATCCCTGAGCTCTGGCCTTGCTAGCTAGGGGTGATGGGAGTTGTAGTTCAACAACATCTGGGGACCCACAGGTTGAGAAAGGCTGAGCTAGAGCATTGGGCGAGGAGAGAGCAGGGTTCAAATCCTCCCTGTTGGCCGTGAAGCTTACCCTGTGGCCCCCACGGGGGGGGGGGGATAGCCACTGCTTCTCTCAGCCCTTACCCTACCTCAAAGGGTGGTTGATGTGGGATTAAATGAGGGGGAAGAGTCATGTACTGCCACCTTGAGCCCCTTCGAAAGAAACGCAATCGGTCCCCCTGAAAAGCCAAGCTGTCCCCCGTTTTTCCCCTGCCCTTCGTGTGCTCACCGCTCTCTCTTTCCCGCTCGCCCTAGACGAGGAGCCGGAGAAAGGCAGCGAGAGCGAGAAGGAGGCCAGCGAGGTGGAGGAGGGCGAGGAGGAGGAGGAAGGGCGCTCGGCCAGCGAGAGCGAGCGGGAGGCCAGCGAAGGCGAGGGGGCTCCGGCCGAGGAGAGCGAGGAGGACGAGCGGGCAGCCCGAGACAAGGAGGAGATCTTCGGCAGCGACGACGACGAGGAGGAGGACTCGGAGCAGGAGGGGGGCCAGCGCGACGAAGGCGAGAGCGGCAGCGAGGAGGAGGACGACGAGGAGGAGGACGAGGAAGGGGGCGGCCGGCGCCAGCAGCGCCGCGCCAGCAGCCAGAGCCCCCTCCACAGCGGCAGCGAGGACCGCTCCAACCACGAGGAGGAGGAGGAGGAGGAAGGGGAGGCCAGCGCCAGCGAGGCCCCGTCCGAGTCCAGCGAAGAGGGCAGCGACAGCGACTGAGCAGGCCCTTTCGGAAGTCGGCTACACCCCTCTCCTGCGGGGAGCACACCTGGGAACGGACGGTACTTACCTTGGCTGGCTGGCTGGCAGCTTTGTCCCAGTTAAGCCCAGAGGATTCTGGGAATTTTCTTTCCTCCCGGCGAACGAGGCGGATCGGAGGGCTGCCTCCCTGCCACCCGTTTCTGCCGATCTTCCGCCTCCGCCAGCGAACTCTTTGCTGCGAACCTTCTGCAGGAACGACTGGTGTTTGGGGTGCGGTGGGACACAGACTCAGTCGCATTTGGTTCCTCGGCTCCCCTTCTTGTGTTGTTCTCCGCGCTTTCCCGCTGTACATAATGCGCCACACGGCAGCTCTCTCTCTCACCCAGCCCAAAATAAAGTTTTTTGCTTCTCGAACCTCCACTCTCTGGTTAATCAAGGCCACTTGCAAGACTGTTGGGGCAAGTGCACTTATTTATTTCGGAAAATGTTTGCCTACCGTACTTTTGTAAAAATTCATCAAATCGGGGTACAGCAATAAAACCATCCTCTAAAGCAGGCATCCCCAAACTGCGGCCCTCCAGACTTTTTTGGGACTACAACTCCCATGATCCCTAGCTAACAGGACCAGTGGTCAGGGATGATGGGAATTGTAGTCCCAAAACATCTGGAGGGCCGAAGGTTGGGGGTGCCTGCTCTAAAGTAATAAAAAGTTAAGTGCAGACCATCAGAAAACCATCGTGGAAGGATGTTCTCCTGAACTGCTTGCATAGGAATAGAAAGGAATTTAGCAGGTGTTTTAACTGTTGGCACAGAAGGCACGTGCTGAATATCCAGTGGCAGAGAGTTCCACAGGACTGGACCCACAGCACCAAAGTGTTTCTTGTTGTCAAGTGACTCTCGCGAACTTGGGGAATGCAAACAACACTCCTGTGGATCTCGGTGATTGAGATGGGATCTATAAGGGTTCGTGCGATTCCTGAGGCACCCTGGAGCCAGGTTGTTCAGGGCTTTGTAAACTTGGATGAAGGAGGGGAGGGGGTGATTGTCAAGCTTGCCCGATGGCACCGATCAGAGAGGGAGAGCTGGTAAGACTCGGCAACAGCATTCGAGATGCTTTGGGCAGGATTGGAGAACCCAGAACAAAACTTGTGGCTTCAGCTGAAATAGGTGTGAAGTTCTGCATTTGCGCCGGAAGAGTCAGGCTAGCAAGTGTTTGGTAGCAGCACTTGTGGAAATGATCTAGGGCAGGGGTTCTCAAAGGGTGGGGCAGGAGAGGATGGCAATGGGGCAGGGAGATTCAGGGATAATCAAGGAAACATTTAGACATTTCCATGTTATATAGTATAAAAAAAATGTTTCCCTTTGCAGAATATGAATAGGTACCTTTTCAAAATGAAAACAAGTGCAGGAAGTGATACTGAGAACAACCCTAGATGAGTTTTCCAATGTATTTATTTTCCATTAAAAAAAATCTGGTGCAAATTTTTATTCTGAAAGTTTGGCCCAGAGGGGGGAAAAGTTTGAGGAACACTGATCTAGGGGTTGTTTTTTTAGGAGAGCACAATCTGAACAGGAGGAAGCAGTGTAATGCAACTAATTTCTCCGCCCTGCAAGGCCCGTATTGCATATTTTGCAAATGGCTGGAGATGTTTTGGGAACAGCTGAAGAATATTCAGAATCTAGCATTTTGGGGAAGACTTTCAGAAAGGGGCTAGGAGAACCAGATGGTGTTCTGGATCTATCCAGGTTCAAGTAAATATGGCTGCGTTCCTTTGACTGCGGAGGCAGTCCTAGCTTTTAAGAAATTTGGTTGATTCACCTATTTACACCTTCCGTCTGCATGGAAGGAGTCCTAACGTCCCCCGCAGTGGGGTGACGCTGGAGTCTCAATTTTTCCCACTGACGATTTTGTCCGTCTTCTTTGTAAACCGCTTTGAGGGCTTTTGAATTCTATGAAATAAAAGTAAAAAATAAATCCCGCATGGGCGTGGTCTCATTTCCAGTTTTACCCTCTCCCACCCTCTTTGAGTCTCTGCCCCGCTCTGCCATCGCAAAGAACCCCAAGGCCATGGCGCGCCGGCCTTTTGCGCTTGATGGGAAGAAAAGGTGGCGCGCGTTAGGAAGGAAGGAATTTAAAAAGGTGGTGGGTGGGGAGCAAACTGGGGATCGGTCTCCCCCCCCCTCCTCGGACGGGCACGCGCCTTACAGAGCGCCCTCGCCCCGCCCAGGCAGCCCAGAAGGACCCAGGAGTCCGGGCTGGCGAGGGACCCTTTGGGAACGCAGAGCAACTGGACCAATTCTTGCGCCATCATCTTGGGCTACAGAAAGCCTGACTTTCCAATATGATGGCGCAAGAATTGGTCCAGCCGCTCTGCGTTCCCAAAGGGTCCCCCGCCAGCCCGGACTCCTGGGTCCTTCTGGGCTGCCTGGGCGGGGCGAGGGCGCTCTCCAAGGCGCGTGCCCGCCCGAGGTTTCTCCTGCGTCTCCTCCGGCGGCAGGTGGCGGCACTGCGCCAGGCAGGCAGGCGGCGCGCTCTCGCTGCCTTCGCGTCTCTCGTCGCTTCCCGGACGCCACCCAGGAAGCGGTCTCGATCGGGGCAGGGCGAGCGCGCCTGGACGCGCGGGGCTTCCGGGGAGCTGGAGATCCAGCGGCCTGGGGAGGCGGAGAGGTTCCGGGGCTCTCCGTGCGCCTCCAGAACCTCGGAGAGGAAGGAGACCTCCGGGGTCGCCGGCCGGTAAGGGGCGCGCAGCAGGGCGCACGGTGCGCTCGGGCGCCTTGGAGAGGCCTGGGAGGTGGATGGAGGCGCGGGGGTTCCCTTTTGGGTGCTCTGAGCATGTGCAGAGTGCCTCCCACGGGCGAGGCCCTTGGGTGGATGGAGCCACGGTGAGGCGGAGATGAGGAATGCGGGGTGTGAGCAGGAAGGTGCGGCGGGTTTCGGGGTGCGCCTCTGGGGAGCCCTGCGCCAAGCCTCGCTACCGCATTTGAAGCGCCGATCCCAGCTGCGTACAGGCGGAGAGGGTCCGGCGCTCTGCACACGCCCAGAGGCCCACAGGTGAGCTGATTCCCCCAGCCTCACTCAGGTACCCTAAAGAAAGGAGTTCTGCGGCATGGAGGTTAAAGTTTCGGGTTAGGACGTCGGAGGAACCAGGGTTCAAATCTCCCACTTGGCCATGGAGCTCCCTGGAAGATTTTGAGTGCCAGTCGCCGCCTCACAACCTCACAGGGTCGTTGCTGGGATGAAATGAGTGGGAGAACCACGTTTACTGCCTTGCGGTCCTTGGAAGAAAAGGTGGCACATAATTGTCTTTCTCCTCTTCTGATGATATCTAAGGCAGCACTTGAGTTCCTTTATCCTCTCCTGTGTTATTTGCCCTTCCTAGCAGACCTAGAAAGCAACCTCTTGTGAAGGCAAAAGGGGGCGAAAATCTAAGAAATGTGGCAGGAAGGTGGTCTATAAATGGAGTATTGAGGAGGTGGGGACACTTCCACCTGTTGCTGTCTCTTTGTTCCCAATCTGCGGTCTTCTTTCTGTCCTGCTCAGGTGCTCCGTGTGAGGAAGGAGAGAGACGCCTTTACCTGCTTCCAACACCTGGTTAATGGATGAGCCGAACAGGACAAGGAACTCCATTTGCAACCGTAAGCTCACCCCAAGTTGGGATGGTCTGATGGGGAGTGGGGGGCTGCGATGGGCAGCAGAGGGATTTTGTCCCTGTTGCATTTATACCCTGCCTTTCCTCCAAGGTATCGTATGTGGTTCTCCCCTTCCTTCATTTAATCCCACGACGATGACCCTGTGAGGTAGGTGAGGTTGAGAAGGAGCGGCTGGCCCCCAAAGTCACACCCAGTGAGTTTCATGGCTCTCCCAGGCCCTAGACCGATACTCTAAAGGTAAAGGTAAAGGGACCCCGGACTGTTAGGTCCAGTCGTGGCCGATTCTGGGGTTGCGGCGCTCATCTCGCTTTATCGGCCAAAGGAGCCAGCGTCCAGCTTCCAGGTCATGTGGCCAGCAGGACTAAGCCACTTCTGGCGAACCAGAGCAGCGCACGGAAACGCCGTTTACCTTCCCGCCAGAGCGGTACCTATTTATCTACTTGCACTTTGACGTGCTTTCGAACTGCTAGGTTGGCAGGAGCAGGGACCGAGCAACGGGAGCTCACCCCATTGCGGGGATTCGAACCGCCGACCTTCTGATCAGCAAGTCCCAGGCTCTGTGGTTTAACCCACAGCGCCACCTGCGTCCCTAGTCCGATACTCTAGTTGCATCAAAATAAATAAATTGTCCGGTAGCACCTTAGAGACCAACTATGTTTGTTCTGGGTATAAGGTTTCATGTGCACGCACACTTCTTCAGATATTCTAGCCCAGGCATAGGCAAACTCTGGCCCTCCAGATGTTGCAAGACTACAATTCCCACCATCCTTGTCCTGTTAGCTAGAGATGATGGGAATTGTAGTTCCAAAACATCTGGAGGGCCGGAGTTTTGCGTATGCCTGCTCTAGCCCCGTGTTTCTCAAACATGGTTCCCCAGCTGGTCTTGGACTACAGCTCCCATCATCCCTAGCTAGCAGGACCAGCAGTCACGGATGATGGGCATTGTAGTCCAACATCATTTGAATACCCACACCCACTATGCAATACTGACTCTTTGGTGCAGAGAGCAGGCAGTGTTGAAATAAGCTTGAGCCAGAGAAGTTGGCGGAGGGGGAACGAAATGTGGGGCAGAAGTGAGAGAGAGAGAGAGGTGAGCTTGTAGTTTGCATGTAGGAAGGGAAGCTGGACTCCAGCTGTGGGCTACGGCAGCAACACCACCCTCCTTTCAGTTGGTTGGCATGCTAGCTTTGGGTCCTGATGGGAGCTGGACTCCCATCGTTGTAACAAGAGCCCTGCAGGATCCAGCCCGTGGCCCATTTAGTCCAGCATCCTGTTTTCACAGTGGCAGTGCTGGATTAAACCCTGTGGACCATAGAATCATAGAATCATAGAGTTGGAAGAGACCGCAAGGGCCATCGAGTCCAACCCCCTGCCAAGCAGGAAACACCATCAGAGCACTCCTGACATATGGTTGTCAAGCCTCTGCTTAAAGACCTCCAAAGTAGGAGACTCCACCACACTCCTGGGCAGCAAATTCCACTGTCGAACAGCTCTTACTGTCAGGAAGTTCTTCCTAATGTTTAGGTGGAATCTTCTTTCTTGTAGTTTGGATCCATTGCTCCGTGTCCGCTTCTCTGGAGCAGCAGAAAACAACCTTTCTCCCTCCTCTATGTGACATCCTTTTATATATTTGAACAGGGCTATCATATCACCCCTTAACCTCCTCTTCTCCAGGCTAAACATGCCCAGCTCCCTTAGCCGTTCCTCATAAGGCATCGTTTCCAGGCCTTTGACCATTTTGGTTGCCCTCCTCTGGACACGTTCCAGTTTGTCAGTGTCCTTCTTGAATTGTGGTGCCCAGAACTGGACACAGTACTCCAGGTGAGGTCTGACCAGAGCAGAATACAGTGGCACTATTACTTCCCTTGATCTAGATGCTATACTCCTGTTGATGCAGCCCAGAATTGCATTGGCTTTTTTAGCTGCCGCGTCACACTGTTGGCTCATGTCAAGTTTGTGGTCAACCAAGACTCCTAGATCCTTTCCCAAGAGATTTACAGAAGACTGGGAGTATATGAACTATCTGAAGAGCAGTTGCAACCAACAAATTACGCTAGTAGGACTGCAAGAAGCTTTGTAAGGAGGAATATACGAAGTGTTACCAAGTAGAAAAAGGATAGAGATATTGGTTATGAGTTTTAAATGTAAGAGGGGAAGTAAGAAATGCAAACTAAGAGATTAGATTGGGAAGTTTTCAGGCAGGACTGATGGAAGTCAAAAAATTGAATGGCCTTCTCTGCGGTGGCCCCTAAGCGGTAGGACTCCATCCCCAGAGAGATGCACCTGGCACCTTCATTGCACAGCTTCCAGAGGATGCTGAAAGCACACCTTTTTACCCTGGCTTTTCCCAAATTGGTTGCACGTTGTCTTAAACCGTTCAAAATGCAGCAGTTTTTAATGACCTTATGGTGGAGGTCAATCAATCAAATCTCTCCATCATCAGGGGTCCTAGCTGACTTAATGCGGCACCGATGACCTGATGACCTCTCCAGCGTTCGAAATTCCCCAGGCGCATAGCGCTACTGGCACAGGTTCAGTTACAACTACGTGGAGGTTTCTCCACAATTACCAAACCTCTGCCTTAGTCCAGAGTTAATGCCATTTCCAGTTCCACTGTGTGTTTCTCCTCCTTGCTTATCGGGAGACGTGAACTGTTGTAAGAGTGAGCGACAGTCGAGCAATGCGGTTGAGAGCACAACATCACAGAATCGTAGTGTCGGAAGAGATCCTGGGAGTCATCTAGTCCAACCCCCTGGCAAATAGACATTTGTGGTGTTGTGGTGACTATAACCTAGGTTTAAGGTTACAGGGAATCAGGCAGAGGGCCTTCTTGGTGGTGGCGCCTGCCCTGTAGAACATCCTCCCAGCAGATATCAAAGAGATAAACAACTACCAGACTTTTTTAGAAGACATCTGAAGGCAGCCCTGTTTAGGGAAGCTTTTAATGTTTGATGCATTACGGTATTTTAATATTTTGTTGGAAGCCGCCCAGAGTGGCTGGGGAAGCCCAGCCAGATGGGCGGGGTATAAATAATAAATTATTATT
Source organism: Podarcis liolepis (assembly GCF_965112155.1). Classification (NCBI taxonomy): domain Eukaryota; kingdom Metazoa; phylum Chordata; class Lepidosauria; order Squamata; family Lacertidae; genus Podarcis; species Podarcis liolepis. The sequence continues at coordinate 92,372,921 of NC_139561.1, read as the reverse complement.
ATTATTATTATTATTATTATTATTAGTTGCCTAGCTTATATTACCCGAGTTTCTAACACGGGCTCACTCTTCCCTTGCCCAGGTCCCGCTTCCCACGCCGCCGCCGCCACCATGTGCTTCCCTTGGCGCATCCGTGTCCACATCTCTGTGCGCCTGCAAGATGCTCCTTCCCTCTAGCTCCTCCCCCCGTGGGGTCATGTCGCAGGAGGGGGGCGCCCGGCCAAAAGCCAAGCAAGATGCGGCTCCCGGTGCCCGTCCCGCCAGCCGCTGGCGAGCCCGAGCGAGCCGATCCCTGGAGAGGCAGAGCCTTTCGCCGCCAGAAGTGGAAACAGACGGAGGAGGCTCCTCGGGGTCGCCGGAGCCCGTCAGCAAAGTGGTGGGCCGCTCCTTGCGCCAGAAGCTGCAGGCGGCGGTGGGGCAGTGCTTCCCTCTCAAGAGCGCCTCCCGCTCGCCGGACCTCTCGGCACAGCGCAAGATCCACCTGCGGGAGCTGATGCTGGACACCTGCCCCTTCCCTCCCGGCTCGGAGCTTGCGCGCACCTGGAACCTCATCAAGCAGCACACAGCACCCGTCTCCGAGCAAGAGGCCCTGGCGGCGCCCGCGCCGCGCTCCGACGATGAGGACGACCGCCTGCGGGAGCGGCGGCGCATCAGCATCGAGCAAGGCGTCGAGCCACCGCCGGACGCCCTGATCCACACCTTTGAGGTGACAGCGCAGGTCAACAACCCCCTCTACAAACTGGGGCCCAAGCTGGCGCATGGCATGAGCGAGCTGGCTGGTGCCGGGTGGGCGGCGCTGGCGGCGGCGGACGAGGAGGACGAGGAGGAGGAGGAAGAGGAGGCGGCCGCGGGCTCCTCTTCCTGCGCCGCGGGGCTGCCGCCCGACGTGCGCATCCACACCCAGATCGACTACATCCACTGCCTCGTTCCTGACTTGCTGCAGCTGACGCAGCTGCCCTGCTACTGGGGCGTGATGGACCGCTACGAAGCGGAGGCTCTGCTAGACGGGAAGCCTGAGGGCACGTTCCTGCTGCGCGACTCGGCGCAGGAGGACTACCTGTTCTCGGTGAGCTTCCGCCGCTACGGCCGCTCCCTGCACGCCCGCATCGAGCAGTGGAACCACAACTTCAGCTTTGACGTGCACGACCCCAGCGTCTTCCATGCGCCCACCGTGACCGGGCTCCTGGAGCACTACAAGGACCCCAGTGTCTGCATGTTTTTCGAGCCACTGCTCTCAGTCCCCGTCAACCGGACCTTCCCCTTCGGGCTGCAACACCTCTGCCGTGCCGTCGTCACCTGCTGCACCACCTACGACGGCATCGGCCGCCTGCCCATCCCCAGCACCCTCAAGGCGTATCTCAAGGAGTACCACTACAAACAGAGGGTGCGCGTCCGGAGGCTGGACGCCTGGTGGAGCTGACCGGGGAGCCCGTGACTCCCATTTCCAGCTGGTTAGCTCGCTCTCTCTCTCTCTCCCACCACTGCCCCTTTGACTCGGATACTTCTGTCCCCAGCAGACATTAATCCATTCTGCTCCAGGGTTGCAAGTGTGGGCGCTTTCCACCGTGAACCGGGTTTTGTTCCCGCGGCCAAATTGTGTGCCTCGCTCTTGAGAGATCTGGGAACCTACGGGGAGGACATCTCTTGTATCTGCAGAAGAGTGGAGAAGCCGGACTTGGGTGGTGCCGCTGCCAGCAGCTAGGAAGGGACCTTGGAAGCAGCCTTATAGAGTCTACACTGATTGGCAGTAGTGGCTGGCCGGGGTTTGGGGCAGGAGACGCTCTGAGCTGGACATAAAGGTGCCGCTTGGGATCGAACCTTCTGCAGGCAAAGCAGGTGTTCTGGCAGCTGGAGGACCCCTGCCTCCCCGCCCCCGGCCTGTTCTGGCCCAAGCACCCACCCACCCTGCCCCCCAGTTTGGGTGCTGCTTTGGCGCTGGCCAGAGGTCAGTCCTTTTGCCGTTTCCTACTCCACCAAGTGTTTGTGTGTCTGTCAAGTGCATTAACCGGGTTCTGGGTTCGAAATTTGCCTTTCAAGAAACTTCCAGTCAAACGCCTCCTCTTTCCCCGGGAAGCTGCGGTTCCTGCATCGCTGTGGATTGGGCTAGATGACCCTCGGGTGTCCCTTCCAGATCTACGGTTCTGTGACCCAGTTGTCTTACGCACATTCTTCTTCCCGAGCTCATACCACTGCCGAATGGGAACCGGGTGGGGTGGGTTTGAGTCAGCGACCGACCGTTGTGGGTGGCAGGGGATAAATAAAAAAAGCACAAAACTTGAAACACGAGTTGCTTCTTCCAAGACGGGATTTCGAACAAATTCCACGCAGGAGGGGAGTGGACCGAGACTCTTTTATTCGGCCTGAGTGTCCTCCTCAAGACTTGTCTTTAATCCATCCCCACAAGCCCGAATCCTGGGCTGCTGCCTTTGCCCCCAATGCGAGGGGGGGCAGAGGGGCTGAGGAATTTGGAGGGGCTGCTCTCAGGTCTTCTTTGCAGGGCCAAGCAGCAGCTTTTGGCAAATCCAGCCAATTTGCCAGCGGATGTTTCCTCCTGCCAATGTGGATCAGCTGAGTGGCGATGCTTTTAGAAGAATGGACTGCCCAGGTGGTATTTTTTGGATGGAGGGGCAGGTTGAATGAAATCTAGGTGTTGCACTCCCCTCTACTGCCAGAGAAGGACTGCTGCTACTGTCTGTCTGTCTGACTGTGTGTGTGTGTGTGTGTGTCTTATTAAACAGCTTTCTTTTTTTGTCTACACCTGCTTGCAATTGACTCTTCCCTAGCATTGCATCCTGGGAGGGAGGGAAATGCGGGTGGGCTGGATCTCAAGGAGGCGTATGCACATTCAGAAAACACAGACCCGGTGCTTGCTAATGCACAATGTAAGAAGCTGCGGATCAGCTCAAAGGCCCATCCAACCTCTCTTTCAAATCAGAACCAGTGAAGGCGGTGAAGGTCCTGTGTGAGTGCCTGGAGGCAGTTGGAGGATGGATGGCAGCTAATGGATTGAGGTTGGATCCTGACAAGACAGAAGGACTGTTCTTGGGGGACGGGGCGGGCAGGTGTGGAGGACTCCCTGCTCCTGAATGGGGCAACTGTGCCCCTGAAGGACCAGGTGCGCAGCCTGGGAGTCGTGGACTCACAGCTGCCCATGGAGGTGCAGGTCCATTCTGTGTCCAGGGCAGCTGTCCATCACCTCCATCTCGTAAGCAGGATGAGACCCTCCCTGCCTGCAGACTGTCTCGCCAGAGTGGTGCATGCTCTGGTTATCTCCCGCTTGGACTACTGCAATGCGCTCTACGTGGAGCTACCTTTGAAGGTGACCCGGAAACTACAACTAATCCAGAATGCGGCAGGTAGACTGGTGACTGGGAGCGGCCGCTGAGACCACATAACACCAGTCCTGAAAGACCTACATTGGCTCCCAGGACGTTTCCGAGCACAATTCAAAGTGTTGGTGCTGACCTTTAAAGCCCTAAACAGCCTCGGTCCAGTATACCTGAAGGAGCATCTCCACCCCCATCGTTCTGCCCGGACGCTGATGTCCAGCTCCGAGGGCCTTCTGGCGGTTCCCTCCCTGCAAGAAGCAAAGTTACAGGGAACCAGGCATAGGGCCTTCTCGGTGGTGGCGCCCACCCTGTGGAACACCCTCCCACCAGATGTCAAAGGAAAAAACTACTACCTGACATTTAGAAGAAATCTGAAGCCCTGCTTAGGGAAGTTTTTAATGTGTGACATTTTAATGTATTTTAAATCTTCGTTGAAAGCTGCCCAGAGTGGCTGGGGAGACCCAGCCAGATGGGCGGGGTACAAATAATAAAATTATTATTATTATTCAGTCTGGCATCCTGTTCCCATGGTGGCCGACCAGATACTGCTGCTGGGAAACCTGTGAGCAGGATCCGAGCACAAAGGTGATTCTCCCCTCCTGTGGTTTCCAGCGACTGGTACTCCGAAGCATCGCTGCCTCAGACTGTGGAGGCAGAGCCATCCTGGCTAGCAGCCCCTGATGGCCCTCTCCACGAATTTGCCCAATTCCCATTTAAAGTCGTTCCAGTTGGTCCCCTTCCCTGTGGGAGGGAGTTCCATAGACTGTGCCAAAGCTGGGACACAGCACCTTGCATGGAAAAGACACTTGAAATGGATGCTGGAACCAACACATGCCCCGCTTTGCAGCTGTTTTAGACCCAAAGAGACCAGCTGGTTGTGGGGCAGCGGCCGGCAAAGGGACACATAAGGGAATTGGTTGAGGGGCTTACAAAGGGGTACTGGGCTGGAAAACAGGGGAGCATGCCAGAGGGCACAGTGGCTGCCTTTGGAGCAATGGCGGGAGATGGAGAGGGCAGGCTTGGTGCGCAGTTTGGCGCATGGGCTCTGGTGTTTTACAGCGAGTCAGAGCCTTGGCCCGGCCAGCTCAGTGCTGAGTGGCAGTAGGCTTTCAAGCCGGGAGTCTCTTGTCGACTCTTAACTGGAGGCGCTATCGTGGACTGAATCCTTCTGCAAGCTGGTCCGATGCTCCGGCGCTGAGCTGTGGCTCTCCTGCCCCATGCGTCTGTGCCAGGCTATGAAAAGTCCTCGCTGGGCAAGCAAGCGTTTGAGGGCACCGTGAAGTTGCAGGGGGGAGGATGAGAAGAGTTGGGTTACCGTGGAGCTCTGAAGCAGCACCCGGTCTGGAGGAAGCCCAAAAGCTGCCAGGCTCACAGCTGTCACAGGTGAATCAAATGCGAACCCAAGAACCCTTTGCCCCCGAGTGTTGCAGGCGAGGATGGCGAGCCTGGAGAAGGCTGAGCGCGGATGTGAGCGCCACCTCCAAACATCTGAAGGTTTGTCGCATGGAGCAAGCTTAGGATAGAATCAGGTTGGAGGAGACCACGAGGGTCATCCATCCTAACCTCTGCAATGCAGGAATCTGGGACTTGAACCCACAACCCAGAGATGACGATTCTCACGCTCTACTGACAGAGCTGTTTTGTTCTCTTCTGCTCCAGAGGCAATTGGCAAGGAAGGAGATTTCGACTAGCCCAATGGTTGCCATTACAGTGGTACCTCGGGTTAAGTACTTAATTCGTTCCGAAGGTCTGTTCTTATCCTGAAACTGTTCTTAACCTGAAGCACCACTTTAGCTAATGGGGCCACGCGATTTCTGCTCTCATCCTGAAACAAAGTTCTTAACCCGAGGTATTATTTCTGGGTTAGTGGAGTCTGTAACCTGAAGCGTATATAACCTGAGGTACCACTGTAATTTGATTCTGAATTGATTTTTGGAATGAATTGATTTTAGAATGCACGGTATTTTTCGCTCTATAAGACGCACCAGACCACAAGACGCACCAAGTTTTTGGAGGCGGAAAACAAGAAAAAAAATAGTCTGAATCCCAGAAGCCAGAACAGTAAGAGGGATTGCTACAAAGCGAAAGCAGTGATCCCTCTTGCTGTTCTGGCTTCTGGGATAGCTGCACAGCCTGCATTCATTCCATAAGACGCACACACATTTCCCCTTACTTTTTAGGAGGGAAAAAGTGAGTCTTATAGAGCAAAAAATACGGTATTTCAATTAACTGATTGTGATTTTACATAAACTGTTACTTTTACTGTTGTTAGCTGCTCTGAGCCCGGATTTGGCTGGGGAGGGCAGGATATAAATAAAATTTTATTTTATTATTAACAGTGGAGCGCACTTCTCGCAAGGTGAACTCTCCTCCGGTGGAGGTTTTCAAGCCAGAGACTGAATTATTTGATTCCTGTATTGCAGGGGTGGACTGGATGACTCTAGGGGCCCCTTCGATCTCTGCAATTCTGTGACTGTTTTGTTCCTGATCCCACCAAGATACCTGCTGGGTTTGAGGATGCTTCACCCCCCTCACCCCCAAGAACCGAACGAGAAGGTTCATCGCAACAGCATTTGCTGCTCAAACCAAGAGAAATTCTGGAGTGTGGAAGGAAACACCGAGAGTCCCTTTGACCGGGTTTTGCCCCCTTGTGAGGAGACAAGGCTGCCGAGAACAAAGGGGGGAAATCCAGCCAGTTCACTCAAGTCCGTCTTCCTCCTAGAGCAGCGGTTCTCAACCTGTGGGTCCCCAGACATTGTTGGACTACAGCTCCCATCATCCCTGAGCTCTGGCCTTGCTAGCTAGGGGTGATGGAGAGTTGTAGTTCAACCACATCTGGGGACCCACAGGTTGAGAAAGGCTGCCTAGAGAATGGGTAGGCAACCTAAGGCCCGGGGCCAGATCCAGCCCAATCCCCTTCTAAATCCGGCCCGCGGATGGTCCGAGAATCAGTGTGTTTTTACATGAGTAGAATGTGTCCTTTTATCGAAAACGCATCTCTGGGTTATTTGTGGGGCCTGCCTGGTGTTTTTACATGAGTAGAATGTGTGCTTTTATCGAAAATGCACCTCTGGGTTATTTGTGGGGCACAGGAATTCATTCATTATTATTATTTTTTTCAAAATGTAGTCCGGCCCCTCACAAGGTCTGAGAGACAGTGGACTGGCCCCCTGCTGAAAAAGTTTGCTGACCCCTGGTCTAGAGGGTGGGCAACCCAGCAGGAAGACCTTCCAATTTACAGGGGGGTTGGAAGTCCCACCCAGTCCTACGATTCTAAGTTTTCCCAAGGGGTCCTTAAGGAGGAATGTGTGTTTGCCTGCGTAGCCCAGCACCCCCCCCCCCACCCCAGCCTCTTCCATGGGTGCAAAATGGTGCTTGGGTCTCAACTGCAAAGGTTTTAACCCTTCGCCCCCCCCCCCCGGTCGGTGAAAAAGGCTTTGATAGTCCTGCTATCCATAAGAAATTCGGGAGCCCACGCCGCCCCCTCCCCATGTCGACCTGTCAACCCGCCACCCTCCCCACAAAACCCCCCCCCCAAACCAAAATAAAAATAAAAAACCCAAACGTTTTAAAAGAAATTAATACAAAATAAGCACAGCTTTATCATAGAGGTTAATAAAAAAAGGGCTAATACTTAAATTCTGTATGCCTTTTACAAAGCAAAAAACTGGAAGAAGGGAAAAAAGCGGTAAAGGAGTCCAACAAAGCAATCTAAAGTCAGAATTTGGATATTTTTTTTTTGTAAAACATTTTGTGGTTTTTTTTTTTAAATAACGTATTCATGGTTACCAGCCATAGTCATAACAAAAGTTATTCATAATAAAATGTATCTAAAATAACATTTCTATCTGAAACAGGAACCTTGTCTCTCTAATTTTTTTGTTGTTTTTTTTAAAGAAATAGTTCTCTCAGGTCTGCTCTTCTGGGTTTTTCTGTATGCTACTGTTCGGTATACTTTTTGGGGGGTGGGGAGGAAGGGAAAGGCCTTTTTTCCTCAATATTTAAAACAGTTCTCGGAGGGCGAGAGAGGGGAGGGGAAGAGGAGAACGATGGAAAGGTCCTCTGTACCCAAGAGCCTGCCAAGGTCAGCTTTTGGAGAACGGGGAAAGGGGTTGGGGTTTGGGTTTTTTTTTCCCATCATGCGAAAAACAGTGGCTTTGGGGGAGAAAGGCACACTCACACACCCAACTCGCATGCACACGCACAAACAAAGTCGGGGCGCAAGGGAAACTAGCAAGGCGACCCTCCCGCAGAAACGCCCACCCCCCATTGACAAGCTGCCTTGGGCATCCAGCACCTTGGAAGGGCCCACCCCCCCCCCCCAGTGCCAAGCGTGGATGGGGGCTCTTGAAAACACGTAGGACGTCTGTTTCACCCTCCGCCTGCACAGAAAGGCCTCCCATTAGTCGTTTTCTTATTTTTTAAAAAAAGAACAGCCAGCGTCTCAGCCCCTCTGAAGGCGGTAAAAATCACCCCCCTGTTCCGCAGCCGTTTCGATGCAGAACGCTGACCCCAAAGGGCTGGTGGCGGGAGGTTTGGAAGTCCGGAGGGTCCCGACGCAGCCGTTTGCCCCCCTGTAGTGTTTTGTGTAAATGCCAGCACAGAGAAACCGTCCACCCGCCTTGTGTTAAAAAGGAGAAGCCTTCTGGTCCCGTTGGGATTCCTGCCCAGGAGGTCTTTCTGCTCCCCAACCCTTTTGGAGGGGGTGGCGGTGGGGACCTCTCAGATCCCTCAGCCGCCAATTGCCTCCTGGGTCATGGGGGGGGGCGAGGATCTCGGCTTGGCTCCTGCAAATTCATCAGCACCGTGAACCCAACCGCCTGCACCCGGGAGTGTCGCCTGTCACTCGTAAGCACCAGAAAACCGCCGCAGAACTTGGGGCGGTGGTCCCCCCCCCCAGTGGTCAGGGACCCACCATGGCTTTTGCTGTGACCCACTCAATCTTTCCACCCCACCCCCCCACATAAACCCGTCTCAGGGAAGACAGACCACTGTGCACCCCCCAAATGTTAGGAAAATGAACGGCCGAGCTTTCGAGACCCACCAACAGAACTGCTCCTCCTCTTCCACCAGCCTTCGGACATCCCCCCCCCCCCCGCGCCTTGCAATTACGGGAGGGAGAAAATTCACCTTGCGCCGGACACAAGGAACCCATAGCAGCTGAACCCAGAAAAGAACTTTGATCCTAAACCACGAAACTGCCGGCTGACCCCCCCCAAAACCCATTTGAACTGTTTCAACGAAACTAGGTCCGCCTCCCCAACCAACGCTCTGCACACCCGAGAGTCGGCCGCGGCCGAAGGGGTCCAAAACCCCAGCGCCCAAAGGGCCACGGCACTCTCAATCTAGGGGTGGCGGTGGGGCGGCCCATACGTCTCTCCTCAACTGCCACCTGCTACTCTCCTGCCCAGTTCCCCAAAGACCGCCTTCTCCAACCAAGTGCGCCCTCTCGACCCGTTTCGGACGACAACTCGCATCGGGTCGAGAGAGGGCACTTGGGTCCGGGGAAGGCCACCCTAAGAGGTAGCATATGGACATCGTTTCAATTATATATCTATATATATATTTATATGTATGTATGTATAAAAAGAACCAGGGGCAAGCCTGCAAAGCTGAGCACTCCGGTGTGGGGCTGCGCCGCCCCCCGCTGCATCCTGCCCTTCTCCACCTGCTCTCGGGAAAGGGGTGGGGGGAGTATTAGAGGCACTTAAAAAAACTGTGTCAGTCACCTGCAGCACCAATGCCTTCCTTCCCTCCCCACTAAGACTCTCCTCCTCCTCCTCCTCTTCCTCCTCCTCCAATGCCAGGTACGAAAAGCTGTCAGCTGGGTTAGCTCAGACGGAAACCAGCTCGCCCAGGTAACCCCACGATGCCCCTCCCGTGTCCTGGCCGCTGATGGGGCAGGCATCAAAAACATCCCAAATCCAGGTAGCAGGAGAGGACCAGTCTCATCACCTTGGCTGGTCTGTTTCAAGAGGAGGAGAGGAAGGAGGAGGAGGAGGAAGAAGGCGAGGCGGTCGGAGGGGGGCGAGGGAGATGAGGGAAAGAGAAAACGAGAAAAACCCCAAAGGGGAAGGGGGCGACATGACCCAAATTCAGCCTCCTCCGCCCTCCTGCCAGTTAAACTTCTAGGAGCCTCCTGCCCACCTGCTCCCTTGTGCACGTCGACGTATTAAAAACCAATAGCTGAAGTTATAATAATAATAAAAAGTAGGGGGGGGAAATATTAGAACACAGTAAGACGGTGAGATTGTAGTGACAGCTTTTTCTCGCCCCCCGTCTCCCTTCCGGCGGCTGGGAACTGCTGGAGGTGGTTTCGTGGGGGAAGGGGTTCGCCCCCCCCCCACAGCAAACACACCCCTGGGAGATGAGGGGCTTATAACAAAAAACAAAAACAAGGGGTGGGGAAGGGGGAAAAAATAAACAGCCACCCTAAAGCTTCTCAGGAACATCAGCAGATGCAGCTTCTTTCAAATGGTGGAAGTCTTGTCGGTGCCATCTGCAGAGAGAGAGAGAGAAAGAGCGTGCAGAATTATAGCAGGTGGAGGAATAGATGGGAAAGGACGTTGGTTCCCAGTTTCTGAGCACAATTCAAAGTGTTGGTGCTGACCTTTTAAAGCCATAAACAGCCTCAGCCCAGTATACCTGAAGGAGCGTCTCCACCCCCATCGTCCAGCCCGGACACTGAGGTCCAGCTCCGAGGGCCTTCTGGTGGTTCCCTTGCTGCAAGAAATGAAATTACAGGGAACCAGGCAGAGGGCCTTCTTGGTGGTGGCGCCCTCCCTGTGCAACGCCCTCCCATCAGATGCCAAGGAAATAAACAACGATCTGACTTTTAGAAGACATCTGAAGGCAGCCCTGTTTAGGGAGGATTTTTAATGTTTGAGGTTCTGTTGTGCTTTTTTTATTTTTTGCAATGCAACAAGCTTTATTAATAGATTTTATTGTGCTTTTAGTATTTCTAAAATATTTTAATATTAACTGTCTCAAACTATGTAAAAGGAAAGTTGAGAATCTGGATGTAATAAAAATAGGAGCTGGTGTGGTGCAGCGGTTAGAGTATAGGACCAGAGCTTGGGAGACCAGCGTTCGAATCCCGCCCCCCTTGGCCATGAAGGCCCCCCCCCCGGTGACCTTAGGGGCCAGTCGCTGCCTCTCAGCCTAGCCTTCCCTGCAGGGTTGCTGTGGGGATTGAATGAGGTGTAAGCTGCCTTGAAGTTGCTGGAGAAAAAGGTGGGCTAGAAATGCAGTGAATAAATGAATGAAAGTAAAAGAAGCCCCTCACCGCCCAGTGCGTGCTCCGTCATGCTGAGACACAGGGACTCCAGCGTAGGGTTGATCTCCAGGTCTGTTCCAGGGAGCTGGCAATCTGGAGGGGGGAAACGCAATCGCAGGCGGTCACTGCCCATTCTGACCCAGGTTCACAGAATCAAAGAGACGTAGAGCTGGGAGGGACCACGAGGGTCATCTAGCCCAACCCCCGGCAAAGCAGGGCTCTTTTGCCCAACGCGGGGCTTGAACCCACAACCCTGTGATTAAGAGTCTCATGCTTGACCCCGACTCAGGTATCCAGTCTTGTATGCTTGGTCAGTGGGAAAGTCAGTGGGCAAGGACAGTGCTCCCCCTTGCCTCCACAAAGGTTTAAGTCAGAGGTCAGCAAACTTTTTCAGCAGGGGGCTGGACTTTATTTTGAAAAAGAAAATGAACGAATTCCTATGCCCCATAAATCACCCAGAGATGCATTTTAAAGAAAAGCAGACATTCTACTCATGTAAAAACACACTGATTCCCGGACCGTCTGCAGGCTGGATTTAGAAGGCGATTGGGCTGGATCTGGCCCCCGGGCCTTAGTTTGCCTACCCATGGTTTAAGTCCTGCAGTGAGATCTCGCAGCAGCTGCTCTATGAGCCGCCGGTAGTTACCCAGAAGAAAGGGAAAAGCACTCTGCACGTGCCCGGTGGCACTCATTGCCTGCGTTCCAGCGCTGTGCCTGTTTTGTTTGCGGCTAAATTTTTCTGAGAAGAACCAAATGGCCAAGCGAATGCCCCTTTCCTGACACTGAAGGCAAGAATCTGGCTGACTCACCCTGTGGGAACATGAGGATGGCCTGGGGGGATGTGTGGACGGGGAGCGAATGGGTCCGCTGGACAGAACTGCGACTCTGGCCCGGCATGCTGTTGCTGCCCCCGGGGTTGGCAAACCACAGGTTCTTGGAGGGGAAAAGAGAATTTGATTTAAACAGGGGGGCAAACCGGAGAAACAAAACACACACACACAAACACCAAAAACCACCCCTCCCAGTAGGTGAGTTACTGCCATGGAGCCGAGGGAGAGGGGTGAAGTCCGGCATGTCCCAAATAAGTCTCGCCTGCAGGTTTCTGTTTGGGGCACCTGCCTGGTCACTGCGAGACCAGGGTGCTGACCCGGCTGGACACTTCTTCTGATCTGGCCACAGTGATCCACGCGACGGTCAACTACAGGCTTGACTACTGTAATTTGCTCTACGCGGGGCTGCCCTTGAAGCTGACCCAGAGACTCCACCGGGTGCAGAATGCCGTGGCGAGGCTCCTTACGGGGTCCTTGCCGCGGGATCACATTCATCCAGTGCTTTACCAACTGCACTGGCTCCCGGTGGAGTACAGGGTCAGGTTCAAGGTGCTGGTTTTGACCCTGAAAGCCCTATACGACCTAGGACCCTCATACCTACGGGACCGCTTCTCCTGGTATGCCCCGCGGAGGACCTTAAGGTCCAAAATGACAACATTTTGGAGGTCCCAAGTCGCAAGGTGGTTAGATTGGTCTCAACTAGGGCCAGGGCCTTTTCAGTACTGGCCCCCAACGTGGTGGAACGCTCTGTCACAAGAGACCAGGACCCTGTGGGACTTGACATCTTTCCGCAGGTCCTGCAAGACAGAACTGTTCCGCCTGGCCTTTGGTTTGGACTCAGTCTGACCCTTATGTTGCCCTCCCTTTATGGTTTTGATCTATGGGCTATTATTAATATGAGGCTGCATTTTAAATTGTATTTTTAACCTGTATTTTAAATTGGTTTTTCCCCCCTCCCCCACATTATTTTTATTGTAATTTTACTGGTGTTAGCCGCCCTGAGCCCGGCTCTGGTTGGGGAGAGCAAGGTATAAATAAAAATGTATTATTATTATTATTATTATTATTATTATTTGAAGCTGCCATCTGCACGGAATATGTAGCGATGCTAATATGGGGGCTGCTCCATCTCCCTCGTCTCTACAACGCAGCCTTCGGCAACCTGGTGCCCTCTAGGTGTCTGGGGCTACAGCTGCCGCCCGCGGGGCCACGGACAGGAAGGAGGCGAGTTGTAGTCCAAAATACCTGGGGGGGGGGGCACTTGGCTGGCTACCCCTCAATAGGCTGTCAGCCAAGCCCCTGGGGTTGCACTGCAGTACAACACAGTTGAGACCTTCCTTCCACAAACATCTTTTTCAACTCGACACATTTTGCTCACGGCTTATGTCCCTGTAAGATTATTTCCGCAACAGAGCACGTTGCACGTCCCTGGTAAGAAATCGCGTATTCAGAACACACCAAGCAGCACAAGTAAGGCGGCTTAGAATGTCCCCTTCTGAAGGAGCCCTCTTGGGTTAATGGAGAGGTGGCCAGGCTGCCTTTCAGAGGCATCCTGTTACCCTAAAGATAAAGGGACCCCTGACCATTAGGTCCAGTCGTGGCCGACTCTGGGGTTGTGGCGCTCATCTCGCTCTACTGGCCGAGGGAGCCGCCATACAGCTTCCGGGTCATGTGGCCAGCATGACTAAGCCGCTTCTGGCGAACCAGAGCAGCGCACGGAAACGCCGGTTACCTTCCTGCCGGAGCGGTACCTAATTATCTGCTTGCAATTTGATGTGCTTTTGAACTGCTAGGTTGGCAGGAGAAAGGACTGAGCAACGGGAGCTCACCCCGTCACGGGGATTTGAACCGCCGACCTTCTGATCGGCAACTCCTAGGCTCTGTGGTTTAACCCACAGCGCCACTCATGTCCCTTCCTGTTACCTTAGCGCAGAGCTATAAAGGGAACCCTCCCTCTCTCCCACCCCTTTCTTACCTGCCGCCCTTGGCTCCCAAGGTTCGGGCTGGTGAGGGCATGCCGCGGGGAGACTCCGCCGATCCCCACAGGGCTCAGGATCCCCAGGCGGCTGGGAGGAATGGCGCGGGGAGGCATCTGGAACTGCCGCTGTCCTCGGCGGGCCACCCCCACCCCCACAGATCCAGCTATGGGGAGAGAATTGGAACCAAAGGCCCATCTAGAAGAGTACCAAAGCGGGGTGGGGATGGAGAAAGAGAGAGAGAAGTCAGTCCCGTTGGTAAGTACCATCACTTGTGAATACGGGTAGCATTTCACAATAAGGCTGCGGTGACCCTAATCCACGCCACAGGCTGGCCACCCTTACCTTAGCTCTAGTGGTCCCCAAACATTTTCTGGCTACTAGCCCCCTTGGTTCCAGAAAATCACCCCGAGTGCCCCCTACCCCACCCTAGAAAGAGCATTATTCAGAATAGCGGTTCACATGACCCACTGATAACACAATAAAATTAAAAAATCACACCATTAATTGCACATTTATTCAATACCTGGTTCAAACCATTTAGTTTAATTAATTCAACAAAACTGATGAACCTGATCCAGTGATAAAAACTTCAAATCTGATAGCCATTTTCACCTCCAGTGCCTCCCTGCCTTGCAGGCCTAAAATTGGCAGGGCCCGGACTGACTCCAGCTACAAAAGTTGAGTCTGCTGAACAGACTCCTTTGGGTTAGGTTTTTCGTTGGGGAGCCAGTTGCTGCTGTTTTTGATATTATTTTTTTGTATCTGTATTTCAAATCTGACTACAATTTATCTAAAAATTGTTTCATTTGGTTGTATACCTTTTGATGTTTCGCTTATTGTTTAGGAGCACTTTTGCTATGTTTGGAATTACAGTGGTGCCTCGCAAGACGAAATTAATCCGTTCCGCGAGTCTCTTCGTCTTGCGGTTTTTTCGTCTTGCGAAGCACGGCTATTAGCGGCTTTAAGAAAAAGGAAACAAACTCGCAAGAACTCGCAAGACGTTTCGTCTTGTGAAGCAAGCCCATAGGGAAATTCGTCTTGCGGAACGACTCAAAAAGCGGAAAACTCTTTCGTCTTGCGAGGCATTCGTCTTGCAAGGTACCACTGTATATAAATCTTGTGCATGCTGCAAGCTGGTTTTGTCTAAGGAAAGGCGGCATACAAACAAAATTATGTATGGATGTACCACCCACTTTGAGAACCACTGCTGTGGTGTAAAGCAGCAAAGGGCACCCTGGGGAAGGGACATAGCTCAGAGGTAGAGCATCTGCCTTGCACGCAGAAGGCATGGGTTCAATCCCAGGCAACCTCTTCTGGTAGGCCTGGGACAATAATAAAATAAAATAATTCATTATTTATTATTTATACCCCGCCCATCTGGCTGGGTCTCCCCAGCCACTCCAGGCTTCTCCCAACAGAATATTAAAAACACGATAAACACCAAACATTAAAAACTTCCCTAAACAGGGCTGCCTTCAAATGTCTTCTAAAAGTCAGATAGTTGTTTATTTCCTTGACATCTGAGGGAGGGCGTTCCACAGGGCGGGCGCCACCACTGAGAAGGCCCTCTGCCTGCTTCCCTGTAACTTGGCTTCTTACAGCGAGGGAACCGCCAGAAGGACCTCGGAGCTGGACCTCAGTGTCCAGGCTGGACGATGGGGGTGGAGACACTCCTTCAGGTATACTGGACCGAGGATGTTTAGGGCTTGAAAGGTCAGCACCAACACTTTGAATTGTGCTCAGAAACGTACTGAGATCCAATCTAGGTCTTTGAGGACCGGTGTTATGGGGTCTCGGCGGCTGCTCCCAGTCACCAGTCTAGCTGCCGCATTCTGGATTAGTTGCAGTTTCCGGGTCACCCTCAAAGGTAGCCCCACGTAGAGCGCATTGCAGTAGTCCAAGCGGGAGATAACTAGAGCATGCACCACTCTGGCGAGACAGACTGGGAGAGACTCCCTTGCCTGAAACCCTGGAGAACCACTGCCAGTCAGTGAGGACAATACTGAGTTCAATGGACCAATGGTCTGACTCAGTTGTTGTTGTTTAGTCATTTAGTTGTGTCTGTCTCTTTGTGACCCCCTGGACCAGAGCATGCCAGGCACTCCTGTCTTCCACTGCCTCCCGCAGTTTGGTCAAACTCATGTTCATAGCTTCGAGAACACTGTCCAGCCATCTCGTCCTCTGTCGTCCCCTTCTCCTTGTGCCCTCCATCTTTCCCAACACCAGGGTCTTTTCCAGGGAGTCTTCTCTTCTCATGAGGTGGCCAAAGTCTTGGAGCCTCAGCTTCAGGATCTGTCCTGACTCGGTACAAGGCCGCTTTCTTTGCTCCTCTGCTTCAACAGGCACTCATAGTTGGGTGTGAAGAAGCACCTGTGTGGCCTGAAGAAGCCACCTTGGATGTCCCTCTGGCTGCCACCCTCCCACAGGAGCTGCATGATAAGTCATGAGGTCTCACCTGGATGGAGCTGAACGTATTTCAGGGGCCCGCACCACCTGACGGGGAAGGGGCGATGGCGTTCTGCTGCTGGAGTCTGACTTAAACAGAGAAACCTTCTCAAAAGGGGGAGACGGGTGTGCCCGAGGTCTTCTCGCTGGCACAAAGGCTTCCTTTGGTTCGGACTCAATCTGACCCTTCTGTTTCCCTCCCCTTACGGTTTTGATTTACGGGCTACTTTTAAAATGAGGCAGCATTTTAACGTGGTTTTTTTCTCTTCTTTTTTTCTATTATGTTTTTATTGAAATTTTACTGGTGTTGGCCACCCTGAGCCAGGGAGGGCGGGGTATAAATAAAATTTATTATTATTAGTATTATTATTATCTGAAGGCAGCCCTGTTTAGGGAAGTTTTTAATATTTAATGCTGTATTGTTTTTAACACTTGATTGGGAGCCGCCCAGAGTGGCTGGGGAAACTCAGCTAGATGGGCGGGGTATAAATAATAAATTTATTATTATTATTATTATTATTATTATTATTATTATTATTATTATTATTATTATTATTTCCCCCACTCCTCACATAGACCAGACACACACAACCCGCGCAAAAGGAAAACTGCACTCCCAAAAGACGAGCAGGCCCCAGGAGGCAGCAGAAAGCAAGCCCACGCAAACCAGTCTCCTGTGTTTTGAATAGGGTTGTCAACCGATCAATGGCTTTGATCAAAACTGTTAAAAGAGCCAGGCAGTTCAGATTTACATATTGCCAACTCCACAATAGGGGATCGCTTTCATAGGATGCTGACTTAAGCGACGGCAGTTTCCCTTAAGCATGAAAGGAATAATTTGACGAGATGTTGCCCCTCCTTTTCAGGCAAGGTGGAAAGTCGTTTGTATTGTTTCAGAGGATTCATTAAGCAACAATGCCCCAACCCTTTTAAGCGTTCCCGAACTTAGGCAGCTGCTTCCAAGACAGCTCTGACAGTGTTGTGGCTCTATTTTCATCAGCAAGCAAGAGAAAGGTGTGTTTTGTCATAATAGCAGTTAATACCTCAGCTGCTTGCAAGACACTAAAGGAAAGTCTTGCTCTTCTGAGCAGAAGTGTTTGCTTGCAAGCTGCTTTGCGTTGCCTTTGGCAAGAAAGAGCCACCAATAAATTTAATAAATAGTAAGATAATAACAATGCTTTTGAATTATGGTGATTTGAATTAATAATAAAGATTCTTTTGAATTCTGGTGCTGGAGGATACTCCTGAGAGTCCCATGGACTGCAAGAAGATCAAACCTCTCCGTTCTGAAGGAAATCAGCCCTGAGTGCTCCCTGGAAGGACAGATCCTGAAGCTGAGGCTCCAAGACTTTGGCCACCTCATGAGAAGAGAAGACTCCCTGGAAAAGACCCTGATGTTGGGAAAGATGGAGGGCCCAAGGAGAAGGGGACGACAGAGGACAAGATGGCTGGACAGTGTTCTCGAAGCTACCAGCATGAGTTTGACCAAACCGCGGGAGACAGTGGAAGACAGGAGTGATGTTTTTATTATTGGTTATTAGCCGCCCTGAGCCTGGTCTTGGCTGGGGTAGAAATAAGTAATAATAATAATAATAATAATAATAATAATAATAGCGTGTTCTGGGCCGCAGGGTCACAAAGTGTCAGACATGACTAAACAACAACAACAATAACAACAGCCGTTTCTGTGCCATCTTCGGGGAGACATTTTCGTCCCTTTAATGCCACTTCCAAGTTCATAGCACGTACGCGGTCACGCATGATTCAAATGCATGTAAGTGGGGCGGGGGTTGCCTGTACTAAGGGAGGTACTACAAAGTGGCCTGGGAGTATTAGAGCTAATGTCACTATGTAGAGTGCAAATTAGAATGAAATTCGGTCAGGACTTCAACTCAAGGAACAATACTGTGAACCGTTCTGAGACCTGCGGGTATAGGGCGGTATACAAATTTACTAAATAATAATAATAATATTAAAAATAACAACAACAACAGCCGCGTAAAACCCTAGCTTCCAGTCTTGGAAGCCTCCGTGGCAGGAGGCTGCCCTGCCTAACCCAGGACCCTCCTGGCCTAATCCTGTCCCTTGAAGTCCTTGCTCCTGCCAAGACTCACCCTTTCTGCGGACGGTAGCCTTGCATGTCCAGCACGGCCTTCCTGGGAAACGTCCGGAGTAACTTTAGCACCTGCTGCTTCCAGGACAGGAGCCTCTTCTTCTGCGTCTCTGTGAAAGCCTGGAGGGAGAGCACAGGAGGGCAGGCGTGAGTTGGGCTGGGCAGAGCGGGCGGACATGGGGCCCTAACCCTCTCCGGGAATCCCAGTGCCTACCTCGTGCATCAGGCATTTCTCTATCAGCTGAAGGTAGCTGGTGATGTTCTCCTCGTCCGGTCGGGAGACCAGCAACTGCGTACACACTGCAGGGGAAAGGAAAAGAAAGGAAGTGAAAATAAAACTGCTGCTGTCGTAATGCCGTTAACACAGATCTACAGGGGAACCACAGCTGGAAAACTGTGTGCGGCTGTGGTCACCTCGCCTCAAAAAGGATACTGCAGTCAGAAAAAGGTTCAGTGATCCACGCGACGGTCACCTCCAGGCTTGATTACTGTAACTCAACTCTACGTGGGGCTGCCCTTGAGACTGACCCAGAAACTCCAGCGGGTGCAGAATGAAGTGGCAAGGCTACTTATGGGGTCCTTGCCGCAGGAGCACATTCACCCGGTGCAATACCAGCTGCAATGGCTCCTGGTGGAGTACAGGGTCAGGTTTAAGGCGCTGGTTTTAACCTTTAAAGCCCTATACAGTGGTACCTCAGGTTACAGGCGCTTCAGGTTACAGACTCCGCTAACCCAGAAATAGTACCTCGGGTTAAGAACTTTGCTTCAGGATAAGAACAGAAATCGTGCAGTGGCAGCGCAGCGGCAGCGGGAGGCCCCATTACCTAAAGTGGTGCATCAGGTTAAGAACAGTTTCAGGTTAAGAATGGACCTCCAGAACGAATAAAGTTCTTAACCAGAGGTACCACTGTACGGTCTAGGACCCTCGTACCTACGGGACTGCCTCTCCTGGTATGCCCTACGGAGGACCTTATGGTCTTCAAATAAAAACATCTTGGAGGTCCCAGGCCACAGGGAGGTTAGGCTGGCCTCAACCAGAGCCAGGGCTTTTTCAGCTGTCGCCCCGATCTGGTGTAACGCTCTGTCACAAGAGACTAGGGCCCTGCGGGACTTGACATCTTTCCGCAGGGCCTGCAAGACGGAGCTGTTCAGCCTGGCCTTTGGCCAAGGCACAGCCTGACCCCTCTCTCCTTCTGTAATCCTCATAGAACTCTAGCCCAATGGTTGCCATTAATTTGATTCTGAACTGATTTTAGAATGTATGGTAGCATCTTAGGGTAAAAACAAACCGAAGAAACAGGGCTCCAGTTTACCGTATTTGTCTGTGTATAACATGCCCCCGTGTATAAGATGCCCCCTATTTTGGGGGACTCAAATTTGAGAAAATGGGTTGTTGAGGTTTTTTTGGGATGATTGCCCAAAAACAAGCAGACCGCCAGACTGACGATGGCAATCGCACGCGTCTTTGAATAGCCCACTCACAGCCACGAGCCAATCAGCAGCAGCCTTAGCCGCACCCACAAATCAACTGCCCTGACAATCTCCTGCTCACGGCAGCAACCGACCCCCCCCATCCCACCTGTGCACTACCTGTGTATAAGACAACCCCAAATTTTGGATATGAATTTCTCAGGGGGAAACCTCGTATTATATACAGAAAAGTACGGTATTTTACCCTCTTCTCATAGCTACCATAACCCTTCTATGTTTTGCAGTGTCTTACATCCATCTTTGGAGATACGGCTCTTCAATTTCTCTCCATCATTCACTGCTGTTAGCTTCCTGCATCCACATCATAATAGTAATAATAATAATTTTCTTTTATTTATATTCTGCCCTCCCCAACTGAAGCCGGGCTCAGAGCGGCTAACAACAGTTAAAGTAATACAGCATTCTAAAATCAATTCATTATAAAATCAGTTCAAATCAAATTAATAGCAACCATTGGGCTAGAGTTCTGTGAGGATTACCAAAGGAGGGGGTCAGGCTGTGCCTTGGCCAAAGGCCTGGTGGAACAGCTCCATCTTGCAGGCCCTGCGGAAAGATGTCAAGTCCCACAGGGCCCTAGTCTCTTGTGACAGAGCGTTCCACCAAACTGGGGCCATGGCTGAAAAAGCCCTGGCTCTGGTTGAGGCCAGCCTAACCTCTCTGTGGCCTGGGACCTCCAAGATGTTTTTATTTGAAGACCATAAGGTCCTCTGTAGGGCATACCAGGAGAGGCAGTCCTGTAGGTACGAGGGTCCTAGACCGTACAGTGGTACCTCTGGTTAAAAACTTAATTCGTTCTGGAGGTCCATTCTTAACCTGAAACTGTTCTTAACCTGATGCACCACTTTAGGTAATGGGGCCTCCCACTGCCGCTGCGCTGCCACCGCACGATTTCTGTTCTTATCCTGAAGCAAAGTTCTTAACCCGAGGTACTGACCCTGTACTCCACCAGGAGCCAGTGCAGCTGGTATAGCACCGGGTGAATGTGATCCTGCGGCAAGGACCCCATAAGTAGCCTTGCCACTTCATTCTGCACCCTCTGGAGTTTCTGGGTCAGTCTCAAGGGCAACCCCACTTAGAGCGAGTTACAATAATCCAGTCTGGAGGTGACTGTTGCGTGGATCACAGTGGCTAGGTCAGGGCGAGAGAGGTAAGGAGCTCTGCTGCTAAGTTTCAGATCACCCACCCATCGCACAGGTGGCCGCCCCCTTGATCTTTGGAAACCGGAGGGGTCTGCATGTCCATTTTAACTTTGGGGGCCCTGGGGCAAGAGGCCTTGTAGGACTAAAGCAGTGTTAGCACGGAGACCCGGCCATTTCAAAAGACCAACCCTAAACCTAAGAGGGACCATGAGGTGTTAAGAGGGTTCCCTGGGCGGCACAAATCCTACCGCTTCAGACCTGGTGGCAACCCGGAGCCCTCACCTTTGCCCATCACCCGGGTGAACTGCCCTGCAATGTCCCCCTCGGCGATGGGCGCTGCCCCCGACTCCCCGTCGCAAGGGGAGCCTGTCGGGGGCAGGAAGGTGTCGGTGGCCGGGTCCTTGTCCTCGGAGGGGTTTCCGCTCTTGTCCAGACACAGCTTGGTGGCTCCGCGCTGCTCCGCAGGCAGCTGCTGCTGCTGGCTCTCCTTGGACGCTGCCATGGCCTGCAGGGCGTGGAAGGCCTTGATGGGGGTGATGATGATCTGCTGCAGCTCCTGGAGGGCGTTCCACAAGTTCCCCCCTTCCAAGATGTCCTGGGGGGGGCGGGTGAGAGGGGGAGGAGGAGGAGAGGAAAAGGAGAACTTGAAGAGGGGAATTTTTCGGCAGCTCAAGACTTGGCGGGGAGATGGAGGAGAAGCGGCTAGAAGCATTAAGGAAAATGAGCTTTTGGCGAAGTTAATTTGGATTTCTGTACTTGTGGACTAGAGTATTGTTTAGGGACTTTCGCTGGGAAACATATTGTTTATTAGTGTGTATGCATTCATATTGTTTTTAATATGCTTTCATTATTTTTATTATGTAGTTTGTGCTTTGACTAATTTCTATTATGTATTTTGTGCTTCATATATTGTAACTTTATGTTGTGAACCACCCTGAGACCTACCGGTATATACAAATTATTATTATTATTAGTGCTTTTTTCTGAAACAAATGTTTAGGAGTGCTCTCATTTTCCTACTCATATTGAAATACTGCCCCCTCAATGAGGCCAAACTTAGATTCACAAAATGTTGAGGGGTACGTGAAACCCCTGTGTACCCCATAAAAAACACTGATGATGGTGATGATTATTGAGTTACGCTGTTATTCTAAATCAGATTTTGGACGCATTTAGCTCCTATTTTAGACACCCTGTCTTTCCCACAGCTTCAGGAAAGTCAAATGACAATTCTGTTCCATTTAATACAGGAAACTCACATCCTATGAGGGGGTTACGTTCTGGGGATGGCACATGCACAAGGGACCACCCCATAACCACAAGCAAGACAGAGAGCTATTAGGGGAAAACCCTGTGCAAAAAGAGCTTTTGAGGTCTCCGCCTTCCATGCATTTAAATCTGCGTGATTTCAACCATATCAAGTTGAAATCACACAGGTTTAAATGTGCATCAGCTGTGAGTTACTGGTACCGTTAAACTTACGAGACCCTCGGAAGCCCAGCCCTGCCTCTCAGCAGCAAAGTCTCCACCTTCAACTGGCTCTCTTACCTTCTCCAGAGACTTCAGGACGCTCTGCCTCTCCCGCAGCTTCTGGATGCTCAAGGCGATTTTGTGCCTCGCTCCTTTGGTGACGTTCTGGTCAGGGAAAAGAGGGACAGCTGAAATACCCACCAGCAGAGGCAGCTGCTGCCCAGCCCTCGGAGGAAGAAGCGTGTTTGAAAATGCGCAGAGGCCCCCCCCCCAAGAATGGATGGTCTCAAGCAATACCCGCCTTTACAAAACAGCCACAGAAGCTCTGAGCATGTGTGAGCATAACAATGACATGTTGCATAAAAAAACTCCTAAGCCTCTAAGATTTCCTTTGGGGGTGGCAGTCCTCAAAGTTGTAATGAAAGGCTTAAAGGCATGCAGATAGTGTTGTGAACCGCCCTGAGACCTGTGGGTATGGGAAGTTATAGAAATTTAATAAATAATAGTAATACTAATAGCTTCTCAGAAACCCAAAGGGCCCCTGGTAAGAGGTCTTCCAACAGCCTGGTGGCACAGGATTAACTCTAGAAATGCTTTCTTTCCCCAGACACCCCCCCCCACTTGCAAAGCAGTCGCCCCCAGCTGCCCCCAGGACTCTGGTTTAAGCACCTTGTGCAGTACCTGCGACTCCAGATGTTGCTCTGTGAGGGTCATCATCTCTTCGTAGGTCATCTGGGAGAAGAGGGCTGCATATTTGTGGAGGCGAAGACTCTTCAGCCACGAGGGGACATCTGTGGAGAGCGGTCGAGAGGTAAGGCACATTTGGGGGACAGCCTTGTGAGTGAACCAATGTCACGGCGTGTGGAATCTAGGCAAACTGTATTGGGTCAGGCCCTTGCGGCGCAACAGAAGCGAAGTTGCCTGAACCATGTGTATTAATAAAACTTATAAACCATGTCGTTTTATGCTGATTGAAAACGGAAATGTTTTAAAAATATTTTAAGGTCTTTCGGGGGGTGTTTTCTTGTGCTGAAAGCCATCTTGTTCTCCCTTTTGAGAGGAGGAGTAGAATAAACTCCCACCGGCCTCACCCTGAGTGGCCAATGGTCAGGAATGACGAGACACCTGAAGGGCAACAAGTTGGGAAAGGCTGTCCAGGACAGCCGAAGAGTAGTAAAAAACTGAGTGCCAGGGACCTGTCCCAGCAATGAGGCACCTCAGAATGGGGAGTGTTCTTACCGCCCTTGGTCAGGACTATGTCTATTGGCATAGCAGTGTCTTTTAAACAAAAGGACGTTTCCCAGGTAACAGGGTCTACAGGAGGGGCCAAGGCTAAGCCTATGTTTGCGACTCCCATTGGGACCATCAAGTCTCTGACTGCTGCAGACTCAGCTGCCTCAACCTGGGGCTGAGCAGGGAAGAGGTGTGTCTGTATTTAACTCTCTCTCACACACACAAATACACAGGCCAGGCAACTGATTCCTCCAGAGCTTCCTGGGCATGAGAACATGGCAAGCCAAGAGGGACTGAAGAGAATGGGCATTTGTGCCATTTTACAAAGTTTGAGGGGGGGGGGAATGGACTGCTCAAAGATACAGCTACACATACAGTGGTGCCTCGCAAGACGAAAAGAATCCGTTCTGTGATTCTCTTCGTCTAGCGGTTTTTTCGTCTTGCGAAGCAAGCCCATTGAAGGATTAGCGGATTAGCGCTATTAGAGGCTATTAGCGGCTTATCTGCTGATCGGATCAGCTGATAAGCGGCTTAGCGGCTTAGAAAAAGGGGGGGAAGGGAAAAAAACCAGCAGGAACTCGCAAGACATTGTCGTCTTGCGAAGCAAGCCCATAGGAGATTCGTTTTGCGAAGCACCTCCAAAACGGAAAACTCTTTTGTCTAGCGAGTTTTCCGTCTTGCGAGGCATTCGTCTTGCGGGGCACCACTGTACACATCTGAGGACTCCTTTTGCAGAATCCTCAAATCCCATTATCAGGGCTGGTGCTCAGCAGCTCTTTCCGATATTTTGAATTACTACAACTGCATAGTTTTGATGATTTCGTAAGAATTGCAGAACTGTAGCGCTGGAAGGGACCACAAAGGTCAACCAGTCCAACCCCCGGCAATGGAGGAGTCCTTTGCCCAACATGGGGCTCAAACCCACGAGCCTGAGTTTCTCATGCTCTACCGGTCTGGCTCTATTTCTATGTTCCTGTGTTTGATATTACAGCGGCTGCAACGTTTTTAATGCTACGGCGATTGTTGTGAGCCGCTTTGAGCTCAACATTTGCTGTTGGAAAAGCAGAATACAAATATTAAATCGAATCAAGCCGATTTGGTAGAACGGGGTTTCCTGTGGTTTGGGGACAGGCATTCATCTTTGAGACCAGCCTCTGACCCAGGAGGACAGAACCCCAGTCCACCAAAGTGGCTGTCGAGTCCAGCCGCACCCTCCCCCTCCCAAACTACCTTTCATGCCGCTCCCCTCCTCCTGGAAGGTGTTTCGGCTGCCAGACTGCTCCTCCGTCTGCTCGCTGCCTGATGAGGCCACGCTGCTCTGGGGGGAGAGGGGAGCGTGCTCCCCGCCGGGGATGAAGGCTGGCCGGGCGCCCATCTCGTCCACGCTCATCCACTCGCTGGGGACCTGCTGGCTGGTGGGGATGAGGGACATGGAGCGCTTCAGCGGGCTGGGGTGGATTTGGCAGGGGAGAGCTGGAAGGAGGGAAGAGATGGTTAGGACCTGCCGACAATGGCCCCACACTCAGGGCGCAAAACGATCAGGAAGCCTTCAGCAGCTTAGGAAAGATTTCAGGACAAAGGAAAGTTTACAAATTCCAAACCTATTGAGTGGCTGTACTACCCAGAATGTAAGTTCATTCGGTGAACCTGACCAGAAGGAAGTTTGAGCACGCTCCCAGTACGTTTCCGAGCACAATTCAAAGTGTTGGCGCTGACCTTTAAAGCCCTAAACGGCCTCAGTCCAGTATACCTGAAGGAGCGTCTCCATCCCCATCGTTCAGCCCAGACACTGAGGTCCAGCACCGAGGGCCTTCTGGTGGTTCCCTCATTGCGAGAAGCAAACCTACAGGGAACCAGGCAGAGGGCCTTCTCGGTAGTGGCGCCCACCCTGTGGAACGCCCTCCCACGAGATGTCAAAGCGATAAACAACTACCTGACGTTTACAAGACATCTGAAAGCAGCCCTGTTCAGGGAAGTTTTTAACGTGTGATATTTTAGTGTATTTTTGGTTTCTATGGATGCCGCCCAGAGTGGCTGGGGAGGCCCAGCCAGATGGGTGGGGTATAAATAATAAATTATTATTATTATTATTATCATCATTATTATTATTATAGGAATACACCGAGAACCACCAATTTGTCTTCTGAGGTCCTTCTTCGTGTGCCCCCTATACGGGAGGTTTGGAGGGTGACAGCAGCTTTTCAGTGGTGGCTCCCCATTTGTGGAATGCTCTCCCCAGGGAAGCTCACCTGGCACCATCAATGTATATCAAGCACAATTCAAAGTGTTGGTGCTGACCTTTAAAGCCCTAAACGGCTTTGGCCCTGTATACCTGAAGGAGCGTCTCCACCCCCATCATCCAGCCTGGACAGTGAGGTGAGGTTACGGGGAACCAGGCAGAGGGCCTTCTTGGCAGTGGTGCCGCCCTGTGGAATGCCCTCCTGCCAGATGTCAGAGATAAACAATTATATGTCTTTCAGAAGACATCTGAAGGCAGACCTGTATAGGGAAGTTTTTAATGTCTGATGTTTTATTATGTTTTCATATCTGCTGGAAGCCACCCAGATAGGTGGGGTATAATAATAATAATAATAATAATAATAATAATAATAATAATGTATTCAGGCACCAGGCAAATTCATTACTTTTTAACCAGGCCTTTGGTTTTTAACTGTCTATGGTCTTTTAGATGAGGGTGGAATGTTTTCATGTATTTTCTTTTCTGGTAAGTTGCTTTGAGTTGACAGGGCAAAACAAGCAACTAATACATTTAATAATAATAATGATAATGTTCATGCAAGGAACTGGAATGACCCAACTGGCTGACTAGGCCTCAAGGATCACCCAACCAAAAAGGTTTCACACAGTCCTTTGCAGTGCCTACAATTCTGAAATGTTTTCTTAGCTCTGGCGTGAGGATAGGAAAGCAAGACACACAGCTTTTGATATCAACAGACAAGATTCCTCCCAGAGATGAGAGAGCTCCCTCTGGCTCGAGACAGATAGCTCCGTTTATTTCCAAGCCATTTCACCAAAAACTGGGAAATACTAAGCTAATCAGAATTGGTTAACTCCTTCCAGGGGCAACCTTTTAGAGCAGCAGAGATAGTCTTTCAGAAAGGCTGTTCCTGAGGGAACTGCTGCGGAAGGGCAAGAACCTGCCTTAGTGAATTGGGAAGGTCTTCTATGTCCCAAGACATAGACTTTAGATTTATTTATTTTTTTGCAGGAAAACACCCCCACCTTCACCCTCCCAAGCAAAACAGCGCCTGTTTCACAGACCCTCCTCACCCCTCCGCCCTGCCTTCCCCACCTGTGTTTGCGTTGCTCCCGATACTGTTGATGGCCGACGGCACGGATCCAGAGGAATGGAAGGACATGTGCCCATTTTCCCGCGGCGGCTTCTCCTGCCAGCCGTGCCCCAGGTCTCCGAGGCCCGTGTCCACGGGGCCCTGCCACTCGTCCGAGCCCTGGCGCGAGTGGTAGGCCGTGTCGGGCCGCCCCCTGCTCTGGCCGGAGTAGCCGCTGGAGAGGCGCTCCTCCAGGTGGTTGAGCCACAGGGCCAGGGAGTTGCGGTCGTCCAGCGTGGTGGCCGGGTGGATGAGGGCGTAGGAGAGGAGCTGCCGGCTCTCCTCGATGAAGAGGCTGCTCTCGATGGAGTAGGCCAGCACCTTCTGCAAGAGCTTCATGTACTCGGACTTGGCGTCCGTGTTGCCAGGCTGGAGGAGAGGCAGGTGGGAGAGGAGCAGGGAGACTGCTTTGTCCTTGGGCTCTTGGTGCCACTGACTGATGACAGCTGTGGGGGTAAGAGAGAGAGACAAGTCAAGAGAATACAGTGGTGCCCCGCAAGACGAATGCCTCGCAAGACAGAAAACTCGCTAGACGAAAGGGTTTTGCGTTTCGGAGGTGCTTCGCAAAACGAATCTCCTATGGGCTTGCTTCGCAAGACGAAAAGGTCTTGCGAGTTCCTGCGGGGTTTTTTTCCTCCCCCCCCCTTTTTCTAAGCCACTAAGCCGCTTATCAGCTGATCCGATAAGCTGATAAGCCACTAAAAGCCACTAATAGTGCTAATCCGCTAATCCTTCAATGGGCTTGCTTCGCAAGACGAAAAAACCGCTAGACGAAGAGAATCACAGAATGGATTCTTTTCGTCTTGCGAGGCACTACTGTATCTGGTGCTGCTGGGGAAGATGGACTGATTTCAGTTGATTTGATTGACATCCTATGCCCTCTTAAAATGTGTTGGGGGGGGGTCATTGCTGTTTTCATTTTGATTATGTGCTTTGCTCCATTTTATTTATACTTTTCAAGTTTATACATTTTGCTAGTTTTATACATTTCACTCATTTTGACATTTCAAAACTTGACTTCCATCCCCCCCTTTCTGCGGTTCCTTAAACTTTTTATTATCTTCTGCATATCCAAATTAACTTAATTTATTCAATTATTCAACTTCTTTAAATATACACTCTTATACAATTGCAGGTTGCTACAATGACCCTGTCAATGTTTTTATCTGTTTCTAATTTATCTGTAAATATTCAATAAAACATTTCCATTCTTTTATTAAAAAAACTGTTATCTTGATTTTTCGGTAACTTTCGCCATTTCTGCATATTCCACTGTATCCATTCTTCCTTTACTGGGACTTCTGCTTCTTTCCATTTTGGGGCCAGTAACATTCTTGCCGCTGTAGTTGCATACATGAATAAGTTTCTATAGTTTCTATACATTTTAGGTAGTTCTGTCCCTTTAATTCCCAAAAGAAAAGCTTCTGGTTGCTGGTTTTTTTAACAAAGGTTACTTTAAACATCCTTTTCATTTCATTATATATCATTTCCAAGAAATGAATTGATTGTGTACTTTGTGGTTTTATATTCTGATTTTAGCTTTCTTGATCTCCTGCCCTCAGGTAGAAGATATAGAAGCATGATTAGTCGCACCAACAGGGTAAAGAACAGCTTCTATCCGTGGGCTGTTAGGCTGCTGAATGAAAAGATAACAACAAGGCAACGGGTTTGGTGGGTGTGCGTCAGTAAACGAGGGAAATTAAGACTAAGAGAGCTGAGTGGGAGGGGGTGCTCGTGAAATCTCAATGTATACAAGTTGTACAGGTGACAATAAAGTATTTCAATTTTTTCAATTTTAATTTTAGCCTGTGAACCGCCCTAAGACCTGCAGTATAGGGCGGTGTCAGGGAACTGCCATGGGAGCCAGGGGGAGAGGGAGGGCTCCAGAGGGATTCCGGAGAGCGTCCCGGGAGGGAGAGAAGCAGCACATCTTCTGGGGAAGGAAATCAGCGTACCACCAGTGGAGAAGGGGGGCAGATGGGGGAATCGGCGAGGTGGCTCCATGACTCCTCGCCAGGGACCAGCGGGGAGAGCACGGGTCCTCCGCTGCCCACACCCTCCCTGCGCAGAAGGCTTCCGCGCAGGGAGAGTAGGCGGAGACTAGGCGTCAAAGAGCTTCTTTGCTGGAAGAAGTTCAAGAAACGCCCACTGACGGATTCTGCCAGCGATTGAGACAGCCACGGGCGAGTGGCTGTCCGGACAGAAAAGGTTCACTCAGGCAACCCAGCCAGGTGTGGTGCCGATTTACGCACGAGCAACCCCTAGAACCATTACTGGCGGTATACAAATTACTGTATTTTTTGCTCTATAAGACTCCTTTTTCCCCTCCTAAAAAGTAAGGGGAAATGCGTGTGCGTCTTATGGAGCGAATGCAGGCTGCGCAGCTATCCCAGAAGCCAGAACAGCAAGAGGGATTGCTGCTTTCACTGCACAGCGATCCCTCTTGCTGTTCTGGCTTCTGAGATTCAGAATATTTTTTTTCTTGTTTTCCTCCTCCAAAAACTAGGTGCGTCTTATGGTCTGGTGCGTCTTATAGAGCGAAAAATACGGTAACTAAACAACAATGGCGAGCCACTTCCAGGCACTCCAGTGTAAGCCTCTGTGAATTGAAGCAAGACCCTCCACGCCAAGATAGCCTGATGGCTTAGCTCAGGGGGCATCATGGGAGGGGCGTTTAAAGCCACCCCACCTCTTGCCCTTGGAAGCCTTGCAAGCAGCTGCGGGAGAAGGACACTGAGCAACATCAGTTGCTCTAGGACTAAGGAGAAACTGTGAAGCTCCCTTATTATTTCTTGCTATTGAATGCTGCATGTTGTTTAATCATTCCGGTTACATTTAAGGTACAGTGGTACCTCCAGTTGCGGACGGGATCTGTTCCAGAGCTCTGGTCAGATAATGAGGTTTCCGCAACCGGAGGGATCGCTTCTGCACATGTGTGCGCGGCGAAACCTGGAAAAATACTTCCGGGTTAGCCGCGTTCGCATCCTGAAAGATATGCAACCAGAGGTGTGCCTATCCAGAGGTACCACTGTACTAAAATGTGGGGTTTTTTAAGTTATTATATTTTTGTTTTGCTGTGCTATTGTAAAATTGGTTATTGTAATTTTGTGTTGTGAACTGCCCTGAGAAGGATAGTATACAAATTTAATAAAGAAAACCATAATAATACAGGCAGCCCCCTGTTTACGCAGGGGTTATGTTCCGAGGCACTGAGCACATCGGTAAAATTGTTTATAACTGAAACCCATTGAAACAGCCTGCAAACACCCCCTTCTGCAACCTCCCTTTCAGTGACATCTTTATGACGTTTCCGGGTCACATCTGGGTTCAGCACAATACACACAACCACAATCATACTGAACAAGTGGCTGACTGTAATAAGTTTTCGTAGTGTTTGTTTGAAATGCATTCCTGTTTTTCTTTGTTGTAAGCTGCTTTGAGCACAATTTTTTCTGTGTGTGGAAAGGCGGCATACAAATAAAAAAACGAACGAATGAATCAATTTACATAGCACCACTGTGGTGTTTTTCAGACAGTGATGCTGGAAGCCACAGGTGAGGAAAGAGTGCTCGGATCCTGCCAACGCGTTCTCCAATGGGCCATCTGGTTGGCCACTGTGAGAACAGGATGCTGAACTAGTTAGGCAATTGGCCTGATCCTGCAGGTTCATCTTACATCCTTATATTTGAACGAAAACACCTTCAATTGTTTCTGGAGTGTGTAGACCAGGCACCCCCAAACTCAGTCCTCCAGATATTTTGGGACTACAATTCCCATCATCCCTGACCTGTTAGCTAGGGATGATGGGAGTTGTAGTCCCGAAACATCTAGAGGGCTGAGTTTGGGGATGCCTGGTGTAGACAGAGATGCCGTTCCACAGAATAGGAGCAGCTACAGTGAAAGCCCTGCTCTCGGTTACTTCGGAGCAGGCTTCTGAGATTTTCAGAACTTGCAGGAGAAAGCTCTCCTGCAGACAAAATCAGGCTCTTCTTAGGACCACCTTCCCCAAGTTGAAGCCCTCCAAATGTTTCGGACTACAGCTCCCAGCAGCCACCTGGCTGGGGTTGCTGGGAGTTGTAGTCCAAAGCATCTGGAGGGCTTTATCTTGGGGGTGGGGGTTGATTGAGGGTGCTCTGAATTGTCTCCTGGCTTTACGTCAGCAGCCTACGAAAGAGATTCAGTGAATTGAACCTCATTTCTCCCTTTTGCCTTAATCTTGGGCTACACTATTATTAGAGAGCTGTAGGAGTTGCATTTTGCCTCACAGATAAAAGGGAGGCGCTTGTGTGTGTCAGTTGCAAGGGTGGGGGTGGTGAAGGGGGTGCGTGTGCTTGGGGAATGGAGCTTAACTGAGTGGCATGGAGTTCTCACAGCTTAGCAAGATCCAGCTGAACTTGTGAGGACACTTGGTCCTTATCAGGCGATCGGCAAAAGGAGGCAGATGCCACAAGCTGATCACCCCCAAAGTGCATGCATTATGCACTCCTAATCTGCAAATTATCCGAGATTAGTTATAGGAGGTCTACTTTTCCTCAGTGTTCAGTCACGAGTAAACTGAGTGGGGGGAGCTCCTTGACCCATTTGCAATTTTTAGGCGAGCACTTAAATGCAAAGTGTGAATCAGGGAGAACGTGCATTTGCAAACGTGTACCGGAGAGGCCCACTCACAGAGCCGGAATTAGCTGCAGCTAAACCATATGCTCTGGGCAAACGCAGGTCTTCTATCTATCACAGTGTGCGAAGTGGCGCGAGGGGATGAATCACAGAGCTTCATGAATAAGGAATGGATTCATAATTTTATCTCCTCCTTTAATATCAGAATGCCGAGTCACCCAATAAAAAATGACTGGCAATAGGTTGAGACAGGTCAGAAGTACTTTTAACACAACACAACACACAATTAATCTATGGAATTCGCTACTTCAAAACGGCCATTAGCCATGGGGAATTTTCTGAAAAACTGGACCTCTTCTTTGTGAATCTGCTAAACAGCAGCTCTGAGACACCACAGCTAACTGGAGCCGTGCTCACATGAATACCAGGTGATCAGTGTTCGAAATTAGCCAGGCGCGTTTTGTGATAGGTAACTCACCTTTCACGAGGAAGCAGAGACGCCTGAACACCTGGTTTAGCGCGTAACATCACCATCTGGCTGGCAACACCTTTCTTCATCGTTCTGCCCCTCAATCATTTTGGTTACCCTTCTCTGAACCTTTCCCATCTCTACAAAACCCTTTTGGAGGTGAGCGACCAGAGCGTGCCCAACCCAATTAAGGACCCGTGGCAATACTGCCACATAAGCAGATGGTCTGAATCCATTCGTACTGCGAGGACGTTAGACGTAAGTTCCAGAGGGGAAAAAGAGCTGACTTACCCGCACTGTTGGCCTCTGACTCCAGAACGTGGATCTCTGTGCAATCTGCCAACGAGTGCTCCAGGCACAGCTGCAGAAAGCGGGCTTGAGTGCGAGAGATGCGCTTGAGGAGAGACAGCAGGGCCACCGTCTGCTCACATTCGTTCCAACCTTTGAACCAGCCAGCAAGGATGCCCACCTGGTCCCGGAACATCATGGTGGCTGGCACCTCAGGTTCGGCAGCAACTCACCCACAATGGGGTCAAGGAAGCACCAGGGTTTGGGGTGGGGTAGGGGGGAAGGACCCCTCACATGGTTTCAACCTCAAGTCTGGAGGCTCGGCAGAAGGCCACAAACCAGAACACCGACTTTCCCGTTAGCAGAAAAGCAGAATGGCATGGAAAGGGAGGCTTTGCTGTTCCGAAGATCTTTGGGTTCTTTGGGGATTATTCCACTTCAGCAGGATGTCTCAGAACCCCCCTGTAAGAGAGAACGAGAGTCAAGGATGAGGATCTTTGCACCCCTCCATATTTGTCTGTACCCTACAAAATTATGTTGGGCAAACAGAACCCCATGCTTTCAAAAACTCCTGTCTATCAACACAACGTGGTGACAATGGAACACCCAGGCCCATTCGCGTTTGTTTTTAACACGATACTTTTTAATTATTGTGAAAGGCTCCCTGAGAATATTTATATTGAAGGGTGGCATAGTAGTTGGTTAAAAAAAAAAAATACTGACTCAAGGAAATGTTAGGCCTGGGTCTGGTGGACCAGAGTTCAAATTCAGACGTGTCTCTGGGAGGTAGAGTCCAGGGGCAACTGCTTTGGACAGTTCACACAAGGCTCAACATTTTGAACTACAAAATGCACGGTGATGACGATGGCGAACTCAAGAGTGTGGAGCCCCTTTCACAGAATCGCAGAAGTGCAGTTGGAAGGTACCCCAAGGGTCATCTAGCCCAACCCCCTGGGATGCAGGAATTACGGGTTTGGAATCGCATCTTGCAGCCTTCTAATCCGAGAGTGCCAACCTAGGCCACGATCACAAAGCATTTGCTTCGGTTTGACTGGAACGTTTTTTCCACCCCTGTACTGCTCTTGCCCAGAGAAGAGCTTTTGGAGACCTCTGAGCAGGACTGGCACACCAGTTAAGTCAAGGCTGGCACTGACCAAGGATACGCAGCTGGCTCTGAAGGCAACCAAGGGAAAGCCAAACAATAGTAGCCCCTCACACCCAACCACTTGTGCACACTAATCCTACAGAAATGAGGCCTCTTCCTTTCATTCCCCCTGTACCATGGAAGTTTAAACTCGAAGGTCCTCAGAGACCCCTCCCCCATCATTCTTGCTCACGTGAAGTACTATATACAGTGGACGCTCAGGTTGTGAACGTGATCCGTGCGGGATGCGTGTTTGCAACCCGCAGTGGCGCGTCTGCGCACGCACGGGTTGCAATTTGGCACTTCTGTGAATGCACAAAGCACAATTTAGCGCTTCTGCGCAACTGCCGAAACCTGGAAGTAACCCATTCCAGTACTTCCGGGTTTTGGCGGGTCCGTAACCCGAAAAAAGCAATCTGAAGCGTCTGTAACCCAAGGTATGACTGTATATACTTTGATGATACTGCAGGAGCCATACAACTTGAACACCTGAGGCAAGAAACAGCAGCACCTGAAAGTGACTTGGCCCGACGGCCTTGAAAGGAGTCAGAAGCAAAATGAAAAGCATGGGTTCAAAGACACATGTAACTCCCCCTGCCAAAAAACCCCATACCTATTACATAACTGAATGCCTGGGAATTCAAAAGAATGCCAGTGTTGCTGGATAAAAGCTCCATTAGCAGACTCTTCCTGCTTATCAGTGCAGAGGAAAGAACCAATTATGGATAATTTTACTATCTGCCTTTCGAATGATAAAAAGCACAAGCAGAAAAATCCAACGAATTTCCTAAAAACTAACTGACATGAAGACAAAATGCTGTATCCATGAGCACAGCACAGCTTTCCCCACCGTCTGGGCACTGCCTCGGGTTTAAACAGTTGTGAACACTTCGACAGAGAAGCCTGTTTCTATTAAAGCCCTTATATAAAGAGAGAGCATCTGTCTTTAAGAGAGAGAGAGAGAGAGAGAGACTGACTGAGGAAATGGCTGTCTGGATCCCTCTATCCTCTGGACACTATAATTAGAGCCAACCAAAGCAAATGCCGTCCCCAAGAAAAGCCACCAGGATAAGTCTGGAGGAGCAGCAAGGCAGCTGGCCCTAATTATACCTTCAGAGGAGGAAAGAGGCACATCAAATGCCACCCACAGCTACGTAACGTGGAGGAGGGAGCCGCTCGGGTCTGCAGGTAGAGACCCAAAGCTGGGCAAGGGGCTGTGCCAACAGCTGGCAGAGCCATCCGGACGCTGGTCAGGGAGCAAGACAGGTTGAACTATTCTCTGTGCTGTGATACCTTGCAGCTGGCACATCCTGATGCCATCAAATGAAGGTGGTGGGGTTTAATAATAATAATAATAATAATAATAATAATAATAATAATAATAATTTATTATTTATACCCCGCCCATCTGGCTGGGTTTCCCCAGCCACTCTGGGCGGCTCCCAACAGAACACTAAAATACAATAACCTATTAAACATTAAAAGCTTCCCTAAACAGGACTGCCTTCAGATGTCTTCTAAAAGTCTAGTAGTTGTTTATCTCTTTGACATCTGGTGGGAGGGCATTCCACAGGGTGGGTGCCACTACTGAG
This sequence comes from Podarcis liolepis, assembly GCF_965112155.1. Taxonomy (NCBI): domain Eukaryota; kingdom Metazoa; phylum Chordata; class Lepidosauria; order Squamata; family Lacertidae; genus Podarcis; species Podarcis liolepis. The sequence continues at coordinate 92,338,159 of NC_139561.1, read as the reverse complement.
AAGGCCTGGTTCCCTGTAACTTGGCTTCTCACAGCGAGGGAACCGTCAGAAGGCCCTCGGCGCTGGACCTCAGCGTCCGGGCAGAACGATGGAGGTGGAGACGCTCCTTCAGGTATACTGGACCGAGGCCATTTAGGGCTTTCAAGGTCAGCACCAACACTTTGAATTGTGCTCGGAAACGTACTGGGAGCCAATGTAGGTCTTTCAAGACCAGTGTTATATGGTCTCAGTGGCCACCCCCAGTCACCAGTGTAGCTGACGCGTTCTGGATTAGTTGTAGTTTCCGGGTCACCTTCAGAGTTATTACGAGCAGCCTGTTTGAGGTCTTTCTGCTGATGGCAGTGGAGGGGATTCAGCCTGCATCACTATCATCCAGCCACGCTTCTGAACAAGAAGTTCTGTACTGGGGCAGTGGCGCTGGACTCATCTCCTGGTGCCAGGGCCGGCCCGCCCATTAGCTGTTATTAGGCAGTTACCTCAGGTGGCAGGCTGGGGAGAACTCAGAGGAGCGCACTGCTCGCCGCCTCCTGTGCTTGTTGCTTTGGATGCCACTGGCTCAGGGAAATGCTGGCAAGCGGTGGTGGGTGCCATTTTGTTTTGCCTCTTGTGGCGAAATGTCCGGCCCTGGCTGGTGGAGCTTCTTTTGGCCCAGGCAAAGAGAGACCTCTGCCTCGTCCGAACCCAATGCAGTGGGTTGTGGGGCTGGAATGCAGCCCAAGAGAATGAAAGGGAAGCTGAAGCCTAATTCTACTTTGCGGCCCTCAATGGCCTCCGCCCAGTATACCTGAAGGATATACTGCCATTGTTCAGCCTGGACACTAAGGTCCAGCTTTAGGGGCCGTCTGGCAGTTCCCTCATTGTGAGAAGTGAGGCTACAGGGAACCAGGCAGAGGGCCTTCTCGGTGGTGGCGCCCTCCTTGTGGAACACTCTCCCACCAGATGTCAAAGAGAAAAAAGTGTGGTAGTTATTTTTCCATATAATGTCTATTGTCTATTAATGTCTATTATATAATAGACATTACAGTGGTGCCTCGCAAGACGAAAAGAATCTGTTCTGTGATTCTCTTCGTCTAGCGGTTTTTTCGTCTTGCAAAGCAAGCCCATTGACGGATTAGCGGATTAGCGCTATTAGCGGCTTATCTGCTGATCGGATCAGCTGATAAGCGGCTTAGCGGCTTAGAAAAAGGGGGGGGGGGAAGGAAAAAAAACCAGCAGGAACTCGCAGGACATTGTCGTCTTGCGAAGCAAGCCCATAGGAAATTCGTTTTGCGAAGCACCTCCAAAACGGAAAACTCTTTCGTCTAGCGAGTTTTCCGTCTTGCGAGGCATTCGTCTTGCGGGGCACCACTGTACAAATTTCCAGATATTGGGTTGCCTTCAGATGTCTTCTAAAAGTCAGATAGTTGTTTATCTGACTTTTAGAAGACATCTGAAGGCAATCCCGTATTGGGAAATTTTTTAATGTCTATATGTTCTACATTTTTTAATGTGCTGTAAGTCTCCCAGAGTGGCTGGGGAAACCTAGACAGATGGGCAGGGTATGAATAATAAAATAATTGTTGTTGTTGCTGCTGCAGGCACCGTCCGCCAAGAGGGAAAACATTATCAACACTCAACCAGGGCTCTGACCGGCTTTGCAAGCCAGACAGCATTCGGAAACCCCCAAAGTTTCTGAACACATGATGGCAACAGCCCCAAGCTTAAAGAACGTAGGAGGGGTTTTGGTGGATCAGACTGAAAGGTCTATCTAGTTCTAGTCCAACACCCCGTTCTGGCAGTCGCCACCCAGGAACTCCAAAGGGAAGCCCAAAAGGAGGACCTGGGTGCAACAGCACTCTCATCTGCAACTCCCAGTGAATGGCATTCAGAGGCATGTTCTCCCCCTGGTCCTGGAGGTCATTTGCATTAGCCATCGTGACTAGTAGCCATGGGGCTAGCTTTAGCATCCAATTTCTCCCCAACCCCAAAACCCTGTAGAGCAGTGGTTCCAGATTAGCTAAACACTGTTGTTCAAAAGCCAAGCCATGGGCCCCCTACTTTCGAAAATGTTGGCATCTCTATGGTAGGTTTTGCTATGTGGATGGTGGCACAGATCTCCTGGAGTCTGTGGACCATCAACTGGGAGCCACTCCTGTAGAGCAATTGTGCCTAAAACTTTCAGTACTAGCTACAGGTGGCGACTATTTTAGCGTCCAACTGTCGCAAGATTGCCAAAGCACGGGTACTTTGGGACGTGGAAGAGGGCAGAACGGGGGTATAATGGGGCCAGGGACAGACACCCTCATCCCACGCGAAATGGTCGCTGCCTGTACTAGGAGTTTTGCTTTTGGTTTACAATGGTACCTCGGGTTAAGTACTTAATTCGTTCCGGAGGTCCGTACTTAACCTGAAACTGTTCTTAACCTGAAGCACCACTTTAGCTAATGGGGCCTCCCACTGCCGCCGCGCCGCGGGAGCACGATTTCTGTTCTCAACCTGAAGCAAAGTTCTTAACCTGAAGCACTATTTCTGGGTTAGCGGAGTATGTAACCTGAAGCGTATGTAACCTGAGGTACCACTGTATAAGATACAATACAATAATCTTTATTGTCATTGTCCCATACAGAACAACGAAATTGAAAAATCTACATAAAACATTCAAAACCCAACAAGTCTGCTATCCCAACCTGGTTAGCCCCCTAAAAACTCTGATACCCCATTTTTAAATACAATATACACCCATAGAGACTCCTTACACTGTGTTTAAAACCAAAATCGCATTTGGCTAGAAACTGTTTCTCAGGCGGCTAATCCGAGTCTTTATAACCCTGTACCTTCTTCCAGAAGGCAGAAGCTGAAAGAGATCATTTCCTGGGTGTGCACTATCCTGCGCTATCTCTGCGGCTTTCTTATGGCACCTGGAAGCATAGATTTGATCCAAGGTGGGTTTCAGCTGCATAAGGAATCTGGGGCTAGAACTCTGAACATTATAAGCCCCATCCTAGTAACCCAGCACAAATGTTCTTCACAAAGAATCCAAGTCGGCGCTGGTGGCAGCTTTTCTCTCTGAACCCCAAAGGGGTAATGCTGAAACTCAAGTCTGCTACCCCAACAAACTGGCAACCCATTGAACGGAGGCAGTAGGGTGCAGCCTATGCGGCTTGTAGCTACCTGCCCCTGATCCTGAAACATCCAGGTATCTTAAAAGGCCAGCACGTCCCTGGTTCTCACAGTTGAGCAATCAAAGCGTGGGAACAGGGCTGCCAAGAGCTACAAAAAGGACTTTTAAACCAGAATGCAAAAGGCCCGATTCAAAATGAGGTTTCAGGGCTCAGGAGGATGTGTGGCACCATTTCGTGCACGAGAGGCCAGTGATACTACAGTTCTTGATCACAGCAACAGGTGGGACTTGAGAGGAAGAGTCAGGTCTGTATTGGCACACTTCTAGCTGACCAAAACTGTGCTAAAGAATAAAGCAGCGAAGGTGAACGGCTCATTAGGAAGAAAGAACGCTGGCCTGGGAAGGGAGAATCTCCGACGCCTTGATGACTCTCCCTGCTTTACTATCCGTAGTTTGGCTAGCTTTAGTTTTCACATATTGCTCAGCCAGAAAGGAGCCCACACAAAAACAGAGCAATAAGGTTCACCCTGAATTAGGGCTCATCCACACTCTTGCTTGACTTGTCAGACCCGTGGAAAATCCGAAAAAAGCAATTCTGCTTAGCCAAGCTTCAATTCAGCAGGTAAGACTGAACTTTTGCAAGGCACAGCCGTGGAACAACGAGAAAAGCTCTTGGACCCGGAGGAATCAATCGGTACACAATATGATCAAAGTATGGTTCAAGCAAAAGTGTGGACAAGCCTTTATTTGTTCACGTGACCCTTTCCAGGTGATTTCCAGAGTGGCTGGGGCAATCCACTCCGGTGGGCAACATGCAAATAATAAAATTATCACTATTAAATTATTACCTACCTACCTACCTGTGCTTTAGGAATCAAAGTTTGGTTTTTTTTTTAATAAAGTATTTATATACCACTTTATCGTGTAAAGAAAAATATCAAAGCGGTATACAGCAATAATACATAAAACATATAATAAATTTAAACAATTAGCCATTGTGCAAATTTATAAAGAACTCTGGGGTATCCTCCCCACAAAGTTACCAGTGCCCTGGTAACCGAAAAGCTCTGCCCGAGCCTAGCCCAATACTGATATACACACACAAGCCAATTACTCTCTATGGTAGCGCATGCAAGCAAACGGCTTCACAGCTGAAGTGTGCAGAGGAAGGACAAGTGAATGGAAAGACCAGAAGATAAACAAACTTGCCAATCCCAGCCTGTCATGTAATGAAGCCTGCAAAGCAGCTCATGGAACGACAAACTGGATGATGGCCCTCAGGGCCAACGTCGTCTCATGCACTCACCCCAATTTCCAACACCCTTGCAAAACTCCCAGAAGTTAAAAACCCAACTACCGTATTTTTCGCCCTATAGGACGCACCCGACCATAGGACGCACCTTGTTTTAGAGGGGGAGAACAAGAAAAAAATTCTCCCCCTCTCTGCTCAGCGCCCCTTCAGCGAAGCGGCAGGAGAAACGGAGCCCCTTCCATTTCTCCTCCCGCTGGGCTGAAGGGGCGCTGCGCAGCTCTCCCTCTCTGCTGAAGCCAGGAGAGTCTTGCTCCCCCAGCTTCAGCAAAAGGAACCCGAAGCCTTTGGAGCACAGCGGGAACTCGCGCTGCGCTCCGAAGGCTTCAGCGAAAGCAACGCAAAGCCTCCGGAGCGCGGAGGGAGCGCTCCCTCTGCGCTTCGGAGGCTTTGCGTTGCTATCGCTGAAGCCAAGGAGCCTGCATTCGCTCCATAGGACGCATACACATTTCCCCTTAATTTTTGGAGGGGAAAAAGTGCGTCCTATAGAGCAAAAAATATGGTAATTGTGAAATGCAAAGTTTACTCCCTTTGCACTAGTTAGGTCTTCTTGCAAGCCAGGTAAGAGACACACCCACCTTAAATCAGGGTCCAGAACAAGTTTCCAATAGACAGTTCAGAATGAGACTTATGGGTCATTTTATAATCTAAGGATACTCAACAGCAGCGCATCACAAAATATATTTCAAGTCAGATAAGCTTTCCCCCAAATAAAGTCTTTTGACGGGCCCTTACATATCCACAGCTGTCATGGACACAGACCACGTTACTAGTGATACAGAGCATTACAGTAACAGATGACCTCTCCTTCCAAGTTTCTTAATCTGCTTTTGCTCTCTGGTTGCAGTTTCTAGGCAGGCAGAAGAATGGCAGAATCTCAGCCTTCTTATCTCTTGTCCTGACAAATCTGGTTACAGAGTGTTAAATGCAAGCTAGGAAGCCTGAGGGAAAAACACAAAGGATGGAACCACAAGCTTCAACCAACCAATAAGGCAAGAAACTTTTGACAATAGGGTTGCCAGTATATATCATGCTTAGTGTTAATAGTTTGTACTGTCACCGGTGACTCCCACAATTGCAGACAAGGCTCCTCGAAAGGTTTACTTGTAACATGTGTAAAGAAAGAAGGATGCCTACAATTTTCAATCAAGAAAAAAAAGTGCACCCATCACCAAAGGTTTGGGAAACTTTGGCCTGGTCATACCAGTCATTAAAGTTCCCTCTTTGCAATATTAACTTGAAGACCCGAAAATAAATGTTGTAAAAAGCACAATTACAGTACAGTACAAAAAGAGAGAGAGAGACTTTCTTCCATACACAAACCCTTTCCACCAGTGATCCCAAGGTATACAAAGAAAACAGCAAGATGTGTTGGAGAGAAGTTGAGCGATTATTTCAGGAGTTAATATTTCACACCTCAGGTGTTGCCATCAGTTTATCTCCTTCAGGCAGGGCAAAACAGCTTTCCACTTCTATACAGAGAGACCAGCATTGTAGTTTATTGATTTAGCAACACAAATAGAAAGCTCTCTTAGAAACCATTCAGAACAAACGGCTGAAAAGAAAGATGGGAGGAAGCCCCAGTACGTTGAGCCTTGAAATTCAGAAAGCACAAGACTCAAACTGAAAGTGTACCAGAAAATTACACCAAGCCCACCAGGGTCATGTGAGCAGGAAGAGCTAAATGTGCAACTACCACAAGGTACCAATAAGCCTGCCAAATCCCACCCCCAATGTGTTCAATTCTTGCAGAGAGATGCTCAAGTTCTGCACCAATAGCACACGCTGTCCCCTCTGAGGAGTTGAAGGGTCACCATTCAGCCTAAGTCAGAGCATCCATTTATCTAAATGCCCAGAGGAAAACTGGGATTTCTATACGGTACACGTCTTCCCAACCACCTTACACGTGTCATAAAAGCAACCATTGAGTTTTCATCTATTGAAGGGGAGGGAGAACACAAGCTTTTGGACTGGGATCATCAGGAAGCAGTCTGAACATACATTTTGCTGCAACAGTTTAAACTTGTGCCTAGGGATAAGAATGTTCCGGCTCTCTTGGAGAAGCCTTTCAAAACTCTCAGGAAACAAACTGACCTGGGAAGAAATTTCCCAATAAGACCCTTAGGTGAACAATGGGTGCAGCTGCTTCATTACGATGTGCCCATTTGGTCTAAGGAGTGGCGAGGAGAGGAGAAAATGATGAAAGGCACTTTAAGATCCTTCCAAGTTGTGTTCCAGATGAGAGAAGACAAGGGAAGCTGCTCCTGGAGGTGGGGAGGAGGCTTGCTGAATGTGGAAAGTTCCTGGGCCAGGAGAGAGGTAAAGCACTAGATAAGCATATCATTGGCTGGATAACTGGATTAATAGTTAATGCCCAAACCAAGCGAGGGAGCCTTAAATGTTACTTACTGTAGAAAGAAGGGATTTTAAGTGCAAGGGGCTAATAATGATTATCAGCACAACTCGTGGGCTTTGGGGAGGAAAATGTGTGTGAGGAAAATGCCTAGATTTAAAGAGGGGAATGTTGACTACTGGTCAAAAGGTGGAAGTGATGATGGAATGGGGTGGGGAGAAAAGGATGGATGATCTAGGTTAGGAAGGAAGGAGGGTATTCAGTCTCACCTAAAACAAAACACCCAGTATTGGGGCTGGGGCAAAGCTAAGAATGGATACCACAAATTTTGGTAAAGACAAGAGGAGTAAATAGGTTAATTAGTTAAATTCTGAAGCGAGGATTTGCTGGAAGAAATTTGAAAATAGGGATGCAGAAAGGGAAGGTATGGGGAAGTCGGAGAAACAGGGTTTAAGAAAAGAAGGTTTTGAAATTTTACATGTTTATGTGTTTGTTTGTTATTGTATTGTGTTTTGTTCGTGTTAAATATGTGTTAAAAAACCAATAAAAATTATTATAAAAAAAAAGAATGGATACCACAAATTGAGATTGAGAGAGATGGAAATGACAGCCAGCTGTTGGGAGATGCTCTAGCGCTAGATTTTAAGCACTGAGCAAGGAGCAGGGCTAGAGCCTGTCAAAGTCCTCCCTCTCATTTCTATGACTCCAGAACTCACCTTAGGGATTGAAGGTGGAGGAATCCTAAGAGATGGAATACAAACAATGGAGGAGAAAGCACAAGAACATGGCTAGATCAGAGCAATGCCACACCTAGCCTAGCATCCCTCAGGAAACAGGGCCTGAAAGCAACATCACCACCACCAGCCCAACACTGCCAATCTCCAGGATCTGGTCTGTTGAAGTGCACTGAACCCTGAGCACAGGAGGTTCCCCTTACTCATCACAGGTCCTTGGACGTTGGAATACCTCAGTTGGTAGAACATGGGACTCTTAATTTCAACGCCATGGGTTTGAGCCCCCTACTGGGCAACAGATTCCTGCATTGTGGGGGTTGGACAAGATGACCGTTGTGGTCCCTTCCGACTCAACAATTCTATGATCCTCACCTCCACCCAGATATGTCCAACCTTCTCTTAAACCCAGCTTTAATATTGGGGTGGGAGAGAAGAGTATTAAATATATTAAGAGTATTAAATAAATTGAATATATTAAATTTGGGAAAGTGATGAAAAGGGTGTGCAACAGGAGCTGGAATGTGAGGGGGGGTGACAGGCAAGGAGGGAGAACAGGGGTTCAGGCCCCCCACAGTGCGTATATAACATCAAGTACATGCATATCTCTATACTGGGGGTGGCGAAGAGAAGAGGCTTCAACACCTTAATTTTGGAAAGGGGCGGGTGGGGGTGGTGGGGAGCTGGGGCTGGAATGTGATGGGGTGGGGTGGGCAAGTGGGGAGGAGGGGAAACGGGCTCAGTACCCTCACCCCCCACCAAATTTGCACATGAATAACTCTATATGTGGGGGCAAAGGGGAGGAGGATTTATACCTTAAACTGGGAAAGGGGTAGGTGGGGCTGGAATATGATGAGGTGGGCATGTGGGGAGGAGGGGAAACGGGCTCACTACCCCCACCCCTGCCAAATTTGCACATGAATGCCTCTATATGTGGGGGCAAAGAGAAGGGGATTTAACACCTTGAACTGGGAAAGGGGTGGGTGGGGCTGGAATGTGATGAGGTGGGCAAGTGGGGAGGAGGGAAAACTGGGGTTCAGTACCCTCACCCCCACCCAATTTGCACATATGTGGGGGCAAAGGGGAGGAGGATTTATATCTTAAATTGGGAAAGGGGTGGGTGGGGGTGATGGGGAGCTGGGGCCGGAATGTGATGGGGTGGGCATGTGGGGAGGAGGGAAAACAGGGGCTCAGTACCCCCCCCCCCAATTTGCAAATGAATGCCTCTATATGTGGGGGCAAAAGAGAAGGGGACTTAACCTCTTAAACTAGGAACGGGATGGGTAGGGGTGATGGGGAGCTGGAATGTGATGGGGTGGGCAAGTGGGGAGGAGGGAAAGCTGGGGTTCAGTACCTTCACCCCCCACCCAATTTGCACATATGTGGGGGCAAAGGGGAGGAGGATTTATACCTTAATTTGGGAAAGGGGCTGGTGGGGGTGATGGGGAGCTGGAATGTGATGGGGTGGGCAAGTGGGGAGGAGGGCAAACAGAGGCTCAGTACCCCCCCAAATTTGCACATGAATGCCTCTATATGTGGGGGCAAAGAGAAGGGGATTTAACCCCTTAAACTGGGAAAGGGGCGGGTGGGGGTGATGGGGAGCAGGGCCTGGGGTGTGAGAAGGAGGCCCCTCCCAGCCCCCCTAAAGTGTGCCTATTTCCACATCTTTATACTGGTGGGGTGGGGGGCTCGGGAAGGGGCGTGTCCGCCGCCCAGCCCCTCCCCCAGGGGCGGGGCCTCCTGCACCTCCTGAGGACCACTGGGGAGGGGGAGGGGCCCTCAGGGCGGGGAGGGGGTGGGGGAGGGGGCGAGGCCCGCGGCTCCCCCTCAGGGCCCGCTCCCCCTCCGCCGCCGTCGTCGTCCCCACCGCTCCCCGGCGCCTCACTCACCGTCTCTGCGGCCCACGGCGGCCCCTCCGGGGAGAGGCAGAGGGAGGCGGGCAGGCAGGGCCGGCGCAAACACGCAAACACACGCACAGCGCCAGATACCACACACTCCAGAGGGCGGCGCGCGACGTCACAACGCACGGCGACGTCAGCGCGCCCGCGCCGGGACCCGCCCTCCGTCCCCGTCCCTCTTCCCCGCTCCAGTCCGCGGCGCCGTCGCCCCGCTACGTCACCTCCTCCCCACCTCCCTCGCCTCTCCATTGGCTAAGGCTGCCGCGCGTCAAGCGCCGACGGACAGCTGCCCGAGCCAGTGAGCGGCTTCCTCACAGAGGGTCGGGCGGGGAGCGTGAACTCCCACCTCCTCCAATAGGAGAGCGGAGCTTTCCAACCCCTTAATCCGAGGGAGGGAGAGAGATCAGCCCCACCCCACGCTTCTTCCGCCGCCACTGAGCGGCGGCGGAAGGCGGGCTTTGAGCTCCCGAGCCGCCAATGAGCTGGCGGGAAGGGGCGGTGGGGTGGGGATGGAGGCGTGGCCTCCGAAGTAACGCTCCGCCCCCTCCGCTCGCTTTTCCCGCCCAAAGCGTCTCCTCAGGCAACGACATTCCCTCGCTTTTAATTTTCTGAGGAATTTAAACCGCCCCTCACAAATATGGATATACTCGGTCCGATAAATAATATATTTTGACCCATATTCCGAACAATGGTGTATCAAGCACTACGTGCCCGTGCGTGTGTTCAATTTATATATTGAAAAAATAAATAATAGTTTTGGGTTCTGAGAGGCCAAGTGTTACCTGACATAAATTTATTCGTTCTTTTACTTCTCCTGGAAATAAAGAAGAAACTTAAACTGGCCGTTGCCCTCAAAGGAAATAAAACCTGTTCATTTATCCAGTCATAACCAGAAATGGGAAAATTTTCCACACGTGGACCGAATACAAGTTTATATGTATTGCATAAAACAGAATAAAATGCATTTCACCGTTAAAACAATGAGTAAAAACTCGTAACTTTCCCCCACAAACTTCATCATAGTTTGGCAAACGGCCTTAACTGGAAAAATCACACAAATATAAAATGTCCCAAGGGCCAAAAAACAACAACGAAAGAAATGTGATAATTTCTATGATATATGGTATGGTTTTATTGTATATACAAAGAATGAAGCACATGAAAGTGAATTACCCCCCAGTTTACGGCACAGTTTGTCGAGTATAGACCGGATAGGGTTTTATTTCATTTTATTTTCCACAGTAACAGAGAAAGTAAGCAATACAATAAAGCGAAACATGTCAACGTTAATGGAAAAGTCTATTACGGCTTGCCTGCTATTAGTACACGGCTAAGCTCCTAATATTGAAAATAGATTTTATATACAGTATTTATTTTTCGGATGAGCTCTTAGATCCTAATAACTTTCATTTGCTTCAGCTTTTTTATGCCTGAGACGCTTGTCCTTTTCCCTTCCCTGTGTTTGTTCATATTCTGAAATGCAATAAAAACACAATCTGAAATAAAAGGAAATAAAAATAGAATTCTATGATTCTATGTCCACAACGAGCAAAGAGGAATGTATAAAGAAACCCCACAATTCTCTTTGCCAAGGCTCTTAAAAAATCCCTGTTTGACAATGGCACAAACTCTCCTTCTTTGGAGGTTTTTAAGCAAAGGTTGGATATTATTTTATTATTTATAGCCCACCCATCTGGCTGGGTTTCCCAAGCCACTCTGGGCGGCCATCTGCCATGTTGATTCCTGCATTTCATTTTTTTTTAATAAGATATTTATTGAAAGTTTTTAAAAATACAAGTAAAAACAAAAGACAAACATACAAAATAACAAACAATTAAAAACACACATTAATTTTCAATAACATAACTTCCATACACTTATTTCCTCAGACCTCCTCATACTTCCCTTCTTTGTATTCCAGTTCAATTTGTTAATTCAGCAAATCCTTACCATTAAACTTTTACCCATTTATAATCCTTTTTTCATATCTCTTAAAGTATTACCGCTGGAAACCACTTAATTTCTATCCAACATCCTTCTAACATTCATTAATTTTACAATATTTCTTTAAATAGTCTTTAAATTTCTTCCAGTCTTCTTTCACCGACTCTTCTCCCTGGTCTCGGATTCTGCCAGTCATTTCCGCCAATTCCATATAGTCCATCACTTTCATCTGCCATTCTTCCAGGGTGGGTAGATCTTGTGTCTTCCAGTTCTTTGCGATGAGTATTCTTGCTGCTGCTGTAGCATTCATAAAGAAAGTTCTGTCCTTCTTTGGCACCAATTGGCCGACTATGCCCAGGAGAAAGGCCTCTGGTTTCTTCAAGAAGGTATACTTAAATACCTTTTTCAATTCATTATATATCATTTCCCAGAAAGCTTTAATCCTTGGGCACGTCCACCAAAGGTGAAAGAATGTACCTTCCGTTTCTTTACATTTCCAGCATTTATTATCGGGCAAATGATAGATTTTTGCAAGCTTGACTGGTGTCATGTACCACCTGTATATCATTTTCATAATATTCTCTCTTAGGGCATTACATGCCATAAACTTCATACCTGTGGTCCACAACTGTTCCCAGTCAGCAAACATAATGTTATGTCCAACATCCTGTGCCCATTTGATCATAGCAGATTTCACCGTTTCATCCTGAGTATTCCATTTTAACAGCAAGTTATACATTCTTGAAAGTATCTTAGTATTGGGATCTAGCAATTCTGTTTCCAGCTTTGATTCCTGCATTTCAGGGGGTTGGACTGGATGACCCGCGGGGTCCCTTCCAACTCTGCTATTTTATGATTCTGTGACCTAAGAAGTGGGAAAGGACCCAGTTCAAGGGTGTTTCCAAAGTCTGTGTCCTTTAGTGGAAGTCAATTATTTAGCAGCCATGGTGCACCCTGAGAATATAACAGGTGGACTAAAGCCCAGAACAAGCCCGGGCTTGCAAAAGAGGTTAAAAATAATAAGAAAATTGTTGGTTTTTTCCCCCCTGGCTGTGTCTGAAGCAAGAGGAAGACCATGCAAGTAGTACCGGTATGTCCTCTGCATGAAGATGGAAATTTTCTGTTGGGTGACAGAGAGGAGGACCTGCTCAACAGTCCAAGAGGTATTAAGGGAACACCTAGTTTATTTGATAGAATTCAGATATCCAGGGCCATGCTTCCAAGGGTACCAAAGCAGCTTGCAAATGTCATCTCATAGCTTCTGTCTATAATCTTTGAGAATTCTTGGAGAATTTGGACTGGAGGTGGGCAAATGTTGTTTCCATCTTCAAAAAGTGGAGAGGGGGCGGGGGAAAGACCGAGGCAACTACAGACCCGTCAGCTTAACCTCAACACCAGGAATAATAATAATAATAATAATAATAATAATAATAATAATTATTATTATTATTATTATTATTATTATTATTATTATTATTTATATCCCGCCCTCCCCAGCCAAAGCCGGGCTCAGAGCGGCTAACAACAGTAAAAATAGCACAGTTTACATAAAATCACAATCAATTAATTGAAATACATTCTAAAATCAATTTATTCTAAAATCAATTGAGAATCAAATTAATGGCAACCGTTGGGCTAGAGTTCTGTGAGAATTACAGAAGGAATGGGTCCTAGCACAGAAAAATCAAACAATCAGTCTGTGAGCACTTAGAAAAAGATGCTGTGATGACTAAGAGCTAGCATGGGTTTCACAAAAACAAGTCGTACCACAGTAATGTAATATATATATATAGAGAGAGAGAGTTACAAGCTTAGTGGATCAGGGGAATGCCATGGATGTAATGTATCTTAATTTCAGCAAGGTTTTCAGCAATGTCTTCCATTATATTCTTGCAGAGAAGCTAGTAAAATATGGTCTAGGTGATTTTATTGTTAGGTGGAATACTAGCTGGTTGACTGAGTGAACCCAAAGAGTGCTCACCAATGATTTCTTGTCTTCCTGGAAAGAAGTGACAAGTGTTGCAGGGTACTGCCCTGGGCCTCTTGATTTTCAACATCTTTATAAATGACTTGGATGAAGGAATTGAGGGGCTCCAGCGGTCTTAGTAAGGGACGCGGGTGGCACTGTGGGTTAAACCACAGAGCCTAGGACTTGCCGATCGGAAGGTCAGCGGTTCGAATCCCCGCGACGGGGTGAGCTCCCGTTGCTCGGTCCCAGCTCCTGCCAACCTAGCAGTTCGAAAGCACGTCAAAGTGCAAGTAGATAAATAGGTACCACTCCGGCGGGAAGGTAAATGGCATTTCCGTGCGCTGCTCTGGTTCGCCAGAAGTGGTTTAGTCATGCTGGCCACATGACCCGGAAGCTGTGCACCGGCTCCCTCGGCCAATAAAGCGAGATGAATGCCACAACCCCAGAGTCAGCCACAACTGGACCTAATGGTCAGGAGTCCCTTTAACTTTACCTTTAGTGGTCTTAGTAGACTACAAGCTTAACAAGAGTCAACAGTGTGATGCAGCAGCAAAAAAGCTAATGCAATTCTAGATAAACAGAAATCTAGTGTTCAGATCAAGGGAAGTCTCCCGCAGAAGGTTGTGGACTCTCCTTCCTTGGAGGTTTCTAAGCAGAGGTTGGGTGGCCATCTATCATGGATGCTTTATCTGAGATCCCTGCATTGCAGGCGGTTAGACTAGATGACTCTCCGTGCCCCTTCCAATTCTACGATTCTATTTCAGGTGCCATGCGCTGGTAGATTCATCAAGATTGGTGTGTCTCTCTTATTCAAGAAGTAGTCACTCTACCACAGTTCGAGAACTGTAGGTGAAGGTGAAATGTGATTAGCAACCATCACTTTTCAGTAATCTCAGTGCCAGTTACCTGGAGAGAAGTCATCAACTATGTACAATTGGGTGTTGGTACCAAAAGGGACGCGGGTGGCGCTGTGGTCTAAACCACAGAGCCTAGGGCTTGCCAATCAGAAGGTCGGCGGTTCGAATCCCAGCGACGGGGTGAGCTCCCGTTGCTCGGTCCCTGCTCCTGCCAACCTAGCAGTTCGAAAGCATGTCAGAGTGCAAGTAGATAAATAGGTACTGCTCCAGCGGGAAGGTAAACGGTGTTTCTGTGCGCTGCTCTGGTTCGCCAGAAGCGGCTTAGTCATGCTGGCTACATGACCTGGAAGCTGTACGCCAGCTCCCTCGGCCAGTAAAGCGAGATAAGTGCCGCAACCCCAGAGTCGGTCACGACTGGACCTAATGGTCTGGGGTCCCTTTACCTTACCAAAGCTAGATCACTCAGTCTCCTTTGGATGTTATTAGGCTGGTAACTGAATCCCTCTGTTCACGCCTACTTTCTGCTTGTGTCTGTCCTTCTGTTGAAAGGCCCAGCCTGATTTGAGTCTGATCCTGAACCCTCTAGGATCTTTCTTGTCCTCTGCCTGTGGCTTCCCCTTTCGTAACTGCGAATGGAAACCTTTAGCTTCTCTCTGGACTCCTCCCTACCACCAGCAATGACTTCCGCCCCAGCGGTCTTTCCTTTGCAGCTGTCAAGAGTGTGTGCCTGGCGGTGTTTCGCAAGTGCTGATGTTGAGCAGAGTGTGTCCTAACTAAAGCAAGAGCACAGAGATCTGCACATCCTGTCAGAAGGGCAAGCGGCTGAACCCAGAGCTGCAGCGTTTCAGCTGACACGGAGATAAGGCTGGAGAGACCTAAGGCAGAATGGTTAGCTGAAACAATTCTTAACGTGGGTCGGAAACAGTGGGTAGTGGGTGGTGGGTAGATTCTGCGCCATACTTGTGTTGAGCCGCTTTGAAAGTTTTTTTGTCGAAAATCTGACCTCTTTCCTTGCCACTCAGCCCTTCCTCCTTGTTATTATGCAAATAAGATGTCCAAAATATAGTGTTTCTAGCCTTTTCTTGTTCCAAAATTCTGCCTCCGTCCTTGAAGCTTTTGTTGTGGCTTGGAAGCCACATCTTGACAGTTGGCAGACATGAGCTTCCTGTGTGGTGTGTGCAAGCCTGAGTGGCAGATCAACCTTTCAAAATGAAGGGACCTTCTGATGTGGCGTTTGATATAAGAATGAACACACTTAAAACAACAGCAAAAAATATAGATTGTGGATTATGAGAAAAGGTGCTGAGCCTTGTAAGACCCCTTCAGCAATGGGTAGAGCTGCCGAAGGGCGAGACCTTGTCTCAGAATGCTTGAGAAGAGTTGGGACAAGTTTCTGTTTGGGATAGTTTTCTGTTATAAGAGACCCTGTTTGTGAAAAAGTGAGCTGAGATATGGGTGGACAGGTTGCAGGGTCTTGCAGAGAGCTTTGGCTTGGAGAGCATCCTAATAGAGACCCAGAGGTTTATCCACTATGGCACCGAACTGTGTTTTGCAAGTGCTGTTAAGCAAGTGTTTTGCAGAGGGAGCTGGGAAAGCTGAGTAACCCAAACCAACCAACGCAGATAAGTATGGAAAGAAAATATGAATCCTTATGACACAAATGTGGGGGGTAAATAACAAAAGAATCAGCTGGGTGCCTCTCTCCAGCAGAGAGAGCCCTCAGTAGCAATGCTTAAACTCACAAAGTTAAGCAGCACTGTGAAGTGTTAGGACAGTAGGCTGTTAAACTTTTTGCATAAGTCATTTAGTCTGTTTGCAAACTGCTTCCCTCTTTCTGCCTCTCTTGCAATGAGCAGACCACACTGTTAAGTAAGTTTAAAATGCTTTACTAACAAAACGTTACAAAGATCAGATTCATGCATTTATCTAAGCAGCAGCAGGAAAGACACAGGCAGAATACTCTTGGGTGGAAAATACAGAAAGATAGCTTCAGACATGTGCTCTAAGCTTGGAGCTTGCTTGCTTATGCACGTCATCCTTGCTCAGTTACATCATGCAGAGAGGGGGAGAAATGAACAGGAAGAGAAGGCTTCACTTCCTTCCTCATCAGAGAAGAGGGAGGCATGACCTAACTGAGTCTAGGAAATGCAGCTCTATTGCCTTAACCCCTTAATGCACTGACTAGCAGTCATGCATAGTTAAAGTTTGCTTGCAATTTCCCACAGTTAGTTCTAGAGGAGATGAGACTATGCCATGGTCATCAGGGCAATGAAATAACAAGGAGAACGGCCTGCTTGATTGGAGGAGAAAACCCACATTGCCTTTTCCATTGCAGTCAGATTCTCTGGTTGTGTGTGACGTGGATCCAGAGCTGAAGGAGAAACTAAAGAAGTTCCGGTTCCGGAAGGAGACTAACAATGCAGCCATAATGAGTGAGTTTACTGTCCCGCATGCCACCTCCCTATTTTTTCCCTAAGATTGGGGGCTATGGTATTGTGGCTTGGCACACCTGCCATAGAAACATAGGAAGCTGGAATCAGACCACCTAGCACGGTCACCTAGCTGACAGCTGTCTAAACTGAGTGACAACGGCTCTTCTGGCTTTCTGGCAGTGTTCTCTCACAGTTCTACTTGGAAATGTGATTGGCATTTAACTACTCCTAAATAAATAAATTAAGGGACGCTGTGGGTTAAACCACTGAACCTAGGACTTGCGGATCAGAAGGTCAGCAGTTTGAATCCCCATGACGAGGTGAGCTCCCATTGCTCGGTCCCTGCTCCTGCCAACCTAACAGTTCGAAAGCACGTCAAAGTGCAAATAGATAAATAGATAAATACCTTCCGGCAGGAAGGTAAACGGCGTTTCCGTGCGCTGCTCTGGTTCGCCAGAAGCGGCTTAGTCATGCTGGCCACATGACCCGGAAGCTGTACGCCGGCTCCCTCGGCCAGTAAAGCGAGATGAGCACCACAACCCCAGAGTCGGCCATGACTGGACCTAAGGATCAGGGGTCCCTTTACCTTTACCTTTAAATAAATAAATGAATAAAAATTGGGATCTTCTGCATACACAGCAGATGCCCTACTACTGCCGCCGAGACCATATAACACCAGTCTTGAAAGACCTACATTGGCTCCCAGTACGTTTCCGAGCACAGTTCAAAGTGTTGGTGCTGACCTTTAAAGCCCTAAACGGCCTTGGTCCAGTATACCTGAAGGAGCGTCTCCACCCCCATCATTCTGCCCGGACGCTGAGGTCCTGCTCTGAGGGCCTTCTGGCGGTTCCCTCATTGCGAGAAGCAAAGCTACAGGGAACCAGGCAGAGGGCCTTCTCGGTAGTGGCACCCGCCCTGTGGAACGCCCTCCCACCAGATGTCAAAGCGATAAACAACTACCTGACATTCAGAAGACATCTTAAGGCAGCCCTGTTCAGGGAAGTTTTTAACGTGTGATATTTTAGTGTATTTTTGGTTTTTATGGAAGCCGCCCAGAGTGGCTGGGGAGGCCCAGCCAGATGGGCGGGGTATAAATAATAAATTATTATTATTATTATTATTATTATTATTATTATTATTATTACTACTGAGCTACAGCTCTTCCCCACCCAGTGCAAAACAGATGGGCTGCCCCACATCTCACAAGTGAGGACGGCAGTCTCCTAAGCAGGCATCGTAAACAGCTTAGTACAAGGTGGTACCTAAATACTGGTGCCTTTCAGGCCTTTGTGCTTCGTCAGGGAATGCTTTTAAAAAGAAAATAGAAACGAGCGCAGTTCTCTGATGTCAGGGAACTGCCATCAGAGCATCAGGTGGTGGAGGGACTCAGGCAGGATGAAAGAGACTCAACTGCTGAAGCAGGGACCAGCAGGGGGAGGAGTGGGTCTCTGAGGGAATGCGAGCAGGAGGGAGGGCTCAGGGAGGCTTCCAGCGAGAACAGTGGGGAGGTATCGGAGTCTCCCATAGGGAGACCCACACCTCGCAGGAAACTGTCACGCCGTGAGTCCAGGAGACGCGTTTCCGTTAAGGAACTTCTTTGCTGGAAACGCTTCCGCAGACAGCCACTGTCGGACTCTACTAGTGACTAGAGCAGACATGTCTGAGGAGCTCCATCACACACGGAGGTTTGTGGGGTCGCACAAACTCTGAGGGAGCACGTTTTCACGCACAAGCAGCTAATCAAACCCTCACAGCAGTCCGACAGTCTTTGTACGCTGCCTGTGCAAGAGAAGGCGTCATGAGCGAACCAACCGGAACCGGAGGAGCAGGGGCTGGAGCTGGTCCAAGCTTGGAAGATAGATACCGAGCGTTGGAGGTTCAACTGGCCCTGCAGACGGCGAGGTTGGAGGAGAGAAGGGCTCAGGATGCAGACAAGAAGGGGAGAGCCACGCAATTCCCCAGAAAGGTACCAGGATTGGTGCAGAAATTTGGGGGGGACCCCAAGGACTACCATGCTTTTAGGACAGAGATGCAATATGCCCTTAATGTGCAGTTCGATGAGTTCCCTGATGAGGAATCGCGAGTTGCTTTTGTAATTGGGCATCTTGAGAAAGGGGCTAGAGACTGGGTTCGACCCCTAATGGCAACGCACAATGACATACTAAAGGACACAATGAAGTTCTTTCGTGCAATGGATATCATGTTTTCCAGCGATATTGAGGAAGGGGTGGTGCGCAGACAGCTAATGGCTTGTAAGCAGGGAAGTCGATCTGTCCGTGAATATTGGACTGAGTTTACCATGCTGATTCACAGACTGAGTTGGGATTTATCGGCGGCACCCGTTCAAATGCTATTTGAAGAAGGTCTTTCTTCGGGGGTGAAAGACGAGCTGGCACGGAGCCCCAGGGCGGAGTCTATGGATCAGCTGACCAAATCTGCGCTGACCATAGGAGCGCGGCAGGAGGCAAGAGCCTTGGAGAGGCGGGAAGGGAGAGGGGAACGTTGGAAGGAGTTCCGCATTCCAGACATTCCTGAGCCAGCTTTCCCGCCGGCAGAGCCGATGGAAATCGGAACAGCGCGCGCGCGCGCATTTTCAAAAACCAGCGAGGGAGCTAAGAAGGAGGGAAAGGGCCCCCGGAAATGCTATCTCTGCCAACAGCCAGGCCACTTTGCCAGAGTCTGCCCCCAGAGGAAGGAATGGCAAGGGATGGTGGGAGCTGTTGAGGGGGGAGAAGAAGGGGGAGCGGAGCAGGTAAAAGCCAACGCCTGGTTGCCACAATTGGGGCACTGCAGCCAGGCCAAAGAGCAGTGAAAGTGCCCGTGCCAGAAGCTCCTCGACCTGCTCTAGTGATTGAAGTGTCGCTAGAGCTGCAGAATGGGCACCCCCTAAAAATAAAGGCGCTATTGGACTCAGGCAGCTCCTGCAATTTTATGAGCAAGGAGTTTGCTGCTGAACACCAGATACAGACCATCCCTTTAAGCAACCCCCTGCAGGTGACCACGATTGATGGCAGGGAGTTGTTGGGAGGAGGAGTCCGCTTGCAGACTGTCCCAATGATAATGAGGGTGGCAAGGCACACAGAACTGATAGCGTTTAATGTGGCCACCCTGGGAGGCGCTCCCATTATTTTGGGAATGAGCTGGCTAGCTCTACATGATCCGCTGGTTGGCTGGCATCAAAGAGTGGTGTCCTTTGGTTCAGCACATTGCCTAGAACACTGCAAAGGGGAGAAGGGTTCAGCAGGGGCCCAAGCCACCCTAGCAGGGACTGAAGTAATGGGGAAGGTGAAGGTACCACCACAGTATGCAGATCTCAGCGACGTGTTCAGCGAGAAGGAAGCTGACCAACTACCACCTCATAGACCCTTTGATTGTCAGATCAATTTACTCCCAGGAGCACAGCTTCCCGTGGGCAAGTTGTATGCCATGTCAGACAGGGAAATGCAGGAGTTGCGAGGGTTCATTGACAAGAACCTGAAGAGAGGCTTCATCAGAGAGTCCAAAGCAGCAGGGGGGAGCCCAGTGTTCTTTGTGGACAAAAAAAATGCGGACAAGCCGAGACTTGTATGTGATTTTAGGCGGCTGAATGCAGTGACTGAACCGGTGGCGTTCCCTATGCCCAGAATTGATGATATTTTGACCAGGGTGAGGAAGGGAAAGATTTTCACAAAGCTGGATCTAAGGGGGGCGTACAACCTGATACGCATAAGGAAAGGGGATGAATGGAAAACCACCATGTTTACCCCTTTGGGGGCGTTTGAATACCTCGTTATGCCATTTGGATTACAAGCAGGCTCCGCGTGTTTTCAATCTTTTATGAACCACGTGCTGGGCCCTTTGCTCTACAAGAATTGCGTTGCCTTTCTAGATGATGTGTTGGTGTATTCTGAGAATGAGGAGCAACATGTGAGAGACGTCAGAGAAGTGTTGAGCAGACTGCAAGCCAACAGGCTGTGGGTCAAACTGGAGAAGTGTCGGTTCCATACCAAGGAGGTGGAATTCCTGGGGTACCGCCTGTCAGACAAGGGATTGGCCATGGATCCCGGCAAGGTACAGGCAGTGCTGGAATGGAAAACACCCAAAACCAAGAAGGATGTGCAGAGGTTCCTAGGGTTTGGAAACTTTTATCGTAAGTTCATCCGCAACTTCGCCCATCTGACGGCGCCCATCACTGACTGTCTCAGCAGTAAAAAGAAGTTTGTATGGACGGCGGAGGCGGAGCGAGCGTTTGAGGAACTGAAAAGGGCCTTCGCCTCTGAAGAACAACTTCTGCATGTGGATTTACGAAAGAAGCTAAGGGTTGAAACAGACGCATCTGACAGAGCCATAGGGGCGGTGCTTCTTCTGCAGCCGGGGAAGGAGGAGTCAGAGTGGCGTCCGTGTGCCTTCTTCTCGCGGAAGCTGAACAAATCCGAGAGGAACTACACGGTGTACGACCGAGAACTGCTTGCTATTCATGAGGCGTTCCGGAGATGGAGGCATCTGCTAGTTGGTGCACAACATAAAGTGCAAGTGTGCACGGACCATAAAAATCTAGAGTACTGGAGAACGGCGCGAGTGCTCAACCAAAGGCAGTTGAGATGGGCCCAAGAGTTCTCCAAATTTAACTTTGAGATTTGTTATGTGCCAGGCCCAGAGAATGTTAGGGCGGACGCTCTCTCACGCAAACCTGAATATTTGGAGGGGGAGGGAGCACCCGAAGAAACCCATATCATTCCAGAGGACCGCTGGGTGTGTGGGGCGACTTTGGTGGGGCAAAGGGAATTGGTAGAGGGTACGGTGCA
Source organism: Podarcis liolepis (assembly GCF_965112155.1). NCBI lineage: Eukaryota > Metazoa > Chordata > Lepidosauria > Squamata > Lacertidae > Podarcis > Podarcis liolepis. The sequence continues at coordinate 92,316,782 of NC_139561.1, read as the reverse complement.
GGATGCATACGCCCAGGGGAAACTCAGGGATCTCAGAGGGGAGGAAGACAAATCCGGTGGTTTTGAGGAGAGAAATGGGGCATTGTATTATAAGGGAGCGTTATATATACCTGAAGGGGAATTGAGGGAGAAGGTACTCAAGCAGCTGCACGATAGCCCCACAGCAGGGCACTTTGGGCAACACAAAACCATGTGGCTGGTTACCAGGGAATTTTGGTGGCCCAAGGTCAGGGAAGATGTGCGGGAGTATGTGAGAGGGTGTGAACAATGCCAAAGAGCCAAGGGGGAGAGGCAGGCGCCGGCTGGTTTATTAGAACCACTGCCCACACCTGAGAGACCGTGGGAAGCAGTGGCAATAGATTTCATGACTGATCTGCCAAGGTCTAGAGGGAAAACAGCCATCATGGTTGTAGTAGACCTGTTAACTAAAATGGCCCACTTCATAGCCTGCTCACATGCGGTTACAGCAGAAGAAACCGCCAAATTGTTTGTAGAGAATGTGTTTAGGTTGCATGGCGCCCCCTTGAGGGTGGTTTCAGACCGAGGGAAACAATTTACTTCCAGGTTCTGGAGGAAGCTCATGAGCTTACTGCATGTAGAGGTTAATTTCTCGACGGCCCGTCATCCTGAAACCAACGGGCAGGCGGAAAGAGCAAATGGGGTTCTCCAACAATATTTGAGGTGTTATGTTAATGACAGAGAGAATGATTGGGTGGAGAAGTTGGCGTTGGCAGAATTTGCCTACAACAATGCAGAGAACGTGTCCACGGGGATGAGCCCCTTTTTGGCTAATCACGGGTGCCATCCCAGAGCCTTCCCAGGGGGGGAGGGGGAGAACTGGAGCGTTCCAGCTGCAGAACAGTTCGTGGAAGAAATGGAAGCGATCCATCGCCAGCTCCAACTCAATTTAAACAGGGCTAAGGAGGAATATAAGAGGCAGGCAGACAAAAACAGAAGGGAAGGTGAAAGCATCAGGGTGGGGGACCAGGTGTGGCTGTCAACCCAAGGGTTGCCATTCAAAGGAGGTTGTAAGAAATTAAGAACCAAAAGGCTGGGTCCGTTTGAAGTCATACAGCAGGTCAATCCAGTGGCTTTCAGGCTCCGGTTACCGAACCACATGAAGCTGCACCCAGTTTTTCACAGGTCGTTGCTGTCACCGTATAGAGGAGACAGTGAGGGGAGGGTCACTAGGGGACCAGCAATGGAGGAGAAGGAACACAGCTACCATGTAGCGGAGATCCTCGATTCCAGGTGGAAGGGAGATCAAGTAGAGTATTTGGTAATGTGGGAAGGGGAACCGGAGTCGGAAAACACCTGGGTTAGGGCAGAGGATGTCAATGACGAGGTTTTAATAGAGACTTTTCATCAGAGGTTCCCACGTAAACCTCAGCCTGTAGCGAGGTTCCGAAGGGAATACTTTGCCACCACCGACGAGGAAGAGGAGTTGGAGGGGTTCCCAGATTCTGAAGAGGAGGAGGATTCAGCTGGCCAGGACGACGATCGATGGAGAGAATTGTTCGAGACGTCAGAAGATGAGGAAGATTCGTTTCGGGGTTTTAGCCCTTCACCTCCCAGGGGGGAGGAATTGGGAGGGGGTGAGGGGGGCCCTGGAGGGGAGGTGGATGTCAGGGAACTGCCATCAGAGCATCAGGTGGTGGAGGGACTCAGGCAGGATGAAAGAGACTCAACTGCTGAAGCAGGGACCAGCAGGGGGAGGAGTGGGTCTCTGAGGGAATGCGAGCAGGAGGGAGGGCTCAGGGAGGCTTCCAGCGAGAACAGTGGGGAGGTATCGGAGTCTCCCATAGGGAGACCCACACCTCGCAGGAAACTGTCACGCCGTGAGTCCAGGAGACGCGTTTCCGTTAAGGAACTTCTTTGCTGGAAACGCTTCCGCAGACAGCCACTGTCGGACTCTACTAGTGACTAGAGCAGACATGTCTGAGGAGCTCCATCACACACGGAGGTTTGTGGGGTCGCACAAACTCTGAGGGAGCACGTTTTCACGCACAAGCAGCTAATCAAACCCTCACATCTGACAATGCGGTGTTTGTCTTTTCTAACCTGAGAAGCCTGAGGCATACCAGCTTGAAATGTGCTGGGGATCTGTGCACCTTGTATTAAAGTGGCTTTGATGCCGATGGAACGTCTGTTGGCAGCGGCATTGGCAATTCTTAACTGTAGTTAATCAGGTGTCACTGATAAACTAGAAGGGGATGTAGCTGATAAACTAGAAGGGGGTGTAGATAAACTAGCTGTTGGCTGTAGTCCTTCTGCATACCATTAGGCCACTGACTTAAGGGCCATTTCAGTCTCACCAGCAGTTCTCTGGCTCACAGCTCCCCTCACCTGCCCCGCAAAGTAATTTGTGAAGGCGAGGGAGCTTGGGCTTGGCTTTGATGTATTTATTTATTTAGTGCTCTTGTATCATGCTTTAAATCACCCAAGTGACCTCAAAGCAGTTTCCATACCAACAAATAAAACAAAATCATTAAAAATTCACGGGACACAATTAAAATATCAATAACGAAACCACAAAAGATCAGTGCTATAATGCAGAACAGACTCAAGGCACAAAACAGTCTAACCTATGGCCTCTGGAAGCTGGAGAAAAACAAACGACTTTTCACTAAGCAGTAGCAGCAAAAACCCATCAGTATCACGGGAACATAGGGATATCGGACGCTGCCTTATACAGAGTCAGGCCATTGGACAGATTTCAGGACAGATGAGAGAAAGTCCTTCTTCGTTCATGCAGCGTATAGTTAAACAGTGCAACTCCCTCCCACAAGAGGCGCTGATGGCCACCAATCTAAAAAGGTAAAGGTAAAGGGACCCCTGATAGTTAAGTCCAGTCGCGGACGACTCTGGGGTTGCGGCGCTCATCTCGCTTTACTGGCTGAGGAGCCGATGTTTGTCTGCAGGCAGGTTTTCCGGGTCATGTGGCCAGCAGGACTAAGCCACTTCTGGCGAACCAGAGCAGCGCATGGAAACGCCGTTTACCTTCCCGCCGGAGTGGTACCTATTTATCTACTTGCACTTTGAGGTGCTTTCGAACTGCTAGGTTGGCAGGAGCAGGGACTGAGCAACAGGAGCTCACTCCGTCATGGGGATTTGAACCGCCAACCTTCTGATTGGCAAGCCCTAGGTTATGTGGTTTAGACCACAGCGCCACCTGTGTCCCTAAATACCCTTTAAAGGTAAAGGTAAAGAGACCCCTGACCATTAGGTCCAGTCACGGATGACTCTAGAGTTGTGGCACTCAGCTCACTTTACTGGCCGAGGGAGCCGGCATCCAGCTTCCGGGTCATGTGGCCAGCAGGACTAAGCCGCTTCTGGCAAACCAGAGCAGCGCATGGAAACGCCGTTTACCTTCCCGCCAGAGCGGTACCTATTTATTTACTTGCACTTTGATGTGCTTTCGAACTGCTAGGTTGGCAGGAGCAGGGACCGAGCAAAGGGAGCTCACCCCGTCATGGGGATTCGAACTGCCGACCTTCCGATCGGCAAGCCCAAGAGGCTCAGGGATTTAGACCACAGCGCCATCCCTGGCCACCAATCTAGATGGCTTTAAAAGAGGATTGGGCAAATTCATGGAGGAGAATGCTGTATGCGGCTATTATCGAAGGTGGCTGTGCTCTGCCTCTAGCAGCTGGCAGCAGTGCTTCTGAATTTACGGGTTTTCCATACAGTGGTACCTCTGGTTACGTACTTAATTCGTTCCGGAGGTCTGTTCTTAACCTGAAACTGTTCTTAACCTGAAGCACCACTTTAGCTAATGGGGCCTCCTGCTGCTACCGCACGATTTCTGTTCTCATCCTGAAGCAAAGTTCTTCACCCGAGGTACTATTTCTGGGTTAGAGGAGTCTGTAACCTGAAGCATCTGTAACCTGAAGTGTATGTAACCTGAGGTACCACTGTAATGTGAAGCTGGCTTGGCCAGTGTGACTAGATGGGTCCTTGGCCTGATCCAGGAGGCTTCTCTTATGCCCAACTAGCTCAGTATTTTCTACAGTGACTGGCAGTGGTTCTCTGGGGAACTTGCACATGCAAAGCAGAACTTTCTAAGAATGGAGAAATCCCCTTACTAGGTTTTTGTCTCCTCTCTCCTCAGTGAAGGTGGACAAAGACAGGCAACTGGTGGTGCTGGAGGAAGAATTCCAGGTATGTAAAACCTTTCCACTTCTTTTTTCTATTTAAAATGAGAATCATTCCTCCTGCTTTACTTTTTTTTAAGCCCCCTGATTCAGGTCAAGTTTTAAAAAATACCCCTCATTTGAATTCAGAGGCTGCAAAAGAAGGCTGATAGGCTTCAGGTTGAAGCAACACAAAGGTGTTTTTATATCGTATTTGCCTGAATATAAGCCGCATCTTTAAAATTGAAGGGTGTGGGAGAAGAAAAACCCCTCCAAATATAAGCCACCCCCTTCCTCACTGCTCCTGGTTACATGGGTGAGAGAGCTGCACTGCGTTTCCGATGGCCTTTCCCCTTCCTCGCTTTCTCTCTTCCTGGCCTCGGGGGAAAAGATGGCGCCACTTCCCCACGCTCCTGGTGCTGTTTACCCCGCGCTCCTGGCTACATACTGTAATGTGGCGAATATAGGTAAAGGTAAAGGGACCCCTGACCATTAGATCCAGTCGTGACCGACTCTGGGGTTGCAGCACTCATCTCGCTTTATTGGCCGAGGGAGCCGGCGTACAGCTTCCAGGTCATGTGGCCAGCATGACTAAGCCGCTTCTGGCGAACCAGAGCAGCGCACGGAAACGCCGTTTACCTTCCCGCCGGAGCGGTACCTATTTATCTACTTGCACTTTGATGTGCTTTCAAATTGCTATGTTGGCAGCAGCAGGGACCGAGCAACAGGAGCTCACCCCGTCGCGGGGATTCAAACCGCCGACCTTCTGATCGGCAAGTCCTAGACTCTGTGGTTTAACCCACAGCGCCACCCTCGTCCCTTTGGGGCGAATATAAGCTGCACTTTAACTTTTCATGGTCAGAATTTGGGGGGAAAGTGCGGCTTATAGTCAGGCCAATACGGTATATATGCTGTACACACACACACACAAATTGCAGCCTAGTGCAAATTCCCCAACCTGGTGCCTTCCAGATTCCAAACATATTGGACTTCAGTGTGCTGACTGAGGCAGATGGGAGTTGTGGTCCAAAACATCTGGAAGGCTGGTGTGCTACACCAGGTGTTCTGCTGTACAGAGCAGAGCAAATGGCTCCAGGTGACTCATATATGTGACGCCCAACCACACAGTGTAGGGAAAGGTAAGCAACCCTCTGAGGTCACACGCAGGCTTACATGAACTGAGGAAAGTTCTCCCTAGCTACCAGGTGTGACGATCAGTTAGATCCTGACTGTGGGGAGGAGGCTTCAGATTTCATCGCAACACTTATCTAATCGTTTACCTGCAGTGTTCGTACGCTGTATAAAAACAGCAGATTCCCCCCCCCCCTACAAAGCCTGCAAGTGATTGAGCTGCAGACTTTGTTGTGACTATAAAGTGAAGGCATTACAGAGTGGGGTTTTTTTTCTGGAGAAAAGCGTAATTGTCTCCACTACAGACAAATGTAAGGCTTGAACAAGCTACATAGTCTTGTTGTTGGGAGGAGGTGGAAAGCAGGGATGTGCAGAAAGACAGTGCAGAAGCAGAAACCTGCTTTTTTATATTGCAGGGGAGTGGAACTGTAATCAACCGGTTCTCTCACACACACGTGTGTGCACACACTTACTTTTCACTTCACTTCACTTCAGCCTGCGACAGCAACTGAATTCCCAACTCTTCCAGCAACTGCCTGGAATCTGACGTGGAGAGACATCTCCTTTTCCCCAAAGAAATTGCATCAGCTCCTCCATTCCACCTTCCTGCATTCTTGACATGAATTTTGTCGGTACATTACAAATTACGAGGCTGGGTTAAAAGCAAATTGAATTTCAGATCAAGTTTAATATCTCAGGGGAGCGATGTGCTGATGGCGTCATTTGCTTTCATATTTAATTCAACACGTTATGCAAGAACCCTCACACGCGTTAGCAAAATGTTAATCAAATGGCAGCACGGAATATCCACTCCGCTGTGTTTTAGGGAAGCAGGAAAACTAGCGGCGGGGGTTTCAAGGGAAGATCTCTTCCCATTTCTTAAAATATGAAACGACGGGCAAGTTTTGCTTGTCAAAATGGGAGCCCAGCTGCACACACTTTCCAAGAAAGGAACTGATGCATAATAAGATTCCTCTGAAATAACCCAGGATGGTCCTAGCCTGGTAATGGAAGCTTCTAAACAGAGTCAGCTTGTTAGGGGATCCTAGAGCCACAGCTTGCTGAAAATAATGGACTGGAGGGTGAGTTTGTCCAAATGTCAATTAGTGCTCCCTTCTCAGTTTACATCACGTACTGTATTTTTCGCTCTATAAGACGCACCAGACCATAAAGACTCACCTAGTTTTTGGAGGAGGAAAACAAACGAAAAAAAATATTCTGAATCTCAGAAGCCAGAATAGCAAGAGGGATCATTATGCAGTGAAAGCAGCAATCCCTCTTGCTGTTCTGGCTTCTGGGATAGCTGTGCAGCCTGCATTCGTTCCATAAGACGCACACACATTTCCCCTTACTTTTTAGGAGAGAAAAAGTGAGTCTTATAGAGCAAAAAATACAGTAGTTCTTGTGCCTGCTGGCGTCATCTGGCAGCGCTTCCAGGTGGTTGCTGTTTTGGGGTAGGATACCGTGACCTCATCAGGGCCATCTTAAGCATATCCAGCACCGTGGTGCAAAGCTCCCTCTGGCGCCCGCTCCCCCGTTTCCCAGAGTTTTTTAGGGAGGATGGCACTGCTGGCAGGGCTGGAGGAGGCGGACAGCAGCTGGAGGGCGGCTCCTCCGGCGGGGAAGAGGCTGGACGCAGTGCCTCCTGGCTCAGCTGGCAGCTTCATGCCACGGTGGCTACGGCAGATGGAGGCTTCAGGTGCGGCGCTGCTTCGGCGTGGCATGGTGGAGGTGGGCGAGGGTGATGAGCTGATGCTGGGAAGCGCCACATCCAGCCTCCGCCTCTTCCCTGGTACCCTCCAGAACTTGGCGCCCCGGCGCCCCACGCCACTAGCCTCTATGGGTAAGACGCCCCTGGACGCCATGACAAAACCAGGGTGCTCAAGTATTGTTGACTTGGCACCTTTGCACGGCAAACTCCCTCCCTCCCCCTCGGCCCCCAAACCAGACTTTTTGCAATAAGGAAAGTTAAAGAGAATTGCCTGGGATAACAATTGCTTGGTGCAGCTATATGGTCATACCTCATGTTATGTTTGCTTCAGATTGCGCGTGTTCAGGTTGCATCCCATGGCGACCCAGAAGTGCCAGAAAGGATTACTTCTGGGATTCACTGCTTCCGCATGCGCAGACACGCAAAATGACATCACGCACATGCGCAGAAGCTGCGAAACGCGACCCACGCATGCGCAGACATGGGTTGCATTCCTTTCAGGTTGTGAACGGGGCTCCGGAACGGATCCCGTTCGCAACCAGAGGTACCACTTTACTCGCCCCACAAACAAATAAGAACAAACACTCAATAAATAGCCAACTTCACTTAACCTTCCTGCACCCTTTGTGCAAACAAATAAGGATGAATAAGGCTCAATCAACAGGCCGCCAACAAGTGACTTTACCCTTAGCTTTTCAGGCTCTGAGGAGGCCTCGTTTACATCCACCTTCCAGCCTTGCCCTCCATCTCGCTGCACCGAAGTCTGCAATCTCACACATCAGGAGTGTGGAACCCGCTGCTCTCTAGAAGGTGTTGGACTTAAATGCCTACCAGCCCCAGTTAGCACGGCTTGGGGTGAGGAATGGTGGGAGATGTAGTCCCGCAACATCTGGAGGGCCACAGATTTCCCCATCCCTGCTATATGCATTTATCTGGAAACAAATTGAATTCAATGGGATTTCTGAGTGTGCATGCATAGGATTATTCACAAGGCTGGTGAAGGAGGGCCAGCTTCTGCACCTTTAACAACCGGACTTCCAGTCGCCCCCTTGTGCTGCCTGCTTCAGTTTCTTCCCACTGGTACAAGGTGCCCAAGACTCAGCTGTATCAAAGGGCACAGCAGTCTTGAACAGGAAGGCTGTTGATCGTTCCAGCCATCTTGTTTGTACGTATGTGGCAGCAAGCTCTGCTTAATTCTGCTCCTTTGCCAGTTCATTACAGGGCTTGTGGTGCCTTCTTGGCTGCAGCAAAGAGGATTAGATAATGGGCTAATTCAGAAGAAAAGAACTCGTGAGCCCTTCCTCCCTTTAGCAGCAGAGATGAAAAGGCAGTGGGAAGCAGCAGTCTTCAGTGAGGGAGGTGGTGCATGCTCCTTCCTTTAATAATAATAATAATAATAATAATAATAATAATAATAATAATAATAATAATTTATTTGTATCCCGCCCATCTGGCTGGGTTTCCCCAGCCACTCTGGGCGGCTTCCAACAAAGATTTAAAATACATCAAAATAATACATCAACCAATAAGCCCAGTTTCAAACCCACTGAGGACCATTCCTCTCCCATACACCCAGATAGAGGACAGAAACCTCTCAGCTACCGCTGAGCCATAGAGCCATACACCTTTCTGCAATGTCAGAAGTGACAAGCAGAATTCAGCATCGCGGGGTGGGGGTGGGGCAATCTGGGTGCAGCTGCCTGGAATGCTGGGTGACAGCAAGGGCTAAGCAGAGTGCCACCCTTGGCATTCGATGCCAGACACACCTTTCAGGCTGCACACAGGCATAGCATCTGAGCTCCACCCTTGACAGGGAATAGCCAGAGAGCAATGGCGGAGGAGATGTTGTACTGCATAGACCTCGGTTCAAATCCCTACTCTTCTGCAAAGCTCATTGAACACTACCCCCCCTGGGCTTTTCCAGATGACCTATTTATTCAGCATTCATCCTTAAGTGTCTTATTGTTTCCCAACGACAGATAGGTAGCCGTGTTGGTCTGCCATAGTCAAAATAAAAAAATTCCTTCCAGTAGCACCTTAAAGACCAACTAAGTTAGTTCTTGGTATGAGCTTTCGTGTGCATGCACACTTGTATCTGAAGAAGTGTGCATGCACACGAAAGCTCATACCAAGAACTAACTTTAAGGTGCTACTGGAAGGAATTTTTTTATTTTGTTTCCCAAGGGTTTATATACCACTTGATTGTAATGAAAGCTCAAAGAGGCGCTGACAGAAAGAATAAAACAAAAAAATTATTAGTAATAAATAGTTAAAAACAATGATTTGATCCATTCCAAACAGAATTGAAATCAACGATAAGCTAAAAGCTGGATTAAAACAAACGCCAGCATTCTGTATCTGGATTTTGTTGTTGTTCAGTCGTGTCCGCCTCTTCGTGACCCCCTGGACCAGAGCACACCAGGCACTCCTGTCTTCCACTGCCTCCCACAGTTTGGTCAAACTCATGCTGGTAGCTTCCAGAACACTGTCCAACCATCTTGTCCTCTGTCGTCCCCTTCTCCTTGTGCCGTCGTTCTTTCCCAACATCAGGGTCTTTTCCAGGGAGTCTTCTCTTCTCATGAGGTGGCTAAAGTACTGGAGCCTCAGCTTCAGGATCTGTCCTTCCAGTGAGCACTCAGGGCTGTTTTCCTTCAGAATGGAGAGGTTGGATCTTCTTGCAGTCCATGGGACTCTCCAGAGTCTCCTCCAGCACCACAATTCAAAAGCATCCATTCTTTGGCAATCAGCCTTCTTTATGGTCCAGCTCTCACTTCCATACATCACTACTGGGAAAACCAGAGCTTGAACTATATGGAGCTTTGGTGGCAAGGTAGGCTTGCTTAAACAAAAATGTTTAATTTTTTGGCACCTGTTTTGGCAGGCCCCCAAATGAGTACAGTGAAGGCACCTGCCTGGTGACGACAGGCAGGGAGTTCCAAACTGTGGGTGCCACACTAAAATATCAATGTATTAGAAGTGCAGAATGAGTATTATGTGACACTTGTAACAGTGCCAGTTCCTTGGATCTTGTAATGGGTATGAGTTACTCGTGCGTAAGCTGGTGCCTTTCTCGGTTAATTTGCCTTGTTAAAACTTTCTGACTGCGCAGCCCCTTCTCATCGTGGCTGCCTCAGTCACTGGCAGAATCCGTCAGTGGGCGTTTCTTGAACCTCTTCCAACAAAAAAGTTATTTGACACCCAGTCTCCTCCTCCTCTCACTGCGCGGGAGTCTTCTGCGCAGGGAAGGCGTGGGTAGCGGAGGACCTGGGCTCTCCTCACTGATGTCCAGTGAAGAGTCCTTGAGCCCTCTCTCCACTTCCCCCTGTCTGCCTCTCTTTATCCCCGGTGTTACGCTGATTGGCTTCCCCCTCTACTGAGCTGTCTCTCCCCCTGCTGCTGGGTCCTTCGCCAGCATCATCTGGGAGCCTCCCCTTCGCCTCTCGCTTTGATGTCAGTTCCCTGACAGATCCATAGGTGCCAACTCCCTGGGGCCCTGAGTGCCCGAGCACTCACAAATTCCCCATGAAGGGGCCAGGCACCCACAAATTTTGGTGCCAGGGCCATGCACCCACAGTCCCGGTGCCAAGCTGGCACTCCTGCATGGATCAATGAGCTCAAGTGGGCACATATAGGATAAATTGATCTCCTCTGAAGGAGAGGGCATGTAGCTTGTGAGTCCTTCTGGATCCCTTGCTGTTACTTGAGGCTCAGGTGGCCTCAGTGGTGTGGAGCGCCTTCCATCAGCGTCAGCTGGTGGCCCATCTGCGCCCTTATCTGTTGTCTATGCTCAACTTTTGTTGTCTATGCTCTAGGTTAGATTACTGCAATGCATTATACGTGGGGCTGCTTCTGAAGAGTTCGGAAACTTCAGCTAGTGCAGAATTTGGCAGCCTGGTTGCTCACTGGGGCAAGATGAACTGAGCATATCACACTGCACTGGCTGCTGATTAGTTTCTGGGCCCAATTCAAAGTGTTGGTTTTGCCCTATAAGGCAGTGGTAGGCAACCTAAGGCTCATGGGTCACAAGCGGCCCCCGGGGTCGTTTAACTGGCCCACAACCCGCCCCCGAATTGAGCCACCCGCTCAGCGAGTCCCCATGCACTGCACTAAACTGGTGCAGCACGGCGCGGGGACTCGCTTCCGCAGCACCAGAAATCGCACCTGCGCAGACACAGACACTGGAAATCACATCTGCGCAGACACTGGAAATCACAGGCATGCACACTCACACATGCGCATGGAGGATGGTAAAATGAGAAGGGGCCTTTTCTGCGGTGGCTCCCTGCTTGTGGAGTGTTCTTCCCATGGAGGCTCACCTGGCGCCATCATTACATATCTTCAGGCACCGGGCTGAAATGTCTTGCTTCAACCAGACAACCAGACCTTGGCCTGATTGACATTCACCCTGATAGGATTGTGGGGAGTTTATTTCCCTTCCTGTTAATCACTCGCTCGTCCTACACTATTCAATTTGCCCATCACTTTCCAAACTGGAAACAGCCACAGTTTTTGAAAAACGGATTTGTTGTGCAGGGGGTGGGGGTGGGATCTCATCCCTTCCTACGCAGCTACTCCCCTTGGGAAGACCCTTGTCTACAAAACTGATGCCTGTTTTTGTGATCTTCTTTAGGACATCTCTCCAGAGGAGCTGAGAAGCGAACTGCCAGAACGCCAGCCTCGATATCCTAAGTGTTGTTTGAGTGTGTTTGTGAAAGGGGAGGGGACAACCTGATTCGGCCCATACACGCTTCCATGCTCAGCTATAGTTTTGAGGAGGTGGCCAGAGAAAGGGTTTCCAATGGATTTCGGGACAGGCAAGCGGAAGCCTAGTTCGTTTATAGAATTTTCTGCCAGAAGATTCTATGATGGATGGGATGGGTAAAAGGTAAAGGTAAAGGGACCCCTGACCATTAGGTCCAGTCATGACCGACTCTGGGGTTGCGGCACTCATCTCGCTTTATCGGCCGAGGGAGCCGGCGTACAGCTCCCGGGTCATGTGGCCAGCATGACTAAGCCGCTTCTGGCGAACCAGAGCAGCGCACAGAAACGGCGTTTACCTTCCCGCCGGAGTGGTACCTATTTATCTACTTGGACGTGCTTTCGAACTGCTAGGTTGGCAGGAGCAGGGACTGAGCAACGGGAGCTCACCCCGCCGTGGGGATTCGAACTGCCGACCTTCTGATTGGCAAGTCCTAGGCTCTGTGGTTTAACCCACAGCGCCACCCTCGTCCCCTGGATGGGATGGGGGACAACAGCAATTCCTTTCACATTCAAAGGCAAAGTGAGGCGAGGCGACCAGAACACAGTATCCCCAATGCGGTTGCGTGATATAATTCACACGCAAGTGGAGCAGGAACCAAAGATGCTTTTGGACTAATAAGGCCAGTCCTGGGTGACTTGGGCCCTTTTTCACACATGGTATGGACGCAAACCTTTTACGACTGGGCTGTCAACAGCTACTAGCTGTGATGGCTCTGCTCTGCCACCAGAGTCGGAGGTAGCAGTGCTGGGACCCACAGGAGGGGAGAGTTGCTCCTGTGCTCACATTCTGCTCCCTGGATTCCCACGGGTGACCACATTGAGAACAGGGTGCTGGGTTACATGGGCCATTGGCCTGATCCAGCAGGCTCTTCTTATGTCCTTATTCTGCATTCTTAGGACAGGAAGTAGCCCAGTCCCTACTGGGAAAATAATAATAATAATAATAATAATAATAATAATAATAAATAAATAAATAAATAAATAAATAAATAAATTTATACCCTGCCCTCCCTGGCCAGAGCCGGGTTCAGGGCGGCTAACACCAATAAAATCACAGTAAAAAACATGATAGGGGGGAAGAAGCAACAACCCAATTTAAAATACAGGTTAAAATGCAATTTAAAATGCAGCCTCATTTTAAAAGTAGCCCATAGATCAAAACCGTAAGGGGAGGGAAGCATAAGGGTCAGACTGAGTCCAAATCAAAGGCCAAGCAGAACAACTCTGTCTTGCAGGCCCTGCAGAAAGATGTCAAGTCCCGCAGCACCCTGGTCTCTTGTGACAGAGCGTTCCACCAAGTCGGGGCCAGTGCTGAAAAGGCCCTGGCCCTAGTTGAGGCCAGCCAAAGCACCTTGCGACCTGGGATCTCCAAAATGTTGTCATTTGTGGCCCTTAAGGTCCTCCGTGGGGCAGACCAGGAGAGGCGGTCCCGTAGCTACGACAGTCCTAGGCCGCATAGGGCTTTAAAGGTCAAAACCAGCACCTTAAACCTGACCCTGTACTCAACCGGGAGCCAGTGCAGTTGGTAAAGCACTGGATGAAAAGGAGAGAGAAAAAAGAAAAGGAAAGAGGGGGGGAACATTGGGGAATGAGACTTGTGGGTTTCCGCATCCAGGGAGCTCCAGAGCCTAAGGTGTCCTCACATCGGAAGCTTTCTTCCACCCCTTTGCCAGTTGGAGACAAGGTGGTACAGTTCTTTCCCACCCACCAATGCCTACCTTGCCATGAGATGCCCAGTTGCTTCCTTGACTGTGCCTGTGTGTGTGTTTACATTTGTAGTTTACAGCTATAAATACGTCCACGATGATGGCCGGGTCTCGTACCCTCTCTGCTTCATCTTCTCCAGCCCAGTCGGTGAGAACCAGTGACATCCTCAACTGCGGGGTGGGATTCTCAGCTTCCTGTCCAAAGAGTTGAGCTTGGTGTATGTCGAGAACAAAGGCGAAGCTTTGAGGACAGTGGCGGGGAGGCCTGTAGGGTTCGATTTTGAGTTGGTGCAGCACCAAAGGGCCAGGTTTTCAGTCCCTGGGCCTCCCCGTAACAACAGCCAAGTGATGGGTGTTGTGATCCAAAAGGTTCTGGAGGGTGCCAGGTTGGGGGAAGGGATTATAACTGGCATTACTGTGATAACGGCCGTGTTCACACCATGCATTTTTAATAAAAGTTGTTATTAAAATTTGTAAGGACAAAAAGGGGAAACTTGCACAGAAAGAATAGGAAACCTTGGGGGGGAAAGCACTATAATAATAATAATAATAATAATAATAATAATTATTATTATTATTATTATTATTATTATTATTATTATTATTATTATATTTATACCCCACCCTCCCTGGCCAGAGGCGGACTCAGGGTGGCTAACACCAGTAAAATTACAGTAAAAACATGTTGCTGTTGTTTAGTCGTTTCTGCCTCTTCGTGACCCCCTGGACCAGAGCACGCCAGGCCCTCCTGTCTTCCATTGCCTCCCGCAGTTAGGTTAAACTCATGTTTGTAGCTTCGAGAACACTGTCCAACCATCTTGCCCTCTGTCGTCCTGTTCTCCTTGTGCCGTCGTTCTTTCCCAACATCAGGGTCTTTTCCAGGGAGTCTTCTCTTCTCATGAGGTGGCCAAAGTATTGGAGCCTCAGCTTCAAGATCTGTCCTTCCAGTGAGCACTCAGGGCTGATTTCCTTCAGAATGGAGAGGTTTGATCTTCTTGCAGTCCATGGGACTCTCAAGAGTCTCCTCCAGCACCAGAATTCAAAAGCACCCGTTCTTCGGCGATCAGCCTTCTTTATGGTCCAGCTCTCATTTCCATACATCACTACTGGGAAAACCATAGCTTTAGCTATACGGACCTTTGTTGGCAAGTTGACGTCTCTACTTTTTAAGATGCTGTCTAGGTTTGTCATTGCTTTTCTCCCAAGAAGCAGGCGTCTTTTAATTTCGTGACTGCTGTCACCATCTGAGTAAAAGCATAATGGGGGGGGATCAATTTAAAATATAGGTTAAAATGCCATTTAAAATGCCTCCTCATTTTAAAAGTAGCCCATAGATCAAAACCATAAGGGTCAGACTGAGTCCAAACCAAAGGCCAGGCGGAACAGCTCTGTAGCATGAGGTTCAGCAGGAGGTGATGAAGCAATGGCCATATTTCCCTTGTGAGTGGGAACTTAGGAATTCACGTACAGGTTTGCCACATGAAAAATTAAAGGAACGAGAGATAGCTCAGTCGTGGGTTCGAATCCCATACTGGGCAAAAGATTCCTGCGTTGCGGTGGGTTGGACTACATCACGCTCATGGAACTTTCCAACTCTGGTTCTATCATCATAGATTCCCTTGCTTCCTAGTTTGTTGTAGTCCAGGAGAAATACAAAGATAAAGAGCACCCATCTATCTAAACATACTTTTGCAAAGTCTACACCTTGGAAGAAACAGGATGGACCATACGGCCATGGGCTTCTTCATTTTGAAACAAAATCATGCCATATTGCAAAACCATCGGCACGGATAGTTGTTAGAAGACCCCGATTCCCTTCCCAGAGCGGTTTAATACTTAACCCCTCTTCGCAGGGAACAGAACTGCAGTCCTGGGAGGGCAACAGGGGGCTCCTCTTAGCACCCTCAACAAACCCCCCCAAAAACCCTACAGCTCTCAGAAATTCTCTGGGGGACGTCATCTCTGTTTAAAGTTGTATACTGGTGCTTCAAATGTATGGTGTGATCGCAGCAAATGTCTTTGAACATTCCAAAGTGCTATAAAAACGAGTCATTTGAATGATTGAACGCCAGTCATTTGTTAGGTCCCCCCCCCCCCATCGGTGGAAAAACCCAACAAATCCCACTTCTGTCGCAGAGAGATAAGGCAGTGCCCTTCAGCACCTGCGTGCCTTGGGTTCAAGTCCCAACGTCGCCGTAGCAGGAGCTTGTTTTGTGGCCTCGGGGAAGTCCGCCTCTCTCCAGCTCAGCCAGTCCTTAACTCCCTGACCCGCTGTGGATCACAGCGCCCATTGTGAACGAGATAATGAACAGTCATTGCAACTAAAGCAGCTGCCTTCTCCTTTCCCCTCGCAGGGTGCAAGCCGGAGCAGCAGATGATGTACGCCGGGAGCAAAAACAGACTGGTGCAGGCAGCTGAGCTCACCAAGGTATTCCAGGCACACTTCTTACCTCTGGTTTTGTCCATAGCTGTCAAGCGTCCCTTATTTGGCGGGACAGTCCCTTATCCCAGCGCCTTATTTGGCGGGACAGTCCCTTATCCCAGCGCCATGTCCCGCTGCTGTCCCTTATTGATGATGTCCCTTAAGTAAGCTACTGAAGGTAATGGGGCCCTTTCTATGTCCAGCTGACCTTTGTCAACAACAAATCGTTGCTGTTTTTTGTGTGTTGAATATATGTTATATGGTAATTTATGGACCTAATAGGTATCTAAAGCCATTTGCACGCAACAAAATATGTATTTTATCAAACTAATTGTTGATCCCTTATTTTGGCTGCTGATCCCTTATTTTCGAGGCTGCTGGTCCCTTATTTTCAAATCTGTAAGTTGACAGCTATGGTTTTGTCCCTGATCGTCTTGGCATTGTTTTTGGCCTCTCTTCCTGCCAGAAGCAACCCCCTCCCCAGCCTCTTGGGATTCTAGAGAGCAGCCTGGTTGCCTGGCGCAACCCGGAGAATGTGCATGTAACCTTAAACCCCCAGGAGAAGTGGAAGAGGATGAGGCAACTGTGCTTTCTCGCTTACATCTTCCTCTCCCCCTTTCCCCATGCCTATATGTGGCTTTTGGTCTTGGGCAGCGGGGGATTCTTGTTTTGGGTGCCAGAACCGGGATTCGATTCCTAGACCAGGGGTAGGCAACCTCAGGCCCCGGGACCACGTGCGGCCCAATCACCTTCTCAATCCGGCCCACGGACGGTCCGGGAATCAGCATGTTTTTACATGATTAGAATGTACTTTTATTTAAAATGCATCTCTGGGTTATTTGTGGGGCCTGCCTGGTGTTTTGACATGAATAGAATGTGTAACTTTATTTAAAATGCATGATAATGATGATAATAATAATAATAATAATAATAATAATAATAATAATAATAATAATAATATATTTGTACCCCGCCCATCTGGCTGAGTTTCCCCAGCCACTCTGGGCGGCTCCCAATCGAGTCTTAAAAACAATACAGCATTAAATATTAATAACTTCCCCAAAGAGGGCTGCCTTCAGAAGTCTTTTAAAAATAAGATAGCTGCTTATTTCTTTGACATCTGATGGGAGGGCGTTCCACAGGGTGGGTGCCGCTACCGAGAAGGCCCTCTGCCTGGTTCCCTGTAACCTCACTTCTCGCAATGAGGGAACCACCAGAAGACCCTCAGAGCTGGACCTCAGTGTCTGGGCAGAACGATGGGGGTGGAGACACTCCTTCAGGTATACTGGGCCTTTGAGGCCATTTAAAGCACCAAAGTGTCAGCACCAACACTTTGAATTGTGCTCAGAAACGTACTGGGAGCCAATGTAGGTCTTTCAGGACCGGTGTTATGTGGTCCCGGTGGCCACTCCCAATGAATCTCTGGGTTATTTGTGGGGCATAGGAATTCATTCATATTTTTTTTCGAAAATATAGTCCGCTCCGCCCCCCCACATGGTCTGAGGGACGGTGGACCGGCCCACGGCTGAAAAAGGTTGCTGACCCCTGATCTAGGCCAACCCCTGAAGCTGAGGAAAGAGAGACTGCCACGTCTTTCAAAATGTGCAATACAGTGGTGCCCTGCAAGACGAATGCCTCGCAAGACGGAAAACTTGCTAGACAAAAGAGTTTTCCGTTTTGGAGGTGCTTCGCAAAACGAATTTCCTATGGGCTTTCTTCGCAAGACGACAATGTCTTGCAAGTTCCTGCTGGTTTCCCCCCCCCCCTTTTCTAAGCCGCTTATCAGCTGATCCGATCAGCAGATAAGCCGCTAAAAGCCGCTAAAAGCCGCTAATATCCACTAATCCGTCAATGGGCTTGCTTCGCAAGACGAAAAAACCGCTAGACGAAGAGAATCACAGAACGGATTCTTTTCATCTTGCGAGGCACCACTGTATATTAAATAATAAAATCCTCACCTTAGCCCAGTAGTAGGGCATCTGCTCTGCATGCAGAAGGCATAGAAACATAGAATTGTAGAGCTAGAAGGGATTCCCAAGGGTCATCTAGTCCAGCCCCCCCCCCCCCCCGTAATGCAGAAATCACAGCCCCAGGTTCAGCTCCCAGCTTCTCTGAGTAGGACTGGCAGGAGACCTCTGCCTGAAGCCCAGAAAAGCGGCCGTTACTCAGCATTGACATTACTGAGTTAGACCAAAGGTCGGACTGGGTGTAAGGTAGAATTATGTCCCTACTCTGCCCCAGCCAGCTCCTTAGCTACCTGGGAAAGGCAGGGAAGGATGCTTGGCCACATTCTCAGCCTAGGCAGACCGCCTTCTCCACCTGACTGCTGCTCTGTTTCCCCCCAGGTCTTTGAGATTCGGTCCACAGACGACCTGACGGAGCAATGGCTGAAAGAGCGCCTGGCCTTTTTCCGCTGATTGGTAGGGTAATCCTGGAGGGCTGGACCTTCAGTAAACTCCCCACTCATAGCAGGCCCTGTAATCTCACTCCCCCCCCCCCCATTTCACCCTAGAGATACCACTGCATAGTGGGTGTATGTGGAATATAGGGAAATGTAGCTGAACTACTGTCTCCATGACCAGCGTCACTGGCTTTCCCCCGCAGAGGAATTAAAATGAAATAAAGCGATTGGACCTAATTCTTCTTTTCATTTTGCATTGCGCTGAGCCTGTGTTCTTTATGCTTGAATTGTGATCTTCTAGGGAGGGACATCTGGCCGCTAGCTACCCTTGGGCCTCCTCCAGGATCATTGAGCATTTATTCTGATTTGCTTGCACAAAGCTTACCCAATGCCTGATTTTCAGTTGAGCATTTGTTCTGATTTGCTCGCAGGGAGGTTATACAACAATGAGCATTTGTCTTGGTTGCATCCTTACTTGCTTGTGTGGAGGTTATATGTTTTCCTGTTAACCAGTCATTCAGCTTACACATTTAGTACATTAAAAAAAACCACTGGCTCAAGCAACAGAGCACTTTAATCCATTGTACATACCTAAATTTTTGGTATGCAACTGAATGCCTCCCACAAAATAAAGGTAAAGGGACCCCTGACCATTAGGTCCAATCGTGACCGACTCTGGGGTTGCAGCGTTCATCTCACTTTATTGGCCAAGGGAGCCGGCGTACAGCTTCCGGGTCATGTGGCCAGCATGACCAAGCCGTTTCTGGCGAACTAGAACAGCGAACAGATACGCCGTATACCTTCCCACCGGAGTGGTACCTATTTATCAACTTGCATTTTGATGTGCTTTTGAACTGCTAGGTTGGCAGGAGCAGGGACCAAGCAATGGGAGCTTACCCCGTCGCGGGGATTCGAACCCCCGACCTTCTGATCGGCAAGTCCTAGGCTCTGTGGTTTAACCCACAGTGCCACCCGAGTCCCTTAATACTGACAGGTTTATCTCGTTTTGGTCATGTGCACACCACACATTAAAGCACATTTATAACAGTCATGGCTTCCCCTAAAGAATCCCAGCTGACCCCTTAGAACTGCAGTTGACAGCACTCTTAATAAACTACACTTCCCAGGATCCTTTGGGGTGGAGCCATGTGCCTCAAATGCACTTTAAATGCATAGCTTGCGTTTCTCCCCCACCACAGTGCAACCTTTTGCCACCTGGTGGCGCCTTCTGTCCATCAGATGGGTGCCGGGCGGGACAGTCAGATGTTTCCTGTCAAGTTCTATTATATCAGGGGTCGCCAGGCTTTCAATATGAGGTCTCACATCTCAAATAGCTGGGGAGATGGATGGTTTTCACAAGTGCAGCTTTTCAAATTGCAGAAGGGCTGTGGCAGCAGAAACTGCACACCTGCTGAGAGGATTTCACCACAGGCTTGCCACATCGTCACAGGTGCCTCGGGAACAGAAGCATCAAAGCAGTTCCTAAAGCACCACCTTATCGCCACCCACCCAAATCTCTGTCTTACTTGACGTATTTTCTGTCCAGTGCAGAGGTAAGATAGAAGGTGCTTTTTAGAAGCTGTGTAATGAAATGATCCTACACATATCAGTTTGTGTTGTGTGATTGTCCTCACAGCGGCTAAATTAGGTGACTGCATGGCCAAAGTGCTAGAAAAAAGCAAATACATTTCCTTCTCTTGACTTTGTAGTTAATTCATGTGTTAATTTAAACCACCAGAGGGCATGATTTTGTCTAGTAATCTTGCCAGCTCTTGCTTGTAACCTCTCTATCTAAGCTAGTTCCAACCCTAAAACAGGAGCCATTATGTTTGCTGTTCTCTCCGGAGAAGATGTCTGCTATTTTCTTTTTATCATCTCCACTCATTCTGGCAAATAGTTCCTGCATGAATAAAGCCTTTGAACTCCAGAAACTGTAAGTAATCATTCTAATCTAATTCACCCAAACTGCAAGATCTGATAACCCAAAGTAGGTCCAGAAAAAGGCAACGGAAAGAACAACTACATTTTAAAAATAACTTTTAAAAAAGCATGCTTGGAGCTGTTCAATTCCTCCCCACCACCGGAAAAAGTGGCTGCTTGGACCATCTGACCTGGATCAGGGCTGTGTGGAGGGGTGTGTGAAAGCCTTTCTGCCCTGCATGATCCTCCCCATTCCAAAGTCACCTCCCCAGCTGCTCTGGGTGCTATTTCCAATAACTTCTTCTTGGTCAGACTTGGCTGGGAAGCCATCCATTCTGCCTGAGCCTGCTCCTTCTGGCTCTCTCTGCTTGCCTTCTTCCCTCTTTCTTAGCCTTGCAGGACTTCCCCATTGCCCTCAGTCCCGGGTCTCATCCCGCTCCCTGCACCTTCCGCCAGCTCGGCATCTTGGCGACACCTTCCAGCCGTGCTGTGAAGCTGATAGCTGATACGGCAAAGAAAAAGGAAAACACTTCTTTTATTTCATGCGCCATTAATTCGGGGAATTCATCGCTGCAAGATGCGGCTGTGGCAACAAGCCTAGATTAGGCCTATTCATAGAGGTGCCGAGGTCTCCCAATGGCTATTAACCTTGATGGCTAAGTTTAGACACACATTCCCCTTCAATAAGGAACCGTGCGCTGCTCAAAAGCTTCTGAGGGACATCTCATTGACCACTGCACCGAGGATGCGCGCTGGGCCAGGCCAGTTTCTCCTGGAAACGATCGAGAGGAGCTGGGCGGGGGGAGAAGGGAAAAGAGCAAAGAAGATGAGTTGAAGGAGAAAGGTTTTAAGGAGAAATATTAGACTGGTGAGAGATATTAAACCACTGTAGTGCTATTACTACCCCCAAAAGATGGGAGACGGATTGTCCCCGGCAGGAAAACACTGCATTTCAGAGATATATCACCCCCTGGAGACCTCCATGAGGGAGAGCGATGGCCCCCCCGAGGGATTCATATCCTCCAGAGATCGGGGGTAATTATTGCTTCGTTTATATAGATGGAACGAGCTTCCCTCCATCTACCCGCCAAATTAATCTGGAAGGCGATTAAGCAGCCTGCCATGGGTAGTGCTTTCTGCTGAGCGCTTTGCTCTTCGAAGGACAAAAGGATGGAAGAGGAGAAAGGGGGGGTGGGTATGATTGTGTGTAAGTAACATTACTTAACATTGATCTGCGGTCTGGCTGATCAGCCGTTGGGTGAGGACCTGAGCCGACAACGACTTGCTCCAGGAAACTGGGTCTGGATATTTGCACGCTGTTCACAAGCCGCATCGCCTTCGCCCGAGGGAAAGAAGCAAGTTTCTGGACCTGGGAGGCGTGGAGCACAGCTTCCGAAAGCCATTTGGGTTGCTAAAAGCTGGGAGTGCCAGAAGGACCTGTGCAACTGTATACGACCAGTACATAGCTGTCAACTTTCAGATTTGAAAATAAGGGATCAGCAGCCTCGAAAATAAGGGATCAGCAGACTCACCTATCCTGGGGACAGTCTACGGGATATTTAACAATCCGGGATAGCAGCGGGAAGCAGCAGGAAATGGCGTTGGACTAAGGGAATTTCCTGCAAAAAAAGGGAAGGTTGACAGCTATGGACCAGTATAAAGTAAGCAGCACATAAGCGGCACACAAAACACTAAAAAAACCATTCTACGTTCTAAATCTTATACTAATAATCCAAAAATTGAGAGAGCTATGTACAAGATCTACTACAGAAGCCACAAACAGAAAACTCATTCAAATGGTGTCCAAAAGGAAGATACGGTCTTTAAATGTTCCTTTAGCCAGGCTCCTGTAGATATCAACAAAGGTAAGCTGGATCAAACAGAGTGTTGGTGATGTTACGCTCAAGGGTTAAATATCAACGAGGATAAGTTGGATCAAACGAAGTAAGTGTCGGTGATGTTGAGCACAATTCTGTATACGAGCTGCAGGGCCTGGGGACAATTTCGACCCTAATCCTGGCATCCCAGCTACCAATTTAGTGAGAAAGAAAATGAAAAGAAGGCTGTATGAATAGCTTGCTGGATCCGTCCAATAGCCCGTCTAGTCCAGAATCCTGTTCTCACAGTGGCCAACCAGATGCAATCAGGATCTGAGCGCGAGCAAAGTTCTCCCCACTTGTGGTCTCCAGCAACAAGTATTCAGAAATATTACTGCCAGAGCACAGCTATTAAGGCAAGTAGCCATCGATAGCCCTCTCCTCCACAAATTTCTCCAATAACCCTCTTTTAAATTCATCCTAGTTGTGGGGCCATCACTGCCTCCTGGGGGAGCGACTTTAACTTTGCGGACGTCCTTCCTTTTATCTGCCCTGCATCTTCCAACATCCAGCTTCCTTGGAAGTCCACCAAAATCCTTCTTTCTCATTTTTTCTCTCCACCCTGCGAGGAACTCTTCCATTAATTTATCCCTGGCAATGTCAGCTTGGATCAAGTCACTGTCATATCGTGTGAAGTCTTTATGTCAAACCATGTGAACCATGGAGAGCGGCAGATCTGATGAGCCTCATACCCGCGCGAAGATGACAGTCGGGTTATTGGATGGTTGCTCTGTGGGGCCAAAAGGAGGGGGCATGTTTGATTCGCGGTGCAACCATCAGGCAACATGACGCTTCTGAACATTTTTAACCTCTTCAGAATATATATATTTTCTAATTGTTATTTGTCCTTCAGGGTGGGATACAGTAAAAATTTCCTTTAAAACTCTTTGAGTAGGCAGGAACGGGGAGAAGGAGTGCCAGCTTGGCACTGTGACCGTAGGTGCCCAGGGCTGCGGGTGCCATGCAGTGTGCATGGCGCTGGCACCAAAATTTGTGGGTGCCCGCCCCCTTCATGGGGAATTTTGTGGGTGCTCGGGCACCCGGGGTCCCAGGGAGTTGGCACCTATGATGGGGAGAGCAGATAGGGAAAGCAGTCTGGGCTGACTGCATACATCAGTCTCAGCAACCCATAGCCTGCAAGTGCCTGAGGGAATGACCAAAGGTGACCATGGTCAGAAGCATTTAAGCTTCTGAAACGCCAGTTCCTGGGAATCACAAGTCGGGAGAGTGTTATTGCACTCAGCTCCTGCTTAGGAACATCAGAGGAGCTCGCTGGATCGGGCCCACCTGCTCCAGCATCCTGTTCTCTTTTTTTATATGGAGGAGGAGGAGTTTGGATTTGATATCCCGCCTTTCACTCCCCTTCAGGAGTCTCAAAGCGGCTAACATTCTCCTTTCCCTTCCTCCCCCACAACAAACACTCTGTGAGGTGAGTGGGGCTGAGAGACTTCAAAGAAGTGTGACTGGCCCAAGGTCACCCAGCAGCTGCATGTGGAGGAGCGGAGACGCGAACCCGGCTCCCCAGATTATGAGACTACCGCTCTTAACCACTACACCACACTGGCTTTATGTATATAAAAAATTATATACATAATTTTTTATTCGTTTTTTTTAACATATCATTTTCAACAATAATTAAACATACTTTTATATTAAAGCAGAGACATCACCTTGCCAACGAAGGTCCGTATAGTTAAAGCCATGGTTTTCCCAGTAGTGATGTATGGTAGTGAGAGCTGGACCATCAAGAAGACTGATCGCCAAAGAATGGATGCTTTTGAATTCTGGTGCTGGAGGAGACTCTTGAGAGTCCCATGGACTGCAAGAAGATCCAACCTCTCCATTCTGAAGGAAATCAGCCCTGAGTGCTCCCTGGAAGGACAGATCCTGAAGCTGAGGCTCCAAGACTTTGGCCACCTCATGAGAAGAGAAGACTCCCTGGAAAAGACCCTGATGTTGGGAAAGATGGAGGGCACAAGGAGAAGGGGACGACAGAGGACGAGATGGTGGGACAGTGTTCTCGAAGCTACCAGCATGAGTTTGACCAAACTGCGGGAGGCAGTGGAAGACAGGAGTGCCTGGCGTGCTCTGGTCCAGGGGGTCACGAAGAGGCGGACACGACTAAACAACAACAACAACAAATGTGGAGGGATTCAGGTCTCTGCATCCCCATTATATATCAGCAGTGTGGGAAGTGCTGCAGATTTGCCTCCCCGACCCAAGAGAGATGGAGTTCTCTTTTTGAAAAGGATTAATTTTCTTCGTAAAACATATGCACCCCTTGATTGTAAGGGAAACAACCACCACCTCGGAAAAGATAAATTAATCAAGTATCAGTAAGAAAGAAATCAACTGCAATAATGTAAGGCTTCCAAAAACATCAAATAACAAGAGATTAAATGCTCGCATCAACTTTCTAAACATCTGGGTAGGGCTTTTTAGCAGGCCCCCAAAAGAGTACGGTGAAGGCAGCTGCCTGATATCATTTGGCAGGGAGTTCCAAAGTGTAGTTGCTGCAACACTAAAATATCAAGTTCCGACCAGTGTGGAACGGGTACGATGTGGTATGTGTGGCAGTCCCCGTTTCACTGATGGAAGTACTATCAACCTTACTGTATGCTTGGGAAACATGGACCACTTATAAACGCCATCGCCAGCTCTTCAAAAGATTCCACGAACGGTGTCTTTGAAAAATTTTACACATCACTTGGGAAGACAGGAGAACTAATGCCAGTGTACTGGAAGAAGCAAGGATCGCCAGTGTTGAAGCAATGATTCTTCAACATCAACTTCGTTGGGCTGGTCATGTTGTGCGGATGCCTGATGATCGTCTTCCAAAGCAACTACTCTATTCCGAACTTAAAAATGGAAAATGTAATGCTCGTGGTCAACAAAGGAGGTTCAAAGACTCTCAAGGCAAATCTAAAAAAAATGTAGTATAAACACCAACAATTGGGAAACACTGGCCTGTGAGCGCTCCAGTTGGAGAACAGCCTTTCCCAAAGGTGTCCTGGGCTTTGAAGACACTCGAACTCAGGACGCAAGGGAGAAAAGTGCTAAGAGGAAGGCACGCTTGGCAAATCCACACCGGGATCAACTCCTGCCTGGAAACCAATGTCCCCACTGTGGAATCCAGAATTGGCCTCCACAGTCACTTACAGACCCACTGTTAAAAGCATGTTTATGGAAGACAATCTTACTTGGCTATGAGGGATCGCCAAAGAAGAAGAAGAAGATTTTTGGGGTCACGGAATTTCGCAGGTCAGCTGGTCCCAAGTTGTTATGGGTTTCATATACTAATGGTAACACCTTGAACTTGGTTATGTAGCAAACCGGCAGGCGGCGCAGATCTTTGAGCCCAGCAGTTGTACGCTCCAGCTTTCAAATGCAGAGTTCAGACTGGCTGGTGTGGAGCCAGCCGAGCCAAAGACTCCTTGGAGAGATCTAAAAGGGCAGGCCTCACCTTCTCTCTCAGCAAAGCCAGGCAGAAAACAGAGCCGCCTCTCTCCGCAGAAGGGAACCGGGGACTTGCAGTTCTGGCCTGCGGGCAGCAGGGGGCATGGTTACCCAGCCCATGGCTTTGCAGGGAAGAGGGGCTGGGTTTTCTGTTGATTAGGATTACTGTTTGTCAACGTGGAGGGAGGAAAAAAGGGAATTAAGGGTGATTTATTTATTTATTTTGCTAGCTGCAGGAGCTAATGCCTAGAGGAGGAGGAGGGGTGCCAGAGATCCCTTTCTAAAAAGAAAAGCTGTCAGCGTTGCTCAGGCCTGCTGGAAGGATATGGAACAAGGAATGCTATTGTTATTATTATTATTATTATTATTATTAATTTATATTATGACTACACTTCTATTGGGACGTGGGTGGCGCTGTGGTCTATATCACTGAGCCTAGGGCTTGCTGATCAGAAGGTCAGCAGTTCGGATCCCCGTGACGGGGTGAGCTCCCATTCATAGCTGTCAACCGTCCCTTATTTGGCGGGAAACTCCCTTATCCCAGTGCTGCATCCCGCTGCTGTCCCTTATTGATGATGTCCCTTAAATTTCCCGGGTTTCAAAGGAAGCAGCTCCTCTCCCTCCCTCCCTGTCGGCCAGGGAGGAGGGAGGCTCCAACTGTGTTGCTTGGCTGCGTTGCTCACCCAACAAGGAGTCTCAGAACGACTGGGGGGGGGGTGGCGCTTGCATGCCTTGTGCCAATCAAACCGGCCGCGTTGCCTGGGGATTCACCTTTGCTCAGTGCTTCCCAGTGGAGAGGTGACAGTGGTTTTCCTTGCTGCATCCCCTTTGCCAGGTTGCTGCGCTGTGGGAACCACCGCTTGAGGCTTTGTTTGGCTGCTGGCTGGGCTTTCTGCCTTTGGCTTGGAGGGGCTCAGAAGTTGAACATACCTGTGCCCCTTGGAAAATCCCTTATTTTGGCTGCTGATCCCTTATTTTCGAGGCTGCTGATCCCTTATTTTCAAATCTGTAAGTTGACAGCTATGCTCCCGTTGCTCGGTCCCTGCTCCTGCCCACCTAGCAGTTCGAAAGCACATCAAGTGCAAGTAGATAAATAGGTACCGCTCCAGCGGGAAAGTAAACGGCATTTCCGTGCGCTGCTCTGGTTCGCCAGAAGCGGCTTACTCATGCTGGCCACATGACCTGGAAGCTGTATGCCGGCTCCCTCAGCCAATAAAGCGAGATGAGCGCCACAACCCCAGAGTCGTCTGCAACTGGACTAGACGGGCCGTGGGCCTGATCCGGTAGGCTCTTCTTATGTTCTTAGCACTGCAGCTGGAAAGAAAGAAAGAAAGAAAGAAAGAAAGAAAGAAAGAAAGAAAGAAAGAAAGAAAGACTCTGTTCTGCATGTGCAGTTCTGCATTTTAATATCACAGCCCCATCATGACTTACAGGATAGCCCTTGTCAGATATCCAAAGGGCTGTCCCAAGGAAGCTTGTTTTCTGTTGCACCTGCACTGCAGCTTTTGTTTTTTCCAATTTAGGGACTCAGATGTGTGCAGGTAGATTCCTAAGCACCTGCAACGGCACCCCACACTTCGAGAAGAACGCCGGCCTGTGCATTTTACAAGCATTCATGAAAAATGAGATTTTGCAAAGCCTGGGAATGCACACGCAATTGAAGATGTGGAGGTGTGGAATTAATGCTAGATATATATATATATTTGTCTGCGAGTGAGTGCGTGTGTGTGAGAGAGAGGGAAGGCAAGCAATCTTGCTCTTGCAAATCAGAAGATTGAAGATTAAGAGATCTGAATGTACGGATGCAAATAAGGCAAGCAAGCCGGAATCCTGCCTTGTTCAGAATCCACTTCTCCCGTGAATCGGTTGGGCTTAACCCTTCGTTCCTCATCCCCAGAGAAAACAAAGCCTGGCTGAGAGAGTGATTCAATTAAGATAGCTGGTCCCACCTCTCCATCTGTGAAGGTAGCTGGCATACAACTAAACGTTTTTTATGGGGGGTGGCGGCGGATGCTGATAGGAACACAAGCGTCACCGTTACAAACAAGACAGTCATCTGCACAACGATTGCAGCAGGAGGAGACGACCACACCAGGCCGCAGATAAAAGGAATTTGGTGCTGTTCCTGCTTTACAGGGGGTCGGACAACATGACCCTAGGGGGAACCTTACAACTCTATGAATCGAAGAGAAGAATTGGTTAACGTCCAGTGGTTCCTCCAGGTGGCCACTTTATTGAGCATTCGTCCTGATTCGCTTGCGCCGGGGTGAAATTGCATGTCCGGGCGCCGTGACCCACCCACCAGCGTTAAATGGTCACTCATGACCACGACTGTTTGGGTTCAGATTAGGCCACAACTTTATTGATTGCAGATGTAAGTGACTTTGGCTCAGGCACTGGGTTAAGCCCATGGGTAGGCAACCTAAGGCCTGGGGGCCGGATCCAGCCCAATCCCCTTCTCAATCCAGCCCACGGACGGTCCGGGAATCAGTGTGTTTTTACATGAGTAGAATGTGTCCTTTTATTTAAAATGCACCTCTGGATTATTTGTGGGGCCTGCCTGGTGTTTTGACATGAGTAGAATGTGTGCTTTTATTTAAAATGCACCTCTGGGTTATTTGTGGGGCCTGCCTGGTGTTTTGACATGAGTAGAATGTGTGCTTTTCTTTAAAATTCATCTCTGGGTTATTTGAGGGGCATAGGAATTCGTTTGTTTTCTTTTTCAAACTGAAGTCTGGTCCCCCACAAGGTCTGAGGGACAGTGGATCAGCCCACAGCTGAAAAAGGTTGCTGACCCCTGTCCTATAAGAACAGACGAAGATCTACTGGATCAGGCAGATGATGATTTTTAAAGCCATTCAGGATGGGGGCCATCACAGCCTCCTGTGGGAGCAAGTGCCGTAATTGAACCATGTGCTACCAAAACTGAACTTTGGAAGATCCAGGGCAGACAAAAGAATATCCATCTTCACTCAGCAAGTCGTTAAACTGTGGAACTCCCTGCCACAAGAGGCAGCAACTACCTAGATGGCTTCAAAAGACAAATTCATGGAGCAGAGAGTTCCAGACGACTGCTTGCCACCATGTCTCTGCTCTGCTTCCACTGTCCTGGGCAATAATGCTTCTGAGTGCCCGTTGCTAGAAGCTGCAAGAGGAGAGAGTTGCTGAAACGGCTGGAAAAGTTTGCTGACCCCTGGGTTAAGCGATAGCAAGCAACCTGCCTGTTGGCCGATTCTCTTCAGGAGTCAAATTGTCAGTGAGGGAGGCTGGGTGTCTGGAGAGGAGCGCCTCCTCCAGGATCCCTTTAATGGGATACCCCATTCTCTGGGAGGGGCAGGTGGAGGCTCATAATCATAGAATTGTACAGTTGAGAGGTATACCTGGGGTCATCCAGCCCCCTGCAATGCAGGAATCTCAGCTAAAGCATTCATGATTCTAGGAGTCTGTGATTCTAGGAGTGCCCGCCCCTTGGTCTGGCCACTATTGGCCAATCTGCAGCCAGACCCAATTCAACTCCCTCTCCCGGCCAATGGGAGAGGTTCTAATGTCTCCCACTGTCCAGGGACCCAGCTGAGGAGGCTGCAGATGCAACTGGCCGCTGCCATGCCTTAACGCTGACCACTTGAAAAGGTAAAGTGCGGAAGGGCCAGCAATATCCTGCACCAATAGCAGAGTGGCAAATTCATAAATGCAGTGGCCCTCCATGATTGCCACAGCAGCGTCCCGTCACAGCCATGTCCCCTTCTGAGATGATCCAACCTTCTAAGATCACACGGTGATCTCATACAAGAATAACGGTTAGGATTGGACTGCGATGATCAATGCAGATCTTCTCACATTGCCTTCCAGCTAAATCTGCTATTTTCTGTGCACATAGACGGGCAAATGATTTGGAGTGCACCGATATCTTCTTCCGGAGTGACCTAAGTTGTGTTTTCCTTGAAGTTCCCTTGCACGGTGTGCTGGGCCCGGGGGTAACCTGTGAAACGCGGTCCAGGTCCGGTCCAGAATCTGAAGGTTCTGCTAGGAGACAGTCTGACAGGGCCAAGGCAGGAAACCAGGCAAGGACAGGTACAGGGTCTCAGGCAGGATCTAGCATACAGCAATGTTGCTCCCGCAACCTGGGACAGGGTCCGACAGCCTTTTATCTTTGTTGGGGTAACGGCCAGTCCTGATCCCCCGGCGACTCACCTGCCTGTTTCGCCTGAAGGCAAACATTCCTCCTGCAAGTACTCAGGTCTCTCCTTCTCTCAGACCTGAGTCTCTGCAGCTCGGGAGACGTCGGTGGGTGACTAGACCCAGGGGCCGCCTCAGCCTCCCCTGACCCAACTGGTAGTGGAGCAGCTGTAAGTGATGGCCCAGCTGGAGGCAACGAGGTCATCCCCGCATCTGGAGCCAGGGCAGGATCAGGCCCCTGACTCGGCCCAGCTGGGGTTTGCTGCAGGGGAACCTGTGCAGAGTGGGACTCTTCAGGATCAGGCCCCAGACTTGGTTCAGATGATGCCTGAGGCAAAGGATCCGGTGCAGACTGAGTCTCCTCTGGTTCTGAGTCCCAGGCCATCACACACGGAACAGAACTTGCACACGGAGTTCCTTAACTGTAATTCCTGCATTGCAGGGGGTTGGTCTGGATGACCCTTGGGGTCCCTTCCGTGAATCTATGACCGTTCTCTTTAAATTGAAACGTGCATTCCTGAATGTGAATGTGCCGAACAAGGCCTCCTCTGTCTTCTTCCTGCACGCTTCTCCAGAGTGACCTTAGGAGCCCATTCTCAGCGGCTGAGTCACCTACTTGCATTCTATCTGTCTCCAAAGGGGAGAAGACTTCTTGCCAGGAGCTAAATCAGGCCTCTTTTCATGCTGCTTGGGCAGACAGGGACCCTGGGGGGGGGGGTATTAGACCACTGCACCTCTGCCCCACACTTCTGAATGCATTTCCCCATACATTTAAAGCGCATGGTTCCACCCTGGAGAATCCTGTGAACTGTAGTTTACCCTTCGCAGAGCTACAGTTCCCCAACACCCTGAACAGACTGCAGCCCCGATTTCCAATCCAAGCAGAGCTACGGCAAGAGACTCCTGCATGATGAAATCTGTATAAATCAGTTTTCCCCGTAACAGTATTCCCTGCTCCCCAGGGATGTGGGTGGCGCTGTGGTCTAAACCACTGAGCCTCTTGGGCTTGCTGATCGGAAGGTCGGCAGTTCGAATCCCCACGACGGAGTGAGCTCCCGTTGCTCTGTCCCTTCTCCAGCCAACCTAGCAGTTCAAAAGCATACCAGTGCAAGTAGATAAATAGGTACCACTCCAGCGGGAAGGTAAACAGCGTTTCCATGCACTCTGGTTTCCGTCACGGTGTCCTGTTGCACCAGTAGCGGCTTAGTCCTGCTGGCCACATGACCTGGAAAGCTGTCTGTGGACAAACGCCACTCCCTCGGCCTGAAAGCGAGATGAGCGCTGCAACCCCAGAGTCGCCTTTGACTGGACTTAACCGTCCAGGGGGCCTTTACCTTTTTACCTTTATTTCCCAAAAGCATTACACACACACACACACACAGTGCTTTTTTCTTAAAAAAATGTTTAGTGATACTCTCATTTTCCTGTTGTTGTTGTTTAGTCATTTAGTCGTGTCCAACTCTTCGTGACCCCCTGGACCAGAGCACTCCAGGCCCTCCTGTCTTCCACTGCCTCCTGCAGCTTGGTCAAACCCATGCTGGTAGCTTCGAGAACACTGTCCCACCATCTCGTCCTCTGTCGTCCCCTTCTCCTTGGGCCCTCCATCTTTCCCAACATCAATACTGCCCCTCAATGAGGCCAAACTTAGATTCACAAAATGTTTAGGGGTATGTGTCCCCCTGAAAAAGCAGTGTGTTTGTGTGTGTGAAATCCATTCCCCGCCTCCCTGGCCTAGGAACCCCCCTCCTCCTTCCCCAAATCTCCTTGTTTCCAAAACCTACATGCGTTTTTCTTCCCTCTTCTTCTCTCTCTCCTCTTTCTCTCCCCCTCCCAATTTTTTTTAAACCACAGTGGCTATGGATGGTGCATCTCCATGGAAACAGGCTTGCTCCTGATGGTGGCTCAAGCCATCATAAATGTCTCCTGTTCTTTCTGAGTTAGCCCCTTCCCTCCCATCTCTCTCGCTCTCCATCTCTCCACCTTATCCCCAGTCCATCTGCTACAGATTTGTGTGTATGTGCATGAAACGCAGGGAGGAGGGCTGGGCGTGCGGGGCAAGGAAGTACTTAATTTCCGAAGGCAAATAGATTTTCTCCAGCTCCGCCCAGACAACCTGTTTCCCCTGCTGGCCACTCGGACACCCTCTTCCACGGCCCATGATATCCAGTATCCAAAAGATGGGGGGGTGCTTGGTTTGGATCAAGCCGTCATCACCCAGCTCAGATTCAGAAAATTCAGGGCAGGGGAAAGAAAAACCTACAAGTCCTGGACATGCAATGGAAGCTTCTGTGTTGGAAGATTTGGGGGCAGGTCAAAGAAAGGACATCTCTTTAGCTGATATTCCTGCACTGCAGGGGGTTGGACTAGATGACCCTGGTCCTTGGGTCTGTTGCAGGAATTTATGCATAGGTTGGGGGGGTGCCCCTCCAGCAGATATCATCCACATGCAGCCCACTACCAAAGTCAGCACAATCACAGATGTCAGCACATCTGACATCAAGAATCACAAAACAGAGAAACCAGTAAGAGAACACTTCAATCTCCCAGGACATTCTCTACAAGATCTCAAAGTAGCTGTTTTACTACAAAGGAATTTCAGAAATAGACTGGAAAGAGAAGCTGCTGAATTGCAACTCATTACCAAACTTAAAACCATGGAGAGACCTGGTCTGAACAAAGACATTGGATTCTTATCTCATTATACATGACCAAGCCATTTTTCACCTTCTCACCCCTTGCCTTTTCCTGTAAGACCTATAACAGTCGTTAAGAGTCGTCAACAGGCTCATCTCAGCTATCTGCCAATCACCCATTCCCACCACCCTTCTGAGTAATACCCCTCCCCACCTTCTCACTATATAGAAGGATCTGGCAACTTCTGTTTCAGTGTATCTGAAGAAGTGTGCATGCACACGAAAGCTCATACCAAGAACTAACTTAGTTGGTCTTTAAGGTGGTACTGGAAGGAATTTTTTGACAATCACTTTTGTGACTTTTGTGACTTGTCCCCACAAAACACTTCATCACAGTTTCTTCCTATCTATCCAAAGGGCCTCTGCTGCACGATACCAAATGTAAGAATTCACTGATAAATGTACCTATGTACTGGCTCACTGGGAAAACTTCAGAAACTGGCAGAAGGAGGTTAAATCCTGAAGGGCTCTAGTCTCCTGGGACAGAGCATTCCACCAGGTCGGAGCCACCACTGAAAAGGCCCTGGCCCTGGTGGAGGATAATCTGACTTTCTTAGGGCCCGGGGCCTCTAAACTATGATTATTCATGGACCTTAAGGTCCTCTGCGGGGCAGACCAGGAGAGGCGGTTCCATAAATACGAGGGCCCTAAGCCACAAATAAAATGATAAATACAGTAGTCATAATGATACTCAGTGTTTAGAGAAGGGAAATGGGCAAGCTTGGGCCTGAGCTCTGAAAGTGGCCCCCAGCCTTCTCTGTCTGGCCCTCAGGAGGTTCTCCTCAGTCCACACACCCCTCGCTGGTCCTCATTTGTCCCTTTAATGGTTTTGCGTAGGATGTGTCTTTGAATTCTGCGCATGCCTCTGGGTTGCCTGGATGGAGGACACCAAGTGGCCGGTGACCAAACTGACCTGTGTCTTTCCACTCGCTTGGTCCAGTTCAGGGGAAAGTCCTCTGTACATGCTCAGAGGCACGGTTCCCTTACTTCAGAGTCCTTGGTAGTTGCTTTCCAGGGTGCTGTGAAGGTTTCGCCATTGAACTCTCGGCAAACAAAGCTGGAACAGGCATGAAGTCACCATCATTCGTCGCAGAAGGGGATTGTGGGGGGCACTGCTGCCCCCCAATGATGTTTTACATTTCTGGGTGATCCCAGCGACGAAGGTTCTGATCTGCTGATCTTGTGATGAGCAAATGGGATTTCTGCAGAATTGCCTCTCTATGGGTTGAATCTGGCCCTTTTGGGAGGTGGTCCGACGAGGAGGGTCTCAATTTACCCTCCTTCCTTCCAAAACACCCCCCCACCAGCCCTAACCCAGAAGCACCCCCCCCGCCGCTTCCTAACACTTGTCTCCATTTTAAGAAGAACAATGCCGCCGCCACCAGTTTCCGTGGCAACCGGTTGACAGTCCGGCTTAGTTTAAAAACCGCAATCCGTCCAGCTGGTTCGCTGGCGTGGGGTTCCTGTCCGTCCCGCTGCCCACCTGAAGCTAACTCCTGGGGGGCACCCTGGGGTGCAGGGACTGAGATGGCACTAGGCCCCACATGGGAGCACCTACGGGGCAGAGCGAGGAGGCCGTCTCCTTCCCCACAGGTCCCCTGGCTGCCATCACTAGGGGCCAAACCTGCGTCCTGGGGACAATTCAGGCCAAGCAACAGTGTTGTAAACATAAACCTGCCCTTTTTTCCTTATGGGGTATCCAAGAGCCCATATAGAGTCCTTACGTAGGTTCCCTATTGGTAGGAGAAGATAACAGAGGCCAAGCAGAGAATATTGTGAAGCAAAGCAGCTAGTAAGCCTGATCTTTATTGATCTGTTGCAACAGGGTGCTCCCCTCACACGCAGGAAAGGAGGAGGACCCCGAACAAAGGTGTGCCCGCCCTTATATAGACATTTTAAATTGCCCGCCCTGGAGTCCAAAACCACCCCCAGACACATCATACTTACATCACAGAAAGGGGTGTAGCTCAAGACTACCCCCCAGATACATCAGACTTAGATCACAGAAGAGGCGGTCTGCAACAGAAATCTGAGTGCATTGTTTATCTCCTGCCTGGCAGGTTACCTGTTAATGCTTACTTGATTGGACACCCTGGGGAGCCTGGCCAGTCTTTTGCAATGATAAGTACTTAGTTCCTGGGCCAGGTCACAGGCTCACACCCTATTCAAACACAGACATACCCTTAAGACATGATTTTATGAAGGAAAAGACAATGGGGAGTCTTTTCCATTTTCCTTTGACCTTGCAGAAAAAACATTTGGTCAGTTTGGGAGTCAAAAATGGTTCCAGGTCGGTCTTCCTGTGCTGATCTATGTACATGCTTGGTTGGTACACTTATGAACATTTAACATATAACTAAGACATCAAAATTCCTATCACAACAGAGAGGTCAGAGCGGACAATTCTTTCTGGTAGCCATTTACCACTTCTGCTAGCCTTCATCCCCATCTCTGTTAAGTGGCTGTCGCTCGCCATTCCATCTCATAGCCCACTCTAGAAGAGTGACTAGTGGGGTGCCACAGGGTTCTGTCTTGGGCCCGGTCTTATTCAACATCTTTATCAACGACTTGGATGATGGACTCAAGGGCATCCTGATCAAATTTGCAGATGACACCAAACTGGGAGGGGTGGCTAACACCCCGGAGGACAGGATCACACTTCAAAACGACCTTGACAGATTAGAGAACTGAGCCAAAACAAACAAGATGAATTTTAACAGGGAGAAATGTAAAGTATTGCACTTGGGCAAAAAAAATGAGAGGCACAAGTACAAGATGGGGGACACCTGGCTTGAGAGCAGTACATGTGAAAAGGATCTAGGATCTGTTGGCTCATGTCAAGGATCACTTGACATACGCCAACAGTGTGACGCGGCAGCTAAAAAAGCCAATGCAATCCTGGGCTGCATCAATAGGCGTATAGCATCTAGATCAAGGGAAGTAATAGTGCCACTGTATTCTGCTCTGGTCAGACCTCACCTGGAGTACTGTGTCCAGTTCTGGGCACCACAGTTCAAGAAGGACACTGACAAACTGGAACCTGTCCAGAGGAGGGCAACCAAAATGGTCCAAGGCCTGGAAACGATGCCTTATGAGGAACGGCTAAGGGAGCTGGGCATGTTTAGCCTGGAGAAGAGGAGGTTAAGGGGTGATAAGATAGCCATGTTCCAATATATAAAAGGATGTCACATGGAGGAGGGAGAAAGGTTGTTTTCTGCTGCTCCAGAGAAGCGGACACGGAGCAATGGATCCAAACTACAAGAAAGAAGATTCCACCTAAACATTAGGAAGAACTTCCTGACAGTAAGAGCTGTTTGACAGTGGAATTTGCTGCCAAGGAGTGTGGTGGAGTCTCCTTCTTTGGAGGTCTTTAAGCAGAGGCTTGACAACCATATGTCAGGAGTGCTCTGATGGTGTTTCCTGCTTGGCAGGGGGTTGGACTCGATGGCCCTTGTGGTCTCTTCGAACTCTAGGATTCCATGATTCTATGATTCTTCAAAGTCACTGGGGGGGGGGGGACTCCAGCACATATGATTTTTTATCAAAGTTTGAAAATTACAAGGGGGAGGAAATTGCAGAAGGAAAAAGAGACAAGAACAAGAGCTCTGGGCGGCATCAGCACAGACCCGGAACACAAACGCAGCACGAATTAGCGTTGCACTTTCACAAATAAATGCTTTGGAAACGAAAATGGTAATTAATGCGCAGCAGATCGAGCCAAAATGTTAATCTCCGTTCCCTTGCTTTCTTATCGTGCGCAGAGATATGATAAGAAGGAAATAAGATAAATAAAGAAGAACAGGGGAGCATCGTGGGTTATTGATTGCATATCCATGCGATCCATGTTATAGCATAAGGCATCTCTTTCTCAACCGAAAGCTGCCAAGTTCTGCTTGCCCCCAAAGCTGGGTCAGAACTGGTGTTGTTGTTGTTTAGTCGTTTAGTCATGTCCGTCTCTTTGTGACCCCCTGGACCAGAGCACGCCAGGCAGTCCTGTCTTCCACTGCCTCCTGCAGTTTGGTCAAACTCATGCTGGTAGCTTCGAGAACACTGTCCAACCATCTCGTCCTCTGTCGTCCCCTTCTCCTTGTGCCCTCCATCTTTCCCAACATCAGGGTCTTTTCCAGGGAGTCTTCTCTTCTCATGAGGTGGCCAAAGTCTTGGAGCCTCAGCTTCACGATGTGTCCTTCCCGTGAGCACTCAGGGCTGATTTCCTTCAGAATGGAGAGGTTTGAGAGTCTCCTCCAGCACCATAATTCAAAAGCATCCATTCTTCGGCGTTCAGCCTTCTTTATGGTCCAGCTCTCACTTCCGTACATCACTACTGGGAAAACCAGAGCTTTAACTATACGGACCTTTGTTGGCAAGGTGATGTCTCTGCTTTTTTATTGCTCCTTAATATCCCTATGGGTTTTCTGGGGGGAAGATAGGGGCGAATGTCCCCCAAAGTATGATCAAACTATTTATTATAAAAAAAATCCTTCCAGTAGCACCTTAAAGACCAACTAAGTTAGTTCTTGGTATGAGCTTTCGTGTGCATGCACACTTCTTCAGATACACATCTGTATCTGAAGAAGTGTGCATGCACACGAAAGCTCATACCAAGAACTAACTTAGTTGGTCTTTAAGGTGCTACTGGAAGGATTTTTTTTTATTTTGACTATGGCAGACCAACACGGCTACCTACCTGTAACTCAAACTATTTATGAATGCAACAACAGCAGCCAGAATCCTATATGTGCAGAAATGGGAGGAAGGAGAAGATGCAACTGAGGAAGAATGGATCTTTAAAATTAATGGACTACGGGGGAAATGGGGAAATTGACAGCAAGAGTAAGAGATCAAAATGACAAGCTTTTTATTGAAGAAGGGAAACCCCCTTTGGACTAGCTGAGGAAGAACTGTAGCCAAAGGAAGCTTTGAGCAGGATTCAAAATTTAAGCAGAGGAAACGACAACAATTGTAACAGAGGAAATGCAGTAGGTATGAGATTTATGTATGATACATAAGACAGCAGAAAGGAAGGGAGGGAAAGCAGGGAGGGAAGTCAAACTGTTAAGGGAAATACGTATTAAAGTTGAAGTTGGACTTGCTAAAATTTCGGAAATCTAATAAAAGTTCAATATAATAAAAATAAAACTGGTATCACTCCCCACCCTCCACAAAGCATCATTTTCTGTCCAAGACCAACCCATGCCAATTCCCCCAAAGGTGCTGTTTACTTCATGGAAAACTTGCAATAACGGCACAGCGAGGAGTGAGTCTGCCAATTTGGGTTTCTCATTTCCCAGTATTTCTCCACATTTCCGCATCTCTTTGCGGATCTTCTAAAGTCCTTGCAAAAACACCACCTGCAGATCGATGGAAATTTCTCCCAGCGCCCAAATTTCTGTACGCAGTTTGGCCAAGTAGATGGACTCTTCTTCAGGGTCAGGTTTAAGGTGCTGGTTTTGACCTTTAAAGCCCTATACGGCCTAGGACGCTTGTACTTACGGGACTGCCTTTCCTGGTATGCCCTGCGGAGGACCTTACGGTCTGCAAATAATAATATCTTGGAGGTCACGGACCTTAAGGAGGTTAAACTGGCCTCAACCAGGGCCAGGGCCTTTTCGGCTTTGGCCCCAGTCTGGTGGAATGCTCTATCGCAGGAGACCAGGGCCCTGTGGGACTTGACATCCTTCCGCAGGGCCTGCAAGAGGGAGCTGTTCCACCTGGCCTTTGGTCCTGGCCCAGTTTGACCCCCCTCTATGGGACCCTGTAAGTTACGGTACCTTTTTGGCCCTTTTATCAGCTCATATGGGACCAACTTCCACTGGCCTTGTTATTAGCAGTGTTTTCCAAGGCCCATTAGACCAAACTGCAAACATGCGCTGGATTATGGAGAAAGCTAGAGAGTTCCAGAAAGACATCTACTTCTGCTTCACTGACTATGCAAAAGCCTTTGACTGTGTCGACCACAGCAAACTATGGCAAGTTCTTAAAGAAATGGGAGTGCCTGATCACCTCATCTGTCTCCTGAGAAATCTCTATGTGGGACAAGAAGCTACAGTTAGAACTGGATATGGAACAACTGATTGGTTCAAAATTGGGAAAGGAGTACGGCAAGGCTGTATATTGTCTCCCTGCTTATTTAACTTATATGCAGAATTCAGCATGCGAAAGGCTGGGCTGGATGAATCCCAAGCTGGAATTAAGATTGCCGGAAGAAATATCAACAACCTCAGATATGCAGATGACACAACCTTGATGGCAGAAAGTGAGGAGGAATTAAAGAACCTTTTAATGAGGGTGAAAGAGGAGAGCGCAAAATATGATCTGAAGCTCAACATCAAAAAATCTAAGATCATGGCCACTGGGCCCATCACCTCCTGGCAAATAGAAGGGGAAGAAATGGAGGCAGTGAGAGATTTTACCTTCTTGGGCTCCATGATCACTGCAGATGGTGACAGCAGCCACGAAATTAAAAGATGCCTGCTTCTTGGGAGAAAAGCAACGACAAACCTAGACTGCTTAAAAAAGCAGAGACATCTTAAAAAAGCAGAGACTGCTTAAAAAGCAGAGACATCACCTTGCCAACAAAGGTCCATCTAGTCAAAGCTATGGTTTTCCCAGTAGTGATGTATGGAAGTGAGAGCTGGACCATAAAGAAGACTGAGTCGGACACGACTAAACGACTAAACAACAACAACATGGGACCAACATGGATAGCTGGCCCTGATGAATACTTGAGGTTCCCAACGCCTATGGTTGTAATTTTATCATGATTCTGATTTTTAATCTGTATTTTAATGAATTGTTTGATTGTGTTTTAATGTATTTGATATTTGATGTTAGCCGCCCTGAGCCCGGACTTGGCCGGGGAAGGCGAGGTATAAATAAAAATTTACTTACTTCTTGTGTTCTTGTGGAACCTCCAGGTTCAGAGGCAGTCTATCCCAACTCCTTGATTCTATTGGTCGCTGCAAGAATAGGATGCTGGGCTAGATGTTTATGGGACAAACTGTAAACAGGCATCCCAGAATCCTACCTGAATTGCTGGCTAGCTGCCCTGACAGGTAGACCATCACCAGTCACGCAGGTGAGGGGCTTGAAACCGGTTGTGAATTACATAGGTCTAGAGGGAAAACACTCTGCACATGCTCAGAGGCCCAGTGGCCCAGGAAAGCAATGCCTGCTGAGTCCTGGCTCAGAATAAGAGCCTGCTCCCCAGGAAGGAGAGGGGGTGGTGGAAAGGGCTGTTTTCACACCGAAAGCAGAGGGAAAACACCCTTTATTTTTTCTGGGTCAGGGTCTCCATAAGAGCTAGGAGGTGGAGTACCAATTTAGTGTAAATCAGAGAGACCTTCATCCGACTTTGCAAGGCAAGAGTCGGCGTGACTCACACAAAGCTTGTCCTAGACCTGATTCCAGCCTTTGTGACAGACAGGCCTCAGAGATTTCTGTTGTCAGACAATGCCCCCCCCCCCCGCAAGAAAAACCCACTCCAAGAGTGAGACTGAGCCCGGTGGGGATCGGTTTCAGCCTGTTCACTGCTCCCTGGTGGTGGCTTGGAGCCATGCGCAGAGTGCCAGAACTAGGCCAGGTATTCTACGCCGTTCACAGCTTCGCAAGGACGCAGCTGTCACTCTCCTCCGCGGATAAAGACTGGGAGCTAGAAATGTCTGCCCCCGAGGTCTCATGACTCTTAAATCAGGGGTAGTTGAAGGTCGCGGGGGAAGCGAGGGGCAGCAGCTGGTGGAGGCAAAGGAAAATCTGGGGCAGAGACGTGAGCTCAAGCCATAGGGCCTGCAGTTCAGTTTCAAGCCCCCTTGCGGAGGGCAGAGGTTGGGGAAAGTCCAGGAAAGGGTAACCAGGAGGAAATGGAACAACTCCCCTCCGAGGAAAGAGTTTTGGGCACATAGTTAGACTGTGGAACTCACTGCCACAGTAGGTAGTGATGGTCAGCAACTTGGATGGCTTTAGATGAGGGTTATTATTATTACTAAAAGCTCAGTCGGTAGAGCACAAGGCTCTTAATCTCAGCGTTGTGGGTTTGAGCCCCACGCCGGACAAAAAGATTCCTGCTTTGCAGGGGGTTGGACTAGATGACCCTCGTGGTGTCTCTCAGCTCTAAAATTCTGTGATTCTGATGCTTTATGTTTTGTACCCCCACCCATCTGACTGGGTTGGCCAGCTGCTCTTTGGGCGGCTTCCAACCATAGGTAGGAAAGCATAACGAAACAGCAAAGAGTAAAAGCTTCCCATTACGGGCAAATGAGGCGGGAGTGGTCCTGTGTTCGAGTCCTGCATGTGGGCTTCCCATTGGCCCATCTGGCTGGACTGGCTGGGCCACAATGGCCTGATCCTGCAGGCTTGTGATGGCCTGGGAATCGGATTCAGAGGCTGAACCTGAGGAATCCCAGCCTGCACAGGAGTCCCACCACCAGAACCAGCTGATCCGGGGCTGGGGCTTGAACCTGAAGGGTCCTCACCTGTGCTGGATCCTCAGGTGCAGGCACCAGCTGAGTCTGATCTGGCTCCTGAGGTGATGGAGGACCCATTGCCTGCAGGTGCTCCACTCTCAGCCCCGTCAGAGGAAACTGAGATTGCCTCTGGGTCCGGTAACCCTCCAGCCTCTCCTGAGCTGCAGAGGCTCAGGGCAGAGAGGCGGAGGGAACTAAGTTCCCGCAGGAGGAGTGCTCGCCTTAAGGCCAGGAGAGGCGAGTCACCTGAGGATCGGGGCCACCCTGTGCCTCGCGGCAGATAAAAGCCGGCCAGCCCCAGTCCCAGGTTGCGGGAGCAATGTTGTTGGTAGCCTGTTCCTGCCTGCACCCTGTCCTGCTCTTCTGCCAGAGTTCCTGACCTCACCCGACTCCTTGCTTTGGACCCCGCTTCAGCCTTGGGCCGGACACGGAACATGCCACACGGTAACTCCCCCTGGAACCAGCACAAGGCTCTTCTCACGTTCTTATTTTCCTAAGCTCCCTTGCAGAGGCCTGGTGAAACAGGACCTTGGAGAGCTCCGAGCGAGTCTTGCCCTGTTGTTGCTCTCTCCTGCCGAAGCAGGTGGAAGAGCATGTTGTCCCAGCGGGGAGCAGAAGGCATCTGAAGGCTGATGCAGGCTGACAAACCCTGCAGCTCAGCGGCCCCCCGGGAGGATTTTGCCAAGTCGCGAAAAGGGCTCTTGCGTGATTTTGCAGACCTTGGCTTCTGTGAGGTTGGTAGATGGAGGTTCATTCAGGGAACTCATCCTCTGAGCCAAAGAAAAAGGGGGCAGGGGGCAGATCTGTATCTTCTGTCTGCGAGGGCCAGGAGTCACAAAGGCCAAATTTGGATTTGTTGCACTTTAGTCTACTTTAATGGCTCATGCCTAAATTGTTGGATCTGGACCACTGCACATGGGTTGTCATATTCCAGTGGGCACCAATTAATAAATAATAATAATAATAATAATAATAATAATAATAATAATAAATTTTTATTTGTACCCCGCCCTTCCCAGTTCAGAAAACCGGGCTCAGGGTGGCTAACAGCAAATTTAAAACAATTGATGCAACAAAAAACAGCATAAAATACAGTATAAAACGTGAATAACCATAAATTCAGAATTCAAAAATCAGTTTAGGGGGGAAATCCATCTAATTGCAGCTGTGGTGGAGCAAAGACCAAAGGCCTGCATTGCAGCTCCTCTGCCCAACTGCCTTGTCTTAGAATAGAATCCCATAGAGTTGGAAGGGACCACGAGGGTCATCTAGTCCAACCCCCTTTTGCCCAGCATGGAGCTCAAATCCATGACCCTGAGATTAAGAGTCTTGTGCTGTACCAACTGAGATTGTATCACATAAGAGCATAAGGACAGAGCCTGCTGAATAATAATAATAATAATAATAATAATAATAATAATAATAATAATAATTTGTTATTTGTACCCTGCCCATCTGGCTGGGTTTTCCCAGCCACTCTGGGCAGCTTCCCACAGAATATTAAAATACAATAGTCTATTAAGCATTAAAAGCTTCCCTAAACAGGGCTGCCTTCAGATGTCTTCTAAAAGTCTGGCAGTTGTTTTTCTCTTTGACATCTGCTTGGAGGGCGTTCCACAGGGCAGGAGTTGCAGGCGAGTTGCTCCATCCTCTGATTATTTTAGATCAGGGGTAGGCAACCTAAGGCCTGGGGCCGGATGTGGCCCATTCGCCTTCTCAATCCGGCCAGCGGACGGTCTGGGAATCAGCATGTTTTTACATGAGTAGAATGTGTGCTTTTATTTAAAATGCATCTCTGGGTTATTTGTGGGGCATAGGAATTTGTTGATTATTATTTTTTCCAAAATATAGTCTGGCCCCCCACATGGTCTGAGGGACGGTGGACCGGCCCACGGCTGGAAAAGCTTGCTGACCACCCCTGTTTTAGATTATTCAACATCCTTCTGGAGGTGGGGGAACCAGAACGGTACTCCAAACGCAGCCGCGCTGTCGATTTGTATAAGGATACAGGCTATTTTATTTTCAGTGCCTTCCCTAATGATCCCTAGCATGGAATTTGCCTTTTCCACGGCCGCTGCGCACTGTGTAAGCCGCTGCCTCGACATAGACAAATGCTCTCCTTCTCCCGCTGCCCCAGAGAAAGGCTGGGGAAGCCTGTCGCTGACTCATCCCTCCCCTCCATCCCTCCCCCCAGCCCCACTTCTCCCCTCACCCAGAGGGTGTGGCTGTGACAAGGCTGGTGCAAAAGTCAGCAAGAGCCCTCAGTGCTTTGCATGGCGGAAAAGGTCAG
The DNA here is from genome assembly GCF_965112155.1 of Podarcis liolepis. Taxonomy (NCBI): domain Eukaryota; kingdom Metazoa; phylum Chordata; class Lepidosauria; order Squamata; family Lacertidae; genus Podarcis; species Podarcis liolepis. The sequence goes on along the minus strand of NC_139561.1, from coordinate 92,273,643 downwards.
CGCCGACAGCCGCAGCGATGTGAGGGGTCCGCGAGGCACAAGCTGACATTAGCTGAACGGCAGAGAAGGGGCATTTGATGGGGGGGGGGATGTGAAGGGGAGAGAGAGAGACCCACATGACTGTTGAGAGGAAGGGAGGAGAGTCTGGCAAGCAGGGGGCGAGGTGGAGGAAAAGGACTTGGGATTCTATCCAGCGCTAGTCCTGCTCAGAGTAGACCCCCTGGAATTAACCGCGGAAGCTGCCTTCTACCTTTTGCATCCATCAGGGATTCTTGAGTTGAGATTCCTGCCTTGCAGGGGGTTGGAATAGATGACCCCAGGGGTCCCCCTCCAGCACCACAGTTCTCTGATTCTATGCATGCAAAGTGACAGAGATTCTGCCAGGGGGCCATGCTCCTTTGCTCAAAAATAAGACCACCTAAGAAGAGGGACACGGGTGGCGCTGTGGATTAAACCACTTGCCAATCAGAAGGTTGGCGGTTCGAATCCCCGCGACGGGGTGAGCTCCTGTTGCTTGGTCCCTTCTCCTGCCAACCTAGCAGTTCGAAAGCACATCAAAGTGCAAGTAGATAAATAGGTACTGCTCCGGCAGGAAGGTAAACGGCGTTTCCGTGCGCTGCTCTGGTTCGCCAGAAGCGGCTTAGTCATGCTGGCCACATGACCCGGAAGCTGTACGCCGGCTCCCTCGGCCAATAAAGTGAGATGAGCGCCGCAACCCCAGAGTCGGCCATGACTGGACCTAATGGTCAGGGGTCCCTATACCTTTAAGAAGAGTGAATTATGGTGCTGGAGGAGACTTTTGAATTCTGGTGCTGGAGGAAACTCTTGAGAGTCCCATGGACTGCAAGAAGATCCAACCTCTCCATTCTGAAGGAAATCAGCCCTGAGTGCTCACTGGAAGGACAGATCCTGAAGCTGAGGCTCCAAGACTTTGGCCACCTCGTGAGGAGAGAAGAGAGAAGAGAGAGAAGGAGATAATCCCTCTGTCCTCTCTTGCCAAGAGAGCATCTTTGGCTAAGCAGATGTTGCTTCTTCGATGCATGTAGTCAAAGAGAGAGAGAGAGATGGCTGCCATGCCCTGTGCTTTTGTCGTTACCTGCACAGGTGAGGCCACGCCCACCTCTAGTCCCATGCAGAGGAAATCTGTCCCAGCCCAGAAGGAAACAGGAAGTTGACCTGCTGGCTGGACAAACATTCCTCCCCATGTGCAAACATGTTCCCTCTAGGAAGGTTGTACTTGACTGCTCTTGTGTTTCGTATCCCACACTCTCCTCTTCGGTTTCCAGCAACTCAGAAGCATAACTGCCTCCTCTATGAATGAATGAATGAATTTTATTATTACGGTCACAGACCAGTTCCGGCTCACTTACAATATCCGGAAAATCATAAAACACAACAGGAATACATTGAATTGCAATTGGGTATAACGGAGGCAATTCAGCTATAGCGGCAGTTAAAAATATATATTAAATCCACCGTTTATTAGAGCTTTTAATCCAGATGTATTGTGAAGAGGCTGTGCTGAGCCAGAAAAAAACATTGCGCGTGCTCAGAAGCACCCTCTGCAAATGGGGTGCCCCCTGGCTCAGTCCTCCTGACTCAAAGGAAGTCCAGGTTTAAGTTCTGAGCACACTGCGCTTTAACAGGAATAAGCTCAGTTGGTTAGAGCCAACTGGATAACGCCAAGGTTGCAGGTTCGATCTCCGTACGGGACAGCTGCATATTCATGCCTTACAGGGGGCTGGATTAAGGTTCCTTCCAACTCTAGAATTGTATGATATAACCTCATAGAATCATAGAATCATAGAATCATAGAGTTGGAAGAGACCACAAGGGCCATCGAGTCCAACCCCCTGCCAAGCAGGAAACACCATCAGAGCACTCCTGACATATGGATGTCAAGCCTCTGCTTAAAGACCTCCAAAGCAGGAGACTCCACCACACTCCTTGGCAGCAAATTCCACTGTCAAACAGCTCTTACTGTCAGGAAGTTCTTCCTAATGTTTAGGTGGAATCTTCTTTCTTGTAGTTTGGATCCATTGCTCCGTGTCCGCTTCTCTGGAACCTCTCCATTCTGAAGGAAATCAGCCCTGAGTGCTCACTGGAAGGACAGATCCTGACGCTGAGGCTCCAAGACTTTGGCCACCTCAGGAGAAGAGAAGACTCCCTGGAAAAGACCCTGATGTTGGGAAAGATGGAGGGCACAAGGAGAAGGGGACGACAGAGGACGAGATGGTGGAACAGTGTTCTCGAAGCTACCAGCATGAGTTTGACCAAACTGCGGGAGGCAGTGGAAGACAGGAGGGCCTGGCGTGTTCTGGTCCATGGGGTCACAAGAGGCGGACACGACTAAACAACAACAACATGATATACAGCCTGTTACGGAAAAATCTAGGTGTAAGGCTGCTCAGTCCCCCAGAAGGTCAGGCAGAGCCCTCGGGTCCCTGCGGAATAAAGGAAGGAGTGCAGCCACCAACCGGAGCAAATAGCTGTAGACCAAAGTTTACTGTGCAACAGGTTCAAAGAGGAATTTTGAGCCCTGAGGATGGGGTGACAAGGACTTTTAAAACTTTCCCACCATATCCCAGAATACAGTTCGTACAGCATCATTGATACATCACTGATATGTCACAAAAGGGGAGGGGTAGACAGGGGTTAAGGGACATGGGTGGCGCTGTGGTTTAAACCACAGAGCCTAGGACTTGCCGATCAGAAGGTCGGTGGTTCGAATCCCCGCGACGGGGTGAGCTCCCGTTGCTCGGTCCCTGCCAACCTAGCAGTTCGAAAGCACGTCAAAGTGCAAGTAGATAAATAGGTACTGCTCTGGCGGGAAGGTAAACGGCATTTCCGTGCGCTGCTCTGGTTCGCCAGAAGCGGCTTAGTCATGCTGGCCACATGACCCAGAAGCTGTACGCCGGCTCCCTTGGCCAATAAAGTGAGATGAGCGCCGCAACCCCAGAGTCGTTGCATGTCAGGAGCCTGAGGAGAGTCAGGGGATGAGATGTGGCTTCCTTTGGCTAACAGTGAGCCCAGCAATTGTCACCTCTGGGAACTTCCTGGAGTCCCTTTGGAATAGCTTTGGAATGGAGGAAACTGGCAAAGATGATTTTATATGATTTTTAAAGCTAGGTAACTTCCCTGAGCCGTCAAGTTGAAAGGATACATTCAGGCATAATATTTGTAACATTTAACAACTTTAAAGATGTGCCCCCCCCCCGTAATTTCCATAACACAGCCCCTTCCTAATTACAGTGAAGATGCATCCAGGCTCTTTTCCTTGAATAAATTGACATAATCTGGTTCTCCCCTCCTCTGTCCATCTCTCCCTCAATGTCTGCGCCTCAGCTGACATTCTGCTGAGTGTGGCAATCCACAGCTGGCTTCTCTGTGCTCGGTTGTTGTCAACACCAACCAAAGTAGGTCACCGAGGAAGAAGGGCGGCAGAGACGATTGACGGAGCTGGCACCGTGGGGTAAACCCGGGGCAGCTTTCAATTAGACCCAGGGTGAGAAAGGAGACTCTCGATCTCCCTGTGAACCCAGGCAGGAGAGGAGAGCATGGAAATCAAAAGGATCGGAGGCGGATTTAGGGCAGCGCGACCTGTTCTGTTGTACAGTGGTACCTCGGGATGCGAACGGGATCCATTCTGGAGCCCTGTTTGCATCCTGAATAGATGCAACGGCACGTCTGCACATGCGCAGCTCACATTTTGCCACTTCCACGCATGTGCATGATGTCATTTTGAGTGTCTGCACATGCACGAGTGGCGAAACCCGGAAGTAACACGCTCCATTACTTCCGGGTTGGAGGGACGCGGGTGGCGCTGTGGGTTAAACCACAGAGCCTAGGGCTTGCTGATCAGAAGGTCGGCGGTTCGAATCCCCGCGACGGGGTGAGCTCCCCTTGCTCAGTCCCTGCTCCTGCCAACCTAGCAGTTCGAAAGCACGTCCAAGTGCAAGTAGATAAATAGGCACCGCTCCGGCGAGAAGGTAAACAGCATTTCCGTGCGCTGCTCTGGTTCGCCAGAAGCGGCTTAGTCATGCTGGCCACATGACCCGGAAGCTGTACGCCAACTCCCTCAGCCAGTAAAGCGAGATGAGCGCCGCAACCCCAGAGTCAGCCACGACTGGACCTAATGGTCAGGGGTCCCTTTACCTTTACTTCTGGGTTGCCGTGGAGCGCAACCCAAAAGCGCTCAACCAGAAGAAGAAGAAGAAGAAGAAGAAGAAGAAGAAGAAGAAGAAGAAGAGTTTGGATTTGATATCCCGCCTTTCACTCCCCTTCAGGAGTCTCAAAGCGGCTAACAATCTCCTTTCCCTTCCTCCCCCACAACAAACACTCTGTGAGGTGAGTGGGGCTGAGAGACTTCAAAGAAGTGTGACTGGCCCAAGGTCACCCAGCAGCTGCATGTGGAGGAGCAGGGAAGCGAACCTGGTTCACCAGATTACGAGACTACCGCTCTTAACCACTACACCACACTGGCTCTTCAGTGTGGTGAAGCACATTCAACCTGAGATATGACTGTACTGGGCAGCAAGATCTAGGATGTTGCAACTAGGACCTAGTGCATTGTTTGTCAAACAGTATACTGGGTTATCCTGGGGAGATTTGAGGAATGTTTGGGAGAGCCCAGGGGCTGCCTGTCCTTTCATTAACTTGCAGCCCAGGTCTTCCTGCATTATCTCATTATAAGATGATGATGATGATGATGATGATGATGATAATGTTTTATAATTTATACCCTGCCCATCTGGCTGGGCTTGCCCAGCCACTCTGGGCAGCTTCCAACAAAATATTAAAATACAGTAATGCATCAAACATTAAAAGCTTCCCTTAAAAGCTGTTATAAGAATTTTAAGGTCTCAGATATAGAACAAATATTCATAAATGCACACATATCTAAATATATGAACCATGCGTCTGAAATAGTACAGGAGAGCAATCCTAATGCCATTTTGACTCTCCCAATGACCTCATATATTCCTCTGCAGTAAAGGGAGGCAAAGGGGGAAAGCCTTCCCATTGTCTTTTTGCTTACAAATCCTGCCTTAAGGGCACATTTGGGTCTGAATAGGGTGAGCCTGTGACCTGGATTCAGGAACCACAACTATTTACCATCACAAAAGAATGGCCAGGCTGTCCAGGTAATGCAATCAGTGACCATTGTCAGGTATCCTGGCAGGCAGGATTTCTGCTGTAGACCGCCTCCTTCTGTGATGCATTGTATGGTGTTTTTTGGGAGGCCGGGGTCTTGAGCTACAGGATGGGCAATTTCAAAAGTCTATATAAGAGCTTGCACACCATTGTTCTGGGTTCCTCCTCTCTCCTCCTGCGTGTGGTGAGTGGGGACCCTGTTGCAACAGATCAATAAAGATCAGGCTTACTAGCTGCTTTACTTCACATTATTCTCTGCTTGGCCTCTGTTATTTTCTCCTACCAATAGGGAACCTACATAAGGACTCTATATGGGCTCTTGGATACCCCATGAGGGAATAATAATAATAATAATAATAATAATAATAATAATAATAATAATAATAATAATTTATTATTTATACCCCGCCCATCTGGCTGGGTTTCCCCAGCCACTCTGGGCGGCTTCCAAAAGAATATTAAAATACAATGATACATCAAACATTAAAAGCTTCCCTAAACAGGGCTGCCTTCAGATGTCTTCTAAAAGTCTGGTAGTTGTTGTTCTCTTTGACATCTGGTGGGAGGGCGTTCCACAGGGCGGGCGCCACCACCGAGAAGCCCCTCTGCCTGGTTCCCTGTAACTTGGCTTCTCGTAGTGAGGGAACCGCCAGAAGGCCCTCGGTGCTGGACCTCAGTGTCCGGGTAGAACGATGGAGGTGGAGACGCTCCTTCAGGTATACTGGACTGAGGCCATTTAGGGCTTTAAAGGTCAGCACCAACACTTTGAATTGTGCTCGGAAACGTACTGGGAGCCAATGTAGGTCTTTCAAGACCGGTGTTATATGGTCTCGGCGGCCGTTCCCAGTCACCAGTCTGGCTGCTGCATTCTGGATTAGTTGTAGTTTCCGGGTCACCTTCAAAGGTAGCCCCACGTAGAGCGCATTGCAGTAGTCCAAGCGGGAGATAACCAGAGCATGCACCACTCTGGCAAGGCAGTCCGCGGGCAGATAGGGTCTCAGCCTACGTACCAGATGGAGCTGGTACACAGCTGCCCTGGACACGGATTTAACCTGTGCCTCCATGGACAGCTGTGAGTCCAAAATGACTCCCAGGCTGCGCACCTGGTCCTTCAGGGGCACGGTTACCCCATTCAGGACCAGGGAATCCCCCACACCTGCCCGCCTCCTGTCCCCCAGAAACAGTACTTCTGTCTTGTCAGGATTCCATCTGTTTGCCGCCATCCATCCTCCAACCGCCTCCAGACACTCACACAGGACCTTCACCGCCTTCACTGGTTCTGATTTGAAAGAGAGGTAGAGCTGGGTATCATCCGCATACTGATGAACACCCAGCCCAAACCCCCTGATGATCTCTCCCAGCGGCTGCATGTAGATGTTGAAAAGCATGGGGGAGAGGACAGAACCCTGAGGCACCCCACAAGTGAGAGCCCAGGGGTCTGAACACTCATCCCCCACCACCACTTTCTGAACACGGCCCAGGAGGAAGGAGCGGAACCACTGTATGACAGTGCCCCCAGCTCCCAGCCCCTCAAGACGGTCCAGAAGGATGTTATGGTCGATGGTGTCAAAGGCCGCTGAGAGATCCAGCAGAACTAGGAAACAGCTCTCACCTTTGTCCCTAGCTCGCCGGAGATCATCAACCAGTGCGACCAAGGCAGTTTCAGTCCCGTGATGAGGCCTGAATCCCGATTGGAAGGGATCCAAATGGTCCGCTTCTTCCAGGCGTGCCTGGAGTTGTTCAGCAACCAGGGAAAATAAGCAGATTTTGTTTACATCATCTCTCTTTCTCTTTCTGTCCGAGGAGCATTCAGGGGAGCCAGCGGGGGCAGAACGGGGCAGGGATGGGGCGGAACGGGGGAATCCCCACTTACGTGCTTCCTGTAAAGAGAGCCTGGTATGTGTGGAATCCATAGAGGAGCTGCAGGAAGAATGTGGCTGGTCAAGGGAGCTGTGGACTCAAAAGGGCAGAAACTAAAGGTTGAAACCTAGTGAATTGGATCACTTCCGTTTGAAACCTAGATCTTGTATAACTGAATCCTTTCTTGCTATCTTCTTTATGTGTTTCATATAGTTGTCGATAATGCAACCAACTCTGAAAGTGGTCTTTAATCTCATCATAATCTCTTAATTTCCATTTTCTATCATGGTCCTTTAATAAATCAACATATGTGAGCCATTTTCCTTTCTTTCCAAGTGGTTTGAGCAGTAATGCTTCATGTGGTGAAAGCCACCACGGGGTCTTTTGTTCCAATAAGTCTTTGTATCTCTCCCATACTCTCATTGGTGATTTCCTAATTATATGGTTGTAAAAACTTCTATGAACCTTCCCTTTCCCGTACCATAAGTATGCGTGCCAGCCGAATCTGTTGTCATGTCCTTCTAGTTCTAATCCCTCTTGCTTATCCAATCTCATCCAGTCCCTGATCCATACCAAACAAGCAGATTCGTAATACAATTTAAGGTCTGGGAGGGCAAACCCACCTCTGTTTTTTACATCTTTAAGCATTTTATGTTTTATCCGTGGCCTTTTGCCCCCCCCCCCCGATAAATTTTGAAATCTCTTTCTGCCATTTTCTAAAACATTCGTCATTCAGGATGACTGGTATTGCTTGAAAAAGAAATAGCATTTTTGGCCGGGTGTGTGTGCCAAATGTTGGGCTCGCTAAAATCTGAAAGACCAAAGTCTGTCCTTCAGGGGATGGAGTGATCAGGCTTATGAGCTGCTTTGCTTCTCAATACAGTGGTGCCCCGCAAGACGAATGCCTCGCAAGACGGAAAACTCGCTAGACGAAAGAGTTTTCCGTTTTGGAGGTGCTTCGCAAAACAAATCTCCTATGGGCTTGCTTCGCAAGACGACAATGTTTTTTCCCCCTCCCCCCCTTTTTCTAAGCCGCTAAGCCGCTTATCAGATGATCCGATCAGCAGATAAGCCGCTAAAAGCCACTAATAGCACTAATCCGCTTATCAGCTGATCCGATGAGCAGATAAGCCGCTAAAAGCCTCTAAAAGCCGCTAATAGCGCTAATAGCGCTAATCCGCTAATCCTTCAATGGTCTTGCTTCACAAGACGAAAAAAACCGCTAGACGAAGAGAATCACAGAACGTATTCTTTTCGTCTTGCGAGGCACCACTGTATTCTCTAGTTGGCCTCTGTTATTTTCTCCTACCGATAGAGAACCTACAAAAGGACTCTATATGGGCTCTTGGGTACCCCATAAAGGAAAAGGAGCAGTTTTGTTTTTTTACTTGTTGTTGTTGTTTAGTCGCTTAGTCGTGTCCGCCTCTTGGTGACCCCCTGGACCAGAGCACGCCAAGCCCTCCTGTCTTCCACTGCCTCCCGCAGTTTGGTCAAACTCATGCTGGTAGCTTCGAGAACACTGTCCCACCATCTCGTCCTCTGTCGTCCCCTTCTCCTTGGGCCCTCCATCTTTCCCAACATCAGGGTCTTTTCCAGGGAGCCTTCTCTTCTCATGAGGTGGCCAAAGTCTTGGAGCCTCAGCTTCAGGATCTGTCCTTCCAGTGAGCACTCGGGGCTGATTTCCTTCAGAATGGAGAGGTCTGATCTTCTTGCAGTCCATGGGACTCTCCAGAGTCTCCTCCAGCACCAGAATTCAAAAGCATCCATTCTTCTGCAATCAGCTTATCACCTTATACTTCTCATAACATGCCCATGGCTACTAGCCACAATGGCTGCTCCCTGCCTCCACATTCAGAGGCAGCAATGCTTTTGAATGCCAGTTTCTGGAAGCTGCAGAAGGAGAGAGGGCTTTTGGGGGTCCGATCCTGCTTGTGGGATTCTCATAACGGGCCTCTGGCTGGCTGCTGTGACAACAGCATGCTGGACTAGACAGGCCCTCGGCCTGATCCTGCAGACAGCCTCTTCTGACGCACTTCTGTTCACCCGCGCATACAGAGCATGACACACTTTTAAGAGTCGTCTACAACGTTGTGCATTGCCTTCTTCAGGATTTCACATCCCGGAACAAGCATGTCTAATGTACGAGAATAAGCGAGGACTTGTGTAACACCGTTACTTTAAGGGCGCGCGGTGCTGAATTATTAAGGTGTGAAGCGCTACGCCACTTTTGTGTCCCTGGTACTGGGGGTAATCCCAGGGATTTAATTAGAAGCAGCTCTGGAGATCTGATCCAAAGAGACACCCGGCTCTCCTTTTTCCTTGTAGCTGGGGAAGAAGAAAACCCGAGTCCCGTACGCCTTGTTGATTCTCTGCTTCCTCAAGCCGATTGATCTCATTGCAGGCGCCTGTCTCCTTAGCTTTCCATCTCTCTCTCTCTCTCTTTTTCCACCTCTGCAAGGATCCTGCGCTGCGCAATAACTCCGGGGACCTGCCACTCCGCTCCCGATGATTAATGCACTCCCGTCCCCGGCGCACCGACTCTGCTTTGCAAGGAGCCCTAAGCGTGATTGATGAACCCCCGTCGCCGGGAGCAATGCTGCGCGATTCGGGGCAGACGGCTGGCCGATAGGTTTGATGATTTGCTGCCTTTGTACCCCAACTTTTCCCTCCCGGGAGCTAGAGTTGGCACACATGGTTCTTTGCGCCATCTTCATTCATTCCCGTAACAACAACCCTGCAAGGTCAAGCTGAGAGGCGGCACCCAGTGTGTTTCCTGATCCAGTGGGGATTTGAACCCTGAATGGGGTAATTGTGCGCCTGAAGGACCAGGTGCGCAGCCTGGGAGTCATTTTGGACTCACAGCTGTCCATGGAGGCGCAGGTGAATTCTGTATCCAGAGCAGCTGTCTCCCAGCTCCATCTGGTACGTAGGCTGAGACCCTATCTGCCTGTGGACTGTCTTGCCAGAGTGGTGCATGCTCTGGTTATCTCCCACTTGGACTACTGCAATGCGCTTTACGTGGGGCTACCTTTGAAGGTGACCCGGAAACTGCAATTAATCCAGAATGCGGCATCTAGACTGGGGACTGGGAGCGGCTGCTGAGACCACATAAGACCGGTTCCCTCGGCCAGTAAAGCGAGATGAGCGCCGCAACCCCAGAGTCAGTCATGACTGGACCTAATGGTCAGGGTCCCTTTACCTTTAGGGCTCAATCAGAGCAGAGTCTGGCTAGCAGTAACATCAGCTTGCATTTTGCTATAAAAGACAAGGCAGCTTAGCACAGGGTGAGGATGTTTGGGACACCCAGAGAGAAAATATTTATCAGCATCTTTGGAATAGACTTGTTTCCAGGTGACCTTTCTGGCAACAAAGGGAAGGGATGCCTTGCCAAGAAAGAGCCAATTTCTTCCCCACAGTGCAGCCGGACTCATATTTAATCCTGGCCCGATTCAATGCGCATCATGTCTTTTCCCATGTAGATTTTTATTGCCTCTTGAAAATTTCAGAGCGTTGGGCAGCCTTTATGACGCTTGTCTTTGCCGTGACGGCTCTGGGGATGGAGGGATGTTGGTCCGTACGGTTCCTCCACTGCCAGAGGAAGAAACCTGTTAGAATTCCTGCTCCGTCATTGCAGTCATGGAATTGTTGTCTATCACATGACGGTGTATGTTTTGACTCCACCGCGTGGGAAGTGACGGAGACAGGATGTTTGTGTTCCTGTGTTCCGTGAAGTGGGACCATTGTGCTTTGTCCTTTTCCTCTTTGATGCTGTCTGATGCTAGAGAGAGAGAGAGAGGGAGCCGTGTTGCAGTGCTCCGTGTGTGTTTATATGTAAATCATAGAATCATAGAATCATAAAATCATGGAGTTGGAAGAGACCACAAGGGCCATTGAGTCCAACCCCCTGCCAAGCAGGAAACACCATCAGAGCACTCCTGACATATGGTTGTCAAGCCTCTGCTTAAAGACCTCCAAAGTAGGAGACTCCACCACACTCCTTGGCAGCAAATTCCACTGTCAAACAGCTCTTACTGTCAGGAAGTTCTTCCTAATGTTTAGGTGGAATCTTCTTGCTTGTAGTTTGGATCCATTGCTCCGTGTCCGCTTCTCTGGAGCAGCAGAAAACAACCTTTCTCCCTCCTCTATGTGACATCCTTTTATATATTGGAACATGGCTATCATATCACCCCTTAACCTCCTCTTCTCCAGGCTAAACATGCCCAGCTCCCTTAGCCGTTCCTCATAAGGCATCGTTTCCAGGCCTTTGACCATTTTGGTTGCCCTCCTCTGGACATGTTCCAGTTTGTCAGTGTCCTTCTTGAACTGTGGTGCCCAGAACTGGACACAGTACTCCAGGTGAGGTCTGACCAGAGCAGAATACAGTGGCACTATTACTTCCCTTGATCTAGATGCTATACTCCTATTGATGCAGCCCAGAATTGCATTGGCTTTTTTAGCTGCCGCGTCACACTGTTGGCTCATGTCAAGTTTGTGGTCAACCAAGACTCCTAGATCCTTTTCACATGTACTGCTCTCAAGCCAGGTGTCACCCATCTTGTATTTGTGCCTCTCATTTTTTTTGCCCAAGTGCAATACTTTACATTTTTCCCTGTTAAAGTTCATCTTGTTTGTTTTGGCCCAGTTCTCTAAACTGTCAAGGTCGTTTTGAAGTGTGATCCTGTCCTCTGGGGTGTTAGCCACCCCTCCCAGTTTGGTGTCATCTGCAGATTTGATCAGGATGCCCTTAAGTCCATCATCCAAGTCGTTGATAAAGATGTTGAATAAGACCGGGCCCAAGACAGAACCCTGTGGCACCCCACTAGTCACCCCTCTCCAGGATGAAGAGGAACCATTGATGAGCACCCTTTGGGTTCGGTCAGTCAGCCAATGAAGTAGATTAGCCAAAATGCTGAGTTGCTGAGGTCTGTCACCAAAAGCTGCGAAGACTCTGCGGATCCCTAAGTGCGCTGGTGTCGCTTGGCATCGGTCGCTGTGATGTTCGGGCAGAAGAAAGCTTTTGGAGCTCCTGAATGATCGACCAGGAGGGAGAGAACATGTGTCTCTGCCAGGGTCCTACTCGAGTGTAGGATGCGCTGCTGACAAAACCAACAGTTGGTGAAAATGCAGCTGGACTGAAAAGTCATGAAAATGGGCTCAGACCTGAAACCCAGGTGGTTTTCTTCCTTTCTCAGGAAGGGTGGGCAACCTGCGTTTGAAGGGGCCACTATTTCGCCAGGGTGGGGGCAGGACTCTTGTGATGGCATGGTATGATGGCCCTTTAAAGCGGAGGGGGGAGTTTCAGGGAGGCTTTTCCAGGCTGAGGGCCAAATTCCCTGCTTGGCAGCCTTTCAGGGGCCACACGCCAGAGGGTACCATCAATGCAAACAAGAGTCTTTCTCAGAGCTCAGGGACACTTTGCAGCCGGGGAAAATCACTTATGGAGGATGCGAAGCAAGGACAGTGATTTTGGGGGTGGAGGGTGGTGCCTTGCGGAGGGTATAAATAAAATTTATTATTATTATTATTATTATTATTATTATTATTATTATTATTATTATTTCCAGTCAAAGCCGACTGTGGGGTTGCAGCACTCATCTCGCTTTCAGGCCAAAGGACCCAGTGTTTGTCCACAGACAGCTTTTCGGGTCATGTGGCCAGCATTACTAAACCACTACTGGCGCATGGAGGACCGTGACGGAAAGTAGAGTGCGCGAATACACCGTTTACCTTCCCGCTGGAGCAGTACCTATGTATCTACTTGCACTAGTGTGCTTTCGAACTGCTAGATAGGCAGGAGCTGGGACCGAGCAACGGGAGCTCACCCCGTTGCGGGGATTCGAACTGCCGACCTTCCGATCGGCAAGCCCAAGAGGCTCAGTGGCTTAGACCACAGTGCCACCGCATCCCTAGGGAAAAGGGTACGGCTGGGACTCAGGTAGATTTGTAAAGAAAAAGCTATTTATATGTGATATATCATTGTGCCACCAGATGGTGCTGTGGAGTCCCATTTTTCTCTACCTGCTTTCCCTGTTTCAATTTACAATGCGTTTAACTGAAACACTTTTTTGATGTGTCTAGATCCAGTACTGGAGAGGGGATGTGCAGTGTTTGGAACCAAAGGCAGACTGTTCCGGAATCTCAGCGTAGTCAAGATAACCCCACCATTAATTGGTAGTTGCTGCAACAATGAGCTCATATTTGTTTATCTCTTTTCTTGCCATTTGAATCCATTGTTTCAGGTCTCCCCTTCTGGAGCAGCAGAAAGCAAGCTTGCTCCTTCTCCCGTGTGACAGCCCTTCAGATATTTGAAGATGGCCGTCATATCTCCTCTCGGTCTCCTCTTTTCCAGGCTAAACATACCCAGCTCCTTCAACCGCTCCTCATAAGGTTCGGTTTCCAGACCCTGGATAATCCTGGTTGCCCTCCTCTGTGCAACTTCTGCCTTGTCCATCTCCATTTAAATCTGGGGTGCACAGAACTGGAATGATGTTCTAGGTGGTTTCTGGCCAATTGAACCATGACACAGAAAAACCTGCTTTTCTTGATGCTTCGTCGGCAATGCCCATTGAGTAAAAACTAGACCTTGTTCTGAAGGCGGCACAACCTTAAGCTTGGTTCTGGGTGTCAAGGGCCATCAAGATTCTGCTCTAGCTCCTTTGAGCCTCTCCCCACTTAAAAGGATCTCATTTGCAATCTGTTATAAGAAAAAAACTGCTCCTTTTCCCTTATGGGGGACACAAGAGCCCATATAGGGTCCTTACATAGGTTCCCTATTGGTAGGAGAAAATAACAGAGGCCAAGCAGAGAATATTCAGAAGCAAAGCAGCTAGTAAGCTTGATCATTATTCATCTGTTGCAACAGGGTCCCCATTCACTACAGGTAGGAGGGAGGAGAGAACCCTGAAAAATGGTGCACAAGCCCTTATATAGACTTTTGAAATTACCCACCCTGCAGCCCAAGACCACCCCCAAAAATATCATACATACATCACAGAAGGAGGCGGTCCACAGCAGAAATCCTGTCTGCCAGGATACCTGACAATGGTTACTGATTGCTTTACCTGGGCAGCCCGGCCATTCTTTTGTGATGGTAAATACTTAATTCCTGAGTCCAGGTCACAGGCTCATCCTATTCATATAATAATAATAATAATAATAATAATAATAATAATAATAATAATAATTTTTATTTATACACTGCCCTTCCCGGTCAGAGCCAGGCTCAGGGTGGCTAACATCAATAAAATTTCAGTAAAAACATAATGGGGGGGGGGGGAGAAAAAGAGGAAAACCCAATTTAAAATACAGGTTAAAATGCAGACACATTTTAAAAGTCAAAACCATACGGGAAACATAGGGGTCAGACTGAGTAAAAACCAAAGGCCAGGCACAACGGCTCCATCTTGCAGGCCCTGCGGAAAGATGTCAAGTCCCGCAGGGTCCTAGTCTCTTGTGACAGAGCGTTCCACAAAGTCGGGGCCAGTACTGAAAAGGCCTTGGCCCTGGTTGAGACCAATCTAACCACCTTGCGACCTGGGACCTCCAAAATGTTGTCATTTGTGGACCTTAAGGTCCTTCGCGGGGCATACCAGGAGAGGCAGTCCCATAGGTATGTGGGTCCTAGGCAGCGTAGAGCTTTAAAGGTCAAAATGTGCCCTTAAGGCAGGATTTCTGAGCACAGAGACAAGGACCTAGGCTTTTCCCATTTCCATCCAAACTGCAGAGGAATATTTGAGGTCACTGTTAGAGTCCAAATGGCTTCAGGACTGTTTTCCTGTACTGTTTCAGACACATGGCATATATACATTTATGTATGTGTTTGCCTGGTGCATTTATGAACATTTATATCTTAGACCTTATAATTCTCATAATAACACAATCAATTCTGTTGCAGATCATTTTCACCCCCCTTGCCCCCAGACGCTTCCAGCACCTGCCATCACCGGATCCGTCCCGGGGGAGGGGGGGAGTGTGTATGGGCTTCTTGGAGGCACGTTGCAGGATGACGCCCCCGAGAAAGGCGCTTTGTGCCCAGCTCAGGCCGACAGCCTGCAATTAGAGAGATAACAAGGGAGCAATTATTGTTTGAGCGCAAATACCTCTCTCTTAATAGACAATGGCGTCTTCTTTTTCTCCCCTTAAAAATATCTGCCGGGGAATGTAGGTTGGGACGTGGGAGAGAGAGAGAGAGAGAAACAATAGAAGTGGGTGCCACTTTGGGGTGTGGGGAGGCGCCCACCCCCAATCACACCCTGTAGGATCATGAAATCACAGAATTGAAGAGTTAAAGGGGGTAGCCAAGGGTGATCAAGTCCAACCCGCTCCTGCAACTCAGGAATCACAACTAAGCACAACCTTGATGGCAGAAAGTGAGGAGGAATTAAAGAACCTCTTAATGAGGGTGAAAGAGGAGAGAGCAAAATATGGTCCGAAGCTCAACATAAAAAAAACGAAGATCATGGCCACTGGTCCCATCACCTCCTGGCAAATAGAAGGGGAAGAAATGGAGGCAGTGAGAGATTTTACTTTCTTGGGTTCTATGATCACTGCAGATGGTGACAGCAGTCACGAAATTAAAAGACACCTGCTTCTTGGGAGGAAAGCAATGACAAACCTAGACAGCATCTTAAAAAGCAGAGACATCACCTTGCCAACAAAGGTCCATATAGTTAAAACTATTGTTTTCCCAGTAGTGATGTATGGAAGTGAGAGCTGGACCATAAAGAAGGCTGATTGTGGAAGAATGGATGCTTTTGAATTCTGGTGCTGGAGGAGACTCTGGAGAGTCCCATGGACTGCAAGCAGATCAAACCTCTCCATTCTGAAGGAAATCAGCCCTGAGTGCTCCCTGGAAGGACAGATCCTGAAGCTGAGGCTCCAAGACTTTGGCCACCTCATGAGAAGAGAAGACTCCCTGGAAAAGACCCTGATGTTGGGAAAGATGGAGGGCACAAGGAGAAGGGGACGACAGAGGACGAGATGGTTGGACAGTGTTCTCGAAGCTACCAGCACGAGTTTGACCAAACTGTGGGAGGCAGTGGAAGACAGGAGGGCCTGGTGTGCTCTGGTCCAGGGGGTCACGGAGAGGCGGACACAACTAAACAACTAAACAACAGGATCTGCCCTGTTGATACAGGATGGGAGCAGAGAGCTTCAGGAGTTAGAAATTTCACACTGCAAAGAACCCCTGGATTTGGGAGAGTATGTTTGTATGTGTCTGTCTGTCCGTATGGCTTTCCAGGTTTGATTCTGGTCCAGCAGAAATGTGGCCAAGATTCTGGCTCCCGGCCAGCTTGGACCCCGGGTGTGTTAAAAGCATTTCTAGATAGACAGGCCCCTTTTATTTTTATTTTTTAAAAAAGGAATGACTTCAATGTGTTTTTCCAGAAGAAAAGAAAATGACATTCACAATAAACGCAGCAAGCAGAGTTTAAAATGACAGTTTGATGTCAAAGAGTTTCAAGCCGTAGAAATGTTTTTCAGTGCCTGGCAGATAAGCAATAATAACCCCCACCTCATGTGTTTTCAGGAACAAAAGACAGGGGCGCAGATTATTTTATTACTTATTCGCTGCATTTCTAACCCACCTTTTTCTCTAAGGAGCTCAAGGTGATGAACATCGTTCTCCCTGATCCTCATTTAATCCCCACACCAACCCTGCAAGGTAGGGTGGGCTGAGGGGGCAGGTCTGGTGTCTCAGCTCACCCAGTAGACCTGAAGGAGCATCTCCACCCCCATCGTTCTGCCTGGACACTGAGGTCCAGCTCCGAGGGCCTTCTGGCGGTTTCTTTCCTGCGAGACGTGAGGTTACAGGGAACCAGGCAGAGGGCCTTCTTGGTAGTGGCACCTGCCCTGTGGAAAACCCTCCCATCAGATGCCAAAGAGAACAACAACTACCAGACTTTTAGACAACATCTGAAGGCAGCCCTGTTTAGGGAAGTTTTTAATGTGTGACATTTTAATGTATTCTTAATCTCTGTTGGAAGGGGCGCAGGTGGTGCTGTGGGTTAAACCACAGAGCCTAGGACTTGCCGATCAGAAGGTCGGCGGTTTGAATCCCCGCGACGGGGGGAGCTCCCATTGCTTGGTCCCTGCTCCTGCCAACCTAGCAGTTCAAAAGCACACCAGTGCAAGTAGATAAATAGGTATCGCTCCGGTGGGAAAGTTTCCATGCGCTGCTCTGGTTTGCCAGAAGCGGCTTAGTCATGCTGGCCACATGACCCGGAAGCTGTACGCCAGCTCCCTCGGCCAGTAAAGCGAGATGAGTGCCGCAACCCCAGAGTCGGCCATGACTGGACCTAATGGTCAGGGGTCCCTTTACCTTTATCTATGTATTCCATGCTCTGTGTTTGCCTGAGCTTGAGTCTGGAGTAAGGATTCTGATCTCCTGCGTTCTGATTTGATACATGATGTCCAATCACAGAACAGTTTCAGGATTTGGGCTTCTGCCATTGGCCCTTGAACTCTGGGTCGTGATTCACAACTTGGAAGTTTAGACCCTGTAGCTCAAGGCCAGTCCCCCAATACAACATACATACATCACAGAAGGAGGCGGTCTACAGCAGAAATCCTGTATGATAGGACACCTGATAATGGTCACTGATTGCTTTACCTGGGCAGCCTGGCCATTCTTTTGTGATGGTAAATATTTTAATTCCTGAATCCAGGTCACAGGCTCACCCTGTTCATGCACAGATACGCCCTTAAGACAGGATTTGCAAGCAAAAAAGACAATGGGGAGTGTCAAGGGCTGCCTCAGGTCTCAGCTCACAAAAGACCAACGCCAAGTTCTTCTTATATACAAGGATGTTTATTGCAGTTCATTATTGGTTCCACAACCGAGTTGCGCAGCCCCGCGTCTCTTAACCCTAGACCTTAGAAGTCCCCTCTGAATCGGTCCCTCCCCTACACCAGTTTAATAAGCTAACGCTGCTCCACCTCTTTCTCTCTTTCCTTTTCCGCAGGGTCTTTCTGCCCGCCGGGGTTCCTCCCCTCCTGCTTTCTCCTGAAGCGGAGTCCCCAGACTGCTCCTCCCCCCTCCTGCGGGCTTTGGGACCTGGCTCCTCCTCCGGGCTCCCTGTTCTTCCGCGCGCCTCCTCATTTGAACTTGGCGCGCGCGCCCAACCTCTGACCTTCCTTTTGACAGTTATGCTACTCCCCTCACTGCCCTCCTCCCCTTCCGGGAGAACGGCTTGCTCTGATCCCTCCCCTTTCTCTGTCGCCGGAGCTGCTCCCTCTGACACACTGGAACCTCCCCCTCCTTCACTGCGCTCTGGTGGGGAGGCTGGCCCTGATTCCCAGTTGCCGCTTTGGGGTTCCCTGCTGGCCCCCCGCTCCTGACACTTTCCCCCTGGGGCTCCCCTTGCCCTTACCACAGGCGCCCCCTTCTGGGAATCTTCTGATTCGCTTGAGAGACTCATGGAATCCCCTGCGTCATTGCTATCCTCTTCCTCGCTGTCCTGGGATTCCTCTCCATCGCTCTCCATTTCCTGCCTTCCCTGTGCCTCTGTCCCTGTACCCCTGACAGGGAGGTTTCCCCAATTGCCTCCCTTACTGCAGAGAAACATTTGAGGTCATTTTGGGAGAGTCAAAACGGTTTCAGAACTGTTTTCCTGTAAAGGGACCCCTGACCATTAGGTCCAGTTGTGGCCAAGTCTGGGGTTGCAGCGCTCATCTCTCTTTACTGGCCAAGGGAGCCGGCGTACAGCTTCTGGGTCAAGTGGCCAGCATGACTAAGCCGCTTCTGGCGAACCAGAGCAGTGCACGGAAACGCCGTTTACCTTCCCGCCAGAGCGGTACCTATTTATCTACTTGCATTTTGATGTGCTTTTGAACTGCGAGGTTGGCAGGAGCAGGGACCGAGCAACGGGAGCTCACCCCGTCCGTCGTGGGGATTCAAACCGCCAACCTTCCGATCGGCAAGCCCTAGGCTCTGTGGTTTAACCCACAGCGCCACCCAGGCTTATATATTTATGTATGTGTTTGTCTGGTACATTTATGAACATTTATTTTATATCTTAGACCTTATAATTCTCATAACATATATATATATTTATTTATTCCCTCCCTCCCTCCCTTTCTTGGCTACGTCTGCAAATAAGGAAATCAATTAAAAAGCAACGAAGGAAAATGTATCTGGGCATTAGTGAGCAAGGAGGCTCTTGACGCCTGGGCCTGCCTGAGCATACATTACAGAGATGAGCACTGATGCTCTTTCTGTGCCTTTTCCCAGGCGCTGGCTCTTGAATCCTGGCGTTCGCGCCGAGTGTGACAAGAGAGGTGTGTGTGTGTGTGTGTGTGTGTGTGTGTGAACCTCTCAGATCCTGAGATGCAAACATTTCCCGCATCATCTCTCATCACCCCCCAGGAAAGGAAGAGGAATCTCCCACGGAACGGGTGGCAAGGGCACCTCCCGTGAGATTTTAACGCCCTTCGCAAATTAAAAAACGCTATGGAAACAATGTTTGCCATAATTAGGGCTGTCAGCTGATTAAGGAGGTTTTCCTTGATTAATCGCCTGCTCTTTAACTGATTAATTAATCTATTAAATGTAAATAAACTTGCTTATTACCGAAACCTCAATCAAGGTACTTTCCCCCCCTCCTCCTGGAGATGATGAAGGAAGCCTGATCATTTATAACGTATAAGCTAAATTGCCTGTTATTGGAGGGGAAAGCCACTTTTAAGGTTTCGTTCCTTACTAAAAAGAAAAAAAAGGAACACCGTGCTTCGTAATGCGAACCCCGTTAAAATCGGCCCCAAACGATTAATCAACGCAAGCTCGAAAGGATTAATCTGCAGATTAAACCAATTACCCAAATCTGTGGTCCTTCTAATAGCAGCTATTAACGTGAGCCTTTAATTGAGGCAAGGGGCATTTGAAGTTGGCACCGATTCTACTCTATAAGAAATCCCTGCTTTATAGAGGTTTGCAGGGCTTAACCTTCCTGGCGCCCTTCATATAATTTGGACAAAACGCCCGTCAGCATAACCAAAGACAAGATAATAGCAGAAGAGATTGCAGGACCGGGCCAATGGCCCATTTTGTCCGGCATCCTGTTCTAACTACAGTGGTGCCCCGCAAGACGAATGCCTCGCAAGACGGAAAACTCGCTAGACGAAAGAGTTTTCCGTTTTGGAGGTGCTTCGCAAAACGAATCTCCTATGGGCTTGCTTCGCAAGACGACAATGCCTTGCGAGTTCCTGCGGGTTTTTTTCCCCTCCCCTCCTTTTTCTAAGCCGCTAAGCTGCTTATCAGCTGATCCGATCAGCAGATAAGCCGCTAAAAGCCGCTAAAAGCCGCTAATAGCGCTAATCCGCTAATCCGTCAATGGGCTTGCTTCGCAAGACGAAAAAACCGCTAGACAAAGAGAATCACAGAACGGATTCTTTTCGTCTTGCGAGGCACCACTGTATGGCCAAATACCCCAAAACCTAGAAGTCTAGATAGACTGCGCCTAGAACCGGAGGTTCATCATCATCATCATCTATTATTTCTACCCCTCCCATCTGGCTAGGTTTCCCCAGCCACTCTGGGTGGCTCCCACCAGAATATTAAAAACACAATAAAACATCAGACATTAAAAACTTCTCTAAACAGGGCTACCTTCAAATGTCTTCTAAAAGTCAGTTGTTTATTTCCTTGACATCTGACGGGAGGGCGTTCCACAGGGCCACCACCGAGAAGGCCCTCTGCCTGGTTCCCTGCAACCTCACTTCTCGCAACAAGGGAACCACCAGAAGGCCCTTTAAACTGGACCTCAGTGTCTGGGCTGAACGATGGGGCTGGAGACGCTCCTTCAGGTAAACTGGACCAAGGGCATTTAAGGCTTTAAAGGTCAACACCAACACTTTGAATTGTGCTCGGAAACATACTGGGAGCTAATGTAGGTCTTTCAGGACCGGTGTTATGTGGTCTCTGCAGCCGCTCCCAGTCCCCAGTCTAGCTGCCGTGTTCTGGATTAGTTGCAGTTTCTGGGTCACCTTCAAAGGTAGCCCCACGTAGAGCGCATTGCAGTAGTCCAAGCAGGAGATAACCAGAGCATGCACCACTCTGGCAAGACTGTCTGCGGCAGGGAGAGTCTCATCCTGTGTACCAGATGGAGCTGGTGGACAGCTGCCCTGGACACAGAAAGGACCTGCGCCTCCATGGACAGCAGTGAGTCCAAAATGTCTCCCAAGAATGTAAGAGGAGTCTGGCTGCTGGATAAAGGCCAATGGCACATCAAGACCAGACACTTGTTCTCACAGAGGCCAACCAGATGCCCATTATGGAACACCTGTAAGCAATATCTGAGCGCAAGAGCCCTCTCCCGTCCTGCGGTTTCCAGCAATTGCTATTCAGAGCATTGCTGCCTCTGAATGTGAAGAGGAAGAAAAAGAAGAGTTTGGATTTGATATCCTGCCTTATCACTACCCGAAGGAGTCTCAAAGCGACTAACATTCTCCTTTCCCTTCCTCCCCCACAACAAACATTCTGTGCGGTGAGTGGGGCTGAGAGACTTCAGAGAAGTGTGACTGGCCCAAGGTCACCCAGCAGCTGCATGTGGAGGAGCGGGGAATCGAACCCAGTTCACCAGATTACAAGTCCACCGCTCTTAGCCACTACACCACACTGGCTCTCTAGAGCAGACAGAGCACAGCCATTATGGCTGACAGCAATCAGCAGCCCACCCCACCATGAATTTGTCCCACCCTCTTTTAAAGCCATCAGCAGAGACATCACCTTGCCGACAAAGGTCCGTAAAGTTCAAGCTCTGGTTTTCCCAGTAGTGATGTATGGAAGTGAGAGCTGGACCATCAAGAAGGCTGATTGCCGAAGAATGGATGCTTTTGAATTCTGGTGCTGGAGGAGACTCTTGAGAGTCCCATGGACTGCAAGAAGATCCAACCTCTCCATTCTGAAGGAAATCAGCCCTGAGTGCTCACTGGAAGGACAGATCCTGAAGCTGAGGCTCCAAGACTTTGGCCACCTCATGAGAAGAGAAGACTCCCTGGAAAAGACCCTGATGTTGGGAAAGATGGAGGGCACAAGGAGAAGGGGACGACAGAGGACGAGATGGTGGGACAGTGTTCTGGAAGCTACCAGCATGAGTTTGACCAAACTGTGGGAGGCAGTGGAAGACAGGAGGGCCTGGCGTGCTCTGGTCCAGGGGGTCACAAAGAGGCGGACACGACTAAACGACTGAACAACAACAACAAAGTTGGCCATCGCTACTTCCTGTGGCAGGGAGTTCCAAAGTTTAACTCTGTGCTGAGTGAAGGACTTTCTGAATCTCCCGGCATTCGCCTTCCTTGGATGGCACCCACTGTGCATTTAAAGCACCCCCCCAAAGGATTATGGGGGCTGTAGTTTACCCCTCAAAGAACTACAATTCCCAGCAGCACCCTTAACAAACTACGGTTCCCAGAATTCTTTGGAGGAAGCCACTTGCTTTTCATATGTATGCTATGGGTGGGGGCAAGAGATCAACTTCATGATTTTATTTAATTCTGTAGTTATTTCATAAAAAATTATACACCGCTTGATTGGAAACATACCCGCCGCCTCCCCCCGCCCCGCAACGTTGTACACAAGAATATAAAGCTGTAAAACCAAGAAAGATTCACAACCCTACTTTAAAACATATACATGTTAAGATACTGGAACAGATTAATATGACCTGTGTGAGTGTCTGGAGGCAGTTGGAGTATGGATGGCAGCTAACAGATTGAGGTTGAATCCTGACAAGACAAAAGGACTGTTCTTGGGGGACAGGAGGCGGGCAGGTGTGGAGGATTCCCTGGTCCTGAATGGGGCAACTGTGCCCCTGAAGGAACAGGTGCGCAGCCTGGGAGTCATTTTGGACTCACTGCTGTTCATGGAGGCGCAAGTTAATTCTGTGTCCAGGGCGGCTGTCCACCAGCTCCATCTGGTACGCAGGATGAGACCCTCCCTGCCCGCAGACTGTCTGGCCAGAGTGGTGCATGCTCTGGTTATCTCCCGCTTGGACTACTGCAGTGAGCTCTACGTGGGGCTACCTTTGAAGGTGACCCGGAAACTACAACTAATCCAGAACGCGGCAGCTAGACTGGGGACTGGGAGCGGCCACCGAGACCACATAACACCGGTCCTGAAAGACCTACATTGGCTCCCAGTACGTTTCTGAGCACAATTCAAAGTGTTGGTGTTGACCTTTAAAGCCCTAAACAGCCTCGGTCCAGTAGACCTGAAGGAGCGTCTCCACCCCCATCGTTCTGCCCGGACACTAAGGTCCGGCTCTGAGGGCCTTCTGGCGGCTCCCTCCCTGTGAGAAGCCAAGTTACAGGGAACCAGGCAGAGGGCCTTCTCGGTGGTGGCGCCCGCCCTGTGGAATGCCCTCCCACCAGATGTCAAAGAGAAGAACAACTACCAGACTTTCAGAAGACACCTGAAGGCAGCCCTGTTTAGGGAAGCTTTTAATGTTTGATGCATTACAGTATTTTAAAGTTTTTTGGGAAGCTGCCCAGAGTGGCTGGGTAAGCCCAGCCAGATGGGCGGGGTATAAATAATAAATTATTTTTATATTATTATTATTACCTCAGCTTTCAAAGCATCTGGGTTGGCTTGTCTAAGCAATAATGGTTTGAGATCAATAGGCAGGGAGTTCCAACGTGCTACCACATTAAACAAAGAAGCTCTTACGAATTATGTGGCACCACAAATAAACCTGCTTCTCTTAGAATCATAGAATCATAGAGTTGGAAGAGACCACAAGGGCCATCGAGTCCAACCCCCTGCCAAGCAGGAAACACCATCAGAGCACTCCTGACATATGGCTGTCAAGTCTCTGCTTAAAGACCTCCAAAGAAGGAGACTCCACCACACTCCTGGGCAGCAAATTCCACTGTCAAACAGCTCTTACTGTCAGGAAGTTCTTCCTAATGTTTAGGTGGAATCTTCTTTCTTGTAGTTTGGATCCATTGCTCCGTGTCCGCTTCTCTGGAGCAGCAGAAAACAACCTTTCTCCCTCCTCTAGGTGACATCCTTTTATATATTTGAACATGGCTATCATATCACCCCTTAACCTCCTCTTCTCCAGGCTAAACATGCCCAGCTCCCTTAGCCGTTCCTCATAAGGCATCATTTCCAGGCCTTTGACCATTTTGGTTGCCCTCCTCTGGACACGTTCCAGTTTGTCAGTGTCCTTCTTGAATTGTGGTGCCCAGAACTGGACACAATACTCCAGGTGAGGTCTGACCAGAGCAGAATACAGTGGCCCTATTACTTCCCTTGATCTAGATGCTATACTCCTATTGATGCAGCCCAGAATTGCATTGGCTTTTTTAGCTGCCGCGTCACACTGTTGGCTCATGTCAAGTTTGTGGTCAACCAAGACTCCTAGATCCTTTTCACATGTACTGCTCTCAAGCCAGGTGTCACCCATCTTGTATTTGTGCCTCTCATTTTTTTTGCCCAAGTGCAATACTTTACATTTCTCCCTGTTAAAATTCATCTTGTTTGTTTTGGCCCAGTTCTCTAATCTGTCAAGGTCGTTTTGAAGTGTGATCCTGTCCTCTGGGGTGTTAGCCACCCCTCCCAGCTTGGTGTCATCTGCAAATTTGATCAGGATGCCCTTGAGTCCATCATCCAAGTCGTTGATAAAGATGTTGAATAAGACCGGGCCCAAGACAGAACCCTGTGGCACCCCACTAGTCACTCTTCTCCAGGATGAAGAGGAACCATTGATGAGCACCCTTTGGGTTCGGTCAGTCAGCCAGTTACAAATCCACTGAGTGGTAGCATAGTCAAGACCACATTTTACCAGCTTCTTTACAAGAATATCATGGGGCACCTTGTCAAATGCCTTGCTGAAATCAAGGTAGGCTACATCCACTGCGTTCCCTTCATCTACCAGGCTTGTAATTCTGTCAAAAAACGAGATCAGGTTAGTCTGACATGACTTATTTTTCAGAAATCCATGCTGACTGTTGGTGATCACAGCATTCCTTTCTAGGTGCTCACAGACTGTTTGCTTAATGATCTGCTCCAGAATCTTCCCTGGTATTGATGTCAGACTGACTGGGCGGTAATTATTTGGGTCCTCTCTTTTCCCCTTTTTGAAAATAGGGACAACATTTGCCCTCCTCCAGTCTGCCGGGACTTCGCCTGTTCTCCAGGAATTCTCAAAAATGACTGCCAGTGGTTCTGAGATCACATCTGCCAGTTCTTTTAATACTCTTGGATGCAGTTCATCTGGCCCTGGAGACTTGAATACATCTAAACTAGCCAAGTATTCTTGTACTATCTCCTTAGTTATTCTGGGCTGTGTTTCCTTTGCTGAATCATATCCTCCAAATTCTTCAGGCCGGGCATTGTTTTCTTTATCGGAGAAGACTGAGGCAAAGAAGGCATTGAGGAGTTCAGCCCTTTCTGTGTCCCCTGTTTGCATTTCACCATCTTCTCCTCTGAGTGACCCCACTGTTTCTTTGTTCTTCCTTTTGCTACGAACATACCCATAAAAGCTTTTTTTGTTGCTTTTAACCTCTCTAGCAAGCCTGAGTTCATTCTGTGCTTTAGCTTTTCTGACTTTGTGTCTACACGTGCTGGCTATTTGTTTGAATTCCTCTTTGGTGGTTTCCCCCCTTTTCCATTTTTTGTACACATCCTTTTTTAATCTTAACTCCGTTAAAAGTTCTTTAGATAGCCACCCTGGCTTCTTTAAGCACCTTCCATGTTTCCGTCTCATTGGTATTGCCTGACGTTGTGCTTTTACTATCTCCCTCTTAACAAACTCCCAGCCATCATGAACTCCCTTTCCTTTTAGTATTACTGTCCATGGGATCTCACCCAGCACTTCCCTAAGTTTTATGAAGTCGGCTTTCTTAAAGTCAAGAAATTGAGTCCTAGTATGCTTGGCTGCTCCTTTCCGCTGTATAGTAAACTTCAGAAGAGCATGATCACTTGCGCCTAATGATCCTTCCACTTCTACCCCACTAACCAGGTCATCAACATTGGTTAGGACCAGATCTAAAATGGCTGTTCCTCTTGTTGCTTCTCCCACTTTCTGGACAATGGAGTTGTCTGCAAGGCCAGTGAGGAATCTGTTTGACCTTAAGCTCTTGGCTGAGTTTGACATCCAACAAATATCCGGGTAATTGAAGTCCCCCATTACTACTATCTCCCTTCCTTTTGCATGCTTGGCCATCTGTTCCAGGAAGGCATCATCTATGTCCTCCGTTTGGCTTGGGGATCTATAGTAAACTCCCACAATGAGATCTCTGTTATTCTTCTCTCCCTTAATTTTGACCCAAATGCTCTCACTTTGGCTTTGAGGTTCTAAATCTTGGATCTCTTCACAGGTATACACATCCCTGACATATAACGCCACTCCTCCTCCTTTCTTGTCTGGTCTGTTTCTCTGAAATAGATTGTATCCCCCCATTATTACATTCCAATCGTGGGACTTATCCCACCAGGTTTCAGTGATGCCTATTATGTCATATTTAGTTTGCTGTACCAAGAGCTCAAGCTCATCTTGTTTATTTCCCATGCTTTGCGCATTAGTGTACAGACATTGAAGTCCATTAATCATTCCCCCGTGTCTCTTATTTAAGGATTTTTTCCTCCCACCACTAGGTCTGCGTGCTGTTTGCTCCATTTGGTCTATGACATTTGGATCTTCATCAATTGATAGACTCCTACCTTCAGGAGCACTGTCTCCCTCCCCCACATTAGTCAGTTTAAAGCCCTCCTGATGAGGTTTCTGAGATTTTTGGCAAAAACATTTCTCCCAACCGTTGTGAGGTGCAGCCCATCGCTTGCCAGAAGTCCATCTTCAAGAAACTGCAGTCCGTGATCTAAGAATCCAAACCGTTCCTGTTTACACCATTTGCGAAGCCAGCTGTTCACTTCCACTATTTTTCCCTCTCTCCCTGGGCCACGTCGTTCAACTGGGAGGACAGATGAGATGAAAATTTGTGCATTTAGTTGCTTCAATTTCCTGCCGAGAGCCTCGTAGTCTCTTTTGATCTTCTGGAGGCTGTTGCTTGCAGTGTCATTGGTTCCCACATGAACCAAGAGGAAGGGGTATTTGTCAGTGGACATGCCCAGCTCCCTTAGCCGTTCCTCATAAGGCATCGTTTCCAGGCCTTTGACCATTTTGGTTGCCCTCCTCTGGACACGTTCCAGTTTGTCAGTGTCCTTCTTGAACTGTGGTGCCCAGAACTGGACACAGTACTCCAGGTGAGGTCTGACCAGAGCAGAATACAGTGGCACTATTCCTCCTTCTTTCTTCTTTCCTCCTTGTTGTTTTCACTGGTCTGACTCCATCTGCGCTCCCTCGAACCTTCTCTCTGAAGCAGGCTGCCCCCTCAGCTTTCAGCTTCCGTGCCAACTCAGCCTGATGACCATCGGTGACTCAGCGGTCTTCTTTGGCTCCCGGAAGCGATCGTGTTCCCTGCGGACTCACGGAGGCGGGGGAAGGTGTGAGAAAGTCACCGTTCGGTGGCGCGTGTGGAGACAGCTTTCGTACATCACTTGTCAAGGGGTGTGATGCATTCATTGTTCCACTGTGGGCAGGAGGAAAGGAGCACTGATGCTAAAATATTATATATATATATTCATATATATATATATACAGTCATACCTCAGGTTACAGACGCTTTAGGTTGCGTTTTTTTGGGTTATGGACGGCCAAAACCCGGAAGTACCAGAATGGGTTACTTCCGGGTTTTGGCGGTCGCACATGCGCAGAAACGCTAAATCGCGCTTTGCACATGTGCACATGTGCAGATGTGCCAAACCGCAACCTGTGTGTGGGCAGGTTGCAAATGGTGCGGGTTGCGAATGTGGATCACGTTCGCAACCCGAGTGTCCACTGTACAGTGGTACCTCGGGTTACATACGCTTCAAGTTACAGACGCTTCAGGCTACAGACTCCGCTAACCCAGAAATAGTAACTCGGGTTAAGAACTTTGCTTCAGGATGAGAACAGAAATTGCACGGCGGCAGCAGGAGGCCCCATTAGCTAAAGTGGTGCTTCAGGTTAAGAACAGTTTCAGGTTAAGAACGGACCTCCAGAACGAATTAAGTATTTAACCCGGGGTACCACTGTATATGAAACCTTGGGATTTCTAGGCCTAGTTCAGGGGTCAGCAAACTTTTTCAGCAGGTGGCCGGTCCACTGTCCCTCAGACTTTGTGGGGGGCCGGACTATATTTTTTGGGGGGAAATGAACGAATTCCTATGCCCCACAAATAACCCAGAGATGCATTTTAAATAAAAGGACACATTCTACTCATGTAAAAACATGGGTCAGTGAGAAGGTGGGCCGGGGTCTACCGCTGGGGCGGCCCATCTCTGCGCTCCGAAATTACCCTCGGCGAGGGGAGACTGACAGCCTTCCACGGATAATTTACTCCTTTTATGAAGTCTCCGGCGCACGAGTTTCAACTGCGGGTTAATTGAGCGGAAAGCGCTCTGCTGGCAGCGCCACTTAAGCCTGCGGAGCTGAAGGGCTGCCTTGCCAGAGATACGGGGTGCGGGGAGGAGAGACAATAATAATTAAAAGAAGAACCCTTCTGAGTTCCTGCTGTGACTTCCAGCCAGGCCTCAGTCAGGGAAATGGGGCAGTGCCAGCCTCAGACTGCCTGCACCTGCTTGCCTTCTTAGAATTAAATAAAAACACACCAAACAGTTGGAAGGGACCCCCAAAGGCCATCTAGTCCAACCCCTCTCAATGCAGGAGATGCAGCTGAAGAATTCCTGGGCGGGTGGCCACCCACCCTCGGTTTTAAAGCCTCCAATGATGGAGAGTACCGCTGCTCCAGCGACAACCCAGTAGGGTTGTGCGGATGCCTGATGATCGTCTTCCAAAGCAACTACTCTATAGTAGTACTGCTGGTTGCGAACGGGATCTGTTCCGGAGCCCCGTTCGCAACCTGAGAAGAACGCAACCTGCGCATCTGCACATGCGTGGGTCACGATACCTTGCTTCTGCGCATGCGCATGACACCATTTTGCGCATCTGCACATGCACGAACAGCGAAACGCAGAAGTAACCCTTTCCGGTACTTCTGGGTCGCCGCAGGATGCAACCTGAAAAGATGTAACCTGAACCAAACGTAACAAGAGGTAGGACTGTATTCTATATTCTGTTGAGAGCCTGTGTGGTGTAGTGGTTCAGAGCAGTGGACTCATAATCTGGTGAACCAGGTTCGCTTCCCCGCTCCTCCACTGGAGAGCCAGTGTGGTGTAGTGGTTAAGAGCGGTAGTCTCATAATCTGAGGAACCGGGTTCACGTCTCCGCTCCTCCACATGCAGCTGCTGGGTGACCTTGGGCCAGTCACGCTTCTCTGAAGTCTCTCAGCCCCACTCACCTCACAGAGTGTTTGTTGTGGGGGAGGAAGGGAAAGGAGAATGTTAGCCGCTTTGAGACTCCTTCGGGTAGTGATAAAGCGGGATATCAAATCCAAACTCCTCCTCCTCCTCCTCCTCCTCCTCCTTCTTCTTCTTCTTCTTCTTCTTCTTCTTCTTCTTCTTCTTCTTCTTCTTCTTCTTCTTCTTCCAAACTTAAAAATGGAAAGTGTAATGCTGGTGGTCAATGAAAGAGTTTTAAAGACTCTCTCAAGGCAAATCTTTAAAAATGTAGTATAAACACCAACAACTGGGAAACACTGGCCTGCGAGTGCTCCAGTTGGAGAACAGCCTTTCCCAAAGGTGTCCTGGGCTTTGAAGACACTCGAACTCAGGACACAAGGGAGAGACGTGCTAAGAGGAAGGCACACCGTGATCAACTCCCACCCGGAAACCAATGTCCCCACTGTGGAAGGACGTGTGGATCCAGAATTGGCCTCCACAGTCACTTACGGACTCACTGTTCAAACCGTATTTATGGAAGACAATCTTACTCGGCTACAAGGGATTGCGGAAGAAGAAGAAGAAGAAGAAGGTAGCTCACTAGCAAGGGGCGACCTATATTTCTCTCTCTTCTTGCCAATACCAGCTTGTTTGCCACCTAGAGGAAAGGGGTGCAGGATTCCCCATGCTCTAGGGTGGTCTACTTGGGAGTAGGGGCACAGCCACTCACAAGTCTGGTACCTTGCCCACTGCCCTTTCAGGCACCGTCAAATCAAAAGCAATGGTGTGTGAAACAGGGGGTGAAATTCAATTCAGTTCGAACTGGCCCAAACTGCGCTTTCTAAAACATCGTACAAACCAAAATGCAGCCAGCTTTTCAAAATCCCCCCCCCCCGCAATTCTTTCCACTCAGTTCTAGAGTCAAGTGATGTGCGCTAGAATGCTGCGCTAGGGCACACTGTGCGGGGAGGCTGGAGTCCCACAATGTGCTGTCTGTGGGGCTGCCCTTGTGCTTGACCCGGAAGCTGCAGTGAGCGCAGAATGCTGCAGCGTGATTGCTGACAGGAGAGAGACCTTGTCAGCATATAGTGCCTGTACTCAGAGATCTTCCCTGGTTGCCAATTTGCTACCAGGGCAAGTTCAAGGTGTTGCTATTATTATATAAAGCCCTTACAGGGACACCGACTTATAAAAAATATTGGGGGGGCCCATACCGGGGTCCATACTGGCGGCAGGATGGCAGTGGTGCTTTTGCATGCAAGAACCGGCCTGCCCTCCCCAGGCTTCGCGCCGGGAGGCGGCCACCCCCTCCTACCAACGTCACCTTAGCCGAACCCAGAAAAAAAGCCCCGCTCGGGCGGCGGGAACTCCCATCCCCTCCATTCTCCCCTCACCCCGGTCCCTCGCCGGCGACGAATACGCCATTCCTCGGCCCCGCGGCTCCATTCCTTTCTAAAGTCCCGCCGCTGGGGGTCTTCCTCTGACTGACCGACCTGCCCGCCCCTTCTCAGGAGCTCCCGGTCACTTTGGGAGGCGCGCGCCGGAGTCCCCTGCGTGGTTTTTGGCAAGGTGCCTAATAATTTTCTTAAATTATTGGGGGGCGGAGCCCTCCCAAACGAATTTTTGAGGGGGCTCGGGCCCCCTCAGGCCCCATGGAGTCGGCGCCTATGAGCCCTTAACACATGGGTAGGCAAACTAAGGCCAGGGGACCGGATCCGGCCCAATTGCCTTCTCAATCCGGTCTACGGACGGTCTGGGAATCAGCGTGTTTTTACATTAGTAGAATGTGTCCTTTTATTTAAAACGCATCTCTGGATTATTTGTGGGGCATAGGAATTCATTCAGGGTAGTTGTTTTTCAAAATACAGTCCGGTGCCCCACAAGGTCTGAAGGACAGTGGGCTGGCCCCCTGCTGAAAAAGTTTGCTGACCCCTGCCTTAACACCTTATCCTCATTTGTAATAGCTTGACCGTTGGAACTCCCTGCCTATTGAAACCAGACAGGCACCTTCACTGAACTCTTTATAGTGTCTGCTTAAAACATCTCGTTAGACAAGCCCACTCAGATACTGAGAATGCTGATGCAAGTTACTGGAGGCTTTTAAATTATAATTATTTGAATGCATTGTTGTTGTTGTTGAGTCGTTTAGTAATGTCCGCCTCTTTGTAACCTCCTAGACCAGAGCTCGCCAGGCACTCCTGTCTTTCACTGCCTCCCGCAGTTTGGTCAAACTCATGCTGGTAGCTTCGAGAACACTGTCCCACCATCTCGTCCTCTGTCATCCCCTTCTCCTTGGGCCCTCCATCTTTCCCAAAATCAGGGTCTTTTCCAGGGAGTCTTCTCTTCTCATGAGGTGGCCAAAGTCTTGGAGCCTCAGCTTCAGGATCTGTCCTTCCAGTGAGCACTCAGGGCTGATTTCCTTCATAATGGAGAGGTTGGATCTTCTTGCAGTCCATGGGACTCTCAAGAGTCTCCTCCAGCACCAGAATTCAAAAGCATCCATTCTTTGGCAATCAGCCTTGTTGATGGTCCAGCTCTCACTTCCATACATCACTACTGGGAAAACCAGAGCTTTAACTATACGGACCTTTGTTGGCAAGGTGATGTCTGTGCTTTTTAAGATGCTGTCTAGGTTTGCCATTGCTTTTATCCCAAGAAGCAGGTGTCTTTTAATTTCGTGACTGCTGTCACCATCTGCAGTGTTCACTGCCTTGCCGTGGCGAAGGAGCTTGAATAACTCAGAGAAGCTATGAGCTATGCCGTGCAGGGCCACCCAAGATGGACAGGTCATAGTGGAGAGTTTGGACCAAACTTGATCCACCTGGAGCAGGAACCGGCAAGCCACTCCAGTATCCCTGCCAAGAAAACTCCATGGACAAAGACAACAGGGAGGAGTTGTAGAAATGTGGAAGTAGGGAGGGACCCCCAGGGGTCATCTATTCCAACCCCCTGCAAAGCAGGAATCTGTTGCCCAACTTGGGACTCGAATCCGCAATCCTGAGTTTACGAGTCTTCTGTCCTAATGAGTGAGCTATGCCAGAGGGGTAATGGTTAGATTCAAGAGCTACAGGGTAGGGGAAAGGTTGTTTTCTGAGCTCCGGGGTGGCGGTAAACTTCTTGTAAAGTGGTTTACAAAAAAGAATTCGACGCCAGGATTATTAGTAGAATCATAGAATCCTAGAGTTGGAAGAGACCACAAGGGCCATCGAGTCCAACCCCCTGCCAAGCAGGAAACACCATCAGAGCACTCCTGACATATGGTTGTCAAGCCTCTGCTTAAAGACCTCCAAAGTAGGAGACTCCACCACACTCCTTGGCAGCAAATTCCACTGTCAAACAGCTCTGACTGTCAGGAAGTTCTTCCTCATGTTTAGCTGGAATCTTCTTTCTTGTAGTTTGGATCCATTGCTCCGTGTCCGCTTCTCTGGAGCAGCAGAAAACAACCTTTCTCCCTCCTCTATGTGACATCCTTTTATATATTTGAACATGGCTATCATATCACCCCTTAACCTCCTCTTCTCCAGGCTAAACATGCCCAGCTCCCTTAGCCGTTCCTCATAAGGCATCGTTTCCAGGCCTTTGACCATTTTGGTTGCCCTCCTCTGGACACGTTCCAGTTTGTCAGTGTCCTTCTTGAACTGTGGTGCCCAGAACTGGACACAGTACTCCAGGTGAGGAAAAGCAATGCATTCAATTAATTATAATTTAAAAGCCTCCAGTAAGTTGAAAGCACACCAGCATTCTCATATCTGAGTGGGCTTGTCTAAACAGATGTTTTAAGCAGACACTAGGAAGAGTTCAGTGAAGGAGGCAGTGGAAGACAGGAGTGTCTGGCGTGCTCTGGTCCAGGGGGTCGCGAAGAGGCGGACACCACTAAACGACTCAACAACAACAACAACAACACGACTCCCCCACCCCCCCCGAAGAAAACCAGGAATCCGGTCTGAAAACTGTTCTGCTGCTTGCCTGCTCCAGGTAATTTTTCCAGAGAGGTGGAGGAGGAAAGCGCGCCGAGGAGGGAGGAGGCCACAGAGAAGCGGACACGGAGCAATGGATCCAAACTACAAGAAAGAAGATTCCACCTAAACATTAGGAAGAACTTCCTGACAGTAAGAGCTGTTGGACAGTGGAATTTGCTGCCAAGGAGTGTGGTGGAGTCTCCTACTTTGGAGGTCTTTAAGCAGAGGCTTGACAACCATATGTCAGGAGTGCTCTGATGGTGTTTCCTGCTTGGCAGGGGGTTGGACTCGACGGCCCTTGTGGTCTCTGCCAACTCTAGGATTCTATGATTCTATGAGAAAGCACCGACGTCGGGAGAGGAAAGTGGGTGTCGGTGTGGGCAGCGCTGCATTTTTGGCACTCCACGCCCCCTATTCGGGAGAGAAAAGGCAGTTCACGCTCCGGCAAACACAACACAGAGAGGATTAAAGAGGTGGGCGGAGAAGGAAAAAGCAAGCCCGCCAGGCGAGGAGAATGAATGGAGTGGAAATGGGGGGCGGAGGAGGATGCGAGGCGGTGGGGTGGGCTGGGGAGCTGGGTTAGTGAATGAGGAATCTATGGGGATGGGATTGCGGAGCAGCAAGCGGAGCTCGCAAAGGGGCCGCACACATTTTCCGGAGGAATTAATCCGGATTACCGCCTGCCCACCCCGCAACCGCCGTGTTGTCAGGGTTGAATGCAGACGAGAATTGACGGCAGACTGAAACCCAGTTGCAAACAACAACAACAACAATAAATAATGTCATGTCTTTTGACACTGGGCCTGATTCCCTTTTAGGATTTGGTTGCTGGACGCGGGTGGCGTTGTGGGTAAAACCACAGAGCCTAGGGCTTGCCGATCAGAAGGTCGGCCGTTCGAATCCCTGTGACGGGGTGAGCTCCCGTTGCTCGGTCCCTGCTCCTGCCAACCTAGCAGTTCAAAAGCATGTCAAAGTGCAAGTAGATAAATAGGTACCACTCCGGCGGGAAGGTAAACGGCGTTTCCGTGCGCTGCTCTGGTTCGCCAGAAGCGTTTTAGTCCTGCTGGCCACATGACCCGGAAGCTGTACGCCGGCTCCCTCGGCCAGTAAAGCAAGATGAACGCCGCAACCCCAGAGTCGGCCACGACTGGACCTAATGGTCAGGGGTCCCTTTACCTATTCCTCTGCAGGGAAGGAGGCAAATGGGAAAAGCCTTTCCATTGTCTTACTGCTTGCAAATCCTGTCTTATGGGCATATTTGTGTATGAATAGGGTGAGCGTGTGACCTGGATTCAGGAACTAAATTTACCATCACAAATGAATGGCCAGGCTGCCAAGGTAAAGCAATCAGTGACCATTATCAGGTATCCTGGCAGAGCGGATTTCTGTTGGTGGGAAACTGCCAGGGAGATAGTGTCCATCATGAGCCCCCAAGCCGGAGTTCTGGACGATCCATCGGCCTCCCGTAGACAGGCAGATCCAGCAGTTAGCGACACGAAGCCTCTGGAAATTCCTAGCCACATTCCAGGGCTGGGTGTACACTGTTTATCAGCAGAAACACAGCCAAAAGCTTGCATCACAGAAGAGCATAATTTACAGACTTTATTTAGCGTTTAACAGAACAAAAGAAAACACGTCCATTCTGTCAGCGTGTCTGAGCCGACTGAAATCGAAAGGAAAAAACAGCAAGCATAAACATCCTGTGAATAGGACATGCGCAGACTCTGTGACTCTCAAAGCCTGCTCCCTTTAAGGTGGAACGGAAATATCCTAACATCCTCCCCCTTTCCGTGTAACCTGTTGTACCTGTGGTTCACCCAATTGCAACTTTCGTACATAAACCTTAAGTTGTTCTTTGTTAACAACCTTAGACAACAGATCAGCAGGAATTTCATTTCCTGCCATGTAGGACACCTGAATCAGTCCTTTCTGAATACACTCTCTTGCACGATGTAGCTTAATCTGCAAGTACTTGGTTCTCTGCTTGCAACTCTCGGAGTTCAGCAAAGCCAAACAAGATCTATTGTCTTGATACACTTGTATAGGACATTTCACAGAAACCCCGATGTCCTTAAACAGTTGCATCAACCATTCACAATCCATGAGTGAAAATGACAGAGCATTGAGTTCTGCTTCACAGGAACTTAGGCTCACTGTTGTCTGCTTCTTGCACAACCAGTCAAACAGGCAGTGGTTGTACATGTAGCATACTCCAGAAGTGCTTGTACCATCCGTGGTGTCACTTCCAAAACTTGCATCTGCAAAGATTTCAAGACCTCCAGTCTTCTGACTGGTGAACCTCAGCCTGTAGTGCATAGTCCCTTTCAAATAGCGGGCTATGCGCTTCAGAGCTTTCCAATCCTGAACCGTAGGATTGTTGGCATGTCTGCTAAGCAGATTACAGCTTACAGCTATGTCAGGTCTTGAACATCTGGCAATGAAATTCAGCTTGCCTAGAATGCATCTGTACAGCGTTGTGTCAGAAAACGCTTCAGCAGTACTGTCTACCTGGTAACCTGTCACCATCGGTGTGTCTGCTGGGTTTGCATCAACCAAATTCAACCTGGTTAACACATCAGCAATTTTCTGTGTTTGGTGTACCAGAAAATTACCTGCTTGGTCCTTCTCCACCTGCAGAGAAAGATAGTTGGATACCTCACCAAGATCCTTCATGTCAAAGTGCTCCTTCAGCTGAGCTAGGGTGCTTTGGTAAAAAGCCTGATTCTTCCAAAACATCAGAAGATCATCAACAAAACATAAACAATACAGTTTGTTTTGCCCCTCCTCCTTGACAAACACACATGGATCAGCTTTGCCCTGGTGAAAACCTAGAGAAAGCAATGTCTCAGTGAGTTTTGTGTTCCAACACCTGGCGCTCTGCTTGAGACCATATAAGGATTTCCGCAGTTTACAGACCATACCCTTCTGTATCTCCATCCCATCAGGTGGAAGCATGAACAGCTGTTCATTCAAAATCCCGTACAAAAAAGCTGTATTAATGTCGTGGTGGGAAACATGCAGTTTCTCCTCCGCAGCGACCTTGAGCATCAGCCGAATGCTCTCATATTTGACTGTGGGTGAGTAGGTCTCGTGGTAATCCTGTCCTGGTACCTGTGAAAAACCTCTGGCAACCAATCTGGCTTTGTGTCTGACTACTTTGCCATTCTGGTCTGTCTTGGCCTTGAAGACCCATTTGCTGCCAACCAGTCTCATTCCTGGGACTACCGGTACCAATTCCCAAGTTTGGTTCCTGTTCAAGGAATCAACTTCAGCCTTCATGGCATTAAGCCAAGGCTCAGCATCTTTAGAGGTTAACTCCTTAACCTCTTTGAAGCTTGAAGGTTCCCATACCTTCTCTGAGCTACTAAGAACAGCAGTTGCTGTCTTAGCAAACTCATCAGCATACCTCTTTGGAGGTCTGCCTTTGGTCGCCCTTTCAGATCTGCGTACTAGACGCAAGTCTTCTGGACTCATCTCCTCTTTCTTAGGAGAAAAATGACCAATGGTGAACAGTGGTTCCTCCAGTTCATTGTCAGACGCATCAGATGGTCTGACTGAGGCCTTTGCGCTCTGGTAGTCTGCTGTGTCATCACTTTCACTGACATCAGCAGCAGCGCCGCCCACTGAACTGGAATCCGAACTCTGATCATCATCATCATCATCATCCTCATCATCCTCATCATCATCCTCATCATCATCAGCAGCAGCTTTCTGATCTTTAGCTGCTTGCTTGACATCACCTTCATCCTCTTCTGGGTAACACTGGAAAATTCCCACATTTTCCCCCCACTTAGGATTGTACTCAACACTCCTTGTGAACTTAATGGACTTAGAGTCAGTCATCCATACCCTGTATGCACCTTTTTCGTACCCCATGAACAAACCATGTGCCCCACGCTTCCCAAGCTTGTTGGTTTGTTGTGTGCGTACCCACATGTCCGAACCAAAAATTCTCATGTGTTTGGTGTTGGGTTTCTTGCCAAACATCTTCTCATAGGGGGTACAGCCAATGGGTGATGACAATCTGCGATTAACGGTATAAACCAAATTCCCCAGAGCCTCCCCCCAAAACTTATCAGGGAGATTGGCATCATGCAACAAGGTCTTGATTCCTTGCAGCAATGTTTGATTTGCTCTCTCCGCAAGCCCATTCATCCATGGCGATCTGGGCGTTGACATGTCATGCTGAATTCCCTTCTCAGTCAGGAAAGCTTCAAACTGCTGAGAAGTAAACTCCCCGCCCCGATCAGTAAAAAAACAAGAAATATGTTTACCGTGCACATTCTCTAACCAAGCACAGAATTCCTTAAACTTCGGAAACGCTTGCGATTTCTGTTCGAGCAAATACACATGAATGTACCTGGAAAAAGAATCAATCAGAATCATGAAGTACCTTGCTCCTCCTAAAGAGGGCGCAAGTGGACCAACCAGGTCTGCATGCACTAGCTGGTAGGGTTTGGAAGCCTGCCTGCTAGACTCCTTGCCTTTTGGAGCAACCTTCACCTTGTTCTCTGCACAAGATACACATTTCATGTGAAATTTACAAGGTTTGATGTTCAAACCTTCAACCACCTCTGGCATCTTGGCCAGTGCCTTCCAAGAGAGGTGACAAAATCTTCGATGCGCATCATGAATGCAACCTGCATGAAGAACTTTGTTAGTTTGTGCAACACAACAAGAATCAGCATTTGACACAACAGCAGTGTCATCATAAGTTATATGGAACAAACCATCCATAAACTTTGCATGCAAATAGTCCTCTTTGCCTTTACTGATGACACAGACGCTCCTCTTGAAGGAAATCTGAAAACCACGCCCAGTAAGCTGTGGGACGCTCAACAAGTTGCTCGCAGCTCCTGGAACATACAGTACACCGCTGATGGTTGTGTGCAGACTTGCAAGTTTCACAGTCCCTTCTCCTGCAATCTTCAACGTCCTTCCATCAGCCAGGTGGATCTCACCTTCCTGTGGCTTGAAGGAGATAAAGAGATGCCTGTCCTTGGAAACGTGGCGGCTGGCACCTGAGTCCACAATAAACCTGCCTTTGGCTGTTGGAGCAGTCTTTACAGCAAGCAAACCCTTGTTTTCCAGCGGTTTGGGCTTTTGCAGCTTGCCCCCCTGCTGCTCCTGGCCAGCAGACGTGCCTTTAGCCTTTGGTGAAGCTGTGCCAGCAAGCAAAATCTTGCTTTCCACTGGCGTGGGCTTTTGCAGCTTGCCCCCCTGCTTCTGGCCATCTGCAGACGTGCCTTTAGCCTTTGGTGAAGCCGTGCCAGCAAACAATGCTTTGTTTTCCCCTTGCGCGGGCTCTTCACCCTCCCTCTGCTCCTGGCCATCTGCAGGTGTCTGCCTGTGGCTCTGTTTACCTTTGCCTTTCCGGCCTCTGCAAAGGCGATGGCCTTGGTTCCCATGAGAAACAGAGCTCTCAGCTGCCGACTCCTTGGCTCCCCCTGGAGGCTGGAATGCTGCCTGGGACGACGTGACGGTCAGCTCCCCCTGCAGCTTGCAACCGGTGCCCTCAGCATCCCTGCACTCAATCACATTCTGGGAAACAGCTAGGACCTCCGATGCAGTCAAACTCTGGGCTGGGATTACTGGCAAATGAGCTTTTTTTAAAGCAGTCCACATTGCACGTGCAGTGGTGTTGCCAGCCAGCGTCTTAATTTCCTCAAGAGATACGGATAGGACTATTATGTCAATCGCTTTCGAATTCTGGCCTTTCCATCTCTCTGTCAGAGGAACTGGGGGGGTTTCAGAAACAACATGCCACACCCCAAACTGACGCAGTAAACTCTCACACCATTTTGCCCAGGGTTCATAATTCTGCCCATCCAACTTAAGGGACTGAGCATCTCCAGAAGCTTGGAAAAACTCCATTTCAGCTTTTGGCAGTAGCCGTGAGTCTTCTAACTTGAAAGACTCCTTATCTTGGCAGCTCATTAATCACGAACTCTTTGGCTCGGCTCCCAGGCCAATTAAGCCTTGCCGGAGTTCAAAGGCTCTTTGCCGAGGTATAACAGAAAAAGCGTCCGTCCCTTTCGCTTTTCCCCCCTTCATACCTCTTACGCAGTCTGTTGCAGCTTTACTCTCCTGTAGGTGCCGTGAATCTGGGCCCGAAACCTTGTTGGTGGGAAACTGCCAGGGAGATAGTGTCCATCATGAGCCCCCAAGCCGGAGTTCTGGACGATCCATCGGCCTCCCGTAGACAGGCAGATCCAGCAGTTAGCGACACGAAGCCTCTGGAAATTCCTAGCCACATTCCAGGGCTGGGTGTACACTGTTTATCAGCAGAAACACAGCCAAAAGCTTGCATCACAGAAGAGCATAATTTACAGACTTTATTTAGCGTTTAACAGAACAAAAGAAAACACGTCCATTCTGTCAGCGTGTCTGAGCCGACTGAAATCGAAAGGAAAAAACAGCAAGCATAAACATCCTGTGAATAGGACATGCGCAGACTCTGTGACTCTCAAAGCCTGCTCCCTTTAAGGTGGAACGGAAATATCCTAACATCTGCTGTAGACCGCCTCCTTCTGTGACGTATGTATGATGTTTTTGGGGGTTGTCTTGAGCTACAGGGTGGGCAATTTCAAAAGGGCTTGCACACCAATGTTCTGGGTTCTCTCCTCCCTCCTTTGTGTGGTGAGTGGGGACCCTGTTGCAACAGATCAATAAAGATCAGGCTTATTAGCCACTTTGCTTCTCAATATTCTCTGGTTGGCCTCTGTTATTTTCTCCTACCGATAGGCAACCCACTTCAGGACTCTATATGGGCTCTTGGGTACCCCATAAGGGAAATGAAGCAGTTTTTTTAAAAAATAACAATAGTATTACTGTTAGTATACAAAGCCCTTAACACATTGGGACCAGTTTACCTGCGAGATTGCCTTTCCCCTCTTGGCTGCTTTGATCAACGGAACCGGCACTGTTCCACATTTCCCAGAGCTTGATATTTTAGCGCGGCAGCAGTTACACTTTGGAACTCCCTGCCACTTGAGATCAAGCAGGCGCCTTCACTGTACTCTTTTCAGAGCCTGCTAAAAACATTGGCGTTTAGGGCAAGCCTATCCATTTGCTTAGAAAGTTTGGCGCAAGTTTTAATCTGCTTTTAAGTTGATTGTTAATTTAGCATTTTGAAAAGTCTTAGATTATTGTTGCTAATTCCCCTTATTGGTGATGTGATGGCTTTATCTTTTGTAATCCACTTTGAGGTTTTTAAACAGTGAAGCCGGGTGTAAATTTTATGAAATAAATGATAAAATAATAAAGATGGCATTGTTACTATTACCATTGATCTGTTAGGTGCCTTCCCAGCCACCTTCAAGGCAATTTAGACATATGATAATTGAAAAAAACAAATATGATGAATACTTTTTAAACCCTGACAAGTGGACAGTTGTAGTAGAGACTCCTTTACCTCCCTGGAAAAGCAAAATGTTTTTTTTGCTGCTTCCCAGAATGCGCGGCTTTTAGTCCTCTGTTAGTGAAAATAACCTACAGAAGTGCATTATATTAGGCAAGATTGCTTGGTAAAAATGTGCCTTAAGAGGCTAAATTGCATCGGAGCGTGTGCAGATGAGGAGAAATTCACACTTAAACGCTGATGAATTTTCATGAGGAGTTTTTAAAAATGTATCACAGCCGTGTCAAAACCCAGAGAACTGAATTTGGGGCTTGGAGAAATGGGAAACAGGGAGAAATTAAGAAGAACCTTCAGGATCAGGCCAAGGCGGGTCCATAGGACCAGAATTCTGTTCTCACAGTGGATCCAGATAGACTGCCTCTGAACCTGGAGGTTCCAGAACATCAGAAGATGCTGACTACCGGATGAGACCAACAGCCCATCTAGTCCAATATCCTTTTTTTAAAAAAATATTATTAATTTCAACATCACATTTTATCAAAAAAACCACATATCATCCTTAAATCCCCCCTATTTTTTCCTCCCCCTCCCTACAAACATGAACCCCCCTCCCCCCACATTCTTCCCTCAGCTCCTCTCTCTGGTTTATCAACATATGTTATTTTCTGCACGTTACAAAACTGTACAGATCCTTAATTCATCTATCTGAATGTTATCAATAAAAAGTTTGTGAATGTTTATTCAAGGAGTCCAGTTCATTTTGTTGTTTCTTTAAATACTTTGTAAAGGGTTCCCGTTCATATTTAAAATCACAGTTATCCTTGTCATGTTGTTTGTGTGTCAATTTTGCCAGTTCTGCGTAGTCCATCAATTTCTCTTGCCATAGTTCTTTAGTCGGGATTTCCTCGTTCTTCCATCCTTGTGCTATTAAGACTCTCGCCGCCATTGTCGCATACATAAAGATATTTTCCAATTTCCTTGGCAGGTCTTTTCCTACAACCCCTAACAAAATGTTAGTTGGAACATTTTCTTCAGCTCATTATATATCATTTTTGTTAGCTTGTTAGCCCAGTTCTCCAATCCGTCCATCTCGAATCCCGATTCTGTCTTCGGCAGCATCAGCTACTCCTCCCGGTTTGGTGTCACCTGCAAATTTTTAAACTATATCATTTATTGTGAATAGTTTTATTTAAACCAGAATGCCGTAATGTTTCAAGATGTCTTTATATTTTGCAATCTTGCCCTCCACATTTTTCTCTGCCTGCTTTTGGAGTTTCTTCAGTTGCTTCTTCTTTGCGTAATGAATCTTGGCCTTTGCCTTGCACTTCTCCTCCAGGGTAGCTATGATGGCTTGGTACTTCCACCCAACCTCATGGGCTGTTGTTGTGTAGTCGTTTAGTCGTGTCCGAGTCTTCGTGACCCCCTGGACCACAGCACGTCAGGCCCCCCTGTCTTCCACTGCCTCCCGCAGTTGGGTCAGACTCATGCTGGTAGCTTCGAGAACACTGTCCAACCATCTCATCTTCTGTTGTCCGCTTCTCCTTGTGCCCTCCATCTTTCCCAACATCAGGGTCTTTTCCAGGGAGTCTTCTCCTGAGGTGGCCAAAGTCTTGGAGCCTCAGCTTCAGGATCTGTCCTTCTAGTGAGCACTCAGGGCTGATTTCCTTAAGGTTGGAGAGGTTGGATCTTCTTGCAGTCCATGG
The DNA here is from genome assembly GCF_965112155.1 of Podarcis liolepis. Lineage (NCBI taxonomy): Eukaryota > Metazoa > Chordata > Lepidosauria > Squamata > Lacertidae > Podarcis > Podarcis liolepis. The sequence goes on along the minus strand of NC_139561.1, from coordinate 92,231,289 downwards.
GACTCTCAAGAGTCTCCTCCAGCACCAGAATTCAAAAGCATCCATTCTTCGGTGACCAGCCTTCTTTATGGTCCAGCTCTCACTTCCATACATCACTACTGGGAAAACCAGAGCTTGAACTATACGGACCTTTGTTGGCAAGGTGACCCAAATAGGCAAACTTGTGTGTGGGCTTGAGGTGGACCATTTTCAGAGCTGCAGGGACCCCCATCCTCTTGCGCTTATCGTAAGGAGGAGGGATGTCATCAAAGACCTTCAGCCGCTCCAAGGCAGCCTGACCCTGTTTGGTCTTGTGTGGGAGCATTCTTTGCACTGTCCTCCAGAATGTGGGATGTAAACACAGGAGCAGTCAATGACAACATTCCTAGAGTGTACATGTTAGAACATGGGGAGGGATGTCTGTCCAGCAAGCAGGTAAACTTCCTGGGGACGGACTTCCTCCACATGTGACCAGAGGTGGGTGTGGCCTCACCTGTGCAGGTAATGACAAAAGCACAGGGCAGGCAGCCACTCTCTCTCTCTGCCATTTTCCTTCGATGAGGAAGCATCTAAAGATGCCCTCTTGGCTCTCAGCCAAGAGAGGAGATAAGGACTATCTTGCTACAAGATAGATTCTGAATGTATGTAACCTTTTTAAGCCTGTCTGCCTTCTGGGATCATATTGTGAACAGAACGTGAGTAAACTCTTTTATACTTTTATAAAGACTGTGTTGTGTCTTGTATTTTAAGAGGGAACAAAGGGGGAATTACCAGGGTAATTATTATAGAGGTTCTAGCGAACCTGTGCACACGTTACCGTTGCGAACTTAAAGGGGAATGTCTATAAACTCTGCTGATATTTTGGGAACTTGTTAGCACAAGCTGGATAAGGATATAATTAGTCAATATATCCTCTCCTGCACCCCAGAACATTCCCACACAGAAGATCCAGCTGGGAAGTGGTAGGGACCATGGGACGGGTTGGTGTTTATATGCTTATGCAGGAAAGCAAGGTACTTCAGTTTGTTACGGTAGAAGTGGCCGGATATGCTGATCCCTTCACATCGCACGACTACTACTTTGCACCCCAGCAAGACTTAAAAAGTAAAGGGACCCCTGACCATCAGGTCCAGTTGTGGCCGACTCTGGGGTTGCGGCACTCATCTCGCTTTACTGGCTGAGGGAGCCGGTGTACAGCTTCCAGGTCATGTGGCAGCATGACTAAGCCGCTTCTGGTGAACCAGAGCAGCGCGCGGAAACACCGTTTACCTTCCTACCAGAGTGGTACCTATTTATCTACTTGCACTTTGACGTGCTTTCAAACTGCTAGGTTGGCAGGAGCAGGGACCGAGCAATGGGAGCTCACCCCGTCGTGGGGATTTGAACCGCAGACCTTCTGATCAGCAAGTCCTAGGCTCAGTGGTTTAACCCACAGCGCCACCCGTGTCCCCCAGCAAGACTTGCTTAGCCACAATGGCAGCCAGACGACCTAGCAGGTGGCCACATCCATCAATCGCCCATCAATCACCAATACCTTTGGCTCCACCATGGCTGCTCCCTGGCGGCTGAACAAAAAAGAGGCTCCTCCCAGCGCCCCATCCAAGTTATTTATAAAGAAGTTGAACAATGACGGGCCCCAAGACAACAATGCCCATTTACACCACAAAGAACTCATAACCCACCTACTCTCAGCAGCCAGAAACACCATAACCAGACACTGGAGAGACCTGTCAGGAGTAAGCATGGACCAATGGTACCAAATAGTATGGGAAACAGCCCTACTAGAAAAATTAACTAATAAACTGAAACTGACATGGGGACAAACAGAAGAAGACGCCTTCACCCCGGTATGGCTCCCCTTTATCGCATACACAGCCCAACAGGACAATGACAATAATCCACCAACAGCATACAAATCAATATGGCTAACCTGATCCAAAACACCCACCCACCTCACCAACACACGAAAACCAAGATCACCACAGCCAATCACAAGCAAACAATCACACCCTAGGCCAACCCCAACCTCTCTCACCACCAAAGGAACACAAATGAACAACACAAGCAACGCTGACACCGAACTCTACATACATTAAACATAATAGAAACGCCGCCACCCGACCCCACCCCCATCCATCTTCCCTCTCTCCACCCCCCCTTTTCTTTTTTCTTCTTCTCCCCCTAATGCCTCAACAAATGAAACGGATTTGTAAAAATGTTACATGAAAAAAAAACACGAGGCACTACACTTCTGTAAAACAAGAAAATCCTTAATAAAATATCAAAAACAAAACAGTAAATAAATAAAAATACTAAACTGAAAAAAACAACCACAAAACAATGACAGGCCCAGGACAGAACCCTATTCGTCACTTTCCCCAGGATGACGAGGAACCACTAAGGATTACTCTTTGACTTCAGACAGTCAACCAGCTACAAGTCTGCCTAACCTTAACCTCATCCAGTCCACATTTTACCAGCTTCTCGGCAATATTAGGGGGGACTTAAAATGTAGAGAAGGGGAGGGAATGCCCAGGAGCTGGAGGGGTGATAAGGAAGGCAGGGAATCTGAAACAACCCATTAGATCTTTGGCAGAGGGGGCCACTCATTAAAACGCTCCTTTAAGGAGGAGGAAGAAATAATAATACCGGCTTGGAAGAATTTATGCCGATATAGTACCTTTCTACTTTTTTGCATAATTGGCTCTCAGTTCTGCATGTGTTGAGTGCAGGATTTGTGCAATTTAAACACTTCAGTGCGCTTTCATTACCTAGGCATTTTTAAAAAAAATAAATGAAAACTCCAAAAAACAACAACACCAATGTCTCCCAAAACTCTTTCTTTGCACATGAGAAATATGTTCTTGGACGCACACACACACACACACACACACACACGGAAAGCGAAACCATTTACTTAATCACAAGCTTGCGAGGCAGAACCTCCCAGATGTGCCCCATTATCTATGGGGTTAATTCATTCCAGTGAACAAGGCCAGGGAGACGAAGGCGGAGGTTGGCGCCTATTTATGCTTACAGGAGTTGAAGGTGCTCATTAAATCTATTTGCACTATAAATTGAAATCCACAGGAGCTCTCCCTGGTCCTGAAACCTTCAATAATAAGAGCTCTTTAATTTGCTGGGGTTTTTTTTGGGGGGGGGGGGTTGAAGAGGAGGGGCGACAGTTTCTTGGCCAGTGCAAATTTGGGAAAAAAACACCCTGAGGTTTAGCAGGAGAGTTTCTCTCCAAGGCCCTACCTTCAACGCTGAGGTTTTGTCATGGGTTCGAAATCCTCCCCTTTTCCCAAGGGTTTTAAAAGAAATGATTGTGTTCATTGCTTTAGCAAAGGTAAAGGGACCCCTGACCATTAGGTCCAGTCATGGACGACTCTGGGGTTGCGGCGCTCATCTCACTTTACTGGCCGAGGGAGCCAGCGTACAGCTTCCGGGTCATGTGGCCAGCAGGACTAAGCCGCTTCTGGCGAACCAGAGCAGCGCACGGAAATGCTGTTTACCTTCCCGCCGGAGCGGTACCTATTTATCTACTTGCACTTTGACGTGCTTTCGAACTGCTAGGTTGGCAGGAGCAGGGACTGAGTAACGGGAGCTCACCCAGTCGTGGGGATTCGAACTGCCAACCTTCTGATCAGCAAGCCCAAGAGGCTCAGGGGTTTAACCCACAGCGTCACCCGCATCTTGCTTTAGTAAGAACATCAAAAAGAGGTTTGCAGGATCAGGCCAGTGGCCCACAAAGCCCAGTATCCTGTTCTCACAGTGGCCAAACAGATACTCCAATGGGAAATCCTGGTGCAGGTCTTGGGTGGGACAGCATAGCTCCCCACCTGCGAGTCCCAGCAGATCACGTTCAGTGGAATATAGCTTCTGACAGGGCAGGGAGAACTCCACAGTTTAGGAAGAATGTTGACAAGCTGGACCATGTGCAGAGGAGGGCGGCCAGGATGATGGAGGGTCTGGAAACCAAGCCTTATGAGGAATGGTTAGAATCATAGAATCATAGAGTTGGAAGAGACCACAAGGGCCATCGAGTCCAACCCCCTGCCAAGCAGGAAACACCATCAGAGCACTCCTGACATATGGTTGTCAAGCCTCTGCTTAAAGACCTCCAAAGGAGGAGACTCCACCACACTCCTTGGCAGCAAATTCCACTGTCAAACAGCTCTTACTGTCAGGAAGTTCTTCCTCATGTTTAGGTGGAATCTTCTTTCTTGTAGTTTGGATCCATTGCTCCGTGTCCGCTTCTCTGGAGCAGCAGAAAACAACCTTTCTCCCTCCTCTAGGTGACATCCTTTTATATATTTGAACATGGCTATCATATCACCCCTTAACCTCCTCTTCTCCAGGCTAAACATGCCCAGCTCCCTTAGCCATTCCTCATAAGGCATCGTTTCCAGGCCTTTGACCATTTTGGTTGCCCTCCTCTGGACACGTTCCAGTTTGTCAGTGTCCCTCTTGAACTGTGGTGCCCAGAACTGGACACAGTACTCCAGGTAAGGTCTGACCAGAGCAGAATACAGCGGCACTATTACTTCCCTTGATCTAGATGCTATACTCCTATTGATGCAGCCCAGAATTGATGCCGCGTCACACTGTTGGCTCATGTCAAGTTTGTGGTTGAGGGAGTTGAGTTGGGTAAGCTGAGTAAAGAGGAGACCAAGAGGAGATAAGATAGCCATCTTCACAAATATCTCAAGGGCTGTTGAATGGAAGATGGAGCAAGTTTGTTCTCTCCTGCTCTGGAGGGCAGGACTCGAACCCGTGGCTTCAAGTTACAACAAAGGGGATTACGACTCAACATCAGGAAGAATTTTCTGGCAGGAAGAACTGTTAGTGGGATGGTCTTTCTAGGGAGGTGGTGAACTCTTCTTCCTTGGAGGTTTTTAAGCAGAGGCCATCTGTCAGGAGTGCGTGCAGGAGCCAGTCCCTGTGACCGGTAGCTATTCGCAGGACTGGGGCCTTCCTAAGTTTGTTCTGGAGAGGCAAGGCGCGGCCGCACAGGTGAGGCTGCTTGCTAACTCACAGCACCTGGTGGCAAGAGCCGGGAAGGGATATAAGGTCAGCATTTCCCTTCGGCTCTTTGCCACAGCAACACACTTCCTGCCTTGCTGTGTTTGGTTTCTTGCTTCCAGATCCTTGAACCTCGGCTTCTTGACTCCCTGCTTCTCGACCCTCAGACCCCTGGCTTCATGACTCCTTGCTTCTTGACCTTTGGACCCTTGACTTCGTGACTCCTTGCTTCTCGACCCTCGGACCCCTGACTTCATGACTCCTTGCTTCTCGACCCTCAGACCCCTGACTTCGTGACTCCTTGCTTCTCGACCCTCGGACCCCTGGCTTCTGGACTCTCATTCCTGCTCCCAACCCGCCCTCTTGCCCCCAGTCCCGACGTCCTCAGCTGGGACTTCGATCGCCCATAGACCGGACTGTGACACCATTAGCGTTAGAAACTGAGATATGAAAGCCAGGAGCTAAATGGCACCTTAAACCCAGGTTATGGGCGCAACAACGCAATATCTAGGCAGGCTTTTTTATAACAAGAATACAAAGCTGAAAATGAAGGAACTGCAGCTAAAATATTATGTTCCTTTTTCACTTGGTCTAGTCCTTTCTGTGCCCACCTCCCCAATATTCTTAAGAGAGTCTCTTCTCCAGTCTTCAGAGAGTAGCTGGAAGTGGGGAGGCAGAAAAGGGTCCTCCTTGCCTTCCACTCTGCAGTTTTAATCTGAAATCTTAGGTGCAGTGCTGCGCCCATAGTTCAGAAACTGCTCACGGTAATGAAATACCCTGTTGCAAAATGTGCCTGGAACAATGGGAGTTTTGAACACTGTCTGTCGTGGATGAGATCCCAGCATCGCAAGGGGGTTGGACTAGATGGCCTCTGAGGTCTCTTCCAGCTCAACAATTCCATGACTCCAAGAATGATTCAGCTCCTCTCTCAGTTCCTCTGCCTCGAGTGACGCAAAATGACTGCCTGCTTTATATTTTTTGATTCTTGCACGTTGGTGGGACCGCTTGAAGGTGAAAATGGAAAACTAGTCTCACGGCAGCTCGGCGTGGCTGGAAGATTTCGGCACCGTCAGGGGAGGGAAGGCAGAGCTTTTGTTCACAGGTGTTCGCTCACAAATGAGATCTTGGCTGTGGATTTTCGCTCGGGCTGAGAAGATCCAGGCTTTGCAGAAGCAGCCTGGCCATGGGGAAATGTGCTTCTGTCACAAGATGGTCACCACACACAGTCCCTTTCTCTTTCTCATTTTCTCTCTCCCTCTTTTCCCCTCTGTCAGGTCAGGGGAGGAACTGTGCGCATGAGAGGGGAGCATTCCGAACTTTTCCAAAAGGCTGCGCCAGTTCAGGAGTCAGCAAACTTTTTCAGCAGGGGGCCGGTCCACTGTCCCTCAGACCTTGTGGGGGGCCGGACTATATTTTGAAAATTAAATACCGTATTTTTTGCTCTATAAGACTCACTTTTCCCCTCCTAAAAAGTATGGGGAAATGTGTGTGGGTCTTATGGCGTGAATGCAGCCCGCGCAGCTATCCCAGAAGCCAGAACAGCAAGAGGGATCACTGCTTTTGCTGCGCAGCGATCCCTCTTCCTGTTCTGGCTTCTGGGATTCAGAATATTTTTGTTGTTGTTTTCCTCCTCCAAAAGCTAGGTGCGTCTTGTGGTCTGGTGCGTCTTATAGAGCGAAAAATACGGTAAATGAATGAATTCCTATGCCCCACAAATAACCCAGAGATGCATTTTAAATAAAAGCACACATTCTACTCATGTAAAAACACCAGGCAGGCCCCATAAATAACCCAGAGATGCACCAACTCTACAGATTCTGTTGTTCCATCGGCTTCTGCACAACCTCCTGAGTTGCCAAATGTAATTTTTATTTTGGAGAGCTTTCTGGATCATGCCAGTGACCCACCCAGTCCTGCAGTGGCCAAACGGACGCTCCTATAGGAAGTGTGCAAGCAATTTCTGAGTGCTATAGAACACCCCCAAAGGCACTTTCTCGTTTCCCTGAAACCTCTTTGTTTTCCGCGAGTTGTAACTGTGCCACGTCCTCCGTTACTGCTGCAGAAACATCTCTATCCACCAGCTAACGATCCATGCAAAATGTCAGCCAGACACAGTCGATACAAAACCTTCCCCTGTTAGGAGAGAGATTTTTTTCACTAAGTCTTTTTATAGGTTGGGACGGCTCGGAGAGCATGGCCAAAGATGAAAGGCAAGCTGGGCAGATTAGCAGTGTTTTAGGTCTAAGGTGTGCCCTAGAGATCCCCCCACCAGGAATATCGCTGGTGTCATTTCACTTGGGTTGGGGGAGAATGTCTGGATTCGACGGCGGCCGTGGGGGAAACCCAGTGTTAACACCCAGAGGCAAACGGACCCAGAACCTGGAAACCCAATGCTTACAGAGAAGTCAAATGTATGGCCTCATTGCTCCACAGCACACCTCCAGACTTAAGGCTGTACTTCTGGACCGTGAGGAGCAAATGATGGTTGGTTCTGGGCACCACAATTTAAGATGGATGTTGAGAAGCTGGAAGGTGTGCAGAGGAGGCCAAACTAGAGGGTCTGGAAACTGTTGCAGGACCCCCCCCCCCAAATCATTCAGTTTGTACAAATACGACACACTCACACACGACATACATGACGTTTCTGTTATAAATTCATAGTAAATCAACCATACATCGGATTTACACCGGTCCACTTTTATTTTACTCCATGAAGGAAGGATTATCAAAGGGGGACAGTTTGATACAGGATGGCCATAATCCCTTAACCATACCAACACGTACTTGGGAGCCCTGCCCAGTTGGCATGACAACTTTGATGGTCCCAGACAGAAGACCATCAAGGACACAACGGACTTGCATGTGGGAGTGGATTCAACAGGGACTGGAACAAAGGACAATGATCAGATCTTCCCTCTTCCCTCTGGGGGCAGGAAACTGCCAGCTCCCCTTTGTCACCTGGAAAGTACTCATGGGGAGGGGGAAAGGAGAAACCAGCCAGGTGACAAGATACTCAGGTTACCTCCACAACTCCTCCCTCAACCCCTCCTTTTTGTGATGTAGTTGTGATGAAGTCTTAGGGGTGTAGTTTGGGGGATTAGTAACTAATAAAAATTGGGGTCTTCTTTTGTTCTGGTCTTCCATCTTGCTTCATCTTGTTGTGGGTGGGAGTCCTGTCGCGACAGTTTCCAATAAAGGCCAAGCCTACAGGCTGCTGTTTTGCTCCAAGTTATCCCGGTTGGTGTCTTTGTTTTTGTCCAAGGGAGCCCTCGGATTTTTCCGTTAACAAAACCAAGCCATATGAGGAATGGTTGAGGGAATTGGGTATTTGTGATGGCCTGGGACTTGGGCTCGGAACCAGAGGAGACTCAGTCCACACCGGATCTTCTGCCTCATACAACATAAAACATTCTTATTCTGATCCTAGGCCTGTTTGGTACTTTCAAGTATTTTCTACTTCTCTTATATTACAATATTTAACTAAATAATCTTAAAATTTCTTCCAATCTCCTTGGTATTCCTCTTCTTTCTGATCCCGGATTCTTTGTCTGCCAGCTCCAAAAACTCCAACATCTTCATCTGCCATTCTTCTACCGTTGGTATTTCTTGAGATTTCCAATTTTTAGCTAATAGCAGTCTTGCCGCTGTAGTGGCGTACAAAAATAATCTAACATCTTTTTTGGGGCAATTCCAGTTCTATTATTCCAAGTTAAAAGGCTTCTGGTTTCTTTACAAATGTATTTTTCAACATTTTTTTTAACTCGTTATAAATCTTTCCCCAGAGGTCCTTAAGCTTGAGTTGGAAATTGTGATGGCCTGGGACTCAGGCTTGGACTCGGAACCAGAGGGGTCTCAGTCTGCACTGGATCCTTTGCCTCAGGCATCATCTGAACCAAATCTGGGGCCTGATCCTGAAGAGTCCCAGTCTGCACAGGTTCCCCTGCAACAAACACCAGCTGGGCTGAGTCAGGGGCCTGATCCTGCCCTGGCTCCAGATGCGGGGATGACCTCGTTGCCTCCAGCTGGGCCATCACCTACAGCTGCTCCACTACCGGTTGGGTCAGGGGAGGCTGAGCCGGCCCCTGGGTCTAGTAACCCACCGACGTCTCCCGAGCTGCAGAGACTGAGGTCTGAGAGAAGGAGAGACCTGAGTACTCGCAGGAGTGCTCGCCTTTGGGTGAAACAGGGAGGTGAGTCACCGGGGGATCAGGACCGGCCGTTACTCCGACAGAGATAAATGGCTGTCGGACCCTGCCCCAGGTTGCGGGAGCATCATTGCTGTTTGCCAGATCCTGTACCTGTCCTCACCTGGTGTCCTGCCTTGGCCCTGTCGGACTGACACCTAGCGGAACCTCCAGATTCTGGACCGGTCCTGGACCGTGTTTCAAGGGTTACCCCCGGGCCCAGCACACAAATGCTGGTTGGTTCTGGGCACCACAATTTAAGAAGGGTGTTGAGAAGCTGGAAGGTGTGCCGAGGAGGCCAAACAAGAAGTGTGAGGGTCTGGTAACAAAGCCATATGAGGAACGGTTGAGGGAATTGGGTATGTTCAGCTTGGAAAATAGGAGATTGAGAGGAGATATGCATAGCAGATGGCCATCCAACCTCTGTGTGGGCCTAAACGGCCTAAATGGCCTCGGCCCAGTATACCTGAAGGAGCGTCTCCACCCCCATCGTTCTGCCCAGACACTGAGGTCCAGCGCCGAGGGCCTTCTGGCAGTTCCCTCATTGCGAGAAGCCAAGCTACAGAGAACCAGGCAGAGGGCCTTCTTAGTAGTGGTGCCCGCCCTGTGGAACGCCCTCCCATCAGATGTCAAAGCAATAAACAACTACCTGACATTCAGAAGACATCTTAAGGCAGCCCTGTTCAGGGAAGTTTTTAATGTGTGATATTTTGGTGTATTTTTGGTTTCTATGGAAGCTGCCCAGAGTGGCTGGGGAAACCCAGCCAGATGGGCGGGGTACAAATAATAAATTATTATTATTATTATTATTATTATTATTATTATTATTATTATTATTATGTGTGGTGGTCCCGTGGGCTAACCGGGAGGCGAGGTCTGAGTCCAGTCCAAGGTCGAAGGTGCAGTATGGAGGCAGTCCATAAAAGTTGAAGCTGGGTGCAGGTGAGGTCAGGAGCTCTGGCAGGATTGCAGGACAGGGTTTAGGCAGGAACAGGCTACCAACAATGTTGCTCCCGCAACCTGGGACTGGGGCTGGCTGGCTTTTATCTGCCCTGAGGTACAGGGCGGCCCCAGTCCACAGGTGACTCGCCTCTCCTGGCCTGGAGGCAAGCACTCCTCCTGCGGGAACTTAGTTTCCTCCGCCTCTCTGCCCTGAGTCTCTGCAGCTCAGGAGAGGTTGGAGGGTTACCGGACCCAGAGGCAACCTCCGCTTCCTCTGACAGGGCTGGGAGAGGAGCACCTGCAGGCAATGGGTCCTCCATCACCTCAGGAGCCAGAGCAGACTCAGCTGGTGCCTGCACCTGAGGATCCAGCACAGGTGAGGACCCTTCAGGCTCAGGCCCCAGCCCCGGATCAGCTGGTTCTGGAGGCGGGGACTCCTGTGCAGGCTGGGATCCCTCAGGTTTAGCATCCGAATCCCAGGCCATCACACTCTGTCTAAAAACCTCCAAGGAAGGAGTGTCCGTTCCACCATCAAACAGTTCTTATCACCAGAAAGTTCTTCCTGATGTTGAGTCGGAATTTCCTTTCTTGAAGCCATTGACGCCATATGGGACAGCTGCATATTCCTGCATCACAGGGGGTTGGACTAGATGACCCTGAGAGGTCCCTTCCAACTCTTGGATTCTGTGAGGTAGACCTTTGACTTTCTCCAGCAGGGTTTTCCTTTGATGTTCCTGCCAACTTGCTTCCCATCTTTCCTGATTGCATCTGCCGCCAGCCAACTGGCTCCCTCCCCGCTGATCTCCTGCCTCCTCGCCTTGCCTCTTGCTCCCTTTGGAAGAATCCCTGACCGTCCAATGACCCAGCCTCTGCCCAGCTGTTTCCTGATCCGTGCCAATCCCAGATCCCACCGGCCCATCTCGCGCCTGCCTTTGCCTCCGCTGCCGGTGACCCGTCACTGACGGTTGAAGACGGCCTTTCTGCTCTCTCTGCTGTTCAAAGGCTGCACGATGTCCTCTCCTCACCCATCCACCTCCTGCTTTTTTTTAAAAAGCCCCAAACTCTCTTTAATTAAGTTTTGAGATATTTAATCATCCGAGGAGGCAGAGGAGGTATTTGTTTAGCCTCAGACAGCCTCCCAACCCCATTGCCTCGCAAGCGGAATTGAACACAAATAAAACATTCACTGATGTTTTAGGGGCTTGTGCAAAGCAGATCTCGATAGCATTTGTTTGTTAATCTATTCTGAAAGGAGGTCTGGAATGGTTTTTCAGGGCTGAGCTCTGGGTCGTATTTGTGGTGCGGGGGCTCGCTGCCGGCATGTGTCTCTGCCAGGGTCCTACTCGAGTGTAGGCTGAACTCCTGACCCTCACCTCCTTTCTTCTTGGGTGTCCTCTGCTCAAGTGCCGATCACACACGCCTTATTCCACCCTCCCTCTTCTTTCTTGAAATACATGATTATAGAAGCATGAGTTTCTCTGAGCATATGCAGAGTGGATTCCCAGCTCGCACCCAAGAGAGAAGACTCAGTCTTCCTTAGCTCACCCGGTAGAGCAGGAGACCCCTTTAATTTCAGCAGTGGCGTAGCGTGGGTTGTCAGCACCCGGGGCAAGGCAAGTAATTTGTGCCCCCTAACCTGTGGATTTGCGCCCCCTAACCCGTGGATTTGCGCCCCTAACCCTAACCCCCAGATGTTGCGCCCGGTGCGGCCGGCCCCCCCTGCACCCCCCACGCTACGCCACTGAATTTCAGGGTCATGAGCCCCTCGCTGGGCAAAATGTTCCGGCACTGCAGGGGGTTGGACTAGATGACCCCTGTGACCCCTTCCAATTCTATGATTCTGTGATTCATTGAGTTACTGCCCTCCAGGTGTTTTGGGCAAGGCTGGGAGTAGTAGAGGCATCATGCCTCCTGTCAAATACTGGAAGTCCCACCCCCTTTGAGATTGACTGATGGCATCCACAGGAAGCCCCTGTGTGGTCCCAATGACTCCCTGGATCAGGGGTAGAAAACCTAAGGCCCAGGGACCGGATGTGGCCCAATCGCCTTCTCAATCCGGCCAGTGGACGGTCCGGGAATCAGCGTGTTTTGACATGAGCAGAATGTGTCCTTTTATTTAAAATGCATCTCTGGGTTATTTGTGGGGCCTGCCTGGTGTTTTGACATGAGTAGAATGTGTGCTTTTATTTAAAATGTGTTATGTACTGAGTTGAATAGGATCCAAAAGGCAACAGTCTGATTGGTCCTAGAACAATAGGATCCAGAATGCAGTAGTCTGATTGGTCCTAGAACAATAGGATTCAGAATGCAGCAGCCTGATTGGTCCACAGGAGCCACCCAATCCAGCTCCAGGTGGAAGTGAATCTGCAACCTGAGTGGCCTACAGGTGAATCCCGGAATAAGCCAATCACGTGGGGCCCATTGTGTAAATAATGTATATAAAGCAGACATTCTAGGGGAACTTCCATTCCTCCTCCTCACCACTAGGAGCTGAATAAAGAGCATGGAATCCACACTTGACTCCGAGTATATTTCAAAATGCATCTTTGGGTGTTTGTGGGTCCTGCCTGGTGTTTTTACATGAGTAGAATGTGTGCTTTTATTTAAAATGCTTCTCTGGGTTATTTGTGGGGCACAGGAATTCATTCATACCCCCCCCCCCAAAAATATGGTCCAGCCCACCACATGGTCTGATGGACCGGCCCACGGCTGAAAAAGTTTGCTGACCCCTGCCCTAAATGTTCTGTCTCCCCTTTGGTAGAATCCAGGAAACGCAAGGTGCGTGGCTCCTCTGTGAGCATGCGATGGATCGATGGATCAATGGTGCAAAGTTGTATTCTTCTAAGTCAAAATATGGGACGTGAATGGCCATATCAAAGGATGTGACCCCCTCTACAGTGAGTTCCTGCCGCAGTGGCCCAATACGGTGAAGCTTTGAAGCAGTTCTGGACTGCCATGCACTTTGGCTGGAACTGGTTCAACATCTGTGGCAGGAAGTCCTGTGACATCATCAATTAGCCTCAAGAGGGGTGGGACTTCTGCAATCTGACAGGAGGCAGGCTCCCTATACTACTCTCAGCCTTCCCGAAAACATCTGGAGGGCACTAAGTTGAGGGACAAAGGTCTGTATAGTTCAAGCTCTGGTTTTCCCGATAGTGATGTATGGAAGTGAGAGCTGGACCATCAAGAAGGCTGATCGCCGAAGAATGGATGCTTTTGAATTCTGGTGCTGGAGGAGACTCTTGAGAGTCCCATGGACTGCAAGAAGATCAAACCTCTCCATTCTGAAGGAAATCAGCCCTGAGTGCTCACTGGAAGGACAGATCCTGAAGCTGAGGCTCCAAGACTTTGGCCACCTCAGGAGAAGAGAAGACTCTCTGGAAAAGACCCTGATGTTGGGAAAGATGGAGGGCACAAGGAGAAGGGGACGACGGAGGACGAGATGGTGGGACAGTGTTCTCGAAGCGACCAGCATGAGTTTGACCAAACTGCGGGAGGCAGTGGAAGACAGGAGGGCCTGGCCTGCTCTGGTCCAGGGGGTCACGAAGAGGCGGAAATGACTAAATGACTAAACAACAACAAAAAAGTTGAGGGAGGCAGGTGCAAATTTTGTCCGCTGAGCACAAGAGGGTAATCACTCTGCATATGCTCAGAGAAACTCCCACTTTTACAATTGATTCAAGCATTTTGACAAATACTGCTGATGTAGGTCACAGAGAGATTAGAAAGAAAAGGCCACAGAAAACTGGTTCCAGGCATTCCTAATTCTCACCACCTCTCATTTCAGAACTCCCCCCCCCTCCACATTTAGGAAACGTTCTCTTGTTTTCGGTAATGGCCTGGGTGTTAGCCCAGGCAACAATTTGCCCCTCTCAAGCGTAAACTTCCATTAACTTTGCAAATGGGATTTTCTCCCCTCCCCCAACAAAGCTAAGCAAATTACCCTCTTTGAAGATAATGTTTGTGGAGGGAAGGGATCCTTGTTAATTAGAGAAAAAACGGTTAAGAGAATTTCAAAACATGTTGCTCTGCCCAAATCTTCCTCTTCTGCTTTCCAGCGGCCAGGGAGCATTTTCATGGAAAGCGCTTGGCTTTTGGAGGGATTTTGGAAATTAATGTGACTTGAGGGAAGGGGAAATGCTACAGTTGTTCCAGTGGCGTAGTGTGGGTTGTCAGCACCCGGGGCAAGGCAAGTAATTTGCGCCCCCTAACCCTAACCCCCAGATGTTGCGCCCGGTGCGGCCGGCCCCCCCTGCACCCCCCACGCTACGCCACTGAGTCGTTCTTCTTCCGAGCACGTGGCCAACCTTGTGGGAGGCATGGACAAATAACTAAATAACAAATTCATATAAATAAAAAATTCATAATAACAATGAATTTATTAACTTCCCTTCACCCTGAGACCCCGGAGCGGGCGACAACATTAAAACATCCCAGGGGGCTGGACTAGATGACCGTTTGGTCCTTTTCCAACTCTGCCATTCCATGATTCTATACATTAAATAGCTGAGATAAGGAAGATTGTCCTTGTTAACGGAGAAATCTGAGGGCTCCCTTGGACAGAAAACAAGGACACCAGCCAGGAATACCAGAGCAAAACAGCAGCCAGTCGGCTTGGTCTTGATTGAAGACTGTCGCGACAGGACTCCCACCTGCCACAAGGTGGAACAAGATGGAAGCCCCCAACAAAAGGGAACCCAAACTTTTATTAGCTGCTAATCCCCATGTTACACCCCCCCAAACTACATCACGGTTACATCATGAAAGGGGAGGTCTGGTGGCAGGAATCTGAGCATCCTGGACCCTGCCCCATGGTTCTCCTTGCCCTCCACCAAACACCCATCAAGTGGAACAAAAGAGATCTTTACATTTCCCTGTTTCCCAGCCAAGTTAACCACACCCTTTTGTCTTCATCTGGGTTTGTTCTTTCTGGAATGGCTACCTGTCTGGCACTTAGGTATCAGGAGGCCAGGGATTATCACTCGGGCAGAGGGGCTGCTGAGTAGCTGAGCTCACAGGTCTATAGGAATTTCTGAGGTTTTCCCAGTGAGCCAGTACATAAGTACATTTATCAGTGAATTGTTACATTTGGTATTCTGCAGCAGAGGCCCTTTGAATTAGATAGGAAGAAACTGTGATGAAGTGTTTTGTGGGGACAAGTCACAAAAGTCACAAAAGCGATGGTGCTGGTTTTGGTAGTGGGCTGCATGTGCATGATATCTGCTGGAGGGGCAACCCCCCCCAACCTATACATAAATTCCTGCAACATCCTTACTGTCCCCTGTTTAGCCACCTCCGTCATGGTCTCCCTTATTTATGATTTTTCTGAATGGAAAAGCCTTCTGTTTCACCCAGTCCAGGGCATTTGAGCATGTTCTGAGAGCTGGTCCCTCGCAGCCTAGCCACTCTGGTCCCCAGCCCTGATCCTGCGCCAGCCCCTCTCCTTTCACGGAGAAAAGCCTTCTCGAGGGGTCCAGTGGAGATCCGGGCTCCCCCCTGGTGTGTAATATTCCGCCCCGCCTAATGAACCAGGACTCCCGGCTGGAAGAGGCAGCCCACGACTCTCGCCGGCAGCTCGGAACACCACGTCCTGGATGATTTGTCACCATTATCCCTCGGCGCTCGTTCTCTCTCCATGGCTGCCGCGTGGGCCGTCAGCACCTTCTGGGGCTAAGGGGAGCTGACAGGCCTGTTATTGGGTTCACGGCAATGCCGTACTCCCTTAGAACTGCGCAGAAGGAAGTCTTGACTCTCCCGGAGACGGGCATTGCTCGCCATGCCTCTGGGAGCACTCCAAGTTTCCCGCTTGGCAGCCAGGGCTGGGAAACAGAGGCCTGGGAATCTGCGCAGGACGGCCTTCACCAAGCCAGAACCCTCCAGATGTTTAATAATAATAATAATAATAATAATAATAATAATAATTTATTATTTATACCCCGCCCATCTGGCTGAGTTTCCCCAGCCACTCTGGGCGGCTCCCAATCAAGTATTAAAAACAATACAGCGTTAAATATTAAAAACTTCCCTGAACAGGGCTGCCTTCAGATGTCTTTTAAAGATAGGATAGCTGCTTATTTCCTTCACATCTGAAGGGAGGGTGTTCCACAGTGTGGGTGCCACCACCGAGAAGGCCCTCTGCCTGGTTCCCTGTAGCTTTGCTTCTCGCAATGAGGGAACCGCCAGAAGGCCCTCAGCGCTGGATCTCAGTGTCCGAGCTGAACGATGGGGGTGGAGAGGCTCCTTGAGGTATACAGGACCGAGGCCGTTTAGGGATTTCAAGGTCAGCACCAACACTTTGAATTGTGCTCGGAAACGTACTAGGAGCCAACGCAGATCTCTCAGGACCGGTGTTATGTGGTCCCGGCGGCCACTCCCAGTCCCCAGTCTAGCTGCCGCATTCTGGATTAATTACAGTTTCCGGGTCACCTTCAAAGGGACCCCCATGTAGAGCACATTGCAGTAGTCCAAGCGAGAGATAACCAGAGCATGCACCACTCTGGCGAGACAGTCTGTGGGCAGGGAGGGTCTCATCCTGCGTACCAGATGGAGCTGGTAAACAGCTGCCCTGGACACGGATTTGACCTGTGCCTCCATGGACAGCTGTGAGTTCAAAATGACTCCCAGCTGCGCACCTGGTCCTTCAGGGACACAGTTGCCCCATTCAGGACCAGGGAGTCCTCCACACCCGCCCACCCCCTGTCCCCCCAAAACAGTACTTCTGTCTTGTCAGGATTCAACCTCAATCTGTTAGCCGCCATCCATCCCAATTTGGGACTCCCACCAGCCCCTGGGCAGCAGGAAAGCCTGAGTCTTCCGTTCTGGTTCGAATCGGAGTGTTGCTACCAGTCAGTGCCTGCTGAGCTGGATGAGCCAATGTTCCGGCTCTGAATAAGGCAGCCTCGCCTGTCTCTGCTATTCAGAACCTTATTCAGAACCATCTTTAGCGTTAGGTGGTGGTTTGCAGTACAGCGGTGCGGGAATGTTGAGGAAAGTCGGAGAGGAAATATTGATTAAATGTTATCCCTCCTCACTCACGCCAGCGAGCAAGCAGCAGCGCACATTCCCTTGCACATTTCTGGAAACAAGTTGATGGATTCCTTAGAACATGCGTAGGCAAACTAAGGCCCGGGAGCCGGATCCAGCCCAATCGCCTTCTCAATCCGACCCGCGGACGGTCTGGGAATCAGCGTGTTTTTACATGAGTAGAATGTGTCCTTTTATTTAAAATGCATCTCTGGATTATTTGTGGGGCACGGGAATTCATTATTCCCCCCCAAAAAAAAATATAGTCCACCCCCCCACAAGATCTGAGGGACAGTGGACTGGCCCCCTGCTGAAAAAGTTTGCTGACTCCTGCCTTAGAATCATTTAAGTTGAGCAATCCAGTCTGGATTGTTCCTGGCAAGTTTTCCCTTTTATTTCCCTCTTAAAATAATAACAATATGACAGTCTTGTTTAAAAGTGAGAGTAAAGTTTAGGGACGCGGGTGGCACTGTGGGTAAAACCTCAGCGCCTAGGGCTTGCCGATCGCATGGTTGGCGGTTCGAATCCCCGCGGCGGGGTGAGCTCCCGTCTTTCGGTCCCAGCTCCTGCCCACCTAGCAGTTCGAAAGCACCCCTAAGTGCAAGTAGATAAATATGTACCGCTTTACAGCGGGAAGGTAAACGGCGTTTCCGTGTGCTGTGCTGGTGCCAGCTCGCCAGAGCAGCTTCGTCACGCTGGCCACGTGACCCGGAAGTGTCTCCGGACAGCGCTGGCCCCCGGCCTCTTAAGTGAGATGGGCGCACAACCCTAGTGTCGGACACGACTGGCCCGTACGGGCAGGGGTACCTTTACCTTAAAGTTTACTTACATTCAGTTCACAGTAGTTTTCTGAAGGCAGGCTTTGTCTTGCGGTTATAGTTACATTTGCAGAGAAAAGAAGTCTGAGTTAGGCCTCCGACTTTCTACCTTGTGGCTTCCATCCTCTTTAAGGATTAACCGTGTGCTGCTGGCTAAGAGCCAGCAGAGAGGAAGATGGGAAAAAGTCAAAGATGTGGGAATGTTCAGGGATCCAGGAGAGGATATATTGTCTGATTATAGCCTTTCCAACTTGTGTAAACAAGTTCACAATTTAGCAGAGTAACATTCCCCTTTTTAAACTCGCAGCGGATGCATTTGCTCAGGCTCGCTAAAGCCTCTAGAATAACTGTTCTGGTATTTCCCCCTTATTCCCTCATAAAAGATAAGACATGGCACAGTCTTCTATAAAAGTATAAAAAGAGTTTACTCACTCACATTCTGTTCACAGTCGGATCCCAGAAGGCAGACTTAGCTTAGAAAAGTAACATACACCTGGAAACTATCCAATAAGGAGACAGTCCCTTTGTCCTCTCTTGACTGGAGGCCAAGAGAGCATCTTTGGCTAAGCAGATGTTGTTTCTTTGATGCATGTAGTCAAAGAGAGAGAGAGATGGCTGCCCTGCCCTGTGCTTTTGTCCTTACCTGCACAGGTGAGGCCACGCCCACCTCTAGTCCCATGCAGAGGAAGTCTGTCCCAGCCCAGAAGGAAACAGGAAGTTGACCTGCTGGCTGGACAAACATTCCTCCCCATGTGTAAACATGTTCCCTCTAGGAAGGTTGTACTTGACTGCTCGTGTTTCCCATCCCACAAAAGAGCCAAAAGAGGAAGGTGGCTGTGTGACTGGCCCTTTTATAGGGTCTGCTAGGGCCACGCCCATCTACCTGGTCACATACAAGGGAAGGATGCTTCAGACCAGGTGTGGCAGGAAGTCCTCCCTGTCTGGAGCCACATCCCCCTGTGTGTCCACTCTAGGCAACAGGAAATGTTGGTATTTGACTGCTTCAGTGATGATACATCCCACATTTGTGGGGAAATCTGAGTTTTCCGTTCTGGTTCATATCTGTAAGTTGCTTCCAGTCAGTGTTGAGCTGTATGGGCCAATGTTCTGACTCTGAATAAGGCAGCCTCCCCTGTCCCTGTCTCTACTATTCAGAACCTTATTCGGAACCCTCTTTAGCGTGAGGCAGAGGTTTCTAGCTCAGTGGTAGGGTACCTGACTGGCATGGAGAAAGTCCCTGGCTCAACCCCTCAACATCTCCAGGTAGGACCAAGACCACTGCCTGGAATCTTGGAGTGTGGTTTTCCATCAGTATATTGAATCCTCAGCTAGAATATAAGATGGGGGGGGGGGGGACACCTGGCTTACTAGCCATACATGTGAAAATGTTCTAGGGGTCTTGGTGGACCACAAGCTTAACAAGCGTCAACAGTGTGATGCAGCAGCAAAAAAGGCTAATCCTATTCTAGGCTGCATCAAGCGAGTTATAGTGTCCAGATCAAGGGAAGTCATTGCTGTTGTTGTTTAGTTGTTTAGTCGCATCCGACTCTCCATGACCCCCTGGACCAGAGCAGGCCAGGCACTCCTGTCTTCCACTGCCTCCCGCAGATTGGTCAAACTCATGCTGGTAGCTTCGAGAACACTGTCCAACCATCTCGTCCTTTCTCATCCCCTTCTCCATCTTTCCCAACATCAGGGTCTTTTCCAGGGAGTCTTCTCTTCTCATAAGGTGGCCAGAGTCTTGGATCCTCAGCTTCAGGATCTGTCCTTCGAGTGAGCACTCAGGGCTGATTTCCTTCAGAATGGAGAGGTTGGATCTTCTTGCAGTCCATGGGACTCTCAAGAGTCTCCTCCAGCACCAGAATTCAAAAGCATCCATTCTCCGGCAATCAGCCTTCTTTATGGTCCAGCTCTCACTTCCATACATCACTACTGGGAAAACCACAGCTTGAACCATACAGACCTTTGTTGGCAAGGTGATGTCTCTGCTTTTTAAGATGCTGTCTTGGTTTGTCATTGCTTTCCTCCCAAGAGGCAGGTGTCTTTTAATTTCTGCTGTCACCACATCAGTCATAGTCCCACTCTCTTCTGCCTTGGTCAGACCCCACCTGCAATACTGTGTCTAGTTCTGGGTACCACAATTTAAGAAGGAGATTGACAAGATGGAAGGTGCGCAGAGGAGGGCGACCAAAATGATCAAGGGTCTGGAGACGAAGCCTTATGAAGAATGGTTGAAAGAGCTGGCTAGGTTTAGCCTGGAAAAGAGGAGGCTGAGAGGGGATATGATAGCCATCTTCAAATATCTGAAGGGCTGTTGATAGCATTGATCTTGAGGCACCCTTTATTATTATTTTTTGGCATAGGACCCTGCCCTGGAGAGCGGCTGCCGGCCAGTGTCGACAGTACTGATCTCAATGCACTGATGGCACGAGGCACCTTCCTGGAGAGCTGGCCACTGTTGATAGCATTGATCCCTTTATTATTATTTTTTGGCATAGGACCCCGCCCTGGAGAGCGGCTGCCGGCCAGTGTCCACAGTACTGAGCTCACTGCACCAGGGTAGGTTGGGCCCGGTTGCGCAGAGCCGCTGCGCCCTCCCTCCCGCTTGCCCGGGTCCCCCCTCTCCTCTCCTCTCCTCTCCTCTCCTCTCCTCTCCCTCCCCGCCTCCGACTCTGTCTGCGAGCTCCATCTAGACTTCATCTATCATGTTTATGTGGAAGGGAAGAGATTAGCTCTCTCGACCAATTTCCCGCCTCGCACTCCTCCGTCTTGGGGGCCTCCAGAGGCGGGAGCAGATGGCAGAGTGTGCGCGCCGATCTCTGCAGCCAGAGCCACTAATGGGCTTCCCAGCCTCAAGCGCCTCAGGAGCGCACGTCAGGCGACTCTTGCGAGAGACGCCGAGGATGAAGACGACTCCACTCCAGGGATCGCGGTGCCAGGAAAACGGGGGGGGGGGCGGGGAGGGCGAGGGGGGCGGCGGCTAGTGCTCTTCTTTAGAGCTCGCCATCCTTTTCTCTCTATTATTATTATTATTATTATTATTATTATTATTATTATTATTATGTTATTGTTGTTGTTGTTTAGTCGTGTCCGACTTTTCGTGACCCCTGGACCAGAGCACGCCAGGCCCTCCTGTCTTCCACTGCCTCCCGCAGTTTGGTCAAACTCATGCTGGTAGCTTCGAGAACACTGTCCGACCATCTCATCCTCATAGAATCATAGAATCATAGAGTTGGAAGAGACCACAAGGGCCATCGAGTCCAACCCCCTGCCAAGCAGGAAACACCATCAGAGCACTCCTGACATATGGTTGTCAAGCCTCTGCTTAAAGACCTCCAAAGTAGGAGACTCCACCACACTCCTTGGCAGCAAATTCCACTATCGAACAGCTCTTACTGTCAGGAAGTTCTTCCTAATGTTTAGGTGGAATCTTCTTTCTTGTAGTTTGGATCCATTGCTCCGTGTCCGCTTCTCTGGAGCAGCAGAAAACAACCTTTCTCCCTCCTCTATGTGACATCCTTTTATATATTTGAACATGGCTATCATATCACCCCTTAACCTCCTCTTCTCCAGGCTAAACATGCCCAGCTCCCTTAGCCGTTCCTCATAAGGCATCGTTTCCAGGCCTTTGACCATTTTGGTTGCCCTCCTCTGGACACGTTCCCGTTTGTCAGTGTCCTTCTTGAACTGTGGTGCCCAGAACTGGACACAGTACTCCAGGTGAGGTCTGACCAGAGCAGAATACAGTGGCACTATTACTTCCCTTGATCTAGATGCAATACTCCTATTCAGCGGCGTAGCGTGAGTTGTCAGCAACCCGGGGCAAGGCAAGTAATTTGCGCCCCCTAACCCGGGGCAAGGCAAGTAATTTGCGCCCCCCCTAACCCCTAACCTGCGAGTTGCCGCTGGCGCTGCCGCCCAAACCACGCCGCTTGCCCGGAGGAGGAGGAGGGCAGAGAGGCGAGGAAAATGCAACATGGCCCAGCAGCTGCAGCAGCAGCAGCGGAGGCGGGGCTGTGAGGAGGGGCTGCCTGGCGCATCCTCCGCGGCCCTGACGCGCGGGGCTGAGAGCCGCTGCCTGCCGGACGCCTTCAGCCCGGACGCGCGCACAGCTCGTCGGTTCCACGAGACATGGGGCTCTGCTACAGCCTGCGCCGGAGGCTCTTCGGCGACTCCGGAGGCAGCAAGCGCGCCCCCCCAGATGTTGCGCCCGGTGCGGTCGGCACCCCTGGCACCCCCCACGCTACGCCACTGCTCCTATTGATGCAGCCCAGAATTGCATTGGCTTTTTTAGCTGCCGCGTCACACTGTTGGCTCATGTCAAGTTTGTGGTCAACCAAGACTCCTAGATCCTTTTCACATGTACTGCTCTCAAGCCAGGTGTCACCCATCTTGTATTTGTGCCTCTCATTTTTTTTTGCCCAAGTGCAATACTTTACATTTCTCCCTGTTAAAGTTCATCTTGTTTGTTTTGGCCCAGTTCTTTAATCTGTCAAGGTCGTTTTGAAGTGTGATCCTGTCCTCTGGGGTGTTAACCACCCCTCCCAGTTTGGTGTCATCTGCAAATTTGATCAGGATGCCCTTGAGTCCATCATCCAAGTCGTTGATAAAGATGTTGAATAAGACCGGGCCCAAGACAGAACCCTGTGGCACCCCACTAGTCACTCTTCTCCAGGATGAAGAGGAACCATTGATGAGCACCCTTTGGGTTTGGTCAGTCAGCCAGTTACAAATCCACTGAGTGAGTCGTCCTCTGTCATCCCCTTCTCCTTGTGCCCTCCATCTTCCCCATCATCAGGGTCTTTTCCAGTTAGTCTTCTCTTCTCATGAGGGGGCCAAAGTCTTGGAGCCTCAGCTTCAGGATCTCTCCTTCCAGGCATATTATTATTATTATTATTATTGTTACAGTGGTACCTTGGGTTACAGATGCTTCAGGTTACAGACTCCGCTAACTCAGAAATAGTACCTCAGGTTAAGAACTTTGTTTCAGGATGAGAACAGAAATCATGCAGTGGCGGCAGCGGGAGGCCCCATTAGCTAAATTGGTACCTGTGGTTAAGAACAGTTTCAGGTTAAGAACAGACCTCCGGAACGAATTAAGTACTTAACCCAAGGTAAAGGTAAAGGGACCCCTGACCATTAGGTCCAGTCGTGGCTGACTCTGGGGTTGTGGCGCTCATCTCACTTTATTGGCCGAGGGAGCCGGCGTACAGCTTCCGGGTCATGTGGCCAGCATGACTAAGCCGCTTCTGGCAAACCAGAGCAGCTCACGGAAACGCCGTTTACCTTCCCGCCGGAGCGGTACCTATTTATCTACTTGCACTTTGACGTGCTTTCGAATTGCTAGGTTGGCAGGAGCAGGGACCGAGCAACGGGAGCTCACTCCGTCGTGGGGATTCGAACTGACGACCTTCTGATCGGCAAGCTCTAGGCTCACTGGTTTAACCCATAGCGCCACTCGCGTCCCTTAACCCAAGGTACCAGTGTATTATTATATAAAAAAATAACAAACTTTTATTTATATCCCACCCTCCCCAGTCGAAGCTGGGCTCAGAGCGGCTAACAATAAAAGTAACACAGCGTTTTAAAATCAATTCATTCTAAAATCAATTCAGAATCAGATTAATGGCAACCATTGGGCTAGAGTTCTATGATGATGACGAAAGGAGGGGGTCAGACTGTGCCTTGGCCAAGGCCTGGTGGAACAGCTCTTGCAGTCCCTGTGAAAAGATGCCAAATCCCCTTAGTCTCTTGTGACAGAGCGTTCCACCAGATCGGGGCCACTGCCGAAAAAGCCCTGGCTCTGGTTGAGGCCAGCCTAACCTCCCTGTGGCCCGGGATCTCCAAGATGTTTTTATTTGAAGACTGTAAGCGCCCCCCTCACCTTGGCAGCCAGAGGGAATTGGGGCATGCAAGAGGAACTGGCTGACTGGCACACACACACACACACACACACACACACACACACACACACACACACCTCTTGCAAACATTTCTCCTCTCCGGGCCTTGATGTGAGATGATCCAGTGTCCATTAGCTTCTTTCCCCGCTCTCCTAACAAGCTGGGTTCCCTCCGACTGCTCTCTGCCTCCCCTCTCAAACAGGCTTCTGGTAGATCAAGAGACTGCCTTCAATATTTAAACAGCCCAAGGATCCTAATGGAATCCACTGGGAGGGACCGCCGATGAGCGATGGCAAAGGGAACGATGTGGCCGCCCTCTACTAGGGGTGTTTGGAGAGGTGATTTAAATAGCACATATTAGTGGCATTTGGGGTTTTTCCTCCAGTCTCTCTCTCAAAAAATAATCAAATCACAGACCTGCAAGCTTTGCTGGTGAGACAGAGAAACAGCGCCTGTCTTGAATTACGATGCGAACTCTCTCTCAAGTCGGCTGCTGAACAGAAAAGTTCTCCAGCTGCTCTCCTGCCCCTGGGATATTGCATGCCGTTCCCCAGCGGTTCAGCAGAGAAACAGCATCTTCAAATCGGCCTAGGCTTCCCCAACTGGGTGCCCTCCAGAGATTTTGGGATGACATCTTCCATCAGTCCTGGCCAGGACAGAGATGCTGTATGCGGTTGTTGGTGTCCTGGCTCTTGCTGGAGGTAGGACTCGAACTCAGGATCTCTGCTGAAAGCTTCAGTGCTGAAATCAGTATGAATCGCTGCATTGAGGAAATGGAAGGGGCCCTCCAAAGGCCATCTAGTCCAACCCCGTGCAGTGCAGAAATCACAGCTAAAGAATCCCAGACAGGCAGCCATTCAACCAACCAACCCCTGTTTAAAAACCTCCAAGGAAGGAGAGTCCATCATTCTTGTTTAGACAAGTCTACCCAGTTGCTTAGGAAGTTGAAAAATTTTAATTTGTTTAGTATCTTTACTTTTGTTCGTTTTAAAGTTGGGTTGCGATTTCCCCCCTTGATTTTTATCATTTTACCTTTTTCTAAACATCTTTGAGGTTTCTTGCAATCAAGCGGTCCATAAATTTTATCAAACCAACAAATAATCTTCCATCTGATTTTTTTAAAAAAATAATTTTATTTTTCAGTTTTTCAAAAGAAATTTATGTACATACAAAAACAAAAATTGCATGCACATTTATTTGACTTCCCTCCTTTTGTGGTTTCTTTTAAATTTTAATTTTTGGACTGCATTTTCCACATTACTCTTTAGTATCGCATGAAAATCGGTTTAACTGCTTGTTTTACATTAATCCTGCTAATGAGCTTATTTGCATATGTGAGTTTTTCAAATATTCCACCAATATCCCCCAATCTTTAATAATTCCCCCCTCCTCTTAGTTTCTTGTTACACTGGTTAACCTTGTCATTATGGCATAAACCATTCATTTTATAAGCCACTCTTCCTCTTTGAGGTTTCTTGCAATCAACCAGTGCATAAATTTTATCAAACAAATAAATACGAATCTTCCATATGACAGCTGTTCAGATGTTTGGAGATGGCTACCCTATCTCTCAGCCTCCTCTTCTCTGGGCTAAACGTACCCAGCTCCATCAACCATTCCGAATAATATTTTATTTATATCCCACCCTCCCCAGCTGAAGCCGGGCTCAGAGCGGCTAACAACAATAAAAGTAACACAGTTTACATAAAACCACAATCAATTAATTGACATGCATTCTAAAATCAATTCATTCTAAAATCAGTTCAGAGTCAAATTGATGGCAACCATTGGGCTAGAGTTCTGTGAGGATTACCAAAGGAGGGGGTCAGACTGTGCCTTGGCCTGGTGGAATAGCTCTGTCTTGCAGACCCTGCAGAAAGATGTCAAGTCCCGCAGGGCCCTGGTCTCTTGTAACAGAGTGTTCCACCAAGTCGGGGCCAGTACTCAAAAGGCCCTGGCTCTGGTTGAGGCCAGCCTAACCTCCCTGTGGTCCGGGACCTCCAAGATGTTTTCGTTTGAAGACCGTAAGGTCCTCCATGGGACATGGAGAGGCGGTCCCGTAGGTACGAGGGTCCTAGGCCGTATAGGGCTTTAAAGGTCAAAACCAGCACCTTAAAACCTGACCCTGTACTCCACCCGGAGCCAGTGCAGTTGGCAGAGCACCGTGTGAATGTGATCTCGCAGCGAGGACCGCATAAGGAGTCTTGCCGCGGCATTCTGCACCCACTGGAGTTTCTGGGTCAGCTTCAAGGGCAGCCCCACGTAGAGCGAGTTACAATAATCAAGCCTGGAGGTGACAGTTGCATGGATCGCTGTGGCCAGATCAGGGTGAGAGAGGACCTTGATCATCTATCCTTCTTAAACTCGGGTACCCGGAACTGGGCACAGTCGTGAAGATTGGATTCTTTAGCTGAGAGCCCTGCATTGCAGGGGGCTGGACTAGATGTCCTTTGGGGAACCCCTTCCAACTCTTCCACTCTATGATTCTGCGGGGCATTAGGAAGACGCAGCCTCTGTCCAGAGTGCTGAAACCACCTAGGCAGCATGCACAGACAACCCCCTTTCTCACATCCCTTATTTTGGGCGGATGTTTCCCGTCTCCCAGTGGCGGGATGAGCTGTCTCAGCCGCGCGCACAAAGCCGAGCGAGGCTTTTTCTCTGGGGGATTAACAATGTGCGAGGGTGGCGCAAACAAAGCGTACCCTCCCCGCTCCTGCCAGAGCCGAGCCAAGCTTGCCTCCGCAATCTAATAAATCAGTGGAATAAATGTGATTGATGTACTAGATCAAATAAGCCAATAACACTTGCATAATTGCGGAGGAATTTGCATTAATTATTCCGCTGGAGGTGAATTTGACTTTCGGAGTTGGGGAAGGGTTGGCTACGGATGTCGGCAGGGAGCATGGCCTCTGCTGGATTCCACCAGGCGCATGAACCCCGCGCAACCCTCTAACTCAACCCTACCCCTATGCCCCCTTTCTTACAGCCTCCTGACATAATCCTCAGAGTCCGGTCATTTCTCAGGTCCCCAAATTCCGCTCGGAAGCGAGGAGGCCAGAGTCGGTGGAGACAATCTCAATAATGAAGTGTGCATAATCCTATTAGTCAGTGAACTCTTCCTCCACCTCTCTTTCTCTTTTGCTGGAGAAGAAAAGGACACAAAGCTGAGCAATTGTAGACCCAGGGCAGAGCTTTTTTTGACATTAATTCTGAGCGGATGGAGCTGGAGGCTTCCAGGGGCCAAGCGAGAGCCCACCTTCTTTGATCAGGATTGAATTTACAAGCGCTTTTTCCTCCTTTTCCCTTTCTTTCCCAGCAGCTCTCAGGCATACAAGGGTCCCGCTGTGCCGCTGCCCCACAGGGGGACAGCAGGGCTGTTGCAGGAACAAGCCTGAGAGCCGGGAGGGGAAGAGGTGTGGAGCGTGAGAATATAAGAGGAGTCTGGCTGCTGGATCAGACCAAGGGCCCATCTAGAAGCATGGAATTGAATCGTAGTACAGTGGTACCTCGGGTTACATACGCTTCAGGTTACAGACTCTGCTAACCCAGAAATAGTACCTTGGGTTAAGAACTTTGCTTCAGGATGAGAACAGAAATTGTGCTCCAGCGGCACGGCAGCAGCAGGAGGCCCCATTAGCTAAAGTGGTGCTTCAGATTAAGAACAGTTTCAGGTTAAGAAAGGACCTCCAGAACGAATTAAGTACTTAACCCGAGGTACCACTGTATTGTAGAGTTAGCGGGATGCGGGTGGCGCTGTGGGTTAAACCACAGGGCCTAGGACTTGCCGATCAGAAGGTCGGCGGTTCGAATCCCCGCGACGGGGTGAGCTCCTGTTGCTCGGTCCCTGCTCCTGCCAACCTAGCAGTTTGAAAGCACGTCAAAGTGCAAGTAGATAAATAGGTACCGCTCTGGTGGGAAGGTAAACGGCGTTTCCGTGCGCTGCTCTGGTTCTCCAGAAGCGGCTTAGTCATGCTGGCCACACGACCCGGAAGCTGTACGCCGGCTCCCTCGGCCAGTAAAGTGAGATGAGCGCCGCAACCCCAGAGTCGGTCACGACTGGACCTAATGGTCAGGGGTCCCTTTACCTTTACCTTTATTGTAGAGTTAGAAGGGACCCCCTGGAGTCATCCAGTCCAGCCCCCTGCAATGCTGGAATCTCAGCTGAAGCATCCGTGACAGACAGCCGTCCAACCTCTGCTCAAAAGCCTCCACGGAAGGAGAGTCCACAACCTCCCGAGGGAGATCGTTCCACTGTCAAAAGTTCTTCCTTATGTTGAGTTGCAATCTCCTTTCTTGTAGCTTGAAGCCATGGGTTCGAGTCCTGCCCTCCAGAGCAGGAGAGAACAAACTTGCTCCATCTTCCATGCAACAGCCCTTGAGATATTTGTGAAGATGGCTATCTTATCTCCTCTCGGTCTCCTCTTTACTCAGCTTACCCAACTCAACTCCCTCAACCATTCCTCATAAGGCTTGGTTTCCAGACCCTCCATCATCCTGGTCGCCCTCCTCTGCACACGGTCAAGCTTGTCAACATTCTTCCTAAACTGTGGAGTTCTCCCTGCCCTGTCAGAAGCTATATTCCACTGAACGTGATCTGCTGGGACTCGCAAATGGAGAGCTAAGCTGTCCCACCCCAAGACCTGCATCAGGATTTCCCATTGGAGTATCTGTTTGGCCACTGTGAGAACAGGATACTGGGCTTTGTGGGCCACTGGCCTGATCCTGCAAAGCTCTTTTTGATGTTCTTACTAAAGTATCACAAGAACGTGGAATTGTAAAGTACTGGACAAGCAATCACCAAGAATGAACGCAATCAATTCTTTCAAAACGCTTTCAAAACAGGCATGTTCCCTCTTCCAGATATCTGAGGAGGGCTCTCCCATCTCCTCTCCTCTTTCCCAGACTAAACATGTCCCCAGATCCTTCAACCGTTCCTCATAAGGCTTGGTTTCCAGATCCTCGATTCTCTTGGTCGCCCTCCTCTGCAGTCGGCTGTTGGGAACATGTGTCCTTGTCAGAAGTGTTGGGATGTGACCGAAGGCCGGTGGTTCTGCATGGGGAAGAAAGCAGATAGCGAAAGGGACCTCCTTTCTCTCTCAGGGGAGGAAAACATTTCTATGGGAACGGAATGCATCCCTTTTACTTTGTCCCTGGCGCTGTAGCAGAGGCATCCATGAGATCTCTGTTCTCGCCCTCCTCTGTTCCAGCCAGAGGCTGGCAGTATCATCCTTCGCTGACGGAGGGCAAAGCGAGGGGTGACGCCCAGAACATCTGTGCACCTTCCTCGCGGCGCCACGCACATGTCGCTGTCGTGCAGGACTGGCCGCCCTTGGCATGAGCTGCAAGCTGCTTTCTGTGCTGTGCGTGCGGGGTGTGTGTGTGTGTGTGTGGAGAGAGCGTAGGAGAACAGATGGAGCAAAAGCAGCCGGCTAAATGAAGCCAGAGCAGCCAGTCACCTGCCAGGCACATTGATACCTGAGTTTCCAAGAAGCACCTGGAAGGCTGCAGATGTCCCACACCTGGACCCACAACTGCAGCTGCTCCCCCCGTGCAGTCCTAGACTGCATCAACAGAAGTCTTGTCTCTGGATCAAGGGAAGTAATGGCGCCTTTAATATTTTGTTGGAAGCTGCCCAGAGTGGCTGGGGAAACCCAGCCAGATGGGTGGGGTATAAATATTATTATTATTATTATTATTATTATTATTATTATTATTATTACAGTGGTACCTCGGAACTTAATTCATTCTGGAGGTCCGTTCTTAACCTGAAACTGTTCTTAACCCGAGGCACCATTTTAGCTAATGGGGCCTCCTGCTGCCGCCGTGCGATTTCTGTTCTTATCCTGAAGCAAAGTTCTTAACCCGAGGTAATATTTCTGGATTAGCGGAGTCTGTAACCGGGAGCATATGTAACCTGAAGCGTATGTAACCTGAGGTAACACATTATTATTATTATTATTATTATTATACCTCTCTGACTGGGAGTGGCCGCCGAGACCACATAAAACCAGTCCTGAAAGACCTACATTGGTTCCCAGGACGTTTCCGAGCACAATTCAAAGTGTTGGTGTTGACCTTGAAAGCGCTAAATGGCCTCAAAAGCCCAGTAGACCTGAAGGAGCATCTCCACCCCCATCATTTCTGCCGAGACACTGAGGTCCAGCTCCGAGGGCCTTCTGGCAGTTCCCTCCCTGCGAGAAGCCAAGTTACAGGGAACCAGGCAGAGGGCCTTCTCGGTGGTGATGCCCACCCTGTGGAACACCCTCCCAACAGATGTCAAAGAGGAAAAAATCTACCAGACTTTTAGAAGACATCTGAAGGCAGCCCTGTTTAGGGAAGCTTTTAATGTTTAATAGGTTATTGTATTTTAATATTCTGTTGGGAGCCACCCAGAGTGGCTGGGGAAACCCAGCCAGATGGGCAGGGTATAAATAATAATTTATTATTGTTGTTGTTGTTTTTGTTGTTGTTGCAGGGGCTGGACTGGATGACCTCCTGGTCCCCTCCAACTCTACAGCTCCATGATTCTACGGTAGGCAATGGAGAGAGAGAGAACACTCTATATGCAGGCAGAAGGAGGGCAAGTTGCGGAAACAGAGATCTGCCCGGGTTGGGAGGCAGGGATGAAGAATCCATTGTAATCCTCCGCAAGCCTCTTTTGGCGGACAAGCTTTTGGAGGACATGGGGGAGAAGAGTCCCAGGTTTTTGTCAGTCTCCTTAAGAAATAGCAGGGAGGGGGGAATCAGGCATGTTGCCATGGTGATCTCTGGAACTGGCTCCATTCATAAAATTGCAGGTGCCGAGCGCAGAGATTTAGCCAATTGCTAGATCTTTCTCTGCCCGAGCTGCAGCGCTGTCTTGAGAGGAGTGCTCAGATCCGAGGAGGAAGCCATGAGTGTCCCCACGTCACAAGGCTGTCGTAAAGTCCCCTTCTCCAACCTGGTGCCCTCCAGCCATTCCACCATCGATCAGCTCTTGCCACCAGAAAGTTCTTCCCAAGGTTTAGGGCTCGTCCATGCTTCCACTTGTCATGCTGTTTACCCCTGGGGGAAACCATTCTTTGGTGCAGAATTGGAGCAAAGGGCAACTCGGGTTTGGTCCAGTTGACATTTGCTCCAGTTCAGCACCAAAGAGCAGGTTTTCTCCTGGGTAAGGAGCAGGGCAAGGGGAAAGCGCTCGGATCTGTGCCTAGAAATTGTGGGCCATGCGGACACTTTCTCCCTTGAGCTCCTTGGAGGAATGGAAAAGTTGTTGTTTAGTAGTTTAGTCGTGTCCGCCTCTTCGTGACCCCCTGGACCAGAGCACGCCAGGCACTCCTGTCTTCCACTGCCTCCTGCAGTTTGGTCAAATGCATGCTGTCAGCTTCGTGAAGACTGTCCCACCATCTCGTCCTCTGTTGTCCCCTTCTCCTTGTGCCCTCCATCTTTCCCAACATCAGGGTCTTTTCCAGGGAGTCTTCTCTTCTCAAGAGCTGGCCAAAGTCTTGGAACCTCAGCTTCAGGATCTGCCCTTGTCCGTGTAGTTCAAGCTATGGTTTTCCCAGTAGTGATGGGCAACTTCCCTCAGCAAGGCTGAGGCTGTGGCTTTCCTGCGCAAGCTTGTTCCTGCCTCCACACAGTTGGTCCTGGGTGGGCCATTGGGCTAATCCAGGCGTGTGGGAGGCAGACAGGCAAACTTCTGCCTTGTCCAGCGATAACAGGGGACGTCAAAGCAGATTGAGAGGCAGCGTCTCCCTGATCGGATGTGGCAGAGGTTACAAGGAACGAAAGCGGCAGAATAACCAGTTGGCCTTCCCGCATGCCAGCTCTGGAGAATCGGAGCAAAACGCTTGGAAGGCTCATCTGTAGCAAAAGCAACAGCTGCTTCTGGGGCAGACAGAGGCTTTCTTGCCTGGCGAGACAGAGTCTCGGGGTTGCAATCTGTTGGAAACCACAAAATTGCAGACTTGCTGGGTTTTTCCGAAAGATAAAACGGCAAAACGAAGAAGAATTCACAACCGTACTTTCATACATGCAGAAGTTAAAATAGGAAAACAGATTAGAAAGGCCTCGGCTTTCTAAGAATGTTCTTAGCAGGCATCCCCAAAAAAGTACAGAGAAGGCACCTGCTTGGTATCAAGTGGGAGGGAGTTCCAAAGTGTAGGCACTGCCACACTAATCAACTGTTCTCTTACAAATGTGGAAGGGGTATTATGTGGCGTCTGTAGCTATTCTGCTGATCAAAATGGTCCAGTCGCAAATCCATGAAATAAAAAAATAGTTGTGACGGTTTTATGATACGTCAGGTTGTATGAAATGTCAGGAGATGGAAAGCAGCAGCGGCTGCCTTCATGCTTGCTTGGGGAGTCCGTGGAGGTGCTGGCTGTCCTCTGTTGGAAACAGGAGGCTGGGTTTGGTTAACCTTAGCAGTGAACCAGCAGGGATCTTACGCTTTTCAAACAACTGCAAAAAAATACCATAATGGGGTAAACCAGCCACCCCCAATCTGGTGGCCTCTAGATGTTTTGGACTAAACATTTGGAAGAACTTTTGATAGCAAGAGCTCTTTGACTCTCTCAATTAAAAAGTCCCAATGCTGCAACCTTCCTTCCTAGGGGAATCACTCGATCTCCTTGATTGATTTGGTCAAAACTTTTCTGACTTTGCAATATCCTTTTGGAGGGGACATGACCTGAACTATGCACCAAAGTCTGGCGGTCATCACTGCCTCCATAGTTTAATGATGCCAGCCAAACTGGCTGAAATATACTCGGTGTCGAGAGTGGATTTCAGGCTCTTTATTCAGCTCATAGTGGTGAGGAGGAATGGAAGTTCCTCCAGAATGTCTGCTTTATATACATTATTTACACAATGGGCCCTACGTGACTGGCTAATTCCGGGATTAGGCCAATCAGGTTGCGGATTCACTTCCACCTGGAGCTGGATTGGGTGGCTCCTGTGGACCAATCAGACTGCTGCATTCTGGGTCCTATTGTTCTAGGACCAATCAGAATGCTGCATTTTGGATCCTATTGTTCTAGGACCAATCAGACCGCTGCATTCTGAATCCTATTGAACTCAGTACATAACACTGGCAGAACCAGAATATTGCAAATATGTGAATGAAACGAAGTGATTATTCCAGGAACTGCCCTTACTGCCCTTTGAAACCTGAGAAAGGATAAGTGTCTAAATTTTGAGACAGGAGGAAGAATATTTGGGGTGATGATGGCAGGGATTTACTGTCCCCGCAACACTGATGAGTTCAACTCAACGCAGAGATTCCAGATGTCCCACTGAGAATGATCCAGAGTTAATTGCCCATTGCTCGTCTCCCCAACCCCCTCAAGGGCCCCTTGTCCAATCGCCTTCCTCCCTGCCTGCTCCCATTTGCATAGTCAAAAGGAGCTCATTAATATTACACAGCGGAGCGGCTTTCAGTTAATTATGGAACACGATTCCCAGCCTAACTTACACGCTATTAATCAGATGTCTTCTCAGCTAAGCCAGCACATGGCGGGTGTAATTAAGTGCTGGCTAATGAATTTTGGTAATTAAGCCGGTTGTCGGAGGGTGCTGTTTCAGAAAAGATGGAAGAAAAGATGGAGAGGAGGAGGGAAAAAAAGCAAAAGTGAGTGGTTTATAAGGGGCCGGCACTGAGATCTGAACAGGTGGAATGATGTACTGTGGTTGCCTCCGCTGCTATATAATAAAAATGGAATGTTCTACGTGCTGCACATGCCATAGAACTGAGTGACGCTTGTCTATGTACAAAGAGACCTTTCCCTGATCTGCTTGGAGATGCTGGAAATTGTACCTGGGACTTCTGCTGCGGCCTTAGGGCAGTTTGGGGGAGAGAGAGGAATTTTTTTTTTTTTTTTTTGCAGCCCTATCGAAGCATTGGATGCTGAGAGCTAGTAGCTGGTTTTTTTCAATTCAGAGCAGCTGGTCCAGCCAGGGGTCTCTTCCTGCCTTACCCAGGATCGGACCCGTGGCATTCTACATGCCCAACACATGCCCTGCCCTGAATTACAGCTTTCCGATAGATACGCAGTCCCTTGCTAATAATAAATTGCTTGAGGAGCCAATCTGGGAAGCAGGATATAAATTTATTTGATCATTCAAATCCAGAAGTTGGTTAAATTTTGTCCAAATTCCTCCGAGGGTTAGGCCAGCGTGGCTGGCTGCAGCTGTAGTCCGAAGCGGGTGAGGAGCTCTAGCTTGGCAAAAGCTGAGCTATGGCAGCTGGTCGGCAACTAGAGCCTAGAGACCAGACCCAGACCTCTGTCAGTTGGCCCTCGACACACCAATAACAACAACAACGTTATTATTAGTAACAATGTAATAACATTGACCATTAGGTCCAGTCGTGACCGACTCTGGGGTTGCGGCGCTCATCTCGCTTTACTGGCCGAGGGAGCCGGCGTACAGCTTCCGGGTCATGTGGCCAGCAGGACTAAGCCGCTTCTGGCGAACCAGAGCAGCGCATGGAAACGCCGTTTCCCTTCCCGCCGGAGCTGTACCTATTTATCTACTTGCACTTTGTCATGCTTTCAAACTGCTAGGTTGGCAGGAGCAGGGACCGAGCAACGGGAGCTCACCCTGTTGCGGGGATTCGAACCGCTGACCTTCTGATCGGCAAGTCCTAGGCTCTGTGGTTTAACCCACAGCGTCACCCACATCCCATATGGGTTCTTGGGTACCCCATAAAGGAAAAGGAGCAGTATTTTCTTACAACAGCTGTCTGTGGACAAATACAGGCTCCCTTGGCCTGAAAGCGAGATGAGCGCCACAACCCCATAATTGCCTTTGACTGAGGGTTAAACCACAGACCCCAGGACTTGCCGATAAGAAGGTCGGCAGTTCCAATCCCCGCAATGACGGGGTGAGCTCCCATTGCTCGGTCCCTGCTCCTGCCCACCTAGCAGTTCGAAAGCACGTCAAAGTGCAAGTAGATAAATAGGTACCACTCTGGTAGGAAGGTAAATGGCATTTCCGTGCGCTGCTCTGGTTCGCCGGAAGCAGCTTAGTCCTGCTGGCCACATGACCCAGAAGCTGGATGCCGGCTCCCTCGGCCAGTAAAGCGAGATGAGCGCCGCAACCCCAGAGTCAGTCACGAATGGACCTAATGGTCAGGGATCCCTTTACATTTACCTTTACCTGTCCAGAGGTCCTTTACCTTTACCTTACCTCATCACCATTCCTCCAAGGGTTTTCCTTAAGAGAACCTCCCCACACCCCCTTGTGTCTTTGTTCTGCTGTGGGTCTCATTCATGTGGGGTGAGATTCGGTGACAATGCCCTGTGTGGTGGGGAGAGAGAGAGCTGTGGATGGGAGGCAGAAGATCTGAGAGGGAGACGGAGAGGTTTCGGCTCTGAATTCCGCAAGCAGATGGTGGAGCCGGTGTTCCCAGGAGCGTCATCCTTCCCTGTCATGGCGTGAGATCAATGGCCAGGAACTCCCGCCTTCTGCCTGAACTCCTCTGCACCTCCGACAGCTCGCCCAGCTGGAGGAAAATTAAAACTGGAGAGAGACGAGTGCAGCCAAGGCTGGACTGGTAAGAAGGAGCCTTTTTTAGCCACCACAAAAAATAAAAAAATAAATCTATTTTCTTTTTTAAAATGCTTTTCAGATTTATACATTCACTAATTTTGCAATCACTTTAACATTTCAAACCTCGACTTCCTTCCCCCTCTTTCTGCAGTTCCTTGAGTTTATTTTAAATATCTTCTGCATCTCCAAATCAACTTAATTTGCTCGTTTATTCGTCTGCTTTAAATATATACTCTTATAAAGTTGCAGGTTGTTACAGTAATCTTGCCAATCTGTTCACAATTTATCTGTAAATATTCAGTAAACCATTTCCATTCCTTTATAAAAAGTTTGTTCTCTTGATTTCTTATTTTCCTGGGGAGTTTTGCCATTTCTGCATATTCCATGTGTATTTGTATCCATCCCTCCTTTGCTAGGACTTCTGCTTCTTTCCATTTTGGGGTGAGTAACATTCTTGCCTAGACAGCATCCTAAAAAGCAGAGACATCACCTTGCCAACAAAGGTCCATATAGTTAAAGCTATGGTTTTCCCAGTAGTGATATATGGAAGTGAGACCTGGACCATAAAGAAGGCTGATCACCGAAGAATGGATGCTTTTGAATTCTGGTGCTGGAGGAGACTCTTGAGAGTCCCATGGACTGCAAGAAGATCAAAGATTCTTAAGGAAATCAGCCCTGAGTGCTCACTGGAAGGACAGATCCTGAAGCTGAGGCTCCAAGACTTTGGCCACCTCATGAGAAGAGAAGACTCCCTGGAAAAGACCCTGATGTTGGGAAAGATGGAGGGCACAAGGAGAAGGGGACGGCAGAGGACGAGATGGTGGGACAGTGTTCTCGAAGCTACCAGCATGAGTTTGACCAAACTGCGGGAGGCAGTGGAGGACAGGAGGTCCTGGCGTTTTCTGGTCCAAGGGGTCACGAAAAGGCGGACATGACTAAACGACGAAACAACAACAAACATTCTTGCCGCAGTAGTAGCATACATGAATAAGTTTCTATAGAGTTTAGGTAGTTCTGTCTGTATAATACCCAAAAGAAAGGCTTCTGGGGTTGTTGTTTTTTACAAACATTATTTCAAAGATTCTTTTCAGTTCAAAAAGATCTATTTCAGTACACAAAGCGCTCCTGAAGCTGATTTCTACAACTCAGGAAACCTTTACGTGGAAGGCCGTGAAACCCACATGCACGATGAGATCTTGCACATGCATTTCGCTGCATGCCTGGAAGTAGATTCCTGGAAATGTGGAATGGGAAGGGACCCCTAAAATTCATCTATTCTTCTTCTTTGGTGTTTGTTTACAAAGCTATTGTACTGCCAACCTTACTGCATGCTTGTGAAACACAGACCACTTACAAACGCCATCTCCAACTCCTCAAAAGATTCCATCAACGGTGTCTTTGAAAAAATTTACACATCACTTGGGAAGACAGGTGAACTAATACCAGTGTATTGGAAGAAGCAAAGATCACCAGTGTTAACGCAATGATTCTTCAACATCAACTTCGTTGGACTGGTCGTGTTGTGCGGATGCCTGATGATCGTCTTCCAAAGCAACTACTCTATTCCCAACTTAATAAGGGAAAGTGTGACTTTTTACATGAGTAGAATGTGTCCTTTTATTTAAAGTGCATCTCTTGGTTATTTGTGGGGCACAGGAATACGTTCATTATTTTTTTTCAAAATATAGTCCGGCCCCCCACATGGTCTGAAAAATGTTGCTGACCCCTGCTGTAGACCTTTCAGCTTCCTCTAGCACTGCTTTCTGGGCGAGAAGCCAGCCCTTGTCTCTTCGTTTGCAGAAGGTCACTGGGGCTCCTTTGCAGAGCCTGCTCAGGATTCGCACAGTGTCCCCGCTGCAGTATCTCAGCCAGAAGCTTGGAGGCCACCCTGGCAGCTTCTCATGTGCGCTTCCTTGCCTCCTCTCCACCCGCCACCCGCCATCCCCGGCATATAAAGAGGTATGCTGGGTCAGAAGACAGGCGCTAAGTGGATTCAGCACATCTGCGCGATGTATTATGCAGGAGGAACATAAGACGGAGGTGGGCTCTCTCAAGATGCGCAACCCAGGCTCGGTTTTGACACTAACGCAACCACCACAGCCCAAACTTTAAAAATCCATGCTCCAAAACACTCCTTGGATGTGTACAGTCTTAACTGTTTCTCTAAAACCATTTCCTCATTGTTGTTGTTGTTTAGTCATTTAGTCATGTCCACCTCTTCGTGACCCCCTGGACCAGAGCACGCCAGGCACTCCTATCTTCCACTGCCTCCCGCAGTTTGGTCAAACTCATGCTGGTGGCTTCGAGAACACTGTCCCGCCATCTCATCCTCTGTCGTCCCCTTCTCCTTGTGCCCTCCATCTTTCCCAACATCAGGGTCTTTTCCAGGGAGTCTTCTCTTCTCATGAGGTGGCCAAAGTCTTGGAGCCTCAGCCTCACGATTTGTCCTTCCAGTGAGCACTCAGGGCTGATTTCCTTAAGAATGGAGAGGTTGGATCTTCTTGCAGTCCATGGGACTCTCCAGAGTCTCCTCCAGCACCAGAATTCAAAAGCATCCATTCTTCGGCGGTCAGCCTTCTTTATGGTCCAGCTCTCACTTCCATACATCACTACTGGGAAAACCAGAGCTTTAACTATATGGACATTTGTTGGCAAGGTGATGTCTCTGCTTTTCAAGATGCTGTTAAGATGTTTCCTCCTTGCATCAGGCCAAAGGGTGACCAGCCTCTCGGATTCTGCATGTGGCACAGTGGTTAGAGTGTGTTGGATGAGGACCTGGGAGACTGGAGTTTGAATCCCCGCTTGGCCTTAAGAAACTCAATCAGCAAACTCGAGGACCCGTGCGGATCGGTGCCAGAGCTGGCTGCAGAGGGAGGTGGGAGAAATCAGCCAAGGAAACCCCCAGGGCAGACTTTCTCTCTCTCTTTTTAAAAGTTTTTATTAACAATTTCAACATAACTAATGATCAAAACATATCATATTCATTATTTTTCCCCTTCGAACCCTCCCCCTTCAGCTCCTCTCTCTGATTTCTCAGCACATATTATTCTCTGCATGTTATGAAATTATACACATCCTTACATTATCTATCTAACATGTTATCAACCAATAAATTTGCGTATGTTTATCCAAACCCTGCCAAGGAGTCCAATTCATTTTGTTGTCTTTCAAATAATTTGTAAAAAGCTCCCATTCTTCCTTAAAGTCACAGTTGTCCTTGTCCCACAATTTGTATGTCAATTTAGCCAACTCTGCGTAACTCATCGATTTTTCTTGTCGCTGTTCTTTTGTTGGGATTTCCTCATTCTTCCATCCTGGTGCTATCAAGACTCTTGCGGCTGTTTAGCATACATAAATAAGTTCTTTGTTTTACTTGGCAGGTCTTGTCCTACAATCCCTAACAGAAATGTCAGGGCAGCCTTTCTCAATCTGTGGTTCCCCAGATGTGGTTGAACTCCAACTCCCATCAGTCCTAGCTAGCAAGGCCAGAGCTCAGGGATGATGGGAGTTGTAGTCCAACAACATCTGGGGACCCACAGATTGAGAACCGCTGCCACAGGGGAGGATGGTTCAGAGCCCAGGCAGTGGCAGGGGAACGAAGAGGAGTGGTCAGAGGTGTGGGATATGATGCATAAGTAGCAGTCAAGTACAACATTCCTAGTTTTCCTAGAGTGGACATGCAGGGGAATGTCTGGTCCAGTCAGTCAAAAACTTCCTGTTTCCTCCTGGCTGGGACACACTTCCTTTTGTATGTGACTAGAGGTGGCCGTGAGGGACGCAGGTGGTGCTGTGGGTTAAACCACAGAGCCTAGGACTTGCCGATCAGAAGGTCAGCGGTTTGAGTCCCCGTGACAGGGTGAGCTCCCGTTGCTCGGTCCCTGCTCCTGCCAACCTAGCAGTTCGAAAGCACACTTGTGCAAGTAGATAAATAGGTACCACTGCGGCAGGACCAGCTCCCTTCCACCCTGGTCTCGCAGAGGTATGAAGAGGGTGGAGCAGAGACAGATGAGGTGAAGAAGTCTCAGATTGCTTAGGAAGGACCCAGAGGAGGAGGAGGGAAAATGGGGACCTTCAGGTCTCGCAACTGCCTCATTAGGGCAAGACCTACTGGGAAGGGCTGCTGTGACCACTAGGCGTGAGCTGTTTTGTTTTTTGAATAAAGAGTTGACTATACTGATGCAGAGGGACGTGGGCGGTGCTGTGGGTTAAACCACAGAGCCTAGGTTCGAATCCCCGTGACGGGGTGAGCTCCCGTTGCTCGGTCCCTGCTCCTGCCCACCTAGCAGTTCGAAAGTGCATCAAAGTGCAAGTAGATAAATAGGTACCGCTCCAGCAGGAAGGTAAACGGCATTTCTGTGCGCTGCTCTGGTTCGCCAGAAGCGGCTTAGTCATGCTGGCCACATGACCCAGAAGCTGTAGGCCGGCTCCCTCGGCCAATAAAGCGAGATGAGCGCCACAACCCCAGAGTCATCCACGACTGGACCTAACGGTCAGGGGTCCCTTTACCTTTACCTATTCCAGGGGTCAGCAAATTTTTCAGCAGGGGGCCGGTCCACTGTCCCTCAAATCTTTTTGAAAAATAGAAATACCCTGCGAGCCGGTCCCGCAGCTGCCTCCGGACCTGGAATAGGAACGCACTCTGCACGCGCTCAGGAGCATGTCTTGGTGCCACCCGCTTGCTGGCATTGTTGATGAGCAGCAGCCGCTCCATCAGCCCGTCCCTGCGGAGCTCCCAGGTGGTGCGCACCATGCGCTGCGGCCCATTGTCCAAGGGCAGGTCGGTGGGCAGGCTGCACATGCCGAGTGCCGAGCAGGCGGCGCACAGCTCACCCTCCAGCTGCTCCAACGTGGCTGCCGAGCGTGCCACCAGCAGCAGCGCCGAGCTGGGCAGCAGTAGGCACACCAAGCTCTGGCTGAAGCCCCATGACAAGCCTGTCACAATGCCCATGCCGCGGCCGAGACATTCCGCCTGCCCACTGACCTCTCCCTCCATGGCCGCACCGGGTTTACCTCAGCCTCGGGCGGCGAGGCTTTGGTTTGGCTGCAGAAACTTCCTGCCACCAATCTGAAGCCGTGTCAGCATCGCCGCCTTCCTAGAGC
This sequence comes from Podarcis liolepis, assembly GCF_965112155.1. Taxonomy (NCBI): domain Eukaryota; kingdom Metazoa; phylum Chordata; class Lepidosauria; order Squamata; family Lacertidae; genus Podarcis; species Podarcis liolepis. Next base: position 92,190,783 of record NC_139561.1, on the reverse strand, counting down.
CAAGCAGAAGCGGTGCCAGCGGTACCACCTGCCCAGGAGTCATGCCAGCGTCACGGAGGTCAGTCCCCATGCGGCGAGGCATCCGCAGCACGCAGGGAGTGACCGAGTGTGAGGCAGGGTCCGCGGGCCAGATTTACGAGCCTGGGGACCACATTCTGCCCCCAGGCCCTAGTTTGCCAACCCCTGTCCTATTCCATAATAGTTTAAAGCTTACAATATTATATAAAAAGATAATAAAACATTAAACATTAAGAAACTTCCCTCTGCAGGGCGGCCTTCAGATCTCTTCTAAAGGCTGTAGAGTTACTTATCTCCCTGGCTCAGGGGCCACATGACTCCATACCCTCCAACATTTCTCCGATGAAACTAGGGATGTCCTAAGGCAGGGGTCTGCAACCTTTAAGACAGAAAGAGCCACTTGGACCCGTTTCTGAAGAAAAAACAATCGGGAGCCGCAAAACCATTGCGACATTTAAAACAAATATAACATATATTAAGCATACTGGTAAACCAGTCTTGTCAGTAGAGAATGCAAATGAGCCTGTCCATGTATCATTAAACACTCTGTTTTCTTCAGAAATTTTTCTTTTCTTGCCTTTATCCATGGCTGGCCTACCGGGGGTCCAAAACAGGGACGTCATCTTCCTCCTCGCAGTCGTAGACCTGCATGCGCGCCAGTGCCCTCTGATCTGACAGCGGGCGGGAAGGTGACGTCGGGACGGTGCGTGACTAACGTACGCACCGCCCCCATGCGACGTCACAGCCAGTACAGCGCCCTCCACAGTGGGGAGTGTCGGGGCGCACAATGCGCCTCCTCCCCTCACTAATATCCACCCCGGAGCCGCAGCAAAGGTGTAAAAGAGCCATATGTGACTCCGGAGCCGCGGGTTGCAGACCCCTGTCCTGAGGATAAGAAGGACATTCCGGGGCTCAAATCAGAAACCGCTTCTATAAATCCAGAGCTGTCTCTGGAAAATAGGAACACTTGGAGGGTCTATCTTTGCCATGTCTACTTTAAAAAACCAGGCTGAAGCTGTCCTCTCTTGACTCTCCACTCAGGCCTGATCAGGAATTTGTTATGAATCGGAGCACGGTTAACCTCTTGCCTCAAAATTATTATTTTTAATGCTAATTTGATTTAATTCTTGCTTGATCGTGCCTTATTATCATCTGAAACGCAGAACAGCTTTGAGAACTTCCCCCTCCCCGCTGTTTTAGAAGAAGAAGAAGTGATATACACCTTTAGGTAGCAATAAATAATAATTTTAATAATTAAACCATTCTGGGACGCCCAATCCCATACCCTGCAGGTACCCCGATATTAAAGGCTGGCGAGGCAGCCAGGCAGCCAGCGGCGATGATCAGTGAAGACCGCAGGAAAAAAGAAAGGAAGGCAAAGGGCAGGATCTCTGCCACATCCTCAGGGGAGGCATAACTCTGTGGCCCCCGGCCTCCGAGCTGCTGGCGGAGAGCAAAACTCTCCTCAACACAAGCTCCGACTCTTGGCAACGGTTGCTCCCTTCGCCCCCCACCTCCTCTACCTGCTGCTGACACCTCTCCCAGCTTAATTAAAACCGGCTAAATTGAGAGCATTAACTACCTGGCACACAGACAGGTGAGAGGTTGGGTTTGTCCAGCCGGGCCCCAGGGATCTCTTATAACGCGTGGAGCTGAATTAAAACAAGGAAATGGGGGGGGGACGCCTCTCAGAACTTGTTTTTCTCATTAGACAGCTTGGAGAGGAACGCGCAGAGCTGGCTTCCAGGAGGAGGAAGTGTGTGTTTGGGGTGGCAGGCAGAAATGCAACAGGTGAGGCTTTCTCCCTCCCCAGCCCTGCCATCGCAGTGCCTGGATGCTGAGGGAAGCTTGTTCTGCTGCACCAAGAGCAATGTGGTTGCTTAAAGCACTGGTTCTGGTTCTTATTAGGTATTTTGTGTTTTTTAACTTGTATTTTTGTGTTTTAACAATGAGTCTGTAAGTGACTGTGGAGGCCAATTCTGGATCCACATGTCCTTCCACAGTGGGGACATAGGTTTCTGGGCAGGAGTTGATCATGGTGTGGATTTGCCAAGTGTGCCTTCCTCTTTGCACGTTTCTCCCTTGCCTCCTGAGTTCGAGTGTCTTCAAAACCCAGGACACCTTTGGTGAAGGCTGTTCTCCAACTGGAGCACTCGCAGGCCAGTGTTTCCCAATGGTTGGTGTTTATACTACAGTTTTTTAGATTTGCCTTGAGACAGACTTTAAACCTCTTTTGTTGACCACCAGCATTACGCTTTCTGTTTTCAATTTCGGAATAGAGTAGTTGCTTTGGAAGACGATAATCAGGCGTCCGCCAGACATGACCAGTCCAACGAAGGTGATGTTGAAGAATCATTGCGTTAACACTGGTGATCTTTGCTTCTTCCAGTACACTGGCATTAGTTCGCCTGTCTTCCCAAGTGATGTGTAGAATTTTTCGGAGACATTGTTGATGGAATCTTTTGAGAAGCTGGAGATGGCGTTTGTAAGTGGTCCATGTTTATAAGTAGTCCATGGATAAATAAATATATCATAATAATAGTTACTGGTCTTAATGTTTTCAGCAATGTATTATTCAAAGACTTTTTTAATAGCGTTCTTTATCATTGCTTTGCGCATTCTTTGCCAGAATTTGTCCGCCAGGGCCTTTCAGTGATGGCTCCGACCTGGTGGAATGCTCTGTCCCATAAGACTAGGGCCCTGCAGGATTTAACTTCCTTCTGCAGGGCCTGTAAGACAGAGCTATTCTGCCCAGCTTTCAATTTGAACTTAGCCTGATCTTTTATTCCCCTTCCTTCCCTTCCCCTCCCGTTTTTATGAAGATTGCCAGCTCTGGGATCCCACAGCTAATTCTCCCCTGGTCTCCTCACTGGTCCAAATAGGACTAATTTAGCCAGCTAGCCCTGCTGATCATCTAATGCTTATTGGATGGATTTCCCCCCTAAATTGATTTTTGAATTCTGAATTTATTGTTAATCACGTTTTATACTGTATACGATTCCGCTTTTTGGAAGGAAGACTTCTTGCACCTAAAAGCCTTTTTGACTCTTGCTTTCCAACCTTTCTAATCTGCGGTATACACTCGAGTTGAACTTCTGACATTGTGCTCTTGGGAAAGCTCCCAAACGTTTTGGAGTCATCTCACCCTCCTGACTTGGCCTCGCAACTTCCTTTTTGGGCCAGCCTCCTCGTTTGGACTCGGTTTCCTCTTTTGAAATCGAACGTGACCGTGTTGGATTTCCTTGGCGATTCACATGCATCCTCTTACTTCTTTCAGTGGCTCCAAATGCTGAGAATTGCCCCCTCCTTGAACAGAACCCCCTCTGCTTTCCACTCACACTGTTTCCCTTCGGCAACGAGACAATTGACCAGATGCACATCTTCTGAGAGTTATTGTATTATTTGCCGAGACGAACAGGACCATCAATAACAAGCTCTTTCTTCGCCTCCGGCCTGCCCGCCTTTTCTGGCCTTGGGAGGGCTTCCAGATACACGCCAAGCTCTTGGTGCTTTATCTCTCCATTCATAAACATCAGCGGCACCCTCTGTCTTTGCGTCACTGTTTTTGCTACAGCTCATGCATATGGATGTGCTGGGCGGAAGGCCTCTTATTCTCCTCCTCAGCCTGCGCTGCTTCTGATTAGCCGGCGCAGGAAGGCAACCCGCAGGAATCCCCCTCGCAGCATGTCTTACACAGAAATCTTGGCCAGAGCTGAAGAGACGGCTCTTCTGCAGAGGAAGGGAGAGTTCGAGGGGGTTGCTTGAGTTGGAAATGGGGACGGGTGGATCTAAGAACATAGGGACATAAGAAGACCTTGTTGGGTCAGCAAGGGCCCATCTATTCCAGCCTCCTCTTCTCCAAGGAAGATGAGAAGAGCTTGTTGGGTCAGCAAGGGCCCATCTAATCTAGCCTCCTCTTCTCCAAGGAAGATGAGATGAGCTTGTTGGATCAGCCTCCTCTTCTCCAAGGAAGATGAGAAGAGCTTGTTGGGTCAGCAAGGGCCCATCTATTCCAGCCTCCTCTTCTCCAAGGAAGATGAGATGAGCTTGTTGGATCAGCCTCCTGTTCTCCAAGGAAGATGAGAAGAGCTTCTTGGATCAGCAAGGGCCCATGTAGTCCAGCCTCCAGCCCTGGCTCCCGGTGGAGTATCGGGTCAGGTTTAAGGTGCTGGTTTTGACCTTTAAAGCCCTTTGTGGCTTAGGACCCTCTTATTTATGGGACCGCCTCTCCTGGTCTGCCCCGCAGAGGACCTTATGTCCATGAATAATCATAGTTTAGAGGTCCTGGGGCCAAAGGAAATCAGACTATCCTCCACCAGGGCCAGGGCCTTCTCAGTGATGGCTCCGACCTGGTGGAATGCTCTGTCCCAGGAGACCACGGCCCTGCAGAATTTAACCTCCTTCCATTGGGCCTGTAAGACAGAGCTATTCCACCTGGCCTTTAATTTGAATTCAGCCTGATCTTTTATTCGCCTTCCTTCCCTCTCCCTCCTCTTTTATGAAGATTACCCGCTCTGGGATCCCACAGCTCATTCTCCCCTGGTCTCCTTCCTGGCCCAAATAGGACTAATTTAGCCAGCTAGCCTTGGTGATCATCTAATGTTTATTGGATGGATTTCCCCCCTAAATTGATTTCTGAATTCTGAATTTATGGTTATTCACATTTTATACGGTATTTTATGCTGTTTTTTTGTTGCATCCTGGCTTGAAACCATTGGTAGCCCTCTCCTCCTCCATGCCCAGTCCTTTCTTAAAGCAATGTAATAATAATAAATAATAAATTTTTATTTGTAACCCACCCTTCCCGGTCCAGCTCTTTTTAATGCCTTGAGTGGACTCTGCCTGCGAGGTTGTCTTGTTGCTTGGTCTGGGTGTACGGGGGCTGCGGGGGTTGCCACCCAGAGCCGTGCCCCTCGACACTCTGGGTAATAAAAGGGTCGTTATCTCTTCCGTTCTGGCAGGACTCCCGCCTAATTGTCCAAGCCGCTCCTGGGCCCTTTGCAACCGGGTGCCAGAGGAGAGCGCAAAATATGGTCTGAAGCCCAACATCAAAAAAAAACGAAGATCATGGCCACTGGTCCCATCACCTCCTGACAAACAGAAGGGGAAGAAATGGAGGCAGTGAGAGATTTTACTTCTTGGGCTCCATGATCACTGCAGATGGTGACAGCAGTCACGAAATTAAAAGACGCCTGCTTCTTGGGAAATAAAAAAATTCCTTCCAGTAGCACCTTAAAGACCAACTAAGTTAGTTCTTGGTATGAGCTTTCGTGTGCATGCACACTTCTTCAGATACACTGAAACAGAAGTTGCCAGATCCTTCTATATAGTGAGAAGGTGGGGAGGGGTATTACTCAGAAGGGTGGTGGGAATGGGTGATTGGCAGATAGCTGAGATGAGCCTGTTGACGACTCTTAACGACTACAATAGGTCTTACAGGAAAAGGCAAGGGGTGAGAAGGTGAGAAATGGCTTAGTCATGTATAATGAGAGAAGATAAGATAATCCTTTTCTAGGGAGAAAAGGAGAAGGGGACCACAGAGGACGAGATGGTGGGACAGTGTTCTGGAAGCTACCAGCATGAGTTGGACCAAACTGCGGGAGGCAGTGGAAGACAGGAGGGCCTGGTGTGCTCAGGTCCAGGGGGTCACAAAGAGGCGGACACAACTAAACGACTAAACAACAACAACACAGCCAGGCCGGTGGGGAGCCTGTGAGTGACCAGCAGCGTTGCCCAGGCAAGGCAGCGCTGCCCGGTTCCTGGTTAAACAAAGGCAGCTGGACCCTCCCAGGGCTCCCCTGGCGCCGGCACGGCATCTACATGGCAATAAATAAATGAATCATATTGAAAACAATTCTTCCGCCTCCTCTGGAGAGGCCTGTTAAGAGCCGAACAAGTATATCGCCGGAATCTAGGTCAGCCGCTTGCCAGGAAATGTTTGAGAAGCTGCCTGTTTCTCTCTCCTTTCGGTGGGAATAGCTCGGCTCGGGCTCATTTCAGAAGAAGAGCAGTGGTGCAGCTCTCTGTTATACACATGAGAAGAGCCAATAATAATTTTATTTATATATATAAATTTTTATTAGTTTTTTTTAACATACCATTTTCAACAGTGATTAAACATGTTTCTACTTCTTATTCCATTTTTTTTGACTTCCATCAGTCCTGTCTGAAAAATTTCCAATCTCTTAGTATACATTTCTTATTTTCCCTGTTACATTTAAAACTCATAACCCATACCTCTCTTCTTTATCTACTTTGTAGCACTTCATATATTCCTCCTTACAAAACTTCTTGTAGTCCTACTAGCGCAATTTGTTGGTTACAATTGCTTTTCAAATAGTTTATATACTTCTTCCAACCTTCTGTAAATCTCTGGTCCCGCAGGTTTCGAATCCTTCCTATCATTTTGTCCAATTCTGCACAGTCCATTATTTTCGTCTGCCATTCTTCTTTCATCGGAATTTCATCTTGTTTCCATATCTGGGCTAGCAATACTCTTGCAGAGAAGAGCCAATAATATTTGACTTGCGAGCATACGAAACAGTGTACCTCTAAGCACATGCAGAATCCTTTCCTGGTGGTATCTGCGCAAGATCTGGCAATTAAGCCTGATAAAACCACCTTATTTTCTGTCCGTGAGCAGGATTCGAACACAGGAGCAACTCTCCCCTCTTGCAGCTTCCAGGAACAGGCATTCAGAAGCATTGTTGCCCAGGACAGTGGAAGCAGAGCAGAGACATGGTGGCAAGCAGTCCCAGGAACACTCTGCTCCATGAATTTGTCTTCTGAAGCCATCTAGGTAGTCGCTGCCTCTTGTGGCAGGGAGTTCCACAGTTTAACTATGCGTTGAGTGAAGGAGGACATTCTTTTGTCCGTCCTGGATCTTCCAACGTTCAGTTTTGGTAGCACATGGTTCAATTACGGCGCTTGCTCCCACTGGAGGCTGTGATGCCTCCCCCCCCCCCAATGGCTTTTAAAATCATCATCTGCCTGATCCAGCAGCACTTTGTCTGTTCTTAAAGGACAGGGGGTCAGCAAACCTTTTCAATAGGGGGCCGGTCCACTTTCCCTCAGACCTTGTGGGAGGCTGGACTATATTTTGGAGGGGGGGAAATGAAAAAATTCCTGTGCCCCACAAATCTTTCAATGTTGGTACTTCTTCTGATTTCCAATTTTTTTGCAATCAATATTCACTGGTAGGTAGTCTTGTTGTTGCTGTTTAGTCGTTCAGTCATGTCCGCCTCTTTGTGACCCCCTGGACCAGAGCACACCAGGCACTCCTGTCTTCCACTGCCTCCCGCAGTTTGGTCAAACTCATGCTGGTAGCTTCCAGAACACTGTCCCACCATCTCGTCCTCCGTCGTCCCCTTCTCCTTGTGCCCTCCATCTTTCCCAACATCAGGGTCTTTTCCAGGGAGTCTTCTCTTCTTCTGAGGTGGCCAAAGTCTTGGAGCCTCAGCTTCAGGACCTGTCCTTCCAGGGAGCTGATTTCCTTAAGAATGGAGAGGTTGGATCTTCTTGCAGTCCATGGGACTCTCCAGAGTCTCCTCCAGCACCAGAATTCAAAAGCATCAATTGTGTGGTGATCAGCCTTCTTTGTGGTCCAGCTCTCACTTCCGTACATCACAACTGGGAAAACCATAGCTTTAACTATATGGACCTTTGTTGGCAAGATGATGTCTCTGCTTTTTAAGATGCTGTCTAGGTTTGTCATTGATTTTCTCCCAAGAAGCAGGCGTCTTTTAATTTCATGGCTTCTGTCACCATTTGCAGTGATCATGGAGCCCAAGAAAGTAAAATCTCTCACTGCCTCCGTTTCTTCCCCTTCTGTTTGCCAGGAGGTGATGGGACCAGTGGCCATGATCCTTACATGAGGACACATTGTACTCATGTAAAAACTCGCTGATTCCTGGACCGTTCACGGGCTGGATTTAGAAGGCGATTGGCATCCGGCCCCCGGGCCTTAGTTTGCCTACCCATGTTATAGGATGCCCACAGTTTCTGGGATTGCCGAAGAGCGTCAGGAGAGGCCACAATTAAAGGTAAAAGTAAAGGGACCCTTGACCACTAGGTCCAGTCGTGGCCGACTCTGGGGTTGCAGTGCTCATCTCACATTATTAGCCGAGGGAGCCGGCATACAGCTTCCGGGTCATGTGGCCAGCATGACTAAGCCACTTCTGGTGAACCAGAGCAGCGCACAGAAATGCCGTTTACCTTCCTGCCGGAGTGGTACCTATTTATCTACTTGCACTTTGGCGTGCTTTTTGAACTGCTAGGGTGGCAGGAGCAGGGACTGAGCAAGGGGAGCTCACCCCGTCGCAGGGATTCGAACCGCCGACCTTCTGATCGGCAAGTCCTAGGCTCTGTGGTTTAACCCACAGCGCCACCCACAGGCCACTATTGGGTCAGACCAAATGGGGAGCCAGCGTCCTACGCCAGCACCCTGTTCTCACCTAGGTGAAGCACCTGCCCCATTGGGGAGCCCACCAGCAAGACCAGCGCGCCATAGCCCCCTCATCGCTGGTGCTCCCCAGCAAGGTGCACTCAGAGGCTGAGCACTTCTGTCCCTTGAGCATTGATTCAGCCATCTCTGTTTAATAGATGCAGACGAGTTTTCCCTCCTCCACAAAACTGCCTAATCTCTTGTTTATGGAGCCACTGAAGCTTGTAACCAGCCCTGCTCTGTGGCAGCAGATCCCATACATTATTTTCTGCATTTTGCAGAAGATTTGTGTGCTGGCGTGCCCTTTCTCTAGTCGCTCCCTAGAGCCAAATTCTAGCGTTATGGCGGAGCACTGGGCACCCTCTTCTCCTTCTACTTTTTGCAAGGTTTTAAGAAGCTCTTCTCCTCCCCCTGTTTCGGTTGCACTACCCCGAGCCGTTTAAGAAAAGGTTCGACATGCTGGAAGCTGTGTATGAAGGCGACCAAGATGATGAAAGGTCTGGAAACCGAGCCTTGTGAGGAAAAGTTGAAGGAGCTGAAGGTATCTTTAGCCTGCGGAAGAGAAGACTGGGGGATGACAGGAGAGATGTCTTCAGATATCTAAATAGCTAGCTTGCGAGAGCATCCTGGAGCCCAGGAAGCTTAAAATTTCTCTGCCTTGCTGGTGGGGCAAGGCACACAGCGAACAGCTCTGGAAAGGTAAGTGTGCTTGTGTTGGGGCAGTTGGAGGGGGTTGGACTAGATGACCCATGGTGTCCCTTCCAATTCTATGTGATAAGAATTTTAAAGTCTTAGATATATAATAAAAGGTAAAGGGACCCCTGACCATTAGGTCCAGTTGTGACGGACTCTGGGGTTGCGGCGCTCATCTCGCTTTATTGGCCGAGGGAGCCGGTGTACAGCTTCCGGGTCATGTGGCCAGCAGGACTAAGCCGCTTCTGGCGAACCAGAGCAGCGCACGGAAACACCGTTTACCTTCCCACTGGAGTGGTACCTATTTATCTACTTGCACTTTGACGCACCTTCGAACTGCTAGGTTGGCAGGAGCAGCGACTGAGCAATGGGAGCTCACCCCGTCGCGGGGATTCGAACCGCCGACCTTCTGATTGGCAAGCCCTAGGCTCTGTGGTTTAACCCACAGCGCCACCTGCGTCCCTAGATATATAATAAATAGTCATAAATGTACCAACCAAGCACATATATAGATCAGCACAGGAAGACTGACCTGAAACCATTTTTTGATTCCCAAACTGACCAAATGTTTTCTCTGCAAAGTCAAAGGAAAGTGGAAAAGCCTCCCCATTGTCTTTTCCTTCACAAATCCTGTCTTAAGGGTATGTCTGTCTGTGTTTGAATTGGGTGAGCCTGTGACCTGGCTCAGGAACTAGGTATTTGTCATTACAAAAGACTGTCCAGGCTCCCCAGGGTATCCAATCAAGTGAGCATTAACAGGTGACCTGGCAAACGAGATAAACTACACACTCAGATTTCTGCTGTAGACCACCTTTTCTGTGATGTAGGTATGATGTATCTGGGGTGGTGGCCTTGGGTTACAATCCTGTGATGTATGTATGATATATGAAGGGGTGGTCTGGGGCTCCAGGGCAGGGAGAGAGAAACAGAGAGAAAAATGCTAAGGATGGTTTTGTTCATCTCAAAATCCGGGGCATGTTGGACGATGCAAAATGGTGAGCAGGGAAGCGAGCCCAGTTGCTGTGCCTGACAATTGTGGCAGAGGAAAAACTCAAAGTCCAAACAAAAGCTCAGGAATAGAGGGAAGTGTTGTGCTTTGCTGCTACCGCAAAGCATTTATAACCTGCTCTGCACAGAATATTTCTGTCCCATAGCAGGGAACAGTGACATAAGATAATAATCAGAATATGCCTTATTTTTTTGGGGGGGGGTTAATATTGGGATATTGCTTTCATTTTATATACTGTGATCTTTTTATGTGAACTGCCCTGAGACCTCCGGGTATAGGGCGGTATGTATATGTACTAGGGAAACACATACATAAATATATAAACCACCTGTCTGAAATAGTACGGGAGAACAATCCTGAAGCCATTTTGACTCTTTCAGTGACCTCAAATATTCCTCTGCAGTTTGGATGCAAATGGGAAAAGCCTCCCCATTGTCTCTGTGCTCACAAATTCTGCCTTAAGGGCACATTTGGGTCTGAATAGGGTGAGCCTGTGACCTGGACTCAGGAATTAAGTATTTACTGTGATCTGGACTCAGGAATTAAGTATCACAAAAGAATGTCCAGGTAAACCCATCAACTGGTATCCTGGCAGAGCGGATTTCTGCTGTAGACCGCCTCCTTCTGTGATGTATGTATGATGTTTAAGGGGGGTGGTCTTGGGTACAGGGTGGGCAAATTCAAAAGTCTATATAAGGGCTTGCACGCCATTGTTCTGGGTTCCTCCTCCTTTCCTGCGTGTGAGGGGAGCACCCTGTTGCAACAGATCAATAAAGATCAGGCTTACTAGCTGCTTTGCTTCTCAATATTCTCTGCTTGGCCTCTGTTATTTTCTCCTACCAATAGGGAACCTACATAAGGACTCTATATGGGCTCTTGGATACCCCATAAGGGAAAAAAAGCAGATTTTGTTTACATCATCTCTCTTTCTCTTTCTGTCCGAGGAGCATTCAGGGGAGCCAGCGGGGGCAGAACGGGGCAGGGATGGGGCGGAACGGGGGAATCCCCACTTACGTGCTTCCTGTAAAGAGACCCTGGTATGTGTGGAATCCATAGAGGAGCCACAGAACTGGGCAAAAACAAACAAGATGAATTTTAACAGGGAGAAATGTAAAGTATTGCACTTGGGCAAAAAAAATGAGAGGCACAAATACAAGATGGGTGACACCTGGCTTGAGAGCAGTACATGTGAAAAGGATCTAGGAGTCTTGGTTGACCACAAACTTGACATGAGCCAACAGTGTGACGCAGCAGCTAAAAAAGCCAATGCAATTCTGGGCTGCATCAATAGGAGTATAGCATCTAGATCAAGGGAAGTAATAGTGCCACTCTATTCTGCTCTGGTCAGACCACACCTGGAGTACTGTGTCCAGTTCTGGGCACCACAATTCAAGAAGGACACTGACAAACTGGAACGTGTCCAGAGGAGGGCAACCAAAATGGTCAAAGGCCTGGAAACGATGCCTTATGAGGAACGGCTAAGGGAGCTGGGCATGTTTAGCCTGGAGAAGAGGAGGTTAAGGGGTGATATGATAGCCATGTTCAAATATATAAAAGGATGTCACATAGAGGAGGGAGAAAGGTTGTTTTCTGCTGCTCCAGAGAAGCGGACACGGAGCAATGGATCCAAACTACAAGAAAGAAGATTCCACCTAAACATTAGGAAGAACTTCCTGACAGTAAGAGCTGTTGGACCGTGGAATTTGCTGCCAAGGAATGTGGTGGAGTCTCCTACTTTGGAGGTCTTTAAGCAGAGGCTTGACAACCATATGTCAGGAGTGCTCTGATGGTGTTTCCTGCTTGGCAGGGGGTTGGACTCGATGGCCCTTGTGGTCTCTTCCAACTCTAGGATTCTATGATTCTATGATTCTATGAAGAATGTGGCTGGTCAAGGGAGCTGTGGACTCAAAAAGGTTGAAACTAAAGGTTGAAACCTAGTGAATTGGATCACTTCCGTTTGAAACCTTGATCTTGTATAACTGAATCCTTTCTTGCTATCTTCTTTATGTGTTTCATATAGTTGTTGATAATGCAACCAACTCTGAAAGTGGTCTTTAATCTCATCATAATTTCTTAATTTCCAATAGAAGGGGAAGAAATGGAGGCAGTGAGAGATTTTACTTCCTTGGGCTCCATGATCACTGCAGATGGTGACAGCAGTCACGAAATTAAAAGACGCCTGCTTCTTGGGAGAAAAGCAGTGACAAACCTAGACAGCATCTTAAAAAGCAGAGACATCACCTTGCCAACAAAGGTCTGTATAGCTAAAGCTATGGTTTTCCCAGTAGTGATGTATGGAAGTGAGAGCTGGACCATAAAGAAGGCTGATCGCCAAAGAATTGATGCCTTTGAATTCTGGTGCTGGAGGAGACTCTGGAGAGTCCCATGGACTGCAAGAAGATCAAACCTCTCCATTCTGAAGGAAATCAGCCCTGAGTGCTCACTGGAAGGACAGATCCTGAAGCTGAGGCTCCAAGACTTTGGCCACCTCAGGAGAAGAGAAAAGACCCTGATGCTGGGAAAGATGGAGGGCACAAGGAGAAGGGGACGACAGAGGACGAGATGGTGGAACAGTGTTCTCGAAGCTACCAGCATGAGTTTGACCAAAGTGCGGGAGGCAGTGGAAGACAGGAGTGCCTGGCGTGCTCTGGTCTAGGGGGTTACAAAGAGTTGGACACAACTAAACGACTAAACAACAACAAATGATTATAGAACAAATTATAGAACCCAATAAAAAAAAAGTCCTATAAATAACACAAACAAATTAACAGCTCCATTATAAAGCAAATGAAGCTATAAAGTGCAGCGAAAGCAGCAATTAGCATTTGTCATTGAATCAAATTCCCGGGTAATAATTTATTATTTGTACCCCGCCCATCTGGCTGGGCTTCCCCAGCCACTCTGGGCGGCTTCCATAGAAACCAAAATACAGTAAAATATCACAGATTAAAAACTTCCCTGAACAGGGCTGCCTTAAGATGTCTTCTGAATGTCAGGTAGTTATTTATCTCTTTGACATCTGATGGGAGGGCGTTCCACAGGGCGGGCGCCACTACCGAGAAGGCCCTCTGCCTGGTTCCCTGTAGCTTTGCTTCTCGCAATGAGGGAACCGCCAGAAGGCCCTCGGTGCTGGACCTCAGCATCCGGGCAGAACGATGGGGGTGGAGACGCTCCTTCAGGTATACTGGGCCGAGGCCGTTTAGGGTAGAAAAGCCTGAAATAAGCAAATGGCCTTAGCAACATATTCCTGCGCCATCTCTCACCCCAGGAGCCGCTTGTGTCCCCTCTGTCTCAACAGGGCTCTCCCTCGGCGGCTATTCCGCAGCGTAACCCCTTTCACACAAACCCCAACCTCCGTCTCAGCTCTGCAGGGATTTGGCATCATACAGAGATGCAACAGGCAGACTCGCGGAAAGAAGGGAGACCTTTCGTTCATCAGCTAATGAACAAAAGATCTTCCTTCTAGTATTCCTTTGTTTGTTTTTTGCAAGTTGGCAAGATCCAATCTTCTAAATATTATCATTATTTTGTTTACGATTTTCAGTTTTATATATTTCAATAATTTTACAATCATTTCAACATTTCAAAACTCGACTCCTTTCCCCCTCTTTCTGGGGTTCCTTAAATTTATTTTTTTTATTTTCTGCACATTCCAAATTAACTTAATTTACTCATTTATTCATCTACTTTAAATATATACTCTTATAAAACTGAAGGTTATCACAATAATCCTGCCAAAGTTCTGATCTGCTGACAGCTTATTTGTAAATATCCAATAATCCATTTCCATTTTTTTTATTAAAAGCTTGTTGTCTTGGTTTCTTATTTTCCCCATTTCTGCATATTCCATATTTTTTTTCTATCCATTCTTCTTTCACTGAGACTTCTCCTTTCCATTTTTGGGCAAGTAACATTCTTGCCGCCGTGGTCATATACATGAATAAATTTCTATAATTCGGGTAGTTCTGTCCCAGTAATTCCTGTATTTCTCAAAAGAAGATCCGGCCAAGCGGCTGTAACCATAAGGACTAGGCGCTTGGTTTCCTGTTTAGCACCTGAGAACCAACTGCGGCGGAACGAAGACGCTTCATGGACAGCATCCACTCTGCCTGGATTTCATGCCCCCCAAGTGCCCCTATTTATTTATTGGTGTGTGCTTTTCATTTGGCAAATTTACCACCAAAGGATAAAATGAAACTGGGATTAAGGGGCGATTCTCGGGACGGTGGAAGGCTGCGTCCCATTGGCAAAGCGACGCTGGAAATGGGGGACCGAGGAGGGTCAGCTGCAGTGGAAGTGAGAGATAATAATAATAATAATAATAATAATAATAATAATAATAATAATAATAATTTATACCCTGCCCATCTGGCTGGGTTTCCCCAGCCACTCTGGGCAGCTCCTAACAGAATATTAAAAACACGATAAAACATCAGACATCATTTCTTTTTTCTCTTCTTTTTTTATTTTTTTACCTATCGGTTTTTTAGGTCTCTTTTTTGGTAACTTTCTTGTTAGCTGTTGTTCTTTTTTCTTTTTTCTTTTTTGTATGTGTAATTGTTGGTTTAATTATTTTTAATTTTTTTAAAAAAACTAACTTATGTTTTGTGTAAAATCTTAATAAATATTTTATAAAAAAACACACATCAGACATCAAAAACTTCCCTAAACAGGGCTGCCTTCAGATGTCTTCTAAACGTCAGATAGTTGTTTATTTCCTTGACATCTGGTGGGTGTTTCACAGGACAGGTGCCACCACTGAGAAGGCCCTTTGCCTGGTTCCCTCTAACCTCACTTCTTGCAATGAGGGAACCGCCAGAAGGCCCTCGGCGCTGGACCTCAGTGTCCGGGCTGGACGATGGGGATGGAGACGCTCCTTCAGGTATACAGGACCGAGGCCATTTAGGGCTTTCAAGGTCAGCACCAACACTTTGAATTGTGCTCGGAAACGTACTGGGGCCAATGCAGATCTCTCAGAACCGGTGTTATGTGGTCCCGGCAGCCGTTCCCAGTCCCCAGTCTAGCTGCCGCATTCTGGATTAGTTGCAGTTTCCGAGTCACCTTCAAAGGGAGCCCCACGTAGAGCACATTGCAGTAGTCCAAGCGGGAGATAACCAGAGCATGCACCACTCTGGCGAGACAGTCCGCAGGCAGATAGGGTCTCATCCTGTGTACCAGATGGAGATGTCTCTCTTTTCATGTGAGAGATGTTGGAGGGTATGGAATCGGCAGGAGACCGCACTGCTCTAATGGGATTAATGCCTTTGGTGCCTTCCCTGCAAAAGCCATCCATTTAGCTGCGCTCTCTCTCTCCCTCCCCCCCCCCTCATCATTCTTCCTCTCTCTGTGTGTGAGACAGAGAAAGTCCAAAAGGGAATAATCCCACAAAATGTCAGCGTCAGCCGGGAGGCTTGAGCGATGCTGAGTAGATCAGATTCGCTTCTCCACCTGGGCACTGGTGGGTCTCTCCCCTGTTTGGAGTTTGCTCTTTTAAATTAATTACGTCCTTTTTCTTCCTCCACGCACGAAAGCAAGGGGGAGGCATGTAGCCCGTCACATCAGCTTAGCCTTCCTGCGCATCAGGCCGGGAGCCGAGGTGGAGGAGCTACATGCAGCCGACGTCCCGTGTGCTGTGAGCAGAAAGGCGCTCTCCACCCTCGGGCGCCATCGCCTCCAGGTTTGCCTGCCTCGCCAGGTGCTGGGAACCGGAGAGACGTCCCTTTGCAGAGTGCAGAGCAACCAACCGCCTGTCGGGACCAGCGATGTTCACCCCGAAATGGTGAAATTGGTATGAGCACACGAAAGCTCATACCAATAACAAACTTAGTTGGTCTCTAAGGTGCTACTAGGGTGGCGCTGTGGGCTAAACCACAGAGCCTAGGACTTGCCAATCGGAAGGTCGGTGGTTCGAATCCCCACAACGGAGTGAGCTCCCATTGCTCGGTCCCTGCTCCTGCCTACCTAAGCACGTCAAATGCACCTATACTGTACATATCAACATACCTACACACCTACCCCACACGGACACCCACCAAGTGACTTGACTTCCAGCCGTTCTTGTTACGCTAATGTGTGAGAGCCAGTGTGGTGTAGTGGTTAAGAGCGGTGGACTCATAATCTGGGGAACTGGGTTCGCTTCCCCGCTCCTCCACCTGCAGCTGCTGGGTGACCTTGGGCTAGTCACACTTCTCTGAAGTCTCTCAGCCCCACTCACCTCACAGAGTGTTTGTTGTGGGGGAGGAAGGGAAAGGAGATTGTTAGCCGCTTTGAGACTCCGGAAGGGAGTGATAAAGCGGGATATCAAATTCAAACTCTTATTTTCATAATTTAATTTTCCAACTAGCTTAAACACATTTCATTATTTCTTTAATCTCTTCTTCTATCTTGATTTTACTCTCCTTTCACTCTATTCATTTTCTGGATTCACTCAGTATCTGTCAGAAATTCTACTTTTCCGCATAATTTTTGATATACCGTATTTTTTGCACCATAACACTCACTTTTTTCCTCCTAGAAAGTAAGGGGAAATGTCTGTGCGTGTTATGGAGGGAATGCCCCCACAACACCACGGCCACGTGCATTCCTGAGTTTGCTTATCTCTTTACAACCTTGAATAATAAACATTTGAGCCTGTTCCATCAATGCCAGCCTTGTTCTCCTGACGGACCTCTCCTTTCTCAGAAAGGCCTTTGGGGGGATTGCTATGGCCCTACAGTGTCAATATTGTGTGTGGGTGCCAGGAGGGGGAAAGACAAACAAAGAATACTCATAATACTTATTAGCTGCCCTTCTGCACCAGAAGGGTCCCAAAGCAGGTCACAGCAAAATGCAACATTAGAAAGGGTTGGAAACTAATTACAGCTAGGGCGGCTCTCAAGGGTCAAAGGCCGGGGTGAAGAGGTTCATCTTCAGCAGACCACAAAAGCCGTAACGCAGGAAGTTGTCAGGAAACCTCACCCTGATTCTGCAGGGACCAAATGATCCTGTCTCAAAACTTGCAGAGACAGGGCAGCTGCAGCTGGGAAGGAGGCTAGGCCCAAGCCTACAGAGTTGCAGCAGGCAGACTCCTCCATGGATGGGAGCCTGTTTAGTGGATTACCTAATGTCTTTTCTTCTAAGAATGTAAGAAGTGTATCCTGCACTGGGCCAATGGGGACCCGTGTAATCCAGCTTCTAGGTCTCAGAAGAAGATCCTGCGAAATCAGAACAAGGACTCATCTCGTCCAGCCTCCTGCTCTCATAAGAAAATAAGAAGAGCCTGGTGGATCAGGCCCATGTAAGCCAGCCTCTTGCTCTCACGGTGGCCATAAGAAGATAGTTACAGGTAGGTAAATAAGCAAATAAATAAAAAAGACTAGAAGTCACAGAAATCCAATGAAGCTGAGTGCTGGAAGATTCAGTGAGAGCTGGACCATAAAGAAGGCTGATTGCTGAAGAATGGATGCTTTTGAATTCTGGTGCTGGAGGAGACACTTGAGAGTCCCATGGACTGCAAGAAGATCCAACCTCTCCATTCTGAAGAATGTCCATATAGTTAAAGCTCTGGTTTTCCCAGTAGTGATGTATGGAAGTGAGAGCTGGACCATAAAGAAGGCTGATCGCTGAAGAATGGATGCTTTTGAATTCTGGTGCTGGAGGAGACTCTGGAGAGTCCCATGGACTGCAAGAAGATCAAACCTCTCCATTCTGAAGGAAATCAGCCCTGAGTGCTCACTGGAAGGACAGATCCTGAAGCTGAGGCTCCAAGACTTCGGCCACCTCATGAGAAGAGAAGACTGCCTGGAAAAGACCCTGATGCTGGGAAAGATGGAGGGCACAAGGAGAAGGGGACGACAGAGGACGAGATGGTTGGACAGTGTCATAGAAGCTACCAGCATGAGTTTGACCAAACTGCGGGAGGCAGTGGAAGACAGGAGTGCCTGGCGTGCTCTGGTCCAGGGCGTCACGAAGAGTCGGACACGACTAAACGACTAAACAACAACAAAGCCAGGATGGAAGCAATCCTTCTGAATACCACTTTAATTTCATTTCACTTTTAATTTGCATACTGCCTTCCTATATTACAATACGCAGGGCAGCTTACAGGCTGAAGGAACAACGAAGATCACACACCTTATAACAATCTGATCCAACGCAAAAATTGTCCTCATAAAAGCATTACTTTAAAATTAACAACTTGTTTGAACAATTTGGGGCAATTAAAACGTTAAAAGTAAAATAAACCTTGTGGAGGGAGGAGTGTTAAGGTATATAGAACTGTACATGTGGTTGATTTGAATATGTTATGATTGATTATGCATACCCAATGTATCACTCGCCTGGGGGTTTTCACTGTTTGTTTTCACTGTTTGTGTTTCGGTTGTTGGTAAAAAAAATTAAAAAATAAAATTAACAACTTGTATCAAATAAAGTAATATCCAGCGATCCATTAGAGAGCAATAAAATTAAACATCAGCAAATGACAAGGAAACAGAGAATCACTCTGCAGCATTGCAATAAACAATTTCTAAACGACAATCAATAAAAATAATAAGAATAGCAGCAAGTCGCAGGGTGCAAAATGACACAACAGAAATTGAGAAGCAAAGTTATAAAATTGTTTTATAATAATTTTCAGTCGCTGGAAAGCACAAGAGGGGAAGAGTTGTTCTTGGGTTGATGTTTTTAATTTTATTTATTTATTTATTTATTTATTTATTTATTTATTTATTTATTGTTATTGGTTTTCACATATTACATTACAATACAGATGTACCAAAGCCAAGACCATTTCCTCCCCATCCCCCCATACATTTACATTTCTATTTCCTCAATCCATCATATTATTCTTTTCTCCCTCCTCCCACTTCCCTCCACCCCCACTCGATTTCCCCCACATTATACAATTTACAATAATCTTCACATTCTACAGTCTTCTCAAATTACCAGTATCTATATATTCTTATTATCTTCCCTTACTAAGAGGGGAAGAGTTGTTCTTGTGGCCGGATCCTGCTTGCGGTTTTTTCCGCTGGAGCATCCGGTCGGCCCCTGTGAGAGGCTGGACTATAGATGGGCCACGGGGCCTGATCCTCCAGGCTCCACTTCTTCTTCTTTTTGTAAATTTTAAAATATAACTTTATTGAATAATACAATCAAATTTCCAGATATATCTGCAAAAATCACAATTATATACCTATTTGTCAAACATAAACTATGAAAGAAGATAGAAAATAAGAGGAAACGAAGAAAGAAAAGGAAAGAAAGAAAAAAGAAATGCTGTTTTCCATAAACAGTAATTCCAGAATTACACTTACATACATTATAAAATAAAAATTTTAATTAAAATATCTTAAAAGACTTCCACCATCTAAACCACACTTCTTTTGTTATTTAATTCTCCTTTGCCTCTGTTCTTCACTTGCATCTCTTTAGATCCCTTAAGACCTTCCATAATCCATTAAATTCTTTATATTCTTTATAGTCTGCACAAGGTTAGTCTGTTGTTGTTGTTGTTGTTAAGTCATGCCCGACTCTTCGTGACCCCCTGGACCAGAGCACGCCAGGCCCTCCTGTCTTCCACTGCCTCCCGCAGTTTGGTCAAACTCATGTTCATAGCTTCGAGAACACTGTCCCACCATCTCGTCCTTCTCCTTGTGCCCTCCATCTTTCCCAACATCAGGGTCTTTTCCAGGGAGTCTTCTCTTCTCATGAGGTGGCCAAAGTATTGGAGCCTCAGCTTCAGGATCTGTCCTTCCAGTGAGCACTCAGGGCTGATTTCCCTAAGAATGGAGAGGTTTGATCTTCTTGCAGTCCATGGGACTCTCAAGAGTCTCCTCCAGCATCAGAATTCAAAAGCATCCATTCTTCGACGATCAACCTTCTTTATGGTCCAGCTCTCACTTCTATACATCACTACTGGGAAAACCATAGCTTTAACCATACGGACCTTTGTTGGCAAGGTGATGTCTCTGCTTTTTAAGATGCTGTCTAGGTTGGTCATTGCTTTCCTCCCAAGAAGCAGGCGTCTCTTAATTTCGTGGCTGCTGTCACCATCTGCAGTGATCATGGAGACCAAGAAAGTAAAATCTGTCACTGCCTCCATTTCTTCCCCTTCTATTTGCCAGGAGGTGATGGGACCAGTTGCCATGATCTTCGTTTTTTTGATGTTGAGCTTCAGACCATATTTTGCCCTCTCCTCTTTGACCCTCATTAAAAAGTTCTTTAATTCCTCCTCACTTTCTGCCATCAAGGTTGTGTCATCTGCATATCTGAGGTTGTTGATATTTCTTCTGCCAATCTTAATTCCGGCTTGGGATTCATCCAGCCCAGCCTTTTGCACGATGAATTCTGCATATAAGTTAAATAACCAGGGAAACAATATACAGCCTTGTCGTACTCCTTTCCCAATTTAGAACCAATCAGTTGTTCCGTATCAAGTTCTAACTGTAGCTTATTGTCCCACATAGAGATTTCTCAGGAGACAGATGAGGTGATCAGGCACTCCCATTTCTTTAAGAACTTGCCATAGTTTGCTGTGGTCGACACAATCAAAGGCTTTTGCATAGTCAATGAAGCAGAAGTAGATGTCTTTCTGGAACTCTCTAGCTTTCTCTATAATCCAGCGCATGTTTGCAATTTGGTCTCTGGTTCCTCTGCCCCTTCGAAATCCAGCTTGCACTTCTGGGAGTTCTCGGTCCACGTACTGCTTGAGCCTTCCTTGTAGAATTTTAAGCATAACCTTGCTAGCGTGTGAAATGAGTGCAATTGTGCGGTAGTTGGAGCATTCTTTGGCACTGCCCTTCTTTGGGATTGGGATGTAGACTGATCTTCTCCAATCCTCTGGCCACTGCTGAGTTTTCCAAACTTGTTAGGTTAGTCTAGGCACAACCAAATTTTCGTAATTGAGCCCTGTTTATATAAATACTCATTTTGTCACAGGAACGACCCCCCCCCCAATCATTCAGTTTGTACAAACTCGACACACACACTCACACTCACACATGACATACACTACGCTTCTGTTATAAATTCATAGAAAATCAACCATACATCGGATCTGCACCGTTCCACTTTTATTTTACTCCATGAAGGAAGGACTACAAAATGGGGAAGGTTTGATACAGGCCAGCCATAATCCCTTGAGCATACCAGTACATACACAGGAGCCCTGCCCAGTTGGCATGGCAACCTTGATGGTCCCAGACAGAAGACCATCAAGGACACAAAGAACTTGCATATGGGAGTGGATTCAACACGGACTGGAACAAAGGACAATGATCAGATCTTCCCTCTGGGGGCAGGAAACTGCAAACTCCCCTTTGTCCTCTGGAAAGTACTCATGGGGAGGGGGGAAAGGAGGAACCAGCCAGGTGACAAGATACTCAGGTTACCTCCACAACTCCTCCCTCAACCCCTCCTTTTTGTGATGTGTCAATAATGTAGTCAAGATGTAGTTGTGATGTAGTTCTAGGGGTGTAGTTTGAGGGATTAGTAACTAATAAAAGTTGGGGTCTTCTTTTGTTCTGGGTTGCCATCTTGTTCCACCTTGTGGCAGGTGGGAGTCCTGTCGCGACAGTCTTCAATCAAGACCAAGCCTCCTGGCTGCTGTTTTGCTCTGGTATTCCTGGCTGGTGTCCTTGTTTTTTTGTCCAAGGGAGCCCTCGGATTTCTCCGTTAACAGTATATTGCTTCCTTTCCAGGCTCTTCTCGTGTCCTTATGTGCAGCCTTCCCCACACCACCCCAGCTCGCTTCTGCAGCTACCTCTTTGGCTGTGGTTTGGGGCCTGCAGCTGGAACATCCTTGCCTCGGGGCGAGAGCAGCGAAAACTCATGTTGCATTGAGTGGGACTGGCAGAGAACACGAGCGAGGTGGGAAAGGCAGGTGTCTGTCGGGAAACAGGGACTGCTTCCAGGAATACCTGGAAAGAATGACTGGTGGCGGAGAAAGGAGTCCGCTTTCCAGCAAGACAGACAAATCTAGCCTCCCATTGCCGTCCCCCCGGCTCTGCAGCGTTCCTGCTTCCCGAAATCCAGAGTCAAGCTGAGATTCGCTGATGCATTTGAAGCAACAGAGTAACCCCAACCTGTCACTGCAACTTAGGCTAGAGCAGAGGGGGAAATGGCTTGGAAAAACGAGATCCGCCATCTGGGGTGGGCAGAGGAGATGGGGAAGGGGGCGTCTCTAGGCTCTCGACAGCCTCCTCGCACAGCCTGCCCATCTCGTAGGCTGGCTTGCCCATTTTTGAAGAGCCTTGGCCTGCCCTCACAGCAGAAAGGGCAATACAAGACAGGAGGCGGTGTGAAATGTGGGAACCAGGAGTGCTGGTGAAATAAACAAATTTAAGGTCATATATATATATATATATATATATATATATATATATATATGGCAGGGACACGGGTGGCGCTGCGGGTTAAACCACAGAGCCTAGGACTTGCCGATCAGAAGGTCAGCAGTTTGAATCCCCACGACGGGGTGAGCTCCCGTTGCTGGGTCCCTCCTCCTGCCAACCTAGCAGTTCAAAAGCACGTCAAAGTGCAAGTAGATAAATAGGTACCACTCTGGCGGGAAGGTAGCCAAGCAAACACGTACCTAAATGCATGGGCCACATGTCTGAAGCAGCACAGGAGAGCAACCCTGGGACCATTTTTTGCTCCCAAACTGACCAAATGTTTTCTCTGCAAGGTTGAAGGAATTTGGAAAAGCCTCCCCATTGTCTTTTCCTTCACAAATCCTGTCTTAAGGGTATGTCTGTGTTTGAATAGGGTGTGAGCCTGTGATCTGGCTCTGGAACTAAGTATTTGACATTACAAAATACGGTACTGGCCAGGATCCCCAGGGTATCCAATCAAGTGAGCATTAACAGGTAACCTGCCAGACAGGAGATAAACAAGGCACTCAGATTTCTGCTGTAGACCGCCCTTTCTGTGATGTAGGTATGATGTATCTGGGAGGTGGTCTTGAGCTACACCCCTTCTGTGATGTGTGTATGATGTATGGAGGGGTGGTCTTGAACTCCAGGGAGGGAATTTAAAATGTCTACATAAGGGCTGGCACACCTTGGTTCTGGGTTCCTCCTCCTTTCCTGCGTGTGAGGGGAGCACCCTGTTGCAACAGATCAATAAAGATCAGGCTTACTAGCTGCTTTGCTTCTCAATATTCTCTACTTGGCCTCTGAGAGAGCCAGTGTGGTGTAGTGGTTAAGAGCGGTAGTCACGTAATCTGGGAAACCGGGTTCGCGTCTCCGCTCCTCCACATGCAGCTGCTGGGTGACCTTGGGCCAGTCACACTTCTGTGAAGTCTCTCAGCCCCACTCACCTCACAGAGTGTTTGTTGTGGGGGAGGAAGGGAAAGGAGAATGTTAGCCGCTTTGAGACTCCTGAAGGGGAGTGAAAGGCGGGATATCAAATCCAAACTCTTCTCTGTTCTTTTCTCCAACCGATGGAGAACCTGCAAAGGACTCTATAAGGGCTCTTGTGTCCCCCATAAGGGAATAAGGGCAGATTTTCGTTTATTACACTGGTCTCCATTAGTAAAAAGCGTGAGGCAGAACCCTTTGACTTCTGCATTGCAGGGCTGGACTAGATGACCGTTGGGATCTCTTCCAACTCTACAAGTCTATGATTCCCATTTTAGCCCTACTCAGAGTAGGCCCACTGAGATTCATGGACATGGCTAACTTAGGCCTTTGCCAATTTATTGATCGTCATATTTTTAAACAAATCAGTATCAAATTTAGGTGCTAACTTAGGTCTTTGAATTCCATCAGGACTTCTCTGCATAGAGCTGTGTGGCCTATAACCGTTTCCCTGCATTTTTGGTTTTAAGGCTGACATGTAGGTCTCCGATACACAGATATCAGGCTGGCCACTTTGATTCTGGACTTCTGATGCTATTTAACTCTGGTGAACGACAAGTACATTTTGGCTCCTCTCCAAATTCTGCCATTCCTGCTATTTCCTGCAAGAACTCTGTAGCATGGTGCCTTCCCCGCTTCTTCCCTCCCACGCCCCTTTCCTTTTGTGCTGTGTCTCTTAGATTGTAAACATGTAAATAAAGGTAAAGGAACCCCTGACCATTAGGTCCAGTCGTGGCCAACTCTGGGGTTGCGGCGCTCATCTTGCTTTATCGGCCGAGGGAGCCGGTGTACAGCTTCCGGGTCATGTGGCCAGCATGACGAAGCCGCTTCTGGCGAACCAGAGCAGCGCACGGAAACACCGTTTACCTTCCCGCTGGAGCGGTACCTATTGATCTACTTGCACTTTGACGTTCTTTCGAACTGCTAGGTTGGCAGGAGCAGGGACCGAGAAACGGGAGCTCACCCCGTCGTGGGGATTCGAACCGCCGACCTTCTGATCGGCAAATCCTAGGCTCTGTGGTTTAACCCACAGCGCCATCCATGTCCCAGATTGTAAACATGAGGATGGGTGCAATTTCCTTGTTGAAATTTGAAAGTCAGCCTGGGAGTCTGTTTTGGCTGCGGAGCAGGATAAAAATGCAAGATTTACAGTGATGCCTTGGTTCTCAAACGCCAAAAACCCAGAAGTAAGTGTTACAGTTTCCTAACGTGTTTCAGAAGCCGAACGTCCGATGCGGCTATCGGCTATTGTTTCCGGGGTGCCTGCGCCAATCAGAAGCTGCTCCTTAGTTTTCGAACATTTCGCAAGTCAAACGGACTTCCAGAACAGATTAAGTTCGAGAACAAAGGTACCACTGTAGTTGGCGCTTTTGGTTTTGCTATTTATTTTGTGTTTTTGTTTCTGAGGCTTTTTTGGTTAATTGGTTTTTGTGACTGTGTGGAACCCAGTTCAGCTACTGATTGATTGATTGATTGATTGATTGATTGACTGATTGATTGTATGACTGCGGAAATGGATAAAAGCCCCCCCATCCAAACAATGACTATCATCAGAGCAAGTAAGAATTTTTTTAAAAAATATTTTTATCTACAATACTGTCTTATTTATTTTATAGTACAGCACATTGATTCTTGCTTTCATTTGATGGGTCAATGGTCTCGTTAGAGAGTAAAATTCATGTTAAATTGCCGCTTTAGGGGTTGTTTTCAAAAGTCTGGAACAGATTAATCCGCTTTGAATTACTTCCTATGGGAAAGCGTGCCTCGGTTTTGGAACGCTTTGGTTTTGGAACGGACTTCCGGAACGGATTAAGTTTGAGAACCAAGGTACCACTGTATTTGAAAGTCGGCCTGGGAGTCTGTTTCGGCAGGATAAAAAAAGCAAGCTTTATTAACAAATTAGCAGAGGGTTGTGTGTGTGTGTGTGTGTGTGTGTGTGTGTGTGTGTGTGTTCAAATGACAGTTTGGCTGGGAAGATGTGCAGAAGCAGTCCACACTGCAACAATTTTGTTGCCGCACCCCCTCCCCCAATATATATATATATATATATATATATATATATATATAAGACAGACAGACACACCAACAAACTCCACAAACTAGAGAAACGCCAGAAGCCCAGCCACCCTCCACAACAACCCATGAAACAAACAGTACATAACATATCAGACAGGATCCTCACCTCAACTGAAACCAAAGTACTCTCCAAAGGTTTCAACTTTGCAGTCGCCCCGAGACGCATCCCCACGGAAAACATCATATGCGGAGTCGAAGCTAGCCTAACCAAAATCAACCCAGATGAAGCCAATAAAATCAGACTTGAAGTCACCAACATCCTCTGCTCCAGCAAACCACCCAAAAGCAATTTACACAAAGAAGAACAGAAAGCACTCACCAACCTGAGGAAAGACAACAACATAATCATTCTCCCAGCAGACAAAGGTAATGCCACTGTTGTGATGAACACATCGGACTACCAAGCAAAACTATCAAATCTACTCCAAGACCCTACCTACCAACCTATAAAAACAGATCCCACCACCTATCTGGAAAAAACCACCAAATCCAAAATAAAAGCCTCTCCTATCAGTGAAGAAATCCAGCTAAGAATCATCCCCAGAGAAAAATCATCCAGATGCCCCAAACTCTACGGTCTCCCCAAGATACACAAAGAAGGAACACCACTCAGACCAATAGTCAGCTCCATAGGCTCACCTCTACAAAATCTCGCTAAATTTCTCGCTAAGCAACTTCAGCCCTATGCAGAATCCATCGCTTCACACGTTACTAACTCCTTCCAGTTCATAGAAACAATAAAGAAGCAAAACCTACATCCCGATGACCTACTTGTGAGCTTCGATGTTGTATCTCTCTTCACACAAGTGCCCATTAATGAAGCCTTGACAGCCATCCAAAACAAATACAATCCCCCCGAATACATCCTGGACCTGACCAACCACTGCCTAACCAACACGTACTTCATCCACAATGGACAAAGATACAAACAGATAGAAGGAGCACCTATGGGATCACCCCTCTCACCGGTCATCGCAAATCTGTACATGGAACACTTTGAAACCAATGCTTTAGACAAGTCAGAACACAAACCCAAACTTTGGCTCAGATATGTTGACGACACCTTTGTAATTTGGCCACACGGGAAAGAAAAACTAGATAGCTTCCTCACACATCTCAACAGCCTACACCCCAAAATACAATTCACTATGGAAATAGAAGCCAACAACCAACTTCCCTTCCTTGACGTCCTAATCTACAAAAAACCTGATGGCTCCCTAGGACACACCATCTACCGGAAAAAAACACACACCAACCGCTACTTACATGCACAATCACACCACCACCCTGCACAAATAAACTCCGTAGCCAAGACTCTCATCTCCAGAACCAAACGCCTGGCTGACAAAGACCACTTGACAACTGAGTTACAGAATCTCTCAAATGTGTTAATCGCCAATGGATACCAGCAAAACAGGGTTACGAAGCTAATCCAAAAAGAAACACCCCCCAAAAACCAAGACACAGAAGAAAACAATGGCATGGCCCTCCTTCCTTATATCAAGGGCACTACAGATAAAATTAGCAAAATCCTCCATAAACACAATATCAAAACAGCCTTTTGCACCAACCAAAAAATAGCCAATATCCTCAGAAACCCCAAAGATAAAATCCAGTTGGAAAACCAAGGGGTCTATGAAATACCCTGCAAAGTCTGCCCAGCCACGTACATTGGACAAACAAACAGACGAATAAATGCACGTATCGCAGAACACAAGAATGCCGTCAAAAAAGAAGAAAAAACTTCCTCTCTTTTCCAACACATGAAAGAAACAGGACACGAAATTAATTTTGCAGATTCCAAATTGCTCTTTAACATGGAACATCACCACAAGAGAATAATCATGGAAGCCATCGAGATAGAGAAACACCCTCACAACATGAACAAGCGTGACGACACGTCCCGCCTGCCAGACATCTGGAAATTAGCCCTCCCCACAAAAACCGACACCAGAACCAGAGGCACACAGAACGCCATCACCAATCAACCACACCAGACCCAAACCCAGACCCTCTCCACAGATAAATTACAGACACCATCCAGTAGCCAAACCATAGTGGCACCTCCGGATGCTACACCCCCCTGCAATCCCTACACAGATCTGACTGGCACAGGGCACAAAACCACAGCTCGCCCCTATACACGAAGCCAAGCCAGAGCACAACTAAGTGCAGTACAGCCATCTTCTCAGAAAAACTCTTCACAAGCTCAAGAGGTCAAGACACGAAAGCTTTAGCAACTAATCCACTCTTAATGACCCTCCTAAGTGGTACTCAGAATATCACTCAAGAAATCACTCAAGATATCCCTCAAGTAATTAAGGAACAAAAGAAGAAAAGTCACACTATCCTGGGAACTTCCTCTCTGCCCAGAATACACCACACCCCCTCAACAGTATTTATAGGAACTCAAACACTGAGATCCTGCTCTGTTCCAGTAACAAGAAGCCGTAAGCACCAGCCTGAAGATGACGAGTGAGACCTCGTCGAAACGTCGCCTAGACACCCCAACTCTTACACGGGAAGACACCCGAAGACACCAAAACCTGCATTCCTGTACCCGTGAAAATCTACGAAAGCATATATATATATATATATATATATATATATATATATATATATATATATAAATTTTGCATGCACATTTGGAGTGGGGGAATTTACATGCAGAACTTCGCCTCCCCTGCAAATCCCTTCCAGCTCTGATGCGGAGGACTCAAATCATTTTTGATTGGCTGACCGCTCTTCCACGATGGGGAGGTAGGAGCTTTCATTAGGGATGGTTTGGCATAAGTTGATTAGCAAACTCAGCTTTGGCGGGGGCGGGGGGGGGGGTTGTCTCTTTAAAACGAAACCAAATGAGCAAAACGTTGCAATTGTTAAACATCAATGTCATTTGGGGATATCGGATTAATTGAGGCCAGGGATCATGCGGATCTCGCCAAGCTGTTAAATCCAAAACAAAGGATACTTGGGTGGGTGGTGGTGCGTTTGGCAAACCCCCCCCCCAAATAGTCTTGCTTCGTTGCACTGGTTAGAATGTTGGACCGTGACCTGGGGGTGGGGGGTGGATCTGGGTTCAAATCCCCACTCAGCCGGTCGTTGCCTCTCAGCCTAACCTGCCTCGCAGGGTTGTTGAGGGGAATTAAATGAGGGGATAGAAAGGCAATCAATCAATCAATCAATCAATCAATCAATCAATCAATCAAACAGGATCAGTGCTTCATAAGCAGTGGGATTGCCCTGGAGCTCAAAAATCAAAATCAAAATGGAAGGAGGTATTTTTCAGCCAAATTCTCTAGGTAAAGGTAAAGGGACCCCTGACCATTAGGTTCAGTTGTGGCCAACTCTGGGGTTGCGGCGATTATCTTGCTTTATTGGCTGAGGGAGCTGGCGTACAGCTTCCGGGTCATGTGGCCGGCATGACCAAGCCGCTTCTGGCAAACCAGAGCAGCACACGGAAACGCCGTTTACCTTCCCTCTGGAGTGGTACCTATTTATCTACTTGCACTTTGACGTGCTTTTGAACTATTAGGTGGGCAGGAGCAGGAACCGAGCAATGGGAGCTCACCCCGTCGCGGGGATTCAGACCGCCAACCTTCCGATCTGCAAACCTCAGAATGGATCGGTTTGATCTTCTTGCAGCCCATGGGACTCTCCAGAGTCTCCTCCAGCACCATAATTCAAAAGCATCCATTCTTCGGCGATCAGCCTTCTTGATGGTCCAGCTCTCACTTCCATACATCACTACTGGGAAAACCAGAGCTTTTACTATATGGACCTTTGTTGGCAAGGTGATGTCTCTGCTTTTTAAGATGTAACTTAAAAGTTACAGTCCTTTAAATGTTAAAGCGTTCTCCACAACCACACGTTCCTTTGATGTTTGGGTTATTGGAAACCAATTCACTGGACAGTTTGTCTTCTATATAGTCCATTTCAGTTCCTAGAAGTGTGAGTTGCGCTTTCGTTTCAATACTCTAACACCATCCTGTACTACTTCCTCATCAGAGTCCTCCTTTGATTTTGTGTATTCTAGTGTATAAGAAAGCCCATTTACAGTCTCTTGTACGGACACCAACTTTAATGCCTCCATGGTCATGTTTGTCTTTAAGCAGCTGTTTTATCTTCTGCACAGATGGGGTCAGTTTAAGGGTGGCTCTAGTGGCCTGAATCTTCCTCTTGCTCACAGACCGAACGGTGGATCTGACCATGGAAGAGGCCATCTCTCCTGCTCCACCCTTTCAGCCCATCCTCCGAAGTTGTCCATGGACACGGTGGATGGAGTGACACCCAGAAGCTGCCTTCTTGACCACTGGACCCCCACTTGGTCTCATCCACTCAATCTGCCAGATCCTGTCTTCACATGCAGGAGAGGTCCCACCAAGAGTTTGAGACCTATCGGCTCCCCTCACCTGGTTTAGCTGGTCAGTTGACGTGTGATGGCCTGGGATTTGGACTCGGAGGCTGAACCTGAGGGATCCCAGCCTGCACAGAATTCCCCGCCTCCAGAACCAGCTGAGCTGAGGCTGGGGCATGAGCCTGAAGGGTCCTCACCTGTGCTGGTTCCTCAGGTGCAGGCATCAGCTGAGTCTGCTCTGGCTCCGGAGGTGATGGAGGACCCATTGCCTGCAGGTGCTCCACTCTCAGCCCCGTCAGAGGAAGCGGAGGTTGCCTCTGGGTCCGGTAACCCTCCAGCCTCTCCTGAGCTGCAGAGGCTCAGGGCAGAGAGGTGGAGGGAACTAAGTTCCCGCAGGAGGAGTGCTCGCCTCCGGGCCAGGAGAGGCGAGTCACCTGAGGATCGGGGCCACCCTGTGCCTCGGGGCAGATAAAAGCTGGCCAGCCCCAGTCCCAGGTTGCGGGAGCAATGTTGTTGGTAGTGTGATGGCCTGGGAATCCGATTCAGAGGATGAACCGGAGGAATCCCAGCCTGCACAGGAGTCCCCGCCTCCAGGGCCGGCTGAACTGGGGCAGGGCCTTGATTCTGAGGCGCCTACACCTGTGCTGGATCCTCAGGAGCAGGCACCAGGTGAATCCATTCTGGCTCCAGAGGTGGTTGAGGACTCAGTGCCTACAGGTGAGTCTCCCCCTGGGCCCAGTAACCCTCCAGCCTCTCCTGAACTGCAGAGGCTCAGGGCAGAGAGGCGAAGGGAACTAAGTTCCCGCAGGAGGAGTGCTCACCTCCAGGCCAGGAGAGGTGAGTCACCTGTGGACCGGGGCCGCCCTATGCCTCGGGGCAGATAAAAGCCGGCCAGCCCCAGTCCCAGGTTGTGGGAGCAACATTGTTGGTAGCCTGTTCCTGCCTGAACCCTGTCCTGCTTTCCTGCCGGAGCTCCTGACCTCACTCGACTCCCTGCCCTGCATCCAGCTTCAACTTTTACGGACTGCCTCCATACTACACCTTTGACCTCAGACTGGACTTGGACCTCACCTCTCAGTTAGCCCCCGGGACCAGCCCACGAAGCCGTTCCTGGGGTGTGGGGTATGTTTGTGCATGCTTGCACAAGGAGCAAAGGGTCTGCCATGGACCCCCACTAACCCCCCTGGATTTATTCTGAATTGGTGTCTGATGACGAAAACTTCAGAAGCCGCTGCAGCTGTCATACGAGGTCAATAATAATAATAATAATAATAATCATAATAATAATAATTTATTATTTAAACCCCGCCCATCTGGCTGGGCTTCCCCAGCCACTCTGGGTGGCTTTCAACAAAATATTAAAATACCATAATACATCAAACATTAAAAGCTTCATTAAAGAGGGCTGCCTTCAGATGTCTTCTAAAAGTCTGGTAGTTGTTCTTTTTGACATCTGATGGGAGGGCATTCCACAGGGCGGGTGCCACTACTGAGAAGGCCCTCTGCCTGGTTCCCTGTAACTTCGCTTCTCGCAGGGAGGGAACTGCCAGAAGGCCCTCGGAGCTGGACCTCAGTGTCCGGGCAGAACAATGGGGGTGGAGACACTCCTTCAGGTATACTGGGCCTTTGAGGCCGTTTAGGGCTTTCAAGGTCAGCACCAACACTTTGAATTGTGCTTGGATACGCACTGGGAGCCAATGTAGGTCTTTCAAGACTGGTGTTATGTGGTCTCGGCGGCCGCTCCCAGTCCCCAGTCTAGCTGCCGCATTCTGGATTAGTTGTAGTTTCCGGGTCACCGTCAAAGAGAGCCCCACGCAGAGCGCATTGCAGTAGTCCAAGCGGGAGATAACCAGAGCATGCACCACTCTGGCCAGGCAGTCCGCAGGCAGATAGGGTCTCATCCTGCGTACTAGATGGAGCTGATAAACAGCTGCCCTGGACACAGAATGGACCTGCGCCTCCATGGACAGCTGTGAGTCCAAAATGACTCCCAGGCTGCGCATCTGGTCCTTCAGGGGCACAGTTGCCCCATTCAGGACCAGGGAGTCCTCCACACCTGCCACATTCCACAGAAATACCCCATTGCATGTCAGCTCCCAAAAAGGACTCCGAGTCAAAGACGGAGATTCAATATAACTGGTGTCCAATTAGAGATAGCGGGCTATTTGGCAAGTGTTCTGAGGGGTCCGGCCACCGGATCTGGCTTCCTTTCCAGGGGAAAATTCAGAGACGAAGGTGGTTTTGTTATTAGCCGGTTGAAATGGTCTCTGTTATGTATTGAGTTGAAAAGGATCCAAAAAGCAGCAGTCTGATTGGTCCTAGAACAATGCAGCAGTATGATTGGTCTGCAGGAGCCACCCAATCCAGCTCCAGGTGGAATTGAACCCGCAACCTGATTGGCCTACAGGAGAATCCCAGAATTAGCCAATCATGTGTGACCCATTGTGTAAATAATGTATACAAAGCAGATATTTTGGGGGAACTTTAATGCCTCACTAATATGAGCTGAATAAAGAGCATGAAATCCACACTCGACTCTGAGTATATTTCAGTCTCTCTCTGTGCGAACTGTTGCTGCCAAAAGCTCTCTAGTCCAGACCAGGATAACCTCCCTCCTAGATTTCTCATTTTGGAGGCCTGGTCTGACACCACAGACACCAGTGAATTGCAGTGATTTAAAAAAAGGACCCTCCGTGGTTCAGTGTGGAAAGACCCTTTAATTACATTCTGCTTCCAGCCCAGCAACTTGTCACGGCCTCATTAACACCCTAGTGGGTGGTGGAGACACAACCAGCTTGGCTCCCTATGAATCTGGCTTGGACAAAAATCACAGCGCTCAAGGCAGCTCGCCTAACACAGGGGTCTGCAACCCGCGGCTCCGGAGCCGCATATGGCTCTTTTACACCTTTGCTGCGGCTCCGGGGCGGATACTAGCGAGGGGAGGAGGCGCATTGTGCGCCCCGACACTCCTCACTGTGGAGGGTGCTGTACTGGCTGTAACGTCGCATGGGGGCAGTGCGTACGTTAGTCACGCACCGTCCCGACGTCACCTTCCCGCCCGCTGTCAGATCAGAGGGCAGTGGCGTGCATGCAGGTCTACGACTGCGAGGAGGAAGATGACGTCCCTGTTTCGGACCCCCGGTAGGCCAGCCATGGATAAAGGCAAGAAAAGAAAAATTTCTGAAGAAAACAGAGTGTTTAATGATACATGGACAGAATCATTTGCATTCTCTACTGACAAGACTGGTTTACCAGTATGCTTAATATATTTGTTTTAAATGTCGCAATGGTTTTGCGGCTCCCAGTTTTTTTTTCTTCGGAAACGGGTCCAAGTGGCTCTTTTTGTCTTAAAGGTTGCAGACCCCTGACCTAACACAACGACCCTGCTTAAAAGTCTCCTCCTGGGCTTGTTTATCAGCTTGGGGGGTGTTACTCGGAGGCTGAAGGGAGGTCAGAAACAACCCCCCCGAAAACAGGGAGCAAGCGATCAGTGGCCAAATGCCCCAAAGAAGCTAGGGATCCAGATAGACTGCCCCTGGAGTTGGAGGCTCCGTAAGAACCTAAGAAAAGCCCAACCGCTGGATCAGGCCAAGAGCCCATCTAGTCCAGCGTCCTGTACTCACAGTGGATACCCACAAGTTGGATATGTGGGGAACTGGGTGTCAGTCTGGGGGGTGTCTAAAGAGCCACCCATGCCTAGCTGCTGACAGGTGAATATTTGTGGATGTAATAAATGAAATTTAAGGTCTTATATATATAATAAATGTACCAACCAAGCACGTACATAGATCAGCACAGGAAGACCGACCTGAAACCATTTTGACTCCCAAACTGACCAAATGTTTTCTCTGCAAAGTCAAAGGAAAATGGAAACGCCTCCCCATTGTCTTTTCCTTCACAAATCCTGTCTTAAGGGTAGGTCTGTCTGTGTTTGAATAGGGTGAGCCTGGGACCTGGCCCAGGAACTAAGTATTTGTCATTACAAAAGACTGTCCAGGCTCCCCAGGGTATCCAATCAAGTGACCAATAACAGGTAACCTGCCAGACAGGAGATAAACAACGCACTCAGATTTCTGCTGTAGACCGCCTTTTCTGTGATGTAGGTATGATGTATGGAGGGGTGGTGGTCTTAGATTATACACCTTCTGTGATGTGTGTATGATGTATGGAGGGGTGGTCTGGAGCTCCAGGGCAGGGCATTTAAACTATCTATATAAGGCCTTGCGCACCATTTTTCTGGGTCCTCCTCCTTTCCTGCGTGTGAGGAGAGCACCCTGTTGCAACAGTTCAATAAAGATCAGGCTTACGAGCTGCTTTGCTTCTCAATATTCTCTGGTTATTTTTCTCCGACCGACGGAGAACCTACAAAGGACTCTATAAGGGCTCTTGTGTCCCCCATAAGGGAATAAGGGCAGATTTTCGTTTATTACAATACCCACATGTTGGATATGTGGGGAACTAGGTGTCAGTCTAGGGTGTCTGAAGAGTCACCCATGCCTAGGGAAGGAGAGCTGCTGACAGGTGGATATTTGTGGAAAGGCAGCGTTGCTTAGTGGTTAGAATGTCAGAGGAGGATTTGACACCCCCACCCCACTTGGCCCTGCAGTTGACCATGGGGCCCAGTCACTGCCCCTCAACCTGACCTACCTCACAGGGGTGTTGTGGAAATTAAATGAGGAAGGGGAGAGCCATATACCCCAACTTGAGCGCAGCAAATAACAATTGGTGGAGGGAGCAAGAATCAGAGGCCGCCTCGTTCGGTTTTAATTTCAAATTCCAGGTTCTCTAGGAGTGCAAATTACAGCTGCCGAGCATCTTAAGGACGGATCCCCGCTTTCCTTCAGATGCCAAGAATTCAAAGCAGCTCACCACAAAAGAGTCAGAAACGATAGAGCACAATCAAGGTGTCAATCACTATCAAAGACAAAACGCGACAGGAACCATTGCGAGGCGGCAGAAAAATAAAAAAAAGTCAGGGAGGAATGACAGGAAACATTTTGTGGTGAAGCATCAGCGGGAGATACAGACCCAAAAAGGCCTCTCCCCCTGTCTGGATGAGACAGTGTCCGTAAGCTCCTCTAAGAAGGAGATTTGCAGAACAAAAACTTCACATTTAGAGAGGGAACCTTTGACGTTTGTCAGAATGCACAGGAAGGAAGGAAGGAAGGAAGGAAGGAAGGAAGGAAGGAAGGAAGGAAGGAAGGAAGGAAGGAAGGAAGGAAGGAAGGAAGATGGTCGCTCACCTGCATTCAAGTACCTGGAGAAGTTCACACCCATGCACTAAGCTTTGTTGTTGTTTAGTCGGTTAGTCGTGTCCGACTCTTCGTGACCCCCTGGACCAGAGCAGGCCAGGCCCTCCTGTCTTCCACTGCCTCCCGCAGTTTGGTCAAACTCATGCTGGTTTCTTTGAGAACACTGTCCCACCATCTCGTCCTCTGTCGTCCCCTTCTCCTTGCGCCCTCCATCTTTCCCAACATCAGGGTCTTTTCCAGGGAGTCTTCTCTTCTCAGGAGGTGGCCAAAGTCTTGGAGCCTCAGCTTCAGGATCTGGCCTTCCAGGGAGCTCTCAGGGCTGATTTCCTTCAGAATGGAGAGGTTTGATCTTCTTGCAATCCATGGGACTCTCAAGAGTCTCCTCCAGCACCAGAATTCAAAAGCATCCATTCTTCGGCAATCAGCCTTCCGGGGTCATAACTTTTATATGCCTGTTGTCTTTGTCCATGGAGTTTTCTTGGCAGGGATACTGGAGTAGCTTGCCGGTTCCTGCTCCAGGTGTTTCAAGTTTAGTCAAAACTCTCCTTCAATCTGAACATAGGGATGGAAAGATTTGTCATTACAGAGGCACGGTTGTTAAAATTATCGGACTTAACTGAGATGGAGAAATTGACGTGTTTCATCACAGAAAATCATTATCAACATTTGCTAAAGATTGGAAACTCCTTATAGACATAATCTGGGATTGAGGACTGAAGATAATATTGGTTTATAGAAATAGGAATTAGGGTTGTCATATTTTGAAGAGCAAAGGAAAGGATGCTATGATGGCCATTCAAAACAAATAAATGCAATTTGTTTCGAAATTCCTCCCTGAAAAAGAGGACATGGTCTGGAAAAAGAGGACACATGGCAACCCTAATTGGTGTTATCTTGGAATGCATGTGTTGGACAATTTTCTACCTATAGCTGACAGACTAAGAAGTGTGCATGCACACGAAAGCTCATACCAAGAACTAACTTAGTTGGTCTTTAAGGTGCTACTGGAAGGAATTTTTTTATTTAGACTAAGAATTAGAAGTTCTCTTTTTTTATTCCCTCTTTCTTTTTTATTTTCTTTTTCCTTTTGGTTTGTGTTTTTATTCAGGTTAGTTTTTATATTATCCTTGATGAAATGATATTTGATACAGCGGTACCTCGGGTTAAGAACTTAATTCGTTCTGGAGGTCCGTTCTTAACCTGAAACTGTTCTTAACCTGAGGTACCACCTTAGCTAATGGGGCCTCCTGCTGCCGCCGCATGATTTCTGTTCTCATCCTGAAGCAAAGTTCTTAACCTGAGGTAATATTTCTGGGTTAGCAGAGTCTGTAACCTGTATTGACCTTTGTGTTCTTTCCCCCCAAACTTTAACAAAATCCATTTAAAATAAAAAAATCTGAACACAGGGAGCCGAGTCAGGGGCGTAGCCCATCCAAGCTCAATAATGTCCACACGGACTGGCAGCATGGAAGGAAGGAAGGAAGGAAGGAAGGAAGGAAGGAAGGAAGGAAGGAAGGAAGGAAGGAAGGAAGGAAGGAGAACCTGAAAAACCAGGGCTGATTCCTATCTCCTTCCTTCCTTCCTTCCTTCCTTCCTTCCTTCCTTCCTTCCTTCCTTCCTTCCTTCCTCTCTCTCTCTCTCTCTCTCTCTCTCTCTCTCTCTCTCTCTGGCAACTGCTCAGTCAGTCTCTACCCTGTTTGCCAATTGCCGCCCAGTGCTTACCTTTTCTCTCCCCCCCCCCAACAACACGAAAATAAGATATGTCAAGAGAGATGACCTGGATTGCTAATTACAGCCTGGAGGCTAGGATGCGATACTAATTGGCACCGCTCTCCTTCAGGCAAACAAAGCCCTCCGTGATCAGCGCCTGCTTCACGGGGAAGCATCTCTCGTTTCCAAATCAGAGCTGCCATGGCGCTCTCTCTCTCTCTCTCTCTCTCTCTCTCTCTCCCCATTCTACAAACACTTTATACGGGCTGTGGCCCAGTTTGAGTGGTGGAGGTGGTGGTGGTCCAGGGCTCCCTTGTTTGCTTTTGGAGTGCGTTCTGGTTGCTAGGCAACATTGCCTCCTCCTGCTCCATGGGTACCACTGGGCTGGGCCAGCAAGGATGTCAGAAAAGGACCGAGCCACCTTCCAGGGATGCTTTGGCTGCGATTCCGGCATCGCAGGGCAGTTGGACTAGATGGCCCTCGGGGATCCCTTTTCAACATTACAGCTCCCCGTTTCTACGACGGGGTCACCCCTCAATAGCTGGATTCCTTTCCGCTGCTCTGCAACGACCTGGGATGCACAACGATGCAAGCTGGGGCAGGAAAGTAGAAGCAGGGATGGGGACCCAGGTGTCCAGAATTGTTTTTGAGTTTAGGGTGGCTGTTTCTCAGGGATTGTTTAGCTGGGGTTCCCGCATTGCAGTGGGTTAGGCTAAATAATAATAATAATAATAATAATAATAATAATAATAATTTTTATTTATATCCCACCCTTCCCAGCTGAAGCCAGGCTCAGAGCGGCTCACAACAATAAAAGTAACACAACATTCTAAAATCAATTCATTTTAAAATCAATTCAAAATCAAATTAATGGCAACCATTGGGCTAGAGTTCTGTGAGGATTACCAAAGGAGGGGGTCAGGCTGTGCCTTGGCCAAAGGCCTGGTGGAACAGCTCCGTCTTGCAGGCCCTGCGGAAAGATGTCAAGTCCTGCAGGGCCCTGGTCTCTTGGGACAGAGCGTTCCACCAGATCGGGGCCACGGCCGAGAAAGCCCTGGCTCTGGTTGAGGCCAGCCTAACCTCCCTGTGGCCTGGGATCTCCAAGATGTTTTTATTTGAAGACCGTAAGGTCCTCCATGGGACATGGAGAGGCGGTCCCGTAGGTATGAGGGTCCTAGGGCTTTAAAGGTTCAAACCAGCACCTTCAACCTGATCCTGTACTCCACCGGGAGCCAGTGCAGTTGGTAAAGCACTGGGTGGATGTGATTTCACGGTAAGAACCCCGTAAGGAGTCTCGCCACGGCATTCTGCACCCGCTGGAGTTTCTGGGTCAGTCTCAAGGGCAGCCCCATGTAGAGCGAGATACAATAATCCCGTCTGGAGGTGACCATCACGTGGATCACAGTGGCTAGGTCAGGGCGAGAGAGGTAAGGAGCCAACTGCTTAGCTTGGCAGAGATGAAAAAACGCCGCCTTTGTTATAGCTGCAATCTGCGCCTCCTTGGAAAGGGAGGTGTCCAAGATTACACCCAAACTCTTAACGGACGGTGCTGGCACTAATTGCGCCCCCACAAGAGATGGGAGTTGCCCCCCCCCAATCCCATATCTTCCCAACCCAGCCACAGGACCTCTGTCTTTGAAGGATTTAACTTCAACCGGCTCCCACGTAACCATCCAGCCACAGCTTCCAAACATCTGGTCAGTGTGTCTGGGGCCGAGTCAGGAAGGCCATCCATCAACAGATAGAGTTGGGTGATCGACCATGTCGAAGGCTGCTGCAGGTCTAAAAGAATCAGCAGCCCCAACCCGCCTCAATCCAGCTGCCTACGGAGATCATCTGTTAGGGCGACCAGAGCCGTTTCGGTCCCATGACCAGAGCGGAAGCCGGATTGGAATGGATCCAGAGCATTACAGCTCCCCGTTTCTATGACGGGGCCACCCCTCAATAGCTGGATTCCTTTCCGCTGCTCTGCAACGACCTGGGATGCACAACGGTGCAAGCTGGGGCAGGAAACTAAAAGCAGGGGTGGGGACCCAGGTGTCCGGAATGGTTTTTGAGTTTGGGTGGCTGTTTCTCAGGGATTGTTTAGCATTGCAGCGGGTTGGGCTAGATGACCTCTGGGGTTCCCTCCCAACTCCAGGATTCAATGAAAGCCACACTACATATGCACAGCAGGCAGAGGTGATGTCACGAGGACAAATCTGGGAATGGCACAGTTGCAGACTCCTTCCCAGAAGTCTGTGCTTACCAGGAACCAGAAGAAAACACCCCCCCCCCATCACCACGCAGATACTCCTGATCTTGCCTCATTCTCCCTCCCTGAGTCACTCTTTGCAGGGCCTAGAGGGGATTAGCTAATGCTGGAGGGGGGGGGTGTTGTTGTTGGCAGACACCAACTGGGACTCATCAGAAGATGCCTTCTAATGAATCAGACCATCTAAATGAGTATTAGCTGCAAAGCAGCTGGCAAGGCCGCCACCACACACACCAAGTCACAGGCAGGAGAGGAATATATATATATATATATATTTGCTTTCGTAGATTTTCACGGGTACAGGAATGCAGGTTTTGGTGTCTTCGGGT
This sequence comes from Podarcis liolepis, assembly GCF_965112155.1. Taxonomy (NCBI): domain Eukaryota; kingdom Metazoa; phylum Chordata; class Lepidosauria; order Squamata; family Lacertidae; genus Podarcis; species Podarcis liolepis. Next base: position 92,151,302 of record NC_139561.1, on the reverse strand, counting down.
GTCTTCCCGTGTAAGAGTTGGGGTGTCTAGGCGACGTTTCGACGAGGTCTCACTCGTCATCTTCAGGCTTCTTGTTACTGGAACAGAGCAGGATCTCAGTGTTTGAGTTCCTATAAATACTGTTGAGGGGGTGTGGTGTATAGCCTCCAACGTTCTGGGCAGAGAGGAAGTTCCCAGGTTAGTGTGCCTTTTCTTCTTTTGTTCCTTAATTACTTGAGGGATATCTTGAGTGATTTCTTGAGTGATATTCTGAGTACCACTTAGGTGGGTCATTAAGTGTGGATTAGTTGCTATCCAGTAGCCAAACCATAGTGGCACCTCCGGATGCTGCACCTCCCTGCATTCCCTACACAGATCTGGCTGGCACAGGGCACAAAACCACAGCTCGCCCCTATACACGAAGCCAAGCCAGAGCACAACTAAGTGCAGTACAGCCATCTTCTCAGAAAAACTCTTCACAAGCTCAAGAGGTCAAGACACGAAAGCTTTAGCAACTAATCCACACTTAATGACCCACCTAAGTGGTACTCAGAATATCACTCAAGAAATCACTCAAGATATCCCTCAAGTAATTAAGGAACAAAAGAAGAAAAGGCACACTAACCTGGGAACTTCCTCTCTGCCCAGAACGTTGGAGGCTATACACCACACCCCCTCAACAGTATTTATAGGAACTCAAACACTGAGATCCTGCTCTGTTCCAGTAACAAGAAGCCGAAAGCACCAGCCTGAAGATGACGAGTGAGACCTCGTCGAAACGTCGCCTAGACACCCCAACTCTTACACGGGAAGACACCCGAAGACACCAAAACCTGCATTCCTGTACCCGTGAAAATCTACGAAAGCATATATATATATATATATATATATATATATATATATATATATATATATATATTGTCCAGTAGCATCTTGTTGTTGTTTAGTTGTTTAGTGGTGTCCGCCTCTTCGTGACCCCCTGGACCAGAGCACGCCAGGCACTCCTGTCTTCCACTGCCTCCCGCAGTTTGGTCAAACTCATGCTGGTAGCTTCGAGAACACTATCCAACCATCTCGTCCTCTGTTGTCCCCTTCTCCTTGTGCCCTCCATCTTTCCCAGCATCAGGGTCTTTTCCAGGGAGTCTTATCTTCTCATGAAGTCTTGGAGCCTCAGCTTCAGGATCTGTCTTTTCAGTGAGCACTCAGGGCTGATTTCCATCAGAATGGAGAGGTTGGATCTTCTTGCAGTCCATGGGACTCTCAAGAGTCTCCTCCAGCACCATAATTCAGAAGAATCCATTCTTCGGCGATCAGCCTTCTTTATGGTCCAGCTCTCACTTGAGATCAACTAAGTTTGTTCTGGGTATAAGCTTTCGTGTGCATGCACATGAAAGCTTATACCCAGAACAAACTTGGTTGGTCTCTAAGGTGCTACTGGACCATTTCTTTATTTTTATTTATTTCGACTATGTCAGACCAACACCGCTACCTACCTGAAGGCAAAAGAAGAGTCTTTCATAGCCCTACCTGGAAATGCTGCCAGAGGTTGAGGTTGGGGACCTGAAAAACATGAGAAGAGCCCAGATGCTGGATCACACCGATGGCTCACCTGGTCCAGCATCTTCTTCTCACACTGGTCCAATACCCCTAAGGACCTAGGAATCTAGACAGACTGCCTCTGGACCTGGAGGTCCCAAAAGAAGAGCCGTACTTCTGTCTGCCTCCTGTGGCAGCGAGTTCCACAGTTTAACTCTACACTGTATGAAGAAACATACAGTGGTGCCCCGCAAGACGAAATTAATTCGTTCCGCAATTTTTGTCATCTAGCGAATTTTTCGTCTTGCGAAGCACGAAATCCCATAGGAATGCATTGAAAATCAATTAATGCGTTCCTATGGTCAAAAAAAGTCCAAACAAAGCCAAATTTGGTACAACAACAGTTTATTAACTGCTCTTTAAAGTCACACATACTGTAAAGAGCAGTTCAAAAATTGAAGGGAAAATAAATTAACTTTATAAACAAAACATGTCTTTGTTTTTAGACAAAGAAAACAAAGTCGCGAGACGTTTTCGTCTTGCGAAGCAAGCCCATAGGGGAAATTCGTCTTGCGAGGCAAATCGAAAATGGAAAAACCTTTCGTCTAGCGAGTTTCTTGTCTTGCGAGGCATTCGTCTTGCGAGATACCACTGTATTTGTTCTTAAGATCTTATCACGTGATGTTCAGAAAACCACAATGCTGTTTCAGTTCATTGCATACATATTGTAATAGGTATGAGTTACTCGTGCGTAAGCTGGTGCCTTTCTCGGTTAATTTGCCTTGTTAAACCTTTCTGACTGCACAGCCCCTTCTCATGGTGGCTGCCTCAGTCACTGGCAGAATCCATCAGTGGGCGTTTCTTGAACCTCTTCCAACATAAAAGTTGTTTGACACCCAGTCTCCTCCTCCTCTCACTGCGTGGGAGTCTTCTGCGCAGGGAAGGCGTGGGTAGTGGAGGACCTGGGCTCTCCTCACTGATGTCCAGCGAAGAATCCTGGAGCCCTCTCTCCAATTCCCCCGTCTGCCCCCCTTTATCCCTGGTGTTGCGCTGATTGGCTTCCCCCTCTACTGAGCTGTTTCTCCCCCTGCTGCTGGGTCCTTCGCCAGCATCATCTGGGAGCCTCCCCTTCGCCTCTCGCTCCGATGTCAGCTCCCTGACACATATTTTGGGAGTCTTCATTTAAATCTTGTTCACCTTGCATTTTACAAAGTTGCCCCCACACCAAGTGCTAAACATACAGGATGAGGGTTCAATTTGTTAAGACTAGTACCAAACCAAAATAAGACATTTACACATACTGTACATTTCACAAGTAACACAAGGAAGTCTGGATAATGTAACAGTTTAGAATTACACATAAAATAAAAGAAATTGGCCTAGCCAATGATATTTAGTTATATTGCATGTACAAAGGCAATGAAGATTATAAGCTGCTTGGTTTTGTCATTAGCACAATCAAAACAAACATTCAGGTTGGGGTCTGGAAAAATAGGATAACTTAATTACTTTTCTTGCACACAAAGGGAGAACAACAATTGTATGAAGAAGGAATTCCTTGGGTGACCACAAGTTAGTGTTATGGGAGAGGGAAGGAAACTTCTCTCTGATCCTGGCTGCCCAACAGTCTCCGACCACCGTGGTCAATGGTCTGGGGTGATGGGGGCTGGAGCCCCACAGGAACCCCCCCCCCACTTGTGAGAAGTCGACCATAGGCATAGCCAGGATTTATTTTAGGGGTGCAGGCTTAATGTTGTTGCAGGAACCCCCCCCCAATCATTCAGTTTGTACAAACACGACACACACACACACGACATACGAGACGCTTCTGTTATAAATTCATAGAAAATCAGCCGTACATCGGATCTGTACCCTTCCACTTTTATTTTACACCATGAAGGAAGGACTATCAAAGGGGGGAGACTTGACAGAAGGCAGCCTTAATCCCCCAAGCCCGCAGCGAGCCCTACCCAGTTGGCATGCCAACCTTGATGGTCCTAGACAGAAGATCATTACACTCACAAACAGTGGCGTAGCGTGGGGGGTGCCAGGGGTGCCGGCCGCACCGGGCACAACATTTGGGGGGGGGCGCGTTTGGCCGGCCCTCCTCGAGGAAGCAGGAACTCCACTGTCCTCGGACCTCCTCCGAAGGCTGGCGGTGGGGCGGAGAGACCTTCTCCCCGCGCCAGCCTTCGGAAGGCTGCTCCGAAGCCTGGCGGTGGGGCGGAGAGACCTTCTCCCCGCGCCAGCCTTCGGAAGGCTGCTCCGAAGCCTGGCGGTGGGGCGGAGAGACCTTCTCCCCGCACCAGCCTTCGGAAGGCTGCTCCGAAGCCTGGCGGTGGGGCGGAGAGACCTTCTCCCCGTGCCAGCCTTCGGATGGCTGTCCTGAAGACTTGTGGTGGGAGCAGTGGCGTAGCGTGGGGGTGCAGGGGGGGCCTGCTGCACCTGGCGCAACATCTGGGGGGCGCGCGGAAGAGACTCGAGTGCTAAAATCCACGGGTTAGGGGGCGCAAATTACTTGCCTTGCCCCGGGTTAGGGGGCGCAAATTACTTGCCTTGCCCCGGGTGCTGAGAACCCACGCTACGCCACTGCTCACAAAGGACCTGCATATGGAAGTGGATTCCCTACGGACTGAAACAAAGAACAGTGACCAGCCCTTCCCTCTGGGGGCAGGAAACAGTGAACTCCTCTTTGTCCTCAGGAATGTAATCATGGGGAGGGGGAAAGGAGGAACCGGACAGGTGACAAGATACTCAGGTTACCACCACAACTCCTCCCTGAACCCCTCCTCTTTGTGATGTGTCAGTGATGTAGTCATGATGTAGTCATGATGTAGTCTTAGGGGTGTAGTAGCTAATAAAAGTTGGGGTCTTCTTTTGTTTGGGGCTTCCATCTTGTTCCACCTGGTGGCAGGTGGGAGTCCTGTCGCGACAGTCTTCAATAAAGACCAAGCCTACTGGCTGCTGTTTTGCTCTGGTCTTCCTGGCTGGGGTCCTTGTTTTTTTGTCCAAGGGAGCCCTCAGATTTCTCCGTTAACAATGTTGTGAGGAGGACAGAACAGAGTTGTCTGTGATGCAGTTGGTCAGTTAGTTTAATATTTTTATTTATTAACTTGATGGGGGGGGGGCTAGCTGCACCTCTGCACCCCTCCCCGGCTACACCCATGAAGTTGACTTATTTATTTTTCCTCAACTTTGTTTTTTTAAAATTATATTTTATTAGGTTTTATCCATAAAAAAGTTTAGCAAAATACAATAAACAAAAAAGATACAAAATTACAAAATACAGAAATACAAACATTAAACACAAAAAAGAAAAGAAAAAAACACATATAAAAAGACAAAAATTCCTTTTCTTAATTTCTCCTCTTTGATTAACTTATTTTTTTTCCTGACTCCCTCGCGTCTCCCATTTTTGTATCCCTCTTAAAAGTTAGTTCAGCAAATTCATGTCCTGTTAGTCTATCTATTTGTTAATCCAATCTTGCATTTTACCTTGTTGCTAAAACCCCTGCAATTCATTTCAATGTCCTCAACATTCAAAAATTTTACAATATTTCTGCAAATACATTTTAAATTTCCTCCAGTCTTCTTCCACCAACTCTTCTCCCTGATCTCGGATTCTGCCAGTCATTTCCGCCATCTCCATGTAGTCTAATTGTTCCTCAACTTTGAACAGCAGCCTGACCCAGGGTTCAAGTCCCCCTGCAGAAGCTACGCTTCATTCCTAGGTTCCTGAATGATTGCCTTGCAAACTGATTTTTCTACCACCTGGCGTGAATCAAAGGAGAGGAGGCTGAGATCTGGCAGAAGAAGCTCCTTGGCAGTGCAATTGGATGACAGGCAAGCCCAGCACAAGAAATAAATTTAAGAGGGAGGAATGCTATGCATATGTTAAGGGGAAGGGAAATCGGGCACTTCAGGAAAAAATGATTACCTTGATCTGGGGGTCCCTCCCCCCTTTTCTTCCCGGTGCTTGCCTGATCAGTGGGGGGAAGGGACAGCTGTGATTCCTGCATTGCAGAATCATAGAATCATAGAATCATAGAGTTGGAAGAGACCACAAGGGCCATCAAGTCCAACCCCCTGCCAAGCAGGAAACACCATCAGAGCACTCCTGACATATGGTTGTCAAGCCTCTGCTTAAAGACCTCCAAAGTAGGAGACTCCACCACACTCCTTGGCAGCAAATTCCACTGTCAAACAGCTCTTACTGTCCAATCTAGGATTGGACTAGATGACCCTGTGATTCTGTGGGTCTTGGAAGATTAGGCAGTGGGACTGGAGTGCAGGTTGCACACTTTTGAGCAAGGAACCAGGAGAAAAGAGCATGTTCCATGGAGGCTATGCACACTGACCAGAGAATGTACAAAATTCAGTCGAACCTAGCTCCTTCAACCATTCCTCATAGGGCTTTGCTTCCAGTTCATTGAATATCTTAGTTGCCCTCCTCTGAACACGTTCTAGCTTGTTAACATTCTTCTTAAATTGCGGTTCCCAAAACTGGACACAGTATTCCAGATGGGTTCTGAAGAAGGCAGAATAGAGTGGGACTATGACTTCCCTTGATCGGGATACTAGATTTCTGTTGATGCAGCCTGGAATAACGTTAGTTAGTTAGGTTGGTTGGTTGGGGTTTTTTTTGCTGCTGCATCACAATTCTCATGTTCAGTTTGTGGTCCGCTAAAAAGCAGAGACATCACCTTGCCAACAAAGGTCCGTATAGTGAAAGCCATGGTTTTCCCAGTAGTGATGTATGGAAGCGAGAGCTGGACCACAAAGAAGGCTGATTGCCGAAGAATGGATGCTTTTGAATTATGATGCTGGAGGAGACTCTTGAGAGTCCCATGGACTGCAAGAAGATCAAACCTCTCCATTCTGAAGGAAATAAGCCCTGAGTGCTCACTGAGAGGACAGATCCTGAAGCTGAGGCTCCAAGACTTTGGCCACCTCATGAGAAGAGAAGACTCCTTGGAAAAGACCCTGATTTTGGGAAAGATGGAGGGCACAAGGAGAAGGGGACGACAGAGGATGAGATGGTGGGACAGTGTTCTCAAAGCTACCAGCATGAGTTTGACCAAACTGCGGGAGGCAGTGGAAGACAGGAGGGCCTGGCGTGCTCTGGTCCAGGGGGTCACGAAGAGTTGGACACAGCTAAACCACAACAAGACCCCCAGATCCTTTTCACATGTACTGGCTAGTAAGCCAGGTGTCCCCCATCCTATATTTGTGCATCTGGTTCTTCCTGACTGAGTGCAGAACCTGACATTTGTCCCTACTGAAATTCATTTTGTTAGCTTGCGCCCAGTTCTCCAATCTGTTAATGTCGTTGTGAATCCTGATTCTGTCTTCTTTGGCATTAGCTACCCTTCACAGTTTGGTGTCATCTGCAAATTTGATGAGCATCCCCTCAATTCCTTCATCCAAGTCATTTATACAGACATTGAACAACGACATGCCCAGGACAGAACCCTGCAGCACCCCACTGGTCACTTTTCCCCAGGATGACAAGGAACCATTAAGGAGTACTCTTTGGGTTCAGTCAGTCAACCAGCTACAAATCCACTTAACAGTTACCACTGGTTGAAGACCTATGCTGTACAGCAGGGGTTCCCAAACTTTTTTTGGGGGGGCAATCCCTCTTCAGCTCTACAAATTGATGATGATGATGTATATATATAATTTATATACCACCTAACAACAACAACAGCAACAACAATTTATTATTTATACCCCACCCATGTGGCTGGGTTTCCCCAGCCACTCTAGGCAGCTTCCAACAAAATATTAAAAATACATTAAAACATCAGTCAGGACCTTCACCGCCTTCACTGGTTCTGATTTAAAAGAGAGGTAGAGCTGGGTATCATCCGCATACTGACGAACACCCAGCCCAAAGGACTTCTTCACACGGCGCAGAGTTTACCTGTGGAACTCCTTCCCCCAGCAGGTAGTGATGACTGCCAGCTTGGATGGGTTCCTGAAAAACGGATTAGACATATTCAGTTCTCAAAACTTTATTGGCATATCGACAAGATTCCGGGAAGCTTCAGTGCAATAAAATCACTCAGCAAAATCTGCACCTCACAATTCTTCTTTTATTCTTTTTCGGCAATCTCTCGTAGCCAAGTAAGATTGTCTTCCATAAACACAGTTTTAACAAGGAGTCCGTAAGTGACTGTGGAGGCCAATTCTGAACCCACACATCCTTCCACAGTAGGGACAGAGGTTTCCAGGCGGGAGTTGATCATGGTGTGGATTTGCCAAATGTGCATTCCTCTTGTCTATTTCTCCCTTTCGCTCTGAGTTTTTCCTTCTTCAGAATCACTGACACCTTTGGTAAAGGCTATTATCCAACTGGAACACTCACAGGCCAGTGATTCTCAATTGTCAGTATATATACTAAAAATTTTAAGGTTTGCCTTGAGAGCATCTTTAAACCTCTTTTGTTTAAAGCATTACGCTTTCCATTCTTAAGTTGAGGATAGAGCAGTTGCTTTGGAAGATGATCATCAGGCATCCGATAACGTATAACGTTTGCAAATCCTCATTCCGTGTTGCAGAAACTTGGTTTAATATTAACAACAACAACAGCAACAACAACAATATTGAATTTTTGCTTCTGCAGAACAGGTCTTATGTGACTTGGTCCCAAGTTCTCACTTGGTTCCAAGTTCTCAACACATCTGGAGGGCACTAGGTTGGCAAATGGAGCCCTATAAAGTTATTCACTGGGCTAATGCCCTCCGGCTCTGCGATTCACCCTCTGGGATGGGGGTGTGATCAGATCCACCCATTGCTTAGTGCTACCACTGCCTCCCGTCCTATCAGTCAGTTATTGATCAGGAGGACGTTTCTCATTAACCACCCCGGATAAGCAGCCATCGCCTGAAGCCTTCCAGATTTATGCGTCATCTTGAGGAAAGGCATCGAGCGACCAGGGGCAGGCCTGTTTTATTAAGTAGGCAACCCCTCCCAAAAAAATATCCAGCATTAGCACAGACAATAAACACAATTCCCCGAGGATTTGTAGGCTATGATAGCAGGCGCTGCAAATCAAATACCACGCGGAGTCAGGAGGCAGCGTGAATACTTACACAATCCCGGAAAGGATAACCAATGAGATATTAAATTATTGTCAGAAAACCCAGGAGCAGATATACAGGGAAAGAAGAAAACAAGACTTTATTCCAAGCGCGTCTGAGTAAAGTTTTCTAATGCGGAACTGTCTTCACAAGCCGAAAAGCGAAACAAGCGAGAGAGAGAAAAAAGGGATCTATTCTGGACTGTACAGAAGTGGGTGGTAGCACCCCCTGGGTGGGGGGTGGGGCACTGGGAAGCGAGAGGGTGCCAATTGGGTGCTGGAGATGTGAATGATTGCCAGTCTTTGAAAAGCTGGTATCACTGGTTCAATTTCAAGCATTTGGTTGAATTGATGGAGCTAAATAGTTTTGATTGGGTTGTTGCTGTTTTTGTTTTGATTATGTACTTTCTGGTTTCATATTCTGATTTTGTGCTTGAATGCCTGTAGGCGGTTGGAGGGTGGATGGCAGCTAATGGATTGAGGTTGAATCCTGACAAGACAGAAGTACTGCCCTTGGGGGACAGGGGACGGGAGGGTGTGGGGGACTCCCTGGTCCTGAATGGGGCAACTGTGGCCCTGAAGGACCAGGTGCGCAGCCTGGGAGTCATTCTGGACTCACAGCTGTCCATGGAGGTGCAGGTCAATTCTGTGTCCAGGGCAGCTGTCCACCAGCTCCATCTGGTACGCAGGATGAGACCCTCCCTGGCCGTGGACTGTCTTGCCAGAGTGGTGCATGCTCTAGTCATCTCCCGCTTGGACTACTGCAATGCACTCTATGTGGGGCTACCTTTGAAGGTGACCCGGAAACTGCAATTAATCCAGAATACGGCAGCTAGACTGGGGACTGGGAGCGGCCGCCGAGACCATGTAACACCGGTTTTGAAAGACCTACATTTGGCTCCCAGCACGTTTCCGAGCACAATTCAAAGTGTTGGTGCTGACCTTTAAAGCCCTAAACAGCCTCAGTCCAGTATACCTGAAGGAGCGTCTCCACTCCCATCTTTCAGCCTGGACACTGAGGTCCAGCTCCAAGGGCCTTCTGACGGTTCCCTCATTGCAAGAAGTGAGGTTACAGGGAACCAGGCAGAGGGCCTTCTCGGTGGTGGTGCCCGCCTTGTGGAACGCCATCCCATCAGGAAATAAACAACTATCTGACTTTTAGAAGTAGATAGGTAGCCGTGTTGGTCTGCCATAGTCAAAATAAAAAAAAATTCCTTCCAGTAGCACCTTAAAGACCAACTAAGTTAGTTCTTGGTATGAGCTTTCGTGTGCATGCACACTGTGTATCTGAAGAAGTGTGCATGCACACGAAAGCTCATACCAAGAACTAACTTAGTTGGTCTTTAAGGTGCTACTGGAAGGAATTTTTTTTTATTTTGACTTTTAGAAGACATTTGAAGGCAGCCCTGTTTAGGGAAGTTTTTAATGTTTGAAGTTTTATCGTGTTTTTAATATTCTGTTGGCAGCCGCCCAGAGTGGCTGGGGAAACCCAGCCAGATGGGAGGGGTATAAATAAATTATTACTATTATTATTATTATTATTATTATTATTATTATTATTATTATTCCTTCATCTGTTCCGAAACTTCCAGCTTCATTCAGCTTCGTTGAATGTCCCCAAGTTCCAGGGAGGGAAACTTTTCTCTATCTACTTTCTCTATCTGATGCAGAATTTTATAAGCTTCAATTACGTTGCCTCTTACCTCTCCTAACTCAAAAGTCCCAACGCTGCAGCCGTTCTTCACAGGGGAGTAGCTTCGCCCCTTGTTGCAGGAAACCTCCCCCCCCCAATCATTTAGTTTGTACAAACTCAACACACACACACACTCACACACACGGCATACACGATGTTTCTGTTATAAATTCATAGAAAATCAACCGTACATTGGATGTACACCGTTCCACTTTTATTTTGCTCCATGAAGGAAGGACTATCAAAGGTGGACAGTTTGATACAGGATGGCCATAATCCCTTAACCGTACCAGTACATACACAGGAGCCCTACCCAGTTGGCATGACAACCTTGATGGTCCCAGACAGAAGACCATCAAGGACACAACTTGCATATGGGAGTGGATTCAACGTGGACTGCAACAAAGGACAATGATCAGCTCTTCCCTCTGGGGGCAGGAAACTGCCAACTCCTCTTTGTCCTCTGGAAATGACTCATGGGGAGGGGGAAAGGAGGAACCAGCCAGGTGACAAGACACTCAGGTTACCTCTACAACTCCTCCCTCAACCCCTCCTTTTTGTGATGTAGTCATGATGTAGTTGTGATGTAGTTGTGATGTAGTTTTAGGGGTGTAGCATGGGGATTAGCAGCTAATAAAGTTTTGGGTTCTCTTTTGTTTGGGGCTTCCATCTTGTTCCACCTTGTGGCAGGTGGGAGTCCTGTCGCGACAGTCTTCAATAAAGACCAAGCCTACTGGCTGCTGTTTTGCTCTGGTATTCCTGGCTGGGGTCCTTGTTTTTTGTCCAAGGGAGCCCTCAGATTTCTCCATTAACACCCTCGATCATTTTGGCTTCCCTTTCCTGGACCTTTTCAAACTCAGCAATATCCATTTTTCAGGAGAGGCGACAGTCAATGTTTCAGAGGCTGGCAGTGGACGCAGCCCAGGCAAGATGAAGGCTTCCCTTTCTCGTTTTTCCAGCTTGCTTTATCCTGACCCTGCTAAAGATCCGGTTTTCCACACCCACAGTTTCCCTCTCCACTGGGCTTCATCTCGGAGCACAGCTTCCAGCTGCAGATAAGTGCCTCACAATGGACCAGCTGGGTGTCAGTGAATCGCCGAGCGCAAGAGATGGGAGGCTGCCGGCTTTGATGGCGTCGCTGCTTTTTGCAAACCGTCTCTGGCGCACATGGAAGCGAAGCTCCCCTTGGCATTGAGGGGTCCACTGAGGCTCAGGCTCAGTGATATTGTTGCAGAGTCAGGGCCTGCCTATTCCACACATGGTGAGCACTGGAGCTGTTAAAATGATTTGGGGGGGGGCAGGCAAGGGCAACTTAGCTGGAGGCATCACAAAACCTGCAAGATTTTATTTTTTAAAAAAGCAGGTTGCCATCAAGAGGGGTCAAAGAATCATAGGAGGGTTCAAAGGGGCTCCAAGAGTCATTTAGCCCAACCTCCTGCGATGCAGAGACGCGGGTGGCGCTGTGGGTTAAACCACAGAGCCTAGGACTTACTGAACAGAAGGTCGGTGGTTCGAATCCCCGCGACGGGGTGAGCTGCCGTTGCTCGGTCCCTGCTCCTGCCAACCTAGCAGTTCGAAAGCATGAAGTGCAAGTAGATAAATAGGTAGCACTCCGGTGGGAAGGTAAACGGTGTTTCCGTGCACTGCCCTGGTTTACCAGAAGCGGCTTAGTCATGCTGGCCACATGACCTGGAAACTGTCTGTGGACAAACACTGGCTCCCTCGGCCTATAGAGTGAGATGAGCGTGCAACTCCAGAGTCTTCTGCGACTGGACCTTTACCTTTACCTGTGATGCAGAATCCCTGAGAGATGCCCATCCAACCTCTGTTTAAAAACCACAAATGAAGGGGACTTCACAACCTTCTAAGCGAGTGCATTTGACTGTCAAATGGCTCTTACCATCATAAAGTTCTTCCTAACGTTTAGCCAGAATCTCTTTGTTGTTTGAATCCTTCGATTTGGGTCCTACCCTCCGGAGCAGGAGAAAACAAGCAGGCTCCATCTTGCATGTGACAGCGCGTGCAGATATCTGAAGATGGCTATTGTGTCCCTTCTCGGTCTTTTCTTCTCCAGGCTAACATTTTCAAGTCCCTAAGTCATTCCTCGTAAGGCTTGATTTCCATCATCGTCTTGGTTTTCCTCCTCTGAGCATCTTCTAGCTTTTTGATACAGGAGTGAATGCCGGCCGTGTGGCCATTCAGCGAGGAGACCGGGCACATGGCAAAAATTGTGCACCCGGAGCCACAGACCCCAGGTCTCCACCTGTTGCGATGCGTCCAAGGGAATGGCTCCAGCCCACCAGCGGAACATCAATATCCTAACATACTAGGCCACTCGCCTGATCAAACAGGACTCTCCTTGCCCTTGCAACACATGGACACATGTGACGCTGTGGCCTAAACCACTGAGCCTCTTGGGCTTGTTAATCAGAAGGTCAGCAGTTCGAATCCCTGCAACGGGGTGAGATCCTGTTGCTCTGTCCCAGCTCCTGCCAACCTAGCAGTTCGAAAGCACACCAGTGCAAGTAGATAAATAGGTACCAATGCAGCGGGAAGGTTAATGGCGTTTCCTTGCGCTGCTCTGGTTTCCATCACGGTGTTCCATTGCGCCAGAAGTGGTTTAGTCCTGCTGGCCACATGAATTAGAAAGCTGTCTGTGGACAAACGCCGGCTCCCTTGGCCTGTAAAGCGAGATGAGCGCTGCACCCCATAGTCACCTTTGACTGGATGTAACCATCCAGGGGTCCTTTACCTTTACCATTTGCCTTGCACTCCTAGGCAGGAAGGAAGTTGGAGTCTTTCTGGCCTTCCAGACCCAGAAGGACTCTCATTCCCATCATTCCCGGTTCCGTTAACCATGCCGGCTTCTGTGGCTGATGGGAGTTGGAGTCCAACCATATCCGCAGGGCTGCTGGTTTCCCCTGCCTGCGTTGGGGCCAAGTTGCTGTCAAAATAATTGCAGCCTTTGCTGCGTCGCTCACCTGTCCCTTGGATGCCAGTTGGGTTGAAAAACACAACACTTAGCATGCCATTACTTTGGTTGGGTCTTTGGAAGAAAAATTAAATGAAGCATCTCATTTTGGGGGGTGAAGGCAGGAAAGGAGGGACACCCCACCCCCTTGCCGCATCTGCAATCCCACCTCAAAGACCGGCCTGATTATCCAGCCCATTTCTCCTTCTCTGCTGCCTTTTAAAGAAGCCAAACTCCTGCACTTGAGCCGTAAAACTGATTTTCATGGGTACCTGAGGGGCTGGAGGAACAGCCTTTAAAACAGACGCGCCAGCCACGCGGCCTCACAAATCAGACGCTAATGGCTGCGGGAGAGGGAGGGGGAGAGGGACGGCGGTGCTTTTGCCTCGCCTGCAGCGCCAGGCTTGCATCATTCATAAATCCACAGTATTAATGAGGCAGCCAGAGGCCTGAGCTTGGAATTTTGCAAGAGAGACCTCGATCTTTCAGTGCGGCAGCAGCTACCCTTCGGAACTCCCTGCCTATTGATATAGGGCAAGCACATTCACTGCACACTTTTCGGCACCTGCTAAAAACAAGCCTACCTAGACAGCATCCTAAAAAGCAGAGACATCATCTTGCCAACAAAGGTCCGTATAGTTCAAGCTCTGGTTTTCCCAGTAGTGATGTATGGAAGTGAGAGCTGGAACACAAAGAAGGCTGATCGCCGAAGAATTGATGCATTTGAATTATGGTGCTGGAGGAGACTCTGGAGAGTCCCATGGACTGCAAGAAGATCAAATCTCTCCCTTCTGAAGGAAATCAGCCCCGAGTGCTCACTGGAAGGACAGATCCTGAAGCTGAGGCTCCAAGACTTTGGCCACCTCATGAGAAGAGAAGAAAAGACCCTGATACTGGGAAAGATGGAGGGCACAAGGAGAAGGGGACGACAGAGGACGAGATGGTGGGACAGTGTTCTCGAAGCTACCAGCATGAGGGAGGCAGTGGAAGACAGGAGGGCCTGGCGTGCTCTGGTCCAGGGGGTCGCGAAGAGTCGGACACGACTAAACAACTAAACAACAACACCCAGATTCATCACTATCAGACCAAAGAACAGCTACGTTTTCAAGTTAACATTTGATGCGAGTTTTGATCTGCTTTCAGTCTACAGTGGTACCTCGTGTTAAGTACTTAATTCATTGTGGAGGTCCATACTTAACCTGAAACTGTTCTTAACCTGAAGCACCACTTTAGCTAATGGGGCCTCCTGCTGCTGCCGCGGGATTTCTGTTCTCATCCTGAAGCAAAGTTCTGAACCCGAGGTACTATTTCTGTGTTAGCGGAGTCTGTAACCTGAAGCATATGTAACCTGAAGCATACGTAACCCGAGGCACCACTGTATTGCTATTTTAACTTTTTGAATGTTTTAAGTTGTTGGTGTTCACTTTTCTTACTGTTTTTTTTTAAAAAAAATCTTCTTTTTGGGGGAATCTGCTTTGAAGAATTTTATTACAACTGAGCAGTGGGTAAATCACATGAAATAAAATATCGGGGGACGGAGGGGAATAAGATATGTGTACCATTCCTGCCTGGACATGGGTGGCGCTGTGGGTTAAACCACAGAGCCTAGGACTTGCTGACCAGAAGGTCGGCAGTTCGAATCCCCGCAATGGGGTGAGCTCCCGTTGCTCGGTCCCTGCTCCTGCCAACCTAGCAGTTCGAAAGCACGTGAAAGTGCAAGTAGATAAATAGGTACCACTCAGGCGGGAAGGTAAACGGCGTTTCCGTGCGCTGCTCTGGTTCACCAGAAGTGGCTTAGTCCTGCTGGCCACATGACCCGGAAGCTGTACGTTGGCTCCCTCGGCCAATAAAGCGAGATGAGCGCCGCAACCCCAGAGTCGGACACGACTGGACCTAATGGTCAGGGGTCCCGTTACCTTTACCATTCCTGCCAAGACCAGTCAGGAGAAGATGGGCCCCCAAATGCATAATCCCTGGGTGTCTGCCGTGGTATTCAGAGTTCCCTTTATCTCAATACATAGTGGGGTCCCCCTCAGAGGAGGGTATTGTCTCTGGCTCTGAGTATCCACCAGTCGCAGCAATATATGGAACTCATAGACAACACGTTATCTCATGCAATCCTTGCAAAACATCCCTGTAAGTAAGGCCAGTATTATAGTCCTTGCATTGCGGGTGGAGCTGCTGAGGTGAGTTGTGACCAGGTCTTGTCTTTTAACCCCTTTGTGGTACCATCTCTCCTTCTTACCAACATGACGGCTCCTCCTTTCCTCCCACGCCACGATGAAGAGATTGGAAAGACGGATGTCAGTCGCGGAAGATGCATGGAGACGCTGAGTGATTTGGACTGACGAGGTAACATGCATAAGTGTGTGGATGGACGGATGAGAAAAGAGCACTGGAAGGAGATAAATTAAAAGATTATAGGATGATAGATGGTCAAGAAGCAGGTTAAACTATGAGAGAGAGAATGGAGAATCTGTAGCTTCCAAACATTTTCGGGTTATGATTCTCACCCTTCCTTGTACGCTGGGGCTGATGGGGGTGGGTCTCTGACAACATCTGCAGGTCCACAGGCTCCCCATCCCCATCTTAGGACACGGGAGACCTGGATTCGAATTCTGACCATAGGCTCTCTCTTACTGCCAATTCAACACGAAGCCTGTTTTATATCGATCTATGGGGCAGCTGCTGTTCCATACTATCCCCAAGTGGAAGACTTAATATGGCCTTCAGAAAAACTAGGTGCATCTTACCCATAGTGGCTAGTGGTGTGGGGCGCCAGGGCGCCAGGGAAGAGGCGGTGTGATGGCCTGGGATTCGGACTCGGAGGCTGAACCTGAGGGATCCCAGCCTGCACAGGATTCCCCGCCTCCAGAATCAGCTGAGCCGGGGCTGGGGCTTGAACCTGAAGGGTCCTCACCTGTGCTGGATCCTCAGGTGCAGGCACCAGCTGAGTCTGCTCTGGCTCCTGAGGTGATGGAGGACCCATTGCCTGCAGGTGCTCCACTCTCAGCCCCGTCAGAGGAAGCGGAGGTTGCCTCTGGGTCCGGTAACCCTCCAGCCTCTCCTGAGCTGCAGAGGCTCAGGGCAGAGAGGCAGAGGGAACTAAGTTCCCGCAGGAGGAGTGCTCACCTCCAGGCCAGGAGAGGTGAGTCACCTGTGGACCGGGGCCGCCCTGTGCCTTGGGGCAGATGAAAGCCAGCTAGCCCAGTCCCAGCCCTGCTCTTCTGCCAGAGTTCCTGACCTCACCCGACTCCTTGCCTTGGACCCTGCTTCAGCTTTGACGGACAGCCTCCATACTGCACACTCGACCTTGGACAGGTGGAGGCTGGACGTGGCACCTCCCAGCATTAGCTCGCCGCCCTTGCCTGCCTCTGCCATGCTGCACCGAAGGAGCTCCATGCCCAGAGCCTCCATATGCCGTGGCCACTGTGGCACGAAGTGGCCAGCTGAGCCGGGAGTGGCCATGTCCAGGCTCCACCTCTTCCTTGCCGTAGGAGCAGCCCTTCAGCTGCTGCCCACCTCCTCCAGCCCCACCGGCAGTGCCGCCCTCCCTAAAAAAACCTGGGAAACGGGAGGGCACCAGAGGGAGCTTTGCACCACGGTGCTGTATGCTTAAGAAGGCCCTGGGTGTGCCCCAGGATGTTAAACACAGGAGTGATGGCCGCTCACCTAGATGGCTTTAAAATGTTGCTGTTTAGTCGTTTAGTCGTGTCCGCCTCTTCGTGACCCCCTGGACCAGAGCACGCCAGGCACTCCTGTCTTCCACTGCCTCCCGCAGTTTGGTCAAACTCATGTTGGTCGCTTCGAGAACACTGTCCCACCACCTCTTCTCTTCTCATGAGGTGGCCAAAGTCTTGGAGCCTCAGCTTCAGGATCTGTCCTTCCAGTGAGCACTCAGGGCTGATTTCCTTCACAATGGAGAGGTTGGATCTTCTTGCAGTCCATGGGACTCTCAAGAGTCTCCTCCAGCACCAGAATTCAAAAGCATCCATTCTTCGGTGATCAGCCTTCTTGGATCACTGCCTTGCCGTGGCGAAGGGGCTTGAATAACTCAGAGAAGCTATGAGCTATGCCGTGCAGGGCACCCAAGATGGACTTGTCATAGTGGAGAGTTTTGACCAAACGTGATCCACCTGGAGGAGGAACCGGCAAGCCACTCCAGTATCCCTGCCAAGAAAACTCCATGGACAAAGACAACAACAAATAGGATTGGACAAATTCATGGAGGAAGAGGAGTCTGTCAATATCACCAATAAAATCACAGTAAAAACATAATAGGGGAAAAAGAGAGGGGGGACGACAATTTAAAATACATGTTACAATGCAATTTAAAATGCAGCCTCGTTTTAAAATAGACGATAAATCAAGACCATAAGGGGAGGGAAACATAAGAGTCAGACTGTGTCCAAACCAAAGGCCAGGTGGAACAGCTCTGCCTTGCAGGCCCTGCGGAAAGATCTCAAGTCCCGCAGGGCACTGGTCTCTTGTGACAGAGTGTTCCACCACATCAGGGCCAGTGCTGAAAAGGCCCTGGCCCTAGTTGAGACCAATCTAACCTTGAGGCTCAGGACCTCCAAAGTGTTGTTATTTGTGGACCTTAAGGTCCTCTGCAGGGCATACCAGGAGAGGCGGTCCTGTAGGTACGTGGGTCCTAGGCCGCAATGGACCAATGGTACTTACCTGTGGTTTCTAGAAAATTGTCAGTGGTCTATGCGCCATGAGGATTGCCATATGTCTGGGATTTCAATGGTGAAATTAGCGTCCAGGGGAATTTCGAAAAACCAGCAAACCATTGTTTTGGTCGAGGGAACAAGGAAGCGTTCAACAGAACAGGGAAGCTCAACAATTTTTGCATCGGATTTTTGCCTCTTGAAATGTGGCAATCTTCCGTTGCCGCTGAGATCAGACGATGGCTCCCAGGTTAGAGTTGGGGGAAACTCTGGAGCTCCGGGAGGTTAAAATAAAGGTAGGGGAACTGATAGCTTGTCAGGGCTGGGATGCACACAGGCTCTCAGACAATGGGAAGCACGCAGATGAAATACTAGCGGACCATTATTCCGGACCACTGCACTTATTACCAGATCTCAAGGCAAGGTGTCTAGGAAATGGATATCTCTCTATAGTGGGCTGGAAGAAGCTAGCTAGTGTTGGGGAGAGATGGCAGGGAAGAGGCCAGGCCGGATGATGGGATGATGGGATGATGGGGGTGCTTCTCCCTGCAGAGACAGCTCCATTAATCCGTCCGTCAAACACGTTTTGTGAATACTCTCTTTCCCAGCTGCCAGCTAGGCCAGGACGTGTAGCCTAGACTTCTGTTTCAACAGGGGCCAGCCAGATGTCTCTGGGAGAAGCTCAGAATGGGGGTGCAAGGGCCACAGCCTCCCCTCTGTTTCTGGCCCCAGGTAAAGGTAAAGGGACCCCTGACCATTAGGTCCAGTCGTGACAGACTCTGGGGTTGCGGCGCTCATCTCGCTTTATTGGCCGAGGGAGCCGGCGTACAGCTTCTGGGTCATGTGGCCAGCATGACTAAGCCGCTTCTGGCGAACCAGAGCAGTGCCCGGAAACACCGTTTACCTTCCCGCCGGAGCGGTACCTATTGATCTACTTGCACTTTGATTTGCTTTTGAACTGCTAGGTTGGCAGGAGCAGGGACCGAGCAACGGGAGCTCACCCCGTCGCGGGGATTCAAACCGCCAACCTTCTGATTGGCAAGTCCTAGGCTCTGTGGTTTAACCCACCCATTTTCTGGTCCCAACTTACTCCTTAACTTAAAGAAAACAAAAGAGATTATTGCGGACTTTGGGAAATGTAAATTGAATATTCAGCCACTCATTATTGAGGGGAAGTGTGTGGAACAGGTCTCGGTGCTTCAATTTCTGGGCATGGAGTTGAAAGATGACCTAACCTGGGGAGAAAACAGCAAAGACCTGATGAAGAGAGCACAGCAGAGGTTATATTTTCTGAGAATCCTCCGGAAAAATAATCTCTCAAAGGAGCTGTTGATGGCATTTTACCATTGTACTGTGGAGAGTGTATTAACTTACGGTCTGTGTGTGTGGTTTGGGAGCTGCATGGTCAGGGGAAAAACAATGCTGTCCAGGGTTGTAAAGACTGCAGAGAGAATAATTGGGTGCACTCTTCCCACCTTGGATCAAATCTCTGCTTCCAGGTGCCATACGAAAGCTGCAGAGATAGCGCAGGATAGTGCGCACCCTGGAAATGATCCCTTTCAGCTTCTGCCTTCTGGAAGAAGGTACAGGGTTATAAAGACTAGGACTAGCCACCTAAGAAACAGTTTCTACCCAAATGCGATTTTGGTTCTAAACACAGTGTAAGGTAGTCTCTGTGGGAGTGTATTGTATTTAATTATGGGGTATCAGAGTTTTTAGGGGGCTAACCAGGCTGGGATAGCTGGGATAGCAGGCTTGTTGGTTTTGAATGTCTGATGGAGATTTTTTCAATTTCGTTGTTCTGTATGGGACAATGACAATAAAGATTATCGTGTCGTATCGAATTGAGAGATAGACTGCCTTTGCCAATGGGTGCTCCATCAGTGAATGGATTGCAACCAATTTTACCCTGCAAAAGAAAAGCAGGGCTCATTAAGCGATTATTGCAAACAGCTAACAGCCCTTAGGGTTGCCATGTGTCCTCTTCTTCCAGGACACGTCCTCTTTTTCAGGGGTAAAAATTGAGACAAATTGCACTTATTTGCCTTGAATAGTGTCCTCTTTTTTTTTTCCTCTTTGAAAAAGCTTTGATTTTCTAAGATCCCCACTTGGCCATGAAGTCACTGTATCTCTTAGCCTAACCTCCCTCACAGGATAGTTGTTGGGGTTGAATGAGAAGGGGGAGAAATCCGGGTGGGATAAAAATGCAATTAATATCATGCTTACTCAAATCTAACGCACCATCAAATCTAATGTGCCCCTCAATTTTCAAAACCTTGAAACCCCAAAAAAGTATCTAAGGTGCCATCAAATCTAATTTGCACCCTAATTTACACATCGTAATTTGGCCATAAAAGGTGTGCATGACATTCGAGTAAATACGGTAATAATAATAATAATTTCTAGAAATCCAGGTGGGTCTACCTGCCTACCTGCCTCTATTTATCCTGCTGTCTCCTGCTGCTGCGGCAATTCTTACTTATTTTGTGAGAATGTCTTGCCTGATTTTGGAGGGACACCCCCCCCACCCCCACCCCGCAATTTAGCTCAAAATCTCCTATAAAACCCAAGTCGACCTGGAAATGAAACATAACAAAAGGCAAATCCCGGTGCAACTAAACAATAAGCCAGCATTAACCGTGGAGTTTAGTCTCGGCTGTGGCATGTTATTTCCTCTTCCACCCGCTCCCTCTTGGCATTGCGTGTGGCCGCATCCTGCCCTTTCTTATCTCCGCACGGTACCTTGGCCTACGCATTCACCTGGAGGGATGCAGAGACGATAAGAGCAGCTCCAGGGAGATGGCAAGCGGAAGGAGGTCAGCGACTGACCAGGTGATCTCCCCAGCCTCCTCTCTTCCAAGTCCAACAAAAACCATTTGATTCCAGCCTGTGACTTTGCCTTCTGTCCTGAGGTCCCTGCATAAGAACATAAGGAGAGCGTACCAGATCGGGCCCTTCTAGCCCAGCTTCCTGTTCTCAAGTGGCCAAAGAGTTGCCTGTGGGGAAAGGAGCCAGCAGGATCTGAGCACGAGAGCTCCTGCAGTTTCCGGGTCCTGGCATTCGGAAGCATTGCAATCTCTGACAGTGAAAGTGGTGCAGAATAATGATGATGATGATGATGATGATGATGATGATGATGATGATAATTTATTATTTATACCCCGCCCATCTGGCTGAGTTTCCCCAGCCACTCTGGGCGGTTTCCAATCATGTGTTAAAAACAATACAGTGGTACCTCGGGTTACATACGCTTCAGGTTACATACGTTTCAGGTTACAGACTCCGCTAACCCAGAAATAGTGCTTCAGGTTAAGAACTTTGCTTCAGGTTGAGAACAGAAATCGTGCTCCGGCAGTGCGGCAGCAGCAGGAGGCCCCATTAGCTAAAGTGGTGCTTCAGGTTAAGAACAGTTTCAGGTTAAGTGCGGACCTCCAGAACGAATTAAGTACTGTACTTAACCACTTGACAGCATCAGACATTAAAAACTTCCCTAAACAGGGCCGCCTTCAGTTGTCTTTTAAAAGTAAAATAGTTGTTTATTGCCTTGACATCTGATGGGAGGGTTTTCCACAGGGCAGGCGCCACCCCCGAGAAGGCCCTCTGCCTGGTTCCCTATAACCTCACTTCTCGCAATGAGGGAACCGCCGGAAGGCCCTCGGCGCTGGACCTCAGAGTCCGGGCAGAACGATGGGGGTGGAGAGGCTCCTTCAGGTATAGTGGACCGAGGCCGTTCAGAGCTTTCAAGGTCAGCACCAACACTTTGAATTGTGCTCGGAAACGTACTGGGAGCCAATGTAATAATAATAATAATAAATTTTATTTATATCCCGCCCTCCCCAGCCGAGCCGGGGAGGACTTTCAAGACTGGTGTTATGTGGTCTCGGCGGCTGCTCCCAGTCGCCAGTCTAGCTGCCACATTCTGGATTAACTGCAGTTTCCGGGTCACCTTCAAAGGTAGCCCCACGTAGAGCGCATTGCAGTAGTCCAAACGGGAGATAGTCAGAGCATGTTCCACTCTAGGGAGACAGTCCGCGGGCAGGTAGGGTCTCATCCTGCATACCAGATGGAGCTGGTAGACAGCCGCCTTGGACACAGAATGGACCTGCACCTCCATAGACAGCAATGAGTTCAAAACGACTCCCAGGCTGCGCACCTGCTCCTTCAGAGGCACAGTTGCCCCATTCAGGACCAGGGAGTCCCCCACCCCCACCCACCCCATCCCCCAAGAACAGTACTTCTGTCTTGTCAGGATTCAACCTCAATCATTGCAGCTGTTGTGTACAGACCCTCCAAGTGCCCCCATTTCCCAGGGACAGTCCCAGATTTACAGAAGCTGTCCCAGTTTCTGATTTGATCCCAGAATGTTCCGCCTTTCCATGGAACGTCCCCTTTTTCACTGGAGAAATGTTGGAGGGTAAAAAAAAAGAAATAAAAAGAAAGGTAAAGGGCCCATGAACATCAGTTTTATGGCTCAAGAGCAGGAGTTTGGCTTCTTTAAAAGGCAGCAGAGAATAAGAAATGTGCTGGATACTCAGACCAGTCTTTGAGGTGGGATTGCAGTTGCGGCGAGGGGGGGGGTGTCCCTCCTTGCCTGCCTTCACCCCCTAAAATGAGATGTTTCATTTCAATGTTCTTCCAAAGACCCAACCGAAG
Organism: Podarcis liolepis; assembly: GCF_965112155.1. NCBI lineage: Eukaryota > Metazoa > Chordata > Lepidosauria > Squamata > Lacertidae > Podarcis > Podarcis liolepis. The sequence continues at coordinate 92,128,713 of NC_139561.1, read as the reverse complement.
TAATGGCATGCTAAGTGTTGTGTTTTCCGAGCCAACTGGCATCCAAGGGACAGGTGAGCGACGCAGCGAGGGCTGCAATTATTTTGACAGCAACTTGGCCCCAACGCAGGCAGGGGAAACCAGCAGCCCTGCGGATATGGTTGAACTCCAACTCCCATCAGCCACAGAAGCCAGCATGGTTAACGGAACTGGGAATGATGGGAATGAGAGTCCTTCTGGGTCTGGAAGGCCAGAAAGACTCCAACCTCCTTCCTGCCTAGGAGTGCAAGGTAAAAGGTAAAGGTAAAGGACCCCTGGATGGTTAAAGGTTAAGGGACCCCTGACCATTAGGTCCAGTTGTGGCCGACTCTGGGGTTGCAGCACTCATCTTGCTTTACTGACCGAGAGAGCCGGCGTACAGCTTCCGGGTCATGTGGCCAGCAGGACTAAGCCGCTTCTGGCAAACCAGAGCAGTGCACGGAAATGCCGTTTACCTTCCCGCTGGAGTGGTACCTATTTATCTACTTGCACTTTGATGTGCTTTCAAACTGCTAGGTTGGCAGGAGCTGGGATGGAGCAATGGGAGCTCACCCCGTCGCGGGGATTCAAACCGCTGACCTTCTGAATGGCAAGCTCAAGAGGCTCAGTGGTTTATTATTTTTTTTTATAAATTTTTTATTGCGTTTCTTTCCATTAGTTCACAGAATCAGTTACAAAACAGTGAGCAAGAAACAAATTTTGTAAATAGACAAATATAAAGAGAAAAGAAAAAAGAAGTAAGAAAAGAAAGAAGAAAAATTGAAGATATTTCATATTATCTTTCCATAAGTTACTCTCCAATGGACCTCCTCACGTCCTCCCAACATTGCATTATCAGCAATTTATTACCTTATTTCACCACTTGCTGTACCTTTCAATTATTATGTTACCAATTTCAAAAAAAATTGTAGTTCAATTTTAGTACCTTTATAATAAACATAATATATTTGTTTCAAATTGTCTTATTTTCCTCTGTTATAACTTACTTTGTCATTTACCTAATCAAATTGCAGGAGCATAACGTTTCCTAATCGTGCACAATCTTAACATTCAAACAACTTATAGTACTTTTGCAAATAGTCCTTGAATTTTTTCCAGTCCTCCTCAACTTTTTCCTCGCTCAGATCTCGAATTCTGCCAGTCATTTCTGCTAGTTCCATATAGTCCATCATCTGCGTCTGCCAGTCCTCCAGTGTGGGTAAATCTTGTGTCTTCCAGTGCTTTGTGATAAGAATTCTTGCTGCTGTAGTTGTATACATAAACAAGGTTCTATCCTTTTTTAACACCTTCCGGTCCACCATGCCCAGGAGGAAGGCCTCCGGTTTCTTGGGAAAGGTATATTTAAATACCTTTTTCAATTCATTATATATCATTTCCCAGAAGGCCTTCACTTTCGGGCAGGTCCACCAGAGGTGAAAGAATGTCCCTTCTGCCTCTTTGCATTTCCAGCATTTATTGTCAGACAGGTGGTATATCTTAGCTAGCTTGACTGGGGTCATGTACCACCGGTATACCATTTTCATAATGTTCTCTTTCAAGGCACTACATGCCGTAAACTTCATACCGGTGTTCCACAACCTTTCCCAGTCCTCAGACATAATGTTATGTCCAACATCCTGTGCCCATTTTATCATAGCAGATTTAACTGTCTCATCCTGTGTATTCCATTTAAGCAGCAAGTTATACATTCTCGAAAGTACCTTGGTCAAGGGAGGTACTTTCAAGAGGTTTTTAAAATGGACAAAAAAGTTGGTTTCCAGGTGGAAAAATCGAAATTGGAGACGGAATTGCTAGAACCAAGAGGCTCAGTGGTTTAGACCACAGCGGCACCCGCGTCCCGCTAAGGAGTAAACCCTACACAAATCTGGAGTGGAGTCCCTAAGCAGTGGCGTAGCGTGGGGGGTGCAGGGGGGGCCGGCCGCACCGGGCGCAACATCTGGGGATTAGGGTTAGTGGGCGCAAATCCACGGGTTAGTGGGCGCAAATCCACGGGTTAGGGGGTGCAAATTACTTGCCTTGCCCCGGGTGCTGACAACCCACGCTACACCACTGTCCCTAAGACAGTTGGATGGTGCCTTGTACTCCTCCTTCCAGCAACTCCTTCAGCCTTGCAGGTGCCAAATGTCTTGCTCTTCTTTCTTTTGGGCCCCATGAGTGAGGCCGAGGGGGGGGGCAGGTCTTGTCATCTGGGCACGCTGCCCAGGCTTGAGGGGTCACTTCAGAGCTGCTAAAGCAGCAGTTTGACTTCACCCCCGGAGGCGCACTCCATTGTCTCTCCAGGCAGATGGATGCCAACCACACCCAGAGCAGCAATGTATTGGGAAAGGGCTTCAGCTCAGTGCTAGGACCTCTGCTTGGAATGCAGAGCATCCCCGGTTATATATAAGGCTGGGGACATCCTCTGGAAATCTGCTGTAAGTCAGGGAGGATGCTACTGAACTCGATGGACCAGTGGTCTGATTAGACAGCTTCCTCTGTTCTTATTTAAATCAGCTGTTTGTCGATGAGGACTAGAACCGTGCGCTCTCATTTTTTAAATTTTTTTTATTCAAAATTCAAACAAGACATATTATCCAAAAACATATCATCCTTGTTCCCCCTCATTTTTTGTCCCTCCCCCCAAAAAACCCACCCCCACCCCCGACTTCCCTCAGTTCCAGTCTTTGATTTCTCTAAAAATGCTGTTTTCTGCATGTTACACAGTTGCATAAATACTCAAACTAGTTAGCTGATTATTATCAATAAAAGGTTTGTGAATGTTTATTCAAAACCTGCCAAGGAGTCCAGTTCGCTTTATTGCGTCTTCAAATACCTTGTAAAAGGATCCCATTCATCCTTAAAGTCACCGTTATCCTTGTCCCGTAGCTTATATGTCAGTTTTGCCAGTTCTGCATAGTCCATCAATTTTTCTTGCCATGATTCTTTAGTTGGGGTTTCTACAGTCTTCCATCCTTGTGCTATTAAAACTCTCGCGGCCGTTGTCACATACATGAAGATGTTCTTCAGCTTTTTTGGCAGATCTTTCGCTACACTCCCTAATAAAAATGCTTCGGGTTTTTCAACAAATGTTAAATGGAACATTTTCTTCAATTCGTTGTATATCATTTCCCAGAATTTTTTAATTACCTTCCAGTCCCACCACATACGATAAAACGTCCCCTCGTTTTCCTTACGCTTCCAACATATATTTGAACTAGTTTTGTACATTTTCCCTAACTGCACTGGTGTTGTGTACCATCTGTACATCATCTCTTTTTCAAAAGGAAAGACTCACAGCTCAGCGGTAGAGCGTTTTCTGCCTGTCTCCTATGCATACCTTCCACCTCTGAACTCATATTGGAGGAATACTTCATCCCAGGACAGGACAGTGTGAGAATGGGAAAGAGAGTTACCTACCAGAAGGGGGTGCTGTATCCCTGCTTGAGCCATTGCTCCAATGGGGGGGGGGAGCAAGTCCAGAACACTAACTCACTCAGTGCTGCAACAGGCAGACTCCTTTCCGGATGGCTGCTTTGGGGTTCGGGCTCACACCCTCTGGTCCTGGGGGACTGGCGCCGCCACTTGGGATGAGTTCAAGGGTGTCCTGCCCTCCTCCCAGAGGGAGATTGCATGCCAGGTTTTGCCCCGGGACCCCACTCAGCCTCACCTCAAGAACAGCTAATATGTGACAATTTTCATGTCAGTTTGGCTGCCAAGCAAACCTGGGAGGCCAAGTCGGCTTCTAAACAGCCTGTCTCTGGAATGAAGCTGGCATGAAATTGACGCGCATTCAGCAAGTGTGCAATGTGATAAAGGCAGACACACAGGCAGATTTGGAAGGGACCTCAATGGTGGTCACCTAGTGGTCCCGGGCCCTAAGGAAGTTAGATTGGCTTCAACCAGAGCCAGGGCCTTTTCAACACTGGCCCCAGCCTGGTGGAACAGCTCTGTCTCAAGAGACCAGGGCCCTGCAGGATCTGATTTCTTTCCGCAGGGCCTGCAAGACAGAGTTGTTCTGCCTGGCCTTTGGCTTGGAGCCAATTTGATTCCCTCCCTCCCTCTCTTTCTTTTTTTCTTTTCCTTTCTCCTCCTGCGATGAGGCTATATTTTAATGTTGTATTTTAATTTTGTTTTTAAGTTGTAATCATTCAACTTGTTTTTATTATTGCTTGTTAGCTGCCCTGAGCCCGGCCTTGGCTGGGGAGGGTGGGGTATAAATAAAAATTATTATTATTATTATTATTATTATTAATGGAAATCTAGTCTAGCCCTCTGCAATGCAGGAATCCCAGCTAAGGTAGCCCTGACCTGTGGCCGCCCAACGTCTGTTTAAAAACTTCTAGCGATGGAGAGTCTGTTCTACAGTCAAACACAGCTCTTACCCTCCAGAGCAGGAGAAAACAAGCCTGTTCCATCCTCCATGTGACAGCCCTTCAGAGATTTGAAGATGGCTCTCATATCACCTCTCAGTCTCCTCTTCTCCAGGCTAAACTTACCCAGCTCCCTCAACCATTCATTGTAAGTCTTGGTTTCCAGACTCTTGGTCATCTGGGTTGTCCTCCTCTGCACATGTCCCAAACAGAGAAGAATAATAGAATCACAGAATCTTAGAGTTGGGAGGGAACCCAAGGGTCATCTAGTCCAACCCCCTGAAATGCAGGAATCTCAGCTTAAGCATCCATGGCAGATGGCCATCTGATCTCTGCTTTAAAATCTCCAAGGAAGGAGAGTCCACAAGCTCCCGAGGGAGGCTGTTCTACTGCCAAACGGCTCTTCCGTTCAGAAAGTTATTCCTGATGTTTAGTCAGAAAACTTATTTTTTCCCCGGCCGGTCTGGCTCCTTTAACACTCTTAGACACCTTTCACTCCACCTGGAAAGCTTCCCTGTTTGAAAAGATAAGAAGCTTGGGATTCTCCCCGCAGATCTTGATAGCGGCAGGATATGAGAGAGCCAGAAGTCAAGTGCTCCAACGCATTAGGGACATAGAGCTGCAATGTCACATGGGCAAAATGGATAAACATGCCACAATTAGAGACTTTGGGAGAGGGTTCTCACCCGCAAATTATCTGGCTGATTTACAAATATCTAAGTACAGACATTCCTTTACCCTGGCCAGATTTAACGTTCTGCCCTCTGCCCTGTTGCTAGGCAGATATGAGGGCAAACCAGATGCGTCACGCGTTTGCCCATGTGGCTCATCGGAAGTGGAAACAAGTCTGCATGTATTGCTGCACTGTAGATACTACGAGGATCTACGCCTGACCTTTATTGCCCCAGTTCTACAAAAGTGTAAAAATGAACCAGAACTCCAACGTATGAGAGCCTTGATAGAAGATAAGGTTCCTGAAATTACGGTCAATGTGGCCAAATTCTGTGTAGCCGCTATTAGGCGCAGGAAACAAGAGCTTCCCAATGTCAATATGCAGGCGAAGGCAAATACTTAATTTTATGTATGTTGTCTAATTTTAAATTGCTGTTTTGGCCTAATCTGTATTGAAATTGTCCTTTGTTTTTTTCCGGTGCTATGCTTCGCTGACTAGCTGTACGAGTTAATCTGGTCTGTGACCGTTTAATAAAATTTGATTTGATTTGATGTTTAGTCAGAATCTCCTTCCTTATAAGGGACCTTCAGTTCCCTGGATTGTTCCAGTCCCTTTGACCTCTTTGCTGACCTCTCTATCCTTTGAAGTTTGGGCAGACTTCCTCTTCCTCCTTCTATACTGTGAAAACAAAGGAGGGAGCACGGCTGCCTGTGTTTCCTCTAGACTCGTTAGCTTAGGCTTGGGAGAAAAGCAATGACAAACCTAGACAGCATCTTAAAAAGCAGAGACATCACCTTGCCGACAAAGGTCCGTATAGTAAAAGCTCTGGTTTTCCCAGTAGTGATGTATGGAAGTGAGAGCTGGACCATCAAGAAGGCTGATTGCCGAAGAATTGATGCTTTTGAATTCTGGTGCTGGAGGAGACTCTTGAGAGTCCCATGGACTGCAAGAAGATCAAACCTCTCCATTCTGAAGGACATCAGCCCTGAGTGCTCACTGGAAGGACAGATCCTGAAGCTGAGGCTCCAAGACTTTGGACACCTCAGGAGAAGACTCCCTGGAAAAGACCCTGATGTTGGGAAAGTTGGAGGGCACAAGGAGAAGGGGAAGACAGAGGATGAGATGGTGGGACAGTGTTCTCGAAGCTACCAGCATGAGTTTGACCCAACTGCGGGAGGCAGTGGAAGACAGGAGTGCCTGGTGTGCTCTGGTCCATGGGGTCACGAAGAGTGGGACACGACTAAATGACTAAACAACAACAACAGTTAGCTTAGGTTAGAACAGGAAAGTTATTTATTATTCTGGTTCGCCAGAAGCAGCTTAGTTCTGCTGGCCACATGACCCGGAAGCTGTCTGCGGACAAACACCGGCTCCCTTGGCCAGTAAAGCGAGATGAGCGCCGCAACCCCAGAGTCGTCTGTGACTGGACTTACCTGTCAGGGGTCCCTTTACCTTTTATTCCTTAGCCTTTTCTTCTGCCCAATATATTCCAGAAGGCAGAGGAGGTTTAGGGTCAGTGTTTTCCTTCTCCTCGATGGACTCCCTTCCCAGGTGCAGAAACTGCTTCCTTGACTGTTGGACCCACTTTTGGTCTTGTCCGCTCCCATCTGCAACCTGTGGGTCCCCAGGTGTTGTTGGACTACAACTCCCATCATCCCTGACCACTGGCCATGCTGGCTAGGAATGATGGGAGTTGTAGTCCAACAACATCTGGGGACCCACGGGTTGAGAAACAGTGTGCTAGAGTCAAACCCTAAGCGTTTGATCCCTGTTGGCTCCCCTCGCCTGGTTTAGCCAGCCAGTCGAAGCCGTTTCCTGGGATTGTGGCCACTGTCGACAGCTGACAGCTTCTAGGGGCCACAGGTGAGAGCTGTGGCAGACCAAAGGTGGGCAAACTACCCCAGAAGCACCACAACGTGGCCCCCACCAGAGATACCACCCCTCATCTAACAGTCTGAACACCCTGTGTATGTATATGGGTATAGTGGTACCTCGGGTTAAGTACCGTATTTTTCGCTCTATAAGACGCACCTAGTTTTTGGAGGAGGAAAACAAGAAAAAAACATTCTGCATCTCAGAAGCCAGAACAGCAAGAGGGATCGCTGTGCGGTGAAAGGAGCAATCCCTCTTGCTGTTCTGGCTTCTGGGATAGCTGCGCAGCCTGCATTCGCTCCATTAGATGCACACACGTTTCCCCTTACTTTTCAGGAGGGAAAAAGTGAGTCTTATAGAGCAAAAAATACGGTACTTAATTCGTTCCGGAGGTCCGTTCTTAACCTGAAACTGTCCTTAACCTGAAGCACTGCTTTAGCTAATGTGTCCTCCCGCTGCCGCCGCACGATTTCTGTTCTCATCCTGAAGCAAAGTTCTTAACCCAAGGTACGATTTCTGAGTTAGCGGAGTCTGTAACCTGAAGCGCATGTAACCTGAAGCATATGTAACCCGAGGTACCACTGTATATATGTTTGTGTATATTTCAATAATTCTCCCTGCCACCCACAGAAAGGACTGAGAGGAGACTCTGCAGCTTATCACCGATGCAGCAGGGGACCCCCCCCAAAAAAAACCTCTAAAGAGGGGACCCCCTCCTTTTCTTTGCTGCCTGCGCCTGAGGGACACGCACCACGGAAAGCAAAACCTGAGCAGACATCTGTGCTGACGGAAGCACGGCTGCCTAATTCCCTGGCAAGAGCTTTATTATCCCATTGCATTATTAATCCCAATTATTCATTTGCTTGATTACAATTCTTCTATTTTAGTGGTTTTATGAATTGCGTCGCGCGGCGCCTCTCCCCAAGGCGTGGAGGCTAGGACGGCATGCCAATTTGGGCTTTGCGCTCCTTCCGGCGGAGAGTCACGCGCACGATGGTTTCCAGGAAAAGTCCGCCAGCTTCTGAGTCACACAGCATTGTTCCGCGGAGGGAAAGCACGCCAGCAAAGGGGCTATTGGGGGGGGGAGCTTATTCCCTTAGGAAAATTGCACCCGTTAAGAGAGCTTCTGGAATCCACACAGAACGCTTCATGCAGTAGGTGGGCGTCTCCCCCCCCCCCCGCCGAAGAACTCTGTGCCATCCGACAGCTTGCCTCTGTACCTGAGCAACACCTGACCTGGTTTAGCTCCCTTCTCACTGCAGAAGGTGAGGTTTCATATGCCAGAAAGGATGGTCCCAAATAGGTTAGTGTCTGAAGCAGAAAATTCAGCTGGCGACTTATCCCCAGGGAACACAGTCTCGAAGGGAAGTTATCCTTCTTGCTGGAATGAAGCAAAGTTGCTTATGGGTCTGAATTTCAAAGGGGGCAGAAACCCCCTGAGGGATAGTTCGCAGCGGGTCTGATAAGCCTTTTTCACGGCACCCCAAACCTGCTCCTTATTCGTTATTCATTGCATAACATATATAAATAGTCCCTCGGCTGCAAAAAATTGGTGTACAAAATAATAATAATAAAACAATAAGGAAACGCAACAACAATGATTTAAGGCACTCGAAAGGTTAAAGTACATATAGGCTAAAAACTATATATGTTCCTAAACATATATAGGTAGGCTTGTCCAAACAAAAATGGTTTTAGCAGGGGACAAAAAGAGTACAGTGAAGGCACCTGCCTGGCGTCTGTAGGCTAGGAGTTCCAAAGTTCTGCCACACTAAAATGTTGATTTCTTACAAATTGCCCACTGGCATTATGTAATAATGCCTGATTCCTTGATCAAAGCTGTCATGGGGGTGAATGTGGTAGAAGGCAATCTCATAAGTAAACATTGCCCTAAGTTGTTAAGGGTTTTATATACTAGCAGGAACACCTCGACCCTGGCCAGGTAGCGAATGGGCAGCGGGCACAATATCTGAGCACAATATGTGAGATCCTGATAAGGCCTTGCTCCTGTCAGCAACTGGGCTGCAGCTTCTTGAGATAGAAAAACTGAAGAGTTAGTATGCTAGTTATCTCCCGCTTGGACTACTGCAATGCGCTCTATGTGGGGCTTCCTTTGAAAGTGACCTGGAAACGACAACTAATCCAGAATGCAACAGCTAGACTGGGGACTGGGAGCGGCCGCCGGGACCACATAACACCAGTCTTGAAAGACCTACATTGGCTCCGAGGACGTTTTCGAGTACGATTCAAAGAGTTGGTGTTGACCTTTAAAGCCCTATAGAGCCTCAAAGGCCCAGAATACCTGAAGGAGCGTCTCCACCCTCATCATTCTGCCCAGACACTGAGGTCCAGCCTTCTGGCAGTTCCCTCATTGCGAGAAGTGAGGTTACAGGAAACCAGGCCTTCTCGGTGGTGGTACCCTCCCTGTGGAATGTCCTCCCATCAGATGTCAAGGAAATAAACAACTAACTGACTTTTATAAGACATCTGAAGGCAGCCCTGTTTAGGGAAGTTTTTAATGACTGATGTTTCATTATTCTGTTGGGAGCCACCCAGAGTGGCTGGGGAAACCCAGCCAGATGGGTGGGGTATATATAATAAATTATTATTAATTATTAATTATTATTATTAATTATTATTATTAATTATTATTATTAATTATTATTTATTATTATTATTATTATTATTATTATTATTATTATTATTATTATTATTATTATTCCCTAAGGTAGACAGCCACTCGCTTCTGGGAAGTCCTCAGAAAGGGTGTGAAGGCATCAGCTCTGCCCCAAATCTGTTCCATAGAGTCACAGAGTGGGAAGGGCCCCCTCCCAAAGGTCATATAGCCCAACCCCCTACAATGTCCTTAATAGCTGCTATTCAGAGGTACAGGAGGGACCTGCAGGAAAATGACGCAATGTGCAGTGCTCCTGTTGAGCCAGCCAGCTAGCTGGACCCTCTACCAGAACGCCATTCCATCCCATTGCCAATGCTCTTTTTCCATTCCAGCATGCTCAGTTCTCATTGGTTGTTTGGGAGAGGGGGGTTACACCTGTCGGGTCTTCTCCCCCCACACCACCAAGATGTTTGGTAGTTCTGCAAACCTTGAGATTTCCCTGAGCATGCTGCCACCTCCCTCTGGTTTTTCTTCCATTTCATTCCTGGCGGTGGCCACCAGCTGAGCTTGCTAAAAGTGGGAGAACCTGGAGGTTCCAGACAGTTGTTGTCGCAACCGGTCACCACTGGTGGGTCTCTCATCCTTCATCCTGCACTTGCCCATTCTCTTAAAAAAAACCGTCAAAGCTGGTGACCCCAACATGTTGGCAGCGAATCCAGCAAACGCTGCCAATCCAGTTTTATTGGGTGACCCAGAATTCCTGCACGACCTGAAGGAGAAAAATACCAACCTTCTCTACCCCGTCTCCCCACCATAATTTTGCACACATCTCCTCCTGTGTCCTCCCATCATGGAAGCATAGAATCATAGAATTGTAGAGTCGGAAGAGACCCCTGGGGTCATCTAGTCCAGCCCTCTGCAATGCAGGAATCTCAGCTCAAGCATCCATGGTAGATGGCCGTCCAACCTCTGCTAAGAAACCTTCAAGGAAGGAGAGTCCACGATCTCCTGAGGTGGACTCCTTTCCACTGTTGATCAGCTCTTACTGTCATAAAGTTCTTCCTGATGTTTAGTTGGCATCTCCTTTCTTGTGCCATGGGTTCGAGTCCTACCCTCCAGAACAGGAGAAAACAAGCTTGCTCCATTTTCCATGTGAAAGCCCTTCAGATATTTGAAGGTGACTCTCATATCTTCTCTTTTCCAGGGTAAGCACTCCTTCAACCATTCCTCATCAGGCTTGGTTTCATGCTCATCATGGATTTCTATCCCACCTTTTCCCTCTAGGGAGCTCATGATGGCACATACAATTCTCTCCCTTCCCATTTAATTCCCACAACTCTGTGGGGTAGGTTTGGCTGAGAGGCAGCGACTGGTGCCCATTTCACGCCCAGTAAGCTTTGTGGCTGAATGGGAGGACTTGAACTCTCGACTCTCTCAGGTCCTAGTCCAACACTCTAACCACTACACCTCTGACCTAGCAGCTATGAGGATCAGGGCCTTTTCTGATGGTGGCTCCCTCCTTGTTGTGGGTCTCCCTCCCAAGAACGCCAAAAGAGGAAGCCCTGAGCTCTGTCTGTTCTGAGCTGTCTGCTTCCATCCTAAATATATGCTTTATCTTCCCTTCGCAACCTTCGAGTTCCATTGTTTGACGGCGCCTTTGATTGCTTTATTGCTGCAATTTCCAAATTTTCGGGGAATCGTCTCCAGGTTGACTCATCTGCCAAGGAACTCCTGGCAAGAGCTTCTGGGGAGACACTAGCCAGATAGGAGGGTGCAACTCTCATTGCTGGCACCGTTCGAACCAGCAGAGACCCCCAGAATGGCCACCCACCCACCCCTCAAGCGCTCCCCCATGGCTGTGGGGCGGTGTTGTTGTTTTCTCATGGGGAAGATCAGCAGCCACGGGAAATGTTTCCGAGCGAATCATCCCTGCCGTTGTTGATCTTCTCGTTGAGGAGCCCCTGAGAAGCTTCCAATGAACCCCAGGGGTGCCCAGAAAACAGCTTGGAAACTGCTGCTTTTATTAGCTACCGCCTGGCTGATGGCGGATTTTAGAGCTCTATAGTTGTCTCTGTGAAACTATGGGGTACGAGCCACATGGAGGGCCTGCTGTCTGGAGACAACTCTTCCCAGAACCACCCCACCCTGAAAGCTGAAGCTGCCCATTTCTGCTGCAGGGGGTCCTTCACCGTCCACTCTGAAGCTGAACCCCAGAAGCAGGTCTGGGAAAGGCCTTGGACCAGCCTGGGGCTCTGAAAAGACCCAGACAGTCCAGCCTTGGGGCCCCAGATGTTGCTGGACTTCAAAACCCACCATCCTCAGCCAGCTTAGCCCAACAGGCAGGGGTGATGGGACTTGGAACGGTTGAGGAAGCTGGGAATGTTCAGCTTGGTGAAGAGAAGACCGAGAGGTGATATGATAGCCGTTGTCAGGAGTGCGTGCAGGAGCCAGGCCCTGGGACCAGTAGGGCTTCCCAAGTTTGTTCTGGAGAGGCAAGGTGCGGCCGCACAGGTGAGGCTACTTGGTAACTCACTGCACCTGGTGGCAAGAGCCGGGAAGGGATATAAGGTCAGCATAGCCCTTCGGCTCTTTGCCACAGCAACACATTTCCTGCCTTGCTGCGTTTGGCTTCTTGCTTCTCGACCCTCGGACTCTTGACTTCATGACCCCTTGCTTCTCGACCCTCAGACCCTTGACTTCATGACTCCTTGCTTCTTGACCCTTGGACCCTCGACTTCATGACTCCTTGCTTCTCAACCCTCAACTTCATGACTCCCTGCTTCTCGACCCTTGGACCCTCGACTTCATGACTCCTTGCTTCTCAACCCTCAACTTCATGACTCTCTGCTTCTCGACCCTCGGACCCTTGACTTCATGACTCCTTGCTTCTTGACCCTAGGACCCTTGACTTTGTGATCTCTTGCTTCTTGACCCTTGGACCCTTGACTTCGTGACTCCTTGCTTCTCAACCCTCGGACCCTTGACTTCGTGACTCCTTGCTTCTCAACCCTCAACTTCATGACTCCCTGCTTCTTGACCCTTGGATCCTTGACTTCATGACTCCTTGCTTCTCGACCCTCGGACCCTCGACTTCATGACTCCTTGCTTCTCGACCCTCGGACCCCTGGCTTCTGGACTCTTGTTCCTGCTCCCACCCTGCCATCTTGCCTCTGGTCCTGACATCCTCAGCTGGGACTTTGATCACCCGTAGACTGGACCATGACAGCCGTCTGGATAGCTCAGTTGATTAGAGCACGGTGCTGATAACACCAACGTCATGGGTTCGATTCCCATAAGGGACAGCTGCAGATTCCTGCACTGCAGGGGGTTGGACTAGGCAGTGTTTCTCAACCTGTGGGTCCCCAGATGTTGTTGGACTACAACTCCCATCATCTCTGAGCTCTGGCCTTGCTAGCTAGGGATGATGGGAGTTGTCGTTCAACAACATCTGGGGACCCAAGGTTGAAGAAGGCTGGACTAGAGGATTCTCAGAGTCCCTCCCGACTCTACAACTCTGTGATTCAAATATCTGAAGAGCTAACATATGGAGCCTGGGGCAGACTTTGGCCATCTTTGGTAGCATGGCGTCCTGAGTGAGGCCAAAACTTGGCAGCTCCAAGTGGATCTTCCCAGTTATGGATCTTCTCAATTTGGCGACCCCACAGCTCAGCGCTCTGTGTTGGGGAACCACCGGCATCACCGTTCATCTGATAGAGCAAGTGGATTCAAATCGCAAGGAAGGCAATTCCATCTAAACACTAGGAAGGACTTTCTGATGGTGAGAGCCATTCTACAATAGGATGGACTTCTTTGGAAGGTGGCAGACTCTCCTTCGCTGAAGGTTTCTAACCAGAGGTTAGGTGGCCATCTGTTGGGGGTTCTTCAGCTGGGTTTCCTGCATTGCAGGCAGTTGGACTACATGACTCTTGGGAGTCAACTCTTCTAACTCTATGGTTCTATGAAGCTACCATCCAAGAGCCAGAACCTTTCTCCATCAAGACCAGTCTTTCCTGTCCTGGTAGACACTCGAACTCAGGACGCAAGGGAGAAACGTGCTAAGAGGAAGGCACGCCTGGCAAATCCACACCATGATCAACTCCCCACTGTGATCAACTCCCCACTGTGGAAGGACGTGTGGATCCAGAATTGGCCTCCTCCACAGTCACTTACAGATTCACTGTTGAAACCGTGTTTATGGAAGACAATCTTACTTGGCTATGAGGGATCGCCAAAGAAGCAGCCCCTCCCCAGATGTTTTGGATTACAGCTGCCAGCCAGGCATGTCCAATGGGAAGCCCCAAGTCGGAGGAAGCCTGATCTGAACCAACCTGGCCTTATGTTCTTCAACCTTGGCTCCAGATGTTGGTGGGCCAACAGTGGGGAAGGGCTGTGGCTCACCTGCTTAGCACCCAGAAGGACCCAGGTGCAAACCCTGACGGCATCTCCAGGTAGATCTGGGAAAGACTCCTCTTCTGAAATCCTGATGTTGATAGTCTGCGGACCTATGATTCGGAATAGGGCAGCTTCCTGGCCGCCTTGATCTAACCACTGTACCCACATCCCACCCAGCACCTTCCACCGCTGGCTTCCCTTCTTACTGCTGCGCCAACCTGTGTTGTGATTCCTATGTTGCAGGGGGGTTGGTCTAGATGTCCTTCTGGGTGCCCTTGCAAGTCCATCATTCTATGATTCTATGCGCCACCCGTTATTTACATGGCAGCCCATCAAACCAACAGCCTGTAGTTTTTAACCAGAAACCAGCTGGCTTCTTGTATCAGAAGCAAAGTCGATTCCACATTCAGGGAACCCTGGAGAGCCCCACCCCCCAAACCCCCTTCTCAAAGACCAGCCACAGCACGGCTCTGGCTTGCAGGGTCGTGGGGAAACCCCCCACCCCCACTATTGGGGGGGCCCCACAGAACTCAGAACCCACTTTCTGCTGGCGGTGGCCAACTTTGCGACCTGCCATTGCGCCTGTGCTTTATTTTATTTTGTAGCCGGGGAAAAGACCCGCAGCCCGTCTGAGAAGGAAGGTTCCTCCTCCTTTGCGAAAAAGAGTCCCGGCAAATCGAGGCCGGACTGCCACAAGCACCCCCAAAGCACCCATCAGTTGGCAACCACTCATGCGCTGGCCACTTCGGGGAGGAGAGAGAAGCCGGCTAACTCGATTTCCCCTTTCTCTGATGCCCCGAGATGGGGGGCACCACAGGGTCGCAAGTGTCCCCCAAAGAGACAGCTCCCCTCCCCCCATTGCTGGACTCCTGTCACTAACACCCGCTGTTATTTTCCTCCCAGAGATATTCACATGTATGGGGGGGACGACGACACACCGCTCCCCCAAACAATACTTTGCCCCTTCTGTGCCCCCCGAGCCCCCTATCCACCCTCCTAAAGATGTTTCTACCTCACCCCCGACCCCGGTTTTCTCTCTAATCTAATGGCACCTCCTGACATTGAACCCCCTCGCTCTTTGGGGTATGGGGGTCCTTCCTTCTGCGCCCCTCCTCCCTCCTTCACCTGCCTCTCCCTCCCCCCAACCTCCCCCCCCCACTCGGTGCAGCAGCTGCAACGCTAAAGATTTTCAATGCAAGACCCTCCTTGTCCCCGCCTCCCTCTCCCTCTGCAGAAAGGGGGCCGGCGCTTCCTCCAGCCTCCCCCTCACTCTTCCTCTTCCTCCTCCTCCTCCTCCTCCTCATGCCAACACCCAGCCCGACCCTCGCGGCCCCGATCCCCGGCCGTCCCCCGCCTCTCCTTCCCTCTCCGTCCTAGTGCTCGGGGGTAGGGGGGAAGCCCCCCCACCTCCCCTCCGAGGCACCGCTCCCGCGCTGCGCCCCGGCCTTTCCTGCCCGGTTCCGGGGAGGCGTTTCCACCGCGCGCTCCTCCCTCTCCCCCTCCCTCCCTCCCTCCCCAGCCCAACCCCGGTTCTGCGGGGCTGGGAAGAGCCGAGGAAGGAGGGAGACTCGGCCCCTTCTGTGGCTCTGGATCGCCCGGAGAAGCCACCGGGCCCCGCGCACCCCTCTGCGCCCCGGCGCACCGCAGCCATGGCGGAGCCCAGCTAAGACGCCCTTCGGGGGCCACAGCGCTCCGTTAACCCCCCCACCCCCACCCTCCCTTTGCGGATCTCGCCGCCAGGCGCGCCTTTGTTTGTGGATTCCGCCGATGGAGCCTGCGAGGAGTCGGCCCGGAGGAGCCCCCTAGGGCTGCGCCCCCAAGGCGGAGTCCCTTTGGCGCAGGGCGGGCGGGCGGCGGCGGCGGCGCAGCCCCTCTGGACGCGGCCGCGCTGCCCAGCCGAAAGGATGAGCCCACCTCCCGTCGGGTGACACCCCGCTGCACCCCCAAAGGTAAGGGAACCCCCTCCTGACTTTTCCTCCAGGGAGGGAGGGAGGGAGGGAGGAAGGAGAAGGCCGCCGGAGCGACATTTGCGCATGGTGAATAGATGGATGGAAGGATGGATGGAGGCTGGAGGGGAGGGGCTGGGTGAGGGTTGATGTGATGAAGCCCAGGCTGGCAACTGGAAGCTTTGCCAAAAATGCTGGGGAGGTGTGTGTGTGTTGGGGGTGTGGGGGGGGGCTGGTTATATCTGGGACTGGTATTCCTTGAAATGGGTGGAATGGTAATGTCTCTTCGCTCGTCTGGTGCCAGAGGTTATGCTTGTTGGGGGAGGGGCTGGGTGGGGTGCCAGAAAATTGGGGGCCGGGGGGGCGCCCGGGTTAGTGGGTGAAGGGGCTCGCTTCGTTAGGGGCGAGACGGGGTTGTATTTCCCTCCTCCTCTGCCGCAAACGATTGGGGATGGAGAGGTGTTTTTGCAGTTTTGGGGAGGGGGCTGTTCGTCCTGGCGAGGAGAACAGATGGGGGCGTTGGGCTCAAGCGGGAGCCAGCCTCTGAAGCGTCGCTGCTGCTGCTTTGCTTCTGAACCCTGCTGTGTGCCAGGCAGGGACCCTGGCACTCTGGTGGGCACCGGGCTGCTGTCCTTTCTCCCCTTAGCACCACAGCGCTTGGAACTGGAACAGGCAACCTGGGTTGTTTGTCCTTGTGCCAAAGATCGGAGATTTCTGAGTGTGTGTGTGTGTGGCTTTTTTTTGGAGGGGGCCACATTGGTGTATCTAGGGGGCGCTGAGATGCCCAAGTTGTCTCTTTGGCTCGGTTCGGTCTCTTTGGCGCGATTCCGTCGTCCTCCACCCCCAGCCCAACCCGCCGCCACTTGGGGCTGGCAAAACCGATTCTGTCTCCTAGAGCCGTGCCGCTGCTTCTGCCGCCAGACTCTGGGGGTGGCAGCTGGTTGGGAAGCGGGGAAGCTCTGCCAGGCAACAGAGGGGCCATTCTTTCCCCTTGGCACCTGCCAGCGAGGGCAGCTGGCATCCCCTTCTCCTCTTCCCTTGCTGTCCAAGGTACTGAATTTCAAAGCCACCCTCTGCTGCATTCTGACGGGGACCTACACATGAACTGGAAACCATCTCACTCACTCTTGATGGATCTGAGCAATGCCAGGAAGGGGAAACAGATCCGCTCTTCTCCATTCCCCTCCCCGCCTTTTCTTTTTTTGGACCTGATCCGTGGGAACGCCTGCCAAAGAATTCCCAGCCTCTGTGCAGCCAGGTTTTGATGGTTAATGGTGCTCACCTGAGGGTGAATTATTAGATTAATGGTGGGTTTCTATTACGTGGTTTTACACTCCCTCAGAGATGCACAACTCACCCCACTCTCGCCTCAATTTTGGGATCCAGATGTCCCCAGGAACCTTTCACAACTGGACTGCAGGCAGAATTATCTTCCAGAGTTTCCCTCCCTCCCTTCCTCCTTCTCCCTCTCCACAAGTTGATCTGTCTCCTGCCCTCCAGGTTGATATATGATGGTTTTCTCTTCTCTTTTTTTTGCGAACGGGGATGAAGGATGGATGCTGGGCTTTTGAGAGCGCATCAAATGGAGCTTCGCTCGCTTGCCTCGAACGCCTGACCGCCTCGTCGCTCCTCTGTAAAGCTCCTGGACATACGGAATGCTCATTCGCCCGCTGTCATTCACACTGCCAAATGCACACATACGCACACACACACAATGCACGCGCCGAGTTGCAGGAGGAAGCAGCGCGACCCCCCCTCTCCCACGCCCAGCTGGGGGGGGGGGGAAACAGACACCTCCAGATACTTGACGCCCGGCCAAGAACAGCCCCGCACACTTAAGTACACACACATTAAATATGCATGCTTTATGACACACCCGCGTGCATTTAGAAAGGGGGCTGGGAGCAAGTGCGCCAGAGAGGCCTGGGGAATGCCATTATTTATGTAGCATATGCAGCAGGGAAGGAAAACCTGTGCCCACCCCCTCGGATGCCTTCAGACTACAACACCCATCATCCATGACAATAGGCCCTCCTGACTGGGGCTATAGGAGCTGGAGTCCCCATCCCTGTTCTTACAGAAGCAACAAACAACCCTCCCCAGACAGGTCTCTGTCCCAAAGAGCTTACAGTATGATAGAGGGCTATTGGTGGCTGTTTTCAATACTTTATTGTGGTCCAAAGACCCACAAAACAATTTCAGAACAAGATGCAGTTGAAACGGCCAGACAGACAGATGGAAGAAACCGAGGCAATTATTTTGTTTTATCTAGGGCATAATGATCTTTGTTTCTTATAACCTCCGGAAGAAACTTTCGTGGTTATTAGTCGCGATGGCTATGCTCTGCAGGCAGCAATGCTTCTGAGTACCAGTTGCTGGCAACTACAGGAGGGCAGGGGATGCGGGTGGCGCTGTGGGTTAAACCACAGAGCCTAGGACTTGCCGATCAGAAGGTCAGCAGTTCGAATCCCCGCGACGGGGTGAGCTCCCGTTGCTCGGTCCCTGCTCCTGCCAACCTAGCAGTTCAAAAGCACGTCAAAGTGCAAGTAGATAAATAGGTACCACTCTGGTGGGAAGGTAAACGGCGTTTCTGTGCGCTGCTCTGGTTTGCTAGAAGCGGCTTAGTCATGCTGGCCACATGACCTGGAAGCTGTACGCCAGCTCCCTTGGCCAGTAAAGCAAGATGAGCACCGCAACCCCAGAGTCGGTCACGACTGTACCTAATGGTCAGGGGTCCCTTTACCTTACAGGAGGACAGAGGGTTCTTGTGGTCAGGTCCAGATTCTGGGGTTCCCATTGGGGAATCTGGTTGGCTCCTGTGAGATGGGCCATTGGCTTGATCCATTATCTGGGGTCTTGTTATGTTCTTGTGGAACCTCCATGTCCAGTGGCAGTCTATCTGATTCCTAGGTTCTTTGTGGCATTTGGCCCCTGTGAGAGCAGGATGCTGGAGTAGACGGGCCACCTGCCTTTCACCTCAGGCCTTCCTTGCGTTCTTAATGCTCATTTTCACAGAGAGGGAGGATGGAGAGAGTTGGGACTGCCTAAATGATACCTGGCTAATCTCCTTGATGCGTACTCAGAAGTGTTGGGCGCTAGTGGATGCTCAGACAGGTCCGCACTCCTGCAAGCGATGAGCAGGAAGGAAGCGCACTTCACACTTCCAGGCCTGATCCTTGGCAACAAATATATGCAGGGATTTTGTGCACCCGGCTGCATGTCGACTGTCACTCCCACACTTGTTTGCTGACATCTCTGAGCGCAGGCAAACTCAATGACTGCGCGCAGGTAGGGCTTCTATAGCAGTCCGGAACAGCCTTCCTCTGGGGCTCTGGCTGTGCCAAAGTCGGGAAATGTCGATTGCACGGCACAGTTGAGCTTAGTCCTGGTCCATGCCACCGTCTGTTTAGCCTGGAGAAGAGGGGACTGATAGGTGACATGAAAACCATCTCCAGATATCTGAAGCGCTCTCCCATGGAGGATGGAGCGAGCTTGTTTTCTCCTGTTCCTGGAGCGGAGGACCCGAACCGACGGATTTGAGCGACAGCGAAGGAGGTTCCGACTCGACATTCGGAAGAACGTTCTGACGGGAAGAGCCATTCGATGATGGAAAGGACAACCTCAGAAGCGGGGTAGACTCACCTTGCCTGGAGGATTTTAAAGAGCCATCGATAAACTATGGAACTCAGTCCCATGGACCACCAACCTGGTAGGCTCTACAAGACAAGTTCATGGAGGAGAGGCTGTTGTTGGCTACTAGCCAGTGATGATTCTGGATGAAGAGAGAGCTCTCGCTTCCTGCCTGAGGGTTGGCCATTGAGGCTCTGGTTGGCCACTGTGAGAACAGAATGCTAGAGTAGATATTATTATTATTATTATTAATTTATTATTTATACCCCACCCATCTGGCTGGGCTTCCCCA
This sequence comes from Podarcis liolepis, assembly GCF_965112155.1. Classification (NCBI taxonomy): domain Eukaryota; kingdom Metazoa; phylum Chordata; class Lepidosauria; order Squamata; family Lacertidae; genus Podarcis; species Podarcis liolepis. The sequence continues at coordinate 92,108,924 of NC_139561.1, read as the reverse complement.
GCCACTCTGGGCGGCTTCCAACAAAATAGTAAAATACCGTAATACATCAAACATTAAAAGCTTCCCTAAACAGGGCTGCTTTCAGATGTCTTCTAAAAGTCAGATAGTTGTTTATTTCCTTGACAGCTGAAGGGCGGGTGCCACTACCGAGAAGGCCCTCTGCCTGGTTCCCTGTAACTTGGCTTCTTGCAGTGAGGGAACTTCCAGAAGGCCCTCGGCGCTGGACCTCAGTGTCCGGGCTGAATGATGGGGGTGGAGATGCTCCTTCAGATATACTGGGCCGAGGCCGTTTGGGGCTTTCAAGGTCAGCACCAACACTTTGAATTGTGCTCGGAAACGTAGATGGGCCACTGGTCTGATCTAGCAAGCTCCTCTTATGCCCTTACGAAAGTGAGATCCCCTTTGGATTGGGCTAGATTCCCCTCTAGAGACTGGCCAGAGTCACAGAGGATACATGCATGGATAGCACATAGTTAGACTTTGGAACTCACTGCCACAGGAGCTGGTGATGGTCACCAACCTGGATGGCTTTAGATGAGGATTATTATTATTATTAATAGCTCAGTAGGACTCTTAATCTCAGGGTGGTGGGTTGGGCAAAAAGATCCCCACATTTCAGGGGGTTGGACTAGATGACCCTTGTAGTCCCTCCCATCTCTACAGTCCTATGATTCTATGAAGGCTATCAAGGGCTAATACAGTGGTGCCTCGCAAGACGAAAAGAATCCGTTCTGTGATTCTCTTCGTCTAGAGGTTTTTTCGTCTTGCGAAGCAAGCCCATTGACGGATTAGCGGCTTTTAGTGGCTTTTAGCGGTTTATCTGCTGATCGGATCAGCTGATAAGCGGCTTAGAAAAAGGGGGGGAGGAAAAAAAACCCGCAGGAACTCCCAAGACATTTTCGTCTTGCGAAGCAAGCCCATAGGAGATTCGTTTTGCGAAGCACCTCCAAAACGGAAAACTCTTTCGTCTAGCGAGTTTTCCGTCTTGCGAGGCATTCGTCTTGCGGGGCACCACTGTAGCCACAATGGCTCTCCTCTGCCTCCGAATGCCAGTTCCTGGAAACCATAGGGAGAGTTCTGCTCTTGTGCTCGAATCCTGCTTGCCTGTTTCACAAAGGCATACTGGCTTCCATGGGCCTGATCCAACAAGCTTTCCTTACGCTCTCACGGAAGCCAGTGGGAGCTTCGCTGTGCATGGCTGCGTCTTCTTTAGAAGACCGCATGACAGTTCCTGTGCGCCTGCAAGGCCAGCGTGCGCGAGTGTGTGTGTTTGATCCCCGGGTGTGAAATGTCATATTCCGTTTGTGTTATCCGTTTGGCGAGCAAGCAAGAAACCCCACCTGCAAGGAGGGAGAGAGGGGCAGAAAAAGAAGGAGGAAGGAGGAGGCAGTCAGGTCTTTGAAAACTGGTGCCGTACGTATTTATTCCTTTGCACGCGCGGTTCTCTCCCTTACCGTTTTACGCCCTGCGAGGCAGGTGGCGTTGAGTGGCAGAGAAGTGGCCCAGTGGACTTCATGGCCAGGTGGGGATTTGAACCCTGGTCCAACACTCTTAACTGCAGGGGGTTGGACTGGATGACCCTCAGGGTCCCAACTCTACGATTCTACAATTCTACACTACACCGCCTCTCTCCTTCCAATGTGGGTTAGAAAGCAGAGGTTCAGAGCAGTGATGGAGGCTTGCAGGTGTCAGAACTGGGACTTGGGGACTGCGTGCTGCAGGTGAGGCCTCATCCTGGCCTCATTGCCTGCGGCGTCTATTCTGCTCCCCCCCCCCCGCCTAACCGCAGGGCGAGGAGAAGGCAGGCGTCCGCAGATGGTGCTGCCGGGACTCGCCTGCCTGTTTTGGACATATGTCCTTTCTTTTCCTCTTGAGAAGGCCGCCATGTGCCGTAGCCTAGATTCTCCACCTAGATTTGGGCCGCTGGAAAAAAACCAAAACACAAAACCTTGCAAACAGCTGCTTCTCTAATGCAAACAGCACTGCAAAGTCCGCCCGGGTGCCCTGTTTTCAAAAGGGTCCAGTGAGAAGCCGGAGGGAAGGGAGGGAGGCAGCGTTGCTCAGTGGTTAGGCACTCACTGTTCCTGCGGAAGTTCCCACGTTCAAATCCTGGCATCTCCTGTTAAAAAAGGTAGCAGCAAAGTGATGGGAGGGAGTCCTTGGGGCATCCTGGCACCCTGCAGATGTTTCAGACTACAGTTCCCATCAGCCCCTATTGGGAGTTGTAGTTCAAAACATCTGGAGGGTGCCTGGTTGAGGCGCTGCTGGGCAGACGACATGGAGCTAGGCAGACCGATGTTATAGCCGGTTGGAGGCAGGTTCAGGCATTCAGCAGCCCCTAATCTTATTGTGTGCTTCCCTGGACTCCAGAGCTGGTAGACTGCCTCTGAATGTGGAAGCTCCACTGAGCAGGAGTGGGTCATGGCGGTGTCTAATCACAGAAAACCATAGAACCGCCTTGCTGGCCACAGTCACATCTGTTCCAGCACCCTTTGAGAGGCATGGCTTGCAGGCAGTCACCCTCCCTGTTTTATCTGTGATCCAGCACAGCAGGGGGTTGGACTCGATGACCCTTTGGATCCCTTCCACCTCGGTAATTCTGTGTTTCCAGAAACTGGTACTCAAAGGTGTGCAGCCTCTGACCTGTTCGTATCCCAGGCCATCCGCAAGTTTGCTGCCTGCTTTTTCCTCGATCCATCCAATTTGCACGTAACGCCAAGCCAAACCGTGGCTTAGCAGGAACGGGAAAACATGTGAGTTCCTGCAGTGCTCCTACCCTGTTCCTGCTGCTGCTGCACTAAACCATGGTTTGGCTTGGCATTACGTCTGAATCTGGGCTCACTTGCTCCGTGTTGAATTGGAAAGGAATCTAGTCTAGGGTTACCAGACGTCCGCGGTTCCCGGGGACAGTCCCCGGATTTTCAAATCTGTCCCCGCACATATCCCGTCCCTGGAATGTCCCCAGATTTGCAAATCTGTCCCCTGGAAACATGGCAGTCTTAGCAGCCCAGAGCCAGCCTGGTAGCGCAGTTGGCTCTGGCTGGCTTCAGGAGTTGCTCGCTGCAACACATCATATGGGGACTTCCAGCGAGGAAAAATGGCGGGCACCATGGTAGCCTGCACTACCAGGCTGGCTCCAGGCTGCGGATTACCTCTGCCGGCACCACTGCCAATGGGGAACCCGGGATGTCCGGCGGTACAGATCTCCTGCCCCCTTCCCCCTTTGTTTTGACTAATCGGGGGAGGCTTGGGAGTTGCGGGCGGGCAGCCGTTGCCCAGTTTTTTTAAAACTCTGCGCATTTATGTTTCACAGGGTGCGAAAGAAGGGCTTTGCACCTTTATACAACATGCATGTGTGCTTGGGCCCAGGGTCTTTTGCCTCACCATGCCCACTACTGACTCCCTGTTGCTACTCAGCTTCAAACAATAAAAAATAAATGTCCCCGGATCCATTGAAAAAAACCTGGTAACCATAATCGAGTCTAACCTCCTGCAATGCAGGAATTCCAGGCAAAGGATCACTAACATGTTGTTGTTTAGTCATTTAGTCGTGTCCGACTCTTTGTGACCCCCTGGACCAGAGCACGCCAGGCACTCCTGTCTTCCACTGCCTCCCGCAGTTTGGTCAAACTCATGCTGGTCGCTTCGAGAACACTGTCCCACTATCTCGTCCTCTGTCGTCCCCTTCTCCTTGCGCCCTCCATCTTTCCCAACATCAGGGTCTTTTCCAGGGAGTCTTCTCTTCTCCTGAGGTGGCCAAAGTCTTGGAGCCTCAGCTTCAGGATCTGTCCTTCCAGTGAGCACTCAGGGCTGATTTCCTTCAGAATGGAGAGGTTGGATCTTCTTGCAGTCCATGGGACTCTCAAGGGTCTCCTCCAGCACCAGAATTAAAAAGCATCCATTCTTTGGCGATCAGCCTTCTTTACTGACATATGGCCACCCAAACCCCGTTTAGAAAGCCTACAGTGGAGAGTTCTTCACCTTCTGCCATCATCCATTCCACGGTTGAACAGTTCTTATTGTTAGAAAGTTCTTCCTGATGTTGAGTCAGAATTTCCATTCTTGTCATTCGAATCCGTTGATTCGAGTCCCACCCTCCGAAGCAGCAAAAAACAATCTCGCTCCATCTTCCATGTGGCAACCCCTCAGATATTTGAAGGTATCTCTCATGTCACACTGGGAGACAAGCCATGAGCCCAGGAGGTTCAGAGGGGATGTTGCGCCAAGCCAGATCTTCGCCCTGGCACAGGAGCAGCAGCAGCAGCAGCAGGGCCAGGGGAGGAGGAGAACAGCGGCTCTGATCCTCACAGCTCCATGTCTGCTCGTTTGTGCAATGCCGTGGCCTGGCTCCGCATGAACCGACCCGCCCTGTGACCCATCCCAGAATTTCAATAAAATGTCCCTTTGTTGCCGAAAGGAATCATGAGGCAGGTTGCCCGGTGTGTGGCTGATGGACTGCCGTTGGCCTGACATGCCCCATAATGTTTGTGCCATGCTTGCAGAGACTGCATATTTCATCTGCAGTGGTGGCATCTACACTTTGGAACTCCCCGCCCATTGATGTTGAGCAGAGACATATGCTGTGTTTCTTTTCATGCCTGCCAAAAAAACCCTTTTTCTTTTGCTTAGGCCAGCCCAGCCAGGTTCAATACGATACAATACGATACGATAATCTTTATTGTCATTGTCCCATACAGAACAACGAAATTGAAAAATCTACATTCAAAAACCAACGAGCCTGCTATCCCAGCTATCCCAACCTGCTAAGCCCCCTAAAAACTCTGATACCCCATAAATAAATACAATATACTCCCATAGAGACTCCTTACACTGCGTTTAAAACCAAAATCGCATTTGGGTAGAAACTGTTTCTCAGGCGGCTAGTCCTAGTCTTTATAACCCTGTGTCTTCTTCTAGAAGGCAGAAGCTGAAAGAGATCATTTCTGGGGTGTGCACTATCCTGCGCTATCTGTGCAGCTTTCGTATGGCACCTGGAAGCGTAGATTTGATCCAAGGTGGGAAGAGTGCACCCAATTATTCTCTGACAAGCTGTATTGAAATCCTGTTAAACAAGTAGAGAAGCGGACACGGAGCAATGGATCCAAACTACAAGAAAGAAGATTCCACCTAAACATTAGGAAGAACTTCCTGACAGTAAGAGCTGTTTGACAGTGGAATTTGCTGCCAAGGAGTGTGGTGGAGTCGCCTCCTTTGGAGGTCTTTAAGCAGAGGCTTGACAACCATATGTCAGGAGTGCTCTGATGGTGTTTCCTGCTTGGCAGGGGGTTGGACTCGATGGCCCTTGTCGTCTCTTCCAACTCTAGGATTCTATGATTCTATGATTCTAAGTAAATAATTTTATTGGAACGGCCTAAAATACTTAGATGTCAGGCTTTGGATGCTGCTGTGGTGTTTGTCTGTTTATTTATTGTTAGATTTATAACCCACCTTGTATCCAAGGACCTCAAGGTAGCAAACACACTTCTCCCCCTCTCCATTTTACCTTCTCAACAACCCTGTGATGTAGGTCAGGCTGAGAGGCAGTGAGGGGCCGAAGGTCACATCCAATGCGTTTCATGGCTGAGTTGGAGTGGGGATTGGAACCCTGCTCTCCCAGGTCCTGGTCTGATGCTCTAACCACTACACCACCCTGCCTCCCTGTGGCCAAGTTCAGATTGGCTGGCTACTATCCTGGAGGGAAAGATTTAGAGGAGTGTGGACCATTCCTTCGGGCATGCCTGGGCTCTTTTGCTGGGGAAATCTCTTGGGGACTGCTTTACGATCCATGGAGTGGTAGCCAAATGGCAGAACACATGCTTGGCATGTAGAAGGTCCCCAGTGCGTTACCAACTGCATCTCTATCTCCATAGGAGCATTGAAACCTCTCATTTAAATCAGAGCCAGTGAAGGCGGCAAACGTCCTGTGTGAGTGTCTGGAGGTGGTTGGAGGATGGATGGCGGCTAACGGATTGAAGTTGAATTCCAACAAGACAGAAGTACTGTTTTTGGGGGACAGGAGGCGGGCAGGTGTGGAGGACTCCCTGGTCCTGAATGGGGGAACTGTGCCCCTGAAGGATCAGGTGCGCAGCCTGGGAGTCATTTTGGACTCAAAGCTGTCCATGGAGGCGCAGGTCCATTCTGTGTCCAGGGCGGATGTCTACCAGCTCCACCTGGTACGCAGGATGAGACCCTCCCTGCCTGCAGACTGTCTCTCCAGAAGTGTCTCTGTACACTGTCTCTGTGTATCTGAAGAAGTGTGCATGCACACGAAAGCTCATACCAAGAACTAACTTAGTTGGTCTTTAAGGTGCTACTGGAAGGAATTTTTTTGTTTTGACTATGGCAGACCAACACGGCTACCTATCTGTAACTGTCTGGCCAGAGTGGTGCATGCTCTGGTTATCTCCTGCTTGGACTCCTGAAATGCGCTCTATGTGGGGCTACCTTTGAAGGTGACCCAGAAACTGCAACTAATCCAGAATGCGGCTGCCAGACTGGTGACTGGGAGCGGCCACCAAGACCACATAACACCGTCCTGAAAGACCTACATTGACTCCCAGTACGTTTCTGAGCACAATTCAAAGTGTTGGTGCTGAGCCCTAAACAGCCTCGGCCCAGTGTACCTGAAGAAGCATCTCCACCCCCATCATTCAGCCTGGACACTGAGGTCCAGCTCCGAGGGCCTTCTGGCGGTTCCCTCCCTGCAAGAAGCCAAGTTACAGGGAACCAGGCAGAGGGCCTTCTCTGTGGTGGCACCTGCCCTGTTGAACACCCTCCCACCAGATGCCAAGGAAATAAAGAACTTTCGGACTTTTAGAAGACATCTGAAGGCAGCCCCGTTTAGGTGACTTGGAAACTACAGTGTAGCTGGGACAAGATAGGTGGGATAATAAGAATAAGAATAATCGGAAGCAGCCTTAGACCATTGGCCCATCTTCCCCAGTGTTGTCTACACTGGCAGGCAGCCGCTCTCTAGGATTTCAGGTTGGGAGTCTCAACTGGAGATGCCTTTGGGAATTTAACCTGCAAGGCAGATTCTGTACATCTGAGCTCTGGTCCTTCTGTCCAGCGGAAGGCGTGGGTGATGACACCTGCCCGAAGCCCTTGAGAGCAACATAGAAGTCATAGCGGGGTCACTGGTGCGAGATGGGAACATGGTTTGTCTCGACCTTATAGGCTTTGCACGTTCACAGTGGTTGGTGCAGCCAACTCGGGGGATGGTCGCATCCAGGAAGGTGTCTTGGTGCAGCAATGTGGTGCTTGCCTTCCCACCTTCAGGAGATACTTTCCACAGTCACACGACGGCCAAGTAACTTTGCACAACTGCCATGGGTCCCGTCCGTCTGTCCACGATGTGGGGCACAGGTCTCAGCGGGGGTCACACTTTCTGGGACCCACGTGTCATTGGTGCAAAACACTGGCCAGGCCATTCTCATGAGCCGAAAGCGTACTCGAGAGCTCATCCTAAACGTGACACAGAGAAATTGATAGCGCTACTCGACGCGTCTTTCTGAGAGCCTCGTTCATCTTGTCATTAAGAGAAGGGCCAATAGCTCATGGTCACAGAGTGCCTGGTTTGCATCCAGATTCAGCTTCCAGTTTAAAAAATTGAGGAGCAGAAAAAGACGTTCTCTGTCCGAGATCTTTCAAAGCCACTGCCAGATCAGATGGACCATGGCCTGGGGGCCAGATCCGGCCCAATCGCCTTCTAAATCAGGCCTGCGGACGGTCTGGGAATCAGTGTGTTTCCACATGAGTAGAATGTGTCCTTTTATTTAGAATGCATCTCGGGGTTATTTGTGGGGCACAGGAATTTGTTCATATTTTCTTCTTCAAGGTCTGAGGGACAGTGGACCGGCCCCCTGCTGAAAAAGTTTGCAGACCCCTGAGATGGACCAACAGCTTCATTCAGGATTTGCAGTTGCTATTTTTCTGGAAAAAGAGGGGCCAGAACTCACCATGAACACCTCCCTTGTTCTCTTAGGATGGCAATGGCACCCACTCAAGAGGTGCCGGAACTGAGTTCCGATTGAAAAAAATCCCCACGATTCATGTGTTTCTGTTGTTGTTTAGTCGTTTAGTCGTGTCCGCCTCTTCGTGACCCCCTGGACCAGAGCACGCCAGGCCCTCCTGTCTTCCACTGCCTCCCGCAGTTGGGTCAAACTCATGCTGGTAGCCTCGAGAACACTGTCCCACTATCTCTTCCTCTGTTGTCCCCTTCTCCTTGTGCCCTCCATTTTTCCCAACATCAGGGTCTTTTCCAGGGAGTCTTCTCTTCTCATGAGGTGGCCAAAGTCTTGGAGCCTCAGCTTCAGGATCTGTCCTTCCAGGGAGCACTCGGGGCTGATTTCCTTCAGAATCAAGAGGTTTGATCTTCTTGCAGTCCATGGGACTCTCAAGAGTCTATTCCAGCACCAGAATTCAAAAGCATCCATTCTTTGGCGATCAGCCTTCTTTATGGTCCAGCTATCACTTCCATATATCACTACTGGGAAAATCATAGCTTGAGCTATACAGACCTTTGTCAGCAAGGTGATGTCTCTGCTTTTTAATAATAATAATAATAATAATAATAATAATAATAATAATAATAATAATAATATGTCTAGGAAAATGCCAGCCCTTCACAAGCACTCCCCACCTGAAAGGCTTGAATTTGATGGCTTCCTGGCCTGTGACCAGGAATGGTTCTACAACAAGGAAGGGATCAGTCTCAATGTTCTAGGGCAGGGTGACCCAAACGTGGGTACCCAGCTGCTTTTGGACTACAACTCCCACCATCCCTAGCTTGCAGGTCAAGGATGGTGGGCATTGTAGTCCAATAAACAGCTGGAGACCCAAGTTTGGGAAATGCTGCTCTAGGGAGTTCCAAAGTTGTTTGGGGCCACCACTGAGAAGGCCCTCTCCTGCATCCCTACCAAGAACATGTGTGATGGTTGAGGGAATGAGAGAAGGCCTCCCTCGAAGATCTCAGAACTTGGGGGAGGTTCGTATGAGGGAATAGGGTCTTTCAGATAGCTTGGACCTACGCAATTATGGGGCTTTCTCGGTAATAACCAGTACTGGTGGAAATCTGGGAGGTGGGCATAGAATAAGTTGTGGCTGCTGCTTAAGAAGAAGCTGCTGGATCAGTCCTAATAATAATAATAACAATAATAATTAATTTATTTATACCCCGCCCATCTGGCTGAGTTTCCCCAGCCACTCTGGGCTTCTCCCAATCGAGTGTTAAAAACAATACAGCATTAAATATTCAAAACTGCCCTAAACAGGGCTGTCTTTTAAAAAGAAGATAGCTGCTTATTGCCTTCACTTCTGAAGGGAGGGCGTTCTACAGGGAGGGCGTCACCACCGAGAAGGCCCTCTGTCTGGTTCCCTGCAACCTTACTTCTTGCAGTGAGGGAACCGCCAGAAGGCCCTCAGAGCTGGACCTCAGTGTCTGGGCTGAACGATGGGGGTGGAGATGCTCCTTCAGGTCTACTGGGCCTTTGAGGCCGTTTAGGGCTTTCAAGGTCAGCACCAACACTTTGAATTGTGCGCGGAAACGTACTGGGAGCCAATGTAGGTCTTTCAGGACTGGTGTTATGTGGTCCCGGCAGCTGCTCCCAGTCACCAGTCTAGCTGCCGCATTCTGGATTAGTTGTAGTTTCCAGGTCACCTTCAAAGGTAGCCCCACATAGAGTACATTGCAGTAGTCCAAGCGAGAGATAACCAGAGCATGCACCACTCTGGCAAGACAGTTTGTGGGCAGGGAGGGTCTCATCCTGCATCCCAGATGGAGCTGATAAACAGCTGCCCTGGACACAGAATTGACCTGTGCCTCCATGGACAGCTGTGTGTCCAGAATGACTCCCAGGCTGTGCCCCTGGTCCTTCAGGGGCACAGTTGCCCCATTCAGGACCAGGGAGTCCCCCACACCTGCCCGCCCCCTGCCCCCCAAAAACAGTCCTTCTGTCTTGTCAGGATTCAACCTCAATCCATTAGCCGCCATCCATCCTCCAACCACCTCCAGGCACTCACACAGGACCTTCACCGCCTTCACTGGTTCTGAATTAAAAGAGAGGTAGAGCTGGGTGTCAGCCTATCTGGGCCGCATCCTGATCTGCCAGTGGCTAGCCAGATGCCTGTTGAGAGCCCGCAAGCAGAATCCAAGCACAAGCGCCTTCTCCCTTCCTGTCCTTTCCCCAGCAACTAGCAATTCAGAAGCACAGCGACCTTGCCAGTAGCCATCGATACCCGCCTCCTCCTCCACGAATCTCTCCAATCCTCTTTAAAACCATGCAAATTGGCAGCTGTCGCTGCCTCCTGTGGCAGCGAGTTCCGCTGTTTAACATTGCCCTGTTTGAAGAAGGGCTCTCTCTTCTTCCTGTCCTGGGTCTTCCCAGCCAGATTTGCCATCCCAGTGAAGATCTTCAGCACGCCTTGGTTGCATGCAGCAAGCGTTCGGCGTTCTGCGCGGGCAAAATGGACAGTTGGTCTGTTCGGCGGGGGTCCGCCTCCTCTGTCAAAATGCGTTGGGTTGGAGGGGGAGAGGGCAAAGATGCAGAGATGTGGATGGTGGAGGCAGGTTGAGGGGAGCAGGTGCGAGGATAGGAGGAAGGAGGCCTGTGGAGCGTTGGCGGGGAGAGATGAGAGCAGTTGTAGGGTTGGCCGGTTTCCCTGCCTCCACCCGATGCTCAGATGTGGTTTTTTTCTGACTTGCAAACACAGATCAGAGGCAGGTGTGGAAGGGATGGTGGCTACATAGCTCTGTCGGTGTGTGTGTGTGTGTGTGTGTGTGTGTGTGTGTGTGTGTTGTTGTGAAGAGGAGAAGAGAGGATCGGACTTCCCTGCCTTCAGCCAGCAACCTCCTTTGAACACAGGGACAAAGAAAGATGTCTCTATAGGGCCAGGCTAGCTGAAAGTGCCTATTCCCTCATAAAATAAATTATTATTATTATTATTATTATTATTATTATTATTATTATTATTATTACTGCTCCTGCCAACCTAGCAGTTCGAAAGCACGTCAAATTGCAAGTAGATAAATAGGTACCACTCCGGCGGGAAGGTAAACGGTGTTTCCGTGCACTGCTCTGGTTTGCCAGACGTGGCTTAGTCATGCTGGCCACATGACCCGGAAGCTGTACGCCGGCTCCCTCAGCCAGTAAAGCGAGATGAGCGCCGCAACCCCTGAGTCAGCCACGACTGGACCTAATGGTCAGGGGTCCCTTTACCTTTACCTTATACATCGCCCATCTGGCTGGGTTTCCCCAGCCACCCTGGGCGGCTTCCAACCAAGTATTAAAATACAGTGGTCTGTTAAACATTAAAAGCTTCCCTAAACAGGGCTGCCTTCAGATGTCTTCTAAAAGTCTGGTAGTTGTTCTTCTCTTTGACATCTGGTGGGAGGGCGTTCCACAGGGCAGGCACCACTACCGAGAAGGCCCTCTGCCTGGTTCCCTGTAACTTGGCTTCTCACAATGAGGGAACCACCGGAAGGCCCTCAGCGCTGGACCTCAGTGTCCGGGCGGAACGATGGGGGTGGAGACGCTCCTTCATACAAACCTTCCCTGGGCTCTGAGACCTTCAGGGAAGACCCTTTTCTCGGTCCCGCCATCCTCACAGGCATGCTTGGAGAGGGCCTTCTCGGTTGTGGCTCCTCCCAAAAAACTTTGGAGCTCCCTAGAGCAGGCTTTCCCAAACTTTCGTCTCCAGCTGTTTCTTGGACTACAGTTCCCCTCATCCCTGACCAGTGGTCCTGCTAGCTAGGGATGATGGGAGTTGTAGTCCAAAAGCAGCTGGGGACTCCAGTTTGGGATGCCCGGCCCTAGAGCATCCAGACTGGCTCCTTCTTTGTTGTCCTTCCACTACTGGGCCTTTCAACAGGCCTTTGGGAATGAACTGGGCTTTTTGTTTTTTGTGGGGGGAGTTTTGGAAAGGGCTTTTAAGGGCTGTTCAACAGTGGAACGGTCTCCCTCAGTGGGCTATGGACTCTTCTTCCTTGGAGGTTTTTAAGCAGAGGCTGGATGGTCACCTGTCATGGATGCTTCAACTGAGATCCCTGCATTGCAGGGGGTTGGACTAGATGACCCCTGGGTGCCCCTTCTGACTATGGTTCCATGAAATCACCACTTGGCCATGAAGCTCACTGCACTGCAGTATTGTTTTGGGTTTTTTGAGTTGCTGTTACTGTTTATTTTTTGTATCTTTATTTTGGATCTTTCAATTTAAGTGGAGATTCTAATGTTTCGTTTGTGACTCCTTTTGCTTTGCGGTTTTGGTGTGTGTTGCAAGCCGCCTCAAGTGTGGTTTTAATTTTGGAAAGGCGGCATACAAATTGATTGATTGATTGATTGGCCTCTGGCCTGCCGCTGCCACTCACCCTAACCGACCTCACAAGGTTGTTGTGGACATTAAATGAGGAGGCGGGAGAGCAAAGTACGCTGCCTTTTGCTCCCTGGAGAAAAAGCAGGATATAAATGTGGTAAATAAACAAAGAGAGTAGGCAGAGGGTAGCCGTTGTGGCTAGAAACCCTTGAAAGCCTCCCTGAATTTACATCCTGAATGGGGCAACTGAGCCCCTGAAGGACCAGGTGTGCAGCCTGGGAGTCATTCTGGACACACAGCTGTCCATGGAGGCGCAGGTCAATTCTGTGTCCAGGGCAGCTGTCTACCAGCTCCATCTGCTACGCAGGATGAGACCCTCCCTGCCCACAGACTGTCTCGCCAGAGTGGTGCATGCTCTGGTTATCTCCCGCTTGGACTACTGCAATGCGCTCTACGTGGGGCTACCTTTGAAGGTGACCCGGAAACTACAACTAATCCAGAATGCGGCAGCTAGACTGGGGACTGGGGGCGGCCACTGAGACCACATAACACCGGTCCTGAGAGATCTGCACTGGCTCCCAGGATGTTTCCGAGCACAATACAAAGTGTTGGTGCTGACCTTTAAAGCCCTAAACGGCCTCAAAGGCCCAGTATACCTGAAGGAACGTCTCCACCCCCATTGTTCTGCCCAGACACTGAGGTCCAGCACTGAGGGCCTTCTGGCGGTTCCCTCGCTGCGAGAAGCCAAGTTACAGGGAACCAGGCAGAGGGCCTTCTTGGTAGTGGCACCCACCCTGTGGAACGCCATCCCACCAGATGTCAAAGAGAAAAATAACTACCAAACTTTTAGAAGATATCTAAAGTCAGTCCTGTTTAGGGAAGCTTTTAATGTTTAATAGGTTATTGTATCTTAGTGTTTTGTTGGAAGCCGCCCAGAATGACTGGGAGGACCCAGCCAGATGCGCGGAGTATAAATAATAAATTATTATTATTATTATCATCCTCTGATATTATCACTGGGTCATTCGTACACCAGGTGCGAGAGAGAGAGAGAGAGAGGCCTTTGCACAAATGAAAGCCAGGCCTGTCCTCCTTCTAGCACCGAGGTTGGTGGGCGTTTTCCTTTTTTTGCAAATCAAATAGCCCTCCGGATAAGCCAACTCTAGCATGTCAGGATCGGAACTCGTTGCCTGCTGTCAAAGCTGTCTCCTTCGCACCTGCTGCAGATCTCTTGGCTCAGTCCTGGGAAGGCTTTGTGGAACAACTAATAAGCCCGAAGGATGTATTTTCTCAAAACAAAGCGAAACACCTTCTTATCTTGTCGCTGGCAAACAGTCAAGGCACGTCCCTGAATCACCGGAATGAAATACAGTGGTTCTTAGGTGATGGGTTTCTGCAGCGGGGGAAGAGAGCCTCTCCCGTCCTGAAGCCCTTGTCGAGACGTCACCAATAAATATTAAAACAAGCCAGTGTGAGGGTGCGTGAAAGCTACTTGAGCAGCGCATTTACCTTGCATGAGGGCTCTCCACTCTGCAGTCATTATTCCCTACTTCATGTTCCTTGTTTCAAGCAAGCTGTAATGCGGAGGCAAAGATCTTCCGCTTTCTTAACCCGGCCCCCTCCCGGCCCATTTCGCTGGTTCCAGTCGCTCCCGGAGTTAAGCTGCAGGCCAATTGCAGCAAGAGCGTACCCTCCAACGTTTCTCCGATGGAAATGGGGGCACCCTCTATTGTTGTTGTTGTTCTTATACCCCAAACATCTGAGTGGGTTGCCGTAGCCACTGGCTTCCAGCAGATATGAGTGTTCAGACCCCTGGGCTCTCACTTGTGGGGTACCTCAGGGTTCTGTCCTCTCACCCATGCTTTTTAATATCTATATGAAGCCGCTAGGAGAGATCACCAGGGGGTTTGGGCTGGGTGCCCCATCAATTTGCGGATGATACCCAGCTCTACCTCTTTCAAATCTGAACCAGTGAAGGTCCTGTGTGAGTGTCTGGAAGTGGTTGGAGGATGGATGGCAGGCGCCACCACCAAGAAGGCCCTTTGCCTGGTTCCCTGTAACTTGGCTTCTCGCAGCGAGGGAACCGCCAGAAGGCCCTCAGAGCTGGACCTCAGTGTCCAGGCTGAACGATGGGGGTGGAAACACTCCTTCAGGTCTACTGGGCCCTTGAGGCCGTTTAGGGCTTTCAAGGTCAGCACCAACACTTTGAATTGTGCTGGGAAATGTACTGGGAGCCAATGCAGATCTCTCAGGACCAGTGTTATGTGGCCTCAGCAGCCGCTCTGAGTCACCAGTCCGGCTGCCGCATTCTGGATTAGTTGTAGTTTCCGGGTCACCTTCAAAGGTAGCCCCACATAGAGCGCATTGCAGTAGTCCAAGCGGGAGATAACCAGAGCATGCACCACTCTGGCCAGACAGTTCGTGGGCAGGGAGGGTCTCATCCTGCGTAGCAGATGGAGCTGATAGACAGCTGCCCTGGACACAGAGTTAACCTGCACCTCCATGGACAGCTGTGAGTCCAAAATGACTCCCAGGCTGCACACCTGGTCCTTCAGGGGCACACTTGCCCCATTCAGGACCAGGGAGTCCTCCACACCCGCCCGCCCCCTGTCCCCCAGAAACAGTACTTCTGTCTTGTCAGGATTCAACCTCGATCTGTTAGCCACCTTATATACTGTGTATATATGGACTTTACTTGGATCAACAGACTTTTCTTCTTTAAGTTCTCAAGGGTCAAGGCTGTCATCTGAACTAGCCAGATGTGTAACTGAGAATCAGTCACAGTGAATATCATTTGAAAAATAAGATTTCAGAGCTGTCTCGCTCCCAAATGGCAACCAGACATCCCGTTTTTGGTGACAGTAACCTTGGTTGCAGTCCTTGCAGCCATTTGGCACCTCGCTTATATATCTGAGTTTCTAACACTGAGTGCATAGCTCAATGAGGATGTTGACCTATTGTGCGGCAGCCGTGCAAAAGGCAAATCTATAGTAGGAATCATTAGGAAAGGAATGGACAATTAAACCATCAGTATCATAATGCTATTATACAAATCCCTGGTGTGACCGTGTTTGGAGTATAGTACTGTGCTCAGTTCTGGTCACCTTGTCTCACAAAGGATATTGTATAGTTGGGAAAAGGTTCAGAAAAGGGCTGCCAAAATAATCAAGGGAGTAACTCCTTGAGGGGGAACGGTTGCAGCATTTAGGACAGGGGTCAGCAAACTTTTTCAGCAGGGGGCCAGTCCACTATCCCTCAGACCATGTGGGGGGCCAGACTATATTTTTTGGGGGGAGGGAAATGGACCAATTCCTATGCCCCACAAATAACCCAGAGATGCATTTTAAATAAAAGCACACATTCTACTCATGTGAAAACACGCTGATTCCCAGACCGTCCACAGGCTGGATTGAGAAGGCGAATGGGCCACATCCGGGCCCCGGGCCTTAGTTCGCCTGCCCATGATTTAAGACTTTATTGGTTTAAGGAAAAGGCGAGGAAGAGGTGGCATGATGGAAAATTCTCACATGATGAAAGCGATAGAGAAAGAGCGTAGAGAGGAAAGGATTTCTCCCTCTCTCCTAACCATGGAACTCTTGGACATCCAATAAAGTTGGATGTCGGAAGATTCAAGATGGATAAAAGGAAGTCCTTCTTCACAAAGCTCAGAGTCAAGGGCTGTTTTACCAGCCTGAGAGCTGTAAAAGACGATCAGCGAAATTAATGGAGGAGGAGAGCGCTATCGATGGCTACTAGTCCTGATGGCTGGGCTCTCCCTCCACTACTCTGGCTGTGATAGTAGTAGTAGTGGTAATAATAATAAAATAATAATAATAATAATAATAATAATAATAATAATAATAATAATACTTTATAATATATGCCCCGCTCGTTTGGCTGGGTTTCCCCAGCCACTCTGGGCGCCTCCCAGCAGAATATAAAAAAACCATAAAACATCAAACCTTAAAATCTTCCCTGTACAGGGCTGCCTTCAGATGTCTTCTAAAAGTCAGATAGTTTTTTATTCCCTGGGAGGGCATTCCAAAGGGTGGGCGCCACCACCGAGAAGGCCCTCTGCCTGGTTCCCTGCAACCTCACTTCTCGCAGGGAGGGAACCGCCAGAAGGCCCTCGGAGCTGGACCTCAGTGGAAGCCACACGAGGGGAGACAGCTCTTGTGCAGTGATGTAGCGTGGGGGGGGGCACAGGGATGGTTGCCCCGGGTGCAAAATTCTTAGGGACGCAACATATCAACACCCGGTGCTGCCTTAATACAGCTGCATGTTTCCTCTGCTGAGCACCGTTGAAAACTTCTTTTCCATGTGAACCAGGAAGCGACCTCTCCAGACAACAGAATGACTCTTCTTTCTGTATATTTTATCTTTTTTCCTTCTTTTCTGAGCAGCCCTGGGCACTAGCAACCCACGGTACACCACTGCTCTTGTTCTCAGATCCTCCTTGTAGATTGGGGCACCTGGTTGCTCCGTGGGAGAATGGGATTCTGGACTAGGTGGGCCATTGGCCTAATAATAATAATAATAATATTTTATTTTATTTATATCCCGCCCTCCCCACCCGAAGCCGGGCTCAGAGCGGCTAACAACAGTAAAGTAATACAGCATTCTAAAATCAATTCATTATAAAATCAGGTCAAATCAAATTGATGGCAACCATTGGGCTAGAGTTCTATGAAGAATTACCGTATTTTTCGTCCCATAGGACGCACCGGCCCATAGGACGCACCTAGTTTTTTGGGGGGGAAATAAAGGCAATTTCCCCCCTTTATTTCCCCCCCCAAACCAGGTCGGGGAATCCAAACCAGGTCAGGGAACAGCGGGATGCCTGCTGAACGCCACTGAAAACTTCTTCTTCATGCGAAGCAGGAAGCGACCTCTCCAGACAACGGAACGACTCTTCTTTTTGTATATTTTATCTCCTGGGTGGCATGGATGCCATTAGGCAATTGAGTGCGTATGCGTACTCTGTCTGTTTCCTTCTCTCCCTCCCCACCCTTCCGAGCAGCCCTGGGCACTGGCAACCCACGGTACACCACTGCTCTTGTTCTCAGGTCCTCCTTGTGGATTTTCCTTTGGGGCACCTAGTTGCTCCCTTGGAGAACGGGATTCTGGACTAGGTGGGCCATTGGCCTAATAATAATAATATTTTATTTTTATCCTGCCCTCCCCAGCTGAAGCCGGGCTCAGAGTGGCTAACAACAGTAAAATAATACAGCATTCTAAAATCAATTCATTATAAAATCAGTTCAAATCAAATTGATGGCAACCATTGGGCTAGAGTTCCGTGAAGAATTACCAAAGGAGGGGGTCAGGCTGTGCCTTGGCCAAAGGTCAGGTGGAACAGCTCTGTCTTGCAGGCCCTGCGGAAAGATGTCAAGTCCCGCAGGGCCCTGGTCTCTTGTGACAGAGCGTTCCACCAGATTGGAGCCACAGCCGAAAAAGCCCTGGCCAGTGGCGTAGCGTGGGTTGTCAGCACCCGGGGCAAAGCAAGTAATTTGCGCCCCCTAACCTGTGGATTTGCGCCCCCTAACCCGTGGATTTGCGCCCCCTAACCCTAAGCCCCAGATGTTGCGCCCGGTGCGGCCGGCCCCCCCTGCACCCCCCACGCTACGCCACTGGCCCTGGCTCTGGTTGAGACCAGCCTAACCTCTCTGTGGCCCGGGATCTCCAAGATGTTTTTGTTTGAAGACCGTAAGGTCCTCCGTGGGACATACCAGGAGAGGTGGTCCTGTAGGTACGAGGGTCCTAGGCTTTAAAGGTTAAAACCAGCACCTTAAACCTGACCCTGGACTCCACCGGGAGCCAGTGCAGCTGGTATAGCACCGGATGAATGTGATCTCGTAGCGAGGACCCCGTAAATAGCAAGGACCCTGTAAGGAGTCTCGCCGCAGCATTCTGCACCCGCTGGAGTTTCTGGGTCAGTCTCAAGGGCAGCCCCATGTAGAGCGAGTTACAATAATCCAGTCTGGAGGTGACCGTCGCGTGGATCACAGTGGCTAGGTCAGGGCAAGAGAGATAAGGAGCCAACTGCTTAGCTTGGCGGAGATGAAAAAATGCCGCCTCTGTTATAGCTGCAATCTGCGCCTCCATACCCCCCCCCAAAAAAAAATAATTCAGTTTGTACAAACACGGCACACACACTCACACACGACATACGCAATGTTTCTGTTATAAATTCATAGTAAATCAACCGTACATCGGATTTACACCGGTCCACTTTTATTTTGCTCCATGGAGGAAGGACTATCAAAGGGGGAAGGTTTGATACAGGGTGGCCATAATCCCTTAACCGTACTAACATGTACTCAGGAGCCGTGCCCAGTTGGCATGGCAACCTTGATGGTCCCAGACAGAAGACCATCAAGGACATAACGGACTTGCATATGGGAGTGGATTCAACAGGGAATGGAACAAAGGACAATGATCAGATCTTCCCTCTGGGGGCAGGAATCTGCCAACTCCCCTTTGTCCTCTGGAAATGATAATAATTTATTATTTATACCCCGCCCATCTGGCTGAGTTTCCCCAGCCACTCTGGACGGAAATGACTCATGGGGAGGGGGAAAGGAGGAACCAGCCAGGTGACAAGATACGGTACTCAGGTTACTTCCACAACTCCTCCCTCAACCCCTCCTTTTTGTGATGTGTCAATGATGTAGTCGTGATGTAGTTGTGATGTAGTTCTAGGGGTGTAGCTTGGAGGATTAGTAGCTAATAAAAGTTGGGGTCTTCTTTTGTTCTGGACTTCCATCTTGCTTCATCTTGTTGTGGGTGGGAGTCCTGTCGCGACAGTTTCCAATAAAGGCCAAGCCTACAAGCTGCTGTTTTATGCCAAATTTTCCTGGTTGGTGTCTTTGTCTTTTTGCCCAAGGGAGCCCTCGGATTCCTCCATTAACAAGAAAAGGAGAAAGGGAGTAGGGCTCCTCCGGTCACTGAAGTCAGGAGGCATGGAGGTGGGAGGAAATGAGGCCATAGGGACTAGCACCTTCCGTGGAGTGCTAATGATTTTAAGACGAGTGTGGAGTGTGGTGTGGAGTGTGGTGGAGTCTCCTTCTTTGGAGGTCTTTCAGCAGAGGCTTGACAACCATATGTCAGGAGTGCTCTGATGGTGTTTCCTGCTTGGCAGGGGGTTGGACTCGATGGCCCTTGTGGTCTCTTCCAACTCTATGATTCTATGATTCTATGATTCTATGATTCTACGAGCCCGCAAAAGCTTTTAGGAGCCCATCTTGGCTCACTCTGCACCAAAAGGCCAGCGGCTTCAAAGTATGGAGATGGCAGCCAGCCTCGGTTTTCTCTCCCCCACTGGCCCTGCATTCCTCCTCCCCAAATCTCCATCCCTGCCTGGCCATTTGAAATGTCACGTCCTGAATTCAGCAGCCAGCGAGGTTTCCAAAAACAACACGAGGCTCTGGGATCGATAGCGCAGGAGCATTCAACGGAACCGCCATCGGAGTCCAGGCAGGGAGACGTAAATCAGGCCTTGAGACAAACCCATTGCAAAGATTTAGATCTGCTCCAGGCTCTCCTCTGAGCTCCTTGTAACAGTAGTTTTGGCCAGGCAGGCTGGGTGGATGGACGATGGCCAGAGGGGGTGGACAATGCTACCTAAAGCTCCACCTGGTACACAGGCTGAGACCCTACCTCCCTGGACTCCCTGGTCCTGAATGGGGCAACTGTGCCCCTGAAGGACCAGGTGCGCAGCCTGGGAGTCATTTTGGACTCACAGCTGTCCATGGAGGCGCAGGTCCATTCTGTGTCCAGGGCAGCTGTCTGCCAGCTCCATCTGGAACGCAGGATGAGACCCTCCCTGCCCGCAGACTGTCTCGCCAGAGTGGTGCATGCTCTAGTTATCTCACGCTTGGACTACTGCAATGCGCTCCACGTGGGGCTACCTTTGAAGGTGACCCGGAAACTGCAATTAATCCAGAATACGGCAGCTAGACTGGGGACTGGGAGAGGCAGCTGAGACCACATAACACCGGTCTTGATAGACCTACACTGGCTCCCAGGATGTTTCCGAGGACAATTCAAAGTGTTGGTGCTGACCTTTAAAGCCCTAAACGGCCTCAAGGGCCCAGTATCCCTGAAGGAGCATCTCCACCTCCATCGTCCTCCCGTCAGATGTCAAAGAGATAAACAACTATATGACTTTCAGAAGACACCTGAAGGCTGCCCTGTACAGGGAAGTTTTTATTGTCTGATGCATAGTTGTAATTTTATTTTAGGTTGGCTGGGGCGATCCAGTCAGATGGGCAGGGTACAAATAATAAATGATGATTATGAGATTTGCTGGTTTGGCTTGGTAGTGGGTCGCCTTCCATAGACTTCCTCCAGGCCAATGGCAGGGCCTTTGTAATATAATAATGTTATTCTTATTTATACCCTGGCCATCTGGCGGGTTTCCCCAGCCACTCTGGGCGGCTTCCACAAAGACCAAAAATACACTAAGATATCACACATTAAAAACTTCCCTGAACAGGGCTGCCTTTAGATGTTTTCTAAAAGTCTGGTAGTTATGTTTCTCTTTGACATCTGGTGGGAGGGCGTTCCACAGGGCAGGCGCCACTACCGAGAAGGCCCTCTGCCTGGTTCCCTGCAACTTGGCTTCTCGCAGGGAGGGAACCGCCAGAAGGCCCTTGGAGATGGACCTCAGTGTGTGGGCAGAACGACAGGGGTGGAGACGCTCCTTCAGGTATACAGATTGTTTAGGACTTTAAAGACGTGAGATGGGAAAGAAGCCATCGGCCACAGCTCTCTAGATTTCAAATGTGGGAATCGCATTTTAGGACACTCAACTGAATTCATTTTTTAAAAAATCCCTGGAAGTAAATAAGCAGCACATCAGGCCTTTCTCCCTGAGATGCTAACTTTCTACTTGCAGGGACAAACCCGTGGAGGACAAGGCTCTCTGTGGCTCCTAGCCATGATGGCTATGTCCTTCACTGCCAGAAGCATTATTCCTCTGGATACTAGTTTCCGGAAACCTCAGGAGGAGAGAAAACTCTTGTGGTCAAATTCCACATGTGGGTTTCTCACAGGTATCTGGTCGGCCGCTGTGAGAACAGCCTATAATTTTATACATCTCTTTCATGCCATCCTTTATTTGCCACTTCTCTAAAGCAGGGGTTGGCAAACTATGGTCCGGGGGCCGGATGCGGCCCACCAGGCTCGCAAATCTGCCCCACGGACGCTGTTGTCCACTCGGTCAGTCTCTGGGCAGAGGAAGTTCCTGCAGCCATTCCGAAGCCTCGCCACCCACGGCTGAGGTAAAACTGGCACGGCCGTGGACTGAGAGGCTGGGCATGGACTGAGAGGCTGGGCATTGAGACAGGCATGTTGTGGGGCTTCTTCTTTTTTTTAAAGAATATATCTTTATTGATTTAAAATTTGTTGTTGTTTAGTCGTTTAGTTGTGTCCAACTCTTCGTGACCCCCTGGACCAGAGCACGCCAGGCCCTCCTGTCTTCCACTGCCTCCCGCAGTTTGGTCAAACTCATGTTTGTAGCTTCGAGAACACTGTCCCACCATCTCGTCCTCTGTCGTCCCCTTCTCCTTGGGCCCTCCATCTTTCCCAACACCAGGGTCTTTTCCAGGGAGTCTTCTCTTCTCCTGAGGTGGCCAAAGTCTTGGAGCCTCAGCTTCAGGATCTGTCCTTCCAGTGAGCACTCAGGGCTGATTTCCTTCAGAATGGAGGGGTTGGATCTTCTTGCAGTCCATGGGACTCTCCAGAGTCTCCTCCAGCACCAGAACCTGCAGAAGCAACACTGACACCAAACCCTACATACATTAAGGAAAATAGAAACATCACCACCCCACCCTATCCATCTCCCCCCCTCCATCCCTCCCCCCCCAATGTCTCAACAAATGAAACTGATTTGTAAAAACGTTACACGGAAAAAATACGAGAGACATTACACATATTTCTGTAAAACAAGAAAATCGTTAATTAAAAAAATGCAAAATAAATAAATAAAAGGGTATGAAAATATAGCCTGGCCTCCCACAAGGTCTGAGGGACAGTGGACCGGCCCCTGGATGAAAAAGTTTGCTGGCCCCTGCTCTAAAGCAAAAACCAACCTTTCCTCATGTAGGGGGCTGCTCCTGTCAGCATCGCCCTTGAGCCAGGGCCACCAACTGGGCTCATCCACTTCAGCCCCGACTGGGCTAGGCGAGCTGGGTAGCACTTCCAGAGACCACCTTCTGCACAGGAACAGGTCAAAGTGCTGTGGACTCACAGCTTAGAGTTGTGAGCACCGGATTCACTCCCACAAGAAGACAATCGTCGCACAGCAGAGTACAGCGGACTCTAGCAGAGTATACAAACAACCCGGAGAGCAGCTCTGTAGAATATCTTCTTTTGTTCTATCTACAACTATACCAACTACAGTGGTGCCCCGCAAGACGAATGCCTCGCAAGACGGAAAACTCACTAGATGAAAGAGTTTTCCGTTTTGGAGGTGCTTCACAAAACGAATCTCCTATGGGCTTGCTTCGCAAGACGAAAATGTCTTGCGAGTTCCTGCGGGTTCTTTCCCCCTCCCCCCCTTTTTCTAAGCCGCTAAGCCTCTTATCAGCTGATCCGCTAAGCCGCTAAAAGCCGCTAATAGCGCTAATAGAGCTAATCCTCTAATCCGTCAATAGGTTTGCTTCACAAGATGAAAAAACCGCTAGACGAAGAGAATCACAGAACGGATTCTTTTCGTCTTGCGAGGCACCACTGTATATGCAGAGCTAAATAGGTCTAAGCATAAATGAATGCTGCACTGCACTGAGTGTCTGCAGCTGCTCTTAGCAGCAACCTTATCTCTATACACGATCTCTAACACTCAGTCTCTCTCTCTCTCCGACACTGACTGACTGACTGACTGACTTGGTGCTGGAGCAGAATAAGTAGAGAGCAGAACACGCCTCCTCCTCTCTGGAGAATCAGCAGACTCCTCAGGAGATTCTTGGATATGGGAGGGGTGAAATCTCCTCAGCTCTCACCCCTTGCTCATTGCGGTCGCCCCCTCCCTTCGCCTTTTCCAATTCGACAATACTCTTGGCAAGTTCTGACCCGCAGGAAATCAGAAAGGGCTCCCGAGCAAAAAGCTAACAGTGGCAGCGAAAGGAGACGGTGATAATGCTAGGTAATTTTGAAGCTGGTGGTGTGGAAGGGAGGAGGGTAGAAGAACGAAATCGCTATTTTCTTTCATGGGGAAGTGGGTCTCTTTGCCGTTTAAGAGCCACACCGCAGGCAGAAATCAGCAGGTGCAGAGTTCCCTGGTTAGGAGGTGGAGATCAAAACTCCACCAGTGGAATTGCTGCCTGCTGCACCCAGTGAAAGATGAGCAGACTGCAACATAGCTGTCAACCATCCCTTATTTGGCGGGAAAGTTCCTTATCCCAGCGCCGTGTCCCGCTGCTGTCCCTTATTGATGATGTTGCTTAAATTTCCCGGGTTTCAAAGGAAGCAGCTCCTCTCCCTCCCTCCCTGCTGGCCAGGGAGGAGGGAGGCTCCAACTGTGTTGCTTGGCTGCCTTGCTCACCCAATAAGGAGTCTGAGAACGACTGGGGGGTGGAGCTTGCATGCCTTGTGCCAATCAAATCGGCCACATTGCCTGGGGACTCGCCTTTGCTCAGCGCTTCCCAGCGGAGAGGTGACGGTGGTTTTCCTTGCTGCATCCCCTTTGCCGGGTTGCTGCGCTGTGGGAACCACCGCTTGAGGCTTCGTTTGGCTGCTGGCTGGGCTTTCTGCCTTTGGCTCGGAGGGGCTCAGAAGGCGAACATACCTGTGCCCCTTGGAAAATCCCTTATTTTGGCTGCTGATCCCTTATTTTCGAGGCTTCTGGTCCCTTACTTTCAAATCTGTAAGTTGACAGCTATGGACTGCAATCCTACACCCATTTACCTTGGAGTAAGCCCCACTGAAGTCAGTGGATATTCCTTCTGCGTGGATATGTATAGCATTGCACCAGTAACTATTTATTTAAGATTGGGGTGCGTGTGCAACAGTTGAACTCCCAGCCACCCCAGTCAGCAGGACCAATGGTTAGGGGAGATGGGAATTGCAGCCCCACAACCTATGGGGTGGGGGACCCCACAGGTCCTCTACCCCTGATTTAACACATTGCTATACATGCCTTTCTCAAATCAGAACTTAGGGCAGTTTAATATATTGATAAAAAGCATGATTAATAGCTAATGCAAGGAATAATAAAACACGGACATGAACAACCATAATAAAATATGGCATTTTTAAAAGGGTGGCGTAATAAAGCAAACAAAGGGATAATGTAAATAAAAATTCCTGGGTAAGTAAAAGTGTCTTAACCTGGCGCCAGTGTGATGCAGCAGGAAAAATATATTCAAAAATCTAATGCTATTCTAGGTTGTGTTCACAGAAGTACAGTGGTACCTCGGGTTACATACGCTTCAGGTTACATACGCTTCAGGTTACAGACTCTGCTAACCCAGAAATAGTGCTTCAGGTTAAGAACTTTGCTTCAGGATGAGAACAAAAATCGTGCTCCGGTGGCGCGGCGGCAGCAGGAGGCTGGTGCTTCAGGTTAAGAACAGTTTCAGGTTAAGTATGGACCTCCGGAACGAATTCAGTACTTAACCTGAGGTACCACTGTATGGGGAAGAGATAGTACAGTCATACCTCAGGTTACAGACGCTTCAGGTTGCGAGTTTTTGGGTTGCGCACCACGCCGAACCCGGAAGTACCGGAATGGGTTACTTCTGAGTTTCGGCACTCACGCATGCGCAGAAACACTAAATCACTCTTTGCGCATGCACAGAAGCGCCACATTGCAACCGCGCATGCGCAGATGCGGTGCTGCGGGTTGCGAGCATGCCTCCCGCATGGATCACGTTCGCAAACCGAGCGTCCACTGTACTGCTCTATTCCGCCTTGATCAGACACCAGTTCTGGGCGCCACAATTTAAGAAGGATGTTGAGAAGCTGGAAGGTGCGCAGAGGAGGGCGACCAAGATGATCGAGGGTTTGGAAACCAAGCCATATGAGGAACGGTTGAAGGAGCTGGGTCTGTTTAGCCTGGAGAAGAGGAGACTCAGAGGAGATACGAGCGCCATCTTCAAATATCTGAAGGGCTGTCCCATTGGGAAGGCAACAAGCGCCTTTAACCCTGCTCCGGAGGGTAGGACTCGAACCCATGACTTTGAGTTCCAAGAAAGGAGATTCCGACGCAACATCAGGAAGAACTTTCTGATGGCAAGAGCTTTTCAACAGTGGAACGGTCTCCCTGGGAAGATGGTGGACTTTCCTTCCTTGGAGGTTTTCCAGCAGAGCTGGGACGGCCATCTCTCAGGGATCCTTTAGCTGGGATTTCTCTATGTTCCCTTTCAACAGTGCCGGATTTACGTATAAGCTAAACAAGTTATAGCTTGGGGCCCCACTCTCTCTCTCCCTAAAATATCACTCGTTTGCTCCTTTCTATATATAGGGTGCCTACAATCTGCATGGACTGGTTGCAGGGCAACATGGGCAAATGGCTTGAGATATCTGTTAGGTCCATAAATTACCATACAGTTTAGCATATATTAGGGACGCGAGTGGTGCTGTGGTCTAGACCACAGAGCCTAGGACTTGCCAATCGGAAGGTTGGTGGTTCGAATCCCCATGACGGGGTGAGCTCCCGTTGCTCGGTCCCTGCTCCTGCCAACCTAGCAGTTCGAAAGCACGTCAAAGTGCAAGTAGATAAATAGGTACCGCTCCGGTGGGAAGGTAAACGGCATTTCCGTTCGCTGCTCTGGTTCGCCAGAAGCGACTTAGTCATGCTGGCCACGTGACCCGGAAGCTGTACGCTGGCTCCCTTGGCCAATAAAGTGAGATGAGCGCCGCAACCCCAGAGTCGGCCACGACTGGACCTAACGGTCAGGGGTCCCTTTACCTTTACCTTTCTTTCTGCATGGAGTGGTTGCATTGCAACATGTGCAAATGGCATGAGATACCTATTAGGTCCATAAATTACCATACAGTGTAGCCTATATTCATCATAAAAAACAGTGGCAGTTTGTTGTTGATAAAGGACAGCTGGACATATAAAGGGCCCCATTGCCTTCAGGAGCTTGTTGTTGTTTAGTCGTTTAGTCGTGTCTGACTTTTTGTGTACCCCTGGACCAGAGCACGCCAGGCACTCCTGTCTTCCACTGCCTCCTGCAGTTTGGTCAAACTCATGTTCGTAGCTTCAAGAACACTGTCCCACCATCTCGTCCTCTGTCGTCCCCTTCTCCTTGGGCCCTCCATCTTTCCCAACATCAGGGTCTTTTCCAGGGAGTCTTCTCTTCTCATGAGGTGGCCAAAGTCTTGGAGTTTCAGCTTCAGGATCTGTCCTTCCAGTGAGCACTCAGGGCTGATTTCCTTCAGAACGGAGAGGTCTGATCTTCTTGCAGTCCATGGGACTCTCAAGAGTCTCCTCCAGCACCAGAATTCAAAAGCATCCATTCAGCCTTCTTTATGGTCCAGCTCTGACTTCCATACATCACTACTGGGAAAACCAGAGCTTTAACTATACGGACCTTTGTTGGCAAGGTGATGTCTCTGCTTTTTAAGAAGTTGTCTAGGTTTGTCATTGCTTTTCTCCCAAGAAGCAGGCGTCTTTTAATTTCGTGACTGCTGTCTTCATGGAGGGTAGGTAGTCTTTGTTGTTATTTAGTCGTTTAGTCGTGTCCGACTCTTCGTGACCCCATAGACCAGAGCACGCCAGGCCCTCCTGTCTTCCGCTGCCTCCCGCAGTTTGGTCAAACTCATGCTGGTAGCTTCGAGAACACTGTCCCACCATCTCGTCCTCTGTTGTCCCCTTCTCCTTGGGCCCTCCATCTTTCCCAACATCAGGGTCTTTTCCAGGGAGTCTTCTCTTCTCATCAGGTGGCCAAGAGCTTAGGGACTCATCAGACCTAAACCCAGCCCTACCTTTCAGTTGCAAAATTGGAAGGGCCCTCTTGCAATTCCTCTTTCTCTTTAGGGAAGACATTAAGGACTCCCCGCTGTGCTTACATAACAGCACTTCCATTAAGGAAGGCGCTTGAAGTTGGGTCTCAGGAGAACGTCTTAAGGAAGAAGTGGTC
Source organism: Podarcis liolepis (assembly GCF_965112155.1). NCBI lineage: Eukaryota > Metazoa > Chordata > Lepidosauria > Squamata > Lacertidae > Podarcis > Podarcis liolepis. Next base: position 92,081,526 of record NC_139561.1, on the reverse strand, counting down.
TGTTCTGGGGTGGTTCATTTTCCTTAAGTACACTGAACCTGGTTAAGAATGCCAGACCCCTGCATAAAACCTGGGGCATATAGCCTTTGAAGGGCAGTGTTTAGGAAAAACCACTGCAAGATTGTACTGTCGCGAGGGGGGGTTGCTTGCTTCATGTTCCTGCGCCAAACGAAAGATTTCTGGCCAGGCTTGTGTACGGAGCTGAAATATATAGCTCTCCCTGAAGCTGGAACAACAATATGTTCAAACAGAAGCAAAGTTGGACAAGTTGGGAATGGATGAGGAGGTGGGGCGATAACGTTGCTTGTCGCTTCGTACTGCACCGGCTATAAGTGTGTGCTCTGTGTCCATTTTGCAAACAGAGCAAATTTGCTTTTCTCCCCTCATTTGTGTCTTAAGGGGCGGGGCTCTCTAATAAAGCTGTCTCAACCCCTTTATCAAACCACAGTTTTGGAAACCCAGGATTCTTAGGGGCAAGCCGCAATGGTGCGGTGGGCACCAAACAGATGTCAATTTGTAGTGTGAATAATATTGTTTTTAATGAAGACAGCAGTGAATACCTAAGGAGAACAGCACCTGCCTGGCAAACAGAACGTCCCAAAACAAAGCCCCCTTGAAATGGTACCTTGGGTTGGCCAAAGTATTGGGAAATTTTGGAACAAGATGGAGACAAATTGAAATTACAGAGTCATGAGAAACTGAAACCTAAAGTACGAGATTGGCTCCATTATTATCAAATAATGGAGGTTTACAAACAAGATAGGAAAATTGGCTTCCAGGTGGAGAAATCAAAACTAGAAACCGAATTGTTAGAACCCAATACTAAGAACTTGTCAAGAATGTACAATTTGCTGCTGAAATGGAATACACAAGATGAAACAGTTAAATCGGCTATGATTAAGTGGGCACAGGACATTGGTCATAACATTATGTTTGCTGACTGGGAATGGTTGTGGAGCACCGGTATAAAATTTACGGCATGTAACGCTTTAAAGGAAAATATTATGAAAATGATCTATAGGTGGTACATGACCCCAGTCAAGCTAGCAAAAATTTATCACCTGCCTGACAATAAGTGTTGGAAGTGTAAAGAAACTGATGGTACTTTCTATCACCTTTGGTGGATGTGCCCGAAGATTAAGGCTTTCTGGGATATGATATACAATGAATTGAAAAAGGTACTTAAATGTACTTTCTCTAAAAAAACAGAGGCCTTTCTCTTGGGCATTGTCGGCCAATTGGTGTCAAAGAAAGATAGAATTTTCTTTATGTATGCTACGACAGCAGCAAGAATACTTATCGCAAAGTACTGGAAGACACAAGATCTACCCACCTTGGAAGAATGGCAGATGAAGGTGATGGACTATATGACACTGGCTGAGATGACTGGCAGAATCCGCAATCAGGGGAAGGAGACGGCGGAAGAAGAATGGAAGAAATTTAAAATCTATCTTAAGGACTACTATAAACTCGATGAATGTTAGAATGTTGAGGTTTTGAGAAAGAAAGGGTTACAGTGACATAAGATTAGACTGAAGGAAAGATTAAGAGGACAGAGGCTTGACAGAAATATTTAGAAGCTGCTAAAAAAATTTGGACATTGGGATGCAGAAAGGGGAGGTATGGGGGAGTCTGAGAAACAAGGTTTACGAAAAAAAAGGTTATGAAACTATACGTGTTTGTATGTCTTTTTATATGTTTGTATTGTTTTAAAAATTTTGTAAAACCAGTAAAAAATTTTATATAAAAAAAAAATGAAATGGTACCTTGGGTTACATACGCTTCAGGTTACACACTCCGCAAACCCAGAAATAGTGCTTCAGGTTAAGAACTTTGCTTCAGGTTGAGAACAGAAATCGTGCTCTGGGGGCGCAGCAGCAGCAGGAGGCCCCATTAGCTAAAGTGGTGCTTCAGGTTAAGAACAGTTTCAGGTTAGGAACAGACCTCCGGAACGAATTAAGTACTTAACCTGAGGTACCACTGTAATTGAGAACACAAAACAACCAATGTGTTTTATTTTATTTATTTTTAAAATCATTTTTATCGGTTTTACTAATACAAAGTACAAGTAAACACAAATTAGTGAAAAACATACCTGTATAAAGAGATTCTCCAAATCTCGAGACTTCCCCCCATTCCCTCCACGGGGTCTCATTTTAAGAATCTGCAAATGCGTATTCACACATATATCAGACCATACAGTGGTACCTCTGAGTGCGAACAGGATCCGTTCCAGAGGCCCGTTCGCAACTTTAAAAGCCCACAACCTGAAGTGCCGTATCTGCGCAGGTGCGTGGCGCGATTTGGCGCTTGTGCGCATGTGCGAAGCGTGATTTAGTGCTTGTGCGCATGCGTGAGCGGCAGAACCCGGAAGTAACCCTTTCTGGTACTTTTGGGTCGCCGCGGGACGCAACCTGAAAAAACGTATCATGAGATATGACTGTATTGTCCATAGTATTTTTTACAATGCAAGTGAGTCAAAATCCTCCTCTTGTTTCCATCTGCTTACAGTGGTTTCCTAGGTAACTTATCAATTCCCCCATTCTTTCATAAAGTTTTTATCCTCTTGGTTTCTGGGTTTTCCAGTCAGCTTTGCCATCTCAGCGTAGTCCGTCAACCTGGTTTGCCAGGTTTTTTCTCTGCTAAGGAAGCATTCTTCCAACCAGTGCATTTTAAACGTTGATAAAACTCAAGCACAAGAAACCTTAATGTGTTCTACATCAGAAGCAGGTTACCTCTGCTTTCCAGTTTTGGGGAACGGAAGGGGAGCCGAGCAATGTTGCACCTGGGTCCTGTTTGTGGAGCGTCCCAGTGGCCACTGTGAGGATGCTGCACTCGGTGGGCGTCCTTTGTGTGGGAATGTTCAGGGATGCAGGAGAGGATATATTGTCTGATTATAGCCTTTCCAACTTGTGTTAACAAGTTCGCAATTTAGCAGAGTAACATCCCCCTTTTTAAACTCACAGCGGATGCGTTTGCTCAGGCTCACTAAAGTCTCTATAACAACTGTTCTGGTATTTTCCCCTTAAGGTAAAGGGACCCCTGACCATTAGGTCCAGTCTGACTCTGGGGTTGCGGCGCTCATCTCACTTTATTGGCCGAGGGAGCCGGCGTAAAGCTTCCGGGTCATGTGGCCAGCATGACTAAGCCGTTTCTGGTGAACCAGAGCAGCGCACGGAAACACCGTTTACCTTCCCACCAGAGCGGTACCTATTTATCTACTTGCACTTTGACGTGCTTTCGAACTGCTAGGTTGGCAGGAGCAGGGACCGAGCAACGGGAGCTCACCCCGTCGTGGGGATTCGAACCGCCGACCTTCTGATCGGCAAGCCCTAGGCTCTGTGGTTTAACCCACAGCGCCACCCGTGTCCCTTATTTTCTCTTATTCCCTCATAAAAGATAAGACAACACAGTCTTCTATAAAAGTATAAAAAGAGTTTACTCACTCACATTCTGTTCACAGTCAGATCCCAGAAGGCAGACTTATCTTAGAAAAGTAACACACACCTGGAAACTATCTCATAAGGAGACAGTCCCTTTGTCCTCTCTTGCCAAGAGAGCACCTTTGGCTAAGCAGATGTTGCTTCTTCGACGCATGTAGTCAAAGAGAGAGAGATGGCTGCCCTGCCCTGTGCTTTTGTCCTTACCTGCACAGGTGAGGCCACGCCCACCTCTAGTCCCATGCAGAGGAAGTCTGTCCCAGCCCAGAAGGAAACAGGAAGTTGACCTGCTGGCTGGACAAACATTCCTCCCCATGTGTAAACATGTTCCCTCTAGGAAGGTTGTACTTGACTGCTCTTGTGTTTCACATTGGCCTAATCCAGCAACCAGCTCCAGAGGCAGTCTACATAGATTCCTTTGTCCTTACGGGTATTTGCTCAAGATGTTAGACTAGGTGGGCCTTTGGCATGATCCAGCAGCCAGGTTTTTCTTCTGCTCTTACGGCACCTCCAGGTTCAGGAGCAGTCTACCTGGATTCCTAGGTCTTTAGGGCTATTTGGCCACGGCACGAATGCTGGAGTCGGTGGTCCATTGGCCTTAGGTAGGAGCCAGGGTCTGTCTTCTCCGGTTCTTATTCCACCGCCCTCCTGGCTCCCAGAATTCAGAAGCAACCGCCTGCCCGTCATCATTCAGACCTCTGCAGCGTGAAGGTTTCCTCATCAGTGCCACAACCTCTACTTTTCCGCATCCTCGCGAAATTCATTAAAGCATTCTTCTGGCCCTGACAGCGGCCAGTAAGTGCCTCTGACCATTGCACCCGGGAGTCGAAACAGCCCTCAGGGTGGTCTCAGAGAAAAGGCGCTGCATTTTTACAGCTGCAAGTAATAATAATAATAATAATAATAATAATTTTATTTATACCCTGCCCTCCCCAGCCAGAGCTGGGCTCAGGGCGGCTAACACCATTAAAATCACAGTAAAAACATAATAGGGGAAAAAGAGAAGGGGGGGGGAACCAATTTAAAATACAGGTTAAAATGCAATTTAAAATGCAGCCTCATTTTAAAGTAAAGGTAAAGGGACCCCTGACCATTAGGTCCAGTCGTGGCCGACTCTGGGGTTGCGGCGCTCATCTCGCTTTACTGGCCGAGGGAGCTGGCGTACAGCTTCCGGGTCATGTGGCCAGCATGACTAAGCCGCTTCTGGCGAACCAGAGCAGCGCACGGAAACGCCGTTTAGCTTCCCGCTGGAGTGGTACCTATTTATCTACTTGCACTTTGACGTGCTTTCAAACTGCTAGGTTGGCAAGAGCAGGGACCGAGCAACAGGAGCTCACCCCATCACGGGGTTTCGAACCGCCAGCCTTCTGATCGGCAAGCCCTAGGCTCTGTGGTTTAACCCCCAGCGCCACCCGCGTCCCCATTTTAAAGTAGCCGATAAATAGAAAGAGAAAGTGCACAACAGACCCTCAGCTGCAGTGCTGCTTTGAGGAAATTGTGCCAACGATGCACTTCTGAAGGGAAGCAGGTGTGCATTTTATTTTGTGCATGAACAGAGAAGGCCCCAGCTGTCCTTCTGCCCCCAGAACTCCCTTGCTCACACACACACACACACACACACACACACACACCAATTGTCGACCAGCGACACCTGTCTCCTTCTAGTGCGAAAGGGATCTTCTGCTCCATATTCCTGGGTGGTTCCCGCTGCCACCTTTGCATGCCCTCTGCCCGCTGCTTATTTCGGGCACAGTTGAGAGCTATGCCAACCTGGCGCGCATAGGCACCGTGGCACCTCAGTCTCTCAGCCGGCGTAGCAGCGCAACTTGTCGTTTGCGCTGCTTTCAGTTCCATTTCTCACTTTTATTGTATTTTAAGTGCTTTTATGCGAGCATAAAAAGCGGCGTGGAAATAATTCAAGAAATTTATGAATGGATATTTGCGGGTGTCGAGCAACTTCAATAGTTTCATTATTGTTTTTTAAATAATTGCATAAAATGCACAGAAGCCGAATTGGAAACATCCAAGTTAAGCCAATCATCGGGTCGTTGTTTATAAATGGATTTGTTTTAAAAACCCTCAAAAATGCAATAAAAGGTTGCGAGATGTTTAGGAAATTATCGCATCCTTGCCTTCCTTCCTTCTTCTGTATATAATGTCTTAATTTGGCAATAATTGCATATTCATTTATTCCACCGTTCATAAATGCCAGGTGTATTTGCAGGCTTCTGAAACATAAAAACCTAGCTGTGCTAATAGCACAGGACAAGTTCTGCAATCTATGATTCCCTTCAGCACCAGGGTTATCATACAGCCATACTTGCTGGAGCTGATGGGAACTTTAATGCAAAGCACCCAGAGGGCAGTTTGACAAAGGCTGAACAGAAAGTATTTCTACAGTAAGCAACTGGTAGATTTTGGGTGCAAATCAATAAGAACAAGACAGAGGTCACATCCGCAGTATGCATTTTGAAGCACATAGCTCCCTTCCCCCAAGAATTCTGGAAACTATAGTTTTCCTCTGCGCAGAACTCCCAGCACCCTTAAAAAACACCAACACAGTTCCTAGGATTATGGTGTGGGTGTGACCAGGTCCTTGCCTCAATCATAAACTCATTAGGCAGCTTTATTATCATCACTAATTTACATTTGTATCCCACTTCTTTGCCAAAGTGCTCAAAATGGCTTATGTAGCTCTCCTATTTTATTCTCACAACATCCCTGTGTGGTAGGTTAGGTTGAGAGCAAGTGACTGGCCAGAGCTTCAGAGAATTCGAACCCAGCTTTCCCAAGTCCTAGGCCATGGGTAGGCAAACTAAGGCCCGGGGCCCGGATCTGGCCCAATTGCCTTCTAAATCCGACCCACGGACGGTCCGGGAATCAGCGTGTTTTTACATGAGTAGAATGTGTGCTTTTATTTAAAATGCATCTCTGGGTTATTTGTGGGGCCTGCCTGGTGTTTTTACATGAGTAGAATGTGTGCTTTTATTTAAAATGCATCTCTGGGTTATTTGTGGGGCATAGGAATTCATTCCTATATATTTTTTCAAAATATAGTCCGGCCCCCCACATGGTCTGAGGGACAGTGGACCGGCCCCCTGCTGAAAACGTTTGCTGACCCCTCTCCTAGACTGACAGTCTAACCACTATGCCACGCTGCCTCTCTTTAGACAGGTCCCTCTTTTTCTCTCATTCTCAGCCCTCCAGTCACATCATGGAGGTTGATACCAGCCTTCCTTGCCAGGTTGTTGTGCACATGGCGAAGGAATGTTCCCAGCGCTAAAAAGGAGAGAGGAAAAAAGCCATTTGTCTCCTGGTGAATGTTTGCTTCCTCTGCTCCCACACTGGACCCGCTCCACTTATAAATAACAGCTCATTAAAATTCACCTCTTTTGCTCTATGGCTATTTTTAATCTTTATTGTTTTAATTGGGTTTCTGCCTGATTCTGACCTTCAGAAAAAGACAGAAAAGCTGCAATAACCAACAGATTTATGAGGAAAGGGGAGACCCAGATTGCTCGGCTTCTCCTTGCTCTGCTTCCTGCCTCTCGCTTGTTATGAACAGGAATGCAATTGCAGAGCCTTAATAGAGACCTGATGCTTCTAATAGGGTTTTTTAAGAGACTTGATTAGGTTTCCTTGGCTCTCAGCTCCATCTTGGAGATGAGCCTTTTCTCTCTGCCTCGAGGCAACCCTGTCTCTCTGCACACTCGGCCCTCGCCTATCCTAGGAGCTCATTTCGGCTGCCAAATGTTATGTTTTTAGGCTGGATCTCGTGCGCAGGGCAGAGCTATGGAATGCTCTTCCCACAAGATACAGTGATGGCTACCAGCCGGGATGCCTTCGAAAGTGGGTTAGATAAATTCATGGAGGGTAAGACTACCTGTTGTCTTTGTCCATGGAGTTTTCTTGGCAGGGATACTGGAGTGGCTTGCCGGTTCCTGCTCCAGGTTGGACAGTGTTCTCGAAGCTACAAACATGAGTTTGACCAAACTGCGGGAGGCAGTGGAAGACAGGAGGGCCTGGCGTGCTCTGGTCCAGGGGGTCATGAAGAGTCGGGCATGAATAAATGACTAAACAACAACAAAGACTACCTACCCTCCATGAAGACAGCAGTCACGAAATTAAAAGACGCCTGCTTCTTGGGAGAAAAGCAATGACAAACCTAGACAGCATCTTAAAAAGCAGAGACATCACCTTGCCGACAAAGGTCCGTATAGTTCAAGCTATGGTTTTCCCAGTAGTGATGTATGGAAGTGAGAGCTGGACCATAAAGAAGGCTGATCGCCAAAGAATGGATGCTTTTGAATTCTGGTGCTGGAGGAGACTCTTGAGAGTCCCATGGACTGCAAGAAGATCAAACATCTCCATTCTGAAGGAAATCAGCCCTGAGTGCTCACTGGAAGGACAGATCCTGAAGCTGAGGCTCCAAGAGTTTGGCCACCTCCTGAGAAGAGAAGACTCCCTGGAAAAGACCCTGATGTTGGGAAAGATGGAGGGCACAAGGAGAAGGGGACGACAGAGGACGAGATGGTGGGACAGTGTTCTCGAAGCTACCAGCATGAGTTTGACCAAACTGCGGGAGGCAGTGGAAGACAGGAGTGCCTGGCGTGCTCTGGTCCAGGGGGTCACGAAGAGTCGGACACGACTAAGTGACTAAACAACAACAAGACTACCTACCAGTGAATATTGATTGCAAAAAATTGGAAATCAGAAGAAGTACCAACAGAAAGATTGGCAACATAATTTTTTTGAAATGATTGAATTAGCAAAAATGATGGTGCAACAATTAGAAAGCAATCTAATCAAAATCTCAAACAGGAATGGAAATGTGTAGAAGAATACATGGCCAAAAGATGCTCCAACAAGAATTTATTGATATGCATAGACTGATTTCACAAAGTTAAGCTAAGCTAAGCAGATATATAAGATGGAATGTTTAATTATTAAGATACAAAATTACAATCTCAATAATAAAGTTACAAAATAATAACAAGGAAGTCACGCACGGGCGGAGGAAATACACAGGGCAAGAAATAAATAATGGATACATGTTGGTACATAATGAAATGTGAAAATGTGAATTAAGAATATAATGTATATGTATCAATATGTAAAGATTTCATATATGTATTGCAACATTAATAATAAATAAAGTGCAATTTTTTTAAAAGACTACCTACCAGAGACTACTAGCTATGCATTATATATATATATATATATATATATATATATATATATATATATATATATATACATTATATACATGCTTTATATACTACCATACATTCCCTCCACAGTGTGAGGCAGCGATGCCTTATGAGGAATGCCTTATGAGGAACGGCTAAGGGAGCTGGGCATGTTTAGCCTGGAGAAGAGGAGGTTAAGGGATGATATGATAGCCATGTTCCAATATATAAAAGGATGTCACATAGAGGAGGGAGAAAGGTTGTTTTCTGCTGCTCCAGAGAAGCGGACACGGAGCAATGGATCCAAACTACAAGAAAGAAGATTCCACCTAAACATTAGGAAGAACTTCCTGACAGTAAGAGCTGTTTGACAGTGGAATTTGCTGCCAAGGAGTGTGGTGGAGTCTCCTCCTTTGGAGGTCTTTGAGCAGAGGCTTGACAACCATATGTCAGGAGTGCTGTGATGGTGTTTCCTGCTTGGCAGGGGGTTGGACTCGATGGCCCTTGTGGTCTCTTCCAACTCTAGGATTCTATGATTCTATGATGCTTCTGAATACCAGTAGATGGAAATCTTAGGAGGGGAGAGTTGCTCTTGTGCTCAAATCCTTCTTCCTGGCTTCCCATGGGCACCTGAGAACAGGATGCTGAACTAGATGAAATTTTGGTTCCAGGGCTCTTACATTCTCCTACAGCTGCATATATACCACAAGGTGTCTTCTTGGGGAGCTCTCCATGGTCCTGGCATCCTCATGTCCCGCTTGCAGGATTCTCATTGAAGCATCTGGTATGTGAGAACAGGATGCTTGGCTAGATGGGCCATTGGTCTGATCCTGCAGGCTCTTCTTAGGTGCCCATGCTCCAGATCAGGTGCCCATGCCCCTTGAACTATTGCCTTGCACCTGTGCCATGACTCCCAAGGCATTGTCAAGTGTGTGTGCAGGATCCAGGCCCTGTGACCAATAGGACTCTGCAGGACTGGGGCCTTCCTAAGTTTGTTTTGGAGAGGCAAGACGAGGCCGCACAGGTGAGGCCGATTGGTAACTCACAGCACCTGGTGGCAAGAGCCGGGAAGGGATATACGGTCAGCATTTCCCTTTGGCTCTTTGCCACAGCAACACGTTCCCTGCCTTGCTGCGTTTGACTCCTTGACTCCTTGCTTCTTGATCCTCCGACCCCTGCCTTCGTGACTCCTTGCTTCTTGAGCCTCGGACCCTTGGCTTCTGGACTCCTGGCTTCTGGACTCTTGTTCCTGCTCCCACCCCGCCATCTTGCCCCCGGTCCCTATGTCCCTACCCGCGACTTTGATCGCCCGTGAACTGGACTGTGACAGGCATGTAGCCCCAGTGGACCACTGGGGAGAATTTCATGCAGATGACATGCTGATATTGGTGAGCGTTCAAAATACGAAGCCATTGGGAGACATTACGCTTTTGCTTATTGGCTTGGCAGTTTTCCCCCTGGCTCCTCTCCTGCATTCTGTAGTGGCAGCATGACATGCAGAAATTTAGGCAGGTGGAACTCCCACAATCGCTTTGCCTCCCATTTAGGAAAAGTGGGTCAGTACACATTTCTGTGTCCTGGGTGGCTGTAAAATGTGGAGGAACCAAAGAAATGTGGCCTTGGTTCAGAGTATTGCTGGGTCATGCAGCCACTGCAGCTGTAGTAAGTAACTCAGTTCCAGTTCCAAGGACTTTTGGGACCTTGGAGAGCTCCATGAGAAGACACATATTACCGTATTTTTCGCCCCATAGGACGCACCGGCCCATAGGACGCACCTAGTTTTTTGGGGGGGAAATAAAGGGGGGAAATTTATTTCCCTCCCAGGTGCGCTACGCTAATCCCGAAGCTTTGGGCGCACTGAGCTCCGCACGCCCCAAGCTTCGGGATTAGCACAGTACTCCGCTAGCCGTAAGAGAGCCGCGCGACTTCGCGGGGCTCTCCCACGGCTAGCGGAGCACTGCGCTAATCCCAAAGCTTGGGGTGTGCAGATCTCAGCGCGCCCCAAGCTTCTGGGTGCAGGCAAGCTCTCCGCTAGCCCTGGGAGAGCTGGGTCTCCCATGGCTAGCGGATAGCTTCCTGAAGCCTGGAGAGCGAGAGGGGTCGGTGTGCACCGACCCCCCTCGCTCTCCAGGCTTCAGCGAAAGCCTGCATTCACCCCATAGGATGCACACACATTTCCCCTTCATTTTTGGAGGGGGAAAAGTGTGTCTTATAGGGTGAAAAATACGGTAGTTTGTGCGGTTGTGTAAGGAGGACTTCAGGACCTTGGAGAGCTCCCTGAAGAAGACACATGTGGGTGTGTTCAATTGTAGACTGAGCCAGATTCAAGATCCTTGTACCAGTTTACAAAGCCCTGAATAACTTAGGTCCAGGTTACCTCAGGGACTGCCAAGACCCTTACATCCCAGCTCAGTCACTGAGATAATTTCCAGGAGGGTCATTGGTCATTCCCAGAGTTGGTGAGGCTTGCTTGACAGCAACAAGAAACCGAGCTTTTTGTGTGTCCGGCCCTGTCCTGTGTAATACTCTGCCAGTAGAGGTTCAATGGGTGCCTTCTGTGCCAACTTTTGAATGCCTGCTAAAAACCTTTCTACAGTATTCCACTAGGCTTGTATAGGCAATTAAGAATACATCCTTCCACAATGGTTGATTGAGGTTTCTTTTTAACCTTTTACTGTATAATGTTGTTTTATTGCTGTAAACTATCTCTATATCTCTATCTCTGCATCTATCTAAATGTGTGTGTTTGTGTGTGTAATATGATGGATTCAGGACCTTGGAAAGCTCCCGAAGAGACACCATTTGGTGTGTTCAGTTGTATAAGCGGAATTGCAGCACCTTGGAGAGCTCCTATAGAAGCCCAGCTGTCTATGTGAGGTGTCAGGACCCTGGAGAGCTCCTGAAGAAGACACCTTTCGGTGTGCTCAGGTGTATCAGAGCCCTGCTGGACCAAGCCAATGGCCAATCTAGTCCAGCGTCCTGTTCTCACATTGGCCACAGCGAGGACCAGTTTTTCCACAAGAGACCTTCCTATTCAGTGCTGGGAAAGTTGGTAGTTCTGTGCGGCAGCCTGGTTGGGTCTTTTCCACCTACCTTGGGGATGGCACCACTCCGTCTCTCGGCTGGCTTGATGCTTCTTCCTGTGCTGTGTGTGTTTTATTGGAAAAGCCTGGCTGGTTTGATTTGCCCCGGCTGCTCCTAATTAGCCAGCAGTGGCAAGTGCCAGGAGGCGCAGCGAGGCCAAGGAAAACTCTGGCTGAGTGGCAGCTGCAGAAGAGGAAGGGATGGTGATTCTAGTCACCTTTTGGCATGGAGAGGCAAGGAAGGAGGCACAGCTGCCGGGACCTTTTGCTCAACTTGGAGCTTCCAGGAATTGAGAGCCAGTGTGGTGTAGTGGTTAAGAGCGGTAGACTCGTAATCTGGTGAACCGGGTTCGATTCCCTGCTCCTCCACATGCAGCTGCTGGGTGACCTTGGGCTAGTCATACTTCTCTGAAGTCTCAGCCCCACTCACCACACAGAGTGTTTGTTGTGGGGGAGGAAGGGAAAGGAGATTGTTAGCCGCTTTGAGACTCCTTTGTGTAGTGATAAAGCGGGGTATCAAATCCAAACACCTCTTCTTCTTCTAGAGTGTTCTCAGCACCAGCCAATGCAGTTTCCTTGCCTTGCAAAAGAGGCAAGACAGATTGCGAGCTGTGAACTTAATGAATGCTTCTCCCTCGTCCCTCAGGAGGGGAAATGTACTCAGTGTCAACTGGGCGGTCGCTCCCGGCGGGCATGATTAGTACCAGAGAATCTCCATTGCAGATCTGCCTAGATAGGGGGAAGCAGAAGTAAATTAAAATGCATACACTAGGCACACATGCAGTGAAGGGAGATAAGAGATTTAGATCTGATATAACCCCTGTTGTTGAAACAGTCGCACTTGGTTGCCTCATTCAAGGTGCTCACGTTTAAAGCCCTGATGGACCCGGGGCCAAAATACCTGAAAGACCATATCTTCCTTACAGACATTCTCAGCCCTTCTGGTAGTTCCTCTGCTCTGAGAGCCTGGGGAAAGACCTTTGCTGTGGTGGTTCCTCAGCTACATAACTCCCTCCCCACAGAGGTGTGTTTGGTGCCCATCTGGAGACGCATCCCTTCACCCTAGCTGTTGACGCTTGAGGTGTACGTGGGTGGCACTGTGGTCTAAACCACTGAGCCTCTTGGGCTTGCTGATCGGAAGGTCGGCGGTTCAGATCCCCGTGACGGAGTGAGCTCCCGATGCTCTGTACCAGCTCCTGCCTACCTAGCAGTTCGAAAGCACACCAGTGCAAGTAGATAAATAGGTACCGCTCTAGCAGGAAGGAAAACGGCGTTTCCGTGCACTTTGGTTTCCATTACAGTGTCCTGTTGCACCAGAAGCAGTTTAGTCCTGCTGGCCACATGACCCGGAAAGCTGTCTGTGAACGCCGGCTCCCTTGACCTGAAAGCGGGATGAGCGCCACAACCCCATAATCTCCTTTGACTGGACTTAACCTTCCAAGGGTCCTTTACCTTTACCTACCAGCTAAACATTGCAATATTCGGATATATCACAATGTCTGAAATAAGGATGGAACTCTGTAGAGGCATGGGTTGACGTCATGGTTTCCCCCACATTGTGCTTTGCTTCTCAATATTCTCTGGTTGGCCTCTGCTATTTTCTCCTACCAATAGAGAACCTACAAAAGGACTCTGTATGGGCTCTTGGGTACCCCATAAGGGAAAAGGAGCAGTTTTTTCTTACAACAGCTGTCTGTGGACAAACGCTGACTCCCTCGGCCTGAAAACGAGATGAGCTCCACAACCCCATAGCCACCTTTGACTGTACTTAACCGTCCATGGGCCCTTTGTTGTTGTTTAGTCGTTTAGTCGTGTCCAACTCTTCGTGACCCCATGGACCAGAGCACGCCAGGCACTCCTGTCTTCCACTGCCTCCCGCAGTTTGGTCAAACTCATGCTGGTTTCTTTGAGAACACTGTCCAACCATCTCGTCCTCTGTCGTCCCCTTCTCCTTGGGCCCTCCATCTTTCCCAGCATCAGGGTCTTTTCCGGGGAGTCTTCTCTTCTCATGAGGTGGCCAAAGTATTGGAGCCTCAGCTTCAGGATCTGTCCTTCCAGTGAGCACTCAGGGCTGATTTCCTTCAGAATGGAGAGGTTTGATCTTCTTGAAGTCCATGGGACTCTCAAGAGTCTCCTCCAGCACCAGAATTCAAAAGCATCCATTCTTTGGTGATCAGCCTTCTTTATGGTCCAGCCCTCATTTCCATACATCACTACTGGGAAAACCAGAGCTTGAACTATACGGACCTTTGTTGGCAAGGTGATGTCTTTGCTTTTTAGGATGCTTTCTAGGTTTGTCATTTCTTTTCTCCCGAGAAGCAGGCGTCTTGTACTTGTATGGCTTGAGAGCAGTACATGTGAAAAGGATCTAGGAGTCTTGGTTGACCACAAACTTGACATGAGCCAACAGTGTGACGCGGCAGCTAAAAAAGCCAATGCAATTCTGGGCTGCATCAATAGGAGTATAGCATCTAGATCAAGGGAAGTAGTAGTGCCACTGTATTCTGCTCTGGTCAGACCTCACCTGGAGTACTGTGTCCAGTTCTGGGCACCACAATTCAAGAAGGACACTGACAAACTGGAACGTGTCCAGAGGAGGGCAACCAAAATGGTCAAAGGCCTGGAAACAATGCCTTATGAGGAACGGCTAAGGGAGCTGGGCATGTTTAGCCTGGAGAAGAGGAGGTTAAGGGGTGATATGATAGCCATGTTCAAATATATAAAAGGATGTCACATAGAGGAGGGAGAAAGGTTGTTTTCTGCTGCTCCAGAGAAGCGGACACGGAGCAATGGATTCAAACTACAAGAAAGAAGATTCCACCTAAACATTAGGAAGAACTTCCTGACAGTAAGAGCTGTTTGACAGTGGAATTTGCTGCCAAGGAGTGTGGTGGAGTCTCCTACTTTGGAGGTCTTTAAGCAGAGGCTTGACAACCATATGTCAGGAGTGCTCTGATGGTGTTTCCTGCTTGGCAGGGGGTTGGACTCGATGGCCCTTGTGGTCTCTTCCAACTCTAGGATTCTATGATTCTATGATTAATTTCGCAGCTGCTGTCGCCATCTGCAGTGATCATGGAGCCCAAGAAAGTAAAATCTCTCACTGCCTCCATTTCTTCCCCTTCTATTTGCTAGGAGATGATGGGCCCAGTGGCCATGATTTTCGTTTTTTTGATGTTGAGCTTCAAACCATATTTTGCGCTCTCCTCTTTCACTCTCATTAAAAGGTTCTTTAATTCCTCCTCACAAGGGGCCTTTACCTCTCCCTTTATATCCTAAAGACACCACAGTCTGTGCTGACTTTGGGTCCAAGGAAACCAAACCCCGGAACCCTTAGATTTTCCTGCCGCTCGGAGACTGGGTTGGTTTGCTACAATATCCTCCTGCAAAAGATCTTCCCTAATTGGAAGCCACTGGAGGGAAGTGGCATGTGGACTAATTAAGCCAAGCCCCAAGGAAACACTTCCATTTGGGTGGGTAATTCAATATTGCACCATTTCCTTCCTTTTGTTCTCTGGCGTCGCCAAACACGGACTTGAGCATTATTGGGGGGGGGGGGCGAGGAGGGAGAAGACCCCACTCTTTGGGATATGAAGTTTTATCCCAGCTGGGCAAGCATTTCCTTTTGCACCGAGCTGCGGCGGCTGGAATCAAGGCTCGGGAGCGTTAATGGGATTAATCAGCTGCTCAATCAATTAATTCATTAATTGCAGATTAAAAGATGTGGATTTAAAAATGAGGATTTTCAAGCCCTGAGTCTGGGAGCGTGTTGCAAAATGGGTGGCTGCCAGAAATTAGCGTTTGTCTCGATATCATGAAAGGGGAATACCCCAGTATGAAATGAATGCTCTGCATTCATTAGGAATATTAAATCTGTTTGGCAGCTTTTTGGGGGTTGTCTTTCTTGTACCCCCAAATGTCATTGCTGAGGAACCCAAATACTAACCCCTGAAAATGACTTTATAAATGGCTTGGATGAAGCCTAGGTTTCTGAAGAACAAGTCATGTCAGTCTAATCTCATTTCTGTTTTTGATAGAGTTACAAGCTTGGTAGACCGGGGAATGCTGTAGATGTAGCATATCTTGATTTCAATAATAAATAATAATAATAATAATAATAATTTATACCCCGCCCATCTGGGCTTCCCCAGCCACTCTGGGCAGCTTCCAACAAAATATTAAAATACTGTAATGCATCAAACATTAAAAGCTTCCCTAAACAGGGCTGCCTTCAGATGTCTTTTAAAAGTCTGGTAGTTGTTCTCATTGACATCGGATGGGAGGGCGTTCCACAGGGCGGGTGCCACCACCGAGAAGGCCCTCTGCCTGGTTCCCTGTAACTTGGCTTCTGGAAGGGAGGGGACCGCCAGAAGGCCCTCGGTGCTGGACCTCAGTGTCTAGGTAGAACGATGGGGGTGGAGACGCTCCTTCAGGTTTACTGGACCGAGGCTCTTTAGGGCTTTCAAGGTCAGCACCAACACTTTGAATTGTGCTTGGAAACGTACTGGGAGCCAATGTAGGTCTTTCAGGACCGGTGTTATGTGGTCCCAGCGGCCACTCTCAGTCACCAGTCTAGCTGCTGAATTTTGGATTAGTTGTAGTTTCTGGGTCACCTTCAAAGGTAGCCCCACGTCGAGCAGATTGCAGTATTCGAAGAGAGAGATAACCAGAGCATGCACCACTCTGGCCAGACAGTCAGGCTTTCAGCCAAGTCTTCCTTGCAGACATGGTGGTCAGACGTCAGCTAGATGATCTTACTGTCTGATGGATTTGTAGCTGGTTGACTGACCAAGCTTCACATCATCCTGGGGGAAAGTGACCAGTGGGGTGCCACAGGGTTCTGTCCTGTGCCCCTTGTTGTTTTTATAAACAACTTGAATGGAATGAGAGTATAAAATTCACTACATGCTCCGCTTTAAAAGAGAATGTTATGAAAATGGTCTATCGGTATCTCACTCCCACCAAACTGGCAAAAATGTATAGGACAAGTAGCAAAACTTGCTGGAAATGCAAGGAAAAGGACGGCGATTTTTACCACATGTGGTGGTCATGTAACAAAATAAAAGAGTTTTGGGAATTGATCTATAACGAGTTAAAAAAGATGTTTAAATACACTTTTCCGAAAAAGCCGGAAGAATTTCTGCTAGGTTTGGTGGGGGAAGATATTAAGAAGTCAGATCAAAGATTATATCTGTATGCAACAACAGCAGCCAGAGTTTTGATAGCCCAGAAGTGGAAGTTACAGGAGATTCCGAATGTAAGGGAATGGGAGATAAAGCTGGTTGAATACGCTGAAATGGCAAAACTGACACACAGAATTCGCAATCAGGAGGAGACGAAGTACCAAAAAGAATGGAGTAAATTTATGGTTTATATAAGTGAGAACGGTAGAAATATGAAAACGTTGGCAGTATTGAATTAAATCTTATGTCACTGTGTAATTTTTAACCAGTGAAACTGTGAATTATAGATTGGAATAAGACATGGAAGTCAACAGCTCTATGGAGCATAAAGTAGGATATATGTAATAAGACTTGATGTTTTTGTTGGTTGGTGTTGGTGTTCTTAAATCTCAATAAAAAGCATTTAAAAATATATATGTAAACAACTTGAATGAAGGAATTGAGTGGATGTGCATCAAGTTTGCAGACAGCATCAAACTGAGAGGGGTAACTAATCCTCCGAAGGAGGTAGAATCAGGATTTAAGATGACTTCAACAGGTTGAAGAACTGGACCCAAACTAACAAAATAAATTTAAACGGGGGCAAATGTAAGTTTCTACACTCAGACAGGAATAACCAGGTGCACAAATATTGGATGGGGGACACATGGCTTGGCAGCAGTCCATGGGGTAAGGATCTAGCGCAGGCATAGGCAAACTCAGCCCTCCAGGTGTTTTGGGACTACAGTTCCCATCATCACTGACCACTGGTCCTGTTAGCTAGGGATGATGGGAGTTGTAGTCCCAAAACATCTGGAGGGCCGAGTTTGCCTATGCCTGATCTAGGGGTCTTAGTAGCCCACAAGCTTAACGCAAGTCAACAGTGTGAAGCAGCAAGAAAAAAAGCTAATGCAATTTTAGGCTGCATCAACAGAAGTCCAGTGTCCTGATCAAGGGAGGTAATAAAAAGGTAAAGGTAAAGGAACCCCTGACCATTAGGTCCAGTTGTGGCCAACTCTGGGGTTGCGGCGCTCATCTCACTTTACTGGACGAGGGAGCCGGCGTACAGCTTCCAGGTCATGTGGCCAGCATGACTAAGCCGCTTCTGGCGAACCAGAGCAGCGCACAGAAACGCCGTTTACCTTCCCGCCAGAGCGGTACCTATTTATCTACTTGCACTTTGATGTGCTTTCGAACTCCTAGTTTGGCAGGAGCAGGGACCGAACAAAGGGAGCTCACCCCGTCATGGGGATGCGAACCGACGACCTTCTGATCGGCAAGTCCTAAGCTCTGTGGTTTAACCCACAGCGCCACCCGCGTCCCTAAGAGAAGTAATAGTCCCACTCTATTCTGCCTTGATCAGGCCACGCCTGGAATACTGTGTCCAGTTCTGGGCACCACAATTTAAGAAGGATGTTGACAAGGTAGAATGTGGGCAGAGGGTGGCCAAGATAAGGGTTTGGGAAACCAAGCCTTGTGCGAAATGGTTGAAGGAGTTATGTCTGTTTTTCCTGGAGAAGAGAAGACTGAGAGGTGATGCGACAGCAGTTTGAATGGCTGTCACATGGAAGATAGAGTGCACTTGTTTTCTGCGTCTCCAGTGTGTACAAATGACAAGCGATTCCGACTAAACACCAGGAAGAACTTTCTGAACCCCTTTTCCCCTTGCGTCGCCCTTCCAGAGTTAAGCTTTTAAGAACCTGAGATTTTTGTTGATTCAGCTTGTTGCTCTTCTGTGGGTTCTTGATTTCGCTTAAGAATCACTTTCCACGAAGCCTCTCGAAGCGATTTTGCAGTACGATAAAACCATATATAAAGTCAGTTAAATCAATTGCAGATGTAGAAGTGATTAAAGACCGTTGCACATATAAAAAGACAGTTAAAAACAGTCACATAGATAAAAAGCCATTTCAGATCCAAGCCATTTATCGATTGGGGCGAAATCATTCAACACTCAGAAGCCTTGTTGAAAGAGGCGCTTGTAATTTCTTGCTTCATATCATTGTGTGTGTGTGTGTGTGTGTGTGTGTGTGTGTGTGTGTGAAGCTTCGCATAAGCTTACGAAAAGCTTGGCCTGTTGCTCAACATCCAAAAAACCAAAGTGCTGCACCAACAAGTACAAAATAACCCCTCTGCAGCACCACAAATCCAACTCAGTGGTGTAACGTTGGAAAATGTCAATCGCTTCTCCTACCTAGGCAGTTATCTTTCCACAAAGTTCAACACTGATACCAAAATCCAGCATCGCCTGAGCTCTGCGAGTGCGGCTTTCTCCCAATTGAAGTGCAGAGTGTTTGAGGACCAGGACATTCACAGGGAAGCCAAAATGCTTGTTTACAAAGCTATTGTACTACCAACCTTACTGCATGCTTGTAAAACATGGACCACTTACGAACGCCATCTCCAACTTCACAAAAGATTCCATCAACATTGTCTCTGAAAAATCTTACACATCACTTGGGAAGACAGGCGAACTAACACCAGTGTACTGGAAGAAGCAAAGATCACCTGTGTCAAAGCAATGATTCTTCAACATCAACTTTGTTGCACTGGTAACGTATGGATTCCTAATTATCGTCTTCCAAAGCGATTACTCTATTCCCAACTTAAAAATGAGAAGTGTAATGCTGGTGGTCAACAAAAGAGGTTTAAAGACTCTTTCAAGGCAAATCTATAAAAATGTAGTATAAACACCGACAACTGGAAAACACTGGCCTGAGAGCGCTCCAGTTGGAGAACAGCCTTGACCAAAGGTGTCATGGGCTTTGAAGACACTCGAACTCAGGACGCAAGGGAGAAACGTGCTAAGAGGAAGGCACGCTTGGCAAATCCACACCGTGATCAACTCCCGCCCGGAAACCAATGTCCCCACTGTGGAAGGATGTGTGGATCCTGAACTGGCCTCCATAGTCACTTACGGACTCACTGTTAAGGCCGTGTTTATGGAAGACAATCTTACTCGGCTACGAGGGATCGCAGAAGAAGGAAGAAGAAGAAGAAGAAGAAGAAGAAGAAGAAGAAGAAAAAGAAGAAGAAGAAGAAGAAGAAGAAGAAGCAGCAGCAGCAGCAGCAGCAGCAGCAGCAGCCTTAAGGAGGGAAAGTGCTAAAAGAAGCAACAGAGATGGTTCCTGCTTGATATGTAGCTGCAAGGAGTTCCAAAGGTTAGCCTCTGTTCTGACTTTGGAGCAATCCCTTTGCTAGGATGGTAGCTGCAGATGTCTTTCTCTTGCAATGCATTGTGATCAGTTGTTCAGGGCCACTGGAGCAAAAGAGATTGCAGAGAGATCTGAAAAGGCCTCTCCAAACTGAGTGAATGGGCAGTAAAATGTCAAAGGCAATTCAGTGTAAACAAATGCAAAGTGAGGCATTTTGGGGAAGAAATCCCTTGCTTTCACATGTACACTCATTGGGTCTGAACTGGAGGTGACGCACCAGGAACGAGCCCTGGAGTCATAGCAGCTCGCTTGATGAAGAGGCCGACCCTGTGTGCCGAAGCCGTAAAACAAAAAAGGCAAATTCCATGCGAGGAACCGTTGGGAAAGGAACTGAAAATAAAGCTGCTGGTATCATAATGGCATTATGCAAATCTAGGGTGCATCCTCATTTGGAATACTGCGTACAGTTGTGGTCGCCTCACCTCAAAAAGGATATTGCAGAGTTGGAAAAGATTCAGGAAAAATCAACCAAATTGAGAATAGAACGAGCCCCCAGTGAAGAATGGTTGTGGCGTTCAGGACTTTTTGGTTTAAGGTAAAGGCGACATCACCTTGCCAACAAAGGTCTGTATAGTTAAAGCCATGGTTTTCCCAGTAGTGATGTATGGAAGTGAGAGCTGGACCATAAAGAAAGCTGATTGCTGAAGAATGGATGCTTTTGAATTCTGGTGCTGGAGGAGACTCTTGAGAGTCCCATGGACTGCAAGAAGATCAGACGTTTCCATCCTTAAGGAAATCAGCCCTGAGTGCTCACTGGAAGGACAGATCCTGAAGCTGAGGCTCCAAGACTTTGGCCACCTCATGAGAAGAGAAGACTCCCTGGAAAAGACCCTGATGTTGGGAAAGATGGAGGGCACAAGGAGAAGGGGACGACAGAGGACGAGATGGTGGGACAGTGTTCTTGAAGCTACCAGCATGAGTTTGACCAAACTGCGGGAGGCAGTGGAAGACAGGAGTGCCTGGCGTGTTCTGGTCCAGGGGGTCACGAAGAGGCGGACATGACTAAATGACTAAACAACAACAACAAAAGGCGAGTTTGAGGTGACACAAGAGAAGCTTATAAATTTATTCAATGGACGGGGAAAGAGACTGGAGAGGGGAAACAATCTCCCTTGTGACACTAGAATAAGTGGACATCCAACGGAGCAGATTATCAGGGGGTTTGGGCTGGGTGTTCATCAGTATGCGGATGATACCCAGCTCTACCTCTCTTTCAAATCACAACCAGTGAAGGGGGTGAAGGTTCTGTATGAGTGTCTGGAAGCGGTTGGAGGGTGGATGGCGGCTAACAGATTGAGGCTGAATCCTGACAAGACAGAAGGATGGGCTGGTATGGAGGACTCCCTGGTCCTGAATGGGGTACCTGTGCCCCTGAAGGACCAGGTGCAGAGCCTGGGAGTCATTTTGGACTCACTGGTGTCCATGGAGGTGCTGGTCAATTCTGTGTCCAGGACAGCTGTCCACTAGCTCCATCTGGTACGCAGGATGAGACCCTCCCTGCCCACAGACTGTCTTGCCAGAGTGGTGCATGCTCTGGTTATCTCTCGCTTGGACTACTGCAATGCGCTCTATGTGGGGCTACTTTTGAAGGTGACCCGGAAACTACAACTACAGGAAGGTAAACAGCATTTCCGTGCGCTGCTCTGGTTCGCCAGAAACGGCTTAGTCCTGCTGGCCACATGACCTGGAAGCTGTACGCCGGCTCCCTCGGCCAGTAAAGCGAGATGAGCGCCGCAACCCAAGAGTCGGCCACGACTGGACCTAATGGACAGGGGTACCTTTACCTTTACCTTTTACCCTTATTCCGATCTGTGGCACCTCCGGAGACAGATTCCCAGCCCTCTCCTTTCCCCGCGTTCCCAGCGCATGTTTTTAATCAGACCGAAACTTCTCGGGGAGAGCTCTGGAGGGGAGGGGATCAGCCCTGTTCAGACGGAAGGCGCTCCTATAATTACATCTAAGAGGAAAATAATGGGTATGGCAGCTAATATCAGCCCTCTGCCGATTGTAAGCGGAGGTTGCCAGAACGGATCAGTCATCATCGCGGCGCAAGGGCAGGAGTGCGCCTGGGCTCCCCAAACGCCTCTCGGTTCTAAGGCTAAGCGGCAGTGGCCAAAATGAAGGCTTTTTATTTCCCCCTGGGAGAGCCAAAGTCCCGTCCTCCCCATTGACAACCTCTGCCTGTCACTCAGGACTCTGCAGCAAATAGATTTCTGGGCCCCCTTCATTTTCCCGCATTGATTTCTTTGTCATGTGTATAAATAATTTTTCTCTCCGCGTTTTCCATCGGAGATAGATGTGTTGGGCGGGGTGGTGGTGGTGTTTGAGAGAGAGAGACAATGAAATCCAGGACCCAGCCTCTGCTCGTATATTATTGTATTTTATCTTCCTTTCAAGGTGGTTCTCCCCCCTGTTTCCTCACCTAAGAGAGGAAGGACTGGAGATCCTCCCCAGTCTTTGGATTTTCCAGGGACAATTCTGGATTTACAGAAGCCGCCCCAGTTTCTGATCTGATCCCAGAATGTCCCGCTCTTTTTAAAAAAATATATTTTTTATTTTCATTTTTTAAACAATATTCTTATACATTCACATCATTTTCAATTTCTACACTTCTGGGATTACTTAAATCCCTCAGACTCCCCACCCCTGGTTTCCATTCCCCCCCCCTTTTTGCATCCTTTTTTTACCTTATTATATTACATTATAAGTGTTACAGCAATCCTGTTAGCTTTTTAAAGTACTGTATACACAGTGGTCTTTAAGATATTCTATTTTCACACTCTTGGCTGAATTCCTTGTCATTTTAGTGCCTGATCCAAATGGTCATCTTTGCCAGTTTGGCATAGTCCATCACAGGAGTCAGCAAACTTTTTCACCAATCGCCTTCGAAATTCGGCCCTTGAACAGTCCAGGAATCAGCATGTTTTTACATGAGTGGAATGTGTCCTTTTATTGAAAATGCATATCTGCGTGATTTGTGGGGTCTGCCTGGTGTTTTCACATGAGTAGAATGTGTGCTTTTATTTAAAATGCATCTCTGGGCTATTTGTGGGGTATAGGAATTCATTCAATCCCCACCCCCCCAAAAAAATAGTCTGGCCCCTCACATAGTCTGAGGGACAGCAGACCGGCCCACGGCTGAAAAAGGTTGCTGACCCCTGGCGTAGTCCATCACAGGGGCCCGCAAAATTTTTCACCAATTGCCTTCTTAATCCGGCCCGCAGATGGTCCAGGAATCAGCGTGTTTTTACATGAGCAGAATGTGTGCTTTTATTTAAAATGCATCTCTGGGTTATTTGTGGGGCATAGGAATTCATTTTTGTTTGTTTTTTTTCAAAATACAGTCAGGTTAAGTACTTAATTCGTTCCAGAGGTCCGTTCTTAAAACGAAACTGTTCTTAACCTGAAGCACCACTTTTGCTAATGGGGCCTCCCGCTGCCACTGCGCCGCTAGAGCACGATTTCTGTTCTCATCCTGAAGCAAAGTTCTGAACCCAAGGTACTCTTTCTGAATTAATGGAGTCTGTAACCTGAAGCATCTGTAACTTGAGGTACCACTGTATAGTCCGGCCCCCCACAAGGTCTGAGGGACAGTGGACCGGCCCCCTGCTGAGAACGTTTGCTGCCCCCTGGACTAGATGGGGGTCTCTTCCAAATCTATGATTCCATGATTTAAGACACATCCTTTCTCCAGCAAACAGGTTTTTGAGCCAGCTCCTCCCTCGCTTGGCTGGCCCACCTGTGTCTCTGGAGGAGGAATTAGCAGGCAACTCACAAACTCCGCCAGGAGGATTTCTCTGGCAGCTCTGTTTGTCGACAACCCCTCTCGCTTTTATCAGGCGCTGGTTTCGAGTCAAAGCATGTCAGGCCCAGCGGAAGAGCTGCTGTGCCGATCCCAGACAATCATGACTAAGCCCACAAGGGTGCTGGGGTTGGGGGTTGGTGGCTGGTACGGAGATGGGGGAGAAGTAGGGAGACCTTGGGGGCTAAGACTCAAATGGGAATTCTGTGTCCAGGGCAGCTGTTTATCAGCTCCATCTGGTACGCAGAATGAGACCCTCCTTGCCTGCAGACTGTCTCGCCAGAGTGGTGCATGCTCTAGACAGAAGTACTGTTTTGGGGGACAGGGGGCGGGCAGGTGTGGGGGACTCCCTGGTCCTGAATGGGTCAACTGTGCCCCGGAAGGACCAGGTGCGCAGCCTGGGAGTCATTCTGGACTCACAGCTGTCCATGGAGGCGCAGGTCCATTCTGTATCCAGGGCAGCTGTCTACCAACTCCACCTGATACGCAGGATGAGACCCTCCCTGCCCACAGACTGCCTCACCAGAGTGGTGTATGCTCTGGTTATCTCCCACTTGGACTACTGCAATGTGCTCTACGTGGGGCTACCTTTGAAGGTGACCTGGAAACTACAACTAATCCAGAATTCAGCAGCTAGACTGGTGACTGGGAGCGGCCGCCGAGACCACATAACACCAGTCTTGAAAGACCTACACTGGCTCACAGTACGTTTCTGGACACAATTCAAAGTGTTGGTGCTGACCTTGAAAGCCCTAAACGGCCTCAAAGGCCCAGTATACCTGAAGGAGCGTCTCCACCCCCATCGTTCTACCCGGACACTGAGGTCCAGCTCCGAGGGCCTTCTGGCGGTTCCCTCCCTGCGAGAAGCCAAGTTACAGGGAACCAGGCAGAGGGCCTTCTCGGTGGTGGCACCCACCCTGTGGAACGCCCTCCCACCAGATGTCAAAGAGAACAGCAACTACCAGATTTTTAGAAGACATCTGAAGGCAGCCCTCTTTAGGGAAGCTTTTAATGTTTGATGGACTACTGCATTTTAATACTTTGTTGGAAGCCGCCCAGAGTGGCTGGGGAAACCCAGCCAGATGGACGGGGTATAAATAATAAATTCTATTCTATTCTATCCTTCGCTACCATCCCTGCACTACAAGGGGTTGGGCTAGATGACCTTTGGGTTTCCCCTCAAACTGTACAAATCCTATGACTCCAGCCTGTGACCCGCTCTCACGCCCCTCCCTCTCTCCCTCCCTGCTCTCCGACCCGGAGATATGAGCCTCCAAGACCCGAGCTGCCAGTCTTCTGCCAGCCTAGCTCTAAGGAGCTTTGGCAACTGATGATGTGCGATAAGGAGACTCTAAATCTAGAGGAGGAGGGAAAGGAGAGAGGAAGCAGGTTGCAGAGGAGGAGAGATGCTTTTAGTGTTTTGTGTTCTCTCCCCCCCGCCCTCCACCTCCCGCCAAACCACCAGCTCCGCGGCTTTATCCCTGAAATGGAATAAAAGGTACATTACGCAGAGGTTTTGGAAATTGCCAGGGGCCTGCGAGAGTCAAGATGCAAAGGGAGGATTAAGCCTATTAAAACTGCCTTCCTTTCCGAGGCAGATAATGGCTCTTGCCACTCTGCGGATCACAGGCCTGCTGAGCTTTGGGTGCTGGGTTTCTGGGGTTTTTTATGTTCTGAATGCGGAGAATCGGCTTGGGACCGCATGGAGTGAAAACAACGACAACCGTGAGCCTCTGAGCATGTGCAGAGTTTTCCCCGGTGGTGATTAGGCTACCGAGCTTGCCCATCAGAGCTTGCCCACCCCTGTAGACATCTCTCTCTTTGGCAGTGCCGTCTCTTTAAGGCAAGTGTGTTGCGGGATTCCCATTAGCCCCTGCAGCCAGCATGGGCAGGGATCATGGGAGTTGTAGTCCAGTCACATCCTGAGGGCCACAGGTTGCCCATGCTTGTTGGTACTTATAGGCTCCGTTCATCTCCAGCTTTCTGTTGTAGCCAGTAGCACATCTCACCCTGGGAGCTCTCCGAGGTCCTGAAGTCTGAGCACAGACTCTGCATTTTACCTGCTTCCTGTTAATAATAATAATAATAATAATTCTTTTATTTATACCACGCCCTCCCCAGCCAGAGCCATGCTCAGAGCAGCTGACACCAGTAAAATTACAATATTTTTAAAAAGCAATTTAAAATACAGGTTAAAATATAATTTAAAATGCAGCCTCATTTTAATAGTAACCCATAGATCAAGACCATAAGGGGAGGGAAACATAAGGGTCAGATTGAGTCCAAACCAAAGGCCAGGCGGAACAGCTCTGCAGGCCCTGCAGAAAGATGTCAAGTCCCACAGGGCCCTAGTCCCTTGTGACAAAGTGTTCCACCAAGTCGGGGCCAGGGCTGAAAAGGCCCTGGCCCTAGTTGAAACCAGTCTAACCTCCTTGAGGCTCAGGACCACCAAAGTGTTGTCCTGGTCCTGAATGTGGTAACTGTGCCCCTGAAGGACCAGGTGCGCAGCCTGGGAGTCATTTTGGACTCACAGCTGTCCATGGAGGCGCAGGTCAGTTCTGTGTCCAGGGCAGCTGTCTGCCAGCTCCACCTGATACGCAGGCTGAGACCCTCCCTGCCCGCAGACTGTCTTGCCAGAGTGGTGCATGCTGTGGTTCTCTCCCGCTTGGACTACTGCTATGCGCTCTATGTGGGGTGACCTTTGAAGGTGACCTGGAAAGTGCATCTAATCCAGAACGCAGCAGCTAGACTGGTGACTGGGAGTGGCTGCTGAGACCATATCACACCAGTCCTGAAAGACTGGTATTGGCTCCCAGTACATTTCCAAGCACAAGGCAAAGTGTTGGTGCTGACCTTGAAAGCCCTAAACGGCTTCGGTCCAGTATACCTGAAGGAGCATCTCCACCCTCATCATTCAGCCCGGACACTGAGATCCAGCTCCGAAGGCCTTCTGGCGGTTCCCACCCTGCAAGAAGCCAAGTTACAGGGAACCAGGCAGAGGGCCTTCTCGGTGGTGGCGCCCTCCCTGTGGAACGCCTTCCCACCAGATGCCAAGGAAATAAAGAACTATCTGACTTTTAGAAGACATCTAAAAGTAAGATGGTCTTTCATGAACATGGTTTTCACAGTGTTTCCATAAAATGAAAGTGGAGGTCAATTCTGGAACCACACTTCCTTCCACAGTGGGGACATTGGTTTCTGGGTGGGAGTTGATCCCGGTGTGGATTTGCCAAGCGTGCCTTCCTCTTAGCACGTTTCTCCCTTGCGTCCTGAGTTCGAGTGTCTTCAAATCCCATGACACCTTCGGTAAAGGCTGCTCTCCTACTAGAGCGCTCGCAGGCCAATGTTTCCCAGTTGTTGGTGTTTATACTACATTTTTAAAGGTTTGCCTTGAGAGAGTCTTTAAATCTCTTTTGTTGACCACCAGCATTATACTTTACATTTTTAAGTTTGGAATACAGTCATACCTCAGGTTACAGCAGCTTCGGGTTGTATATTTTCTGGTTGCGGACCGCCAAAACCTGGAAGCACCAGAATGGGTTACTTCCGGGTTTCGGCGGTGGTGCTTGCGCAGAAGCGCTAAATCGCAACCCGCGCATGCACAGACACACAAACACGGGTTGCAAACACTGCAGGTTGCGAACGTACATCCCGCACGGATCACGTTTGCAACCTGAGCGTCCACTGTAGAGTAGTTGCTTTGCAAGATGATAATCAGGCATCCGCACAACATGACCAGTCCAACGAAACTGCTGTTGAAGAAAGAAGATAAATCCACAACGAACATGCAATTTTTGCACCGATGATACATTGCAGAATACACTCAGGGAAAGAAACAGCAACATGGAGATGACCCCACATGCGTGCCATCCTCTTTCTGGAGCACAGTCATCGAATCAAAGAATTGTAGGATTGGAAGGGACCCAACCATCATCTAGTAACTCTCTCCTTTTTTGTTTTTTTTGGCCTTTGATGGCAAGGCGGTTCTCTTTCCAAAGGCAAGGAGAATGCACTTGTTCACCTGAAGCCTGACATGACCACAAAGCCGCAAATGGTAACTTGAACCCTTTCCACCACGGTTGGAGATGCTAAGCTCAGAGGCCCAGAGATACAGGCACTTTCCTTACCTGGAAGAGTGATAACAGGTAAAAGAACCCTCCACATCCAACGATGAGGTTGCCAACTATTTCGGGGGGGTGTGCACCTGTGTCTTTCAAGAGCAGATTAAGCTGCCGACTTTAGGCGACGGTGGTTCTTCTCAAAAGAGTTGCCTGCCGATTTTTGGCACAATGGACTACCAACTGGGGATACAAAAGCAAGCCTGGTCCAGCTTTTGTCATGGTCAGTTGGCAACCTTTCCAGAATCCATGGGTGATGAGTAATGTATTGTGTAGGACCCTGCTCTCATTTATTTGTATCGATTGATTGCATTTCATAGAATCATAGAGGTGGAAGGCACCCCCAAAGGTCATCTAGCCCAACCCCCTGAAAGGCAGCAATCTCAGCTAAAGCATCCATGGCAGATGGCCATCCGATCTGTGCTTAGAAACCTCCAAGGAAGGAGAGTCCACCACCTCCCAAGGGAGACTGTTCCCCACTGTTGAACGGATGTTACCATTAGGAAGTCCTTCTTGATGTTTAGACAGTATCTCCTTTCTTGTGACTTGAAGCCAAGGGTTCGAGTCCTACCCTGCAGAGCAGGAGAAAACAAACTTGTTCCCTCTTCCATGTGACAGCCCTTGAAATATTTGAAGATCCTATCTCCTCTCAGTCTCCTCTTTTCCAGGCTAAACATACCCAGCTCCTTCAACCGTTCCTCACCAGGCTTGGCTTCTAGACCCCTGATCATCTTGTTCGCCCTCCTCAGCACACCATCTAGTTTGTCAACATCCTTCTTAGATTGTGGTGTCCAGAACTGGACACAGTGTTCCATGTTTGGTCTGATCAAGGCAGAAGAGAGTGGGACTATGACTTCCCTTGATCTGGACACTAGACTTCTGTTGATGCAGCCTAGAATAGCATTAGCTTTTTTTGCTGCTGCATCACACTGTTGACTCAATGGGATTCATATCCCTCAAGCTCCCAGGAGGGCTGGGGCAACCTAGTCAGATTATTATTATTATTATTATTATTATTATTATTATTATTATTCTCCAAAGAGCTCATGGTAGCATGGTAGTTCATGGTAGCAGGCACAGTTCTTTCCCTCCTCATTTAATCCTCACAGCAACCCTGGGAGGTAGGTGAGTCCCTTCAGGGCTTGTGTGCTATAGCAATTAGCCTCAGCTACCTTGCAGGGTTGTTGTGAGGATTTAAAAATCTTTTAAAAAAAAAATCTTTAAAAAAATCTTTAAAATTTTAAAAACTTAAAACCATGGAGAGACCTGGTCTGAACAAAGACATTGGATTCTTATCTCATTATACATGACTAAACCATTTTTCACCTTCTCACCCCTTGCCTTTTCCTGTAAGACCTATTGCAGTCCTTAAGAGTCGTCAACAGGCTCATCTCAGCTATCTGCCAATCTCCCATTCCCACCACCCTTCTGAGTAATACCCCTCCCCACCTTCTCACTATATAGAAGGATCTGGCAACTTCTGTTTCAGTGTATCTGAAGAAATGTGCATGCACACGAAAGCTCATACCAAGAACTAACTCAGTTGGTCTTTAAGGTGCTACTGGAAGGAATTTTTTTATTCTACCTTGCAGGGTTGTTGTAGAAATTAAACGAGGAAGGAAAAAGCACGCATCTGCACCACTTTGAGCTCCTTGGAGAAAAAGGCAGGGCACAAATGCAAGGAATCGTATAATACTTTTAAGGGCCAGTGTGGCCTACAGAGTTCTCCTCCTCCCTGGGTCAGCCTTACAACAACCCTGGGAGGTAGTTGGAGGCTAGGAAACGGGGACTTAGCCCAAGGTCACCCAACGAGCTTCATGTCTAAGTGGAGATTCGAACCCTGGTCTCCCAGGTCTGACAACCGAATCGCTGCACCGCCAGCGTCTCCCAACCGTAGATGTGCTGCTCTTGTGAGCCTCTTGCCGGCACAGAAATAACATTGCATTTTGCTGGCTCTGCCAAGGTCATCCCTCCTGGGGTTTCACTGCACGCCTGTTTGTTCTCTTGACAGCTTTTGCACCTGAAAAGAAGAGAGTGGGTTTTTTCCCCCCCTTTTTCTTTTTTTGGTATGCATGTATGTATGTTTATTTATGATTTGAGGGCCTGGGGCCCTGGTTCTGCCCGAGACCTAGTCGGAGGAGCAGAAATGTGTGCAGCAACCAGCAGCCTGCAGAAAAAGGCAAACCTTATCCTCTGTGAGGAGGGGGGTATCTTCAAAGGCACTCAGAAGCAGGGCAAAGGGAGGGGGGAACAATTCTCCAAAGGCAAAGTGAGAGTGCCGCTCCGTTCTGTCCCTAGGCAAGGGCTGCCCTCTCCTGGGGTTTGCCCCCAGTTATTAAGAAAAGGTAAAGGGACCCCTGGCCATTAGGTCCAGTCGTGGCCGATCTTGGGGTTGTGGCGCTCATCTAGCTTTATTGGCCGAGGGAGCCGGCGTACAGCTTCCGGGTCATGTGGCCAGCAAGACTAAGCTGCTTCTGGCGAACCAGAGCAGCACACGGAAACGCCGGTTACCTTCCTGCCAGAGCGGTACCTATTTATCTACTTGCACTTTGACGTGCTTTCGAACTGCTAGATTGGCAGGAGCAGGGACCGAGCAACAGGAGGTCACCCTGTCGCGGGGATTCGAACTGCCAACCTTCCCACTGGCAAGCCCTAGGCTCTGTGGTCTAGACCACAGCGCCACCCACGTCCCTAATATATGCTATACTGTATGGTAATTTATGGACTGAATTGGTATCTCAAGCCATTTGCACATGTTGTCATGCAACCAGTCCCTACAGCAAAGGGGACACCCAATCTTGTCACCCCTGAGGAAGGAAAAAGGGGGTCGTCTGTGTGCAGGTCGCAAGCCTGGCTTGGAAATGTATGAGAAAGCAATAAGCAGGATAAGCTTTGCCAGAGGTCACCTGCATGTCGGTTAAAGATGGGGATGTTGAACACAGAGCAGAAGAGTTTGGTGACCGTGGTTGGAAATGCTTTGAGACCTGCTTCCCCACTTATGTGTAGAGAAGGAACAGAGTCTGCTGGTTTAAGCCCGTTTTCAAGGACTCTTTCAGGGACCACCCAAAGTCTGGAATTTGCAATGGTGGGTCAGTAAAGGCTGGGAAGAAATAGAGCAGTATCACAAAATAATTGTACAGTCATACCTCGGGTTACAGACACTTCAGGTTGCGTATTTTCGGGTTACGGACCTCCGAAATCCAGAAGTACCGGAACGGGTTACTTCCTCGGTCCAGTATATCTGAAGGAGTGTCTCCACCCCCATCGTTCTGCTGAGGTCCAGCACCGAGGGCCTTCTGGCATTTCCCTCACTGCGAGAAGCTAAGTTACAGGGAAGCAGTTTGGTGGGGTTTGAGTAATGCTTGTAATGTACGAAAAACTGGATTATTATTTTTAAAAATAGAGAAAATAAAGGGAGCAGATGGGGGGGGAGATTGATAATGGAAGGGTGGAGGGCAGTCGAAGGGTTCAGGGAATTTTAACTGATGGTGTTGGTGTTTAAGGTTTTAATTTAAATTTGTTAAGAAAATACGTTTTAAAAATAATATAAAGTAGCAGAGACTGGCCTAGACCACATGGGTTGATGGCAAGAGACGGTGACAGAGCCTTTTAGTAGAAGGTTGGGATGGATGACCACCAGGTACCTTCCGGCTCCGTGCCTCTGTTTTACCTCCTCTCTCCCACCCCTAAACAAGCAGCCTTTCCCTTCCAGCCTCTCCCTCCCCCACCCCCCCTTTGATGGCTTCTAATCCTTTCTAATCTTCCTAACACCCCTAATGAGATCATGGGAGGGAGTCTTTGTAGTTCCTTCTCCCACAGAGCACCCCGTAGTGCTAATCTCACCTCTTCCCCTTGGAAGTGCTGGCTGGGTGCTGAGCGAGGCCAGAACCCCTGCCAGGGGAAAGGGCAAAGAGGCCTGGCAACACAACTTGAACAGGCTCCATATTCTTCCGACAACCAGGGAGAAGAGTTTGGGGACTCAGGCCTGGCTGGGCAACAGATTCCCAGGCTGGAGTTCAGGTTAGGGCAAGAAATTTGATTCAGTTGCCCCTAAAAGGCAAACCTTTCCGACAAAGGTCCGTATAGTTAAAGCCAAGGTTTTCCCAGTAGTGATGGGTGAAGTGAGACTGGACCATAAAGAAGGCTGATCGCCGAAGAATGGATGCTTTTGAATTCTGGTGCTGGAGGAGACTCTTGAGAGTCCCATGGACTGCAAGAAGATCAAACCTCTCCATTCTGAAGGAAATCAGCCCTGAGTGCTCACTGGAAGGACAGATCCTGAAGCCAGGGATTATCACTCAGGCAGAGGGGCTGCTGAGTAGCTGAGCTCACATGTCTAGATGAATTTCTGAAGTTTCCCCAGTGAGCCAGTGCATAGATGCATTTATCAGTGAATTCTTACATTTGGTATCGTGCAGCAGAGGCCCTTTGAATAGATAGGAAGAAACTGTGTTTTGTGGGGACAAGTCACAAAAGTCACAAAAGCAATTGTGCTGATTTTGGTAGTGGGCTGCATGTGCATGATATCTGCTGCAGGGGCAACCCCCCCCCCCTCCAACCTATACATAAATTCCTGCTACAGTCCAGAGGGGGCATCGATGACCACCTGGCCAGCTGACTGAGGTTCTCTTCTTGACGCGCGAAAGTCCTCCCAATGCCATCCATCTGGCCCTGAAATTAAACCTCATCAGCTCTGCCCCAGACTCTGTCGCCTGTGTCTAATGGAGACGGACAAGGCCAGGCGGGGGGAGTCATGAGAGGCCAATGTTGTGTGTGTTTGGGGGGGGGGGTTCGGGTCTGCAATGACAGGCCGATACGATGGGGAGAAGGATGTGAGAAAGAGAGAGGGCATGGAAAGGGCAGGCAACTGAAAGAGCGCTAATCGAGGCTGGCAGGAAGGAGGAAGGAGGCAGGCAGGCAGGGGGGTCTCTTTCACCCTTTTCCAGAGCCATTTTCACAGCCCAGTTCAAGTTCCCGGTTGAATCTTGCATGTTCTCATTGTTCCACCAGGGGCGCTGTAGAGCAGAAAGGACTTCCTCAGATTTGGGCGCCCCCATATACCATATTTTTTGCTCCATGAGACACACCTGACCATAAGGCACAGCTAGTTTTTAGAGGAGGAATCATAGAATCCTAGAGTTGGAAGAGACCACAAGGGCCATCGAGTCCAACCCCCTGCCAAGCAGGAAACACCATCAGAGCACTCCTGACATATGGCTGTCAAGCCTCTGCTTAAAGACCTCCAAAGTAGGAGACTCCACCACACTCCTTGGCAGCAAATTCCACTGTCAAACAGCTCTTACTGTCAGGAAGTTCTTCCTAATGTTTAGGTGGAATCTTCTTTCTTGTAGTTTGGATCCATTGCTCCGTGTCCGCTTCTCTGGAGCAGCAGAAAACAACCTTTCTCCCTCCTCTATTTGACATCCTTTTATATATTTGAACATGGAAAACAAGGAAAAAATATATATTCTGAACGAAACAGTGGATGTATGATTTTTATGGTTCATGCTGTGGCCACAGACATGTGATTTGACGGTGAGTTTAGGGTAGCCCAATGCAAAGATCCTGAGGATCCATACGGATCCGTGCTTTGTAACCATGTTTTTGCACCATTGGGGCCCCACAAAACAGTGGATGCGTGATTTTTTGGGTGCAGGCTGTAGCCATGGACATGCTATGTGACCTGATGGTGAATTTGGGGTGACCCAATGCAAAAATCCTGAGGATCCATGGGCTTTTACCTCTCCCA
Organism: Podarcis liolepis; assembly: GCF_965112155.1. NCBI lineage: Eukaryota > Metazoa > Chordata > Lepidosauria > Squamata > Lacertidae > Podarcis > Podarcis liolepis. The sequence goes on along the minus strand of NC_139561.1, from coordinate 92,047,771 downwards.
TCCCAGGCAGCCTCCTTTATCTCTAGTGTCCCTTATCTCCCTCCCGATCCCTTACAGATCAGCGGCTTTGTTTCAACACCCCCTTCTCTCTTTCTTAAGAAAAAAAAAAAAGCATGATCTGCTTTTTGCCACTGGGCAATTCGGCTCCAGGGACCATGCATCCGCTCCATAAGACGCACAGACATTTCCCCTTACTTTTTAGGAGGAAAAAAGTGCGTCTTATGAGCGAAAAATACGGTATATCTAATTCAAAATGTAAACAATAATAAACTGCAAACAAAATTTTGTTTTTTTGGAATGAAAGGAAACCTACAGCAAGATGGGAAAATAATGTTGATTTTTTTTGCATCCTTCCACTTTATCTGCATCTGAATACTCCCTCTCCCCTTCTAATTGCAAAGTCTTTGATCAGATCCTCAGAACTAATCTTACGTAACACATCTCCTTCTGCACTTAGGCGTCCAGCTTGCCTTGTTGTTCTGCTGGGATTTTGAATAGACTTCAGCTGAGCAATTTTGTGACATTTTAAAATGTTAAAAAATCCGGCAATGGAAATGGTACCCCTTTCCCTTGATGCCCCAAACACGTGCTTATTTTGCTTGACGGTTCATTCAGTCCTGTCTTCTTCTTCCTTGGTGGTTTTGTGGGGGGAAATTAGCAGCCCAGCCTAAAAAACACACATTCTTGTTAGTTAGCATAAGAAGGGACTAACAGCACAGAGCTGTTTTGCTGATAGGCAGATTCTCAGACCATAGAAATACAATTGGTAGAGAGGACTCTGTGTGATGTCATTTCCCCTCCTCTCCTGGGGAGGAAGGAGCATATAGTACTTCCTGTTCCTCTCTGTCTTCATTTGACCAGCACATACCTGAAGTTGGTTTTACAGTAAATCTAGATATTTTGCCTGCACAGTTTTTACTGCTGTTTTTGCTGTGAACCAGTGCTTGATTACACAGCAAGTAAATCTTATTTTTTAAACTTACTTACTTGTTGTTTCCTGATTCTGCCTTAAGCAGAAGGTTGAAGCCACCTTATTTCATACCTGGACTTGCTCAAAACAAGCCTAATTCCTATATTTTAAATTTTGCTGCCAAGCACGGGATTTTGAAACTCTGTTCAACCCACACATGTGGGCACCTAGAGGGATAAATTGCAATTAATACACCCTCTCCTACTCATTAAAACCCTTCCCACAAGGTGACCATCTGTTGAGGATTCTGCGATTCCTGCAGGTCTGGTTGGACCAGATCACCCTCAGGGATCTTTTCCGACTCTGCAATTCTACATTTGTACGAAACTGGAACCTGAATTAAAGGGAGAGCTAAAAGGCCCATTTCCCAAGCAAGAGATCAATTTGCGGTTGATGTTCCTCCTGGCCCGAAACGGAAGTGCCGCTGGGTGCGGACGGAGGCAGGGAGAGAGAGGAGAAGACAAAAATTGCAGGAGCGTATTTGAAAGCGGGATTTGGGAACATCTGGGAAGATGCTGAGAGGAGGGAGGTGTCGCTGCACACAGCCGCTCGGCTGTGGGTGCTGCAGAACGGAAAAGAGGCAGGAAGAAGAGGAGATGGGGGCCAAGGAGGGAGACTGTGGAAATAATGATTTGAGCATGCCGCAATGACAAACCTAGAGAGCATCTTAAAAAGCAGAGACATCACCTTGCCAACAAAGGTTCGTATAGTAAAAGCTCTGGTTTTCCCAGTAGTGATGTATGGAAGTGAGAGCTGGACCATCAAGAAGGCTGATCGCCGAAGAATGGATGCTTTTGAATTCTGGTGCTGGAGGAGACTCTTGAGAGTCCCATGGACTGCAAGAAGATCAAACCTCTCCATTCTTAAGGAAATCAGCCCTGAGTGCTCACTGGAAGGACAGATCCTGAAGCTGAGGCTCCAAGACTTTGGCCACCTCAGGAGAAGAGAAGACTCCCTGGAAAAGGCCCTGATGTTGGGAAAGATGGAGGGCACAAGGAGAAGGGGACGACGGAGGACAAGATGGTGGGACAGTGTTCTCGAAGCTACCAGCATGAGTTTGACCAAACTGCGGGAGGCAGTGGAAGACAGGAGTGCCTGGCGTGCTCTGGTCCAGGGGGTCACAAAGAGGCGGACACGACTAAACGACTAAACAACAACAACAAGAGGTGGCACCAATTGCAGAGGAGCCGAGTGCATTTGGCTGCTCTTGTTGGAAAAGGAGGCTGGAAGGAAAGAGGTCTTTGGCCTCTCGCCAGCGTGGAATTAAAACCCCGCCGTGCAAATTCCACCCTGGCAAAAGCCGGGAGTCTGTGACCTGTTGGAAAGCAATGCAAACGAGACCATTTGCACATATTTATGTACAGTGGTACCTCGGGTTACAGACGCTTCAGGTTACAGACTCCACTAACCCAGAAATAGTACCTCGGGTTAAGAACTTTGCTTCAGGATGAGAACAGAAATCGCACGGCGGCTGCGGGAGGCCCCATTAGATAAAGTGGTACCTCAGGTTAAGAACAGTTTCAGGTTAAGAACGGACCTCCGGAACAAATTAAGTTCTTAACCTGAGGTACCACTGTATATGGGACGCGGGTGGCGCTGTGGGTTAAACCACTGAGCCTCTTGGGCTTGCCGATCAGAAGGTCAGCAGTTCGAATCCCCGCGATGGAATGAGCTCCCATTGCTCAGTCCCAGCTCCTGCCAACCTAGCACTTTCAAAGCACATCAAAGTGCACATCAAAGTGCAAGTACAGTGGTACCTCGGGTAAAGTACTTAATTCGTTCCGGAGGTCTGTTCTTAACCTGAAACTGTTCTTAACCTGAAGCACCATTATATACCATGAACCTCAAATATTCCTCTTCAGTTTGGATGGAAATGGGAAAAGCCTCCCCATTGTCTCTGTGCTCACAAATCCTGCCTTAAGGTCACATTTGGGGATGAATACAGTGGCCTGGACTCGGGAATTAAGTATTTACCATTACAAAAGAATGGCTAGGCTGCCCAGGTAATGCAATCAGCGACCATTGACAGGTATCCTGGCAAAGCAGGATTTCTGCTGTAGACAGCCTCCTTCTGTGATATATTGTCAGGGAACTGACATCGGAGCTAGAGGCGGAGGGAAGGCTCTCAAATGATGCTGGAGAAGGGCCCAGCAGGGAGAGAGGCAGCTCCGCAGATGGGGAAGCAAATCAGCGCAACACCAGGGATAAAGGGGGGCAGATGGGGGAATCGGCGAGAGGGCTCCAGGACTCTTCACCGGACACCAGCGGGGAGAGCACGGGTCCTCCGCTACCCACGCCCACCCTGCGCAGAAGACTTCCGCGCAGAGAGAGTAGGAGGAGACTGGGTGTCAAACAACTTTTATGTTGGAAAAGATTTAAGAAACGCCCACTGACGGATTCTGCCAGTGACTGAGGCAGCCACCATGAGAAGGGGCTGTGCAGTCAGAAAGTTTTAACAAGGCAAATTAGCCGAGAAAGACACCAGCTTATGCACAAGTAACTCATACCCATATGTATGATGTTTTGGGGTGGTGGTGGTCTTGAGCTACAGGGTGGGCAATTTCAAAAGTCTATATAAGGGCAGGCACACCTTTGTTTTGGGTCCTCCTCCTTTCCTGCGCGTGAGGGGAGCACCCTGTTGCAACTGTTCAATAAAGATGAGGCTTACTAGCTGCTTTGCTTCTCAATATTCTCTGCTTGGCCTCTGTTATTTTCTCCTGCAATAGAAACCTACATAAGGACTCTATATGGGCTCTTGGGTACCCCATAAGGAAAAGGAGCAGTTTTTTCTTACAACGCAGGATTTGGAGAAATTGAGGGTTGGTCTTTTGTCCTGTCCTCTGTTGCCAAACGCCCTCTTTGTCTTTTTGCAAAGATTTGTGGCCTATAAATCTCCCCTCCCGAGTGCCACAGCGCAGGGGGCCCTGCGCTCTGCCGATAAGCAAAGCAGGGAGTGACAGGTCCCCTATCAAGTGGCCGTCCTCAGCCAGGAATGCACAGCGGGCTGTTTCTGCCAGCAGAGAGATAGCTTTGACTCAGGGTGTAGCAGAGAGGAAGGAGGTGTCGGAGCAGCGAGCAGAGTGTCAATTGAAGCCAAAGGAGAGCAAGATAAGGGGAGCCCAGGCAGCTACAATGCAGGGAAAAAAGATCTTCTCTGGCTTCTGAGCAGCACGGAGGGACAAATATCAGGCTGTTCTGGCTTCTGAGATTCAGAATATTTTTTTTTTCTTGTTTTCCTCCTCCAAAAACTAGGTGCGTCTTGTGGTCTGGTGCGTCTTATAGAGCGAAAAATACGGTAAGTCCAGCCCTGGGTTATGTCAGGGATTCCTGCATTTCAGGGGGTTGGACTGGATGACCACAGGGGCCCTTCCAACTCTACAAATCTGTGATTCTATGAGTCTCCACTCACACCTGAAACAGCCCTGCTTGCCTCTGTCCTTTGACCAGTTACAGGGTTGCGCTTTGCAGATCCTGGAAGCTGAACACCTGCAAAAATCCGATGATATCAGACATCAATTCATTCACCTTTGATAGCATCCGATAATAGCTTTGCCTCTGGTCTTGATGCTCTTCCTCTGATGGTTTTACAACCGTCAGTGGGATATTTTGGGCCTTGGTGATCTGACGACACCTGATCTTCGATTTCTGCCAGGGCTTTTTGGATAACTTTGAAGCCTTTGGAGGACAAGGAACTGTCTTACTCTGAGCCAGACTCACGAGTCTGCCCTAGCTCAGTGCAGTCTGCACGGACTGGCAGACGCTGTCCAGGATTTCAGACAAAAACACTAAGGTGGAATCTACTCGCATATTTTTTTAAAAAACGCTGTGAAAATGCTGTTTTTTAAAAGGTTTTGAAAAAAGGCATTTAATTTGACACAGCTCCCTGTTGTGATCTAGTGTAGTCTGTACTTTGCAACTCATTTAAACTCATTTAAAACTTTTTATTTGCAGCTATATAGCCAGGTCCTAAGTTCTGAAACAAGGATTTACAGAAAACCTTCTAGCAGAGCTTCTGACACTGTGATAAGAATCTTAAGGTCTTAGATGTATAACAAATGTTCATAAATGTACCAACCAAGCACATACATAGATCAGGAAGACCGACCTGAAACCATTTTTGATTCCCAAACTGACCAAATGTTTTCTCGGCAAGGTCAAAGGAAAATGGAAAAGACTCCCCATTGTCTTTTCCTTCACAAATCCTGTCTTAAGGTTCCAGTTACAGATAGGTAGCCGTGTTGGTCTGCCATAGTCAAAATAAAAAAATTCCTTCCAGTAGCACCTTAAAGACCAACTAAGTCTTAGTTGGTCTTTAAGGTGCTACTGGAAGGAATTTTTATCCTGTCTTAAGGGTATGTCTGTGTATGAATAGGGTGAGCCTGTGACCTGGCTCAGGAACTAAATATTTATCATTACAAAAGACTGGCCAGGCTCCCCAGGGTATCCAATCAAGTAAGCATTAATAGGTAACCTGCCAGACAGGAGATAAACAACAGGAGATAAACAAGGAACTCAGATTTCTGCTGTAGACCGCCTTTTCTGTGATGTAGGTATGATGTATCGGGGGGGGGGTCTTGGGTTACACCCCTTCTGTGATGTATGTATGATGTATGGAGGGGTGGTCTGCAGCTCCGGGGCAGGGAATTTAAAATGTCTATATAAGAGCAGGCACACCTTTGTTCTGGGTCCTCCTCCTCTCCTGCGTGTCAGGGGAGCACCCTGTTGCAACAGATCAATAAAGATCAGGCTTACTAGCTGCTTTGCTTCTCAATATTCTCTGGTTGGCCTCTGTTATTTTCTCCTACCAATAGGGAACCTACGTAAGGACTCTATATGGGCTCTTGGATACCCCATAAGGGAACAAAGGGCAGATTTTATTTAGAACAGCACTCAGGTCTGTTTGTTGCGCGCTATAAATAGGCTAAACGTATGAAATTAAAAATAATTTATTTTGCAAGAAGTCGGTTGACAATAAGGCAATGCGAGGAAGCATGTTGCTAAAAACGCCGAGACAATAACAGCCTTCTTTAAATATACTAGAAGCCAGAAATCGGATGGGAGGGTGTGTGGCTGGACGTGGTAGACGCAGAGGTGTGAAAGGACTTGTGAAGGAAGATGCAGCCACTGTAGAGAAGCTGAATGAAGGCTTTGTGTCCTAGTGCTAACTGCGTAAGATTTGGGCAGATAATGCACGCCTGAACCAAGGTTTTTGAGGGGGCGTCCGGGAAAGGATTATTCTAGGGCAAACTGAAAATTGAAAAATTAACACATCGGCAGGCCCGGAATTGTTGATCTCCTTACCCAACAAGAATGCGACTTGTTACTAAAATCAGCCAGCTTGCCCGGAAATTGGAAGACCGCCAAAGTGACAAGTGATTTTTTTTAAAAAAGAAAAGGGATCCCAGGGAAGCCATGGAAATGATAGGGCCATGAGGGTAATTTCTGCCTCCGGTGAAATAGTGGGAGAGTGTGGTTTAATGCCTGAAGCACGGAACTTGTTGAAGAACAAGCCTTTGCGGAGGAAGGATCAGCATGGCTTCTGTAGCCATGCTTCGTGGACTTTGGGGTGTTCTTTTGAAGATTTGGGACAGAGGAAAGAAAAGAGCAGCACAGAGTTGAACTATGGAACTCCTTGCCACAGGAGGCAGTGATGGCCACCAGCCTATTGTTGTTGTTGTTTAGTCGTTTAGTGGTTTCTCACTCTTTGTGACCCCCTGGACCAGAGCATGCCAGGCACTCCTGTCTTCCACTGCCTTCCGCAGTTTGGTCAGACTCATGTTTGTAGCTTCGAGAACACTGTCCAGCCATCTCGTCCTCTGTCGTCCCCTTCTCCTTGTGCCCTCCATCTTTCCCAACATCAGGGCCTTTTCCAGAAGGTTGAATGTGGCCCTCCGGTGTTTTTTTTTAAAAAAACTGCCAGCCCTGCACTCCCCCACCCCACAAAAAAACCAACCCAAATTGAGAACCCAGAAGCAAAACTGCCTGGAAGATGTCTAAAAAGTTGAGGGAATATTTTTCCCCCCATAGAAGACTTTTATTTTAAATAATTTTAAACTGCTCACATTATAAAAGATCAGAGCCATGGGCAGAAAAGCAAAGTGAGTAAAAAAAATATGTTGGGGGGTGGGGACGCATTCTAATAAGAGTATGACACCTAGGAAATAAAAGGTTTATTGGAAAAGGTTTTGAACTGCAGGTTCTAGCTGCATCCCTTCCTTCCTTCCTTCCTTCCTTCCTTCCTTCCTTCCTTCCTTCCTTCCTTCCTTCCTTCCTTCCTTCCTTCTTCCCTCCCTCCCTCCCTCCTTCCTTCCTTCCTTCCTTCCTCCTCCTTCTTTCCTTCCTTCTTCTTTCCATCCTTCCTTCCTTCTTCCTCCCTTCTTTCTTCACTCCCTCCCTCCCTCCTTCCTTCCTTCCATCCTTCCTTCTTCCCTCCCTCCCTCCCTCCTTCTTCCATCCTTCCTTGCATGGGAGTATCATTCCTTCTGCTTGCACTGTGGTTCATGATGCAATGATGATCGTATCTTCTTGGAGAGAGAGAGAGAGAGAGAGAGAGAGAGAGAGAGAGAGAGAGAGAGGCAGAAAACTGCAGAAATAGATGCTAAATTCCTCCCAAATCTGCCCAGCAACTGGGGGAAGAGAGAGTAAAGGTTTTCTTGTGTTACTTAACAATGAAGAGCTCCCAGGAACTGGGCAGACCAGTGGCCCCCTAAACGATGCTGGGCTCCAGCTCCCAGCAGCCCCAAGCAGCCAGCAGGACCAGTGGTCACAGCAGGGAATGATGGGAGTTGTAGTCTAGCAACCTCTGGCAGGCCACAGCTTCCCCAGCGCCATCAGGACTCCTGGGTTCTCTCTTGAAAGAGAGATGGGAATAGGGGCAGGGAGGATTTTCATTAATAATTATTTTGAGTTTCTAGTCCACATGGCTGCAAAATATATCCATGCATGTTTGTCGGCCACATCCCCAGAAAGAACCAGTGTGGAGGTTAGGGTGTTTGGTTGGACTAAGACCTGATTGAGACCTGGGTTCGAATCCCCGTGGATGTCAGTGTTTTCACCGCTACTATCGCAGAGGTCACATGACTGGATGATTCCCTTTGTTATGAATTGTCTGTGTAAAGGGAAGTCAGGCCAATAAACGTCCGCTCTCTGTTCTTTCTCTCCAACAGAGAGGATGTGTGAGAAAGCTACTGTTGCAGGAATTTATGGTATAGGTTGGGGGGGGGTTGCCCCTCCAGCAGATATCATCCACATGCAGCCCACTACCAAAACCAGCACAATTGCTTTTGTGACTTTTGTGACTTGTCCCCACAAAACACTTCATCACAGTTTCTTCCTATCTATTCCAAGGGCCTTTGCTGCACGATACCAAATGTAAGAATTCACTGATCAATGTATCTCTGTACTGGGTCACAGGGGAAACTTCAGAAATTCATCTAGACCTGTGAGCTCAGCTACTCAGCAGCCCCTCTGCCTGAGTGATAATCCCTGGCATCTTGATACCTGAGTGCCAGACAGGTAGCCATTCCAGAAATAACAAACCCAGATGAAGACAAAAGGGTGTGATTAACTTGGCTGGGAAACAGGGAAATGTAAATATCTCTTTTGCTTCACTTGATGGGTGTTTGGTGGAGGGCAAGGGGAACCATGGGGCAGGGTCCAGGATGCTCAGATTACTGCCACCAGACCTCCCCTTTCATGATGTAACCATGATGTATGAGTGATGTAGTTTGGGGGGGGGTGTAACATGGGGATTAGCAGCTAATAAATGTTTGGGTTCTCTTTTGTTTGGGGCTTCCATCTTCTTCCACCTGGTGGCAGGTGGGAGTCCTGTGGCGACAGTCTTCAATCAAGACCAAGCCTACTGGCTTCAGTTTTGCTCTGGTATTCCTGGCTGGTGTCCTTGTTTTTTGTCCAAGGGAGCCCTCGGATTTCTCCGTTAACACTGCTCACACAACAGTTGCTTTTATTTCTTTGCTCTAAATAAAAATGCTTGATGCTACAATTCCAACACAACCCTGATTCGGCTGATCTCTGCTGGTTCTGCGTGCACTTATCTTACTGGATGTCTTTTTGGGACTCCGCCGGAAGGGGAGTGTCCCGTAAACGGATCTCATCTCTGGGTCTGTGACCTTGGGGCCAGTCACTGCCTCTCAACCTGACCTCCCTCACAGGGTCGTTGTGCAGTTTAAATGAGGATTTGGGAAACAATGTGCCCCACCCTGACCCATCCCCTGCTCAGATCCATTATTATGAGGGGAGTGGGAAGGAAGCAGAGGCAGCCAAGAGGATAGAGATCTCTCGGTGAGCCTTGCAGGGGACGTGCCTTGCTGTTTTTTCATCTTCTTGGTGTGCAAAAGAGGCAGATCTTGAGTTCCGGCACTTTTCTCTGCTCACAATGCTTTGAATCCAAAATAGCCTTTCTCCTTTTTGGAGGGGGGCGGGGGGGAGCTGAAAATTCAGCTCAAATTGACAGAGTAATAAGAGTTACCGCCGGGATCAGCCATTCAGTGGCTTTCATTCTCTCTCTCCCTCTCCCCGGAAGTGCTCTATCCCAAAGTGCTCTGTCAAATTGGTAGAAGCCGTCCACCTGCCAATTGAGTGTGTCAATCTGACTGCCAAAAAATGCACACCCCCACCCCCACCCCCAGAAATTGTCTGAGATGGCTCATGAAAGTGTGAGGTTCAGGGAATAAAAACCAAGGGGATTTCCACCACCCCATCCTGTTGTTGCTGAAGCCCCTCTCCTCTCTTTCGGTCTTTGCATGAATACGTGCACCAAAACACAACGGACCCCTTTCTCCCCCTCCCTCTCAACCTTCCTTTTATAGAATCCTGGAACTGTAGAGTTGGAAGGGACCCCGAGGGTCATCTAGTCCAACCCCCTGCAATGTAGGAATCTCAACTAAAGCATCCCTGACAGCTTTCCTCCAAATCCCAGAGGAGCACAACCGTCCTGGATAGTAGCCTCTCCTCCATGAATTTGTCTCACCCCCTTTTAAAACCATCCAAGTTGGTGACCATCTCTGCCTCCAGTGGCAGGGAGTTCCATAGTCCAACTACACAAACACAGCATAAAGGACTTACTTTCTCTGTCCTGAACCTTCCGACATTTATCTTCATTGAACATCCATGGTGTTGTGAGAGAGGAAGGAAAACTGTTCTCTATCCGTTTTCTCCAGGCCAGTTTTATGAATTTCTCTCCTGTCGCCTCCTGCTTGACTTCTCCCTAAACCAAGAAGACCCCAAAGCTTGCTCCATCTTCCATGTGGCAACCCTTCAGATATTTGAGGGTAGCTAGCCTGTCAGGCTCCTCTTTTCTAAGTCTCCCTGGTCCTGAATGGGGTAACTGTGCCCCTGAAGGACCAGGTGCACAGCCTGGGAGTCATTTTGGACTCACAGCTGTCCATGGAGGCACAGGTCCATTCTGTGTCCAGGGCAGCTGTCCACCAGCTCCATCTGCTACGCAGGATGAGTCCCTCCCTGCCCGCAGACTGTCTCTCCAGAGTGATGCATGCTCCGGTTATCTCCCGCTTGGACTACTGCAATGCGCTCTGTGTGGGGCTACCTTTGAAGGTGACCCGGAAACTGCAATTAATCCAGAATGCGGCAGCTAGACTGGTGACTGGGAGCAGCCGCCGAGACCATATAACACCATATAACATTTTGAGTCCAAAATGACTTCCAGGCTACACACCTGGTCCTTCAGGGGCACAGTTGCCCCATTCAGGACCAAGGAGTCCCCCCCACCCGCCCGCCCCCTGTCCCCCCAAAACAGTACTTCTGTCTTGTCAGGATTCAACCTCAATCTGTTAGCCGCCATCCATCCTCCAACCATTGGGATGACCCTCGGGGTCCCAACTCTGTGATTCTAATGCTGGAATCTTTTGCGCAATGTGGGGCTCTGATCCACGACCCGGAGGTTAAGAGTCCCGCGCTTTACCGACTGAGCTATCTCTTCAGCACTGATTATTTCTCCCGCCTCCTCATTTTAATGAGAAAAAAACATGCCAATTACAGTGGTGCCCCGCAAGACGAATGCCTCGCAAGACGGAAAACTCGCTAGACGAAAGAGTTTTCCGTTTTGGAGGTGCTTCGCAAAACGAATTTCCTATGGGCTTGCTTCGCAAGACAACAATGTCTTGCGTGTTCCTGCTGGTTTTTTCCCCTCCCCCCCCCTTTTTCTAAGCCGCTAAGCCACTTATCAGCTGATCTGATCAGCAGATAAGCCGCTAAAAGCCCCTAATAGTGCTAATCCGCTAATCCGTCAATGGGCTTGCTTTGCAAGACGAAAAAACCGCTAGAGGAAGAGACTCACAGAACGGATTCTTTTCGTCTTGCGAGGCACCACTGTAATATGGAACTGCGGAGGGGCTGGATTTAAAGCTGGGGAAACGGCTGGAATTGAATGGCGAGGGCTCTCTGTTTGCCAACGGGCCTCCTAGAATCATAGAATCATAGAGTTGGAAGAGACCACAAGGGCCATCGAGTCCAACCCCCTGCCAAGCAGGAAACACCACCAGAGCACTCCTGACATATGGTTGTCAAGCCTCTGCTTAAAGACCTCCAAAGGAGGAGACTCCACCACACTCCTTGGCAGCAAATTCCACTGTCGAACAGCTCTTACTGTCAGGAAGTTCTTCCTAATGTTTAGGTGGAATCTTCTTTCTTGTAGTTTGGCTCCATTGCTCCGTGTCCGCTTCTCTGGAGCAGCAGAAAACAACCTTTCTCCCTCCTCTATGTGACATCCTTTTATATATTTGAACATGGCTATCATATCACCCCTTAACCTCCTCTTCTCCAGGCTAAACATGCTCCTCTTCCGGCACAGAGCCCCGCTGCACGGCACATCTGCGAAATCCATCTCCATGGATCCTCTCTCCCTTGGCTCCCTCTGGATTGCGAAAGAATCCAGAGGGAGCCCGCGAGGAAGAGCCAGCGAGCCAGCCAGAAAGCTAAAAATACACTCTGGGTTTAAAAAGGAGCAGGGGAACAGGAACCCGGCAGAGCAGAGAAGGTGGCAGGTATTTTAGAACCAGCGATGAGGGCTTTGCGCCCACAAATCTGGAATCCGAGACAGGAGGCAGGCGGCAAGGTTCGGAGCATGCCCAGAGACGGCAAGGAAGACGGAAATCAGGTTGGCGACAAGGAACCTTGTGATGGCAAGAGAACTGCGGCCTCCTCAACTTGAGCTCCGTGGAGGAAAGGCAGGAAATGGATGCAGCCCTAAAAATAAATAAATAGCTAAAGGGTTAGAATCATAGAATCCTAGAGTTGGAAGAGACCACAAGGGCCATCGAGTCCAACCCCCTGCCAAGCAGGAAACACCATCAGAGCACTCCTGACATATGGTTGTCAAGCCTCTGCTTAAAGACCTCCAAAGGAGGAGACTCCACCACATTCCTTGGCAGCAAATTCCACTGTCAAACAGCTCTTACTGTCAGGAAGTTCTTCCTAATGTTTAGGTGGAATCTTCTTTCTTTAGTTTGGATCCATTGCTCCGTGTCCGCTTCTCTGGAGCAGCAGAAAACAACCTTTCTCCCTCCTCTAGGTGAGATCCTTCTATATATTTGAACATGGCTATCATATCACCCCTTAACCTCCTCTTCTCCAGGCTAAACATGCCCAGCTCCCTTAGCCGTTCCTCATAAGGCATCGTTTCCAGGCCTTTGACCATTTTGGTTGCCCTCCTCTGGACACGTTCCAGTTTGTCAGTGTCCTTCTTGAACTGTGGTGCCCAGAACTGGACACAGTACTCCAGGTGAGGTCTGACCAGAGCAGAATACAGTGGCACTATTACTTCCCTTGATCTAGATGCTATACTCCTATTGATGCAGCCCAGAATTGCATTGGCTTTTTTAGCTGCCGCGTCACACTTCAAATTGGGGAGCGGTTTACCTGCAAGCGGAGGAGATCTTAATCCGCTTTAGGTATTTTAACTTTTGCATGTGTGTCCCTTTTGCTTGATTTAAATGTTTCGCCTTTTTTTTTGTTACCTGATTTGAGGTGTTTCACAATCAAGCAGAGTACAGTGGTACCTCAGGTTACAGACACTTCAGGTTACAGACTCTGCTAACCCAGAAATAGTACCTCGGGTTAAGAACTTTGCTTCAGGATAAGAACAGAAATTGCGCAGCAGCGGCACAGCAGCAGCAGGAAGCTGTGCTTGGGGTACATAAAACCTTTCACTTGCGAGAGAGGTAAGGGGTAAAGGGACCCCTGACCATTATGTTCAGTCGTGGCCGACTCTGGGGTTGCGGCGCTCATCTCGCTTTACTGGCCGAGGGAGCCGGCGTACAGCTTCCGGGTCATGTGGCCAGCAGGACTAAGCCACTTCTGGCGAACCAGAGCAGGGCACGGAAACGCTGTTTACCTTCCCGCCGGAGTGGTACCTACTTATCTACTTGCACTTTGGGGTGCTTTTGAACTGCTAGGTGGGCAGGAGCAGGGACCGAGCAACGGGAGCTCATCCCATCGTGGGGATTCGAACCGCCGACCTTCTGATAGGCAAGCCCTAGGCTCTGCGGTTTAACCCACAGCGCCACCCGTGTCCCCTTTGAGAGAGAGACCACATTCAAAAAACCAAAACAACGTCCCCTCGAAATTGTACAGTGGTACCTTGGGTTACATACGCTTCAGGTTGCATACGCTTCAGGTTACATACGCTTCAGGTTACAGACTACACTAACCCATAAATATTACCTCGGGTTAAGAACTTTGCTTCAGGATAAGAACAGAAATCAGGCTCTGGCGGCGCAGCAGCAGGAGGAGGCCCCATTAGCTAAAGTGGTGCTTCAGGTTAAGAACGGTTTCAGGTTAAGTATGGACCTCCGGAACGAATTAAGTACTTAACCCGAGGTACCACTGTATTATTTATTATTATTATTATTATTATTATTATTATTATTATTATTATTATTACCATCTGGCTCTGGGCAGATTGGGCCCATGGAGAGAGAGAGAGAGAGCAGACCTCCGGAACGAATTAAGTACTTAACCCGAGGTACCACTGTATATGGAAATAGCACTGCCTTCCCCCTGCTTTGTGACTTGACCAGCCACAGCACCAATCCCCAGTCTCCTCTCAATTCTATTTGCATTTTTCCACATTCCAACAACCAACAGACCACAGAAATGAAGAAGCAAAGACTGCTGAACTTACTATAACTGGAAGGAACAGCTGAAACTGCATCCCAGAGGCGAAGTCCCCAGCCGAGGGATAGAGAGGCAGCGTGCCAGGAGACAGGAGGGCGAGGAGAAATCAGCTGGGAAGGGAAGCTGGGGCTGGCATGCCTCCAGCCCATCATTGCCGCTGCATGCCTATAGCTCCAGGCCCACCATCTGGTGGGCCTTTCGCTCGTCAGAAATAAAAGCCAACGACATTATATTATTAAAAACGCATCGGAGTCTTGGCACGACACAATTTGTCTGGTTCCAGGGAGAAAAGGGTTTCAGCGGCACTTGGTGTCTAGATGAGTTTATCACACACACACACACACACACACATACACACACACAACGGAGCCAGCACCCTCTTGGTCGAGGGAAGAGAGAAATCCTCTCCTCTATCCCACAGTTGCTCAACCAAAAATTCAGCAGTCTGGATGGGTCTCCTCAGGTGACCGTCATCCTCTCCTGCAAATGCCCAAACTTGCTTGGCTCTCCCAGAGACCCCATAACACCGGTCCTGAAAGGTCTTCATTGGCTCCCAGTACGTTTCCGAGCACAATTCAAAATGTTGGGGCTGACCTTGAAAGCCCTAAACGCCCCCAGTCCTGTATACGTGAAGGAGCATCTCCACTCCCATCGTTCTGCCCGGACACTGAGGTCCAGCTCCGAGGGCCTTCTGGCAGTTCCCTCATTGCGAGAAGCCAAGTTACAGGGAACCAGGCAGAGGGCCTTCTCAGTGGTGGCACCCGCCCTCCCACCAGATGTCAAGGAAATAAAGAACTATCTGACTTTTAGAAGACATCTCAAGGCAGCCCTGCTTAGGGAAGCTTTTAATAGTTGATGAATTATTGTATTTTAATATTTTGCTGGAAGCCGCCCAGAGTGGCTTGGGAAACCCAGCCAGATGGGCGGGGTATAAATTATTATTATTATTATTATTATTATTATTATTATTATTATTATTATGAAATTACACATGGCATGGAGAAAGAGGCATGAGGAAAGCTTTTCTTCCTCTCACCTAACACTAGAACTCGCGGGTGTTCTACAAAGCTGAACCTTGGAAGTTTTGGGATTGGTAAAAGGAAGTCTTCTTTCGAGCAGCGCAGAGACTGTGGAACTCCATCCCACTGGAAGCAGGGACAGCCACCAACTTGGATGGCTTTAAAAGAGGGTTGGAGAAATTCATGGAAGAGGAGAGGGCTATGGATGAGTGCTGGTCAGGATGGCTATACGGTGACAAGGTCTTCAAACCCCCATCCAGAACATAGCTGTCAACCGTCCCTTATTTGGTGGGACACTCCCTTATCCCAGCGCTGTGTCCCGCTGCTGTCCATTATTGATGGATGTCCCTTAAATTTCCTGGGTTTCAAAGGAAGCAGCTCCTCTCCCTCCCTCCCTGCCGGCCAGGGTGGAGGGAGGCTCCAACTGTGTTGCTTGGCTGCGTTGCTCACCCAATAAGGAGTCTAAGAAAGACTGGGGGGTGGAGCTTGCATGCCTTGTGCCGATCAAACCGGCCGCGTTGCCTGGGGACTCGCCTTTGCTCAGCGCTTCCCAGCGGAGAGGTGACGGTGGTTTTCCTTGCTGCATCCCCTTTGCCGGGTTGCTGCGCTGTGGGAACCACCGCTTGAGGCTTCATTTGGCTGCTGGCTGGGCTTTCTGCCTTTGGCTTGGAGGGGCTCAGAAGTTGAACATACCTGTGCCCCTTGGAAAATCCCTTATTTTGGCTGCTGATCCCTTATTTTCGAGGCTGCTGGTCCCTTATTTTCAAATCTGTAAGTTGACAGCTATGATCCAGAAGGTCAAGGTGCAACTAGCAGGGATGTTGGGGCTGGGCTGGGCCTCCAGGAACCGTGTCTGAAAGCAGCTCGCCAACCCCCTCGTGATTTTTTCCCCCCTGTAAACCTCGCCACGAATAATTGCAATTAAAACACACACAAATGCAAAGCCCTGAAGTCAGCGGAAGAATTATTAAACGTATAGCTTCTAATGGTTTAATAACTCTGGCTTTTGTCGGGCAGATTAGAGGGCAGCCCCCTTGCAGCGAAGTCTCCCCCCGGCACTCCGTTCCTTTAATGAAGTGGCACATATTGAAATGTTAAGCCAGGATCCATCAGTCTTTGACTCTGTCAAGAAGTGGGAAGGCTCGCGAAAGCCCTGCAGGGGTTGAAGGAAGCTTTTTGCAAGCGCGGATCAGACTCGACTTCCTTGGTTTTCTTTTTTTTTAACAGAGGTTGCAATGGCCATCTCTCTGGGATTCATATAGAATTGGGGGGTTGGAAGGGAAGGGGGTTGGGCTGGATAACCTTTGGGGGTCCCTTCCGACTCCCCAATTCTATGACAGCTCAAAGGCAAGCCCCTTCTTCCCCAGCATTATTCGTTTCTCTCCCTTGATACCCTGGCAGTCCCTCCCCTCTCACTGATTCCACCCCCAAACGGCTCCTTTTTTTATAATAATTTTTATTAACAATTTTGACATAACAAATTATTTCAACTATTGTATTTTTCCCCATTCCCTCCCCCCCATATCCTCCCTCCCTCCCCCCTACGACTTCCCACAGTTCCTCTTCCTGGTTTAATAATAAATATTGTTCTCCGCATGTTATAAAAATGTAAAAAAATCTCTAGGCTATCTATCTATTGTAAAAGTAAAGGTAAAGGGACCCCTGACCATTAGGTCCAGTCGTGGCCAACTCTGGGGTTGTGGTGCTCATCTCGCTTTATTGGCCGAGGGAGCTGGCGTGCAGCTTCTGGGTCATGTGGCCAGCATGACTAAGCCGCTTCTGGCGAACCAGGGCAGCGCACAGAAATGCCGTTTACCTTCCCGCCAGAGCGGTACCTATTTATCTACTTGCACTTTGACGTGCTTTCGAACTGCTAGGTTGGCAGGAGCAGGGACTGAGCAACAGGAGCTCACCCCGCTGCGGGGATTCGAACCGCCGACCTTCAGTTGTCCTCGTCATGTAGTTTGTGCGTCAATTTCGCCAATTCCGCATAGTCCATCAATTTCTCTTGCCACTGTTCTTCCGTCGAGATTTCTTCATTCTTCCACCCTAAGACACTTGCCGCCGTTGTCGCATACATAAATATATTCTTCATTTTCCTTGGCAGGTCTTTCCCTACAATCCCTAACCAAAATGCTTCAGGCTTTTTTTACAAATGTTAATCTCACCCCCAATTCGCTCCAACCATCTTCCTTCTCTGCTCCCATACATCTGTGTGGAAGGTTTATTGCAATTTGCAGCTATGTTCCTCTTCCAAGATCTCCAAATGGCAACATTCCCATCTTGCAAGTCTCAGAGGGGAAGAGTTATATATAGATGTTTTTAACAGCTCTTTTTGATAGGTCCCCCCCCCACGAAAAAAGGGCAGGGAGGAGCAGAACCACACATTTCACTCCTTTTTAAAGCACACAGGCACACTCTCACTTTTCCCCCCTTAAAAAAGAAATACTATTTAGAGTCGGGTTGTGTGGAAGCCCCATGCAGATTTATTAAGAACACAAGCTGCTACTGCTTTAGTTGGAGCCAGAACACTGGTCCACTTAGATCAGTGCTGACGGCTCTGGCTGGCAGCTGCTCTCAAAGTCACCAGAGAGCCTAGATGGCATTTTACCATTGTACTGTGGAGAGTGTATTAACTTATGGTCTGTGTGTGTGGTTTGGGAGCTGCACGGTCAGGGAAAAAACAATGCTGTCCAGGGTTGTAAAGACTGCGGAGAGAATAATTGGGTGCACTCTTCCCACCTCGGATCAAATCTTCGCTTCCAAAAAGGTGTTGACCTTTAAAGCCCTAAACGGCCTCTGTCCAGTATATCTGAAGGAGCGTCTCCACCCCCATCGTTCTGCCCGGACACTGAGGTCCAGCTCCGAGGGCCTTCTGGCGGTTCCCTCCCTGTGAAAAGTGAGGTTACAGGGAACCAGGCAGAGGGCCTTCTCGGTGGTGGCGCCCTCCCTGTGGAACGCTCTCCCACCAGATGTCAAAGAGAAAAACACCTACCAGACTTTCAGAAGACATCTGAAGGCAGCCCTGTTCAGGGAAGTTTTTAATGCGTGGCATTTTAGTGTATTTTTGGTCTTTGTTGGAAGCCGCCCAGAGTGGCTGGGGAAACCCAGC
The DNA here is from genome assembly GCF_965112155.1 of Podarcis liolepis. Classification (NCBI taxonomy): domain Eukaryota; kingdom Metazoa; phylum Chordata; class Lepidosauria; order Squamata; family Lacertidae; genus Podarcis; species Podarcis liolepis. The sequence continues at coordinate 92,029,518 of NC_139561.1, read as the reverse complement.
CAGATGGGCGGGGTATAAATAAATAAATAAATTATTATTATTATTATTATTATTATTATTATTATTATTATTGGTGTCATAAGAAAGCCGCAGAGATAGCGCAGGATAGTGCGCACCCTGGAAATGATCTCTTTTAGCTTCTGCCTTCTGGAAGAAGGTCCAGGGTTATAAAGACTAGGATTAGCCGCCTGAGAAACAGTTTCTACCCAAATGCAATTCTGGTTTTAAACGCAGTGTAAGGTAGTCTCTATGGGAGTATATTGTATTTAATTATGGGGTATCAGAGTTTTTAGGGGGCTAACCAGGCTGGGATAGCTGGGGTAGCAGGCTTCTTGGTTTCTGAATGTCTGATGTAGTTTTTTCAATTTCGTTGTTCCGTATGGGACAATGACAATAAAGATTATCGTATCGTATCGTATGAGACCTTTACCTACCATTCCAGGAGAAAGATTGTAGAATCATAGGACCCTACAGCTGGAAGGGACACCTGGGGTCATCCATTCCAACCCGCTGCAATGCGAGAATCTCAACTAAAGCATCCATGACAGATGCTTAAAAACCTCCAAGGAAGAAGTATCCACAACCTCCCAAGGGTTGTTCTTCCTGATGTTTAAGTCGGAATCTCCTGTTCTTGTAACATGAATCGATTGGTTCGGGTCCTACCTTCCAGAGCAGGGGAAAACATGCTTGTTCCTTCTTCCATGTGACAGCCCTTGAGATATTAGAATATGGCTATTATATCTCCTCTCAGTCTGTTTCCTCCCCAAGGTAAACAAACCCAAATTTCCAGACCCTTGATCATCTTGGTCACAATCCTCTGCACGTTTTCCAGCTTGTCAGTCTCCTCCTTAAATTGTGGTGCTCAGAACTGGATACAGGGCAGAATAGAGCGGGACTATTATTTCCCTTGATCTGGACACTATGTTTCTGTGGATGCAGCCTAGACTAGCATTAGCCTTTTTTGCTGCTGCATCACACTGTTGACTCATGTTCAGCTTGTGATCCACTAAGACCCCAAGATCCTTTACACATGTACTGCTAGTAAGCCAGGTGTCCTGTGTAATAAACAAAAATCTGCCCTTATTCTCTTATGGGGGACACAGGAGCCCTTACAGAGTCCTTTGCAGGTTCTCCATCGGTCGGAGAAAAGAACAGAGGCCAACCAGAGAATATTGAGAAGCAAAGCAACTCGTAAGCCTGATCTTTATTGATCTGTTGCAACAGCGTGCTCCTCTCACACGCAGGAAAGGAGGAGGACCCAGAACAAAGGTGTGGCCGCCCTTATATAGACATTTTAAATTGCCCACCCTGGAGTCCAAGACCACCCCCAGACACATCATACATACACCACAGAAAGGGGTGTAGCTCAAGACCCCCCCCCCCAGATACATCATACCTACATCACAGAAAGGGGTGGTCTACAGCAGAAATCTGAGTGCGTTGTTTATCTCCTGTCTGGCAGGTTACCTGTTAATGGTCACTTGATTGGATACCCTGGGGAGCCAGGCCAGTCTTTTGTCATGATAAATACTTAGTTCCTGAGCCAGGTCACAGGCTCACCCTATTCAAACACAGACAGACCTGCCCTTAAGACAGGATTTGTGAAGGAAAAGGCAATGGGGAGGCTTTTCCATTTTCCTTTGACTTTGCAGAGAAAACATTTGGTCAGTTTGGGAGTCAAAATGGTTTCAGGGCTGTTTTCCTGTGCTGCTTCAGACATGTGGTTTATATATTTATGTACGCGTTTGCTTGGTACATTTATGAACATTTATTATACATATAAGACCTTAATTTTTTTATTTCACCTGCATCTTATTTTTGTGCATCTTGTTCTTCCTGGAATTAATTTTGTTAATTTGAGCCCTGCTCTCCAATCTGTGAAGATCATCTTGAATTCTGCTTCTGTCTTCTGCGGCATCAGCTACCATCCCGGTATCCAAAGCCACTGAGAGGGTGAGGAGAATTAACAGGGACACCTTTTCCCAGGTGGAATCTATGCATTAATTCTTTTTAAAAAAACTGCTGTAAAAATCCTTTTATAACAAGTTTTTAATACAGTATATATATATTGAATTTGCTATTAGCTTGTCGGCGCCATCTAGTGCCACATTTGTATAATGCTCTTAAAATGTGATATTTGCAGACGTATAGCTGAGTCCCCAGTCTCTCCCCTGAGTGCTAGCATTGTGAGGCAGAAAAACTATTCCCTACCCACTCGCTCCTTAACGTGTATCATTTTATACAGTCCTCTCCTGCAGTGTCTTCCTCGACTTTTCTCCAAACTAGTAAAGGTAAAGGGACCCCTGACCATTAGGTCCAGTCGTGGATGACTCTGGGGTTGCGGCGCTCATCTCGCTTTATTGGCCGAGGGAGCCGGCATACAGCTTCCGGGTCATGTGGCCAGCAGGACTAAGCCGCTTCTGGCGAACCAGCGCACGGAAACGCCGTTTACCTTCCCGCCGGAGCGATACCTATTTATCTACTTGCACTCTGACGTGCTTTTGAACTGCTAGGTTAGCAGGAGCAGGAACCGAGCAACGAGAGCTCACCCCGTTGCGGGGATTCGAACCGCCGACCTTCTGATCAGCAAGTCCTAGGCTCTGTGGTTTAACCCACAACGCCACCCGCGTCCCTCTAAAAAGTCTCCAAACTAAAAAGTCCCAAATGCTGCAACCGTTCCCCCAAAGGCCTCTAGCTGTCCCCTGTCGGGAACAGGACACTGGGGCAAAAGAGGCCTTTGCACTGAGCCTGAACCAGGTTGCAGTTCCCTTTCAGCCTCAAGCCCTAATTCTCCAACGAGATGATGATGATGATGATGGATTACCTCACAAGGCTGTCGTAAGGATGACTCAGTCAAAGCCTGCGAACCATCTTGAGCACTGTCTATAAATAAAGCTGGGGATGCTAATTATTATTAGTTTCCAGGCTCCGCTGCTTCTCCAAAGCTCCTCCTCTCGTCTGACACCTGCTCTGCACTTCTGACACCACTGTTACTTATACAACATCTGGGCCCCTCTGGGAACTGGTGCTCATAGGGGCAAGGAGAAGGCGCCCTGTTTTTCCTTTCTCCTGCTTGGATCTTGTGGAGTCTGGCAGTGTTCCTGCCCTGTAGCTGTGCCAGGCGAGGGGAGGCGATCGGGGCTCCAGGCCTTCAAGGCTGCCTCAGAGAAGCATTAAGTTGGAAGGGACCCCAGGGGTCATCTAGTCCAACCCGCTGCAGTGCAGGAATCGCAGTGAACGGGGGGTCCATCACCCATGCAGGAGATTCTGGGTTCAAACCCCAGCACCTCGCAGTATCAGGTGGGAGAGGCTCCTGTCCGAAATCCAAGAGAGTAACTTCCAGTCAGTGTTGAAAATGCTGGCCTAGGAACACAGGAAGAAGCTGTGTTATACAGAGCCAGGCCTTAGGTCTGTTGGGATCAGGGTTGCCTTGATATGGGAAAATCCTTGGGCTCACGTGGATTGTCAAACAAATACACCTGTCTTCTCTTCTCATGAGGTGGCCAAAGTATTGGAGCCTCAGCTTCAGGATCTGTCCTTCCAGTGAGCACTCAGGGCTGATTCCCTTAAGAATGGAGAGGTTTGATCTTCTTGCAGTCCATGGGACTCTCAAGAGTCTCCTCCTTGTAAGGACAGATCCTGAAGCTGAGGCTCCAAGACTTTGGCCACCTCCTGAGAAGAGAAGACTCTCTGGAAAAGACCCTGATGTTGGGGAAGATGGAGGGCACAAGGAGAAGGGGACGACAGAGAACAAGATGGTTAGACAGCGTCATAGAAGCTACCAACATGAGTATGACCAAACTGCGGGAGGCAGTGGAAGACAGGAGTGCTTGGCGTGCTCTGGTCCATGATGTCACAAAGAGTCAGGCACGACTAAATAACTAAATAACAATGACAACAACAGTCTACACTGACAGGCAGCATCTCTCCAGGATGGCATCATCTCCTGGTCCCTATAACCTTTCCCCTCATTCATTTCCCCTGGATTTGAATATCTGTCCCTGGACAAATTCCGTCCCCGGAATGTCCCCAGATTTGCAAATCTGTCCCTGGGAAACGTGGCAGCGGCAGCCTCAGCAGCCCGGAGCCAGCCTGGTAGCGCATTTGGCTCTGGCTGGCTTCAGGAGCTGCTGGCTGCCATGGCGCCCGCTATTTTTCCTCACCGGAAGTCCCCATATGATGTGACTTCTGCGCAACACATCATATGAGGACTTCCGGTGAGGAAAAATGGCGGGTGCCACGGCAGCGGGCAGCGAGCAGCTCTACAAATATTTCACAAGTCTACAACAACAATAATTCTGGGTGGCTCCCAACAGAATATTTAAAACACGATAAAAGATCAAACATCCACAGGGATTTTTCACAGGGCAGGCACCATAACCAAGAAGGCCCTCTGCCTGGTTCCCTCTAACTTGGCTTCACACAGGGAAGGAACCGCCAGAAGGCCCTTGGGCAGAACAATGGGGGTGGAGACGCTCCTTCAGGTCTACTGGGCCTTTGAGGCCATTGAGGGCTTTCAAGGTCAGCACCAACACTTTGAATTGTGCTCAGAAACATACTGGGAGCCAATGTTGGTCTTTCAGGACCAGTGTTATGCGGCCACTCCCAGTCACCAGTCTAGCTGCCGCATTCTGGATTAGTTGCAGTTTAATCTAAAGTTTGTGCAAGAAACTCAGGGTGAATGCTCAATAAGCATAAGAACATCCGAAGAGACGGATGGATCAGGCCATTTATCTAGTCCTTAAGACCCAGAGGAAGAATGCACTTTCTGAATTAGGCCTCCTTCTCTCTCCTGCATCGCTTTAAGCTGTTGGCTCAAGTAAATTCAATTGTCTCGCCTTGTTCAAAGTTGCGCAGACGGATATTCTTAACTCATGTTTACTTTTAGACATGACGGTTATTTGCAATTGTAATTATTCATAGGGCGCGTTGGAACTGGGATATGTAGCGACAATCATTTGATATGCTGGGAGCTGCTCTGAGAACAGGCTTCTGGGAGATTGGAACGCAAACACAGAGATGTTTCTCTGAACATCAGACGAGCCCTGGCGGATCAGGCCGAAAGGAGCCCTTGAGTCCACCATCCTGCTCTCGCGGTGGCCAACCAGATGTCCCAGGAGCCCACAAGAAGGACCTGGGTGAAACAGCCCTCTCTGTATCAGCAATTCCCAGCAACAGGTCTTCAGAGGTACACTGCTTTAGACAATGGAGGTAGAATATAGCCATTGTGCCTAGTTGGCCCTGAGATCTGCATCTCCTGTTAATACCTCATTCTGTCTGGGGCATTACAATCAGCAAGGCTGATGAACACAGGATCAAGGGTCCGGAAACCAAGCCTGATGAGGAACGGTTGAAGGAGCTGGGTATGTTTAGCCTGGAGGAGACGGAAAGCCATCATCTAATATCTGAAAGGCTGTCCCTTGGAGGATGGAGCAAGCTTGTTTTCTCCTGCTCTGGAAGGGAAGACCCGAACCAAGGTAGAAGCCCCTAGATCTTTTCCTTGGATTACTGCAATGCGCTTTACGTGGGGCCACCTTTGAAGGTGGCCCGGAAACTACAACTAATCCAGAATGCGGCAGCTAGACTGGGGACTGGGAGCGGCCACCAAGACCACATAACACCAGTCTTGAAAGACCTACATTGGCTCCCAGTACATTTCCAGGTACAATTCTAAGTGTTGGTGCTGACCTTGAAAACCCTCAGTGGCCTTGGCCCAGTAGACCTGAAGGAGCGTCTCTACCCCCATCGTTCTGCCCAGACACTGAGGTCCAGCGCTGAGGGCCTTCTGGTGGTTCCCTTGCTCCGAGAAGCCAAGTTACAGGGAAGCAGGCAGAGGGCTTTCTCAGTGGTGGTGCCCGCCCTGTGAAACGCCCTCCCATCAGATGTCAAGGAAATAAACAACTACCTGACTTCTAGAAGACATCTGAAGGCAGCCCTGTTTAGGGAAGTTTCTAATGTTTGATGTTTTATTGCATTATTATTATTATTATTATTATTATTATTATTATTATCTCCCTGGGAAAAGCATCTCACAGACAGGGAGCCACTGCAGAAAGGGCCCATTCTCACCTTGCCATCCTCTGGACCTCTCATGGAGGAGACACATGAAGCAGAAGGGCCTCAGAGGATGATCTCAGGGTCTGGGTAGGTTCATATGAAGAGCTTCCCTATTGTGGAACCTCCAGGCCCAGAAGCAGTCTATCTCAGTGCCTAGGATATTAGGCCACTGTGGGGAAAGGGTGCTGGACTAGAAGGACCCTTGGCCCAGGTTCTCCCCCCCCCTTTTTTTTGACAAATCAAAACAGACGTTTTAATGGCAGCACCAAGACAGGTGTCAACGAAAGTCTCGGCTCCCTGATGAAAGCATGACTGGATTGGAAGTCTCAAGTCTTTGGATAATCTGGTATATATATATGTGTGTGTATTTTAATGAATGAATTCTGCTTCCAGTCACATCACTGTGGCCTTTCCATCTGCAAACATCTTGGCTGCAGTTGTACTTCTCTTTCCTTGCAAGCGAACAATTTTGCTGCTCTGTGTGCCTGATGGTTTTGGAAAGGAAGTAGCGGCTTATTGCACCTTTTTAAAATTAGGCTTCCACTGCAAAAAGCTCCCCAGCCTTAACATGTACATCTTGGTACCCAAGCATTTGACAAACAAAGCTATTTCACAAAACTGCACCCTCTTTTAAAGAATAGGGTGTTCCAAAACAAACCCTAACTCTCAGCATAAAATATAATTCATTTGCCTTGCAACCATAGCATGCAGAACAATTTGTAGGTCTAATTGGCCCAGGTTCTTTTCATGTTGTTAAGGAACCTCCAGGTCCAGAGGCAGTCTATCTATAGAGTCCTAGGTTCTTTGGGGTGTTTGTGTTGGGAAAAAATGCCCGGGAAGGCCACCACCTTCCCAAGACACCGGGGCATCTCTCTGATGGTCACTCTCTGGCTGTAAATCTTCCTCAGTCCCGAGAGACCGTGATAAGCGACCCCACCCTCCTGAGAGTGTAGCACCCTGCTTGTGGTTAACGCTTAGCTGGAATGAAATATTCAACGCAGCAATAGAGAAATTAAAATAATTATTTATTTGTCAGACAAATAAATGAGAGACACAGTGGTATATGGTTACCAATGCTCTGCCCTTCCAGCCCTGATGGCCAGCACTTATATTCCCTCAGCCCAGTCCCCTTGCTCCTCCTTTGGCTGCCTCTGTCCAATCAGCCTGGTTGAATTTCCTATTGGCTGATTGCTAGAACCAATCATATAAGATACACCCATTTCCTATTACCTTTTATGGGAGACAGAGAGCTATATTTTCTTCTATTTATAAATGGCAAACAAGTAGCCATTAACCTCTACAAGGCACCTTAATTACCAGATAACCTTTGGCCCCTCTTTCCCTATTCCCTACAAACCAGATGGTTTTTAATTTCATTTTAAACAGAGGCTCGGCAACCAGATGTCAGGAGTGATAGTGCTTCCCGTTTGGCATGGGTCTGTGGTCTCTTCCAACTCTAGGACTCTATGTCTCTATGAAATAAGAATCTAACATCTAAATTTCATGCTTTCTAAATCCTTTGCATAATTATATTTAAGCCTATATATTTAATACATTAATATATATATATATTTAGAAGAAAGGGAACTTAGTAAAAAAACAGTTTCCAAAAGCAACTTCCGAGAGAAGCCTCTTAGTTTACAGCCCCCCTTTTGCTGCTAAAACAGCTGCTGTTCTAAAAGCAACTTCTTCAATTTACCCTTTGGGCTTAAGTCTCAAATGAGAGGCATAATAAATGTTTTTGCAACTTGATTATTCTGTAATTTGTAAGGTCAGTGACCTCGCTTCTCAGCCTTTTTATGACCACAATAAACCAGGGGCCCTCTTTAAGATGAGCACATCTGCCGATGCACTCACTGTCTGGCATGAGAGATGCTGCCTGGCATGAGAGATACAGATATTTTAAAATATATTTTAAGCTCATTTTAAGAATACAGGTATCTGATCAAAATATAAGCCTTGATTAAAATGCAGACTATGAACAGATGCCTCATTCCCCCCTTTCAAGCTCAAGGACCTTCATCCCAAGTGTCCTTGATAGCTTGACCTTCATCATATTCCTGAGGTAAAGCTCTGTATAGGGCCATGATATGAGGTAGAGTTTCATTTGAAACCATCTTGCTAATTGTACTTCTAAAACATGAAATGATACATGGCATCATACATAAAACCATTACCACTACTGTCAAGAAAAACAAGCAAGACAATAGTATCCCTTTGAGTCCTGTGACATTAGGTAACCAATTGGTGAGCCATCCCATATCCCATCCTTCCCATGTTTGTACTGGGACATGTGCTATATTCTCCATCTTTGTGGCCAACACACGGATTGCCTCACCATTATCTGAAATGTTAAAGCAACAGGCATTCCCTGTCAAGTTCAAGACTCCACATAGGCCTCCCTGCTTGGCAAGTACATAATCCATTCCCATTTTCAGCTGCAAAATGGCGGCTCTACTTTCATCCAACTGTTGTGCAATAAGTCTCAAACTCTGGGCCGTTGCATTGGTTACAAGCTCCACTACTGCTTGCAATCGAATTATTCTGTTTAGATTATAAATAGGATCCCGTGCCCCTTGTATGAGCTCACCAGGATTCCAGGAGGCAGGATCATAATAGGCTATAATGCGCTCTGGTGGCCAATCATCAGTACCGCTCCAACTTTGGGTACTTCCTCCTGCTATATGAGAAATATCAGCGTTTCTTCGTGTACGCTTGGCCAAATTAGTAGGCATAATCCACATTGGTGGTAATACCCATCCCAGGAAACAAGTCCCACTCCATTTGGAGGGGAGTTTCTTGTATGCCCATTCTCCACATATCCACCACAACCATCGTGTCTGAGGTCTTTGGTACGTGGAGTACAGAAGGCGAAATAGCAAAAGAGGTAGAGAGTTCACAGTGCAGTATGTTAGATTGCCTTTTTCTGTCACAGTTATGTTCCATACCACTTTCCATGCATGAATAAAAGGAGGTGCACAGGGCAAGGCATCCCGAGTTCGATAGGTAGTATCGTGTGCCCAGGTATTCTTAATATTATCCCAAGTATAGTGACAATGAGAAGAGCCTATCATGGTAGAATCAGCTGCATCTGATGATTTATGTACACAGAATTCCCCTTGTACAGGTATAACTCGTAATGGTTTAGTTGAGTTCCATCCGGGGAAATTCTGTACTTCTGTTTGGTTTGGTATTTCGCTTACCATACCAATGGCATCTAATGGTATCGGTAATAAGGGCATACCTCCCTCTGAATCATCTGGCCCAAGAGAGCAAACAAGGCAATTGGTCCTATTTGCAACATTGGCTACCATTTCAGCTAAACCTACCCACATATTGTGGTCATGGCGGAATCCATATTTAGTCAATTTGGTCAGATTCAAGGACCCTTCCCCTTCCCAAGGGATCAGGATTAATAATAGAATCATGTTGATGTCTAGCATATGCATTCCTTCCACAAAAGATTACCTTATTGTGATAGCAAATAAATATTAGTCCCAATATAATTCCCCCAGTGACAGGAATGGGGAACCACCAAGACCAAAACATATATCCCGAGGATCCCCAATGAGTAATATCTCTGATAATTGTTCCACAAGGGGGTGGGCAGTCAATTAATTGTATAAGAGAATCTTTCCTTTCACAATCGCTGGTTCAGATGCTCCTCAAGCTTCAGGCGTGCGCAGGTCAGCCAGCTTCCAGGTTGTGGCTGCAGCAGGCCGGTCGTCTAATGTTGCCCGTGACCTAGCCCGTTCCCGGTAGGGCTAGATACAGGGGTTTTTGGAGAGAGTCAGTTTAAGAGGGTTAGAGGGGTCACCTTTGCACGTCCAACTGCCTTCGGACTTCTTCAAACGGGAGTGATGAATCCAGGGGGTCACCTCAGCTACCTTCACCGCTGTTGGAGTAGAGAGCAAGACGGTGTAAGGTCCACGCCACTTAGGTGCAAGTGGATCTCGTTTCCACTCTTTCACCCATACGCTATCGCCAGCCTGGAACTGATGAATCGGCTCGGCAATGCTGCACGGCGTGCGCTCGAAGGCCCACCTGTTAAGAGAAACAAAAACACGGGAGAGAGATTGCACTTGTTCCTGTGTCACATGGTCTCCTATTTGTTTGAGGTCAGCTGGAATATCCTGAACAAAGGAGGGCGGTCTCCCATACAGGAGCTCAAAAGGTGACAACTTAAGTCTTTTTGTGGGTGCACACCGAACACGAAACAGTGTTATGGGTAACACATCTACCCATCCCAATCCCGTTTCCTGGGTTAATTTTGCCAATTGGGTTTTCAGAGTCCGATTCATTCTTTCAGTTTTCCCTGAACTCTGAGGCCTATAGGCTGCATGCAGTCTCCATTTCACTTGTAGGACTCGACATACTTCTTGTACTACTTGATCAATGAACGCTGGCCCATTATCACTTCCAATGCATCTAGGTAATCCAAACCTCGGGATCAATTCAGTCAGGAGTCTCTTAGTTACCTCTCGTGCCTTTTCAGTTCGGGTGGGAAAAGCTTCAACCCATCCGGTAAGAGTATCTACAAACACAAGGAGATACTTGAATCCCTTAGAAGGGACCAGCTCTGTGAAGTCCACAATTAGGCTTTCCATGGGGACGTATCCCACATGTTGGATTCCAGGAGGTTGTACCGGTCCCTGCCTGGGATTGTTTTTAGCACAAAGAACACATTTCTGTGAAATGCAAGTTGCTAATTGTGATAGATTAATAATATACAACTTCCGACTGAGACTTTCTCTGGTTGCAGTACCGCCAAGGTGAGTAGATTCATGATAATTTCTTACAATTGTGCCTGCTAGGTGATGAGGTACATAAATCCTATTGTCCGGCAGGATCATCCAACCGTCCTTCACAACTGCTCCTTCCTGTTCAGCCCACTTCCTCTCTTCTGGGGTATAGTGAGGTTTAACTTCTTCTGGAACTACCTCTGGTATGAGGGCTGCTATAAATCCTCCCACAGGCTTTTGGGCTGCCTCTCGGGCTGCTTTGTCAGCAGCATGATTTCCTCTGGTTATTGGATCCCTTCCTCGTCCATGACCTTTGCAGTGCATTACAGCAATCTGTTCTGGAGCCCATACTGCTTCTAACAGGATTTCTACTTCAGGTCCATATTTCAAGGCCTTCCCGTGGGCTCCTATTAGACCTCTTTCTTTCCATAGAGCACCATGTGCATGCAGGGTTAAGAAGGCATATTTAGAATCAGTATAGATGTTTGCCTTACATCCGGCTGCCAATTGCAGAGCTCTAGTTAAACCTATAAGTTCAGCTTTTTGTGCTGAGGTGCCAGCAGGCAAAGCTTCAGCTTCCACAACTTCCTCATTGGTGACCACAGCATATCCTGCTCGTCTGGCACCTTCATGCAGGTAACTGCTACCATCAGTATAATATACAACATCTGGATTTTTCAATGGTTCATCTTTCAGATCGGGTCTACTGGAATAAACTTCATCCATTATTTGGAGGCAATCATGTGATTCTTCATCATCTACCTCTGGTAGGGGCAGCAAAGTTGCTGGATTGAGCATATTCACTACTCGTAGATGAATCCTGGGATTTTCACACAATAGGCCTTGGTACCTAGCCATCCTTGGGTTCGTTAGCCAATAACTACCCTTATATTCCATGAGTGTCAGAACAGCATGAGGTACATTCACATACATCGTCTGGCCGAAGGTAAATTTGTCAGCTTCTTTGACAAGGCTTGCAGTGGCCGCTACTGCCCTTAGGCATGGAGGCCATCCTTTTGCTACTGAGTCCAATTGCTTTGACAAATAAGCTACTGGACGGTTCCAACTTCCTAATCTCTGGGTCAGGACTGCCGCTGCAATCCCATTCTGTTCATGTACGTACAGCTGAAAGGGTTTTTCCGAATTAGGCAGTCCAAGGGCTGGGGCCTCCATAAGTCGTTGTTTGATAACTAAAAAGGCTTGTTGCTGCTCAGGTCCCCATACGAATGGGTCCTTTTCTGCACCTCGAGTGCTTTCATGTAAGGGCTTGGCCAGACTGCTGAAATCAGGTATCCATAGTCTACAAAACCCTGCTGTTCCCAGGAATCCTCTGAGTTGTTTCCTTGTGGTAGGTTCCTTGATAAGGCAAATAGCTTCTTTCCTCTCTGGTCTCAATGCTCGTTGTTGGTGTGAGATGTCAAAGCCCAAATATTTGACCTTTTCTAAACATAACTGTGCCTTTTTCTGGGAAACTCGGTAGCCAGCTTCCCAGAGCAAGTGGAGCAGTTCCTCTGTACCTTCTTTACAGGTATCAAAATCCTTTGCTGCTAGTATAAGGTCATCTACATATTGCAGAACCACCTTTTCTCCAGGTATTGAGGGGTAACTTGTTAGATCCTTCGCCAAGGCAGTGCCAAATAAAGTTGGGGAATTTTTGAATCCCTGGGGCAATCTCGTCCAAGTTAGCTGGCCTTTTGTTCCTGTTAAAGGGTCTTCCCACTGGAAGGCAAATATAGGTTGGCTCTGTGGTGCCAGCCGGCAACAGAAGAATGCATCTTTCAAGTCCAATACAGTAAAAAATGTTGCTTCTGGTGGGATCAAACTCAGCAGGGTGTATGGGTTTGGTACATTTGGGTGCAAGGTCTCGATAGCCTGGTTTACGAGCCTCAAGTCCTGCACTGGCCTGTATTCATCTGTCCCAGGTTTTCGAACAGGCAAAAGGGGTGTGTTCCACTCTGATTGGCAGGGCTTAAGCAGACCATATTTTAATAGGCGGTCCAAATGTTTCTGGATGCCCTCTGCTGCTCGCCGGGGTAAAGGATATTGCTTTACAGATACAGGGGTAGCCATAGGTTTTAAGGTTACTACAATTGGAGCTATATTCTTAGCCATTCCTGGTGGGCTATTTTCGGCCCATACTCCTGGTGGCACCTGTAGGGTTCGGAGGAGCTTGTTTAACTCTGTATCCAATGTGGGTTGGACTTGCAGGGCTGACATTAGGCGCCATGATTGTTCCTTAGGTACTGAGAGGGAAATTATTCCTGCTGCTTTTGATGGCAGTTTCATTTCTGGACCTCGAGGAGTGAAGGTGATTTGGGCCTGCAATTTGGACAGCATATCTCTACCTAAGAGAGGTATTGGACACTCAGGTATATACAAAAACTGATGGATTAAACGATGTCCCCCAATCTGGCATTCCAAAGGTTGGAGGAAAGACCTCTTAGCTGACTGACCAGTGGCACTTTTAATGACTACACTTTTGGATGCCTTTTTCTGCAATAGTTCTGGGAGTACTGAGTATTCAGCCCCAGTATCAATCATAAAGTCTATTAAATGGCTCCCTAATTGAATCGTGACCGTGGGCTCCTGGAAGCCTAACTTTATGGAGTCCGGTCTTTCCTAGTCTTGGGTAAAATCCTCCTCTGCCAGTCCAATGAAATTGTCTCTACTCTGTCCTTGTCCAGGTCTCTGATATCTTCCATCTCGGATCATTCCCCGTCCCCGTCCCTGGTTTCTTGGGCCGGAGCCTGGGCCTGGGCCTGGGCCTGGGCCTGGGCGTACTTCTTCCAACCTCAGGGGTTCAGGACACTCCCGCTTCCAATGACCCTCCTTCTTGCAATTCGCACATTGATTCCTTCCCAGTGGTGGATTCCTTCCCCGCCCTCTTCCTCCATTTAAGGGGCGGTAGTCTTGCTTCACTGCTGTGGCTAGCATTACCATCTTTTCCTTCTGCCACTTCTTCTTCTCTTGTTTCTCAGCCTCATCCCTATTCCGATAAACTCGGCGTGCAATGGCCATAATTTGGCTCATCAGCATCCCTTCCCATCCTTCTGATTTCTGAATTTTCTTACGAATGTCAGAAGCGCACTGGGCCACAAATGTAGCAGTAATCATTCTGCTGTTTTCAGGGGCTTCAGGGTCAAAAGGAGTCCATATACGATAGGCTTCTTGCAGCCTCTCTAAAAAGTCTCCTGGACTCTCATTTGGTTTCTGTTCTACTTCTGAGACTTTAGACATGTTAGTGGGCTTCTGGCATGCCCTGCGGATACCTTGCACAAGCGTCTGGCGATAGGTGGTAAGCCTGGCCAGATGAATTGCATTGTTTGGATCCCAATTAGGATCTTCCAAGGGAAAGTTGTCTTGGAGATGACGGTCAATATTATAAATATTTCCCACTCTGGCCTGCTCACGCAAATATATCTGTGCCTTTTCAATTATGTCTCTCCTTTCCTCAGTGGTGAACAGAGTATTCAGGAGCTGGCGGCAATCTGTCCAAGTAGGACTATGAGTATTTATTATTGAAGTCACCAAGTCCATCATAGCCTGAGGTTTTTCTGCAAAAGATGGGGTGTGTGTTTTCCAATTCATCAGATCTGTAGTCGTGAATGGAATATATTGCAGGGTCGAAGTTCGAGGTGGCCTTGGTCCAGGTAGCCCGTTAACCAGCACAGGCTCCTCAAGTGCATCAAATACTCTTCTGAGAGGGGCTACTACGTGATCTTTCTCTTCGCTTTGCTCTAGAGGCCTCAAATCATAGGGGATGGTATTTGTCCCAAGGCGTTCTTTTAGCAGCCTTATACGCCTGGCTGTATTGCTTGCTGACCGATTAAGGTCTCCCTGTAACTTCTGTAATATTTCTCTAGGACTTGGATGTACAGGGGTTTGGGGTAGGCAATCAGTTGTTCCACTAAAAGAGACTGTAGATGGAGTTCTACTGGGACTCACAGATGGAATAACCACTTCTGCTTGGGCTTTATTATAGGACTCCAATGCCTCCTGAAGATATTTATCATAATCTATCAAGGAATCAAGTTCTGTGACTCCAGCCCCATTATTCATTCCACTTTCTTGCCTTGGGGTTACAACTGGTGGAGTGTTTGGATTAGGCTCCCTTCGATGTGGAGCATAGGGTGGAGGTGGAAGCACCTCTTCCTCTGGTCCCTCAAAAATGGGTTTGAGTTTATTTGGCAAGATTCCTTTCCTAGCTTCGGCTTTTACAGCCAATAATTTGCATCGTTGGACTTTGCATTCCCTTATCCATGGAGGATTTTTATTTAATGTGCTCAGCCAGGAATCTATATATGAAAATTGTTCTGGGCACCCTCCAGTTTCTTTGGCGATATTAGACCAAAGTTTGCTTACTAAATTTATATCAAAGGTTCCCTGAGATGGCCATCCAGTATTTTGTTTTGGCCATTCTAGTTCACATAACGTTCTCAGGCGCTCTGGCGTCATTTTGTCTCCATATGCCCCTGAGAAGGCTTTCTTAAAATTATTTAACATACATTCAAGAGGTGTATTTTCCCCTTTTGAACCTCCAACTCCCATTGTATGGCCCTGTGAAGTATCCACTCAGTCACTCACACACTCGTTTTCACACTCAGGTCAGCTGCAGACTGTACTTTCTCACACATACAATGCGCTAGATACTTCACCACACACTACCTCCCATTCTTCCCTTTTCCCTACACCAGATCACCATCTGATGTACCCAACCACCTAGCGTACTCAGTTCCCACTTACTGAGACGCAGAAGTTTGATCAAGACTTCTCTTCCTCCCAATTAATTGGAGGGCCAAAAACCCCTTTGTGCACTTACCCTTGGTTGGTTCCGTTTCCCCCCGGTCCGTCGCCGTCAGTGGGCAGGGTATCAGACAGACGAGACTTCTGCGTTCCCCTGGAAAAAGACTTTCCAGTGCGCGCTGGGTAGGCAGTGAGTGGTCCTCTCTCTTGTACCCCGCCCAGTAAGGCGAAGGGGCTGCGTTCCAGCAGACCACTTATCCGAGTCACAAGAGCACCATAAAATGTAGCACCCTGCTTGTGGTTAACGCTTAGCTGGAATGAAATATTCAACGCAGCAATAGAGAAATTAAAATAATTATTTATTTGTCAGACAAATAAATGAGAGACACAGTGGTATATGGTTACCAATGCTCTGCCCTTCCAGCCCTGATGGCCAGCACTTATATTCCCTCAGCCCAGTCCCCTTGCTCCTCCTTTGGCTGCCTCTGTCCAATCAGCCTGGTTGAATTTCCTATTGGCTGATTGCTAGAACCAATCATATAAGATACACCCATTTCCTATTACCTTTTATGGGAGACAGAGAGCTATATTTTCTTCTATTTATAAATGGCAAACAAGTAGCCATTAACCTCTACAAGGCACCTTAATTACCAGATAACCTTTGGCCCCTCTTTCCCTATTCCCTACAAACCAGATGGTTTTTAATTTCATTTTAAACAGAGGCTCGGCAACCAGATGTCAGGAGTGATAGTGCTTCCCGTTTGGCATGGGTCTGTGGTCTCTTCCAACTCTAGGACTCTATGTCTCTATGAAATAAGAATCTAACATCTAAATTTCATGCTTTCTAAATCCTTTGCATAATTATATTTAAGCCTATATATTTAATACATTAATATATATATATATTTAGAAGAAAGGGAACTTAGTAAAAAAACAGTTTCCAAAAGCAACTTCCGAGAGAAGCCTCTTAGTTTACAGCCCCCCTTTTGCTGCTAAAACAGCTGCTGTTCTAAAAGCAACTTCTTCAATTTACCCTTTGGGCTTAAGTCTCAAATGAGAGGCATAATAAATGTTTTTGCAACTTGATTATTCTGTAATTTGTAAGGTCAGTGACCTCGCTTCTCAGCCTTTTTATGACCACAATAAACCAGGGGCCCTCTTTAAGATGAGCACATCTGCCGATGCACTCACTGTCTGGCATGAGAGATGCTGCCTGGCATGAGAGATACAGATATTTTAAAATATATTTTAAGCTCATTTTAAGAATACAGGTATCTGATCAAAATATAAGCCTTGATTAAAATGCAGACTATGAACAGATGCCTCAAGAGGAGCACACTCGTCTTCAAGTATCTCATAGCAGAAGAGTTAATCAGTAGCTCTAAACTACTTTATTTACAGTCTATATACAAAGGGACGCAGGTGGCGTCCACAGAGCCTAGGACTTGCCGATCAGAAGGTTGGCGGTTCAGATCCCCACGATGGGGTGAGCTCCCGTTGTTCGGTCCCTGCTCCTGCCAACCTAGCAGTTCAAAAGCACGTCAAAGTGCAAGTAGATAAATAGGTATTGCTCCGGCGGGAAGGTAAACAGCATTTCCGTGCGCTGCTCTGGTTCTCCAGAAGCGGCTTAGTCATGCTGGCCACATGACCCAGAAGCTGTACGCCGGCTCCCTCGGCCAGTAAAGCGAGATGAGCACCGCAACCCCAGAGTCGGTCACGACTGGACCTAATGGTCAGGGGTCCCTTTACCCTTTACTTTATACAAAGAAACCATCAGCATGTCTGTGCTCTCTCAGCAGTGGTACAGAACAGCATCAGAACACAGAAGTAAAACTAAACTCTCCAACAATACCCCAACAGTACAGTGGTGCCCCACAAGACGAACGCCTCGCAAGACGGAAAACCCGCTAGACGAAAGGGTTTTCTGTTTTGGAGGCACTTCGCAAAACGAATTTCCCTATGGGCTTCCTTCGCAAGACGAAAGCCCATAGGGAAATCTCCGGGACAGCGGGGAAGTGCAGCGTGTCTTCCCCACTGTCCTCGGACCTCCTCCGAAGGCTGGCGGTGGGGCGGAAAGCCCTTCTCCCCGCGCCAGCCTTCGGAAGGCTCCTCCGAAGGCTGGCAGTGGGGAGAAAAGCCCTTCTCCCCGCGCCAGCCTTCGGAAGGCTCCTCCGAAGGCTGGCGGTGGGGCGGAAAGCCCTTCTCCCCGCGCCAGCCTTCGGAAGGCTGTCCTGAAGACTTGCGGTGGGAAGAGGGTTTTCCTTCCCACCGCCAACATTCAGAATGCTGTTCTGAATGTTGGCGGTGGAGAGGAAAAACCCTCCTCCCACCGCAAGCCCCGGGAACAGAGGAGAAGCGCTGCGCGCCTTCCCCTCTGTTCCCGTACCTGTCCTGAAGGCTTGCAGTGGGGAGAAAAGCCCTTCTCTGCACCGTCAGCCTGGCAAGCGTTTTCCATAGGAACGCATTAATTGATTTTCAATGCATTCCTATGGGAAACCGTGCTTCGCAAGACGAAAAACTCGCAAGAAGAAAAAACTTGCGGAACCAATTAATTTCGTCTTGCGAGGCACCACTGTACTGACATTTCCTGTCTCACACTCTCAGAAGCTAGTGCAGCATCAAGAGACATAAACAAACAGTTGTCATAGACATAGTATACCCCTGTTCTACCAGTACTGCATTTGGAACTACCTGCAACTGGATTGACCAGTTCAAACCTCTGGCTACCTGTCTTCCATGGGACTAGAGTTTTTGCTCTACCTTGGTCTGAGGAAACAGTATTGACTCTTGCAACCTTCAGGTGTGGCTTTGTCTCTCCAGTGGACAAACCTTGCACAGTGGTAACCTCTGGTTACGTACTTAATTCGTTCCAGAGGTCTGTTCTTAACCTGAAACTGTTCTTAACCTGAAGCACCACTTTAGCTAATGGGGCCTCCCACTGCTGCTGCACCGCGGGAGCACGATTTCTGTTCTCATCCTGAAGCAAAGTTCTTAACCATGCAGAGGGCCTTCTCGGTGGTGGCACCCACCCTGTGGAACGCCCTCCCACCAGATGTCAAAGAGAAAAATAACTACCAAGCTTTTAGAAGACATCTGAAGGCAGCCCTGTTTAGGGGAGCTTTTAATGTTTAATAGGTTTTTGTATTTTAGTGTTTTGTTGGGAGCCGCCCAGAGTGGCTGGGGAAACCCAGCCAGATGGGCGGGGTATAAACAATAAATAATTATTATTGTTGTTGTTGTTGAAATACCCTTCTTTAAGCAGGGTACCCAGAACTGAAACACAGGACTCCAGGTCTGACCCCTAGTACAGTGGTACCTCGGGTTAAGAACTTAATTTGTTCTGGAGGTCCGTTCTTAACCTGAAACCATTCTTAACCTGAAGCACCACTTTAGCTAATGGGGTCTCCCGCTGCCGCCAGAGCACGATTTCTGTTCTCATCCTGAAGCAAAGTTCTTAACCCGAGGTACTATTTCTGGGTTAGCGGAGTCTGTAACCTGAAGCGTATGTAACCCGAGGTACCACTATACCTCACTCAAGACCTGAATCCTGGTTTGAGCTGCTAGCCACAGCTATACATGCAACAGCTGTGTTAGCAAATTCCTCAGAGTTATTTACAAGTCTATATACACTGGCCTGATCCAGCAAGCCGCTTGCCCCAGTTCCCAGATGGAAGGCCAGGTACACAAAGCCTCACTCTCGACCTACAGGAGCCTAACTCCAGCCCACCCACCCACCGCCAGGCAGGGGGGCTGTGGGGAGGGAAAGGCTGCCATTTGCGGCATCTACGCTGGGCTCCCCGGAGACCTGCGTCAGCACTCTGTGGTCTGTCTCCTCCGATCTCCATCTGGAGGGAGAGATTCGAGGCATCCTCGTGAAGGTCACGGCAGAGTAGTAGGGGAGCCATAATGGTGGGTGGGGTGGGGACAGGTCTTTTAGCCCCCTCTCCATCCCTGAAAGCCAGTGGCGTAGCGTGGGTTGTCAGCACCCGGGGCAAGGCAAGTAATTTGCGCCCCCTAACCCGTGGATTTTAGCACTCGACTGCGAGCGCGCCCCCCCAGATGTTGCGCCCGGCCCCCCTGCACCCCCCACGCTACGCCACTGGGGCTGGGGGCGAGCGAAGGAGCCAAGGACCCCCCCCCCCAAAGGCTGTAGGTGGAGCTCCAGATCCGGGCTTGGCAAGCGCCTCTCCTCCTCCCGGCCGGGTCCGGGGGCTTCCAGCCGTGCTCCGTCCTCGGCCCCCCCCTCCTCCCGGCCGGGTCCGGGGGCTTCCAGCCGTGCTCCGTCCTCGCCCCCCCTCTCCTCCTCCCGGCCGGGTCCGGGGGCTTCCAGCCGTGCTCCGTCCTCGCGCCCCCCCCCCCCGCGGCTGAGACTTGCGCTGAGAGCCGGAGCCAGCGGCGCCCCCTTCTGCCGGGAGACCCTCGCCCGCCTGCCGGCTTCCTCTCTGAGGGTTTTGGGGAGCGCAGGGCGCGGCGAGGCCCCTCGGAGCTCTCCTCCCTCCCAGTCGGCAGAAGCAGCCGCCACCTGTGGCTGGGCCGAGGGGATGGCGGCGGCGCCGGGGTGCGGAGGCTGCCCGTGCCCGGCCAGGCGCCGGTGGCGGCGTCGGCGCTGCTGCAGCGGCTGCTCCTCCTGCGAGCAGTGAGTGGAGCGCAGCCGCAGCGGCGGCGGGGCGCGCGGGTGCTAGGGCGCAAGGCTGGCGGTGGCGGCGGGGAGCCCGGCGGAGGAAGGAACTTGTCCCTTCCCTCTGGACTCGCGCCCCCCCCAGATGTTGCGCCCGGTGCGGCCGGCACCCCTGGCACCCCCCACGCTACGCCACTGCTGAAAGCTCGGGGAAGGGTGGAAATGGACCCTCGTCTTCCCAAGAATCAGATCATTCCAGACCCTTCAGTTCAGCGGGGCGTGGGAGCCTGATCCTGCGCAGGGTTAGGGACTCCAAAGGCAACAGAACTGTAGAGTTGGTCGGGACCCTCTACGGTCATCTAGTCCAACCCCTGCAATTGAATCACCGTCATTTTTTATTTTTAAACTATATGCCATCTGTTCCCCGGAAATTAGAATGGCTACAGATAAAGCACACATAGCTAAAATCATATAAAAGACCATTGTTAAGAAGTAAATACACTCTACTAGAATTAAGGCTTTGTTTTTTTAAAAAAAACCAAACCCAACCACAAATTTATTGGAATACAGCAAAATTTCAAAGCCCTTTAAAAAAAAAAAATCAGCCTCCCAAAAGCTGGTCAGAATAAATCTGTTTTCACATGCTGAAGGAGGGACATAGTCTATATGCACCATCGGGGGGAATTGCTCACCTGTAAGACGACACAGCGGAAATAACTGCTTTCGTTTCCTGACTCGTCAGGAATATTTGACGCTACAGAGTAACAGAGCGACAGGTGGGTAGGGACTTTTGCTCCATCGCTTTTCACTGCCACCAATCAAGAGGGACCGGTGTACAGTAGGTATACATCTGGTGCCCCCCAGAATACATTGGGTGCCCCCCAGAATTTGGCGCCAGGCTGCCCCGCACCCCTTGCACCCCTGGCTAAAGACGACCCTGGCTAGTCTGGCTTCTCTCGGAATAGATTCCAGGCGGATGAAAGGAAGTTCCTTCTTCACATGTTACAGAGTTGAACTGTGGAACTCCCTGCCACAGGAGGCAGAGATGGCCATCAGTGTGGACGGCCTTGAAAGAGGATTGGGCAAATTCACGGAGGAGGAGAAGGCTAGGGATGGCTACTAGACAGGATGGTGTGCGCTGAACATCCGTTGCTGGAAGCTGACTCTTATTCTCAGATCATGCTTTCTGGTTCCCCATGATGGGCATCTGGTCGGCCACAGTGAGAACAAGATGCTGGACTGGATGGGCGATGATGATGATGATGATGATGATGATGATGATGATAATTTATTTATACCCCGCCCATCTGGCTGGGTTTCCCCAGCAACTCTGGGCGGCTTCCAACAGAACACTAAAATACAATAACCTATTAAACATTAAAAAAAATTCCTTCCAGTAGCACCTTAAAGACCAACTAAGTTAGTTCTTGGTATGAGCTTTCGTGTGCATGCACACTTCTTCAGATACTGAAGACATTCTTCGTATCTGAAGAAGTGTGCATGCACACGAAAGCTCATACCAAGAACTAACTTAGTTGGTCTTTAAGGTGCTACTGGAAGGAATTTTTTTTATTTTGACTATGGCAGACCAACACGGCTACCTATCTACTACTATTAAACTTTAAAAGCTTCCCTAAACAGGGCTGCCTTCAGATGTCTTCTAAAAGTCTGGTAGTTGTTTATCTCTTTGACATCTGATGGGAGGGCATTCCACAGGGCAGGTGCCACCACCGAGAAGGCCCTCTGCCTGGTTCCCTGTAGCTTTGCTTCTCACAGGGAGGGAACCGCCAGAAGGCCCTCGGAAGTGGACCTCAGTGTCCGGGCAGAAAGATGGAGGTGGAGACGCTCCTTCAGGTATACTGGGCCTTTGAGGCCGTTTAGGGCTTTCAAGGTCAGCACCAACACTTTGAATTGTGCTCGGAAACGTCCTGGGAGCCAATGTAGGTCTTTCAGGACCGGTGTTATGTGCTGTGTACACAGCAGCAGGACAGTCCCAGGCCTGCCGGCTCTCCTCCCCCCTCGGGCACCCCGTTCGAGTCCTGCACCTTGCTGAGCAATGAGTCAGACAGGCCCAAAGGAAGAGCTCAAGCCCCTCTCGTCTGCTTGTGGGGGGGGGGCGATCCCGAGTGAGAGGCTAGAGGGGGAAGGAAGGAAGTCGTGGTCAGTTTCCGCAACTTAATCCGCTGGATTAAGACAAATTAGGAAGAAGTTTAAAGAATATTTGAAAAAAATATGTTACTATTTAAATCTTAGAATAGCTTTGGAAGTGGATATAGGCTGTAGGGTTAGAAGTAGAATGTAGTGTATTTTAAAATAGTATTATTTGCAAGTGATAAAATGTGAAGATTTTTATGGTAAAAGTAAGTGTGATAGAAAAATGGTTAAAAATTATGATATATGTAAACTGCTAAAGATGAGGTAAAATGAAAATCAGATAGAGGGGACTTGGGGAAGCTCACCTAACAATGTTTAGAAAAAATAAGGGCAAGATAAGAATTTGTTTGTATTGTCTGCTTTTCTGTTTAGTTGTGTTATAAAATGAATAAAAAAAATTGAAAGGGGGGGGGGAGAGACGAACTGAGGGACTCTGCTGTGTTATTTTCTATTAATAAAAATCTCCTTGCATTCTGTCCCTGCTCTGTGGATGACTGGCCTTGCTCGACAGCTCCCTTACATTTTGGAAGCCACTCCTTCCTGAAACCCTGCCAGCCCGTGCAGACAGCACTAGCTAGATGGAGCAAGGGGCTGACCCACTTTATTTTATTTTTCAATTTTTTTTATTGATTTTCCAAAATTTTTGAACAAACAAACAAACATAAATCTTAGCTGTAGTTAATCCAATCATAGTAACATTGTTAAGTGACTTCCTTGAATCCCCCCGGCTGAGTTTCAGTGTATATCATGGTAACAGTTTTCCAAAACCAAATTTCTCATAAAATTAACTTAATCACTTAACATCATTATACCTTTTCATTTTAACTTTAAACATATTATTCACTAACATCACATATTTCAATCCTAAGCCTATCTGGTATTTGCATAGCTGTCAAGTGTCCCTTATTTGAAGGGGCAGTCCCTTATTCCAGCGCCATGTCCCACTGCTGTCCCTCCCTGCCGGCTAGGGAGGAGGGAGGCTCCAACTGTGTTGCTTGGCTGCGTTGCTCACCCAATAAGAAGTCTAAGAACGACTGGGGGGTGGAGCTTGCATGCCTTGTGTGTGGCTAGTTAATGCAAGCTGAGGGGGTTTTTGAATGCTGGACGCCATTTTTTTGCACGTGCTGCTGCAAACTTTGCAGTGCAAAGCCAGGCCGGGGAGCCATCTTAAGTTGAGGCTGCATAGGCCTTGTGGTGCATGTGATTCAGATTCTATTCAGTTGAACCTCTGGTTACAAAGTTGGTTGGACAGTGTTCTCAAAGCTACCCAGCCTGAGTTTGACCAGACTGCAGGAGGACAGGAAGACTGGAGTGCCTGGAACAGGGGAGGCTGCAGGTCCCTTATTTTCAAATCTGTAAGTTGACAGCTATGGGTATTTGCAAGTTTTTCCAATTAAGTTATCTTAGCATATTTAAGTAAATGTTCTTTGAATTTCATCCATTCATCCTGGTACTAATCCCCCTTCTTCTGGTCGCGGACTCTTCCAGTCAGGTCGGCTAGCTTTTCGTCTGCCATTCCTCCACTGTTGGGACTTCTTGTGTTTTCCAATTCTTAGCTAACAAAATTCTAGCTGCAGTTGTGGCATACAAAAACAATCTAACATCTTTCTTGGGCAATTCCAGACCTATTATTCCAAGAAGAAAGGCCTGTAGTTTCTTAGTAAATGTATATTTCAACATTTTTTTCAATTCATTGTAAATCTTCTCCCAGAAGTCTTTCCCCTTGGGGCAGGTCCACCACATATGATAAAAGGTACCTTCTTTTTCTTTACATTTCCAGCATAGATGATCACTATTATGATATATCTTTGCTAATTTTACAGGAGTTAAGTACCATCTATACATCATTTTCGTAATATTTTCCTTTAACACCGTACATGCAGTGAACTTGACCCCTTTCCTCCACAACCTATCCCAGTCTTAAAACATTATGTTTTCTCCCACATCTCTTGCCCAGTCTATCATCACAGATTTAACTTGTTCATCCTTTGTATGCCACTCCAACAATTTGTTGTTTAGTCGTCTAGTCGTGTCTGGCTCTTCGTGACCCGCTGGACCAGAGCACACCAGGCCCTCCTGTCTTCCACTGCCTCCCGCAGTTTGGTCAAACTCATGCTGGTAGCTTCGAGAACACTGTCCAGCCATCTTGTCCTCTGTCGTCCCCTTCTCTTTGTGCCCTCCATCTTTCCCAACATCAGGGTCTTTTCCAGGGAGTCTTCTCTTCTCATGAGGTGGCCAAAGTCTTGGAGCCCCAGCTTCAGGATCTGTCCTTCCAGTGAGCACTCAGGGCTGGTTTCCTTCAGAATGGAGAGGTTTGATCTTCTTGCAGTCCATGGGACTCTCAAGAGTCTCCTCCAGCACCAGAATTCCATAACTCCAACAATAGATTATACATTTTAGACGAAGGGGCTGACCCACTTTAAGGCAGATTCCTACATTCCTCTTCTCGCTTTGCCCTAAGGGTCAAAATGTCTTGGGCCGGCCGCACCTTGGCCTCTTCTCCTGAGCACGTTTCTGTGGTCTAAGCCCCTGCCGAGCGGAGCGGGACCCTGCTTCCGAGTAAAGGCGCACGCCGTTCGCTTGCAACTTCCGAGCAAATTGATTAGCGCTGCAGACTCGGTACATGGCTCCCGGGGGACGATTCGGCTGCTAGCTGGCTCGGGTTATTCTGCTGCCGTCGGCAAAAAAATCAGCGGTTCTCCCCCACTCCATCTCCCCCACCCTGCCAGATCATGTTTCTGCTGTGGAGCATTGCACGTTCCTTTTCTCATAAAGGACTTCCCAGTAGCAGACGAAGGAGCGGAAGGAATAGGCTGGAGCTTTGTTCACCGCTTAGCAGGAAGGGACAGGATCAGGCCAACAGCCCATCTGGTCCATCGCCCTGTTCTCTCAGCGGCCCAATGCCCCACAGGAGCTATGGCTCGAGAGAGACTGCTCCTGGAGATGGAGGCCATAGCTGTCAACCGTCCCTTATTTGGCGGGAAGCTCCCTTATCCCAGCGCCATTTCCCGCAGCTGCCCCGGATTGATGATGTCCCTTAATTTCCCGGGTTTCATGCTCGCCCGGCTCAGGAGGGAAGCAGTGGCTCGGGGTCCTTCGCCACGAGAGAGCACGCACACGGCTGCCATGTCTCCATCTCTCCCTTTCCCCCCTTGGGGGCGCATCCTGGCGGTGTGTGGCCAGGCAGCCCCTCTCTGCCAGTGTGGTATAGTGGTTAAGAGCGGTAGACTCGTAATCTGGGGAACCGGGTTCGTGTCTCCGCTCCTCCACCTGCAGCTGCTGGGTGACCTTGGGCCAGTCACACTTCTTTGAGGTCTCTCAGCCCCACTCACCTCACAGAGTGTTTGATGTGGGGGAGGAAGGGAAAGGAGATTGTCAGCCGCTTTGAGACTCCTTCGGGTAGTGATAAAGCGGGATATCAAATCCAAACTCTTCTTCTTCTTCTTCTTCTTCTTCTTCTTCTTCTTGCGAGACTTCTGCCAAGCTGCCAGGGGAAGCCGGAGGCGGCAGTGGCGGAGGTGGCCTGAGGGAGGAGGGGATGAGGAGGGACGTAGATGGGCGGTGCTTCAGTGGCCGTGGCGGTGCCGCAACTGCCTCATGCCGGGCTCGCAGGCGGCATTGGTGAGCGTCTCTCTCTCTCCCTCCCTCCCTCTCTCTTGGGTGGGGAAGGGCCGATGGAACTCCTCGCGCCAGGACGACGGCAGCCCTGACGTGCTGCTTAGCATCCCCTCCAGCCAGTGCAGCATCTTAATATAGTGATTTCCCCCTCTGCACCCCTTTCATAACTCTATTTTTACAAACCCTTTGTCCATCCATAGTTCAATTTTTTACTACAAGTTTTCTGTCAATGTATGTAACTCTTGACAATAGCTTTTCAACTAAATTATAACCTTTCTCCATTCTTGATTAAAGAGGTCCTCTTCCTGGTTTCTAATTCTGCCTGTAAGCTTTGCCATCTCGACGTCGTTCATCAGTTTTGTCTGCCCCTCTTCTTTGGTGGGAGTTGTAGACCCTTAGGATCATCTAGTCCAACCCCCTGCAAAACACAGTCAGTGGAAGCCAAAGCAGCCTGGCTCCGTGAGTGGCGGATTTCTGTATAAGCCAAGCCAAGATCCCTTATTTTGGCTGCTGATCCCTTATTTTCAAGGCTGCTGGTCCCTTATTTTCAAATCTGTAAGTTGACGGCTATGGCTGGAGGCTCCATAAGAACACCAGGAAAGCTTGGATCAGTAGGGGACTGGATGAGAGCTAACAAACCGAAGCTCAATCCAGATCAGACCGAGGCTCCCTAGACCGGATAGATGGGAGGTTGCCTCCTCTTGGTGGGTTTACGCTCTCCCTGAAGCAGCAGGTTTGGGGTCCTTCTTGGTCTTTTGAGACTCAGGTGGCCTCAGTGGCATAGAGCGCCTTCCATCAGCTTTGGCTGGTGGCCCAGCTATGCCATAATAATAATAATAATAATAATAATAATAATAATAATAATAATTTTTAATTTATACCCCGCTCTTCCCACTTCAAAAACCGGGCTCAGGGCGGCTAACATCAAATTTAAAACACTTAATTATAAAAGCAGCATAAAATACAGTATAAAAACATGAATAACAATAAAATTCAAAAATCAGTTAGATAATCCCCAGGGCTAGCTGGCTGAATTGGTCCTACATGGGCCAGCGAGGAGACCAGGGGAGAATTAGCTGTGGGATCCCAGAATGGGTAATCTTCATAAAAGGGGAGGGAAGAGAAGGGAAATAAAAGATCAGGCTGAATTCAAATTAACAGCCAGGCGGAAGAGCTCTGTCTTACAGGCCCAACGGAAGGAGGTTAAATCTTGCAGGGCCCTGGTCTCATGGGACAGAGCATTCCACCAGGTCGGAGCCATCACTGAGAAGGCCCTGGCACAAATCTGTTTTAAATTTGTGAATGCTGCAGTCATTTTTTTTAAGCCCTGAACAACTTGGTACCATTTTACCTGTGAGATCGCCTTGATCGATGGAATTGGCACCATTACTAGTGCCACATAATAGTGGCATTTGTCTGTCTTGGGAGACAGTGGAGGAGTGCATCTTTGGGGGCGAGGTCAAGCTGTTGGGACAGTTGCAGCTGAGACCCATATGGGAGAGACATGTTTTGCTGCAGCCGGGGCAGATGAAGGCGTCTGCAGATGCACCAGGGCGTTTCTTCTCTCTGCCCTCCTCCCAGCGGCCATTCCTCCTCTGGTCACTGCTGTTGGATGCACAACCTGTCTGTCTGTCTCCAGGCTCAGCAGTCGTCTGCGAGGGATTCCCGGACGCTGAGGTCCAGCTCCGAGGGCCTTCTCAATGCGAGAAGCCAAGTTACAGGGAACCAGCAGAGGGCCTTCTCGGTGGTGGCACCCACCCTGTGGAACTCCCTCCCACCAGATGTCATAAACAGCTACCTGACATTTAGAAGACATCTGAAGGCAGCCCTGTTCAGGGAAGTGTTTAATGTGTGACATTTTAATGTATTTTTAATCTTTGTTGGAAGCTGCCCAGAGTGGCTGGGGAAACCCAGCCAGATTGGTGGGGTACAAATAATAAATTATTATTATTATTATTATTATTATTCCCACAAGGCAGGGTTGGCGTTGCCAGCCTTCCTGTCATGTTGGCAGACATCTAGGTAGGTTGGTAGGTATGTAGACAGAGACAGATGAGAATCGAAACCGAGTTTATTTGACATCCGCCTCCATCCTCTGCTCTGAAAATAAATGACAGGAGCTCTTGAGTGTGGGATGCTCAGAGTGGTTTAATTTGCTGAAGCTCAGCGATGCTGCCCTTCCCTCCATGCTCAGCCCATGCAGCATTCATGCGCCCGGCCTTTGCTAACGTCGCTGGATCTCTCAGCATCTCTGTAGCAATTATTGATAAGTCTGGCTGGCTGTGCTGCTCAGGGCTGAAATGATTACTCTGGTCAAAATGGCCGATTTGTGGTTTCAGAAAGGCGTATGCAGGTCGGCTGCAGTTTTACCTGTGTACTGGGTACAGCCTTCTGGCGGTTTTTTTGCAGTCGATGATATAGATTATATTGCAGGATCTGCTCTCTGCCGTCTCTTCTACCTGCCTCGGTGCTTTTGGAAGCGGCTTCCTCCACAATACAGATCTCTATCGAGTAATCTGTTCATTTTCATAAAATGTATACACCGCTTTGTTATTTTAAAAAGCGCCTTGCAAAGAGAATAAACCTAAAATCATCAGTGGAAGCAACTATTTGCCCTGTTCAAAAAGTAGAATAAATGCAGCAATAAACTAAAAGCAGAGTAAAGCATATACCCAGTGCTTTTTTTCTGGGGGGGGACGCAGAGGTGTGCATACCCCTAACATAGCTGTCAACTTACAGATTTGAAAATAAGGGACCAGCAGCCTCGAAAATAAGGGATCAGCAGCCAAAATAATGGATTTTCCAAGGGGCACAGGTATGTTCGACTTCTGAGCCCCTCCGAGCCAAAGGCAGAAAGCCCAGCCAGCAGCCAAACGAAGCCTCAAGCAGTGGTTCCCACAGCGCAGCAACCCGGCATAGGGGATGCAGCAAGGAAAACCACCGTCACCTCTCCGCTGGGAAGCGCTGAGCAAAGGCAAGTCCCCAGGCAACGTGGCCGATTTGATTGGCACAAGGCATGCAAGCTCCACCCCCCAGTCGTTCTTAGACTCCTTATTGGGTGAGCAACGCAGCCAAGCAACACAGTTGGAGCCTCCCTCCTCCCTGGCCGGCAGGGAGGGAGGGAGAGGAGCTGCTTCCTTTGAAACCTGGGAAATTTAAGGGACATCATCAATAAGGGACAGCAGCGGGACACGGCGCTGGGATAAGGGACTTTCCCGTCAAATAAGGGACAGTTGACAGCTATGACCCCTAAACATTTTGTGAATCTAAGTTTGGCCTCATTGAGGGGCAGTATTTCAATATGTGTTTATGGGGTAAGGCAGTTTCACACGTAACTGGTCCCAGGTAGTTAAGGCATTTATAGATCAATAGCAACACCTTGATCTTGACCCAAGAGCAAATCAGCAACAACCTTAGATCTCTGAGCCCAGCAATCATATGCCGATGACTCCTGTCAGCAATCGTGCTGCAGCATTCTGCCCTGACTTCGAGATTAAGTGAAAGGAAGATCCATATAGAGTGTGTGTATCTTATCTCCCACTATTTGAACTTCAGGCCCGCAACTTGGCTGACATTTAAAACCAGACATGAAAGATGCTTCTTAATAAATGAGCCAGAATGTCTTTAAAAATTACACACACCACATTGCAGGGAAATCGTACGACAGAATAGACAGAAGATCTCTTGCACTAGTGGGGCGGGGGACTCCTTCCAAGACATTGTTGAATTCCAGCTCCCATCAGGTTCAGCGACAAGCATGGCCAACAGTCATACAAGGTCCATGTCTGGTCTGATGCTGAAACAGTAAAGCTGAGTGCTCTTTCTGCCTATAGCCATAAAAATGTAAGGCTGTCGTCACGCAGCCCCTAGTGGAGGATTCCTAGTGCTGCATCGCGATCCTGGCTTTGCATGAAGGAATGACGTTGGAAAGGTGGAAAGTGAGCTTAGTAGTTGCATGAAGTGTGGAGGGGATGCTTTAAGGGGTTAATATGGGGGGCTTGGTGAGCAGAGAGGGTAGGGGTACAGACCCTAGCACAGGGGTCTGCAAACTTTTTCAGCCGTGGGCCTGTCCACGTCCCTCAGACCATGTGGTGGGCGGACTATATTTTGAAAAAAAATAATGAACGAATTCCTATGCCCCACAAAGAACCCAGAGATGCATTTTAAATAAAAGCTGTGATGGCCTGGGAATCGGATTCAGAGGCTGAACCTGAGGAATCCCAGCCTGCACAGGATTCCCCGCCTCCAGAACCAGCTGAGCCAGGGCTGGGGCATGAGCCTGAAGGGTCCTCACCTGTGCTGGATCCTCAGGTGCAGGCACCAGCTGAGTCTGCTCTGGCTCCTGAGATGACGGAGGACCCATTGCCTGCAGGTGCTCCACTCTCAGCCCCATCAGAGGAAGCGGAGGTTGCCTCTGGGTCCGGTGACCCTCCAGCCTCTCCTGAGCTGCAGAGGCTCAGGGCAGAGAGACGGAGGGAACTAAGTTCTCGCAGGAGGAGTGCTCGCCTCCAGGCCAGGAGAGGCGAGTCATCTGTGGACCGGGGCTGCCCTATGCCTCGGGGCAGATAAAAGCTGGCCAGCCCAGTCCCAGGTTGAGGGAGCAACATTGTTGGTAGCCTGTTCCTGCCTGCACCCTGTCCTGCTCTTCTGCCAGAGTTCCTGACCTCACCCGTCTCCTTGCCTTGGACCCCGCTTCAGCTTTGACAGATAGCCTCCATACCACACCCTCGACCTTGGACTGGACTCGGACCTCGCCGCACGGTAACCCCCCAGGACCAGCACAAAAGCACACATTCTACTCATGTAAAAGCACGCTGATTCCCGGACCGTCCGCGGTCCAAATTTAGAAGGCAATTGGGCCGGATCCGGGTAGTTTCCCTACCCATGCCCTGCCTAGTGCAACAAAAAAAAGATTAAAATGAACTGTGACCATTCTTCATGCTGGGTGTCCTTACGTGTATGTCTATATGGCAAGTGTGAAGGCAACAATTGTGTGTTTGTGGAGTGCTTACACACTGACCATTTAATTATCTTTTTCTAGGATGTTTCCTGGTATCAATGTCAAGCTCACTGGTCAGTAGTTACCTGGCTCTTCTTTTCCCCCCTTTTTGAAGATGGGGACAACATTTGCCCACTAGAACTTGCCAATCAGAAGGTCGGTGGTTCGAATCCCCACGATGGGGTGAGCTCCCGTTGCTCGGTCCCTGCTCCTGCCAACCTAGCAGTTCGAAAGCACGTCAAAGTGCAAGTAGATAAATAGGTACCGCTCCAGCGGGAAGGTAAACGGCGTTTCCGTGTGCTGCTCTGGTTCGCCAGAAGCGGCTTAGTCCTGCTGGCCACATGACCCGGAAGCTGTACGCCGGTTCCCTCGGCCAATAAAGCGAGATGAGCGCCACAACCCCAGAGTCGTCCACAACTGGACCTAATGGTCAGGGGTCCCTTTACCTTTACCTTTAGTCTGCAGGGACCTTACTAGTTCTCCAACAATTCTCCACGTTTATAGCCAGAGGCTCTGAAATTACATCCGCAATCTCCTATAGTTCCCTTGGGTGCAGCTCATCAGGCCCTGGAGATTTGAATTAATTTAAAGTACTTTAGCTAGGTGTTCCCTTATTGCCTCTTTTCCTATCTTGGGCTGCAGCTCCCTCCTTCCATCATTTATTCTCTTATCGCCAGGTTGGGCATCGCTTTCCTTTTGGGCGAAGACGGAGGCAAAGTAGGCGTTGAGCAGTTCCGCCTTTTTTCTATCACCCCATAGCATTTTCCCATCTTCCCCACGCAGAAGACCTACCACTTGCTTGTTCTTCCTCTTGCTTCGAACATAGCCAAAGGAACCTTTTTTATTATATTTAACCTCCCTTTTGCAAGCTTGAGCTCATTCTGACCTTCTCCCTGCAATGGTTGCTACTCGTGTATACTCCTCCTTTGTGATTTCCCCTATCTTTCATTTCTTATACATGCTCTTCTTCAAGCTCAGCTCATCTGCAAGCTCCTTTTGAAGCCAAACAGACGCCTCCCACTTTTCCTTCTTGTTGGAATTGTCTGCATTCGGGCCTTCAGTAGTTCTCCTTTTAGATATTTTCCAGAGTGCTTGTCCGACTACACTCAGTTATTCCTCAGCTTGGAAACCCAGGAGAACATAATCGCTTCATCCCAAGGTTCCCAATCTCACACATTCAAAGCACTGTGAAACCACTTTAAGCCGTCATTGCTCCCCCCACCAAAGAATTCTGGGAGTTGTAGTTTGTTATGTTAACGGAGAAATCTGAGGGCTCCCTTGCAGGGGAACCTGTGCAGACTGGGACTCTTCAGGATCAGGCCCCAGTCTTGCCGCCTGAGGCAAAGGATCCGGTGCAGACTGAGTCTCCTCTGGTTCCGAGTCCAAGCCTGAGTCCCAGGCCATCACAGTGGGGAAGCCGGAAGCAGAAGGGGCGATGGGCACCAAGCTCAGTGGCAGCGGGGGGGGGGGGGGCAGAATGGGGAACATCCCATAATCCCTTGCAGCTGCAGAGCATGCTAGGATGCTGCTCTCAGCCCCAGGGATCCTCTGCTTTTCCTAAGCCAAGGAAGAAGAGGTGGTCCTCTCCTCACCTAACATTCATAGCCAGCCTTTGCTCAGCAATGGAGTTGCCTTGTACCAAGTCAAACCAATGGGTCACTGAACTCAGTACAGTGCTGCCCCGCAAGACGAATGCCTCGCAAGACGGAAAACTCGCTAGACGAAAGGGTTTTCCATTTTGGAGGTGCTTCGCAAAACGAATTTCCTATGGGCTTGCTTCACAAAATGACAATGTCTTGCGAGTTCCTGCGGGTTTTTTCCCCTCCCCCCCCTTTTTCCCAAGCCGCTAAGCCGCTTATCAGCTGATCCGCTAAGCCCGCTAAGCCGCTAATAGCGCTAATCCGGCTTGCTTCGCAAGACGAAAAAACTGCAAGATGAAGAGACTCGCAGAACGGATTCTTTTCGTCTTGTGAGGCACCACTGTACTGTCAACATGGACCAGCATCAGTGGCTGTCAAGGGCTCAGTGGCTGTCAAGGCATGAGGCATTCCCATGCTCACCTGGAATTGCTCCTTGGGGTTGGACCTGGAGACCTTCGGCATGCAAAGCAAGCTCTCTGCCCCCCAGGGCTGCAGCCCTTTCCCTAAGAACCAACCAAGTTTCTAGTCCTCATGGTGCTGGATAAAGGGATGAATTAAGAGTGTTAACGGAGAAATCCGAGGGCTCCCTTGGACAAACAAACAAACAAACAAAGGACCCCAGCCAGGAATACCAGAGCAAAACAGCAGCCAGGAGGCTTGGTCTTTATTGAAGGCTGTCGCGACAGGACTCCCACCTGCCACCAGGTGGAACAAGATGGAAGCCCCAAACAAAAGAGAACCCAAACTTTTATTAGCTGCTAATCCCCATGTTACACCCCCCCCCCCAATTACATCACTCATACATCTGGTGGCAGGAATCTGAGCATCCTGGACCCTGCCCCATGGTTCCCCTTGCCCTCCACCAAACACCCATCAAGTGTAACAAAAGAGATCTTTACATTTCCCTGTTTCCCAGCCAAGTTCATCACACCCTTTTATCTTCATCTGGGTTTGTTCTTTCTGGAATGGTTACCTGTCTGGCACTCAGGTATCAGGATGCCAGGGATTATCACTCTGGCAGAGGGGCTGCTGAGTAGCTGAGCTCACATGTCTAGATGAATTTCTGAAGTTTTCCCAGTGAGCCAGTACACAGATACATTTATCAGTGAATTCTTACATTTGGTATCGTGCAGCAGAGGCTCTTTGAATAGATAGGAAGAAACTGTGATGAAGTGTTTTGTGGGGACAAGTCACAAAAGTCACAAAAGCGATTGTGCTGATTTTGGTAGTGGGCTGCATGTGCATGATATCTGCTGGAGGGGCAACCCCCCCAACCTATACATAAATTCCTGCAACAGTTAAAGGAGCTGAGAGTTGTTAGGGGGCATCCCTATACCCCCCCCCGAGCTGTAATTCCCAGAATTTCTTGGCGATTGATTGCTAAACCACTCTGGCTGAGCCCTTGCGACTGGGCCAAGGTCACCCAGTGAGTTTCCCCGCTAGGTGGTGATTCGAACCGTGGTCTCCCAGGTCCCAGCTCAGCACTCTAACCACTACACCACACTGCCTCTCAATGGACGGTGGTGTTGACAGGAAGACAGTGGGCAGGGAAAGGAGCTTTGAAGCCCCATGGGCCAAGGAGCCAGGCGGCGGGGCTGCTGAAATCTACCTATTGATTTGTATTAACCAGCCAAGCTTTGGTTTCCGGTTTGTAGTGAATAAATAATGTGCATTCCCTCTGACTTGGAGAGTGGATAATCCACAGGCTGTGTCTAGCCACAAAAGCACTCCAGTAACTTTCCCACAAGGGATGCTTATCGAGGCAAAACACACACACCCCATAATTTCACATCTTGCTAGTAGGGACTGAACTGGCAGTGACTGCACAGGAATGAGCTGGAGGAGGATGTCGACCCAGTGTGCATTGTCTGTGATAAAGGCAAGCTCCATGCTAGGGATAATTAGGGGAAATGTTGAAAACAAAACTACCAGTATCATAATTAAAGCCGGGCGATATCTGGTTTTCAACATCGCGATATATTGCCAGCTAAACATTGCGATATACAGTGGTATCTTGGTTCTCAAATGCTTTGGTACTCAAACAACTTGGAACCCAAACACTGCAAACACAAAAGTAAGTGTCCCGTTTTGCGAACTTTTTCCAGAAGTTGAACATGCTCCGTTTTGAGTGTTACGCTTCCGATTTGAGTGTTACGCCGAGGTCTGTCTGTTTTTGCTATTTATTTTGCGTTTTTGCAGCTCATTTTTGTTTTGTTTTTGTGACTGTGTGGAACCCAGTTCAGCTACTGATTGATTGATTGATTGATTGATTGATTGATTGATTGATTGACTGCAGTACATTGTTTATTGTTTATTGCTTTTATTGTTTATTGCTTTCATTGTTCATTGTTTATTGCTTTCATTTTATGGTCTTGTTAGGTAGTAAAATTCATGTTAAATTGCTGTTTTCGAGGTCGTTTTTAAAAGTCTGGAATGGATTAATCCGTTTTGCATCGCTTTCTATGGGAAAGCGTGCCTTGGTTTTGGAACGCTTTGGTTTTGGAACGGACTTCTGGAACGGATTAAGTTTGAGAACCAAGGTACCACTGTACCAATATAACACAATGTCAGAAATAAGGGTGGAGCTTTGTAGAGGCGTTGGCTGGCTTCACGGTTTTCCCCACATGCTGATTTTGCATAGCACATGCACACATCAAGAATTGTGATATATTGCCAGGTCAAAAATTGTTAAACTGATATCACAATATGGATTTCAAACCGTTTTTGGATAATATATCGATATAACACCCAGCCCTAATCATAATACCATTCTGCAAATCTGTGGTGCAACCACATTTGGAGTACAGTGGTACCTCGGGTTACAGAATATTCAGGTTACAGACTCCGCTAACCCAGAAATAGTACCTCGGGTTAAGAACTTTGCTTCAGGATGAGAACAGAAATCGTGCTCTGGCGGCAGCAGGAGGCCCCATTAGCTAAAGTGGTGCTTGAGGTTAAGAACAGTTTCAAGAAAGGACCTCCGGAACGAATTAAGTTCTTAACCCGATTTCTGGTAACGGTTCTGGTAACCTCATCTTGAAAAGGATATCATAGAGTTGGAAACGGTTCAGAAAAGGGCAACCAAAATTATCAAGGGGGTGGAGTGACGCCTCCCATGAGGAAATATTGCAGCATTTGGGGCTGTTTAGAGAAAATGTGGGTGGCGCTGTGGGTTAAACCACAGAGCCTAGGGCTTGCCGATCAGAAGGTCAGCGGTTCGAATCCTCGTGATGGGGTGAGCTCCCGTTGCTCGGTCCCTGCTCCTGCCAGCCTAGCAGTTCGAAAGCACGTCAAAGTGCAAGTAGATAAATAGGTAGCGCTCCGGCGGGAAGGTAAACGGCATTTCTGTGCGCTGCTCTGGTTCGCCAGAAGCGACTTAGTCATGCTGGCCACATGACCCGGAAGCTGGATGCCGGCTCCCTCGGCCAGTAAAGTGAGATGAGCTCCGCAACCCCAGAGTCGGCCACGACTGGACCTAATGGTCAGGGGTCCCTTTACCTTTACCTTTAGATAAAATGTAAGTAACAGGGCATGACAATTACATACTCTCCAACATTTCTCGGATGACAATGGGGACATTTTCATCTGAGGAATGTTGGAGGCTAGGTCTGCCCTCTATGTTTTTAAACTGTTCTTATATTTATCTGTATTTTTTAATATATCTATATCTATATCTATATCTATATCTATATCTATATCTATATCTATATCTATATCTATATCTATATCTATATCTATATCTATATCTATATCTATATCTATATCTATATCTATCTATATCTATATCTATATCTATATCTATATCTATATCTATATCTATATCTATAGCTATAGCTATAGCTATAGCTATATCTATAGCTATAGCTATAGCTATCTATCTATCTATCTATCTATCTATCTATCTATCTATCTATCTATCTATCTATATGATTTTCATTATTACCGTTTCCAAAAACACATTCACATTCAAATATACATTTCCACCATTTATACCTTTCTTTGTAATAAAAACATTCAATGACTTCCCTTCTTTCCTGGTTCCTTTGATTTCCCCACTGTCAGGGAACTGACACCGGAGCTAGAGGCGGAGGGAAGGCTCTCAAATGATGCTAGAGAAGGGCCCAGCAGGGAGAGAGGCAGCTCCGCAGATGGGGAAGCAAATCAGCGCAACACCAGGGATAAAGGGGGGCAGATGGGGGAATCGGCGAGAGGGCTCCAGGACTCTTCACCGGACACCAGCGGGGAGAGCACGGGTCCTCCGCTACCCACGCCCACCCTGCGCAGAAGACTTCCGCGCAGAGAGAGTAGGAGGAGACTTGGCGTCAAACAACTTTTATGTTGGAAAAGGTTTAAGAAACGCCCACTGACGGATTCTGCTAGCGACTGAGGCAGCCACGAAGTGAAGGGCTGTCCAGACAGAAAGGTTTAACCAGGCAACATAGCCAGGAGAGGCGGCAACTTACGCACGAGCAACCCATACTCATTACACCCACCATTACTGCATATTTTTTATATATCCAATTAGATCCCTTTCTCCCCTAATTCTTCCTTTATTATATATTATGCTGTTGAATTTGCCCAAATGCTGCTAGCGTTTTCACTTCTTTACAGTTATTTTCCAGATACTCCACAAAAACATTCCACTCCTCTTTATATACTTAATCGTCTTGCTCTCTTATTTTACTTGTTTGACCTTCTACTATTCTTATCGGTAATGAGTCCCTGTCAGGAGAGGGAAAAGCGAGGCACAAATAAATATATAGCAATTATCATAACGATTAATTAATAAAATGGATTAAGACCGTCGTTTTGGTTGGGGATAATTCAGACAGAAATTCCCAGGTGTCGAAAAAGGTTATTTATGCATGCTACTACTGTGACCTGTGTTTTGTTAGCCCAAAAATGGAAAACAAGCAAAGTCCTAACTAAAGAAGAATAGCAGCTTGCAGACGTAATGTATTTTTCTGTGTATAAGATGCCCCCACAGCTACCAATTGCCTCGCCACAACTACCAATCGCCTGCCCAATTGCCGTTGTTGTTGTTGTTTAGTTGTTTCGTTGTGTCTGACGCTTCGTGACCCCCTGGACCAGAGCACGCCAGGCACTCCTGTCTTCCACTGCCTCCCGCAGTTTGGTCAAACTCATGCTGGTCGCTTCGAGAACACTGTCCCACCATCTCGTCCTCTGTCGTCCCCTTCTCCTTGGGCCCTCCATCTTTCCCAACATCAGGGTCTTTTCCAGGGAGTCTTCTCTTCTCCTGAGGTGGCCAAAGTCTTGGAGCCTCAGCTTCAGGATCTGTCCTTCCAGTGAGCACTCAGGGCTGATTTCCTTCAGAATGGAAAGGTTGGATCTTCTTGCAGTCCATGGGACTCTCCAGAGTCTCCTCCAGCACCAGAATTCAAAAGCATCCATTCTTTGGCAATCAGCCTTCTTTATGGTCCAGCTTTCACTTCCAATTGCCGTAGCCACAGCCAATCACCAACAGGCCTTGCCACAGCTACCAATCACCCGCCCAATCACTGCTGCCAATCTCCTGCTTGCTGCTGCCATTAATTACATGTCCCCGCCCCCTGCATTCACTATCCGTCTATAAGACGACACCCAATTTTTGTCTTAAGCAAAAAGCATCGTCTTATACACGGAAAAATACGGTAACATATAGAATAAGAGAACAAGAAGAACATACGTTTAAGAAGACTGGGAAAAGTTTACTGAATATAGGGGAGGAAATTGTGTACACTTGAAAACGTGTTCAGCGTTAATATAAATGCAATAGTATAAATAAGTTTTGATGGATGTAATAACGGAATACTCCATGGTTTAGTTCAGGCACCCCCAAACTCGGCCCTCCAGCTATTTTGGGACTACAACTCCCATCATCCCTAGCTAATAGGACCAGTGGTCAGGGATGATGGGAATTGTAGTCCCAAAACAGCTAGAGGGCCAAGTTTGGGGACGCCTGGTTTAATTTATATAAAATATGCAGGGATTGATGTTATGCATAATGAACCATGGAAAGAGAAGGGAAGTCATTGGTATTTTAAGGTTGTTTAAATGAATACAGTGGACCCTCCGGATACGGACCTTAATTCGTTCCGGGGGGGTCTGTCCGTACTCCGAAAAGTCTGCATCTAGAGGTGACACTTGAACACTAGAATGCTTCTGCGCATTTGTGCGTGGCAAAACCCAGAAGTATACGCTTCTGGGTTTCCTGCGTCCGCAACCCAAAAGTTACGTTACCCAAAGCTAACATGACCCGAGGGTCCACTGTATTCTAAAATGTAAAACAGAAAATTTAATAAAAAATTATGGGTAGCGGGAGGGGGGGGAGACCACCCTCTCCTCCAATCCACATCCCCTCCTCCCTCTCTGCCACCTCCTGCTGACTGTGCCCCCCCCCCACAACTCCTCAAATCCCCCCACCAGCCCCTTCCCTCTGATGCTGTGCTGGTCCCGAGGATTAACTGTGCGGTGAGGTCCGAGTCCAGTCCGAGGTCAAGGGTGCGGTATGGAGGCCGTCCGTCAAAGCTGAAGCTGGGTCCAAGGCAGGGAGTCGGGTGAGGTCAGGAACTCTGGCAGAAGAGCAAGACAGAGTGACCTGGCAGGAACTGGCGACCAACAATGTTGCTCCCTCAACCTGGGACTGGGCTGGCCAGCTTTTATCTGCCCCGAGGCATAGGGCAGCCCCGGTCCACAGATGACTCGCCTCTCCTGGCCTGGAGGAAAGCACTCCTCCTGCGGGAACTTAGTTCCCTCTGCCTCTCTGCCCTGAGCCTCTGCAGCTCAGGAGAGACTGGAGGGTTACTGGACCCAGAGGCAGCCTCACCTTCCTCTGACGGGGCTGAGAGTGGAGCACCTGCAGGCAATGGGTCCTCCATCACCTCAGGAGCCAGAGCAGACTCAGCTGATGCCTGCACCTGAGGATCCAGCACAGGTGAGGACCCTTCAGGCTCATGCCCCAGCCCCGGCTCAGCTGGTTCTGGAGGCGGGGACTCCTGTGCAGGCTGGGATTCCTCAGGTTCAGCCTCCGAGTCCAAATCCCAGGCCATCACAGATGCAGCTCCATTGTAGTAATCTAACCTAGAAGTTACCAGAGCATAGGTGGCAGAAGTTAGGCTCCCTCTACCCTGAATCTTCCAGCAATCATGCCCTGCGGACCCACGAAACTGGGGGGTTCTTAGGGGCTAGGATCCTGCAGATGGGGAAAAATAAGTTGGTCCAGCTGACGAAGAAGAGCCGGGCAGTACCAAGTACTGAACACCTACTAAAATTTGTAAAATGTACAAAACTAAATCAAATTTATGTTGGAGGCGCAATTGATTGGAAGGCACACTTCTACACGTGTGGTGGCAATGTGAAAAAATTAAGGGCTTCTGGGATTTGGTTTTAGAAGAGATGGAAACAATCTTTAAATATATATATATATTTTGGGGGGGGGACCGAAGCCTTTTTGTTGGGAATAATTGATACAGATATAGCCAGAGAAGATAAGAAATGATTCTTCTATGCTGTGGGGGCAGCCAGAACCTTGATGGCAATAAACTGGAGGGGAAAAAAGAATTCCAACCAAACCAGAATGGCAAGATAAATTATTTAGTTCTGTTGAATTGGCAAGATTGACAGATGCGATCAGAGGTCACAGCAAACAAAAGTTTCAAAAAGGTTGGAAGACGTGATTACCAGAAAAAGCAACGCCCACATATTACTACTTGGACTTGTTTTAATTAGCTTTTGCAAATTGATTTATGGTTAGAACAAAATAACCAAAAAGAAATATAAAGAGAGTTAAAAGGAAGATAAAAGGAAGCAGATTACTATGGTTGATATTAGACCCGCATAGA
The DNA here is from genome assembly GCF_965112155.1 of Podarcis liolepis. NCBI lineage: Eukaryota > Metazoa > Chordata > Lepidosauria > Squamata > Lacertidae > Podarcis > Podarcis liolepis. The sequence continues at coordinate 91,989,106 of NC_139561.1, read as the reverse complement.
GGATGAGGGAAGTCAACAAAGAAAATGGATTTCAAATGTTGCCCATTAGAGTATTTTTCAGGAATGTTTTTTTATTTTTGCTAGGGTTCTTTTTGTTAATATAGTTATTCCTTTTTTTATCCTTTTCTTTTTATTCTTTTGATTTTTCATATAATGTATGTCTGTGTGTTATGTTTGTCTGTCAGCACATAAAATAAAATTAAAAAATAATTATGTTGTTGTTGTTTAGTCGTTGAGTCGTGTCCGCCTCTTTGTGACCCCCTGGACCAGAGCACGCCAGGCCCTCCTGTCTTCCACGGCCTCCCGCAGTTTGGTCAAACTCATGCTGGTAGCTTTGAGAACACTGTCCCACCATCTCGTCCTCTGTCGTCCCGTTCACCTTGCGCCCTCCATCTTTCCCAACATCAGGGTCTTTTCCAGGGAGTCTTCTCTTCTCATGAGGTGGCCAAAGTATTGGAGCCTCAGCTTCAGGATCTGTCCTTCCAGTCAGCACTCAGGGCTGATTTCCTTCAGAATGGAGAGGTTTGATCTTCTTGCAGTCCATGGGACTCTCAAGAGTCTCCTCCAGCACCAGAATTCAAAAGCATCCATTCTTCAGCAATCAGCCTTCTTTATGGTCCAGCTCTCACTTCCATACATCACTACTGGGAAAACCACAGCTTTAACTATACGGACCTTTGTTGGCAAGGTGATGTCTCTGCTTTTTAAGATGCTGTCTAGGTTTGTCATTGCTTTTATCCCAAGAAGGAGGCGGCTTTTAATTTCGTGGCTGCTGTCACCATCTGCAGTGATCATGGAGCCCAAGAAAGTAAATCTCTCACTGCCTCCATTTCTTCCCCTTCTACTGTATTTGCCAGGAGGTGATGGGACCAGTGGCCATGATCTTCGTTTTTTTGAACAAGAAAACTCCATGGAAAAAGACAACAGGCATATAAATAATAATAATAAATAATAATAAAGAGCAGAGTCGCCAGACCTTGCCAAGGTCGCAGTGGCTGGAGCAGTTGAGCACAGCGGCTGCGGTTTGAGGGACAGGCCAGCGCAGGTTGGAGGGGTTGCAAATGCAAAGGTTTTGCGTGGCAGGAGGGTGTCTGAGGGCTAATTCCACGCATCCCAGCAAAGGGCAGGTGAGCAAAGGCGGTTGTTCGCCGGCGGCTGGAAAAACAGAAGCCAGCTCTGAGTCGGGGAGGGAGGAGCGAGGCGCTGTCAATCAATCCCTGTGTAAACAAGCCTGTGTTGAGTGGCGGGTGACAGCTGGTGCCAGGGGTGCCAACTTGAATAAGATATTTGGGACAGGTAAGCCTTGCCCAGCATAATCAATCATACGGTGTGGCACATGCATGCCCTTTGAATGTCAATGCCTGTCAACTTTGGCGGCTCCTGGCCCGCTCAAATATTTTATCAAGGGGTCCTATGGTTGGTACCTGGGGCCGACTTTATTTTTGCCCCGACCCAAGCAGTTGCACTGCTCAGTTCTCTCTCGTTACTCTAGAACAGATAAAAATCTTTGCATGGTGGAGAGTTAGACTGCGGAACTCTCTGACACAGGAGGCAGTGGTGTCCACCAATCTTCATGGCTTTAAAAGAAGGTTAGGCGAACGCATGGAGGAGAGGGTTGCTAGCCACATGGGCTATGCACTGCATCCATTGTCAGAAGCGGCCGCAGGAGGGGAGAATGGATCTTATGTTCTGGTGTCGCTTGCAGATTTCCCATTAGGGCTTCTGGTCGACCACTGTGAAAACAGAATGCTGAACTATGGGCTATCAGTCACTGTTAATTAATCTGGCTTTTGTGTGTCTATGCTTTCCAGCGTTGTGTTTCCAGTGAATTTTTGCTATCCACCTCATTTTTTTGGTGACAGGCAATATATAAACCCGCTAAATAAATAGACGTTTACATGGGCATGGCTTCGTGGGAAACAAATTCAGCTAAATTCAGAAACAAAGCCACCGGCCATTGGTGAGTGGCCAGGGATTTATTCCTTTTAAATTAATGAGTGTTTATAGTATTGCATGCTAACCGCAGTCTCCAAGGGGAGCAAAATTCAAAAGGTTCCAGATGCTTGCCTGGGCTTTGGATTACCTTTGGGAATGAAGCACAGTGGAGACTGTCGTGTCTTAATGATATATGGTTTATTTACACATAAGGTAAAGGTAAAAGGTAAAGGACCCCTGGACGGTTAAGTCCAGTCAAAGGCGACTATGGGGTTGCGGCACTCATCTTGCTTTCAGGCCGAGGGAGCTGGCGTTTGTCCACAGACAGCTTTCCAGGTCATGTGGCCAGCAGGACTAAACCGCTTCTGGCATAGAGGGACACCGTGACGGAAACCAGAGCACACGGAAATGCCATTTACCTTCCCGCTGTAGCAGTACCTGGTCTAAACCTCTGAGCCTCTTGGGCTTGCCGATCGGAAGGTTGGCTGTTCAAATCCGTGCAATGGTGGTGAGCTCCCGTTGCTCCTGCCAACCTAGCAGTTCAAAAGCACGTCAAGTGCAAGTAGATAAATAGGTACTGCTCTGGCGGGAAGGTAAACGGTGTTTCCATGTGCTCTGACACTCATCACGGTGTCCCGGTGTGCCAGTAGCAGTTTAGTTCTGCTGGCTACATGACCCTTTCTTGCACTTTGAATCCATTGGTTCCGGTCCTACTCCCCTTAGCATCTTCCAGGTGACAGCTCTTCAGGTATTTTGAAGATGGCTCTCATATCTCCCTTCAGTCTCCTCTTCTCCAGGCTAAACATGCCCAGCTCTCTCTACCGTTCATCCCAAGGCTAGGTTTCCAGAATCATCATCCTCCTGAAAATAAGTGGTATTGGTAAAAAGATTATTAAGAATATGCAAATATGGATCGACAATGGTTGAAAATACATAGTTATAATAGGTTAAGATATTGAGTAAAGATAAATGATAGAGGGTAAGGATTTGCTGAAAGGACTTTTAAATGGGAATACAAAAGGGGAGGTGTGAGGAGGTCAAAGAAATAAGGAAACAAGCTGAAAGATTATTGAAAGATGGATTTTATTTTAAATCTTATTTTTTTCTTTTTTATTTAGCTACTATCTTCTCTTTCTTGTCTAGATATCTTTTCTATGTGATTTTTTTCTTTCTTTTTTCTTTCTTTTTAGGTTGTTAAGTTATTTTTAAATTTTTCTTATATTGTAAACTTATGATTTTTGTAAACCCTATTGTGCAAACCTATGTTTTGTGTAAACTTATGTTTTATGTTAAACTTTAATAAATATTGTATATATATAAAAAAACAGAATCATCATCCTCCTAGTCACCCTCCTCTATCCACATCTGGCATAGGAATTCGTTCATTTATTTATTTTTTCCAAATATAGTTTGGCCCCCCACAAGGTCTGAGGGACAGTGGACTGTCCCCCTACTGAAAACTTTTGCTGACCCCTGTCTTAGGCTATGCAGGTGTGCCCTTGTTGCTGTTGTTGTTTAGTCGTTTAGTTGTGTGCTACTCTTCGTGACCCCCTCGACCAGAGCACACCAGGCACTCCTGTCTTCCACTGCCTCCCGCAGTTTGGTCAAACTCATGTTAGTGGCTTCGAGAACACTGTCCCACCATCTCCTCCTCTGTCGTCCCCTTCTCCTTGTGCCCTCCATCTTTCCCAACATCAGAGTCTTTTGCAGGGAGTCTTCTCTTCTCCTGAGGTGGCCAAAGTCTTGGAGCCTTAGCTTCAGGATCTGTCCTTCCAGTGAGCACTCAGGGCTGATTTCCTTCAGAATGGAGAGGTTTGATCTTCTTGCAGTCCATGGGACTCTCAAGAGTCTCCTCCAGCACCAGAATTCAAAAGCATCCATTCTTTGGTGATCAGCCTTCTTTGTCCCCTACAGATGTGCCCTACAGGGCAACAAAAGAGGGACAGGAAATAAATTGAAATATTTGTGCTCTAAAATATGGCTAACCAGTAGAATGTGTGCATTTATTTAAAATGCATCTCTGGGTTATTAGTGGGGCATAGGAATTCATTCATTCCCCCCCCCTTTCAAAATATAGTCCGGCCCCCACAAGGTCTGAGGGACAGTGGACTGGCCCCCTGCTGAAAAAGTTTGCTGGCCCCTGTTCTAAGTGCTCTCTTCTTCCGTGGCTTGCTGCCTCTGACCATGGAAGGCAGAGCTGAGCCATTGTGGCTCGTAGCTTCCAATAGCCCTCTCCTTCACCCTGAATTTGCCAGCATCTATAACATGCCCCGCCCCCCGCTTCCCCGACCGCGATCCTCCTTCCTGCCTCTCCTCCTCCTTCTCCTTCCAGTGGAGCCTCGTTTCCCAAGGTAATCGCTGGTGGGTGAAGGGCTCTTCAGAGGAGCGCAAAGAAGGCAGCCTTTGTTCTGAGACGCGCCACATTCTGTGTCCCTCGGCTCCAAGGAGGACTTCAGACACCCAGTGGCATAATAGGAGCCGTATTAATAGCCGCCGTCAGGGGAGGAAAAGAGGCCTCTCTTCCTCATCTGGGTCCTCCGACGCCTCTTCCAGCACAATGCCGCTGCCCCTTCACCACGTCGTCTCGAGAAGCAGGCAGACAAAACGGACCGTCTGCCCGGGTGCAGAGAGAAACGTTCACGACGGGGTTGTGTCGTGACTCCTGAGAGCCGAGAACGAGGGCCGACGAGGACGTGCTGGTGGGGAGGCCAGCACATATTATCAGGACATAATTCTGGCAATGTGTTGTTGTTGTTTAGTCGTTGAATCGTGTCTGACTCTTCGTGCCCCCTGGACCAGAGCACGCCAGGCCCTCCTGTCTTCCACTGCCTCCCGCAGTTTGGTCCAACTCATGCTGCTAGCTTCGAGAACATTATCCAACTATCTCGTCCCCTTCTCCTTGTGCCCTCCATCTTTCCCAACATCAGGGTCTTTTCCAGGGAGTCTTCTCTTCTCATGAGGTAGCCAAAGTATTGGAGCCTCAGCTTCAGGATCTGTCCTTCCAGTGAGCACTCAGGGCTGATTTCCTTCAGAATGGATAGGTTTGATCTTCTTGCAGTCCATGGGACTCTCAAGAGTCTCCTCCAGCACCATAGTTCAAAAGCATCCATTCTCTGGCAATCAGCCTTCTTTATGGTCCAGCTCTCACTTCCATACATCACTACTAAGAAAACCATAGCTTGAACTATACAGGCCTTTGTTGGCAAACGACTGCAATAGGTCTTACAGGAAAAGGCAAGGGGTGAGAAGGTGAAAAATGGCTTAGTCATGTATAATGAGATAAGAATCCAATGTCTTTGTTCAGACCAGGTCTCTCCATGGTTTTAAGTTTGGTAATGAGTTGCAATTCAGCAGCTTCTCTTTCCAGTCTATTTCCTTTTTGCCTTTTCCTGTAAGACCTATTGCAGTCGTTAAGAGTCGTCAACAGGCTCATCTCAGCTACCTGCCAATCACCCATTCCCACCACCCTTCTGAGTAATACCCCTCCCCACCTTCTCACTATATAGAAGGATCTGGCAACTTCTGTTTCAGTGTATCTGAAGAAGTGTGCTTGCACACGAAAGCTCATACCAAGAACTAACTTAGTTGGTCTTTAAGGTGCTACTGGAAGGAATTTTTTTTATTTTGACAAAAAAGTGAGGTTTGTTTAAGGCTGATCAGTGCTTTTTTCCTGGGGGGACGCATACCTCTTGACATTTTGTGAATCTAAGTTTGGCCTCATCAAGGGGCAGTATTTCAATATGAGTAGGAAAATGAGAATACCCCTAAACATTTTTTTAAAAGAAAAAAAAGCACCGATTATCTGTTTACAGGACGATATGCAAGCCCAGATGTTTGGATATCTGAACCTGCAGTGTGTATAGCAAAGTTTGGGTACTAATTCTTTGTGTTCAGATAAATGAATATTCGTACGAGTGTTTGCATAGCGGGAACTTCGTGTACATCAAACAGCAAGGGGGGCAGGAGAGACCTTTAAAGTAAAGTGAGTAGATTAAATATTGTGCTTTGCATTTTCATTCCACAATGTATTTTTTTAATAAGATATTTATTGATATTTTCAGAAAGTAAAAACAGACAAAAAAGAAAAAATACAAGGAAAACAAGATACAAAAAAGAAAAGAAAACAGATAAAAAAGTTAAAAAAAATAATCCAATCATCACATATATTTCATTAACTTATTTCCCGGACCTCCTCACAACTCCCTCCTCTGTATTCCAGTTCATTATTATTCCAGCAAATCCTTCCCCTCTTTCAAATCCTATCCGTAATTCATAAAATTCTGTCATCCCATTACCTTAATCTATTTCATCTTATTTTATAAATATATATATATAAAAAAACAGAAAAACCTTAAAAATTGAGACTTAAATCTTAATTTTCGCCAACTTCTCCTGACCATAACCTTCTTACCTATTTCTTTAAACAATTTTATAAGAGCCAAATAGATTCCTTTCAACATTCTCCTAACATTCATTAATTTTATAGAACGGTCCTAATGGCAAAAATAAGAATAAGCAATCCAATATTCATCCAGCGTCTCTTCCTCCTGGTTCCGGGTTTTGTCAGTCCTTTTTGTCTTGTTAATCTAGCTCATTAACCTGGCCACCTTATATCCGAGGCCCTCATGTCTCTTCCATGTCCCTTCCTCTGTACTTTTTCATATTTTCCTTTTATTCTCGGGGACTCCAGCTTGGTGATGTTTTTGACCCTCTTCAACAAGTCCATCCCTTTTCCACAGTCCAGACTAAACTCGATGTAGTTTTTAAAATCATGTTCCAGATTCCCTTCAAAGTTAAGAGCCTGCACTGCTCCAAACATATGGCGGCCCCTTTCCAGACTCGAAAAGCCCAAATCTCCCTGTACAGGGGGGTCTATCCAGCCCCCCATTTCCAAACCAAACCAGATTTTACCTTTACCAGTCTGGTTTTTCCCAAGTTCCTTTATCAAGTCCAAACATTTATAATCCTGATGGGCTGCTGCTCTCTCTGTCTCTGGCGCCCAAGATTCAGCAAAATCCTCTTCTCTCAGTTGTTCTGTCATGGGACGCTCCTGTTTTAATTCCTGAGTGGGCTCCATGTAATTTCCCACTACCTGCTCAAAGGTTCTGGCCGCATTAGTCTTATAATCTATCTTCTGGCTTAACTGATCCAGTAGGGCATTTATTTTACAGAAAGCACCCAACAGTGCTTCTGAAGACATTGTTCCACAAGGTCACAAAGTCCTTTCCCACAGTTGTAATCAGTGGCAGCTGCAGTTCCCAAGAATTCCCAGGAGTTTGTTACAATTTCACGATTCCCCTCTAGGGGGAAAAGTTTCTTGTTGTTCTTTCTCTTAAAACAATAGCAATAAAGTTTCTTTTTTATGATACCTTGTCCATATTTGTTCTTTAAACAGACGAAAGGAAACAATGGAGTAACTATGTTTCTCTTCTTTTAACTATCTGACAAAAACCTTTATTTCTCGTCAATGAGCTTCAAAACGTCAGTTCTGACACCCCGCTCCAGGGTCAGGACGGTGGAAAATTACTTTACTTTAAGTTCACTTCTGCAGGTTTAAACAAGTCAAAAAGGATCCCCCTTCTTCTCCTACTACCGAAGGGGGGATCAGCAATTTCAAATGGTGAAAGTCAATCCTTTAAAATGGTTTTTAAGGCTCTAGTTTACGTTATCTTTGCTTTGTTCTGCCTACAGGGGAACGGAAGGGTGACTTCCTGTTTGATCCTTTCCGTTTCAGTACCAAATTTAGGGTAGATTTCTAAGTCCAAATTCCTTTTAATTTCGCCAATTCTTGTTTAAAATCCAGACATTCTATGTTCCAGTACTCACAGTTGGTTATTTTAGATGCCAAATTGTCCCAGGAAAAAGGCAGCGCTCTCCGGCAACGACTGTGCGGCTTCGCTCCGCAGAAAAAGCAATTGACTCACAGCACCGCGCCACTTCCCCCTCTTCGCTTCGGAGCCCGTTTGTGGGCTCCTTTGCGGGTTGGGGGGCGCTAAGGGTGCCCGCTGAGTCCCACGGTCACAGGCTTCATCCACCTGTGATTTCCAGAAGGGTCCCTGCTTCGCCGTAGCGGAAAAGACCCGTTTCGTGCGGAGTTGGACCCTCCAGTTCAGAGGGAGTCTGCCATTGCCGGTGGCGCCACCCCGGAAGTCCGTCATTCCACAATGTAAAAGCAGAGCCCACCTCTCAATAAATTTGCTTTCTTGAGTTTTATATATTGCGTTTTATCATTAAGCTACTTTGCCAGGTTTTCCTTAACCAATCAGTTATAATGGGTGGGGTCTTTATTTTCAACTTTTTGTGCAATACACTATTTTGCTGTGGTTAGCGTGCACAATTCTGAATAACAGCTTGCACATCATCCCTAGCTAACAGGACCAGTGGTCAGGGATGATGGGAATTGCAGTCCCAAAACATCTGGAGGGCTGAGTTTGGGGATGCCTGTTCTTAACTTTCAGCAGCAAAATAAAAATAATACCTGTTGCTCTCTCACTTGCCACATGAAAGTATTTGGGCTCGTGTTCACATCATCAGTGTGCCCAGAACAATTCATTGAACTGTTTAACATGTGCATATGGACTCTCCTTAAGGGCAGGGGGGGTGTTAACTCTTGCCCTCGCTAACGCCTTCTCCAAGATCTTGTAGTTGAACCAGCATCCTTTTAGTTCAGCCACAAGAGAAGGGATTTATACAGTATATAGCTAGTTCAGGGGTCTGCAACCCGCGGCTCCGGAGCCGCATGTGGCTCTTTTACACCTTTGCCGCGGCTCCAGGGCGGATACTAGCGAGGGGAGGAGGCGCATTGTGCGCCCCAACACTCCCCACTGTGGCGGGCGCTGTACTGGCTGTGACGTCACATGGGGGCGGTGCGTGCGTTAGTCCCGACGTCACCTTCCTGCCCGCTATCAGATCGCGGCTCTGGAGATATATTTGTTTTAAATGTCGCAATGGTTTTGCGGCTCCCAGGTTTTTTTTCCTTCGGAAACGGGTCCAAGTGGCTCTTTTTGTCTTAAAGGTTGCAGACCCCTGAGCTAGTTTAAGGGGACGTGGGTGGTGCTGTACCTTAAACCACAGAGCCTAGGACTTGCCGATCAGAAGGTCGGCGGTTCGAATCCCCGCGACGGGGTGAGCTCCCATTCTTCCGTCTCAGCTACTGCCAACCTAGCAGTTCGAAAGCACCTCAAAGTGCAGGTAGATAAATAGGTACCACTCCAGCGGGAAGGTAAACGGCGTTTCCGTGTGCTGCTCTGGTTCACCAGAAGTGGCTTAGTCATGCTGGCCACATGACCCAGAAGCTGTACGCAGACTCCCTCTGCCAGTAAAGCGAGATGAGTGCCACAACCCTAGAGTCGGCCATGACTGGACCTAATGGTCAGGGGTCCCTTTACGCCTTTACCTTTAGCTAGTTTAAGATACTGCTCTGTTGCCATTCTCTGCTGCAGACTAGCTTAGCCAGGTGCCTTAGATCTGAGTCTAATGGACCTATGGCAACCAGACCAGAAAAAGAGGACATGTCCTGGAAAAAGTGGACATTTGGCAACCCTGCCTTTAGTCTTCACAACTCCCTCACAGTGGCAAGACCCACCAAGAAGTGTTGCTACGCTCATGAGGTCTGGCACTCCTGAGCAGACCTTGTTTGTTCTGATAAAGTTAACGCCACTTCTTCCGTGTGATTCATTGCCGACACGCTTGTGTCCCCGACTGACGCCTCTCTCCCTTCCCTCCGCAGGTACGGCGTGTGCCGGTACGATGGAAAAGTTTTTCCTGCCTCTTCTGATGCTTGGCACCATGGCGAAAGCTCAGCACTGCCCCGGCCGATGCATCTGCCAGAACATCTCCCCAACGCTGACCATGTTGTGCGCCAAGACGGGCCTCCTCTTTGTCCCACCCACCATCGACCGGCGGACGGTGGAGCTGCGCCTGACAGACAACTTCATCACCGTCATCCGCCGCAAGGACTTCTCCAACATGACCAGCCTGGTGCACCTCACTCTCTCGCGCAACACCATCAGCCAGATCCTGCCCTACGCCTTCTCTGACCTGCGTGCCTTAAGGGCCTTGCACATGAACAGCAACCGCCTGGCCGCCCTGAAGAACGAACACTTCCGCGGGCTGGGCAACCTGCGCCACCTCATCCTGGGCAACAACCAGATCAGCCACATTGAGCCTTCTGCCTTTGACGAGTTCCTCTCCACCGTGGAGGACCTGGACCTCTCCTACAACAACCTGGAGACGTTGCCCTGGGAGGCCATCGGGCAGATGGTGACCCTCAACACCTTGACGTTGGACCACAACCTCATCGACCACATCGCCGAGGGAACCTTCTCCCAGCTGCAGAAGCTGGTCCGGTTGGACATGACCTCCAACCGGCTGCAGAAGCTGCCCCCGGACAACCTCTTCTTGAGAGCCCAAGTGTTGGCCAACGTGCGTGGGACTCACCCGTCCACCTTGACCATCAGCTTTGGAGGCAACCCGCTCCATTGCAACTGCGAGCTCCTCTGGCTCCGTAGGTTGACCCGAGAGGATGACCTGGAGACTTGCGCTTCGCCGGAACACTTGATGGACAAGTATTTCTGGTCCATCCCTGAGGAGGAGTTCATCTGCGAGCCCCCGCTCATCACCCGCCAATACTCCTCCAAGGCGTTCATCATGGAAGGGCAAGGTGTCAGCCTCAAGTGCAAGGCGGTAGGCGACCCAGAGCCCTCCATCCACTGGATCGCCCCCGATGGCAAGCTGATCCACAACACCACCCGCACGACCGTCTTCGAGAACGGGACCCTGGAAGTTCTCATCACCACCTTGAAGGACAACGGGATCTTCACCTGCATCGCCTCCAACGCTGCTGGCGAGGACACGGCTCCCGTCGAGATCTGCATTGTCCCGCTCCCCTTGCTGGTCAACAACACGGGTCACATGAAGGAGCCCGATCCCGGCTCGTCGGACATCACCACCTCTGCCAAATCGGGCGCCAACGACACCAAGAACCACCTGGACAAGAGGATCGTGGCGGCTGACCTGACGTCCACCTCGGTGGTCATCCACTGGCCGTCTGAACGGCACATCCCTGGCATCCGTATGTACCAGATCCAGTACAACAGCTCCCTGGATGACTCTCTGGTTTACAGGCGAGTGACGTGGGTCGGGGCCCGTTGCACCGTTCGAGTCGCTGCGCCGTGGTGGGGGTGGTGTCCATGGCCACCACGTGGATGGACTTATGGGCTGGGGCTTGTATTGCCATGGGGTATTAATGGGTGGGTGTGGGTGGGTGGGTGTGGAGATAATAATAATAATTTATTATTTATACCCTACCCATCTGTCTGGGTTTCCCCAGCCACCCTGGGCGGCTCCCAACAGAATATTAAAAACACGATAAAACCTCAAACATTAAAAACTTTCCTAAACAGGGCTGCCTTCAGATGTCTTCTAAAAGTCAAGTAGTTTTTTTATTTCCTTGACATCTGGCAGGAGGGCATTCCACAGGGAGGGTGCCACTACCGAGAAGGCCCTCACTTCTCGCAGGGAGGGAACTGCCAGAAGGCCCTCGGAACTGGACCTTAGTGGCTGGGCTGAACGATGGGGATGGAGACGCTCCTTCAGATATACAGGACCGAGGCCATTTGGGGCTTTCAAGGTCAGCACCAACACTTGGAATTGTGCTGGGAAACGTACTGGGAGCCAATGCAGATCTCTCAGGACCGGTGTTATATGGTCTTGGAGGCTTTTCCCAGTCCCCAGTCTAGCTGCCACATTCTGGATTAATTGCAGTTTCCAGGTCACCTTCAAAGGTAGCCCCACGTAGAGCGCATTGCAGTAGTCCAAGCGGGAGATAACTAGAGCATGCACCACTCTGGCCAGAAAGTCCACGGGCAGGGAGGGTCTCATCCTGCGTACCAGATGGAGCTTTCAGGACCAGTCTTTCAGGACCAGTATTATATGGTCTCAGCAGCCACTCCCAGAGAGAGAGAGAAAAGAATGTGGTACTAGAATTTATCTTCATATAGGAACAGAGTTACGGAGATGTTGAAGCTGCAGTGATCTATCATGTGAGTTTCCAGCAGGAGGGCTCACTAGGGAGTTGAAATGTATTGAGTTTTTGAAATTGCTCAGCCTCTTCTGAAGTATGGAATCATACTGTTGTGAAGTTGGAAGGTACCCCCGAGGGTCATCCAGCCCAACCCCCTGCCACGCAGGTGTCACAGCGAAATAATCCCTGACAGATGGCCATCCAGCCTCTGCTTATAAACCTCCAAGGAAGGAGAGTCCTCCAGCTCCCAGGGGAGTCCGTTCCACCAGGAAGTTTTTCCTAACATTGAGTTGGGATCTACTTTCTTGTCATTGGAATCTGTTGGTTCAGGTCGTTCCCTCCAGAGCAGCAGAAAACCAGCTTGCTCCATCTTCCACGGGACAGCCCTTCAGGTGTTTGAAGTCATCTATCACGGCATGTGATAAACGCGGGTGGCGCTGTGGGTTAAACCACAGAGCCTAGGACTTGCCGATCAGAAGGTCGGTGGTTCGAATCCCCGCGACGGGGTGAGTTCCCATTCTTCCGTCTCAGCTCCTGCCAACCTAGCAGTTCAAAAGCACGTCAAAGTGCAAGTAGATAAATAGGTACCACTCCAGCGGGAAGGTAAATGGCGTTTCTGTGCGCTGCTCTGGTTCGCCAGAAGCGGCTTAGTCCTGCTGGCCACATGACCCGGAAGCTGTACGCTGGCTCCCTCGGCCACTAAAGCGAGATGAGCACTGCAACCCCAGAGTCAGTCACGACTGGACCTAATAGTCAGGGGTCCCTTTACCTTAACCCTTATCCATCTTTCAGATTGGGAAAGGTTATGGAAATCTGATTTGAAATTCTCGGCACATTGTACGCTGAAAGGAAACTATATGAAAATGATGTGCCGGTGGTATTTGACTCCTAGTAAGGTAGGATGCTGGTGGCGCTGTGGGTTAAACCACAGAGCCTAGGACTTGCCGATCAGAAGGTCAGCAGTTCTAATCCCCTCGACGTGGTGAGCTCCCGTTGCTCAGTCCCTGCTCCTTCCAAACTAGCAGTTCGAAAGCACGTCAAGTGCAAGTAGATAAATAGGTTCCACTCCAGCGGGAAGATAAATGGCATTTCTGTGCGCTGCTCTGGTTCGCCAGAAGCAGCTTAGTCATGCTGGCCACATGACCTGGAAAAATTGCAGACAAACACCAGCTCCCTCGGCCAGTAAAGCAAGATGAGCGCCGCAGCCCCAGAGCCGTTTGCAACTGGACTTAACTGTCAGAGGTCCCTTTACCATTTTTTATCATGGCATCTCTTAGTCTTCTGAGAGACATGCCATTGAACGTAGGGACTGAGCAACCTCCCACTCAAGTCTCCAAAGAAGTCTACCTACGTGAGATCAGCCCTGCGATTTAATTATTTTTTGTTCTTCAGAATGCCTGAGCTATAGTTTCCCACCATGCATTATTCCATACAGTTGTCTGAGCCTTTACTCAGAAGTAAACCCCACCGACTTGAGTGGGACAGACTTTGTAGCTGGTCCTGCAGCCTGCCAGCACAGCCCCACCCTGTGCACTTCTACTCCAAAGTAAGCCCAACAGAGTCCCATTGGGCTTACTCCCAAGTAAGCATGCGCAGGCTCGCAGCCCAAATCCATGCAGGTTTTGATCGGCGCACAGCTATTGTTAAATTTCTCGCCGTGTTATGGCATTAGGGATAATCATATGTATTTACAATCTTACGAGTAATTTGACTTAATTATCGTTATGTGGGATGCTAATTTTTGGTGGGTGTTTTTTTAATAGTTATTATTGTTTTCGTAATGGGCTGCCTTCAGCGCTGGCAACAAAGGAAGGGTAGCATAGAAAAAGATTAATATAAATGAATAAATAAGGCAGGCGAAGGATCTCAGGAAATGTTTTTGCTGGGGAAATGATACGAAAGTGGGAAGGTGTTTGCCGGAGCTGGGTGAGCAGAGAGGAGAGGGAATAGAGCAGGCACCCCCAAACTTGGCCCTTTAGATGTTTTGGACTACAATTCCCATCATCCCTGACCACTGGTCCTGTTAGCTAGGGATGATGGGAATTGTAGTCCCAAGACATCTGGAGGGCCGGAGTTTGCCTGTGCCTGCTCAAATGCCTTGGTACTCAAACAACTTGGAACCCAAACGGTCTGCAAATATGTTGTTGTGTAGTCGTTTATTTGTGTCCGGCTCTTTGTGACCCCCTGGACCAGAGCACGCTAGGCACTCCTGTCTTCCACGGCCTCCCGCAGTTTGGTCAAACTCATGTTCATAGCTTCGAGAACACTGTCCCACCATCTCGTCCTCTGCCGTCCCCTTCTCCTTGTGCCCTCCATCTTTCCCAACATCAGGGTCTTTTCCAGGGAGTCTTCTCTTCTCATGAGGTGGCCAGAGTCTTGGAGCCTCAGCTTCAGGATCTGTCCTTCCAGTGAGCACTCAGGGCTTCTTCAGAATGGAGAGGTTTGATCTTCTTGCAGTCCATGGGACTCTCAAGAGTCTCCTCCAGCACCAGAATTCAGAAGCATCCATTCTTCGGCGATCAGCCTTCTTTATGGTCCAGCTCTCAGTTCCATACATCACTACTGGGAAAACCAGAGCTTTAACTATACGGACCTTTGTCGGCAAGGTGATGTCTTTGCCTTTTAAGATGCTGTCTAGGTTGGTCATTGCTCTGCAAATATAAGGGTCTGCATTTAAATATAAGGCTTTGCCTTGGTTCTCAAATGCAGGCATAGGCAAACTCCGGACCTCCAGATGTTTTGAGACTACAATTCCCATCATCAGCTAGGGATGATGGGATTTGTAGGCCAAAACATCTGGAGGGCCACAGGTTGGGGATGCCTGCCACAGAGAGTGAGGTTGGTGAGAGTGCTGCTGATAACGCCCAAGGTTGCAGGTTCGATCCCTGTAAGGGACAGCTGTATATTCCTTTCTTTTCTTTTCTTTGGATTTATTGTTTCATTAAATTGCGAAACAGCTTACAAACAATAAATAACGGCAACAGAAAGGAATGCAACAGAATGCAACAATGCAACATAAAATCCTATAGAATAGTTAAGAATTTAAGCAATTAAAAATTACCAGTGAAACAATCAGAATCTATGAATCTATGAAAGATAAGCTAACCAGCCCAAGAACAACAAAAGTCCTATTGTAGGATTCACAGAGTACAACAGTATTCATAAATTAGGAACTAATGAAATAGCAACCCAAAAATAAGCTAAGCAGCCCTGGATTCGCACACTCCCCACTCCTTTGACTCTCAATCTTAATCTCATTTGTTCTGTTCATTCAAAGACACATGCACATTTTTGCATTGCCCGGGGTTGGTCTAGATGACCCTCGGGTTCCCTTCCAACTCTACAGCTCCATGAGTCTACGATTTTGCATGCAGAGCAGGTGCTCCACCACTGACCCACCAGCACGTTCCCCTCCCTTTGCCTCCCCGAGGAGATTCCCCGCTTTGACACCCTCCCCTTCCAGAGATCCGACGATCCTGCACATCTTATCTCCTCCACTCCTGCCACCTCGCAGCCATCTCTCGCGAAGGGGAGAGCAGGAGAGGTGGAACAGCTGCTCAGACTGGGATTCCCTGCCAGGAATTGTCACAAAGCCAGCAATAAGATTAAAGCAGAGTTCAGGCGCAGAGGCAAGAAAGTAGCCATGAAAGAAGCCTCAAAGACTTTCTCCTTCTGTGCTCAGCATGGCAGCACTAGAACCAGAGAACTGAGGGCCATCTATTCCAACCCCCTGCAAGGCGGGAATCTTTCACCCAATGCAGGGATTGAACCCATAACCTTTAGATTTTTCCTCTTCTTTGGCGATCCCTCATAGCCAACTAAGATTGTCTTCCATAAACACGGCCTTAACAGTGACTGTGGAGGCCAATTCTGGACCCACACATCCTTCCACAGTGGGGACATAGGTTTCCGGGCGGGAGTTGATCATGGTGTGGATTTGCCAAGCGTGCCTTCCTCTTAGCACGTTTCTCCCTTGTGTCCTGAGTTCGAGTGTCTTCAAAACCCAGGACACCTTTGGTCAAGGCTGTTCTCCAACTGGAGCGCTTGCAGGCCGGTGTTTCCCAATTGTTGGTGTTTATACTACATTTTTTAGACTTGCCTTGAGACAGTCTTTAAACCTCTTTTGTTGACCACCAGCATTACGCTTTCCATTTTTAAGTTGGGAATAGAGTAGTTGCTTTGGAAGACGATCATCAGGCATCCGCCCAACATGACCTGTCCAACAAAGTTGATGTTGAAGAATCATTGCTTCAACACAGGTGATCTTTGCTTCTTCCAGTACACTGGCATTAGTTCTCCTGTCTTCCCAAGTGATGTGTAAAATTTTCCGGAGACACAATTGATGGAATCTTTCGAGAATTCAGAGATGGTGTTTATAAGTGGTTCATGTTTCACAAGCATATATTAAGGTTGGTAGTACAATAGCTTTGTAAACAAGCATTTTGGTTTCCCTGCGAATGTCCCGGTCCTCAGACACTCTGCACTTCAATCGGGAGAAATCCAACCTTGCAGAGCTCAGGCGATGCTGGATTTCGGCATCAGTGTCGGCCCTTGTGGAAAGATAACTGCCTAGGTAGGAGAAGCGATTGACATTTTCCAATGTTGCACCATTGAGTTGGATTGAGTTGGATTTAGGAGGATCGAACCTGCAACCTTGTCATGATTAGCCAACTAAGCTAGTCAGTTGTCTGGAACCAGGGGGGTGCTGTGGCTCAGTGGTTAGAGCCCCTGCCTTGCTCACCCAAAGTCCCAGGATCAATCCCCAGCAGCACAGACTCGTAGAAGGCACCCGAAACATCATCTGGTCCAACTCCCTGCAAGGCAGAAGTCACCATTCCAGGTAAGCCAGGTAGAGAGCCCTGCTTGAAATCCCATAGAGACTCCGTCGGTCCATGTAGACAGTACTGAGCTGGATAGACCGATGGACCGACTTTGCTATAAGGTCCTAGGTTCACAGTAAATCATCCTTCTATTCAGAATTGAGATTTTAGTGCATTTTTAGGGGGTGTGTCGTAGCTCAGAGCACCTGCTTTGCAAGCCAACGGTCCCAGGTGTCATTTCTGGCTGTTTGCCGGCTGGTCTGTTGGAAATTGTAGCTGCGGTGGCTAAGTAGAACCTCCCTGGATAGGCGCAGTATACCTCAAAGGGCCAGATGTTGGGGACAAACTTCAGGAAAGGGCTGTGGCCTTCAGGAGTGGCTTGTAGACATCTCAGAGGCATTGAGGGGGCGGCACCTTCCAGAAACAGCATCCTGCCTGGATTTTATGTGCAGCTGGGCTATGTCTGGATGTCACAGCACACCAGTCTTCGCCAACTTGGGGCATATTGCCCAGTCAGCTGCAACCATGGTTTATCAGCGGCCTTTGATGCAATCGACCATAACATCCTTCTGGACCGTCTAGAGGAGCTGGGAGTTGGGAGCGCTGTCATACGGTGGTTCCACTCCTTTCTTCTGGGCCGTGTCCAGAAAGTGGTGTTGGGGGATGAGTGTTCAGACCCCTGGGCCCTCACTTGTGGGGTGCTTCAGGGTTCCATCCTCTCGCCCATGCTTTTCAACATCTACATGAAGCCGCTGGGAGAGATCATCAGGGGGTTTGGGCTGGGTGTCCACCAATATGCAGATAATACCCAGCTCTACCTCTCTTTCAAATCAGAACCAGTGAAGGTAGTGAAGGTCCTGTGTGAGTGCCTGGAGGCGGTTGGAGGATGGATGGCGGCTAATGGATTGAGGTTGAATCCTGACAAGACAGAAGTACTATTCTTGGGGGACAGGGGATGGGCTGGTGTGAGGGATTCCCTGGTCCTGAATGGGGCAACTGTGCCCCTGAAGGACCAGGTGTGCATCCTGGGAGTCATTTTGGATTCACAGCTGTCCATGGAGGCGCAGGTCCATTCTGTGTCCAGGGAAGCTGTCTCCTAGCTCCATCTGGTACGCAGGATGAGACCCTCCCTGCCCGCGGACTGTCTCGCCAGAGTGGTGCATGCTCTAGTTATCTCCCGCTTGGACTACTGCAATGCGCTCTATGTGGGGCTACCTTTGAAGGTGACCCAGAAACTACAACTAATCCAGAATGCGGCAGCTAGACTGGTGACTGGGAGCAGCTGCCGAGACCACATAACACCAATCCTGAAAGACCTACATTGGCTCCCAGTACGTTTCCGAGCACAATTCAAAGTGTTGGTGCTGACCTTTAAAGCCCTAAATGGCCTCGGCCCAGTATGCACCACTCTGGCAAGACAGTCTGCAGGCAGGGAGGGTCTCATCCTGCGTACCAGATGGAGCTGGAAAACTGCTGCCCTGGACACAGAATGGACCTGCACCACCGACAGAAACCACAGGTAGCCTTCTCCTCACAGAATTTGTCCAATCCTCTCGGAGGCAGTTTCCCAAGGACATGGGGGAAAGCTTACCCCTTCTCTCCTGATGATTAATTCACCCATTCCAGAGGCGCCATGTTCCGGCAGTGGGAGACAGATGTGGAGACCCAGCGAGACCCTGGTGTGGAGGCCCAGATACCTTGTTTCTTTGAAGGCTGACGCCGGCTAATCCTTTCCGCTGGCAGGATGATGGATCCTGCTCTCTCCCCTCCCCGGCCAGATCAATCCATCTTCCCGCCAGGTCGCCTGGGCCACGTGCGATCTGTGTGTCGCCCCCCCAACATATCCTCTCCCCCTCCCTCCTGTCTTTCCCACCCCCAGAAAATTGCAGCTGTTGGCGACACGGTTCTATAATTCTTGGCTAATTGCCTGCTGCTCCTCAGGCCTCTCCATCACTCGCTTCTGCTAATAAATGGGAACTAATCGAGTGCTCTGCAGAAGTGCAGCACTTCAGCAGTCCGTGGACCACTTTGCAAGCCCCCCCTCCCCGCCTCTCCCGCCTGGATCCTCTGCACCCCTTGCCTGCCAGGGTGCACAGGAAGGTGCTGAGCATCTGTCTTCTCCTGCCCCACCTCTGTTTTATTTCACTTTATTTTTGCTCTATTTATTTGGTTGTGTTTTTTTTTTTCAAATTACAGCTTTACAATCACATATCCAACATACTGGTGGGACGCGGGTGGGGCTGTGGGTTAAAACACAGAGCCTAGGACTTGCCAATCAGAAGGTCGGCGGTTCGAATTTCCACGACGGGGTGAGCTCCCGTTGCTCTGTCCCTGTTCCTGCCCACCTAGCAGTTCGAAAGCACGTCAAAGTGCAAGTAGATAAATAGGTACCGCTCCGGCGGGAAGGTAAACGGCGTTTCCGTGCGCTGCTCTGGTTTGCCAGAAGCGGCTTAGTCCTGCTGGCCACATGACCCGGAAGCTGTACGCCAGCTCCCTCGGCCAATAAAGCGAGATGAGCGCCGCAACCCCAGAGTCAGCCACGACTGAACCTAATGGTCAGGGGCCCCTTTACCCTTTACCTTATCCAACATACATCATCATCACCATCATCATCACCATCATTATTATTATTGTTATTATTTTGATTTCTATACTGCCCTATACCCAAAGGTGTCAGGGCAGTTCACCTAAAATATCAAATGCAGTCGTACCTCGGGTTACAGCCACTTCAGGTTGCGTTTTCCGTGTTACGGACCGCCGAAACCTGGAAGTACCGGAATGGGTTACTTCTGGGTTTTGGCGGTCGCACATGCACAGAAGCGCTAAATTGCGCTTTGCGCATTCGCAGAAGCACCGAATCGCAACCCGCGCGTGAGCAAACGTGCAGACGCAGTTTGTGAATGTGCATCCCACACGGATCACATTCGCAACCCAAGCGTCCACTGTACATAAAATCAAAACAAAACCAGCAACCCAATAATAATATAAAACCCCCAAAGAGCCACCATTTTTAAAAAGGGTATAGGATGTAGATCAAGACAGGCAAAGGCCTGGATGAAGAAGAACGTTTTTGCCTGGCGCCTAAAAGTGTATAGTGAAGGTGCCAGGTGAACTTCCCTGGGGAGAGCATTCCGCAGACAGGGAGCCACTGCAGAAAAGGCCCTGTTCTCGTTTTGACGCCCTCTCGCAGAGGAGGCACATGAAGAACATAAAAACAAGATTAAAGGAATCTCCTGGACTCCCCCCCCCTCCCCTTTGTGGTCATTTCCTCCTGCATCTTTTATAATAATCCAAATCTTTTACATCTCCATTATATCCACAATTCAACATTAAATTACAAGTGTTATTCCAATCCTACTAACGATTTTAACTGTTTACAATGGTTTTTGAGATAATTTCCCCCAATATTTATTAAAATTTTGGACTCCCTGATTTCTGATTCTTCCGGTCATTTTTGCCATTACGGCATAATCCATCAAAGTCATCTTCTATTCTTCTCTGGTCGGGACTTTATCTTCTTTCCATCTCTGGGCCAATAATATTCACGCAGCCGTGGTTGCATACATAAATAAACTTTTCTGCTCCCTTGGGATTTTGGCACCTAGTATTCCTAAAAGAAAGGTTTCGTGGGGGGTTTTAAAGAAAAAGTTATTTTAAACATTTTTTTCCGATTCATTATACCGTATTTTTCGCACCATAGGACGCACCGGACAATAGGACGCACTTTGTTTTAGAGGGGGGAGAACAAGAAAAAAAATTCTCCCCCTCGCTGCCCAGCGCCCCTTCAGTGAAGTGGCAGGAGGCGCTGCACAGAGAGGGGGAGAACTTTCCCCCTCTTGTTTTCCCGCTCTAAAAGAAGGTGCCGTTTAAGGTGCGTTCAGGCGGCTACCTTGGAAGCCTGGAGAGGGAGAGGGGTCGGTGCGCACTGACCCCTCTCGCTCTCCAGGCTTCAGGTACCTTTCGACCTGCTCTTTGGGGCTGGCGGGGGAAGCCCACCACCAGCCCCAAAGAGCAGGTCAGGGAGCAGAGGAAAGGGGCAGTGGAGAGGCTCCTGCCATAGCCCCGCGTCACCTCCCCAGCTGGGAGAGCGCGCGCAGGGCTATGGCGTCTTCGCTCCATAGGACGCACACACATTTCCCCTTCATTTTTGAAGGGGGAAAAGTGCGTCCTATAGAGCGAAAAATACGGTATATCATTTCCCAACTCCGTTTTAAGTAAAGATGCCAGGTAGGGATAGAATCATGGAATTGTCGAGTTGGAAGGGACCCCTGAAGGACATTTAGTCCAACCCGCTGCAATGCCAGAATCTCAGCTAAAACATCCATGGCAGGTGAGAATCCAATCTCTGCATTAAAACTTCCAAGGATGGAGAGTTCACAAGCTCCCAAGAGAGACCATTCCACTGTCGAAGAGCTCTTATTGTCAGAAAGTTCTTCCTGACATTCAGTCGGAATATCCTTTGGTGCAATGTGAAGCCATTGATTCAGGTCTTCTGGGCTCAGAGTGGCTGGAGCAAGCCAGTAAGAAGGGAGCAAGGATTCTTCAACATCAACTTCGCTGGACTGGTCATGTTGGGCAGATGCCTGATGATCGTCTTCCAAAGCAACTCCTCTACTCCGAACTTAAAAATGGAAAGTGTAATGCTGGTGGTCAACAAAAGAGGTTTAAAGACCGTCTCAATGCAAATCTTTAAAAATGTAGTGCAAACACCAACAATTGGGAAACACTGGCCTGTGAGCGCTCCAGTTGGAGAACAGCCTTGACCCATGGTGTTCTCGGCTTTGAAGACACTCGAACTCAGGACGCAAGGGAGAAACGTGCTAAGAGGAAGGCACGTTTGGCAAATCCACACCGTGATCAACTCCCACCCGGAAACCAATGTCCCCACTGCGGAAGGACGTGTGGATCCAGAATTGGCCTCCACAGTCACTTACAGACTCACTGTTAAGATCGTGTTCATGAAAAACAATCTTACTCAGATATGAGTGATCGCCAAAGAGAAAGAATATATGATGATGATGATGATGATGATGATGATGATTCAGAAAAACAGAAACAAACCTCTTCCATCTTCCATGTGATTTCAGATATTAGAGGATGACTATCCTATCTCCTCTCAGTTTCCTCTTTTCCAGGCTAAACATGCCCAACTCCTTCAACCGTTCCTTGTAAGGCTTGGTTTCCAGACCCTTGATCATTTTGGTCACCCTCCTCTGCCATCTCCCAGTATAAAAAGGGCTGTCATGTGAAAGATGGAACAAGCTTGTTTTCTCCTCCTCTGGAGGGTAGGACTCGAACCCATGGCATCAAGTTACAAGAAAGGAGATTCCGACTAAACATTACGTTCTGACAGTAAGAGCTGTTCGACAGCAGAACGGCCTCCCTTGGGATGTGGTGGACTCTCCTTCCTTGCAGATTTTTAAGCAGTGGTTGGATGGCCATCTACAATGGATCCTTTAGCTGAGATCCCTGCATTGCAGGGGGCTGGACTAGATGACCCCTGGGTCCCTTACGACTCTACAATTCTATGATTTTGTGAAAGTTACATAATAATAATAATAATAAATTTTTATTTACACCCCACCCTTTCCGGTTCAAAAACCGGGCTCAACAAATTTAAAACACTTAATTATAAAGACATCATATAATACAATGTGAAAACATGAATGACAATAAAATTCAAAAATCAATTCGATAATCCCCAGGGCTAGCTGGCTGAATTGGTCCTACTTGGGTCAGCGAGGAGGCCAGGGGAGAATTAGCTGTGGGGTCTCAGAGCGGGTGATCTTCATAAAAGGGAAGGGGGAGGGAAGAGAAGGGAAGGGAAATAAAAGATCAGGCTGAATTCAAATTAAAGGCCAGGTGGAATAGCTCTGTCTTACAGGCCAGGCAGAAGGAGGTTAAATTCTGCAGGGCCGTGGTCTCCTGGGACAGAGCATTCCACCAGGTGGGAGCCATCACTGAGAAGGCCCTGGCCCTGGCCCTGCCAGTCTGACTTCCTTAGGGCCTGGGACCTCTAAACTGTGGTTATTCATGGACCTTAATGTCCTCTGCGGGGCAGACCAGGAGAGGCGGTCCCATAAATACGAGGGCCCTAAGCCATGCAAGAATGAGGCCCGTGAGAGAGGAAGGGGTGGCTGGGTGCTGTTTCTAACCCTCAATTTGTTTGATCCCAATGTCTCCTTCTCTCCTCGCCCCCCCCAGGATGATCCCCTCGTCCAGCAAGACCTTCCTGGTGAACGACTTGGCAGCCGGACGGGACTACGACCTTTGCGTCCTGGCCGTTTACGATGACGGGGTGACGTCCCTGACGGCCACCCGGGTGGTGGGCTGCGTCCAGTTCACCACGGAGGGCGAGGCCACCCAATGCCACTCGCTTCACACCCAGTTCCTGGGGGGCACCATGATCATCATCATCGGGGGCATCATCGTGGCCTCCGTCCTGGTCTTCATCATCATCCTCATGATCCGGTACAAAGTCTACAGCGGGCAGGAGGAGCACAAGAAAGCCAAAGTCAGCAACGTCTACTCGCAGACCAACGGGAACCAGCCTCACGCCCACCCCCTTCCCCGCTCGTCCTCCAAGGACAAATACGAGACTCTCCAAGAAGTGGCCTCCAAGGAGCCTCCTCCAAGGGGGGACACTGCAGGAGAGGCGCCCAGCCGCCAAGACGTTGCCTTGACGGAGCTGGACAGCCGAGGAGGTTCCAAGATGACCACCAGCCTCCATACGGTGGCCATCTTGTCTTCTGACGAAGGGCAGGCAGAAGGTGCCCTGAGGGGCTCTACGGTTTCCTTGTGCTTGGTGAAGGACGCCGGGTCGGGGCCGCCGTTGCGGGCCAAGATGGGCGGCGGTGGCAGCGGTTTGGTGGGGTTCCCCGTGCGCGAGTTGTCCAGGACTCACCATCACCGCCACTCCTTCGATGGGGACTACTCGCTGTTCCAGAGCCACAGCTACCCACGTCGGGCACGGACAAAGCGACACATGTCCACCTCGCAGTTGAACTCGGACGAGGACCCCCTGAGCCACAGGAGGGTCACTTTTAGCAGCACAGAATGGATGCTCGAAAGCACAGTCTGAAAAGCGGGGGGCGGGCGGCGGGGAGGGGGGACGGACGGACGGAGGGACTTGCCGGACGCACAACTCGTTGGGGGCAGAGCAACCAAGGAAGGGAGGCAGGGAAGGTGGCCGGGGGGAGAGAGAGACTCAGGCCAAAATATTCACGGGGGGCAAGGGGCGGATCCGGCCCGCCCCCCTTTGCCTCCCAACCTCTTCTGCAATCGACCGCTCATTTCCAGAATCTCCTGCGGCGGTGCCTTAACCGAGCCACAAAGAGAGAGAGAGAGAGAGAGAGATTGAGAAGGGGAACTGAACCATGTTTTTTTCGCTGAAAGGGGGAGAAAGTTCAGTTTCCCGGAAAGAGGGTGTTGGGAGAGAGAGATGGGGGGGGCTGTGGATGGTTTTAGGGGTGCCAGTGCTCAAGAGCGTTGGGAAAGGGGGAGGGGGGTTGGGGGGGTGGCGGGAGGCCAAGGAAAGACACATATGCACAGATGACACGAAAAACTAAACAAAGATCCTTTTCTTTCTTTTTTTCCCCTTTCCTCCTCTTTATGCATTAATAACTGTTCCAATAAAAAAAAAGGAGAGAATTGGGGGGGGGGGAATTATTTCAGGAGAGAACTGAGCATAAGACCACAGAAAAACTACTACCGGGGTGGTGGTCCGACTTAAGGGAAGGGAGGGGTGGGAGGGGTCCCCCTTCCCATTTGCTGCACACCCCACCCCCAGGACCCACGGAGACAATATTCGGTTACTATATTTATTGTATCTGGCTGGTCTAGATAAAAAGAAATTCTGTGTTTGGTGTGTTCATTCATCAGAAAAGTCATTTGAACTCGTCGACCGACACCCCCCCCCCGATTTCCCTGCCTTCGCCCACATTTCTGCCAGCCCACCCCTCCCTCCCCACTCGCCCAAAATCTATGGTCCTCCATTTCACCTGCCCCACTTCCAACATTGATGACACCCAGACCCCCCCTTTCCTTTTTCCTTAAAACCTTTGAAATCGACCCTGTTCCCACCCCCATTTAAAGTCATGCAAGACTCCTCCCTCCCCTGCAACTTCCCCCTCAAAAATGTCCTCTTCTAACTTCTACCCAAACCATGACTCTCTTATTTCTTTTCAAGGTCAACCCCCCCCCCCAAAAAAAAACAACGTTTGAGTGTTGATGAACACAAGTTTTTACATTAAAAACCTGTGCCTGCCACACCCGGCCATCGCCCTGACCTCTTTGTCCCGTCCCCCCCCCCTCGCCATCATCCATTCCCCGCCCTCCCAGTTCTCCCAGTGCCATCCAGCTCCTCTTCCTCCATCACAGGGTGTGGCTGCTTTTTCGGAGGTGATTAAATCTTTTGTGTGTGAACTGCAGCCCAGTCTGGTTTATGTTATTCCTGGGGTGGGGGGGACAGGATATGGACTTGGGGGAGGGTTGAAAGTGGTGGCTAACAGGTCCAAGGACACCCAGGGAAAGGCTGCGTTCGATTTCAATCTAATGCATTTTGCCAGAATTGTAGAACTGTAGAGATGAACGAGACCCCAAGGGGTCATCTAGTCCAACCCCTGCAATTCAGGAATCTGGGCCCAAGAATCCCTGGCACTCCCTGGCACCCAACCTCTTGTTTCAAAGCCTCCAATGAAGCAAAGCATCACCTCCCCAGGTCTTCTGTTCCACTGTCAAATAGCTCTCACGGTTGGAAACTTTTTTCATGATACAGTGGTACCTTGGTTGTTGAACTCAATCCGGGAGTCCGTTTGATTCCCAGAGCCGTTCGAAAACCAAGGTGTTGTTGTAAACAAAAATTGTCCTTTTCCCTTCTGGGGTATCCAAGAGCCCATATAGAGTCCTTATGTAGGTTCCCTATTGGTAGGAGAAAATAACAAAGGCCAACCTGAGAATATTGAGAAGCAAAGCAGCTAGTAAGCCTGATCTTTATTGAACTGTTGCAACAGGGTCCTCACTCCCCCCACACACAGGAAAAATGGCGCAAGGCCTTATATAGACTTTTGAAATTGCCACCCTGTAGATCAAGACCACCCCTAGATACATCATACCTACATCACAGAAAAGGCGGTCTAAAACAGAAATTTGAATGTTGTTTTTCCTGTTTGCCAGATTATCTGATTGCCTTTCCTGATAGTCTGTCGCCAATTAAAATGCTGATTACTCAATTCCTGAGACAATGGGAAGCCTCCCTGCCCCTCCCCCTCCCTCCTTGCAGGGAAAACATTTGGTCAGTTGGGGAATCAAAATGGTTTCAGGTCGGTCTTCCTGTGCTGATCTATGTACATGCTTAGTTGGTACACTTATGAACATTACCATATATCTAAGACCTCAAAATTCCTATCATAGCGTGGCTTCCTGTTGTCTTTGTCCATGGAGTTTTCTTGGCAGGGATACTAGAGTGGCTTGCCAGTTCCTGCTCCAGGTGGATCACATTTGGTCAAAACTCTCCACTATGATCTGTCCATCTTGGGTGGCCCTGCACGGCATAGCTCATAGCTTCTCTGAGTTATTCAAGACCCTTCGCCACGGCAAGGCAGTGATCCATGAAGGGGATAGATCAAACCTCTCCATTGTGAAGGAAATCAGCCCTGAGTGCTCACTGGTAGGACAGATCCTGAAGCTGAGGCTCCAAGACTTTGGCCACCTCATGAGAAGAGAAGACTCCCTGGAAAAGACCCTGATGTTGGGAAAGATGGAGGGCACAAGGAGAAGGGGACGACAGAGGATGAGATGGTGGGACAGTGTTCTCGAAGCTACCAGCATGAGTTTGACCAAACTGCGGGAGGCAGTGGAAGACAGGAGGGCCTGGCGTGCTCTGGTCCAGGGGGTCACGAAGAGTCAGACATGACTAAACGACTCAACAACAACAAAGCGTGGCTTCCAATTGGCTGCAGGAGCTTCCTGCACTCAATTGGAAGCAGCGTCGGACGTTCGGCTTCCAAAAAACATTTGCAAACTGGAACACTTGCGGTGTTCAGGAGCCGATTTGTTCGGGAGCCAAGCCGTTTGACAACCAAGGTACAACTGTATTAGCAGGCATCTCCGTTCTTGCAGATTGAATCCACTGGTTCAGGTCCTCCCCTCCAGAGTCAATTAAAGATGGCTCTCATATCTCCTGTCAATCTCCTCTTCTCCAGGCTAAACAGACCCAGCTCCCTCAACCGTTCCTCACAAGGCTTGGCTTCCAGACTCTCCTCTGCACACCTTCCAGCCTGGCACTATCCTTCTTTGACTGCGGTGCCCAGGTGATGTGCCCAGTTCACAGTGTACATTTTCTGGGCTTTTAGAGTGGCATACAGTGTAATAAAAATAAAAATAAAAATGTATTATTTATACCCTGCCCATCTGGCTGAGTTTCCCCAGCCACTCTGGGCGGCTCCCAATCGAGTGTTAAAAACAGTACAGCGTTAAATATTAAAAACTTCCCTGAACAGGGCTGCCTTCAGATGTCTTTTAAAGATAGGATAGCTGCTTATTTCCTTCACATCTGAAGGAAGGGCGTTCCACAGGGTGGGAGCCACTACCGAGAAGGCCCTCTGCCTGGTTCCCTGTAACCTCACTTCTTGCAATGAGGGAACTGCCAGAAGGCCCTCAGCGCTGGATCTCAGTGTCCGGGCTGAACGATGGGGGTGGAGACGCTCCTTCAGGTATACAGGACCGAGGCCATTTAGGGCTTTCAAGGTCAGCACCAACACTTTGAATTGTGCTTGGAAACGTACTGGGAGCAAATGCAGATCTCTCAGGACCAGTGTTATGTGGTCCCGGCGGCCGCCCCTAGTCACCAGTCTTGCTGCCGCATTCTGGATTAATTGCAGTTTCCAGGTCATCTTCAAAGGTAGCCCCATGTAGAGCGTGTTGCAGTAGTCCAAGTGGGAGATAACTAGAGCATGCACCACTCTGGCGAGACAGTCTGCGGGCAGGTACCAGATGGAGTACCAGATGGAGCTGCCCTGGATCCAGAATGGACCTGCGCCTCCATGGACAGCTGTGAGTCCAAAATGACTCCCAGGCTGTGCCCCTGGTCCTTCAGGGGCACAGTTACTCCATTCAGGACCAGGGAGTCCTCCACACCCGCTCGCCCCCTGTCCCCCACAAACAGTACTTCTATCTTGTCAGGATTCAACCTGTACTGTTGGATGTGCAGAGGAAACCTACCACACACACACCCCGAAATTTAAATGCCACAAATTTGCCTATTATTGGCAAATGCAGTCTTATGTTATGTGATGCCAGAAGATTAATCACCTTCCTTTTAACTGATTCGTCGGCTGAAATCAATCTGCGCATTGCCAGGCCTCAATAGAGGAGGCTTTCTAAAGGAAGCTACATGTAATTTTGTCTGAAAGAAGCTCCCATCATTCTTAGGCCAACCAGGGATATATATTTATTTCATTCCCTCTTAGGAATAGCACACCAGAGCCAAAGATCCCTTTCAAGTTGCAGCCCAGCTCATGAAAATCGAAGCCTAACCCATTATTAAAGCAAACCGGTATTTTAATTCATTGCAAGAAGGAGGCCGCAAGCGCTGCGCGTGAATCGTTTGCAAAATGTCGTAATCAGTTGCGTGGCATTTTTGCTGTGACTTAGCTGCGGGGCTGATAGAGGAGTTTTAGTACAAAATATCTGGAGGTTGGAGAAAGCTGCTGTACACAGTATTGTTTTTTTGTTTTTTTTTAATGATATTTATTAGAAGTTTAAGAATTACAGAAAAAGAAGAAAAGAAAACAACAAAAAATTTGACAAAACATAAATTACAATACATAAAAGGAAAAGCATAAAAAACAATACAACAATACAGCAAAAAAAACCCCAAAACATTAAAACACACATCCAATGTTCCATATCTTTATCTTTCATTTACTTGTTTCATCGACCTCCTCACACCTCCCTTTTTGCATTCTAATTTAATTAATTGTTTCAGCAAATTCTTTCCATCTTTCTCAATTTTTGTTATATAATTTATCTTAACGATCTAACCTATTAATTAACTCAGCAAATCCTTTCCATCTTTCCCTATATTCTGTCATTCAATTTACCTTAATTTATTTAACCTTATCTTACCATAAAAAAAACTTAAAACTTAATACTTATTTGTACATGACTCCTTATATCATTTCTACTAAAGCCAAATAGTTTCATTCCAACATTTTTCCTAATACTCGTTAATTTTACACTAATTCTCAAAATAAATTTTTAAAATCTTTCTTCCAATCTTCATCCTTCTTCCTGGTCTCGGGTTTTGTCAGTCCTTCTTGTCCATTCCATCTAGTCCATCAACCTGGTGATCTTATGTCCAAGGCTCTTAAGTCTTTTCCATGTCCCTTCTGCAGATCTTCTTCTTGTTTATACCTGCACTTTACTTTGTCTTTTGTTGATCTTTTTCTTAATTTCTTTCCTTTCTCATTGGGGGGGGGGGTAGGTCTCGGGAGGACTCCAATCCAAAAATATCTCCATCTCCCCTCAGCAGATCAGCCCATTCCCCACAGTCCCATTCCCCACAGTCAACACTGTAATCCAGAAAGTATTTAAAGGCATGTTTCAAAGTCCTTCCAAAATTAAGAGCCCTCACAACTCCAGACCCCCCCCCCCTGGTCCACTCCAGATTCAAACTTCAAGAACAGCGGCTTATGCTCCTGCAAGGCCTCGAGTCTCTCCATTTGTGTTACTTGAGGTTCAACAGCAACCTCCTCCATTATCTTCTGCACTTGCACTTGCCCTGTCAAAACAGGTTCCTGGATTGGTTCCTGAATGGTTTCTATATGGGTATTCGCCGTTTGTCCAAAGTTTTTAACTGCAACAGTCATCAAATCCATCTTCTCATGCATCTGCTCCAGCAAAGCGCTTGTCTTGCAAAAAGCAAGCACCAAAACTTCTTCTAAACACATTTTTATTCAAGGTCAGAGTCTGGTCTCACGATCCTAATCTTCACAGCTGTGAAATCCCCAGATCGACTCCAGCAATAATTTAACAAGCTCCCTCTAAAGGAGACAATTTCTATTTGTATCCGTCTTTTGAAAGCAGGACCAACAAAAGAAAATTACTTTCATTTTTCAAATATTTTGTTTCTTTTGAATGCAAAAGGCAACATTGGAATCAATTTGTTTCTCTTTTTTAACTATCTGTCAAAAGACGTTCCATTCACAGTAAATGAACTTCCCCAAAAATTTCTGTCTCTGACACCCCGTTCCCAGGTTTGAGACGGTGGAAATTTATCTTTCTTTACTCTCTCTCCTGCAGGCTTGAACAGTCAAAAATTCCCCCTCTTTTCTCCTGCTTCCAAGAGGGGTTTTGGTGGTAATAACTGAAGGAAATTTAGACCTTTGTATACGACTTTCCAGACTTTAGCTTGCAAAGTTTTTGCTTCAGTCTATTTACAAAAACGGGAGGCCACTTCAGTGCCAAATTAAAATGTTTCTTAATCCAATTTTCCGTTCTACTCACGGGTACTTGTTTAGAGTCCAATTGTCCACAGGAAAAAGTCAGCACTCTCCGGCAACGGCTGTGCGGCTTCACTCCGTAAAAGTAGCGGTTGATTCAAAACACTGCGCCACTCACCCCGCGTCACTTCGGATCCCCGAAAAAGGGTTTCCCTGCGAGTAGGGGAGGCGCTCCTGATGTCAGCCGAATCCCACGTTCCCAGGCTTCCTCCGCCTGGGATTTTTAAAGGGTCTCTGCCTTCACCGCGGCGGCAAAACCCGATTTTCACGGAGCGGGTTCCTCTCGGTCAGAGGAACTCCGCCATTGCCAATGGCAGTAACCCGGAAGTCCTGTACACAGTATTGTTAACGGAGAAATCTGAGGGCTCCCTTGGACAAAAAACAAGGACACCAGCCAGGAATACCAGAGCAAAACTGCAGCCAGTAGGCTTGGTCTTGATTGAAGACTGTCGCGACAGGACTCCCACCTGCCACCAGGTGGAACAAGATGGCTGCCCCGAACAAAAGAGAACCCAAACTTTTATTAGCTGCTAATCCCCATGTTACACCCCCCCCCCAAACTACATCACGGTTACATCATGAAAGGGGAGATCTGGTGGCAGTAATCTGAGCATCCTGGACCCTGCCCAATTCCTCCCCTTGCCCTCCACCAAACACTCATCAAGTGTAGCAAAAGAGATACTTACATTTCCCTGTTTCCCAGCCAAGTTCATCTCACCCTTTTGTCTTCATCTGGGTTTGTTCTTTCTGGAACGGCTACCTGTCTGGCACTCAGGTATCAGGATGCCAGGGATTATCACCGAGGCAGAGGCGCTGCTGAGTAGCTGAGCTCACCTGTCTATATGAATTTCGGAAGGTTTCCAGTGAGCCAGTACATAGATACATTTACCAGTGAATTCTTACATTTGGTATCGTGCAGCAGAGGCCCTTTGAATAGATAGGAGGAAACTGTGATGAAGTGTTTTGTGGGGACAAATCACAGAAGTCACAAAAGTGATTGTGCTGATTTTGGTAGTGGGCTGCATGTGCATGATATCTGCTGGAGGGGCAACCCCCCCCCCAACCTATACATAAATTACTGCAACAGTATATAGGAAGAGCCTTCAGGATAAGGGGCCAGGGGACCACCTAGTCCAACCCCCTGTTCTCACAATGGCCAAACAGATACTCCAATGGGAAACCTGCAATCAGGATTCGAACACAAGACCCTTCTCCCCTCCTGCTGTTTCCAGCAACTGGTATTCAGAAGTCTTGCTGCCTCCAACCGTAGAGGCAGAGCCAAGCCGTTCATAGTAGCCATCGATAGCCCTCTCCTCCGTGACTTTGTCAAATCCTCTTTTTAAACCAGGCTTCCTCAACCTCGGCCCTCCAGATGTTTTGAGATTACAATTCCCATCATCCCTGACCATTAGTCCTGCTAGTTAGGGATGATGGGAGTTGGAGACCAAAAACATCTGGAGGGCCGAGGTTGAGGAAGCCTGTTTTAAACCATTCAGATTGGTCGCCTTCACTGCCTCTTGTGGCAGGAAGTTCCACAGGTCAACCAAGTGCTGTATGAAGAAGGACTTTCTTTTACCCGTCCTGAATCTTCCAACATGCAGTTTCATTGGATGCCCGTGAGTTTGAGTGTTTTGAGAGCAGGAGAGTAAGTTTTCTCTACCTGCTTAATAATAATAATAATAATAATAATAATTTATTTATACCCCGCCCATCTGGCTGGGCTTCCCCAGCCACTCTCGGTGGCTTTCAACAAATATTAAAATACAGTAATGCATCAAACATTAAAAGCTTCCCTAAACAGGGCTGCCTTCAAATGTCTTCTAAAAGTCTGGTAGTTGTTTTTCTCTTTGACATCTGGTGGGAGGGCGTTCCACAGGGCGGGCGCCACCGCCGAGAAGGCCCACTGCCTGGTTCCCTGGCTTCTCGCAGCTTTCTCAGTGCCAGTTGTAATTTTCTAAGTTTCTGTCCTGTTGCCTCTGACCCGCCTTTTCTCTAAACTACAAAGTACCAAACGCCGCAAGCTTTCTTTACTGGGGAGTCGCTCCACCCCCTGAAGGTGGCCCTTCTATGAACCTTTTAGGAATGGAGAAGTCACAGGGTCCCTGCCCCAAAGGAGCTCACAGTTAGGGCTGTACAGAATGCAGTAGTGCCCCCTGTGTGTGGTTGTGGGGCAAAGCCACTGAGCTGCTCTCCCAATGCCAGCGTCGCTGATGCGTGCCCAGTTAGACGGAGGCTCTGGTGGGCACCCAGCTGCCAATTCGACCCTTGAGTCAGTGTGACCCCCATGGCACCAATCTCGCCACCGTTCTGCCCCATTCAGGTCAGCAGCAGCAGCCGTTGTGACCGGTAGGGCAGAAGGCTGGGAGCCTAACAGTAGGGGGCGCCAGAGGCCCTGACTGGAAGAGCCAACTGATTCCTATTTCCTCTCCTTCCTCCATCCTGCTGAGTTCAACGCAAAGGCAACACCATTAGGTCACATTCATACCATGCATTGACTGCGGTATGAGAACAGTTTTGGCTTCCCCCAGAGATTCCTGGGAGTTGTAGTTTTTGAGGGTGCTGGGAGTTGCTAGGAGATCCCCTCTTCTCCTTCTAGAGCTACAAGGTTGGTTGTTAAACCGCTCTGAGAATTGTACCTCTGGGAAGGGAATAGGGGTCTTCTAACAACTCTTTCTTAGGCTCCATGATCACTGCAGATGGTGACAGCAGTCACGAAATTAAAAGACGCCTGCTTCTTGGGAGAAAAGCAGTGACAAACCTAGACAGCATCTTAAAAAGTAGAGACATCACCTTGCCAACAAAGGTCCGTATAGTTAAAGCTCTGGTTTTCCCAGTAGTGATGTATGGAAGTGAGAGCTGGACCATAAAGAAGGCTGATGGCCGAAGAATGGATGCTTTTGAATTCTGGTGCTGGAGGAGACTCTTGAGAGTCCCATGGACTGCAAGGAGATCAAACCTCTCCATTCTGAAGGAAATCAGCCCTGAGTGCTCACTGGAAGGACAGATCCTGAAGCTGAGGCTCCAAGACTTTGGCCACCTCGTGAGAAGAGAAGACTCCCTGGAAAAGACCCTGATGTTGGGAAAGATGGAGGGCACAAGGAGAAGGGGACGGCAGAGGACGAGATGGTGGGACAGTCTTCTCGAAGCTACAAACATGAGTCTGACCAAACTGCGGGAGGCAGTGGAAGACAGGAGTGCCTGGTGTGCTCTGGTCCAGGGGGTCACGAAGAGGCGGACATGACTAAACGACTAAACAACAACAACTCTCAGTACCCTTCACGAACTACAGCTCCCAGGATTCTTTGGGGGGGGAGCCACGACTACTTAAAGTGGTCTCAAAGCAGGGTGCAATCGTGACCTTCGGCGGCATTCATTCGGCAGTTTATTCCGTTTACCCTGGCGTCTCCCTATCTCTTAATTTCTGTATTCTGTTTGTGCTTTCGCAAGACGTAAAAGCCACATCTGGGAATAGAGTGGAAGTCCAGCTCTCCATAATCATCATCTAACAACAACAATTTTTTAATTTATATCCCGCCCATCTGGCTGGGTTCCCCCCAGTAAAAACACACCAAAACATCAAACATTAAAAAACAGAATATCCTAAACAAGCAACAAACAAACCAGTAAATCAATAGAAACTAATAATAATAAGAATAGCAACAATAATAAAAAGTTTACAGTTATACCCAAATTAAAATAACTGCCAACCCCAACTAAACATTTAACCAACACCAATCCAACCAAAACAAAACAGAGAACCCAAAATTCGAACCATTTAAAACATTGTAAAACATTTTAGCCAGCTGCCCCAACCCAAGAGTTCTTCCAGCAATCTCCAAGGGGCCTCCCAGGAGCCTCTTTTAGCTGTTCAGGGTGAGTGTGGGCCCTTCCCCCTAGGCCCATTCTGAGCAAGCGCAAGGAGAAGACGTTGGAAGTGCTTTGAAACCCATTAAGCCCATTCTGAGCAAGGGCAAGATCTCTAGAAACCATTAAGCGCATTCATAGCAAGGGCAAGATCTCTGGGAACCATTAAGACCATTCAGAGCAAGGGCAACATGAAGATCTCCTGGGAGGTGTTCTTGAGAGTGCAGGAGAGCTTGCCGGTGGTGGAGCTGGGTGGACGAAGGTGGAAAGCGATGGCTGATGTATCAGGATATAAGGGATCATAGAATCATAGAGTTGGAAGAAACCACAAGGGCCATCGAGTCCAACCCCCTGCCAAGCAGGAAACACCATCAGAGCACTCCTGACGTATGGTTGTCAAGCCTCTGCTTAAAGACCTCCAAAGTAGGAGACTCCACCACACTCCTTGGCAGCAAATTCCACTGTCAAACAGCTCTTACTGTCAGGAAGTTCTTCCTAATGTTTAGGTGGAATCTTCTTTCTTGTAGTTTGGATCCATTGCTCTGTGTCCGCTTCTCTGGAGCAGCAGAAAACAACCTTTCTCCCTCCTCTATCTGACATCCTTTTATATATTTGAACATGGCTATCATATCACCCCTTAACCTTCTCTTCCCCAGGCTAAACATGCCCAGCTCCCTTAGCCGTTCCTCATAAGGCATCGTTTCCAGGCCTTTGACCATTTTGGTTGCCCTCCTCTGGACACGTTCCAGTTTGTCAGTGTCCTTCTTGAATTGTGGTGCCCAGAACTGGACACAGTACTCCAGGTGAGGTCTGACCAGAGCAGAATACAGTGGCACTATTACTTCCCTTGATCTAGATGCTATACTCCTATTGATGCAGCCCAGAATTGTATTGGCTTTTTTAGCTGCCGCGTCACACTGTTGGCTCATGTCAAGTTTGTGGTCAACCAAGACTCCTAGATCCTTTTCACATGTACTGCTCTCAAGCCAAGTGTCCCCCATCTTGTATTTGTGCCTCTCATTTTTTTGCCCAAGTGCAATACTTTACATTTCTCCCTGTTAAAATTCATCTTGTTTGTTTTGGCCCAGTTCTCTAATCTGTCAAGGTCGTTTTGAAGTGTGAGCCTGTCCTCTGGGGTGTTAGCCACCCCTCCCAGTTTGGTGTCATCTGCAAATTTGATCAGGATGCCCTTGAGTCCATCATCCAAGTCGTTGATAAAGATGTTGAATAAGACAGAACCCTGTGGCACCCCACTAGCCACTCTTCTCCAGGATGAAGAGGAACCATTGATGAGCACCCTTTGGGTTCGGTCAGTCAACCAGTTACAAATCCACTGAGTGGTAGCATAGTCAAGTCCGCATTTTACCAGCTTCTTTACAAGAATATCATGGGGCACCTTGTCAAATGCCTTGCTGAAATCAAGGTAGGCTACATCCACTGCGTTCCCTTCATCTACCAGGCTTGTAATTCTGTCAAAAAACGAGATCAGGTTAGTCTGACATGACTTATTTTTCAGAAATCCATGCTGACTATTGGTGATCACAGCATTCCTTTCCAGGTGCTCACAGACTGTTTGCTTAATGATCTGCTCCAGAATCTTCCCTGGTATTGATGTCAGACTGACTGGGTGGTAATTATTTGGGTCCTCTCTTTCCCCCTTTTTGAAAATAGGGACAACATTTGCCCTCCTCCAGTCTGCCGGGACTTCGCCTGTTCTCCAGGAATTCTCAAAGATGACTGCCAGTGGTTCTGAGATCACATCTGCCAGTTCTTTTAATACTCTTGGATGCAGTTCATCTGGCCCTGGAGACTTGAATACATCTAAACTAGATCATGGGAGCCAACAAGGGCAAGACCTGTAAAGTTCTTTGAAAACCCAGCACGATGAGTTGAAGGCACCTCTCCCAAGGCGGAACGTGGGTGGTGCTGTGGGTTAAACCACTGAGCCTAGGACTTTGCTGATCAGAACGTTGCCGGTTCGAATCCCCGTGACAGGGTGAGCTCCCGTTTCTCAGTCCCTGCTCCTGCCAACCTAGCAGTTTGAAAGCACGTCACAGTGCAAGTAGATAAATAGGTACCACTCCAGCGGGAAGGTAAACGGCATTTCCGTGCACTGCTCTGGTTCGCCAGAAGCGGCTTAGTCCTGCTGGACACATGACCCGGAAGCTGTATGCTGGCTCCCTCGGCCAGTAAAGCGAGATGAGCGCCACAACCCCAGAGTCGGTCATGACTGGACCTAATGGTCAGGGGTCCCTTTACCTCCCAAGGCAGCTGGATTCCCCACTTCCCCTGAACATAGACTGATTCAAGAAACCTTTTCATACAGAGCCCCCTTCCCTCCCACCCAGTAGCTTCTGGTCCTCCTGCATTGCTGGCATGTAGCTGTTAGTTGCTAATTACTTGCTTGCAAATGCCATTTCCATGTGTTGACCTCTGCAGCTTCATCCAAATACGCTTTTCCATTATCAGAGGGACCAGGTGCAATAGCCCTGCAGAGCTCATCCATTCTTGGAAATGAGGATGGCTGCCTGCTTGCTTTGGAGCTGATGAACAAGGGCAGGCAGCCGGGTGGAAAGAGAAGTGGTTTTTTGTTTTGTTTTCTGTTTCAGGGATTCATTTTTTTCTTCCCTGGTGAAGGAACAGCCTTGAACTGGTCGCCAGACAGTCTTTACTCCATCAATCGCAGATGGTGAGCTGCACAAATGCGTTTCCTCTTGCGCCTTTGCGTGCTGGACAGTGAGAGAGATTTTTGCAAGCTCAATATCACCAACGTGGTCTGCCTGAGGTGCAGGAAGCAGGAGAGGAAGATTAAGACGGGGCTCTGGGGGGCGAGGAGAGAATAAAATCCACCATCATTTCTGCTGCACGTATTTGAGTCAGCTGCAGTGGGGCTCGGCCGAAGGCAAGACTGAAGGAGTAGGTTTTGAGGAGGGATCCGAAGGAAGGAGGAGGTGGCAGCACTCTGTAAGCCCGTTCAGAGCAAGGGCAAGGAGAAGAAAGACCTGTGGAGTTCTCAGGAAACCATCCAACCCATTAAGAGAAAGGGCAAGGAGAAGATCTTTGGAAACCGTTCAGCCCATTCAGAGCAAGGGCAAGCAGAAGACCTTTGGAAATGGTTCAGCCCATTCAGAGCAAGGGCAAGGAGAAGACCTTTGGAAACCACTCCACCCATTCAGAGCAAGGGCAAGGAGAAGACCTTTGGAAACTGTTCAGCCCATTCAGAGCAAGAAGAAGATCTTTGGAAACCATCCCACCCATTCAGAGCAAGGGGATCATGAAGATTTTCTGGGAGGCCGTTCAAGGCAAGAGGAGAAAAAAGGACAAAGACATTTGATAGTGCAGGAGAACTTCAGGTGACCAGTGGTGGAGCTGAAGGTGGCAAGTGATGTCCGAGATGTATCAGGATATATGGGTTAATGGGAGCCAAAACCATGGAGGCTTCCAATATTGTTTGAGGTCGGTCCATTAGGGAGAACGGGGGTGTTCCCCCAGCAACCTCAATTCCTCCAAGCTCCCCCCACTGCCTCCTTACTTTCACCTGGTCCAGCTGGCCGTTAGCTCCCCACCCCTTAGTCTCAGTGTTCAAGAGGATGGGGACGGAGTGAGAATGAGCTGGTTCTGCCCGTCATTGGCTCTGGCGCCACCTGCTGGTGGGCTCCCCGCATTCTGCCCTACCACTCTCCGTGGGCACCAACCACCGCTGCTGCTCCTCCTGCTTACCAGGAATGGGGCAGGATGGAGGCAGGTCACCCTGACACCCGCAACAGATTGGCCTCTGAGTGCCCAGCAGTGCTAGACCTAGGGAGCAGACTGAAAATACTCAGCGGAAAGTGAAAGGCACTCTGAGCGTGTTCCGGGGAAGCCCGGCAGTTCTGACACCATGCTCTCAACAGCGGACCAAAGGCCGGCAGGTGGATATTCCACGAACAGAATAAAAACTCCGTCGTTAAGGAAAGGGTCAGAGGGTCTCCCTCAGGCTGGGCAGCAACAGATGGAAAGGCAGCCTCAAGATCTGTTTTGCAAAAGGGGGTCTGGGCTTGAGAGGAGCGTGTGAAATTCCAAGCAGTGCCTGCAATGGAACGGGCTGTGCATGCAATAGATATTTGGAGGGGGAGAGAGATAGGGAGAGAGAGAGAGAGAGAGAGAGAGAGAGAGAGAGAGGAGCAATCTCAAGCATTGGAATGAGGTTTCAGCAGTGTGTGTGTGTGTGTGTGTGTGAGAGAGAGAGAGAGAGAGAGAGAGAGAGAGAGAGAGAGAGAATGAATGAATGTGGAGTGTGTCAGCCAATTAGGCATGTCGTGTTTTGCATCTGCAACACGCGCATGTGAAGATTGAGATAAATAGCCCAAAATATTCATAAGCGCTCAAATTCTCCAGATTTCAAATGCTAAATGCTGGGTTTGAGCTTCAGAAGAACGTAAGGAAAGCCTGCTGGATCAAGCCCTCCATGCTGTTCTCATGGTGGCCCCAAAGCGAAGCCCGCATGCAGGATTCAAACCTAAGACCATTCCCCCCCCCTCTTGTGGTTGCCATAGGTAAAGGTAAAGGGACCCCTGACCATTAGGTCCAGTCGTGGCCGACTCTGGGGTTGCGGTGCTCATCTCGCTTTATTGGCTGAGGGAGCCGGCGTACAGCTTCCGGGTCATGTGGCCAGCATGACTGAGCCCCTTCTGGTGAACCAGAGCAGCGCACGGAAACGCCGTTTACCTTCCCACTGAAGTGGTACCTATTTATCTACTTACACTTTGACGTGCTTTCAAACTGCTAGGTTGGCAGGAGCAGGGACCGAGCAACGGGAGCTCACCCCGTCGCGGGGATTCAAACCGCCGACCTTCTGATCAGCAAGCCCAAGAGGCTCAGTGGTTTAGACCACAGCGATAGGAGCACTACAAATCAGTGGTCATCCGGTGAAGGTGAATGTTGGAAGACTGGGGACGGAGGAAAGAAAGTTCTACTTGAATCAGCACCGAGTTAGACTATGGAACTCCCTGCCACAGAAAACAGTGAGGATTAGCAACCTGGGTGGCTTTACAAGAGGATTAGACAAATTATTAGAGGAAGAGAGGGCTATTGATGGCTACCAGCCAGGATGGCTATGACCTGCCCTACACAGCTGGAGGCATAAATGCTTTTGAATACAAGTTCCTGGAAATGCAGGAGGGGAGAGTTGTGCTCTTGTGTTCGAATCCTGATTGCAGGTTTCCCATAGTGGACATTTGGTTGGCCATTGAGGATGCTTAGGGCTGCCCTACATTTTCCCGGACATCAATGGGCTTTCCAAGGTGAAATTGGGGGCATTTCTGAAAGGTGGATCTTAGGCAAGTCAAGTCATTGTCTTTCGGGGGTTGACTTTGTTAAAAAAAAATAGCTCAACAACTTTGGGGTTACTTTTTCAAATATGGTAACCCTAAATGGTGGGCTAGCTGAATTCCTGGCCTGATCCAGCAGCCTCTTCTTAGGTTCTTATCTTATATTCCGAAATATTTACTTCTCCATTCCAATTTCAAATGCACAATGTGGGGTTTGAACTTCAAATCCATGCCTGCGCGTGCTTTTTAACCTGGAATTGTACTTTTAATCTCCCTTGCTATCTCCTGATTGCTTCTGTCGAGCATCAGGAATAAAAATCTCCTAAGCTACCGGCTGCCAAAGATGAGATACCTTTGAACGTTACTTATCACGTTGTGGATATCAAATGCCGAAATCGAGCAACCAAGGTCAAACCCAGATATCAAGTACTGGGAGTAAGAGCGTTCAGAGGATATTTGCGATAAAGTGTTGCAGAAGAGAACCGAGGGGAAACTAAGATCAGGTTGTATATATGTGTAGCCGAGCCTCTCTGCGCATGCCCAGAAACACTCCCTCTAACATTTCTAACTTTGTCAAAAGCCTTTCTGAAATCAAGATACATTACGGCCACATTCCCATGATCCACTGTGCTAGGGAGTCTATCAAAGAAAGAAATGAGATTCCTTGACCTTCCATTACAGCCTGGGCTGTGTTGCACATGGTGCATAGAAACACACACACACACACACACAGACACACACACACACAAGGCCTGAATCCTGAAAACTGTCCTTGCAATGGACTTTTGTTTGTTGTTTAGTTGTTTAGTGGTGTCCGCCTCTTCGTGACCCCCTGGACCTGAGCACGCCAGGCACTCCTGTCTTCCACTGCCTCCCACAGTTTGGTCAAACTCATGCTGGTCGCTTCGAGAACACTGTCCCACCATCTTGTCCTCCGTCGTCCCCTTCTCCTTGTGCCCTCCATCTTTCCCAGCATCAGGGTCTTTTCCAGGGAGTCTTCTCTTCTCCTGAGGTGGTCAAAGTCTTGGAGCCTCAGCTTCAGGATCTGTCCTTCCAGTGAGCACTCAGGGCTGGTTTCCTTCAGAATGGATACGTTTGATCTTCTTGCAGTCCGTGGGACTCTCAAGAGTCTCCTCCAGCACCAGAATTCAAAAGCATCCATTCTTCAGCGATCAGCCTTCTTTATGGTCCAGCTCTCACTTCCATACATCACTACTGGGAAAACCATGGCTTTAACTATACGGACCTTTGTCGGCAAGGTGATGTCTCTGCTTTAAACGGACTTTATGCAATGGACTTTAAACGGGCTTTAAACGAATGGTGTTTGTGCAACCTTGCAATCCTTGAGCTCCCATTGCAAAGAGACCTGGGCTGCATCCACAACATACATTTAAAGCCCATTATCCGCAAGGGGTAAACTACAGTTCCCAGATCCCCTGTGGCGAGGAGATGCGCTTTCAGTGTGCTTCAAATGCATGGTGTATTTGCAGCCTCAGGCAGGGCCAACAGCTGGAAGCCCAAGTCGTGGCGCGGAGAGAGGAGCCAAACTGTGTCGCCTGCTGAAACCATCAACAGATGCCGCCAGGCTCAGCTTCCTGCTGCGCGTTTCAGGCATAAAATCAAAGGCTGTGCGCTCCTGTGTGCGTGCAACACAGTGGCGCAGGTGTGCATACAGGGGGTTGCCACTCAACACAAGTCTCTCGGGCGCCGAACTTTCTGCTGGTTTAGGACGGCTGCACAAACACAGCAACACAACAGTATCTCTTGCGGTCTCGACTTGTTTGCAGGGGCTTTGTTTATTTACCTACTCATTTCCTAAAACCTATGCGCCACTTGATTTTTTTATTGTTATTTTAAAACAAACAAACCTCAAAGCGGTTTATAAACAGGAAAGCAACAACAAAATTATCAGCAAAAGTAACCCTTTGACACATTTGAGAAATAAAATCGGCAAGAAACTGGAGACCAGATTACAACACACATCGAAATCATGCACTGCCTTTGTGCGCTCGTCTAAACAAAAATGTTTTTAGAATATAGTGAAGGCATCTAGGTAAAGGTAAAGGGACCCCTGGCCTTTAGGTCCAGTCGTGACCGACTCTGGGGTTGCGGCACTCATCTTGCTTTATTGGCCAAGGGAGCCGGCGTACAGCTTCTGGGTCATGTGGCCAGCAGGACTAAGCCGCTTCTGGCGAACCAGAGCAGCGCATGGAAACGCCGTTTACCTTCCCACTGAAGTGGTACCTATTTATCTACTTGCACTTTGACGTGCTTTCGAACTGCTAGGTTGGCAGGAGCAGGGACCGAGCAACAGGAGCTCACCCCGTCGCGGGGATTCGAACCGCCGACCTTCTAATTGGCAAGTCCTAGGCTCTGTGGTTTAACCCACAGCGCCACCCGCGTCCCTTACAGTGAAGGCATCTACCCAATGTCAATAGGCAGGGAGTTCCACAGTGCAGATGCGGCCACACTAAACAATCAGTTTTGTACAAACCAGGTATTATGCAGCAACTGTAATAGTGTCTGTTATGGCAAGCCGCAGTTTACAGTGCACTTCTGAAACAAGTCCAAAAGACGTCCGTTTCAGGTCTCAGTAAAAAAACAAATTTACAAATTGAGGAAGTTGTGCTTTTCTTCCAAGCTTTAGCAATCCTCACTTCTTTTTTGCCACAGATAGTAAATTTAACACACGATCCACCTCCAATACTGCATGATTATTTTTCCAAATAGCTTAATAATAGTATCAGGGGGTTCTGCGGTCGTGAGTATCCCTGTCATTTAATTGATAAAATTACAGGTTGCAGTCCAGAAAATCTGGATTAATGGGCAACACTGAAAGATGTGCGTATGATGGCAGCTGTAGTTCAGCAACATCCAGAGAGTCACAGGCTCCACAGTCTTATAGAATCAGAGAATTGGAGAGTTGGAAGGGAACCCAGTGGCCATCTAGTCCAACCCACTGCAATGCTGGAATCGGTGTACTGGAAGCAATGAAATGACTTGGCTATGGGGTCCTTAAAGTCTGTGGGGTGGTTCAGAGCATGGGTAGGCAAACTAAGGCCAGGGGCCTTCATAAATCGCTTTAATACCATTCAAAATGTTATTCCCAAATTTCAAACTTTCCATGGTGTGGACCAGAAAATTCCAGGTCACACTGTCGAAGGCTTTCTCTGTGTCTACCAGTAACATTGCCACCTTCTTACTAGGTTTCATATCAATATATTCTAGGAGATCAATCACTACTCTTGTATTATTTTTTATCTGTCTCCCTGGTAGGAAGCTATTCTGATCCTTACCTATTATTCTGTTCAAGCATTTTTCAGACGGTCAAAGAATCAGCGTGTTTTTACATGAGTAGAATGTGTCCTTTTTTAAAAAAAA
The DNA here is from genome assembly GCF_965112155.1 of Podarcis liolepis. Taxonomy (NCBI): domain Eukaryota; kingdom Metazoa; phylum Chordata; class Lepidosauria; order Squamata; family Lacertidae; genus Podarcis; species Podarcis liolepis. The sequence continues at coordinate 91,946,271 of NC_139561.1, read as the reverse complement.
TGCATCTCTGGGTTATTTGTGGGACATAGGAATTGATTCATTATTATTTTTTCCAAAATATAGTCTGCCCCCCCCCCACAAGGTCTGAGAGACAATGGACCGGCCCCCTGCTGACCCCTGGTTCAGAGTGTCGGACTAAGATCTGGGAGACGGGTTCAAATCTGTGCTCTGCCATGAAGCTCGTTTGGGGGCCAGTCACCCTCTTTCGGGGCCTCTCTCAGAGGATGAAATGGGGAGGAAGAGATCATGTACACCCCACCAGGAAAAGGTGGGATATAAATGTAAGGAGGGAAGGGTGTCAGAGGCACAGGGACAGGGGGCAGTGTTGCCTAAGGGTCAGAAGAGGGAGATAAATGTAATTTTAAAAATAAATAAAACTGGCTGTGTGCATGTAAAGCACATGGCATCCTGCAAAGGAGCCTTGGACCTGTCCTTTGCCCTTCCAGCACTACGATTTTGGGCACCCTTAACAAACTACAATTCCCAAACTACAATTCCCAGAATTCTTTGGGAGAAGCTGTGCATTTTAAAACCCGGAGAAGAGGAGACTGAGAGGCGATCTGGTAGCCATCTTCGAATATCTAACAGACTGTCAAGAGAAAAAAGGAAGGAGCTTGTTTTTCTGCTGCCCCTGGGGGCAATACTTGAAACCAATGGGATTCCAGAAACACAAAAGGAGATTCTGGCGAAAAGAAAGGACTTTATGATGGTAAGAGATGTTCAACAGTGGGACGAATGACCTTGGACTCTCCACCATCAACAGAGGGCAGTTGGCCACCTGTGAGGGACTCTTCACCTGTGATTCCTGGGGGCTGGAATAGATGACCTTTGGGGTGCCCCTTTGAAGCCTTCAGTTCTGTGAAATGCCCTTTTCTAAATGCACAGCGAGTCTGCAGCCTTTGTCGCGGACGGAGGTAGCCCTGCGAGGCCCGTCTGAAGCAAAGCAGCCTTGAAATCTTGCCTCCCTGCTTCAAAAAGGCCACGGAGCCAAAGCTCTGGCGGCGAAACTGTCAAATGCTATTATTGTTCTCAATCCCCTTCATAATTGCTCCCCCTGCTCTCTCCTGGCCCACTCTGACCCTCGCCGCGTCTGAGCCGACCTCCAGACCACTGGACTGAGCTCTCGCCTGCCCGAGCCTCGCCACCTGGCTCAGAAACCATGAAAAAACCAGGGTTAATATTTTGTTCCCCTCCTCCCGGGTCTGCCCTCCCCACCCTTGGCGCCGCCAAACACTTTTTGCCGCTGTCACCTGTCATCCGAGTCTCCTGTCGCTTGGTTCCGCACGAGGCTCGCACGCTCAGCCAACTCTCACACACATACATCAGTCCTGTTTTGGGTTCTGCCGGGTCGGATAATGACATGCCATTTGCAAATTTCACCTTATCGCCGCTGATCCTTTTCCCGGAGAATTAGAAGCCGTAGCTCAGTGCCGGGGAGGACATGATTGGAATACAGAGGCTTTGGGCATTGCTGCCTGAAAGGGATCTCGCACAGCTGGAGGAGGTCTAAGACTCCGCATTTACAGCCATAACACGCACTCCAGAGAGAGGCAGTATGGCATAGTAGTGAGAGCGCAGGACAAGGGCCTGGGAGAGACCAGGGTTTGAAACCCCTCTCAGCCACAAAACCCCCTGGGTATGACCTTGGGCCAGTCACTGCCTCTCAAGTTCACATTTTGAACCTCGCAAGGAGCTGAACGTCCCTCACCAGGTGGTGGTCAGCTTTGAATGAAGACTTGTTTAGTTGTTTAGTCATCTCCGCCTCTTCGTGACCCCCTGGACCAGAGCACGCCAGGCACTCCTGTCTTCCACTGCTTCCTCAGTTTGGTCAGACTCATGTTCGTAGCTTCAAGAACACTGTTCAACCACCTCGTCCTCTGGCGTCCCCTTCTCCTTGTGCCCTCCATCTTTCCCAACATCAGGGTCTTTTCCAGGGAGTCTTCTCTTCTCCTGAGGTGGCCAAAGTCTTGGAGCTTCAGCTTCAGGATCTGTCCTTCCAGTGAGCAATCAGGGCTGATTTCCTTCAGAATGGATAGGCGCAGGAACAGGCAAGGCACTCCAGTATCCCTGCCAAGAAAACTCCATGGACAAAGACAACAGGAATGAAGACTAGGACCCGGGTCTGGATCCCCCTAGGCCACGATATTCACCGAGCGACCTTGAGCCAGTCATTGCCTCTCAGCCTCACCTACATCACAGGGTCGTTGGTTGGGATACGATGAGGAAGAGAAAAGCCATGGACTTTTAACTCCTTGGAGAAAAAGGTGGGATATGAAATTAATCCCAGAGAGCAGGCAGGAGATGCAGACAGCACTAATCCCTGGGCAGGGGTTGTCAGGAGTTCAGCCTACACTCGAGTAGAACCCTGGCAGAGACACATGCCCTACTGGCAGGTTCCCTCGCTCCTGGTCGATCATTCGGGAGCTTCAAAAGCTTCCTTCTGCCCGAACATCACAGCGACCGATGCCAACAGACACCAGCACACTTAGGGATCCGCAGAGTCTGCGCAGTTCACGTGACAGACCTCAGCAACTCAGCATTTTGGCTAATCTACTTCATTTACATATAAACACACACGGAGCACTGCAACACGGCTCCCTCTCTCTCTAGCATCAGACAGCAAAGAGAAAAAGGACAAAGGACAATAGTCCCACTTCACGGAACACAGGAACACAAGCATCCTGTCTCCGTCACTTCCCACTCGGTGGAGTCAAAACCTACACCGTCATGTGATAGACAGCAATCCCATGACTGCAATCACGGAGCAGGAATTCTAACAGGGGTGTCCCGGTCTGGAGCGCAGGCATAGCGTCAGGGGGCTGGGGAAGCTATCGGCCCGGGCACAGTTTTTTGGGGACACAGGGTGGCGTGAGTTGTTGCTCTGGTCGGAGGGTTGGCTACACAACAGCTCACAGTGCCCTGCGGGGCTCAGTGAATGCATCCCTCAAAGCTGGCTGCCCAGTGGGCAGGGGTCATTCCAGCAGCATGCCTCACTCCCAAGGCACGCCAGGCCACAAATTGTGATGCACAGAACTGGACGCAGTATTTCAGGTGTGGTCTGGCCAAGGCAGAATAGAGTGGGGTTAATAATAATAATAATAATAATAATAATAATAATAATAAATTTATACTCCGCCCTCCCCGGCCAGAGCTGGGCTCAGGGCGGCTAACACCAGTAAAATTACAGTAAAAACATAATGGGGGAAACCAATTTAAAATGCAGGTTAAAATGCAATTTAAAATGCAGCCTCATTTTAAAAGTAGCCCATAGATCAAAACCGTAAGGGGAGGGAAACATAAGGGTCAGACTGAGTCCAAACCAAAGGCCAGGCAGAATAGCTCTGTCTTGCAGGCCCTGTGGAAAGATGTCAAGTCCTGCAGGGCCCTGGTCTCTTGTGAAACAGCATTTCACCAAGTTGGGGCCAATACTGAAAAGGCCCTGGCCTCCTCCTCCTCCTCCTCCTCCTTCTTCTTAATACCCCGCCCATCTGGCTGGGTTTCCCCAGCCACTCTGGGCGGCTCCCAACAGAATATAAAAAATGCAATAAAACATCAAACATTGAAAACTTCTTGATACAGGGCTGCCTTCAGATGTCTCCTAAAAGTCAAGTAGTTGTTTATTTCCTTGACATCCGATGGGAGGGCATTCCACACGGAGGGCAAGCGCTCCAGTTGGAGAACAGCCTTGACCAAAGGTGCCCTGGGCTTTGAAGATACTCGAACTCAGGACACAATGGAGAAACGTGCTAAGAGGAAGGCACGCTTGGCAAATCCACACCAGGATCAACTCCCACCCGGAAACCAATGTCCCCACTGTGGAAGGAGGTGTGGATCCAGAATTGGCCTCCACAGTCACTTATGGACTCACTGTTAAAACTGAGTTTATGGAAGACAATCTTACTCGGCTATGAGGGATTGCCAAAGAAGGAGAAGAAGACAAACTGTGCTGGATTCCAGCTCATCTCAGCCCCTGGCCTCCCATTCCCCCTGCTTCCTTTTGCAGTAAATATACCCCAGAATAGGATCTGAACCCTTTTTGCAATCAAGGTCCTGAAATGGATGGGATGGGACTTTTCGTTTTGGGGAGAGAATTTCATAATTACAGAATAGTGCTGTCCAACTGCTCAGAACTTTGGGCGCGGGTTCATTCTCCTTGGCACATCGCTCTCTGGTGCCCAGAGAAAAAAACATTAGGAAATGCCAAGGAGAAGGAAATGCCGTCAGAAAACCAATTTTCACCAGGAATTTTCGAGTCACTTTCAAGACGGCTGTAATTGATCTGCTTTCTCCAAGAAGGCGACACAGGCTCCTTGTCAAGAAAACTTTTAGAAAAATATTCCTGTGAAAAGACAGTAAGGATCAACTTGCACTTTGGCATGCAAATGAGCTAATTGGTATGCTAATGAGGCCTCATAATGAGCTCATTGTAGTGGCAATTTCCTCATTGTTATGCTAATGAGCAGGCAAAATGAGCCCCTTGTCATGGCAATTAGCTTGTTGTGGCAAGAGGCTCGTTATTATGCTAATGAGGCAACACGGTAATTAACTCATTATGCTAACAAGCTTTTTATTATAACTATTATGACTGGTATTAGTAGTATTATTATTACTTTATTGCGCCAGACTCTCTCTTTTTGTACCATGTTTGGGAATCTCAAAAATCCGTCAGGGGAGTCAGCTGCAGCAATGGAATAGTGTGATTGATATCTGAAGCCCAGAATAATAATAATGGGGTGTCATGTCTAAGTAACCACAACTCAGGTTTACACACTTGGGATTAAAGGTAAAGGTAAAGGGACCCCTGATCGTTATGTCCAGCCGTGGACGACTCTGGGGTTTCACGCTCATCTCACTCTATACGCCAAGGGAGCCAGCGTTTGTCCGCAGACAGCTTCTGGGTCATGTGGCCAGCATGACTAAGCCGCTTCTGGCGAACCAGAGCAGCGCACGGAAACGCCATTTACCTTCCCGCTGGAGCGGTACCTATTTATCTACTTGCACTTTTGACGTGCTTTTGAACTGCTAGGTTGGCAGGAGCAGTGACCGAGCAACGGGAGCTCACCCCATTGTGGGGATTCGAACCGCCAACCTTCTGATCAGCAAGCCCTGGGCTTTGTGGTTTTGACCACAGCACCACCTGCATCCCTCACACTTGGAATTAGGGGAGATAACTTCTATATTTCTATAAAATTCTATAAAATGCTGACATTTAAAGCCCTAAATGGCCTCGGTCCAGTATACCTGAAGGAGTGTCTCCACCCCCATCGTTCTGACCGGACACTGAGGTCCAGCTCTGAGGGCCTTCTGGTGATTCACTAGCTGCAAAAAGTGAGGTTGCAGGGAACCAGGCAGAGGGCCTTCTCGGTGGTGGCGCCCTCCCTGTGGAATGCCCTCCCACCAGATGTCAAAGAGAACAACAACTACCAGACTTTTAGAAGACATCTGAAGGCAGCCCTGTTTAGGGAAGCTTTCAATGTTTAATAAGTTATTGTATTTCAATATTCTGTTGGAATAATATTGTTATTATTTAAGCCCCCAAACCTCCTTTTCTCTTTCTGGGCCAAAACTAACAAAATGAATTCCAACAGCGACAAATGTAAAATTCTGCACTTAGGCAGGAAGAACCAGCTGCATCAATATAAGATGGGGGACACCTGGTTTGCCAGTAGTACACGTGAAAAGGATCCAGGGGTCTTAGTGGAACACAAGCTGAACATGAGCCAACAGTGTGATGCAGCAGCAAAAGAAACGAACACTATTCCAGGTGGCATAAACAGAAGTCTAGTGTCCAGATCAAGGAATAGTCCCACTCTGTTCTGCTTTGGTCAGACCGCACATGAAATCCTGTGTTCTGGGCTTCCGAATTCAAGAAGGATATTGACAAGCTGGAAGGTGGGCAGAAGAGGGTGACCAGAATGATCAAGGGTCTGGGAACCAAGACATATGAGGAAAGGTTGAAGGAGTTGGGGATGTTTAGCCTGGAGAAGAGATAGGAGAGCCGTCTTCAATTATCTCAAGGGTTGTCACATGGAAGGTGGAACAAGGGGTCGGGCCCAGGATTCTTTAATTGTGTTTCCTGAGGGTTGGAGTCCCTTCCAAGCCGAAACTTTTAGGATTCTACAAATTAGAATTTTGTCCTTTAGTTGTGTCCGACTCTTCATGACCCCCTGGACCAGAGCACGCCAGGCACTCCTGTCTTCCACTGCCTCGCACAGTTTAGTCAAACTCATGCTGGTAGCTTCGAGAACACTGTCCCACCATCTCGTCCTCTGTCGTCCCCTTCTCCTTGTGCCCTCCATCTTTCCCAACATCAGGGTCTTTCCCAAGGAGTCTTCTCTTCTCATGAGGTGGCCAAAGTCTTGGAGCCTCAGCTTCAGGATCTGTCCTTCCAGTGAGCACTCAGAGCTGATTTCCTTCAGAATGGAGAGGTTTGATCTTCTTGCAGTCCATAGGACTCTCAAGAGTCTCCTCCAGCACCAGAATTCAAAAGCATCGATTCTTCAGCGACCAGCCTTCTTTATGGTCCAGCTCTCACTTCCATACATCACGACTGGGAAAACCAGAGCTTTAACTGTACGGACAAAATAGAATAGCCGCCTTTATATTCCAGGAGAAGCTCCTAGGCTTTTAACAGGTCCCAAGATTGTGAAAACCTTCTTTGCTGAGGCCACACCAGACATTTAAACCCTGTGATACCACTTTAAACTGTCATAGTAAAAGGTAAAGGGACCCCTGACCATTAGGTCCAGTCATGGCCAACTCTGGGGTTGCAGCGCTCATCTCGCTTTACTGGCCGAGGGAGCCGGCGTACAGCTTCCAGGTCATGTGGCCAGCATGACTAAGCCACTTCTGGCGAACCAGAGCACGCACGGACATGCCGTTTACCTTCTTTACCTTTGTTTACCTTGGGGATGTTTAGCCTGGAAAAGAGGAGATACAATATCCATATTCTAGCAACTCAAGGGCTGTCCCATGGAAGAAGGAACAAGCATGTTTTCCCCTGCTCTGGAAGGCAGGACCCGAACCAATCGATTCATGTTACAAGAACAGGACATTCCAACGAAACATCAGGAAGAACAACCCTTGGGAGGTTGTGGATACTTCTTCCTTGGAGGTTTCTAAGCAGAGGTTGTGTGGCCATCTGCCATGGATGCTTTAGCTGAGATTCTCGCATTGCAGCGGGTTGGACTGGATGACCCCAGGGGTCCCATCCAGCTGTAGGGTCCCTTCCTATGATTCTATGATCTTTCTCCTGGAATGGTTGGTAAAGGTCTCTCCCTGATGCCTTTGAGAGCAGCTGCCAGCCAGAGCCATCAGCACTAAGCTAAGTGGACCAGTGTTCTGGCTCCAGCTAAAGCAGCAGCTTGTGTTCTTAATAAATCTTCATGGGGCTTCCACACAACCCGACTCTAAATAGTATTTCTTTTTTAAGGAAAAACAGTGAGAGTGTGTATGTGTGTTTTAAAAAGGAAGGTGGAACAGAGAGTCGGGCCCAAGGGTTCTTTCACTGCATTTGCCGAGGGTTGGAGTCCCTTCCAAGCCTATATTTTTAGGATTCTACAAAATAGACCAGGTAAAGGTAGAGGGACCCCTGACAGTTAAGTCCAGTCGTGGCCGACTCTGGGGTTGCGTCGCTCATCTCACTTTATTGGCCAAGGGAGCCGGCATACAGCTTCCGGATCACGTGGCCAGCATGACTAAGCTGCTTCTGGCGAACCAGAGCAGCACACGGAAATGCCATTTACCTTCCCGCTGGAGTGGTACCTATTTATCTACTTGCACTTTGACGTGCTTTTGAACTGCTAGGTGGGCAGGAGCAGGGACGGACAATGGGAGCTCACCCCGTCGCGGGGATTCGAACCGCCGACCTTCTGACCGGCAAGTCCTGGGCTCTGTGGTTTAACCCACAGCGCCACCCACGTCCCTTAAACAGTCATGGCTTCCCCCAAATCAATTCTGGGAACTGGAGTTTTTTTAACGGTGCTGGTTAGAGGTGACCCCTCTTCCCTCTCCCAGAGCTACAATTCCCAGAGTTTCCCGAGAACAGCAACTGATTGTTAAATCACTCTGGGAACTGTAGCGCCGTGAGCTGAAAAGGGGGCTTCTAGCAACTCTCAACACCCTCAAACTAAACGTCCCAGAAACTCTGGGAATGAGTTGAGGGGAACCCTCATTCTTCACACACAGGTCTGCCAGACAGGGAAGATGTTTCCGGGGTCCCCTCTCCTGTCCCCCCCCATATTGTCAGAATTGGGGGGGGTGAGGCAGGGATGTTCCACATCCACTCCAGCCCCCACAGTGTCACCCCCATCACCTCTTTCTGTTCTTCAATAAAAAGCTCCATTTTTGGAGGGGGGGAGTGGGATGGGAGGGGGGAGCCTGAAAGTCGTTTCCTAGACAACGGTGGCTTTTCCATTTATCCCTCTTCTCTCTCTCTCTCTCTCTCTCTCTCTCTCTCTCTCTCTCTCTCTCTCAAAGGCCACAGCGGGGGGGGGGGGCGATTTGTTGTTGTTGTTTTTCAAAAAAAAATATTATTAATTTTCAACATTTATCACAAACATAACATATATAACACACAAAAAGAAACATACATTACAACACTCAAGAAAAATAAAACGAAAATAATAAACTTATTACTTCTAAAACCCAATTTAGCTTTCATTGTTAACTGACTTCCCCCCCAACTGAATTTCATTGAATCACTTTGTAACAGCTCTCCAAAATCATATTTCTCATAAAATTAACTCCTTCAATTTGCTATCCTCTTCTCTTTTCTTGATAATCTAGTCCACAATCTTTTACAATTCATTCTTATTCTAGTCCTAGGCCTCAGTTGCAGATAGGTAGCCGTGTTGGTCTGCCATAGTCAAAATAAAAAAATTCCTTCCAGTAGTGTAGCACCCTGCTTGTGGTTAACGCTTAGCTGGAATGAAATATTCAACGCAGCAATAGAGAATTTAAAATAATTATTTATTTGTCAGACAAATAAATGAGAGGCACAGTGGTATATGGTTACCAAGCTCTGGCCTGGCCTCCTGCCATTATGGCCAGCACTTATATTCCCTTAATCCAGCCCCCTTTGCTCCTCCTTGGGCTGCCTCTGTCCAATCAGCCTGGTTGGATTTCCTATTGGCTGATTGCTAGAACCAATCACAAAAAGATACACCCATCCTCCTGTCCTTATATGGAACACAAAGAGCTATATATTGTTACATCTATAAATGACAAATAAGTAGTAATATATCTTACATGGAATCTTAATTACCAGCTCACCTCTTGCCCTCCTTGCCCTATTGCCTTCTAAAACAAATGGTTAATCTTAAATTTTTATCTTAAACATATGTCAAGGATCTTGAGTTTCACATAAACATTGAAAGATCTCCTTCATTTGAAGGTTTCTAAACAAATGTCTGACAGCTATTTATCAGGACAGCATTTGATGGCGTCTTCCTGTCTGGCAAGGGGGGGGGCAGGCTGGTGGCTGACTTAATTCCAGGATGAATACAACTCTTTACAACTATATGAAATAAGAATCTAGCATTTCTAAATCCTTTGCATAATTACATCTATGCCAATACATTTAATACACAACACAAGTAGCCTCTTAAAAGGAATAAGGTCTTTGTAAAAAGGAACTCAGTTTAAAACAGTTTCAGAAGAAACCTCTTCAAAAGAAGCCTCTTCAGTTTACACTTCCCCCCCTTCTCCAGCTGCTTCAGCCAGCTGCTTTGTTTCCATTAGCTCTTCCCAATATTTATTGTCCTTAAACTCTCTCAGTTTAAGAAAGAAACAACTTTAAAAGACTTCCCAAAAAAATGCTTTCTTTCTACCAGCTAGATGTTTCTCCATTTGGTTTTTAACCTTTTTAACCTTCGAAAGAAGATCTGGCTAATTTTACTGGGAGGCACATCAATATTTTATTATTTACCAACTATTAATTATGTTTATCTCTGCCTTTTTATCTTCTATAACATGTAGGGTCAGTGTCCTTACTCAGTCTGTAATTTCAGCTTTTACGACTTTGAGAATTGTTTTCTGCTATCAATCAAAAAGGGGGCCCTTGTCTAGGAAGAAAAATACTGTCAGTGTTTTCTTAAGCAGCTAGCCTTCTTGCCTAGCATGAAACTTTTAAAATCTAAGCTCTCTCTTTAATATACAAGTCCTGATCAAACATTAATAAAATGCAGGCTTATGCCTGATGCCTCAGTAGCACCTTAAAGACCAACTAAGTTAGTTCTTGGTATGAGCTTTCGTGTGCATGCACACTTCTTCAGATACATGTATCTGAAGAATACATGTGTATCTGAAGACGTGTGCATGCACACGAAAGCTCATACCAAGAACTAACTTAGTTGGTCTTTAAGGTGCTACTGGAAGGAATTTTTTTATTCAGTCCCAGGCCTGTTTGGTATACTTCCAAGTAACTTCTAACATCTTGTGGCCCATTAATATTTGAGCAAACCTGCCAAGAGAGAACGCAGGCACTCAGGCAATGGGCCACCAGAGATCTGCACAGTCCTCAGTCCACCCCGGCTACGCCAAAAACCTGCGCCTTTCTTTTTTATAAGACCTCAAAAAGTCCCTTTGCCTTTCTAAGCCCCAGTTTCTCTGCTGGCAGCACAGATAGGTGTGAGAAGCTGGCATGCTTGCCAGGCAGGAGCACTCGGAACATGCTCAGAAGGCACCCTTGTTTGCTTAAGGGAGCCAGGGTAGGTTGGTGTGCAGTGTGAGCGTCTAGGACTAGGACCCAGAAAAGACCAGGGTTCGAATCCCACGCCCGCTAGACTATGAAGTTCACTGGGTGTGACATTGGGGACCAGCCACTGCCTGTCTCTGCCTAGACTACCTTGCAGGGCTGTTGTTGTGGGGATTAAATAGGAAAGGGGAGAACCATCTCCATGGAGGAAAATGGTGAGCTAATAATAATAATAATAATAATAATAATAATAATAATAATAATAATTTATTATTTATACCCCGCCCATCTGGTTGAGTTTCCCCAGCCACTCTGGGCGGCTCCCAATCAAGTGTTAAAAACAGTACAGCATTAAATATTAAAAACTTCCCTAAACAGGGCTGCCTTCAGGTGTCTTTTAAAGAGAAGATAGCTGCTTATTTCCTTCACATCTGGTGGGAAGGCGTTCCACAGGGCGGGTGCCACTACTGAGAAGGCCCTCCGTCTGGTTCCCTGTAACCTCACTTCTCGCAGGGAGGGAACCGCCAGAAGGCCCTCAGCGCTGGACCTCAGTTTCCAGGTAGAAATATGGGGGGTGGAGAAGCTCCTTCAGGTCTACTGGACTAAGGCCGTTTAGGGCTTTCAAGGTCAGCACCAACACTTTGAATTGTGCTCGGAAACGTACTGGGAGCCAATGTAGGCCTTTCAAGACTGGTGTTATGTGGTCCCAGTGACCACTCCCAGTCATCAGTCTAGCTGCCGCAATCAATAAATGCATAATTAAGGGCGCCTCATCTTCTGGGGCTGGGAAATCACCTAAATCAGTAGTTCCCAAGCTTTTCTGGACTCCGCAAACTCACACCCAGTGCCTGCTTCCCCACCCTATAAAAAGCACTGTTCAGAATAGTGGTTTGCACAACCCACTAAGGAATATAGTAACACAATCATACTATTAAAAAAAAAACAGTGAGAAAAACCATTGCACATTTATTCAAAATCCAATTAAAACTGTTTAATTAGCTAATTCAAGAAAACTGACAAACTTGATCCCGTGACAGCAGCTTCTCAAAGTCTGGTAGTCATTTACACCTCCGGCGAGAATAGATGTTCCTTCTTTGGCCTGATCCAACAGCCTCTTCTTAGGCCCTTGGGGCAAGCAGCCCTAAAAACACAGAAGTGCCGATAGACTGCTCCTAGACCTGGAGGTTCCATAAAAGCCTGGCAGCTGCACCTCCAGTCCAGTATCCTGTTCTCACAGCGGCCAAATACACCATACAGGTGTATACAGCTGAAACTCGGAAAATTAGAATATTATGGAAAAGTTCATTTATTTCGGCTCCCCAAATCTCTTTTTTGATGAGAGCAGCTTTTGCATCTCATTTGGAAACCAAGGACCCAGAGTCTGGAGGAAGAATGGGGAGGCACACAGTGCCAGACGCTTGAAGTCCAGGGTGAAGTTTCCACAGTCTGTGTTGGTTTGGGGAGCCAGTGTGGTGTAGTGGTTCAGAGCGGTGGACTCGTAATCTGGGGAACCGGGTTCGCGTCTCCGCTCCTTCACATGCAGCTGCTGGGTGACCTTGGGCCAGTCACACTTCTTTGAAGTCTCTCAGCCCCACTCACCTCACAGAGTGTTTGTTGTGGGGGAGGAAGGGAAAGGAGAATGTTAGCAGCTTTGAGACTCCTTAAAGGGAGTGAAAGGCGGGATATCAAATCCAAACTCTTCTTCTTCATCATCATCAGCTGGTGTTGGTCCACTGTGCTTCATTAAGACCAGGGTCAACGCAGCCGTCTACCAGGAGATTTTGGAGCACTTCATGCTTCCTTCCGCAGACGAGCTTTATGGGGATGCTGACTTCATTTTCCAGCAGGACTTTGGCACCTGCCCACACTGCCCAAAGTACCAAATCCTGGTTCAATGCCCATGGGATTACTGTGCTTGATTGGCCAGCAAACTCATCTGACCTGAACCCCATAGAGAATCTATGGGGCATTGCCAAGAGAAAGATGAGAGACATGAGACCGAGCAATGCAGAAGAGCTGAAGGCTGCTATTGAAGCATCCTGGTCTTCCATAACACCTTAGCAGTGCCACAGGCTGATAGCATCCATGCCACGTCACATTGAGGCAGGAATTGATGCAAAAGGGGCCCAAACCAAGTACTGAGTACATATACATGCTTCTACTTCTCAGAGGTCCAGTATTGCTCTATTTGCAGTCCTTGTTTTGCTGATTTCATTTAATATTCAGATTTTCTGAGATAGCTAATTTGGGGTTTTCATCAGCTGTACGCCATGGTCCTCACAATTATAACAAATAAAGGCTTGACATATCTCGCTTTGCATGTCATATATCAGTTTCACCTTTTAAATTGAATTACTGAAATAAATGAACTTTCCCACGATATTCTAATGTTCGGAGGTTCACCTGCAAATCCTAGGAATATGGATAGACTGCCGCTGGTCCTGGAGGTTCCATTGGAGCCTGGCTGCCGGATGAGGCCAACGTTGAACTCAAACCCAGAACCCTGAGAGGAAGATGCCCACCTTCTACCGACTGAGCTAACATGACAGGCACCCAAAGCAGATCATTCTCCCCTCCCCGCAGACCCATGCCCCCCCCCATATTGACAAGTGGGGTATGTGGGGCAGCCTTTGCCATTTGGATTTTCTCGGGCACCTAAAATGTCTCGATCAGGCCCCAGGGAGGCATCGCCTGGGCCGACACTCAATTAAAATGCAAAATACTGGAGGCCCCCCCCCCTCTCCGGAAAACCTCGCAGGAGGATTTATTGCAAATTATCCCAGGCTTGAACAGATTTCAATTTTGACTCAGCCGATGGTGTCGGGGAAGACGAAGGAAAACAAGGAAGCGGGGAGGGGAGGGGAGGGCGAAATTGCACTTATGGGGGAACAAAGTCAATATATCTGAAGCCAGTGCTCCGAATATGCGCGAGGCATGTGTCAAGTCCAGGCGGAGGGGGGCTATCATTTTTTTCCGGAGGCACAAATCCAGGTCTAATTGCTGCGCTGCCAGGAAGAAGCTGGCAAACCTTCGGCTCCTCCGCTCTCTCGGAATCACAGAGCTGCAGGGTTGCAAAGGGGCTCCCCTGAGGTCATCCAGCCCAACCCGCTGCAAGGCAGGAATTCCTCTGTTAAAACCTGGAATGGGGGGCAGTTAAATGACTCTCCCCCAAACCCCAAGTCCCCACCACAGCCTCTCTGACTAAGGCCAGGACAATGACCGTTGACACACAGGCACCACACAGACAAAACAGCCAGTGCCGGATTTAGGTATAAGCAAAACAAGCTATAGCTTAGGGCCCCACTATCTTGCCCCCCCCCCCAAAAATTAAAGTTTCCAGCACCTGGGATATACAGAAGCAACTTGGGAGGCTGCAACTGCCCTCTCCTCCATGAATTCGCCTAATCCTCTTCAGAAACCACCCAAGTTCGCAACCACGACCGCCTCCTGTGGCGGTGAGTTCCATAGTTCACCCACCCGGTACACAGATTCAATAAAGAACTTTGGGGGGGGGGGTTAGCCAGCTGGGACCTGGGGCGGGCAGGGGCAAGGAAGCCTTATGAAAGCTTTGGCCTTCTGAATCCGAACGAGAGGATCTTTTTGTGTGAGATGAATTTATTCGGCTCGTTTAATCATCTTCGAGGGCGTTTTTTGGAAATGGCTTTTCAGAGCTGCGCAGGAAGCCAACCCAGGGGTGTTCTGGGAGGAGGAGATGGCTGTTTAAATCAAAATGGGGAGAAAAATAATAGGAAGCACCCCTATTTTACATTTTAAAAGAAGATGGGGGGAGACAACCATCATTAGCCCTCAAGGGAAGTTCTCAAGAGCAAACCAGAATCATGGAACCATAGAAGGGGTTCCATGGGTCATCTAGTCCAACCCCACCTTCCCGCCCCCCTGCAAGCAGCTCAAGGGAGCATATAAACATCCCACCTCCCCACCGAGACCCCACCACAACCCTGTGAGGCAGGTTAGGCTAAGAGAGCCAGTGGCTGCGGTCAGTGTCACATCCAGTAGGCTTCATGGGATGAGTGTCAGGATTCGAACCCTGATCTCTCCCAGGTCCTGCCTCTAACCACTGCACCACACTGCCTCGCACGGATACAGGAGTCAGAGGTGGCTTCTTTATGCATGGGGGGAGGGACCGACGTCTCAGAAAGCTCCCCTTGTCTGGAGGGGCTCAGGATACAGACCTGGGAGGTCGTGAGCTCGATTCCGTCTTCTCTTCCAGTGGAGCTGAGAGAAATCTGTGGGGTGGAGGACTGGGGTGGGCTCAGCTGTAGTGCGGAGGGGGAAATCCCCTCCCTCGATTCAGCCAAGGTGACCCAGGGTCTGGAAACCGAGCCTGATGAGGAACGGTCGAGGGAGCTGGGTATGGTAGTGGGATGAGTGGTCAGAGTGTCAGGAGTGCGTGCAGGAGCCAGGCCCTGTGACCAGTAGGACTTTGCAGGACTGGGGTCTTCCCAAG
Organism: Podarcis liolepis; assembly: GCF_965112155.1. Lineage (NCBI taxonomy): Eukaryota > Metazoa > Chordata > Lepidosauria > Squamata > Lacertidae > Podarcis > Podarcis liolepis. The sequence goes on along the minus strand of NC_139561.1, from coordinate 91,931,107 downwards.
TTTGTTCTGGAGAGGCAAGGCGCGGCCGCATAAGTGAGGTCGCTTGGTAACTCGCTGCACCTGGTGGCAAGAGCTAGGAAGGGATATAAGGTCAGCATTTCCCTTTGGCTCTTTGCCACAGCAACACACTTCCTGCCTTTCTGCGTTTGGCTTCTTGCTTCCAGATCCTTGAACCTCGGCTTCTTGACTCCCTGCTTCTCGACCCTCGGACCCCTGACTTCGTGACTCCTTGCTGCTCGACCCTTGGATCCTTGACTTCGTGACTCCTTGCTTCTTCATCCTCAGACCCCTGACTTCGTGACTCCTTGCTTCTTGATCCTCAGACCCCTGACTTCATGACTCCTTGCTTCCTGGCTCCTGGACCCCTGTTCCTCCTCCCACCCCACCATCTTTTTTTTTATATATATATAAATATTTATTAGAGTTTTTGGAAAAAAGAATACAATAATAATAAACATTATTACTTTGTTTTAACAAAATTTCATAGTATCCTTGAACTTCCTCACGTCTCCCGCTCCCACTTACATCATTAATAAGTTTTTGTCAAGCAAATTATCGTCTTATTCCCAAATCTATAACCACTTACTTAAATACAATAAAATAATTCTCCTGCAAATTTGTTTCTCTTAATCTCTCTTATCATCAATTCCTGATCTATTTTAGTGATGGCCAATTTTTTATAACCAAGCATCCTTCTTAACATTCCACTAAATCACAATATTTCTGTAAGTAAGTCTTGAATTTCTTCCAGTCTTCTTCAATCCTTTCTTCTCCCAGGTCTCGGATTCTGCCAGTCATCTCCGCCAGTTGCATATAGTCCATCAGTTGCATCTGCCATTCTTCCAGTGTGGGTAGATCTTGAGTTTTCCAGTTCTTAGCGAGTAGTATCCTTGCTGCTGTTGTTGCATACATGAAAAATGTTCTATCTTTCTTTAACACCTTCTGGTCGACAATGCCCAGAAGAAAGGCCTCTGGTTTCTTAGTAAAGGTATACTTAAATACCTTTTTCAGCTCATTATATATCATTTCCCAGAAGGCCTTCACTTTGGGGCAAGTCCACCAGAGGTGGAAGAATGTTCCTTCATTTTCTTTACATTTCCAACATTTGTTATCAGACGAATGGTATATTTTGGCAAGTTTAACTGGGGTCATGTACCATCTGTATATCATTTTCATTACATTTTCTTTCAAAGCATTACATGCAGTAAAGTTCAACCCAGTGGTCCACAACCTTTCCCAGTCCTCAAACATAATGTTATGCCCAATATCCTGTGCCCATTTTATCATAGCCGACTTAACCATTTCGTCTTGTGTGTTCCATTTCAACAGCAAGTTATACATTCTTGAAAGTACCTTAGTCTTAGGTTCTAACAGTTCTGTTTCCAACTTCGATTTCTCCACCTGGAATCCTAACTTTTTATCACTTTTAAAAATTTCCTTAATCTGAGCGTAGTGTAACCAGTCTCGCACTTTGTCCTTCATTTTCTCCATACTCTGCAATTTCCAATTATCTCCATCTTTTTCTAACAGTTCCCAATATTTTGGCCAATAGGCTTCCATATTGGGTCTTTTCCTGGCCTTAGCTTCCAAAGGTGAGAGCCACCTTGGAGTTTTATTTTCCAATAAGTCTTTGTATTTTGTCCAGACATTAAACACTGCTTTTCTGACAATATGGTTCTTAAAAGCCTTGTTGATCTTAACTTTGTCATACCACAAATATGCATGCCAACCAAAAGTATTGTTATAACCTTCCAGATCTAACACATCAGTGTCTTCGAGAAGTAGCCAATCTTTTAGCCAGCAGAAAGCTGCGGCTTCATAGTACAACTTTAAGTCTGGCAGGGCAAAGCCCCCTCTTTCCTTTGCATCTGTTAAAATCTTAAACTTGATTCTGGGCTTTTTGCCCTGCCAGACAAATTTGGAGATATCTCTCTGCCACCTCCGGAAACACTCCGTTTTGTCCACAATTTGCAATGTTTGGAACAAAAACAACATCTTTGGCAGCGAATAGGGGAGAGTGTGCTGCGCCTATTAATCAGCTCCGAAGGAAATTGGGTGGAGCTTTTGCTTGGGAGGGAGGGCAGGAGGCATGCAGCCCGACCCTGTGCATTTTGGGTTGGGGGAGGGGCGGCGGTGGCGCTTTGCTGGAGGGGCGCCCGAGATTATTGGGGGGGCAGAGCCCCCCCAAACGAATTTTTGAGGGGGCTCGGGCCCCCTCAGGCCCCATGGAGTCGGCGCCTATGCCTGTGACCAGTAGGACTTTGCAGGACTGGGGTCTTCCCAAGTTTGTTCTGGAGAGGCAAGGCGCGGCCGCATAAGTGAGGTCGCTTGGTAACTCGCTGCACCTGGTGGCAAGAGCTAGGAAGGGATATAAGGTCAGCATTTCCCTTTGGCTCTTTGCCACAGCAACACACTTCCTGCCTTTCTGCGTTTGGCTTCTTGCTTCCAGATCCTTGAACCTCGGCTTCTTGACTCCCTGCTTCTCGACCCTCGGACCCCTGACTTCGTGACTCCTTGCTGCTCGACCCTTGGATCCTTGACTTCGTGACTCCTTGCTTCTTGATCCTCAGACCCCTGACTTCATGACTCCTTGCTTCTTGATCCTCAGACCCCTGACTTCATGACTCCTTGCTTCCTGGCTCCTGGACCCCTGTTCCTCCTCCCACCCCACCATCTTGCCCCCAGTCCTGACGTCCCCTGCCGGGACTTCAATTGCCCATGAACCGGACCGTTACACAGAGGGAGAAGACTGGGAAGAAGGGATGTCGGATGCTGAAGAAGCAACAGGACTTAGTGAGCGGGGAGAGTCTGTGTCAGAGAGCAGTCCAGAATCAGAGGCAGGAGAGGAAGGAGGCCAAGAGGCAGAGATGAGTCTGGCTGTGTCAGAAACGTCTCTTCCCAGAGCGACAGTGAGGACTCCGAAGGGGGGGGGGGCAGCCTGGGGAAAACAGAGTCTTGTTTCCTTCCCATACTGACAGTGATGCAAGCCCCTCCCATCCTGGGATGCCGGCTGTGAATTCCCAAAATAGCGAAGGGCAGACAGAGACAGATTCAGAGGAACTGCAGGCTTTAGACATCACTCCGAGGGGGGGGAGATGGCTTGGGGGGGGGAGGGATGGACAAACTGCCCCTGAATCCCCACGGCGAAGGAGTAGGGTCCAGGCTTGGCATCAGTCCAACAGGAGGAGGGGCGTCCAATGGAGTATATCCTGTTGGAGGAGGAGCCGCCCTTTAGTGAGCTCAACATCGTCTTCGGCAGACGACTGAGCTGTGAGCTTGGACTGAAACTACTGTGTAAATACTAATAAATCTAAGTGCAATTGAACCCCCATCTTGCTGCGTTCTTGGTGTGAGAGGGGCATCTGTAATCCTGACAGGCTGGGGGAAAGTCGCAGCTGTCTCCCCCTCCTGCTGCAACAAGCTCTCCTCCCCTCTTGTATCCCAGAGCCAGAAGAGGCGTGAAGAGAGCGGAGGAGAGGTTGGCTTCATGCAGGCGCAGTCTCCGCTTGCTTGGGGAAAGCCCTGGAGAGGAGGGGACTTAGAGGGCTGTGGGGGAGGCAGGGACTTTCCGTCTCGGCAACTGAGTCATGGGATGAGCTGCTGTGCCCATTAGGCCTGATGCTCAGCCAAGTCTGTGCAGATTGTGTTCTTGTTAATACAGTAAAGATTAACTCCAACCATGGGCGTAGTCGTTGTTGAGCTTATTTTTAGGAAATGAAAGTTGTTGAGCTATTCTTGGGAAATCACGGGTAAAATTGGTCCATGTAGGACATTGGGGGGGGGGGGTAGGCTTCTGCTGGGGTGGGGAGCAGAACCTCAGATAATTGAATACTTTCAATGGTTTTCTTTTTTTAAAAAAACAATTTTTATTGATTTTAACATATAAATTATAAAATGTACCACAAAACTTACCACTTGTACAATCTTTTTAGACTTCCATCAGCACCTCTGATGATCCACCGTTTTAAGCACTTCTTATGCATTTCTTAACTTTATATTGCCTTTACATCTCTTAACAAATCATCCTTCCCCTTCTCCATTTTTGCAATACTTCCAATAATACTCCTCACAAAACTTCTTGCAAACCTACAAACGTCGTCTGATCTTCACAAATACTTTTCAAATAGTCCGTAAATTTACTCCAGTCTTCCATGAATTTCTGGTCCCGCCGATTTCGAATCCTTCCTGTTAGTTTATCTAGTTCTGCATAGTCCATTAACTTCATCCTCCATTATTCAATCTTCAGTAATTCTTCTTGCTTCCATTTTTGGGCCGGTAATATTCTTGCTGCTGTTACTGCATATAAAAAGAGCTTACATTCCTTTCTATTTATAGATAATTGAATACTTTCAATGGTTTTCAATAATATTTGTGGATCTGGGTGTGATTTACTGCCTGCTCATACCTGGCAAGGTATATGGCATGGGAAGTGGGGAGCCAGTACAAATTACCGGGGTCCCGAAGATGTCACAGGGACCAGTTTTCCTGCATGTTTCATGCAACTCTTGACAAAATATGTATTTCATGTTCAGCGCATACATAATTCTAAAGAACGCCTTGCGCACTTTTGCCATGAACTGAGCATCTCCGACTCTCTACAAACGTTCGCTTCTGCACTTTGACGGCATGGCGTCTTATTATGGGCTGCCACACTTGTAGGTTTTCGTAAGCCAAAACCCCGTGAGAATGCAGCAAAAGTTGTTGCGCAAGACACACCGCGTTGTTTTGCGCGGACAGGTTTAATGTTTAAAGCATGTGGTTAGGGTCATGGGGACGCTTACATTATCAACATTGGCCATTAGGATCTTAATATTCTCAACAGGTACAGATTTTTATCCTATTCATTGGTAATAAAAAGGAGACTGCAGGTTTATTTTATATCCTGTGTAAGCATTTTAGACGGTCAGTTACTGCTGGGGGTGGGGGCCATTCCAACAGAGTCCCCCCCCCCAACCCACTGTTGTCAGCCCTGATCTTGGCAGCCCCCCTCCCCATGTTTGGGATTCCCCCCTCCTTTCCCAAATCCCTCCCCAGCCATTCCAATAATGAGGCTCCAGTGCATTTAGCTCTCTCTTAAATAGCATTTTCTTCTTTCGAGGATGATTCTGCAGACGATCCGCCCACCTGCCCTATGAAATCGTTGACAGGTGTGCAGAGTCATGATATTTTTTGCAAGGAGATATTTAAAAAGGTGGGGGAGGGGAGGAGGGGAGGAAAACCCAAAGAGGCTTTTTCGGCAACGGACCCCGAAACCCTGTAATTTAGAAATTATTACAGCTCATTTTCCTGTCTCGATGAGCCTCTGTGCTTGTCTCTGGTTCCCTCTCTCCCTCTCTCTCTCTTAAACACAGTTATTAGCCAGGTCGGATGAAAATGAGATTTTTTCACTCTTCCCCCACACCCACAACCTGCCTAGACTTCAGTGCTAGGGGTTTGCCTGCTTCCCTTTTCCTGATTTCCCTGATTATTCAAACCGCAAAAAATAAAAAATAAAAAAATCAGAAGTAATAAGCCCAGGTTCGCTGGGGGGAAAAACTGCAGCATCTTCTTTCTCTTCAAATATGATACGATTGCTATGGTAACCTTGGACCGGGAGAACGATCGGGCCTCGGCGCCACTCAAGGACACTTGGAAAAGTAGGCATTGGGGAGAAGGACACACACACACACACACACACACACACACCCCAACCTGCCCCACAGTGGTCACAGAAGGCAGCAAAAGGATGGATGAACAGGTTGTCTGGAGAAGACCAGTCCTGCGGTCCCGCGCTCCAGAGAAACCTCCAACGCATCCACCCCCCAATGAAAAGGCTTAGTATTTCCTATAAAACATATTTTTCTCTTGCACATAAACAAAGGCAGGGAGGAAAGCAATGACAAACCTAGACAGCATCTTAAAAAGCAGACACACCACCTTGCCAGCAAAGGTCCATACAGTGGTACCTCGGGCATGCGCGAGTGGCGAAACACGGAAGTAACGCGCTCCGTTACTTCCGGGCCGCCGCGGAGCGCAACTTGAAAATACTTATCCTGAAGTGTATTTATCCCGAGGTAAGATGGTACATACTTTTGAATGGATTAGTTTTTGTTACAATTGACTATTGATTTGCAGGGAGGGACCACTCCCACTATTGAAACTTATATCGGCCAGAGTTCTTGGTGTGCTTTTTTCTTGATATATTTAATACAGTGGTAAAAGGCAAAGGTAAAGGGACCCCTGACCATTAGGTCCAGTTGTGACCGACTCGGGGGTTGCGGTGCTCATCTCGCTTTACTGGCCGAGGGAGCCGGCGTACAGCTTCCGGGTCATGTGGTCAGCATGACTAAGCCCCTTCTGGCGAACCAGAGCAGCGCATGGAAACGCCGTTTACCTTCCCGCCGGAGTGGTACCTATTTATCTACTTGCACTTTGACGTGCTTTCGAACTGCTAGGTTGGCAGGAGCAGGGACAGAGCAACGGGAGCTCAATCCGTCATGGGGATTCGAACCGCCAACCTTCTGATCGGTACGCCCTAGGCTCTGTGGTTTAACCCACAGCGCCACCCGCGTACAGTGGTACCTCAGGTTAAGTACTTAATTCGTTCCAGAGGTCCGCACTTAACCTGAAACTGTTCTTAACCTGAAGCACCACTTTAGCTAATGGAACCTCCCACTGCCACCGGAGCACAATTTCTGTTCTCATCCTGAAGCAAAGTTCTTAACCTGAAGCAATATTTCTGGGTTAGCGGAGTCTGTAACCTGAAGCGTATGCAACCCGAGGTACCACTGTAACAAGAACTCCAACTTACCGTATTTTTTGCTCTATAACACGCACCTGACCATAACACGCACGTAGTTTTTAGAGGAGGAAAATCCGTAGGCATGCCACCCGTAGGCATTCCCTCCATAACACGCACAGACATTTCCCCTTACTTTTTAGGAGGAAAAAAGTGAGTGTTATGGTGCAAAAAATACGGTATTTAACGCGAGCTGAGATTCCTGCCTTGCAGGGGGTTGGAATGGATGACCCTTAGGGTCCTTTCCAACTCTACAATTCTACGATTCCTGGATCTTCTGTCCCCAGAAGGGACGGCTCCGAATGCAGCCTTCGCACCAGAAACAAACATCTGAGCAGGAATCTGCTGTTCCTTCCCCCCAGGCGCACATCTCAGCCATGCGCCGGCTGCCTGGCGTTCCTGCTCAGTGCTGGCCTTTAAAAGGGCTCAGCGTTACCTGCGGTTGCACTCACACCCGGAGAGGAGGGGCGGGAAACACAGGATGCTTCTGGTTCCCAGGATGTTCAAGCTAAATGGAGGCTGGAATTGGAGGCAGCAGGCAGGAGAAGTCTCTGCAGCGGCGTCTCCAGGGAGAGGCGAAGTCAGTGTGTAAATACCTTGAAGGAAACAATCTAAGCGGAGAAATGGAAAGAGAAGCGTTCAGGGAGGGACCCCTGGGGGGTTGAGACAAGCCACTATCGCTAGGAGCGAAATGGGATGGATCCGGCTCTCTGGGACACGGCGCGAGGAAGAGTTACTCCACGCCGTCGCCCGCCTGCCAGCCTGGGAAGGGGGCAAAGACGGCCTCGGGGAAGCCGGGGGCAAGATGTTTGTGGCTTGCACACATTGATTTCGAGCGCAGTCAGATCTTTAGCTAGCATTTTTTTAAAAATAAAAAAGTCACTTTGCAGCACAGGGATCTTGAGGCGTGTCTGGGAGCAGGCATACAAGCCATGCTGGTTCCCATTTGAGATCTACAAGCCCTGATCCCGGCGTAAGTCAGGGACTGCGTAGGAACCTAAGAAGATCCTGCTGGATCAGGCCCAATGGCCCATCTAGTTCTCAATGGGGACACCTAAGAACCTAGGAATCCAGATAGACTGCGCCTGGACCTGGAGGTTCCATCAGAAGAGCCTGCTAGATCAGGTTATTGGCCCATCTAGTTCTCAATGGGGACACCTAAGAACCTAGGAATCCAGATAGACTGCGCCTGGAACTGGAGGTTCCATCAGAAGAGCCTGCTAGATCAGGTTATCGGCCCATCTAGTTCTCAATGGGGACACCTAAGAACCTAGGAATCCAGATAGACTGCGCCTGGAACTGGAGGTTCCATCAGAAGAGCCTGCTAGATCAGGTTATCGGCCCATCTAGTTCTCAATGTGGACACCTAAGAACCTAGGAATCCAGATAGACTGCGCCTGGACCTGGAGGTTCCATCAGAAGAGCCTGCTAGATCAGGTTATTGGCCCATCTAGTTCTCAATGGGGACACCTAAGAACCTAGGAATCCAGATAGACTGCGCCTGGACCTGGAGGTTCCATCAGAAGAGCCTGCTAGATCAGGTTATTGGCCCATCTAGTTCTCAATGGGGACACCTAAGAACCCTAGAAATCCAGATAGACTGTGCCTGGACCTGGAGGTTCCATGAGAGCATCACAAGGGCCTGCTAAATCCGGCCAATGACCCATCTAGTTCAGCTTCCTGTTCACATAGATGCCTCAATGGGAAACCCTATACGCAGGACCTCACCTAAGCCCTCTCCCTTCCTCTGGTTTCCAGCAACTGATATGTGTGGGAATGTTCAGGGATGTAGGAGAGGATATATTGTTTGATTACAGCCTTTCCAACTTGTGTTAACAAGTTCACAATTTTAGCAGAGTAACATTCCCCTTTTTAAACTCACAGCGGATGCGTTTGCTCAGGCTCGCTAAAGCCTCTATAATAACTGTCCTGGTATTTTCCCCTTATCCCCTCATATACGATAAGACACGTCACAGTCTTCTGTAAAAGTATAAAAAGGTTTACTCACACAACATTCTGTTCACAGTCGGATCCCAGAAGGCAGACTTAGCTTAGAAAAATAACATACACCTGGAAGCTATCTCATAAGGAGACAGTCCCTTTGTCCTCTCTGGGTTGGAGGCCAAGAGAGCATCTTTGGCTAAGCAGATGTTGCTTCTTCGACGCATGTAGTCAAAAAGAGAGAGATGGCTGCCCTGCCCTGTGCTGCTGTCGTTACCTGCACAGGTGAGGCCACGCCCAACTCTAGTCACATGCAGAGGAAGTCTGTCCCAGCCCAGAAGGAAACAGGAAGTTGACCTGCTGGCTGGACAAACATTCCTCCCCCTGTGTAAACATGTTCACTCTAGGAAGGTTGTACTTGACTGCTCTTGTGTTTCACATCCCACAGTATGCAGATGTACTGCTGCGTCCAGCTGTGGAGGCAAAGGATTGCCATCGTGGCTAGTAGCCATCAATCACCCTCTCCCCCATGGACTTGCCCAGTCTTCTTTGAAAGCCACCCAGCTTTGTGCCCATCACTGCCTCCTGTGGCAATGAGTTCCGTAGTTTACCTATGCTATGTCCCCATTTCTTTTGGCTTTCATAGAATCATAGAATCATAGAGTTGGAAAAGACCACAAGGGCCATCGAGTCCAACCCCCTGCCAAGCAGGAAACACCATCAGAGCACTCCTGACATATGGTTGTCAAGCCTCTGCTTAAAGACCTCCAAAGTAGGAGACTCCACCACACTCCTTGGCAGCAAATTCCACTGTCGAACAGCTCTTACTGTCAGGAAGTTCTTCCTAATGTTTAGGTGGAATCTTCTTTCTTGTAGTTTGGCTCCATTGCTCCGTGTCCGCTTCTCTGGAGCAGCAGAAAACAACCTTTCTCCCTCCTCTATGTGACATCCTTTTATATATTTGAACATGGCTATCATATCACCCCTTAACCTCCTCTTCTCCAGGCTAAACATGCCCAGCTCCCTTAGCCGTTCCTCATAAGGCATCGTTTCCAGGCCTTTGACCATTTTGGTTGCCCTCCTCTGGACACGTTCCAGTTTGTCAGTGTCCTTCTTGAATTGTGGTGCCCAGAACTGGACACAGTACTCCAGGTGTGGTCTGACCAGAGCAGAATACAGTGGCACTATTACTTCCCTTGATCTAGATGCTATACTCCTATTGATGCAGCCCAGAATTGCATTGGCTTTTTTAGCTGCCGCGTCACACTGTTGGCTCATGTCAAGTTTGTGGTCAACCAAGACTCCTAGATCCTTTTCACATGTACTGCTCTCAAGCCAGGTGTCACCCATCTTGTATTTGTGCCTCTCATTTTTTTTGCCCAAGTGCAATACTTTACATTTCTCCCTGTTAAAATTCATCTTGTTTGTTTTTGCCCAGTTCTCTAATCTGTCAAGGTCGTTTTGAAGTGTGATCCTGTCCTCTGGGGTGTTAGCCACCCCTCCCAGTTTGGTGTCATCTGCAAATTTGATCAGGAGGACAAGGGAAATTCACAGAGGAGGAGAGGGCTATGGATGGCTCCTAGCCACAATGGCTGTGCTCTGCTCTCCACGGTCAGAGGCATCAATGCTTCTGAATGCCTGGAAGCTACAGGAGGGGAGAGGGCTCTGTGTTCGAATCCTGATTGCGAGTTTTGAACAGGCATCTGCTTGGCCACTGTGAGAACAGGATGAGGGACTAGCCTGATCCATCTAGGGCAGGCTCCCTCAACCTCAGCCGTCCAGGTGTTTTGAGACTACAGTTCCCATCATCCCTGACCACTGCTCCTGCTAGCTAGGGTTCATGGGAGTTGTAGTCCCCAAACATCTGGAGGGCCGAGGTTGAGGAAGCCTGGTCCAGGACATTTTAAGTTCTTAAGATTTGGGACTGTTTTCCATTGAGCTGTGATTCCTATTCGAGCCCCAAGATTGTATACAAGACCAATAAACAACATTTATTGATTTGGGGCAACAAATGACAGTTTCTTTCCCCGCAGACAAACTCGCCACTCTGCACCCTTCAAATACTGTATTTTTCGCTCTATAGGACGCACCCGACCATAGGACGCACCTTGTTTTAGAGGGAGAGAACAAGAAAAAAAATTCTCCCCTCTCTGCCCAGCGCCCCTTCAGCGAAGCGGCAGGATGCACTGGGCAGAGAGGGGGAGAGTGTTTTTTATTGTTCTCCCTCTCTAAAACAAGGTGCCGTTCAAGGTGCATTCAGTCGCCTTTAGGCGGCTACCTTGGAAGCCTGGAGAGCGAGAGGGGTCGGTGCGCACCCTTCTCGCTCTCCAGGCTTCAGTGAAGGCAACCCGAAGCCTCCGGAGCATGGCGGGAGTTCCTGCTGCGCTCCGGAGGCTTCGGGTTCCTTTTGACATGCTCTTTGGGGCTGGCGGGGGGAAGTCAACTGCCAGCCCCAAAGAGCAGGTGGGGGAGCAGCAGAAAGGTGTGCAGCCTTCCCGCTGCTCCACGAGCTTCTCAGGGCTGCTGGGGAAACCCGGGTTTTGCCCCCCCCCCCCGCCCCAAAGAGCAGCTGTACAGGGCCATGGCTTCTTTAGCCCCGCGCAACCTCTCTGGCAGGGAGAGGCTGCGCGTGGCAATACCCCCACCTCCCGCAAAAGCCCACAGGAGCCGCGCACCCTTTAAGGAGCGCGCGGCTCCTGCGGGCTTTTCTACGAGGAGGGAGAAGGGACTGACTGGCTGCATCAGTCCCTTCTCCCTCCTGGGGAAAAGCCCGCAAGAGCCGCGCGGAGCTTGTGTGCGGCTTTTGGGGGCTTTTCCTGCCTGCCTCCCCCCTGCATCCGCTCCATAAGACGCACACACATTTCCCCTTACTTTTGAGGAGGGGAAAAGTGTGTTTTATGGAGCGAAAAATATGGTAACCAAGAGAAATTGTGCATGTCAAGAGTGCCTCTTCTGGCCCCTTCATTAGAGAGACCTGCGAGGCAGAGATCCCTGAGGAGCAGATTAAGGCCCACGGCTGTTTTACAGCCCACACTTTGGGGTCCCAGGAGAATTCTCTCCTGCCATGAAATCCCCTTCAACGTTTCATTAAAACGGGGAGAAGCGGGTTCTTAAGCATTAAATTACTATGGGGAAGGAAAGAAACGATTCTTTTGGAATGAGTCCAGCGTGCAGCTCCCCCACGACATATATATATGAAAATAAGGCACAGCACCGTTAAAATGAAAGAACAAATGTTCCTCTTTGTTTGACAAGCAAAAGCAAATAAATAGATGCTATATTGCAAAGCCCTGAAACAATTGAGCGCTTTGAAATTACATAAAGGGATGCAGAGATCTCTCGTGTTGACAACGCCTTCTTTTCGGTTTGGGGGCTGCGCTGCGTGCTGACTCCTCCGCTGGTCTCTGGCGGCAGAACCCAAGTTTCTCCTTGTGTTGCTCATCCAATAACTAGCATTGAGCCGAAAGGTCAAAATGCCTGAAGTTCAGTCTGAAATGGGAGCAGCTAGGAATGAAAAATATAGGGGGGACCACCTTCCATCTTTGGTGGGCAAGGGCCTCTCCTCAGAATATTTCAGAAGAGGCTTTCTCCATCTCTTTGTTCAGAATCATGAAGACCAGAATATCGGTTCTATGAGGGGCTACCTTTGAAGGTGACCTGGAAACTGCAATTAATCCAGAATGGGCAGCTAGACTGGTGACTGATGACCTCCCTTCCCACCAAGACCTTGTTGTTGTTTAATCGTTTAGTGGTGTCCGAGTCTTTGTGACCCCCTGGACCAGAGCACGCCAGGCACCCCTGTCTTCCACTGCCTCCCGCAGTTTGGTCAAACTCATGCTGGTAGCTTCGAGAACACTGTCCCACCATCTTGTCCTCTGTCGTCCCCTTCTCCTTGTGCCCTCCATCTTCCCCAACATCAGGGTCTTTTCCAGGGAGTCTTCTCTTCTCATGAGGTGGCCAAAGTCTTGGAGCCTCAGCTTCAGGATCTGTCCTTCCAGTGAGCACTCAGGGCTGATTTCCTTCAGAATGGAGAGGTTTGATCTTCTTGCAGTCCATGGGACTCTCCAGAGTCTCCTCCAGCACCAGAATTCAAAAGCATCCATTCTTCGGCAATCAGCCTTCTTTGTGGTCCAGCTCTCACTTCCATACATCACTACTAGGAAAACCATAGCTTTTACTATAGGGACCTTTGTCAGCAAGGTGATGTCACTGCTTTTTAAGATGCTGTCTAGGTTTGCCATTGCCTTTCTCCCAAGAAGCAGGCGGCTTTTAATTTCGTGGCTGCTGTCCCCATCTGCAGTGATCATGGAGCCCAAGAAAGTAAAATCTCTCACTGCCTCCATTTCTTCCCCTTCTGTTTGCGATCAGCCTTCTTTATGGTCCAGCTCTCACTTCCATACATCACTACGGGGAAAACCAAGACCTAGGCCTACTCAACACCTAACCTCAGAAAGTTGGCCACTGCGAGAACAGGACGCCAGACTAGATGGGCCTTCCCTGCCCGCGGACTGTCTGGCCAGAGTGGTGCATGCTCTAGTTATCTCCTGCTTGGACTACTGCAATGTGCTCTACGTGGGGCTACCTTTGAAGGTGACCCGGAAACTGCAACTAATCTAGAATGCAGCAGCTAGACTGGTGACTGGGGGCGGCCGCTGAGACAACATAACAACAATCCTGAAAGACCTACGGTACATTGGCTCCCAGGATGTTTCCAAGCACAATTCAAAGTGTTGGTGCTGACCTTGAAAGCCCTGAACGGCCTCGGTCCTGTATACCTGAAGGAGCATCTCCACCCCCATCATTCAGCCTGGACACTGAGGTCCAGCTCTGAGGGCCTTCTGGCAGTTCTCTCCCTGCGAGATGCCTAGTTACAGGGAAGCAGGCAGAGGGCCTTCTTGGTAGTGGCACCTGCCCTGTGGAACGCCCTCCCACCAGATGTCAAAGAGAAAAATAACTACCAAACTTTTAGAAGACATCTGAAGGCAGCCCTGTTCAGGGAAGCTTTTAATGTTTAATAGGTTATTGTATTTTAGTGTTCTGTTGGAAGCTGCCCAGAGTGGCTGGGGAAACCCAGCCAGATGGGAGGGGTATAAATAATAAATTATTATTATTATTATTATTATTCTCATATAAGTTGGAAGGGACCTTGGGGGTCATCTAGCCCAACCCCCTGCAATGCAGGAATCTATGTTCCTGTGGCAAATACATTCTCATGGTGATGGAGGAGATTTTCTTCCATGCCCTCTTATCCTGTCCTCTCTTTGCTTCCTCCGATACCTTCCGTCTCCCGCAGACCCTTCCCTCCTCTTGCCTGGCTGCAATTCTGGCACGCTGCCATGGCTCAAACCGTTTCCAGAATAGCAAGCAGCCGGCGTGATCCCCCCAGACACCTCATCTTCTGCCTTTTCTTTCCGTGCGCTTGAAACAATTCATCTCCCTCGCCTGGCTCGGAGAGCATCGGGTCTCGAAATGAGAAGAGCGTGCCAGGCTCACGCAGTCGTGGCCGCCTCTTACTCTGCGACCTCTGAACCCTGCTGCCCCCTGAAAAAGTGCTTTCCATCGCCTACCCGGTTCTCATTAAACCCACCCTCCCTGCTGGGAGCCAATCTGTTTCGTTCGGAAAGAACGCAGGCGAGACTCGAGACCTGTAGCCCAAGATCACCAGAACAAGGAGGCAAGGAAGGCCTATCCTTCAAATTGCTCAGACGTTAAACGCTGCAATTTCTGGGCATCGTTAAATCAAAGAGCCAATGTGGGGCAATTGCTACAGACCCTCCAAGTGCCCCTATTTTCCAGGGACAGTCTCGGATTTACAGAAGCCGTCCCGGTTTCTGATTTGATTCCAGTTTTCCTTAGGACATCCCTAGTTTCATCAGAGAAATGTTGGAGGATATGGGAGGACAGGGGTCAGCAAACTTTTTCAGCAGGGGGCCAGTCCACTGTCCCTCAGACCTTGTGGGGGGCCGGACTATATTTTGGAAAATAATAATAATGAATGAATTCCTATGCCCCACAAATAACCCAGAGATGCATTTTAAATAAAAGGACACATTTTAAATAAAAGGACACACTGATTCCCGGACCATCCGCGGGCCAGATTTAGAAGGCGATTGGGCCAGATCCGGCCCCCGGGTCTTAGTTTGCCTACCCATGTGGTAGGATGTACCTATTTTCATTGGAGGGGATGGGGATAAGTAATTACCGTATTTTTTGCTCTATAAGACTCACTTTTTCCCTCCTAAAAAGTAAGGGGAAATGTGTGTGCGTCTTATGGAGCGAATGCAGGCTGCGCAGCTATTCCAGAAGCCAGAACAGCAAGAGGGATTGCTGCTTTCACTGCACAGCGATCCCTCTTGCTGTTCTGGCTTCTGAGATTCAGAATATTTGTTTTGTTTTGTTTTCCTCCTCCAAAAACTAGGTGCGTCTTGTGGTCTGGTGCATCTTATGGAGCAAAAAATACGGTGTGCAACCTTTAGAAGACATCTGAAGGCAGCACTATATTGGGAAGTTTTTTTAAATGTTTGATGCTTTATTATATTTTTAAATATGTTGGAAGCTGCACATGCGCAGAACAGGCACCTTCAGTTGCGAATTCCTCGGGATCCGACCGAAGCTCCGGAACAGATCCCGTGCGCAACCACTGTACTTCTATTGTTATTTGGGAAAGAGGGTAGTTAAAATGTGTTGGGACCTGGGGTTACGGACAGGGGTGGGTGATGGGCTCATGCTTCTACATGCCAAACACTCTGACTTTGTGACATACTTGTGATGTATCGATGATGCTGTTGAAAAGTGTATTATGGGAAATGGGGAGAGGTCTGAAAAGTCCACGCAACTCCACGCTCGGGGTTCCTACTCCTTGTGTGTTTGAACCTTGTTGCAACAAATAAAGATCAGGTCTACTGACCACTGCTTGCTTCTTCAACTTGGCTGGAGACTACTCCTTTTGCTGACCAGAGGGACTTGCGGGGAGTGGCACACCGACGAGCTAGGCAGCGGAGTAAATCCACACCCCATGATTTTTCCTTATCCGTTTAGTCAGAATCTCCTTTATTGGCATTTGAATACGTTGGTCCAAGTCCTCTCCGGAGCACAAAAGCAGAAATCCATCTTCTGCCTGCCGTCTCCCTCCCCATCAGTTTGCATATTCCACATTGATCCCAAAACACACCTCTGAGCAGAATCTTTTTTCTTTTTTTTTCCAGTTTCAGGCGTATGCAGGCAGCTGCCATCTAACAAGCCAGAGACTTGCTCCGCCTCACCCAGTGCTGTCTGCACTGACTGGCAGCAGCCCCCACCAGCTTTCCAGATGGGGAGTGTTTCTCCCAACCCCACCTGGTGATGCAGCTCAGAATTGACCCTGCGGCCTTTGGCATCAAGGCAGGTGCTCTTCCACGGAGCCAGAGGCGTAGCAAGGTCAGGTGTGTGCTGGGCCTGGGGGTAACCCGTGAAACGCGGTCCAGGTCTGGTCCAAAATCTGAAGGTTCTTCTGGGAGTCAGTCCGACAGGGCCAAGGCAGAACACGAGGCAGGAAACCAGGCAAGGACAGGTACAGGATCTCAGGCAGGATCTGGCATACAGCAATGTTGCTCCTGCAACCTGGGGCGGGGTCCGACAGCCTTTTATCTTTGTTGGGGTAACGGCCAGTCCTGATCCCCCGGCGACTCTCCTCCCTGTCTCGCCCGAAGGCAAGCACTCCTCCTGCGAGTACTCAGGGGTCTCTTCCTCTCAGACCTGAGTCTCTGCAGCTCGGGAGACGTCGGTGGGTTACTAGACCCAGGGGCCGCTTCAGCCTCCCCTGACCCAACCGGTAGTGGAGCAGCTGTAAGTGATGGCCCAGCTGGAGGCAACGGGGGAATCCCCGCATCTGGAGCCAGGGCAGGATCAGGCCCCTGACTCGGCCCAGCTGGTGTTTGCTGCAGGGGAACCTGTGCAGACTGGGACTCTTCAGGATCAGGCCCCAGACTTGGTTCAGATGATGCCTGAGGCAAAGGATCCAGTGCAGACTGAGTCTCCTCTGGTTCTGAGCCCGAGCCCAAGTCCCAGCCCATCACAAAGTGATACCCAGTGAAACAAATTTTTTGTCAAACCTCCCCCCCACACACATTGCAATTCTTGGAACATTGCCCAGAGCTGTTGAGCTTTTCTGGGTGCCCCAAAGTTGTTTACCTTTTCTTAGGGAGGATTGGCCACGAAACAGATAAGTCCACAGATTGCGCAAGTCCAACCAAGGATCACATAAAACCACCCTCCGGGGGTGGTGTGCGAATGGCGCCCGCTGGAGGGTGCCAAGCTGATTGTTGGCCGTATTTGTGCGATCAGTGGATGGATTTTCACGACGGTGATTGCGCCAATTGCGAAAATAAGCCTGCTGGGGTTGCGAGCGCCGCCACGCCGATCCGCCCAGGGGGGGATTTTGTCACACACACCCCAGGCATGACACCCTGGGCGGACCGCACCCCCGCACCCCCTTGCAACGCCCCTGCACAGAGCTACAGCCCTTACAGAGAGAGAGAGACGCCTTTATCTCCCTGCATCCACCTCGCAGTCTCCAGGAGTCTCTGAGGTCTGGGACGCCTCCTGCTTCTCCCCCACTAACATCATCATAAGTAACAGCTCTTGATAGAGTTTCTGTCCCAGAGTACCCTCGGAGAAAGCCCCTGCAGAAGCAATCACACACTCGGACGAGTCCAGGCCTGCTCCGGTCTAATTCGACTTGGCACCCGTTTGCCCGGGAGACCCTCCTCGCCTCCTAAATTTGGACCGGGGGCTCTTTAAGGAACTGGTTCCAGTTAATGTGATTTAATCGGATTGCTGCCGCCGCAGCCCGGGCCGTGGCACTCCTCGCTTGGCAGTGCCCCGGCTCCCCTCGCGGAGCGGGACCGAGGCCACCTCTCACGGAGCTGGAGAAGGGGAGACGTCCCATCGGATCAGGATCAAAAAGCGGGGCGAGGGGCAAGGCGGCGAGAGGGGCACCCCTAAAGCGTTGTGGCACCAGGAGAAGGTGGGGAAAGGAGTTGTCTTCAGGAGTGGAGAGAGAAAGAGAGGGAAGAAGTCCTTGGACCCTCAGCAAGAGCGCTTTAAATCAAAGCGATGGAGCGTGCCGGCCATTTGCTTAATGCCATTTGATTAATATTCGTAGAGTACATCAGATGCTCTTAAAAAAATAGAATTTAAAAACCCTCCACTTACATCCAGGCCTTTAAAGAGAGGCCACCTTTTAGCAGCTGTCAAAGGAAATCAATCAGACAAGAAGGTCTCCTCGAGAACTCGGGCGGGGAAGGGAGAGAGATCTTGGTAAGGAAAATACAAAACTCCGCGCCAGATGAGGGCGAAAGAGGAGAGCGCAAAATATGGTCTGAAGCTCAACATCAAAAAAACAAAGATCATGGCCACTGGTCCCATCACCTCCTGGCAAACAGAAGGGGAAGAAATGGAGGCAGTGAGAGATTTTACTTTCTTGGGCTCCATGATCACTGCAGATGGGGACAGCAGCCACGAAATTAAAAGCCGCCTGCTTCTTGGGAGAAAGGCAATGGCAAACCTAGACAGCATCTTAAAAAGCAGTGACATCACCTTGCTGACAAAGGTCCCTATAGTAAAAGCTATGGTTTTCCTAGTAGTGATGTATGGAAGTGAGAGCTGGACCACAAAGAAGGCTGATTGCCGAAGAATGGATGCTTTTGAATTCTGGTGCTGGAGGAGACTCTGGAGAGTCCCATGGACTGCAAGAAGATCAAACCTCTCCATTCTGAAGGAAATCAGCCCTGAGTGCTCACTGGAAGGACAGATCCTGAAGCTGAGGCTCCAAGACTTTGGCCACCTCATGAGAAGAGAAGACTCCCTGGAAAAGACCCTGATGTTGGGAAAGATGGAGGGCACAAGGAGAAGGGGACGACGGAGGACGAGATGGTGGGACAGTGTTCTTCAAGCCACCAGCATGAGTTTGACCAAACTGCGGGAGGCAGTGGAAGACAGGAGTGCCTGGCGTGCTCTGGTCCATGGGGTCACGAAGAGGTGGACATGACTAAACGACTAAACAACAAGGAGGGTGTAGGGAAGCAGCTTTCAAAATGAATTAGGAGGAGGAAAAAGCTATCAATGGCTGGTAGCTGTGGAAACTCCACTGCAGAGGCAGTCTACTTTTGAATCTCACCACTTTTTTAAAACAACAACAAAGCAATGCATAGATTTCATGAAACCATCACCATCCCATGGCCTCCAGACTTCTCAGAGGTCTTTGGCTGACCCCAGTCAGAGACAGGACACTGGGCTAGTTGAAACTGCTTTGCTCTCATCCAGACTGGGCTTCTTCTCTTATGTTCTTAAGGCCAGTTTCTGGTTCTTTTTATAGAAGTAAAATAATAATAATAATCCAAATGGAAGCAGGCAAACGACGAATGTGCCAATCTCACAGACAAATTGGTGGAAAGCGTTATTAAGTCTAGAACGGAGCCAGGAAAAGGTAGAAACTCAGGTTTCTCCTCTCTCTAATTTCTCAGAGTTCCTTGAGGGCATCGCTAAAGATGGAGGCCTTGAATTTCCAAAAGCACCCACTACGTGGGCTGCTGACTGAAATATATATATTTAAACTGCCCAGATTAAATGCCATTACAACAGATTCCAGTCTAGAGCATAGGGTACATTTTCAACCTATCCCTTTATTGTAATCGGTTTTAACCATTATTATTATGGCATTTTGGGGACTTTTTAGTTTAGAGAAAAGGTGAGTATGATTTGACATGATTATGCACGGCATGGACAAATTCCTTCGGAAATCCTGATGAATTTTCACAACGATTTGTCTGTGGATAGGCTCTATTAACCACAAATAACTTAAGAATATGCTTGAAAAGGACACAAGAAACACCGTGTATTTGGTGGCGGCGTCAATTGTATACCTAGACTTGTGCTTGGTTATTGCTGTGAAAAGTTTTCTTTTGAAACATAAAAATGTCATTTCAAAGAAAAATAAAATCACGGATTGCTGCAGAAATGAGGAGGAATGGATTTTAGACTGGGGAAAGGAGCAGCTGAGGGGAAATGAAATCGGCTGGTTCGTTCCTCTCCACTCGCAAGAGAGCAACTCCCCGCATGTAGAAAGCTAGCCACAAAGGTTTTATCCCAGCCCTCTTCCTGAGGTGTTTATTTGCTGCACGCAGAACATTCCCCCCCTTTTGCATAAAGGAAATGCAATAATGCATTTCCAAGGGGGTAGAGTCATGGGGGGAGGGACGACTCCAGGCTCATTTTCACCTTGGCTGAAAAATTCTGCACGCACCACCTCGACTGCTTCATTTTCACGGTTGTGTCAGAAATAAACCCTGCATGAAAAATTTGCAAATAGCATTTCCATCCACCCCCCTCCCTCTTGGACTTTTCTTTGGAGGTGGCGGGGGTAAACTACTTGCATGAACACTTCTCCCCACTGTTGTGAAATGAAAAGGAGCTGGTGCGAATTCTCCATGCGGATATAATCACCTCTGAAGCAAACGCTCTCCAGACCCAACCTCAGGGGCCAGCAAACCTTTTCAGCAGGGGGCCGGTCCACTGTCCCTCAGACCTTGGGGGGGGCGGACTATATTTTGGAAAAAATATATATGAATGAATTCCTATGCCCCACAAATAACCCAGAGGTGCATTTTAAATAAAAGCACACATTCTACTCATGTAAAAACACGCTGATTCCCGGACCGTCCGCAGGCTGGATTTAGAAGGCGATTGGGCCGGATCCAACCCCCGGGTCTTAGGTTGCCTACCCATGCCCTACCTTCTCCTCCTCCTCCTCCTCGTCCTCCTCCTCTTCTTCTTCGGCAATCCCTCGTAGCCAAGTAAGATTGTCTTCCATAAACACAGTCTTAACAGTGAGTCCGTAAGTGACTGTGGAGGCCAATTCTGGATCCACACGTCCTTCCACAACAGGGACATGGGTTCACAGGTGGGAGTTGATCACGGTGTGGATTTGCCAAGCGTGCCTTCCTCTTGGCACGTTTCTCCCTTGTGTCCTGAGTTCGAGTGTCTTCAAAGCCCAGGACACCTTTGGGAAAGGCTGTTCTCCAACTGGAGCGCTCGCAGGCCAGTGTTTCCCAATTGTTGGTGGGGTTTTTTTAGATTTGCCTTGAGAGAGTCTTTAAACCTCTTTTCTTGACCACCAGCATTACGCTTTCCATTTTTAAGTTCGGAATAGAGTAATCGCTTTGGAAAACAATAATCAGGAATCCGTACAACATGACCAGTCCAACTAAGTTGATGTTGAAGAATCATTGCTTCAACACTGGTGATCTTTGCTTCTTTCGGTACACTGGCATTAGTTTGCCTGTCTTCCCAAGTGATGTGTAAAAAATTTTGGAGACGCCGTTGATGAAATCTTTCAAGGAGTTGGAGATGGCCCTCTTCTGGGTACTTATTTATTTATATTTTATTTATTAAAGATATATGCTGCTTCTTTGTGCACAAGCACACACGCACACACACACACATATCTGAGCGGTTTAAAACTGTACATAAAACCACAAAATAAAAACCATGGAAAAGTTAAAATCAGAAATCCACTAAGTATTATGGAAAGTTGTAGTCTTCATTGCCTCCATAGGGGTGGCAGAATAGGAAAGTTTCCAGCAGACGTTTCAAAGGCATTTACAGAAGGTGCCTGATTCCAGTGGCAGAGAGTTCCACAGGACTGGGCGGATGACACTAAAGGCTCAGTTCCTTATGGTTGTCAAATGAGCCTCCGCAGCTCAGGGAATGTCCAGCGATGCTCCTTCAGATGATATCGGTGACTGCGCTGGGATAGAAGGAGGTTCCCTGTGATATCCTGGACCCATGTTGTTCAGGGCTTTGTAAATTAATACAAGGACTTTGAACTTGGTTTTGTGGGCAGCCAGTATGGGGCCAGATTGAGGTTTGATGAGGCCCTAAGGAGCTCCTGAAAGTAATGGGGCCTTTTCTATGTCCAGCTGTCCTTGGTCAACAACAAATTGCCACTGTTTTTTGTGTTGAATATATGCTAGATGATCATTTATGGACCTAATAGGTATCTCAAGCCATTTGCACAGTCCATGCAGAATGTGGGCACCCTATATATAGAAAGGAGCAAAGCAGGGATATTTTAGGGAGCAGGCTAGCGGGCGGGGCCCAGGACTTACATCCTGGGAGCCTACGCAACACAAAACACGGTTCTGTAGGTAGGTTTTGTTTTATTTGTTTTTTATATTATATTTTGGAAAGCCTCTGCTTAAAGACCTCCAAAGGAGGAGACTCCACCACACTCCTTGGCAGCAAATTCCACTGTTGAACAGCTCTTACTGTCAGGAAGTTCTTCCTAATGTTTACGTGGAATCTTCTTTCTTGTAGTTTGGATCCATTGCTCCGTGTCCGCTTCTCTGGAGCAGCAGAAAACAACCTTTCTCCCTCCTCTATGTGACATCCTTTTATATATTTGAACATGGCTATCATATCACCCCTTAACCTCCTCTTCTCCAGGCTGAACATGCCCAGCTCCCTTAGCCGTTCCTCATAAGGCATCGTTTCCAGGCCTTTGACCATTTTGGTTGCCCTCCTCTGGACACGTTCCAGTTTGTCAGTGTCCTTCTTGAATTGTGGTGCCCAGAACTGGACACAGTACTCCAGGTGAGGTCTGACCAGAGCAGAATACAGTGGCACTATTACTTCCCTTGATCTAGATGCTATACTCCTATTGATGCAGCCCAGAATTGCATTGGCTTTTTTAGCTGCCGCGTCACACTGTTGGCTCATGTCAACTTTGTGGTCAACCAAGACTCCTAGATCCTTTTCACATGTACTGCTCTCAAGCCAGGTGTCACCCATCTTGTATTTGTGCCTCTCAATTTTTTTACCCAAGTGCAATACTTTACATTTCTCCCTGTTAAAATTCATCTTGTTTGTTTTGGCCCAGTTCTCTGATCTGCCAAGGTCGTTTTGAAGTGTGATCCTGTCTTCTGGGGAGTTAGCCACCCCTCCCAGTTTGGTGTCATCTGCAAATTTGATCAGGATGCCCTTGAGTCCATCATCCAAGTCGTTGATAAAGATGTTGAATAAGACCGGGCCCAAGACAGAACCCTGTGGCACCCCACTAGTCACTCTTCTCCAGGAGGAAGAGGAACCATCACAGCAAAAGAATTCCACTTATCATCCCTGAAAACATTTCTGTGGTGCTGATGACGCCAAGGTTGCAGGTTCGATTCCCATCTGGGACAGCTGCCTCTTCCTCCAATGTAGAGGGTTGAAATAGATGACCCCTGGGGGTCCCCTTCCTACTCTTGCAATTCCATGAGTTTTAAGAAGCTCAGGGACAGCGTAGCACCTGAGGGCTGCCGTAAGGATTACCGAGATAATGTATGTGACTCACCTGGAGCGGGGAGGGGAAGCCTTCTATAAATACTGTTATTAATTAGCGCTCTTAAACCTCCATCCCAGGAGGTGGGAGATTGCCGAATTAAATCTGGGGGGAGCCCAGGGGACGGTGCAATTCTGCGTTAGACGAGCCAGACGGATGCCAGAGATGGGCAAAGGCAAACGGACGGCGATTTTTCATTGTTATTTTTGAAACGCTTCTGGGGAGTTGGGGGGGGGGAGGAAAAGGAAGTTAAACACACGCAAAAAAAAAAATCCTTTAATTTCCCTGCTTCTTACTCAAATCGATCGGCTGCCTATTTTAGCCGGAACAAATCAATAATTAATTAGGCCCGGTAATGCCGCCGGTGATTGGACC
This sequence comes from Podarcis liolepis, assembly GCF_965112155.1. Classification (NCBI taxonomy): domain Eukaryota; kingdom Metazoa; phylum Chordata; class Lepidosauria; order Squamata; family Lacertidae; genus Podarcis; species Podarcis liolepis. The sequence continues at coordinate 91,907,657 of NC_139561.1, read as the reverse complement.
AGAGGGGGCGTTAGAGGGGCTGTGCCCAGAAAGGAGGGGGCTGCTCCGAATTTGTTTTGCCGGCTGGAGGAAGCTTGAACCGCCACAGTCTCCGATTAATTAGAATACGAACTGGGTCTGCACATTTAGAAGTAATTTCCCATGACTCTGGGGCGGCAGCCAGGCGTTTGGAGGTCAGACAAGGTCACACTTTAGTCGTGAGATTATTTACTGTGCAGATCATTACTGCCCCCTCCACCAGGGGGCGCACCAGAATCTAGGGGGAAACTGAGAAGGGGGTGGGCTTGGGGATGGAATATTTTCCATTGCATTTCACAATGTATATAAAACAGGGGGAATGGTTATAACAGCAGAGGGGAATTTAAAGATGAAAAGCAGACGGGGTATTAATAATAATAATAATAATAATAATAATAATAATAATAATAATAATAATAATAATCTCTTTGTGAGACACTTGCCTTTGCTCTAAGCTTTCTAGATACAGGCAGACCCTCCATGTGCCCTTATTTTCCAGGCACAATCCCGGATCCGATCCCAGAATGTCCCGATTTTCCTTAGGATGTCCCGATTTCCGTTGGAGGGTGTGAAGTTATGCCTTGACCCCCGAGGCAAGGAAATATGTAACCGTACGACCTTTAGAAGACATCTGAAGGCAGCCCGGTAGAGGGACATTTCTTAACGCCTAATGTTTTACAGTGGTGCCCCGCAAGACGAATGCCTCGCAAGACGGAAAACTCGCTAGACGAAAGAGTTTTCCGTTTTGGAGGTGCTTCGCAAAACGAATTTCCTATGGGCTTGCTTCGCAAGACGACAATGTCTTGCAAGTTCCTGCTGGTTTTTCCCCCCCTCCCCCCTTTTTTCTAAGCCGCTAAGCCGCTTATCAGCTGATCCGATAAGCCGCTAAGCCGCTAATAGCGCTAATCCGCTAATCTGTCAATGGGCTTGCTTTGCAAGACGAAAAAACCGCTAGACGAAGAGAATCACAGAACGGATTCTTTTCGTCTTGCGAGGCACCACTGTATTGTTTTTATATATGTTGGAAGCTTCCCAGAGTGGCTGAGGCTACCCAATCAGATCGGCGGGGTATAAATAATAAAATAGGACATCCTTATTTTCATTGGAGAAATGTTGCAAGATATGCAGAGACCCAAGCTTACCGGGTCCATTTCAGAGCAGGGGTTCTGTTGCTGTCCCTGTTCTTTCCACCTGAAAACCGGCATTTCACCACTGAATCACAGCAAGCGGTGCTGCCGCGCTCAGATCTTGCATAGGTTCTGTTTTGTTATTTGGGCTATACAGTGGTACCTCAGGTTAAGAACTTAATTCATTCTGGAGGTCTGTTCATAACCTGAAACTGTTCTTAAACCTAAGGTACCACTTTCGCTAATGGGGCCTCCCGCTGCCACCGCGCGATTTCTGTTCTCATCCTGAAGCAAAGTTCTTAACCCGAGGTACAGTGGTACCTCTGGTTGTGAACGGGATCCATTCCGGAGGCCCGTTCACAACATTGATACGGAAGGGGGGGCATGTCTTCTTCACCTCCTTCTTCGCTACAATATATCCATTTATTTCCAATTGTCAATGTCAAAAGGGACTAAAATCTATAAAATTCATAGAAAATCAACGTGCCAATTTGCTCAATTTCTCTAGGACCCCATGACACCTCCCCTGTCCATAATCCCTCAAGCAAGGTGTCAAGACCCTAATCCGGTCAAATCGCTCTGCAAAGCCCTTCCTCCGGGCGATGCCAGGTGACAGACTATGCATACATGGACCATTGTCTTCTCAGGATGTGCTTATCTGCGCATATCTCCAGCTCTCTGCATATCCCCCCCTCCCTCCTCCATATGTTAATCCGGTGTAACCCAACCTCTTCCTAATGTATTCGTGATGTAATCTGTGTAACCCAACCTCTTCTTAATGTATTCATGATGTAACTGGGATGTATTTTGCACTGTATTCTGGGACATGGAGGGAGTTTCAAAAGTTCATGTCACCCCTTTCTCGCTGTTCAATCTCGCCTTGAACCTGTTGCGCAAAAAACTTGGATCTTCTGCAGTTTGCTCCTGTCCGGCTGAGCTCATTTTCTTCCGCAGGGACCCGCGGACCTAGTCCGACAAGCTGGGTGGCAGAGTAGCCCCGCACCCAGATTTTTCCGTAACAACACGAATAGTCCGCAACCTGAATCGCCGTATCTGCGCAGGTGCATGGTGCAATTTGGCGCTTGTGCGCAAAGAGCGATTTAGTCTTCTGCGCATGCGTGAGCGGCGAAACCCGGAAGTAACCCTTTCCGGTACTTCCGGATCGCCGTGGGACGCAACCTGAAAAAACGTAACATGAAGCAAACGTAACATGAGGTATGACTGTACTATTTCTGAGTTAGCGGAGTCTGTAACCTGAAGCGTCTGTAACCCAAGGTACCGGTGTATGGGAAAACATCCAATAAAAATGCTTTTTAGAAAACAGCCACTCCACGGTTCTACAATTCCATGATTCCTGGCAATCCCATAATTCGCGGGAGCCTCCGCCATTGCCTCCCACACCTCTCCCACAGACGCTCTCTCTCTCTCCATCTTTTTTGCCTTTCTCTCTCTCTCTCATTAATTCTAACAAGCTTTGCAGCGCAGCGCTCCAGGGACGGCTGAATCACTCCGTTGTCTCTTAACACTCTATTTAAAAATTACTCCACTGTCAACACAAGTCGAACCCGGAAACATTCCCAGGGCACAGGGAATTAGAGCCGAAGGAGGCAGAGGCTGGCTCCAGGGGGTTTTGGGTGGTTTGGTTTTTTTCTTTGCAAGCGTCAAAGCAAGGAAATGGGCACAAGGTGGGGTGAAATTGGAGAGCGCAGTAGGATTTAAATGCATTTGACTGTGGCAGGCCGGCTCTGGTGGATTTGGAGAGAGCACTTGCTATCTCTCTCTCTTCCTCACAGGGTGGATAGCAGAATTGAACACGAGCAACTGCTTAATTACTGTACCTCTGGGAGCCTCGTCTTGCGGCAAATGCCAAGGGGTGGCTTCCCATGCTGCGCAAGCAAACACTCCTTGGGAGGCGTAGTTTAAGTCGAAAGGAAAACAGGGAGGGCCCTGTTGTAAATAAAAAATGGCCCTTTTCTCTTATGGGGTATCCAAGAGCCCATATAGAGGCCTTACGTAGGTTCCCTGTTGGTAGGAGAAAATAACAGAGGCCAAGCAGAGAATATTGAGAAGCAAAGCAGCTCGTAAGCCTGATCTTTATTGATCTGTTGCAACAGGGTGTTCCCCTCACTTGCAGGAGAGAGGAGGGACCCAGAAAAATGGTGTGCAAGGCCTTATAAAGACTTTTGAAATTGCCACCCTGCAGATCAAGACCACCCACAGAAACATCATGCATACATCACCGAAGGGGTGTAACCTAAGACCACCCCCAGATACATCACAAAAAGGCGGTCTAAAACAGAATACAGTGGTACCTCGCAAGACGAAAAGAATCCGTTCTGTGATTCTCTTCATCTACCGGTTTTTTCGTCTTGCGAAGCAAGCCCATTGACAGATTAGCGGATTAGCGCTATTAGCGGCTATTAGCGGCTATTAGCGGCTATTAGCGGCTTTTAGCGGCTTATCTGCTGATCGGATCAGCTGATAAGCGACTTAGCGGCTTAGAAAAAGGGGGGGGGGGAAGAAAACCAGCAGAAACTCGCAAGACATTGTCGTCTTGCGAAGCAAGCCCATAGGAAATTCGTTTTGCGAAGCACCTCCAAAACGGAAAACTCTTTCGTCTAGCGCAGGGGTCTGCAACCCGAGGCTCCGGAGCCGCATGTGGCTCTTTTACATCTTTGCCGCGGCTCCGGGGCAGATACTAGCAAGGGGAGGAGGCGCATTGTGTGCTCCGACACTCCCCACTGTGGCAGGCGCTGTACTGGCTGTGACGTCGCATGGGGGCGGTGCGTGCGTTAGTCACGCACCGTTCTGACGTCACCTTTCCGCCCACTGTCAGATTGCGGCTCCGGAGATATATTTGTTTTAAATGTCGCAATGGTTTTGCGGCTCCCAGTTGTTTTTTTCTTCGGAAACGGGTCCAAGTGGCTCTTTTAGTCTTAAAGGTTGCAGACCCCTGGTCTAGCGAGTTTTCCGTCTTGCGAGGCATTCGTCTTGCGGGGCACCACTGTATTTGAATGTTGTTTTTCTCCTGTCCTTGTTTATCTCCTGTCTGGCAGGTTACTTGATTGGATTGCCTGGGTAGCCTGGCCAGTCTTTTGTAATGATAAACACTTAGTTCCTGAGCCAGGTCACAGGCTCACACCCTATTCAAATACAGACATACCCTTAAGACAGGATTTGTGAAGGAAAAGACAATGGGGAGGCTTTTCTATTTTGACCTTGCAGAGAAAAGATTTGGTCAGTTTAGGAATCAAAATGGTTCCAGGTTGGCCTTCCTGTGCTGATCTATGTATCAATGCCAACCAATACCAATACCAATACCAACCAATGCTTGGTTGGTACACTTATGAACATTACCATATATCTAAGACCTCAAAATTCCTATCACAGCCCGGGATGAACTAATGAGTTAAGGAGGGATGGCTCAGTCGGAAGAGCGAAAGACTCTCTTAATCTCAGGGATGTGAGTTCGAGTCCTACGTGGGGCAAAAGATTCCTGCATTTAAGAACGTTGGGCTAGAAATAACCCTCCTAATCCCTTCCAACTCTCTGATTCTTTCTTACATGCCTGTTTTTCCAGCTCCGGCTGGTTCGCCAGCTGTGACCCAAGAGAAGGGTTTACCTTAGAATCCTGCACTGCAGGGCGTTGGACTAGATGATGTTATAAGAATTTTAAGGTCTTAAAATATATATATTAAATGTTCATAAATGTACCAAGCAAACAGGTACATGAATATATAAACCACATGTCTGAAGCAGCTCAGGAAGACAGTCCTGAAACCATTTTCACTCCCAAGCTGACCAAATGTTTCTCTGCAAGGAGGGAGGAGGTGGGGAAAAAACCCTTCCTTGTTACAGGAATTTAGTAATCACCATCTCAAAGGAATGGCCAGACTACCAGGAAAGGCAATCAGAAAAGGCATTATCAGATAACCTGGCAGGACAGGAAAAACAACAACATTCAAATTTCTGTTGTAGACCGCCTTTTCTGTGATGTAGGTATGATGTATCTGGGGGGTGGTCTTAGGTTACACCCCTTCTGTGATGTATGCATGATTCGCTTTTCCCACGTACCTCAAACGCAGTCTGTTGCAGCATTTACTCTCCTGTAGGTGCTGTGAATCTGGGCCCATAACCTTGTTGTTGGGAAACTGCCAGGGAGATATTGTCCATCATGGCCCCAAGCCGGCTGCCGGACGTCCATCGATCTCCCGTAGACAGGCAGATCCAGCAGTTAGCGACACGAAGCCGTTCTGGAAATAGATTGCCACATTCCAGAGCTTGTGCACACTGTTCTTTATCAGCAGAAACACAGGCAGAAAGCTGCACCGCAGAAGAGCATATTTTACAGACTTTATTTAGCGTTGAACAGAACAAAGGAAAACATGACCGTTCTGTGTCAGCGTCTCTGACCAACTGAAATCGAAAGGAATAGCAAACATAAACATCCTGTGAACAGGACATGCGCAGACTCTGTGACTCTCAAAGCCTGCTCCCTTTTAAGGTGGAACGGAAATATCCTAACAGTTTTTGAGGGTGGTCTATATTCAAGAGCCTATATAAGGGCTTGCACACCAATGTTCTGGGTTCCACCTCCTTTCCTGCGTTTGAGGGGAGCACCCTGTTGCAACAGTTTTAATAAAGACCAGGCTTACTAGCCGCTTTGCTTCTCAATCTTCTCTGGTTGGCCTCTGTTATTCTCTCCTACCAATAGGGAACCTATGTAAGGACTCTATATGGGCTCTTGGATACCCCATAAGGGAAAAGGGCATATTTTTATTTACAACAAGGACCCTTGGGATTCCTCCCAATGCTACAATTCTATTATTCTATGTCCGGGTCCAGAGGCAGTCTAGCTAGACTCCCAGGAATTTCTTAAGACATTTGGCCACTGTGAGAACAGGAAACAGGCCTGATCCAGCAGCCGGGCTTTTCTGATGTTCTTATGGTGGTGGGGGATGAGTGTTCAGACCCCTGGGCTCTCACTTGTGGGGTGCCTCAGGGTTCCGTCCTCTCCCCCATGCTTTTCAACATCTACATGCAGCCGCTGGGAGAGATCATCAGGGGGTTTGGGCTGGGTGTCCATCAATATGCAGATGATACCCAGCTCTACCTCTCTTTCAAATCAGAACCAGTGAAGGCGGTGAAGGTCCTGTGTGAGTGTCTGGAGGCAGTTGGAGGATGGATGGCAGCTAACAGATTGAGGTTGAATCCTGACAAGACAGAAGTACTGTTTTGGGGGGGACAGGGGGCGGGCGGGTGTGGGGGATTCCCTGGTCCTGGATTGGGTAACTGTGCCCCTGAAGGACCAGGTGCACAGCCTGGGAGTCATTCTGGACTCACAGCTGTCCATGGAGGTGGAGGTCAATTCTGTGTCCTGGGCAGCTGTTTACCAGCTCCATCTGGTACGCAGGCTAAGACTCTACCTGCCCGCGCACTGCCTTGCCAGAGTGGTGCATGCTCTAGTTATCTCCCGCTTGGACTACTGCAATTCACTCTACGTGGGGCTACCTTTGAAGGTGACCCGGAAACTGCAATTAATCCAGAATGCGGCAGCTAGACTGGTGACTGGGAGTGGCCGCCGGGACCACATAACACTGGTTCTGAGAGATCTGCATTGGTCTCAGGATGTTTCCGAGCACAGTTCAAAGTGTTGGTGCTGACCTTTAAAGCCCTAAACAGCCTCAAAGGCCCAGTATACCTGAAGGAGCGTCTCCACCCCCATCGCTCAGCCCGGACACTGAGGTCCAGCGGCGAGGGCCTTCTGGCGGTTCCCTCATTGCGAGAAGTGAGGTTACAGGGAACCAGGCAGAGGGCCTTCTCGGTAGTGGTGCCCGCCCTGTGGAACACCCTCCCTTCAGATGTGAAGGAAATAAGTAGCTATCCTATTTTTAAAAGACATCTGAAGGCAGCCCTGTTTAGGGAAGTTTTTAATATTGTTTTTAATACTTGATTGGGAGCCGCCCAGAGTGGCTGGGGAAACTCAGCCAGATGGGCGGGGTATAAATAACAAATTATTATTATTATTATTATTATTATTATTATTATTATTATTATTATTATTATTATTATTATTGAACCTCCACCTCCAGAGGAACTCTGTCTCTGTCTCTAGGTTCTTAGAGGTATTTGGCTGCTGTGAGAGCAGGAAGCTGGACTCGGTGCCCCCCTTTGGCCTGACCCAGAATCCGGGCTCTTCTTGTGTTCTCGTGGAACCTCCAGCTCCAGAGGCAGTCTATCTAGACTACTCGGTTCTTAGGGCCTGATCCAGAAGTCTCTAGTCCAGTTCTTCTGTTCTGCACAACCAAACAATGGGGAAGGAACCCCAAGGGGTCCCTTAGCCTGTGAGCCCCCTCCCAGTAGCCCAGCTGCTCCAGTATCCAGTCCTCCCAGTGGCCAACCGAATGGGAAACCTATGGGACTATGGTTCTGGATGCAGAAGCAGTAGGCAAATTTCAGCGGGGCTGCCAGCCGCCCTCCCGTTGCTGGCGACAGCGGCGTCAGCGTCCCCCGAGGAGCGGCTGTTTGCTTTGGCAGCCTTTGCTGCCCAGCTCTGCTCTGCTGCACGCAGCAGACGGCATCACGGACGCAGCACAGCTCCCACCCGCCTACCTGTGTGTTTTGCTTGCCACATTAAAAAGCTTTATTGGTCCTCATCTGTTTCAATTACCCACCCGGCCAGTGCCGGATTTACATATAAGCTAAAAAATCTGCAGGGTTGCAAAGGGGTCCCCTCGGGGTCATCCAGCCCAACCCGCTGCAAGGCAGGAATTCCTCTCCTAAAATCTGGAATGGGGGAGGCAGTTACACGACTCCCCCCAAACCTCAAATCCCCTCCACAGCCTCTGACTAAGGCCAGGACAATGACAACGACCGTTGACACCGGCACCGTACACTGCTGGATATTCGTATAAGCTTAAAAAAGCTCTAGCTTAGGGCCCCACTCTCTTGGGGGCCCCAAAAAATTTTTAAAGGGGGAAAAACAACTGGATGTACATTTCCAAAATGTAAGTGAAATATACTCGGAGTCGAGAGTGGATTTCATGCTCTTTATTCAGCTCATAGTGGTGAGGGGGAATGGAAGTTCCCCCACAATATCTGCTTTATATACATTATTTACACAATGGGCTTCACATGATTGGCTTATTCCGGGATTCTCCTGTAAGCCAATCAGGTCGCGGATTCGCTTCCACGTGGAGCTTCATTGGATGGCTCCTGTGGACCAATCAGACTGCGGCATTCTGGAGCCTATTGTTCTAGGACCAATCAGGCTGCTGCATTTTGGATCCTATTCGACTCAGTACATAACAATAAGATAAAAAGCAAATAAAACAAAACCTACATACAGCAACAGTGTGTTGTGTTGTGTTGTGTTGTGTTGTTGTGTTGTGTTGTGTTGTGTTGTGTTGTGTTGTGTTGTGTAGGCTCCTAGGATGTAAGGAACAGGCCCCACCTGCTTGCCTGCTCCCTCAAATATCCCTGCTTTGCTCCTTTCTATATATAGGGTGCCCACATTCTGCATGGACTGTGCAAATGGCTTGAGATACCTATTAGGTCCTTAAATTACCATCTAGCATATATTCAACACAAAAAACAGCGACAATTTGTTGTTGACCAAGGACAGCTGGACATAAAAAAGGCCCCATTACTTTCAGAAGCTCAGGGCCTCATCAAACCTCAATCTGGCCCCATACTGGCTGCCCACAAAACCAAGTTCAAAGTTCTTGCATTAATTTACAAAGCCCTGAACAACATGGATCCAGGATATCGCAGGGAACCTCCTTCTATCCCAGTTCAGTCACCGAGATCATCTGAAGGAGCATCGCTGGCCATTCCCTGAGCTGCGGAGGCTCATTTGACAACCATAAGGAACTGAGCCTTTAGTGACATCCGCCCAGTCCTGGGGAACTCTCTGCCACTAGAATCAGGCACCTTCTGTAAATGCCTTTGAAACGTCTGCTGGAAACTTTCCTATTCTGCCACCCCTATGGAGGCAATGAAGACGACAACTTTCCATAATACTTAGTGGATTTCTGATTTTAACTTTTCCATGGTTTTTATTTTGTGGTTTTATGTACAGTTGTAAACCGCTCAGATATATATGTGTGTGCACACACGCAAAGAAGCAGTATATATCTTTAATAAATAAAATAGAAATAAATAAGCACCCAGAAGAGGGTACTTATAGTATATATTCAACACACACACAAAAAAGCGACAATTTTTTGTTGACAAAGGACAGCTGGACATATAAAGGGCCCCATTACCTTCAGGAGCTTAGGGCCTCATCAAACCTAAATCCGGCCCTGGTTGGTGGGTATGTGATTCCTACATTTCAGGGGGTTGATCTAGATGACCCTTGAGGGTCCCTTCTCGTTCTACAATTCTGTGAACTCCATTCCTTTCCTAAACAACCTCCATTTCAAAACGCACCCCTGGGCAAAGAGGGAAGGAGCCCAGAATCATCATGTTGTTGTTGTTTAGTCGTTTAGTCGTGTCCGCCTCTTCGTGACCCCCTGGACCAGAGCACGCCAGGCCCTCCTGTCTTCCACTGCCTCCCACAGTTTGGTCAAACTCATGTTGGTAGCTTCGAGAACACTGTCCCACCATCTCATCCTCTGTCGTCCCCTTCTCCTTGTGCCCTCCATCTTTCCCAACATCAGGGTCTTTTCCAGGGAGTCTTCTCTTCTCATGAGGTGGCCAAAGTCTTGGAGCCTCAGCTTCAGGATCTGTCCTTCCAGTGAGCACTCAGGGCTGATTTCCTTCAGAATGGAGAGGTTTGATCTTCTTGCAGTCCATGGGACTCTCAAGAGTCTCCTCCAGCACCAGAATTCAAAAGCATCCATTCTTCAGCGATCAGCCTTCTTTATGGTCCAGCTCTCACTTCCATACATCACTACTGGGAAAACCATAGCTTGAACTATATGGACCTTTGTTGGCAAGGTGATGTCTCTACATCATACATAGTATCATCACACACAGACGCAAAGACAGAGCCCCCTTCCCTTCCAGCTTCCCAGAGAGTTCTGCAATAGAGAACCCCTCCGGGAAACCAGCCGGTTCCTGCTCGGCTTGAACTGAGAAATAATATCCGCCGCAATTTTCTCCTGCCTCTCCTCCTAGGCTCTGCAGAATGCTTTGTTATCCCAGAATATCCCTGGAGCCCCAGAGCTTATTAGAAAGATTCTGGCCTTTCCATCCCCGAACCTATTTCTCTCCCGGCCCTGGACCACAGAGGACTGCTCACGAGAAGTAGGCTGCTTCGGAATTAAAAGCCATAATTTGCAGTTTGTTTCTCCCCAGTTTTATCTTCTTTTTTAATTAACCCGTGACATTAATGGAAGAAGAAACCCATCTGGGGGCCGGATATGATTTGAAAAGGAGGATTCTTTGCAGGCCCTGGGTGGAGAGAGTTGAGACTTACAGGGCACCATTGCAAGGGGCAGGTTGCGATGTTCGGGGCTAGAGGGGATCATAGCTGTCAACCGTCCCTTATTTGGCGGGAAAGTCCCTTATCCCAGTGCTGCATCCCGCTGCTGTTCCTTATTGATGATGTTGCTTAAATTTCCCGGGTTTCAAAGGAAGCAGCTCCTCTCCCTCCCTCCCTGCCGGCCAGGAAGGAGGGAGGCTCCAACTGTGTTGCTTGGCTGTGTTGCTCACCCAATAAGGAGTCTAAGAATGACTGGGGGGGTGGAGCTTGCATGCCTTGTGCCAATCAAATCAGCCGCCTTGCCTGGGGACTCGCCTTTGCTCAGCGCTTCCCAGCAGAGAGGTGACGGTGGTTTTCCTTGCTGCATCCCCTTTGCCGGGTTGCTGTGCTGTGGGAACCACCGCTTGAGGCTTCGTTTGGCTGCTGGCTGGGCTTTCTGCCTTTGGCTCGGAGGGGCTCAGAAGTTGAACATACCTGTGCCCCTTGGAAAATCCCTTATTTTGGCTGCTGGTCCCTTATTTGCGAGGCTGCTGGTCCCTTATTTTCAAATCTGTAAGTTGACAGCTTTGGAGGGGATGGGAAAGAGTTTGAGAGACATTTGCTATGGGGACCTATTTTTGGCCGCCTCGCCTCAAAGTGGATAATGTAGCATTGGGAAAGGTTCAGAAATGATCCACCGAAATGATTCAGGGGAAGGGAGAGACTCCTCTAGGATGGGCCGATTATAAATAATTATTATTATTGTTTTATTATAAATAATAAAGTGTTTGGGACTTTTTCATTCAAAGGAAAGGGAAGACAAGAGGCTTGGGAAAGGTTATGGGAAACCGATTTAAAATTCACAGACTGTTCTCTGCTGAAAGAAAATTATATGAAATTGATGTGTAGATGGCGTATAACACCGGTGCAAGTTGGGAAGAATGTATAAAACTGGATGAAATTTGTGTTGGAAATGTAAGGAAAAAGAAGGGACTTTTTATCGCAGGTGGTGGGATGGTAACAATTTTTTTTAAAAAATGGGAAATGATATATAATGAATTGAAGAAAATGTTCCAATTAACGTTTGTTAAAAAACCTGAAGCATTTTTGTTAGGGATTGTCGGGAAAGACCTGCCGAGGAAACTGAAAAATATCTTTATGTATGAGACAACGGCGGCAATAGTCTTAATAGCACAAGGATGGAAGAATGAAGAAATCCCGACCAAAGAACTGTGCAAGGAGAAACTGATGGACTACGCAGAATTGGCAAAACTGACACATAAATTACATGACAAGGATAACTGGGACTTTAAAGATGAATGGTGTTATGTACTGAGTTGAATAGGATCCAAAATGCAGCAGTCTGATTGGTCCACAGGAGCCACCCAATCCAGCTCCAGGTGGAAGTGAATCCGCAACCTGATTGGCCTACAGGAGAATCCCGGAATTAGCCAATCACAGGGAGCCCATTGTGTAAATAATGTATATAAAGCAGATATTGTGGGGGAACTTCCATTCCGCCTCACCTCTATGAGCTGAATAAAGAGCATGAAATCCACTCTCAACTTTGAGTATATTTCAACGACAGAGGACGAGATGGTGGGACAGTGTTCTCGAAGCTACCAGCATGAGTTTGACCAAAGTGCGGGAGGCAGTGGAAGACAGGAGTGCCTGGCGTGCTCTGGTCCAGGGGGTCACGAAGAGGCGGACACGACTAAACAACTAAACAACCCCTTTCCAGGAAGCCCTGGTTCCCCTGTACCGCCGGTGCATGCTGCAACAAGCGAAAGGCCCTCTGCACATGCCCACGCACATGTTGTTTGTGAAATGGGAAAAGAGACAGGCATGTATATTATATATGAGGTGCACTTTCAAATCGAGGGCAGCGTTCGTCACATCACATTGGAGTTGTGGGAGGTGCAGAAGGAAATTTTAGCAGCTTGGCTCCAAAATGCCCCGCCTCTAGTTTGCTATCCTAGTCTCCCTGTATCTTGGGGGAAAAGTGTCAGTTCACAATCACACCCCTAGATTTAGAAAAAGGTGCAGGCGCAATAATACATTGGCTCAGGGCGCCCTCTGGTTTCCGGCGCTAGAATCTCACTTGGAATTAAGAGTGGCAGGGATGTGCAACAAAAACTGATTTGTATAATCTTTCCTAGCTCAGATTGATTTGCCCAGATGTAAATTGACTTGTTTAGTGTGGGTTGGTGGGTGTTTGGAAAAATTTCACATGCGGATTCAGGTAGATTCAGGAACAGAACAGTGTGGGGAAATGTAATTTATCCTTCTTGCAATCCATTTTAAAGTATTTCATTGGCTAAAAAAACAATTCATCAAACAGACTTTGTAGAGGAATCTGCAGGGTGCTTCTAAATGTTGAAACGATTTCACATACATTACCCTGTCAAAAATTATTTGTTTTCAGGATTCATACGGCACCTTTCGAAGGAAAGGTCGCTGTCCGCATCGTAAAAAACCCATATATTTTATAGCCAATATCTAAGCATTTTAGACTGAAACAGCAGTGTAAACAATTCACAGTCCAGACCCATAAAAGAATGTTTTAAACTTCAAAACAGAGAACAACAATGCTTTCACAATCCAGCCCATTTTAAAAAAAAAAATCCTTAAAAGCAATCGGGGAAGGAAACAGGTGGGTTTCAAAGATTAATTTTTTAAAAAAAAAAATATTAAGCTGCAGATTTTGAGAGAGTGTCCGCCCACCCCCGATGCAATCACCAAATTTAAAATGTGTGCACCATTTTTTGTTCTGCCCCCAGGAGTCTGATTCCCAAAGTTTGGTCCAGAACAAATTTCATTTCAGTTCATTAATTTAGCCTCTAAAGCCATGTTGTTGTTGTTTTCCGTGGTAAAATAAAGCTCAGGGTTCTGGTTTACCAGGCAGAATGAATGACCACACAGGGGCCTTGCATATAACAACTTACTAAACCAACCCCACTGCAGTGAGATTTGCAAAGCATTGTCAGACTCTTGCTGAATTAGAACTATTGTACACAAATCGATACTTTGAGATATCAGAAGCAAATCAGAACCAGTGAAGGCAGTGAAGGTCCTGTGTGAGTGCCTGGAGGCGGTTGGAGGTTGGATGGCGGCTAACAGATTGAGGTTGAATCCTGACAAGACAGAAGTACTGTTTTTGGGGGACAGGAGGCGGGCAGGTGTGGAGGATTCCCTGGTCCTGAATGGGGTAACTGTGCCCCTGAAGGACCAGGTGCGCAGCCTGGGAGTCATTTTGGACTCACAGCTGTCCATGGAGGCACAGGTCAAATCTGTATCCAGGGCAGCTGTTTACCAGCTCCGTCTGGTACGCAGGCTGAGACCCTACCTGCCTGCGGACTGTCTCGCCAGAGTGGTGCATGCTCTGGTTATCTCCCGCTTGGACTACTGCAATGCGCTCTACGTGGGACTACTTTTGAAGGTGACCCGGAAACTACAACTAATCCAGAACGCGGCAGCTAGACTGGTGACTGGGAGCGGCCGCAGAGACCACATAACACCGGTCTTGAAAGACCTACATTGGCTCCCAGTACGTTTCCGAGCACAATTCAAAGTGTTGGTGCTGACCTTTAAAGCCCTAAACGGCCTTGGTCCAGTATACCTGAAGGAGCGTCTCCATACCCATCATTCAGCCCGGACACGGAGGTCCAGCACCGAGGGCCTTCTGGCAGTTCCCTCATTGCGAGAAGCAAAGCCACAGGGAACCAGGCAGAGGGCCTTCTCGGTAGTGGCGCCTTCCCTGTGGAACACCCTCCCACCAGATGTCAAAGAGAACAACAACTACCAGGCTTTTAGAAGACATCTGAAGGCAGCCCTGTTTAGGGAAGCTTTTAATGTTTGATGTATTATAGTATTTTAATATTCTTTTTGAAGCCGCCCAAAGTGGCTGGGGAAGCCCAGCCAGATGGGCGGGGTATAAATAATAAATTATTATTATTATTATTTATTATTTGAGATAGCAATGCAGGCAGGTCCGATGAGACTTTAAAACCAACCTGTGCACAGACAGACCTGGTCTCGGTTTTTCTTACCTGTGCTCAACCTGGGTTCTAGTCAGTGTGCCCAGAATTGTCCCTTTGTCGTTCTTTCTTCTCATAAAGTTTTCTCATTTCATCATGTATACAAAACCGAGAGAACAATTATAACAGGTGGAAATTAAAAGTCGAACAACAAAGCTATGAAACAGGCACCTGGAATGAGCACAGTTGCACATGGGGTCAAATAACAAAAGCCCAAGTGAGGAATATCAGCGTTGTCCGATTATCAAGCTGAGCCCCACATTTGCTGGGCTTCTGGCAAAGGTTGCCTGGGAAATGATGGCTCCGCTGTGCTTGTAATATAGGGATGCCAAGTCACATAAAAATGTCTGGAGTCAACATCTCAAATTATGCATAATTTTCCCAGTCGTAGCCAGAGAGAGAGAGAGAGAGAAGTACCCAAAGCACCTAGTGTAAGATTATGGGCTGAGTTGCAATTCCAATAGGGACAAATGTCAGGCTTTGCACTTAGGCAGGAAGAACCAGCTACACAAATATAAGATGGTCGAGAATATCTGGCTTGCCTGTTGCTGTTGTTTAGTCATTTAGTCGTGTCCGCCTCTTTGTGACCCCCTGGACCAGAGCACGCCAGGCACTCCTGTCTTCCACTGCCTCCTGCAGTTTGGTCAAACTCATGCTGGTAGCTTGGTGCTGGAGGAGACTCTTGAGAGTCCCATGGACTGCAAGAAGATCAAACCTCTCCATTCTGAAGGAAATCAGCCCTGAGTGCTCACTGGAAGGACAGATCCTGAAGCTGAGGCTCCAAGACTTTGGCCACCTCATGAGAAGAGAAGACTCCCTGGAAAAGACCCTGATGTTGGGAAAGATGGAGGGCACAAGGAGAAGGGGACGACAGAGAATGAGATGGTGGGACAGTGTTCTCAAAGCGACCAGGCAGAATCAAGGACCACACAGGGCCCCAGCATATAACAACTTACTAAACCAACCCCACTGCAGTGAGATTTGCAAAGCATTGTCAGACTCTTGCTGAATTAGAACTATCATACACAAATCAATACTTTGAGATAGCAATGCAGGCAGGTCCTGTGCTCAGGCAGACCTGGTCTCAGTTTTCCTTACCTGAGCTCAACCTGGGTTCTAGTACAGGTGAAACTCGGAAAATTAGAATATCGTGGAAAAGTTCATTTATTTCAGTAATTCAACTTAAAAGGTGAAACTAATATATGAGATAGACTCGTGACATGCAAAGCGAGATATGTCAAGCCTTTATTTGTTATAATTCTGAGGACCATGGCGTACAGCCGATGAAAACCCCTAATTAACTATCTCAGAAAATCTGAATATTAAATGAAATCAGCAAAACAAGGACTGCAAATAGAGCAATACTGGACCTCTGAGAAGGAGAAGCATGCATATGGACTCAGTACTTGGTTTGGGCCCCTTTTGCATCAATTACTGCCTCTATGCGGCGTGGCATGGGTGCTATCAGCCTGTGGCACTGCTGAGATGTTATGGAAGACCAGGATGCTTCAATAGCAGCCTTCAGCTCTTCCGCATTGCTTGGTCTCATGTCTCTCATCTTTCTCTTGGCAATGCCCCATAGATTCTCTATGGGGTTCAGGTCAGGCGAGTTTGCTGGCCAATCAAGCGCAGTAATCCCATGGGCATTGAACCAGGATTTGGTACTTTTGGCAGTGTGGGCAGGTGCCAAAGTCCTGCTGGAAGATGAAGTCAGCATCCCCATAAAGCTCATCTGCAGAAGGAAGCATGAAGTGCTCCAAAATCTCCTGGTAGACGGCTGCGTTGACCCTGGACTTAACGGAGCACAGTGGACCAACACCAGCTGATGACATGGCTCCCCAAATCAACAGAGACTGTGGAAACTTCACACTGGACTTCAAGCATCTGGCATTGTGTGCCTCCCCATTCTTCCTCCAGACTCTGGGTCCTTGGTTTCCAAATGAGATGCAAAAGCTGCTCTCATCAGAAAAGAGATTTGGGGAGCCGAAATAAATGAACTTTTCCATGATATTCTAATTTTCTGAGTTTCACCTGTAAGTGTGCCCAGAATTGTCCCTTTGTCGTTCTTTCTTTTCATAAAGTTTTTTCATTTCATCATGTATATAAAACCGAGAGAACAATTATAACAGGTGGAAATTAAAAGACGAACAACAAAGCTATGAAACAGGCACCTGGAATGAGCACAGTTGCACATGGGTTCAAATAACAGAAGCCCAAGTGAGGAATATCAGCGTTGTCCGATTATCAAGCTGAGCCCCACATTTGCTGGGCTTCTGGCAAAGGTTGCCTGGGAAATGATGTCTCCGCTGTGCATGTAATATAGGGATGCCAAGTCACATAAAAAATGTCTGGAGTCAACATCTCAAATTATGCATAATTTTCCCAGTCGTAGCCAGAGAGAGAGAGAGATACCCAAGCATCTAGTGTAAGATTATGGGCTGAGTTGCAATTCCAATAGGGACAAATGTCAGGCTTTGCACTTAGGCAGGAAGAGCCAGCTACACAAATATAAGATGGTCGAGAATATCTGGCTTGCCTATTGCTGTTGTTTAGTCATTTTGTCATGTCCTCCTCTTCGTGACCCCCTGGACCAGAGCACGCCAGGCACTCCTGTCTTCCACTGCCTCCCACAGTTTGCTCAGACTCATGTTTGTAGCTTCAAGAACACTGTCCCACCATCTCGTCCTCTGTTGTCCCCTTCTCCTTGTGCCCTCCATCTTTCCCAACATCAGGGTCTTTTCCAGGGAGTCTTCTCTTCTCATGAGGTGGCCAAAGTCTTGGAGCCTCAGCTTCACGATCTGTCCTTCCAGTGAGCACTCAGGGCTGATTTCCTTCAGGATGGAGAGGTTGGATCTTCTTGCAGTCCATGGGACTCTCAAGAGTCTCCTCCAGCACCAGAATTCAAAAGCATCAATTCTTTGGCGATCAGCCTTCTTAATGGTCCAGCTCTCACTTCCATACATCACGACTGGGAAAACCAGAGCTTTAACAGCGAAGTAATAGTCCCACTCTATTCTATTCTATTATGGAAGGCAGGAGTTCCTGGCATGCTCTGGTCCAGGGGGTCACAAAGAGTCGGACACGACTAAACAACAACAACATTACTTCCGTTGCTCTGGACACTAGACTTCTGTTGATGCAGCCATTTTTCTCTTTTTGCTTCTGAATCACATGCTTAACTCTTGTTCAACTTGTGGTCCACTAAGACCCCTAAATCCTTTTCACATGTACCACTGTCAATCCAGATATTCCCCCATCCTAAATGTGTGCAGCTGGCTCTTCCTAAGTACAGAACCTTGCATTTGTCCCTGCTGAAATTCAGCTTCTCCAATCAGTTAAGGCAATATTGAATCTCGATTACCTTCTGCCGCATTAGCTACCCCTCTCATATACGGGCATAAAATTGATTTAAACAAATACATTCTCCTAGTCTAAAGCCTTTTAACAAGCCCTCTCTTAAACCAGAGAGTTTTATGAGCTCATTCAGAGAGGAAAGTGAATGCTTTTGGAAATATATTAAAGGGGATATGTAGAAAAACACCCTCGTCCTCTCGAGCTAAAGATAAATGGGAGTGCATTCCCCCTTACTAAGCACTAGAGGGCAATGCTTATCTTTGCTGGGCTCCTAAACCGGAACTCGGTACCTATTAGAGATGTTCAAACCCCCTTGGTTCCACTGCCTCCTTTTAAAAGATGAAATTCCTTGTTAACAGAGATTTAAAAAGCTGGCATCTGTACAAATGGCAGGCAGATGTTACTGCTGTTCCTCAGTTTTATTATTAATTCAACCTGTTAGTCATCTTATACAGGGGGGTCTCCTTGCCAGCGTTTGGCAACTGGGTGCCATTGAGATGCTTTGGACTACAACTCCCATTATCTGGGGCACCCGTTTGCCAAAGGCTGGCTTAGATGGTTTACAAGCGAGTTTGAAACACCCAATCAGCAAATGGGCTTGATTTGCTCCTCGCAAAGCAAGAGGGAGTGAGTGTCTCTGGTGCATGTGCAGAGTTCTCATGCAAACACACTCAAGGATTCACTCCTCACAGGCCTCCAGAAAAAGAAGCAAGGGAGGCCAGTCTAAATGCAAAAGGGATCTTATCTAGTGTTATGCACTGAGCTGAATCCTAGAACAATAGGATCCAGAATGCAGCAGTCTGATTGGTCCGCAGGAGCCACCCAATCCAGCTCCAGGATGACGTGAATCAGGATAAAGATGTTGAATAAGACCGGGCCCAAGACAGAACCCTGTGGCACCCCACTAGTCACTAGTCACTTTTGAGAGAGGGGTTCTGTTAGCATGTGGCTGGCGTTGAATGGGACTAGATTTATAATAATAAATAATAAAATAAATTTTTATTTATACCCCGGTTCAGAAAACCGGGCTCAGGGCAGCTAACTACAAATTTAAAGCACTTAATTGCAATACAACATAGAAGCAGCATAAAATACTGCTTAGAGGCAGTCTTCCATCTGGGGCAGCAGATTCAGTGGGGAGAGGCTTTTTCCTCAGGGGTGGGGAAGGATATGGTTCATATATATATATATATAAAATAAATAAAATTGTCCAGTGGCACCTTAGAGACCAACTAAGTTTGATCTTGGTATGAGCTTTCATCCGCAGCCTCTGCGGACCACGAGGCATCAATGTATATTTTCGTCTGTGGGGCAATTGGCAGTGTCAGCCCCCATTCAACAAACGGCAGGCAAGTTTATCGTCTTAACGTGACAGAGATAGATCACACGCCCAATTGTGCATGGGGGGGGAGAGACCTCTCCCCCCTAGTTGAGCAAAGGAGGAACCATGGGTCATAGTACCGTCGAATTGTAGAGTTGGGAGAATCTCTGGCAGGTGGCCGTCCAACGTCTCTTTATAAACCTCCAAGGATGGTGTTATAGGAAAATCCATGGGCTCACTTTGGATTGTCAAACAAAGACACCAGCCAGGAATAGAGGAGCAAAACAGCAGCCTGTAGGCCTGACTTTTATTCAAAAGAACTTCCACCCACCCCATGGAAGAAGCAGGAAGAAGCCCAGAACAAAGGATGAATCCTTCTTTTATAAGCTTTCCCTTTCCCCCAAACTAAAGGTGCTTTTAGTGAAGCACCTTTAGTTGCCTGGAAAAAACAAGCCTTGCCCTCACTGCCTCCTGTGGCAGGGAGTTCCATAGTTTCATCCCTGCCCTGCATGAAAAAAGGGTCTTGCACTGGATGTTTTTAAGGTCAGAGGGCCATCTGTCAGGGATTTTTCAGCCGTGATTTCCCGCATTTCAGGGGGTTGGACTACATGACCCTAGGGTGTCTCTCCCAACCCTACGATTCTGGGTTCTCACGAGGTTAAATCTCAAAGTGGCGAGACGGCTGCCTCTCTCGTTCCCTGCTCTCATGCTGCTGTGCGGCACAAACCTTGCAATTTCACACACTGTGGCTACGGAGATGCTTTTTGAACTGTTGATAACAAGCTGTAAGACCATTAGGGCTGTTTAAAAAAAAATGGGGGATGGGGGTGGAAAAACCAGAAGCAAGATTGGGAGCTTTTAAAGCTGCAGCCATGGAGGAAATTAGCACAGAGTTTGGGAGGTGATAAAGAGCCTTCAATAATTGGTATTAGTGGTGGTATTTGGATCACGAGCAATGTTGCATTGCAGTTCGTTAGAGGGTTTGACTAGGACCTGGGAGACCAGGGTTCGAATCCCCGCACATCCATGAAGCTCACTGGAAGACCTTGTGCCTGGCACTGCCTCTCAACCTGCCCTACCTCACAGGGTTGTTGTACGCATAAATGAGGATAATAATAATATTATAATAATTTATTATTTGTACCCCACCCATCTGGCTGGGTTTCCCCAGCCACTCTGGGCAGCTTCCAACGAAGATTAAAAATACATTAAAATGTCACACATTAAAAACTTCTCTAAACAGGGCTGCCTTCAGATGTCTTCTAAATGTCAGGTAGTTGTTTATTTCTTTGACATCTGGTGGGAGGGCGTTACACAGGGCAGGCGCCACCACCGAGAAGACCCTCAGCCTGGTTCCCTGTAACTTCGCTTCTCGCAATGAGGGAACCACCAGAAGGCCCTCGAAGGTGGACCTCTGTGTCCAGGCTGAACGATGGGGGTGGAGACACTCCTTCAGGTATACTGGGCCTTTGAGGCCATTTAGGGCTTTCAAGGTCAACACTTTGAATTGTGCTCGAAAACGTACTGGGAGCCAATGTAGGTCTCAGGACCGGTGTTATGTGGTCTTGGCGGGCGCTCCCAGTCACCAGTCTAGCTGCCGCATTCTGGATTAGTTGCAGTTTCTGAGTCACCTTCAAAGGTAGCCCCATGTAGAGCGCATTGCAGTAGTCCAAGCGGGAGATAACCAGAGCATGCACCACTCTGGCCAGACAGTCCACGGGCAGGGAGGGTCTCATCCTGCGTACCAGATGGAGCTGATGAACAGCTGCCCTGGACACAGAACTGACCTGTGCCTCCATGGACAGCTGTGAGTCCAGAATGACTCCCAGGCTGCGCACCTGGCCCTTCAGGGTGTCACGGAAAAATTCGGGTGCGGAGTTGCCCTGCCACCCGACTCGTCGGACTAAGTCCGCGGGTCCTAGCGGGAAAAGTAAGTTCAGCCGGGCACAGGAGCAAACTGCGGAGACCCGAAGTTTATTGCGCAACAGGTTCAAAATGGCATTGAACCCCGAGGATGGGGCGACAAAGACTTTTAAAAGTTCCCTCCGTTTCCCAGAATACTGTGTGAGAAACGTCATGCATACATTATAAGAAGGTTGGGTTCCACGGGTTACATCATGAATATATTTAACACGTCACGAATATGTATAAGAGAGGCAGGGTCACAGTAATTAACATTTGAGATAAGGGAGGGGGAAATATGCAGAGTGAGAGATACACATAAGTAAGCATTTATTGAGTACCGGTGGTGGCAAGACAATGGGCCAGAGATATGCATCGTCTGCCACCTAATATTGCCCGGAGGAAGGGTGAGGCGAAGCGATCTGACAGGATTGAGAAGTTCCTGTGTACGTGTCCTGTCGCTTCGGGGATTATGGAGGTAGGGGTCACATCATGGAGTCCACAGGGAGCTGAGTTGAATGACACCGAGAGCGAGGAAATCGGTGTTACGGTTGATTTTATATCAATTTCTGAAGGTTTCCATGCTTTCCGACCTATTCCGTACTGTTAATCAAGATCAGAAACAGAACGGACATATTGTAGCAAGAATGGATACATTGTAACAGGATTTTGACAGTTTTATGAGGTCCCTGGTTTCGGATCCATTGTTCTCACAGTGGGGGGCCGTCAGCAGCTTGTCAGGAGTCAAATGAGGCGTGCAGTAGCTCCTGAGCTAGCTCCTGCAAGGCGAATGCATGGCTGTGATTGGCTAAAGCGGAGCTCAGTATAGTGAATGGAGTTTCATTATGATGCGGTCTACTCACGTTAGGAATAGGGCGAGAGGAAGGCATAGAGAAGATCAGGGCTTATTTCGCCCGTATGGAGAAAGGAAAGAAGAGCCTTTTATTAGCAAGGCAGGGGTATAGTGTGGTGCTTGTGCAACGATGTGGGGCTGAGGGTTCTAGGCAGAGTTGGGCACTGTCGAGGTCATCGCCTCGGGCCCGTTCAGGAAGCGGTGGAGGGGAGAAAGGTTGCCCCCCCCTTCCTTCCGTATCAGTCCCCCATTCGGAGATAGATTTGCATCAAAGTTCTGTAAGAACTTGCAAATCCTTTCTCCGCACCCTATACCCCTGTGATTTCATACTCCCCTTCTCCTAGATGTCTCATTTGCACATATTCAGGAAAGACAGGACCGTTGTGGGAGCGGGAATAGGCTCGAAAGGAAAGAGGAGCGGACTGAGCAGGGAAGCGGAGAAGAGAGCAGCAAGGAGAGACGCAATGTATGGCACAGCAGAGCACTGAGATGCAAAAGGCAACAGTAAGAATTGTGAGCAATATGACCTTGATCAATTGTCGGAGCCACCCCAGCTTGGGCAGCCATCCCCACAAGTCAACGTCCGACAGTCCCTCGTGTTGTATCTCGTTTAGTCTCCCTGCTAACTCGTGGATGTTATTCAAATGTCCAGTAATGTTTAAGGTTCGGTCAGTTACATATGTGCAGCATTCGGTACCTATTAAGGCGCATGTCCCTCCTTGGCTAGACAGCAGAAAGTCCGTAGCGATTCTCGTCTGCAAACTTAGCTGTCTCACCTCAGACAGTTCTGACATCAGGGAGTCGGTGATCTCAGTTGCTTCCTGCATGAATTTGAGGAGGATGTCAGTGAGCCGAAGGATGTCGACGTGGTTGGATCCTGCCCCGTAAGCAGGAAAGAGTGCTCGACCCACGGTCTCCCCGTTTGCAGCGACATCGGATAAGTCAGACAGTTGTTTCTCTTCCCTTTTATTCCTCTGTCTCCCGGGGGGTAGATGTGGCACTACCCTTATGCCAGGGACGATATATCCGACGAAGCAGGATCCGGACATATGGGGGCTCACCCAGGTGTATGCGCGATGGCCACATACCCAAAACAAGCCGCTGAGATACGACTCCATCCTCCCTGAAGCGAAGGCTTGTAACAACATAGCGTCGGCGGGTTGAGGCTGCCAGAGTGGAGGGTGGCCGATGACAGTGACCCAAGCAAGGGTGAGGTTTGGGAAGGTCCGGGATCCTGTCACGTCTGTGATGGTGACATGGCCGGTAGATAAGAGTTCTAAGTTGGACGTACAGGTACTGGAGCCGATGAAGGTTCCTTCCCCGGCGAAGGTGCGGCAGAGTGGACCCTTAGTCGGGCCTGTGAGGTAAAGGTATTGGTGGGTCAAGTTCAACGCGGTCAGGTTCCAGGAGGCGACGTCCCCTGACCGGAATTGTTCTATGGTAACCGGGACTGGAACGAGGGGGAGGCTCTGTTGAAGGTGGCTGGGCGCATGGGCGCAGATCCAGCATTCAGGGTAGGGTGCTTCCTTGGCCACCTGGCCGATGAGTTTAATATAAGAGTTCTGTTCCCAAGAGGAAAGGAGATCTTCTCCCGGGAAGGGAGGGTCAGCGCCAAGTTTCCGTGGTGCCGTGCCGAGTGGATGAAGGGGGTCGGTGGTATTTAGGAGGCGCCTGTCTTTGGCTATGCCCCCACATCGCAAAGGTCCAACGTTATCCCACGTAGGGGAGCGTGAGGGATGTGTTGGATGGTACCAACCCTCTAGGTATTCTGCCCCTCTCCAGTCGTGGGTAGCTCCGAGGTTCCAAAGGCAGCAGAACCTTCTTACACAAAGTCCTTGTAGTTGGGGCTTTCGGGGTTCCGGGGTCATGAGGAGACATTGGAATCCGAAAATCAAGTTGTCGGAGGGATTGGTTGCGTCGGTGTAGGATGGTGTAGCCCCCCCTTTCTCGATTTCGGTCCAGTTGGGGTTCCTCAAAAGTTCCCCGTTGCCGAAAAGGAAATGGGTCCCGTTCTTGCAGGTGAGGCGGTAGTAAGAGTGGTCCAGGGTGACTGCGGCTGACCCAATTCGGTGTAGGGCTTGGTCCCGGATAAAAAGTTCCCAATACTCGTTGTCCGTTAGGCGGGGTACGAGGGAATGTCGTAGCAATGTCCGCGACTCGGGGAGGCAAAAGTCAAAGTCCCCCATTCGATCAGGGTTTGATTTCCCACCCGTCTCGAGTCGGTGATAGTCCAAGAAATGGTAATCCGTGGGTAAACCAGTGCAATGATCAGTTGGCATGGCTGAGGAGTAGGTCAGAGTCTGGTAGGCAAGAAAAATGAAGAAATTCATGGTTGGAATCCGAAGATGGGAAAGTATGGGGTATAAGGTGGTCGAAAGGCCGTGGGAACGCGCTGTCAGAACAGCTGTCAACAGAGCTGTCAAAGCGCGCTATCAGGAGAGCTGTCAACGGGGCTGTCAAAGCGCGCTGTCAAGAGAGCTGTCAACGGAGCTGTCAAAGCGCGCTGTCAGGAGAGCTGTCAACGGAGCTGTCAAAGCGCGCTGTCAGGAGAGGTGTTGCAGCGTTTGAGGCGTAGCTTGAGGGCGTCGGTGTCTGGGACGATTTCAGATGTCCAGTTGGGTGGCGTGGCATCAGGTCCGGTCTGTTGAGCCCGACCTTGGCCCCGATCTGCTGGTCCGGTCTGTTGAGCCCGACCTTGGCCCCGATCTGCTGGTCCGGTCTGTTGAGCCCGACCTTGGCCCCGATCTGCTGGTCCGGTCTGTTGAGCCCGATTCTGGCCCCGATCTGCTGGTGTTGTTAGTTCCTCGTCGTCGTCGATGTAGGACGTTGGCGGGGAGGGCGGAGAGTCGAAGGTATAATCCTCTCCGTGGCTGTCTTGAGTCTCCAGGGGAGGTGGTGCCGACTTACACCTCGTGTGATGTATCCACGCGGCCTTCTCCCCCACTTTTACAGCGGTTGGTGATGTCAGAAGTACCTGGTAAGGTCCTTCCCAAGTTGGTTGTAGGGGTAGTTTCGGATATACCTTGACTAGAACCCAGTCCGCTGGATGAAAGGAGTGGGCTTGGGAGTCGATGGGCAGGTTCTGTCCCTCGACGGCCGCGTAGTGGTGGAGACGTTTTAGCTGTGTCTGGAGCTGAATAACATAATTAGTGAGTTCTGTTTCCCCCACCTCGAGTTCTGAGAGGGGATATAGGGTGTTATACACGGGAGGGGGCCTCCCAAACAGGAGTTCGAACGGTGACAGTTTTAATGGTCCAGTTGGGGCACTTCGGATGTTATGTAGAACTAGTGGAAGTGCATTCACCCATTTCAGTCCCGTAACTCTGCAGAGCTTTCCCAGCTGTACTTTTATTTCCTGATTCATCCGTTCCACTTGACCGGAAGATTGTGGGTGGTAAGGGGTATGTAAGTCCCATTTTATTTGGAGGGCTCTGGCGACTAGTTGTACTATTTCTGCGGTAAAGTGGGTTCCCCTGTCACTGTCCAAGCGGCGGGGTATTCCGTATCGGGGTATGATGTCCTGAAGGAGGGCTCTGGCAACTACTGAGGCAGTGGCCTTTCGGCAGGGGAACCCTTCTACCCATGAGGAGAACTGGTCTATTATGATCAAGGCGTGTTTGAAACCCTGGCATAGTGGCAAATCTATGAAATCTAATTGCAAACTTTCAAAAGGGACAAAAGCCCATTGTCTAGCCCCTGGCGGCCTTTTGGGTTCGCGTTTTGGGTTGAACGCGCTGCAGGTAGCACAATTCTTGGAGGCTGCAGTGGCTGCGGCAGCTAATCCTGGAGCAAACCAGGATCTCTTAACATGTTCGATTAACCTTTCTTTTCCCCAGTGTGTTTGCTGGTGGAGGACCCTCACCAATTTTGGAGTCCACGCTTTCGGAAGGACGGCTCTGCCATCGGGGAGGGTCCAGACCCCAGCATGGTTAACTGCGCCTAGGGATTCCCACATGGTCTTCGTCTGGGGCAGTATGGTACATTTGCGAGGGATCTACATTGAGGGGGAGTTGTAGTGCTTGGAATTCTGACTCATCTCGCGGGGGGCGGAGTGCAGCTGCTTGGGCTGCCTTATCAGCGCGTCTATTTCCTTTTGAAACTGGGTCTTTTCCTTTTGTATGCGCTTTACAGTGTACCACGGCTATTGCAGCGGGTAGGTGGATGGCTGTCAACAATCTTTCGACCAGTGCGGCATGTGAAATTTGCGAGCCGGCGGCAGTCAAAAACCCTCTTTGGAGCCAAATTTGACCAGTGGTATGCACAAGTCCGAAACAGTACTTGCTATCCGTGTAAATGGTTGCTCTTTTACTTTCGCTAATTTCGCAGGCGCGTATGAGGGCAATTAACTCCGCGGCCTGGGCACTATATTGAGGGTTTATCGGATTTGATTCTACAACTTCGAAATCGGAAACCACAGCATATCCAGTTTTCCTCTCCCCATCAATGACCTTTGAGCTGCCATCGGTGTAGAGTATGACGTCCGGGTTTTCTAAAGGTAGGTGGTCTAAGTCTTCCCGGGGTTTCTCCGCCTGGCGGACTATTGCAGCGCAATCGTGATGCGGGGTACCATCATCAGGGAGGGGGAGCAGGGTTGCTGGGTTGAGAGAATTGACCCGTTTTATGGTGACGTTAGACGGGGCGAGTAGGAGGGCTTCATATCTGTTGAGGCGGGAGTTCGAGAAGTGGTGGCAGCCTTTGAGGGTTAGGAGGGTGGAGACGGAGTGGGGAACATGGATGGTGATTTCATGTCCGAGGACCGTTTCTTGGGCCTTTTCGAGGAGGATGGCGGCGGCTGCAATAGCTCTCAAGCAACCCACTGCTCCTTTCGCAGTGTTATCCAGCTGAAGGCTGTAATAGGCTACCGGTCTCTCTGTATCTCGGAAGGGTTGGGTCAAGACACCAGAAGCTACCCCCATCTGTTCATGTATGAAGAGGTTAAAGGGAATCCTGTAATCTGGTAGGCCTAAGGCAGGGGCAGATCGCAATTCCCGTTTTACGCGTTCGAAGGATTTATATGCTTCCTCTTCCCAAACCAAGGTGTCTGGGTGGTCTTGTCGGGTCATGGCCGTCAGAGGCTTGGTTATCTCACTGTAACCCGCGATCCAAGCTCTGCAGAAGCCAGCCATCCCTAGGAATCCCCGTAGTTGTCGTTTTGTTTTGGGAAGAGGGATTTTAGTGACCGCTTCTATTCTATCAGTGGCCAGGCTTCGGGTACCTATTCCTAGAATGTGCCCGAGGTACTTTACTTCTTGCTTGCAATACTGTAACTTTTTTGGTGACACCTTGTGTCCTTTCCGTGCTAATTCGGCAAGGAGGTATTTGGTGTCTCTTTTACATGCTTCCTCAGTGGTGGAGCAGAGAAGAAGGTCATCCACGTAAAGGAGGAGAACGGAACCAGAAGGGAGGCGTATATCCTGTAAGTCTTGGTGTAATATGGCCGAAAAAATAGCGGGTGACTCCACGTACCCCTGGGGCAACCTCGTCCAGGTTAATTGACTGGGTCCCCAGGTGAAGGCGAAGAGGAATTGGCTGGCTGGGTCCAAGGGAATGCTAAAGAAGGCGGAGCATAGGTCCGCAGCAGTGTACCATTTGGTGTCCGCTGGTATGGCATTCAGGAGAGAATTTGGGTTGCCCACCACTGGGTGGCGGGGTATTACGAATTGATTCACAAGTCTTAAGTCCTGGACAAAGCGGTACCGGACTGGGGCTCCTTCTGCCGATGGTTTCTTAACGGGGAGAACTGGGGTGTTGCACGGGGATGCGCAAGGAACCAGGATCCCCTTTTGGAGGAAGTCCTCTATCATGGGGTTTAGTCCCTCGATGGCTTCCTTGGGTAAGGGATATTGTTTAGTGCATGGAAAGGGTAGGTCAGTTCTGTAGGTGATTTTTACTGGGACCGCTGATAGTAAGAGACCCACTGAAGTCGATTCTGTGCCCCATAGGGAAGGGGGTAAATCGTTTTCCAGTTCGGGTGGGAGTTCTGGGAACTGCCTGTCTGTCCTCGCTTCCTCCATTATTCCCTGAAATGCGGGGATGGAGTCCTCCGGCATGTATAAATAGATACCCTCTTTAGAACATTTGATTGTCGCGTTTAATTTACAAAGGAGGTCTCTTCCGAGGAGATTTACAGGACTGCTGGTCAAGAGGAAGGTGTGTTCGGCCAGTAAGGGTCCAAGAGTGACTTTAGTAGGGCGTGAAAGTGGGCAAGTGCGGGGGATCCCATCCAGACCCATAACTTTTCTGGTCTCTGAGCCCGGTTCCAGGTGGCTATCGGTTAGGGTGGAATATGTGGCTCCAGTGTCCAGTAGGCACTGATATGGGTGGCCGTCTATGTCTATGGTGCAAAATGGGTCTTCCGCGGACAACGTGAGGACTGGGCAGATAGTCTGAGTTTGGTCGGGATCTCCCTCTAATTGTCAATATGCTTCCTGGTCGTCAGGTGGTGGTTGGTTGGGGGGGTGTAGGGGTGGCGCAGTGGCGTTGGTCCAATGGTGGGTTGGTGGGTTTATTGTGGGCATCTGGGCCCTTGGTCCTAGTGGAGGTCTCTGGTTTTGAGCGGATGTACTTGGAGGTACTTGCGGGTTGTAAGGGACAGGGGATGCTTGAGGGGCATGGGTGAGAGGTGGTTGGCTCCCATACCCGTGGGTCGTGTTGAAGCGTGTCCCATAAGACATATTATTATTGAGGTAAGGACAGAACCTTTTTATGTGTCCCTCTTCTTGGCAATAAAAACATCCGCCGGCGGCAGGCCCCCATGGCCTCTGGGGATTTGGGGGTCCTCCTCCCCAGACCCCTCTCCCTCGGCTGAAGCCTCTTCCTCTATGGGAGTTCGGTTCCATGCTGAGAGCAAGAATTTGGTCAATTTCAGGCTTGGAGTCTTTCTTTCTCCTCTCATCTCGAGAATTATAGATTGATTTGGCAATGGAGAGGATTTCGCTAATACTTTTGCCATCATATCCAATTTGTAAGTTCAGGGCCTTTCTTATGTCAGGGCAGGCTTGGTCCTTAAAGAAACCCTTGATTATGACCTCGTGTTGGGGGTTATCGGGGTCGATTCCTCCCCAGGTTTTGATGGCTGAGATCAGCCTGGTGTAGTAGTCGGACGGGTGTTCGCTAGCCCCTTGCAGCACAGTCTGGACTTTCGTCCAGTTGACAGTACGTTGTCCGGCGGCCTTAATGCCGTCTAGAATTGCCTTTTTGAATAGGTCTAGACACCAGATGCCATCCGTTGTATTGTAGTCCCAATTCGGCTCGATGCGCAAGCACTGAGCCGTAAGTGGCTCTACGTCTTGTGGACGTCCGGCCTGATAGTTCGGGAGTTCAATTGCCTCCCCGGCCTTTGTCAGGATGTCTGCCTTCTCAGCCTCGTTGAAGAGGGCGTTCAGAAGAACGTGAACGTCCGGCCAAGTCGGCTTGTGGGTCGAGAAAATAGCGCTGACCTGACGGTGACACTTATCCGGGTCATCTCTTAAGGATGGCATTTGATTTGACCAGGTTACCAGGTCCGCGGTATAAAATGGTTGGTGTGTGTATACCATCCGAGGAGGTCCGTCCGGTTGCAGGGGTGGGATTGGCAGGGCCCTTAAGGGCATCTGGACGGCTGCGGACTCCGTTTGTTTGGACGTTTGTTTGGACGTCCCTGGGGTCTCTTTAAGTTTTTCTAAAAGGCTGGGATCCTTCAAGGTAGCCTCTAGTATCTCTTTAGCTCGCTGTCCTAGGGCTATAAGGTCTGAGCCTTCTGAGGTAGCGCTCTGAATTTCCCTAGCTCGCTGCCTGGTTATTCGTGGGCTCGCGCCCCCTCGTGCCCCTGGTTCCTGTGTGTCCCCATCACTATCTGAGCGATCCCCTGGGGCGGGCGGAATGGTCTGCCTATAGTAGAAGGGGATGAGCGCTTGTTCCGTGGAGTCTTCTCCAGGGTATCCCTCGTATGGGGGGGGCAAGGATGACCTTCCATGACTTAGGACCGGCAGCTGGTAGGTCGTTGCTCCCTTGGTGCCCTGGAGCAACTCTTTGACCGTCTCGAAAGTGGCCAGATATTCCAATTGACGGGGCTTTTCTTCTAACAAATATTTTCTAAGATGTTGCAGACGGTCTTCATTAAAAGAGCCCCCTTTTGGCCAGCGTAACTCTGGTTTCGCGGAGGCAGTTCCGGCGGGCCATGCGTCTCTACAAAGATCTTCTAACTTCTGCCTCGACAGCAACTTGTGCCCGGGAATAGATTTCCAATAAGAGATAACGAATTCAAGTGGGGAGTCGGGGTCTCTCTGGGATTCGGATGGCTTCTTTGAAGCCTTCCTCCCGGAGTGAGCCCGTTCATGCTTAGAGGCCTGGGTACCCATCTTATTCGCACGTGTCTAGACAGGAAGAAGGAAGAGAGGGGTTGGTGAGGTTTGGTGTGGGGGTGTCCTAGGGAGTACTTATGCCTAACGCAAGGGTTTATTGCAAGGAAGGGGGGGGGTCTCTAGCTGCTTAGCAACTTCCTTCGCGAAGGTTTTGAGAGCTCTATCTACCTGGTTTCTTACGTTTCCTTTCCGATTTTTTCTTTTTCTTTTTTTTTTTACTCCTATTTCCTATAACCTGGGGTTTTCTTCCACTCTGCCGGTCCCGCCCAATTCCTCACGGGCAATCCCTCCTGGCAACCTCCTACCTATCGTCACACTCTCAGGAAAAGGGGCCCTACTGGACGCCCGCGCCATGCGGTGCCAGATCGGGTGGTCCCTGGACAGGTTTTCGAACGGAAAATCCCCCTTGCTTTCGGAAGCGGGCTCACGCACGATACACGTGTTACGTGGCCCGACCGGTGCGGCTGGGATGGGTGACAGAAAGCAAGACCACTTCCCGCCCCCTTGCCGGGCGCTAGAGAAGTTCGGAAAGAGAGCTCCAACCCCTTGCTTTCAA
This sequence comes from Podarcis liolepis, assembly GCF_965112155.1. NCBI lineage: Eukaryota > Metazoa > Chordata > Lepidosauria > Squamata > Lacertidae > Podarcis > Podarcis liolepis. The sequence continues at coordinate 91,876,738 of NC_139561.1, read as the reverse complement.
CTGGGATGTCCGTTGCGGAGAGTCGGCTGTCTTTCAAGTCGGCTCTCTCCGTCTTATTTTCGGACTCCCAATTGGTGCGGCTGGCTGGAGATTTTAAGGAAAAGAGATAGAGCTCAGAGCCCCCCTTCTCGGGCTGAGCGGCGGTCCAAAGTCTCTCTCGTTAGCCGGACCAAGGGAAAGGCAAGAAGGAGCGACAGGGAGGAGGGCAGAGATTCAGTTGCCAGGAGACTTCCACCCCTTCCCACCAGTGCACTGGATTTCTTCTCCTATACTCACGCGTCTTCAACGTTGATCCCGGGATCGAAGAAGCCGGCTGGATGTCCCTTTGCTCCCCAGCTGAACTCTTGGGACGTTTGATTACCGCCTGGAAGATGGCCGGGGGTCCAAAGGATCTTCCCGGGCAAAAGGGGCCCGGAGCCGGCTGAAGATTTCGGGGCCCCCGGTCAGCAACACGGGAGAACCGCCCGCCCCACGTTGGGCGCCAACTGTCACGGAAAAATTCGGGTGCGGAGTTGCCCTGCCACCCGACTCGTCGGACTAAGTCCGCGGGTCCTAGCGGGAAAAGTAAGTTCAGCCGGGCACAGGAGCAAACTGCGGAGACCCGAAGTTTATTGCGCAACAGGTTCAAAATGGCATTGAACCCCGAGGATGGGGCGACAAAGACTTTTAAAAGTTCCCTCCGTCTCCCAGAATACTGTGTGAGAAACGTCATGCATACATTATAAGAAGGTTGGGTTCCACGGGTTACATCATGAATATATTTAACACGTCACGAATATGTATAAGAGAGGCAGGGTCACAGTAATTAACATTTGAGATAAGGGAGGGGGAAATATGCAGAGTGAGAGATACACATAAGTAAGCATTTATTGAGTACCGGTGGTGGCAAGACAATGGGCCAGAGATATGCATCGTCTGCCACCTAATATTGCCCGGAGGAAGGGTGAGGCGAAGCGATCTGACAGGATTGAGAAGTTCCTGTGTACGTGTCCTGTCGCTTCGGGGATTATGGAGGTAGGGGTCACATCATGGAGTCCACAGGGAGCTGAGTTGAATGACACCGAGAGCGAGGAAATCGGTGTTACGGTTGATTTTATATCAATTTCTGAAGGTTTCCATGCTTTCCGACCTATTCCGTACCGTTAATCAAGATCGGAAACAGAACGGACATATTGTAGCAAGAATGGATACATTGTAACAGGATTTTGACAGTTTTATGAGGTCCCTGGTTTCGGATCCATTGTTCTCACAGTGGGGGGCCGTCAGCAGCTTGTCAGGAGTCAAATGAGGCGTGCAGTAGCTCCTGAGCTAGCTCCTGCAAGGCGAATGCATGGCTGTGATTGGCTAAAGCGGAGCTCAGTATAGTGAATGGAGTTTCATTATGATGCGGTCTACTCACGTTAGGAATAGGGCGAGAGGAAGGCATAGAGAAGATCAGGGCTTATTTCGCCCGTATGGAGAAAGGAAAGAAGAGCCTTTTATTAGCAAGGCAGGGGTATAGTGTGGTGCTTGTGCAACGATGTGGGGCTGAGGGTTCTAGGCAGAGTTGGGCACTGTCGAGGTCATCGCCTCGGGCCCGTTCAGGAAGCGGTGGAGGGGAGAAAGGTTGCCCCCCCCTTCCTTCCGTATCAAGGGGCACAGTTACCCCATTCAGGATCAGGGAGTCCTCCACACTCGCCCGCCTCCTGTCCCCCCAAAACAGTACTTCTGTCTTGTCAGGATTCTACCTCAATCCGTTAGCCGCCATCCACCCTCCATGGGGAGAACGATGGACTACACCTTAGAGAAAAAAGGTCGGCTAAAAATGCGATGAATGAATGATAAATTAATACCACCCCTTGCTTCAGTTGTTGCCACAACCCGTCCAGTTCCTGCAGCTTTTCTCAGGGATATGACCTGAGGAAAAACCAGCCAGTAAAACCTGCCCGGAGAACCTGGCTGGAGACATTAATTTTTATTTGTTCCATAAAATTCATACACTGCTTGATTGTTTGAAAAATAAACCCTCAAAGCGGTTTACAGAGAACGTAAGACAATATATTTATCAAAAAGAAAGATTAACAAGAATGACCTAAGACTTTTGAAAAGTTAAAATAACAAGAAAAGCAGATTAAAACTCACATCAACTCTCTAAATATCTGGTGATACGGAAGGGGGGGCATGTCTTCTTCACCTTCTTCTTCGCTACAATATATCCATTTATTTCTCTAGGACCCCATGACACCTCCCCTGTCCTCCATAATCCCTCAAACAAGGTGTCAAGGCCCTAATCCTGTCAAATCACTCTGCCAAGCCTTTTCTCCGGGCAATGCCAGGTGACAGACTACGCGTACACGGACCATTGTCTTCTCAGGATGTGCTTATCTGCGCATATCTCCAGCTCTGCATATTCCCCCCTCCCTCCTCCATATGTTAATCCGGTGTAACCCAACCTCTTCTTAAAGTATTCGTGATGTAATCTGTGTAACCCAACCTCTTCTTAATGTATTCATGATGTAACTGAGATGTATTTTGCACTGTATTCTGGGACTTGGAGGGAACTTTTAAAAGTCTATGTCGCCCCATTCTCGGGGTTCAATCTCGTCTTGAACCTGTTGCGCAATAAACTTGGATCTTCTGTAGTTTGCTCCTGTGCCCGGCTGAGCTCATTTTCTTCCTCAGGGACCCGCGGACACTTAGTCCGACGAGCTGGGTGGCAGGGTAGCCCCGCACCCAGATTTTAGCCGTAACAGTGGGTAGGTTTCTCGAAACACAAATGTTTTCAGCTGGCGGCATTTTTTAAAAAATAAACTTTCTTCCAATCACTGGTCAAATTCCTTGAGATCAAGCTGGTGTTTTAAAGCAGAGAGACAGCCACATTCAAGCTATCATGAAAGGCACAGGCGCAGAGGCCAATTCAAAAGTTGGCAACCCTATCTGGCGGTGGCAAAGATGAAGCCCAGTGAAGATACAAATCTTGTTCTTCTTTTAATCTCTGAAATATTAACTGGATTTTTACATTGATATGCCGCTGTTCCAGGAGCTCACGGCAGCATGCTTCTTCTTAATTTAAACCAGGGGTCAGCAAACTCTTTCAGCAGGGGGCCGGTCCACTGTCCCTCAGACCTTGTGGGGGGCCAGACTATATTTTTTTGGAGGAAATGAACGAATTCTTCTGCCCTACAAATAACCCAGAGATGCATCTTAAATAAAAGGACACATTCTACTCATGTAAAAACACGCTGATTCCCGGATCATCCGGGGGCCGGATTGAGAAGGCGATTGGGCTGGATCCGGCCCCCGGGCCTTAGTTGGCCTACCCATGATTTAAACTGTACCACAGTTCTGCAAGGGAGGCTTGGGCAGCAAACGAACACCTGTTCCAAGCTCACGAGTGGGGAGATTTGAACCCTGATCTCTCCCAGGACCTTGCTCGACGCTCTAACCCATGGGTAGGCAAACTAAGGCCCGGGGCCGGATGTGGCCCAATCACCTTCCCAATCTGGCCCGCGGGTGGTCTGGAAATCAATGTGTTTTTTCATGAGTAGTGTTGCAGGAACCCCCCACCCCCAATCATTCAGTATGTACACACATGACACACTCACACATGACATACATGACGTTTCTGTTATAAATTCATAGTAAATCAACCATACATCGGATTTACACCGGTTGACTTTTATTTTGCTCCATGAAGAAAGGACTATCAAAGGGGGAAGGTTTGATACAGGATGGCCATAATCCCTTGAGCATACCAGCACATACACAGGAGCCCTACCCAGTTGGCATGACAACCTTGATGGTCCCAGACAGAAGACCATCAAGGACACAATGGACTTGCATATGGGAGTGGATTCAACATGGACTGAAACAAAGGACAATGATCAGCTCTTCCCTCTGGGGGCAGGAAACTGCCAACTCCCCTTTGTCCTCTGGAAATGACTGATGGGGAGGGGGAAAGGAGGAACCGGACAGGTGACAAGATACTCAGGTTACCTCCACAACTCCTCCCTCAACCCCTCCTTTTTGTGATGTAGTCATGATGTAGTTGTGATGTAGTTCTAGGGGTGTAGTTTGGGTGAAGGAGCATATTACAGTGGTGCCCCGCAAGACGAATGCCTCGCAAGACGGAAAACCCACAAGACGAAATGGTTTTCTGTTTTGGAGGCGCTTCGCAAGACGAATTTCCCTATGGGCTTGCTTCGCAAGACGAAAGCCCATAGGGAAATCTCCAGGGACCTGTTTTAAATGCTGTGGTGGGGAGCAAAGCCTTCCCCCCCCTCCGGCCTTCAGAAGAGGTCCAGGAAGGCCGGCGGGGGCCGAAAGGCTTTGCTCCCCACCGCCAGCATTTTAAAAGCAGTCCGGCATAGCAGGGAAGAGCTTCCCGCTATCGCGGACGGCTTTTGAAGGCAGGCAGGGGGAGCAAAGACTTTCGCCCCCCGCCGGCCTTCAGAAGAGGTCCTGGACCTCTTCTGAAGGCCGGCGGGGGGCGAAAGTCTTTCCCCCCCCCCCCGCCTGCCTTCCCGGGAGAGCGGAGAAAGGCAGTGCCTTTCTCCACTGTTCCCGACGGCTTTTGAAGGCAGGCGGGGGGGGGAAGACTTTCGCCCCCCACCCGCCTTCAGAAGAGGTCCTGGACCTCTTCTGAAGGCCGGCGGGGGGCAAAAGTCTTTGCTCCCCCCGCCTGCCTTCCCGGGGCAGCGGAGACTTCTCTGCTGTCCCGGGCGATCTTAAAATGCTGGTGGGCGGCAGCGAAGCTTTCGCTGCCACCCACCAGCATTTTAAAATCGCCCCGGGACAGCGGGGGCTTTTAAAATGCTGGCGGTCGGCAGCAAAGCCCTCCTGTCCCCGGAGCTTGCGGGGCGGGAGGTGGGGAGAAGGGCTTTTCTTCCCACCCCCAGCCTTCAGAACAGCCTTCTGAAGGCTGGGGGTGGGAAGAAAAGCCCTTCTCCCCCCCCCCCAGCCTTCAGAAGACTGTCCCCGGACCTGGTCTGAAGGTGGTTTCCCTAGGAATGCATTAATTGATTTTCAATGCATTCCTATGGGAAACCGTGCATCGCAAGAAGAAAAAACTTGCGGAACAAATTAATTTCGTCTTGCGAGGCACCACTGTACAATATAATTGTTCTATTATTGAAGGACATGCTTAAATGTTACATTGCAAATGGGGCCTCTCGGAATGTCTAGCTTGGGCAGATAGAGATAAAGAACAAGGATTTATTGTTATACCAGGATGAGGGAGGTTGCAGGAAGGAGGGAGAAAAGACCAAGACCTTATATGGTAATATAGGAACTTATTATAAGTTTCGATTTCCCAGAAATCAGGTGACTTACAAGAGATCAGGTGGTATTCTATTTTGCAAATCTATATAAAGGGGGTGCACCCTGGCTACTGTGTACAGGTTGCGTACTGATCGCCCAGTGCCTTTGTTCTGCATATGCACTTCAAATAAAAATCCTGTTAATAACCTGCAAGAGCGTTTTGCCGCTTTGTGTGAATCTGTGCTTCAGGGACCCAAATAGCAGATATGTGTGGTCCTTCATGGGGGATTAGTAACTAATAAAAGTTTGGGTGCTCTTTTGTTTGGGGCTTCCATCTTCTTCCACCTGGTGGCAGGTGGGAGTCCTGTTGTGACAGTCTTCAATCAAGACCAAGCCTCCTGGCTGCTGTTTTGCTCTGGTATTCCTGGCTGGTGTCCTTGTTTTTTTCTCCAAGGGAGCCCTCGGATATCTCCGTTAACAGTAGAATGTGTGTTTTTATTTAAAATGCATCTCTGGGTTCTTTGTGGGGCATAGGAATTCGTTCATCCCCCCCCTTCAAAATACAGTCCAACCCCCTCCCCAAGGTCTGAGGTACAGTGGACCAGCCCCATGCTGAAAATGTTTACTGACCTCTGCTCTAACCCCTGTGTCTGAGTTCGCCGGAGCATGTACAGAAGTTCTTCCCTTTGGGCATGGAAGCGAGACTCCTGGGACAGAGGCACAGGTTGCTAGAATGTGAAAGCACCTTTTCCTAGGAGATGGAGTGTGATGGGAAATTGCTGGGTGGCAAGTCAAGGGTGGGAGGGAGACATGAGATTAGCTGCACATCAGATGTCCCAGGCCAGGAGACCCCTCACTGCAAATTAATTCCTGATGGCCCAGAGCTGTTAACGAAGGGATCCGTGTCTGTGCGCCAGGTGCTGGGCCCTGATGAAGATGGAGAACGCAGTGTCTTAATTAGCACGCCATCGATTGGACGGAGCGGCCTGCGACTCCGAAGATCTTGGTGCGGTGGCTCCAGTGATTGATTGGCAGCTGTCAGAAACTCAGCATCCCGGAGGGGCTTTTGGCCTGTCTCGTTCGATTTGGATCCAGCGATGAGTGGCGTGCCAACGCAGGAATGGCAGCTTGCGGTGGAATCCCAGCTCTCAACTGCTACCTTGTTGTTGTTTAGTTTTATTCATGCCCGACTCTTCGTGACCCCCTGGGCCAGAGCACACCAGGCACTCCTGCCTTCCACTGCCTCCCACAGTTTGGTCAAACTCATGCTGCTAGCTTCGAGAACACTGTCCCACCATCTCGTCCTCTGTCATCCCCTTCTCCTTGTGCCCTCCATCTTTCCGAACATCAGGGTCTTTTCCAGGGAGTCTTCTCTTCTCATGAGGTGGCCAAAGTCTTGGAGCCTCAGCTTCAGGATCTGTCCTTCCAGTGAGCACTCAGGGCTGATTTCCTTCAGAATGGAGAGGTTTGATCTTGCAGTCCATGGGACTCTCCAGCGTCTCCTCCAGCACCAGAATTCAAAAGCATCCATTCTTCGGCGATCAGCCTTCTTTATGGTCCAGCTCTCACTTCCATACATCACTACTGGGAAACCGTTAGGAGACCCCTATTCCCCTAGCAGAGCTACACTTCCCAGAAATGCTTTTGAAAAGTGCTTTTCAAGCACTCTGAAGCCACACTTGCACCCTATATTCGAAGCGCTGTGATACCGCTTTAGACAGGCACTGCTTCACCAAATAAGTGCTGAGAGTTGTGGTTTGCTTAGGGCGCCGACAGTTCTAGGTATTCTGCTCCTGGTGCTAAAATTCCCAGCGTGGTTTATCCATCAATCCCTCTTCTCAGGGAACTCTGGGAATTGTAGCTCTTATGGGGGGCAGTACACAGGGTCTCCTGGAACAACGCTCAGCAACTTTAACAAACTTATGTTAAAATTATAACTTATGTTAGAGCCAGTGTGGTGTAGTGGTTAAGAGCAGTGGACTCGTAATCTGGTGAACCGGGTTCGATTCCCTGCTCCTCCACATGCAGCTGCTGGTGACCTTGGGCCAGTCACACTTCTCTGAAATCTCTCAGCCCCACTCACCTCACAGAGTGTTTGTTGTGGGGGAGGAAGGAAAGGAGATTGTGAGCCGCTTTGAGACTCCTTTGGGTAGTGATAAAGCGGGATATCAAACCCACACTCTTCTATGTCCTCAAATACAAATACAAGATGGGTGACACCTGGCTTGAGAGCAGTACATGTGAAAAGGATCTAGGAGTCTTGGTTGACCACAAACTTGACATGAGCCAACAGTGGGACGCGGCAGCTAAAAAAGCCAATGCAATTCTGGGCTGCATCAATAGGAGTATAGCATCTAGATCAAGGGAAGTAATAGTGCCACTGTATTCTGCTCTGGTCAGACCTCACCTGGAGTAGTGTCCAGTTCTGGGCACCACAATTCAAGAAGGACACTGACAAACTGGAACGTGTCCAGAGGAGGGCAACCAAAATGGTCAAAGGCCTGGAAACGATGCCTTATGAGGAACGGCTAAGGGAGCTGGGCATGTTTAGCCTGGAGAAGAGGAGGTTTAAGGGGTGATATGATAGCCATGTTCAAATATATAAAAGGATGTCACATAGAGGAGGGAGAAAGGTTGTTTTCTGCTGCTCCAGAGAAGCGGACACGGAGCAATGGATCCAAACTACAAGAAAGAAGATTCCACCTAAACATTAGGAAGAACTTCCTGACAGTAAGAGCTGTTTGACAGTGGAATTTGCTGCCCAGGAGTGTGGTGGAGTCTCCTCCTTTGGAGGTCTTTAAGCAGAGGCTTGACAACCATATGTCAGGAGTGCTCTGATGGTGTTTCCTGCTTGGCAGGGGGTTGGACTCGATGGCCCTTGTGGTCTCTTCCAACTCTATGATTCTATGATTCTATGAAACCTCCATGTCCAGAAGCAGTCTACCTGGATCCCTCGGTTTTTAGGGGGTATTTGGCCCCTGCGAGAACGGGACGCTGGACTAGATGGGCCTGATCCAGTCAACCCTCCTTCGGTCCTCACGTTTTCTCGCTTGCTCGCTCTCCTTCCTGACAAGCACTCTGCGCTTTTCTGACAAGGCGAAAGGTCAGCTGCCTGATTCGGTTTTCGCAGCGCGGAGAAATGGAGAAAAAGTGATGTGGCAGTGGGGAGCTTGGATTCCCACCCCCCTTTCTATCCCCCTGCAAGCACCCCACACCTCGCCAGCCTGCTCGGCTGATTCTCCTCCTCTTCCTCCTCTCTTTCCAGCCCCCCCAACCCAAGACCCTATCCCTTGAGCCCCAGAACGGCTGCAAATGTCTCCGCAGGATCGTTGTTATTGTTGTAGGGTCTCTCCCCCCCCCGCCCCGGTCCCCGTGATGGGAGGAAAACTGGCGGGGTTGCCTAGCAACCCCCAGGCTCAGAGCTGCCAGCCGAATGTGGGTCAGCGCGGAGTGGCCGGGGAAAGCGCATCCCACGGTTGCTAGGAAACCGCCGGGCGCTCCTGCATCCTTCCTGCCGCCAGAGGGGGGAGCGGGGCGAGGGAGCCCCCGGTAGGTCCAGGTTGGGGGGCAAAGGGAGCCAGGTAGGGACCACATTGGGCACCAGGGTGGGGTGGGGGGTGTCAGTTTATCATCTTGCGCAACTGCAAAGCGAGTACCAAAGTTGCTGATCCGAAGTTGCCTTCCCCGATCAAAAGGGAGTCGGGATAATTCTCCGCATCGTTTTCTGCCTCTCTCAAATAAAATAAAACAACCCGTATTTGCATTTTGCGTGTTTAATTTTATTTCAGTCGTCGTGTCCTCTTTCCTTCTTGCGTGTTATTGGGGTGTATGTCCTTTCTTAAATAAATATTTAAAAAATAAACAAATTCAGAAGTTGGATGAAGGATGATTTAGCTGAGATCCCTTCCAACTCTACGATTCTATGAAGGGCACGAGGGGTGCCAAGGAGGAAAGTTCTTTAAGGAAAGGCTGCGTTGTTTTCTTTATCTGTATTTTAATGGATTTGGGAGGGTTTTTATATTGCTTTAATTCTACTGCAGTTTAATTAGCATTTAACGGTTATCTTTTACATGGCGGTGGAGGTGTAGTGATTTAGAATGTCAGGCCAGGGACTCCGCTCCACAGCTGCAAACAAAACGTTTTTATTTGTCTTTTTATTTGCTTTCATTTGTCTTTTTAGGGCAATATACAATGTGACAGTAGATGGCGATGGTGAGTCTTGTGGGAAATTCAATATACCATTAAAAACGCGCTTTTCTTTTTTTAAAAAGTATTTTCAGAACGTTTTTTATATGTACGTTTTGTAGATTCCACCGAGCACCTGGGAGAGACCGGGGTTGAAATTCCCCCACTGAACCATGAAGCTCACCGGTGTGACTTTGGGGCCATTCGCTGCCTCTCAACCTAACCTACTTCGCAGGGTTGTTGTGGGAAATAAATGAGGACTAGGAGCTTGGAGGTAGGGACGCGGGTGGTGCGGTGGGTTAAACCACTGAGCCTAGGACTTGCTGATCAGAAGGTTGGCGGTTCGAATCCCCGCAATGACGGGGTGAGCTCCCGTTGCTCAGTCCCTGCTCCTGCCAACCTAGCAGTTCGAAAGCACGTCAAAGTGCAAGTAGATAAATAGGTACCGCTCCGGCAGGAAGGTAAACGGCTTTTCCGTGCACTGCTCTGGTTCGCCAGAAGCGGCTTAGTCCTGCTGGCCACATGACCCGGAAGCTGTACGCCGGCTGCCTTGGCTAATAAAGCGAGATGAGCGCCGCAACCCCAGAGTCCGCCACGACTGGACTTAACGGTCAGGGATACTTTTACCTTTACCTTTATCCAACTTTCAGATGGGGAAAGGTTATGGAAATCTGGTTTGAAATTCTCGGCACGTTGTACGCTGAAAGGAAACTATATGAAAATGATGTGCTGGTGGTATTTGACTCCTAGAAAGATGGGACGCGGGTGGTGCTGTGAGTTAAACCACAGAGCCTAGGACTTGCCGATTAGAAGGTCGGCGGTTCGAATCCCCACGACGGCTCCCGTTGCTCGGTCCCTGCTCCTGCCAACCTAGCAGTTTGAAAGCACACCAAAGTGCAAGTAGATAAATAGGTACCACTCTGGTGGGAAGGTAAACGGCGTTTCCGTGCACTGCTCTGGTTTCGCCAGAAGTGGCTTAGTCCTGCTGGCCACATGACCCGGAAAAACTGTCTACGGACAAACGCAAGCTCCCTCGGCCAGTAAAGCAAGATGAGCACCGCAACCCCAGTGTCGTTTGTGACTAGACTTAACTGTCAGGGGTCCCTTTACCTTAGGAGCTTGGAGAGTCCGGACTTAAAATTCCCTCATCCAGCCATGGAAGGGCAGACCTGGAGCTGGGGCTACTGAGCATGCACAGAGTGTCTTCCCACAGTAGCCCAACACAGCAAAGACAGCCAGGGTTAGAGAGAGACACTGACTCCTGGAAGACCTCACACCTCTGCACTGCCCCCCCCCAAATAAATCACGTTTTATTTTGGAAATTAATAGCATTCAGGAACATTTTCCTTACGTGGTCTTCCAGGGCATCCTCTCCCCATAGCTCCCCCTACTTGAGCGTAGGAATGGGGGCGGGGGGAGCATGAGGGGACGAGGTGTACCAGACAAGGGGCTGCGTTGTGAGTCTGAATTCGACAGCTGTGTCTCCTTCTCCCTCTGAGCACCTTAACAGATATTTTCATCAGCGTCTCCATGGCAACCGGCAGCACTCACATCTTCCATGACATTGCAGTTTCTTGCGCTCATGCTTCCTTGGAGAGGGATGGCGGGGATGGGGGAGCGGCGAAGTGTCTGGGGGACTCACAGAATTGGGGAATTGTAGAGTCGAAAGGGGGACTCCTGAGGATCATCTAGTCCAACCCCCTGCAATGCAGGGATCGCCACTCCAGAATCCCTGACAGGCGGCCATCCAACTTGGATTGGCACAGCAGTTTCCTATCGCCTTCTGGCCTTGGGGAGCCATGCCACCCGGAGCTGACAGAAGTACTGCTCTTGGGGGACAGGGGGTGGGCAGGTGTGGGGGACTCCCTGGTCCTGAATGGGGTAACTGTGCCCCTGAAGGACCAGGTGTGCAGCCTGGAAGTCATTTTGGACTCACGGCTGTCCATGGAGACGCAGGTCCATTCTGTGTCCAGGGCAGCTGTTTATCAGCTCCATCTGGTACGCAGGATGAGACCCTCCCTGCCCGCAGACTGTCTCACCAGAGTGGTGCATGCTCTGGTTATCTCCCGCTTGGACTACTGCAATGCGCTCTACGTGGGGCTACCTTTGAAGGTGACCCGGAAACTGCAATTAATCCAGAATGCAGCAGCTAGACTGGTGACCGGGAGAGGCTGCCGAGACCACGTAACACCGGTCTTGAAAGACCTACATTGGCTCCCAGTACGTTTCCAAGCACAATTCAACAAGTGTTGGTGCTGACCTTGAAAGCCCTAAACGGCCTCAGTCCAGTATACCTGAAGGTGCGTCTCCATCCCCATCATTCTGCCCAGACACTGAGGTCCAGCTCCGAGGGCCTTCTGGCTGCTCCCTCAGAAGCTGTGATGGCCTGGGATTCCGATTCGGAGGATGAAACAGAGGAATCCCAGCCTGCACAAGAGTCCCCGCCTCCAGGGCCGGCTGAACTGGGGCAAGGCCTAGATGCTGAAGAACCTGCACCTGTGGCAGTGCATCAGGAGCTGGCCCCAGGTGAAACCCTTCTGGCCCCAGAGAGGCTTGACGACTCAGTGGCCACAGGTGAGCCTCCTCCAGGGCCCAGTAACCCTTCGGCCTCTCCTGATCTGCAGAGGCTTAGGGCAGAGAGGCGAAGGGAACTGGTTGCCCCCAGGAGGAGTGCTCGCCTTAAGGCCAGAGGAGGCGGGGCTCCTGGGGGCCGGGACCGCCCCTGGCCTTAGAAGAGGATAAAAGCCCAGTCAGCCCGGCCCCAGGTTGCGGGAGCAACGTCGTTGTTGGCTTCGGACCTTCCTGTGTTCCTGATCCCTGCTCGGCCTCCTGTTCCTGACTATCCGGTACTCCTGTTCCCTGCTCGGCTTCCTGTTCCTGACTATCCGGTACTCCTGTTCCCTGCTCGGCTTCCTGTTCCTGACTATCCGGTACTCCTGTTCCCTGCTCAGCCTCCTGTTCCCGACCATCCGGTGTTCCTGCTCCCTGCACAGCCTCTTGTTCCAGCGTTCCTGTTCCCCGCCCGGCTCTCTGCCTCGGACCTCGCCCCTCTTCGTGTGGACTCTGCTACACCCAAGGTACCTTACCCCCGGACCAGCACAGTTTGCTCCCGCCACACCCGCACTCCCCCTTCGTAGGGGTGCGTTCGGGAAGAGCCAGAGGCCATGGCTGAACAGGCGGCTGCACTGGTGGCTTTGGCCCAGAAGAACCAGGCCTTGACTCACACCGTGCAGCAGCTCAGTGACGCGGTTGTGGCACTTCAGCAACGCTTGGAAGCCCTACCGGCTCCTGGGGCCGACGCCCCGGCTCCGGGCAAGTACCCAGTGGCTTTGCCTGAGAAATTTGATGGAGCCCCGGCCAGCTTTCCCATGTTCCTGGCCCAGGCCAAGCTGTATATCCAGGGGCGAGCCCGGAACTTTCCTGACGACCGCACCAAGGTGCACTTTTTGATTAGTTTGTTAAAGGACCAGGCGGCCAAGTGGGCGTTGCCGCTACTCAGGCAAGACTCCCCCTTGCTGGCAGACTATACGGGGTTTTGCAATCGTTTGGAGGCCGCGTTCGGCAACCCCCAGAAAGGGAGTCAAGCCAACCGGGCGATTCGGCGTTTGAAACAGGGCAAGTCCACGGTGGCCGCATATACCACGGAGTTTCGGCTTTTGGCACAGGACTTGACCTGGAATGACCCGGCACTGCGGGACCAGTATCTCGAAGGGCTTTCGGACGAGGTACTGGACCAGTTGGCCACAATGGAACGCCCCACCACGCTGGACACCCTCATTCAACGGAGCCTACAAATAGACGACCGGTTGGAGGATCGTCGTCAGGCCCGGGGTCGCCGACACTTCCAGTTCACGGCACCAGCTTTTTCCGGCAGCCCCACAGTCACAACTGATTTAATGGAGGAGCCTATGCAGCTCGGGGCAGCGCGGCCACGCCTTTCCCCCGCAGAGAAGGCGTGGCGTCGGGAGGGAAATCTCTGTCTTTACTGTGGCGGAAGTGGACACTTCGCTCGGTCCTGCCCTGAGAAACGCCAGCCGCAGGGAAACCGCCAACCCCAGTAGCTGATGGCCCTAGCTACCGGGGGTCCCAAACCGTACAGAATGGGCCCGCACCAATGGACTTGCAACATCTTATGGTTTCGGTACGTTTATACCCTCCAGGGGGGCCCTGGATCCTCACCCATGCTTTGGTAGATTCAGGGGCAACCCGCTCCTATATGGACGCTGCTTTTGCCACCCATCATCAGGTGCCACTTCGGAACAAGCCAGTGCCGATCCAGGTGGAAGCGATTGACGGACGACTTCTGCGTTCAGGTGCTGTTACTCAGAAGACCCAGCCCCTGGTCCTGTGTCTCCAGCAGCACCGGGAGTTGCGAACTTTGGACATTGCCTCTATGCCCCGCTTCCCCCTGGTGCTCGGGATGGACTGGCTGGAAGCCCACAACGTTCAGATTGACTGGGTCAAATGGACCGTGCACTTCCCAGACCCATGTTCCCATGCTCAATCCAGAACGCTGGCGGCCGCGCCCTCAGAGGAGGCAGCACCCACGCTCCCAGCCGTGTACCAGGACTACCAGGACGTGTTCGAAGAACGGGGGGCAGACCAGCTGCCGCCGCATCGGCCTTTTGACTGCGGCATAGACCTCCAACCCGGAGCGCCTTTACCAGTGAGTCGCTTATATTCCCTAACAGAGCCAGAGCGCGAGGCTTTGCAGGACTTCTTGCGCAAGAACCTGGAGCGTGGGTTCATTAGGCCTTCCACCTCGCCTACCGCGGCACCAGTGCTTTTCGTTAAGAAGAAATGTGGGGAACTCCGCCCTTGCCATGATTACCGAGCCCTGAACAAAATTACCGTCCCAGACCGGTACCCCTTACCCCTTATCTCGGAGCTGCTGGAGCGGGTGCAAGGGGCACAGGTGTTCACCAAGCTGGACCTCCGAGGGGCCTACAACTTGATTCGGATCCGAGCCGGGGATGAGTGGAAGACAGCGTTTGGGACCCGGTACGGGCAGTTCGAATATTTGGTTATGCCTTTCGGTTTGTGCAACGCGCCTGCTGTGTTCCAACGCTACATCAACCACGTGTTTCAGGACTTGTTAGACAAGTACGTGGTGGTGTATTTGGATGACATACTGATTTACTCCCGTGACCCGGCTCGCCATGAGGGACATGTCCGGACCGTGCTGCAGCGCTTGCGTGAGCACCGTTTGTACGCAAAGCTCAGCAAGTGCGAGTTCCATCAGCGGACTGTGGACTTCCTTGGTCACCGGCTCTCTCCAGATGGGGTGCAAATGGACCCGGGGAAGGTGACAGCGGTTCGAGAATGGGCGGCACCCCGGAACCGCAAGGACCTACAGCGTTTCCTGGGGTTCGCCAATTACTACCGGACCTTCATCGCTGATTATGCTCATCGCACCACCCCGTTGACCCGGCTACTGCGCCCAAAGACGCCGTTTTCCTGGGACAAGGAGGCAGAGGAGGCGTTTCAGGGGTTGAAGGCCTGTTTCCAGAGGGCACCAATCTTACAACATCCTGACCCCTCTCGACCCTTTGTGGTGGAGACCGACGCCTCCAGTACGGCTCTCGGTGCCGTCTTGTCTCAACAGATTGGGCCTGAAGCGCCACTCTTACCCTGTGCCTTCTATTCCCGCCAGCTCCTACCAGCGGAGCGTAACTATACTGTGTGGGAGCGGGAACTACTGGCCATCAAGGTAGCCTTTGAGGTCTGGCGCCACCATCTTGAGGGGGCACGACATCCGGTGGAGGTGAGAACCGACCACCGGAACCTGGAGTACCTCCAGACCACCCGCAAGCTGAACCAAAGACAGATCCAGTGGGCGTTGTTCTTTTCCCGGTTCCAGTTCCGGATCCGCTACATCCCTAGCTCTCAGAATCAGAAGGCGGATGCCCTGTCCCGGAAACCTGAAGACAACGCAGACACGGTACAGCAAGCAGAACCCACCACGATCCTACCTCCGGCTGCATTCCTGGCCACCCAGGAGGCGCAGCCACTGCAGGTTCGGGTGCGGGAACAGCAGCGGGTCGACGCTTGGGCCCAGGATCGGCTCCGGGAGCTGGCTGAAGGGTCCAGCCCACAGTATCCGGGGCTGGTCCTGCATCAGGGCCTTCTGCTGCATCACGGTCGTCTGTACATCCCGCCAGGGCCACTACGGCTGGAGGTTCTCCGGATGGCCCATGATGCCCCAGCAGCGGGGCACTTTGGACGGTATCGGACCACCCATCTGGTCAGTCGTGAGTTTTGGTGGCCCCGCCTGAAGGCTGACGTGGCTCGCTACGTTGCTGGTTGTGATGTCTGCCGGCGCGCCAAGGGACCTACCGGGCGACCCCCCGGCCTACTTCAGCCATTGCCAGTTCCACCGCGCCCTTGGCACACGGTTTCATTGGACTTTATAGTGGACTTACCCTAGTCTCGTGGCTGTACCTGCCTTCTGGTTTTCTCCGACCATTTCACCAAGATGGTGCACTGCGCTCCCTGTCCATCTGTACCCACAGCCAAGGAAACTGCTCAGCTGTACCTTCAGCATGTCTTCCGCTTGCATGGACTACCTGAGCGCGTGGTGTCCGACCGGGGCGTTCAGTTCACATCCCGGTTCTGGCGAGCATTACACCAGACCCTCGGGACAGAGGTCTGCCTCTCGTCAGCCTACCACCCACAGACCGATGGCCAGACGGAACGGGCGAACGCGGTGCTGGAGCAGTACCTCCGGTGTTACTGCAGCTACCAGCAGGATGACTGGGTCGACCACCTGGCATTGGCAGAGTTCGCCTATAACAACGCGGTGAATGCGTCCACCCAGCAGACCCCGTTCCAGGCCAGTTATGGTTATCATCCACGGCTGTTTCCAGAGGTGCTGCCGGCGTCCGCGGTCCCGGAGTGGCTTCAAGAGCTCCAGTCCCAGCAACAGCTTTTGGTGGAGCAACTGCACCAGGCCAAGGAAGCGTACAAAGCCCAGGCCGACCGCCACCGCCAGGTGGGGCCGGAACTTCGCGTCGGTGACCTGGTTTGGCTCTCCACTCGCCACCTCCACCCCTCTCGACCTTCGCGGAAGTTGGACGCCCGCTTCACCGGCCCGTTCCCTATCGTAGACCAAGTCTCTCCTGTGGCATTTCGTCTCCGGTTACCCGCAACCCTGAAGGTTCACCCGGTCTTCCACAGGTCCCTTTTGAGTCCGGTGGCCCCACCCGACGAGTTCCACCCGAACCGTCCCCGACCGCAGCCAGTGTTGGTTCGGGGAGAGCCTGAGTATGAGGTGGAACGCATCCTGGACTCCCGATACCGCAGGGGAAAGCTGCAGTATCTCATTGACTGGAAGGGGTACGGACCGGAGGACCGTTCCTGGGAACCAGCGGCCAACGTCCACGCACCTGCCTGCCTCCGAGAGTTCCATGCGACGTACCCCGGCAAGCCGGGTCCGGACCCTCGGTTGAGGGGGGGGCCTGGGAGGGGGGATGGTGTGATGGCCTGGGATTCCGATTCGGAGGATGAAACAGAGGAATCCCAGCCTGCACAAGAGTCCCCGCCTCCAGGGCCGACTGAACTGGGGTAAGGCCTAGATGCTGAAGAACCTGCACCTGTGGCAGTGCATCAGGAGCTGGCCCCAGGTGAAACCCTTCTGGCCCCAGAGAGGCTTGACGACTCAGTGGCCACAGGTGAGCCTCCTCCAGGGCCCAGTAACCCTTCGGCCTCTCCTGATCTGCAGAGGCTTAGGGCAGAGAGGCGAAGGGAACTGGTTGCCCCCAGGAGGAGTGCTCGCCTTAAGGCCAGAGGAGGCGGGGCTCCTGGGGGCCGGGACCGCCCCTGGCCTTAGAAGAGGATAAAAGCCCAGTCAGCCCGGCCCCAGGTTGCGGGAGCAACGTCGTTGTTGGCTTCGGACCTTCCTGTGTTCCTGATCCCTGCTCGGCCTCCTGTTCCTGACTATCCGGTACTCCTGTTCCCTGCTCGGCTTCCTGTTCCTGACTATCCGGTACTCCTGTTCCCTGCTCGGCCTCCTGTTCCCGACCATCCGGTGTTCCTGCTCCCTGCACAGCCTCTTGTTCCAGCGTTCCTGTTCCCCGCCCGGCTCTCTGCCTCGGACCTCGCCCCTCTTCGTGTGGACTCTGCTACACCCAAGGTACCTTACCCCCGGGACCAGCACAGAAGCCAAGTTACAGGGAACCAGGCAGAGGGCCTTCTCGGTGGTGGCACCCACCCTGTGGAACGCCCTCCCACCAGATGTCAAAGAGAAAAACAACTATATGACATTTATAAGACATCTGAAGGCAGCCCTGTTTAGGGAAGCTTTTAATGTTTGATGTTTTATCGTGTTTTTAATATTGTGTTGGGAGCCGCCCAGAGTGGCTGGGGAAACCCAACCAGATGGGCGGGGTATACATAAGTTGGTTGTTGTTGTTGTTGTTGTTATTTGTTGTTGGAACTGGAGTCCCCAAAAAAGTTCTCAGATATCCCCTTCCAGGCACAGCCCGTCTCTCTCTCTACACACACACACACAGACACATATACAGTGGTACCTTGGGATGTAAACGGGATACGTTCTGGAGCCCCGTTCACATCCTGAATGGAATGTAAGACGCAACAGCCTGTCTGCGCGTGCGCAGGTCGCGTTTTGTCCCTTCTGCGCATGCGCGAGCAGCGAAACCCGGGAGTAACACGCTCCATTACTTCCAGGTTGCCACGGAGCGCAACCCAAAAGCGCTCAACCTGAAGCACAGTCAAACCGAGGTATGACTGTATGTAGACGGCATAATTGGAAGTAATCACTTGTGGGCAGTGACTTTCCAGGGGGTTGGTCTAAATGACCGTTGGAGGTCCCTTCCAACTCTACACTTCTACGATTCCACTGGCAAAACCCAGCCATAAGTGCAGCTCGGGGGTGTGGGGAGCGCTTATTCTCTGCCCTGCCTATGACCTGCTGCTCCCACAGGCTTTCCGAGCGTCCGAGGAGAACCATAGCGCCGTCAGAATCAGGGCGCCCAAGAGCTCGCTAAGCGGCCTTTGCCGGGCTGAAAAATGCTTCCCCTGATGGGGAGAGACAGACGAGGCCCGGAGCAGCCGGGGAAACTATTGCACGCCTCTCGCTGGCAGCTTGGAGGCGGCTGGCTCGCTGACAGCCCAAATCTCGACACTTCACGCAGGCACAAGCGCTCCTATTATTGCACCCTGACGTCTCCCACCTCCCGTTTGCCAAGCCCAGGTGTTGATTTATTCCAGCATGAATCCAGCCTTGAAAACAGCGTATCCTGGCTCACGCCGGAGTTCAGCTAAACGGAAATCCATATACCTATTTTGCAAGCCGAAAACTGACCCCGCGTGGCGCTTGAGAGCTGGAGAAGCAACGGTTTAGTGAATCTGTTTGACCCAGAAGGTGGGAAGCAAATTCTGAGGTCAAGTGTGCACAGACAGCGGCTTTTGAAACCTCACCGATGTAGAGCACTGGCTTCGGTCAACGGATTAACAAGGCCTCCCTGGTCTTTGGGCTCAGCGGGGGAGATTACAGAATGTTTATGAGCATCCCAACTTCGTGGAAAGAAGGTCACTTTTTTAATAAGAAGAAAAAACTGTCAGCACACACAAGTTGGCAGGGCAGAAGGACAGGAATGCACTCGGTAGAGGAGGGAGCAGGCCGTGTGTTGTGTGAGCAGCTCACACCTTGATGCGTCAGTCAAGGTGGTAATAAAGGTGTTGGGATTGAGGGGGTCAGTCTGGATGGCCCCCTGGGGTCCCTTCCCGACCTGCACTCATGTTGGTGGTGAGGTTAGAATCTGCAAGAGGAAACCTGGCAAAGCGGTTGTGATAAGAATTTTAAAGTCTTAGATATATAATAAATGCTCATAAATGTACCAACCAAGCAAGTACATAGATCAGCATAGGAAGACCGACCTGAAACCAATTCTGATTCCCAAACTGACCAAATGTTTTCTTTGCAAGATCAAAGGAAAATGGAAAAGCCTCCCCATTGTCTTTTCCTTCACAAAATCCTGTCTTAAGGGTATGTCTGTGTATGAATAGGGTGTGAGCCTGTGACCTGGCTCAGGAACTAAGTATTTGTCATTACAAAAGACTAGCCAGGCTCCCCAGGGTATCCAATCAAGTGAGCATTAACCTGTCAGACAAGATAAACAACACACTCAGATTTCTGCTGTAGACCGCCTTTTCTGTGATGTAGGTATGATGTATCTGGGGGGGGGGTCTTAGGTTACACCCCTTCTGTGATGTAGGTATGATGTATGATGATGTATGTATGTATGGGGTGGTCTTGAGCTCCAGGGCAGGGACACTTTTGTTTATAAGGGTGGGCACACCTTTGTTCTGGGTCCTCCTCCTTTCCTGCGGGTGAGGGGAGCACCCTGTTGCAACAGAACAATAAAGATCAGGCTTACTATCTGCTTTGCTTCTCAATATTCTCTGGTTGGCCTGTTATTTTCTCTGACCGATGGAGAACCCACTTAAGGACTCTATACGGGCTCTTGGATACCCCACAAGGGGAAAAGGGCAGATTCTGTTTATAACATGGTCAGGCTGGTTGCTTTATGAAGAGGCTCCTGTATCTGGCCATTGGCTCACCCAGTCCAGCATCAGTGGCCAGCCAGATGCCTGACAGGAAAACCAAAATCAGGATCTGAGCACAACAGTAATACTCTCCCCACCTGTAGTTTCAAGGTCACCAACCTGGATGGCTTTAATATTAATAATAATAATAATAATAATAATAATAATAATAATAATGTTTAGTCATTTAGTCGTGTCCGACTCTTCATGACCCCCTGGACCAGAGCACGCCAGGCCCTCCTGTCTTCCACTGCCTCCCACAGTTTGGTCAAACTCATGCTGGTAGCTTCGAGAACACTGTCCCACCATCTCGTCCTCTGTCGTCCCCTTCTCCTTGTGCCCTCCATCTTTCCCAACATCAGGGTCTTTTCCAGGGAGTCTTCTCTTCTCACGAGGTGGCCAAAGTCCTGGAGCCTCAGCTTCAGGATCTGTCCTTCCAGTGAGCACTCAGGGCTGATTTCCTTCAGAATGGAGAGGTTGGATCTTCTTGCAGTCCATGGGACTCTCAAGAGTCTCCTCCAGCACCAGAATTCAAAAGCATCAATTCTTCGGTGATCAGCCTTCTTGATGGTCCAGCTCTCACTTCCATACATCACTACTGGGAAAACCATAGCTTGAACTATACGGACCTTTGTTGGCAAAGCGATGCCTCTGCTAATAATATAATAATTATATTATAATA
The DNA here is from genome assembly GCF_965112155.1 of Podarcis liolepis. Taxonomy (NCBI): domain Eukaryota; kingdom Metazoa; phylum Chordata; class Lepidosauria; order Squamata; family Lacertidae; genus Podarcis; species Podarcis liolepis. The sequence continues at coordinate 91,856,067 of NC_139561.1, read as the reverse complement.
TAATAGTAGTACTAGTAGCAGTAGTAGTACAACACCCTTGTCCGTCTGACTGGGTGGCCCCAGCCACTCTGGGCAGCTTCCAACATATATATAAAATCATAGTAAAAGCTTCTCTGTCTCTTCTAAAGGTTGCACAGTGACTTATCTCCTTGGCTCGGGGCTTGCGTAACAACTCCATGCCCTCCAACATTTCTCCCGTGAAAATAGGGATCTCGCCGCCTCCACAGTGCCCACCTCTTTCCCCTTCCACCAGAAAGCATCGCTCTCTCACTCGCCGCGTCCTTCAGGAAATACGCCAAACTTCCAACACAGAGAAAACAGTTGTAAATAATCCTGCAGGTCTGGAAAAATAAACTGCGCCAGTAAATCTGCCCGTCTGGGAGTCTATCGATGCTCACCTCTTTTCCCCCCCTGTTACAGACAGTAAATCATATTGACAGCTGAATAATAAGCAGCCGAGCGGCTATTACTGCAGACTGATAATTATTTGCTGCAAAAAAAAATAGACACACATACAAAAACCCCCAATTAGGCTTGATTGCTAGGGGCTTTTTTTTAAAAAAAAAAAAAGGTGGGCGGTGATCAATCATTTTTTACTTTTCAAAGGAACAAAGGAAGTTTCAGGTGCCCGCCTCTGCGCCAAGGTAGGTTCGTGACGCGTTGTTTATTGGGGGGGATGCTGAGTATATAGAGCCTGTACAACAGGGAGGAGAGGGAAATGGAGAAGGGCGATGACAGCCCTCTGTGGAAGGGGTTGGACTGGATGACCTTTGGAGGTCCCTTCCCAACTCTACAATTCTTGTTACAGATAGGTAGCCGTGTTGGTCTGCCATAGTCAAAATAAAAAAATTCCTTCCAGTAGCACCTTAAAGACCAACTAAGTTAGTTCCTGGTATGAGCTTTCGTGTGCATGCACACTTCTTCAGATACACTGAAACAGAAGTTGCCAGATCCTTCTATATAGTGAGAAGGTGGGGAGGGGTATTACTCAGAAGGGTGGTGGGAATGGGAGATTGGCAGATAGCCGAGATGAGCCTGTTGACGACTCTTAACGACTGCAATAGGTCTTACACATACACCCGGACAACACCATTACTGGCCCCAACAACATCACACATACCATCTCGGGACTATTTAATTGCTCATCGTCTAACATTGTGTATGCCATCAAATGCCAACAGTGTCCCTCAGCTCTCTATATTGGACAAACAGGCCAAACCTTACGCCAAAGAATAAACGGACATAAATCTGACATCAAGAATCACAAAACAGAGAAACCAGTAGGAGAACACTTCAATCTCCCAGGACATTCTATACAAGATCTCAAAGTAGCTGTTTTTACTACAAAGGAATTTCAGAAATAGACTGGAAAGAGAAGCTGCTGAATTGCAACTCATTACCAAACTTAAAACCATGGAGAGACCTGGTCTGAACAAAGACATTGGATTCTTATCTCATTATACATGACTAAGCCATTTTTCACCTTCTCACCCCTTGCCTTTTCCTGTAAGACCTATTGCAGTCGTTAAGAGTCGTCAACAGGCTCATCTCAGCTATCTGCCAATCTCCCATTCCCACCACCCTTCTGAGTAATACCCCTCCCCACCTTCTCACTATATAGAAGGATCTGGCAACTTCTGTTTCAGTGTATCTGAAGAAGTGTGCATGCACACGAAAGCTCATACCAAGAACTAACTTAGTTGGTCTTTAAGGTGCTACTGGAAGGAATTTTTTTATTTCTACATTTCTTGGAATACACTCACGAGCAACATTTCCACCCAGTTCGAATTCTGCACCATTCAATTAGAGCTCCTCTAGACATTTGGAAACCGAGTTTACAACGGATTGTTTTGCGGCCCTGTCCTCAGCGACAAAGCTCCCAGCATGCTCAGTTTGGGTTCCCCCCCATCGGCATGGCTCGCTCACTTGAGCCACCTAGATCCGCTTGCACCCGGCTGCTGGATTAGGCCAGTGGTCCATCTGGAACAGCATCTTGTTCTCACAATGGCTAACCATGTGCCCCAATGGTAGGGTAGCCATAAGTCTGGGATTTCCTGGACATGTTCTCTTTTGGGGTGCAGCCTTCCCCTCTGGGTGGATTTTTGCAATTTACATGAAATGTTGGGGGGGTTGTTTTCTTATTTGGGGTGTGTGTGTGCTTTGGAATACTGCAACCCTACAAATGCAAAACCAGCAAGCAGGACCCGCGCACAAAGCGACTCTCCCCTCCTGTGGTTATCTATTGTTTGTAAGCAGCTTTGGAATTATTATTATTATTATTATTATTATTATTATTATTATTATTATTATTATTTGTACCCCACCCATCAGGCGGGAGGCAGTGGAAGACAGGAGTGCCTGGCATGCTCTGGTCCATGGGGTCACGAAGAGGCGGACACGACTAAACAACAACAATATCTATCTATCTATCTATCTATCTATCTATCTATCTATCTATCTATCTATCTAATCTAATCTATCTATATGGATCTATATGGATCTATATGTATCTATATCTATCTATCTATCTATCTATCTATCTATCTATCTATCTATCTCTATCTATATCTATCTATCTATCTATCTATCTATCTATCTATCTATATGTATCTATATGTATCTATATGTATCTATATGTATGTATATGTATCTATATGTATGTATGTATCTATCTATCTATCTATCTATCTATCTATCTATCTATCTATCTATCTATCTCTATCTATATCTATCTATCTATCTATCTATCTATCTATCTATCTATCTATCTATCTATATGTATCTATATGTATCTATATGTATGTATATGTATCTATATGTATCTATCTATCTATCATCTATCTATCTATCTATCTATCTATCTATCTATCTATATCTCTATCTATATCTATCTATCTATCTATCTATCTATCTATATCTATATCTATATCTATATCTATATCTATATCTATATCTATATCTATATCTATATCTATATCTATATCTATATCTATATCTATATCTATATCTATATCTGTCTATTTATCTATCTATCATCTATCTATCTATATCTATCTATCTATCTATCTATCTATCTATCTATCTATCTATCATCTATTTCAAATACAGTGGTACCTCTGGTTGCGAACGCGATCCGTTCTGGAGGCCCGTTCGCAACATGAAAAGAGTGCAACCTGAAGCACTGTATCTGGGCAGGTGCGCGGCGCGATATGGCGCTTGTGCACATGCGCGAAGCGAGATTTAGTACTTCTGTGCATGCACAAGCGGCGAAACCCGGAAGTAACCCTTTCCGGTACTTCCGGGTCGCCACGGGACGTAACCTGAAAGAACGTAACATGAAGCAAACGTAACATGAGGTATGACTTTTGACCCATGGAACAAATCTGTTGCCAACTTCCCAATCACACACAAACACGTTTAGCACTGCCTCTCCAATGCAAGCTGCCTCGGAAGGCAGTGGCCTCGCCTTTACTGGAAAAATTTAAAGAGAGCTTGGATGGCCACTTGTCAGAGATTCTTGCATTGCAGGTGTTATGTACTGAAGTTCTCACCCTGGGCCAGCAGGGGGAGACTGTAGATAGTTTTCACTCAGGTCCACATATGCAAATAAGGGATTGAAAGTGACGTTCAGGGATTGGATAGTTACAGGAAATGGTTACTGTTGCGTTGTAGTGGAGCTCTATATAAGCAGGCTGGCTGAACCCTTCAGTTGAGTTCTGTTCTGGCCTGTGAATAAACAAGAGCTGTTTGAAGGATCGCTGTGTCGTCTGATATGTTCACCCACAACTTAACAGCAGGGGGTGGGACTAGATGACCCTCGGGTCCTCTCCAACCCTACAATTCTAGGATTCTAGCGTTAGCAAAGCTGGCCGTGTTTCAGCGCACGCAGCCCCCGCCCCCTCTCCCCCACCAAAAAATAAAATCCCTTTTCTGATTCCAAATACGTAATTCCTCCTGCTCTCTCTCTCGGCAGCTTGATGAACAGGGGTCTTTATGACCTGGCCTTCCCTCTATTTCTGCGGAAAGGACTCTTTCCTCAGATGCTCATCTGGGGTGGCAAGGCCATTTGCAGAGAACCTGTCCCTCTGGGGGGGGGGGGCAAAGAGAGAAGATGCTTCCATGATGTGGAGAGGGAGCTGGGCAACTGCAGAGAGACAGGAGTTGTAGCAAACTGCAAAGCGGAGGCGTTTGATGGTTCCTCCGGCAGGAGAAATGGACCCTGAATTGAAGTGGCGAATAAATTGTCCGCTGAGTCCTCTCCATCTCAAAGGCTCCAACCAAATACGCACAAATTGTCTGGGGTTGTGCTCTCAGTTTGAGAGGAAACAGAGGCTCAGACATTGGAAAATGTGGCGGTACCAATTTATAGCTCACCTTTTTCTGCAAATAGCTCAAAGCGGCAGACAGGGTCCACAGCCTCCCCATTTTTACCCCCCAAAACAACAGCCCTGTGAGGCAGATTGGGCTGAGAGGCAGCAACTGGACCCACAAGGCCACCCAGAGAGCTTCATGGCTGTTGCAATTCCTGCATTTCAGGGGGTTGGACTAGATGGCCTTTGGGGGTCCCCTTCCAACTCTGCAATTATATGGTTCTATAACATAACCGGTAGGAGTTGGCGTCTGCATGCAGAAGGGAGGTTGCCGTTCAGCCACAACCGCTTCTAGGACCCATGTACCTACGGGACCACCTCTCCTGGTATGCCCCGCGGAGGACCTTAAGGTCCACAAATGACAACACTTTGGAGGTCCCGAGCCGCAAGGTGGTTAGATTGGTCTCAACTAGGGCCAGGGCCTTTTCAGTACTGGCCCCGACTTGGTGGAACGCTCTGTCACAGGAGACTAGGGCCCTGCAGGACTTGACATCTTTCCGCAGGGCCTGCAAGACAAAGCTGTTCCGCCTGGCCTTTGGTTTGGACTCACTCTGACCCTTATGTTTCCCTCCCCTTACGGTCTTGATCTATGGGCTACAACTAAAATGAGGCTGCATTTAAATTGCATTTTAACCTGTATTTTGAATTATTATGTTTTTTATTGTAATTTTTTTGGTGTTAGCTGCCCTGAGCCCGGCTCTGGCTGGGGAGGGCTGGGGAGTACAAATAATAATAATAATAATAATAATAATAATAATAATAATAATAATAATAATAATAATAATAATAATTTATTATTCTCCAGTTTGCAGATGTGCCCCTGTGAGCCCAGCAAAGGCAAGCAATCCAAATATTTTGATTTAGACCTCCAGCATAAGAAAGAGTCCACCTTTGCATGGTTTGTGCGTGTTTTATGCAACGCTAAGGCTTTGGGAGTGTGTGAACTCAGGGATGCTTCTGACCATGTGCAAAGCGCTTCTCCTGTAGGCTGAGAAACCGCACCCAGAGCCAGAATCTGGAAATCTGGAAAGAAGTCTTTCATTCAGAGCCCTTGAAGAAGAAATGTGCTCAGAGGGAAGAAGAGTTAACAGAAGATCTAACTTACTCTAAGGCAGGGGTAGGCAAACTAAGGCCTGGGGGCCGGATCCGGCCCAATCGCCTTCTTAATCCTGCCTGCTGACAGTCCAGGAATCAGCGTGTTTTTACATGAGTAGAATGTGCCCTTTTATTGAAAAAGCATCTCTGAGTTATTTGTGGGGCACAGGAATTCGTTCATCCCCCCCCCCCAATATAGTCCAGCCCACCACATGGTCTGTGGCACAGTGGACCGGCCCATGGCTGAAAAAGGTTGCTGACCGCTGCTCTAAGGTTTCAGGTTCAGCAAAGCCACTGGACTCCCAATTTGAGCCTGAGCTGGAAAGCCCAGCATAGTTTACTGTCTTCCTTGGTCCTTTGGATTTATATTCCAGCTGCCAAATACGATGCTTTTTCAGCTGTAATTCCTGCATTGCAGGGGGTTGGACTAGATGACCCCTGGAGGTCCCTTCCGACTCTACAGTTCTGTGATTCTATACAAAGGAACCTGGGTAGTGGGAATTCTCTGCCTCCGGGGTCTTTTTCTCCCCTGAAAGTAGGTCAAAAGCTTGCAGGGCAGCCAGGACATTGCCAGACAGATGCAGATCGCCACCACAAGCCACTCAGTGACCTGAATTTAAATGACAGGTGTCGGGGAAAGCGAGGGCTCAGTCTGACGATAGGCGGAGGAGGAGATAAGAGAAACTAGACCAGGCCAGGCACTTTGGAGAGACACGGTCATGGCAGGGTTTGTCCTCTTTCTTTTGTTGCAGGAATTTATGTTTTGGATTGGGGGGGGTTGCCCCTCCAGCAGATATCATGCACGTGCAGCCCACTGCCAAAATCAGCAGAATCACTTTTGTGATTTGCCCCCACAAACACTTCATCGCAGTTTCTTCCTGTCTATTCAAAGGGCCTTTGCTGCACAATACCAAATGTAAGAATTCACTGATAAATGTATCTCTGTACTGGCTCACTGGGGAAACTTCAGAAATTCATCTAGACATGTGAGCTCAGCTACTCAGCAGCGCCTCTGCCTGAGTGATAATCCCTGGCATCCTGATACCTGAGTGCCAGACAGGTAGCCATTCCAGAAAGAACAAACCCAGATGAAGACAAAAGGGTGTGATAACTTGGCTGGGAAACAGGGAAATGTAAATATCTCTTTTCTTGCACTTGATGGGTGTTTGGTGGAGGGCAAGGGGAACCATGGGGCAGGGTCCAGGATGCTCAGATTCCTGCCACCAGACCTCCCCTTTCATGATGTAACCATGATGTATGAGTGATGTAGTTTGGGGGGGGTGTAACATGGGGATTAGGGACGCGGGTGGTGCTGTGGGTTAAACCACAGAGCCTAGGACTTGCCAATCAGAAGGTTGGCGGTTTGAATCCCCGCGATGGGGTGAGCTCCCGTTGCTCGGTCCCAGCTCCTGCCAACCTAGCAGTTCGAAAGCACGTCAAAGTGCAAGTAGATAAATAGGTACCACTCCAGCGGGAAGGTAAACAGCGTTTCTGTGCGCTGCTCTGGTTTGCCAGAAGCGGCTTAGTCATGCTGGCCACATAACCTGGAAGCTGTACGCGGCTCCCTCGGCCAGTAAAGTGAGCTGAGCACCGCAACCCCAGAGTCAGCCACGACTGGACCTAATGGTCAGGGGTCCCTTTATCTTTAACATGGGGATTAGCAGCTAATAAAAGTTTGGGTTCTCTTTTGTTCGGGGCTTCCATCTTGTTCCACCTTGTGGCAGGTGGGAGTCCTGTTGCAACAGTCTTCAATAAAGACCAAGCCTACTGGCTGCTGTTATGCTCTGGTATTCCTGGCTGGTGTCTTTGTTTTTTGTCCAAGGGAGCCCTCAGATTTCTCCGTTAACACTTTCTAGAAACTGGAGTTTGGTTTGAAGAAGGAATCCATCCATTTGTAGCCAGCCGGCCTTCCCCAGAAATTTTGGAGCTGAAAGGGAACCCAAAGGTCATTTAGCCCAACCCGCCAGCAGTGCAGTGCCCTCTTCTCCCAGTGGCCAACAGGCTTGCCAACCCAGCAAGCAGGATTCGACCACAAGAGCCCTTCCTGCAGTTTCTAGCAACTGTGATTCAGAAGCGCTGCTTTCCCCGACTGTATTTTCCTCCCTGAATTTGCCGCAAGGCAAGCAACAGTGTGGCTGAGCCCTTACTCAGAGTATGCCCTGTGGAGTTGAACGGAGCTTGCTGCCAGGTGTCTTAAGGTTAGGATTCCAATCCTGGGGCAGGATCCGACCAATGCAAGGATTTCTTCTTGCACATCAGGGGTTTCGCCTTCTCCCTCTCCAGAGGAACCCCAGAACACATTTGGGGTTGGGGTTTGCAAGGTGAGGAAAGGGGGGCGACCCCCATTGCACAAGGAGAAATATTTGCGCTGATGGGACGCATTTTTACAGTGCTACGCTGGATGCAATCCTGATTCTTCTCAGCATCACCCAGAGAGGGTAGCAATGCTGCGTTGATGCCATTGCAGTAAAGGCAAGCGAGGGTCTTTTGGCCCCTTTCCAGCTGCGTGCGACAGAAGCGAGCACATTTTTCTCAGTCACACTTCATCAAGAGAGGCAGGTTTTAGTCACCAAACATCTCTGCCGCAATAAATCTGCGGCTGTTTAAGGCTCCAGGGTCTCTCAGTCACTTCGGCCTCCAGTCGTATTGATGTGGGTTCTGCTGCGTATATCTCTGCAGGAGCGGGGATGGAGAGGCAGGATTAAATGGTTAATGACATAAGGAGAACCCTGCAGGATCAGGCCTACCCAGTCCAGCGTCCTCTTCTCGCCATGGCCATTCAGATGCCCATAATGGGAAGCTCAACATCAAAAAAACGAAGATCAGGGCCACTGGTCCCATCACCTCCTGACAAATAGAAGGGGAAGAAATGGAGGCAGTGAGAGATTTTACTTTCTTGGGCTCCATGATCACTGCAGATGGGGACAGCAGCCGCGAAATTAAAAGACGCCTGCTTCTTGGGAGAAAAGCAATGACAAACCTGGACAGCATCTTAAAAAGCAGAGACGTCACCTTGCCAACAAAGGTCCGTATAGCTAAAGCTCTGGTTTTCCCAGTAGTGATGTATGGAAGTGAGAGCTGGACTATAAAGAAGGCTGATCGCCGAAGAATTGATGCCTTTGAATTATGGTGCTGGAGGAGACTCTGGAGAGTCCTGCAAGAAGATCAAACCTCTCCATTCTGAAGGAAATCAGCCCTGAGTGCTCACTGGAAGGACAGATCCTGAAGCTGAGGCTCCAAGACTTTGGCCACCTCATGAGAAGAGAAGACTCCCTGGAAAAGACCCTGATGTTGGGAAAGATGGAGGGCACAAGGAGAAGGGGGCGACAGAGGACGAGATGGTGGGACAGTGTTCTGGAAGCTACCAGCATGAGTTTGACCAAACTGCGGGAGGCAGTGGAAGACAGGAGGGCCTGGCGTGCTCTGGTCCAGGGGGTCACGAAGAGTCAGACACGACTAAATGACTAAACAACAACAACAAATGGGATCCAAGCACAAGAACCCAACTGTGGTTTCTAGAAAACAGTATTCAGAATCACTGCTAACCAGTAGCCATCAGTAGCCCTCTCCTCCATGAATTCATTCAATCCTCTTTTAAAGCCATCCTTCTTGGTGGCCATCACTGCCTCCTGTGGCAGGGAGTTCCAAAGTCTGCCTATGCACTGCGTGAAGAACTCTTTTCTTTGATCTGCCCTGAATCTGCTAACTTTGGGTTTCCTCAGATGTCTAGCATCAAGAGAGAAACTTTTTCTCGTATCCATTTTCTCTGCAACGTGCATCAACTTATAAAGTTCCATCATGCCACCTCCTACTCAACTTTTGATTTTTTTTATTCCTTTACTGTCTTCTGCTCAGTGCAACCACAGAGCCAGGGAACCAGGCAGAGGGCCTTTTCGGTGGTGGCGCCCGCCCTGTGGAACGCCCTCCCATCAGATGTCAAGGAAATAAAGAACTACCTGACTTTTAGAAGACTTCTGAAGGCAGCCCTGTTTAGGGAAGCTTTTAATGTCTGATGTTTTATCATGTTTTTGATACTCTGTTGGAAGCCACCCAGAGTGGCTCGGGATGCCCAGCCAGATGGGCAGGGTAGAAATAAATAAATATTATCATCAGGGCCCTGCAGGATCTGATTTCTTTCCGGAGGCCTGCAAGACACAGTTGTTCCACCTGGCCTTTGGCTTGGAATCAACTTGACCCCCTTCCCCTCTTTCCTTTCTCCTTCTGTGATGGAACTCCTATTTGGGGACTTCCCTCGCTTTTTTCTGGCCCACATCGGACCAGTCTGGATAGTTAGCCTTGGTGAAGACTTGACGTTTTCATCCCCAAAAAAGTTTATGAGTTTCTGCTGAAATGAGGCTGCATTTTAATGTTGTATTTTAATCTTGTTTTTAAGTTGTATTTCAATCAATTGTTGAACCTGGTGTCAGCCGCCCTGAGCCCGGTCTTGGCTGGGGAGGGCGGGGTAGAAATAAAAATTATTATTATTATTATTATTATTATTATTATTATTATTATTATCATCATCATCATCATCATCATCATCATCATCATCATCAAATCATAGAGTTAAAAGGTACCCCGTGGGTCATCTAGCCCAACCCCCTGAAACGCAAGAATATTTTTGCCCAGTGGGGGACTCGAACCCACAACCTTGAGATTAAGAGTCTCACGCTCTACTGACTGAGCTCATAAAGTCCTGTGCACATTTTTTATAAGCCAACCCACGAAACCCCCGTCCCGAACCGCCGAGTGTTTCTCCCAGCCTGGGCGCTGCCTTTCAGCAGCCGAGCTGAAACCTGGCGAGACAGAAGGGATTTTTTTACTATTTGTCAGAGCCCTCCATTACATTCATTATTTGTTTAAAGCTTGCTTTATAGAGGCTGGCTCTGATGCAACCGCTCCGTTGCAGCGCTGCCTTTGGGGACTGGCTAGAAAACCAAATAAATGATGGGCCACCTTAACTCCTGACACCGGGGAGGGGGGAGAGGGGGAAATGGGGGCAGCGGAGAACCCAGAGACTTTTCCTTGCCTTTTCCACCACGCTGGAACCATCACGCCTGTCAGCCCAGCTAATTCATCCAGACTGCTTGCGTTTCAAAGCCAGCCAAGTTGAAGGAGGGCTGCCACCTCTGGGAACCCCCCTCTCCCGCTCCCCACAGACCCCCTGGGGCTCTCCACCTGTCACGGCAAAGCTTTCTGTGGGGCTCCAGCCCCCATAGCTGCTCCCTTGCCTTAGAATCACAAAGTCAGAAGCGGAATCAGCACGGGGGGGGGAGAATGCAACTTCAATGCCCAGAGCAGGAATTATCCTTCAAAACATCACGGGGTAGTAAGAGCCTAAAAGGGCCCGTGGACAACTTGGCGTGCGGTCCGTGCCAGGAAAACTCAGCCCCGGGTTCAAAATTGTGCGCAGAAGGAAAGAAAGTGAAGTCTCGGTGGCAGGGAGAGGAAGAGAAGCTGGATACAGTATTTACAGCAACCTAATTTATTTAGTGCAAACATGCGCTGGATTATGGAGAAAGCTAGAGAGTTCCAGAAAGACGTCTACTTCTGCTTCATTGACTATGCAAAAGCATTTGACTGTGTCGACCACAGCAAACTATGGCAAGTTCTTAAAGAAATGGGAGTGCCTGATCACCTCATCTGTCTGCTGAGAAATCTCTATGTGGGACAAGAAGCTACAGTTAGAACTGGATATGGAACAACTGATTGTTTCAAAATTGGGAAAGGAGTACGGCAAGGCTGTATATTGTCTCCCTGCTTATTTAACTTATATGCAGAATTCATCATGCGAAAGGCTGGGCTGGATGAATCCCTAGCCGGAATTAAGATTGCTGGAAGAAATATCAACAACCTCAGATATGCAGATGACACAACCTTGATGGCAGAAAGTGAGGAGGAATTAAAGAACATTTTAATGAGGGTGAAAGAGGAGAGCGCAAAATATGGTCTGAAGCTCAACATCAAAAAAACGAAGATCATGGCCACTGGTCCCATCACCTCCTGGTAAATAGAAGGGGAAGAAATGGAGGCAGTAAGAGATTTTAATTTCTTGGGCTCCATGATCACTGTAGATGGTGACAGCAGCCACGAAATTAAAAGACGTTTGCTTCTTGGGAGAAAAGCAATGGCAAACCTAGACAGCATCCTAAAAAGCAGAGACATCACCTTGCCAACAAAGGTCCATATAGTTAAAGCCATGGTTTTCCCAGTAGTGATGTATGGAAGTGAGAGCTGGACCATAAAGAAGGCTGATCGCCAGAGAATGGATGCTTTTGAATTCTGGTGCTGGAGGAGACTCTTGAGAGTCCCACGGACTGAAAGAAGATCAAACCTATCCATTCTGAAGGAAATCAGCCCTGAGTGCTCACTGGAAGGACAGATCCTGAAGCTGAGGCTCCAAGACTTTGGCCACCTCATGAGAAGCGAAGACTCCCTGGACAAGACCCTGGTGTTGGGAAAGATGGAGGGCACAAGGAGAAGGGGACAACAGAGGACGAGATGGTGGGACAGTGTTCTCGAAGCTACCAGCATGAGTTTGACCCAACTGCGGGAGGCAGTGGAAGACAGGAGTGCCTGGTGTGCTCTGGTCCAGGGGGTCACCAAGAGGCGGACACGACTAAACGACTAAACAACAATTTATTCTACTTCTCTTTCCTCCCACTGCGTAATTCTCTCTGCTTCCAGTAATCTTGGGGAGACGTGATTGCCAGCAGGGTTTGTCTCCACTTGGGGAAAACGTGTTTACCTAGTTCCCCCCTTCCTACACCTCCAATTTTTCTCCAGAGAGAAGAGGCAGCTGGATTAGGCCAAGTTTCCCTCCGCCCATCCCAGCACCCTGTTTGTAGTGATCAGGTGGGATTGCTATGAGGAATTATAAAAAATATTGAGCAGGCCATTTGTGTCAGCAATGAAAGCATTGGGTTGACTGGGTTTGAGCCATTTTGATATGACTTCTGATCAACCCACGCCTCTGCATCTCTGTCCTATTTCTTTGCCTGACAGGCATGTATAAGCATTCTAAACACAGGCCAGTTGCTTCACCAGGCATCCTGGGTCATAAATATGATAGTTAGCTTTCTTAATCTTAGGGCCAGGAAGAGAGTTCACAAAGAGATGGTAAATACTACCCATTCTTCCTCTCCTGTTTATTGCTGTTACAGATAGGTAGCCGTGTTGGTCTGCCATAGTCAAAATAAAAAAAATCCTTCCAGTAGCACCTTAAAGACCAACTAAGTTAGTTATTGGTATGAGCTTTCGTGTGCATGCACACTTCTTCAGATACACTGAAACGGAAGTAGGTCTTACAGGAAAAGGCAAGGGGTGAGAAGGTGAGAAATGGCTTAGTCTAGACTTAACACGGACACTGGCACCAGAGCCTGCAATAAACCCAGATGCCAACTTTGCTGCCACATACACCCGGACAACACCATTACTGGCCCCAACAACATCACACATACCATCTCGGGACTATTTAATTGCTCATCGTCTAACATTGTGTATGCCATCAAATGCCAACAGTGTCCTTCAGCTCTCTATATTGGACAAACAGGCCAAACCTTACGCCAAAGAATAAACAGACATAAATCTGACATCAAGAATCACAAAACAGAGAAACCAGTAGGAGAACACTTCAATCTCCCAGGACATTCTATACAAGATCTCAAAGGAGCTGTTTTACTACAAAGGAATTTCAGAAATAGACTGGAAAGAGAAGCTGCTGAATTACAACTCATTACCAAACTTAAAACCATGGAGAGACCTGGTCTGAACAGAGACATTGGATTCTTATCTCATTATACATGACTAAGCCATTTTTCACCTCTTCACCCCTTGCCTTTTCCTGTAAGACCTATTACAGTCGTTAAGAGTCCTCAACAGGCTCATCTCAGCTATCTGCCAATCACCCATTCCCACCACCCTTCTGAGTAATACCCCTCCCCACCTTCTCACTATATAGAAGGGTCTGGCAACTTCTGTTTCAGTGTATCTGAAGAAGTGTGCATGCACACGAAAGCTCATACCAAGAACTAACTTAGTTGGTCTTTAAGGTGCTACTTGAAGGAATTTTTTTATTCTGTTTATTGCTGTTTGTGACCTCTGGAGTTTCCTAAAAGCATTCTTCCTTGCTTCCTCTTTTATTTACTCTGAATTACATATGCATGCTCAAGTAGGAAATAGCTTCTTTGTAGTTAAAATAATTTCTTCTGATCTGACTTTGTCCCACATGAGGTTTTGGAAATGCTCAGAGGAAATCTGATGGGTTCTTAAGAACACTGTGTAAAAAGTTCTTTTGTGAATAAAATGACCTGGGCCGAGGGGTAGAGAGAAATTATTCAAAGTGTTGGTGCTGACCTTGAAAGCCCTAAATGGCCTCAAAGGCCCAGTATACCTGAAGGAGCGTCTCCACCCCCATTGTTCAGCCCGGACACTGAGGTCCAGCTCCGAGGGCCTTCTGGCGGTTCCCTCACTGTGAGAAGCCAAGTTACAGGGAACCAGGCAGAGGGCCTTCTCGGTGGTGGCGCCCTCCCTGTGGAACGCCCTCCCACCAGATGTCAAAGAGAACAGCTACCAGACTTTTAGAAGACATCTGAAGGCAGCTGTCTTTAGGGAAGCTTTTAATGTTTGATGCATTACTGTATTTTAGTGTTTTGTTGGGAGCCGCCCAGAGTGGCTGGGGAAGCCCAGCCAGATGGGCGGGATATAAACAATTATTATTATTATTATTATTATTATTATTATTATTATTATTATTGGCACCTCCTCCCAGAGTCTTGCTGGTCAAGCCTCATGTGTATTCTATTAATCAGAGTCCAATCCTTCCTTGTTTTGGGAACGCTACACTGTTGTCGCCAGAAGAGTCCTTCAGGATCACAGATCCTCCTAAATGTCCCGATTTCCCTGGGACAGTCCCCGGAATTACAGAAGCCATCCCGGTTTCTGATTTGACCCCAGACTGTCTCTCTTGCCCTTTCAGAGGGACGTCCCTATTTTTTGTCCGAGAAATCTCAGAGAGGCTGCAATAGGAACTCTCTTATTTTCACCCGAGGAATGTTGGAGAGCATGGGCTCATTCCAAGGGCCCGTCTAGTCCAGCATTCTCTTTGCAGACTGGCTAACCAGAGGCCTGTGGGAAACCAGCAAGCAGAATTCGAACGCAAGACTCCATGCCTGCAGCTTCCAGCAACTGGCATTCGGTTGGCAGAGCATGAGACTCTCAATCTCAGGGTCCTGGGTTTGAGTCTCAGGTTGGGGAAAAGATTGCTACATTGCAGGACGAGATCTTTCCCGTGGCCCCTTTCCAACTCTACAAATCTGTGATTCTGTAGAGTTGAGAAGCACTGCTGCCTTCTAGGCAAAACGTAGCCATTGTGGCTAGTAGTAGCCAATGATAGCCCTCTCCTCCATGAATTTTTCCATTCTTCTGTTAAAGTCACCTGAGGAATGTGGAGAAAGGCAGTGACTAAGTGAGTGAGGGACACTTTATGAGGTTGACAGTGGTACCTTGGGTCTCAAACGCCTTGGTTCCCAAAAGCCGAAAAACCAGAAGTAAGTGTTCTGGTTTTCCGAACTTTTTCGGAAGCCAAACAACTTTTTTGGAAGCTGGCTATTGTTTCCGGGGCGCCTGCACCAATCAGAAGCCATGCCTTGGTTTCTGAACATTTAGGAAGTTAAACGGACTTCCGGAACAGAAGTTATCTAGTAATCACTAGTTATCTCCCGCTTGGACTACTGCAATGCGCTCTACGTGGGGCTACCTTTGAAGGTGACTCGGTAACTACAACTAATCCAGAATGCGGCAGCTAGACTAGTGACTGGGGGCGGCCGCCGAGACCACATAACACCGGTCCTGAAAGACCTACCGTATTTTTCGCTCCATAGGACACACTTTTCCCCTCCAAAAATGAAGGGGAAATGTGTGTGCATCCTATGGAGTGAATGCAGGCTTTCGCCGAGCCCTCTCACTCTCCAGGCTTCAGGCAGCTATCCGCAAACCTTCGGAGCGCTCCCCCAGCCCGCAAGCTCCGGGAGTGGCGGAAAGCCTGCGCAACCTTGCCTCCGCTCCCGGACCTCCCGGCTTCCCCCACCCCAGCCCCGCGGCTAAAAACGAAGCCGCACACAGCCTGGAGAGCTGGAGAGGTTGTGCGTGGCTAAAGAGGAAGCCAAGACAGCAAGCGGGATGGATTCCGCTGGCTGTCTTGGTTTCTTTGCTCTTTGGGGCTGTGGGGGAAATATTTTTTTTTCTTTATTTCCCCCCCCAAAAAAAAACTAGGTCCGCCCTATGGTCTGGTGTGCCCTATGGAGCAAAAAATACGGTACATTGGCTCCCAGGACGTTTCCGAGCACAATTCAAAGTCTTGGTGCTAACCTTGAAAGCCCTAAACGGCCTCGGTCCTGTATCCCTGAAGGAGTGTCTCCACCCTCATCATTCTGCCCGGACACTGAGGTCCAGCGCTGAGGGCCTTCTGGCGGTTCCCTCCCTGCAAGAAGTGAGGTTACAGGGAACCAGGCAGAGGGCCTTCTCGGTGGTGGCACCCGCCCTGTGGAACGCCCTCCCAGCAGATGTCAAGGCAATAAACAACTATTTTACTTTTAAAAGACACCTGAAGGCGGCCCTACTTAGGGAAGTCTTTAATGTCTGATACTGTATTGTTTTTGATATTTGGTTGGAAGCCGCCCAGACTGGCTGGGAAACCCCAGCCAGATGGGCGGGGTATAAATAATAAATTATTATTATTATTAAGTTTGGCGCTTTTGTTTTTGCTATCTATTTTGCATTTTTGTTTTAGACGCTTTTTCTGTTCATTTGTTTTTGTGACTGTGTGGAACCCAACTGAACTACTAATTGACTGAATCTGCGATTGTGGAAATGGATAAAGAAGCCCCCCATCCAAACAACGACTATCATCAGCGCAGGTAAGAAAAAGAATTATTTTTAATTTTTATCATCTACAATACTACCTTATTTATTTTATAGTACAGTACATTGATTATTGCTTTCGTTTTATGGATCGACGGTCTCGTTAGATAATAAAATTCATGTTAGATTGCTGTTTTGGGGGTTGTTTTTAAAAGTCTGGAACGGATTAATCTGTTTTGCATGACTTTCTATGGGAAAGCATGCCTTGGTTTTGGAACAGACTTGCGGAACGGATTAAGTTTGAGAACCAAGGTACCACTGTACAGACATATACAGCGGGCTTTGTCACATGGCCAAATGGGGGTGTGGCCTCCTGCAATGAACCCGCCCCCATTTTGGTCACATGCACAGGGATGCAGTGTTTGGGAAACTTAGGAGGCAGGGAGAGAGGATGCCATTTTTGTGGACAGTGCAAACTTTTTACTGATTTGGTTCTCTTTTTATTGCCAGGCTTGAGCCAATGGAGTTTGGGGGGGGGGTCATTATTAAGAAACAGCTTGGTTCATGTTATCCTTTACTCGTTCTGGATAGAATCATCGCTGTCAACTTACAGATCTGAAAATAAGGGACCAGCAGCCTCAAAAATAAGGGACCAGCAGCCAAAATAAGGGATTTTCCAAGGGGCACAGGTATGTTCAACTTCTGAGCCCCTCCGAGCCAAAGGCAGAAAGCCCAGTCAGCAGCCAAATGAAGCCTCAAGCGGTGGTTCCCAAAGCGCAGCAACCCAGCAAAGGGGATGCAGCAAGGAAAACCACTGTCACCTCTCTGCTGGGAAGCGCTGAGCAAAGGCGAGTCCCCAGGCAAGGCGGCCGATTTAATCGGCACAAGGCATGCAAGCTCCACCCCCCAGTCGTTCTGAGACTCCTTATTGGTTGAGCAACGCAGCCAAGCAACACAGTTGGAGCCTCCCTCCTCCCTGGCCGGCAGGGAGGGAGGGAGAGGAGCTGCTTCCTTTGAAACCCGGAAAATTTAAGGGACATCATCAATAAGGGACAGCAGCAGGACACGGCGCTGGGATATGGGACTTTCCCGCCAAATAAGGGACGGTTGACAGCTATGGAAAGAAGCCACACAGACACAGACAGACACCCCTTTTTAGGGAGCTTCCCGGTGCCACCCCGTCCGTCACTGGTTTCCAACTCTGTTTATTAGAAAATTGCGGAACACGGTTTAGAAAAACGGGAGCGAGCTTCGTAGAAAAGAAAAGCGGGGGTCCACGAGTGAGAATCCAGTAGAAACAGCACATGGGTGAGACCTCGGCAAGCGCGGAGCACAACTCTCCCACCCCGCGGGAGGCGTGAAGGAGGGTCCGGGGCAGGGGCTGCTGGCCCCACCCTCAAATTGTGATGGGCAGCACCATTGTGATGGGAGAGAGAGCGGAGGAGTGATGTGCAGTCCGGAAATTCAACCTGGGGAGGGAGAGAAAATAGGAAAAGGCCTTTAGATCCCGCGACGCTCTGAAATGCGGGCAAAAGTCACGGAAAGCAATTTTTGGGAGGCAAGATGAAAATCTTCCCCTATAAGAATCTGGGCTCTCCCTCTCTCCTATAGAGGAGATGCAATGAAACTAAATGCTGAAATATTCAGCACAGGTAGCGCAAAGGAATTCTTCGCGGAGCACATAGTTGAACTATGGAACTCACTGCCACCGGAGGCAGTGACGGCCACCGGCCTGGATAGCTTTAGAAGAGAATTAGACATGTTCATAGTGGAGGCAGCTATGCTTCTGAACACGAGTTGTGGGAGAGTGTGGGATGTGTGGGATGTGAAACACAAGAGCAGTCAAGTACAGCCAAGAGAGGACAAAGGGACTGTCTCTTTATGAGATAGTTTCCAGGTGTATGTTACTTTTCTAAGCAAAGTCTGCCATCTGATTGTGAACAGAATGTGAGTAAATTCTTTTTTATACTTTTATAGAAGACTGTGTCGTGTCTTATCTTTCATGAGGGAATAAGGGGAAAATACCAGAACAGTTATTATAGAGGCTTTAATAATAATAATAATAATAATAATAATAATAATAATAATAATAATAATAATAATAATATCTTTATTGTCATTTAGCGAGCCTGAGCTAATGCATCCGTTGTCAGTTTAAAAAGGGGAATGCTACTCTGCTAAATTGTGAACTTGCTTATACTCTAGGAAGGTTATACTTGACTGCTCTTGTGTTTCACATCCCACAAAACCATGCAATGAAACCATTAAAAAGTTAAATAACAAGTTTGTTCGTAAGGGAGCCGTTCCACTCCCTTTTTTGTTTCTGTCACTCTTTTCTGAACCTTTGCCAACTCCACAATATCCTTTTTGAGATGAGGCGACCAGAACGTTGCCCTCTGTATTATTTTGGGCAACCACCAGCCCCCGAGGCATTGTGGGAAAAGAAACATGCCACGTAGCACAAGATGGCCGACAGAATTGTCAAAGCAGCCCCTGTGCTTTCTACCCACAATGCCATGGGGTGATGGAACTCCTGGGGCATTGCGTTCGGGGCAGGCTTCGCACTCAGCACCCAGATTACCATTCTGTGTTGCACGGCTGCAGAATCACAGAGAACCCAGGCAAACCGATGTGTTGCATTTCGAAAACGGGACCTGAACTCACCTCCCAGCCTCTTTGCGTGGCCCCCCCTGGCAGCCCCAGCTCAGCCCCCGATCCGGTCCACGAAGGCAGGACTTTGCTCCTGCTGCTGATTCGCTGCCTGGCAAAAGGCCGGGAGGTTGGAGGGACGCGCAGGAGGGGTGAGCTTCAAGTCCCAGCTCCGATCTGAGGAAAGAAAAAGAGAGAGTGGTTGTTTTAAATCTGGGAGTGGGGTGGTTTAAGTCCCCCTGGGAGACCGTTCCTCGAAAGCCATGTGCCCAGAACTAGCTACATCATCATCATCATCATCATCATCATCATCATCATTTATTATTTGTACCCCGCCCATCTGGCTGGGCTTTCCCAGCCACTCTGGGTGGCTTCCAACCAAATATTAAAATACAGTAATACATCAAACATTAAAAGCTTCCCTAAACAGGGCTGCCTTCAGATGTCTTCTAAAAGTTTGGTGTTCTTCTCTTTGACATCTGGTGGGAGGGCGTTCCACAGGGCGGGTGCCACCACTGAGAAGGCCCTCTGCCTGGTTCCCTGTAACTTGGCTTCTCGTAGGGAGGGAACCGCCAGAAGGCCCTTGGAGCTGGACCTCAATGTCCAGGCAGAACAATGGGGGTGGAGACGCTCCTTCAGGTATACTGGACCGAGGCCGTTTAGGGCTTTCAAGGTCAGCACCAACACTTTGAATTGTGCTCAGAAACGTACTGGGAGCCAATGTAGGTCTTTCAGGACTGGTTTTATGTGGTCTCGGCGGCCGCTCCCAGTCCCCAGTCTAGCTGCCGCATTCTGGATTAGTTGTAGTTTCCGGGTCACCTTCAAAGGTAGCCCCACATAGAGCACATTGCAGTAGTCCAAGCGGGAGATTACCAGAGCATGCACCACTCTGGCCAGACAGTCCACGGGCAGGGAGGGTCTAATCCTGCATACCAGATGGAGCTGGAAGACAGCCGCCCTGGACACAGAACTGACCTGCGCCTCCATGGACAGCTGTGAGTCCAAAATGACTCCCAGTCTGCGCACCTGGTCCTTCAGGGGCACAGTTACCCCATTCAGGACCAGGGAATCCTCCACTCCTGCCTGCCCCCTGTCCCCCCAAAACAGTACTTCTGACTTGTCAGGACTCAACCTCAATCTGTTACTCCTCGGTTATGGAAAGGCACTTGGCACATGTCCAGAGTTGCCTTAGAAATGTAGAGTCGGACGGGACCGCCAAAGTCATCTAGACCATGCAGCAATCGCGGCTGAAGATTTCAAGACAACTCGTAGAATTCTACCGTTCTGTGATTTGTTTGATTTGCTTCAACAAAATCCTTGAAAAACCAATGAATATATTTTTACAAAATCGTTTCCCCGCCAAGGATTCTGGGAACTGCAGTTTACCCCCCACACCGCTATGGTTCCCACCCTTAACAAAACTAGAATTCCCAGGATTCTTGGAAGGGAAACGATATGCTTTAAAAGCATGGCCATCCCATGCCAGCCTCAATGCTGTTTAGCTTTTAATGCGTTCTTCTCTCACAAGGCTCTCTTCTGTTATTTGGGTTATATGGGTAAGATTTAATAAAAAATACTTTTTTCCTTTTTCTTTTAAAGGCCCAAAGGCAGGAGAAGGAAAAGAGCTGGCCTGGAGGCAGGCGTGAAACCAGCCCTGGTCTTCCATTCCTCTGCGAATACAGATGGCTGAAACCTTTTCCATGCCTGCTATATTCAATTACCCTGCAATAGCCCGTCCGCTATTGATTTAGAAGCCAAGAGCGGGGTTGGTCTGGGCACTGAAACTCATATATATATGAGCAGCGAACGCAATTCTCCACGTACTCGTCTTTCTGTGGACAAAATGATGTCACCAACCCACAATGGGGGGGGGGGTGTCGGCGGCAGCATCAGCCTGCTAGGGGAAAAGAAGCCCTGAAGCTTGCAGAAGTACAATGGATGGATGGCGGCTAATGGATTGAGGTTGAATCCTGACAAGACAGAAGTACTGTTCTTGGGGGACGGGGGCGGGCAGGTGTGGGGGACTTCCTGGTCCTGAATGGGGTAACTGTGTCCCTGAAGGACCAGGTGCGCAGCCTGGGAGTCATTTTGGACTCACAGCTGTCCATGGAGGCGCAGGTTGGTTCTGTGTCCAGGGCAGCTGTTTACCAGCTCCATCTGGTACACAGGATGAGACCCTCCTTGCCCGCGGACTGTCTCGCCAGAGTGCTGCATGCTCTAGTTATCTCCTGCTTGGACTACTGCAATGCGCTCTACGTGGGGCTACCTTTGAAGGTGACCCGGAAACTGCAATTAATCCAGAATGCGGCAGCTAGACTGGTCACTGGGAGCGGCCGCCGGGACCACATAACACCGGTCCTGAAAGACCTACACTGGCTCCCAGTACGTTTCCGCGCACAATTCAAAGTGTTGGTGCTGACCTTTAAAGCCCTTAACAGCCTCAGTCCAGTATACCTGAAGGAGCATCTCCACTCCATCGCCCAGCCCATTCACTGAGGTCCAGCGTTGAGGGCCTTCTGGTGGTTCCCTCCCTGTGAGAAGTGAGGTTACAGGGAACCAGGCAGAGGGCCTTCTCGGTGGTGGCACCCGCCCTGTGGAACGCCCTCCCAGCAGATGTGAAGGAAATAAGCAGCTATCTTCTCTTTAAAAGACATCTGAAGGCAGCCCTGTTTAGGAAACTTTTTAATATTTAATGCTGTATTGTTTTTAACACTTGATTGGGAGCCGCCCAGAGTGGCTGGGGAAACTCAGCCAGATGGGCGGGGTATAAATAAATTATTATTATTAATTATTATTATTATTATTATTATTATTATTATTATTATTATTAAAGCATATTTTAAAGGGAGGAAACTGGGGGGTGGGGAGACCCTATAAATGAGGGGTAAGCAAACTAAGGCCTGGGGGCAAGATGCGGCCCAATCGCCTTCTCAATCCAGGCCGCGGATGGTCTGGGAATCAGCATGTTTTTACATGTGAAGAATGTGTCCTTTTATTTAAAATGCATCTCTGGGTTATTTGTGGGGCATAGGAATTCGTTCTTTTTTCTCTCCAAAATATAGTCTGGCCCTCCACAAGGTCTCAGGGACAGTGGACCGGCCCCCTGCTGAAAAAGTTTGCTGACCCCTTCCCAGGAGGCTCAGTGGTTTAGACCACAGCGCCACCCATGTCCCTCTATCTTAAAATATCCGAAGGACTGTCACATGGAAAACAGACCCGAACCAATGGATTCAAATGATGAGATTCTGACTACGCTACAGGAATGACTTTCTTCCAGCCGTTAGACGGTCAAACACCCTCGGAAAGTGGCAGGCCAGGGAGAAGAGGTGGTGGAAGAGGACTGGAAGAAATTTAAAGACTACTTGCAGAAATACTGTAAAATTAATGAATGTTAAAGGGATGTTGGATTGAAAACAAGCGGTGTTGGTTAAAAGATTAATAAGAATATGTAAATATGGATGACAATGGTGGAAAATATATTATTATAGGTTAAGATGTTGAGTAAGGATGAATGATACAGGATAAGGACTTGCTGAACTAAATATCTGAACTGGAATACAAAAAGGGAGGTGTGAGGAGGTCAAGAAACTAGTGAATGAGATATAAGATATGGAAACACTAATCTTTCTTTATTTGTTCTCTTTTTGGGTGTTTCTTTTTCTTCTTCTTCTTTTCCTATTCTGTTAACTGTTTTTTATTGTGTATTTCTATGTCTTTGGTTTTGTATTTTGTAGTGTTTTTTGGTTTTTGTATTTTATGTCTAAATCTTTGAAGTTTTTGAATGTTTAATAAATATTATTTAAAAAAAAGGAAAGTGGCAGGCTCTCCTTCACTGGAGATTTTTAAACAAGAGTTTTGGTGTCCGACTGCCAGGGATTATTTAGCTCCAATTCCTGCGTCACAGTGGGGGCTGGACTAGATGACCCTTAGGGGTCCCCCCAAACTCGACAGTTCTAGGATTCCAAAATGCATTATCTGCAGCAGCAGCTGCACACTGCACAATCCTTTAGTCTGCATGCACAGACATGCCCCACTCTGAAATTCAACTTCGGAAGGCTCCAGGGGACTTGATATTGTTAAGAGAAGTGCTGAGATATTGCAAATGGAAACGTCGGCAACAGGATTTGGGTTGCGGATGCTGTTGTTCCAAAGAACTTTATTGGATTTCCCCCAGCCATGGGTAAATCCAGATTAAATTGGTGGAGAGGGAAAGAAGTAGCGTTGTCTATTATTATTGTTTTATTGCATTTCTGTCCCAACTTTTCCTCCGAGTACCTCAAGGTGGTTTAACGTGGTTCTCCCTCTCCGCATTTTATCCCCACGACACCCCCGCGAGGTAGACTGGACTGAGAGGCATCAGCCGAACCAAGGTGGTCAATTTCATGGCTGAGCAGGGGCCGGTCCACTGTCTCTCAGAGCTTGTGGGGGGCCAGACTATATTTTAGTTTTCTATTTAAGTTATATTGTAGTCCAAAGGCTATTCATCAAGAAATAAGTATTTGTTTTAAGTTATCCTTGTGTGCTAAAACTCAGTCTAAGGTGTGTGTTTTTTAAACCACGTCAGTTAACAAACATGGATGCATATACTATAATGCTATTGTTATTAAGGAAATGGTTGTTTTTCTCCTTCCAGTAAAGTACAGCAGAAAAGTTGTCCAAATATAAACAGTTAACTTATTAAACCTCACCATAATTTCATAATTATCTGGTCGGTGTATTTTCAAATAGTATAACCAAACCAGTAATTTTTGATAGTACCGTAAAAACTACTCTGAAAATTTATCGTTCCTTCATCTGGTTGTAAATATTAAGATTATAGCAGCAAGAATGAGTCTGTAAAAAATAATAATAATAAAAAGATTTAAATCAAGCCTTACTGACGAGTGATTTAAATTGTGATTTAAATCGATTTGATTTAAATTAAATCCACCCTGCTGGCAAGTAGCCTTTGATAAGCCCTCTCCTCTTCCATGGATTTGTTTGATCCTCTTTTTAAGCCGCCCAGGTTGGTGGCTATAGCTGTCTCCTGTGGCAATGAGTTCCGCAGTTCAACTACACTCTGCAATATTCCTCTGCAGTGGTGGATGGGATGTGGGGAAAGAGAGAGAGAGAAAGAACTTCCCACCTCAGGCTCCGGTCTGGCCATGCCTTGTTCCCACTGGGGACCCCCAAACGGAGCTCAGATCTTGACGTCCGTCCATTCGCCGCCATTCTTCCTCTCGCCAGCAGGTGGCATCAGCTGGGGATCTGCACGGAACAGAGACAACGGGGGGGGGGGGGTTCCAGTTACAGATAGGTAGCCGTGTTGGTCTGCCATAGTCAAAATAAAAAAATTCCTTCCAGTAGCACCTTAAAGACCAACTAAGTTAGTTCTTGGTATGAGCTTTCGTGTGCATGCACACTTCTTCAGATACACTGAAACAGAGGTTGCCAGACCCTTCTATATAGTGAGAAGGTGGGGAGGGGTATTACTCAGAAGGGTGGTGGGAATGGGAGATTGGCAGATAGCTGAGATGAGCCTGTTAACGACTCTTAAGGACTGCAATAGGTCTTACAGGAAAAGGCAAGGGGTGAGAAGGTGAGAAATGGCTTAGTCATGTATAATGAGATAAGAATCCAATGTCTCTGTTCAGACCAGGTCTCTCCATGGTTTTAAGTTTGGTAATGAGTTGCAATTCAGCAGCTTCTCTTTCCAGTCTATTTCTGAAATTCAGAATTCTTTAAGGTGCTACTGGAAGGAATTTTTTTATTTTAATGGGGGGGGGGTTAGAGGAGAGGCCTTGGGTGCCCCCCCCCCTTTGAAGGGTACACCCGCTCCTCTGATGGGCGCCAGGCAGGTTGGCACGCTGGACTTTCAGCTTCTCCCCCTTCGCACACTAAAGAAACAGCACCTGATGAACATCTGCCTGCCTTACAGCCATTAAAGATTCAAGAGAGATCTTCAAGCCAGAAAGCCACACAAACATCAAGTTTCCGGTCCATAAGTCCCGGGGATCCCTTCCCCCTCGTCTATCCTTCTCACTTCTTCCATCCCCGGCCAAAGAATCGCATCCCATTTTCTCTCTGCCCTCACCCCACCCCAATTCTACACTTTGCAACAATTTCAATCAGCTGCAATCAGCTCCAATTTTCATTAAACTGCCTTGGCTGGGACGGGACGATATGGGATTGGGGGGGGGCAAACTCCCATCTCTTGCGGGGGCGCAATTAGTGCCAGCACCGTCCGTTAAGAGTTTGGGTGTAATCTTGGACACCTCCCTCTCCATGGAGGCGCAGATTGCAGCTATAACAAAGGCGACGTTTTTTTCATCTCCGCCAAGCTAAGCAGTTGGCTCCTTACCTCTCTCGCCCTGACCTAGCCACTGTGATCCACGCAACGGTCACCTCCAGACTGGATTATTGTAACTCGCTCTATGTGGGGCTGCCCTTGAGACTGACCCAGAAACTCCAGCGGGTGCAGAATGCCGCGGCGAGACTCCTTACGGGGTCTTCGCTGCGAGATCACATTCATCCGGTGCTATACCAGCTGCACTGGCTCCCGGTGGAGTACAGGATCAGGTTTAAGGTGCTGGTTTTAACCTTTAAAGCCCTATACAGCCTAGGACCCTCGTACCTATGGGACCGCCTCTCCTGGTATGTCCCACGGAGGACCTTACGGTCTTCAAACAAAAACATCTTCTGACGCAACGGGACACCGTGACGGAAACCAGAGTGCACGGAAACACCGTTTATCTTCCCGCCACAGCAGTACCTATTTATCTACTTGAACTGGTGTGCTTTCGAACTGCTAGGTTGGCAGGAGCAGGGACCGAGCAATGGGAGCTCACCCTGTTGTGCGGATTTGAACCGCCAACCTTCTGATTGGCAAGCCCACGAGGCTCAGTGGTTTAGACCACAGCGTAACCCGCGTCCTTTTGGCATTTACAATGCAGTCAAACCAACAATGCACATTTGCTAGATAGGCACATGACAGGAGCTGAAGCTCACAGGTTTTTCCTGTAAGTTTGGTAGAGGGAATTCTATGAGAATGTCCCTGACAGGAGGAGGGCATAGCTATCTATATTTTCTTACCTGTCTTTTCTTCTCTTAAAGGTAAAGGTAAAGGGACCCCTGACCATTAGGTCCAGTTGTGGCCGACTCTGGGGTTGCGGCGCTCATCTCGCTTTATTGGCCGAGGGAGCCGGTGTGCAGCTTCCGGGTCATGTGGCCAGCAGGACTAAGCCGCTTCTAGTGAACCAGAGCAGCACACGGAAACGCCGTTTACCTTCCCGCCGGAGCGGTACCTATTTATCTACTTGCACTTTGACGTGCTTTCGAACTGCTAGGTTGGCAGGAGCAGGGATTGAGCAACGAGAGCTCACCCCGTCGCGGGGATTCGAACCGCCGACCTTCTAATCGGCAAGCCCTAGGCTCTGTGGTTCAACCCACAGCGCCACCCGTGTCCTTCCACTCTTCACCAAATCATCAAGCCAGACATGTGAGAACAAATGTTAAGGCTCGGCCTCCATCTTAAGCAAGATTAAAGCATTTCTTGGTAACTGAATTACCATTTTAAGCTTACCCGAAATGAGCTGCTGCATCTGTTACTCTCCAACAAGTATTCTGAGTGAGCAAAGGTTATTTTTACCTTTTACATGGCTGTTGGTGCAATTGTTGTTCTAAGGGGGCGGAAAGGTGGGGAGGGGGGAGAGAGACCAGGAAAATCCAGCCTGCCTTAGGGTTGCCATATTTCAAGAAGTAAAAAAATCCGGACACAAAAAGTTATTCAGCTTTTTTTGGGGAAATTGTTGCACTTTTCTTGGGAAAGTTTCAAAAAAAACCCCTGGAAGTTTTGCTGATTTCCAGAAATCCCTCCCCCCCCCCCCCGATGCTAATTCCGTCATTAGAATCCCAGACATGTCTGGAGAATTTGGTGTATGGCATGTGGGATGTCACATCACTGTAGCAATCAAGTACAACATTTCCTGTTTGCCCAGAGTGGACACACAGGGGGATGTTACTGCAGCCAGGAGGACTTCCTGTCACACCTGGTTTGGAGCATCCGTCCCCTGCCTGTGACCAGGTAGATGGGCGTGTGACCCTGGGAGACCCCATAAAAGGACTGGTCACACAGCCACCTGCCTTCTCTTGAAGCTCTTGATTTCTTCTCCAGGTGTTCTTTTGCTGTCTGCTGGCTCTCAGCCAGCAGTGCACGGGCTGAATCCCCATATGGGATAAATTCACACTCTGTGCTGTTGTTGTTTAGTCGTTTAGTTTGACTCTTTGTGACCCCCTGGACCAGAGCATGCCAGGCACTCCTGTCTTCCACTGCCTCCCGCAGTTTGGTCAAACTCATGCTGGTAGCTTCGAGAACACCGTCCAACCATCTCGTCCTCTGTCGTCCCCTTCTCCTTGGGCCCTCCATCTTTCCCAACAGCAGGGTCTTTTCCAGGGAGTCTTCTCTTCTCCTGAGGGGGCCAAAGTCTTGGAGCCTCAGCTTCAGGATCTGTCCTTCCAGGGAGCACTCAGGGCTGATTTCCTCCAGAATGGAGAGGTAACTACAAGCTAAAGCCTGCCTTCAGGATCATACTGTGAACTGAATGTAAGTAAACTTCTCATCATTACTTTTAAAGAAGACGGTTGTGTCCTTATTCTTTTTAAGAGGGAATAAAGGGGAATTTACCAGGAATAATCCAATCTGGACAAGAGAGATTCAAACAAATCTACCAACTAGCTTCCAGCAATATACAGGGGAATGTACTCTGCTACCAGCTCAATGTAGTGAGTGAGGAAGGATAATCCTACTATCTACAACATTCCCACATGGCAAACATAGCATCCTGGGTTTCACAGACTAAAAGGCTAAAACTATCCTATGCAAGCTTCCCTTTTAAGCTGAAAAGCGATGCACCCTGCTGAACTTACAAGCGCAAGGAAGGAAGGATAATTATCTAAGAAATAGATCCTTTCCTGGCACCTATTCACATCCCTACATGTCTAACAAGACCGTGAGGAGTGTCTTGCTGCCTTAATGTCACCACTGATACAGATAACACCTCCCACTGCCCGCTCCTCACTCGGAAAGGCCGACTCGGGGCCTGCCCCAAACCTGCAACCCTCTTCCCTGTGGGATGTGATCCATGAGAGGCAGACAAGTACAACATTCCTTGTAATGCTAGAGAAGACATGCGAGGGAATGTTTGGTCCAGCCAGTCGAAACTTCCTGTTCCTCCTGGCTGGACCATCCTTCCTTTTGCATGTGATAGAAGGTGGGCGTGACCTAACCTGTCCAGGTAACAAAAGGACAAGTCACACAGCACCCCTCTCCTGCGGTACTTGAGGGTTGATTCCAAAAGATCCCGCCTGAGAAACGTCTTTGCCCCTGTGGAGACAGTAGCACCGAAACAGCGGCACACCTCCTCCTGGCTTGCGCTCTCTACGAAGACCTGAGGAACGAGATCATCACCCCACTCGTACTAACCATCCCAGGGCGCTCAACCACTGCCACAATCTCCTTTCTTCTATCAGATCAAAATGAGCAGATAACAGCAAAGGTTACTAGGTTCATAGCAGGGGCAATCAGAATAAGGGCCACTAACTGACGGCTGATTCAGGACTTTAAATTGTGCTCTCATACCAAATTCCCTTTTCTGTGTATACTGTAATGTTTTACTGTTGCTATGGCCATTGGCTAATGCAAATAAAGTTTTATCTATCTACATTTGCACATTTGCAGCACCCCTCTCTCTTTTTTCCATCTCCTTTTCGTTCTGCGAACTTCCTGGGATGTACTGCTGGCTGCCAGCCAAGCAGTCCCTCTGGTCTTCTCCCTTACGGGGTAAACCTGCTTTTATACATTTGTAACTTTAGGCAAACCTCTCCATTCCTAAGGAAATCAGCCCTGAGTGCTCACTGGAAGGACAGATTGTGAAGCTGAGGCTCCAAGACTTTGGCCACCTCATGAGAAGAGAAGACCCTGATGTTGGGAAAGATGGAGGGCACAAGGAGAAGGGGACGATGGAGGACGAGATGGTTGGACAGTGTTCTCGAAGCTACCAGCATGAGTTTGACCAAACTGCGGGAGGCAGTGGAAGACAGGAGGGCCTGGCGTGCTCTGGTCCATGGGGTCACGAAGAGCCGAACACAACTAAACAACCACAAATTTTAAGCCTAAAGCCTGCCTTCAGGGATAACACTGTGCTGTGTCTGATTGTGAGTAAACTTTATTTTTATTGCTTGTGAATAAGACTGTAGTGTCTTTATTCTTTTAAGAGGGATTCGAGGGAACTTGCCAGAAATGTACAATTTAATCTGAGACAGACTGAATTGTATAATAGTGAGAGGCTCACACGAGCCTGCAACCAGCTATCTGCTGTGCTTGTAAAAAGGGGAATGTAAACTCTGCTAATGAATAAGACTGTGGTGTTTTTTTCTTTTTGAGAGCCAGTGTGGTGTAGTGGTTATGAGTGGAGTGGTAGTCACGTAATCTGGGGAACCGGGTTCATGTCTCCGCTCCTCCACATGCAGCTGCTGGGTGACCTTGGGCCAATCACACTTCTTTGAAGTCTCTCAGCCTCACTCACCTCACAGAGTGTTTGTTGTGGGGGAGGAAGGGAAAGGAGAATGTTAGCTGCTTTGAGACTCCTTAAAGGGAGTGAAAGGCGGGATATCAAATCCAAACTCCTCCTCCTCCTCTTCTTCTTCTTCTTCTTCTTCTTCTTCTTCTTCTTCTTCTTCTTAGAGGGATTCGAGGGAACTTGCCAGGAACGTACAATTCAATCTGAGACAGACTGGATTGTATAATAGTGAGAGGCTCACACGAGCCTGCAACCAGCTATCTGCTGTGCTTGTAAAAAGGGGAATGTAAACTCTGCTAATGAATAAGACTGTGGTGTTTTTTTCTTTTAAGAGGGATTCGAGGGAACTTGCCAGGAACGTACAATTCAATCTGAGACAGACTGGATTGTATAATAGTGAGAGGCTCACACGAGCCTGCAACCAGTTATCTGCTGTTCATGTAAAAAGGGGGATGTAAACTCTAAGTAAAGGAACTTGCTAGCGCAAGTTAACAAGGATATGAATAAACAACATATCCTCTCCTGCCACCCTGAACATTCCCGACTCGCTTACCTTGCTCTTCTGCTCTCAACACCTCTCCCCCAGGCCCAGAGGGGTTGCTATGGAGGTCCACATTAGTCCGTGACCACCTCCTTCTCCGGGGAGACGGCGCCTCCTCGGCCCCCGTCTCCAAGGGGTGGCTCCTGGGGCCTTTCTCGCTGTCCTTGCCCAAGGCCACCACG
This sequence comes from Podarcis liolepis, assembly GCF_965112155.1. Lineage (NCBI taxonomy): Eukaryota > Metazoa > Chordata > Lepidosauria > Squamata > Lacertidae > Podarcis > Podarcis liolepis. The sequence continues at coordinate 91,825,814 of NC_139561.1, read as the reverse complement.
CTGCAGTCCCTCCGCACCCGGGCGGCCCCCGAGCCGTCCGCGACCCCCCACCCCTCGGGTCTGGAGGCCGAGCAGGGCAGGCCGGCTCCGTGGGGCTGGTTCCCGTTGGTCTGCGAGTAGACGTTGCTGACTTTGGCTTTCTTGTGCTCCTCCTGGCCGCTGTAGACTTTGTACCGGATCATGAGGATGATGATGAAGACCAGGACGGAGGCCACGATGATGCCCCCGATGATGATGATCATGGTGCCCCCCAGGAACTGGGTGTGAAGCGAGTGGCACTGGGGGGCGTCCTGTGGGGTGCTGAACTGCACGCAGCCCAGGCTGCGGGTGGCCGTCAGAGACGTCACCCCGTCATTGTAGACCGCCAGAACACACAAGTTGTAGTCCCGCCCGGAGGCCAGGTCCTTCACCAGGAAGGCTTTGCTGGACGAAGGGATCATTCTGAGATAGGGGGGGGGGAGAGAGAAAAGGAGTTATCAGGGCTCATCCAAACTTTCCTTTTACCCCACGCCATCTAGGCACAGGTCCGCACCTTCCTGGTTTGTGGCCAAGTGTTTATTATTATTATTATTATTATTATTATTATTATTATTATTAAAATCATTTTCAAAAATAGACAAACAAACAGACATTTGACAATCTCACATACATAAACACAAATGAGGAAAAAAGAAAATAATACACTCCTGAGCCAGTGTGGTGTAGTGGTTAAGAGCGATAGACTCGTAATCTGGGGAACCGGGTTCGCGTCTCCGCTCCTCCACTTGCAGCTGCTGGGTGACCTTGGGCCAGTCACACTTCTCTGAAGTCTCTCAGCCCCACTCACCTCACAGAGTGTTTGTTGTGGGGGAGGAAGGGAAAGGAGAATGTTAGCCGCTTTGAGACTCCTTAAAGGAAGTGAAAGGCAGGATATCAAATCCAAACTCTTCTTCTTCTTCTTTCTGCAGATGCAATAGAGGCGGCAAAGAAAGTCTTCTTCGCCGTTGCTATCGCCCCTTGGTAGGCTCAACGTAGAGCTCTAAAGCAAAGATGTCACCCAGTGTGGTGTAGTGGTTAAGAGCGGTGGACTCGTAATCTGGGGAACCGGGTTCGATTCCCCGCTCCTCCACCTGCAGCTGCTGGGTGACCTTGGGCCAGTCACACTTCTCTGAAGTCTCTCAGCCCCACTCACCTCACAGAGTGTTTGTTGTGGGAGAGGACGGGAAAGGAGATTGTTAGCCGCTTTGAGACTCCTTAAGGGGAGTGAAAGGCGGGATATCAAATCCAAACTTCCCTTCTTCTTCTTCTTCTTCTTCTTCTTCTTCTTCTTCTTCTTCTTCTTCTTCTTCTTCTTCTTCCCTCTCCCACAGCTCGTAGTCTCTTAAACTTAGAGCTCTTATTGTATATTGCATCTTATATATCTTAACGTTAATGTTCTTAATACAGTGGTACCTCTGGTTGCAAAAGGGATCCCTTCTGGAGCTCCATTCACAACATGAGCAGAACATAACCCGCGTCTGCGCATGCACGTGTTGCGATTTGCCACTTCTGCACATGCGCGTGATGTCATTTTGAGCGTCTGCGCATTCGTGAAAGGCAAAACCTGGAAGTAACGCGTTCTGTTACTTCCGGGTTGCCGCAAGATGCAACCTGAAAACACACAACCTGAAGCAACTTTAACCCAAGGTATGACTGTATAGTTAAATTTTTCTTATTTTCCTTTACAAGCTTAATCCATACATACCAACATTTTGTCCTTAGACCAGTGTTTAGTCATGTACTCTACATAGCATTTCCATTCTGCCTTCAGTTTCTGATTTGTCTGGTACCTTATGGCTGCTGTTAGTCTCGCCATATCAATAAATTAAGATAATTTACAAATCCAGTCCTCTTTTGTGGGTATGGTGTTTCCGTTTCAATTCTTTGCAAGTACAGTGGTACCTCGGGTTATATATGCTTCAGGTTACATACGCTTGAGGTTACAGACTCCGCTAACCCAGAAATAGTGCTTTAGGTTAAGAACTTTGCTTCAGGATGAGAACAGAAATTGCACGGCGACGGCGGCGGGAAGCCCCATTAGCTAAAGTGGTGTTTCAGGTTAAGAACAGTTTCAGGTTAAGTACAGACCTCCGGAACGAATTAAGTACTTAACCTGAGGTACCACTATACAAGTCTAGCTGCAGCTATTGCATACAAAATAACCCTTTCTTATCTTGTTTTTGTTATTGTTACACCATCACTTTCCCCAGGAAAACCTGCTCTTTAATGCTGAATTGGAGCAAAAGGCAATTCAAGTTTTTCTGCAGGTTGCCGAGAGAGTTAAAGAGCGTCTGACTCGAAAACTCAGGAACTAAGAGGACAAAAACTTTACAAAAGAATGGGAAATATTTATAACTTATCTAAGAGACCACTGTAAGCAGATGGAAACATTGGCAGGATTTTGATTTCACTTGCAGTGTAACAATTACCATGGATAATATAGATTGATATAAAAGTTAAGAGTTTGGAAAAAGATGCAGTTTTAAATGTTTAAAATGGGACTCCAGGGGTGGGGTGGGGTGGGGGGGAAGTCCTGAGATTCAGAGAAATCTCAGTATATTGTTATATATTTGGAGGGCCAAGTTTGGCCGTGCCTGCCCTAAGAGGAAGGCATGCTTGGCAAACCCTCACTGTGATCAACTCCCGCCAGGAAACCAATGTCCCCACTGTGGAAGGACGTGTGGGTCCAGAATTGGCCTCCACAGCCACTTACAGACACACTGTTAAAACCGTGTTTATGGAAGACAATCTTGCTCAGCTACAAGGGATCGCAGAAGAAGACGCTTTTTCTCTTAGCTACAGAATTCCCAAGTGCTATAACCTTTCCTCCTTGCAGAGTCTCTCCATAACCCTCGATCAGTTTAGCCACCCCTTCATGAACCTGTACCGGGGGTGAGACAAGCTAGAGCCATCAACATCTCTCTAAGTTTTAATGTTTTAAAGTTATATTTTAATCTGGTTTTCCAAGTTGTATTTCAATCAATTTGTTTTTATATCGGTTGTTAGCCGCCCTGAGCCAGGTCTTGGCTGGGGAGGGCGGGGTATAAAATTTTTTATTGTTATTATATTATTAGTATAAGCCTCATGCATCTTGTGGCAGGTAAAGGTAAAGGGACCCCTGACCATTAGGTCCAGTCGTGGCCGACTCTGGGTTGCGGCGCTCATCTCGCTTTACTGGCCAAGGGAGCCGGCGTACAGCTTCCGGGTCATGTGGCCAGATTGACTAAGCTGCTTCTGGCGAACCAGAGCAGCACACGGAAACACCGTTTACCTTCCTGCCAGAGCGGTACCTATTTATCTACTTGCACTTTGACGTGCTTTCAAACTGCTAGGTGGGCAGGAGCAGGGACCAAGCAACGGGAGCTCACCCCGTCGCGGGGATTCGAACCGCCAACCTTCTGATCGGCAAGCCCTAGGCTCTGTGGTTTAACCCACAGCGCCACCCGCGTCCCATCTTGTGGCAGAGAGATCCACAAATCCATTGTACCCTGCCCAAAGGGAGAGTTCCCTTTTCACTCTCCTGCCTGGATGCCCGCACTGGTGTCTCACATCCCAAGAGAGGAGAGGAACGACTTCTCCCTGGACATTTTCCAACTCCACAATGCCCTTTTCTGAGGCCGGGCGACTGGGTCTCCCCCATTCCTGGCCTGCCTCCCTCCCCACTGCCTCGCATCAACACAGCCTCCGGAGTTTTGCGTTCCCACGCCTGCTACCGGGATTTGGAGAGGCGCGCAGGCAACATGGCTGCGTTCCGCATCGTAAGTAGGTCACTTAACATTAGCCGTTTCTTTCCGGCCAGGCAGGCAGACAGGCTACTTCTGGGCCATCTGCCAGGGCGCGGGGGGGGGGGGAAGGGGAGGCATGGCTACCCAGGGGACAGGTTCTGACAGCCTCTCTGCCTCCTTGCAAATAAGAAGAGCAACTCAGCAGCTTCGAGGGGGGATGCGTGCAGGAAGAAGAAAAAACAGAAGAGGAGGACGGTGCAGGGAGGCGAGGTGAAAGCCTGGGCAATGGCGGGATGGGTGGGAGAGCGCACCTGCCTTGCATCTAGAACGCCCCGGGTCCAGTCCCCGTTGGCAGCCTCTAGCTCCTGGTCTGAAATCCTAGGCAATTCTCTCTCAGTTCCTGCAGTCGCTACTGGAACAACAGAGTGGCATGCTCTAAGGTCGCGTCCCCTGTTCCTCTCAACTGTTAATGGAGAAATCTGAGGGCTCCCTTGGACAAAAAAACAAGGACACCAGCCAGGAATACCAGAGCAAAACAGCAGCCAGTCGGCTTGGTCTTTATTGAAGACTGTCGTGACAGGACTCCCATCTGCCAAAAGGTGGAACAAGGTGGAAGCCCCGAACAAAAGAGAACCCAAACTTTTATTAGCTGGGTGGCGTTGTGGGTTAAACCACAGAGCCTAGGGCTTGCCGATCAGAAGGTCGGTGGTTCAAATACCCGCGACGGGGTGAGCTCCCGTTGCTCGGTCCCTGCTCCTGCCAACCTAGCAGTTCGAAAGCACGTCAAAGTGCAAGTAGATAAATAGGTACTGCTCTGGCGGAAAGGTAAATGGCATTTCCATGCACTGCTCTGGTTTGCCAGAAGCGGCTTACTCCTGCTGGCCACATGACCCAGAAGCTGTACGCCGGCTCCCTTGGCCAATAAAGCGAGATGAGCGCCGCAACCCCAGAGTTGGTCACGACTGGACCTAATGTTCAGGGGTCCCTTTACGTTTACCTAACCCCCATGTTACCCCCCCCCCCCAAACTACATCACTCATCCAACATGGTTACATCATGGAAGGGGATGTCTGATAGCAGCAATCTGAGCATCCTGGACCCTGCCCCATGGTTCCCCTTGCCCTCCACCAAACACCCATCAAGTGTACTTAACCTCTGTAAAACTAGCAAAGATCTACCATAAAAGTGATAATCTATGTTGGAAATGCAAAGAAAAAGAAGGTGAAAGACTTCTGGGGAAAGATTTATAATGTATTGAAAAAAATGTTGAAATATACATTTATCAAGAAACCAGAAGCCTTTCTACTTGGAATAACAGGTTTGGAATTTGCCCAAGAAAGATGTCAGATTGTTTTTGTATGCCACAATGGCAGCTAGAATTTTGTGCCAAAAAATGGAAATTACAAGACGTACCAACAGTGGAGGAATGGCAGATGAAGATGATGGACTTTTGGGAGCTAGCCGACCTGACCAGAAGAGTCCGCGACCAGAAGGAGGAGGAGTACCAGGAGGAATGGAAGAAAATTAAAGACTATTTATCTAAATATGCTAAGATAATCTAAATAGAATTGCTTGCAAGTATCAGATTGGCCTAGGATTTAAATATGGGATGTTATAGAATAATGTGTTTGAAGTTAAACTGAAAAGAAAGAAAGATGTTAATTGACTATGTAAATTTTATGTGAAAATAGTTTTGGAAAACTGCTACAATGATATATATGGAAACTCAGCCAGGGGGATTTGAGGAAGTCACCTAACAATGTTAACAAAAGGGGAATTATTACAGTCAGGATCTATGTTCGTTTGTTTGGTTTTTGATGTTTTCTTTTTTTTCTTTTTTTATAAGATATTTATTAAGATTTTCAAAGTATTACAAAGTAAAAATAAAAAAATAAGAAAATACAAAATAAAAATGGTTAAAAACAACTCATTCTTTCCATTACTTATTTTTCATTAGCTTATTTCCCGGACCTCCTCACACCTCCCTTTTTTGTATTCCAGTTCAGTTTGTTGGTTCAGCAAATCCTTACCCTCTTTGTTTATCCTAGTCTTTAATCCTAAAATATTGTAACGTTGAATTTTTATCTATTAATAATCCATTTTTCATATTCCCTTATAGTATTACAGCTGAAAACCACTTAATTTCTATCCAACATGTTGGATAGAAATGATGTTTTCTTTTTATATTTGTTGATATGTTTTCTATAAATTTGGAAAATTAATAAAAAAAATTGGAAGGGGAAAGAAAGGAAGATGATCTCGAGGTCCGGGTAGGTTCATATGTAAAGAGGCGGTCCTTGAGGTATCGCGGTCCTGATCCGTTTAACATGCGCTGGCCCCCCAATCTTGGGGACAACGCGGCACCTCTGCCTCCATGAATTTGCCCAGCTCTCTTTAAAGCCATCCATATTTGCTGGCCATCCCTGCCTCCTGTGGCAGAGAGTTCCGCAGGTTAACTAAACGTTAACCTTCCTTTTCTCTGACCTGAATCTTGCAGCGTAAAATCCAGGAGTTCTGGTGTCACGGGCGAGGGAGGAAAAGGGGCTCTCTTTTTTTCCATTCCAGGCATATCCAGCTGAGGAACGACTGAGTTGTCGGCGTCACGGAATCGCTCCATCACTCTCAAAGGAGACGGAATGAGCCACCTGTTGGGTCTCTGACTGAGTCACTCTTCCTGTCAGGAGGCACATCCAGACAGGTGACTCACACAGACAGAGGGGGTGGGACGCTCTGGGGAGAAGTTGTTTTCGTCCTCACACACATCAGAAGCAACCGGTTTCGGGTTTTAAGGGTGACGAGGGACTGATAATTTCAATGCAGGGTAGATCAATCCCAATCCCTGAAGTTCCAGGAATGCTACCTGAAATCACTCCATGCTGGGGGTCATTAGAAAAGAAATTGAAAATAAAACTGCCAATAACATAATGACTAATTCAGCCAGCTAGCCCTGATGATTAATTAATGCTTATTAGTTGGATTTCCCCTGAATTGATTTCTGAACTTTGAATTTTATTGTTATTCGTGTTTTTATACTGTATTTTATGCTGCTTTTACAATAAATTTGTTGTTAGCTGCTCTGAGCCCGGTTTTTGAACCAGAAGGGCAGGGTATAAATAAAAATTATTATTATTATTATTATTATTATTATTATTATTATTATTATTATTATACAAATCTCCGGTGCGACTGCATTTGGAGAACTTTGCACATAATTCTGGTCGCCTCCCCTCAGAAAGGATATTCTAGAGTTGGGAAAGTTTCAGAAAAGGGCGACCAAAATGATGGAGGGAGTGGAGCGATTCCTCTGTGAAGCACAGTTGTAGTATTTGGGACTTTTTAGTTTAGATAAAAGGAGAAAGGGGCGACAATATGGAAGTTCATTAAATCATGGCTGGAGCAGAGAAAGAGAGGCGTTTTTCTCCCTCTCTCCTCTAGAGGAGGCGCAATGAAGCTGAATGCTGAAATATTCAGGACAGGTAGTACAAAGGAAATCTTCACGGAGCACGAACTATGGAACTCATTGCCACAGGAGGCAGTGATGGTTACCGACCTGGATAGCTTTAGAAGAGAATTAGACATGTTCATAGAGGAGGCAGCTATGCTTCTGAACACGAGTTGCTGGAAACCGAAGAGGAGAGTGTGGGATGTGAAACCCAAGAGCAGTCAAGTACAACCTTCCTAGAGTGAACATGTTTACACATGGGGAGGAATGTTTGTCCAGCCAGCAGGTCAACTTCCTGTTTCCTTCTGGGCTGGGACAGACTTCCTCTGCATGTGACTAGAGGTGGGTGTGGCCTCACCTGTGCAGGTAACAACAAAAGCACAGGACAGGGAAGCCATCTCTCTCTCTTTGACTACATGCATCGAAGAAGCAACATCTGCTTAGCCAAAGATGCTCTCTTGGCCTCCAGCCAAGAGAGGACAAAGGGACTGTCTCCTTAGGAGATAGTTTCCAGGTGTGTGTTACTTTTCTAAGCTAAGTCTGCTTCTGGGATCCGATTGTGAACAGAATGTGAGTGAGTAAACTCTTTTTATACTTTTATAGAAGGCTGTGTTGTGTCTTATCTTTTATGAGGGAATAAGGGGAAAATACCAGAACAGTTATTATAGAGGCTTTAGCAAGCCTGAGCAAACGCATCCGCTGTGAGTTTAAAAAGGGGAATGTTACTCTGCTAAATTGTGAACTTGTTTACACAAATTGGAAAGGCTATAATCAGACAATAGATCCTCTCCTGCACCCCTGAACTTTCCTACAGAGAGGGCTCTTGTGCTCAAATCTGGTATAAGCATTTCCCACTAGATGGGCCATTGACTTGATCAAGTACCCAGGCTCTTCTTATGGAACCTCCAGGTCCAGAGGCAGTCTATCTTGATTCTAGGTTGTTTGGGGTATTTGGCCCCCATGATTCCAGTTACAGATAGGTAGCCATGTTGGTCTGCCATAGTCAAAATAAAAAAAATCCTTCCAGTAGCACCTTAAAGACCAACTAAGTTAGTTCTTGGTATGAGCTTTCGTGTGCATGCACACTTCTTCAGATACACTGAAACAGAAGTTGCCAGATCCTTCTATATAGTGAGAAGGTGGGGAGGGGTATTACTCAGAAGGGTGGTGGGAATGGGTGATTGGCAGATAGCTGAGATGAGCCTGTTGACGACTCTTAATGACTGCAATAGGTCTTACAGGAAAAGGCAAGGGGTGAGAAGGTGAAAAATGGCTTAGTCATGTATAATGAGATAAGAATCCAATGGCTTTGTTCAGACCAGGTCTCTCCATGGTTTTAAGTTTGGTAATGAGTTGCAATTCAGCAGCTTCTCTTTCCAGTCTATTTCTGAAATTCCTTTGTAGTAAAACAGCTACTTTGAGATCTTGTATAGAATGTCCTGGGAGATTAAAGTGTTCTCCTACTGGTTTCTCTGTTTTGTGATTCTTGGTGTCAGATTTATGTCTGTTTATTCTTTGGCGTAAGGTTTGGCCTGTTTGTCCAATATAGAGAGCTGAAGGACACTGTTGGCATTTGATGACATACACAATGTTAGACGATGAGCAATTAAATTGTCCCGAGATGGTATGTGTGATGTTGTTGGGGCCAGTAATGGTGTTGTCCGGGTGTATGTGGCAGCAAAGTTGGCATCTGGGTTTATTGCAGGCTCTAAACCCTCATCTCAGCTATCTGCCAATCTCCCATTCCCACCACCCTTCTGAGTAATACCCCTCCCCACCTTCTCACTATATAGAAGGATCTGGCAACTTCTGTTTCAGTGTATCTGAAGAAGTGTGCATGCACACGAAAGCTCATACCAAGAACTAACTTAGTTGGTCTTTAAGGTGCTACTGGAAGGAATTTTTTTATTTTGGCCCCCATGAGAACAGGATGCTGGACTGACCCAGTACCCAGGGCCGTCTTATGTTCTTATGGAACCTCCACGTCCAATGGCAGTCTATCAACATTCCTAGATTCTTAGATGTATTACGCCACTGGATGGCTCCTTGGCGGGATCCAACGGCCTTTTCTTATCTTCTTATCTTATCTGAAGCTCCCACCATACGTTTTCTCTGTTCCTGCAGAGCTGCCTTCATAATTTAATAAGCCTCCACCGTGTGCTCCCTGCCTGCCCCGATCAATGCCGCCTTCTCTCGGAAGGAGCAAGGAGACCCTGTTCCAATTAGTTTATTTAAGAGCCGGGCTATTATCAGGACCGATCACAGCAGCTGCTTGTCTCTGATACGCTCTGCTCTCTCTCGGCTGCTGAAATCTGCTTTTTTTGTGGGGCATCTGTTTTATTTATGCTTATTCCTCTTCTAATGTTTAGCGTCCTATTGTTTCCCCCCAGCTGTCTCTCTAAGTCACCTTGAAGACTTTTTGCACACTGTCAGAAATAAGGGGAGCAGGCTCCACAACTTGGCCAGGAGGAAAGCGCCTTTGCGAGAGTCAACGTGGGAAGCTAGGGAGATCCTTCATGCTGAATCAGAACACGGGTCCATAAAGCCCAATACTGCCAACACGGACTGGCAGAAGCTGTCCAGGATTTCAGGAAGGAGCCTGTGCTGGCCCCATGGTTTTCCGTGAGGTGTGGTCTGAGTCCAGTCCGAGGTCGAGGGTGCAATATTGAGGCCGTCCATCAAAGCTGAAGCTAGGTCCAAGGCAGGGAGTCGGGCGAGGTCAGGAGATCCGGCAGGACAGGGTTCAGGCAGGAACTGGCTACCAACAATGTTGCTCCCGCAACTTGGGACTGGGGCTGGCTGGCTTTTATCTGCCCCAAGGCACAGGGTGGCCCCGACCCTCTGGTGACTCGCCTCTCCTGGCCTGGAGGCAAGCACTCCTCCTGCGGGAACTTAGTTCCCTCCGCCTCTCTGCCCTGAGCCTCTGCAGCTCAGGAGAGGCTGGAGGGTTACCGGATCCAGAGGCAACCTCCGCTTCCTCTGACGGGGCTGAGAGTGGAGCACCTGCAGGCAATGGGTCCTCCATCACCTCAGGAGCCAGAGCAGACTCAGCTGATGCCTGCACCTGAGGATCCAGCACAGGTGAGGACCCTTCAGGCTCAGGCCCCAGCCCCGGATCAGCTGGTTCTGGAGGCGGGGAATTCTGTGCAGGCTGGGATCCCTCAGGTTCAGCCTCCGAGTCCGAATCCCAGGCCATCACAGAGCCTCTGCCATCATTACCTGGAGATTCCAGCAGGAATTAAACTTGGAACCTTCCTGCTTGCAAGACAGATTCTCTGCCACTGAGCCACCGGTGCCCTGTGTGTGATTGTGCACGTGTTGTTCAGCAATTTTCCAGAAGCCGCGATCAAATTCCGTGCCTAAATCCAGCACCGTGATGAAGCTTGATACGGTGACCTGCATTAAAATCATGAAAATCAAGGCCCTGATTGCCTTTGCATGAATTATCCTTCCTTTTCTTCTCGGCTTCTTTGCATAATTCATTCTGCCTCTGAAGCGCTAGGAAGAAGGAGAACTGCAGTCTCCTGACCCCCAACCACGAAGCTTACATAAACAGCTCCTCCTCAGGGCTTCCGAGATTCAAAGCCTGCTTCTGCAAACCTAAGGACCAGAAGCTTCGTGTTTTCTTTATTTAAGGGACAGAGATCCTTCAGAAACTGAATTGCTGCGTTTGCCCATCAAATCTTGGCCACCAGCATAAGAACATGGGTACAGACTGTATGGTCCGTATAGTGAAAGCTCTGGTTTTCCCAGTAGTGATGTATGGAAGTGAGAGCTGGACCATGAAGAAGGCTGATCGCCGAAGAATGGATGCTTTTGAATTCTGGTGCTGGAGGAGACTCTTGAGAGTCCCATGTACTGCAAGAAGATCAAACCTCTCCATTCTGAAGGAAATCATCCCTGAGTGCTCACTGGAAGGACAGATCCTGAAGCTGAGGCTCCAAGACTTTGGCCACCTCATGAGAAGAGAAGACTCCCTGGAAAAGACCCTGATGTTGGGAAAGATGGAGGCACAAGAAGAAGGGGACGGCAGAGGACGAGATGGTGGGACAGTGTTCTCGAAGCTACCAGCATGAGTTTGACCAAACTGCGGGAGGCAGTGGAAGACAGGAGTGCCTGGCATGCTCTGGTCCAGGGGGCCACGAAGAGTCGGACACGACTAAACGACTAAACAACAACAAGAGCCTGTATGCTGGATCAGGCCAATCTTGTCCAGCATCCTGCTCTCGCAGTGGCCAAATACCCCTAAGAACCAAGAGATCCAGATAGACTGCCTCAACACCTGGAGGCTCCATAAGGACCTAAGAAGAGTCTGATTGCTAGCTCAGGCCAAGGGCCCGTCTAGTCCAACGTCCTTTTCCAGTGGCAGAGTTGGTTAGAGCGTGGTGCTGATAACGCCAAGGTTGCAGGTTCAATCCCTGCATGTGTGGGAAGTAATACCACCGAAGCAGTCAAATACAACATTTCCTGTTTGCCCAAGGTGGACATGCAGGGGAATGTTGCTGCAGCCAGAAGGGCTTCCTGCCACACCTGGTTGGGAGCAACCTTCCTCTGCATGTAACTCGCTCTACGTGGGGCTGCCCTTGAGACTGACCCAGAAACTCCAGCAGGTGCAGAATGCTGTGGCGAGGCTCCTTACGGGATCCTTGCTGCGGGATCACATTCACCCGGTGCTATACCAGCTGCACTGGCTCCCGGTGGAGTACAGGATCAGGTTTAAGGTGCTGGTTTTAACCTTTAAAGCCCTATACGGCCTAGGACCCTCATACCTATGGGGCCGCCTCTCCTGGTATGTCCCACAGAGGAACCTACGGTCTTCAAACAAAAACATCTTGGAGGTCCCGGGCCACAGGGAGGTTAGGCTGGCCTCAACCAGAACCAGGGCTTTTTTGGCTGTCGCCCCAATCTGGTGGAACGCTCTGTCACAAGAGATTAGGGCCCTGCGGGACTTGACATCTTTCCGCAGGGCCTGCAAGACGGAGCTGTTCCACCAGGCCCAACGGTTGCCATTAATCTGATTTGAACTGATTTTATAATGGAACAATTTTAGAATGTTGTATCATTTTACTGTTGTTAGCCGCTCTGAGCCCAGCTTCAGTTGGGGAGGGCAGGATATAAATAAAAAATTATTATTATTATTATTATTATTATTATTATTATTATTATTATTATTATTAATGTGACCAGGTAGATGAGGGTGACCCTGGAAGACCCCATAAAGGGGCTAGTCACAGAGCCATCTTTCTCTCTTGATCCCATCTCTTCTTGTTGTTGTTTTTTGCTTTTTTTTAATAATAAATTTTATTAGTATTTTCCACATAACCACAAAAAATAACGGAAAGTAACAATACACAAAACACGAAAACAAGCATGCAACCCCCCCCCCAAATCCAAATCTTACAAGTTAGTAATATAAACACTAGAAAGAAAAACAAACATTGACTTCCACCATTCCCACAGCACCTCCTTTACCTCTCATTGTGTCTTCCTGTTTTCCTGTTTTCCTAGCATCTAGATATAACTCCCTCTTTCTTATCCTTTCACTTCACAAGGTTATTCCAGACTCAGCCAGATTTCTCTCCTCGAACCTTGGCTTTTAATGTATTCATTTCGGCACTCCCATTCCTTTTTCACTTCACTTTTTGGTGTTTGTCTTATTATATCTGTCAATTTGGTTAATTCTAAATATTCCGAAAGCTTACATTTCCTCTTGATGCCTTTTGCTGTGTGCTGGCTCTTACCTTTCTTGCCCTGATCTGGCCACAGTGATCCATGCGACGGTCACCTCCAGGCTTGATTACTGTAATTCGCTCTATGTGGGGCTGCCTTTGAGACTGACCCAGAAACTCCAGTGGGTGCAGAATGCTGCGGCGAGACTCCTCACGGGGTCTCTGCCATGGGAGCATATTCATCCAGTGCTTTACCAGCTGCACTGGCTCCCGGTGGAATACAGGATGACGGATAAATACGCTTCAGGATAAGTATTTTCAAGTTGCGCTCCGCAGCAACCCGGAAGTAACGGAGTACTTTACTTCCGGGTTTTGCTGCTCGCGCATTCGCAGATGGTCAAAATGATGTCACGCGCATGCGCGGAAGCACAGTTGCTTCAGGATGCGAACGGGGCTCCGGAACAGATCCTATTCGCATCCCGAGGTACCACTGTACACCTGGAAACTGTCTCATAAGGAGACAGTCCCTTTGTCTTCTCTGGGCTGGAAGCCAAGACAGCATCTTTGGCTAAGCAGATGTTGCTTCTTTGATGAAAATAGTCATAGAGAGAGAGATGGTGGCCAGTCCTATGCTTTTGTTACCTGCACAGGTGAGGCCACGCCCACCTCTAGTCCCATGCAGAGGAAGTCTGTCCCAGCCCAGAAGGAAACAGGAAGTTGACCTGCTGGCTGGACAAACATTCCTCCCCATGTGTAAACATGTTCCCTCTAGGAAGGTTGTACTTGACTGCTCTTGTGTTTCACATCCCACACTTCCAACTCTGCAGTTCTATGATTCTATATGATTATTTCAGTGACCAAATACCCCAAAGAACCCGGGGATCAAGATCAGGGGCGCCGACTTATAAAAAATATTGGGGGGGCCCATACCGGGGTCCATACTGGCGGCAGGATGGCAGTGGTGCTTTTGCATGCAAGAACCGGCCTGCCCTCCCCAGGCTTCGCGCCGGGAGGCGGCCACCCCCTCCTACCAATGTCACCTTAGCCGAACCCAGAAAAAAAGCCCCGCTCCGGCGGCGGGAACTCCCGTCCCCTCCATTCTCCCCTCACCCCGGTCCCTCGCCGGCGACGAATACGCCGTTCCTCGGCCCCGCGGCTCCATTCCTTTCTAAAGTCCCGCCGCTGGGGGTCTTCCTCTGACTGACCGACCTGCCCGCCCCTTCTCAGGAGCTCCCGGTCACTTTGGGAGGCGCGCACCGGAGTCCCCTGCGCGGTTTTTGGCAAGGTGCCTAATAATTTTCTTAAATTATTGGGGGGCAGAGCCCCCCCCAAACGAATTTTTGAGGGGGCTCGGGCCCCCTCAGGCCCCATGGAGTCGGCGTCTATGATCAAGATAGATTGCCTCTTGACCTGCAGGTTCCGTAAGAAAATTTTAAAAAGCCTGGCTGCTGGATCAGGCCAGTGGCTGTTCTCACAGGGGCCAAATTGATGCCCCAAAGGGAAGCAGGATACGACCACAGGAACACTCTCCTCTACCGCGGTTTCCAGAAACTGCCATTCAGAAGTGTTCCACAACATAGCCCTGTCCACAGTTCTTGCCATTTGCTGGATCCTTTCAGTGCTGACCGAAGCCAAAAATCCAGCTGGCTGACCGCACAACCTGCCCTTCCCCTCCGGCAAGGATAAACCATCACAAACACGGAGATGTCTTTGAGATGAAAAGGACCCCGGAGCTCCCCCGCTACCGGATTTCCACTGATCGCAGCGTGGTTCCCCTGCTCCGGCAGCTTATGAATTATTCTCCTTCAGCCTCCAGAGGGGAGGATTTCAGAAGGTAAAACAGCAACTTTATCTGAGGCCGACTTCAAAAGGCAGGAGCTGCGTGCCCAAAGCATGACGGGTACTCGCTGCTCTCATTCGCAGGCTGCCGCGGTCGGCGGAGCCAAGGTGAAATCGCGCACGGCGGAAAGGGGAAAGCCGTGTTTCGGGGAAACTCAGCCAGCGTGGGGCACCCAAAGGTTCTGACTGCGTGACAGTTTTTTCGCCAGCAACGGCTTCTGTGCCTCTAAGCAGAAAAACCTGACCTTCTGCTGATGGCAAGAAGGGGCAAGGGCTTTCCTCTGTGTTGCAAAAAGTGTCACCTCGAATAAGATTTGGGGCAGGTAAAAGAAGCAACCTCTTCATGCAGTGCAGAGTTAAACCGTGGAACTCACTGCCACAGGACGCAGTGTAGGAATGATCGCTGGGTTGCGGAGCACACTCCCGCCTGCAGGCAGCCTCAGCTGTATGCACCATAGCTGTCAACTGTCCCTTATTTGGAGGGAAAGTCCCTTATCCCAGTGCCGTGTCCCACTGCTGTCCCTTATTGATGATGTCCCTTAAATTTCCCGGGTTTCAAAGGAAGCAGCTCCTCTCCCTCCCTCCCTGTCGGCCAGGGAGGAGGGAGGCTCCAGCTGTGTTGCTCACCCAATAAAGGAGTCTAAGAATGACTGGGGGGTGGAGCTTGCATGCCTTGTGCCGATCAAATCAGCCGCGTTGCCTGGGGACTCGCCTTTGCTCAGCGCTTCCCAGCGGAGAGGTGACGGTGGTTTTCCTTGCTGCATCCCCTTTGCTGGGTTGCTGTGCTGTGGGAACCACCGCTTGAGGCTTTGTTTGGCTGCTGGCTGGGCTTTCTGCCTTTGGCTCGGAGAGGCTCAGAAGTTGAACATACCTGTGCTCTGAAAATCCCTTATTTTGGCTGCTGATCCCTTATTTTCGAGGCTGCAGGTCCCTTATTTCCAAATCTGTAAGTTGACAGCTATGGTCTGCACATGTGACCTTGGGGTGTGGCGCACACTCCCCCTCACAGATAAGGCCACAGCTGTCTGAACATCTTGCCCTCTGTCTAACCTTTTGCAGTATAAATAGTCTGCCATGTCCTATCTGTGACCCTTGTCTCTGAGACCTTTCACCAGTGCAAGGGGGAAATGATGCAGTGGAAACAGATGCCAAAATAACTTTGTACCACCCCACAATCTCGGGACTGGAAGATGTGTAAAGGTCACAGCCCAAAAATGTACCGTATTTTTCGCTCCATAAGGCGCACCGGACCATAGGGCACACCTAGTTTTTAGAGGGGAAAATCAAGGGGGGAAAATGCGCTTCTCCCAGAGCTGCTGGGGCTGCCAGGGGAAGCCCGGGTTCCCCCCACCCCAGCCCCAAAGATCAAAGAAGCCAAGACAATTTTCGCGGCGATTCGAACCACCAACCTTCTGATCGGCAAGTCTTAGGCTCTGTGGTTTAACCTACAGCGCCACCCGCGTCCCTTAGTCAGGTAGCCGGGCTCTAAGGTGCTACTAGACAATTTATTATTATTATTATTTTGACTATGTGAACAGCATCTCACATCAAATGCGACTCTATGAATGAAAAACAGAGATGCTATATAGGTACCTTTGTTATCCATGAAAATCTTTCGGTAAAAGCGCGCGCACACACACACACACACACACACACACATATATATATCCTCTCCAAATGTCTTAATCCTCTCACTTGTATGCTGCCTCTCCTCATTTAACTGCCAGAGATTTTGCCCGACTCTCAACAAGAACGGCCGCTTTCGGAGACCCCGCGATGCTCACCTGTACACTAAGGTATCATCCGAAGAGCTGTTGTATTGGATCTGGTACATCCGAATCCCGGGCACGTGCCACTGGGGGTACCAGCGGATCAGCACCGAGGAGGCCGACACCTCCGAGGCCGCCACCCCCTTGTCCTGAGAGGCCCCCGTTTCGTTGGCACCGGCGGGGAGGGCGCCCTTAGCCGGAGTCAAGATATCCGAGGGCCCTGCCGCCTCAGGGAGCTTGGGGGCTGTGCCGTTGGCGAGGTGCGGCAAAGGGTTGACCACCAGCTCGATGGACGTGGTGGCCTCGCCGGCGGCGTTGGAGGCGATGCAAGTGAAGGCCCCGGTGTCCTGGACGGTGGCGATGAGCACCTCGAGCGTGCCGTTCTCGTAGGACGTCGTCCGGGAGGTGTTGGCCACCACTTTGCCTTCCGGCGAGACCCAGTGGATGGAAGGCTCGGGGTCGCCCACGCCGCGGCACCGGAGAACGGCCTCCTCACCTTCCGTCACCACCAGCCGGCCGGTGTAGCGGGTGATGACCGGCGGCTCGCAGATGAACTCCTCCTCCGGGATGGTCCAGAAGTATTTCCCCAGCAGGTCCGGCGGAGAGGCGCAGGTCTCCAAGTCGTCCTCGCGGGTGAGCCTCCGCAGCCACAGCAGCTCGCAGTTGCAGTGCAGGGGGTTGCCGCCGAAGCTGAGGACCAGCGAGGACAGAGGAGACCCCTTGGATTTGGCGTAGACGGGGATGCGGAGGAAGAGGGGGTCCGGGGGAATCTTCTTGAGCTTGTTGGACGTCATGTCCAAGCGGGCCAGCTTGAGAAGGTTCGTGAAGACCCCCTCAGGGACGTAGTCGATCAAGTTGTGGTCCAAGTTGAGGGAGTTGACGTTGTTGAGCCGGCGGATGGTGTCCCAAGGGACTTGCACCAGGTTGTTGTAGGAGAGGTCCAGGTCTTCCAGGGTGCCGGCGAAGTCGTCGAAGGCTCCGGGGGAGATGTCTTGGAGCTGGTTGTTGCTGAGGATGAGGTGGCGTAGGTTGGGCAAGCCCTTCAGCTGCTCGGCGCCGATCAACAGCAGGCGGTTGTTGTCCAGGTGTAGCGCGCGGAGGCTGCGGAGGTCAGCGAAGGCGTAGGGCAGGATCTGGCTGATGGTGTTGCGGGAGAGGGTGAGGTGGACCAAACTGGTCATGTTGGAGAAGTCCTTGCGGCGGACGACGGTGATGAAGTTGTCCGTCAGGCGCAGCTCCACCGTCCGCCGGTCAATGACGGTGGGCACAAAGAGGAGGCCGGTCCGGGTGCAGAGGATGGCCAGGGAGGGAGAGAGGTTCTGGCACATGCAGCGCTTGGGGCACACCTGGGCACGGGCCAGGCTGGCGCTGAGCACCACCAAGACGCAGAACAGGAGCCGCTCCATGGTGCTGCCGTCAGAGGGAGGAACTGCGGAGAAAACAGAGGGGGGGGAGAGGGGAGAAGTTAGAAGGGGTCGTCACCATGGCAGCTCACAGGACCTTAGAAGGAAGGGAGCTCAGCTGGGTCGCATAATTAATAATAATAATAATAATAATAATAATAATAATAATAATAATAATAATAATAATTTATTATTTATACCCTGCCCATCTGGCTGTGTTTTCCCAGCCACTCTGGGCAGCTCCCAACAGAATATTAAAAACGATAAAACATCAGACATTAAATAATAACAATAATAATTTATTATTATTTATACCCCGCCCATCTGGCTGGGTTTCCCCAGCCACTCTGGGCGACTTCCAACAGAAAACTAAAATAGAATAATCTATTAAACATTAAAAGCTTCCCTAAACAGGGCTGCCTTCAGATGAGTTCTAAAAGTCTGGTAGTTGTTCTTCTCTTTGACATCTGGTGGGAGGGCATTGCACAGAGTGGGTGCCACTACAGAGAAGACCCTCTGCCTGGTTCCCGGTAACTTAGCTTCTTGCAGCGAGGGAACCACCAGAAGGCCCTTGGAGCTGGACCTCAGTGTCCGGGCAGAACAATGGAGGTGGAGACGCTCCTTCATGTATACTGGGCCATTTAGCGCTTGAAAGGTCAGCACCAACACTTTGAATTGTGCTCGGAAACAGACTGAGAGCCAGTGTATGTCTTTCAAGACCAGTGGGTCTTTCAATATACCGGTGTTATAAAAACTTCCCTAAACAGGGCTGCCTTCAGATGTCTTCTCAAAGTCTGGTAGTTTTTCTCTTTGACATCTGCTGGGAGGGTGTTCCACAGGGAGGGCGCCACCACCGAGAAGGCCCTCTGCCTGGTTCCCTGCAACCTCGCTTCTCGCAGTGAGGGAACCACCAGAAGGCCCTTGGATCTGGACCTCAGTTTCTGGGCTGAACGAAGGGGGTGGAGAGGCTCCTTCAGTATTCCAGAGTTTTAGGGGTGGAAGGTTCCCCCAAGAATCATCTATTCCAACATCCTGCAATGAATCACAGCTATAGGTTCCCTTATAGATGGCATCCAACCTCTGCTTAACAACCTCCAATGATTTGTAGAATCGTACGGTTGGAAGGGACCCCAAACGTCATCTAGTCGGACCCCTCTGCAATGTGGGAATCAAAGCCGAAGAATCGTATCCATCCAAGCTCTGCTTAAAAACCTCCAAATTGTTCTATATTATCCCAAAGGGGGGAGGTTTCTACACCAGCCAGAGGGACAGGGGTTTTTCTCTTGCTTAAATGTTACAGTAAAATGGGCCTCTCTTTGGCATGTCTAGCTTAGGCAGGTAAAAGATAAGAACAAGGTTGAATGGGTGTTATTGTGGCCCCAGACGGGGGGAGACTGAAGACAAGGAGGCGAGTTGAAAGGGAGGAGGGGAACGCAGGAGACAAAGCCCCATCTTATTGCTATTAGTATAAATCACATCTTTTACATGTGAACATGTGTCGAGGTTCATGGCGTGGAGAGGCTGGTGCAGGAAGGAAAGGGCATAGGAAGTTGCCATAACTTTCGGTTTACAAGAAATCAGGTGGTTCACAAGAAATCAGGTGGTATAATAATAATAATAATTTATTATTTATACCCCGCCCATCTGGCTGGGTTTCCTCAGCCACTCTGGGCGGCTTCCAACTGAATATTAAAAACAGTACAGCTTCAAACATTAAAAACTTCCCTAAAAAGGGCTGCCTTCAGATGACTTTTAAAAGTAAAATAGTTGTTTATTGCTTTGACATCTGCTGGGAGGGCGTTCCACAGGGCAGGCGCCACTACCGAGAAGGCCCTCTGCCTGGTTCCCTGTAACTTGGCTTCTCGCAGGGAGGGAACCGCCAGAAGGCCCTCGGCGCTGGACCTCAGTGTCCGGGCTGAACGATGGGGATGGAGACGCTCCTTCAGGTATACTGGGCCTTTGAGGCCGTTCAGGGCTTTCAAGGTCAGCACCAACACTTTGAATTGTGCTCGGAAACGTACTGGGAGCCAATGCAGATCTCTCAGGACCAGTGTTATGTGGTCTCAGGGGCCGCTCTCAGTCACCAGTCTAGCTGCCGCATTCTGGATTAATTGCAGTTTCCGGGTCACCTTCAAAGGTAGCCCCACGTAGAGCGTGTTGCAGTAGTCCAAGCGGGAGATAACTAGAGCATGCACCACTCTGGTGAGACAGTCCGCGGGCAGGTAGGGTCTTAGCCTGCGTACCAGGTGAAGCTGGTAGACAGCTGCCCTGGACACAGAATGGACCTGTGCCTCCATGGACAGCTGTGAGTCCAAAATGACTCCCAGGCTGTGCACCTGTTCCTTCAGGGGCACAGTTACCCCATTCAGGACCAGGGAATCCCACACCCGCCCGCTCCCTGTCCCCCAGAAACAGTACTTCTGTCTTGTCAGGATTCAACCTCAATCTGTTAGCCGCCATCCATCCTCCAACAGCCTCCAGGCACTCACACAGGACCTTCACCGCCTTCACTGGTTCTGATTTAAAGGAGAGGTAGAGCTGGGTGTCATCTGCATACTGATGAACACCCAGCCCAAACCCCCTGATGATCTCTCCCAGCGGCTTCATATAGATATTAAAAAGCATGGGGGAGAGGACGGAACCCTGAGGTACCCCACAAGTGAGAGCCCCACCACCACTTTCTGGACACGGCCCAGGAGAAAGGAGCGGAACCACCGTATAACAGTGCCCCCAGCTCCGAGCCCCTCTAGACGGTCCAGAAGGATGTTATGCTCAATGGTATCAAAGGCCGCTGAGAGATCCAGCAGAACTAGGAAACAGCTCTCACCTTTGTCCCTAGCCCGCCGGAGATCATCAACCAGCGCGACCAAGGCAGTTTCAGTCCCATGGTGAGGCCTGAATCCCGATTGGAAGGGATCCAAATGGTGGTATTGTATTCTGCAAATCTATAAAAAAGGGACGCACCCTGACTGGGTGTGCAGGTTGCGAACTTATCGCCCTGTACCTTTGTTCTGCATATATGCACTTCAAATAAAATCCTGTTAATAACCTGCAAGGACGTTTTGCCGCTTTGTGTGAATCTGTGTTCCGGGGACCCAATAGCAGATGTGGTTGGTCCTTCACAACTAATCATAGAATTGCACAGCTGAAAGGGACCCAAAGGCCATCGATTCAACCCACTGCAATGCAAGCAGCACAGCTAATCACAGTCAGGCCAAAAACTGGGAGCCTCTCAGTGGAAAATAGCCCCAAATCTTACACTGGGTGCTTGTTATCACTCACTCTGGAATTTAGCTATAAGGGATAATTTGAGGTTTCAGCAGGGACTAGAAAATGCATGCACTTTTTATACAATTGAAAATACAGTGAGGCCCTGATTTCCGAGCCAACCCTCATCACAGCCTGGCAAAAAATATTCCCCACTTGTCCTTTGTTATTTTAACTCATGAGCAACTGTACTCATCCCACATCCCTGTTTGACAGCTTTGTTTTCCATTTTCAAAATTTTCATCTGTTGTTATAACCCTTCTCTCTGTTTTATACACGTTACAAAATGAAACTTCAGAACTTCACCAAAAACGTTTTAAAAGAGAGAAGAGTCGAGATGGTTCATAGAGTTGCAAGGGATTCAAAGGGTCATTTTCATTTATTATTTGTTTCTGTTTATTATTATTTGTATTCCAGCCTTCACCCACGGATCTCAGGGCCCTTTTCAGGAGCATAAAAATACAAGATAAAAACACAAAATACAGAATCGGTTTCGAAAACAGCACTTTGAATTGGGCCCGGAAACTAATCGGCAGCCACTGCGGTCAGTTCAGGATCGGTGCGATATGCTCAGACCGTCTTGACCCGGTGAGCAACCTGGCCGCTGAATTCTGCACCAGCTGAAGTTTCCGAACTGTTTTCAGGGGCAGCCCCATGTATAACGCATTGCAGTAATCTAACCAGAGCATGGACAACAGAAGTTAAACTATCCTTGTCCAGATAAGGGCGCACCTGGGACACCAGCCAAAGCTGACGGAAGGCCACTGAGGCCATCTGAGCCTCAAGCGACAGCAAAGGGTCCAGGACAGGGGTCAGCAAACCTATCGCGCCTCCTGCCGGTGTCTCCAGCGCCGATTGCGCGGCGGGCCGGATGGTAGGGGAGCGCGTGCCCATACGCGTGCGCACATGCTATTTCCGGCGCACTTCCGGGTTGGAGGAGCACAGGAAATAGCTTGTGCGCATGTGCACGGGCCCCCTCCGACCCGGATGTGCACCGGAAATAATGCCTGCGCATGCACAAATATTGCTCGTGCTTGCACACAAGCTATTTCCAGTGCACATCTGGGTCGGAAGTGGGCAGCCATGCAGCGCCCGTAAGAGCGGGCGGCAGGGGTCACCAAGGGCCGAATAAACAAGTCCTTATCTGGCTTGCGGGCCTAAGTGTGGGGACCCCGGTCCAGAAGGACCCTCAAGCTAAGCACCTGCTCTTTCAGAGGGAGTGTGTAACCCCATCAAGAGCAGGCAACCTCCCATTCATGTGATAGGGAAAGTTATCCCTGATATTTACAGTGGCACCTTGGTTCTCAAACGCTTTGGCACTCAAACAACTTGGAACCCAAACACTGCAAACCCGGAAGTAAGTGTTCCAGTTTGCGAACTTCTTTCGGAAGCCAAACGTGCTCCTTTTTGAGTGCCAAGCTTCTGTTTTGAGTGTTACGCTTCCGATTTGAGTGCCACACTTCCGTTTTGAGTGTTACGCGGAGCTCTGTCTGTTTTTGCTATTAATTTTGCAGTTTTGTTCTCGCAGCTCTTTTTTTTGTGATTGTGTGGAGCCCTGTTTTATTGCTTTCATTTTATGGATCAATGGTCTTGCTAGATAGCAAAATTCATGTTAAATTGCTGTTTTAGGGGTTGTTTTTAAAAGTCTGGAACAGATTAATCCGTTTTGCATTACTTTCTATGGGAAAGTGTGGCTTGGTTTTGGAATGCTTTGGTTTCGGAACGGATTGAGTTTGAGAACCAAGGTACCGCTGTAGTCGCAATCTCGTTTCTTACTCCACCTTCCACGTGGCAGATATTTGAAGGCAGCTGGCGCTGTGGGTTAAACCACAGAGCCTAGGACTTGCCAATCAGAAGGTTGGCGGTTCGAATCCCCACGACGGGGTGAGCTCCCATTGCTCAGTCCCTGCTCCTGCCAACCTAGCAGTTCGAAAGCACGTCAAAGTGCAAGTAGATAAATAGGTACCGCTCCGGCGGGAAGGTAAACGGCGTTTCCGTGTGCTGCTCTGGTTTTCCAGAAGCGGCTTAGTCCTGCTGGCCACATGACCCGGAAGCTGTACGCCGGCTCCCTCGGCCATTAAAGCGAGATGGCTTAGTCATGCTGGCCACATGACGCGGAAAAACTGTCTGCAGACAAACATTGGCTCCCTGTGCCAGTAAAGTGAGATGAGCGCTGCAACCCCAGAGTCGGTCATGACTGGACCTAATGGTCAGGGGTCCCTTTACCTTCACCTATCCCAGCCATCTTCTGTCCCAGCCGCACCCTGGAGCGTTCTGCATGCCAAGCAGGGAGAAAGGCAGAGAAGGGGCGGGAGCGGCGTTCCTGCACTTTCATCCCAGACATCCATTTAGCAGCTCTTTATTTCTTTTTCCCAAGAATCTGCGTAATCCTTTTCTAAAGCCATGGGAGCCAGAGGCCATCAACACATCTTGTCATAATGGAATCCCGTAACTTAATTACGCGTCGGGTGAAGAAATTCTTCTTTATGCCTGTCCTGAACTCGAAATTCTTCTTTATGCCTGTCCTGAACTCCGCCGTTGCTTCAGCTCTGCCGCATGACCTGGAGGTCTACCATTATCAAAGAGGGAGAGAGGAAAAATCCTTCTACTCCACATCATTTACAACTCGACAAAGCTCTCATCTCCGGCGTTTTATATCTTTCCACACACACACACACACACACAAACCTGACGCTTCCTCTAGCCTGCTTTTCTGAATTGCTAAATTGGATTTCAAGATTCACTCCTATTGACATGGCTCTCCATTCAAAACGTTTGTTTATCCCGCAACGCTCATTCCTCTCATCCCGTCTGCGGGGCCTTGACATCATTGGCAACGCTTTTCAAAGCGGCAAACAGCGGAGCGCAAACAGAGGCACGGAACAATCGCCAGGCGTGACCTTCACCGATCGATTCCCCGACACGCCCCTCCCGCAACACCCAGTGCAATTGTTCGGGTGCCTTCCCCGCCCGCCATAAACTCCTCCTTTGTGGAGCTCCCCAGTTACCGTATTTTTTGCTCTATAAGACGCACCAGACCACAAGGCACACCTAGTTTTTGAAGGAGGAAAACAAGAAAAAAAATATTCTGAATCTCAGAAGCCAGAACAGCAAGAGGGATCACTGCTCAGTGAAAGCAGCAATCCCTCTTGCTGTTCTGGCTTCTGGGATAGCTGCGCAGCCTGCATTCGCTCCATAAGACGCACACACATTTCCCCTTACTTTTTAGGAGGGAAAAAGTGAGTCTTATAGAGCAAAAAAGACGGTAAGTGCTCCAATTTCTAAGCAGCTCAAATGAACAGGAGATGATTCTTCTTGGGCCTGGGAGGGTGTGAGGCAGGAGGCCGACAGCAGGGGGAGCCAGAGCCAATGAGTGGAAGGGCCCCGTTGTTCAGCCCGGACACTGAGGTCCAGCTCCGAGAGCCTTCTGGCAGTTCCCTCATTGCGAGAACCAGACACAGGGCCTTCTCAGTAGTGGCGCCTGCCCTATGGAACGCCCTCCCAACAGATGTGAAGGAAATAAGCAGCTATCTTCTCTTTAAAAGACATCTGAAGGCAGTTTTTAATATTTAATGCTGTATTGTTTTAGCACTCGATTGGAAGCCGCCCAGAGTGGCTGGGGAAACTCAGCCAGGTGGGTGGGGTATAAATTATTATTATTATTATTATTATTATTATTATTATTATTATTATTATTATTATTATTATTATTAACATAAGAGCCAAGGCTCCATAATAAATAATAATAATAATAATAAATTCTATTTATACCCTGCCCTCCCCAGCCAGAGCCGGGCTCAGGGCAGGTAACATCAGTAAAATTACAGTAAAAAGCATAATGGGAGGGGGGAAACCAATTTAAATTACAGGTTAAAATGCAATTTAAAATGCAGCCTCATTTTAAAAGTAGCCCATAAATCAAAACCATAAGAGGAAGGAAACATAAGGGTCAGACTGAGTCCAAACCAAAGGCCAGGCAGAACAGCTCCGTCTTGCAGGTCCTGCGGAAAGATGTCAAGTCCCGCAGGGCCCTGGTCTCTTGTGACAGAGCGTTCCACCAAGTCGGGGCCAGTATTGATGATGTCCCTTATTGATGATGTCCCTTAAATTTCCCGGGTTTCAAAGGAAGCAGCTCCTCTCCCTCCCTCCCTGCCGGCCAGGGAGGAGGGAGGCTCCAACTGTGTTGCTTGGCTGCGTTGCTCACCCAATAAGGAGCCTGAGAACGACTGGGGGGGTGGAGCTTGCATGCCTTGTGCCGATCCAATCGGCCGCGTTGCCTGGGGACTCGCCTTTGCTCAGCGCTTCCCAGCGGAGAGGTGACGGTGGTTTTCCTTGCTGCATCCCCTTTGCCGGGTTGCTGCGCTGTGGGAACCACCCCTTGAGGCTTCGTTGGGCTGCTGGCTGGGCTTTCTGCCTTTGGCTCGGAGGGGCTCAGAAGTCGAACATACCTGTGCCCCTTGGAAAATCCCTTATTTTGGCTGCTGATCCCTTATTTTCGAGGCTGCTGGTCCCTTATTTTCAAATCTGTAAGTTGACAGCTATGGCCATCCCTGGGTGGACTCGAACCACCAACCTCCTGGTTAATAGCCAGACACACTGAGCCACTAAAAGTGGGTATCAAAGCCAAGGGTCCTGGCAAACCAGCAGCTCCAGAAGTTTCTAAGGAGGCGGCTTGCCTGAATGTACCTCAAGTTCATTTCTTTTCTTTTCGGGTTTTATCTGATTCGGTCGCAAATTGGCAAAGCGCAATTTCCCTGCAAATCTACGCGTTCCCGCGCCTTAATTGGATAACCCATTTGTCTCTTTCCACGATAACAAAAACAGATTATCCAAAAGCGGCTCCGACTTCGCAAATAGGTATATAAATAACCCCAAGGAAATTTAAAGGACACCCAAGCTCACAGAGGCTTTATCCCAGCTGCTGGAATAGTTGTGGGTAAGGATGTAGGAAGGGTCTGGCTGCTGGATCAGACCCAAGGGGACCCATCTAGGACAGTATTCTGTCCTCACAGGGGCCAGCCCAGATGCCCCTTATGGGAAACCTGCAACCAGGACCCGAGTGCGAGAGCAGCTCTCCTCAGTTGCGATTCCCAGCAACTGCCCTTCAGAGCCATACAACTTCGGATGCTGGAGGAATAATATAGCCGTCACGGCAAGTGAGGTAGAAATTATGAAACATCCATTATCAGAGGCCACGTTTTACGTACAGAAGGGTACCCTGCCTGGCCGCAAAACTGGTGAGAGTCGGTTTTAGCAGGAGCCTAACGCTGAATGCAAGGGACGCAGGTGGCGCTGTGGGTTAAACCACAGAGCCTCTTGGGCTTGCCGATCACAAGGTTGGCGGTTCGAATTCCCGCGACGGGGTGAGCTCCCGTTGCTCGTTCCCAGCTCCTGCCAACCTAGCAGTTTGAAAGCACGTCAAAGTGCAAGTAGATAAATAGGTACCGCTCCGGCGGGAAGGTAAATGGCGTTTCCGTGCGCTGCTCTGGTTCGCCAGAAGCGGTTTAGTCATGCTGGCCACATGACCTGGAAGCTGTACGCCGGCTTCCTCGGCCAATAAAGCGAGATGAGCGCCGCAACCCCAGAGTCGGCCACGACTGAACCTCATGGTCAGGGGCTCTGCACATACAGAAAAAAACTTGGGTTCAGTAAGGTGGAATCTAGACACATAATTGTGGGGAACCCAGTTTTATTGCTTTCACTTTATGGATCAATGGTCTCGCTAGATTGTAAAATTCATGTTAAACTGTTGTTTTAGGGGTTCATTCATTCATTTATTTATTTACGGCTATTAGCCCATTTTAGGGGTTGTTTTTAAAAGTCTAGAACGGATTAATCCATTTTGCATTGCTTTCTATGGGAAAGCGCAGCTTGGTTTTGGAACGCTTTGGTTTCGGAACGGACTTCCGGAACGGATTGAGTTTTAGAACCAAGGTACCATTGTATTCTGTTGGGAGCCACCCAGAACGGGCGGGGTATAAATAAAATTCGTTGTTGTTGTTTCCAGCAACTGGTATCCAGTTCCCAGCATCTAAGCAGGCCTTGAAAGTCTCTCCCAAGCCACAACATCATTAAAAATATCCGCCATCACGGAACAACAAACACCAAGCCAGCGAACATCCAGCGAGATTACTATTTCATGACCAAACAGGCAGAGAACAAACACGAGACGAGGAATCTAGCAAATACCCATTATCGATTTAATTAATCTCAAATTACCCAATATCAAATATTTATTTATTTATTTTTAAAGATCAAACTCTGCTCCCCGACGATGTCTAAGTACACAGAACAGCATTTGCAGGCTCGGTGACACTTGACTGCCTTTCCCTCTGCATTCTCCTCCTAGTCAAAGTTTTATTTATTTACGCCTCGTTTGATTTTCTTCAAAAATGCAATTACAGAGAAAGGTTTGTTCCACCCCCTCGTTCCTTTGGAAGTCCTACCCTTCCCCTGTATCCGAGATCATCAGCTGTATGGTTACACACACTTTTCCTAAATACGTACAGTGGTACCTCAGGTTACATACGCTTCAGGTTGCATACGCTTCAGGTTACAGACTCCGCTAACCCAGAAAGAGTGCTTCAGGTTAAGAACTTTGCTTCAGGATGAGAACAGAAATCATGCTCCGGCGGCGCGGCAGCAGCAGGAGGCCCCATTAGTTAAAGTGGTGCTTCAGGTTAAGAACAGTTTCAGGTTAAGTACGGACCTCCAGAACGAATTAAGTACTTAGCCTGAGGTACCACTGTACTTTTATTTAAAATGCATCTCTGGGTTATTTGTGGGGCATAGGAATTCATTCATACAGTGGTACCCCGGGTTACAGATTCTTCAGGTTACATACGCTTCAGGTTACAGACTCCGCTAACCCAGAAATATTACCTTGGGTTAAGAACTTTGCTTCAGGATGAGAACAGAAGTCGTGCTCTGACGGCACAGCGGCAGCAGGAGGCCCTATTAGCTAAAGTGGTGCTTCAGGTTAAGAACAGTTTCAGGTTAAGAACGGACCTCCAGAACGAATTAAGTACTTAACCCATGGTACCACTGTATTCTGCACTCTTTGTCTTTTGAAGAAGCCGTTCTAGTATGCCAAGAATTAACCATATTTATTTTTATTTATTGCAATTAGATCCTATCTTCAAAGAGCTCAAGGGCACATGGTCCTCCCTCTCCGCACCCCTCATTTAATCCCACAATGACCCTGTGAGGAAGGCCAGGCAGAGAGGCAGCAACTTCATGGCCGAGTGGGGCAACTTGAACCCTAGTGTCCGGAGGTGGAGTCAGGCGTGGGTCAGCAACAGAACAATAATGCTGGGGGCACTGTCATAGAGTGGTTCCACTCCTTCCTCCTGGGCCGTGTTCAGAAAGTGGTGGGGGGGGATGAGTGTTCAGATCCCTGGGCTCTCACTTGTGGGGTGCCTCAGGGTTCTGTCCTCTCCCCCATGCTTTTCAACATCTACATGCAGCCGCTGGGAGAGATCATCAGGGGGTTTGGGCTGGGTGTTCATCAGTATGTGGATGACACCCCGCTCTACCTCTCTTTTAAATCAGAACCAGTGAAGGCGGTGAAGGTCCTGTGTGAGTGCCTGGAGGCGGTTGGAGGATAGATGGCGGCTAACAGATTAAGGTTGAATCCTGACAAGACAGAAGTACTGTTTTTGGGGGACAGGGGGTGGGCTGGTGTGGAGGACTCCCTGGTCCTGAATGGGGCAACTGTGCCCCTGAAGGACCAGGTGCGCAGCCTGGGAGTCATTTTGGCCTCACAGCTGTCCATGGAGGCGCAGGTCAATTCTGTATCCAGGGCAGCTGTCTACCAACTCCACCTGGTACACAGGATGAGACCCTCCCTGTCCGCAGACTGTCTCTCCAGAGTGGTGCATGCTCTGGTTATCTCCCGCTTGGACTACTGCAATGCGCTCTACGTGGGGCTACCTTTGAAGGTGACCCGGAAACTACAACTAATCCAGAAGACGGCAGCTAGACTGGTGAGTGGAAGTGGCCGCCGGGACCACATAACACCGGTTCTGAGAGATCTGCATTGGCTCCCAGTACGTTTCCGAGCACAATTCAAAGTGCTGGTGCTGACCTTTAAAGCCCTAAACGGCCTCGGCCCAGTATACCTGAAGGAGCGTCTCCACCCCCATCGTTCTGCCCGGACGCTGAGGTCCAGCGCTGAGGGCCTTCTGGCGGTTCCCTCATTGCGAGAAGCAAAGCTACAGGGAACCAGGCAGAGGGCCTTCTCGGTAGTGGCGCCCGCCCTGTGGAACGCCCTCCCATCAGATGTCAAAGCGATAAATAACTACCTGACATTTAAAAGACATCTTAAGGCAGCCCTGTTCAGGGAAGTTTTTAATCTGTGATATTTTACTGTATTTTTGGAAGCCGCCCAGAGTGGCTGGGGAAACCCAGCCAGATGGGCGGGGTACAAATAATAAATTATTATTATTATTATTATTATTATTATTATTATTATTATTAAATGCCCAATGTCCATGAAGTTAACTCTTTATTCAAAGCAACTGAACAGCTCGGTCCTAGTGGTCACAGCAGCCCTTCCCAGTGGCCTTTGCCGCAATGAGGGAGTTGGGGAGACTGGAGGTCCTTGCCTTCCCACTGTACATTAAGATTCCTCCTGCCTTGGGTCCTTCCCAATCTGAGACTGCTTTGCCTTGTCGGCCTATGCGCCACCCTCTTCATATCTCTTCTGGTTCTGGGTGACCAGCGGGGATGGGAGCCGGTCGCAGCAAGAGGGAGAGACTCCCTAGATCATAGCTGTCAACCGTCCCTTATTTGGCGGAGAAGTCCCTTATCCCAGCGCTGTGTCCCGCTGCTGTTCCTTATTGATGATGTCCCTTAAATTTCCCGGGTTTCAAAGGAAGCAGCTCCTCTCCCTCCCTCCCTGCCGGCCAGGGAGGAGGGAGGCTCCAACTGTGTTGCTTGGCTGCGTTGCTCACCCAATAAGGAGTCTCAGAACGACTGGGAGGAGGAGCTTGCATGCCTTGAGAGCCAGTGTGGTGTAGTGGTTAAGAGCGGTAGTCACGTAATCTGGGGAACTGGGTTCGCGTCTCCGCTCCTCCACATGCAGCTGCTGGGTGACTTTGGGCCAGTCACACTTCTTTGAAGTCTCTCAGCCCCACTCACCCCACAGAGTGTTTGTTGTGGGGGAGGAAGGGAAAGGAGAATGTTAGCCGCTTTGAGACTCCTTAAAGGGAGTGAAAGGCGGGATATCAAATCCAAACTCTTCTTCTTGTGCCGATCAAATCGGCCGCGTTGCCTGGGGACTCGCCTTTGCTCAGCGCTTCCCAGCGGAGAGGTGACGGTGGTTTCCCTTGCTGCAGCCCCTTTGCCGGGTTGCTGCGCTGTGGGAATCACCGCTTGAGGCTTCGTTTGGGTGCTGGCTGGGCTTTCTGCCTTTGACTCGGAGGGGCTCAGAAGTCGAACATACCTGTGCCCCTTGGAAAATCCCTTATTTTGGCTGCTGATCCCTTATTTTCAAGGCTGCTGGTCCCTTATTTTCAAATCTGTAAGCTGACAGCTATGCCCTGGATTCTTCAGCAGAGATGCTTCATCTGTCTCCTGGCCCCTCAGCCTCTTCCTGCTCACTGAACCCTACTGCCCCTTTGGCTTCCAACACCTCCTGCTCCCTCTTCTCCCTCTGATCCTTCATCGCCATCCCACCACCAAGAAGGCTCTGAGCCTTCTTCCCCTGGGGGTTCCCCAGCTCTCCCACCGCTCCTCTGCATCCAGCCAGTCTCTCCCAGGAACACTCTAACCACTGCACCACACTGTCTCTCTCTCTCTGTCACTTTATCATGCCTTCTTCCAAGCCTCTTATGCAGCCTGTACAGATTTGCCAGAATGGGATTCTCCAAGGATGGGCAGCCCCCGGGCCCCTGGACAGGGAACAGCCTTACACAGAAGAAGACCACTGGTCCATCTCACTCAGTACTGTCTACACTGACTGGTAGCAGCTGGTCGCAGGCAGGGGTCTCTCCCAACTCTACCTGGAGAAGTCTGGGGTTGAACGCAGGACATTTTGCATGCAAGCCAAGTGCTCTGCAGCCCTCACCACCACCCCAGATTACAATTCCCATCCTCCTGGACGTTTACTAAGGTGGATGGGAGATACAGGTTTCCCCCAACTCTGATTCCGGCCCAACAGGGATGCCAGGCCATAGCTGTCAACTGTCCCTTATTTGGCGGGAAAGTCCCTTATCCCAGGGCCATGTCCCAGTGCTGTCCCTTATTGATGGTGTCCCTTAAATTTCCCGGGTTTCAAAGGAAGCAGCTCCTCTCCCTCCCTTCCTGCCGGCCAGAGAGGAGGGAGGCTCCAACTGTGTTGCTTGGCTGCATGGCTCACCCAATAAGGAGTCTAAGAACGACTGGGAGGAGGAGCTTGCATGCCTTGTGCCGATCAAATCGGCCGCGTTGCCTGGGGACTCGCCTTTGCTCAGCGCTTCCCAGCGGAGAGGTGACGGTGGTTTTCCTTGCTGCATCCCCTTTGCCGGGTTGCTGCGCTGTGGGAACCACCGCTTGAGGCTTCGTTTGGCTGCTGGCTGGGCTTTCTGCCTTTGACTCGGAGGGGCTCAGAAGTCGAACATACCTGTGCCCCTTGGAAAATCCCTTATTTTGGCTGCTGATCCCTTATTTTCGAGGCTGCTGGTCCCTTATTTTCAAATCTGTAAGTTGACAGCTATGTGCCAGGCTCTCTCCAATATTTCGCGTAACAAGAGTCAGGTGGCAACGGTCCCAGACAATATTAGTTCTCTCGCAATGCACAGATGCCATCTTTGCACGAGTCGATAAGAGCAAGATTGATTCACATTCGCGGCCCCGGCATCCATCGACTAAATTCATATGAATCATGTGGAGATTCTCCGGTGTCATGTACCATTAGCACTTCGAGACGGCTTTTTTCCGTAGCCTGGCCTGCAATGAAAAATTATGCCCTTTTCCAAACATACTCCCAGATCTCCGAACAACTATGGCTACTCCCTATTCAGGTCTCCAACGCAGGAGACATTTTCTACAGAAGGAAGGAAGCGCACACTCCATGCACCAATAGGGTTGCCAAACTTCCAGGCCTGACCCAGAGCGCTTGAATTTACGGATGAACAAATATATATATATATACATGAAAGAATGATTCCACACAGCTTGCAAGATTTCGCTCACTGGGAGCTAGCTGCAAATTACAGCATAGACTCTGAAGGTCTGCCCTTCTCTACTACCCTCTTCCAATTAATTTCCATCACCGCTGGGGGTCCTCATGACATCACCAGGGGCTGCCCCCCTGGGTCTCAGGTTTGGTCCCTGAAATCTGAGGATCTGGGCAGTGGCAGACTTGGGGCTCTGAAATTCAAGCAACGTGCAACGCCCAACCTGCGACGCCTCCCATCTTTCGGTCCTTTGCTCTGGCGCAACCAGCGTAGGGAAGCAAAATCGGGATGTTTGGGATCGGGAACAGAAGCCAGGTGATGTCCCAAATAAATCGGGAGATTTGAGGGGTCTGGGAGGCCGCCGCAGCACTCTCTTGACTTGGCACTCAGTGAAGGCAAACCAGTCACACTCCCCAAAATCCACATCTTGAAAGACCTACAATGGCGCCCAGTACGTTTCCGAGCACAACTCAAAGTGTTGCTGCTGACCTTTCAAGCCCTAAATGGCCTCAAAGGCCCAAAATACCTGAAGGAGCATCTCCACCCCCATCGTTCAGCCCGGACACTGAGATCCAACGCCGAGGGCCTTCTGGCGGTTCCCTCCCTGCAAGAAGCCAAGTTACAGGGAACCAGGCAGAGGGCCTTCTTGGTGGTGGCGCCCACCCTGTGGAACGCCCTCCCATCAAATGTCAAGGAAATAAGCAGCTATCTTATTTTTAAAAGACATCTGAAGGCAGCCCTGTTTAGGGAAGTTTTTAATGTTTGATGCTCTATTGTTTCTAACACTCGATTGGGAGCCGCCCAGAGTGGCTGGGGAAGAGGAGAAGAAGAAGAAGAGTTTGCATTTGATATCCCGCTTTATCACTACCCGAAGGAGTCTCAAAGCGGCTAACATTCTCCTTTCCCTTCCTCCCCCACAACAAGCACTCTGTGAGGTGAGTGGGGCTGAGAGACTTCAAAGAAGTGTGACTGGCCCAAGGTCACCCAGCAGCTGCATGTGGAGGAGCAGGGAAGCGAACCCGGTTCACCAGATTACAAGTCCACTGCTCTTAACCACTACACCACACTGACTCTCAGTGGGGAGACTCAGCCAGATGCGCAAGGTATAAATAATAAATTATTATTTTATTAATAATAATATTAGACCGAGGGGGTGGTGGCACTCCAAACTCCCGGTTTAGACTGAGGAGGAGAACATGAAAGAGACAACAGTGGAAGCTGCTGCAAGTATCTATCTTGCTTTTGTTACCTGCAACGAGGACGATAGGCCAAGGTTTTCGCAGAAAGGAGGGGAAGGCTTGAATGTGCCTGTGGGCAGGTGATGCCCAACAGTGAGTGGCACCCTCATCTCTCCCCCGCCACAGCGGGGGCTGAGTCACCAGCTCTCTTCGTGAAGAGGCCTCCCCCTTCCTGCCTTGGCCTCCCTCCTTCGCCGTCGCCACTGGCGATGCAACGCACCACAAGGATGCAAAAGAAAGAAAAAGAGGGCAGGGAGCCACGTGAGAAGAGCATCTGGAACAAAAGGCACAGGCATTCGCATGCCAAGGCCGCCGTCAATCGCACCTCCCTGGGCTAGGAGGTCCCGGCAGGTGAACGCGCTCTGCACAAGCCCCAGAAAATCTGGATCCAACAATGCAATGAAGCTGAAGGTGTGGGGATGTTCAGGGGTGCAGGAGAGGATATACTGTCTGATTATAGCCTTTCCAACTTGTGTTAACAAGTTCGCAATTTAGCAGAGTAACATTCCCCTTTTTAAACTCACAGCGGATGCGTTTGCTCAGGCTCGCTAAAGCCTCTGTAATAACTGTTCTGGTATTTCCCCCTTATTCCCTCATAAAAGTTAAGACACGACACAGTCTTCTATAAAAGTATAAAAAGAGTTTACTCACTCACATTCTGTTCACAGTCGGATCCCAGAAGGCAGACTTAGCTTAGAAAAGTAACACACACCTGGAAACTTTTTCCTAAGGAGACAGTCCCTTTGTCCTCTCTTGACTGGAGGCCAAGAGAGCATCTTTGGCTAAGCAGATGTTGCTTCTTCGATGCATGTAGTCAAAAAGAGAGAGATGGCTGCCCTGCCCTGTGCTGTTGTCATTACCTACACAGGTGAGGCCACGCCCACCTCTAGTCACATGCAGAGGAAGTGTGTCCCAGCCCAGAAGGAAACAGGAAGTTGACCTGCTGGCTGGACAAACATTCCTCCCCATGTGCAAACATGTTCCCTCTAGGAATGTTGTACTTAGAATCATAGAGTTGGAAGAGACCACAAGGGCCATCGAGTCCAACCCCCTGCCAACTTGACTGCTCTTGTGTTTCACATCCCACAGAAGGGAGGAAGGAATTCTTCACGCAGCATGTAATTAAACTGAGGAACTCCCTCCCACAGGAGACAGGGGTGGCCAAAAGCTTGGACCTCTCAAAAAGGGGATTTGACACATTTATGGAGAGCTATCAAAGGTTATGCTCTGCTCTCACTGATGTTTCCGAATCCTGCTCGCTGGTTTCCGCAAAGGCATCTAGTTGGCCGCTGTGAAAACAGGATGCTGGACTAAATAGGCCCCCTTTGGCCTGATCCAGCGGACACTTCTTATGCAGGTTATATGAACTTACATCCTCCTGCCTATTTTTGCGCAATTTAATCATCTCAAGGTGGGCAAGCCGCTAGCTGCTGGAATTCCTGTTAGACCCCTCGGCCAGCTATTTGAGACAGGTCCCAAGCTTATTTTGGCAATCATAAGGACTAGAATCATAGAACTGGAGAGTTGAAAGGGACCCTGTGGATCGTCTAGTCCCATAGCTGTCAACTTTTCCCTTTTCTCATGCGGAATCCTATTCGGAATAAGGGAATTTCCCTTAAAAAAAGGGAAACATTGGCAGCTATGTCTAGTCCATTGGTGGCCAACTTCCAAGAGACAGAGATCTACTCACAGAGTTAAAAACTGGCAGTGATCTACCCCCTTTGGGGGGGGGGAGTTCAGGTCAAAGTTGATGAGCTTTTTTGCTTTTTTTAGGAAGGAGGGAGGCCCAAGGGGGGGGGGTCAGGTTGAAGCCGTTGAGCTTCTTTTTTAGGGATGCAAAAGCCACGTTTTTTAGGGGTCCAGGGCAAAAATATTGAGCTTTTTGGGGGTGTTATGGAAATTACGGGGGGGGCACATCTTTAAAGTTAAATGTTACAAATATTATGACAGCTCAGGGAAGTTACCTAGCTTTAAAAATAATATAAAATCAACCCCTTTGCCAGTTTCCTCCATTCCAAAGCTATTTTCCCCTTGAAAAAGGACTCCAGGAAGTTCCCAGAGGTGACAATTGCTGGGCTCATTGTTAGCTCTGGTTTTCCCAGTAGTGATGTATGGAAGTGAGAGCTGGACCATAAAGAAGGCTGATCGCCGAAGAATTGATGCTTTTGAATTATGGAGCTGGAGGAGACTCTTGAGAGTCCCATGGACTGCAAGAACAAACTGAGGAGCCTCGCACCTAGATTTTTCCGTAACAGGGGGGAGCCAAACTTGTTGAGCTTCTTGGGGATGCCCAGTGATGTACCAGTGATCTACCACAGACGTCCAGTGATCTACCGGTAGATCACGATCTACCTGTTGGACGTGCCTGATCTAGTCCAACCCCCTGCAATAGCAGGAATATGCAGCTGTTCTTTATGGGAATCGAACCTGTGACCTTGGCGTTAGCAGCACGCTCTAAGCAACTGAGCTATCCAGCTGGATCTTTTTAAAACAAAGTAGAACAAGAGATTCTCAAGTTTCTGAATTCCCCAACCAACAGCGCAAGGGCACATGCGGAGAACCTCACCAGAAAATAACTGCAATATCTGGGAGTAAGGCACAGGATTTATAGATCATATTGTGAGAGCGCTGGCAGAAATAAACTCAGCAAACCAGCTTGGGGGAGGCTGTGCATTGAAATCCTTGCAGATATCAATGACACAAGCATCTGCTTTTGGCGCCACTGCTATCTGACACAACATATTTAATGAGGACTAGTTCCCCAGAGGGGCTGAGGAATAACTGGAGATGGCCTGCGGAGATGGGGGAAATGTCACCCGGAGGCTGCTGGGAGTAGCCAGCGGCTGGAACCCTGCACCCACGAGGCCGATCACGCAGCCAAAAGGGGCATCCATCTGGGCTTTTTAGCCCCTGAACCTGTTTCAGCCAGAGGGCTGAACCCCAGAACGGATGAAGCCGCCAGAGCAATAAAGGCTGTCAGCCGATTAAATAATTTCCAGCAGATTCATGTCGAGATTCTTCCGCGCAATCGCCCAATATTTCATATTTTGGCGCATTACCAAAGCTCAATCTAGCTAATGTGAAGTGTTGACTGAAAAAGCAATATCCTTCGGAAACAAAAAACCTACTTTGTTTTTAAATAGCCTCTTTCGTTATTCCGTGGGGTGCTTCCAGATGAAGCAGGGGAAGGGGGGGGGAAGAGAGCAGCATTTCGATTTCCCCCAGAAAGGGGCAAATCTAGATTTAAAAAGGATGAATTCAGGCTGGAATTTTGACGTCAAGGACATCAGGAACTTGCACGCATGAGATAAATTTAAGGAGGGAAGCAAGCCTATCCTGAGGGGCCCAGAATCGCTAAAGATTCAGGGCGGAGAAAATAAAGCCCTTTTTCGTGCAGCTTGCACAGCAACTTGCACAGCCGTAGAAAAGGATTAGACAAATTCATGGGGGGCTATTAATGGCTAGTAGCCAGGATCCACATTTGAAGGCATCAATGCTTCTGAAAGTGAGCTGCTGGAAACCACTGGAAGGGACAGGGCTCCGTGTTCGAATCCTGCTTTCAGACTTTGGGGCATCTGGGTGGTCACTGTAAGAACAGGTTGCTGGACTATGATTCCTGCGTCGACTATGCAGATTTCTGCAGCACTAGAATTCCCGCATTGTAGGCGGGTTGGACTAGATGGCCTTTGGGGGTCCCTTCCAACTGCTTGGCCTGATTCAGCAACCTCACACAACACACCCCCTCGAAAGCCACCACTCCCCCCCCCGCACACCGCCTTAGAGTAATGGAGGAAAAATTCGGAGGGAATTAAAGCTCCACAAATTAGCATCTGTCTTCGCTGGAAATGACAGCCTATCGATTAGAGGCTGCTCCCCAACGTGTTATGTCGATAAGCAGTGTTCTCACAGGCTCAAGCCGCTTTGCAAAGATATTATATCAGCAAGCTTAACAACAATCCTGCAGAGTAGCTCAGCTTCAAGGTCCACTTTGGGCGGGTGGGAAAGCAAAGAAATTTTTTAAAAATGGATTGCTTGCCTAAAGCTGCCGAAAGATATAATAGCTGGCGAGGCATGAAAACCCAGGGTTTCTGCCCTGGCTTTGTAATATGTGGGAGCCTCTGAGCATGTGCAAAGAGCTTTTGCAAAATGACCGTAACCTCCACACACACAGACACACTTCCAACGCTACAATTCTCTGGTTCTGTGTTCCTGTGGTTCCTTCTCGCCTGAAATGAAACGATAATTAGGGGAGTCGGAATAAGCCTTGAGTTAGGCTCCTGGCTGAACGCTGAGTTTCTGGAGGTGGTTGGAGGATGGATGGCGGCTAACGGATCGAGGTTGGATCCTGAGAAGAGAGAAGTACTGTTTTTGGGGGACAGGGGGCAGGCTGGTGTGGAGGACTCCCTGGTCCTGAATGGGGCAACTGTGTCCCTGAAGGACCAGGCAGCCTGGGAGTCATTTTGAACTCACAGCTGTCCATGGAGGCGCAGGTCCATCTGTGTCCAGCGCAGCTGTCTACCAGCTCCATCTGGTATGCAGGATGAGACCCTAGCTGCCCACAGACTGTCTGGCCAGAGTGGTGCATGCTCTGGTTATCTGTCGCTTTGGACTACTGCAATGCGCTCTACGTGGGGCTACCTTTGAAGGTGACCCGGAAACTGCAATTAAACCAGAATGCGGCAGCTAGACTGGTGACTGGGGGCGGCCGCCGGGACCACATAACACCTGTCTTGAAAGACCTACTTTGGCTCCCAGTACATTTCCAAGCACAATTCAAAGTGTTGGTGCTGACCTTTAAAGCCCTAAACAGCCTTGGTCCAGTATACCTGAAGGAGCGTCTCCACCCCCATCATTCTGCCCAGACACTGAGGTCCAGATCTGAGGGCCTTCTGGCGGTTCCCTCACTGCGAGAAGCCAAGTTACAGGGAGCCAAGCAAAGGGCCTTCTCGGTGGTGGCGCCCGCCCTGTGAAATGCCCCCCCCCACCAGGTGTCAAAGAGAAAAACAAGTACCAGACTTTTAGAAGACATCTGATGGCAGCCCTGTTTAGGGAAGCTTTTAATGTTTGGTGTATTACGGTATTTTAATATTTTATTGGAAGTCGCCCAGAGTGGCTGGGGAAGCCCAGCCAGAAGGGTGGAGTATGTATAAATAAATTATTATTATTATTATTATTATTATTATTATTATTATTATTATTATTATTCCCCACACACACCAGGAAGAGAAAGACAATTGAGATGCAACACCTCTGAGCTGTCCCTGTCTCATCTTGAGTCTGCTCTTTGCAGTTGAACTCCTTGCTGCAATCTGCAAAGCTGACTCTGTTAAAATAAGGGGAACTAAGAGTGCAGAGGTCAAAGCCACAATCTCATCCGGTCCAGACATGCAGCGGTTAATAGATCTTCCCATCTGAGTGTCCAAGGCAGAGAGAGATATTTCCAGAAGGGAAAATTACTTTGGTTGCTGCTCTTCCGCATAGTTTGTTACAATTAAGAGCAACGAGGTAGGGAATTAAATCTGGGGGTGGATGGCAAGCTACCTCCAGCCATCACCAGCTAATTAATAAATGAAGAGCATAATTAGGAGCTATTTTGCTTTCGCTGACGGCCTGGGAATCAAAAAGTTCAATAGAAGTTCAAGCAAAGAGGCAGATTTCTCCCTTTGTTAAGTCGATTTGCTCCAGCCTACACACGCAAACGTTTTCTAAAATGATGGAATTCAAGACCACTGGGGAAAAGGATAATTATGGTCACATAAAAAAAGTTGAGATTTCAACTCTGGGAAAACCGCCAAGCAGTCTGGGGGAAGAATACCAGGAGATCTTAAACCAGGGTTCAAGTATACCTTCTTGGTTCTGGCCAATATCCAAAAAAGGACGTCTGTGAGAATGACCTTTATTGTACAAAGACGGTCCCTCGGTTTGTCTTTCTATCTCTAACAAACACCAGTGCCAGATTTACATATAAGCTAAACAAGCTATAGCTTAGGGCCCCACTCTCTTGGGGGGCCCCAAAAAAATTAAAGAGGAAAAAACTGGATGCCCTAAACGGCCTCGGTCCAGTATACCTGAAGGAGCGTCTCCACCTCCATCGTTCTACCCGGACACTGAGGTCCAGCGCCGAGGGCCTTCTGGAGGTTCCCTCACTGCGAGAGGCCAAGTTACAGGGAACCAGGCAGAGGGCCTTCTCGGTAGTGGCGCCCGCCCTGTGGAACGCCCTCCCACCAGATGTCAAAGAGAACAACAACTACCAGACTTTTAGAAGACATCCGAAGGCAGCCCTGTTTAGGGAAGCTTTTAATGTTTGATGTATCACAGTATTTTAATATTCTTTTGGAAGCCGCCCAGAGTGGCTGGGGAGACCCAGCCAGATGGGCGGGGTATAAATAATAAATTATTATTATTATTATTCCAAAATATAAGATAAAAAACAAATAAAATAAAACCTACATACAGCAACCGTGCTTTGTGTTGTGTAGGCTCCTATTTTGTGATGCGCAAATGGCTTTATTGGGTCCATCAAT
Source organism: Podarcis liolepis (assembly GCF_965112155.1). NCBI lineage: Eukaryota > Metazoa > Chordata > Lepidosauria > Squamata > Lacertidae > Podarcis > Podarcis liolepis. The sequence goes on along the minus strand of NC_139561.1, from coordinate 91,785,761 downwards.
TACCATATAGCATATGTTCAACACAAAAAACAGCGACCATTTGTTGTTGACAAAGGACAGCTGGACATATAAAGGGCCCCATTACCTTCAGGAGCTTAGGGCCTCGTCAAACCTCAATCCGGCCCTCACACACACACACACACACACACACATAAAAATCTGCCATGAAATTTTGCAGAGGCTAAGGAGTTAAGAGAGAGTGTTTTCGTCACAGTTCATGAGGACTAGGAACTTAAGTGGAAGGAAAAGGCAGAGAGGCTGGATTTTGCCTCGAGCTCTCTGTCCCAGGGGACGCGGGTGGCGCTGCGGGTTAAAGCACAGAGCCTAGGACTTGCCGATCAGAAGGTCGGCGGTTCGAATCCCCGCGACGGGGTGAGCTCCCATTGCTCAGTCCCTGCTCCTACCAACCTAGCAGTTCGAAAGCACGTCAAAGTGCAAGTAGGTAACTAGGTACCGCTCTGGCGGGAAGGTAAACGGCGTTTCTGTGCGCTGCTCTGGTTCGCCAGAAGCGGCTTAGTCATGTTGGCCACATGACCCGGAAGCTGTACGCCAGCTCCCTCGGCCAATAAAGCGAGATGAGCACCGCAACCCCAGAGTCGGTCACGACTGGACCTAATGGTCAGGGGTCCCTTTACCTTTACCTCTGTCCCAGCACAGCCCGAACCTGAGATAAAGGGGTTGAGGTTCCACACTATGGGTGGCACACCAGCTTGTATTTTCATGCAGTAACACAAGCTTTGAAAACAAGCCAATTATTTCCCACCTTCTCCTGTGTTCCAAGATGCATCACCTGGAGGAGCTAGATTTCTGGGGGAGGGGAGCTCCTTTTCACAGAACAAAAAACCCAAGAAGGACATGAGTTCGCCATCAGCAACACTGCATTGCAGGGGGGTTGGACTAGATCGCCTTTGGGGAGCCTTCCAGCCTTCCAGTTCCAAGACTCTATTATCCTAACACAGAACCGTGGCCAGTTCTGCTTGCTGCTAGCGTGTTTTTGCAAGGCGCAGCAATTTTGCAAACTCATTTGCCGCATCCGTGCATGCAAACCATTATTAGGAGTCGTTTCTAGAGTGGACTTTGGGGGGAGGGTTTGGAAGCGCAGTCGCTCCCCGCCCCACGGCAAAAAGGGGTCGTGTGGGGCAACAGTCACGCAGTGCTCTGGAAGGAGCGGCCGCACCCTGGCTCTTTCGCAAGCGAAGAACAAGTTCCAGATGGTGCAAGGCAGCTGCGAGGGATGGAAGAGACAGCCCTGGGATAGAAGAGAACCACAGAATTGTAGAGTTCGAAGGGAACCCCAAAGGTCATCCAGACCAACCCCCTGCAATGCAGAGATGACAGCAAAAGACTACATGATGGATGACTATCCAAACCCCAACTGCAGCAGCCATTATTATTCTTACTATTACTATTTCTATTATTATTCTTACTATTACAGGGACTCACCTGAGGTTGTTAGCACCCAGACAGGTTCATAGAGGGAAAGGTGATATTTCAGGTATTCTGGGCACACTTCATATAGAGGGTTTCATAGGTCATAACCAGCACTTTGAATTGTACCCGGAAACAGACCAGTAGCCAGTGAAGTTGTTTTATAGAATCATAGGAAGGGATCCCAAAAGCCTCAGTCTGCTCTTTTCCAGGCTAAACATACCCATCTCCTTCAACCGCTCCTCATAAGGCTTGGTTTCTGGACCCTTGATCATCTTAGTTTCTCTCCTCTGCACACGTTCCAGCTTATCAACATCCTTCTTATATTGTGGTGCCCAGAATCGGACACAGAACTCCAAGTATGGTCTGACCAAGGCAGAATAGAGGGGGACTATTACTGGTACTTCCCTTGACCTAGACGTCTCTTGATGTGGCCTAAAATAGCATTAGATTTATTTTATTTTTTTATTTTGCTGCTACATCACACTCTTGACACATGTTAAGCTTGTGGTCTCCTAAGACCCCTAGATCCTTTTCACATGTACCACTGGGAAACCAGGTGTCCCCCATCTTATACTGGTGCAGCTGGTTCTTCCTGCCTAAGTTCAGAACCTGACATTTGTCCCTATTGAAATTCATTCTATCAGTTTGGGCCAGTTCTTCAATCTGTTAAGGTCATTTTGAATTCTGATTCTGTCTTCTGCGGCATTGGCTACCCCTCCCAGTTCGGTGTCACCTGCAAATTTGATGAGCATCCCCTCAATTCCTTCATCCGAGTCATTTATACAGACATTGAACAACGACAGGCCCAGGACAGAACCCTGCAGCTCCCCACTTGTCACTTTTCCCAGGAAAACAAGAAACAGTTAATGAGTATTCTTTGGGTTTGGCCAGTCAACCAGCTACAAAACCACCTAACAGTTACCTCATTCAACCCACATTTTACCAGCTTCCTCGTGAGAAAATCATGGGGCACTTTGTCAAAAGCCTTACTGAAATCAAGATACACTATGTCCACAGCATTTCCCTGATCCACCAAGCTTGTAACAATCAAAATAAAAAAAATGAGATTTGTCTGGCATGACTTGTTTTCGATAAAAACCCATGCTGGGTCTTAATAATCATAGCTCCTTTCCGAAATGACTCACTGTTTAATTATCCATTCTAGGACCTTTTATGGTGCTGGAGGAGATTCTTGAGAGTCCCATGGACTGCAAGAAGATCCAACCTCTCCATTCTGAAGGAAATCAGCCCTGAGTGCTCACTGGAAGGACAGATCCTGAAGCTGAGGCTCCAAGACTTTGTCCATCTTGTGAGAAGAGAAGACTCCCTGGAAAAGACCCTGATGTTGGGAAAGATGGAGGGCACAAGGAGAAGGGGACGACAGAGGACGAGATGGTGGGACAGTGTTCTCGAAGCTACCAGCATGAGACTGACCAAACTGCGAGAGGCAGTGGAAGACAGGAGTGCCTGGCGTGCTCTGGTCCAGGGGGTCACAAAGAGGCGGACACGACTAAATGACTAAACAACAACAACAAAAAGGACCTTTTCTGGTATCGACACCAAGCTGACAAGTCAGTAGCTACCTGGGTCTCCTCCCCCCCCCCTTTTGAAGATGGGGACAACATTTACCTGCCTCCAGTCTGCAGGGACCTCATGTATTCCCCAAGAATTCTCAAATATTATACACAGAGGCTCCGAGATTATATCCGCAAGCTTCTTTATTACCCATGGGTGCAGCTCATCAGACCCTGGTGATTTGAATTCACTTAAAGTGGCTTGGTAGTAACCAATAGCATGGAGAAAGTCTTTCTTAAGACAGGAACACGTAGCTACTCAAGGAAGCTGAATACTGGAAGATTTGAGCCCGATAAAGGGAAATCCTCCACACAGCTGAACACAGCTATGGCTTTAAAAGGGAATTAGACAAATTCAGGGAGGAGGAGAGGACTATTGATGTCTACCAACCATGATGACTATACCCTGCCTCTACTGTCAGAGGCAGAAATACTTCTTGAGATCAGCAGCGGGAAACAGCTGGGGGGAGAGGAGAGAATGCAGTGCTGGACTAGGTGGGCTTCTTCCCTGATCCAGGAAGCTCAACATTCAACATGCCCCCTGTTGTTGTCGTTTAGTCGTGTCCACCTCTTCGTGACCCCCTGGACCAGAGCATGCCAGGCACTCCTGTCTTCCACTGCCTCCCGCAGTTTGGTCAAACTCATGCTGGTAGCTTTGAGAACACTGTCCCACCATCTCGTCCTCTGTCGTCCCCTTCTCCTTGGGCCGTCCACCTTTCCCAACACCAGGGTCTTTTCCAGGGAGTCTTCTCTTCTCATGAGGTGGCCAAAGTCTTGGAGCCTCAGCTTCAGGATCTGTCCTTCCAGTGAGCACTCAGGGCTGATTTCCTTCAGAATGGAGAGGTTTGATCTTCTTGCAGTCCATGGGCCTCTCAAGAGTCTCCTCCAGCACCAGAATTCAAAAGCATCCATTCTTCAGCGATCAGCCTTCTTTATGGTCCAGCTTTCACTTCCATACATCACTACTGGGAAAACCAGAGCTTGAACTATATGGAGAAGAGAAAAGAAGACTCCCTGGAAAAGACCCTGATGTTGGGAAAGATGGAGGGCACACGGAGAAGGGGACGACAGAGGACAAGATGCTGTCTAGGTTTGTCATTGCTTTCCTCCCAAGAAGCAGGCATCTTTTAATTTCGTGGCTGCTGTCACCATCTGCAGTGATCATGGAGCCCAAGAAAGTGAAATCTCTCACTGCCTCCATTTCTTCATGCCCCCTGTAACCGATCCCATTCGGAGGTCTGGCTGCCGCTTTCTGGAGGAGCTGTGGCTCCTGAACACTTTTCAAAGACAGCCCACCTCCGAGCGTGTTGTAGTAGCCCAACGGGGGGGTAACTAAGGCATGCGTCACCATGGCCAGATGCAACATCTGCTCGGGTGGGCGGGCAGGCAGGGGGCAAGCCCTAGGAATGTGGCGCTTTGGCGCATCTGGGACCAAACGCCAACCCACGTCGTGGCCACCCCATTGAGCCAGGCCAAGGCTGGGGCTCGTCGTGGAGGGAGAGAGCTGAGTCAACTGGCATTAAGGCCCACTGGTCTCCACCTCCTCCTCTCCTGGTAGCAAATTGCTTTTGCCAGAATCCCAGCGCTTCGTTTGGGAGGCTGGATGCCTGCCCTTTCCCCCGCCCGCACCCCCACCTGCTGTCATTAATTTCAGAGCCAATAGGCTTCATTATGAGCAATGCCTCCAGCTACAGACGGCTTGTTCTGATGACTCGAGCCTTGCGGGCAAAAGCGAGGTGAGGGGAGGCTGAAGGGGGGGGGGATGACACACAATTAGGTTCAGAATTAGGGCACACCCCTCCTTGCTTTTTTTGCACTTTAGACCTCCTCCTCCTCCTCCTATTTGGGAGCTGTGAGGGATTAAAGGCCACCTGACCAATCATAGAATTCTAGACTTGGAAATGTTGCAGGAATTTATTTATAGGTTGGGGGGGTTGCCCCTGCAGCAGATATCAGGCACAAGCAGCCCACTACCAAAACCAGAACAATCACTTTTGTGACTTTTGTGATTTGTCCCCACAAAACACTTCATCACAGTTTCTTCCTATCTAATTCAAAGGGCCTCTGCTGCAGAATACCAAATGTAAGAATTCACTGATAAATGTATCTATGTACTGGCCAACTGGGGAAACTTCAGAAATTCATATAGACACGTGAGCTCAGCTACTCAGCAGCCCCTCTGCCTGAGGGATAATCCCTGGCATCCTGATACCTGAGTGCCAGACAGGTAGCCATTCCAGAAAGAACAAACCCAGATGAAGACAAAAGGGTGTGATGAACTTGGCTGGGAAACAGGGAAATGTAAGTATCTCTTTTGTTCCACTTGATGGGTGTTTGGTGGAGGGCAAGGGGAACCATGGGGCAGGGTCCAGGATGCTCAGATTCCTGCCACCAGACCTCCCCTTTCATGATGTAACCGTGATGTATGAGTGATGTAGTTTGGGGGGATGTAACATGGGGATGCTCTGGTCCATGGGGTCACAAAGAGTCGGACACGACTAAACAACAACAACATGGGGATTGTTATGTACTGAAGTTCTCACCCTGGGCCAGCAGGGGGATACTGTAGATAGTTATGCAAATGAAGGATCAGAAGTGACGTTCAGTGATTGGATGGATACTGTAGATAGTTATGCAAATGAAGGATTGGAAGTGACGTTCAGTGATCGGATAGTTTTAGAATGTTGTTACGGTAACAAGGTACTGGAGCTCTATATAAGCGGGCTGACTGAGCCCTTCAGTTCAGTTCTGGCCTCAGAATAAAGAAGAGCTGTTTGAAGAATCGCTGTGTCGTCTGATATGTTTGCCCACAACTTAACAGAGAGCCAGTGTGGTGTAGTGGTTAAGAGCGGTAGTCTCGCAATCTGGGGAACCGGGTTCGCATCTCCGCTCCTCCACATGCAGCTGCTGGGTGACCTTGGGCCAGTCACACTTCTCTGAAGTCTCTCAGCCCCACTCCTCAGCCCCAAACCTCACAGAGTGTTTGTTGTGGGGGAGGAAGGGAAAGGAGAATGTTAGCCGCTTTGAGACTCCTTAAAGGGAGTGAAAGGCAGGATATCAAATCCAAATCCAAACAGGGATTAGCAGCTAATAAAAGTTTGGGTTCTCTTTTGTTCGGGGCTTCCATCTTGTTCCACCTGGTGACAGGTGGGAGTCCTGTCACGACAGTCTTCAAGAAAGACCAAGCCTACTGGCTGCTGTTTTGCTCTGGCATTCCTGGCTGGAGTCTGTGTGTGTGTGTGTGTGTGTGTGTTTTCTAAGGGAGCCCTCTGATTTCTCCATTAACAGAAAAAACACCCAAAGGTCATTTAGCCCAACCCGCTGCAATGCAGGGGGCGTTTGGCTGGGGCATTTGGAGCAGGGGCTCCTCTGGATGACCAGTTTATTGAGCATTCATCCTGATTTCCTTGTACCATGTCCAGCCTTTGTGACTTGTTTGTTCTAATTTAATCATATAATTGAAGAGGTGGAAGGGTCTCCCGGGGGTCATCTAGTCCAACCCCCTGCAATGCAGGAATCACAGCGACTGCATCCCTGGCAAGCGGCTATCTAGCCTCCAATGAAAGAGATTACACCAACTTCCTAAGGGATCTGTTCCCCTCTCAGACGGCTCTTGCTCTCAGAAAGTAACTCCTAATGTTTAGTCGGGATAATCATCATCATCATCATCATCATCATCATCATCATCATCATCATCCCATCTGGCCGGATTTCCCCAGCCACTGTGGGCGGCTCCCAACAGATTAAAAACAGAATAAAACATCCAATATTAAAAGCTTCCCTAAACAGGGCTGCCTTCAGATGTCTTCTAAAAGGCAGGTAGTTGTTTGTTTCCTTGACATCTGGTGGGAGGGAGTTCCACAGGGCAGAGGGGTTACCAAATGCATGACTGAGTTGAAGGTTGGGGCTCCGAGGTCGAATCTAGGTCGCATCCTCCGCCGGCGGCTGAACTACAATTCCCATCAGCCCCAGCGTGCACGGCCAGTCGCCATGGGAGTTGTAGTCCGTACACCCAGAGCACCCGTACACCTGTAGCAACACCCAGAGGGCCAAAAGTTCACCGCGCCCTATTTAATCCAACCTCTCTCTCTCCCCCAAACTCTTTGGGAGCTTCGGAGAGTAGATGCGAATTTAATTGGTTATTACTGACAATTGTCAGTTTATCTACCCAGGGCAGCTGTTGAGAACATAGATTTGAAGCGAATCGTTTTGCCTGCCTCCTTTAAAATTTTATGCGCCAGATGTCAAGGCCTGTTGGTGAATATTTAGTTTGCCACTTTTGATGTACGGTTGGCTGATAACTTCAGAAGCGCTGACCTTAACGTGCCCTTCATTTATTTTTATTTTATTTGTACAGGTTTGCTGTGTTTTCTAATGTTGCATTAAGCAACTGATGAAAACCTCATGCAAAAGGAAGCTGGTTTGGCTCATGCTGAAACACCTTGCGTAAAATGTGGCCTGTCCCAGATCTGTTAACAGGATGCTTGAATAAATATATGATATTTGCTCTGCTGCAATAAAGAGTTCTGTATTCTCTCTGCATTTTTGGTCTTTCGTTGATGAGGTAACTCGAGCAAGTAAGCCAAGCTGCAAGGCACGGGGGGGGGGGGCGGGGAATAAAGCATGGCTCTCTCTTTGGGTCTGTTGTGCAAAATGAGGCACAGAGATTGTTCAGAGCTCCGCTGAGGAAAACAACTTGCGGGTTACTGAATCCATAATGCATACGCTACACTCAGATTTCTGCTCAGAGAAAGTCCAAATTCGCTCCGCTCCAACTAATTTATGCAGAACAGCATTAATTTACATGACGTATTAATATTGCAAGGCTTTGGGCTTGTTTGTTTGTTTGTTGCAGAATTTATTTAGCTCACATTAGCAAGTGAAACAAGGGCATGGGACAAGGGGGGGAGGCAGGAGAAGCAAACACCCCCCCCCCAAAAAAGAGGGTCAGGGAAGGGTTCAAAACATCCCACCCCGTTCCAAGTCCGTGCTCAGTGCAGACCCCTGAACGCCTTTCTTGAGGACTAGAGACTTGAGAAAGGAAAGGAAAGAGAAACAAATGGATATTCCCTATCCACTCCATGGGTAGCCAGCCCTTTGGATATTCTGGACTACAATTCCCATCAGCCTGTGGCTAATTGCCAGGGTGATGGGAGGCCCCCCAAAACATCTGGAGAGAATCGCTGCTGGATACCCCAGATTCCCAACTCGTGGTGTGCTGCAGATGTGTGGATTGTGTCCCTATACAAGTGCTTCTCATACTTGGGTCTCTGGCTGCTTTAGGACTACAACTCCCATCATCCCTAGCTAGCAAGAGAAGTGGTCAGGGATGATGGGAGTTGTAGTCCCCAAACAGCTGGAGAAAGCAAGTTTGGGAAACGCTGCCCTATACCCTCTTGTCCCTGCCAGAGGAAAGAACCAGGCACCCTCTTCCCTTAACCCATCATTTGCCAACCTGGCACCCTCCAGATGTTGTGCGCTACAACTCCCAACAGTTTATAGGAGTTGTTGCCCAGAACATCTGGATGGCACCAGATTAGCAAAGTCTGCCTTAAACTAGCTGCTCAGCAGCGTACATTCCCATAATACTTACAGCCCAATATTCTTGCCCTCTGCTTGCAGGAAATTTGGGGTGGGGGTTGGGAATTGCAAGCCCCTTCGCCCTGGCTTTTGACACTTGGGGCGTATATTTTTAGGACCCGTCTGATTTTTGTGATTGCAAGTTTATTATTATTTATTTGTTGGTTACATTTATATCCTTTTTCTCCCGTGAGTTCAAGGTGATGTAATATATGGTTCTCCTCTTTATTTAACAATCCTGTGCAGGGGGGTCAGCTGAGAGGCAGTGATTGCACACACACACACACACACACACACAGTCGCAGCCACTCATGTCTTGTGGGAGATTTGAACCCTGGTCTCTCAGCTCCTATTCCAACACGCTAACCACTACACCCCACTGCTTTAAACTGTTTTAAATATTGTGTTTTATCGTTGCAACCCATCCTGAGACTTTAGGATGAAGGGTGGGTTAATAATAATAATAATAATAATAATAATAATAATAATAATAATAATGCAAAAGTCACCAGGTCCCAAATGGCTGAAATTTAAAAAAAAAAAATCAGTGTTTTTATGGGAGAAATAGAGTTGGAGCCATCCAAACGAAGCGAGATGGAAACCTGGGCTCAGGAACAAGGGAGAAAACCCTTTCAGTCACTTGCCACACCTTATATCACACAGATATAGAGACAGCACGCTCCTGAAATCTCGTAAATTTCCTTAATCTCGCTTCATTGGCTCAGCTCTCCTAGCAACTCCGGCAAGAGTGGGCAGCGAATTTCGGGGTGCCAAGAAGGGCAAGGCGCAAAAACGCACACATACACACGTCACTCCCACACTGCAAGGGTTTTGGGGGTTCACCCCACGCAGTGGGGGGGGCAGTACAATTTCAAAGTCCGGAGGAAGCGATGTTTTCCCTTCTAGCTTGTTTTAGAAGGGGGCAAAGCAACTTCTCTCTGTGAGCGCCCGCTGGGCGAGGCAGCCACAAAAAGGGGAGATCATATTATTGTGAATCACTGTGCGCTCCCATCTCCTCGCTCAAAGGGCTTTGAAGGAATGATCTCAAAACAAAACCCAAGAGTTCAATAATTAAAACCCCCCATTTTACGGCGGGGGGGGGTGATCTCTAAAGCATCTTAATCACTCCTCTTTGTTAAGAAGACAGTCGCTGTAAAGCACTTGGGCATGCAAATTACATCCCATAGTAATCGATAGCAATATCATCCTCGGGAGCCAAGGGTTTTGATGGCCATTTGGAGAGTTCTTATTTGTGTCTAATTTCCTTTTATTTTAATCTCCACTGATGCGTCTCCTTAGTGTGTGACACACACACCCATCGTGAATGAGTAGATTAGAATAATTCTGTTTTTAATGAACAGGGCAGGAGGGGGGGGGGGATGGACTGCGAAAAGAAAATCAAGGCGACAGGAAGGGATGAGGTGGTATAGGACTTCCCCATCACTTCCCACGGCCCTTGCAAGGATTACTGAGCAGTGATGATGGGGAAAGGCACTCTGCACATGCTCTATTTCTTCTTCCTCACCTTCCAGATATTTTTTTTCTAAATGGCCAAAGTCGGGCGAGGCCTCAGTGGGCACAGGAATTCAGTGGCAAAGCAAATGCACTCTGCACATGCTCAGAAAACCACCTTTGTCTGGTTAAAATCTTGGTTCTTCCTCCAACTCCTCAAAAAAGAAAAATCAAAAAACCCCAAATCTATCGCAAATCCACTCCCTCCAAAAAATGTTTCTAGCCGATGGATGCAACTGAGAGCTCTTTAGCAACATAGATTTCTATTTGGGCAAGGTTTTGTAAGACCCACAAGGCAAAGCATGCTACAAATATATATATATATATATATTATTTTTTTACAACCGTATCTCCAGAGCCAATACCCCCACCCAGCTCCCTCGGTATCCCAGACAAGTCGGCTTCCGCTCCAAATCTCCGGAGGAGTCTTTGGGTGCCAAGAAGCCCCGACAGCCCAGCAACGCACCTACCTTGCTCTGCAACTCCAGGGACCCATAGGCGTTGGGGTTCACTCCCCACGGCGGCCGGTTCCTAGGGCAGCTGCTCCACCATCCATCCCAGTTCCTCCAAGTCCCTAGAACTGGGAGCCCGGCTCCCATCGGGGAAACCGGTGTGCCCGTTCGGAGGAGAGCACTGCACTGCCAGGGATGCCAGGCAGCGTGCCCATTGGCACCCCGGTTGCCCAAAATCCCCTGCGATGAAATAAGATCTGTAGAGCTACAGAGCGGGGAGAGGGGAGAGGGGAGTTCGAAGCCCACCGCGCCAGCCTCGCTGCCTTCTGCCAGGCTCTCGGTGCAAAAGATGGGCTGGAGGTCCCCAGGCAGCGGTCTTGTCGCCGCCGCCGCTGCGCCAGGAGAGGTGCCCGCCGCTTCACATCCTGAAACGATGCTGTCCGGAACAAAGAGGAAAGCCCATCTCCTTCCTGCAAGGTCTTCCTAGGTTCACCTTTCGGAAGCGATCCTCAAGCGCTGGGAGCCACCCGACGGAGGGATTCCTTCTGCTTTCCTTCAGCTGGTCTCCAATGAGGAAGATGGAGATGGGGGAAGGGATCTCTTTCTCTCTCTCTTTCTCTCGATCTCTCTCTCTCTCCACCAGGGCGTGGAGCTTGCAAAACTGCCCAGAGGTTTCTCTTCGCAAAGGCAGCGGCCATCCAGGGGACCCCGGAAAACACCTTTTCTCTCTCTCTTTAGGTTTGCAGCACCGGATAGCAGAGAAGATATACGCGCACGTTTAATGCATAATAAAATCAACCAGCGGCGACCACCATCTCTCCCGTCTGCAATCCCTCCGCGGCGGCGGACAAAGAGTTAATGTTGCACGGGGTGCGCGTCCCCCGGGGGACTCTCCTGTCCTCTGCCCCCCCCTCCCCACAGCGCCGCTCCTCTATCGCCCTTGCAGATCTCTCTAGAAGCCAAAGAGGGCGGCTTGGGCGCTGCCGGGCAGCGAGGCTGCTCCGCTGGGGGATGGGCGGCCCACGCCCACCGTGGGCATCGCAGCTTGGAGCGGGGTGGGGGGATACAGCGGCGAGCCCCTCTCAGCCGGGCGCTGCATGTGAAGAAAGACCCCCGAGGAGGGAAGAGGAAAAAAAGCCCGGCGGTTCTAGGGCTCGAGGTCGGCGGGGCAAGAGCGGAGCATCCGCAGAGGATGGAGGATGCGGGTTGCCAGGCGATGGGTACCAGATGCGGGGGATGGAGAGAGGGATGCAGGGAGCGCGCCGGCAGGATGGCCCCGCCGAGGGCAGATGGAGAGGGCCGGAGCCGGCAGCCTGCAAGACCCGGCGGCGGGCTCCCTGGCCCAGGATGCCCGGCGCCAGCAGCCGCGCCTTCAGGGAGCGCCTCCTTCTGGCTTGCGCTGGCGAACAAGCAGGGCGGCTTCTGGGCTCTGGACCAGGCACCGGGCGCCCCGCCCCGCCGGCTCTTAAAGGCGCAGCAGAAGCCCCACCCAGTTAGGGGGCTAGCTGGCTTGCACGCTCACACGCACCCATCATTGGCACCCAGGGCAGACTGGTTGCTGCGTTCCTTCTCCCTAAGGTCCCATACCCCTTCATGGTTCACTGCCTTGCCGTGGTGAAAGGGCTTGAATAACTCAGAGAAGCTATGAGCTCTGCTGTGCAGGGCCACCCAAGACGGACAGGTCATAGTGGAGAGTTTTGACCAAACGTGATCCACCTGGAGCAGGAACCGGCAAGCCACTCCAGTATCCCTGCCAAGAGACATCACCTTGCCAACAAAGGTCCATATAGTTCAAGCTCTGGTTTTCCCAGTAGTGGTGTATGGAAGTAAGAGCTGGACCATAAAGAAGGCTGATCGCCGGAGAATGGATGCTTTTGAATTCTGGTGCGGGAGGAGACTCTGGAGAGTCCCATGGACTGCAAGAAGATCAAACCTCTCCATTCTGAAGGAAATCAGCCCTGAGTGCTCACTGGAAGGACAGATCGTGAAGCTGAGGCTCCAAGACTTTGGCCACCTCATGAGAAGAGAAGACTCCCTGGAAAAGACCCTGATGTTGGGAAAGATGGAGGGCACAAGGAGAAGGGGAAGACAGAGGACAAGGTGGTTGGACAGTGTTCTCGAAGCTACCAGCATGAGTTTGACCAAACTGCGGGAGGCAGTGGAAGACAGGAGGGCCTGGCGTGTTCTGGTCCAGGGGGTCACGAAGAGGCGGACACGACTAAACAACAACAACAAAGGTCCCAGAGCGGGTTATTGAAACGCAGCGTTAGAATAATAGAATAGGAGGGACCTCTAGGGTCATCTAGTCCAACCCCCTGCAATGCAAGAATCTCAACACATGGTCTCCCATCCAATTTGAAACCATGACGGACTCTGCTTAGCTTTGCAAATGTGCTAGCATTAGGACCATTAGGAACAATTGAACTTACATAAGAACATGATATAAGTAGATGGATCAGCGTCCTGGTCTCACAGCAGCCAACCAGACAGAGATACCTTTGAGCAGTACATGAGCACAAGAACCTGCTGCCACTGAAATATCTTACCTTTTCCTTCAAGGAGCTCAAAGTAGCATCCATGCTTCTCCTCATTTAATCCCCACAACGACCCTCTTCTAACCCTCAAGGTCACCTCCAGAGAGTTTCATAGTTGAGTGGCGGGATTCAAACTCTGGCCTCTGGGAATGTAAGAAAGTGAAAAGCTTTTGGGAAATGATATACAATGAAATGAAAAAAAATGCTAAGATATACTTTAGTAAAAAAACTGGAGGCTTTTCTTTTAGGGATTGTAGGAAAGGATATAAGAAGAAAAGACTGTAAACTCTTCCAATATGCAGCAACGGCAGCCAGAATCTTGTTGGCCCAGAAATGGAAGCAAGAGGAAATACCGACGATAGAAGAATGGAGACTGAAATTGACAGACTATGCGGAACTGGATAAATTAACTGGGAAAATCAGATACACCAAAGACCAAAAGTTCATCGAAGACTGGGGAAAGTTCGTAGATTATCTGAAAAACATATGTGGCGTGAACACAACACTAGTGGGATTTCAAGAGGCACTGTAAAAATAGAGAAGTATTGTTAATATGAAATAGTGGGAGAAGGGAAGTATAATGGCAATACGAAAGAAGGGAATGTGTAACTAAAGTTATAAATATGGATGATTGTCAGAGACGCTGAAGGAAGTTCAAAAAAGAGACAATTGGTTGTATTTTGGATAAAAATGTATAACTGCATGCAAAATCAATAAAAATTTATTATTAAAAAAAAATCAAACTCTGGCCTCTCCCAGGCCCTAGTCCAACACTTGAACCACTACACTACACTGTCTCTTTCTATGCAAAATAAAAAAATTCCTTCCAGTAGCACCTTAAAGACCAACTAAGTTAGTTCTTGGTATGAGCTTTCGTGTGCATGCACACTTCTTCAGATACACTGAAACAGAAGTTGCCAGATCCTTCTATATAGAGAGAAGGTGGGGAGGGGTATTACTCAGAAGGGTGGTGGGAATGGGAGATTGGCAGATAGCTGAGATGAGCCTGTTGACGACTCTTAACGACTGTAATAGGTCTTATAGGAAAAGGCAAGGGGTGAGAAGGTGATAAATGGCTTAGTCATGAGAAATGGTGAGAAATGGCTTAGTCTTTCTATGCAAAAATTCACCCAGGCTAGGCTTGCTATTCCTGACATGTCTTGGTTTTCGGGTGTGAAAATGGCATCAGGAAAGGATCCTGCCAACTCGGCAAAATGTCAGGGGAAACCCGGATGTATGTCAATGCGTTGGAAAAAGCAGCGGAAACAGCTTCAAACAGGGGTCAGCAAACTTTTTCAGCAGGGGGCTGGTCCACTGTCCCTCAGACCTTGTGGGGGGCCAGACTATATTTCTTTTTAGGGGGGGGAGAACGAATTCCTATGCCCCACAAATAACCCAGAGATGCATTTTAAATAAAAGGACACATTCTACTCTTGTAAAAACACGCTGATTCCCGGACCATCCACGGACTGGATTTAGAAGGCGACTGGGCTGGATCTGACCCCCCCCCCCCGGGGCCTTAGTTTGCCTACCCACAGCTTAAAATCACAATTTTTGGTGGAGGTCTCCCCCAAAAGGCTCAAAATGTTGGTGGTTTCCTAAAATAAAAGGGAAAAAAGCTAAACAACTTTCCAACTCTACAATTCAATGATTCTAACTTTCAGCCCTGAGATGTGAGGTGTCTTTCTCCCTGCCCGCTGCTCTACGGCAACAGATTTATAAGCAGCGTAGTTTCCCCAGCATCTCTTTCCAGGAGTGCAGGATGAGGCCTCTCCTGCCCGCCCTCCTGCTTTTCTTCCCAATGTGAAGGAACTCAGCCATGGCAGTAACCCAGTTTTTGGGTAGGTTTGGGGGAGTCAGCACTTCATACCAGGATTAAGCCTGGCCGGCTGGCTCAGCAAATATATTAATAGATCCTCTCCCTTCCTCCCCCCCCCTCCGCCAAGCACCTCCTGGCCGCATCCTGTATGTGGCACAGAAATGGGAAAGAGGGTGGTGGTTCTGTGTAGCTCAGAAGCTTGCTAGCATAAAGACAGTGGGTCTTATCTGAAGCATCCAATTTTATTTGGGCATTGAAACCTGCAACGTCCTAACGGCGTCGTCACGTGGGGATGCAGATATTGCAAAATCTTGAGTGCTCTCATAAGCACCGCTATGGGGGGGGTCGGTCTTCTGCCTCCCCCTGCGCGGGAATATTCATCAGAATCAGGGATCGGCTTAGCTTAGCTCAGCAGGGAAGCAGAAAGTCCCAGGAATATTCCTTAATTGTAAAAAGGATCTCTGGGGTGGGAGCTCATAAGAAAATAAAAAGAGCCTGATGGATTAGACCATGGGTAGGCAAACTAAGGCCCGGGGGCCGGATTCGGCCCAATCACCTTCTCAATCCGGCCTGCAGACGGTCCAGGAATCAGCGTATTTTTACAAGAGTAGAATGTGCCCTTTTATTTAAAATGCATCTCTGGGTTATTTGTGGGGCATAGGAATTCATTCTTTTTTTTCTAAAATATAGTCCGGCCCCCCACAAGGTGTGAGGGACAGTGGACTGGCCCCCTGCTGAAAAAGTTTGCTGACCCCTGGATTAGACCAAGGCCCACCTAGTCTAGCATCCTCTTATCACTGTGGCTGTGGGGAACCAGAAAGCAAGATTTGAGCCCAAGAGCAACTCTGCTCTCCTACGATTTCCTGCAGCCAGAATTCAGAAGCATCGCTGCCTCTGACCGTCTAGGAGCTGTCTAGGAGCCATCGACAGCCGTCCCCTCCGTGATTTTTTCTCCTCCTCCATGAAAGCCATCCATGGCCAATCAATACTGTGGCAGTGAGTTCCATAGTTTAACTATGCTCTGTGTGAAGAAGTACTGGGAATTAACGACAGGAGAGCCGGTCTCCTGATAGCTGAGGACCTCTCTCTGTTGCTTGAAATGAGATCCCCAGCGCAGATTGCTTCTCCAGAGGAGAGGAAGGCAATTTGCATCTGAGCTGAATGGGAGAAGCTGAGCAGAGAAGTTCTTGCAGGAAAGTTAGCAGGAACTGGGCAGGGGGTGTGTTTCGGTATATTGCTCCCTGGGAAATCTGCTGCAGGAAGGCTTCTTTGCTTCCAGTACGCTCTGCATGCATATTGGGAAACAAAGAAAAAAATATCTATTTCTATCTCTTATTGAAAAGAAGCCAAATTCTGTATATTCTGGACAGATAAACGATAGGATTTATTCACGCAGTGCATAGCTAAAGTGAGGGATTTCCTCCCACAGCAGACTGTGATGGACTAGGATGCTGGACTAAGTGGATTTAGTCAAAATAAAAAAATTCCTTCCAGTAGCACCTTAAAGACCAACTAAGTTAGTTCTTGGTATGAGCTTTCGTGTGCATGCACACTTCTTCAGATACACTGAAACAGAAGTTGCCAGATCCTTCTATATAGTGAGAAGGTGGGGAGGGGTATTACTCAGAAGGGTGGTGGGAATGGGAGATTGGCAGATAGCTGAGATGAGCCTGTTGACGACTCTTTAAGTAATACCCCTCCCCACCTTCTCACTATATAGAAGGATCTGGCAACTTCTGTTTCATTGGTCCCTGCTCCTGCCAACCTAGCAGTTTGAAAGCATGTCAGAGTGCAAGAAGATAAATAGGTAACACTCTGGTGGGAAGGTAAACGGCGTTTCTGTGCGCTGCTCTGGTTCGCCAGAAGCGGCTTAGTCCTGCTGGCCACATGACCCAGAAGCTGTACGCCGGCTCCCTTGGCATATAGAGCGAGATGAGCGCCGCAACCCCAGAGTCGGCCACGACTGGACCTCTAATGGTCAGGGGTCCTTTACCTTTTTTAAACTGCTAAAAGATGAAAATGAAAATCAGATAGGTGGGACTTGGGGAAGCCCACTTAATGTTTAGAAAAATAAGGATATGACAAGAATTTGTTTGTACTGTTTGTCTTTTCTGTTTGTGTTTTTACCGGTATTTGTGTTATAAAATGAATTAAAAAATTTGGGGGGGGGAATGTAATAGATAAATACATACTACAACTCCCATCAGCCCTGGGACACCCCCCCCTCCTCTCTGTCTCCCAGCCTCCTCCTCTTCTCCCTCCTCCCCTCCCTTTTCCTAGCCAGGGAAATAATTGCTAAGTTCTAAAGAGATCTCCCTCCTCTTCCCTTTGCCCTCCCTCCCTCCCAATTTAATATCGGCAGCTGCACCAAACTGGCCTCTGGGAGAAGAGGCCGTGAGTGGGATTAATAACCCAGCGTCCATAGCAAGGCGCATGAGATGGGTTGTCTGGGAAATGTGGTGCATTGAGGGCAAGGGGTGGGGAGAGAGAGAGAAACAGAGGCTGGCTCCACGAGACCCAAATAATCCTGTATAAAGCATGTCTGATTAGGAAGCTCGGGGACATGGGAATAATAGGCCTGTCAGTTGCTCTTAATAAAACAGGTACTCTGCGGGGGGAAATGTGCCTGTTCTGCACAAGTTTCTGGATAGTTAGTCCTGGGGCATTTGAGAGGTTTAACTTTGCAAGCGAGGTTCTGCCGGCGTCCCAGGCTGACACACTTTCTGCCTCACAAGCTCCTCCGCTCCATTCTGCTCTTGCGCTTTGTTCATGCTCAGATCCACCGCTGTCTTTGTTACTGCATTACGTGCCTTCGCACTGCTGGCAGGTTCTGGGGCGATGCCTCTGTTGAATGCTGGACTCATGTTGTTGTTGTTTAGTCATTTAGTCGTGTCCGCCTCTTCGTGGCCACCTGGACCAGAGCACGCCAGGCCCTCCTGTCTTCCACTGCCTCCCGCAGTTTGGTCAAACTCATGCTGGTAGCTTCGAGAACACTGTTCCACCATCTCATCCTCTGTCGTCCCCTTCTCCTTGTGCCCTCCATCTTTCCCAACATCAGGGTCTTTTCCAGGGAGTCTTCTCTTCTGCTGAGGTGGCCAAAGTCTTGGAGCCTCAGCTTCAAGATCTGTCCTTCCAGTGAGCACTCAGGGCTGATTTCCTTCAGAATGGAGAGGTTTGATCTTCTTGCAGTCATTGCTTTTCTCCAAGAAGCAGGCGTCTTTTACTTTCGTGGCTGCTGTCACCATCTGCAGTGATCATGGAGCCCAAGAAAGTAAAATCTCTCACTGCCTCCATTTCTTCCCCTTCTATTTGCCAGGAGGTGATGGGACCAGTGGCCATGATCTTCGTTTTTTTGATGTTGAGCTTCAGACCATATTTTGCGCTCTCCTCTTTCACCCTCAATAAAAGGTTCTTTAATTCCTCCTCACTTTCTGCCATCAAGCTTGTGTCATCTGCATATCTGAGGTTGTTGATATTTCTTCCGGCAATCTTAATTCCGGCTAGGGATTCATCCAGCCCAGCCTTTCACATGATGAATTCTGCATATAAGTTAAATAAGCAGGGAGACAATATACAGCCTTGCCGTACTCCTTTCCCAATTTTGAACCAATCAGTTGTTCCATATCCAGTTCTAACTGTAGCTTCTTGTCCCACATAGAGATTTCTCAGCAGACAGATGAGGTGATCAGGCACTCCCATTTCTTTAAGAACTTGCCATAGTTTGCTGTGGTCAACACAGTCAAATGCTTTTGCATAGCCAATGAAGCAGAAGTAGACGTCGCTGGACTCATAGAACCACAGAATTGTAGAGTCGGAAGAGTCCTCAATCTATTCCAGCCCATCTCCGCTTCCAGATCTTTGTTTTATTTGTTTTTGTTAAAATCTGTAAAACTCAATAAAAAATTATTTAATCAAACACAGTCAACATTATCTCAAAAACAAAACAGGATATAAATCCCCAACCATTTCCCCCCTCTCCACGACTTCCCTCAACTTCATTTTCTGGTTCCTTGAATATTTGAATATTTCTGGTTTCTTGAATATTTGCTTCCCCTTCTTGTTTTATTCCACCTTAATATGCAGTCTTTAACCTAAGTATTATTATATTCTTAACATTTTTATACCCTACTTATTTTCATATTTCCTCTTGCACTTTGCTATTTTCCCCTTTTAATTTCTATGCTGTTCATTGTAAATGTTTACTGAGTCCACATCTTTACAGTTTTTCTGTAGGTGCAACATAAATGGTTCTCAGACTTTTTTAAATAAAAAAATCTCTATTATCCTTGTCTCTAAGTTTTCCAGTTAACTTTGCCATTTCAGCATATTGCACCAGTTTTTCTTGCCTTTCGTCTTTTGTTGGTTTCTTGGCTTCCAGACCTGTAGTCACTTTGATCGCCCTCCTCTGCCCACGTTTCAGCTTGTCAATGCCCTGCTTAAACTGTGGTGTCCACAGGACTCCAGATAGGGTCTGGTCAGAGCGGTGCCATTACTGTGGTACCTTGGTTCTCAAACTTAATCCATTCCGGAAGTCCGTTCCAAAACCAAAGCGTTCCAAAACCAAGCCACGCTTTCCCATAGAAAGTAATGCAAAACGGATTAATCCGTTCCAGACTTTTAAAAACAACCTCTAAAACAGCAACTGAACATGAATTTTTACGACCTAACGAGACCATTGATCCATAAAATGAAAGCAACAAACAAGGTACTGCAGTCACACAATCAATCCATCAGTAGCTGATCTGGGTTCCACACAAACACAAAACAAAAAGAGCCGCAAAAACAAAAACGCAAAATAAATAGCAAAAACATAGAGACCTCAGAGTAACACTCAAAACAGTAGTGCGGCACTCAAGTCGGAAGTGTAACACTCAAAACGGAGCACGTTCGGCTTCCGAAAAAACGTTCACAAACCGGAACACTTGCTTCCGAATTTGCAGTGTTTGGGTTCCAAGTTGTTTGAGTACCAAGGCGTTTGAGAATCAAGGGACCACTGTACTTCTGTGTAGAGTGGTACCTCTGGTTGCGAACGGGATCCGTTCCGGAGCCCCGTTCGCAACATGAGCAGAACGCAACCCGCTTCTGCGCATGACGTCACTTTGAGTGTCTGCGCATGCGCGAGTGGCCAAACCCAGAAGGAACCCTTTCCCGTACTTCCAGGTCGCTGCGGGATGCAACCTGAAAAGATTTAACCTGAAGCAAAGGTAACAAGAGGTATGACTGTATGTGGATACCGTCATTTACTATGGCGCCATCTACTGGTGGGCTCCCAGCCTTGTACCCTATGACCCCTGCCTGTGACCTTCCTGAGTCACCATCATTCAGGGTAGTAGATGCTGGGGCAGACGCTGGTCTGAGTTAATATAATGCAGCTTGCTTCATATGCTCAGCATCTTCTGCAACATCCTATTTTCCCAGGGCACCTGATCGGAGGCTCCCTCCAGCAGACTGGATCCTTGTAGTGAGGGTTTCTTGAAGCCTTGAATTTCGAAGACCGTGACTCGGCAGCGCTGCCTCTGGGGCCAACTGACAAGGAAGACGACGAACCCTCTTAATACGGGATAACGTTTTGGTGCTGGCAGGCATACGCATGTTTTTGCTCGACATAACAAATTAAAATATGGAGAGTTATTCTTCCCCCTTCGCGTTGTCTTATGCTTTATATTAAAAAAAAAAAAAAAGCGCCGCCCAACCCCGGGCGCTTTCCATCGCGTTATAAATTAAATGCATTTTTAAAAGATGTGTACACTCACATCATGCAAATGTGTGAACGGGAGATTACACAAATAAATTCAATGATGGCTTCAAGATTCAGATTTAACACCAGGGCCGTCCTGTAAATGGCGAGGATTAAAGGGATCTTTCTGCGCACAGACAGGCACGCGCAGAGGCGTTCCAAGTGTATTGTGACGGTGTCCAAGTCTCTGTTTTTCAAATCCAGAAGCTTTGTAATTCCCAGGGAATCGGGCGCCAGTCATCTCTACAGCCAGGGGTTCCACCACAGCACAGCCACTGTTAAAGGCAGAGTGCAAGAATGGCTAAGTTAGCTGCTTAAGTCGCAAGGACTGGCACATTGCAAATGCATGAGGAAAAAAGAAATGACAGTGTCATTTCCATTCTACCTGACCCTGCTGAGTCTCTCTCAAAGCCTCAAATTCATTATTTGAGGAGGAGGGTGTGGGACGTGCCAATCTCCACTGCTTGATTTCTCAAGCAAAGAGGTGCCAGGGCTCAACGCTCCGGGAAAGTCAAGGTTTCTGCTTCAGAAGACACCCCCTCCCTTCCTAATCCCAAATGTGAAGAGGAACTCCTGCTAAGCTTAATACTGGCTAAGCAGGGGCTCCCCAGCATTTCAGGCATATGGGCATGGCCAGATATAGGTTTGATGAAACTACAACTAATCCAGAATAGACTAGACTGGTGACTGGGAGTGGCCGCCAAGACCACATAACACCGGTCTTGAAAGATCTACATTGGCTCACACGACGTTTCCGAGCACAATTCAAAGTGTTGGTGCTGACCTTAAAAGCCCTAAACAGCCTCGGTCCAGTAGACCTGAAGGAGTGTCTCCACCCCCATCGTTCTGCCCGGACACTGAGGTCCAGCTCCGAGGGCCTTCTGGCGGTTCCCTCCCTGCAAGAAGCGAAGTTACAGGGAACCAGGCAGAGGGCCTTCTCGGTGGTGGCACCCGCCCTGTGGAACGCCCTCCCACCAGATGTCAAAGAGAAGAACAACTACCAGACTATTAGAAGACATCTGAAGGCAGCCGTTTAGGGAAGCTTTTAATGTTTAACAGACCACTGTATTTTAATATTTTGTTGGAAGCCTCCCAGAGTGGCTCGGGAAACCCACCCAGATGGGATTATTATTATTATTATTATTATTATTATTATTATTATTATTACTATTATTAGATGAGGCCCTCAGCTCCTGAAGGTAACGCGGCCCTTTCTATGTCCAGCTGTCCTTTGTCAACAACAAATGGTCCCTGTTTTTGTGTGTTGAATATATGCAAGATGGTCATTACGGACCTCATCTCAAGCCATTGGCACATAACAAACAGGAGCCTATACAACACAAAACACTGTTGCTGTACGTAGGTTTTTATTTTATTTCTTTTTTATCTTATATTTTGGAAATATACATCCAGGGGGGTTTTCCCCTTTAAATTTTTTGGGGGCCCCCAAGAAAGTGGGGCCCTAAGCTAGAGCTTGTTTAGCTTATACGTAAATCCGGCACTGCCCACAAGTGAGCTATGGCCCTCTCTCACAGAGACACTAGCTATAGAATGAGAAGGAACCGTAGAATCACAGAACTGTAGACTTGGAAGGGACCCCAAGGGTCATCTAGTCCAACCCCCTGCAGTGCAGAAAGAAATTCGAGCACACATGCTGCTCAAAAGCCCTTTCATTTCTTAGTGCTTTACATTTTCTGGCAATCAAGCCCTTCTGTTCCAGCTGCCAAGCCCTTGACGCTAATTAAAACCTGGATGGCGCTTCTTCCAGCAGGATTTTCTCTACTAGAATCCTGCTACTTTGCATACCTCCAAAGTCTCACTTTTCTGCCTGCCATAACGCAATTATCTCCACTGGAAAGAAACTTTGGGGGGAGCATCAGAAGCAAAGCGGAATGATGCGCGGATGCTCCAGCAGAAATCCAACACTAATGCGTTGCATGCATGTCGCGTAGCAAAATGCACCTGCAATAACAAACCAGGCCATGGAGCATGTGCAGAGTGCCTTTCCCTTTCCCGATGGGGATACATAGCCAGCCTCCTATAGACATTCAAAATTAAGGAAGTGACAGCTGGTCTGGACTCCAAGTTCAAAACACGAATAATGGAATCATCCTCTGTTGAGTAACGGCAGCACATTCCGCTACCCATCTCTGGTTGCAAATGGGGCGTATTCAGAACTAGGGGTCATGAGAAATACTCTAGGCCCGCAGCATTTCCCTGGTCCACCAAGTCTGTAATTCCATCAAAAAAAGAAATCAGGTTGGTCTGGCCAAAGGCCTGGAAACGATGCCTTATGAGGAACGGCTAAGGGAGCTGGGCGTGTTTAGCCTGGAGAAGAGGAGGTTAAGGGGTGATATGATAGCCATGTTCAAATATAGAAAAGGATGTCACATAGAGGAGGGAGAAAGGTTGTTTTCTGCTGCTCCAGAGAAGCGGACACGGAGCAATGGATTCAAACTACAAGAAAGAAGATTCCACCTAAACATTAGGAAGAACTTCCTGACAGTAAGAGCTGTTTGACAGTGGAATTTGCTGCCAAGGAGTGTGGTGGAGTCTCCTACTTTGGAGGTCTTTAAGCAGAGGCTTGACAACCATATGTCAGGAGTGCTCTGATGGTGTTTCCTGCTTGGCAGGGGGTTGGACTCGATGGCCCTTGTGGTCTCTTTCAACTCTAGGATTCTATGATTCTATGATTCTATGATACTATGACTTATTTTTGAGAAAACCATGCTGGGTCAAAGTAACCACAGCACCCTTTTCTAAATTCTCACAGACTGACTGTTGAATTATCTGTTCTAGGACCTTCCCTGATATTGATGTCAAGCTCACCAGTCCGTAGTTACCTGGGTCTTCTTTCCCCTCCTTTTTTAAAAAATAAAATAACTATATATGTAACTATATATTAGGTAAAGGTAAAGGGACCCCTGACCATTAGGTCCAGTCGTGGCCGACTCTGGGGTTGCGGCGCTCATCTCGCTTTATTTTTGTTGCATGTGTTTTTTTGTGGTTGTTGATTGCATTGAAAAAAGGATTAAATGAATTAAAAACAACAATGGTGTCAGTAGTGGGATACTAAATAAGTAAATAAGTAAATAAATAAATAAATAAAGCATGCAAGCAAGCAGGCAAGGAAGGAAGGAAGGAATCTGGACACAGGTCCTCTTCTTCTCCTGCCCGGCGAGAATGGCTGAACCTGACAGAGCCAAGACAAATCTGGGAATGTGTGCGATTTGCAGACACCTTCTCCTGCTGGTTTTGCTGACAGATCTGAAAATGCCTGAGGAAGCCCGAGGCGTTTGGAAGGCATACCTGGCAGGGGAGCAGATCAGAAAAACTTCCGCTCCACGCCACTCAAGAAGGAGGTTAGGCGGAAGAGACAGCTGTCAACAGCTGCCAAGTCCCCGAGTCTCTTCCCAAGCAACCTGCAAGAAGCGTCTCTCTCTCTCTCTCTCTCTGGGTTTCCTAAAAGGAGGGGAGGCGAGGAGGAATCCACCCCATGACAGGGTTTTGCTCCTTGATCTCAGCCTGATAGGGAAGAGGAGATGAAAGGTTCATTACCGCCTCAGCAAATTTGAAAGAAGATTAACCCCTTTGGAGTTTCTGAGTCTCCATCCCTGTTGCCAGGAAGACTTAAAAGATACTAAGAAGGGGGAAGGGGGGTGTTGCAAAGAGCAGGGAGTTTTACAGAAACTTTACTCCCCAAATTGACTTTGTCGATCATTCGTAGCTGAGTAGGATTGTCTTCCATAACATGGTTTTAACAATGATTCCATAAGTGACTGTGGAGGCCAGTTCTGGATCCACACGTCCTTCCACAGTGGGGACATTGGTTTCCGGGCGGGAGTTGATCATGGTGTGGATTTGCCAAACGTGCCTTCCTCCTAGCACGTTTCTTCCTTGCGTCCTGAGTTTGAGTGTCTTCAAAGCCCAGGACACCTTTGGGAAAGGCTGTTCTCCAACTGGAGCGCTCGCAGGCCAGTGTTTCCCAGTTGTCAGTGTTTATAGAAATGGGATGTTTTGCCGCTATACTTCTGGAAGTTTGTTTGGTTTTTTTGTGGGATGTGAAACACAAGAGCAGTCAAGTACAACATTCCTAGAGTGAAAATGTTTACACATGGGGAGGAATGTTTGTCTAGCCAGCAGATAAACTGGGACAGACTTCCTCTGCATGTGACTAGAGGTGGGCGTGGCCTCACCTGTGCAGGTAACGACAACAGCACAGGGCAGGGCAGCCATCTCTCTCTTTGACTACATGCATCGAAGAAGCAACATCTGCTTAGCCAAAGATGCTCTCTTGGCCTCCAGCCGAGAGAGGACAAAGGGACTGTCTCCTTATTGGATAGTTTCCAGGTGTATGTTACTTTTCTAAGCTAAGTCTGCCTTCTGGGATCCAACTGTGAACAGAATGATGTGTGAGTAAACCTTTATATACTTTTATAGAAGACTGTGTCGTGTCTTAATTTTTATGAGGGAATAAGGGGAAAATACCAGAACAGTTATTATAGAGACTTTAGTGAGCCTGAGCAAACGCATCCGCTGCGAGTTTAAAAAGGGGAATGTTACTCTGCTAAATTGTGAACTTGTTAACAGAAGTTGGAAAGGCTATAATAAAACAATATATCCTCTCCTGCATCCTTGCACATTCCCACATTTTTAATAGTCTTTAGTAAAGCTGATGGGGGAATAGTAAACACCTTTAAAAAAAACATAAGCAGTGTTTGCAGGGTCAGGGCAGAAAGGGCTCAACTAGTGCACCATCCTCTTCTCGCAGCGGCCAACCTGATGTCTGTGGGAAACTCACAAGCAGGATTTGAACACAAAACCTCTGTCCCCCTTCCCCTGATTTCCAGCAACTAGTATTCAGAAGCTTTGCTGTCTCCAACTGTGGAGGGCCGTGCACAGCCATCATGACTGGTAGCCATTGATAGCTCTCTCCTCCTCCATGAATTTGTCCAATCCCCTTTTAAAACCATCCAAGAGAGTGGCCATCACTTCCTCCTGTGGCAATGAGTTCCATAGTTCAACAATGCGCTGCTTGGTCAAGGACCTCCTTTCCTCTTCCAGCATTCAGCTTCATTGGAGGTCCATCAGTTCTCATGTCCTGGAGCGGCGTGTTTGCTAAACAGCTTGGAAATCTCTTCTCAGCTACTACCTTTATACTGGAGCCCACAAAAGACATTGGTGCCTCCTCAACGGAGATGCTCTGAGATAATTTTTTTAACAGAAGCACCAGCCACAAATCATATACACATCGGTAAAAATTGTGGTCTGTGTGGGTGGCAAGAGTTTGGGGGTAGGAAAGCAAGCTCCCCCCCCCCCTCCCTGAGGGAACGCTGTCTCAGAATTAAGTTTACTGCTGTCGGTTTCACTAAAACAAGGAATAATCTACTGTTCCTCACTGGATGTGCCGCGTTTACATATATTTTACGGAAATGCGACGAGAGAAACCAGGCCTCGTCTTGCGAGCCCAGTTTCTTTAATAGCTAGCGAGGCATCAGATCTGTTCGTCTGTTCATTTATATACCGGGTTTCCACTTTAAAGAAATGCCAAAAGCAGCAGACAATATTGAAAAGCAAATAAATCAGGGGAGGCGAAGGCGTGCTGCAAAATGGAAAACAGGGCTGGGGGCAGGAGGCAGAGAGGGGGAGTCAGGATGGAGGGGGAGCAGAGAGACAGTGGAGGGTGACTCCTTTGCGGGGTGCAAGCCTGGGAAGCGTTTTCTGGGGGTCCTGGGCTGCCCAGACGACAAGACCCCACCCCCCGTCTCGACATTGCTGAGGTGGTCCTAAGGAAAGCAGAGCAAGACATAATAATGGGAGCCAGTTAGACTGCAGGAATTGGATGCCCTCCAACATGTCTCCAATGAAAATATTCTATTCTTATTCTTATTATTACTATTATTTATTATTTATACCCCACCCATCTGGCTGGGCTTCCCCAGCCACTCTGGGCGGCTTCCAACAAAATATTAAAATACAGTAATGCATCAAACATTAAAAGCTTCCCCAAACAGGGCTGCCTTCAGATATCTTCTAAAAGTCTGGCAGTTGTTTTTCTTTTTGACATCCGGTGGGAGGGAGTTCCACAGGGCAGGTGCCACCACTGAGAAGGCCCTGTGCCTGGTTCCCTGTAACTTGGCTTCTCGCAGTTAGGGAACCACCAGAAGGCCCTCGGAGCTGGACCTCAGTGTCCGGGTTGATAAGAATAAGAATATTATTATTATTATTATTATTATTATTATTATTATTATTAATACCCCACTCATTGACTGGGTTGACCCCAGTCACTCTGGCCAGCTTCCAACTTATATAACAACATAATAAAACATTAAACATTAAGAAATTTCCCTATGCTAGGCTACCTTAAGTTGCCTTCTAAAGGTTGTATAGTTACTTATCTCCTTGGCTGGGGGGGATCACATAATTCCACACCCTCCAACATTTATTCAACAAAAATGGGAACATTCTGTTCTATTATTATTATTATTATTATTAATAATAATAATAATAATAATACCCCACTCATTGATTGGGTTGGCCCCACTCATTCTGGCCAGCTTCCAACACATATAAAAACATAATAAAAGATTAAGAAAACATTAATAAAACATTAATAAAACATTAATAAAACATTAAGAAATTTCCTTATAGAAGGCTGCCTTCAGTTGTCTTCTAAAGGTTGTATAGTTATATTATCTCCTTGGCTTGGGTGGGGTGGCGGTCACATAATTCCACACCCTCTAACATTTCTCCGATGGAAATAGGGACGTCCTAAGGAAAAGCGTGACATTCTGGGATCAAATCAGAAACTGGGGAGACTTCTGCAAATCCAGGGTTGTCCCGGGAAAATAGGGACACTGGGAGGGTCTGGAGCTGCCGGAAGGAGTCGTACAAGGCGCTATCCAACCACCTTAGGGACTCCGCTCTGGATCTGTGTAGGGTTTACTACCTTTTCTTCTCCCAAAGATATCCTAAAGGGCAACTGAGGTTTAGGGTCAGAGTCTTCCTTCTCCTAGATCAGAGATGAAGAAGAAGAAGAAGAAGAGTTTGGATTTGATATCCCGCCTTTCACTCCCCTTCAGGAGTCTCAAAGCGGCTAACATTCTCCTTTCCCTTCCTCCCCCACAGCAAACACTCTGTGAGGTGAGTGGGGCTGAGAGACTTCACAGAAGTGTGACTGGCCCAAGGTCACCCAGCAGCTGCAGGTGGAGGAGCGGAGACGCGAACCCGGTTCCCCAGATTACGAGTCCACCGCTCTTAACCACTACACCACACTGGCTCTCACTTCCCTCTAAAGTACGTGCAGAAACTGCCTTCTTGACTGTTGGACCATTTGTTGTTGTTTAGTCATTTAGTCGTGTCCGCCACTTTGTGACCCCCTGGACCAGAGCACGCCAGGCACTCCTGTCTTCCACTGCCTCCCTCAGTTTGGTCAAACTCATGCTGGTAGCTTCGAGAACACTGTCCCACCATCTCGTCCTCTGGCGTCCCCTTCTCCTTGTGCCCTCCATCTTTCCCAACATCAGGGTCTTTTCCAGGGAGTCTTCTCTTCTCATGAGGGGGCCAAAGTCTTGGAGCCTCAGCTTCAGGATCTGTCCTTCCCGTGAGCACTCAGGGCTGATTTCCTTCAGAATTGAGAGGTTGGATCTTCTTGCAGTCCATGGGACTCTCCAGAGTCTCCTCCAGCACCAGAATTCAAAAGCATCCATTCTTCGGCGATCAACCTTCTTTATGGTCCAGCTCTCACTTCCATACATCACTACAGTGGTGCCCCGCAAGACGAATGCCTTGCAAGACGGAAAACTCGCTAGACGAAAGAGTTTTCCGTTTTGGAGGTGCTTCGCAAAACGAATCTCCTATGGGCTTGCTTTGCAAGACGAAAATGTCTTGCGAGTTCCTGCGGGTTTTTTTTCCTTTCCCCCCCTTTTTCTAAGCCGCTTATCAGCTGATTCGATAAGCTGATAAGCCGCTAAAAGCCGCTAAAAGCGCTAATAGCGCTAATAGCGCTAATCCACTAATCCGTCAATGGGCTTGCTTCGCAAGACGAAAAAACCGCTAGACGAAGAGAATCACAGAACGGATTCTTTTCGTCTTGCGAGGCACCACTGTACTGGGAAAACCATAGCTTTAACTACAGTATACGGACCTTTGTTGGCAAGGTGATGTCTCTGCTTTTTAAGATGCTGTCTAGGTTTGTCGTTGCTTTTCTCCTAAGAAGCAGGCGTCTCTTAATTTCGTGGCTGCTGTCACCATAGCACTGTTGGACCGTAGCTGTCAACTTTCCCCTTTTTTAAAGGGAAATTCCCTTATTCCGAATAGGATTCCTCGCAAGAAAAGGGAAAAGTTGACAGCTATGTGTTGATCTCGTCTGCTCCATCTGCCCATCTTCCAATGCAGGGAAAGTCGCTAACTCAGGGGTCAGCAAACCTTTTCAGCAGGGGGCCGGTCCACTGTCCCTCAGACCTTGTGGGGGGGCCAGACTATATTTTTTTTGGGGGGTGAACAAATTCCTATGCCCCACAAATAACCCAGAGATGCATTTTTTTAAAAAAAATTAACAATTTCAACATAACAAAATATCAAAACATCTCATATTCATTATTTTCCCCCTTCCCCCCCCCACCTCTCCATCAAACCCTCCCTCCTTCCCCGAGACGTCCCTCAGCTCCTCTCTCTGATTTCTCAACTCATATTGTTCTCTGTAAAATTGTATAAATCCTTATATTATCTATCTACTATGTTAACAATCAATAAATTTGTGTGTGTCGATTAAAAACCTGCCAAGGAGCCCAATTCATTTTGTTGTTGTCTTTTCAAGTAATTTGTAAAAAGTTCCCATTCTTCTTTGAAGTCACAGTTGTCCTTATCTCACAATTTGTATGTCAATTTAGCCAGTTCTGCATAGTTCATCAATTTCTCTTGCCACTGTTCTTTTGTCGGGGTTTCCTCATTCTTCCATCCTTGTGCTATCAAAACTCTTGCCGCTGTTGTAGCACCCAGAGATGCATTTTAAATAAAAGCACACATTCTACTCATCTAAAAACACCAGGCAGGCCCCACAAATAACCCAGAGATGCGTTTGAAACACAGTGGTACCTCGGGCTACAGACGCTTCAGGTTACAGACTTCGCTAACCCAGAAATAGTACCTCGGGTTAAGAACTTTGCTTCAGGATGAGAACAGAAATCGCACGGCGGCGGCAGCAGGAGGCCCCATTAGCTAAATTGTGCTTCAGGTTAAGAACCGTTTCAAGTTATGAATGGACCTCCGGAACGAATTACAGTGGTGCCTCGCAAGACGAAAAGAATCCGTTCTGTGATTCTCTTCGTCTAGCAGTTTTTTCGTCTTGCGAAGCAAGCCCATTGACGGATTAGTGGATTAGCGCTATTAGCGGCTTTTAGCGGCTTAGCTGCTTATCGGATCAGCTGATAAGCGGCTTAGCGGCTTAGAAAAAGGGGGGGAGGGGAAAAACCCGCAGGAACTCGCAAGACATTTTCATCTTGCGAAGCAAGCCCATAGGAGATTCGTTTTGCGAAGCACCTCCAAAACGGAAAACTCTTTCGTCTAGTGGGTTTTCCGTCTTGCGAGGCATTTGTCTTGCGGGGCACCGCTGTAAGTTCTTAACCCCAGGTACCACCGTAAAAGGACACATTCTACTCATGTAAAAACACACTGATTCCCAGACCATCTGCGGGCCGGATTGAGAAGGTGATTGGGCCGGATCTGGGCCCCGAGCCCATGCACTAACTCATCAAGGGTTTGAGACCCATCAGCTCCCCTCACCTGGTTTAGCCGGCCAGTCAAAGCTGTTCCCAGGCTTCTCATAAACAGGCAGCCCTGTTTAGGGAAGCATTTAATGTTTGATGTACAGTGGTACCTCGGGTTACATACGCTTCAGGTTACAGACTCCGCAACCCAGAAATATTACCTCGGGTTAAGAACTTTGCTTCAGAATGAGAACTGAGAAAATGGGAAATCGTGCGGAGGCGCGGGAGGCCCCATTAGCTAAAGTGGTGCTTCCGGTTAAGAACAGTTTTAGGTTAAGTACGGACATCCGGAACGAATTAAGTACTTAACCTGAGGTACCACTGTATTACTGTATTTTAATATTTGGTTGGAAGCCGCCCAGAGTGGGTGGGGAAGCCCAGCCAGATGGGCGGGGTGTAAATTATTATTATTATTATTATTATTATTATTATTATTATTATTATCATCATCATCATCATATCACCTCTGAGTCTTCTCTCCTCCAGGGCCCCAACTCCCTCATCTGTCACTCGGTGCCTGCACAATGACCTGGACCCACCCACGTTCCCCTCTGACATGAAGACCTCACCTTTACCCCCCTGAAAAACCAGAAGACCCCAGAACTAGCTGTGAATTTAGCTGCGATTCCTGTGTTGAAGCGGGTTGGACTAGATGACCCTCAGGGTCCCTTAAAACTTTACAATTCTATGATCCTATGAATGTTCCCCGCTAATGGGGCTGGAACATTTGAGGAAGGGGCTGGATTTTGCCAGACGGAAGAGCGAGGTGCAAGTGCAATAAATAAGCATCATCCCGGTTCTTTGGAGGGCAGTCGAGCCTAGCGGTTAGAGCACGGCCAAGCGTAATCCATTTTCTGTTCCGGTTGCCGGGCTCACATTGCCTTTCCACCCCCGTTCTCTCTAACCCCCCGTCCTTTCGTCTCGTACACGTGTTCTGTCTCTTTACATTACAACCGATCCAATCAGCCCCTACCTCTGCTAATTTTTTATTTCTTTATTTCTCCCCCCCCCCCACGCACATTTGCATATAGATTGAATTCTGCACCTCCCGCAAAGTCCAGCTCGCGACGGAGCCAGCCAGACTGGGGCTTGTCAAGTCGCAAAGAACAGGCAGCCTCATTAACGGCGGCTTACCCCCAAAGCGGGGGCTGCGGGGGGGGAGTCGCTGTGGGGAGACGAAACCAGGCTATGCAACAGAGTAAAAGAGTCTATTAATCACAGGACAGAGTGAGTCCCAATACTGGCTCCAGGGAATTCCCAGGCCATCAAAGCCCTGCACTTTCGTGAGAACTGAAGGAGAGCCTGGCCGCTGGATCAGGCCAAAGGCCTATCTAGTCCAACAACCTGTTCTCTCTCTTTTTTTAAAAAAAATAATTTATTTATTTTTACTTTATTTACAACACAGTCCACAACAACTCCACTGGGATGGGTGGCTAACACCCCAGAGGACAGGATCACACTTCAAAACGACCTTGACAGATTAGAGAACTGGGCCAAAACAAACAAGATGAATTTTAACAGGGAGAAATGTAAAGTATTGCACTTGGGCAAAAAAAATGAGAGGCACAAATACAAGATGGGAGCAGTACATGTGAAAAGGATCTAGGGGTCTTGGTTGACCACAGACTTGACATGAGCCAACAGTGTGATGCGGCAGCTAAAAAAGCCAATGCAATTCTGGGCTGCATCAATAGGAGTATAGCATCTAGATCAAGGGAAGTAATAGTGCCACTGTATTCTGCTCTGGTCAGACCTCACCTGGAGTACTGTGTCCAGTTCTGGGCACCACAGTTCAAGAAGGACACTGACAAACTGGAACGTGTCCAGAGGAGGGCAACCAAAATGGTCAAAGGCCTGGAAACGATGCCTTATGAGGAACGGCTAAGGGAGCTGGGCATGTTTAGCCTGGAGAAGAGGAGGTTAAGGGGTGATATGATAGCCATGTTCAAATATAGAAAAGGATGTCACATAGAGGAGGGAGAAAGGTTGTTTTCTGCTGCTCCAGAGAAGCGGACACGGAGCAATGGATCCAAACTACAAGAAAGAAGATTCCACCTAAACATTAGGAAGAACTTCCTGACAGTAAGAGCTGTTTGACAGTGGAATTTGCTGCCAAGGAGTGTGGTGGAGTCTCCTACTTTGGAGGTCTTTAAGCAGAGGCTTGACAACCATATGTCAGGAGTGCTCTGATGGTGTTTCCTGCTTGGCAGGGGGTTGGACTCGATGGCCCTTGTGGTCTCTTCCAACTCTAGGATTCTATGATTCATACATACAAACTGCTAACAGAGAAATCTGAGGGCTCCCTTGGACAAAAAACAAGGACCCCAGCCAGGAATACCAGAGCAAAACAGCAGCCAGTAGGCTTGGTCTTTATTGAAGGCTGTCGCGACAGGACTCCCACCGGCCACCAGGTGGAACAAGATGGAAGCCCCAAACAAAAGAGAACCCAAACTTTTATTAGCTGCTAATCCCCATGTTACACCCCCCCAAACTACATCACTAATGCATCACGGTTACATCATGAAAGGGGAGGTCTGGTGGCAGGAATCTGAGCATCCTGGACCCTGCCCCATGGTTCCCCTTGCCCTCCACCAAACACTCATCAGGTGTAACAAAAGAGATACTTACATTTCCCTGTTTCCCAGCCAAGTTAACCACACCCTTTTGTCTTCATCTGGGTTTGTTCTTTCTGGAATGGCTACCTGTCTGGCACTCAGGTATCAGGATGCCAGGGATTATCACTCAGGCAGAGGGGCTGCTGAGTAGCTGAGCTCACATTTCTAGATGAATTTCTGAAGTTTTCCAGTGAGCCAGTACACAGATACATTTATCAGTGAATTTGGTATCGTGCAGCAAAGGCCCTTGGGACAGATAGGAAGAAACTGTGATGAAGTGTTTTGTGGGGACAAGTCGCAAAAGCGATTGTGCTGGTTATGGTAGTGGGCTGCATGTGCATGATATCTGCTGGAGGGGCAACCCCCCCCCCCAACCTATACATAAATTCCTGCAACAAAACAAACCCACCACCATTGACAATTTAATTATCAAAATTAAACTCACATCCCCTTACACAAAGAAAACATAACATAAAAATAAAAGACTTCCTTTATCCTGTAAATGGCCTCCTTATTTACTTCTTGTATATTGTTTCTTTTATATGTGATTATTACAATTTTTCCTAATTATGACTTTTAAAAAGTCTCCAGTAGAAATTAATTGAAACAAATCCAGGTGTATATTTAGGGGCACTGTTTGGTAAAGTATCCTCTGCATTTTCCCCATCCTTTTTGAAATTCTTGTCTAGGTTGTCCCCTAATTGTCTCTATTAATCTGGCCAATTCAGTATAATCTAATAATTTTTCTTGCCATTCCTTTTTTGTTGGCACAAATTCTTTTTTCCAATTTCTGGCAGTTAAGGTCCTCGCCGTGCCTGTGACATAAAGGAATATTTTACGTTCCTCTTTTGGTATGCCTGTGTCTGCTATTCCTAATAGGAACTTCTGTATTTTTCACAAAGTTATATTTAAACATTTTTTAAAGTTCATCATATACTATATCCCAGAAGCTTTTGATTTTTTGACAGGTCCACCAGATATGTATAAGTGTCCCCTCTGCTTTACCGCACCGCCAACACAGGTTTGCTTTCAACAACCTGTTCTCATGGTGGCCAAATTCCTCTAAGAACCTAAGAATCTAGATAGACTGTCTCTGGAGTTGGAGGTTCCATTATGTGGGATCTGATACATCGATAGCAGTCAAGTACAGCATTCCTTGTTTTCCTAGAGTGGACTTGCAGAGGGATGTATGCTCCAGCCAGTAGAGAACTTCCTGTTTCCTTCTGGGCTGGGACATCCTTCCTCTTGCATGTGACTCGAGGTGGGCGTGGCCTTACCTGTCCAGGTAACGAAAAGGACAAGGCATGCAGCCTTCTTTGACTTCCTCCTTCATTGGAGCAACAGCTCTTTTTATTGATTGGGATAGATTGGGATAGATTCCACATGTATATACTAAGTCTGCCTTCAGAGATCCAACTGTGAACTGAATGTGTGAGTAAACTTCTTTTATAATACTTCACAAAAGACTGTGTTGTGTCTATTCTTTTTAAGGGTGAGATAAGGGGATTACCAGGAATCCTAATATTGAGAAGCTTAAACAAGCTTGCAGCAAGCTAACCGCTATGTGTTTAAAAGGGGAATGGACTTTGCTAACTAAAGGGACTTGCTAATGCAAGTTAGGAAGGATAAAATAATAATAATATCATCATCAACAACAACAACAATTTATTATTTATACCCCCACCCATCTCGCTGGGTTTCCCCAGCCACTCTGGGTGGCTTCCAACAGAATATTAAAATACAATAACCTATTAAACATTAAAAGCTTCCCTAAACAGGGCAGCCTTCAGATGTCTCCTAAAAGTCTGGTAGTTGTTTTTCTCTTTGACATCTGATGGGAGGGCGTTCCACAGAGTGGGTGCCACCACTGAGAAGGCCCTTTGCCTGGTTCCCTGTAACCTCACTTCTCGCAGGGAGGGAACCGCCACTGGACCTCAGTGTCTGGGCTGAACGATGGGGGTGCAGGAGCTCCTTCAGGGATACTGGGCCTTTGAGGCCGTTTAGGGCTTTAAAGGTCAGCACCAACACTTTGAATTGTGCTCGGAAACATACTAGGAGCCAGTGTAGGTCTTTCAAGTCTGGTGTTATATGGTCTTGGCGGCCGCCCCTAGTCACCAGTCTAGCTGCCGCATTCTGGATTAGTTGTAGTTTCCGGGTCACCTTCAAAGGGAGCCCCACGTAGAGCGCATTGCAGTAGTCCAAGCGAGAGATAACTAGAGTATGTTGGGATACTGCCAGGGAGACAAAGTCCATCATGGCCCCAAGCACTCTGCTGGACGATCCATCAATCTCCCGTAGACACGCAGTATCAGCAATTAGCGACATGAGTTTCTAGAAAATATCTTACCACATTCCAGAGCTCATGCACACTCTATCAGCAGATAATGCACAGCAAAAGTCGCACTCAGGAGAGCATTATTTACAAGTTTTATTCAGCGTTGATCAGAACAAAGAAAGACATGACTGCCTGCGTCAGTGTCTCCAGACACAGAGAGAAAAGGAAAGCAACAGAAAACATAAACATCCTGTGAACAGGAAATGCGCAGACTCACAAAGCCTGCTCCCTTTTAAGGTGGAACGGAAATATCCTAACAGAGCATGCATCACTCTGGCAACACAGTCCGCAGGCAGGGAGGGTCTCATCCGGCATACCAGATGGAGCTTAAAGAATATATTAGGGTAAAGGGACCCCTGAGCGTTAGGTCCAGTCGTGGCTGACTCTGGGGTTGCAGCGCTCATCTCGCTTTATTGGCCAAGGGAGCCGGCGTACAGCTTCCGGGTCATGTGGCCAGCAGGACTAAGCCGCTTCTGGTGAACCAGAGCAGCGCAAGGAAATGCCATTTACCTTCCCGCCAGAGCGGTACCTATTTATCTACTTGCACTTTGACATGCTTTTGAATTGCTAGGTTGGCAGGAGCAGGGACCGAGCAACGGGAGCTCACCCAGTCACGGGGATTCGAACCACCGATCTTCTGATCGGCAAGTCCTAGGCTCTGGGGTTTAACCCACAGCACCACCCGTGTCCCAAAAACCCATAAGTATACCCTATATTATAAAGACCCCAAAGTCTCCACTGCCCCCCCCATTTCTTTTTTTTTAATGATATTTATTGAAACAAAAAAAATTAAAATTACACAGAAAAAAGACAAAATTACAAAAAAGAAAAAAAAGCAGAAGCATAAGAAGAAAAATAAAAAATAAAACCATCTCTTTCAAATTCTCCAATTTCCATTACCTTCTTTCCACGACCTCCTCCTCCTCCCATCTCTTGTATCTTGATTAATAATTGTCACAGCAAATCCTTTCCATAATTCATAATATTTTATCATTACGTTACCTTACTCTATTATCATCTTGTCTTATAAAAACGACCTTAGAGCTTAAAACTTAAATCTTTTTTACCAACTTCTCATAACCATTACCTTTTTGCCAAATTCTTTAAACATTTTTACAAGAGCAAAGTAATTTCATTTCAACATTTTCCCAACATTCATAAAACATTTCTAGTAATAATAATATAAAAAATACAATAAAATAAAAGCAATCCAATCTTCTTCCAGCGTCCCCTCCCCCCGGTCCCGGGATTGTCAGTCTTTTTTTGTCCCATTAATCTGGCACATTAACCTGCTGCTCTTATATCCATGGCCTTCAAATCTCTTCCATGTCCCTTTCGCAGCTCTTCTTCATATTTTCCTTTCACTCGTGGGAACTCCAGCTTAGTAGTGTTTTTGACCCTTTTCAGCAAATCAGCCCCTTTCTCATAGTCCAGACTAAGCTCCATGTGATGTTTAAAAACATATTTCAAATTCCCTCCAAAATTGGAAGTCCCAACAGCTCCAAACCTCTGACGGCCCATTACTAGACTCGGAAAGTCCAAACATCCCTGCAAAGGGGGGGGGGGTCAGTCCAACCCCCCATTTCCAGTTCAATCCAAACTTTATCTTTCCAAATCTGTTTTTTTCCAAGTTCATTCATCAGATCCAAAGGCTCATTTTCCTGCTGCGCCAAAAGTCCCTCCATCCCTGGCATCCCAGATTCAGCAAGATCCTCTTCTTTCTGTTGTTCTGTCATGGCACACTCCTGTTTTAGTTCCTGAGTGGGCTCCATATACTTTTCCACTACCTGATCAAAGGTTCTGGCAGCATTAGTCATAAAAACCATCTTCTGACTTAACTGATCCAATAGGGCATTTATTTTACAGAAAGCACCCAACAGTGCTTCTGAAGGCATTGTCCTGCAAGGTCACAAAATTCTTTCCCACAGTTGTAATCAGTAACAGCTGCAAGTTCCCAGGATTTAGTTACAATTTCATAGTTCCCCTCTAGGGGGGAAAACTTCTGATTGTTCTTTTCCTTGAAAACAATAGCAACAGAGTTTCTTCTTTAAGATATTTTGTCCATATTTGTTCTTTTAAAAGACGAAAGGAAACAATGGAATCACAATATTTCCCTCCTTTTAACTATCTGTCAAAGCATTTATTTCTGGTCAATGAGCTTCAATCATCAAATCTGGCACCCCGCTCCAGGGTAAGGACAGTGGAAAATTACTTTACTTTAACTTTATTTCTGCAGGTTTAAACAACTCAATAAAAGTCCCCCTTCTTCTCCTGCTTCCGAAGGGGGGTTCCGCAATTTTGAATGATGAAAGACGATCCTTTAAAGGTGATTTTTAAGGCTCTACAAGTAACTACAAGAAAATGGAAGGGTGACTTCCTGTTTAGTCCTTTCCGTTTCAGTACCAAATTAGGGTAAATTTTAGAGTCCAAGTTCCTTTTATTTCGCCAATTCTTGTTTAAAATCCAGGTATTTAGCGTTCCAGTACTCACGGTTAGTTATTTTCGATGCCAAATTGTCCCAAGAAAAAGGCGGCGCTCTCCGGCAATGGCTGTGCGGCTTCGCTCCACAGAAAAGCAATTGACTCACAGCACCACGCCACTTCCCCCTCTTCACTTCGGAGCCCGTTTCTGGGTTCCTTAGTGGGTTGGGGGGGCGCTAAAGGTGCCCGCCGAGTCCCAAGGTCACAGGCTTCATCCGCCTGTGATTTTCAGAAGGGTCCCCGCTATGCCGCAGTGGAAAAGACCCGTTTCGTGCGGAGCTTGTCCCTCCAGTTCAGAGGGAGTCCGCCATCACCGGAGGCGCCACCCCGGAAGTCCCTGCCCCCCCCCCCCCATTTCAAGGAAACTGAACTCTAGGTACAGACCCTGCAAGTGTCCCTATTTTCCAGGGACAGTCTTGGATTTACAGAAGCCGTCCTGGTTTTTTACTTGATTCTGGGATGTCC
The DNA here is from genome assembly GCF_965112155.1 of Podarcis liolepis. NCBI lineage: Eukaryota > Metazoa > Chordata > Lepidosauria > Squamata > Lacertidae > Podarcis > Podarcis liolepis. The sequence continues at coordinate 91,747,460 of NC_139561.1, read as the reverse complement.
CGCTTTTCCTTAAGATGTCCCTATTTTATCCGAGAAATGTTGGAGGGTATGGAGTTATGCGAGGCAAGGAAATAGGTCACTATGCAACCTTTAGAAGACATCTGAAGGCAGCCCTGTATGGGGAAGTTTGCTAATGCCTGATGTTTTATTACATTTTTATATATGCTGGGAAGCTGCCCAGAGTGGCTGGGGCATAAATAATAAAATTATTATTATTGAAAAGGTTGCCCCTATTCTCATGAGAGAAATGTTGGAGGGTACATAGGTAAGTGCCTGGAACTCCTGGAATCTTGCACTATTCAGACTTCCTTTTGTCTGTTCTGAGTCTTCCAACATTCAGATACTTAGGATTTCAACAAGTTCCATTTTGGAAGTTGCTTTTGGACGCATCAGCGATGGCAAAGGAAAACCTGGGGCACTTATTATCTAAAGTAGATGTTTTGGACTACAATTCCCATCATCTCCAGCTGGCAGTTCTCTTGCCCTGCGGCATTGTGGGGGGGAAAACCAACAAACCACATAGGCATGATGGCCAACCGAAAGGCAAATTCTGGGGAAACTCCTGCCCCGAGGCATTGTGGGTAAAAAGAAAGAAGCCATGTGACACAAGGTGGCCAATAGAAAGGCAAAGCAGGCAGTGTGTCTTCTACCCACAATGCCATGGGATGAAGGAACTGCTGGGCCATTGCATTCTGGGGAAACTGCTGCCCCGAGGCATTGTGGGTAGAAAGAAAGAAGCCATGTGACACAAGGTGGCCAATAGAAAGGCAAAGCCGGCACTGTGTCTTCCACCCACAATGCCATGGGATGAAGGAACTGCTGGGGCACTGCATTCTGGGAAAACTGCTGCATTGTGGGTGAAAAGAAACAAACCACGTGACACAAGTTGGCTGACGGAAAGGCAAAGCAACCTCCATGCATTCTACCCACAATGCCGCAGGATGACAAAACTCCTGGGCCATTGAATTCTGGGAAAACGAAGATGGCAGCTACATCAGATGGCAGCCAGCTCAACCCTGGAGCCAGGCCTGGCTGGAAGAGTGTGTGGTTGGCAGGCCAGAATTAAATCAGCCCAGAAATTATTCTGCCGCAGCCAATTATCGCTCACTAGAGCCGAGAGCTACAGGGATGCAAGATTAATTAAAACTACTCATCCCACTTATTTGTTATTTTCTCAGCATACACAACAGCAGCAGCGTGAGGGGCTACAGGGCCCGTCTGCGTGCCAAAGAGCAGCCAGGAGAGGCCCCAAGAAATCTTGGCTACCAGCCATGTTGGCTAGGCTCTGCCTTCGCAGTTGGAAGCAGCCATGCTTCTGAACTCCACTTGCTGGGAACTGCAGGAGGGAGGAGAGGGCTCGAGTGCGGATCCTGCTTGCGGGTTTTCCACCTGGTTGGCCACTGTTAGAAGAATGCTGGACGAGACAGGCTATCATCCTGATCCAGAAGACTCTTCTTATGGTCTTAGAAGGCCTCGGGGGGGGGGGGGGATTGCATTCTCTGAAATCCCAGAGATGTTTTCCTCCAGCAGGAAGAGCCTGACTTCCCTGGAAATTCAGCAGCGATGCTACTGGCCACAGGTCTTCCACCCGCTTCGCAGGGAGGGCGTTCTTCACCAGCCACAAAACCTCACCACAGCAGCCTGTGATAGCAAGTGGCCATTTCTTTGCAGAAGCTGGCAGAGCGCTCCAGAGGTTTTTTGGCTTTGCCCAGAGAAGAAGCGTAAAAGTATTTCAAAGTAAAACAAAATACCGTATTTTTTTGCTCTATAAGACTCACTTTTTCCCTCCTAAAAAGTAAGGGGAGATGTGTGTGCGTCTTATGGAGCGAATGCAGGCTGCGCAGCTATCCCAGAAGCCAGAACAGCAAGAGGGATCGCTGCTTTCACTGCACAGCGATCCCTCTTGCTGTTCTGGCTTCTGAGATTCAGAATATTTTTTTCTTGTTTTCCTCCTCCAAAACCTAGGTGCGTCTTATGGTCTGGTGCGTTTTATAGAGCGAAAAATACAGTAAACAAGAACAGAATCGGAGGATGGAAGAGTGAAGGGCAAACCAGCCAGGCATGCACCCATTCCCCAGACCACTGGCCTCAATGCATTTGGAGGGTGAAAGACTACCACAAGGGTAGGCAAACTAAGGCCCGGGGGCCGGATCCAGCCCAATCGCCTTCTCAATCCTGCCCATGGATGGTCCAGGAATCAGCGTGTTTTTACACGAGTAGAATGTGTGCTTTTATTTAAAATGCATCTCTGGGTTATTTGTGGGGCATAGGAATTTGTTCATTTTATCCCCAAAATATAGTCCGGCCCCCCACAAGGTCTGAGGGACAGTGGACTGGCCCCCTGCTGAAAAAGTTTGCTGACCCCTGGTCTACCAGTACAGTGAGGAAAATGCTGCGCTTGCAGAGGCTTCCCCAAAGATTCAGAGCCCTATATGGGTATGATAAACAACTAGAACTGGATATGGGACAACTACAGTGGTACCTCGCAAGACGAATGCCTCGCAAGACAAAAAACTCGCTAGACGAAAGGGTTTTTGGTTTTTTGAGTTGCTTCGCAAGACGATTTTCCCTATGGGCTTGCTTCGCAAGACGGAAACGTCTTGCAAGTTTGTTTCCTTTTTCTTAACACCATTAATACAGTTGCGACTTGACTTCGAGGAGCAACTCATAGAACGCGGTGTGGTAGCCTTTTTGAGGTTTTTAAAGACTTTGGTGATTTTTGAAGCTTTTCCAAAACTTTCCCGACACCGTGCTTTGCAAGACGAAAAAAATCGCAAGACGACAAAATTTCGTCTTATGAGGCACCACTGTAATTGGTTCAAAATTGGGAAAGGAGTACGACAAGGCTGTATTTTGTCTCCCTGCTTATTTAACCTATATGCAGAATTCATCATGCGAAAGGCTGGGCTGGATGAATCCCAAGCCGGAAATAAGACTGCCAGAAGAAATATCAAGAACCTCAGATATGCAGATGACACAACCTTGATGGCAGAAAGTGAGGAGGAATTAAAGAACCTTTTAATGAGGGTGAAAGAGGAGAGCGCAAAATATGGTCTGAAGCTCAACATCAAAAAAACGAAGATCATGGCCACTGGTCCCATCACCTCCTGGCAAATAGCAGGGGAAGAAATGGAGGCAGTGAGAGATTTTACTTTCTTGGGCTCCATGAAAGGTCCGTATAGCTCAAGCTATGGCGTTCCCAGTAGTGGTGTATGGAAGTAAGAGCAGGACCATAAAGAAGGCTGATCGCCAAATAATTGATGCTTTTGAATTCTGGTGCTGGAGGAGACTCTTGAGGGTCTCATGGACTGCAAGAAGATCCAACCTCTCCATTCTGAAGGAAATCAGCCCTGAGTGCTCACTGGAAGGCCAGATCCTGAAGCTGAGGCTCCAATACTTTGGCCACCTCATGAGAAGAGAAGACTCCCTGGAAAAGACCCTGATGCTGGGAAAGATGGAGGGGACAAGGAGAAGGGGACGACAGAGGACGAGATGGTGGGACTGTGTTCTACCAGCATGAGTTTGACCAAACTGCAGGAGGCAGTGGAAGACAGGAGTGCCTGGTGTGCTCTGGTCCAGGGGGTCGTGAAGAGGCGGACACGACTAAACAACAACAACAATGGGAATGATAAAGCAGGCTCTCTGCTAAGAGAAAACGAAGAGGCTGCTGGATCAGGCCAGGGGCCAACCTTGTCCAGCATCCTAGGGATCTAGGGATCTAGATAGACTGCCCCTGGAGCTGGAGGTTCCATAAGAAAAGTCTTGTTTCTGGATCAGACCAAAGCCCAACTTAGTCCAGCACCCTCTTTTTACAGTGGCCAGCCAGATGTTCATTAGGGGAACCCCCACAAACAGAACCTCCGCAGGGATCGGGGTTAGCTGCGATCCCCGCATTGCGGGGGTTGGACGAGGTGAGCTGGGGATCCCTTCGAACTCTACAGTCCTATGATCCCATGAGGTTACAGATGTGCCACAGAGGAGCATCACTCCAGAGACTGTCTCCATTCCAAAGGCACATAACGCAATAAGTCTACGATTCTACGTCACTCGGCCTGACCTCCCTCGCTGGGTTGTGGTGCGGGTGGAGAAGGAAGGGGGCAGCCATTTTGCTGCGGGAAGGGCAAGATCAGTGAAACAGAAGCAGCCCCCCACCCCAGCTCCCTATGATACTGCTGGTTAAATTTGTCTGGAAGGTGCCAGACGGATGCACCCAGAACGGCAAAATGAGAGAGGCAGCCGCTTCGCTCCCCAGCCCCTGGGCTGCTGTTGTGGCTGCCAGCCGTTTAAATTTATTTATCTATTTAAAACCTTTTTATCCTGCCTTTCAATACCAGATTATCAGGCAGCCGGAGTAAAACAAATAGAGCGTGCAATCCAACAGTAAATTAAAACAGCGACAGGCATCTCTGGAGGAGCAAAAGGTTAAGAAGCCTAAGGAAACACCAGGGTGTTTTTTGACCCAGTGTCCAGTATAAAGGTAAAGGGACCCCTGACCATTAGGCCCAGTTGTGGCCGACTCTGGGGTTGTGGCTCTCATCTCGCTTTACTGGCCAGCGTGTCATGTGGCCAGCGTGACTAAGCCGCTTCTGGCGAACCAGAGCAGCTCACGGAAACGCTGTTTACCTTCCCGCCGGAGCGGTACCTGTTTATCTACTTGCACTTTGACGTGCTTTTGAACTGCTAGGTTGGCAGGAGCAGGGACTGAGCAACGGGAGCTCACCCTGTCCCGGGGATTCAAAACGCCGACCTTCTGATTGGCAAGTCCTAGGCTTTGTGGTTTAACCCACAGCACCACCCGCGTCCCTTTTGACCCAGTATAGGAGGATTTAAATGGAGCTGCTTCTTCACACAGCACACAGTTAAACCGTGGAACTCCCTGCCACAGGAGGCAGTGAAGGCCAACAGCTTGGAATGCTTTAAAGAGGGCAAGGGATGTTAATGCAGGACAAGGCAGTCAATTGCTGCTAGCTATGGACAGCTGCACTCAGGTCCGAGTTCTAGGCATCTGCTTGGCCAGACTGGATGGGGGTTGGACTAGATAACCACCTGGGTTCCCTCCCAACTCTACAATCCTACGATTCTGTAACCTTGGGGCCTGATCCAGCAGAAGCTTGAATTCCTGACTTCACCTAGAATCTTGCATGTGCCCCCACACATTTCCAGGGAAATCACGCTTCCTGGGTATTTTAATATTTTTGCCCTCGTTTTGGGAGGCGGGAAGCTCTCAGGACTCGCTGTGGTGAAAGACTGTTTTGCAAACCCACCTTCCACAAGTTTAGTCCGCTAGACAAAGTCCATGTCAATTACGTTAAAAAATGTACCTAAATCCAAATATCTGTAATAGCATTTTTTTTAAAAAAAACAACAATACCTCCATAATATGATGTTTAGAGAACCAGTGTGGTGTAGCAGTTCGATTGGTCAGACTAGGACCCAGGAGACCAGCATTCAGATAACCCATTAAACTCACCGGGTGACCTGGTCCAGTCACTTGGCATCTCTTAGCCTAACCTACCTCATAGGGCTGTTGTGGGATTAAACGAGACGGAGTAGAACCATGTATATGCCACCTTGAACTCCTTGGGGGGGGAAAGGGGGATATAAATTCAATACAGTGGTACCTCAGGTTAAGAACTTAATTTGTTCTGGAGGTCCATTCTTAACCTGAAACTGTTCTTTAGTTAATGGGACCTCCTGCTGCCACCACGCAATTTCTGTTCTCATCCTGAAGCAAAGTTCTTAACCTGAGGTACTAGGACCCTCATACCTACCGGACTGCCTCTCCTGGTATGCCGCGCGGAGGACCTTAAGGTCCACAAATGACAACATTTTGGAGGTCCCAGGTCACAAGGAGGTTAGATTGGTCTCAACCAGAGCCAGGGCCTTTTCAGTACTGGCCCCGGTGGAACGCTCTGTCACAAGAGACCAGGGCCCTGCGGGACTTGACATCTTTCCGCAGGGCCTGCAAGACAGAGCTGTTCTGCCTGGCCTTTGGTTTGGACTCAGTCTGACCCTTATGTTTCCCTCCCCTTAGGGTTTTGATCTATGGGCTACTTTTAAAATGAGGCTGCATTTTAAATTGCATTTTAACCTGTATTTTAAATTGGGGGTTTTTCCTATTATGTTTTTACTGTAATTTTACTGGTGTTAGCCGCCCTGAGCCCGGATCTGGCCGGGGAGGGAGGGGTATAAATAAAATTTATTATTATTGTTATTGTTATTATTATTATTATTTCTGGGTTAGCGGAGTCTGTAACCTGAAGCGTCTGTAACCCGAGGTACCACTGTAAATAAATAATACAAAATAAGGGGGGTGGGAATCAGAAGTACAATCTGCTGGCTTGAGGGCTACACAGAACTCTGCAAACCCATCTGATGAAGAGCTCTGTTTAGCTCTAAAGCCAGCACACGATGCTTCAGTCCAGAGAGACTGGGAGGACTTTGCTTTGCCCTACAAAGTTTTGATTTTGTTTTTTTAAATCTCTTTAGGGGTTTTCTTGCAGCACCCACAAGAGAGAACTGCAGGAGACTCTCTCACTTGAGCCTGACCCCTGAAATTCTTTCCAACCTGCCACCTCCGTTCATGTCTAGCGTCTCTGCGGAAGACCTGGGGCTCTTCCGAAATGAGCTTCACCCACCTCACCCGTGTTTTCCTGAGCCTTCCATCCCTGGGTGTCCTCAGCGATACCCTTTCCTATTTATGCGTGTGTTTGCAATGACGTGCAGCCCAGCTTTTGGTGCGATTTCCCCCTTTTCCCAAAAATATTAGCCTGGGAAGGAAAGGAAGCTGGCTTATGCAGACCACTGGACCATCTACCTCAATGTTGTCTGCACCGGCCAGCAGTTGCTCTCCAGGGTTATAGATGGTGCGCAGCCTGGGAGTCATTCTGGACTCACAGCTGTCCATGGAGGCACAGGTCAATTCTGTGTCCAGGGTAGCTGTTTATCAGCTCCATCTGGTACGCAGGATGAGACCCTACATGCCCGCAGACTGTCTCGCCAGAGTGGTGCATGCTCTGGTTATCTCTCGCTTGGACTACTGCCATGCACTCTATGTGGGGCTACCTTTGAAGGTGACCCGGAAACTACAACTAATCCAGAATGCGGCAGCTAGACTGGTGACTGGGGGCGGCCGCCGAGACCACATAACACTGGTCTTGAAAGACTTACACTGGCTCCCAGGACGTTTCCGAGCACAATTCAAAGTGTTGGTGCTGACCTTTAAAGCCCTAAACGGCCTCAGTCCAGTATACCTGAAGGAGCGTCTCCACCCTCATTGTTCAGCCCAGACACTGAGGTCCAGAGCTAAGGGCCTTCTGGCGCTTCCCTCCCTGCGAGAAGTGAGGTTACACGGAACCAGGCAGAGGGTCTTCTCGGTGGTGGCGCCCGCCCTGTGGAACGCCCTCCCACCAGATGTCAAAGAGAAAAATAACTACCAAACTTTTAGAAGACATCTGAAGGCAGCCCTGTTTAGGGAAGCTTTTAATGTTTAATAGATTATTGTATTTTAGTGTTTTGTTGGAAGCCGCCCAGAGTGGCTTGGGGGGACCCAGCCAGATGGGTGGGGTATAAATAATAAATTATTATTATTATTATTATTATTATTATTATTATTATTATTATTATAGATGGGGTATGTTTGTCTCTCCCTCAGGATTTGAACCTGGAGCCTTTTACATTCAAAGCAGATGCTCTATTGCCGAGCTACCTTCCTCTCCTAAAAAACTGCTTGACACCCAGGATCTCTCCGATTCCATCGTTTCCTTCCTATCCCCACAGCAACCTCCCCTCCCTCCCCACACGTGCCAATGTTCTCCCCCATGCGCAAATGTTACGCACTCGGCTGCCAGGAGACGGGGGTCTGGTTAAAAAATCATGAGGCTCTTTTGAAATAATAATGAGGTTTTAAAGTATAATAATACCTTGGTGTGCTTTTTTTCTCTGCCTTCTGGGGTTCTAACCTTTTGCGGAGGAGGGGAAGCAAAGTAGAGTTTGCGCTTATTCGTGTTTCTCGCCCGCAGGAAGGCGGCTTGTGCGTACGCGCCAAAGCCCTCTCCCATTTTAAGGACCCGGTTTTATCAGCCAGTACAGAGAAAGGGGCTGGCGTCCAGGAAGTTTTAAGAGATGTTGTGCACAAGAAATGCAAAGACCCCCCTCAACTGGAGCTCGTTTTGGGGGGATGTCCTCAGTTGAGGTCATTGTCCGGGGCTAGATTAACTATTAAGCAAAATAAGCTCACGCACCAAGGAAAGGGGGCAAGACAGAAATTTCCCATTGTCAGATTTTTAACACTCATGGTCACAGATTGCTCAGCTGAGCGTTCCTCTTCTCAGCTGAAGTCTATTAAAAATCCAACAGAACAACGAGGCAACAAGGCAGGCAGGATGCCTTCACTGTACTAAGTATAGAAGCAGATGTGTGGCGTAAGATTGGTTTTTTGAGGATCTGATCAAAGGCTTTGCAGCCAGAAAAAGGAAGAGAAAAAGTTGCAAATGTAAAGTGGAAGCATACCAAAATAAACATCATTTTGCTGTAGGTTTTGTTTCATTCTGAAAAGTACAGTTTTATTTTACAGCTTCTCATAGTTAAAAATTTGAATTCGGTCTTCTATATGGAAGCACTGAAATCTTTTAAGTGATTAGGGTCCTGATCTGTCCCTGTCGCTGTCTTACAAAGAGACTTGTTAGATTATGGGGTCTTTGCTGCGAGATCATATCCATCCGGTGCTTTACCAGCTGCACTGGCTCCTGGTGGGGTACAGGATCAGGTTTAAGGTGCTGGTTTTAACCTTTAAAGCCCTATACGGCCTAGGACCCTCGTACCTACGGGACCGCCTCTCCTGGTATGTCCCACAGAGAAATTTACAGTCTGCAAATAAAAACACCCTAAAGATCCCAGGCCACAGAGAGGTTAGGTTGGCCTCAACTAGAGCCAGGGCTTTCTCGGCCGCGGCTCCAATCTGGTGGAACGCTCTGTCACAAGAGACTAGGGCCCTGCAGGACCTGACATGCTTCCGCAGGGCCTGCAAGACAGAGCTGTTCCACCAGGCCTTTGGTCAGGGCGCAGCCTGACCCCCTCCTCTGGCAATCTGCACAAAATTTTGCTTGATGGTTGCCATTAATTTTATTTTAATTTGATTTAAATAATTTTATAATGAATGTTTTAAAATGCTGGACTATTTTGATTGTTGTTAGCCGCCCTGAGCCCGGCTTCGGCTGGGGAGGGCGGGATATAAATAAAATTATTATTATTATTATTATTATTATTATTATTATTATTATTATTATTATTATTCTAAGCCTCGTTGGCTAACAGGACACAGTGCATCATCCATCCACAACTGCCGCACTCTTTTAACAAAGGATTCCCCCCCCCCAAGGCACAAAAATAGAACGGGACAGTGTGCCCACCTTAATGCCCACAGCAGGGGCACCTCAGCTGCCTGGTCTGCCAGCGAGAGGGGCCGCGGTCCGAGGAGCACAGCATCCCCAGCGTTCTTGGTGCCATCGCACGAGCCATCGCTCTCAATTAATGCAAAATATGTCTGCATGTGAGCGCAGTGTGGGGCCGGGAACATGATCTGACAGGTGCCCTCCTCTGGAACGTCTCTCTAAATGGCACTGCCTACGTGCAGCTCTAGAGAGGGGCGACCCGGGTCCCCACGCATCTGGGCATCTGAGGAAAGGAAACAGCAAAAGGCTTTTCAAAGGACAGCCAATCCCACGCAGAGCCACTTCGGAACTGACAGTTCCATCCATTATTAAAATGGGCTTGGGAGACAAACGGCCCTTTTCTTAATAAGAGAGGCTTCCTCTCGCCCTTTCTCCCCGGGTGCGAAATCCATGTGCAAGATTCGCGTGGTGCATGCTGTCGGGAGATGCCTTGCACACACACCCCCCCCAAAAAAAGAAATTGGTTCTCAAGGGTTTGGGAGAACTCCCAGCCCTGGATTTGGGTGGAGGGGGTGTTGCTCCATTGGCCAAGTGGAAAAGCTTGCACAGGCGTAAGGTTTGTAACGGTGCGACACTGAACTTCGCCCTACCTGCGCACAGGTCGTGTTGGAGGAGAGAAAGTTCTGCCCCAGAGTTTGGGTTTCCTCGTACCCCTTCAAAGTCTGGCATCGAGTGGGGAGTCATCGGACGACAGCAGTCTTCAAACCTGACCCCCTAAAATCAAAAACAAAAAATTATTCCCTCCACTACTGCCCGTCATCATCAAGCTTGCTGTATTTTTCACTCTATAAGACACACCAGACCATAAGACGCACCTAGTTTTTGGAGGAGGAAAGCAAGAAAAAAATATTCTGAATCTCAGAAGCCAGAACAGCAAGAGGGATCGCTGCGCAGTGAAAGCAGCAATCCCCCTTGCTGTTCTGGATTCTGGGAAAGCTGCGCAGCCTGCATTCGCTCCATAAGATGCACACACATTTCCCCTTACTTTTTAGGAGGGAAAAAAGGAGTCTTATAGAGCAAAAAAATTGGTATTTCTATGCAGCTTTCCCAAATTATGCTCAAAGTGTCGGAGCCTCCGTACGACCGAGCTGTAATGGCTACTCCTCCGACGGTGATTAACGACCTAAGCCTTTGAATGAGACTTCAGGTACGCTCTCCATTGCGCAGAGTATTCAGACAACAGCAGAAGGAGCCAGAAATATGTGCTACATTGCTACTTTATTTCTAACTACACAAGACAGAAAAGAATATGCATCTGCAACAAGACACAGAAACAGGAAACCAGTAACTTCAACATCCGTCTGCCGTGAGACTTCCAACAGCCTGGAATGTCAACAGAGTCTTGTGACTCATAACAGAAAGCTAACATCCTCCCCCTTTCTGTGAACACCACTGGGCAGTGTGTCAGTACAAACCCAGTTTCTGTACATAGGTACAGTGTTGATCCCTTGGAACAACCTTGGACAATAAATCAGGAGGAATTTCATTACCTGGCATGTAGGACACTGTTACGAGTCCTTTCTGAACACATTCTCTAGCATGTTGCAGCTTCAATTGCAAGTGCTTTGTGCTTTGCTTACAACCTTCAGAAGTCAGCCTAGCCAAACATGCTTCGTTGTCTTGATAAACCTGGACTGGACACTTAACAGGAATTTTCATGTCTTTACACAATTGTAACAACCATTCACAATCCACAAGTGAATAAGACAGTGCATTCATTTTTTTAAAAAAAAATATTTTTATTGCTTTTTTCAGGTACAGATATAAAGTCAGATATATGAAAGAAATAACAGAAAGAAGAAAAAGAAAGAAAGAAATCCATCTTTCCAAGACATTTTTTCATAACCAACCGGACTTCCCCACATCTCCCTCACCCTGCATTCTTTACAATAAAAATATCAGCAAATTATTACCTTGTTTCATGCATTCCTTTGTACTTTCAGATAGTTATATTTTAGGTTTAAAATACTTGTTGTCAGTTTACTTTTACCTTAAAATAAATATAATATTACTTTAAACTTTAGTCCTTTCAGTGAATAAGACAGTGCATTCAGTTCAGCTTCACAAGAACTTAAGCTTACTGTTGTTTGCTTCTTGCACGACCAAATAGACCCTGGTTGTACATGTAGCAAACTCCAGACGTGCTTAGTCTTGTGACTCCAGGAACTGCACAGTGGCAGAACAGAAACCTAACACAAAGCAGCACAGCAAATATATCAAGGACCGGGACAAGTTCAAGGTGTCACTATTAGTATATAAAGCCCTTAACAACTTGGGATCAATTTACTTGCCTTCCCCTCTGGCACGGTTACAGGTGCCACATAATCCCCGTCCCGCATTTGTGAGAAATCTATTGTTGAGTGTGGCAGTGCCTAAACTTTGGAACTCCCTGCCTCTTGATATCAGGCAAGGGCTTTCACCATACTGTTTTTGGCACCTGCTAAAAACACTACGGACACGGGTGCCGCTGTGGGTTAAACCACAGAGCCTAGGGCTTGCCGATCAGAAGGTCGGCAGTTTGAATCCCTGCGACGGGGTGAGTTCCCATTGCTCGGTCCCTGCTCCTGCCCACCCAGCAGTTCGAAAGCAAGTCAAAGTGCTAGTAGATAAATAGGTACTGCTCTGGCGGGAAGGTAAACGGCATTTCTGTGCGCTGCTCTGGTTCGCCAGAAGCGGCTTAGTCATGCTGGCCACATGACCCGGAAGCTGTACGCCAGCTCCCTCAGCCAATAAAGCGAGATGAGCGCCGCAACCCCAGAGTCGGTCACGACTGGACCTCTAATGGTCAGGGGTCCCTTTACCTTTTACTAAAAACACTACTGCCCTGCCCCCCAATGTTTATAAAGTTCGTGCAAATTCTAGTCTGTTTTTTGCCCATTGTTATTTTAACTTTTCAAAAGTCTTTAAATCGTGGCTGCAATTTTCCTGTATGGATGGTTTCATCACTTTCTCCTTTTCGTAAACCACTCTGAGTGCTTGTTGATTTGCTGTGATCAAGAGGTGTATAATTTTTTACGAAGTAAGAAAATAAATAACACGGGCACAAAACAAAACATATCGAACGTAAGGCAGGTATTTGAAATCCACGTCAGCCCTCTAGCAAATGTTGCCATCGGAATTTCCCTAAACAAAAGGAAAAGATTCCTTCACTGCACATAACATCCGCAGTTGGCTAACAAACCTTTACATAGTTGATCCAGTTATCATTATTATTAATTAAATTTCTATACCTCCGAGGATCCCAGGATGGTTTGCAATATAAAAACACAAAAATGCATAGCATGGTGGGAAACAAATACAATTACACTCCCCCCCCCCCAAATCACTAAGCAAGCAATAGGCGAAAAATAAATAAAAATCCACCCGAAACATCAATATTCATATGTTTCAGTTTTAAACCCCATTTAATTCAAAGTCTGCAAAGCAGCAGCATTAGAGTAAGGAAACCAGAGAAGAAGTCATTAATCTCCATCAGCTCCACTGGCAAGTCCTCCCACTGCTTCCACTAAGTAGAGGGGGCAGACTTCAGGTTTGCGAGATAAACTTCGCTTTCTGCTTAAAAAAACACCCCACGGTCCCCACTAATCAGACCAAGGTGCAAATCTGGGGAGGTGGGCAGGGAAGTGGAGTCCATGACCTAATGAGTCGCCAGAGCTGTAAGCACAGCTACAAATCCACGTCCGAGTTACTCTAGATCAAGAGTTGTAAAGGCCCCTTCAGTGCTGTTGTTTTTCTTCCAGGGATAAACTTGCAGCATGGATCATTCACACATCACACTGTTCTATGGGTTGTTCTGCACAGTGGCGTAGCAAGGTCAGGTGGTACCCGGTGCAGAAATATTCTTGTCACCCCCCCACACACACACACGCATGGAAGTCTCGTTGGACTCCAAAGAGACTGCAAACTACCGTATTTTTTGCTCTATAAGACTCAGTTTTTCCCTCCTAAAAAGTAAGGGGAAATGTGTGTGCCTCTTATGGAGCGAATGCTGGCTGCGCAGCTATCCCAGAAGCCAGAACAGCAAGAGGGATGGCTGCTTTCGCTGCGCGGCGATCCCTCTTGCTGTTCTGGCTTCTGAGATTCAGAATATTTTTTTTCTTGTTTTCCTCCTCCAAAAACTAGGTGTGTCTTGTGGTCTGGTGTGTCTTATAGAGCGGAAAATACAGTACGTGTTGTTGTTGTTTAGTTGTGTCTGACTCTTTGTGACCCCCTGGACCAGAGCACGCCAGGCCCTCCTGTCTTCCACTGCCTCCCGCAGTTTGGTCAAACTCATGCTGGTAGCTTCGAGAACACTGTCCCACCATCTCGTCCTCCGTCGTCCCCTTCTCCTTGTGCCCTCCATCTTTCCCAACATCAGGGTCTTTTCCAGGGAGTCTTCTCTTCTCATGAGGTGGCCAAAGTCTTGGAGCCTGAGCTTCAGGATCTGTCCTTCCAGTGAGCACTCAGGGCTGATTTCCTTCAGAATGCAAAGGTTTGATCTTCTTGCAGTCCATGGGACTCTCCAGAGTCTCCTCCAGCACCAGAATTCAAAAGCATCCATTATTCGGCAATCAGCCTTCTTTATGGTCCAGCTCTCTCTGCTGGGAAAACCATAGCTTTAACTATACTGGCTGTGATCTACTCATTGCCATTGCCTGGAGTTGTTGGCTGAAGAATTGACCAAAGTTTGTTGAGTGTTGTTGTTTTTTTAGGGTAGGGTGGGCCAAAATTGTTGAGCTTTTGTGTGTGTGTGTGTGTGTGTGTGTGTGTGTGTGTGTGTGTGTGTGTTTAACATATCATTTCCAACCATCACATAACATAACTTCTTATCTTACACATTGTTTTAGACTTCCGTCAACACCTCTGATGATTTTCCGTACTTTATCGCTTATTCTGCATTTCTTAATATATCTATTACTCTTAATTATTATCAACTAATAATTCTCCTCGTAGTCTTCCTTGCAATATTTCATATAGTTCCCCTTACAAAACGTCTTGCCGTCCTACTAGCATAATCTGTTCATTACTATTACTTTCCAAATAGTTCATATATTTACTCCAGCCTTCTAAGAATCTCTGGTCCTAAAGGTTTCGAATCCTTCCTGTTAATTTATCCAATTCTGCACAGTCCATCAATTTCATCCGCCATTCTTCTTTCGTCAGTAGGCTGTTGAGCTTTTTGGGGGGTTGCAGGGTTTGGGTCCTGATTCGAGGGAGCTTCTGTTTCTCTACTTCCCTCCAGCCTTGGCTTGTTTGTTTGCTCGCCATTCTCCTTCCCGTCATCTCCCTGCCCGCCTCCTCCAGCACCCCAGGGGCACAGGGCTGTCAAACGTAGAGGGAAGGTCACTGGCAAAGCGGCACAACTCACCCGCTTCCCCCGACAGCTCGGGGTAGGCAAGAGTCGCGGGCAGGCGACGCACCAAATGTCACTCCCCTCTGTGATGACACCCGGAGCAGATCACCTCCACCCCTGGTCCTGCAATGCTTGAGATCATAAGAAGAACCTACTGGGTGAGGCCAATGCCCAATGTAGTCCAGTAACCTGTTCTCACAGTGGCCAACTAGGTGCCCATCATGGGAAACCGACAATCAGCTCTCTCTCCCCTCCTGCAGTTTCAAGCAACTGGGATTCCGAAGCATCGCTGCCTCTGGACACCCAAATACCTCTAGGAAACTGGCAAGCAGGATCCGATCAGAAGAGCAACTCTCCCCTCCTCTGGTTTCCAGATTGTGGAGGCAGAAAGCAGAGCCATCATGGCTGGTAGTCATCTTCCCCTCCATTAATTGGTCCAATCCTCTTTTAAAACCATTATATTTTGTGGCCAATCCTGCCTCCTGTGGCAGTGAGTTCCATAGTTTCTTTTTGGGAGCAAACTGCAGCATGTCATTGAACAAAGAATACTGAATTAGTGGTGGATTTTGTGGGAATGTTCAGGGGTGCAGGAGAGGATATATTGTTTGATTATAGCCTTTCCAACTTGTGTTAACAAGTTCACAATTTAGCAGAGTAACATTCCCCCTTTTTAAACTCACAGCGGATGCGTTTGCTCAGGCTCGCTAAAGCCTCTAGAATAACTGTTCTGATATTTCCCCCTTACTCCCTCATAAAAGATAAGACACGACACAGTCTTCTATAAAAGTATAAAAAGAGTTTACTCACTCACATTCTGTTCACAATCAGATCCCAGAAGGCAGACTTAGCCTCATTAGGGAAAGCATGCCTCGGTTTACGAACTGTTTTGATTTAAGAACGGACTTCTGGAATGGATTAAGTTCGTAAACCGAGGTACCACTGTAAACAACTACTTGACTTTTATAAAACATCTGTAAGCAGCCCTGTTTAGGGAAGTTTTTAATATTTGATGTTTTTTGTGTTTTTAATATTCTGTTGGGAGTTGCCCAGAGTGGCCGGGGAAACCCAGCCAGATGGGCGGGGTATAAATAATAAATTAGTAGTAGAAGTAAAGGTAAAGGGACCCCTGACTGTTAAGTCCAGTCACGGACGACTCTGGGGAAGTCTGGCGACTCTGAAGGAGCGTCTCCACCCCCATCGTTCTACCCGGACACTGAGGTCCAGCTCTGAGGACCTTCTGGCGGTTCCCTCACTGCAAGAAGCCAAGTTACAGGGAACCAGGCAGAGGGCCTTCTCGGTAGTGGCGCCTTCCCTGTGGAACACCCTCCCACCAGATGTCAAAGAGAACAACAACTACCAAGCTTTTAGAAGACATCTGAAGGCGGCCCTGTTTCGGGAAGCTTTTAGTGTTTGATGTATTATGAAAAAATTCCTTCCAGTAGCACCTTAAAGACCAACTAAGTTAGTTCTTGGTATGAGCTTTCGTGTGCATGCACACTTCTTCAGATACACTGAAGAATACACTGAAGAATACACTTCTTCAGATACACTGTGTATCTGAAGAAGTGTGCATGCACACGAAAGCTCATACCAAGAACTAACTTAGTTGGTCTTTAAGGTGCTACTGGAAGGAATTTTTTTATTTTGACTATGGCAGACCAACACGGCTACCTATCTGTAACTGATGTATTATGGTATTTTAATATTCTTTTGGAAGCCGCCCAGAGTGGCTGGGGAGGCCCAGCCAGATGGGCGGGGTATAAATAAATTATTATTATTATTATTATTATTAACAATAATAAAAATTATGGGGTTGCGGCGCTCATCTCGCTTTACTGGCCGAGGGAGCCGGCATTTGTCCACAGACAATTTTTTCGGGTCCTGTGGCTAGCATGACTAAGCCGCTTCTGGCGATCCAGAGCAGCACACGGAAACAGCGTTTACCTTCCCACCGGAGCGGTACCTATTTATCTACTTGCACTTTGACGTGCTTTCGAACTGCTAGGTTGGCAGGAGCAGGTACCGAGCAACGGGAGCTCACCCCGTCACGGGGATTCGAACCGCCGACCTTATTGCCTTTCATAAGCAAGAGGCTCCAGGAATTGATTCTTTAGCTGAGATTCCTCCATTGCAGGTTGAGATGCTCTTTCTCATGGTTTTTCTACAATTCTATGATTCTATGAACTGGCAGTAGGCCAGGTCTCCTACCTGGGCATCACCTGGCAATGCCAACCCCTCACCCCAGCCTTGCAGAGGCCTATATCTGATGGACACAGGGACCAGCCCTTTTTCCCATGCGCCAGCGGCCTCGCCCCCTCTCTTCTCCCCATTCCTGTTTCCCTCCACTCGCCCTAGTGCTGCAAGGAGGTTCTGGGGCTACGCCCCGGGCATGTAGGCACGACATGAGTCGGAAGAGCTACCAGCTGGCTCAGCCGCGCTGTGCAGCTGGCTGGCTCGACGACCCAAGTTGGTGCATTGAAGAAGGGAGCGGGCGGGAAGCAGAGTTCACACCTGTCAAGAGAAGCGAGGCAGGCAGTTGCAGCAAACTCCACCGTGGCTTTCTGCCAGCTCCCCTTGCCTCCGGGCTGCAGGATTCGTAGCGGTGCTCCTTGTATGGGCAGTGGGGGTGCGGGGAGCTGCTGATGCCAAGGGTCTGCCGCCCCTGTGTATTTGCAGATGTTCCAGCAGGCTGAAGCAGGAAGAGGAGACCTTGGTGCTCGGCCGCAAACAGCTGGCAGCCTGGAAGGGTGCCAGGTTCGTTTAGTTTTTCCTTTAATGAGCTAGCCGGAAGGTCAAGTATGAGTCAGAATCGGCAGAGCCGGGCTGGGGGTGAAGGCAGGAGGAGGAAGGGGCTGGAGGCAGCTCTGATTTGGTCCACGGAGCATCGTTGCGTCCGGAAGCTGTTTGGGATTAATAGGTTTTGATATTCCGAGGCTCCCAGGGTGGTGTGTGTGTGTGGTTCTGTTCCTCCCCATTTCATCCTCACAACATCCCTGTGAGGGAGGCCAGGCTGAGAGATGGCGGCTGGTCCAAGAGATGGCGGCTGGTCACCCAGACCCAAGGTCAATCAATGCATTACTATTAGGATATTGTTGTTTAGTCATTTAGTCGTGTCTGCCTCTTCGTGACCCCCCGGACCAGAGCACGCCAGGCACTCCTGCCTTCCACTGCCTCCCACAGTTTGGTCAAACTCATGCTGGTAGCTGCGAGAACACTGTCCCACCATCTCGTCCTCTGTTGTCCCCTTCTCCTTGTGCTTTCCGTCTTTCCCAACATCAGGGTCTTTTCCAGGGAGTCTTCTCTTCTCATGAGGTGGCCAAAGTCTTGGAGCCTCAGCTTCAGGATCTGTCCTTCCAGTGAGCACTCAGGGCTGATTTCCTTCAGAATGGAGAAGTTTGATCTTCTTGCAGTCCATGGGACTCTCAAGAGTCTCCTCCAGCACCAGAATTCAAAAGCATCCATTCTTCGGTGACCAGCCTTCTTTATGGTCCAGCTCTCACTTCCATACATCACTACTGGGAAAACCTTTAAAGCTTTAATGAACCCCTTAAGAACTTGGGAATGGTTGACCTTCCAGATCGCCTTACCCCGAGATCGCCCATAATCCCCATTCTGCTTTTGTAAGAACTCAATCACATAGTGTGGTGGCAGCACCTGCACTTTGGAACTCCCAGCCTCTTGATGTCAAGCCTTCACTGTCCCCTCTTCAGCCCCTGCAATAATAATAAAAATAATCTTTGTTTAGACAAACCCACCCAGATGCTTCAGAAGTTGATGTGAGTTTTAATCTGCTTTTAGTCTATTGTTATTTAAACTGCGGGAGGCAGTGGAAGACAGGAGTGCCTGGCGTGCTCTGGTCCAGGGGGTCACGAAGAGTCGGACACCACTAAACAACTAAACAACAACCACAACCACAATGTCTTAACTTATTGTTGTTCGCTTTTCTTACTGATAATTTTTTCATTTGATCTGTATGAGGGTTGGGGTAATTTTTTTTACAACCTAGTGGAATGCAAATTTTATGAAATAAAATAAACTTTCCCAACCAGCAGTAGGGGGTGCTGCAGAGCAATATATATAGCCACAACAGAGTAACCCAGAGCATGTGCAGAGTGTCTTTTCCTCGCCCTTCAACAAGCACCGCAACCTGCTTTCCTGGGGAGGGGCAGGGGGGCTTGTGTGAGACCTCAGGTTTCCGGCCAGCCGCCTCCAACCTGCTGCCCTCTGGATCTTTGGAACTACAACTCCCAGCACCCCCTGGGCAGCTCAGCATGATGGGAAGAAGGAAAGCAAGTGAGGTTGACACGGGCAGGCAGTGAGGACAGAAGAGAGCGTGAGTGACATCTGGAAATTTGTCAGCGACATCTTTGGGGATCTCATTTATGCTTCCCGCAAGGCATGTCAGCTTTTCTGATCTCTGCACCCTTCCACTGACACGCCGGGTTCTTCTAATTAACCGCAGACTGCAAGGCGGCTGAGGCAAGACGGAGCAAGGGGAGCGTGGCAAAGTTTCGTGGGTGGTCTCAGCATGCTTGAAGCGGCATGCAGCGGAAACTACCCCCTAAAGAAGTGCTGGGGTCCAGTCGCCGTCTCTCAGCTTAGCCTCCCTCGCAGGGCTATTGTGGGCATGAAATGAGGACTAGGACTCGGGAGAGGCTTGGGTTCAAATTCCCACTCAGCCACGAAGCTCGCCGGGTGAGCTTGGGAGCCGGTCCCTGTCTCTCAGCCCTACCTCGCAGGGTTGCTGTGGGGAGGAGCACAACCACGTGCACCACCTCAAACTCCTTGGAGGAAAACGTGGTACACAGACGTGACCGGGTCATGTGGCGAACCAGAGCAGCACATGGAAACGCTGATCAAATTTGATCAAATTTGATCAAATTTGCAGATGACACCAAACTGGGAGGGGTGGCTAACACCCCAGAGGACAGGATCACACTTCAAAACGACCTTGACAGATTAGAGAACTGGGCCAAAACAAACAAGATGAATTTTAACAGGGAGAAATGTAAAGTATTGCACTTGGGCAAAAAAAATGAGAGGCACAAATACAAGATGGGTGACACCTGGCTTGAGAGCAGTACATGTGAAAAGGATCTAGGAGTCTTGGTTGACCACAAACTTGACATGAGCCAACAGTGTGACGCGGCAGCTAAAAAAGCCAATGCAAATCTGGGCTGCATCAATAGGAGTATAGCATCTAGATCAAGGGAAGTAATAGTGCCACTGTATTCTGCTCTGGTCAGACCTCACCTGGAGTACTGTGTCCAGTTCTGGGCACCACAATTCAAGAAGGACACTGACAAACTGGAACGTGTCCAGAGGAGGGCAACCAAAATGGTCAAAGGCCTGGAAACGATGCCTTATGAGGAACGGCTAAGGGAGCTGGGCATGTTTAGCCTGGAGAAGAGGAGGTTAAGGGGTGATATGATAGCCATGTTCCAATA
Source organism: Podarcis liolepis (assembly GCF_965112155.1). Classification (NCBI taxonomy): domain Eukaryota; kingdom Metazoa; phylum Chordata; class Lepidosauria; order Squamata; family Lacertidae; genus Podarcis; species Podarcis liolepis. Next base: position 91,727,229 of record NC_139561.1, on the reverse strand, counting down.
TATAAAAGGATGTCACCTAGAGGAGGGAGAAAGGTTGTTTTCTGCTGCTCCAGAGAAGCGGACACGGAGCAATGGATCCAAACTACAAGAAAGAAGATTCCACCTAAACATTAGGAAGAACTTCCTGACAGTAAGAGCTGTTTGACAGTGGAATTTGCTGCCAAGGAGTGTGGTGGAGTCTCCTCCTTTGGAGGTCTTTAAGCAGAGGCTTGACAACCATATGTCAGGAGTGCTCTGATGGTGTTTCCTGCTTGGCAGGGGGTTGGACTCGATGGCCCTTGTGGTCTCTTCCAACTCTAGGATTCTATGATTCTATGATTCCCGCCGGAGCGGTACCTATTTATCTACTTGCACTTTGACATGCTTTCGAACTGCTAGGTTGGCAGGAGCAGGGACCGAGCAACGGGAGCTCACTTCGTCGCAGAGATTAGAACCGCCGACCTTCCAATCGGCAAGCCCAAGGCTCCGTGGTTTAACCCACAAATGTAATAAATAAAATAAAATAGGGAGATGCTGGATGTGTCCTTTTTCTCACACCAAGGATGGATTTGTGAGTCCTCCACTATTACCGGGGGCAAAAACATCTCTCCTCCATCGATGGCTCAAATGCCAGGAAGGGCCATTGTCCTTTTGGCTAAAAACATAACAACAACAAAAAGCCGCAGTTCAGGAGAGACAGGCACCGAAAAGACAGGCTGTGAGCATTGCGCGGCGCTGCCTCAGTGCTCATGCGTGCATCTTGACACACACGTGCGTCAAAGACAGGATGTGTTCCGCTTCCTGCTCAGAGATATCACTGTGTGTGAGAGCTGGACCCTGAAGGCTGACAGGGCCAGGGTGGGAGGCAGATGGAATGCTAATAAGGGATCTTCAAAAGGGCAAATACAGGGAAGGTGGCTTTCCAGGGAAAAGGACCAGAAACACGCCTCTAAGTAGGAATGCTTGGAGGGTGCTTTTAACAAAGGCTTGGCTTCCCTTTACCCCGCCTGTAAAATGGGTTTGTGGTCCCTTCATTAAAAGAACCATACAAGCATACAGTGGTACCTGGGGTTAAGAACTTAATTCGTTCCGGAGGTCCGTACTTAACCTGAAACTGTTCTTAACCTGAGACACCACTTTAGCTAATGGGGCCTCTGCTGCCGCTGCGCGATTTCTGTTCTCAGCCTGAAGCAAAGTTCTTAACCCGAGGTAATATTTCTGGGTTAGCGGAGTCTGTAACCTGAAGCGTCTGTAACCTGAAGCGTCTGTAACCCGAAGTACCACTGTATTTTTGTGAGTTAGGTGGAGTGGGGGGTCAGTCTGGATGATGCCCTGATCCCCTTTCCAGTTGTCAGGATCCTATATATTGGTTTGGGGAGGGAGGGGATTAGAAGATATCAGAGCAAGCTTGCCAAGGCAATCTCTTTGTCTAGGTCAAGCATCCCCAAACTCGGCCCTCCATACGTTTTGGGACTACAATTCCCATCATCCCTGACCACTGGTCCTGTTAGCAAGGGATGATGGGACTTGTACTCCCAAAACATCTGGAGGGCCGAGTTTGGGGGTGCCTGGTCTAGGTCATGCTTTTGGCTGGCTAGTTAAGTACCACAATTTAGCATGACAAAATAATTTGCTCTGTGCTATAGAACAAATGGATGGGCCTTTCCCCCAACCAGCTGCCAGGTATAACTAATCCAGAATGCGACAGCTAGACAGGTGACTGGAAGCAGCTGCCGAGACCATATAACACCATTCTTGGAAGACCTACATTGGCTCCCAGTACATTTCCAAGCACAATTCAAAGTGTTGGTGCTGCCCTTTAAAGCCCTAAACAGCCTCGGTCCTGTATACCTGAAGGAGCGTCTCCACCTCCATCGTTCTGCCCAGACACTGAGGTCCAGCTCCGAGGGCTTCTGGCAGCTCCCTCCCTGCGAGAAGCCAAGTTACAGGGAACCAGGCAGAGGGCCTTCTCGGTGGTGGCGCCCACCCTGTGGAATGCCCTCCCACCAGATGTCAAAGAGAAAAACAATTACCAGACTTTTAGAAGACATCTGAAGGCAGCCCTGTTTAGGGAAGCTTTTAATGTTTAATAGGTTATTGTATTTTAGTGTTCTGTATGTACGTTTATTTCCAGAGCACGGCTTCTCGCCTGCTCACATTGATGATAGTTGGTCAGTCTGAATCTTCGCTCCTCCCACAACAGGAAGGATGCCAAACTCCCACCTTTCCCCTCTTACCCTTCCGTTGCCCTCTGATCTTATCCAGCCTCCTGCAGCCAATCGGAAGCCGTGGAAGCCCCGCCTAATGTTCGGGTTCCAAAAGAATGTCCGCAAACCGGAACAATCCCTTCCGAGTTTCCAGGGCGTTTGGGATCCAAGGTATGACTGTACTAGATTCTAAACCTCAGATACAAGATCACAGGCTTGGTAGGGACCCCTGGATATCATCCAGACTGACCCCCCTCTCACCAATCCTATGTCAATATCAAGTCAAATGGAAAAGCGTCAGAAGAGAGAGTGCTGTGAGCTCACACACTCCATTCATTTTCGGAGGCAGGATACCTGCCAATATCAGTTGCTGGGGAGATAGCTGCTGTTGTACTCAAGTCTTGCTTGGCAGCTTTCCAGAAGGGACAACTCCTTGGCTACTGCGAGAGGCTAATGTGCTGGAGTAAATGGTTCCCTGTGGCCCTGATCCTTCTACTGAGGTTCCTACATGCCACTCATGCCTGTTTGGGCTGGTCCACATAGTACCTTTACATCAGATCCAAATCGCATTTTAAAGCACACGGATTCGCTCAGAGACTCATGGAAACTCTAGTTTGCTGTGGGTGCTGGGAATTATAGCGCTGTCGGGGAATCTACAGTTCCCAAGATTCTTTGGGGGAGTCGTGTGCTTTAAATGCGATTTCATTCTGGTGCGGTGCGGATTCGACCTTCCTCTCCCGTCTCCAAGATGTCCACCCCTCCCCACTTCCCACGGGCTGGACTAGATGACCCCTGGGGTCCCCTTCCACCTCCACCATTCGACATTTCTGCGACTCTCTCCGGCAGCCTGGCATGTCAGTTTTGCTGATCGGGCGACCTTCCCGCACCCTGCACAGTTTAATCAGGGCTCCGGCGTACAGCCTGTAAGATTAATTTACCGGTGCCGCCGCTGCAGCCACGGGGGCGGCTAATGGATGATTAATTAGATGTTAATGAGACAGTGGCATAAATTAATCCTGCCCAAAGGGGGCTTGGAAAGAATGGGGTGGAGTGGGGAGATCTATAGGAGGCGGGGAAGGCCTTTAAATTGAGGCTCCATGGGGACGTGTTTGGGAAGAGCGGGTCAGGATGAAATTGCTGCACCCCGAAAGGAAGAACCAGGAAGGGGGGGGCGTTTCAGCCTCTCCCCCACCCCTCTAGGAAGCCGAATCGCTCCTGGCGTCTCAGACGCTCATGGATAATTCATAGCCACCTGCTTGGGGAGCCCCACAATGAACAGCAGAGCTGCCAGATGTGGCCCCCCCAACCTGCTCCCTCCCCTACCAGGCCTTTGTCTTAGGCCTTTGTTGTCTTCCTAGAAAATCCAGGGAGCTCACGGAGAGATCAGCCAGGGAGCTGCGTTCTTGGCAGACGTGCAGATTCCTTTGGAAGTGGGGGGGGGGGCAGAGGAGGAGGGAGGGAAAGAGCTCGAGCAGACGGATCCATCAGGCAGGTCAGCCTTGTGCAATATCAATTAAATCAGCGCTGTGCACGCCAGACCAAACTCCAGATGATCAGAATAAAGCCCAACAACTGCAGATCTCTTCATTTTCAGGGTGATTCCTCCCTGCAAGGATGAGGAGAGGGTAAGTGTGGGAATGTTCAGGGATGCAGGAGAGGATATATTGTGTGATTACAGCCTTTCCAACTTGTGTTAACAAGTTCACAATTTTAGCAGAGTAACATTCCCCTTTTTAAACTCACAGCGGATGCGTTTGCTCAGGCTCACTAAAGTCTCTATAACAACTGTTCTGGTATTTTCCCCTTATTCCCTCATATACGATAAGACACGTCACAGTCTTCTGTAAAAGTATAAAAAGGTTTACTCACACATCATTCTGTTCACAGTTGGATCCCAGAAGGCAGACTTAGCTTAGAAAAGTAACACACACCTGGAAACTATCTCATCAGGAGACAGTCCCTCTGTCCTCTCTGGGTTGGAGGCCAAGAGAGCATCTTTGGCTAAGCAGATGTTGCTCCTTCGATGCATGTAGTCAAAGAGAGAGAGGTGGCTGCCCTGCCCTGTGCTTTTGTCCTTACCTGCACAGGTGAGGCCACGCCCACCTCTAGTCCCATGCAGAGGAAGTCTGTCCCAGCCCAGAAGGAAACAGGAAGTTGACCTGCTGGCTGGACAAACATTCCTCCCCATGTGTAAACATGTTCCCTCTAGGAACGTTGTACTTGACTGCTCTTGTGTTTCACATCCCACAGTAAGGAGCTAGGAGGCGGGTGCTGGCGCTGTCACCCCCCACCCCACGCCGAAAAGCAGCTCAACAACTTTTTTGTCCAGATTTTCACTTTTTGAAATATGGCAACCCTATTATATATGTTGGAAGCTGCCCAGAGTGGCTGTGGGCAACCCAGTTAGATGGGCAGGATATAAATAATAAAATGATTATGATGATGATGATTGTTGTTGTTGATTAGGATGTCCCTATTTCCCTGGGGGAAATGTTGGAGGGTGTGCATTTCAAGCGTATCTTCCTCCCACCGAGCAAATCACAACCCTGGGAACTGTAGTTTATTCCTCACCTATGATTAGGGTGCTACGATTCCCAGCACCCTAAACAAAAAGAAGAAGGAAAGTCCTTTAAATGAATGGTGTGTACACACCACCCCATGTCCACCCAAAATCCTGCTTGAAGGGACGCTGTCACTGTGTCACCTTTAAAGGTGTGAGAAGCCAAGTTACAGGGAACCGGGCAGAGGGCCTTCTCGGTGGTGGCGCCCGCCCTGTGGAACGCCCTCCCACCAATTGTCAAAGAGAAGAACAACTACCTGACATTTAGAAGACATCTGAAGACAGCCCTGTTCAGGGAAGTTTTTAATGTGTGACATTTTAATGTATTTTTAATCTTTATTGGAAGCCGCCCAGAGTGGCTGGGGAAACCCAGCCAGATGGGCGGGGTACAAATTATTATTATTATTATTATCTGCACCTCTGGAAGCCCTTAAAGGCATAAGGAGAGCTGGCTGGATCAGGCCGAAGGCACATCTAGCCCAACATGCTCTTCTCACAGTGGCCCTACAAAGTTAGGAATCTGGATAGACTGCCTCTGGAGCTGGAGGTTCTATAAGAACACAAGAAGAGCCTGGCTGCTGGATGAGGCCAATGTGGCAGGGAGTTCCACAGTTTAACTATGGACTGCATGAAGGACTTTCTTTCATCCATCTTGAATCTCCCAGCGAAAAAACGCACCACATCAGACAGGAGGACTCGTGGCTAGACAGCCTATTGAAAACATATACGATGTGCACTCAAGCTTCAGTTCCGCACATGTGGAACTCCTTGCCACTGGAAGGATGCCCAAGCCCAAGCCCAGCCCCCCCAACCTGGTGCTCTCTAGATATTTTGGATTACAACTCCCATCCCTTCCAGCATCTTATGGGTGAGGCTCATGGGAGTTGTAGTTGGTGGAGGTGCACAGCTAGGTATTGTGGGCATCATCCTGTGCAGGACTCTGTGGCCTCAGCCCAACTGAACTGAATGCGGAAGAACTGTCTTACCCATAGGCACTAGGGGTGCAGGGCATCTGGGCGCCGGGCTCTCAGGAGGGGCACGCTGGGCGGATCTTTGCACCCCGGCACTGCATATGTGTAAGACAGCCCTGAGGACTCCACTCCTTGAATTTGTCAAATTCTTCATTTTTCTTTTAAAAGAAAGAGAGCAGCTGATGCTATGGCCATCGCAGAATATCCTGCTGCAATGAATCCCGAAGGTTAATTGTAGGTTAATTGCCTGGAGTGTGAATAAATTTCTCCTTCTGTTCTTTGCCCTGCTGCTAATTGGTTCTGCTGAATCACGGCGCAGGTTCCACTTGCTTGATAGACCAGGAGGCATTTTTTAAAAATTGGGTCCACACTGCCTGCTCCCTCCTCCCAACACATTCTCATTTCTTTCCTGATATCAGAAGCCCCAAGTGCTTATTTGGCTTGTAAATCTTAATATAAATAATAAATATTTTTTTATTTGTACCCCGCCCTCCCCGGACAGGGTCAGGCTCAGGGTGGCTAACACCAAATGTGAATTACAATAAAACGTAATAGAAACAACAAACAAGCAGACAAACAAACAGTTAATTAAAATACTACACCACAAACGCATGTATGGGTGGCATGCCATACATTTAGAGCACATTTACAAGCAGGGAACTGTAGTTCACCCCTAGTGGAGCTAGAATTCCCAGCACCCTTAGCAAACCACAGCTTCCAGGATTCTTGTGTTTTATATGTGCTAGCACCCGAGAAACTTAGAAGCGATTGGAACAAATTCTTGCCTGTATCCTCTTCATATCTTTTGGCTGAGTGGGTTCCTCTCTGTCTCCCCATTTTTGGATCCAGCAATAGCCTGGTTTTTTTCTTGGTTCCACATCTAGTTGTTCAGAATTCAGGAGGCAAAGCTTTTCATAATTGCTGATTTCAGCAAGGCATTTGACAAGGTGCCCCATGATATTCTTGTAAAGAAGCTGGTAAAATGCGGTCTTGACTATGCTACCACTCAGTGGATTTGTAACTGGCTGACTGACCGAACCCAAAGGGTGCTCATCAATGGTTCCTCTTCATCCTGGAGAAGAGTGACTAGTGGGGTGCCACAGGGTTCTGTCTTGGGCCCGGTCTTATTCAACATCTTTATCAACGACTTGGATGATGGACTCAAGGGCATCCTGATCAAATATGCAGATGACACCAAACTGGGAGGGGTGGCTAACACCCCAGAGGACAGGATCACACTTCAAAACGACCTTGACAAATTAGAGAACTGGGCAAAAACAAACAAGATGAATTTTAACAGGGAGAAATGTAAAGTATTGCACTTGGGGGGGGGGAAATGAGAGGCACAAATACAAGATGGGGGACACCTGGCTTGAGAGCAGTACATGTGAAAAGGATCTAGGAGTCTTGGTTGACCACAAACTTGACATGAGCCAACAGTGTGACGCGGCAGCTAAAAAAGCCAATGCAATTCTGGGTTGCATCAATAGGAGTATAGCATCTAGATCAAGGGAAGTAATAGTGCCACTGTATTCTGCTCTGGTCAGACCTCACCTGGAGTACTGTGTCCAGTTCTGGGCACCACAATTCAAGAAGGACACTGACAAACTGGAACGTGTCCAGAGGAGGGCAACCAAAATGGTCCAAGGCCTGGAAACGATGCCTTATGAGGAACGGCTAAGGGAGCTGGGCATGTTTAGCCTGGAGAAGAGGAGGTTAAGGGGTGATATGATAGCCATGTTCAAATATATAAAAGGATGTCACCTAGAGGAGGGAGAAAGGTTGTTTTCTGCTGCTCCAGAGAAGCGGACACGGAGCAATGGATCCAAACTACAAGAAAGAAGATTCCACCTAAACATGAGGAAGAACTTCCTGACAGTAAGAGCTGTTTGACAGTGGAATTTGCTGCCAAGGAGTGTGGTGGAGTCTCCTACTTTGGAGGTCTTTAAGCAGAGGCTTGACAACCATATGTCAGGAGTGCTCTGATGGTGTTTCCTGCTTGGCAGGGGGTTGGACTCGATGGCCCTGGTGGTCTCTTCCAACTCTAGGATTCTATGATTCTATGATAATGTGGGGAGTAAACATTGTATCACCCAATGAAGACGTTGGTGGATTATACACTATACCTATCAAGCACATTCAAAACACATCCCCTCCCCTCAGTGAATTCTGGGAACTGTTGTTCACCCCTCGCAGAGTTCCCAGCAGCCCTTAGGAAACTACAGTGCCCAGAATTCTTTGAAGGGAAATAATACGCTTTGTTGATCTGGCGGTTTGGATGACAACTCTCATCTGCCCTTGTTGCTTAGTCGTGTCCGCCTCTTCGTGACCCCCTGGACCAGAGCACGCCAGGCCCTCCTGTCTTCCACTGCCTCCCGCAGTTGGGTCAAACTCATGCTGGTCACTTCGAGAACACTGTCCCACCATCTCGTCCTCCGGCGTCCCCTTCTCCTTGTGCCCTCCATCTTTCCCAACATCAGGGTCTTTTCCAGGGAGTTGAGTCTTCTCATGAGGTGGCCAAAGTCTTGGAGCCTCAGCTTCAGGATCTGTCCTTCCAGTGAGCACTCAGGGCTGATTTCCTTCACAATGGAGAGGTTGGATCTTCTTGCAGTCCATGGGACTCTCAAGAGTCTCCTCCAGCACCAGAATTCGAAAGCATCCATTCTTCGGCAATCAGCCTTCTTTATGGTCCAGCTCTCACTTCCATACATCACTACTGGAAAAACCAGAGCTTGAACTATACGGACCTTTGTTGGCAAGGTGATGTCTCTGCTTTTTTAAAAAGCAGAGACATCACTTTGCTCATCTGCCCTACTGTAGTCCAAAACTTGGGAACTGTAGTCCAAAACATCTGGACAGCACCAGGTTAGGGAATAATATTTATTTATTTATACATACATACATACATACATACATACATACATACATACCCCACCCATCTGGGTGGGTTTCTCCAGCCACTCTGGGCAGCTTCCAACGAAATATTAAAAATACAATAAAACACCTGCAGGCAGTTAAAGACATGTGAGTGGAGCTGGTAAAAAACGTTGGCAGCTCTTGGGGCTTAATTTTAGCTTTGGTCCATTTTTGGATAGAATAATGGATAACTGTGTCAGTGGGATTTATACTCTGCTTTGCCGCTCAGTGCCTATTTTATGTAGGAAGATTTATATACTGCTTAAGCAGTTTACATCAAATGGTATGAAAATATTCATTTTAAAAAAGAGATAAAAACAGACTTCAACAATGATTCACTTAGTAAAATTTATCAGAATATAGCTAAAGGAGGGCAGAACGTTTCTGTTTCGCTTGAATCTTGCTTGCTGGTTTCCCACAGGCATTTGGTTGGCCACTGCGAGAACAGGATGCTGGACTAGGTAGGACGCTGGTCTGATCCTGCACACTGTTCTTATGGAGCCCCCAGGTCCAGAGGCAGTCTATCTGGAGTCCTAGGTCCATTGGGGCATTTGGACACTGCTGCATTAGGTGCACCAACAGCAGTCAGGCTCTGCTCGTGGCACCCTAGGGCAGTGTTTCCCAACCTTTTTTGGGCAAAGGCACACTTGTTTCATGAAAAAAATCTCGAGGCACACCACCATTACAGCCCCGTGACGTCAGCGCGCAGCGTCACGCCGGGAGGGACATGAATTGCTAGCAAATTACATAATCACCTCCTTGAGGGCTGGCTCATCTTCTCCGAAGGCAGAACCCCATTAATTAACAGGACAGACTCACACCATAGCCAAGACGAGGGGGGAAAACCTCAGTCATGCACAGTCATGCACATGTGGGGGCTAAATGAGGATGAAGACCGGGCAGAGAGCAGGGTTCAAATCACCCCACCTGGCCAGGACAATCCCTGGGTGCTCCCTTGGGCCACTCGCCTGACCCACCTCGCAGGGCTGTTGTTGCGAGGATAACACGGGGAGAACCACGCGCGCCCCCGGGAGCTCCTTGGAGGAGAAAGCGGGCAATGAATGCAATGCACGAAATATATGAGAGGCGACCAGGTTTTGTAGGTGAGGGGCCCCCGCCAGCCTCCGCTTCCAACACCCGGCACGACGACGCCGAAGTTTCCCCCCGGGCTCGGCTCGGGGAGCAGCGCTGCTCCCCCCCGGCTCCCCTTCACCCTCCCGGCTCTCTCTGCCGCCCACTGGGGACCCCCCTCACCTGCCAAGTCCGGAGCGCCGGTGGAAGTTGCATGCATGCATGCAGGGTGCCGCGCTGCCATTGCATTGCACTGCACTCCATGCAACGCCTGCACGCATGCATTGCCTTGCACGCCCGCCAAGGGGTCTCCCCGCGGTCCGATGCGTCCCCTCCGGCGCGGATGCAGCATTGCAAAAATAAAAAAACCCCGACGCAGCCCTACCTGGGGGGCAGCCTCCGCCTCCGCCGCTCCGCCTCCGTGGGGATCCCCGGGCTCCATCCTGCCGCCCGATCTCTGCGGGGGCGCAGGCAGGCTGCGCGGGGTCTGCGCGGGGTCTGCGCGGAAGAGCCCCTGCCCGCCCGGCCGCCGCCGCCGCGCTCATTCCATGGCCGGGAGAAGAGCGCTTCAAACAAAACACCCGGCCCGCCAGGCCACGCTGGGAAATGTAGTTCGCGCACGCCGCGCGGGCGCGGAGCCCAAGGGCGAGGGGACTACGGATCCCGGCAGCCCCCGCACCGGGGACGGAGGGGGAGAGGCCGGGTGCAGGGATGGAGGGACGGGTGGGCGAGCGAGTGAGTGAGTGGCAGCCGCCAAGCCTTGGCCGAGAGCCAGGAAGGGCCTCCCCGGAGGAGGAGGAGGAGGAGGAGGGAGGCGCAGAGCGGGAGGGAGGGAGGGAACCCCAGGGGTCATCTAGTGACGGCGCCCCAATCGAAAATTTGACTTTTTTTAAAAAAAATCTTTCGAATTTTTTAATTTTTCCCGCGGCACACCAGGCAACATCTCGCGGCACACTAGTGTGCCGCGGAACAGTGGTTGGGAAACACTGCCCTAGGGAGCACAACACTCTTAATCTCAAGGTTGTGGGTTCGAATCCAGAGTCGAGTGAAAGATTCTTGCATTGCAGCGGGTTGGACTAGATGACCCTGGCGGTCCCTCCCAATTCTATGATTCTGTGTTCTTAAAAAAAAATGCCACAATAAGTGCAGCGTTTGAAAGAACAAATCTGCCACGGCCTGAACCAGGGGTCAGCAAACTTTTTCAGTCCACTGTCCCTCAGACCTTGTCGGGGGCCGGACTGTATTTTTGGGGGGAAATATATGAATGAATTCCTATGCCCCACAAATAACCCAGAGATGCATTTAAATAAAAGGACACATTCTACTCATGGAAAAACACGCTGATTCCCGGACTGTCCGGGGGCCGGATTTAGAAGGCGATTGGGCCGGATCCAGCCCCCGGGCCTTAGTTTGCCTACCCATCAACGCTTCCTTTGCAACTTTCTCCTGTCTCCACCGCTTTCCTTCCAGGGGAGCCCTCAATTCCCTGCTTCTCTTGACTAGAGCCTCCCCCGGTCCCCACCCCACCCAAAATACCACCAGATTTGTTCTGTTGCAAAGGCCTCCTCCCACAGAGAGACCCTCAGAGAGCCGCGTCAAGGAGGGGTCAAGGAGGGCCTGCCTGTGTGGCTGGCATCCTCCACGCGCCGCAGCCGCGGAGAGCCGTTCCGCCGGAGACCTGATGAGACTTGACAGTGGGTCATCATCCGAGCCCACGCACTCGGCTTGGGGCTGGGGGGGGGGGAGGTGATGGTCCCTGGGGAAATCACTTTGTGGGGGCTTGCACAGCAGCACAGTTCATGGGAGCCAAGAGAGAGCGCAGGCGGCTCTCCTGCACGAAATAAAACACTCGTCTTCTGCTGCTCTAATCTCATCACTGCGTCTTCATCCCTTTACAGGAGGGAAGAGAGCCTGGGAAAATTGAGGGGAGAGGCGAGGTCATGGAATGGGGCTGCAGAAGATGGAAGTTTTTCTCTGGAAGCAGAAAAAAGGACTAATAATAATAATAATAATAATAATAATAATAATTTATACCCCACCCATCTGGCTGGGTTTCCCCAGCCACTCTGGGCAGCTTCCAACCGAATATTAAAAACAATACAACACCAGGCATTAAAAACTTCCCTAAACAGGGCCACCTTCAGTTGTCTTTTAAAAGTAAAATAGTTGTTTATTGCCTTGACATCTGGTGGCAGGGCGTTCCAAAGGGCGGGCACCACCACCGCGAAGTCCCTCTGCCTGGTTCCCTGTAACTTGGCTTTTCACAGCGAGGGAACTGCCAGAAGGCCCTCAGAGCTGGACCTCAGTGTCTGGGCTGAACGATGGGGGTGGAGATGCTCCTTCAGGTCTATTGGGCATTTGAGGCCGTTTAGGGCTTTCAAGGTCAGCACCAACACTTTGAATTGTGCTGGGAAACGTACTGGGAGCCAATGCAGGTCTTTCAAGACCGGTGTTATGTGGTCTCGGCAGCCACTCCCAGTCACCAGTCTAGCTGCCGCATTCTGGATTAATTGCAGTTTCCGGGTCACCTTCAAAGGAAGCCCCATGTAGAGCACATTGCAGTAGTCCAAGTGGGAGATAACCAGAGCACGTACCACTCTGGTGAGACAGTCTGCAGGCAGAGAACAATTCGTGCCCTTCAGCTATTTTTGGACTACAACTCCCATTTCTCCTGGCTGCGGCTGATGGGAGCTGTAGTCCCCAAAAGATATCTGCAGGGCTCCAGGTTAGCTGAGACGTTACGTGACCCGGAAAGACGAAGAGATTCACTGTGGCGTGGGCTTTCTGCCTCCTGCCACAACGCATTTGTGAAACGTCATCCTTCAGACGCCACAGGGCTCCGCGGCTGTTCCGCTAACAGGGTTCTCAAGCCTCCAGGTCCACTCCTAGTTAGCAGGGGAGAGAAATCCGAGCTCTCTCTTCTCCGCCTGCGGCTTCTCTTTACCTGCCTGCCACCTGCCCTAAAAGCTGCCCCCCCACTCTGTATGGCTGGGAGCGGAATAATTTAGACTCAAACATGAAGTGTCAGATAGGAGCAGGTACAGCATACCTGGCTGGGGGCACGACAGGTAGAAAAAAGGTTCCGCTTTTTCTCTTCCTTTTCAAATAAATGGGTTGGCACTGTGGGACGCGGGTGGCGCTGTGGGTTAAACCACAGAGCCTAGGACTTGCTGATCAGAAGATCGGCGGTTTGAATACCCGCGACGGGGTGAGCTCCCATTGCTCGGTCCCTGCTCCTGCCAACCTAGCAGTTCGAAAGTACGTCAAAGTACAAGTAGATAAATAGGTACCGCTCTGGCGGGAAGGTAAACGGCGTTTCCATGCGCTGCTCTGGTTCGCCAGAAGCGGCTTAGTCATGCTGGCCATATGACTTAGAAAGCTGTCTGTGGACAAATGCTGGCTCCCTCGGCCTGTAAAGCAAGATGAGTGCTGCACCCCATAGTCACCTTTGACGGCGCTGTGGGTTAAACCACAGAGCCTAGGGCTTGCTGATCAGAAGGTCGGTGGTTTGAACCCCCTCAATGGGGTGAGCTCCCGTTGCTTGGTCCCTGCTCCTGCCAACCTAGCAGTTCGAAAGCACATCAAAGTGCAAGTATATAAACAGGTACCACTCCAGCGGGAAGGTAAACGGCGTTTCCATGCACTGCTCTGGTTCGCCAGAAGCGGCTTAGTCATGCTGGTCACATGACCCGGAAGCTGTACGCCGGCTCCCTCGGCCAGTAAAGCGAGATGAGCGCCGCAACCCCAGACTCGGCCACGACTGGACCAAGTGGTCAGGGGTCTCTTTACCTTTACTGCCAAAAGGAGGGGCAACAAGGGCATCCCAAATGCGCTGCTATTGAGCGGAGACCCACCACGCCCTCACAACAACATCCCCAGGGAAGTGGAAGGCTAACGGGAAGCACATAATGCGTTTCATTTGGAGGATATGCCTTTCAGAGGAGCCTCAGGCCCACGGCCCGCCTAGTCCAGTGTCCTGTTCTCACAGTGGCCAAATGCCCCATAGGATCTAGGGATAAACTGCTCCTGCAGCTGGAGGTTCTATAACAGCAGAAGAGCCTGGCTGGATCAGGCCAAAGGGGGCCCACCTAGTCCAGTGTCCTGTTCTCACAGTGGCCAAATGCCCCATAATAATAATAATAATAATAATAATAATAATAATAATAATAATAATTTATTATTTGTACCCCGCCCATCTGGCTGGGCTTCCCCAGCCACTCTGGGCGGCTTCCATAGAAACCAAAAAACACTAAAATATCATACATTAAAAACTTCCCTGAACAGGGCTGCCTTAAGATGTCTTCTGAATGTCAGGTAGTTGTTTATCATTTTGACATTTGATGGGAGGGCGTTCCACAGGGCGGGCGCCACTACCGAGAAGCCCCTCTGCCTGGTTCCCTGTAGCTTTGCTTCTCTCAATGAGGGAACTGCCAGAAGGCCCCCGGAGCTGGACCTCAGTGTCCGGGCAGAACGATGGGGGTGGAGACGCTCCTTCAGATATACTGGGCCTTTGAGGCCTTTAGGGCTTTCAAGGTCAGCACCAACACTTTGAATTGTGCTCGGAAACGTACTGGGAGCCAATGTAGGTCTTTCAAGACCGGTGTTATATGGTCTCGGCGGCCGCCCCCAGTCACCAGTCTAGCTGCCGCATTCTGGATTAATTGTAGTTTCCTGGTCACCTTCAAAGGTAGCCCCACGTAGAGCCCATTGCAGTAGTCCAAGCAAGAGATAACCAGAGCATGCACCACTCTGGCGAGGCAGTCCGCGGGCAGATAGGGTCTCAGCCTGCGTACCAGATGGAGCTGGTAGACAGCTGCCCTGGACACAGAACTGACCTGCGCCTCCATGGACAGCTGTGAGTCCAAAATGACTCCCAGGCTACGCACCTGGTCCTTCAGGGAGACAGTTGCCCCATTCAGGACCAGGGAGTCCTCCACACCAGCCCGCCCCCTGTCCCCCCAAAACAGTACTTCTGTCTTGTCAGGATTCAACTTCAATCCATTAGCCGCCATCCATCCTCCAACCGCCTCCAGGCACTGACACAGGACCATAGGATCTAGGGATAGACTGCTCCTGCAGCTGGAGGTTCCATAACAGCAGAAGAGCCTGGCTGGATCAGGCCAAAGGGGGCCCACCTAGTCCAGCATACTGTTCTCACAGTGGCCACCCAGCTGCAAGTGGGACCAGATGGATGTGACATTCCTGGATTGCAGGGGGTTGGACTAGATGACCTGTGGGGACCCCTTCTGACTCTACAACTCTATGATAAACCTGCGCCACACAAAGAAGCCCTTTCTTTTCTTGTGCAAGTTCTAATGTCACAAGAGCGGGAGAGAAACCCTTCCCCATCCACTTTCCCATGCCATTTGAGCATCTTCTATCGCGTCCCCTCTCGCCCGCCTTTCTGCTAAACGGAAAAGTCCCAAACGCTGCAACCTTTCGTCGCAGCGGGCAATTCTCGTACGGTGTGGGTGAGTGAGCTCTGACAGGCCCAGCCCTGCCATTAGGCAGGGGCAGGGAGACAGCCTGTCTCCCGGCTGCCATTTAAACGCAGGGGAAACGGCTGAATTATTTAGCTCGACGCTCCCAACTTATCAAGTGGATTCCCAGCTCCAGGCACTGAAAACGGCTTGAGACAGATCTGTCAGTCTGGGAGAGGAGGCTTGTCTGGCTGTCTCCTCACTTCACACCCGGAATCCATTATACAGGGGAAGCTCTGGGGGTTTTCACCATTTGGGTCACAGACGGCAGGGGGTGAGAATCCCTCTCAGCTCAAGATCTAGTCCAGTGCTTCTAAACCTGTTTTTCTCTGGGCCATGCTTTCCGAATAAAAACTTGCTCGAGATTCAACTATTGAAGCTGCCAGTATCATATAAAACACCAGTTCTTTTGATGATATACAGTGCGAACGTGATCCGTGCGGGATGCGTGTTCACAACCCGCAGCATTCGCAACCCGCAGCTGCACATCTGCGGACACATGCGCAGCCGCCGAAACCCGGAAGTAACCCATTCCGGTACTTCCGGGTTTCGGCAGTCCGTAACCTGAAAAATGCAACCTGCCGAGACCAGGGAGAAGAGTCGGTGGAAGAAGATTAGAAGAAATTTAAAGACTATCTACAGAAATATTGTAAAATTAATGAATGTTAGAATGATGTTGGATAGAAATTAAGTGGTTTTCAGCTGTAATACTATAAGGGAATATGAAAAATGGATTATTAATAGGCAAAAATTTAACGTTACAATATTTTAAGATCTATGATTAGGGGAAACAAAGAGGGTAAGGATTTGCTGAACCAACACACTGAACTGGAATACAAAAAAGAGAGGCGTGAGGAGGTCCGGGAAATAAGCTAATGAAAAATAAGTAATGGAAAGAATGAGTTGTTTTTAACCATTTTCATTTTGTAATTATTATTATTATTATTATTATTATTATTATTTATTTTTACTTTGTAATACTTTGAAAATTTTAATAAATATCTTATAAAAAGAAAAAAGAAAAACGCAACCTGAAGCATCTGTAACCCGAGGTATGACTGTATCTACAATGGTGAAATATACTCAGAGTTCTGTAGTGATTTCATGCTCTTTATCGCAGCTTGTAAAACAGTGATTGAATTGCCCCAAACCTCAGGCTTTTATATACATTATTTACACAATGAGTCCCATCTGATTGGCTGATTCTGCTTCCCTCCTGGAGCCTGATTGGTCTTTTCCTGCAGGCCAATCAGTTGTAGTATTCTAGGATCCTACCAGCCTAATAGGCTGATCAACGTCTTCCTGGAGCCTGATTGGTCTTCTCCTGCAAGCCAATCAGCTGTTGCATTCCAGGATCCTACTTGCCTATTGTTCTAGGATCCAAGGTTAGTACATTACAAATGGCATCATGGAAAACGTTCCGTAACATTAATCTTGGGCAGTAAGCAATAGATTTTTTTAATAATTCTTGTCGTGGATGCCTTAGCTGAGATTCCTGCATTGCGGCGGATTGGACTAGATGACACTATGGTTCTCTGACATAGAACACGGCTGCTTTCTAATGTGATCATGGGACACCCAGAAAGCTGTCCATGGAGGCGCAGGTCAGTTCTGTGTCTAGAGCAGCTGTCCACCAGCTCCATTTGGTATGCAGGATGAGACCTTCCCTGCCTGCAGACTGCCTCGCCAGAGTGGTGCATGCTCTGGTTATCTCCCGCTTGGACTACTGCAATGCGCTCTACGTGGGGCTACCTTTGAAGGTGACTCGGAAACTGCAATTAATCCAGAATGCGGCAGCTAAACTGGGGACTGGGAGCGGCCGCCGAGACCACATAACACCGGTCTTGAAAGACCTACATTGGCTCCCAGTACGTTTCCGAACACAATTCAAAGTGTTGGTGCTGACCTTGAAAGCCCTAAACAGCCTCAAAGGCCCAGTATATCTGAAGGAGCGTCTCCACCCCCATCGTTCAGCCCAGACACTGAGGTCCAGCTCCGAGGGCCTTCTGGTGGTTCCCTCACTGCGAGGTTACAGGGAACCAGGCAGAGGGCCTTCTCGGTGGTGGCGCCTGCCCTGTGGAACACCCTCCCACCAGATGTCAAAGAGATAAACAACTACCTGACGTTTAGAAGACATCTGAAGGCAGCCCTGTTTAGAGAAGGTTTTAACGTGTGATGAAATAAATAAATAAATAAAAATTTAAATTGTCCAGTAGCACCTTAGAGACCAACTAAGTTTGTTCTGGGTATAAGCTTTCGTGTGCATGCACACTTCTTCAGATACACTGAAACAGAAGTCACTAGATCCTTATATATAGTGGGAGGGTGGGCTGGGGTTTTTCTCAGAAGGGTAGTAGGAGATGGGTGACTGACTCAATGGGCATGGAAAACCTGTTGACGGCTGTTAATGTTTGATGTTTTATCGTGTTTTTAATATTCTGTTGGGAGCCGCACAGAGTGGCTGGGGAAACCCAGCCATATGGGCAGGGTATAAATTATTATTATTATTATGCAATGCAGCTACACAGATCCTTCCCAAAATATGATATTGGTTGTCCTCAAATCTTCCTGCCACAGTTGCCATCCTCTCCGGCCACACCAGGGAGGCATGCGCCACACCCTGCAATAACCACTGGGCTAACCTCAAGGGCATTGCGAAGGATCTGTCCGCACCAATATCCTCTAAGCACTGCAAAGTGACAGCATTTGCAACTACGATCCCTCTCCCAACAGATAAACGTCAAGCCCGCTAATAATCTATTGCCATTGCCACCCTTCACCAGGCCCTCCCTGACAGTCAGGATGAAGGGTTGATGGCCCATGAAACCCGAGCATAAAACAGTCCCTCCAGCCCCCTCGTTTGTCGGCAGCATGACTTTGATTGACGCCTGTCTGCCCAACCCCTGGAAGCCACAAAATGGCCCAGCCCATCTGCATGAGCCACAGTGGAGAGAGGAGAGGCAGATGCGATGTTTCGACTAGGGAGGTTAAATGGCGTGCCTTTTGCTTTCGGCAGAGAGCTAGTTAGGAGAGGCAGTGTGGCACAGAGGTTAGAGCATGGGACTAGGACCTGGGAGAGCAGGGTTCAAATGCCGAGTCAGCTGCAAAGTCGTTGGGCAAGATATAGAATCATAGAATTGTAGCATTGAAGAGGAGTATGAGAGTCAATGACAAACCTAGACAGCATCTTAAAAAGCAGAGACATCACCTTGCCGACAAAGGTCCGTATAGTTAAAGCTCTGTCTAGTTAAAGCTCTGTATAGTTTAAGCTCTGGTTTTCCCAGTAGTGATGTATGGAAGTGAGAGCTGGACCATAAAGAAGGCTGATCGCCGAAGAATTGATGCTTTTGAATTCTGGTGCTGGAGGAGACTCTTGAGAGTCCCATGGACTGCAAGAAGATCCAACCTCTCCATTCTGAAGGAAATCAGCCCTGAGTGCTCACTGGAAGGACAGATCCTGAAGCTGAGGCTCCAAGACTTTCCCATGGACTGCAAGAAGATCAAACCTCTTGGCAGTGGAAGACATGAGTGCCTGGCGTGCTCTGGTCCAGGGGGTCATGAAGAGGCGGGCACGACTAAACGACTAAACAACAACAACAACGAGAGTCAACAGGTCGAAACCTCAGCAACGTAGGAATCTTTCACCCAATGTGGGGCTCGCTGCGTGAAAGAGCGGGCGATGAGGAGGAGAGGCTGCTGCCTTTAAAAAATGCTTTGTGCATTTTGCAGCTCATCTTGCCCTTTTCTAAAATTTATTGGTGTGACTTTTTGTAAATGAAATATACTCGGAGTCGAGAGTGGATTTCATGCTCTTTATTCAGCTCATAGTGGTGAGGAGGAATAGAAGTTCCCCAAAAATGTCTGCTTTATATACATTATTTATACAATGGGCCCCACGTGATAGGCTAATTCTGGGATTCTCCTGTAGGCCAATCAGGTTGCAGATCCACCCGGGGTTGGATTGGGTGGCTCCTGCGGACCAATCAGACTGCTGCATTCTGAATCCTATTGCTCTAGGACCAATCTGACTGCTGCATTTTGGATCCCATTCAACTCAGTAAAGGTAAAGGGACCCCTGGCCATTAGGTCCAGTCGTGACCGACTCTGGGGTTGCGGCGCTCATCTCACTTTATTGGCCAAGGGAGCCGGCGTACAGCTTCCGGGTCATGTAGCGAACCAGAGCAGCGCATGGAAACGCTGTTTACCTTCCCGCCGGAGCGGTACCTATTTATCTACTTGCACTTTGACGTACTTTTGAACTGTTAGGTTGGCAGGAGCAGGGACCGAGCAACGGGAGCTCACCCCGTCGCGGGGATTCGAACCGCCGACCTTCTGATCTTAACCCACAGCGCCACCCACGTCCCTATTCAACTCAGTACATAACAGTAAATCTACCAAAGAATAAAATAAAATCGGGATTCAGAGTTTTTCTCACAGCAATGGAGGGCATGTGTGCTTTGTTCTGTTAATTTAGTGGTGTTGGCACTGAGGGGCATAGCGTGGGGCATGCCAGGGGGGCTGTGGTCCCGGGCACACAATTTTTGAGGGGGTGCAAACCAGCCCGGCCTGACGTGGTGCCCCTCTCCGCCTACCAAGGGCTGTGTCAGCCGGGTGGGCTCGTCCTGGCATGGGCAAGCGCGCAGGCGGCTCAGTGTGGCCCCACTTTGCACCAGCGAGGGTAGGATCGCTCAAGTGGCATTGGCAGTGAAGCCTAGGCTGGCAGCCCCACTGCCCAGTGCAAGGGTGCACGTGTACCCCAGGAACCACCAAGCAATGCTATTCCACTGGCGGCACTTCTTCTGATTGGAAATGCTCTGCAGGAGGTGGTTGTTGTTGTTTAGTCGTTTAGTGGTGTCCGCCTCTTCGTGACCCCTGGACCAGAGCACGCCAAGCACTCCTGTCTTCCACTGCCTCCCCCAGATTGGTCAAACTCATGCTGGTAGCTTCGAGAACACTGTCCCACCATCTCGTCCTCTGTCGTCCGCTTCTCCTTGTGCCCTCCATCTTTCCCAACATCAGGGTCTTTTCCAGGGAGTCTTCTCTTCTCATGAGGTGGCCAAAGTCTTGGAGCCTCAGCTTCAGGATCTGTCCTTCCAGTGAGCACTCAGGGCTGGTTTCCTTCAGAATGGAGAGGTTTGATCTTCTTGCAGTCCATGGGACTCTCAAGAGTCTCCTCCAGCACCAGAATTCAAAAGCATCCATTCTTTGGCCATCAGCCTTCTTTGTGGTCCAGCTCTCACTTCCATACATCACTACTGGGAAAACCATAGCTTGAACTATACGAACTTTTGTTGGCAAGGTGATGTCTCTGCAGGAGGTAGGAACCAAAAAATATTGGTTTGAGGAGGAGGGTCAGTTGCGGGGGGAGTGAGAAATGTCCCTGTTTCCATCTGAGGAATGTCGGAGGGTATGGCTTAGGGCTTTGAACACCAGGGGCACATTTCGAAAACCAAAAACCGGACACAAAAGTTGATGAGCTTTTTGGGGTGGGGTTTAATAAGTTTTAAAACTATTTTTAAGGAAATTCCTCCAAAAAAACCCAGCACTTCTGACATGAGCTGCCACACAGCCGGTTTTCCAGGACATTTTTGCCGATTTTCGCAAATTCTGCTCGGATGCTATTTCCTCCCCCCCCCCCAAAAAAAAAAAATTATTAGTTTTCTCTTATAACACACAGACAAAAACACAAAAGAAAAACATTACATTTGGCACAACATAAAAACTTAACAACAATAAAAACACAAAAATAAAAGAAGAATTTTTCCTTCTTATTCCCTGGTGTAGTTACATTGCTAAAAGACTTCCTTGACACCCTCCAATCTGGATTTCATGATATCACATATTTAGCAGTTCCCAATTTCATATTTATAACATCAGTATCTTCTTTCATTACATACTTCTTAACCTTACTTCCAATTGTAATCCATAATAATCTTTATTATTAATCTTTTTCTATCCCTTAGCCTAATCTGTTACAGTGGTACCTCGGGTTAAATACTTAATTCGTTCCAGAGGTCCGTTCTTAACCTGAAACTGTTCTTAACCTGAAGCACCAATTTAGCTAATGGGGCCTCCTGCTGCCGCCGCGCCACCAGAGAACGATTTCTGTTCTCATCCTGAAGCAAAGTTCTTAACCTGAAGCACTATTTCTGGGTTGGCGGAGTCTGTAACCTGAAGTGTATGTAACCTGAAGCTTATGTAACCTGAGGTACCACTGTACTTCTTGGAATTTTTAAAGTATCTTATATTACAATATCTCACTAAATATTCTTTAAATTCGGATGCTATTTCTGACGGACAAATCCCAGACACGTCCGGGAAACTACGGACATATAGCAACCCTACGATAGTGGCCAAAATAGCGGCTAGGGGCAGGGTGAGGGCGTGGCGGCGCTGGCAACTACCCAAAGGTTCCTGGAGCCAACATGCCCCCAGGTCTCTGCGGCAGGCCCTGACACCAGCCGGCTTCTCCTTCTGCTATTTACAGTTTTAATGAAAACCCTAATAGACTTGTAATCTTTCCATCAGTATTCTGGCGGCATCCTTCAGCGTACTCTGGGTCACCTTTAAGCCGCCGACAACATTCAGGCCTGCTTGGGTTTGCAGTTCCGGGGGGCGGCAGTGAATGATGAACAATTTATCCCGTTCTTCTCCTTATATTATTTTGATTTTCCACTTTGCCTGCTGAGCCGGTTGTCAGAGCAAAGGAGGGAGAGGCTGTCACGAGGTGTTTGGGGAGCTGGCCGCGCCGCCTCTAAGCACCACAGCCTCGTTGCCTCTCGCCCCTGAACATGCACGCCCCACGCTGAGCCCCAAATTGAGTCTGGGAGTCAAGGCATATAATAATAATAATAATTTATTATTTATACCCCGCCCATCTGGCTGAGTTTCCCCAGCCACTCTGGGCGGCTCCCAATCGAGTGTTAAAAACAATACAGCATTAAATATTAAAAACTTCCCTAAACAGGGCTGCCTTAAGATGTCTTTTAAAGATAGGATAGCTGCTTATTTCCTTCACATCTGAAGGGAGGGTGTTCCACAGGGAGGGTGCCACTACTGTGAAGGACCTGTCTGGTTCCCTGTAACCTCACTTCTCGCAGGGAGGGAACCGCCAGAAGGCCCTCAGCGCTGGATCTCAGTGTCCGGGCTGAACGATGGGGGTGGAGTATACTGGACCAAGGCCGTTTAGGGCTTTCAAGGTCAGCACCAACACTTGTGCCCTGAAACGTACTGGGAGCCAATGCAGGTCTCTCAGGACCAGTGTTATGTGGTCTCAGCGGCCGCCCCCAGTCACCAGTCTAGCTGCCGCATTCTGCATTAGTTGCAGTTTCCGGTCACCTTCAAAGGGAGAACCACACAGAGCGCATTGCAGTAGTCCAAGCGGGAGATAACCAGAGCATGCACCACTCTGGCGAGACAGTCCGCAGGTAGGTAGGGTCTCATCCTGCGTACCAGATGGAGCTGGGAGACAGCTGCCCTGGACACAGAATTAACCTGCGCCTCCATGGAAAGCTGTGAGTCCAGAATGACTCCCAGTTACCCCATTCGGGACCAGGGAATCCCCCACACCAGCCCGCCCCCTCTCCCCAAGAACAGTACTTCTGTCTTGTCAGGATTCAACTTCAATCAGAGCCATTAAGGCAAGTATCAGAGAGAGCAGGGGTGGCGGCCAGGGAGAGACGGGGCCTAATTGGAAGTGGCCCCCGAGGGAGATAGTGAATGGCAAGACTGCAGCTGCTACCCTTGTACTGAGCCGGGGCGACTCACAGCATCGTAGGAACATCAGAAGAGGCTGCTGGATCAGGCCCAGGGCCCATCTGGGCTGGCATCCTGTTCTCACGGTGGCCAGACAGAGAAAACCACAAGCAGGACCCGAGTGCGAGAGCACACCTGTCAGAAGGTGGTGGGCTTGCCTTCCTTGGAAGTTTTTCAGCAGAGGTTGGAGGGTCATCGGTCAGGGATTCTTGAGCTGCAATTCCTGCACTGCAGGGGGGGGTTGGACTCGATGACCTTTGGTGGTCCCTTCACAGATCAGTGATTCTATGGTTTCATTATACACAAGAACAGGGCCTTCTCTGCAGTGGCTCCCCGTCTGTGGAATGCTCTCCCCAGGGAAGTTCACCTGGCGCCTTCATTATACACCTTTAGGCGCTAGGCAAAAACGTTCCTTTTTTAACCAGGTTGATCTGTTTGACATCCTATGCCCTTTTAAAAATGTCTTTTTTTGTGGGGGCGGGTGTATTGGGTTGTTGCTTTTATTTTTATTATGTATTTTGTGGTTCCATATCCTGATTTTATTTTGTGAACTGCCCTGAGACCCCTGGGTATAGGGCAGTGCAGTGGTACCTCGGGTTACAGACGCCTTCAGGTTACAGACTCCGCTAGCCCAGAAATAGTACCTCGGGTTAAGAACTTTGCTTCAGGATGAGAACAGAAATCGTGCTCTGGCAGCGCAGCAGCAGCGGGAAGCCCCATTAGCTAAAGTGGTGCTTCAGGTTAAGAACAGTTTCAGGTTAAGAACGGACCTCCAGCACGAATTAAGTTCTTAACCCGAGGTACCACTGTATATAAATACAAATAAAGTGGCCCTCGGTGGGCTGGCCGAGAGACCCAGCCGGCCCCCAGCCCCTCAGCCCCTTCTGCGGGAAGATGAAGGCAGCTGAAATTGCAAGGAAAGAGATTCTGACTAAACACTAGGGAGGACTTTTTGAGGGCAAGAGTCATTCGACTCCCTCGGAAGGCGGTGGACTCAGTGGCGTAGCGTGGGTTGTCAGCACCCGGGGCAAGGCAAGTAATTTGCGCCCCCTAACCCGTGGATTTGCGCCCCCTAACCCGTGGATTTGCGCCCCCTAAACCATGGATTTGCGCCCCCTAACCCGTGGATTTGCGCCCCCTAACCCTAACTCCCAGATGTTGCGCCCGGTGCGGCCGGCCCCCCCTGCACCCCCCACGCTACGCCACTGGGTGGACTCTCCATCACTCGAGACTTGATGGTCGTCTCTCTGGGGTTCTGGGGTTCCCGCATTCCATGGGGTTGGACTAGATGGCCTTGGGAGGTCCCCTTCCCGCTCTGAAGTTCCCCACTCCCTAGCCGAACCTCAGCCGAGCCCAGAGAAGTTGCCTCTCCAATCAGCTGCGTCCCCTGCTCTTTACAGCATCCGTGAACCAAGCCTTTAATCTGTCGAAATCTTGTTATCTCTTTTTTTTTCCTGAAATGGGGGGGGGGGCGCAAATGGGAACGTATTTCCACCGCCACCCCTCCAACAAGGGGTGGGGGAATTGTCTCCCTGGCTTGTCTTCCCTCCAGTCGCTTTGCTTTTAACCTTCCCTTTCAGCCGGCTGGAAAACATGATCTGAAATCGTTAGAGAGTTCATCAACGGAATTAATCAGGGCATTTGGCTCCGTGGGATTTTAGGCCGGGATGGAGGAGGCGAAGTGGCAGCGGCGGCGGCGGCGGCGGACTCTGCTCTGCTCCCCCCGCCTCTCTTTCCTTTTTGCAGAAAAAAGAAAATCTTCCCTCGACTGCTGTTCCTTCTCCGCTGCTGGAATAAATCAGAGGCACTGGGCGGCAGAGAGAACGCAGAAGCTGTTTGGCGTGCTGGAAAATCAAAGAGGTTTAATAGCTTCGCTGGGTAGTTTGCACCAGAGAGGGATGAGGTTTTCAAGCAGAGTTTAGAATGGGCATCTGCCAGGGATTCTTCACTTGCAATTCCTGCATCGCAGGGGTGGAATGGATGACCACCAGGGGTCCCTCCCATCTCTACAATTCTACGAATTGGGACGAGAAGGAGAGCAGGTCGTGCACAAAGCCCCTTTCTACAGAGGGCCTCAAAAGCTGACATGGTTGTGAGGGGCAGTGCGCTCTGCACATGCTCCAGGGCACTCTGCTGGAGCCAAGAGCAGCACGTAGAACATCAGAAGGTTCCTGCTGGATCAGGACCAACGCCCAGTCCAGAGTCCTGTTCTCACAGTGGCCAACCGGATGCCTGTTTTGGGAAACCCTCAAGCACGACAGCATTCTCCCCTCAAGCACGACAGTTATCTCCCGCTTGGACTACTGCAATGCGCTCTACGTGGGGCTACCTTTGAAGGTGACGCGGAAACTATAGCTAATCCAGAATGCGGCAGCTAGACTAGTGACTGGGGGCGGCCGCCGAGACCACATAACACCGGTCTTGAAAGACCTACATTGGCTCCCAGTACGTTTCCGAGCACAATTCAAAGTGCTGGTGTTGACCATTAAAGCCCTAAATGGCCTCAGTCCAGTATACCTGAAGGAGCGTCTCCACCCCCATCGTTCTGCCCGGACGCTGAGGTCCAGCGCCGAAGGCCTTCTGGCGGTTCCCTCATTGCGAGAAGCAAAGCTACAGGGAACCAGGCAGAGGGCCTTTTCGGTAGTGGAATGCCCTCCCATCAGATGTCAAAACGATAAACAACTACCTGACATTCAGAAGACATCTTAAGGCAGCCCTGTTCAGGGAAGTTTTTAATGTATGATATTTTAGTGGGGTTTTTTGGTTTCTATGGAAGCCGCCCAGAGTGGCTGGGGAAACCCAGCCAGATGGGCGGGGTACAAATAATAATTTTTATTATTATTATTATTATTATTATTATTATTATTATTATTATTATTTCCAGAACCGGGTATTCAAAGGCATGCTGTCTTTGTTGGAGATGAAAGGTTTGGAAGAGATCCCTTACTCTCTCATAGCAGAGTGTGCTAGACCCGAGGGCTAACTGTGCGGCGAGGTCCGAGTCCAGTCCGAGGTCAAGGGTGCGGTATGGAGGCTGTCCGTCAAAGCTGAAGCTGGGTCCAAGGCAGGAAGTTGGGTGAGGTCAGGAACTCTGGCAGAAGAGCAGGACAGGGTGCAGGCAGGAACAGGCTACCAACAATGTTGCTCCCACAACCTGGGACTGGGCTGGCCGGCTTTTATCTGCCCCAAGGCACAGGGCGGCCCCAGTCCTCAGGTGACTCACCTCTCCTGGCCTGGAGGCGAGCCCTCCTCCTGCGGGAACTTAGTTCCCTCCGCCTCTCTGCCCCGAGCCTCTGCAGCTCAGGAGAGGCTGGAGGGTTACCGGACCCAGAGGCAGCCTCAGCTTCCCCTGACGGGGCTGAGAGTGGAGCACCTGCAGGCAATGGGTCCTCCATCACCTCCGGAGCCAGAGCAGACTCAGCTGGTTCTGGAGGCAGGGAATCCTGTGCAGGCTGGGATTCTTCAGGTTCAGCCTCTGAGTCTGAATCCCAGGCCATCACACAGAGTTAGCACAATGGTGATTTGCTCCAAGCACATTAAACTTGGTTAGAATTACCACTTTTAAACAAATGTTCCCCATGAAAATACCTAGGCTAGAATAAATCACAGACATTTAGCTTTGTAAGCAACTGAAGATTTTACTCAGTCGTGGTCCGCGGGGACATTAATGCCCCCCAACAGTAGAGGGCAGAGCACAACCATCGTGCCTAGTAGCCATTGATAGCGTTCTCCTTTTTAAAGCCCCCTCAGTTGGTGGCCCTCTCTGCCTCCTGTGGCAGTGAGTTCCACATGCGTGACGAAATTCTGTCCTGAATTTTCCAACATTCAGCTTCATTTCATGTCCACGATTTCTAGTATTATAAAAAAAGGCATAGAGGAAGGAGATAGGGTTGTCCCCATGTTCTGGTATGGTACATGGCATGGAGAAAAGGGCGGGGGGATCTCCCTATCATAGGGAATTGTAGAGTTTGAGGGGGACCCCAAATGGTCATCTAGTCCAACCCCCTTCAATGCAGGAATCTCCACTAAAGCATCCTTGATAGACAGACAGCCAACCTCTGTTCAGAAGCCTCCAAAGAAGGAGAGGACACCATTTTCCGAAGAAGTCCATTCCACCAGGAAACAGCTCTTACTATGGGAAAGTTCTTCCTAAGGTTTAAGCTGGAATCTCATTTCTTGCAATCTGAATCCATCAGTTTGAGACACACCGTCCGGACCAGGAGAAAACAAGCTTGCTCCTTCTTCCATGGGACAGCCCTTGAGATATTTGAAGATGACTATCCAACAACCTCAGATATGCAGATGACACAACCTTGAGGGCAGAAAGTGAGGAGGAATTAAAGAACCTTTTAATGAGGGTGAAAGAGGAGAGCGCAAAATATGGTAAATATATATTTAAAAAAAAACGAAGATCATGGCCACTGGGCCCATCACCTCCTGGCAAATAGAAGGGGAAGAAATGGAGGCAGTGAGAGATTTTACTTTCTTGGGCTCACTGCAGATGGTGACAGCACCCACGAAATTAAAAGACGCCTGCTTCTTGGGAGAAAATCGATGACAAAGCTAGACAGCATCTTAAAAAGCAGAGACATCACCTTGCCGACAAAGGTCTGTATAGTTCAAGCTCTGGTTTCCCCAGTAGTGATGTATGGAAGCGAGAGCTGGACCATCAAGAAGGCTGACCGCTGGAGAAAGGATGCTTTTGAATTCTGGTGCTGGAGGAGACTCTTGAGAGTCCCATGGACTGCAAGAAGATCAAACCTCTCTATTCTGAAGGAAATCAGCCCTGAGTGCTCACTGGAAGGACAGATCCTGAAGCTGAAGCTCCAAGACTTTGGCCACCTCAGGAGAAGAGAAGACTCCCTGGAAAAGACCCTGATGTTGGGAAAGATGGAGGGCACAAGGAGAAGGGGGCGACAGAGGACGAGATGGTGGGACAGTGTTCTCGAAGCTACCAGCATGAGGGAGGCAGTGGAAGACAGGAGGGCCTGGCATGCTCTGGTCCAGGGGGTCACAAAGAGGCAGACACGACTAAACGACTAAACAACAGCATCCTATCTCCTCGCAGTCTCCTCTTCTTCAGGGTAAACATACCCAGCTCCTTCAACCGCTCCTCATCAGGCTTGGTCTCCAGCCCCTTGATCATCTTGGTCGCCCTCCTCTGTGCACCTTCCAGCTTGCCAACATCGCTTTGTCTTTTCTCAACACCATGCAGTTTTTATACACTTCTCTCATGGCTCCCCCTTGTTTATTTGTTCCCTCTGCACTAAAAAGCCCTCAATATTGTGGTCTTTCCTCATATATCCTCCACCGAAAGAATGATCGCCTCTTGTTTTTTAAATCAGCAGAGAAGGCGACTCTTGCAGAATACCAAGGCAGGGGAAAGCCTCCGATAATGTGTCTCTGTGGCAGGAGATGGGCTTGCAGAGCCATCTGAAGCATGAAAACAGGGAGACTCCAGACTGCTGCTTCTTGTGGGATCAATATTTCTCATGCATGCAAGATTTATTTATTTTCCCAACAGCCACATGATGTCCTTGTCGTCAAAATGCCAGCCCATATTTTCCTGGCCATCTAATCTGGATTTACGCTAATAATAATAATAATAATAATAATAATATATTATTATTATTAATTATTATTATTATTATTATTATTATTATTATTATTATTATTTAAACCCCACCCATCTGTCTGGGTTTCCCCAGGCACTCTGTGCAGCTCCCAATAGAATATTAAAAACACGATAAAAGGCCAGTCACATAGCCATCTTCTTCTTTTAGCTCTTTGACTTTTTGGTTCTCTTGCCATCTTCCAGTGTGGTGTAGTGGTTAAGAGTGGTAGACTCGTAATCTGGTGAACTGGGTTCGATTCTTCGCTCCTCCACATGCAGCTGCTGGGTGACCTTGGGCCAGTCACACCTCTTTTAAGTCTCTCAGCCCCACTCACCTCACAGAGTGTTTGTTGTGGGGGAGGAAGGGAAAGGAGAATGTGAGCCGCTTTGAGACTCCTGAAGGAGAGTGATAAAGCGGGATATCAAATCCAATCTCTTCTTCTTCCTCTCTTCTGGCTCTTAGCCAGCAGCACATGGCACATCCTTACAGAGGATGGAAGCCACAAGGTAGAAAGTCGGAGGCCTAACTCAGAATTCTTTTCTCTACAAATGTAACCACAAGACAAAGCCTGCCTTCATAGCACTGCTGTGAGCTGAATGTAAGTAAACTTTACTCTCACTTTTAAAGAAGACTGTCGTGTTATTATTATTTTAAGAGGGAAATAAAAGGGGAAGCTTACCAGGAACAATCCAGACTGGATTGCTCAACTTAAACTTGCTTCCAGCAATGTGCAAGAGAATGTGCTCTGCTGGTTGCTCACTGGCGTGAGTGAGGAGGGATACTATTTAATCAATATATCCTCTCCTACCTTCCTCACAGGTGGCGCTGTGGGTTAAACCACAGAGCCTAGGACTTGCCGATCAGAAGGTCGGCGGTTCGAATCCCCACGACGGGGTGAGCTCCTGTTGCTCAGTCCCTGCTCCTGCAAACCTAGCAGTTCAAAAGCACACCAGTGCAAGTAGATAATTAGGTACCGCTCTGGCGGGAAGGTAAATGGCGTTTCCATGCGCTGCTCTGGTTCGCCAGAAGCGGCTTAGTCCTGCTGGCCACATGACCCGGAAGCTGTACGCTGGCTCCCTCGGCCAATAAAGCGAGATGAGTGCCACAACCCCAGAGTCATTCATGACTGGACCTAATGGTCAGGGGTCCCTTTACCTTTACCTTCCTCAACATTCCCACAGGGATAGCATTTGCTTTTTTTGCTGCTGCATCTCACCGCTGACTCATGTTAAGCTTGTTCACTACTAAGACCCCCCTAGATCCTTCTCACATGTGTCCCTCATCCAGTGGCGTAGCGTGGGGGGTGCAGGGGGGCCGGCCGCACCAGGCGCAACATCTGGGGGTTAGGGTTAGGGGGCGCAAATCCACGGGTTAGGGGGCGCAAATTACTTGCGTTGCCCCGGGTGCTGACAACCCACGCTACGCCACTGCCCCCATCTTATACTGGTGCAGCTGGTTCTTCCTGCCCAAGTGCAAAACCTCACATTTGCCCCAATTGAAATTCATCCTGCTAGTTTGGGCCCAGTTCTCCAATCTGTGAAGGTCACCTTGAATCCCGAATCTGTCTTCTGTGACATTAGCTACCCCATGAGTAGGCAAACTAAGGCCTGGCGGCCGGATCTGGCCCAATCGCCTTCTAAATCCGGCTCGCGGACGGTCCGGGAATCAGTGTGTTTTTACATGAGTAGAATGTGTCCTTTTATTTAAAATCTGGGTTATTTCTGGGGCTTGCCTGGTGTTTTGACATCAGTATAAAATGTGTGCTTTTATTGAAAATGCATCTCTGGGTTATTTGTGGGGCATAGGAATTCGTTCATTATTATTTTTTCAAAATATAGTCCGGCCCACCAGAAGGTCTGAGGGACAGTGGACCGGCCCACTGCTGAAAACATTTGCTGACCCCTGAGCTGCTACCCCTCCCAGTTTGGTGTCATCTGCAAATTTGATGAGCATCCCCTCAATTCCTTCATCCAAGTCGTTTACACAGACGATGAACGACAGCGGGCCCAGGACAGAACCCTGCAGCTCCCCACTTGTCACTTTTCTCATTGTTCCTCTGCCCTGGAGTGCTGAGACACAGGAAAAGCTTTGGCTGAGAGAGGCAGCAAGGATTTGAGGCATATGAGTCACCCCAGAGAGGTTTGGCTTGGGCTGACTCAACCCGGCAGCAGAGCAGGGCACCACTCCCCAGGGCCACCATGTCTGCTTCCCGCACGGCTGATAACATGCGCGTTAAAGAACTCACTTGGCTGGGCTACTGATTTATTTTTAATTTTCTGGAGCGCTTGCTCCCATACATACAATCAAAACAAGACAGGCCCTACCAATCTGAAATAAATCACGGCACACGAGGGGAAAGGGATGAGGAGGGGAGAGGAAAATAAAAATCAAAGCTCAGCCACAAATTTCCAAACAGTTGTTCCTGCTGTAACCAGCTGGCATGGTTCAGGGGAAGAGCAGAGCCATAGTAGCCAGCGGCCATTGATAGCCTTCTCTTCCTCCCTCAATTTGTCTAATCCTTTCTTAAAGCCATCCAAATTAGTGGCCATGTTCAGGGATGCAGAAGAGGATATATTGTTTGTTTATAGCCTTTCCAACTTGTGTTAACAAGTTCACAATTTAGCAGAGTAATATTCCCCTTTTTAAACTCACAGCGGATGCGTTTGCTCAGGCTCTCTAAAGCCTCTATAATAACTGTTCTGGTATTTTCCCCTTATTTCCTCATAAAAGATAAGACATGACACAGTCTTCTATAAAAGTATAAAAAGAGTTTACTCACTCACATTCTGTTCACAGTCGGATCCCAGAAGGCAGACTTAGCTTAGAAAAGTAACATACACCTGGAAACTATCTCATCAGGAGACAGTCCCTTTGTCCTCTCTGGGCTGGAGGCCAAGAGAGCATCTTTGGCTAAGCAGATGTTGCTTCTTCGATGCATGTAGTCAAAGAGAGAGAGAGATGGCTGCCCTGCCCTGTGCTTTTGTCGTTACCTGCACAGGTGAGGCCACGCCCACCTCTAGTCCCATGCAGAGGAAGTCTGTCCCAGCCCAGAAGGAAACAGGAAGTTGACCTGCTGGCTGGACAAACATTCCTCCCCATGTGTAAACATGTTCCCTCGAGGAAGGTTGTACTTGACTGCTCTTGTGTTTCACATCCCACAGAAAGTTCCACAGTCTAGTTCTGAGCTGCATCAGGAAGTTATTTCTGTTACCTGTCCTGAATGTAGGAATTGAGGGGTATGACCTGTTCAAAAGGAACAGACCAGACAGGAAAGGAGGAGGAACATTATATGGGTCTTCCAGCATTCGGCTTTGCGAGGTGCCTGAGGGAGCTGGGATTCCATCAAAGCTAATGAAATCATAGAATTGGAAGGGACCCTGAGGGTCATCTAGTCCAACCCCCTGCAATGCAGGAATCTCAACTCAAGCATAGTTGAAAGCACTATGGTACCACTTTAAACATTCATAGCTCCCCCCCAAAAAAATAATCCTGGGAACTATGGTTTGTGAAGGATGCTGAGAGTTTTTAGGAGACCCCTGTTCCTTTCCCAGAACTACAGCTCCCAGTGCAGGCAGTGGTGGACTTTGGGCTCTCAAATTTCAGTGGCACCCTGTGCAACGCTAAAATTTAGCAGTCCCCCTTCTCTCACGCTCCATTCTACACCTTTGTTGTGGCGCCCCCTGCAGTGCGGCGCCGGCCCAGAGTGGCCAAACCAGTCATGCTACCCTAAAAGCACCTCTGGATTGATTGTTGAGCCACTCTGGGAATTGTAGTGCTGGGAGGGGAATTGGGGTCTCCCCAGTGGCGTAGCGTGGGTTATCAGCACCCGGGGCAAGGCAAGTAATTTGCGCCCCCTAACCCGTGGATTTGCGCCCCCTAACCCGTGGATTTGCGCACCCTAACCCTAACCCCCAGATGTTGCACCCGGTGCGGCCGGCCCCCCCTGCACCCCCCATGCTACGCCACTGGGTCTCCCCTAACAAGTCTCACCACACTTAAAAACTACAGTTCCCAAGGTATTTGAGGTTGAATCCTGACAAGACAGAAGTACTGTTTTAGAGGGCAGGAGGCGGGCGGTTGTGGAGGACTCCCTGGTCCTGAATGGGGCAACTGTGCCCCTGAAGGACCAGGTGCAAAGCCTGGGAGTCATTCTGGACTCACAGCTGTCCATGTAGGAGCAGGTCCATTCTGTGTCCAGGGCAGCTCCATCTCGTTTGCAGAATGAGACCCTCCCTGCCCGCGGACTGTCTTGCCAGAGTGGTTCATGCCCTAGTTATCTCTCGCTTGGACTACTGCTTGGACCCGGAAACTGCAATTAATCCAAAATGCGGCAGCTAGACTCGTGACTGGGAGCAGCCACCGGGACCACATAACACCAGTCCTGAGAGATCTGCATTGGCTCCCAGTACGTTTCCGAGCACAATTCAAAGTGTTTGTGCTGACCTTTAAAGCCCTAAACAGCCTCAAAGGCCCAGTATACCTGAAGGAGCATCTCCACTCCCATCGTTCAGCCCAGACACTGAGGTCCAGCGCTGAGGGCCTTCTGGCAGTTCCCTCATTGCGAGAAGCAAAGCTACTGGGAACCAGGCAGAGAGCCTTCTCTGTGGTGGCGCCCACCCTGTGGAACACCCTCCCTTCAGACATGAAGGAAGTAAGCAGCTATCTTATCTTTAAAAGACCTCTGAAGGCAGCCCTGTTTAGGGAAGTTTTTAATATTCAATGCTGTATTGTTTTTAACACTTGATTGGGAGCCGCCCAGAGTGGTTGGGGAAACTCAGCCAGATGAGCAGGGTATAAATAAATAAATTATTATTATTATTATTATTATTATTATTATTATTATTTGAGGGGAAGAAGCTTTGACTGTTTAAAGCGGTATGATAGTACTTTAAATGTATGGTTTGAATGCGGCCCCAGCTTTTGCAATGGAAGTGTGCAAAGGCGCTATGACACAACAAATCAGCCTTTCTTGGTTTTAAGAGAAAATAGTTGTTTCTGTGGTTAGGAAAGTACAGCGAAAATGCACCTAAAATGTGTGGGATAAACAATTGATGAATGGGAAGATACAGAAAGACTGCGCCAGCAAATCAGGACAAATGCCCGTTGTCATCTAACCTCTCTGCAAGGAAATCAGAATGAATGCTCAATAAAGGCCAGAAACCCTCTAACCTCCATGGAAGCTTTGCAGAATTTAATCAGGATGAATGCTCCATAAGCAAGTTGTCTGAAGGAGCTCAAATAGACGGATAGCCAAAAGCAGGGTGCCAAGGCAGGCATTTGGGACTAGAACTCCTATCAGGACATCCCATTCTGACCGCGGAGCTTCAGCATGGCCCGTTATTGTATTTTAATATTCTCTTGGAAGCCGCCCAGAGTGGCTGGGGAAACCCAGCCAGATGGGTGGGGTATAAATAATAAATTATGATGATGATGTTATGTGACATGGCGACATCTGAGCCGTATGAGGAATGGTCGAGGGAGCTGGGTAGGCTTAGCCTGTGCAAGGGAAGACCAAGAGATGACATGATGGACCTTCAAGTATCTTCAGATACTTGAAGGTCCATCATGGGGAATAAAGAGCAAGCCAGATTGAATTGTTCATTGTTTTAAGGAACTCACATGAGTTTGCAACCAGTTTTCTGCTGCGCAAGAAGGGGGATGCACTCTGCTAAGTGAAGAAACTTGCTAGCACAAGTTACGTGCTCTCAATATATCCTCTCCTGCCACCCTCAACATTCCTAATCTCTCTGCCCTCCTCCCAGCAGTCATTCCTCCTCTGGTCACTGCTGTGGATGTGCAAACTGACTGTCTGTCTCCAGGCACTGCGGTCATCTGCAGGGGATTCCCACACACAGAACACCCTTCATGTTACATTTGCAGACATTTTTGTAGCACAAAGTTCTGCCAACGGTGTTGAGCACATCCTTGGGGATCCTGCCCTCTTCCATTCTGCAGACATGAGCAAGCCAGCGTAGACGTCGCTGAGACAGGAGTGCGCACATGCTGGGAACATCGTCTGGGGAGAGCACTTCGTGGTTTGAGACTCTGTCCTGCCATGTGATGCCCAAACTCCTCCTGATGCAGCGTATGTGGAAGGCATGGAGGCGTTGCTGTCAGGAATGAGTCAGCTCCCAGCGAAGGTTTGCAGCCAACGGCAGAAAGCAGCCAGGAACAGAGAGGCTTAGATGTGAGCCAGGCAGGGGAGAGCCGGCAGCTGCAGACTTCGACTCTTCCTGACCTTGATGGGCCAGCTGATAAGACCATTGCTGAGAGTGGGTTGGAACACAGCCAAAGCTCTCAGGGAACGCAAACAGGAGCAAAAGGACACAGAGAGAGTCTCTTGGAAAAGGAAGAGGTGGGGGTGATTCAATAAGTCCGCGGAGTCGGCGAATGGGAGGGCTGTTAGACAAGAAGCAAAACAAGAGACCTTAAGGTGCGAAAGTTCAATATATTCTGTAGACACCGGAAGAAGTCTTCAGAAGGGTCATCTTGAGTAATAATGCTGGAGGCTTTATTTGAGCTACCCAGAGCTGTTTGTTTTTGCAATAAAACCTCCTGAAAGAGGAGAGCACAAAATATGGTCGGAAGCTCAATATCAAAAAAACGAAGATCATGGCCACTGGTCCCATCACCTCCTGGCAAATAGAAGGGGAAGAAATGGAGGCAGTGAGAGATTTTACTTTCTTGGGCTCCATGATCACTGCAGATGGTGACAGCAGTCACGAAATTACAAGACGCCTGCTTCTTGGGAGAAAAGCGATGGCAAACCTAGACAGCATCTTAAAAAGCAGAGACATCACCTTGCCAACGAAGGTCCGTATAGCTAAAGCTCTGGTTTTCCCAGTAGTGATGTGTGGAAGTGAGAGCTGGACCATAAAGAAGGCTGATCGCCAGAGAATGGTTGCTTTTGAATTCTGGTGCTGGAGGAGACTCTTGAGAGTCCCATGGACTGCAAGAAGATCCAACCTCTCCATTCTGAAGGAAATCAACCCTGAGTGCTCCCTGGAAGGACAGATCCTGAAGCTGAGGCTCCAGGACTTTGGCCACCTCAGGAGAAGAGAAGACTCCCTGGAAAAGACCCTGATGTTGGGAAAGATGGAGGGCACAAGGAGAAGGGGACGACAGAGGACGAGATGCTGGGACAGTGTTCTCGAAGCTACCAGCATGAGTCTGACCAAACTGCGGGAGGCAGTGGAAGACAGGAGTGCCTGGCATGCTCTGGTCCAGGGGGTCACGAAGAGGCGGACACGACTAAATGATCAAACAACAACAACCGTGTTATCAAGCTGGGAACCTGGACTCCTGACAGTTGCAAGTTGCCCGTGACCGACTTCCATAAAGCAGCTGCTCAGCACACAAGCCTGGTTGACCTTCATCTTGGTATTGGTCATGGGCCTCACATTTTCCCATATTCAGATTGCAAGACAGGAGATCTCAGCTAAACACTATGAAGAACTTTCTGAAGGCAAGAGCTGAAGGCAGAAGACCAGATTCCCTCAGAAGGGAGTGGACTCTCCTTACTTGGAAGTTTTTCAACGGATGGCCACCTGGCAGGAATTATTCAGCTGTGATTCCTGCACTGCAGGGGGTTCATAGAATCATAGAGTTGGAAGAGACCGCAAGGGCCATCGAGTCCAACCCCCTGCCAAGCAGGAAACACCATCAGAGCACTCCTGACATATGGTTGTCAAGCCTCTGCTTAAAGACCTCCAAAGTAGGAAACTCCACCACACTCCTTGGCAGCAAATTCCACTGTCAAACAGCTCTTACTGTCAGGAAGTTCTTCCTAATGTTTAGGTGGAATCTTCTTTCTTGTAGTTTGGATCCATTGCTCCGTGTCCGCTTCTCTGGAGCAGCAGAAAACAACCTTTCTCCCTCCTCTATATGACATCCTTTTATATATTTGAACATGGCTATCATGTCACCCCTTAACCTCCTCTTCTCCAGGCTAAACATGCCCAGCTCCCTTAGCCGTTCCTCATAAGGCATCGTTTCCAGGCCTTTGACCATTTTGGTTGCCCTCCTCTGGACACGTTCCAGTTTGTCAGTGTCCTTCTTGAACTGTGGTGCCCAGAACTGGACACAGTACTCCAGGTGAGGTCTGACCAGAGCAGAATACAGTGGCACTATTACTTCCCTTGATCTAGATGCTGTACTCCTATTGATGCAGCCCAGAATTGCGTTGGCTTTTTTAGCTGCCTGGGGGCTAGATGACCCCAGGGTCCCTTCCAACTCTACAGTTCTTTGATTCTATGAGCATTATTTAGCCCATTTCAATTGGACCAGAGTTTTCTACACTTGTACATATTTGAATCTATACATGAGGAGACACTTGTGTCTTTCCCGTTCGTACCAGAAAGTTTTCCCTTTGGGATTTGTCCTCCCCTTAATTTTTTGTCCTATTATGCCAATTAAGTACTATCAGAGCAGGTTATTGGTTAGGGGCTGCTGTGGGGGGGGGTCGATGTTTAATTTTGGAGGTGTCTTATTTTTGCTGCTACCTGGATGATATTCCTGTATCTTTACCGCTAGACTTCAGTTATGAATTTTCTGTGGGCTGTATAATTTTATTGCATGTTTATTAATACAATGCCTTTTCATTAGCCTGTTGTTTACGACCCTTTAAATTTTATTAGTGAATTACGTAAACTTCCTCACATTGCGTGGGTTGCCTTGAGTGTGGTTTGCCTACAAAGAAACATTGTGTTTACGTTCGGAGAGAGGAGTCGTAGAACCGTAAAGTCGGAAGGGACCCCTGGAGGTCATCTATTCCAACCCCCTGCGATGCAGGAATCTCAAGTGAAGCATCCATGACAGACAGCCATCGAACCTTTGCTTAGAAACCACCTTCTTTTTTAAAATAATTTCATTGATTTTCCAATAAAACAGCCAATTAACATATCCATCACAATCCAATTAAAAACAATTAACTACAATAAAAAAACAAGCAAATTACCGTCCAAATGATTAATTATGATTTTTTTTTCGGGGCTCCCCGTAGTCTGGACCTTTGAAGTGTATCTCCAATATCTGAATCGATTTTAGAATGAATTGATTTTAAAGGACTAAAACGGAGGATTTGGAGAAGAGCTGAGGGAACTCCAAAAAATGTATTTGTGAAAAATTGTGTTATGTGTTTTTATATTTTTGTATTGTAAAATGAATAAAAAATAATTCAAAAAAATTAGAATGAATGAATTGATTGTGATTTTATGTAAACTGTGTTACTTTTACTGTTGTTAGCCACTCTGAGCCCAGCTTCAGCTGGGAAGGGTGGGATATAAATAAAAAAGTATTATTATTATTATTATTATTATTATTATTATTATTATTATTATTATCTTCAATCCTGCCTCTTCTTGTTGTTTCCATATTTTCCACATCCCGATCTTAACACTTTAAAGTTCTCCGTCCCTGGCTCTACGATTCTCAGAAATCATACATCCTTTCGTCCATCGAATACAGCTTTATTTGTGTATATATATATATATATATATATTAACTGTCTATTTGCCAGCGCAGCTTTCCCTGACTCTGTTCCAATCTTCCATTCCAAGCTGTTGTCCAAGTCTATCGTCGGAAGTTTAATGACGCAGCAACTCCCGAGTTGTTACCGGTAATCATTCCAATCCACCTTCTGAAGGTGTCTCTGCCACTGTTGAACAGCTCTAACTGTTAGCCCTTTTCGCTGGCTAGGCTCAGTTCTAATCCTTCTAACCTCCTTTGGGGTAGGTTTGTGGGTTTGGCAGAAGGAGACAGGATCTGCTCATGCGATGCCCACCTGGTGGAAACTCTAGCTCACACGGCCCTTAAGTGTAAAATGATGATCTCTGCCAACAATTTCTAGACCATCTATGTATTCCAACATGGAAACCAGAGACGGAGGTTATGCGCTTCTTATTACAGGAGACCAGGAGCTCAAAGTCTCTGAAAGTCTTTAAATGAAGAGAGGTACCAAACTTGTACAATGAAGGATAAGCTGTGAAGCTTTGCGTATTCAGCAAATATAATGTCCAACACTGAACAGAGATTCCGAATATTGACTGCTGTTTTGTAAATCTTCATCAGCGTGGTGGGAGAATATAGAATTGTTTCATAAACTGAAAATAAAATTTTACAGGCGATGACCTTTATGACATATCACTTTACAAAAATAATAAACTTCTTCAGCTGCCATTTTATCGCTTTTCCATCTTTGTGCCAATAACATCCTTGCCGCGGTTGTTGCATACATAAAGAGACTGTGTTCCTCCTTTGGCAAATCTTGACCTAAAATTCCTAACAAAAAAGCTTCTGGGGTTTTAACAAAAGTTATCTTAAACATTTTTTTTCATTTCATTATATATCATTTCCCAATAATATTTAACTATTTTACAATTCCACCATAGTTGATAAAAAGTACTGCCCTTCTTTTTACACTTCCAACACTTATTGGAGCTTACTCTATACATTTTGGCCATTTTCATTGGCGTGGTATACCAATGGTACATCATTTTGGAGGATGGATGGCGGCTAATGGATTGAGGTTGAATTCTGACAAGACAGAAGTACTGTTTTTGGGAGACAGGGGGCGGGCGGGTGTGGAGGACTCCCTGGTCCTGAATGGGGCAACTGTGCCCCTGAAGGACCAGGTGCGCAGCCTGGGAGTCATTCTGGACTCACAGCTGTCCATGGAGGCGCAGGTCAGTTCTGTGTCCAGGGCACCTGTCTACCAGCTCCATCTGGTACGTAGGCTGAGACCCTACCTGCCTGCAGACTGTCTCACCAGAGTGGTGCATGCTCTGGTTATCTCTCGCTTGGACTACTGCAATGTACTCTATGTGGGGCTACCTTTGAAGGTGACCCGGAAACTGCAACTAATCCAGAATGCGGAAGCCAGACTGGTGACTGGGAGTGGCTACTGGGACCATATAACACCAGTCCTGAAAGACCTACATGGGCTCCCAGTACGTTTCTGAGCACAATTCAAAGTGTTAGTGCTGACCTTTAAAGCCCTAAACGGCCTCGGTCCAGTATACCTGAAGGAGCGTCTCCACTCCCATCGTTCAGCCCAGACACTGAGGTCCAGCTCTGAGGGCCTTCTGGCGGTTCCCTCATTTCAAGAAGCAAAGCTACAGGGAACCAGGCAGAGGGCTTTTTCAGTAGTGGCGCCCGCCCTGTGGAACGCCCTCCCTTCAGATGTCAAAGAGATAAACAACTACCTGACATTCAGAAGACATCTGAAGGCAGCCCTGTTTAGGGAAGTTTTTAATGTGTGACATTTTAGTGTATTTTTGGTCTCTGTGGAAGCTGCCCAGAGTGGCTGGGGAAACCCATCCAGATGGGCAGGGTACAAATAAATTATTATTATTATTATTATTATTATTATTATTATTATTATTATTAGCATACAATCAGTAAAATTCAAATTTACTCACCATAATTTCAGTCCCTCCTCTGTCAACACCCTCCCACCAGGGCCACAGCGCAGCACAGTTCTCAGCCTGCGATTTCACACACTGAACTCTCCCCAAGGTCTATTCTGAACTGTTGATAACATGTTAGCAGGCTCCATTGTGTCCCTCAGGGAGATATTTAACCAAATGAACCCTCCCCTGGCTCGGCAATTGGTGAAAGGCAGGCAGTTGCGACTAGAGTCCACAGAAGCTGGAGCAGAGTCATAGAATCATAGAACCGCAGAGTCGGAAGGGAACACCAGAGATCATCTAGACCAACCCTCTGCAACGGAGGAGTTGTGGCCAAGTCAATTCAGCAGTGTGTAACAGTGCGAGGAACAGACAGTTCTATTGCAATGGGCTGTACGTGGGGCTACCTTTGAAGGTGACCCAGAAACTACAACTAATCCATAATGCGGCAGCTAGACTGGTGACTGGGAGCGGCTGCCGAGACAACATAACACGTCTTGAAAGACCTACATTGGGTCCCAGTACGTTTCCGAGCACAATTCAAAGTGTTGGTGCTGACCTTTAAAGCCCTAAATGGCCTCGGTCCAGTAGACCTGAAGGAGTGTCTCTACCCCCATCATTCTGCCCGGACACTGAGGTCCAGCTCCGAGGGCCTTCTGGCAGTTCCCCCACTGCAAGAAGCAAAGTTACAGGGAACCAGGCAGAGGGCCTTCTCGGTTGTGGCACCTGCCCTGTGGAACACCCTCCCTTCAGATGTAAAGGAAATAAGCAGCTATCCTAAAGACATCTGAAGGCAGCCCTATTTAGGGACGTTTTTAACAACAACCACCACTGTCTGGCTGAGTTTCCTCAGCCACTCTGAGTTGCTCCCAACAGAATATTTAAAATACAATAAAACAGGGGTCAGCAAACATTTTCAGCAGGGGGCCGGTCCACTGTCCCTCAGACCTTGTGGGGGGCTGGACTATATTTTTTTGGTGGGGGATGAACGAATTCCTATGCCCCACAAATAACCCAGAGATCAATAAAAGCACACATTCTACTCATGTAAAAACACACTGATTCCCGGACCATCCGTGGGCCGGATTTAGAAGGTGATTGAGCTGGATCCGGCCCCCGGGCCTTAGTTTGCCTACCCATGCCATAAAAAACATCAAACATTAAGAACTTCCCTAAACAGGGCAGCCTTTAGATATCTTCTAAAAGTCTGGTGGTTGTTTTTCTCTTTGACATCTGGTGGGAGGGCGTTCCACAGGGAGGGCGCCACCACTGAGAAGGCCCTCTGCCTGGTTCCCTGTAACCTCACTTCTTGCAGGGAGGGAACCGCCAGAAGGCCCTCAGAGCTGGACCTCAGTGTCCGGGCTGAACGATGGGGGTGGAGACGCTCCTTCAGTTATACAGGACCAAGGCCATTTAGGGCCTGCACCAACACTTTGAATTGTGCTTGGAAACGTACTGAACTATCGGGGACGTTAGCCTGGCCCAGCAAGGTCTTCTCATGGCCCTGTCCTCCCCCCAACTTCCATGAAACATGGATGGCCATGATGAGGCCTCTCAACTGAAGAGCGAGGGAAGCGGCTGGGCTTTCAGGGCCCTTGACATTTCCCGCAGACAAAGGCTTGCAGGTGCGTGGGAAAGAACAAAAGATGCTCAGCGCTTTGCCCCCGGCTGACCCAGGCTAGGAATCCGCTCTGGTGTTCAGAGAAAGGTTTGCATGGTCTTAATGGGATTTGTGCAACTGCTCTCTCTCTCTCTCGCTCTCTCTCGCTCTCTCACTCTCTAGCCGCCAGGGGAGTTGCAAAAACCGGGGTCAGCATTTTTGCATCTCTCTCCCTCCCTCCCTCTCCCTCTTTCCTCCAAGGGCTGCGCATGACGAATGGTGGCGCAGTCTGGATTTCGGGCGAAGCTTCCTTCCCAGGGCACTTGTCAGGGCCTGTTGACGTTCCTCCTCGCCACATCCTGGCTATGTGACTGAAATATACTCGGAGTTGAGTGTGGATTTCATGCTCTTTATTCAGCTCATAGTAGTGAGGAAGTTCCCCCAAAATGTCTGCTTTACGTATATACATTACAGTGGTACCTCGGGTTACAGACACTTCAGGTTACATACACTTCAGGTTACAGACTCTGCTAACCCAGGAATAGTACCTCGGGTTAAGAACTTTGCTTCAGAATGAGAACAGAAATCGTGCTCCGGCGGCTCGGCAGCAGCAGGAGGCCCCATTAGCTAAAGTGGTGCTTCAGGTTAACAACAGTTTCAGGTTAAGAATGGATCTCCGGAACGAATTAAGTACTTAACCCAAGGTATTACTGTATTTAAACAATGGGCCCCATGTGATTGGCTAATTCTGGGATTCTCCTGCTGCATTATTCAGGACAGGGAGAAGAAAGGGCTTTCGCACTCAGCGCCAAGTTAGAACTGTTATAAGAATTCTAAGGTCTCAAATATAGAACAAATATTCATAAATGCACACATATCTAAAGATATGAACCACGTGTCTGAAATAGTAAGGGAAAGCAATCCTGGAGCCATTCTGACTCTCTCAAACTGACCTCGATATATTTCTCTGCAAGGAGGGAGGCACATTTTTGCTTGCAAATCCTGTCTTAAGGGCGTATTTGTGGATGAATAGGGTGAGCCTGTGACCTGGATTCAGGAACTAAAGGATTAACCATCACAAAAGAATGGCCAGGCTGCCCAGGTGATACAACCAGTGACCATTATCAGGTATCCTGGCAGGCAGGATTTCTGCTGTAGACCGCCCCTTCTGTGATGCTTGTATGTTGTTTTGGGGGGTGGTCTTGGGACGCGGGTGGTGTTGTGGGTTAAACCACAGAGCCTAGGACTTGCCGATCCGAAGGTTGGCGGTTCAAATCCCCGCGACGGGGTGAGCTCCCATTGCTCGGTCCCTGCTCCTGCCAACCTAGCAGTTCAAAAGCACATCAAAGTGCAAGTAGATAAATAGGTGCCGCTCTGGTGGGAAGGTAAATGGCATTTCCATGCGCTGCTCTGGTTCGGCAGAAGCGGCTTAGTCCTGCTGGCCACATGACCCGGAAGCTGCATGGTTTAGAAGATTGAGGGTTCGATTCCCTTCGTGGTCACCAAACTGTTAACGGAGAAATCTGAGGGCTTGGTCTTGACTGAAGACTGTTGCGACAGAACTCCCACCTGCCACAAAGTGGAACAAGATGGAAGCTCCGAACAAAAGAAGACCCCAACTTTTATTAGCTACTACACCCCTAAGACTACATCACAGCTACATCATGACTACATCACTGACACATCACAAAGAGGAGGGGTTCTGGGAGGAGTTGTGGTGGTAACCTGAGTGTCTTGTCACCTGTCCGGTTCCTCCTTTCCCCCTCCCCATGATTACATTCCTAAGGACAAAGAGGAGTTCGCAGTTTCCTGCCCCCAGAGGGAAGGGCTGGTCACTGTTCTTTGTTTCAGTCCGTAGGGAATCCACTTCCATTTGCAGGTCCTTTGTGAGTGTAATGATCTTCTGTCTAGGACCATCAAGGTTGGCATGCCAACTGGGTAGGGCTCGCTGCGGGGCTTGGGGGATTATGGCTGCCTTGTGTCAAGTCTCCCCCCCCCCCCTTTGATAGTCCTTCCTTCATGGTGTAAAATAAAAGTGGAAGGGTACAGATCCGATGTACGGCTGATTTTCTATGAATTTATAACAGAAGTGTTGTGTATGTCGTGTGTGTGTGTCGTGTTTGTACAAACTGAATGATTGGGAGGGGGTTTTTCCTGCAATACAATGAGATAGGTATCTTTATCACCTTCCTGTGAAACTATTTCCAGGCCCTAAGATTAACAAAATCAAGGAAGGGTACATCTAAGAAACTGAACAGGTCATTGTGGAGAGTTTTGACCAAACGTGATCCACCTGGAGGAGGAACCGACAAGCCACTCCAGTATCCCTGCCAAGAAAACTCCATGGACAAGGACAACAGGCATATAAAAGTTATGACGCTGGAAGAT
This sequence comes from Podarcis liolepis, assembly GCF_965112155.1. Classification (NCBI taxonomy): domain Eukaryota; kingdom Metazoa; phylum Chordata; class Lepidosauria; order Squamata; family Lacertidae; genus Podarcis; species Podarcis liolepis. The sequence goes on along the minus strand of NC_139561.1, from coordinate 91,683,282 downwards.
GAGCCCCTCAGGTCAGAAGGCGTCCAACATGCTACTGAGGAAGAGCGGAGGAGAGTCCCATGGACTGCAAAAAGATCAAACCTCTCCATTCTGAAGGAAATCAGCCCTGAGTGCTCACTGGAAGAACAGATCCTGAAGCTGAGGCTCCAAGACTTTGGCCACCTCAGGAGAAGAGAAGACTCCCTGGAAAAGACCCTGATGTTGGGAAAGATGGAGGGCGCAAGGAGAAGGGGACGACGGAGGATGAGATGGTGGGACAGTGTTCTCGAAGCTACCAGCATGAGTTTGAGCAAACTGCGGGAGGCAGTGGAAGACAGGAGTGCCTGGCGTGCTCTGGTCCAGGGGGTCGCGAAGAGTTGGACACGACTAAACGACTAAACAACAACATCTAAGAAACTGCCTACTATCTTTTATGGCCTCAGGATGCCTGATGAAGCAACTGGCCTGTGTATGTGACTTGTCAATCAAGAGAAATAGGACAGAGATGCAGAGGCGTGGGTTGATCAAAAATCATATCAAAATGGCTTAAACCCAGTCAACCCAATGCTTTCATTGCTGACACAAATGGCTTACTCCATATTTGTCATAATTCCACATAGCAATCCCACCTGATCACTACAGGGCAACGTGTTACTTGGAGGCTGGGTCTGCTGCCCCTGTAGATCCTGCCACCAGCGGTGGTCCCCTCAGCTTGCCTCAAGTGTGGGCCGGTCGTGCCCGTGCTGGAGACTGGCATCAAGGCGTTCTGGCAAGGGCAGGGGAGCTCCCTTCTCGATCCATCTTGCAAGCCGGGCTCCCCGCTGTGCATCAGTCTGGCTCCTGTCAGAAAACCCAGGCGAGGCTGTGCTCAGGCTGCCTCCCGTCAGACCCAGCTCAGCGACTCTTACGAAGCCGGCTTCCCTCGTCTCAGCCCACAGGGGAGCTGCTAGGTCTGGCGGGGGGAGCCTCAGCCGGCCACAGCAGATGGCCCCTGCAGTCCGCTCCATTCCGTGCTCGGACCGTATAGCAGAGGCTGTCCGAGTCCCCCAACACAACACGGCTCCCCACTGAGGAAGACAGGCAGGGTTAAAGCCTCCGTGATGTCCCCACACATCGGTGCAAACCCACCCTGCTGTGATATTTTGCATTTGGTGCGGGTAAAGGTAAAGGGACCCCTGACCGTTAGGTCCAGTCGCGGACAACTCTGGGGTTGCAGTGCTCATCTCACTTTATTGGCCGAGGGAGTCGGCGTGCAGCTTCCGGGTCATGTGGCCAGCAGGACTAAGCCGCTTCTGGCGAACCAAAGCAGCACATGGAAATGCCATTTACCTTCCCACCGGAGCAGTACCTATTTATCTACTTTGACGTGCTTTCGAACTGCTAGGTGGGCAGGAGCAGGGACTGAGCAATGGGAGCTCACCCTGTTGCAGGGATTCGAACTGCCGACCTTCTGATCGGCAAGTCCTAGGCTCTGTGGTTTAACCCACCGCGCCACCCGTGTCCCTAATTTGGTGCAGAAAGGCAGCCAAAATGCTGGCTTTGACCTAAAAAGCCTTAAGTGGCTCAGGACTGCAGTACCTTAAGGATCACCTCTCTGCATCCTGAGATCACCATTTGAGGCCCTTCTTTGTGTGTCGCCTCCATGACAGATCTGGAGGAGGGCAACGTGAGAACGGAGCCTTCTCTGTGGTGGCTCCCTGTTTGTGGAATGCTGCCCCCAGGGAGGTTAATCTGGCACCTTCATTACGTACCTTTAGGTACATTCCTCTTCAACCAAGCCTTTAGCTGATTAATAAATCTACACCCTTTTAAATGTGCTTGTTATTGGTATCATAGAATTGCAGAGTTGGAAGGGACCCTAAGGATCATCTAGTCCCACCCCCTACAAGGCAGGAATATGCAGCTGCCCCACACGGGGATCAAACCTGCAACCCTGGCATTATCAGCACCACACTCCAACTAGCTGAGCTATCCAGGCATTGATTTGTTTTCATTTCCATTTTATTATGTATTTTGCTTTCGCGTTTTTTGTTTTTCTATTGTGAACTGCCTTGTGATTGTCAGATGAAGAGTGATCTACAAATCTGATAAATAATAATAATGATAGTCATTGGAGAGGAAGTCTCATATTTTTAATCACGGCATGGAAGCCCATGCTTTCGGGCCTCTAAAGAAAGGGAGCAAGTTCCACATTTACAGTGGTGCCTCGCAAGACGAAATTAATTCGTTCCGCGAGTTTTTTCGTCTAGCGAATTTTTCGTCTTGTGAAGCACGGTGTCGGAAAAGTTTTGGAAAAGCTTCAAAAATCACCAAAAACCTCAAAAAAGGCTACCACACCGTGTTCTATGAGTTGCTCCTCGAAGTCAAGTCACAACTGTATTAGCGGTGTTAAGAAAAAGGAAACAAACTTGCAAGACGTTTTCGTTTTTCGTCTTGCGAAGTAAGCCCATAGGGAAATTCGTCTTGCGAAGCAGCTCAAAAACCACAAAACCCTTTCGTCTAGCGAGTTTTTCGTCTTGCGAGGCATTCGTCTTGCGGGGCACCACTGTATTTATTTTTCCTCTTTGTATCCATCCCAGTTATTTTTGCTATCTCCTTCTTTTCCTCTGGCTTCTCATCCCAGTACATAATTTCGGACTTCTCCATATTAACTCCCAGTCCAGACCCATCTTTAAAGTCTTTCAATATTATCATCAATTCTCTTACACTATCTAACGGATTTGTTAATAGTAATAAAATATCATCCGCATACATATTCAACTTGATTCCCTCCTTTCCCATCTTATATCCTTTAATTCTTACTGAATTTCTAATCCTATCTGCCAGGTACTCCATACCCAACACACATAGTAATGGTGAGAGGGGGTAACCTTGTTTGTTGTTGTTGTTTAGTCGTTTAGTCGCGTCCGCCTCTTTGTGACCCCCTGGACCAGAGCACGCCAGGCACTCCTGTCTTCCACTGCCTCCCGCAGTTTGGTCAGACTCATGTTTGTAGCTTCGAAAACCGTTGCCTGCCGTTTTGCACACTTCAGCAAAATCTAAGGTGGTTTCTTTGAAGAAGAAAAGAGTTTATTGATGGATTTGCACCCAGTGAATATTTTGACATGCTTGGCTTTCATATCAGCAGAGGAAAGGGCTCTTTCAGGATAAAGGAAAACGGTACAGAGGCAAAGAGGAGCCTCCGGTGACGTGTGACGCAGACAGAGTCGTCCCGAGGTATTTCCCTGCTTCAGGCTGAGAAGCAAATCTCCGACAACAACGCCACGCCGAGGCACGGACCAAGCCAGTTAAGTTATTTTGGTCCTGGAGAAAAATCCCACAAGTGACTCTCGCCCTCCCAGCAGGAAAAGCAGAACCATCACCAATTGAACGCTGGATATAGCCAATTAAATGCTGCAGCACGATTGCTGACGGGAGGGAGGCCTTGTCAGCACGTAAACCCCTGAGATCAGAGACTTAAAAAGTGTTGCCAGTTTTCCGCCAGGCCAAGTTCAAGGTTATTTGAAAATAATAATAATAATAATAATAATAATAATAATAATAATAATAATAATAATAATAATTTATTTATACCCCGCCCGTCTGGCTGGGCCTCCCCAGCCACTCTGGGCGGCTTCCATAAAACCAAAAATACAGTAAAATCACACGTTAAAAACTTCCCTGAACAGGGCTGCCTTAAGATGTCTTCTGAATGTCAGGTAGTTGTTTATCGCTTTGACATCTGCTGGAAGGGCGTTCCACAGGGCGGGCGCCACCACCGAGAAGACCCTCTGCCTGGTTCCCTGTAGCTTTGCTTCTCGCAATGAGGGAACCGCCAGAAGGCCCTCAGCGCTGGACCTCAGCGTCCGGGCAGAATGATGGGGGTGGAGACGCTCCTTCAGGTATACTGGACCGAGGCCGTTTAGGGCTTTCAAGGTCAGCACCAACACTTTGAATTGTGCTCGGAAACGTACTGGGAGCCAATGTAGGTCTTTCAAGACCGGTGTTATATGGTCTCGGCGGCCGCCCCCAGTCACCAGTCTAGCTCCCGCATTCTGGATTAGTTGTAGTTTCCGAGTCACCTTCAAAGGTAGCCCCACGTAGAGTGCATTGCAGTAGTCCAAGCGGGAGATAACCAGAGCATGCACCACTCTGGCGAGACAGTCCGCAGGCAGATAGGGTCTCAGCCTACGTACCAGATGGAGCTGGTAAACAGCTGCCCTGGACACAGATTTGACCTGTGCCTCCATGGACAGCTGTGAGTCCAAAATGACTCCCAGGCTGCGCACCTGGTCCTTCAGGGGCACAGTTACCCCATTCAGGACCAGGGAATCCTCCACACCTGCCCGCCTCCTGACCCCCAAAAACAGTACTTCTGTCTTGTCAGGATTCAACCTCAATCTGTTAGCCGCCATCCATCCTCCAACCGCCTCCAGACACTCACGCAGGACCTTCACCGCCTTCACTGGTTCTGATTTAAAAGAGAGGTAGAGCTGGGTATCATCATATAAAGTACTGTTGATATATTAAGTCCTTATCTTGGGAGCTGGGTCTGTTACTGGTGTAACAGGAAATTGGAAGTGGGGTGAGAGACCCCCCCCCCCCGACACCACGAGTCTTTCCTCTCCACACCAGCAGGCAAAGTCAAAGAGTCTCCGCTGCACATTAACAAGCCACTCACTCACAAATAATATAAAACTCCTGTCGAAAATGTATAAATTGCTTCTGGAATGGCACACAAAGGATGAACGCAGGTTAAATCTGTCATGAGACACTGGGAGAGGGATTTAGGGCATAATTTGGGTTAAACCACTGAGCCTAGGGCTTGCCGATCAGAAGGTCGGCAGTTCGAATCCCCGCGACGGAGTAAGCTCCCGTTGCTCGGTCCCTGCTCCTGCCAACCTAGCAGTTCAAAAGCACGTCAAAGTGCAAGTAGATAAATAGGTGCCGCTCCGGCGGGAAGGTAAATGACGTTTCCTTGCACTGCTCTGGTTCACCAGAAGCGGCTTAGTCATGCTGGCCGCATGATCCGGAAGCTGTACGCCGGCTCCCTTGGCCAATAAAGCGAGATGAGCGCCACAACCCCAGAGTCGGCCACGACTGGACCTAATGGTCAGGGGTCCCTTTACCTTTACCTTTTGCCTGATACATTTATGAACATTCATTTTATATCTTAGACCTTATAATTCTCATATTAATGCTGTTACTTCCCACCAGAGTGGTACCTATTTATCTACTTGCACTTCGTGCTTTTGAACTGCTAGGTTGGCAGGAGCAGGGACTGAGGAATGAAAGCTCACCCCATCACGGGGATTCGAACCGCCCACCTGATCGGCAAGTCCTAGGCTCTGTGGTTTAACCCACAGCGCCACCCGCGTCCCACCAGGCAAACACATACATAAATATATAAACCACGTGTCTGAAATAGTATGGGAGAACAATCCTGAAGCCATTTTGACTCTTTCAGTGACCTCAAATATTCCTCTGCAGTTTGGATGAAAATGCGAAAAGCCTCCCCATTGTCTCTGTGCTCGCAGATCCTGCCTTAAGGGCACATTTGGGTATGAATAGGGTGAGCCTGTGACCCAAATCCCTGAAATCAGCCCTGAGTGCTCACTGGAAAGACAGATCCTGAAGCTGAGGCTCCAAGACTTTGGCCACCTCATGAGAAGAGAAGACTCCCTGGAAAAGACCCTGATGTTGGGAAAGATGGAGGGCCCAAGGAGAAGGGGACGACAGAGGATGAGATGGTGGGACAGTGTTCTCGAAGATACCAGCATGAGTTTGACCAAACTGTTGGAGGCAGTGGAAGACAGGAGTGCCTGGCGTGCTCTGGTCCAGGGGGTCACAAAGAGTCGGACACAACTAAACAACAACAACAACAACAACGTGATCTGAATTAAGGAACTATTTACCATCACAAAAGAATGGCCAGGCTGCCCAGGTAAAGCAATCAGTGACCATTAACAGATATCCTGGCAAACAGGATTTCTGCTGTAGACCACCCCCTTCTGTGATAGATGTATGATGGGGGGGTTTGGGGGGGGGCGTCTTGAGCTACAGGGTGGGCAATTTCAAAAGACTATAGGGCTTGCACACCATTGTTCTGGGTTCCTCCTCTCTGCTCCTGCGTGTGGGAGTGAGGACCCTGTTGCAACAGTTAATAAGACCAGGCTTACTAGCCGCTTTGCTTCTCAATATTCTCTGGTTGGCCTCTGTTATTTTCTCCTACCGATAGAGAACCTACATAAGGACACTATAAGGGCTCTTGGGTACCCCATATGGGGGAAAGGAACAGTTTTTTTCTTATAACAGCAACATCTCTGCAAAGTCATTGCATCTGCAAGGGAGCTCAGCTCAGAAACCTGTGACTCCCAGCTGAGCCCCGTGTCTTAAATTTTCTATAGTGAGTCCTTTTGGGGTTTTTTGGTTTGTTTGTTGTTTGTTATTACTGTATTTTTCGCCCTATAGGACGCACTTTTCCCCCTCCAAAAATGAAGGGGAAATGTGTGTGCGTCCTATGGGGCGAATGCAGGCTTTCGCTGAAGCCTGGAGAGCAAGAGGGATCGGTGCGCACCGACCCCTCTCGCTCTCCAGGCTTCAGGAAGCTCTGCGCAACCCTCGGGAGACCGGCTCCGATGGCGGCGCAGAGCTACCTGCAGTCCCGGGATCAGCGCACTTCTCCCCATCGCCAGCCCCACAAGCTCGGGGGACAGCGGGGAGGCAGAGCGTGCCTTCCCACTGTTCCCTGACCTGATTCTTCCAGCCCCACACTTGGGGGGGAAATAAAAAAAAAATTCTTTATTTCCCCCCCAAAAAACTAGGTGCGTCCTATGGACCAGAGCGTCCTATGGGGCGCAAAATATGGTATTTATTTCCTATTAGTGCTACTTGGTTCTAGTTATACTGGGTACCCTTTGTTCAAAGTATAGTGGCGGGGTTCGCCCTGATAGGAAAGTTTTTCATAAGCCTCCACCTCAGATTTGCCTTTTCAGTTTGCGTCGTTAAACTGGAAGTGTTCAAGTTGTGGGCGAACATATCAGACGACACAGCGATTCTTCCAAAGCAGCTCTTTATTTGTAAGCTGGAACAGAACTGAACTGAGGAGCTCAGTCAGCCTGCTTATATAGAGCTCCAGAACAATGCAACTGTTGCCATTTTCTAAAACTATCCAATCACTGAACGTCACTTTTGATACTTCATTTGCATAGCTATCTAAAGTATCCCCCTACTGGCCCAGGGTGAGAACTTCAGTACATAACAGGAAGAGAATGCCAGGACATGAAACTGTAAACCTAATGTGCTCAGAAGGCAGAAGGAATAAAAAATCCACTTGTTGGAAATCTTTGTTTCCCTTGGAGCAAATAATTTTTGTACTCAAAGGTCTAGAAATGTTTGTGTGTGTGTTTAAATTGGCTTCACAGTTAACATCCTATGGCTGCTATCTTACATGCACAGAGTTTTAAATTGCAAGCTTGCTTCAAAATATTAGTTTAAAAAAGACGTGTTGGGCCTGATCAAACATAGCAAATATTGGGGGGGGGGGGGAGGAAATGAGGTGTGTAAATGTTTGTTATTTGAGGGAGTCTAGAATGGGAGAATCTCTTTCCAAGTAGTAAAAAAATCATTTGTATGTGTATGCCTGTGGTCTGAGAGGGGAAACTGCCCCCCCCCCTTCCCTCTACAGCTTAAGGGAGGAAGAACATTTGTAACTTTGATTTTTTTAAATAAAAAAATATATGTTGAAACTTGGTAGTTTCTGAGAGAACTTACCTACAGCAATGTTCTAGTCTCCTTTTACAATATGCTGTGAATTAGCCTTCTGGAATACTTAAATTTCCTCTGCAAATAGTCTAGCTGAGCAAAATGGCTCTTATAAGTTAAATGTAGAGTCTGACGTTCCTTTAGCCTTAAGCAGGTCTCCTCATGATGTAAAAGGCCTTGTGAGGAATCGTAAGAAGTATTGTGAATGTATGACCAAAGGAAAAATGAGCATCCATTCCAGTTGGGGGGGTGGAAGTAATTCGTTTTTCAAAAGTAGAACTTCCATGGGCAGAGACTGTGTATCTGGGTGTAGGTTTTAGCTTGGATTTGGTTGGCTAAGGGACTTATGGGAAGCCTGATAATATCAGTTTCTGTAAGATCGGCCAGGACTCCTGGCCTCCTTTGGTAAATGGGTCTTTTACCCCTTTAGTTTCTATCTCTTTGAAGCTTTTTCTTACTTCTGTGCTTCAGTGGGTAAATCTACTCTCAAGTAAGCTTTGTTTGGGGATGCGGGTGGTGCTGTGGGTTAAACCACAGAGCCTAGGACTTGCCGATCAGAAGGTCGGCGGTTCGAATCCCCGCTACGGTTTGAGCTCCCGTTGCTCAGTCCCTGCTCCTGCCAACCTAGCAGTTCGAAAGCACGTCAAAGTGCAAGTAGATAAATAGGTACCGCTCCGGCGGGAAGGTAAACGGCGTTTCCATGCGCTGGTTTGCCAGAAGCAGCTTAGTCCTGCTGGCCACATGACCCGGAAGCTGTATGCCGGCTCCCTTGGCCAGTAAAGCGAGATGAGTGCCACAACCCCAGAGTTGGCCACGACTGGACCTAATGGTCAGGGGTCCCTTTACTTTACTTTAAGCTTTGTTTGGGAGGCAGTGGAAGACAGGAGTGCCTGGCATGCTCTGGTCCATGGGGTCATGAAGAGTCAGACACGACTAAACAACAACAAGCTTTGTTTAATAAGGAAAGTGCAACCTGGCTGGTCAGTATTTCCCAGGAACTGCATTTTGTGAAAGACATTCCTCCCCCCCCCCCGTGTGTGTCTGTTTAAACTGTACCCCTGTGCTTATTCTTCTGGTGGCTGCATAATATTCTTTCTCTCTCTTCCTATATAAGCACATGCCGCGTTCGTAGTAAATCTACCTTTTGGTGGCGCAGACCTCTCCTTTGGAACTCCTTGCCTCTTGATACTTCCCTGTCCTCCTTTTGCCCCTCCAGCAGCAATAGCAACTTGAGTCTGTGGACTGCAGCCATCTTTCTATCAACCCTGCAACTGGGCTCTCTCACCACTGATCTCCACAGCCGCCAGCCACCCTGCCACTCTCCTCTTTCCCCTCCTGCCAATATCATCTCCTTTATTATATACGGGGTGTTCAGACTGTGAGATGAGGGGTGGTATCTCTGGTGGGGGCCACATCGTGCTCCTTCTGGGGTAGTTTGCCCACCTTACGGTCTTCAAACAAAAACATCTTGGAGGTCCCAGGCCACAGGGAGGTTAGACTGACCTCGACCAGAGCCAGGGCCTTTTCAGTACTGGCCCCGATCTGGTGGAACACTCTATCACAAGAGACTAGGGCCCTGCGGGACTTGACATCTTTCCGCAGGGCCTGCAAGACAAAGCTGTTCCGCCTGGCCTTTGGCCAAGGCACAGTCTGACCCCCTCCTTTGGTAATCCTCATAGAACTCTAGCCCAATGGTTGCCATCAATTTGATTTTGAATTGATTTTAGAATGAATTGATTTTAGAATGCTGTATTACTTTTATTGTTGTTAGCCGCTCTGAGCCCGGCTTTGGCGGGGAAGCACAAGATATACCGGTAAATAAAATTTTATTATTATTATTATATTATTATTATTATTTATTTGGTACCCACTCTGAACTTACTGTATTTTTCACTCCGTAAGACGCACCTAGTTTTTAGAGGAAAACAAGAAAAAAAATATTCTGAACGAAACAGTGGTTGTATAATTTTTGTGGTTGATGCTGTGGCCACAGACATGTGATCTGATGGTGAATTTGGGGTAGCCCAATGCAAAAATCCTGAGAATCCATGTGGATCCGTGTTTTGTAACCACGTTTTTGCGCCATTGCAGCCCCACGCAACAGTGGGTGTGTGATTTTTTTGGTGCAGGCTGTAGCCATGGACATGCTATGTGATCTGATGGTGAATTTGGGATGATCCAATGCAAAAATCCTGAGGATCCATGTGGATCCGTGCTTTGTAACCACGTTTTTGTGCCATTGCGGCCCCACGCAACAGCCTCCTTTATCTCTAGCGTCCCTTATCTCTCTCCCCAATCGGCAAACGATCAGCGGCTTTGTTTCAACACCCACTTCCCTCTTTCAAAAAAAAAAAAAGGAAGATCTGCTTTTTGCCCCTGGGCAATTCAGCTCCAGGGACCACACATTCGCTCCATAAGACGCACAGACATTTCCCCTTACGTTTTAGGAAGAAAAAAGTGTGTCTTACGGAGCGAAAAATATGGTAGCTATCACCTGTGGCTCCTGGAAGCTGTCAGCAGGCAACAGTGGCCACAATCCCAGGAAATGGCTTCGGCCGGCCGGCTAAACCAGGCGAGGGGAGCCGATGGGGCTCAAACCCTCAGTGAATTAGGGGCTTCCTCTGCATTCGAAGAAAGTCTTTGGCGGATGGAGCGGACGAGACCAAGAGGGGGTCCAACTCCAACGGTCAAGAAGGTGGTTTATGCCCGCGCTGTAGAGGAAAGTGAGGGGTAGGTGGGGCTTGCCCACCTGGGAAAGGAGCCCATATTGGAGAAGGAAAGCTCTGGTCCTAAACCTCCGCTGCCTTGTAGGACATCTTGTAGAACTCTGGGGGTGGGGCAAGCATCCCAGGAGGGCGCCATTTGCGGCAAGCGTCCCAGGCATAGCTGTCAACTGTCCCTTATTTGGCGGGAAACTCCCTTATCCCAGCGCTGCATCCCGCTGCTGTCCCTTATTGATGATGTCCCTTAAATTTCCCGGGTTTCAAAGGAAGCAGCTCCTCTCCCTCCCTCCCTGCCAGCCAGGGAGGAGGGAGGCTCCAACTGTGTTGCTTGGCTGCGTTGCTCACCCAATAAGGAGTCTAAGAACGACTGGGGGGGTGGAGCTTGCATGCCTTGTGCCGATCAAATCGGCCGCGTTGCCTGGGGACTCGCCTTTGCTCAGCGCTTCCCAGCGGAGAGGTGACGGTGGCTTTCCTTGCTGCATCCCCTTTGCTGGGTTGCTGCGCTGTGGGAACCACCGCTTGAGGCTTCGTTTGGCTGCTGGCTGGGCTTTCTGCCTTTGGCTTGGAGGGGCTCAGAAGTTGAACATACCTGTGTTCTGAAAATCCCTTATTTTGGCTGCTGATCCCTTATTTTCAAGGCTGCTGGTCCCTTATCTTCAAATCTGTAAGTTGACAGATATGGTCCAGGGGGCGAGCCGCCCATGGCAGGCTGCTTCCTTGGCGGGGGCGAGGGAGTCACGCCACTATGCCAGCAGCCTTCCTCCCTTCCCTCTTCCTTTTGACAGCTCGGGGGAGACTCCCCCCACCCCCAGGAAGCAGCCCAGAAGTGGGGGGCAATGGCGTGCCGCCCGCCCGCGATTCCCAAGCCTCCCCATAGCTGTCAAAACGAAGGGGGAAGGGGGGAAGGCCGTCGGCAAAGCGTTGCAGCTCTGCCCCAACAGCTCAGCATAGGCTTGGTGCGCCGAATGTCACCCCCTGAGTGATGATCGTGCAGCGAGCTGGAGGGCTGGGAAGCGCTTGCCCATATGCGTGCGCACAAGCTATTTCCAACGCACTTCCACCGTTTACCTTCCCACCGGAGTGGTACCTATTTATCTACTGTGTTCAGGGCTTCCTATCTCCCCCAATAGACAGGCGCAAAACTGTTTTTGTAGAAATCCCATGACTCTTGAGTCAAACAATATCACTTTCAGGTCCAGCCCATGAGTTTCCATTGTGCAAAGTGGAGCCCAAATAGCCTTCTCCTCCCCCCCCCAAAAAAATTTAATAATGTTGGAGGCTAATTTGGGGGGGGGGGGAGAATAGATGGCTCCATTGAGGCATCAGATCCTTCATCTGCTGCTTTCAGTTTCCACTGTCTGGGGAGACTTCCTTCTCCTTTTTGCTGATCACTTTCGCTCTCACCCTGCCTGACCTGCCTCCCGCGGTTGTTCTCTGAGCCTCTTAGAGAAAGCGGGAGCATGGAATACAGAACAAAACAAAAATAATTATGGATCTTCTAATTTTACTCTTTGGCTAGGCTAAAGAAACTGTGCTAATGGAGGACAGGGTTTTAATGTGCCATCTCTTAACTGCTGCCAGAATTATTATTTGTCAAAACTGGAGGGGGAAATGAGAGGCTCTGTGCATAAGAGAATAGGTGACTGAAATCTGGGACATTGTGCGAAGCTTCTATGTATGGTGAGGAGCAGAGCATGCAGGCAAACAAGATTAGGTCTTTATCGAGAAACAAAGCCTTTTTATAATGTAACTGGAGCAATAAGGGACAGGATAACGTCGAGCCATTTCTGTTACTCGGAACCTTGCGATATTGATTTATGGCGTTTGATTTTGGCGTGGAAATTTGCTCCTGTGATTAAACTTCCGGATATCCCGCTCTGCTTTGAATTTATATGGCGTCTGCTTTTATACCTATCACTCTATAAGTGTGTGTGTGTGTGTGTGTGTGTGTGTGTGTGTGTGTGTGTAAATAATAATAAAAACAAATAAATACATAATGTGTCCTTTATAAAACAAATAAGCCGGGCAAATATAAGCTCTCCCGGTTCCACTGCCCCGCTCCGTATTAATTAAGCCGGCCTAATTACCACGGCTGGTTCCGTAATTGCAAGCGCCGATGTGGACTCTGGACCTCTCCGATTCATGCTTCCCACTCGCTCCCTCCCTCCCTCCCTTGAGAGCTGTTGGAGAAATTGCCTGGTTTTTAATAAACCAGAATATGCTTCTGCAATGAAACCGGGGGAGACAGAGTGGAAGGAACGGAGAGACAAAACAGCCGTTCTTGCCTCTGCAAGGAATTAAAAACAGGGCTTGCGGTTTGAATACTTGCTCATGTGCAAGCAAAAAGAAAAAAAAAATCCTTGGCTGTGCTTTTGACAGCTTCAGAAAGCTGTGAAGCTATTTATGTCCCAGGGACACCCAGAAAACAACTGTCTTTCTAGAAACACTGCATAGAGATTCCAGATTTCTCGCTCTCTTGTTTTATTTTATCCGCTTGGCTTTGTGTTCTAATGCTGCAGTGCACTCTGGGACCTTAGGCTGAAAGACGGGTAACTAATAACAAAAATAAAAATAATAGAAACATGAATTTGTAGAGTTGGAAGGGACCCCAAGGGCCATCTAGTCTCACCCCCTGCAAGGCACAGCTGAAGAATCCCAACTTTCAACCTCTGCTTAAAAACCTCTAATGAAGGAGACTCCACCAGCTTCCACTGCCAAAGAGAAAGTTCTTCCGAATGTTTAGTTGGAAACTCCTTCCTTGTCATTTGAATCATTTGCTTTAGGTCGTCGTCTCTGATGCATCAAGCTTGCATCATCAACAGCCCTTTGAAGATGGCTCTCATATCGTTTCTTCTTTTCCAGGATAAAGAGACCCAACTCCCTCAACCGTTCCTCATCAGGCTTGGCTTCCATCCCCGTCATCATTCTGGCTGCTCTCCTCTGCACACCTTCCAGCTTGTCGATATCCTTCTTAAACTGGGGTACCCAGAACTGAGAGGAGGTCTGACCAAGGCAGAATAAAGCGTCAGGTTACGTACCTTCAGGCTGCCAGGCGCAAAGCAAACCTTCATAATGTTCGAAGGCCGCAAGGCATCACATGAGAAACGCAGTCCTGTCTCCCTCGAGCTCAGTCAGGAGTAGAAAAAGAAAACAGGAAGGAAAAACCACAAGCATTTCAAAGGTCAGAGCTCAAAGTCCGGCGCTTCGCCTCTCGATTCCCTAGGAAGTTCCCGGCGAACCAGGCTCTCAGGCGGCTTTCCTTTTCCACCTCTCCCCCACAAGCTCAGCAGTTCCACAATCGCGTCGCATGAAAGCGCAAGGGCACACAGCCACAAACCTCTCACACCCACACACCTCTCTGCTCCACGGAGCTTTCTTCTCCCTAGAGCAAAATAAGTGAGGGTGCTGCCCCACAATCCATTTCCAAATCACCCCAAGGGGACCGGAAAAGAAACACCTGCCCAAGCTGGCCGCCGGTTGCCCGTGCCGTGCTGAGTTGCAAAATGCCAGGGCTGTGGGGCACGCCTATGTCTCCTCCTCCTGCCAGGGTAGAAGGCCTTTCATGCGCCAAGCATGACATCACCTCTAGACACTCAGCCAAGATTACCTGGGAATTTCTCTGGCTCACAGCCAGCACCTGTCGACTTTTTTCACTTTCCTTCGACTGCTTTCGGAACATCATGTTGTGATAGTTCCCCAACACCATTCGAATGGTCGAGTTCCCCAGCTCACAGTTTTGTGTCCTGAAAACAGAAAGCTGTGCAGGTATAAATACCTGGGCCATGGAGAACCCAAAACACACAGATCTTCTCTGGGGAACAAAGAGGACGTTCATCTTGAACCCCGAGACATCGCGACAGAATTACGATGGGAACAGGTAAGGACACGACAACTTCTTTTCTTCGACACTGTGGCTCAGGTTATAGAGTTGGGTGTGTGTCGGCGATCGGTTCCTCCGGATCGGGGCAACTGCGATTCAGCTGTGATGGCTCTGTTGCAGCAGGTTGGACTAGATTACTCTTGGGATCCCTTCCAACTCTACCACTCGATGATACATTGGAGGTCTTCCAACAGAGGTTGGGCTGTGATCGGTCGGGGATTCCTTAGCTGTGATTCCTCACTGCAGGGGGTTGGATTAGATGACCCCCAGGAAACCTTGCAACTCTGGAGGTCTATGATTCTGATTAGTTCTGTACCCTTTTGCATTGTGAACCCCGTGTTTTGCACCAGACCCCAAACCAGTTAACTGACGCTCAAACCAGGGGTCCGAGGTATCCCCCCAAAAAAACCCAAAGCTGCCCAATTGAAACAAACTGGTGCCAAACTTTTGCACTCATTCTGCACCCTTTTGCACCGTGAACCCCGTGTTTTGCACCGGACCCCGAACCAATTAACTGGCACTCAAACCAGGGGTCCAAGGTATCCCACAAAACCCCAACATTGTCCAATTCGTTCCAAAGTGGTGTCAAATTTTAGCAATAATTTTGCACCCTTTTGCACCATTTCTCAGCAACCCCCAAACAGAGTAATTGAGGCTCAAACCAAGGTTGAGGTATCCTCCCCCCCAAAAAACCCCACATTGTCTGATTCACTCCAAACTGGTGCCAAACCTTTGCACTTGTTCTGACTCTTTTGTACCACAAATCCCGTGTTTTGCAGCAGCCCACAAACTGAGTAACATACTCAAACTGGGGGGGGGGGCATCGTTATCCCCCCCAAGAAACCCTCAACATTCTCCAATTCACTTCAAACCGGTGCCAAACTTTTGTAATCGTTTTGCACCCTTTTCCACCACGAACCCCACATTCTTCAGCGGCCCCCCAAATTGAGTAACTGACATTCAAACCGCAGAGTCATAGATATCCCCCCAAAAAATAACTTCACCATTGTCCTCTTCACTCCAAACTACTGCAAATGTTTGGCACCCGATCAGAGTGTGCTGGGTTCTCCATGGCAAAGCTTTCTGTTTTCAGGACTCGACGCAGCGAGTCGGCGAACTCTCCCGCCACAATGTTCGGAGAGCAGGCAGAGCGAAGCGAAAGAACTCCCACGTGTTGTTAGCCAAGTCAGTGCCTAGAGGTGATGTCACGCTGTCGGGCACGCCCATTTCTCCTCCTCCTGCCAGGGTAGAAGGCCTTTCATGCCCCAAGCATGACATCACCTCTAGACACTCAGCCAAGATTACCTGGCAATTTCTCTGGCTCACAGCCAGCACCTGTCAAGTTTTTCGACTTTCCTTCAACTGCTTTCGGAACATCATGTTGCGATAGTTCCCCAACACCATTCGAATGGTTGAGTTCCCCGGCTCGCTGTTTGGTGTCCTGAAAACCGAAAGCTGTGCAGGTATAAATACCTGGGCCATGAAAAACGCAAAACACACAGATCTGCTCCGGGGAACGAAGAGGACTTGCATCTTGAACCTTCGGACATCGCGACAGAATTACGATGGGAACAGGTAAGGACATGACGACTTCTTTGCTTTGACACTGCGGCTTAGGTTACGGAGTCAGGTGTTTGGTCGGTTCCTTCGGATCGGGGCAACTGCCATTATGCTGCGATGGCTTTGTTGCAGCAGGTTGGAATAGATTACTCTTGGGATCCCTTCCAACCTTACCACTCGATGATACATTGGAGGTCTTCCAACAGAGGTTGGGCGGCGATCAGTTGGTGATTCCTTAGTTGGGATTCATCACTGCAGGGGATTGGATTAGATGACCCCCAGGAAAGCTTGCAACTCTGCAGGTCTATGATTCTGATTAGTTCTGTACCCTTTTGCACTGCGGACCCCGTGTTTTGCACCGGACCCCGAACCAATTAACTGGCACTCAAACCAGGGGTCCGAGGTATCCCACAAAACCCCAACATTGTCCAATTCATTCCAAAGTGGTGTCAAATTTTTGCAATAATTTTGCTCCCTTTTGCACTGTGAGCCCCATGTTTTGCACCGGACCCCAAACCAATTAACTAGCGCTCAAACCAGGGTTCTGAGGTATCCCCCCCAAAAAACCCAAAGCTGCCCAATTGAAACAAACTGGTGCCAAACTTTTGCACTCATTCTGCACCCTTTTGCACCATGAACCCCGTGTTTTGCACCGGACCCCGAACCAATTAACTGGCACTCAAACCAGGGGTCCGAGGTATCCCACAAAACCCCAACATTGTCCAATTCATTCCAAAGTGGTGTCAAATTTTTGCAATAATTTTGCACCCTTTTGCACTGTGAACCCCGTGTTTTGCACCGGACCCCAAACCAATTAACTGGCACTCAAACCAGGGGTAATTGGTATCCCACAAAACCCTGACTTTGTCCAATTTGTTCCAAAGTGGTGCCAAATTGTTGCAATAGTTTTGCACCCTTTCGCAGCAGCCCCCAAACAGAGTAATTGAGGCTCAAACCAAGGTCGAGGTATCCCCCCCCCAAAAAAAATCCCCACATTGTCTGATTCACTCCAAACTGGTGCCAAACTTTTGCACTCATTCCGCACCATTTTGCACCGTGAACCCCGTGTTTTGTACCAGCCCACAAACTGAGTAACATACTCGAACTGGGGGGCGTCATTATCCCCCCCCCAAATAAACCCCTCAAAACTGGTGCCAAACTATTGTAATCGTTTTGCACCCTTTTGCACCACAAACGCCACATTCTGTAGCGGCCCCCCAAATCGAGTAACTGACACTCAAACCATGGGGTCATAGATATTCCCCCCCCCCAAAAAAAAATAACTCCACCATTGTCCTCTTCACTCCAAACTATTGCAAAAGTTTGGCACCCGATCGGAGTTTACTGGGTACTCCATGTCACAGCTTTCCATTTTCAGGACTCGACACAGCGAGTCGGCGAACTCTCCCGCCACGATGTTCGGAGAGCAGGCAGAGAGAAGCGAAAATAGGTGACAGGTGCTGGCTGCGAGCCAAAGGAATTCCCATGTGTTGTTAGCCAAGTCAGTGCCTAGAGGTGATGTCACGCTTGGAGCACAAAAGGCGTTCTGCCCTGGCAGGAAGAGGAAAAATAGGCGTGCCGTCTGGTTCACCGCTCTGGAATCTTTCAGCTTGGCGCAGAACGGGGGAGGGGGAGGCAAACCATGGGTTTTGCGATGCAAGTTTGCAAAGGTTCGGCACCCGTTTGGAATGAATCGGACAATGTTAGCTTTTTGGTCTTAACTATGATGCGGGTGGCGCTGTGGGATAAACCACAGAGCCTAGGACTTCCCAATCGGAAGGTCGGCGGTTCGAATCCCCGCAACAGGGTGAGCTCCCGTTGCTCAGTCCCTGCTCCTGCCAACCTAGCAGTTTGAAAGCACATCAAAGTGCAAGTAGATAAATAGGTACCACTCCGGCGGGAAGGGAAACGGCGTTTCCGTGCGCTGCTCTGGTTCGCCAGAAGCGGCTGAGTCATGCTGGCCACATGACCCGGAAGCTGTACACCTGCTCCCTCGGCCAATAAAGCAAGATGAGCGCCGCAACCCCAGAGTCGGTCACGACTGGACCTAACGGTCAGGGGTCCCTTTACCTTTACTTTTGAGCAGCAGCGGAGCTAGTTGCTCAGGCACCCGGAGCGGCGCACATGTCTTGCACCCAGGGGCAGAGTGATCAGCGGTGATCTGCCGGGGGGGGGGATTTTGTCACACACACCCTCAGGGAGGACATACTTCCAGGTTTCACCACTCGCACATGCGCAGAAGTACTCTGTGTGCCGTGCGCATGCGCAGAAGCGTTCTATCGCGCTGCGCACATGTGCAGAAGCGGAGACTCTGGTTACAGATTTTTCTGGGTGAGCACGGCACCCTGAAATGAATTAAATCTGTAACCAGAGGTACCACTGCACTCAGTTGGGGGGTCGGTGGAAAACACGGGGGTGAAATCTGAGTGGCTCCCAGTGTATCGCTGAGTCCAAACTAGCTAGAGGGCACCAGGTTGACAAAGACAGGGTCAGAGGAGGCCTGGTGGGAGAAACAGGCGAGAATCGTTTCAGAAGCAAAGGCAGCATGCTGTTTTCTCTAGAATTCTTGATTCCATGCATATGCAAATGCATGCAGATTTTTAATTGGCTCAGTTAACCGCCTAAAACTTATACAAGTAATCAGCTGGAATGGAGAGGGTGCGAAAGTGCCAAAGGGAGGGAAGAGGAGAGGGTCTCATTCCCAACAGCGTCTGTGTTCCTTTTAGCAGCTGGAGAGGGGCAGAAATTCAATCCGTATGGCTTTTTTGATAAGGGAGCGGCACCTGTTGGATTTCCGCCTGCCGGACAGCTCTTTAAGGCAGGGCATCTCTGTGGGGCAGGTGGGGTGGCGTAAGTGCACAGCGGCCTTCTCCAACCCGGTGCTTTTCAGGGGTGGTGTAGCGGTTAGGGTAGTGGGTTAGGACCAGGGAGAGAACCTGGTTCGAATCCACCCCACTCAAGAGGGGGAGTAACAAGAAGAGCTGCGCCTGTTGCATTTGGGCTGCCAGGATTGAGTGAGAAGGGGCAGAAACACACCTGCTGCATTGACCTCTTTGGAGAAACGGGTGGAATATAAATATAAATCGCTGGATCGTCTAGTCCAGCCCCCACTGTGCAGGAATCGGGGGGTTGGACTAGATGACCCTGGGGTTCCCTTCTAACTAACTCCATGATTCTGTGATTCTATAAGCTCAGTTGGGGCATTGCCCCTGGTATCCCTTCCAACCCTACAATTCTAGGATTTTGCGAGGCTCTTACTTTTGGGTCTTGGGTTCGAGTCCTACGCTGGTAAAAGATTCCTGCATTCCAAGAAGTTAGGACTAGATAACTTATGTGGTCCCTTCCAACTCTAGAAGTCATTGTCCCTGCATGGATATTGAAGAGAGCCAAATGCAAAAGATATTTCTGCTCCAAATAATAATACAGTGGTACCTCGGGTTACATACGCTTCAGGTTACAGACTCCGCTAACCCAGAAATAGTGCTTCAGGTTAAGAACTTTGCTTCAGGATGAGAACAGAAATCGTCCTCCGGCGGCGCAGCAGCAGCAGGAGGCCCCATTAGCTAAAGTGGTGCTTCAGGTTAAGAACAGTTTCAGGTTAAGAACGGACCTCCAGAACGAATTAAGAACTTAACCCGAGGGTACCACTGTAATAATAATAATAATAACAACAATAATAATAATAATACTGATGCCTTGGACCACAGCTGGGCTGGTGGGTCAGCACCTGCAGAGCTCTAGATTGGAGAAGCCTGGTGTGCGCTGCCAGAAACGGAGGACAGGTGTCACGGCACACCTGCCGATTTCTCTGCTCTTTGAAGAACCCGCCAGTCACCTTTCGCAAAGGTCTCTGGGGGGGTCAGCTCCCCAAACCCTGCCGCCTTCCCCCCACCACACAAACACATATACCCCAGACCCCCGTTCCTTGCCAGGACACCCCGGCAGCAAGATCCCTCTTAACTGTATGCTAATTGCCCAATTACTCACCTTCCCCATGCAAATGTAGCTACAGAGGAATAATTGAAGCCCTAAACAGTGACAAATGATCCTGGCTCCGGAGGACGAGAAGCGTCGAGGCAATTATCTCCCAGCGCTTCTCAAAACCCATCTTTCCTTTCCAATATTTTATTTATCAGAGTTTTCCCTCTCGGTGGTGGTAATGGTGCAATTAGCCGCCTCCCAGGAATACCCAGCGGGGCGGCTGGGGAACGAGGGCATCCATTTGGCCCCAAAGTCTTCCTCCTCCCTAGTCAACAAAATCTCCTCCTGGAATCTCAGTCACATGCCTTTCGCCCCAAAATACCCACCTGCCTAGAAGTTGGGGCCCCCCAAGATGTAATCCCAAGGAAAGGGGGCTAGGACCAGCCAGGATCAGTCTCTTAATGACTCTCGCAGAATCACAGAATCGTGGAATTGTAGAGTTAGAAGGGAACCCCGGGGTCATCTAGTCCAGCCCCCACTGTGCAAGAATCTGGGGGGTTGGACTAGATGTCTCTGGGTGTCCCTTCCAACTCTACAGTTCCAAGATACTAGGCCGTGCCACAGGTAGCAACCTTGAGATGTTGTGAAGTTCCAAATCCCAACAGCCCCTCTCCAACCCAGCTTGACCAACAGTTGTGGATGATGGGTGTTGTGTTGTTGTTGTTTAGTCGTTTAGTCGTGTCCGCCTCTTCGTGACCCCCTGGACCAGAGCACGTGAGGCACTCCTGTCTTCCACTGCCTCCTGCAGTTTGGTCAAACTCATGCTGGTAGCTTCAAAAACACTGTCCCACCATCTCGTCCTCTGTCGTCCCCTTCTCCTTGTGCCCTCCATCTTTCCCAATATCAGGGTCTTTTCCAGGGAGTCTTCTCTTCTCATGAGGTGGCCAAAGTCTTGGAGCCTCAGCTTCAGGATCTGTCCTTCCAGTGAGCACTCAGGGCTGATTTCCTCCAGAATGGAGAGGTTGGATCTTCTTGCAGTCCATGGGACTCTCAAGAGTCTCCTCCAGCACCAGAATTCAAAAGCATCCATTCTTCGGCGATCAGCCTTCTTGATGGTCCAGCTCTCACTTCCATACATCACTACTGGGGAAAAGAGTGAAAGAGGTGAAAGAAAAAGGGTGAAAGAGAAGAGCACAAAATATTGTCTGAAGCTCAAAAAAAACGAAGATCATGGCCACTGGTCCCATCACCTCCTGGCAAATAGAAGGGGAAGAAATGGAGGCAGTGAGAGATTTTACTTTCTTGGGCTCCGTGATCACTGCAGATGGTGACAGAAGCCACGAAATTAAAAGACACCTGCTCCTTGGGAGAAAATGACAAACCTAGACAGCATCTTAAAATGCAGAGACATCACCTCCTTGCCAACAAAGGTCCGTATAGTTCAAGCTCTGGTTTTCCCAGTAGTGATGGGTGTTGTAGTCTACGGCAACCAGAGAGCAACACGGCTGGAGCCATGATTTCTCCTTGTGCCCTCCATCTTTCCCAACATGATTTTTAAAAAAACAGGAGAGAACACCCGATTTCGCTCGCTTTGAGTTCTGCATCCTTCCGAAAGGAGATGAAAGCAAGTGGTCCCCGCTGCCTCTGAGTGACTCAGCGCCCCCCCCCCCTTCATCCCGGCATCAACGCGAAGGCAAACTGTGATCTCATCCCCCTGGCCAGACGTTGAAAGGGGTCAGGAAAACGCTCGGTCTCCAAATTGGAGTGCCTTTCCCGTTTCTTTAATCAGAGCCGGTTTACGCCATCAGATCCCGGGTGTTTTTTTTTGCTATCTCCGCACCGTTGATCAGGAGATAACAGTCCTTCAAATATTAATCGCATAATAACAATCTCCATTTGTTCAAGTGTCTTAAACAGAGAGAAAGAAAGACACTGCTCAGAGATAAGAAACACACAATCCCTCGAAGAATAATCAGATGGCCCCCATCCACGGGAATCATAAATCCCCGGGAATTTCAGACCACACACCCTGGGCTCATCATCTCCAGTCATTTAAAAGTGAATTTTGTTGTCTAGCGAATGGAGAAAGCTCTTCTGGATGGGATTGCTTATCCCGGTTTAAAAAACAAAGTGAGGATGAGCACCTGATCTTACTAACACAGCCAGGCTCCTGCTGGTGGAATACAGAGGTTTTGGACAACAATTCCCATCAGCTGGTGGTGGAAGTTGTAGTCCAGAACCTCTGAAGGACACCAGATTATGGGGAACGCTACCCTTCCACCTCATCAAACTCAGGAACATTGCGGTTGAACTTTCTAAACAGAGCATGAGCATGGTTACAGCAGCAGTTGCACGTTGTTGTTGTTTAGTCGTTTAGTCGTGTCCGACTCTTTGTGACCCCCTGGACCAGAGCACGCCAGGCACTCCTGTCTTCCACTGCCTCCCGCAGTTTGGTCAAACTCATGCTGGTAGCTTCAAGAACACTGTCCCACCATCTCGTCCTCTGTCGTCCCCTTCTCCTTGTGCCCTCCATCTTTCCCAACATCAGGGTCTTTTCCAGGGAGTCTTCTCTTCTCCTGAGGTGGCCAAAGTCTTGGAGCCTCAGCTTCAGGATCTGTCCTTCCAGGGAGCACTCAGGGCTGATTTCCTTCAGAATGGAGAGGTTTGATCTTCTTGCAGTCCATGGGACTCTCCAGAGTCTCCTCCAGCACCAGAATTCAAAAGCATCCATTCTTCGGCGATCAGCCTTCTTTATGGTCCAGCTCTCACTTCCATACGTCACTACTGGAAAAACCATAGCTTGAGCTATACAGACCTTTGCTGGCAAGGTGATGTTTGTCATTGTTTTCAGTTGCACATTACCCTCCTCCAAAAAAAAACGAGAGCAAAAGAGGGCAAATTGCAAAGCGTTGTTGGCTGGTTTATACGCAGAGGTTTCAATTGCAAAAATAATGTAAAGAGAAATCCACAGCGAGTCATGATCCCGTGAGCTGTGCACCTGTTTAGTCCAGGATCTAGCAGTGAGCAGGCAATTTCATGGAAGCTCCTGCCCTCCTTTCTTTCAGAAGAAGTAGAGCTCTCCTTCACAGAATTATAGAATCATAGAATTGTAGATTTGGAAGGGAGACCGGGGATTATATAGTCCAACCCTCTGCAATGCAGGAATGTGAAACTGTCCCTTATGAGGATCAGACCTACAACCTTGGAGTTATCAGCACCAAGTTCAAACCAGGGACGCGGGTGGCGCTGTGGCCTAAACCACTGAGCCTCTTGGGCTTGCTGACCAGAAAGTCGGCGGTTCGAATCCCCGTGACGGGGTGAGCTCCCGTTGCTCGGTCCCTGCTCCTGCCAACCCAGCAGTTTGAAAGCACACCAGTGCAAGTAGATAAATAGGTACCATTGCGGTGGGAAGGTAAAACGGCATTTCCGTGCGCTCTGGTTTCCGTCACGGTGTCCCATTGCACCAGAAGCAGTTTACTCCTGCTGGCCACATGACCTGGAAAACTGTATGTGGACAAACGCCGGCTCCCTCGGCCTGAAAGCGAGATGAGCGCCGCAACCCCATAGTTGCCTTTGACTGGACTTAACCGTCTTTACTATCTAGGCTTCTTTGGGGTTTTTTAACAAAGGCCATGGATTCTCTAGCTGTGGTCCCTGCATTGCAGGGGGGTTTGACTAGAGACCATTGGGGTCTCCCAGTCTATGAGTCTATGACTCACCACACGATGCTTTTCCCCAAAGGCGCCCGCTCGCCTTTGAAGAACTGGATTAGCCACAGCAGCAGCATCCCATGCAAAGCGCACCAATTAATTCTGCTGCCCCACATGCGTCCTCGCAGCTGGCGGGCGCCCTCCTTTCCACACGCTGCATTTTAAGGAAACCGCGAGTCGGAGAGGGGAGCACCCAGTAGGATCAGGGGTTTAGCAGAGGAGGCTGGAGCCCCTGGCGACGCTCAGCTTAGGAAGGGAAAGGCGATTATGTGCCCAGCCCGTTTAATGATGCTCTTCAGATTTTAAAAGGCTGTTATGAAGGCAACGGAAAGCTATTATTCTTCCTTGTCGCTGAAAGCCACGCTCACCCGGGCAAGGTGCAATGGGCTTTCTGCCGCGAGGAAGTGGATCGAGGATGTCTCGGCTGGAGTATTGAGGAGGATAAAGTGGTTGCTTCGAGCCCTAAGGTCTGCAGAAACGGGGGTCTATTTCCAGGCTGGCTTGCCCCACAGTCCCTCATTCATACTAAAGACCTCCGGTGCATTGATTTGCAGCTTTGCAATCCCAGGGAGAGTCTGTGGCAATTTGCAGGTCATCCTCCCTCCCAAAAAACCTGCTTCTCCCCATCTCACGGAGGTTCTCAGGCACTACTAGCCATAGCGGCTGGGCTCTGCCCCCACAGCTGGAGCCAGTAAATACCTCTGAACACCAGTTTTGTTATTACGCCCATTTCGCAGAAGGGAAAACCAGTTATTGGAAATCGCGCTCTGGAGGCGAGCAAACCAGCCCTTCAAATCGGTATGGGATTTGGCCTGTGGTTATAACCAACCACAGGGGAATTAGCATCACGGGACGGCAGAGCAGGGAGGGACACCCAAAGGCCATTGAGGTCATCCCCCTGACATGCAGGAATCGTGGCTAAAAAGAGGACTTCCTGTGCAAAAGAAACCAAAGAAGCATTTGAAAGGGTGACTCTCAGTGATGACCCCCTTTTACCCCTCCCACTGCTGTCCTGCTTCGCAGGGGCGCCGTCTTGGGCTCCAGTTTATGGGAGCCCAGCATGCCGCGACGTCTTAATGTGACATCATGACGTCACGCGCCCCACAGCCTCGGAACCTGACTTCTGGTCTGGGGCGTTGCAAAGGGGGTGGGTTGGTGGTCCGCCCCAGGTGTCACGGCTGGGGTGTGTGTGTGACAAAATCCCCCCAAGCGGATTGGCATTGCGGCGCTCACAACCCCGGAGGGCGGATTTTCGTGATTGGCTCACAATGCCGATGTGCAGTGCTGACATGGTTTTATGTGACTGTCGGTCGGTTTTGCATGATCTGCGGGAACTTTAGGGTATCCTAAAAAAGCTAAAGAGCTCTGTGCAACCTTCCCGAAAAACAGTTGACCTTGCTGCGCCTCTGCTTCCGGTCTCACAAGGCCTCAGAGATGCTGGCCAAGGTCTCATATCTACGGGACCGCCTCTCCTGGTCTGCCCCGCAAAAGACCTTAAGGTCCATGAATAATCATAGTTTAGAGGTCCCGGGCCCTAAGGAAGTCAGACTATCCTCCACCAGGGCCAGGGTCTTCTCAGTGGTGGCTCCGACCTGGTGGAATGCTCTGTCCCACAAGACTAGGGCCCTTCAGGATTTAACCTCCTTCTACCTGGCCTGTAAGACAGAGCTATTCCACCTGGCCTTTAATTTGAATTCAGCCTGATATTTTATTTCCCTTCTCTTCCCGCCACCTCCCCTTTTATGAAGACTCTGCTCTGAGACCCCACAGCTAATTCTCCCCTGGCCTCCTCGCTGGCCCAAGTAGGACCAATTCAGCCAGCTAACCCTGGGGATTATCTGATTGATTATTTTTGAATTTTATTGTTATTCATGTTTTTATACCGTATTTTATGCTGCTTTATAATTAAGTGTTTTAAAGTGTTTTAAATTTGTTGTTAGCCGCCCTGAGCCCGGTTTTTGAACCGGGAAGGGCAGGGTATAAGTAAAAATGTTGTTGTTGTTGTTGTTGTTGTTGTTGTTCATAAGGTATTGGAGCCTGATTTCTGGTGGCTTTGCAAGGCACCAAAAGTTACATCGGAGGGCCCTGTGATGTGGGTACTGAGGGCCTCCTATAGTTGGCACCCCTGTTGCTTAACCGACTCCCTCGCTGCCTCGTGAAAACAATTCACCTTCCCGCTATTCCCCACCTCGCCATCTTCCTTCTCTTCTCCCACCCCCCGATTATCAAAACGTCTGCCAGGCTCCATTAAACGCGGCAACAATGTGAGCCTCCCTGCCAATTTCATTCGTGAGCAACGCCATCCGCTGTGTTTAGCGTCAAGTAGTGGCGGTCAGGATTCTGCCCTTGCAGCCGCATTTTGGAGGACTGGGTTTTGCCCCGGCTCAAGCCAAACCTCATCCGTGCCTCCCGACAGACACACACACCCTCCTTTGAGAAAATACGGTGTCGGTTTAAGATGCCGGTAAACCCAAGTGGGATCTTTAATTACCGGCCTGCGAGGGGGATATTAATGTCCCGAATCAAGCCATGTCTGCGCTGGGAGCCATTCACGGCAGGCCTTGCCTGGCGTTCCTTTAGATCTCGCACAAAGCCAAGCCGCCTGGCTCAGGGCACAACACCAGAGCTGTTTGTGATTCCATAATGACACAGATTAGTGGCCTTTCAGGAACTATAAACCCAAGGATGCAAAGCAGAGAGGAATCTGGCTGCAAACGGCTGTGTGATTAAGGAGCATATGAATCTGCGCTGAGCGGCTCCCAGCTCAGCGTGGAATTGCTTTGGAACGGGTTCCGGGTGCGGAAACAAAGGGCGAAGCCCCGAGAAGTGATTGCCTTCAAATGCCATCGCCAAAGGGCAGGGAATCATAAAATCATAGAAGTGGAAGGGACCCCCTGGGGTCATCCAGCCCAGCCCCCTGCGATGCAGGAATCTCAGCTGAAGCATCCATGACAGATGGCCGTCCAACCTTCGCTCAAAAACCTCCAAGGAAGCAGAGTCCACCACAAGAAGGACACTGACAAACTGGAACGTGTCCAGAGGAGGGCAACCAAAATGGTCCAAGGCCTGGAAATGATGCCTTATGAGGAACGGCTAAGGGAGCTGGGCATGTTTAGCCTGGAGAAGAGAAGGTTAAGGGGTGATATGATAGCCATGTTCAAATATATAAAAGGATGTCACATAGAGGAGGGAGAAAGGTTGTTTTCTGCTGCTCCAGAGAAGCGGACACGGAGCAATGGATCCAAACTACAAGAAAGAAGATTCCACCTAAACATTAGGAAGAACTTCCTGACAGTAAGAGCTGTTTGACAGTGGAATTTGCTGCCAAGGAGTGTGGTGGAGTCTCCTACTTTGGAGGTCTTTAAGCAGAGGCTTGACAACCATATGTCAGGAGTGCTCTGATGGTGTTTCCTGCTTGGCAGGGGGTTGGACTCGATGGCCCTCGTGGTCTCTTCCAACTCTAGGATTCTATGATTCTATGACATCCCAAGGAAGGCCATTCAGGTGGTCCTTAAAAGCTTTGCACATGAGGCTGAAGGATTGAGAGAGAGGGCATCTGATTTCTCCCAAGAACAAAAGGCCTTAGGGTCGCATCCGCACACCTTCCACTGTGTTCTGGGTTTGGGCTGGGTGTTTATCAGTATGCAGATGACACCCAGCTCTACCTCTCTTTTAAATCAGAACCGGTGAAGGTCCTGTGTGAGTGTCTGGAGGCGGTTGGAAGATGGATGGCGGCTAACAGATTGAGGTTGAATCCTGACAAGACAGAAGGACCATTCTTGAGGGACAGAGGGTGGTGTGGTGTGGAGGACTCCCTGGTCCTGAATGGGGCAACTGTGCCCCTGAAGGACCAGGTGTGCAGCCTGGGAGTCATTCTGGACTCACAGCTGTCCATGGAGGCGCAGGTCAATTCTGTGTCCAGGGCAGCTGTCTACCAGCTCCATCTGGTACGCAGGATGAGACCCTCCCTGCCCGCAGACTGGCCAGAGTGGTGCATGCTCTGCAATGCACTCTGTGTGGGGCTACCTTTGAAGGTGACCCAGAAACTGCAATTAATCCCAGAATGCGGCAGCTAGACTGGTGACTGGGAGCGGCCGCCAAGACCACATAACATTGGCTCCCAGTATCTGCATTGGAGATCTGCATTGGCTCCCAGTATGTTTCCGAGCACAATTCAAAGTGTTGGTGCTGACCTTGAAAGCCCTGAAGACCTGAAGGAGCGTCTCCACCCCCATCGTTCTGCCCGGACACTGAGGTCCAGCGCCGAGGGCCTTCTGGCGGTTCCCTCATTGCGAGAAGTGAGGTTACAGGGAACCAGGCAGAGGGCCTTCTCGGTAGTGGCGCCCTCCCTGTGGAACGCCCTCCCTTCAGATGTGACGGAAATAAGCAGCTATCTTATCTTTAAAAGACATCTGAAGGCAGCCCTGTTCAGGGAAGTTTTTAATATTTAATGCTGTATTGTTTTTCACATTTGATTGGGAGCCGCTCAGAGTGGCTGGGGAAACTCAGCCAGGTGGGCAGGGCATAAATAATAAATAAATTATTATTACTACTATTATTCCACTTAAAATGCTGTGACACCAGTGTAAAGAGGCATGGATTCTTCTGCCAGAGAATCACAGAATCATAGATATATTGGAAGGGGCACCCAAGGGTCATCTAGTCCAACCCGCTGCAATGCAGAAATCTCAGCTGGGGGGGGGAAATCCCTGATGGAGAGCCACACAACCTCTACTCAGAAACTTCCAAGGAAGGACCGTCCACAACCTCTGGGGGGAAATCCTGGGAACTGTAGTTTGATAAGAGTGCGGAGAGTTGTTAGGAGACACCCCCCCCCAATTCCTCTCCCAGAATCTCCCAATATCTCTCAGTGCCCTTATCAAACTACAGTTCCCGGGATTTGGAGGGGGAGCTGGTGCCCTCCAATTGTTACCGGACTACAATTCACACCAGCCCTGAGCTTTGGGCTATGCAAAAAGGCAGCAGTTCTGTAAACTGGGAGTCTGTTTTCAAAGCTTTTAGAACAATGGGATATCGGGAATTTTGTGGGAAGAGGGTGGGCGATGTCATTCCTGGTTTGAGGGACAACCTTCATCTCCCGCTTCTCTCGATTCAGCTCCTGTGAAGCGGATTCTGCTGGCAGCCGCGACCGTGATTTTGTTTCTGGAAATCTATCGGGCGGATGGAGCGGCCATCAACTGGTGCTTCTTCGGCGACTTCTCGCCCCCGAAAGCGACGAAGGCCTTCAAAGAACTTACGTACAAATACGTAAGTAGGATGAATTATTTGTTTCTTATGTGATTTGCACCCCTCCTTTTTCTCCAGAGAGCTCAAGGTGTCTCACCTGGACCTCCTTGTTTAATCCCCTGCGAGGTAGGATAGGCTGAGATTGAATGACTGGGCTCACAAATGGAGAACCCCCAAAATACATTATGAAAACATACATTCCCACACATTCAGCTTCTCCCAGTAAGGTAAAGGTAAAGGGACCCCTGACCATTAGGTCCAGTCACGAACGACTCTGGGGTTGCGGTGCTCATCTCACTTTACTGGCCGAGGGAGCTTCCGGGTCATGTGGCCAGCATGACTAAACCACTTCTGGCGAACCAGAGCAGCGCACGGAAACGCCATTTACCTTCCCGCTAGAGTGGTACCTATTTATCTACTTGCACTGGTGTGCTTTTGAACTGCTAGGTTGGCAGGAGCAGGGACCGAGCAACGGGAGCTCACCCCGTCGCGGGGATTCGAACTGCCGACCTTCTGATCGGCAAGTCCTAGGCTCTGTGGTTTAACCCACAGCACATTCAACTTATCCCAGTACCCATCTACAAAACCTTTTATCATCGAGCGATTCACAAGCTAGCATAAACCCACCTCTGTCGGTAGAGCATGAAACCCGTAACGTCAGGGTTGTGGGTTCGAGTCTGAATTGCAGAAGGTCAGGCCAGATGACCCTTGAGGTCCCTTCCGACCGGCCTTTGGTTTTCCAGACGAAACGAAGCTCCCAAATTCTCTTGCAAAGGTGCCTTTCTGCTTTGATCTGCTTGCCAGTCTCAATTTGCACACCGTTTTCGTTTTGTTCTTTTCTGTAAGGGCGATACGCCACCCTCTCTTGCTCCCATTTCCTCACCTCTTAAGCCCTTCCAGAATGTAGCAATATAACCCTATGTGCAGCCACCAAGAAAAATCCAATTAGTGGCTTATCCCCGCCTTAAACCTGCTTGTCATTTAAATAGAGGTTCTTATGTTTTCATAAAGGGTTTTTAAACAAATGTGTGTTAAGGAAGGTATGATGCCAAACAACCTACAAGGCCGGCTGCCGTAACCCCAAAGGTTTCGAAAGCACCCAGGTTGAGGAAGGAGAATTCACCTGCAGGGCTGGGCGATATCTGGTTTTCAACATTGTGATAGATCACCAGCTAAACATTGCAAGATACCGATAAATCACAATGTCCGAAATAAGGATGGAGCTATGGAGAAGCTTCACGGTTTTCCCCACATCACGATTTTTGCATAGCGCAGACACACACATCATGATTCGCGATATATTGCCAGGTCAAAAATTACGAAACTGATCTCAGGATATGGACTCAAACCAGTTTGGGAGAATACAGTGGTACCTTGGTTTGCGAACAGTCTGGTTTGCGTACGTTTTGGATTACGAACACGTCAAAACCGAAAGCGTGTGTCCCAGTTTGTGAACTTTTTTTGGATTACAAACAAATTTTTTTGGATTATGAACTCATTTTTTTGGATTACGAACACATTTTTTTGGGAGGCCCCATTGGCAAAAGCGTGCCTTGGGTTACGACCTGTTTTGGTTTACGAACGGACCTCCAGATTTACGGATTGTGCTCGTAAACCAAGGTACCACTGCATGTCGAAATATGCCCTATTCTCCTGACAGCATCGTGCCACCGACCTGCATAATTCCTGCATTTCAGGGGGTGGGACTGGATGACCTTTGGGGTCCCTTTCATCTCTACAACCCCATGATTCTGTGACCTGTTTTGATCATGGCATGTCGTCAAGGAGGCCCTAACTTGCTGCCCAGGAGTGTGGTGGAGTCTCCTTCTTTGGAGGTCTTTAAGCAGAGGCTTGACAACCATATGTCAGGAGTGCTCTGATGGTGTTTCCTGCTTGGCAGGGGGTTGGACTCGATGGCCCTTGTGGTCACTTCCAACTCTATGATTCTATGACTCTAACTTTGCTTCTGTGCCTTGTCATTCCAGGAGGACTTGAGGAAAGAGTCTCAGCCATGGAGGAACTGCTCCGGGGAGCATCTCAGGTGGCCCAAAGCATCTCTGGACAATGTGAGTGAGCCCTGTTTTCCTTGGGGGTGGGGAAGCATCGCACATGAGCCCTATTCTGTCCCACACGCCGCCTGCCATGGCGGAGAGAGCCAGGACCCAAGACGGGTGGGGTGTCATCATTTAGATGCAGGAAAATGTATCTAAGAGAGATCTAGGTAAAGGGTAAAGGGGCCCCTGACCATTAGGTTCAGTCGTGGCCAACTCTGGGGTTGCGGCGCTCATCTCGCTTTATTGGCCGAGGGAGCCGGTGTACAGCTTCTGGGTCATGTGGCCAGCATGACTAAGCCGCTTCTGGTGAACCAGAGCAGCGCACGGAAACGCCGTTTACCTTCCCGCCGGAGCGGTACCTATTTATTTATCTAATTGCACTTTGACGTGCTTTTGAACTGCTAGGTTGGCAGGAGCAGGGACTGAGCAACGGGAGCTCACCCCGTCGCGGGGATTCGAACCGCCGACCTTCTGATCGGCAAGCCCTAGGCTCTGTGGTTTAACCCACAGCGCCACCCGCGTCCCAAGAGAGATTTGGGGAAGCCTATTTTGGCCACAAATAGCCATAACCCAGGCAACCAAAGCCACCAAGAGGATAGAGAGACTCCTCAGTGAGGGAACGTTGCAGCGTTTGGGACGTTTCAGAGGAGAAGAGAGGCAGACAAGACAGCAAGCAGTTTATGAAGTTATACACGGCACGGGAAAAGTGGAGAGAGAGGAAGAAATTTCCCTACCTCTCTCATAACATGAGAGCTTGTGGACATCCCGCTGGGAGATTCACGTGAAAGAAACCACTAAACAGCATGCGGTTAGACTGTGGAACTCCCTGCCACAGGAGGCTGTTGATGGCTCCTAGCCAGGATGGCTCTGCTCTGCCTCCACGGTCGGAGGCAGAAATGCTTCTCAGTGCCACCTTAGACGCGGACCTCTCCGCTGGAGGGATCCCCCAGCGCCGGTGGGCATTAGAAGTGATAAATGCCGCGCTCCCTCCAAAAGCAGTTCTAGGAATCTGCCTCGCCAGGCAGAAACAACAAGAAGTTAGGACTTGAACTCTCTTCTTTTGACAGATATGGGATAAACGAGAAGCCTTGGCGATGAAGCTCGACTTGGTTATCTCCGTCCTGCGGAACCACAGCCAGGCTGTGTCTGCGAAAATCGTCAAGCCCGTGTTGGAGGAGTACTTGATGCCCCTCCAAGGGAGACTCGCGAACTGCGTAAGTAGTTTCTCAGCCCCTTCCTGTCCCACTCACCCACGCTGCCCCCAGTTCCACCAGGGAGGGGAATTTCTAAACCACATCCCCTTCTCTCATTCAGATAAAGCACAAGCCTTCGGATCACGGAGCCTCCAGTCACCTGCAGGAATTTAAGGAAAAGCTTCAGACGTTTAACACCACAAATGTCCAGGTGAGAGCCCGGTGGATTTCATCAGGGTGCGAGACAGGACCGGCAAAGGGGGGGGTCTGGGAAAAGCTTTGAGGGTTGGATAGAGAGGACTGGGTGGGGAGCCTTGCAAATAGAATAACAGAATTTTGGCCACCTCATGAGAAGAGAAGACTCCCTGGAAAAGACCCTGATGTTGCGAAAGATTAAGGGCACAGGGAGAAGGGGAAGACAGAGGACGAGATGGTGGGACAGTGTTCTCGAAGCTACCAGCATGAGTTTGACCAAACTGCGGGAGGCAGTGGAAGACAGGTGTGCCCGGCGTGCCCGGCTTGCTCGGCGTGCTCTGGTCCCTAGGGTCACAAAGAGTCGGACATGACTAAACGACTAAAGAACAAATAGTTGACCCCAGAACAACATTGCAATGGCTGACTCACACAGGGCACAATATAACTGTAATGGAGAAAATTACAGTGGAACCTTGGTACTCGAACGGCTGAGTTGATGAACAAACCATAGAATCATAGAATCATAGAATCCTAGAGTTGGAAGAGACCACAAGGGCCATCGAGTCCAACCCCCTGCCAAGCAGGAAACACCATCAGAGCACTCCTGACATATGGTTGTCAAGCCTCTGCTTAAAGACCTCCAAAAGAGGAGACTCCACCACACTCCTTGGCAGCAAATTCCACTGTCAAACAGCTCTTACTGTCAGGAAGTTCTTCCTAATGTTTATCGACTCCCAAACGTCAAAAGTGTTCCAGTTTTCAAACATTTCCCAGAAGCCAAGCATCCGACACGGCTTTCGCTTGAGTACAGGAAGCTCCTGCAACCAATCGGAAGGCGCGCCTTGGTTCTCGAACGGTTTCGGGAGTCAAACGGACTCCCAGAACGGATCAAATTCAAGAACCAAGGTTACACTGTGCTCATAATTTGAGATTTCAACAAGGACCAGAACATCCAGACAATTTTAATATGATTTGGCATCCTTTTATTCCATAGACATAAAAGGTAAAGGTAAAGGGACCCCTGACCGTTAGGTCCAGTCGTGGACGACTCTGGTTGCGGCGCTCTTCTCGCTTTATTGGCCGAGGGAGCCGGCGTACAGCTTCCGGGTCATGTGGCCAGCAAGACTAAGCCGCTTCTGGCGAACCAGAGCAGCACACGGAAATGCCATTTACCTTCTCGCCGGAGTGGTACCTATTTATCTACTTGCACTTTGACGTGCCTTTGAACTGTTAGTTGGCAGGAGCAGGGACCGAGCAACGGGAGCTCACCCCGTCACGGGGATTTGAACCGCCGACCTTCTGATCAGCAAGCCCTAGGCTCTGTGATTTAACCCACAGCACCACCCGCATCCCTTGCATAGACATAAGTTGGCATAATTGAACAGATGATTTGGCATTATTTTATTACGGAATTTCCAAGACAAGCCTGGCAAGGCCAATTGTTGCGATAGGTATACAGATGCTCTCGTTCTCATATATTCTCTCTCTCTCTCTCCATCCCAGCAATCTCCAGAGTGTCTGGAAGTAGCTGTGGGCCTGCATCTATATGGTTTCTTGAACAGAGATATAAGGCAAATCGCCCAGCATTACCATCACCCACGCCCCTCCTCCGACTGAGACCCAGCTCGACCCAATTGTGCCAACCAAGGACCTCTCTATCCCCTTGTTTCCCCAAAACGACCAGCTGGAAGACCACCCGCCCTCATTTATCACAACGCTTCCGCCTGCAGATTTGGACCAAATGCTTGACTTCCCCACTCAACAGCCCTCCAGCCGTTCTAGACCACAAATCCCATCCTTCGCAGCCAGCCTGGACCACAAACCCCCTGGCACAAGAATGCCTGCATCCGTTCGGATTTGCGAAGTTTCAACGCCTGCGTGCAAAGCATTTGCCAGCAGCCTTCCACACCCGGACCAAGATGCAATCCAGATGCAATTCTCTTCCGGCAAGAGAAAAGCAATATTGCCCAAGGAGAAAAAAAACGACCGCTTGCAAATCCTCACGGAACTCTATTGCAGAAAATAAACTATGTCATTTATTTTAATTTCCTTGGGCCTGGAATTAACAAGTTCAAGAGGGAGGAGGGGGAAAGGGGAATCATTATTTAAAGTGCAGCGCGTTCATAAAAATGTTATTTATTCATGCATCTGCGTCTGTTTGCCCAGAATAGCTATTATTTCAAAAGTGGTTTAAGAGGGCGCTCTCTCTCTCTCTCTCTTGGAACGGACAAGCCAGGCTGCCCCCTGCTGGAAGGACCTATGCTTTGCACACAATGCTGCAACTCCATCGGAATTGCATCAGCAAATCCAGAATTCAGACCTGGTTTTTAGAATCATAGAATCATAGAGTTGGAAGACACCACAAGGGCCATCGAGTCCAACCCCCTGCCAAGCAGGAAACACCATCAGAGCACTCCTGACATATGGTTGTCAAGCCTCTGCTTAAAGACCTCCATAGAAGGAGACTCCACCACACTCCTTGGCAGCAAATTCCACTGTCAAACAGCTCTTACTGTCAGGAAGTTCTTCCTAATGTTTAGGTGGAATCTTCTTTCTTGTAGTTTGGATCCATTGCTCCGTGTCCGCTTCTCTGGAGCAGCAGAAAACAACCTTTCTCCCTCCTCTATGTGACATCCTTTTATATATTTGAACATGGCTATCATATCACCGCTTAACCTCCTCTTCTCCAGGCTAAACATGCCCAGCAAACTTAGCCGTTCCTCATAAGGCACCATTTCCAGGCCTTTGACCATTTTGGTTGCCTTCCTCTGGACACGTTCCAGTTTGTCAGTGTCCTTCTTGAACTGTGGTGCCCAGAACTGGACACAGTGCTCCAGGTGAGGTCTGACCAGAGCAGAATACAGTGGCACTATTACTTCCCTTGATCTACATGCTATACTCCTATTGATGCAAATTTTTGGAGCAAAATCAAAGGCTGCAATATTTTGCTAAATTGTTTTGGCAGCAAATCCACCGCCTTCTTACTTCAGAGGAATCCACTTAAAATAGCATTACTCTAGATCAGCTTTCTCCCAACCTAGGGACCTTTTCAACTTAGCTTGGTTGACGATTCTATAGAGAAAACAAATTGCAGACCAGTGGCGTAGGGTGGGGGGTGCAGGGGGGCCGGCCGCACTGGGCGCAACATCTGGGGGGGTGCTCCACGGGTTAGGGGGCGCAAAATCCACGGGTTAGGGGGCGCAAATTACTTGCCTTGCCCCGGGTGCTGACAACCCACGCTACGCCACTGTTGCAGACTGTGGCCAATAATTTGGCAAAAGGCAGGGGGGTTCGGAAAGACTACCTCGCAGGGTTGTTGTGAGCATAAAATGGGGAGAACCACATAAGGCACACTATGCTGTAAGTGTAATGAAGAATAATATTTCTCATTTCCTGAAACCCAAAGAAATAAACTGCACAGGAAAAACTTCCAAGGTGGACTCACGCCCACAGAAAAGTCAGGACAAATAATCCGTTTTCTCGAAGGCTGTTAAGGTAGTGATAAGCTTCATTATAAAAGTAATAATAATTTATTTGTTCTTTGTTATCCCACGTCCTCCGTGGCCAGTGGCGATTTGATGTTATTTTTATTAAAAGATATATTTTCTTACTATTTATTTTATATATAAAAATATACGTGTATACTGCACGTTACAACCAAAACTGTTGTCTTTCTTGTTGTTCTTTTGCAATGGCTCTAAATCCTAATAAAAAGATGGGAACCGAAACTCTAGCCTTTCTGCCACCTGCATGTAAAATAATAAAAAAAGACTGGAAATTACACGGGGCATAAATGGGTCAAGAGACCATCTACTCCCTGACCCCCAGGAGGGTGGGGGGAACCAAGTCCTCTCTCTCTGGCCCCCTTCCCAGGCCACACACTCCTGGCTGGCCTGATCTCACACCCTGAGTATTTCTGCCAGGCTAGAATGACAAAATCATAGAGTTGGAAGGGACCCCAAAGGTCATCCAGCTGAACCCACTGCAAAGTCTGACACCCCCCTCCTTTTACAAGATCCTTTTATAAGCCCCTGCATGCAAGTGGCCTCCCTAACACTTCCCACCGGCCCTCCCTGCGAGAAGTGAGGTTACAGGGAACCAGGCGGAGGGCCTTCTCGGTAGTGGCACCCGCCCTGTGGAACGCCCTCCCACCAGATGTCAAAGAGAACAACAACTACCAGACTTTTAGAAGACATCTGAAGGCAGCCCTGTTTAGGGAAGCTTTTAATGTTTGATGTATTACAGTATTTTAATATTTTTTGGGAAGCCACCCAGAGTGGCTGGGGAAGCCCAGTCAGATGGGCGGGGTAAATAAATATATTATTATTATTATTATTATTATTATTATTATTATTATTATTATTATCATATGAGACCAGCACAAATATTTGGGCCTGGTGAGCACTTATCCGCAATCCTTATAGTTATAATTCGTGGTTGCCATCCGATTTGCTTTTGTTTTGATCATAATCTGATTTAAGCTGTATTTTAATTAATAGTTTGACTTTATGTTTTTAACATATTATATATTTTGATGTTGGGACGCGGGTGGCACTGTGGGTTAAACCACAGAGCCTAGGACTTGCCGATCAGAAGGTCGGCAGTTCGAATCCCCACGACGGGGTGAGCTCCTGTTGCTTGGTCCCTGCTCCTCCAACAAAGATGAAAAATACACTAAAATGTCACATATTAAAAGCTTCCCTAAACAGGGCTGCCTTCAGATGTCTTCTGAATGTCAGGTAGTTGTTGTTCTCTTTGACATCTGGTGGGAGGGCGTTCCACAGAGAGGGCGCCACTACCAAGAAGGCCCTCTGCCTGGTTCCCTGTAACTTGGCTTCTCGCAGCGAGGGAACTGCCAGAAGGCCCTCAGCACTGGATCTCAGTCTCCGGGCTGAACGATGGGGGTGGAGACGCTCCTTCAGGTATACAGGACCAAGGCCGTTTAGGGCTCTAAAGGTCAACACCAACACTTTGAATTGTGCTCGGAAACATACTGGGAGCCAACGCAGATCTCTCAGGACCGGTGTTATGTGGTCTCGGCGGCCGCTCTCAGTCACCAGTCTAGCTGCTGCATTCTGGATTAGTTGTAGTTTCCGGGTCACCTTCAAAGGTAGCCCCACGTAGAGCGCATTGCGGTAGTCCAAGCGGGAGATAACCAGAGCATGCACCACTCTGGCGAGACAGTCTGTGGGCAGGGAGGGTCTCATCCTGCGTAGCAGATGGAGCTTCTTGCGATCACATCACCGCTTTCCCTGAGCGTACAAAGATTCCTTGCCCTTCTTGTACTCACCCAACGTCTGTTGAAAAACCTCCAACCAAGGAGAGTGTTATGTACTGAATTGAATAGGACCCAAAATGCAGCAGTCTGAACTGGTCCTAGAACAAAAGGATCCAGAATGCAGCAGTCTGATTGGTCCTAGAACAATAGGGTCCAGAATGCAGCAGTCTGATTGGTCCTAGAACAATAGGATCCAGAATGCAGCACTCTGATTGGTCCTAGAACAATAGGATCCAGAATGCAGCAGTCTGATTGGTCCTAGAACAATAGGATCCAGAATGCAGCAGTCTGATCGGTCCTAGAACAATAGGATTCAGAATGCAGCAGTCTGATTGGTCCACAGAAGCCACCCAATCCAGCTCCAGGTGGAAGTGAATCCGCAACCTGACTGGCCTACAGGAGAATCCCGGAATTAGCCAATCACGTGGGCCCATTGTGTAAATAATGTATATAAAGCAGACATTCTGGGGGAACTTCCATTCCTCCTCACCGCTATGAGCTGAATAAAGAGCATGAAATCCCCTCTCGACTCCGAGTATATTTCAGAGGGTCTGTCACCTTCTGAGGGAGCCCATTCCGCTGCTGAGCAGCCCACACTGCCAGAAGGTTCTTCCTAAGGTTTAGTCGTAATCTCCTGGCCAGTCATTACAATCCATTGGTTTGGGTCCTGCCCTGAAAGCTTCTTTCGTCTTGCAGGGGACAAAACTGTCTTGGGAGACAATGGAGGAGCCTTTAGGGGTAAGGTCTGTCAGGAGGGCCAGGAGGCAGGACAGGCCGCCCAGGCAAACGACATCTACGTGCCAGCCTTCCATCAATCTTCTTCCCCGACGTGCTTCCGTGACCCTGATGTTGGGAAAGATGGAGGGCACAAGGAGAAGGGGACGAGAGAGGACGAGATGGTGGGACAGTGTTCTCGAAGCTACCAGCATGAGTCTGACCAAACTGCGGGAGGCAGTGGAAGACAGGAGGGCCTGGCGTGCTCTGGTCCAGGGGGTCACGAAGAGGCGGACACAACTAAACGACTCAACAACAACAACCCCACCTATCCTCCAGCCTCAAGGTGGCAAGTATGGTAATCTCTCTCCCCATTGTGTCCTGACAAGAGCCCTGCAAGGTATTTGAGGTTGAGAAGCTACGACTGGCCCAAGGTCACCTGCTGACTGTCATGGCTGAGCGGCGATTCGAACCCTGGTCTCCCAAGGTCAACCACTGCGCCACACTGTCCCTCAAGATGGGCACCGCTCACCCACCCTGCTTTGGGTGCATTTGCCGGCTGGGATGTGCCCTCGATCTTTGACCTTTTGAGGTTGGATTCAGGATACAGATGTGAGTGCAGAAACCAGCCTACTCTGCAGGGGACAAGTTCTCGCCTGCTGCCCCGCCCACTTTTGCCCCTGGCCACGCCCACCCCTGACACCCGGCCCCCTGGAAGTTCACTCAGAAGCAGATGTGGCCCTCCGGCTACAAAGGGCTCCTTGCTTTTGCTGAGGAGTCTGGTGAGTTTCCTGCCTACCCGTCTGCTGTCTGAGCTCAAAATTTGCAGCTGATCCTCGGTTAGCGCCGGTTCCCTTCGCTCTGGTGGGGATGAAAAACGAGGCAGTGGCGTAGCGTGGGGGGTGCAGGGGGGCGGCCGCACCGGGCGCAACATCTGGGGGTTAGGGTTAGGGGGCGCAAATCCATGGGTTAGGGGCACAAATCCATGAGTTAGGGGGCGCAAATTACTTGACTTGCCCCGGGTGCTGACAAACCCACGCTACGCCACTGAAACGGGGACAGCAAAATTCGGTGCTGCTCTGTCTGCGACCCGCTCCCCCCTCCCTTTTCGGCTTAACCTTTACATCGGTGTTTTGGCAGCAGATGGGGAAGACTTAATTTATTTAAATGGAAAAATGAAACAAGTGGAGGTGTTTAATTGAATTACATGTTGGGGGGGGGGGAATTACTAATCCCATCAATGCGTCGTTAGCTCCTGGGTGATTAATGCTGACATTAAGTTGAAATAATTCTCCGCAGCCTCGTCGATGTGCGGGCGGAATCAGTGGCAGGTGGGGAAACGGTTAATGATACTTCCCCAGCGGGTGAGGCGGAGGGAAATCTTGGCTTCCCAGACGGGCAGAATCAGGGAGAAAGGGGGGCTGGTGTGCCCCAAAGGTCCAGGAACATCACCCCGAAGGTGGCAGAACGGGAAAGCTGGTCGCAGCAAATACATAGAATCCTAGAGTTGTGTTGTTGTTGTTTAGTCGTTTAGTCATGTCCGACTCTTCGTGACCCCCTGGACCAGAGCAGGCCAGGCCCTCCTGTCTTCCACTGCCTCCTGCAGTTTGGTCAGACTCATGCTGGTAGCTTCGAGAACACTGTCCCACCGTCTTGTCCTCTGCCGTCCCCTTCTCCTTGTGCCCTCCATCTTTCCCAACATCAGGGTCATTTCCAGGGAGTCTTCTCTTCTCCTGAGGTGGCCAAAGTCTTGGAGCCTCAGCTTCAGGATTTGTCCTTCCAGTGAGCACTCAGGGCTGATTTCCTTCAGAATGGAGAGGTTGGATCTTCTTGCAGTCCATGGGACTCTCAAGAGTCTCCTCCAGCACCATAGTTCAAAAGCATCAATTCTTATGCGATCAGCCTTCTTTGTGGTCCAGCTCTCACTTCCATACATCACTACTGGAGGTGGGGTAGAAATGGAATAAACCAACCAACAGACACCTGAAGGGTCTACGTGAATTCACTCAGGTATTGAACAGATCATCCCAGGAGGCCTCTTCCTCATCTGGGTCTCCTCACACACACACACACCCCATCCACACCAGACACCCAAATCGAGGTTGGTAGACACCAGGAAAAAATATCCACCAGGTCTGAAATCCTCTCCCCAGGAAGACCCCCTGTGGGGTCTTTTCGGTGTCTGCAGAGGAGTTTTCTGTTTGCTCCAAACCTCTCCGCCTTCTCAATCCTTACAGCTCAAGCTCTTTTAAATTAAGAAGGCTTCTCTGTTTGTGCTGCTGTTTTGGATTCATTTTTTAATAACGGATGCTATTTCTTGTTTTTATGCTTGCAAAGCCTTTAGACTAAAGAGCACACTCTGATGCATTTGTAATGAGAGAGAGAGAGAGAGAAGCAGTGGCCAAGCTATTTAGAGAACACTTTTTCACCTGCAATACATCTGTCTTCACCCACGATTCACCTGCAGTATCTCTGTATTTACTCCTGACGCGAACCATCCTTACTGCAGGTGAGAGGCAGACAGAATCAAAGTCACACCAAGATAAAGTTCAGCATCCTCTATTATGGACAGGCCCCTTTCGAGATGCGAATACATCATTGTTGTTGTTGTTTAGTTGTTTAGTCGTGTCCGACTCTTCGTGACCCCCTGGGCCAGAGCACGCCAGGCACTCCTGTCTTCCACTGCCTCCCGCAGTTTGGTCAAACTCATGCTGGTAGCTTTGAGAACACTGTCCAACCATCTCGTCCTCTGTTGTCCCCTTCTCCTTGTGCCCTCCATCTTTCCCAACATCAGGGTCTTTTCCAGGGAGTCTTCTCTTCTCATGAGGTGGCCAAAGTCTTGGAGCCTCGGCTTCAGGATCTGTCCTTCCAGTGAGCACACAGGGCTGATTTCCTTCAGAATGGAGAGGTTAGATCTTCTTGCAGTCCATGGGACTCTCAAGAGTCTCCTCCAGCACCAGAATTCAAAAGCATCAATTCTTCAGCGATCAGCCTTCTTTATGGTCCAGCTCTCACTTTCATCCATCACTACTGGGAAAACCATGGCTTTAACTATATGGACCTTTTTTGGCAAGGTGATGTCTCTGCTTTTTACATCATTAGAGTTGTCCATTAAGGATCCATTAAAATACACACATCCCTGAGGTTCGCCTTGATGTTCCTTCTGAATTTTTCCATCTCTGTAGCCTGTGGGGTGTGTGTGTGTGTGTGTGTGTGTGTGTGTGTGTGTGTGTGTGAGCTTCCTCTCCCCAGACCCCCACCCTCCCTGCACTAAAGCTAATTTGCGACTCAACCTTACCCGCAGAAGGCAGAAAACTACTTAGCAGTGGCTCTCAAAGAAACAACTGATGCTTGTCCGGAGACATAAAACTATTAGGTGAGGAAATGTGAAATTGGTGTATAAATTGCCTGCCTCCCCATTCTCGGGCGCGAGGCGAGCCGTGTAGCCAGTCACATGGAGCAGCCAGTGGTCCAGGGAGGGAACACAGCACCTTTTTCACACCGTCCTCCAAATTGCGCCAATTTGCAAAGCGCACCGGCTGTTGCAACCCATTCGCCGGGTCCCAGAATGGAGTCGGTGCCTGTTGCCTGATTGGAGGCAGGGCGAAGGTACAAGAGCGAAAACGGCCGGTGTAATTGGCGCTGCCAGGGCCAGGCATGCCACCATCTCCCGCCGCCAGCAGCTGCGGGAGGATAAAAGGGATGGAAATTAATTGAGGTTCGGGAGGGGAAAGGAAGAAAGAGGGCTGCGCATTAATGGTTCGCGTTACAAGCTACAACGGGGACCGTTCTGCTGTGTCCTCTGTTAAAAGCATCATTTCAGACGCTGCAGAAATGCAGATCTAATGGGCAGACGCGGGCGAATTTGCAGGTATTTTCACGCCAGAGGGAAACAGCCGCCGCTTGATGGAGAGAATGTAACCTTCAGGTTGCAATCCTGTACCTGGGAGTAGGCAGCATTTAAAACAACCGGTCTTACTTCTGAGTAGGCACGCGCAGGATAAAATGAATTGGTTAAATTGAATTAGTTTCACAGTTGAGGAACACAGGAATCTTGCCTTAGTGCCAGGCAGATTATGTTGCACCACCGGTCCATTTTTGTTCAGTATTGCAGACACGGACTGGCAGCAGCTCTCCAGGATTTCAGGAAGGAGCCTCCGCCATCCAATAATAATAATAATAATAATGAATTTTATTTATACCCCGCCCTTCCTGGCCAGAGCCAGGCTCAGGGCAGCTAACACCAGTACAATTACAGTAAAAACATAATAGGAAAGAAAACCAATTTAAAAAACAGGTTAAAATGCCATTTAAAATGCAGCCTCATTTTAAAAGTAGCCCATAGATCATAAGGGGAGGGAAACATAAGGGTCAGACTGAGTCCAAACCAAAGGCCAGGTGGAACAGCTCTGTCTTGCAGGCCCTGCAGAAAGATGTCAAGTCCCGTAGGGCCCTAGTCTCTTGTGACAGAGCGTTCCAGCAAGTCGGGGCCAGTGCTGAAAAGGCCCTGGCCCTAGTTGAGGCCAATCTAACCACCTTGCGACCTGGGACCTCCAAAATGTTGTCATTTGTGGACCTTAAGGTCCTCCGTGGGGCATACCAGGAGAGGCGGTGCCGTAGGTACGAGGGTCCTAGGCCATCGGGCTTTAAAGGTAAAAACCAGCACCTTAAACTTGACCCTGTATTTCACTGGGAGCCAGTGCAGTTGGTAAAGCACTGGATGAATGTGATCCTGTGGCAAGGACCCCGTAAGGAGCCTCACCACGGCATGCTGCACCCGCTGGAGTTTCTGGGTCAGCTTCAAGGGCAGCCCCGCGTAGAGCAAATTACAGTAGTCAAGCCTGGAGGTGACTGTCACATGGATCACTGTGGCCAGGGCGAGAGAGGTAAGGGACCAACGGCTTAATACGGCGGAGATGGAAAAATGCCACCTTTGCTGTGGCTCCATGGAAAGGGAGGTTTCAAAGGTTACACCCAAGCTCTTGACAGAAGGCGCTGGCACTAATTGAGCCCCCGCAAGAGATGGGAAGTGGCCCCCCAACCCCATGTTGTCCCGACCCAGCCAGAGGACCTCTGTCTTGGAAGGATTTAACTTCAACCGGCTCCCACGCAACCATCCAGCCACAGCTTCCAAGCATCTGGTCAGAGTGTCCGGAGCCAAGTCAGGATGGCCGTCCAACAACAGATAAAGCTGGGTGTCATCAGCATATCATTGACAACACAGCCCTAAACTCCGGACAATCTGGGCACATATAGATATTAAAAAGCATCAGGGAAAAGATTTCTACCCGGAGATGCCACTGAGAATTGAACCTGCGACCATGGAATTTCAATTTTGCTTTGCCAGTTGTGGACCGACTAATTGGTGTGGCCTAAGACCTGCCTGTGTCACCCTTGACCTTCCCGGTTGTCAAGGTCAGTGAGATCAGGACTGGGCGACTGGATCATGGCGGGAGGTTTAGGATCGGACTACTCCTTCTCCCCAGTGGACCCCCTTCCAGAGTGGACCAGCCCCACCTGCCCCTCACTTCTTTCTACAGCATGGGCAGAAACCACCTTCTTGACCATTGGAACCACACTTGGTCTCAATCCAATTCACATGCAGGGGGTCCCTAACTCACGGAGGGTTTGAGACCCATCAGTTCCCCTCACCTGGGGCCCCCCTCACCTGGTTGAGCCAATCAGTTGAAGCCGTTCCAAGATTGTGGGTTGAGGCATTGTTTCCAGGCCTTTGACCATTTTGGTTGCCCTCCTCTGGACACGTTCCAGTTTGTCAGTGTCCTTCTTGAACTGTGGTGCCCAGAACTGGACACAGTACTCCAGGTGAGGTCTGACCAGAGCAGAATACAGCGGCACTATTACTTCCCTTGATCTAGATGCTATACTCCTATTGATGCAGCCCAGAATTGCATTGGCTTTTTTAGCTGCCACATCACACTGTTGGCTCATGTCAAGTTTGTGGTCAACCAAGACTCCTAGATCCTTTTCACATGTACTGCTCTCAAGCCAGGTGT
This sequence comes from Podarcis liolepis, assembly GCF_965112155.1. NCBI lineage: Eukaryota > Metazoa > Chordata > Lepidosauria > Squamata > Lacertidae > Podarcis > Podarcis liolepis. Next base: position 91,639,071 of record NC_139561.1, on the reverse strand, counting down.
CACCCATCTTGTATTTGGGCCTCTCATTTTTTTTTTTTTATTTTTTTTTTTGCCCAAGTGCAATACTTTACATTTCTCCCAGTTAAAATTCATCTTGTTTGTTTTTGCCCAGTTCTCTAATCTGTCAAGGTCTTTTTTGCATGTCTGAGCATGCGTGAGCGGCGAAACCCGGAAGTAACCCTTTCTGGTATTTCTGGGTCGCCGCAGGACGCAACCTGAAAAAACGTAACATGAGGTATGACTGTGTTTGTTTACAAAGCTATTGTGCTGGCAAACCTACTGCATGCTTGTGAAACATGGACCACTTACAAACACCATCTCCAACTCCTCAAAAGATTCCATCAACGGTGTCTCCGAAAAATTTGACACATCACTTGGGAAGACAGGTGAACTAATGCCAGTGTACTGGAAGAAGCAAAGATCTCCAGTGTTGAAGCAATGATTCTTCAACGTCAACTTCGCTGGACTGGTCATGTTGTGCGGATGCCTGATAATCATCTTCCAAAGCAACTACTGTGGTACCTCGGGTTACGAACGTAATTCGTTCTGGAGGTCCTTTCTTAACCTGAAACCGTTCTTAACCTGAGGTACCACTTTAGCTAATGGGGCCTCCTGCTGCCGCCGCACCACCGGACCACGATTTCTGTTCTCATCCTGGGGCAAAGTTCTTAACCCGAGGTACTATTTCTGGGTTAGTGGAGTCTGTAACCCAAAGTGTTTGTAACTCAAGGTACCACTGTACTCTAAAGGGACCCTGACCATTAGGTCCAGTCGTGACCAACTCTGGGGTTGCAGCGCTCATCTTGCTTTATTGGCAGGTCATGTGGCCAGCGTGACTAAGCTGCTTCTGGCGCAACCAGAGCAGCACACGGAAACGCTGTTTACCTTCCCACTGGAGAGGTACCTATTTATCTACTTGCACTTTGATGTCCTTTTGAACTGCTAGGTTGGCAGGAGCTGGGACCGAGCAATCCCTGTTGCGGGGATTCGAACCGCTGACCTTCCGATCAGCAAGTCCTAGTAGGCTCTGTGGTCTAACCCACAGCGCCACCTGCGTCCCACCACTGTACTCTACTGCGAACTTAAAAATGGAAAGCGTAATGCTGGTGGTCAACAAAAGAGGCTTAAAGACTGTCTCAAGGCAAATCTTAAAAAATGTAGTATAAACACCGACAATTGGGAAACACTGGTCTGCAAGCGCTCCAGTTGGAGAACAGCCTTTCCCAAAGGTGTCCTGGGCTTTGAAGACACTCGAACTCAGGACACAAGGGAGAAACGTGCTAAGAGGAAGGCACGCTTGGCAAATCCACACCGGGGTCAACTCCTGCCCGGGAACCAATGTCCCCACTGTGGAAGGATGTGTGGATCCAGAATTGGCCTCCACAGTCACTTACGGACTCACTGTTCAAACCGTGTTTATGGAAGACAATCTTACTCTGCTGCAAGGGATCTCCAGAGAATAAAAAGAAGAAATCCAGGTAGGGAGACGAACAAAAAAACATCAAGAATCACAAAACAGAGAAACCAGTAGGAGAACACTTCAATCTCCCAGGACATTCTATACAAGATCTCAAAGTAGCTGTTTTACTACAAAGGAATTTCAGAAATAGATTGGAAAGAGAAGCTGCTGAATTGCAACTCATTACCAAACTTAAAACCATGGAGAGACCTGGTCTGAACAGAGACATTGGATTCTTATCTCATTATACATGACTAAGCCATTTTTCACCTTCTCACCCCTTGCCTTTTCCTGTAAGACCTATTGCAGTCGTTAAGAGTCGTCAACAGGCTCATCTCAGCTATCTGCCAATCTCCCATTCCCACCACCCTTCTGAGTAATACCCCTCCCCACCTTCTCACTATATAGAAGGATCTGGCAACTTCTGTTTCAGTGTATCTGAAGAAGTGTGCATGCACACGAAAGCTCATGCCAAGAACTAACTTAGTTGGTCTTTAAGGTGCTACTGGAAGGAATTTTTTTTATTTTGACTATGGCAGACCAACACGGCTACCTATCTACTACTGGAAGGAATTTGTTTTATTTAAAAAAAACATAATCAACTTTTGCAGAAACAATTATAAGCCTCCCGTGCGCAACACGCATCACAAGTTGAAACTTGCACACAAAACTAACGGACTGCAGTTTTCTTCCACTAAGACCTTAAATCTATTTTTGGGAACAGGCGAAAATTCAGTCTCCGTAGAGACTGTCAAAAATTGCCATTGCCGACTATATTTCAAGTCGTCATGGCGGGGTATTGGGAAAAGTTTTCAATTAGCAATAATCGCGCCTCGGATTAACCTCATTGGCTACGATACTGCCACTGCGCAAAGCTACCGTTCCCTTCGGCCGGCGCTGGAGCCCTGCCGTCAGAGGGCTAGGCAGGTGAGGGCGAGCCGATTGCGACCGCTCTCCGGAGTTGAAATAGAACCTGAAGCCCCTCCACGGTGTCCCCCCGTTCCCGCCTTCGCTCCGGATCCCTCTTGAAAAGACCTCCGCCGCTTTTGCTCCGGTATGTAGCGCCGGCGGGCTGCCGCAAAGCACGCTGGGTGCCGTATGTATATGAGCAGTGTGCGTCATCGACTCCCCGCCCCCTCCCGGGGAAGGGAGGGAGAAATGAATGAAAGGCGCGACAGCGGGTAAGAGGACAGCCAATCATTAAAGGACATTAGGAGGGGGCGGGGACCTCCGCCCAATTGCGTCACAGATCTTCCTTTTTTTTGTTTTTTTGCTGTTTAGGAAGGGATTAAAAAGGAAACATGCAGTAATGTGGATTTCTTGCAACCGTTGCAATACTTTGCAAACAAGAGCGGATGCAGCGCTCGGCAGCGGAACAGAGGAAGCTCCTTGCACCGAGTTGGACCCATTGGTCCATTTAATTCAGTATTCCCTGCACTGACTGGCAGCAGCTATCCAGGTTCACAGGCATGGATCCAAGCCTACGTTGAGATGCTGCCAGGCTTTTTGCATGCAGCGGCAACACCAGAAAAAATAATAATAAGGGGGGCTTGGAAGTGGCAAGGGTTAAACCACAGAGCCTAGGAGTTGCCAATCAGAAGGTCGGCGGTTTGAAACCCCACGTCGGGGTGAGCTCCCGTTGCTCGGTCCCTGCTCCTGCCAACCTAGCAGTCCAAAAGCACGTCAAAGTGCAAGTAGATAAATAGGTACCACTCTGGCGGGAAGGTAAATGGTGTTTCCGTGCGCTGCTCTGGTTCGCCAGAAGCGGCTTAGTCATGCTGGCCACATGACTCAGAAGCTGTACGCCGGCTCCCTCGGCCAATAAAGCGAGATGAGTACCGCAACCCCAGAATCGGCCACAACTGGACCTAGTGGTCAGGGGTCCCTTTACCTTTTTACTTTATATTTTGATGTTAGCCACCCTGGGCCCGGTCTTGGCCTGGGAGGGCAGGGTATAAATAAATGTTGTTATTGTTGCAACTAAACACGCCCTGACAGATGCCCACCCAACATCTGTTTTTTGGGGATAGGGTGATCCAATGAGACTTTTATAACATTTCATACACCAACCAACCGTGGGTTCCACAGCAGCCTAGAACTGGATAACCTGGCCCTTTCTCTTCTTGTCTCCTCCTGACTCGAATGGCCAACAAACAACCTCTTTGACCTGCAATTGGGCTCCACACATTCCTGTCTCAGCAGGATCTTCTTTGTGGTCTTTGCCTTTTTGCGGAAGATGGGCTTTGTTTGGCCACCATAGCCACTCTGCTTGCAATCAAATCCCCGCATTCCCTGAGCGTACAGTGATTCCTTGCCCTTCTTGTACATTCTTGGTTGGTACATTTATGAACATTTATTTTATGTATATATATCTAAGACCTTAATTTTTTTATTTCAGGCAGATGTTGGCCTTTGTTGGGACATGGGTGGCGCTGTGGGTTAAACCACAGAGCCTAGGACTTGCCGATCAGAAGGTCGGCGGTTCGAATCTCTGCGACGGGCTGAGCTCCTGTTGCTCGGTCCCTGCTCCTGCCAACCTAGCAGTTTGAAAGCATGTCAGAGTGCAAGTAGATAAATAGGTACCACTCCGGCGGGAAGGTAAACGGCGTTTCCGTGCGCTGCTCTGGTTCACCAGAAGCGGCTTAGTCCTGCTGGCCACATGACCTGGAAGCTGTACGCCGGCTCCCTTGGCCAGTAAAACAAGATGAGCGCCACAACCCCAGAGTCGGCCACGACTGGACCTAACAGTCAGGGGTCCCTTGGCCAATAAAGCGAGATGAGCGCCACAACCCCAGAGTCAACAATCCAACCCCTGTGTTGCAAAAGATGAGTCAGCAATATCAAAAGCAACACGATGGCCAGAAACAATAACAATGTGAAAAACTTTGTGGAATAATTCAAAACATCAAAAGTAACAAACTGAAGTCTCTGAAAGTCCTTAAGTGAATCACGGTGCCAGACTTTACCCGGCGGAGAGCAAGCTGTGAAGCTTTGTATAATCAGCAAATGTCCAGTTCTGATGTCCAACTCTAAACTCTGTTGAACAGTGTTTCCGGATAACCACTACTGTTTCATTGAATTCTCCAGTTACAGATAGGTAGCCGTGTTGGTCTGCCATAGTCAAAATAAAAAAATTCCTTCCTGTAGCACCTTAAAGACCAACTAAGTTAGTTCTTGGTATAAGCTTTCGTGTGCATGCACACTTCTTCAGATATACACACTATGCATGCACACGAAAGCTTATACCAAGAACTAACTTAGTTGGTCTTTAAGGTGCTACAGGAAGGAATTTTTTTATATTGAATTCTCCATCAGCCAATTAATTCAACACTTGTAGGTAGAAAGATATGTAATTTCTTCATTAACTGAAAATAAAATATTCAAACGATGACCTGCACATGCATAACAACAACTTCAAATAGCATAGAAATTATATACTGTAATATAAAAAAGTTACATAGCCAATCTTTTTTTGAATAGATATAATGAAAAATACTCAGTTAATCAAGAAATTACATATCTTTCGACTTACAAGTGTTGAACTAATTTGCTGATTATACAAAGCTTCACAGCTTACTCTCTGCTGGGTAAAGTCTGGCTCCCTGTAAGGAAAGAGTTCTTTCTGAACCAGCGCAGGCAGAACCAGGAACGCAGACTCCCGGCAAGAGCCAACTGAGACATCTGGATACACCTAAAGTTTTGCATCAGTTGTGGCTGATTAGATTGTCAATCACCGAGAGGCAATGGAAGAGGATGTAGATCCAGGGGGGAGAAGCTGAACACACCGATTCTCTTGCACTTCTGCAAAATGATTGACAACAGCTTCAAGGTCGAGGGCTTTTGATCATTCCTTTTCAATTGCCAATCCAACAGCAATGTTACTTAGTGATTCATCACCCATTCTGCTCCTCAAGTAGGTCTTAATTTGCCGCAGTCACGAAAACCGCATCCAGCCTTCCAAAGAGGTATTATTGTGGCGGCTGTGATCACTTAATGAACAAACAGTCATGAGCTTGCACTGCAGAGAGCTCAGACTTCCGGACGACGCTCCTCCAAGGTAGACTATCCAGGAAGAGTTGGCGGCTGCGTCACCCCGATGTGCCCTCGGATCTCCTTGGACGAAGTCCAATGCCATCTAACCACTAGGCCACATTGCCCTTTTTTAATATGGGAACAAAAGTATTGCTCCATTTGCCAAAGATATTTTGAGAAGCTGTTAACCAGCCCACCCAGAGAAATAGCTGCACTTAACATTTTGCACCAATATTTCGTGTATATGTTTCAGTTCGAGACACACGAGGGACCTCAACACTTTCAGTCAACATGTAATCAGAGTATTTTTTAAAAAGTTAATGTCTTTTGCTTATAGGTACAATTAGGCTATGTCTCGCTCCAGACCTTGGAGGGGGGGGGTTATGGGAGAAATTTCCTTGTTTGGGAGGGGCTTGCCTCTCTGCCCACCACTACCACCATAGCATCCCATTCCATGTCTCTAAGCTCTTGTTTTTTTCCTCACTGGGCAAACATGTCCCCCCCCCCCCAAAAAAAATCTCAAACTGTAAATTGGGTGGGAGTTAAAGGCCAGCATAAAGGTAAAGATAAAGGGACCCCTGACCATTAGGTCCAGTCGTGGCTGACTCTGGGGTTGTGGTGCTCATCTCGCTTTACTGGCTGAGGGAGCCGGCGTACAGCTTCCGGGTCATGTGGCCAGCATGACTAAGCCGCTTCTGGCGAACCAGAGCAGCCCACGGAAACGCCGTTTACCTTCCCGCCGGAGTGGTACCTATTTATCTACTTGCACTTTGACGTGCTTTTGAACTGCTAGGTTGGCAGGAGCAGGGACCGAGCAACGGGAGCTCACCCCAGTCACGGGGATTCGAACTGCTGACCTTCTGATCAGCAAGCCCTAGGCTCTGTGGTTTAACCCACAGCGCCACCCGCGTCCCAACAAAGGCCAACATCGGCCTGAAATAAAAAAAATTAAGGTCATATATATATATAAAAAATAAATGTTCATAAATGTACCAACCAAGCGCATACATAGCTGTGTGGACCACATGTCTGGCGCAGCACAGAAGGACCGCCTTGAAACCATTTTGACTCCCCAACTGACCAAACATTTTCTTTGCAAGGAGGGAGGAGGTGGGGGAGCCTCCCCAATGTCTTTTCCTTCACAAATCCTGTCTTAAGGATGTGTATGAATAGGGTGTGAGCCTGTGACCTGGCTCAGGAACTAAGTATTTGTCATTACAAAAGACTGCCCAGGCTCCCCAGGGTATCCAATCAAGTGAGCATTAACAGGTAACCTGCCAGACAGGAGATAAACAACGCACTCAGATTTCTGCTGTAGACCGCCTTTTCTGTGATGTAGGTATGTTGTTTCTGGGAGTGGTCTTGGACTCCAAAGCGGGCAATTTATAATGTCTATATAAGGGTGGGCACACCTAGGTTCTGGGTTCCTCCTCCTTTCCTGCGTGTGAGGGGAGCAACAGATCAATAAAGATCAAGCTTACTAGCTGCTTTGCTTCTCAATATTATCCGGCTGGCCTCTGTTCTTTTCTCCGACCGATGGAGAGCCTACAAAGGACTCTATAAAGGCTCTTGTGTCCCCCATAAGGGAATAAGGGCAGAGTTTCGTTTATTACACGCCTTAAGTATTGAGCTCAGGACTCAAAATTTACGCTTCTGCCCTACTGGGTTAATTTCTTGGCAGCCCCTTTGGCATGAGATACAGAGCTACTGACACTCCCCCTTTTTATAACCAGGAGGGGGGGGAGCAATTTGTGGGCAGGAACAAAGACTTCATGTTGCAACCATTCTTCCTATAAACTGGCTTCAGGAGGGTAAGACTGTAATTTCGGCTGGTGCCTTCATTATACACCTGGAGGCACAAGGCGAAAACGTTCCTCTTTGACCAGGCCTAGGGCAGATCGGCATCCGATACCCTTTTAAATGTGTTTCTGGAAGGGGGGGGGTTATTGGTTTGTGCTTATTTGTTGTAATAATAATAGTAATAATAGTGATGATGATGATGATAAGAATACTGTTACTGTTATAAGAATTCCAAGGTCTCAAATATAGAACAAATATTCATAAATGCACACATATCTAAATATATGACCCATGCATCTGAAATAGTACACGAGAGCAATCCTAAAGCCATTTTGACTCTCCCAATGACCTCAAATATTCCTCTGCAGTAAAGGGAGGCAAAGGGGGAAAGCCTCCCCATTGTCTTTTTGCTTGCAAATCCTGCCTTAAGGGCACATTTGGGTCTGAATAGGGTGAGCCTGTGACCTGGATTCAGGAATTAAAGTATTTACCATCAGAAAAGAATGGCCAGGCTGCCCAGGTAATGCAGCCAGTGACCATTATCAGGTATCCTGGCAGGCAGGATTTCTGCTGTAGACCGCCTCCTTCTGTGTTGCATGTATGATGCTTTTTGGGAGGCCGGGGTCCTGAGCTACAGGATGGGCAATTTCAAAAGTCTATATAAGAGCTTGCACACCATTGCTCTGGGTTCCTCCTCCCTCCTGCGTGGGGTGAGCGGGGGACCCTGTTGCAACAGATCAATAAAGATCAGGCTTACTAGCTGCTTTGCTTCTCAATATTCTCTGGTTGGCCTCTGTTATTTTCTCCTACCGATAGGTAACACACTTAAGGACTCCATATAGGCTCCAGAATACCCCATAAGGGAAAGGGAGAAGTTTTTCTTATAACAGTACTCATTAAATTTTCTTCCACTCTTCCTGATACTCCTCCTCCTTCTGGTCGCGGACTCTTCCGGTCAGGTCGGCTAGCTCCGAAAAATCCATCATCTTCATCTGCCATTCTTCTATTGTTGGTAATTCTTGGGTTTTCCACTTTTTAGCTAACAAAATACGAGCAGCAGTTGTGGCATACAAAAATAATTTAACATCTTCCTTGGGCAATTCCAAACCTGTTATTCCAGGAAGAAAGGCCTCTGGTTTCTTTATAAATGCATATTTCAACATTTTTTTCAATTCATTATAAATCTTTTCCCAGAAGTCTTTCACCTTGGGACAGGTCCACCACATATGATAAAAGGTTCCTTCCTTTTCTTTACATTTCCAACATATACTGTCACAATTATGATATATCTTTGCAAATTTTACAGGAGTCAAATACCATCTATACATCATTTTCATTATATTTTCCTTTAGCAAAGTACATGCGGTGAACTTGACCCCTTTCTTCCACAATCTTTCCCAATCCTCAAACATTTTTTAAAATAATAATATTTATTGAATTTTCACAAATTATATAAACATACTCACTACAGACAAACAAACACAAAAACAAACAAGTATAATTTCAAAACCTTATTTTCTTAAAACTTACTTCACCGACCTCCTCATACCTCCCCTTTCTGCATTCCAATTTCGAATTTAGTTCAGCAAATCCTCACCCTTAATTATATCTAGTTATATTCTTTTCTTTTCTTTTAACTTAATCTTTACAGCTGTAGTCCACTTACTTTCTATAATCATAACATTTTAACACTCGTTAATTTTACAATATCTCTTAAGATAAATTTTAAATTTCTTCCAGTCTTCTTCCGCCGTCTCTTTCCTCTGGTCTCGGATTCAGCCAGTCCCATATACCGGTAATCAATCACCTTCATCTGCCATTCTTCCAGAGTGGGTAGATCTTGTGTCTTCCAATACTTTGCTATGAGTATTCTTGCTGCTGTTGTGGCGTACCTCAAACATTATTTTATGTCCTACATCTCTTGCCCAATCTATCATCACAGATTTAACTTGTTCATCTTGCCGGTCAGTGTAGGCGACATGGAGAGAAATGAAGGCAGGGTCTGACTCTGAAGGTGCCTTGACCTCTCCACCCCCACCTTGCTATCAAGATGAAAAGGCGGCTGGAATAAGAGCACCAGGACTTGGCAGCCACAGCTCATCCATCAGGGTGACCTTGAGGGTGACGCAGGTGGGTGGGTGCTGATACAAGGGAGGCGGGGTTCCCCCACCCAGGGGAAGTCCGCACCTGGGCCTTGGGAGAGGCAGCAGGTGGAGGGCGGAGGAAAACAAAAATAGAAATGTTCCAGTGTGGAAAGATTAGATAGACAATAGTCTCTGCAGGTGTTCTTTCTGGGAAAGGTGGTGTTCCTGCTGTTTACCTGTTGGAAGTTGGGGAGAGGGGGAGAAAGGAGGGGAAAAGAAATGTCTCCACATTGTGGCCAAGTTAGGACCCCCATTTGGGTCAGGGTTAGAACTGTCCAAGCTCAGCCATTAAGGTAAAGGGACCCCTGACCATTAGGTCCAGTCGTGGCCGACTCTGGGGTTGTGGTGCTCATCTCGCTTTACTGGCTGAGGGAGCCGGCATACAGCTTCCGGCTCATGTGGCCAGCATGACTAAGCCGCTTCTGGCGAACCAGAGCAGCACACGGAAACGCCCTTTACCTTCCCGCCAGAGCGGTACCTATTTATCTACTTGCACTTTGAGGTGTTTTCGAACTGCTAGGTTGGCAGGAGCAGGGACCGAGCAATGGGAGCTCACCCCATCACGGGGATTCGAACCGCCGACCTTCTGATCGGCAAGTCCTAGGCTCTGTGGTTTAGACCACAGCGCCACCCGCGTCCCATTAGCCTCAGGGCTTTACAACATCCTGCACTTCCGAAGTTTGGGGAGAAAACATTTGGATTGTATAAACGTGACTGTGCTGAAAATGTTGAACTTTTCGGAGGAAAATATCTCCCGCCTCTCCTGGTATGCCCCGCGGAGGACCTTAAGGTCCACAAATGACAACATTTTGGAGGTCCCAGGTCACAAGGTGGTTAGATTGATCTCAACTAGGGCCAGGGCGTTTTCAGTACTGGCCACGACTTGGTGGAATGATCTGTCACAAGAGACCAGGGCCCTGTGGGACTTGACATCTTTCCGCAGGGCCTGCAAGACAGAGCTGTTTTGCCTAACTTTTGGTTTGGACTCAGTCTGACCCTTCTGTTTCCCTCCCCTTATGGTTTTGAGCTATGAGCTACTTTTAAATTTTTGCATTTTAAATTGCATTTTAACCTGTATTTTAAATTGGGTTTTTTCTTTTCCTATTATGTTTTTACTGTAATTTTACTGGTGTTAGCCGCCCTGAGCCCAACTCTGGCTGGGAAGGGCAGGGTATAAGTAAAATTTATTATTATATTATTATTATTTTGAATTACATACCCACTGGATGAAATTTGACGACCTAAATGCATTTTCCATGCCTTTATCATGGCCAAAAGATTTGGTATTGATGCATTGGAAAAACGAACCTATGCCCCACTTTAGTCAATGAAGATTTGGCAAGACTCACAACTTATGAATGGATTGCGTACAGATGTGGACTTTGAATGGAGAAGCATAATGGTATTTGGAACCCATTTATGATGGAATGTAAGGTAAAGGTAAAGGTACCCCTGCCCGAACGGGCCAGTCTTGACAGACTCTAGGGTTGTGTGCTCATCTCACTCTAGAGGCCGGGAGCCAGCGCTGTCCGCAGACACTTCCGGGTCACGTGGCCAGCGTGACAAGCTGCATCTGGCGAGCCAGCGCAGCACACGGAACGCCGTTTACCTTCCCGCTGGTAAGCGGTACCTATTTATCTACTTGCACCCGGGGGTGCTTTCGAACTGCTAGGTTGGCAGGCGCTGGGACCGAGCAGCGGGAGCGCACCCCGCCGCGGGGATTCGAACCGCCGACCTTTCGATCGGCAAGCCCTAGGCGCTGAGGCTTTTACCCACAGCGCCACCCGCTCCTCTAAAAACTACGTGCGTGTTATGGTCGGGTGCGTGTTATAGAGCGAAAAATACGGTATATACCCAGGCCCCGTGAGGGTCTTTCTTGTGTGCCTCCGCCATGAGGGGTCTAGGAGGTGGCAACACGAGAACGGGGCCTTTTCTGCGGTGGCTCCATTTGTGGAATGCTCTCCCCAGAGCGGCTCGCCTGATACCTTTCTCTATAACCACCTGGCCGTTGGCCCCTTAACTATCTGTGACCTCAATCTTTAGGTCCAGTGTATCATTGCTGAATTAACCAATTCATCTTTCGTTTCCCATTCCGATAACATTATATATATTTTTGGGATCAGTTTTATAATTATTTTATTTATTTATTTCTTTATTTATACCCCGCTCATCTGGCTGCGTTTCCCCAGCCACTCTGGGCGGCTCCCAATAGAATATTGAAAACATGATATAAAACATCAAACATTAAAAACCTCCCTAAACAGGGCAGCCTTCAGTTTTACTTTACCATCTAGCGATTCACTTTCAAAATCAGACCGTTGTTCTCTCCCTCTCTCTCTCTCTCTCTCTCTCTCTCTGCCTAACATCAATCTACAAATGGCTGACATTGAATCTGCTCCCCCAAGAAATAGTCCCATTGATCCTCTGTGACCAGTTCCAGTCAGGCTGGCAGACCGAAGTCCTGAACACCCTTCAGAAACTGGGTTTTGCCCCTCAAGCCTTTCTAAGCCTGGGGTTGGGCCAGGCAAAAGCTACGGTCAGGCAAAGAATCATAGACACCGAGAGACAACAGGACTGCTCAAGGTGCCCCGACTATAAAATTGGAGAAATCAAGAGATATATAGCTGCACCAGCAGCATATCTCTTCTTTCTCGTATCCAAAAATGCTAGAAGGTCCTTTACACTCGCCAGGAGCTCGGCTCTGCCCTCACCGGTCCTGGAAGGAGCCTTTTAAAAAGTCCCGTACGCTCAGAGACTTTGCGCCTGTTCATTGGGGGATATAGGAAGCCCAGAGCACTTGTTCTTTAGATGTCCCTTTTATGAAGAGGCACACAGTAAGACCATCCTGATCAAATTTGCAGATGACACCAAACTGGGAGGGGTGGCTAACACCCCAGAGGACAGGATCACACTTCAAAACGACCTTGACAGATTAGAGAACTGGGCCAAAACAAACAAGATGAATTTTAATAGGGAGAAATGTAAAGTATTGCACTTGGGCAAAAAAAATGAGAGGCACAAATACAAGATGGGGGACACCTGGCTTGAGAGCAGTACATGTGAAAAGGATCTAGGAGTCTTGGTTGACCACAAACTTGACATGAGCCAACAGTGTGACGCGGCAGCTAAAAAAGCCAATGCAATTCTGGGCTGCATCAATAGGAGTATAGCATCTAGATCAAGGGAAGTAATAGTGCCACTGTATTCTGCTCTGGTCAGACCTCACCTGGAGTACTGTGTCCAGTTCTGGGCACCACAGTTCAAGAAGGACACTGACAAACTGGAACGTGTCCAGAGGAGGGCAACCAAAATGGTCCAAGGCCTGGAAACGATGCCTTATGAGGAACGGCTAAGGGAGCTGGGCATGTTTAGCCTGGAGAAGAGGAGGTTAAGGGGTGATATGATAGCCATGTTCAAATATATAAAAGGATGTCACATAGAGGAGGGAGAAAGGTTGTTTTCTGCTGCTCCAGAGAAGTGGACACGGAGCAATGGATCCAAACTACAAGAAAGAAGATTCCACCTAAACATTAGGAAGAACTTCCTGACAGTAAGAGCTGTTTGACAGTGGAATTTGCTGCCCAGGAGTGTGGTGGAGTCTCCTACTTTGGAGGTCTTTAAGCAGAGGCTTGACAACCATATGTCAGGAGTGCTCTGATGGTGTTTCCTGCTTGGCAGGGGGTTGGACTCGATGGCCCTTGTGGTCTCTTCCAACTCTAGGATTCTATGATTCTATTCTATGACCATTGATCCCCTGCTGGTGAGGCTCACTGACCTCCCGGAAAAGCAAAAAGTTGACCTTTTCCTGTTAGGCAAAGATCAGAAGACGACCCGGATGGTCGCCAGATTCTGTGTACAGATCTGTAGGCGCAGACCATCCCTCGACTCAAACTAGCTCGTTATCCCCAAACTCTGAATTAACTCCCTGTGGTAGTTTATTGTTGGACATTGTTTTTAAATTTATTGTTGTACATTGTTTTAATTGTTTGTTTTTCTTCTGTGACTGTATCCCCAAGTGTGTTTTATAAGCTGGTCTCTGACTGTAATAAATTATCTATCTATCTATCTATCTATCTATCTATCTATCTATCTATCATTTACCTGACGATACTGAAACAAAACAGAACTCCATTCTTGGATCTCTTCTTGTTTACAGTGGTACCTCGGGTTACATATGCTTCAGGTTACATACGCTTCAGATTACACACTCTGCGAACGCAGAAATAGTGCTTCAGGTTAAGAACTTTGCTTCAGGAGAAGAACAGAAATTGGGCTCCGGCGGCACAGCGGCAGCGGGAGGCCCCATTAGCTAAAGTGGTGCTTCAGGTTAAGAACAGTTTCAGGTTAAGAACAGACCTCCGGAACTAATTAAGTACTTAACGCAAGGTACCACTGTATTAAGTTTACAAGCACTTTCAGAAAAGCTAAATACAGTGTTACCTCTAGATACGAACGGGATCCGTTCCGGTGCCCCGTTCGCATCTAGAGGTAAATGTAACTAGCGATGGCACATCTGCGCGCACACGCGTCGCTTTTCGCCACTTCCGCGCATGCGCGTGACGTAATTTTAAGCATCTGCGCATGTGCAAGCAGCGAAACCCGGAAGTAACGCGCTCCGTTACTTCTGGGTTGCCATGGAGCGCAACTTGAACGCACTCAACTCGAAGCGTATTCAACCTGAGGTATGACTGTATATCGCTGTACGTTCCCCAGTTCCTCTTAATATTTATTTTCTTCTGTGCGCACAACGGTGTTTTTCTGCCCAGAATGTCCACCCCAAAAAAACAGGCGGTTGTGGGTGGGCGCCTTGATTTGCCAGCCACCTGGGTTGGCACAGGGCAGCCCAGCTTGCCACCTTCCCACCCATATCTCCCTCCTGCTATCTCTGTGCCCGCCTCAGCCCTGGGCGGCGCTCTATAAAAGCGAGCCTCTTCGCCGCAGGCTGCAACCTTCCTTCTCCCTCAACCGCTGCAACGATGAAGACTTCGCCAACCTTCCTCCTCGTCCCGCTGCTCTTCGCCATGGCCTGGGCCCAGTGCCCGGCGCCGGCCGATCTGAAGACTGCCAACGGCACCAAGATCTGCGCCCAGCTCTACACCAAGAACAGCCCCTACTACGACCAGTGCTGCGCTGGCAGCGTCCTGGTGGTGCCGCCGGACGAGGACCAGCCTTACATGCCATCTGCCTTCAACAACAAGGTGACCTCGCTGGTGGTGGGGCAGAGATGTGAGCTGACCGTCTGGTCCAGCAAGGGCAAAGGGGGCAAGACCCGCAAGTTCAAAGCCGGCGCCTTCCCGCGTCTCCAGGAAATCCGGAAGGGCCTCTTCGGCGACTGGGCCAATGCCATCTCCGCCTACTATTGCAAGTGCAATTGAGGAGACCACGCCAGAGCAGTGCGAAATAGGACCCCGTGGCCACGAGCAGCTCTTGCCAGCCTGACCCCGCAGCACCCCAAGTGATGTTCCCACAGGTCTTGCACCGCAATGCGCCACTCTGTTGCCACCAAGGATTCTGGGATAGCTCCCTCCCAGAATCCCCTGCTCTTGCCATGGCAAATGCTCTTGCCAACTGGAAGATTTTCTTCCCAGAATCCTCTGTGTTGCCCATGGCAAAATCTCTAGCCAACTGGGAGAAGTCTCTCCCAGAATCCTCTGCTCTCGTCACGTCTCCAAGGCAAATTCTCTGGTCAACTGGAAGATCTCTCTCCCAGAATCCTCTGCACCTCCCATGGCAAATTCTCTAGCCAACTGGGAGAAGTCTTTCCCAGAATCCTCCGCTCTCGTCACGTCTCCAGGGCAAATTCTCTGGTCAACTGGAAGATCTCTCTCCCAGAATCATCTGCGTTGCCCATGGGAAAATCTCTAGCCAACTGGGAGAGATCTCTCCCAGAATCCTCTGCTCTCGTCACGTCTCCAGGGCAAATTCTCTGGTCAACTGGAAGATCTCCAACCCAGAATCCTCTGCGCTGCCCATGGCAAATTCTCTAGCCAACTGGGAGAAGTCTCTCCCAGAATCCTCTGCTCTTGTCACGTCTCCAAGGCAAATTCTCTGGTCAACTGGAAGATCTCCCTCCCAGAATCCTCTGCTCCAGCCATGGCAAAAGGTCTGCCCAACTGGGAGATTTCTGCACCCAAACGAAATGTGAACCTCTAGAAAAAAAATCCATCTTCTGATAGCAAGCAATTCACCTACAGGGAGCAGGAACGACGTCACGAAAAAGCAGAAACCAGCAATTGAATTTATTTTTCACAACCGCAGCAGAGAAAGGGTTTCCTTCCTGAGCTTTTACGATCTCCAAGCTGGACACCTCGCTCAAAATATATATAGCTTCTGGTTCTTTTAAGATCTTTCCTACATTCCCCACTTTATTCTGGGTGTAGTGTTCTGGGTTTTTTTTTTGGCTTTTTAAGACAGGCGTTCCATCTTCAAAGCCATTGTGTCTCTCTCTTTTTCTCTCTCTCCCCCCCCCCCCCCACAACTGCTTCCCCAGAGACCCGCTTTGCTCCTTCTGCCTCGTCTAGGCCACTATTCCTCTGCGTCGCCACGATAAACATAATTAAAAGCGAAAGAACACGGCTTTTGGAACACGTTCCGTCTCTCTCTCTTTTTTGTAGCTCAAGGTCAGCAAATGATGGGTAGCTTCTACTCTTTTCTCGCCTCTTGTAAACATTTAATTGGAAAGAGCTTTCAGGGAGCCGAGAGCAGAATACAATAATCCCCGCCAAATTGTTTTCAATTTAACTCCCTTCCTCGGAGGCAGCTCCAAACTGGGCACCTCCAAAGGAGGGTGGGGGGTGCGAGAGATGGAGTTTGATCCAGGGCTTGCCACTTTGCCAATTTCAATGCCAGAGAGATCAACGCTTGAAGTTTGGGTGGGGGGAGAGTGCCTCTGAGCACAAGCAGAGTGCCACAGAACCGTATAGCTGGAAGGAGTCCCGAGGTCAACAAATCTAAGCACTGCAATACAGGATCTAGGAGTCTTGGTTGACCACAAACTTGACATGAGCTAAAAAAGCCAATGCAATTCTGGGCTGCATCAATAGGAGTATAGCATCTAGATCAAGGGAAGTAATCGTGCCACTGTATTCTGCTCTGGTCAGACCTCACCTGGAGTACTGTGTCCAGTTCTGGGCACCACAATTCAAGAAGGACACTGGCAAACTGGAACGTGTCCAGAGGAGGGCAACCAAAATGGTCCAAGGCCTGGAAACGATGCCTTATGAGGAACGGCTAAAGGAGCTGGGCATGTTTAGCCTGGAGAAGAGGAGGTTAAGGGGTGATATGATAGCCACGTTCAAATATATAAAAGGATGTCACATAGAGGAGGGAGAAAGGTTGTTTTCTGCTGCTCCAGAGAAGCGGACACGGAGCTATGGATCCAAAGTACAAGAAAGAAGATTCCACCTAAACATTAGGAAGAACTTCCTGACAGTAAGAGCTGTTTGACAGTGGAATTTGCTGCCAAGGAGTGTGGTGGAGTCTCCTACTTTGGAGGTCTTTAAGCAGAGACTTGACAACCATATGTCAGGAGTGCTCTGATGGTGTTTCCTGCTTGGCAGGGGGTTGGACTCGATGGCCCTTGTGGTCTCTTCCAACTCTAGGATTCTATGATTCTAGGAATCGCAGGATTTCTGACCGATGAAATCCCCCTACTTAGATGGAATAGCTGAGACTCTGAATCTCAAGGTCGCGGGTTCGAGCCCCACATTGGGCAAAAGATTCCTGTATCGCAGGGGGGTTGGGCTAGATGACCCTCAGGGTCCCTTCAAACTCTATGACCCTATGAAAATGTCACAGAATCAGGCCCAAAAGCCGCCTTAGCCTTGATCCAGGGGTGGGGAGCAGAGACCACATCCTCCACTGGTCTTATTTCATGCCCTGAGCTTTTTGTCCCCGCCTGGAACCAAAGGATCATAGAATTCTAGCGAGGTGGGGGGGACACCCAAAGGTCATCCAGACTAACCCCCTGCAATGCAGGAATCGCAGATAAAGGATCGCTGGCAGGTGGCCACCCAAGCTCTGCTTAAAAAGGTCCAAGGAAGGAGAACCCACCACTGTCCACTGTTGAACGGCCTTTACCTTCAGAAAGGTTTACCGAATTTTTCGTCGGAATCTCCTTTCGTTGGTACTTGAAACCGGTGGTTCTGTTCCTGCCATCCGTAGCAGCAAAAAATAAATAAATGCAGGCATCGTCTTCTAGGGGAGAGTCCGTCAGGTATATTGGAAGATGGCTATGCAATCACCACAGTTCAAGAAGGACACTGACAAACTGGAACGTGTCCAGAGGAGGGCAACCAAAATGGTCAAAGGCCTGGAAACGATGCCTTATGAGGAACGGTTAAGGGAGCTGGGCATGTTTAGCCTGGAGAAGAGGAGGTTAAGGGGTGATATGATAGCCATGTTCAAATATATAAAAGGATGTCACCTAGAGGAGGAAGAAAGGTTGTTTTCTGCTGCTCCAGAGAAGCGGACACGGAGCAATGGATCCAAACTACAAGAAAGAAGATTCCACCTAAACATTAGGAAGAACTTCCTGACAGTAAGAGCTGTTTGACAGTGGAATTTGCTGCCCAGGAGTGTGGTGGAGTCTCCTGCTTTGGAGGTCTTTAAGCAGAGGCTTGACAACCATATGTCAGGAGTGCTCTGATGGTGTTTCCTGCTTGGCAGGGGGTTGGACTCGATGGCCCTTGTGGTCTCTTCCAACTCTAGGATTCTATGATTCTATGACCTCTTCCCTATTAAATGCATTTAGCACTGCAACCTTAACACCCAGTTTCCCATCTGTGCCATGGCAGTAAATGTAGATTTTCAATTTCTTTAACATCAGCAGTTACATCTAGACCAAAGGAGCGTTTCAGCCCTGTTCTTGAGTTTGTTTAAAATCTAAAACATCTTATCTCGTATTCCCTTGTAAGTTTTTAAAAACCTTTTTGTAAAGGCAATACTAGAGTTTTCACAGCCGAGTCCTCAAATCCTTATTCCTACTGCTTGGCTTTCTTTAAATAGGGCTATGTCTAAAACTTGCCACTGAGGTTTTCAAACCTTTTTTTGTAAACTCAGGGGAGCGTTCCAGCCCTGTTCTTGAGTTTGTTTAAAATCATTTAAGGTTTATGATTTCTCTGTTTCCTTCTGAGGAAACTGAATAGTCCAGTGAAACGAGGTTTGTAGCCGACATCGCGCCAAGGCTTTGTTCAATTCTAGGTTTTTCTAATTTTTAAGGCTTTGTTCAATTCTAGGTTTTTCTAATTTTCCCCCTTAAACTTTTTGATTTTTGTTATTTAGTTTAATTCTATAAGATAATACCTCTTGTTTCAGGGATTTTCACGGTATTTCATTGGTTTTGTGTAATGGCACTATCCTGATTAAATATACGGAAATTTTCTATGTTTCTGACTTCAAGGAGATGCACAGCAGCCCTCCAGACTCTGAATATATTGGAGCTGGCTGTGGTTCCGTCATATCTTCTCCAGGCTAAATATTCCCAACTCCCTTGACAGTGGAACAGTCTCCCTCGCGAGGTGGTGGACTCTTCTTCCTTGGAGCCATTTAAGCAGAGGTTGGGTGGCCGTCTGTCATGGATGCTTCAACTGAGATTCCTGCATGGCAGCGGGTTAGACTAGATGTCCTTCGGGTGTCCCATTCCTACAATTCATAGAATCATAGAGTTGGAAGAGACCACAAGGGACATCGAGTCCAACCCCCTGCCAAGCAGGAAACACCATCAGAGCACTCCTGACATATGGTTGTCAAGCCTCTGCTTAAAGACCTCCAAAGTAGGAGACGCCACCACACTCCTGGGCAGCAAATTCCACGGTCCAACAGCTCTTACTGTCAGGAAGTTCTTCCTAATGTTTAGGTGGAATCTTCTTTCCTGTAGTTTGGATCCATTGCTCCGTGTCCGCTTCTCTGGAGCAGCAGAAAACAACCTTTCTCCCTCCTCTATGTGACATCCTTTTATATATTTGAACATGGCTATCATATCACCCCTTAACCTCCTCTTCTCCAGGCTAAACATGCCCAGCTCCCTTAGCCGTTCCTCATAAGGCATCGTTTCCAGGCCTTTGACCATTTTGGTTGCCCTCCTCTGGACACGTTCCAGTTTGTCAGTGTCCTTCTTGAACTGTGGTGCCCAGAACTGGACACAGTACTCCAGGTGAGGTCTGACCAGAGCAGAATACAGTGGCACTATTACTTCCCTTGATCTAGATGCTACACTCCTATTGATGCAGCCCAGAATTGCATTGGCTTTTTTAGCTGCCGCGTCACACTGTTGGCTCATGTCAAGTTTGTGGTCAACCAAGACTCCTAGATCCTTTTCACATGTACTGCTCTCAAGCCAGGTGTCACCCATCTTGTATTTGTGCCTCTCCTTTTTTTTGCCCAAGTGCAATACTTTACATTTCTCCCTGTTAAAATTCATCTTGTTTGTTTTTGCCCAGTTCTCTAATCTGTCAAGGTCGTTTTGAAGTGTGATCCTGTCCTCTGGGGTATTAGCCACCCCTCCCAGAGAAGAGAATTCTGTGATTCTCTTCTCGGTTTCCAGGCCCTCTCTCTTCTTCCCTCTCTGCTACGGATCCCCAGCCAGCTCCAATATATTTGGAGTCTGGAGTGCCGCTGTGCTTCTTCTTGAAGACGGAAACATAGAAAATTTCCTTATATTGAATCAGGACAGTGGTCCATCTAGATCAGTATTGGAGACACTGACTGGCAGCTGCTCTGCAGGTAGGGTGTCTCCCAGCCCTACCTGAAGATGCTGCCAGTCAAAGTTGGGACCTAAGCTATGGAGCACTGAACCCCATCTTCTCTCCCCAAACAACCACCCCTGCAAGGTATGCCAGTGTTACAATAATCTTTATTGTCATTGTCCCGTACAGAACAACAAAACTGAAAATCTACATTTACTGCCATGGCACAGATGGGAAACTGGGCATTGAGGTTGCAGCGCTAAATTGCATTTAGTAGGGAAGAAGCCTCGCTGACTTGCTTCCGAGTAAGCCTGCGAAGGACTGCGTTATGAGGAGTGCAAAGTTCACCTGCTAGGAAGCCCCCAGTTTAGCTGGGGAGGTGTCAGGTCTACAGGGAGGGGTCGATCCGAGAAAGCGAGGAACCAGGGATTAGCCCCCAAACCTTTTCCCAGCAAGCCATATCCCTGACCTGGAATAAAATGGCGTCAGGAAGAACAACAGTGCCTCTGAACATGGACAGAGTGTCTTCCTCTATATACGACAAAGATGCCGTTTGTAGTTTCACATCTGCTTTTAATCAAGATGCAAGAAAACGTCATTCATGGTGGGTCTTCCTATAGGATCTGGGCGGCTCAGGGAACCCCCTGAACGCCCCCCTTGATGCCCCACACAATGCCTGACCACCCCACCGCTCCCCCAAACGCCATCAGTCCCGCAGCTGGGCAGAGACGCTGCTGTCCGTCACTCTCGTCCGGAGGAATCCGGCCGGCGTCTCGACCTCTTTGGCCTTGTGGAGGAAGTGGACATGGCGCAGTCCTGCTCCGTAGCGCTGGAATACGTGGGAGACCTTGAAAGAGATCGGGGGGGGGGAACGGTCTCAGTTCACAAGGCTACAACCACAGGGATGCCGGGCTGGAGACCCCACAGCTCCTCCAGCTTAATGCGCACATATGTACCCATTTCTCGGACAGGCAAACTGAGTCCTTAGGGTTTTTTTATGACAGCAGGCAGTGCGGCTCAGCCAACCCAGTAAGACCCAGAACAGTCAACGTTTGGGGCTTTTTAGTTTAGAGAAAAAGCGAGGAAGTGGCGACATGGTGGAACTTTATAAAATTGCACGTGTCGTGGGGGAAGTGGGTAGAAAAAAGCTTGTGCATGTCCACGAGAACTTGTGGACATCCAGGAGTTTGCAAAACAAGATTGAGGAACTCCCCTATGAAGAACGGTTACAGTGTTTGGCATTTTAAAGTTTGAAATCATAGAATTACAGAGCTGGAAAGGACCCAGAGGTCATCCAGTCCAACCCCCTGCAATGTAGGAATATGCAGCTTTCCCGTGGGGGGATCGAACCTGCAACCTTGTCCTTATCAGCACAGCGCTCTAGCCAACTGAGGAGACACGGTGCTTTATAAAATTACGAAGGGCACAAAGGAAGTAGCTAGAGAAAAGATTTCCCCTGTCTCGTAAAATGAAGCCCTTCTTTAAACAGCGCACGGTTAAACTGTGGAACTCCCTGCCACATGGCCCCCAACTGGGATGGCTTTAAAGGAGGATTAGAAAAAATCATGGGGGAAGACAAGGTTATCGATGGCTATGCTCTGCCCTCCACAGTCAGAGGCAGCAATGCTCCTGAACACCAGCTGCTGGAAACTCTGGGAGTGGAGTGTGTCTTGTGTTCGAATCCTGCTTGCAAGTTTCCCACAGGCATCTGGTTGGCCACCATGAGAACAGGATGCTGGATGAAAGAGTTCAGCCCCCTGCCAGGCAGGACTCCCTGGTCCTGAATGGGGCAACTGTGCCCCTGAAGGACCAGGTGCGCAGCCTGGGAGTCATTTGGGACTCAAGGCTGTCCATGGAGGCACAGGTCCATTCTGTGTCCGGGGCAGCTGTTTATCAGCTCCATCTGGTACGCAGGATGAGACCCTCCCTGCCTGCAGACTGTCTCGCCAGAGTGGTGCATGCTCTGGTTATCTCCTGCTTGGACTACTGCAATGCGCTCTATGTGGGGCTACCTTTGAAGGTGACCCGGAAACTGCAACTAATCCATAATGCGGCAGCTAGACTGGTGACTGGGAGCGGCCGCCAAGACCACATAACACTGGTCTTGAAAGACCTACATTGGCTCCTAGGACGTTTCCGAGCACAATTCAAAGTGTTGGTGCTGACCTTGAAAGCCCTAAACGGCCTCAAAGGCCCAGTATACCTGAAGGAGCGTCTCCACCCCCATCATTCTGCCCAGACACTGAGGTCCAGCTCCGAGGGCCTTCTGGTGGTTCCCTCACTGCGAGAAGCCAAGTTACAGGGAACCAGGCAGAGAGCCTTCTCGGTAGTGGCACCCGCCCTGTGGAACGCCCTCCAGCAGATGTCAACGAGAAAAACAACTACCAGGCTTTTAGGAGACATCTGAAGGCAGCCCTGTTTAGGGAAGCTTTTAATGTTTAATAGACTATTATATCTTAATATTCTGTTGGAAGCCGCCCAGAGTGGCTGGGGAAACCCAGCCAGATGGGTGGGGTATAAATAATAAATTATTATGATTATTATAAGCAGATAGAGAAAAGATTTCCCCTCTTTTGTAACACTAGAAGTTATGGGCATCCAAGAAACTGAACGCTGGAGGATTCAAGAAAGGGAAAATGAAGTCCTTCTTTAAACAGCGTGTGGTTAAACTTTGGAACTCCCTGCCACATGGCCCCCAAGTGGGATGGCTTTAAAGAAGGATTAGAAAAAATCATGGGGCAGGACCAGGTTATCGATGGCTATGCTCTGCCCTCCACAGTCAGAGGTAGCAATGCTCCTGAACACCAGCTGCTGGAAACTGTGGGAGTGGAGTGTGTCTTGTGTTCGAATTCTGCTTGCCCACCCAACCCGGCTCTTACGTGACGCCAGTTCTTGTTTTCCTGCCCGTCCTGCTCGCCCTCGTGCGCCACGTGGTGAAATTCACCCAACACCGTGGCCCTGTCAGCTCCCAGGAGCCGGACGTGGAGTTCATAGACAGAGTCAGCCAGTTTGCTGTTTTCGTACCTGTAGGGAGAAAGCAGTCCTGTTAGAGCTTATGGTTTTGTCCCCGCAAAACTGGCTTTATCACTGCAGAACGGCTGCCCTCTGGTGGTACAAAATAAAGCATGTGTGAACACACTTTTGCACCTGATTTACTAGATATACCGTCTTTTTTGCTCTATAAGGCTCACTTTTTCCCTCCTAAAAAGTAAGGGGAAATGTGTGTGCGTCTTATGGAGCGAATGCAGGCTGCGCAGCTATCCCAGAAGCCAGAACAGCAAGAGGGATCGCTGCTTTCACTGCACAGCGATCCCTCTTGCTGTTCTTGCTTCTGAGATTCAGAATATTTTTTTCCTTATTCTCCTCCTCCAAAAACTAGGTGCGTCTTGTGGTCTGGTGCGTCTTATAGAGCGAAAAATACAGGTATTTAGTGACGGTGCAATTGCATCTTACATGCATTTAACCTCTGCAATTTCAAACATATGTGGCTGAAAGCAAGCTGAATGAAATTGTATGAGATGTGCCCCTCCCATTCATCACGCCCCCCCCAAAAAAAACAACCACATTGTAGTGATGTATGGAAGTGAGAGCTGGACCATCAAGAAGGCTGATCGCTGAAGAATGGATGCTTTTGAATTCTGGTGTTGGAGGAGACTCTTGAGAGTCCCATGGACTGCAAGAAGATCAAACCTCTCCATTCTGAAGGAAACCAGCCCTGAGTGCTCACCGGAAGGACAGATCCTGAAGCTGAGGCTCCAAGACTTTGGCCACCTCCTGAGAAAAGAAGACTCCCTGGAAAAGACCCTGATGTTGGGAAAGATGGAGGGCACAAGGAGCAGGGGACGACAGAGGACCAGATGGTGGGACAGTGTTCTCGAAGCGACCAGCATGAGTCTGACCAAACTGCGGGAGGCAGTGGAAGACAGGAGTGCCTGGCGTGCTCTGGTCCATTGGGTCACGAAGAGGCGGACACGACTAAACAACTAAACAACAACAACAATTTGAACCAGGGCTCTCCAAGGCTTAGCCTGGAATTTTGCTATCAGAATATATCAGAGATGTCCAACTCTCAATAGACTGCCATCTACTCACAATGTAAAAAAACTGGCAGTGATTTTAGGAAGCCAAAGTTGTGGAGATTTGGGGTTTTTTTTTCCTTTTCTGCTTTTCTGTAAGGAATTTGCTGAGGGGCCGGGTAGATCAACCAGGATCTACTAGGAACACCCCGCAATCTACCAGTAGATCGCCATCTACCAGTTGGACATGCCTGGAATATATTATAAGCAAGGGATGAATGCATCTGAGCATGTACAAAGTTTATTTCCCTCACTCCTGTGGAACTGCCAGCCTTGGGGATCTTGCCCCTAAAAATAGGCTACTCATCAGTCAGGGAGAATCTTTGACAGAGAGCCAGGGGTAAGGGATCAGGTTAGAGACCAGGACAGGGAAGGTAAAAGATCACCATCATCATCATCAAAATATTAAAAATACAATAAAACATCAGACATTAAAAATTCCCTAAACTATGGGACTTATGGGAAGGGTTCTGCCACAGACCGTCTGCACGGCCCTTGCGCAAATCACTTATTTCACGAAGCAGAGCCCAAGTTGTTTTGGAGTTGAAGGACAGGCTTCCAGTTCAAACAGCATAACTTTCTAGGTAGCATCAAGCCCCAGCACTTATTTTTAGAGACCCAGTGACGCTCTCAGTGTGCTTCTTGCCCATTGTGCCAAACAAGGCCAGGAAAGAACCAGGGTCGTAGAATCATAAAACTGTAGACTTGCAAGGGACCCTTCAAGGTGTTAGAATTCCTGCTCCGTGATTGCAGTCATGGGATTGCTGTCTATCACATGACGGTGTAGGTTTTGACTCCACGGAGTGGGAAGTGACGGAGACAGGATGTTTGTGTTCCTGTGTTCCGTGAAGTGGGACTATTGTCCTTTGTCCTTTTCCTCTTTGATGTTGTCTGATGCTAGAGAGAGAGAGAGGGAGCCGTGTTGCAGGGCTCCGTGTGTGTTTATATGTAAATGAAGTAGATTAGCCAAAATGCTGAGTTGCTGAGGTCTGTTGCGCAAGCTGCGCAAACTCTGCGGATCCCTATGTGTGCTGGTGTCTGTTGGCATCGGTCGCTGTGATGTTCGGGCAGAAGGAAGCTTTTGAAGCTCCCGAACGATCGACCAGGAGGGAGAGAACATGCCAGTCGGACATGTGTCTCTGCCAGGTCCTACTCGAGTGTAGGGCGGGCTCCTGACATCCAGGGTCATCCAGTCCAACCCCCTGCAATGCAGGGGCAACTAACCACCGCCGGGCCACACACGCTTACCAGTCCATGACGGTGATGTTTGGCTGGTATGAATCCAGCAGCTCCTCCCAAAATCCTTCAGCCACCAAGTCTATGTGTTGCTGCTTAACACACCAGCTAGAAAGGGCGAAAGGGAGAGAAGGAAGCAGGTCAGCTGTTCCAATGAGACTCAAAGAGACAAGACCAGATCACAGGGACTCCAGTGCCGGATTTACGTATAAGCTAAACAAGATATAGCTTAGGGCCCCGCTCTCTTGGGGGGGGGGGGCAAAAAAATTTAAAGCAAAAAAACCTGGATGCACATTTCCAAAATATAAGATAAACAACAAATAAAATAAAGCTTATATACAGCAACAGTGTTTTGCGTTGTGTAGGCTCCTGTGATGTAAGTCATGGGCCCCACCTGCTAGCCTGCTCCCTAAAATATCACTGGTTTGCTCCTTTCTATATATCGGGTAGGGACATGGGTGGCGCTGTGGGTTAAACCACAGAGCCTAGGGCTTGCTAAACAGAAGGTCGGTGGTTCGAATCCCTGCGATGGGGTGAGCTCCCGTTGCTCGGTCCCTGCTCCTGCCAACCTAGCAGTTCAAAAGCACGTCAAGTGCAAGTAGATAAATAGGTACCGCTCCGGCGGGAAGGTAAACGGCGTTTCCATGCACTGCTCTGGTTCGCCAGAAGCGGCTTAGTCCTGCTGGCCACATGACCCGGAAGCTGTACGCCGGCTCCCATGGCCAATAAAGCGAGATGAGCGCCGCAACCCCAGAGTCGGCCATGACTGGACTTTACCTTTTATATATAGGGTGCCTACATTCTGCATGGACTGGTTGCACGGCAACATGTGCAAATGGCTTGAGATACCCATTAGGTCCATAAATTACCATATAGCATATATTCATCACAAAAAACAGAGGCCATTTGTTGTTGACAAAGGACAGCTGGACATAGAAAGGGCCCCATTACCTTCAATAGTTTAGGGCCCTGCCAGTGAGTCCCTCACTCACCTATAGCGTGGCAAGATGGACTTTGGGGCGACCTCTGCCTTGTCTGCCTCCAAGGGCTCGATGCTGACTTGCCAGCCTTTGAAAATACCTGTGGGGAGAGACGGAAAGGGGACCCCCAAGAGGAAAGGGAAATGGTTTTAGTAGATTGCCATTTTCCTGTGCCCCTGTATTCTGGAATCTCAGGTGCTCCTGAGCCTACACAGAACGCTTTCCCCCCTCTAGATGGAACATGTGGGTCTCCCCCCAAAAAATAAACACAACAGCATGGTGTCCCTGAGCTTGTGCAGCTTCCGAATAAAAATATATGTATTTATTTCACAAAATTTATACACTGCTTGGTTGCAAAAGAAAAGAAAGCCTCAAAGTGGCTTACAAAACAATAAAAAGATCTATTTAAAACATTCAAAAGGTAAAACAGCAATAAAAACATAACTCACATCAGCGTTCTAAATATATTGGAAGCCTTGTCTGAACAAGAATGCTTTTAACATGTACAGAAAAAAGTACAGTGAAGGCAAAAGTACAGTCAAGTGGCAGGGAGTTCCAAAGATCAAGTTATTACAAATGCGGAATTGTGATTTTGAGGCACCTGCAACAGGGGGAAAAAGGAACGAATTCCTATGCCCCACAAATAACCCAGAGATGCATTTTAAATAAAAGGACACATTCTACTCATGTAAAAACACGCTGATTCCCGGACCGTCCGTGGGCCGGATTGAGAAGGCGGTTGGGCCGGATCCGGCCCATGGGCCTTAGGTTGCCTACCCCTGTACTAACAGCAACACCTTGAACTTGGCCTGGTAGCAAATTGGCAACCAGGGAAGATCTCTGAGCACAGGGGCTATATGCTGACAAGGTCTCTCTGCTGTCAGCAATCGTGCTGCAGCATTCTGCGCCGACTGCATCTTCTGGGCCAAGCGCAAGGGAAGCCCCACTGAGGGAATGATACAGAATTCACAACCTGGTCCACTGTCTCAACTATTTTGCATCAGTGCAAACACAAGCTATGTTATGTACTGAAGTTCTCACCCTGGACCAGCAGGGGGATACTGTAGATAGTTTTCACTCAGGTCCACATATGCAAATAAGGGATTGAAAGTGACGTTCAGTGATTGGATAGTTACAGAAAGTGTTACAGTTGCGTTGTAGTGGAGCTCTATATAAGCAGGCTGGCTGAACCCTTCAGTTCAGTTCTGTTCTGGCCTGTGAATAAACAAGAGCTGTCTGAAGAATCGCTGTGTCGTCTGAGATGTTCACCCACAACTAACAAGCTACACCTTAGGTTCTTAAAAAAACAAGCCCAACCCACTTCCTATCAAGGAAACTGCTTTTTACGCACGCTTCTGGGGCTAGGTTTCTCAAAAGGCCTGGTGTAAAAATCGGGGTCACTTTTGCACCAATCCCTTGCTCAAAGGACTCGCAATTCCGTGCAGGTCTGCTTGTCGGTCAGAGGAAAGAACTGCAGACTGTAACCAGGCGTAAGGAAAAGCAAAGTTGGGAAGCAAAGTTTCTCCCCTCAAGACAGCAAGAGGAAGAAGCAGCCTTGATCTGGGTTTACGGCATGAGTAGGCAAACTAAGGCCCGGGGGCCGGATCCAGCCCAATCGCCTTCTGGCCCACGGACGGTCCGGGAATCAGCGTGTTTTTACATGAGTAGAATGTGTGCTTTTATTTAAAATGTATCTCTGGGTTATTTGTGGGGCATAGGAATTTGTTCATATCCCCCCCCCCCAAAAAAAAATATAGTCTGGACCCCCACAAGGCCTGAGGGACAGTGGACCGGCCCCCTGATGAAAATGTTTGCTGACCCCTGGTTTACAGCATATTTTAAAAGTTCCATTTCCCCCATCGCAGAAACACCTCCTTGGAAACGCAACATTTATGTGCAACACAGAAACATCACAGATATCAGTCAGAAATCTGAACCTGTGACTTGACACCTGTCCCTCAAGTCATTCTGTAAGTCTTTGTCTCCCACCTTGGGCAACTCATTTCCATTTCCTTTTGACATTCTGATCCGTTTAGTCTGGCTTGAGTCATCTGATCGCTTGTTCAAACATTTCTCTATGGATGGCTCGATTTATGCTCTTCCTCCCATTGTGAAACTATAATCCGTCCCCTTTGACGGATCCCTGACAGGTCCTGCTAAGTTGTCGTCACGCTTAAAGGATTATGACCATCAGTGACCTGGGTCAGCGTACTGCTGTTCCAAAGCTTCCCAGAATATGATTTTGTGGTTTCTGGTTTGAGTTTTATTATCAATAAACTGATTTTTACGCTCGCTGTGTGTTTTTATTCCTAAGGAGTGAGTTTTCGGCTTCTATCGATAACTTCCACTCAGGAGGAAATTAACAAGTTGCACATGCCAGCCAGATCTGGGCTTGCAAGGAGAGGCCCACAGCCAGTTGCCACAGCCCCAATCACCGCCCGCTGTCACGCATTACGTTACCTTTGGGGTCCATGGGATTCCAAGCTGCCCTGGGAAGCGTCAGGGGGGGCGCTGGCTCCGAAATATTCACACCTGTAAAATAAATGGGGGAAGAGGAAAATGCATTGAACCTTGATAATAAATAATAATAATGATAAAATTTTATTTTTATCCCGCCCTCCCCAGCCGAAGCCGGGCTCAGGGTGGCTAACAACAGTAAAATAATACAGCATTCTAAAATCAATTCATTATAAAATCAGTTCAAATCAAATTAATGGCAACCATTGGGCTAGAGTTCTGTGAGGATTATCAAAGGAGGGGGTCAGGTTGTGCCCTGGCCAAAGGCCTGGTGGAGCAGCTCCGTCTTGCAGGCCCTGCGGAAAGATGTCAAGTCCCGCAGGGTCCTAGTCTCTTGTGACAGAGTGTTCCACCAGATCGGGGCCAGTACTGAAAAGGCCCTGGCTCTGGTCGAGGCCAGCCTAACCTCCCTGTGGCCCGGGACCTCCAAGATGTTTTTGTTTGAAGGCCGTAAGGTCCTCCGTGGGACATACCAGGAGAGGCGGTCCCATAGGCATGAGGGTCCTAGGCCGTATAGGGCTATAAAACCAGCACGTTAAACCTGATCCTGTACTCCACCGGGAGCCAGTGCAGATGGTATTGCACTGGGTGAATGTGATCCCGCAGCGAGGACCCCATAAGGATTGCTTTTAGCACCAAGCCCAGCCAGTGGCATAGCATGGGGGTGGGGACCCCAGGGCAACTGCAAAAAAAAATAAATATTACAGGTGCACCTCTGCAGCTGCCACCTTAACAGGAGATCTGCACCCATGTCTTGCGGCTGCTCTGCGGATCTGTCTGGCAGCAGCTGCAGCGCCGCATGGAGGTGCCGGTTACAGGGCAGAATACTTTCCTTGCCCTGGGAGCCAGCAATCCTCGCTACGCCACTGCCCTGCCCTGAACCTCTCTCACATACATAGGCGATTCCTGCATTGCAAGTGGATGAGCGGTTCCCTTCTAAGGGTGACAAGATGGGTGACACCTGGCTTGAGAGCAGTACATGTGAAAAGGATCTAGGAGTCTTGGTTGACCACAAACTTGACATGAGCCAACAGTGTGACGCGGCAGCTAAAAAAGCCAATGCAATTCTGGGCTGCATCAATAGGAGTATAGCATCTAGATCAAGGGAAGTAATAGTGCCACTGTATTCTGCTCTGGTCAGACCTCACCTGGAGTACTGTGTCCAGTTCTGGGCACCACAATTCCAGAAGGACACTGACAAACTGGAATGTGTCCAGACGAGGGCAACCAAAATGGTCAAAGGCCTGGAAACGATGCCTTATGAGGAACGGCTAAGGGAGCTGGGCATGTTTAGCCTGGAGAAGAGGAGGTTAAGGGGTGATATGATAGCCATGTTCAAATATATAAAAGGATGTCACCTAGAGGAGGGAGAAAGGTTGTTTTCTGCTGCTCCAGAGAAGCGGACACGGAGCAATGGATCCAAACTACAAGAAAGAAGATTCCACCTAAACATTAGGAAGAACTTCCTGACAGTAAGAGCTGTTCGACAGTGGAATTTGCTGCCAAGGAGTGTGGTGGAGTCTCCTATTTTGGAGGTCTTTAAGCAGAGGCTTGACAACCATATGTCAGGAGTGCTCTGATGGTGTTTCTTGCTTGGCAGGGGGTTGGACTCGATGGCCCTTGTGGTCTCTTCCAACTCTAGGATTCCATGATTCTAACTAAACAGTTCTTTATAGGTACCTCGTTTGCCCCGTAAAATCAGGATGCTGGACTACATGGGCCCCTTTGGGCTTTATCCAGCAGACACTTACTGCCTTCTTAAGAAAGGGCTGTGTTAATTGGGAGTGACGAGAGGAGGCCTGGAAGCTACAAGGCCTCCTTGCAAGCGCGCAAGGATTATGACTGCCAATTAATTACGGTAATTGCGGAGATCTTCCCGCACCCCCAGGCAGGCAGCACCAGGAAGGCCAAAGACAAGCTGTTTCAGAGCTCTGGGAGTTAATCTCCTGCACCCGCATGTTTTAACATGTTTAGGCATCCGCCCTGCCTTGCAGCGGCCTGGAACGCTGAGTAGCCGGAACAGTAAAAACTCTTCTTGGCTCAACATCAGAAAAAGCCGTTTGCTATTTTCTGGAAGGGAAACAGGCAAAGGACCTTTCATTAAAGGCTGACACTGTCAGATCTCGCAAGCGACCTCCTTGATCTTCCCCACCACGTTCATTTGCATGCTTGCGGTCCGTTGGCTGGAAGGATTCTAGAGGCGGCCCCAGAGAGAATATCAACCCATTCATAAATACTGTGCAAATCTGCCAACCTTGATCACCAACCTTCCTGGCTGGGATGTAACAGAATGACTACGCACATTCCAACTTCTCAGAGGCAAACGGTCAAGAAGAGGCATTTAAGCAGCTGGGACAGAGGTTGCCAATGTGGCGATAACAAGCCTCTGAGCTCACCCACCTGCCCCACAGCCCCTTGGGCCAGCAGGTGGTGAGGGCAGTCCCCTGCTCCTCTCTTGAAAAGGGCCTTTGGCTAAAGGAGAACGTTGGAAGAGTGAAAGTATTTCCCTCCTCTTTCAGATCTATGTGCTCCCTGGTCCTGAATGGGGCAACTGTGTCGCTGAAGGACCAGGTGTGCAGCCTGGGAGTCATTTTGGACTCACGGCTGTCCATGGAGGCACAGGTCAGTTCTGTGTCCAGGGCAGCTGTTTATCAGCTCCATCTGGTACGCAGGATGAGACCCTCCCTGCCCGCGGACTGTCTCACCAGAGTGGTGCATGCCCTAGTTATCTCCCGCTTGGACTACTGCAATGCACTCTACATGGGGCTACCTTTGAAGGTGACCTGGAAACTACAACTAATCCAGAATGCGGCAGCTAGACTGGGGACTGGGAGTGTCCGCCGAGACCATATAACACCAGTCCTGAAAGACCTACATTGGCTCCCAGTATGTTTTCGAGCACAATTAAGTGTTGGGGCTGACATTTAAAGCCCTAAACGGCCTCGGTCCTGTATACCTGAAGGACCGTCTTCACCCCCATCATTCAGCCCGGACACTGAGGTCCAGCTCCGAGGGCCTTCTGGCAGCTCCCTCCCTGTGAGAAGCCAAGTTACAGGGAACCAGGCAGAGGGCCTTCTCCACCCGCCCTGTGGAACGCCCTCCCACCAGATGTCAAAGAGAAAAACAACTACCAGACTTTTAGAAGACATCTGAAGGCAGCCCTGTTTAGGGAAGCTTTTAATATTAGATGAATTATTGCATTTTAATATTTTGCTGGAAACCACCCAGAGTGGCTGGGGAAACCCAGCCAGATGGGTGGGGTGTATATATAATAAATTATTATTATTTCAGTCTCAGATTGATTCTGCCAGATCCGACTTTTGCCCTGAGCCCTTGGAAATGTAAACTGGGGTGGGTGTGTACCTTTCCTTCATATGTGTGCATTGGGGCGCGCTGGGTGTGCTGATCCGGAGAAGGATGAAAAGAAGAGAGTAGAAGGAAGAGAATATTCCAGAGTGTTCTGTGACATCGCAGCAGTTGCTGCCAATGGTATCGGCTGAGCTACTTGCAGGTAAGCCTGTAAGGGACAGGCAGCTGATTCCTAAACTCAGCTAAGACAAGCTCAAGTATTTGTGGCCTTGGTAATGTGGCTAGCAGTTGGTAATGTAACCTAGCAGTTCGAAAGCACGTCAAAGTGCAAGTAGATAAATAGGTACCGCTCCAGTGGGAAGGTAAACAGCGTTTCTGTGCGCTGCTCTGGTTCGCCAGAAGCGGCTTAGTCCTGCTGGTCACATGACCCGGAAGCTGTACGCCGGCTCCCTCGGACAATAAAGCGAGATGAGCGCCGCCACCCCAGAGTCGGTCACGACTGGACCTAACGATCAGGGGTCCCTTTACCTTTAAGGTGGCTGAAGGTGGAGACTTCTCTGCCTGCAAGATATGAGCCTCTTCTATGTTCCAGCAGATGCTCTAACTCAAATATGGAAGTTATCGTAGACTCGCAACCCCAGCAGAATGCGAAGTCCTCTCAGTTGCTCATCACTCAGCTCTTGCAATTTCTACCCAACCTTCGGTGCGACAAGCACAGCTAATTCCTGCAAACATCCCTCCTAAATCCTGCATTCCATATCCCCGTTATTTTTCCCTCGGCCTCCACATCCAGATACGTTTTGAATCGTCTAAAGATTTTCTCCCTGTGCCACTGTAAATATATATACTGTATTTTTCGCTCTATAAGACGCACCAGACCACAAGACACACCTAGTTTTTGGAGGAGGAAAACAAGAAAAAAAATATTCTGAATCCCAGAAGCCATAACAGCAAGAGGGATTGCTGTGCAGTGAAAGCAGCAATCCCTCTTGCTGTTCTGGCTTCTGGGATAGCTGCGCAGCCTGCATTCGCTCCATAATATGCACACAAATCTCCCCTTACTTTTTAGGAGGGGAAAAGTGAGTCTTATAGAGCAAAAAATACGGTATATATTTATAACGGCTCAAAGAGCAACTTACAAAATCAGTAAGAAGAGCCTGTTTGCCTCCAGGCTTACAAATGAGAGACATGGCACAAGAGGAAAGGGGGAGGGGAGGGAGGAGGAAAACAAGCTAGCTCAGATGCTAACTCCTAGTAGCAAAATGCAAAATTGAATCGATTCAAAACTGTACATGCCTGTCACCCGATAAGCCAGCTTCTCAATGCTGTAGCTCTGAGTTAGGAGCTGGCTGGCTGGCTGGCTGGCTGGCAAGTCAAGCCGTCTTCCTATCTCAGACTCCTGCAAGGGCAAGTCTAGCAAATAGCCATTGAACAGTGATCCCTGCTGGGAGAAAATCCACTTCAGTTAGAGGTATCTTTTAATGGGCAAACGTGTCCCTGCTTTCTAGTCTCTGATAAAGCACCGTCTGGCGGAGGAATGCCTTATTAGAATTCCTCTCGCGCCTTTCTTGCCAGCATTGTCATTCTTCAGAGTTCAGCTCTCTTCTCGGGGTCTCAGGAAGCTAAATCTACGAAGGGATGCATCTTAGCTCCAGAACACACTCCGTGTAAACACAGAGGCGCGCCAGAAAGACACCACACAGAGCGCGGTCTGGCTCCATCTCCTCTGCAGAGCTCTTAAGGTGTTTGTTTGTTTTGGATTGCTAGTTTCTCCAAATCTGTCAGTTTAAGATTAAGAGGCAACCCTGGCTTGGCTCTTCAGGCACAGCAAGGGATGCTATTGCAAAGGAAAGAGAAGTGGAACAGAGCCGCCTTCGCCCATCTGTCTTCTTCCAGGTGTTGCCAGACCACAACTCCCATCAGCACCCCAGCCTGAGGCTGACAACATCAGGAGAACGCTGGGTGGACAAAGGCTGGAATATAGCTTCAGTAACATGTAGAGCATGGGGACGCGGGTGGCGCTGTGGGTTAAACCACAGAGCCTAGGGCTTGCCGATCAGAAGGTCGGCGGTTCGAATCCCCGTGACGGGGTGAGCTCCCATTGCTCAGTCCCTGCTCCTGCCAACCTAGCAGTTCGAAAGCACGTCAAAGTGCAAGTAGATAAATAGGAACTGCTCCGGCGGGAAGGTAAAGGCCGTTTCCGTGCGCTGCTCTGGTTCGCCAGAAGCGGCTTAGTCATGCTGGCCACATGACCCGGAAGCTGTACGCTGGCTCCCTCGGCCAATAAAGCGAGATGAGCACCGCAACCCCAGAGTCGGTCACGACCTAATGGTCAGGGGTCCCTTTACCTTTTTAACATGTAGAGCAGGGGTCAGCAAACTTATCGCGCCTCGGGCTGGTGTCTCCAGCGCCGATCATGCGGCGGGCCAGGGGGCGGGGGAGCGCATGCACACACGCTATTTCCGGCGCACTTCCAAGTCGGAGGAGCACCGGAAATCGCTTGTGCGCATGTGCACGGGTCTCCTCTGACCCGGATGTGCACCACAAATAATGCTTGCGCATGTGCAAATAACTATTGCGCATGCGCACAAGCTATTTCTCTTTTTTAAAAAATATCATTTTTATTGATTTTCCAATAAAGAACATCCAGTTAAATATCCAATCATAATACTTCAATTAAAAAACCAAAATAAAA
The DNA here is from genome assembly GCF_965112155.1 of Podarcis liolepis. Taxonomy (NCBI): domain Eukaryota; kingdom Metazoa; phylum Chordata; class Lepidosauria; order Squamata; family Lacertidae; genus Podarcis; species Podarcis liolepis. The sequence continues at coordinate 91,604,138 of NC_139561.1, read as the reverse complement.
AAGATCAAATTATAGTCCAAATTGTATTTATTAATTTCTTGGGGCTCCCCATGGTCTGGATCTCTGGAGCATATCTCCACATCTTATTTTTTTTTTTTTTTTATAATAATTTTTATTAATTTTCCAAACATATAATAAAACAAATAACAAAACAAAACCATACAAAACATACAAACAAATAAACATGTATAATTTCTTAAACTTATTTTCATAAACCTTCTTTCCCGGACTTCCCCATACCTCCCTTTTTCTGCATCCTTATGTTAACCCTTTCTCAGCAACCCTTCGCTTCAGTTAATTCGTTCATTTTCGTTATGCATTCTTTAAGATTAAGATTTACAGCTGCAATTCTCTATTTCTTATAACCATAACATCTCAGCCATCATCAATTTTACAACAGTCTTTAAGATATTTCATATCTCCACATCTTAGTCCTGCTTCCGCACAAGCTAAGTGGGCAGCTGTGCAGCGCAGTGCCGGTAAGAGCGGGCGGCGGCAGCAGTGGCGCCACGGGCTGTATAAACGAGTCCCTCGGGCCTTATCCTGCCCCCGGGCCTTAGTTTGGGGACCCCTGATGTAGAGGCTTGGGAGATAGAAATATCCTTGATATTTCATTGATTCCTAGAACCACAGACTTATAGAGTTGTACGGGACACCCAAAGGTCATCCAGCCCAACCCCGTTCGAGGCAGCAATCGCCGCTAAGAAGTGCCAAAGGGGTCTTGCCAAAAACGCTTTGCTGCGGGGCTGGGGGACCACTTCTTGCAATGCTGACCCTTAGAAAGGCCGTTGGGGGTGGAGGTGGTCAACCCCCCTCTTTTGCAAAGCAGGCACCCCTCTCCCCCATCGACCCCCCCCCCAGGTCCCTTCGCAGGGGCTGAAGGAGAAGCGGGCGCCAGGGGGAGCCGCGTGGTACCTTCGGGGTTGGGGTTCCGCAGCAGGTTCCTCTCGAAGGGCTTCGGCGCGGGGTCGGGGGCGACGGAGACCCCCGGAGGCGGCTGCTTCGGGGCTCGCTTCCTCTGTAGCTGCTGCTCCTCCGAAGCCATCGGGACAACGGCAGGAGCTGAAGGGCAAAAGCCAAGCGGGCGCCGTCGGAGGGGAAGTTTTGCAAAGTGCCGGCGGGCGGCTTGCGCAAGGCTGTCCTACCTTGGAAGCTGGAGGGAGGGGAGAGGCGGGCCGGCGGCCACAGAAACTCCCGGAGGGAAGGCGGAAAGCGATGCAAAACGGCCTTCTGCAGCCGAGGAGACCCGCCCAGCAACCTGCCTCACCTCCACCCGTCTATTTCTATCCTGTTTGTTATATATTTGACTTTTGTCTCCAAGGAGCGCAAGGTGGCGCGCATGACGGGTCTCCTTCCCCTGTGAGGGAGGTCAGGCTGAGAGGCGGTGACTAGTAGTCCCCAAGGCTAGAGTCAGCGATCTTTATTATGGACCAGTGGGGGTGGGATTTGAACTCAGGTCCAGCTCCGACACACTAAGCACCGCACCACAGTGGCTCTCTCATTCCAAAATCAAATATTGGGGCGCCCTCCTCCCCAACTCTAGATGCACACGGCATGCCCTGGAGACGAAGGGCTGACTAAACTTGCAGGGAGGTAAAAGCACTCTGCACATGCACAGCAGGCGACTCCAACTGTGGCACAAGATGGTTTGGGGTTTAGAAAAAGACAAAGAAAATTGGCAGCGTCTTCCCGTCGTCCCTGGATTTCATCGTCCCAACAAACCCAGAAGGTGGGTTTCCCCTTCCCATTTTATAGAGAGGGAAAACTGAGACTTAGGAGGGAAATAGTCAATGTTCTTGAGGAGAGGCGTGGATACTGCTTCTGTTTGTGTGTGTGTGTTTGTTTGTTTGTTTGTTTGTGTGTGTGTATGAATTATTTTGATGTTATACTACATTGAAGTGTTTCTTTGTCCTTGAATCTTCTTGCTACAGTTGCCATTCTCTCCTTTGAGAACCACTGACTTAAAGTACCCATTGCTGCAAACCAGTGTTGTCGTCTTTTTTGGCGATCCCTCGTAGCCGAGTAAGATTGTCTTCCATAAACACTGCCTTAACAGTGAGTCTGTAAGTGACTGTGGAGGCCAATTCTGGACCCACACGTCCTTCCACAGTGGGGACATTGGTTTCCGGGCGGGAGTTGATCACAGTGTGGATTTGCCAAGCGTGCCTTCCTCTTGGCACGTTTCTCCCTTGCCTCCTGAGTTCGAGTGTCTTCAAAGCCCAGGACACCTTTGGTAAATCTCGTTTTTTGACAGAATTACAAGCCTGGTAGATGAAGGGAATGCAGTGGATGTAGCCTACCTTGATTTCAGCAAGGCATTTGACAAGGTGCCCCATGATATTCTTGTAAAGAAGCTGGTAAAATGCGGTCTTGACTATGCTACCACTCAGTGGATTTGTAACTGGCTGACTGACCGAACCCAAAGGGTGCTCATCAATGGTTCCTCTTCATCCTGGAGAAGAGTGACTAGTGGGGTACCACAGGGTTCTGTCTTGGGCCCGGTCTTATTCAACATCTTTATCAACGACTTGGATGATGGACTCAAGGGCATCCTGATCAAATTTGCAGATGACACCAAACTGGGAGGGGTGGCTAACACCCCAGAGGACAGGATCACACTTCAAAACGACCTTGACAGATTAGAGAACTGGGCCAAAACAAACAAGATGAATTTTAACAGGGAGAAATGTAAAGTATTGCACTTGGGCAAAAAAAATGAGAGGCACAAATACAAGATGGGTGACACCTGGCTTGAGAGCAGTACATGTGAAAAGGATCTAGGAGTCTTGGTTGACCACAAACTTGACATGAGCCAACAGTGTGACGCGGCAGCTAAAAAAGCCAATGCAATTCTGGGCTGCATCAATAGGAGTATAGCATCTAGATCAAGGAAAGTAATAGTGCCACTGTATTCTGCTCTGGTCAGACCTCACCTGGAGTACTGTGTCCAGTTCTGGGCACCACAATTTAAGAAGGACACTGACAAACTGGAACGTGTCCAGAGGAGGGCAACCAAAATGGTCAAAGGCCTGGAAACGATGCCTTATGAGGAACGGCTAAGGGAGCTGGGCATGTTTAGCCTGGAGAAGAGGAGGTTAAGGGGTGATATGATAGCCATGTTCAAATATATAAAAGGATGTCACATAGAGGAGGGAGAAAGGTTGTTTTCTGCTGCTCCAGAGAAGCGGACACGGAGCAATGGATCCAAACTACAAGAAAGAAGATTCCACCAAACATTAGGAAGAACTTCCTGACAGTAAGAGCTGTTCGACAGTGGAATTTGCTGCCAAGGAGTGTGGTGGAGTCTCCTACTTTGGAGGTCTTTAAGCAGAGGCTTGACAACCATATGTCAGGAGTGCTCTCATGGTGTTTCCTGCTTGGCAGGGGGTTGGACTCGATGGCCCTTGTGGTCTCTTCCAACTCTAGGATTCTATGATTCTATGATTCTAAAGACTGTTCTCCAACTGGAGCGCTCGCAGGCCAGTGTTTCCCAGTTGTCAGTATTTATACTACATTTTTTAAAATTTGCCTTGAGAGAGTCTTTAAATTTCTTTTGTTGACCAGCAGCATTACACTTTCCATTTTTAAGTTCAGAGTAGAGTTGTTGCTTTGGAAGACGATCATCAGGCATCCACATAACATGACCAGTCCAACGAAGTTGATGTTGAAGAAACATTGCTTCAATACCGGTGATCTTTGCTTCTTCCAGTACACTGGCATTAGTTTGCAAACCAGTGTACAGTCGTACCTTGGGTTACAGACGCTTCAGGTTACAGACTCCACTAAACCAGAAATAGTACCTTGGGTTAAGAACTTTGCTTCAGGATGAGAACAGAAATCGTGCTCCAGCGGTGCAGCAGCAGTGGGAGGCCCCATTAGCTAAAGTGGTGCTTCAGGTTACGAACAATTTCAGGTTAAGAATGGACCTCCAGAACGAATTAAGTACTTAACCCGAGGTACCACTGTACGCAACACTGAACTAGGTGGACCAGCCGTCCAATGACTCTGTGTGAAGCAGACTTGATAGAACTTGCACCTGCCAAAATCCCCCCACTCTGAAAGCCTAGATGTCCCAGATGGTTGGTCTGTAACAAGAACCACTTGCAAGATCTCTCTGCACCCTCCATGCCACCGCTGTTGTCTTTTGCATTCCAGGGTAAAGCTGCGTGAAGGAGACCTGCCTACGAAACAGGTTCAGCAAGCCGTTAGCTCATCCCACCCAGCGCAAAAGGAAGTGGATCCATACAGGTGCATCTGTCTAGGGGCGCACCCAGAGCAGTGTTTACCTTCCCTGATCAATGGGAGAGCTTAGACTGTCAAGTCTCCCGCAGCGAGCAAACCCCACCTTGCATTGCTTTAGAACGACAGTCTTGTCTTGCAGAGCTCGGCAGTGAGCCAGCAGAGATTTATCATCATGTATGTCAAAGGCAGGGCTCAGTCCGGCAAGCAAGAGCTCCGCAAAGGGGCACATGTCTCTGCCAGTGCTGGATTTACATATAAGCTAAAAAAGCTATAGCTTAGGGCCCCACTCTCTCCCCCTCCCCAATTTATACTGAAAGAAAGAAATACCGTCTTTTACACTCACACTTAAAGGGACGCGGATGGTGCTGTGGGTTAAACCACAGAGCCTAGGACTTGCTGATCAGAAGGTCGGCGGTTCGAATCCCCGCAACAGGGTGAGCTCCCGTTGCTCAGTCCCTGCTCCTGCCAACCTAGCAGTTCAAAAGCACGTCAAAGTGCAAGTAGATAAATAGGTACTGCTCCGCCGGGAAGGTAAACGGCGTTTCCGTGCGCTGCTCTGGTTCGCCAGAAGCGGCCACATGACCCGGAAGCTGTAGGCCGGCTCCCTCGGCCAGTAAAGCAAGATGAGCACCGCAACCCCAGAGTCATCCACGACTGGACTTAACGGTCAGGGGTCCCTTTACCTTTCCACTCACACTTAGTACAGGGCACAAAGGTCTGCTGTTCCAATGAACAGTGTGGACTACTATGGTGATACTGATATTACACTAAAAAATGCATTGTATTAACTACAATTGCATTGTACAGGTTATAATACTTTCGTATTAATAAAACTATTTATCATTATTAGTAGTTTGCATCAAATATTTACACCTATTATTATTATTTCATGTTATAGCAAGTTTCTAGAGACTAGATTATGAACTGTGTTTCTAAGGGAACTTTTGTATTGCCAAATGCCAATGTGTTTGCATTATTAACTTTGTTATGAATAAAAAATCATTTTAAATTAGAGCTTAATAATTATTTCACTATTAATATACTTCTTCTTAATTGTATTTCACTATTGATATGCTTCTTCTTAATTATATTTCAGGTCAACAATTACTTTGATAAAATACGTCTTTTGTGATGTGCAAATGGCTTTAGATACCCATTAGGTCCATAAATTACCATATAGCATACCGTATATTCAGCACAAAAAACAGCGACAATTTGTTGTTGACAAAGGACAGCTGGACATAGAAAGGGCCCCATGACCTTCAGGAGCTGAGGGCCTCATCAAACTTCAATCCGGCCCTGGTCTCCGCAGAATCATTGCGGGGGGCGATTCGAGGGCCCAAGAGCAGCTTAGTACAGTCATACCTCTGGTTACAGACACTTCGGGTTGCGCGATTTCAGGTTGCGCACTGCGCCAAACCTAGAAGTACCGGAATGGGTTACTTCTAGGTTTTGGCGCTTGCACATGTGCAGAAGTGCTAAACTGAGCTTTGCACATGCACAGTAGTGCCAAATTGTGACCCATGCATGTGCAGACACGGTGCTGCAGGTTGTGAACACTGCGGGTTGCGGACATGCTTCCTGCACGGATCACGTTTGCAACCCTAGTGTCCACTGTACTGTTGTTGTTGTGGTTTAGTCGTGTCCTCCTCTTCGTGACCCCCTGGACCAGAGCACGCCAGGCCCTCCTGTCTTCCACTGCCTCCTGCAGTTTGGTCAAACTCATGCTGGTAGCTTCGAGAACACTGTCCCACCATCTCATCCTCTGTCGTCCCCTTCTCCTTGTGCCCTCCATCTTTCTCAACATCAGGGTCTTTTCCAGGGAGTCTTCTCTTCTCAGGAGGTGGCCAAAGTCTTGGAGCCTCAGCTTCAGGATCTGTCCTTCCAGTGAGCACTCAGGGCTGATTTCCTTCAGAATGGAGAGGTTTGATCTTCTTGCAGTCCATGGGACTCTCATGAGTCTCCTCCAGCACCAGAATTCAAAAGCATCCATTCTTCGGCAATCAGCCTTCTTCATGGTCCAGCTCTCACTTCCATACATCACTACTGGGAAAACCATAGCTTGAACTATACGGGCCTTTGATGGCAAGGTGATGTCTCTGCTTTTTAAGATGCTGTCTAGGTTTGTCATTGCTTTTCTCTCCACTGTACTGGGGTCATGCCATCTTCCCCCGATCAAGATCCTCAAGGAGACCTCGAGACGAGGAATGAACTCAAGGGAGCATCTAAAAGGAGAAACATTGCATTAACAGATGACTTCCACTGGCTACATCTGTGTCCCAGTCATACCAAAGTGGTGCAATTTCTAGACACCCTAAAATGACTGTGCACTAGAACAGTTGGTGCTGGAACCAACGAGAGGGCAAGAGGCGACCCTAGACTTGATCCTGAGTTGTGCCCGGGACCTGGTGCGAGAGGCAAGCGTTGTTGTATCAGAGGATCGCCAAAGCCCGTGCCATCAGGACGCAACATCAACAAAGCTAGAAGTCAGGTCATTCGTTATTCAGATCCAGAAATCCCCCACCTTACTTTCTAAAATGTTTTAAATGGTTCTAATTTTAGTTCCTCTGTTTTGCTTTCGTCAGGTTGGTGTTGGTTAAATGTTGAGTTGGCGTTGGCGGTAATTTTAATTTGGGTACAGCTGTAAACTGTTTATTATTGTTAATATTGCTATTGGTTTTTATTGATTTGTTGGTTGGTTTGTTGCTCGTATTGTTCTTTAAATGTTTGATGTTTGTTGTGTTTTTATATAGCAATACCTTGGGTTGAAGTTGCTTCAGGTTGAGCGTTTCCGGGTTGTGCTCTGTGGCGACCCAGAAGTAACAGAATGCATTACTTCCGGGTTTTGCTGCTCGCGCAGAAGCTCAAAATGACATCATGCACAGAAGCGGTGAATCGCGACCCACAGATGCGGGTTGCATTTGCTTCAGAATGCGAATGGGGCTCCAGAACAGATCCCATTCGTAGCCAGAGGTACCACTGTATGTTGTAAGCTGCCCAGAGTGGCTGGGGAAACCCAGCAAGATGGGTGGGATATAAAAAATAAATATATTGTATTATTATTGAGCCCAATTGGCTCATGTAATTGTGGAGTTGTAAGGGGCCCTATGGGATCATCTAGTCTGACCCCCTGCAATGCAGGAATTTCAGCTAAATCATCCCTCAAAGATGGCCATCCAACCACTGCTTAGAAACCTCCAAGTAAGGAGAGTCCACAAGGGAATCTATTCCGCTGTCAACCAGCTCTTACCATTAGAAAGTTCTTCCTGATGAAAATAATTTTATATAAACCCCTCCCATGTGGCTGAGTTAGGGTTTGTCAGGAAATCTTGCCTCTCAGGAGAAACTGGCCACTCTCCAGGCACCCGGCTTGATCTCCTGTTGACCTCCCTGTCTGCATTCCCGAACAGGATCCAGGCTAGGTCACGATTGGCGATCCTCCTCAAGCGTGAGAAGAACACACCACTCTTCCCTGCCCCCAGGCAGGGGAAAGAGATAGACAGAAATGTATTTACATGCCTTTATTTCTGTCTTTGCAGCGTTACAGAGAAACACGTCTGCTGTCTTCAAACTCCAACAGCAGAGAGTCAAACTCCAACTCCTGTACTTCCTGTACAGCTCAAATTACACTCTGAGCTAAATCCGGTGCCCTCTGCACTGTGAATAGACTGTCCCTCTGTTCCCACGGTACAGTCCCAACATTCCCATCATGTTTTGCTTTCCAGCCAGCTGCAGCTCGCTGCCGCATTGCATTGCATCCATATCGTAACAGGGTTAGGGTGTTGAGCCTCCCCCAAGAACCAGTATTGGGGCCTGTGCTTTGAAACTGGTTCATAGACGATTTGGAGTGGAGCAGTGTGAGGTGACCAGCTTTGCTGACGGCACTAAATTATCGGAACGGAACGAGATTGCAAAGAGCTCCAAAAGGAGCTATCCAAACCGAGCCAACGGGCAGCAAAATGGGCAAAGGCAATTCAACGTAAGCGAGGGCAAAGTGATGCCCGTTGGAGCAAAAATATAATAATGTTCATTTGACATGTATCCTTGTGGAGTCTGAACTGGAAGTGGGGGGCCGGGAACAATGGCATTATGACACCAGCAGTTTCATTTTTCACTTCCTTTCCTAATGATCCCTCACATGGAATTTGCCTTTTTCCCGGCTACTGCACACGGGGTCGACATCTAGATAACCAGCCGTTCAGAAACAATTTGTAATCGGTACATTAAGGGGGACTTTCTACACCCCCAAAACTCATCCCGGTCCAGACTTTAACACTTTGCAGATTTATTTATTTTTCTAAAAAGTCCACACGCTCAAGGCAGATGCAAAAATTAGTCCACAAGTGTAGAATGAACAAAGTTTTAATTGTTTTTTAAAAATAAATCTCTGAAAATGACAAACAGCATTCAAAAGTATATCGGAGAGTGTACACTCAGACAACATGGGGCGATTAACCCAGAGTTCTTGCAAATGTCAATACTGCTTTCGGGCTGGCCTCTTCAGCAAAGTCACAAGTCTGCTCCTGCAGAACCAAATTCAGCGGAGGGAGTCAACATATGAACAGTTCCCCCGAACCATTTGGGCCAAGACTTCCATCCGTTACTGGGGCAAGGGACCAGTGAGGGGCAGGTCCAAACTGGTCCCCTTGAGGCACCCAGTGCAGCCTCCAAGCTGCGTGATTTCTGAGCTCAGCAGGCAAGGAAGGCTTTGGAGAGAAGGAATTATGAGTTTCCCCCATATCCACACACTCACGTTTTGCTTTGGGAAATAAAATGAATTAAGGAAAAGGCTTTAAAAGAAAATTAAAACGTAAATTAAGAAAAAAACAACCACCAAACAAACCGAGAATTCTCAGGACAGAATTCCTAGTTGCGTCCCGGCACGGAAAACCAACCAGCCTATTGAATCTGCAATATGGCTCCACTGCCACGGGGCCATTGGCCGGGGTGTTAAGTCAGTCCCTCATTGGCGGATGCATCGCCCCGCCCACCACAGCCCTCCAATAGCAGCATTTGATCAGGGAGGGGCAGGGCTTCCTTGGGGCACCCCCGTAATTCTCGCCCCCCTCCAAGATTGTACAGGGAGCCACTTGGGAAAGGGTGGAGGGGAAAAGGAAGGAAGGAAATGTGGCTCCAAGGCGGATCAACAAAAGCGCTGCAAGCTTGGCTAAGGACCGTTCTTCTTTCCAACACCCGGGGGCAAGAGCGATGTGGGGAGCTGGGAGGGTGACTCTCTTCCTGGGGCAGGTCCCGATCCAGCAGAAGCTGCCACCAAGGAGTCCTCGTAGGAAGGGGGCTCCTCTCCGAGGCCGCAGAGATCTGGGGGGGCCCAGGCTTCCTGGGAAAGGACCAGAGGGGTTGGGCCCTGCGCCCCCGGAGGCGAGGGGCACCCCGTGTGACCGTAGACGGCTTCTTCATACGAGGGGAGGGGGCCTCCGCTGCAGTCCAGTCCGGGCACGTCAAGCTCTTCCACTTGCTCCAACGGGTCGTCCAGGGGCTCGTAGGAACTGGGGGGGGGGGGGAAATGGCAGTGTGAGGGTATTTGAAACCAAAGTTCTGTACAAGCCCGAGCAAAGCGTGACCCCCGCAGCTTGCAAAAGGGAGGAAGGGTGTGTAAAGAGGACCCATCTATTCGTTTTAAAAAAATACAGTGGTGCCTCACAAGACGAAATTAATCCGTTCCGCGAGTTTCTTCGTCTTGCGGTTTCTTCGTCTTGCGAAGCACGGCTATTAGCGGCTCAGCGGCTTTAAGAAAAAGGAAACAAACTCGCAAGACGTTTCGTCTTGCGAAGCAAGCCCATAGGGAAATTCGTCTTGCGGAACGACTCAAAAACGGAAAACTCTTTCGTCTTGCGGGGCACCACTGTATCTCTATACAGCTATTCATTAAAAAAAAAAAGTATAGAGTATGTTATAAGATTTTTAAGGTGTCAAATATAGAATAAATACAGTGGTACCTCAGGTTAAGAACTTAATTTGTTCGGGAGGTCCGTTCTTAACCTGAAACTGTTCTTAACCTGAGTTACCACTTTAGCTAATGGGGCCTCCTGCTGCTGCTGCACAATTTCTGTTCTCATCCTGAAGCAAAGATCTTAACCCGAGGTAATAGTTCTGGGTTAGTGGAGTTTGTAACCTGAAGTGTATGTAACCTGAAGTGTATGTAACCTGAAGTGTATGTAACCTGAGGTACCACTGTATTCATAAATGCACACATATCTAAATATATGAGCCATGTGTCTGAAATCATAGGGGAGAGCAATCCTAAAGCCATTTTGACTCTCCCAATGACCTCAAATATTCCTTTGCAAGGAGGGAGGCAAATGGGGTAAGTCTTCCCATTGTCTTTTTGCTTGCAAATCCTGCCTTAAGGGCGTATTTGTGTATGAATAGGGTGAGCCTGTGACCTGCATTCAGGAACTAAACTATTAACCATCACAAAAGAATGGCCAGGGTGAGCAGGTAATGCAATCGGTGACCATTGCCAGGTATCCTGGCAGACAGGATTTCTGCTGTAGATCGCCTCCTTCTGTGATGTATGTATGATGTTTTTGGGGGTGGTCTTGGGCTACAGGGTGGGCAATTTCAAGAGTCTATATAAGGGCTCGCGCACCATTGTTCTGGGTTCTTCCTCCTTCGTGTGGTGAGTGGGGACCCTGTTGCAACAGTTTAATAAAGATCAGGCTTACTAGCTGCTTTGCTTCTCAATATTCTCTGGTTGGCCTCTGTTATTTTCTCCTACCAATAGGGAACCCACTTAAGGACTCTGTACGGGCCTTGGATACCCAATAAGAGAAAGGGAGCAGTTGCTGTTTTTTCTTGTAATACAGCAAACATAAATGTAAAGGGACCCCTGACCGTTAGGTCCAGTCGTGACTGACTCTGGGGTTGCGGCGCTCATCTCGCTTTACTGGCCGAGGGAGCCGGCGTACAGCTTCCAGGTCATGTGGCCAGCATGAGTAAGCCGCTTCTGGCGAACCAGAGCAGCGCACGGAAACGCCGTTTACCTTCCCGCTGGAGCGGTACCTATTTATCTACTTGCACTTTGACGTGCTTTCGAACTGCTAGGTGGGCAGGAGCAGGGACCGAGCAACAGGAGCTCACCCCATTGCGGGGATTCGAACCGCCGACCTTCTGATCGGCAAGTCCTAGGCTCTGTGGTTTAACCCACCGCACCACCCGCATCCCTAATACAGTAAACATACTGTATAATAAATACAGTTCAACAGTGGAAGGTAGCAGACTACAAACAGGATCCACTCTTGGAGTTTGCCCAGGCTCACCTGAGGCAGCGGCAGAAGTGGAGTCTCGTCTTCAGGAGGACGCAAGCCACAACCGTCACCAGGATGGCGGAAAAGATCACGGCGGCAGCCAGCACCATGGGGACGGAGGCCACGGAGAGGAAGGCGTCAGGACGCGGAGCTGCAAGGGTTGGGTGGGGAGGCAGGAGAGATTTAATGGACACCCTTAGGAAGGTGGGAAATTGTTGGTTAAGGACTGCGGGTATCAGTGCCCAAAACTAAACAGGGAGGGCAGACCTACACAGATGGATGAATAAGGCAAGCTGCTTCTTGGTCGGTCAAGGTTAGGGCAAGAGGTGTCAAAAATGTCTGCCACCCAAACACTGAGATCATTTCGCTGCTGGAATATCATCAAACTTAGACCATGAGTAGGTAAACTAAGGTCCTGGGGTTGGATCCGGCCCAATCACCTTCTAAATCTGGCCCGCGGATGGTCCGGGAATCAGCATGTTTTTACATGAGTAGAATGTTTGCTTTTATTTAAAATGCATCTCTGGCTAATTGGCGGGGCATAGGAATTCGTTCTTTTTTTTTCTTTTCAAAATATAGTCCGCCGCGCCCCCCCCCCCAAGGCCTGAGGGACAGTGGACTGGCCCCCTGCTGAAAGTTTTCTGACCCCTGTCTTAGACCACTCTGAGGATGATAACACACAAGGTCAGCAGCAACAATAAACAGCAACCATCGCTGTCAGGGGTTCAGAGACAGAGGCACAGGTGAGGGGGGAGACGGAGAGCGATGAGGAAGAATCCCAGGACAGTGAGGAAGAGGATGACAATGACTTGAGGTCTTCCATGAGTCTCTCAAGTGAATCGGAGGATTCTCAGGAGGGGGCGCCCCTAGTCAGGACAAGGGGGGTCACAGGGGGGACCTGCCAGGAGCAGGGAAGCAGCAGGGAAACCCCGAGTGGGAGTGGGAGATCGGGGCCGGCTTCCCAGCAGGAACGAAGTGAAGAGAGGGGAGTTCCCAGTGTGATACACGGAGCGGAGCAGGAAAGAGACAGGGGAAGGAGATCGGGGCAGGACGTCCTGCCGGAAGGGGCGGAGAGTAGTACAGGGAGTAGTGTAAGTGTCAAGAGGAAGGTCAGGGGTAGCGAACGCGCGCCAAGTTTAAATGTGGAGGCGCGCGGAAATGCAGAGAGCCCGGAGGAGGAGCCTAGCCCCAAAGCACGAAGGAGGGGGGAACAGGCATCTGAGGAATCCGCTTCAGGAGAGAGCAGGAGGGCAGGAACCCAGGGGGGCAGAAAGACCCTGCGGAAAAGGAAAGACAGGAAGAGGTGGTCTAGCACAAGCCTCTTAAGCTGGTGTAGGGGCGGGACCGATTCAGAGGGGACTTCAAACGTCTAGGCTAAGAGACGCGGGGCTGCGCGCCTCGGTTGTGGTACCAATAATGAACTGCAATAAACATCCTTGTATATAAGAAGAACTTGGCGTTGGTCTTTTGTGAGCTGAGACCTGAGGCAGCCCTGACAATCGCTATAGCAGCACAACAGTCACCCACTGCTGTCAATAGGCCAAGAACTCTGTTGGACTCAAAAGCTTGCATACTTGAAAGTTGGCTCGCTAAGTGCCCCAACCCAATCCTAAGCAACTTTGCGTAGCAGACAAGCCTCTCAAATAAACTGGACCCAAATAAATGCAAATCTGAATGAGTCTGAATTCATATCCCTGGGATTAAAATTTGAACACTCGCTTTTCAGTGGCTGTAGGAAAAGCCAATCTGGTGCCCTGCAAATGTTGCTGGACTGCAAGTCGCCTCATCATCCCTGAGCCCAACTGTTATGTACTGAGTTGAAGAGGATCCAGAATGCAGCAATCTGATTGGTCCTAGAACAATTGGATTCAGAATGCAGCAGTCTGATTGGTCCACAGGAGCCACCCAATCCAGCTCCAGGTGGAAGTGAATCCACAACCTGATTGGCCTACAGGAGAATCCTGGAATTAGCCAATCAGGTGTGGCCCAATGTGTAAATAATGTATATAAAGCAGATATTGTGGGGGAACTTCCATTCCTCCTCCTCACCACTATGAGCTGAATAAAGAGCATGAAATCAAGTCTCAACTCCGAATATATTTCACCAGCAATCCTCTGCAAAGTCAGATTCTTCCTCTCCTTGGCAGCTAATGCTAACTGTGGGTGACAGAGTGAACTGCTGTTGCGGTTCTGTCCACAAGGTGGCAACCAAACCGGTGGAGAGGCTTGAATTCTGAGCCCAGGGAATCCGAATTTTGCATCTTGCATGAATGGCACTCAGGACTGGGCCACGACACAGATTTGGAAAATAAGGGACCAGCAGCCTCAAAAATAAGGGATCAGCAGCCAAAATAAGGGATTTTCCAAGGGGCACAGGTACGTTCAACTTCTGAGCCCCTCTGAGCCAAAGGCAGAAAGCCCAGCCAGCAGCCAAACGAAGCCTCAAGCGGTGGTTCCCACAGCGCAGCAACCCGGGCAAAGGGGATGCAGCAAGGAAAACCACCGTCACCTCTCCGCTGGGAAGCACTGAGCAAAGGCGAGTCCCCAGGCAAGACGGCCGGTTTGATTGGCACAAGGCATGCAAGCTCCACCCCCCAGTCGTTCTCAGACTCCTTATTGGGTGAGCAACGCAGCCAAGCAACACAGTTGGAGCCTCCCTCCTCCCTGGCCGGCAGGGAGGGAGGGAGAGGAGCTGCTTCCTTTGAAACCCGGGAAATTTAAGGGACATCATCAATAAGGGACAGCAGCGGGACACGGCGCTGGGATAAGGGACTTTCCCGCCAAATAAGGGACGGTTGACAGCTATGGCTGGATCAGGCCAGCAGCCCACCAAGTCCAGCATCCTATTTTTGCAGTGGCCAAGGAGATGCCCTATTGGGGTGGACATGTGAGAAAACAAAACAGTTTTGGGAACAGATTTATAACGAATTGAAAAAGATATTTAAATACACTTTCCCAAAAAGCCGGAAGCTTTCTTGCTAGGTCTGATGGGAAAGCAAATAGAAAAAGCAGATCAAAGGTTATTTACGTATGCTACGACTGCTGCCAGAACTTTGTTAGCCCAAAATTGGAAAGTACCAGAATTACTAACAATAGAGGAGTAGAGGCAGACGAAGATGGTGGATTATGCAGAACTAGCAAAACTGACCTGCAGGATCCGAAATCAGGAGAAAACAAAATTCCAAAAAGATTCGAGCAAATTTATGGAGTACATAAATAATAACTGTAGAAATTTGAAGACTCTGGCAGGACTGAAATAAATCTTACGATGTAGATAGGATTGGATACAATAAGAAACTGTGGAAAAGTAACTGACATAAGAAAACCTGTTGAAGGGAGGGAAGGAAGTCAGCGCTCAGCAGAGTGTGGGGAAAGAATGTGGGGAAATGATTGTTGGATTTTACTGTATTTTGTTTGTTTGTATTAAATGAAACACCAATAAAAAGCACTAAAAATAATAATAGGAGATGCCCCAGTGGGAAACATGAGCAAGAGTCCAGCACAAGAGCCCTCTACTCTCCTGGAGTTTCCAGCAATTGGGACACAGAAGAACAGCCATCCTGGCTAAAGGTAAAGGTAAAGGTACCCCTGCCCGTACGGGCCAGTCGTGACCGACTCTAGGGCTGTGCGCCCATCTCACTTAAGAGGCAGGGGGCAAGCGCTGCCCGGAGACACTTCCGGGTCACGTGGTCAGCGTGACGAAGCTGCTCTGGCGAGCCAGCACCAGCGCAGCAAACGGAAATGCCATTTACCTTCTCGCTATAAAGCGGTACCTATTTATCTACTTGCACTTAGGGGTGCTTTCGAACTGCTAGGTGGGCAGGAGCTGGGACCGAAAGACGGGAGCTCACCCCGTCGCGGGGATTCGAACCGCCGACCATGAGATCGGCAAGCCCTAGGCGCTGAGGTTTTACCCACAGCGCCACCCGCGTCCCTGGCTAGGAGCCATCAATAGCCCTCTCCTCCTCCATAAATCCTGTATCAGTGAGTTCCACAGTTTAACTATGCGTTTGACAAAGGAAGACTTGCTTTTGTCTGCCCCAAATTTTCCAACGATCAACTTCACTAGGCGCCCACAAATTCTACGGTTACATGACAGGGAGAAAAGTCCCTTTATCGTTTTATAAACTCCCATCCTGCCCCCTCTTCCTTGCCTTTTCTCTAAACCAGGGTTTCCCAAACCTTGGGTCTCCAGCTGCTCTTTTTGGACTACAACTCCCATCATTCCTAGCTAACAGAACCAGTGATCAAGGATGATGGGAACCGTAGTCCAAAAACAGCTGGGGACCCAAGGTTCAGGAAACTCTGGACTAACCTTTTTTTTTAAAGCACAAGATGCCACAAACTTCCTTTGCAGGGGAGTCAGTCGAAGCCTCAAGGGGCTGTTCACGCAGTTGGGTCATCTCTGATTTGGCAAACCGGATACACAAATTATTCTTCTCTTTGCATTTTTATTCTGGGTATGGGGCAGAGAGAGAGAGAGAGAGAGAGAGAGAGAGAAAGAGGTCACAACACTTACTTCCTGGGGGCATGCAAGCGAGGTCTCTCAGCATATTCCACTGCCCTCCTCGGCAGAAGGCGAGGGCTGGCAGGCTGGTCGTGACATATCCAGGTAGGCAGTAGAATTCCAGCACTGTTTCAGGTCCGAACAGGTCCGAGTCTGGAAGAGGCTCCTGGCACAGGGGGGCCTGACATCGGTAGGCACTGTGAGCAGGCGGTTCTGGTGGTCTACACCCTGGGGTCAGAGGGAAAAGCAGAGGGGAAGGATGTAAAGGAGCGCAAAGGAAATGGGCAAACCCAAAATCCACAAGTGTGTTTGGTGGCCCAGTTCCTGAGCCATCAGAAACAGATACCTTGCAACAGGCCCTAAAAGGATATTAAAGTACGTTTCTGAGCACAATTCAAAGTGTTGGTGCTGACCTTTAAAGCCCTAAACGGCCTCGGTCCAGGATACCTGAAGGAGCGTCTCCACCCCCATCGTCCAACCCGAACACTGAGGTCCAGCGCCGAGGGCCTTCTGGCGGTTCCCTCATTGCGAGAAGCCAAGTTACAGGGAACCAGGCAGAGGGCCTTCTTGGTGGTGGCACCCGCCCTGTGGAACACCCTCCCACCAGATGTCAAAGAGAAAAACAGCTACCAGACTTTGAGAAGACATCTGAAGGCAGCCCTCTTTAGGGAAGCTTTTAATGTTTAATAGACTATTGTATTTTAATATTCTGTTGAAAGCCACCCAGAGTGGCTAGGTAAGCCCAGCCAGATGGGCGGGGTATAAATAATGAATTATTATTATTATTAAAAATAGCTTGCATAAGGCATCTAAGAAGTCGAGAGAATCATCCAGACAAGCTGGGACAACTCAGTCGGTAGAGCATGAGGCTCTTAATCTCAGAGTTGTGGGTTCAAGTCCAACGCTGGGGGGGGAAGATTCCTGCTTTGAAGGGGTTGGGCTAGATGACCTTTGGTGTCCCCTTTCAATGCTATGATTCTATAACTTCTGTGACAATTTCAAAGTGCTGGTTATGACCTATAAAGCCCTCGTCCAGCTTTTCCCAAACGTTTGGGGGCCACTGCCCCCACCTTGGTTCTATAAACTCATCCCCATACCCCTCACACTAAATCTACAAAAAGCATTATTCAGACTAGCGGTTAGCAGAACACACTAAGGAATATAATCACGCAATAAAATTCAAAAGAGTACCAATTAGTTGCCCATTTTTTGAAAAAGTCAATCAAAACGACTTTGTTTAACGAATTCAACAAAAGAGATTAACTTGATCCAATGATAGCAGCTTTTCAAAGCCTGGAAGTTGTGTACCCCTCCAGGATCCCACCCCCCACCCCGCTGCCCCCTTACCTCTCAGTGTCCCCCTAAGTAATCCTACTGCCCCCCCAACTTTGGGAGCCATCTCGTCCCCTGTCGTCCCCTTCTCCTTGGGCCTTCCATCTTTCCCAGCATCAGGGTCTTTTCCAGGGAGTCTTCTCTTCTCATGAGGTGGCCAAAGTCTTGGAGCCTCAGCTTCAGGATCTGTCCTTCCAGTGAGCACTCAGGGCTGATTTCCTTCCTTCCTTCAGAATGGAGAGGTTGGATCTTCTTGCAGTCCATGGGACTCTCAAGAGTCTCCTCCAGCACCATAATTCAAAAGCATCCATTCTTCGGCGATCAGCCTTCTTTATGGTCCAGCTCTCACTTCCATGCATCACTACTGGGAAAACCATCACTTTAACTATACAGACCTTTGTTGGCAAGGTGATGTTTCTGCTTTTTAAGATGCTGGGAAGATCATATCTCCCTATAATTCAGGCTGAGGAGCAGTCCAAGGTGAGATTCATGGCTGAGGAGGGATTCGAACCCTGGTCTCTCCCAGGCCCAAGTCCAAGACTCTAACCTTTTCGGCCGTGGCCCTGGCCTGGTGGAATGCTCTGTCACAAGAGACTAGAGCCCTGCAGGATCTGACATCTTTCCGCAGGGCCTGGAAGATGGAGCTGTTCCGCCAGGCCTTTGGGCAGGATGCAGTTTGACTTATGTACTTTCCTTTGTATAAAACAAGCCCAAAGGAGGTCCCCAACCCGCTCACAGGTCCTTGTTTGCTCAGTGGAAGCAGCTGGTCCTGGCAAGTATTAACCACTTTCAACTCCAACCTGATTAATTGCCACCTGCCCAGATTTTAACTCGTCTGAATTAATTTAAAGATGTATTTTAACTAATTGATGTCTGTTTTTATGCATATTGTGTTGTTTTTATGATGTTAGCCACTCTTGGCCAGGGAGGGCGGGATACAAATAAATTTATTATTGTTATTATTATTATTATTATTATTATTATTATTATTATTATTATTATTATTATCAACCACTGTGGAATTGTAGAGTTGGAAGGGACACCGAGGGTCATCCATTCCAACCCCCTGCAATGCAGAAATCTTTCATCCAATGTGGGGTTCAAACCCACAACTCTGAGATAAATGATCTCACGCTCTGCCAACCGAGCCAAAATATATCAAACACTCATCATTGCAAAGATCACAATTGGCAGAGGGTTATATATGATCTTGGCAGCTCAAGTGATAGTAATTGCTACTCGGTGGAAAACAGCCCAAAATCTTGCACCAGATGCTTGGGAACCACTCACTCTGGAATGTAGCCACGCTGGAGAAAATTAGCCATCATTTGAGATTTCAACAGGGACTAGAACCTCCAGACGCTTTTTAAATGACTTGGCAGCCCCTCCTTACATCTACAACGAAATCATCATTTTCAAAACTTCCCTTGTCACACGCCTGGCAAATCTGGAAGTAGACTTGATAATCAGATAATGATGATATTATTTACATGGGGTTTTTGTGTGTGTTATTTTAAGCCATGCCATGTGCAAGTGCTCTACTCATTCTACATGCCTCATTCTATAGTCTTGTTTCTCAACTTTCCATTTTCCTCTGCTCCTGTAATTGTTCCCTGTTTTATAAACATTTAACAATGTGTATTAAACAAGTCCAACCCCTGCAATGTTTCCAGTATTGTATTCAGAGCCAGGGTGGTGTAATGGTTATAGTGATCAACTGACTATGACCTGGGAGGACGCGGGTGGCGCTGTGGGTTAAACCACAGAGCCTAGGACTTGCCGATCAGAAGGTCGGCGGTTCGAATCCCCGCGACGGGGTGAGCTCCCGTTGCTCAGTCCCTGCTCCTGCCAACCTAGCAGTTCGAAAGCACGTCAAAGTGCAAGTAGATAAATAGGTACCGCTCCGGCGGGAAGGTAAATGGCGTTTCCGTGCGCTGCTCTGGTTCGCCAGAAGCGGCTTAGTCATGGTGGCCACATGACCCGGAAGCTGCACAGCAACCCCAGAGTCGGCCACGACTGGACCTAATGATTAGGAGTCCCTTTACCTTTACCTTTAACAATGAAATAAAAAAAAACCGGGGGGGAGGGGGAGAGAAAAGAATTGGCAGAGAGAGTGGGCAATGCCCAGCAGGTCTCGGAAGCTGGAGCACAGAGCGACAAAATAAAGAATTACGTAGCACAACGATACGTCAGAGCTTGGTGCTCTTCCTCATTCTGCGTAACGTCTCGATGTGGCAACACGCAGACAGACACATTGCAAAACATGGGAATCCATGAATTCAGGGTAAAAAAAGGAGGCGCCGCCTTCGCCAAATCTCTTCCCGGTTTTGCACTTCAGCTTCAGCGCTGTTGCTCACAGGAAGTCTACGATCCAACTCCTGTGAGCAAAGCAGTCTCCAGATTCAGCTTGCAACACACCTGTTATTCAAGAAACTTGCAGCAACCCCGTTCTGCAAACGTTTCTGGCGGCTGATGTGCTGGCATGAGGCAAGGCCATGTAGTCCTGGGAATGCAGATGACGAACGGCCTCAGTTGACGGTTTCTGACTGGCGACTCGGCTCTGGACTGGCCGCTTGAGGTTTTGTGCTCCAAGTCGTGCAACGAGGAAAGACCTCAGTTTCCACCTGAGTCCCGTTCCCAAGAGGGGAGAGGGGGCCAGGGGTCTCCCCAGGGAAGCCATCTGCAACAATGTTGTCTAGTTATCTCCCGCTTGGACTACTGCAATGCGCTCTACCTTTGAAGGTGACCCGGAAACTGCAACCAATCCAGAATGCGGCAGCTAGACTGGGGACTGGGAGCGGCCACCGAGACCATGTAACACCGGTCTTGAAAGACCTACATTGGCTCCCAGTACGTTTCCGAGCAACAGTTCAAAGTGTTGGTGTTGACCTTTAAAGCCCTAAATGGCCTAACCCCTTTTAAAAACTAGATTGGTGATCATCACTGCCTCCTGTGGGTGAGAGTTCCATAGTTTAACAATGTGAAGAAGTACCGTATTTTTCGCTCCATAAGACACTTTTTTCTTCCTAAAAAGTAAGGGGAAATGTCTGTGTGTCTTATGGAGCGAATGTGTGGTCCCTGGAGCCGAATTGCCCAGGGGCAAAAAGCAGATCATGCAGTGTTTTTTTTTTAAAGAGGGAAGTGGGTGTTGAAACAAAGCCACTGATCATTTCGGGGAGAGAGATAAGGGACGCTAGAGATAAAGGAGGCTTCCTGGGAGGGGGGAGATAAAGACAGCAAACTTGCAAGGAGAGGAGACAGGAAGACTAAAGCAATGAGGAGAGAAATTAGAAGAAAAGGAGGAGCAAAAAACTGCTCCAGCTAAGGAAAAGACACTAAGGCAGACAAGAGGGAAGGGAATATTGAAAGGAAACAGCTGGTCGGTGGGATCGGGAGGGAGATAAGGGACGCTGATAAAGGAGGCTGCCTGGGAGAGGGGAGGTAAAAGCCCATGGATCCTCAGTATTTTTGCATTGGGTCACCCCAAATTTACCATCAGATTACATGTCTGAGGCCACAGCATGAACCACAAAAATCATACATCCACTGTTTCGTTCAGAATATTTTTTTTCTTGTTTTCCTCCTCTAAAAACTAGGTGCGTCTTATGGAGTGAAAAATACGGCACTTTATCTGCCCTAAATCTTCCAACATTCATTGGATGCCTAGGTTGCCTCTCCAGGCTGAAACAGACCGGCTCCCTCAACCATTCCTCATCAGACTCGGTTTCCTTGATCGTCTCAGTCACCCTCCTCTGCACACAGAATTGCAGAACTGTAGGGTCGGAAGGGATCCTGAGGGTCATCCAGTCTAACCCCAAGCAATGCAGGAACCTCAGCTAAAGCATACATGACAGGCGGGCATCCAACATTCAAGCCTGTCCCATCTTGGTGGGGCAACATCTTCCAGAGGGCAGCAGACCAGCTTGGGGCACGGGGTAGTCGCCGCAGCCAGCATGCCCAATGGCTAGCGACAATGAGCGTCGCTAACGTCTTTAAATCTTTACATTGTTCCTTAATGTACTCTATGAACTTATACCATTCTTCTTTAAATTTACTATCATATTGCTGTCTGATCTTCCCAGTCATTTTCAACATTTCTGCGTAGTCCATCATTTTCACTCTTCCTCGGCTGGCTTTTCCTCTTCCTTCCATCTCTGGCCAAAAAGCATTCTTGCCATTGTCATTGCCTACATAAACAGTCTTTTGGTATTTCTTCTCCTGTAATGTCTATTAAAAAGGCTTTTCGGTTGGTTTGTTTTACAAAAGTTATCTTAAACATTTTTTCCAGTTCATTATATATCATTTCCCCGAACGCTCCAGCCTTTTTGCATGTCCACCACTAATATTGTAGCTAAAAACACAACATACAGCAGAGAAAATTGCATGAAAAAATATATATTTGCACATTTTTTACGGACAAAAAAGTAAAAGTTAAGGAAATTCGTAGCATAACATATTTATGTATAACTGCCTACCAGAAATGCACAAAGCTTCACCTACCACAGCAACCCTTGAATCAATGTGCAATTAATTGCTGCTGCTTTGTATTTTACCGTGTTATCTGCTTCCTTAGTGGGTTACGCAAACCGCTATTCGGAATAATGCTTTTTTTATAGGCAGGTTTATGAGGATGAGTTTACGGAATGGGGATGGGGGGAATTGAAAAAGTCTGGAATCCCAGTGTTTCCCAAACCTTGGGTCTGTCTGTTTTGGGACTACAACTCCCATCATCCCTGGCCACTGGGTAACGAGGGATGATGGGAGTTGTAGTCCAAAAACAGCTGGGGACCCAAGCTGGGGAAACCTTGCTCAGTCTAGACCAGGGGTCTGCAACCTTTAAGACAAAAAGAACCACTTGGACCCGTTTCCGAAGGGGGAAAAAACTGGGAGCCGCAAAACCACTGCGACATTTAAAACAAATATATCTCCGGAGCCGCGATCTGACAGCGGGCGGGAAGGTGACGTCGGGACGGTGCGTGACTAACGCACGCACCGCCCCCATGCGACGTCACAGCCAGTACAGTGCACGCCACAGTGGGGAGTGTCGGGGCGCACAATGCGCCTCCTCCCCTTGCTAGTATCCGCCCCGGAGCCGCAGCAAAGGTGTAAAAGAGCCACATGCGGCTCCGGAGCCGCGGGTTGCAGACCCCTGGTCTAGACAAAGATCCCATCACAGCCATTGATGCCAGAGGATTAAAAACACAGACTACGTAGGAACCGCCAAGGTTGCTCACCCAGCGAATGGCGGGTGCCTACCTTTTCTCCGGAAAGAAAGCCGGGTGTCGCCCAGTGTCACGAGAGCCAGGCAGACGAATAAGCTTCTCATGGTCTTCTCGTGAGAGCAGGACATCTTGAGCATCAGCTCTGGCAAGCGGGGGGAAAGGACAAAGGTCAGCCAAGGACCCTGTGGCAGAGGAAGAGAAGGAACGGATCAATATTTGCACGCCCAAAAAACACCTGGACTCAGCATTCAAGGGCAGGGCTGCTCCACCCTGCGCCAGCTAAGGGACCGTCCGACCAGAACAGGCAGAGGGCACCCAGCTGAGGAAGGCCAATGAAAACAGCCAGTGGGGCATGGAGGGTTTTAAGAGAGTTGGACCTGAGAGAGCAGGGTTCAAATCCCCACTCCCTGGGTGACCTTGGGCCAGTCACCTCCCTCACAGGGTTGTTGGGGGGGTGAAATGGGGAGGAGGAAAACTATGTATATCTTGAGATCCTTGGAAGATAATGGTGGTATATAAAGGCAAGAAGGAAAGAAGGAAAGAAGGAAAGAAAGGAAGGAAGGAAGGAAGGAAGGAAGGAAGGAAGGAAGGAAAAGTTGGGCCCTGGGAGATGGGTTTCTGGACAGGAGTACCGCATTGATCCAATTAATCATTAGCCAGTGCCGGATATACGTCTAAGCTCTAGCTTGGGTCTCCACTCTCTTGGGGGGGGGGGCAAAAAAAATTAAAGGGGAAAAAACTGGATGCACATTTCCAAAATATAAGGTAAAAAACAAATAAGCAATACTTTCTCCCCTTCAGTAGCCCAGGGGTGGCATTCTGCACCAGCTGGAGCCTCCAGACCAGCCCCAAGGACAGCCCTGAAAAGAGCACGTTGCAATAATAAAGGCTGCCAGTGCATGGATCAGCGTGAACAGACCATCCTTGGCCCAGAATACCTGAAGGAGCGTCTCCACGCCCACTGTCCAGCCCGGACACTGAGGTCCAGCTCCAAGGGCCTTATGGCGGTTCCCTCCCTGAGAGAAGTGAGATTACAGGCAACCAGGCAGAGGGCCTTCTCGGTAGTGGCGCCCTCCCTATGGAACATTTTCCAGTCAGATGTCAAGGAAATAAACAACTACTATCTGACTTTTAGAAAACACCTGAAGGCAGCCCTGTTTAGGGAAGTTTTTTAATGTTTGATGTTTTATTGCATTTTTAATATTTTGTTGGAAGCCGCCCAGAGTGACTGGAGAAACCCAGCCAGATGGGTGGGGTATAAATTATTATTATTACTACTACTACTACTACTACTACTACTACTAATTCTGGTGCTGGAGGAGACTCTTGAGAGTCCCATGGACTGCAAGAAGATCAGACCTCTCCATTCTGAAGGAAATCGGCCCTGAGTGCTCACTGGAAGGACAGATCCTGAAGCTGAAACTCCAAGACTTTGGCCACCTCATGAGAAGAGAAGACTCCCTGGAAAAGACCCTGATGTTGGGAAAGATGGAGGGCACAAGGAGAAGGGGACAACAGAGGATGAGATGGTGGGACAGTGTTCTCGAAGCTACCAGCATGAGTTTGACCCAACTGCGGGAGGCAGTGGAAGACAGGAGTGCCTGGCGTGATCTGGTCCAGGGGTCACGAAGAGTCGGACACGGCTAAATGACTAAACAACAATCTATCTAAGCAACGCCTGGGAGCAGCTGTAAGGCTTCTTTCGCCAGAATCCCAACCAGTGTTAAGAAATCAGACACGACTAAATGACTAAAAAACAACAACAACACTACTACTCCAGAGGCCAAGATGGATCCAGGGGCACCCACCCACCCCCAACTCTGAACCTTTCAGAGGGAGCTCAAGCCCACCCTGAACAGGCAACCAGCCCATCTCCTCCAGTCCACCACAGCATCCTGAACACCAGTTTCTGGAAACCACAGGAGGAGAGAATCATTGAAGTGTAGGGTTGGAAGGGACATCCAAAGGTCATCCAGTCCAACCCCCTGAAATGCAGGAATCTCAGATAAAGCATCCCTGGCAGATGGCCACCCAACCTCTGCTTAAATGGCTCCAAGGAAGAAGAGTCCACCACCTCGCGAGGGAGGCTGCTCCACTGTCGAACAGCTCTTACCGTCAGAAAGTGAACCTGTGTTCGGATCCTGCTCTCAGGCAGCCCTTTGGGGCATCTGAGTGGCTGCTGTGAGAACAGGATACTGGCCTAGATGGGCCACTGGCCTGATCCACGCTCTTCTGCCTCCACAGAACAGTCCAGATGAGGCACACTTTCTCCTGACCCCTGCCATTTTCCAGTGAAGAAGTTCTTGAACTCATGAACTTGCCCTGCCTCTTGGGCAAGTTTTAGCCACAGAGGAGTTCCCCGTTTCCTCCAGTTCTCAGAAGTCAGCCCCACTGACTAACCGTGTGGAATGGAAACTCAAGCGTCAGCGAGAAGGCAACAGGGAGCAGCAGCATCTTGGGCTCCGAAAAAGGGCCGCTCTTAAACCCATTTTCCAGCCCGCAGTCAAGGTGCAAGTCTCACTGCGCCGCAAAAACCACAATGCACACACCCCCAGGCTAAGCCAATCAATGGCTCAAAGATGGAGGAGGAGAGAGATGGACTCTGACCAGGGAAGAGTCACGGATTCAAATCCCCCACTAAGCCGTGAAGCTCCCTCGGTGACCTTTGCTCTCTCCCTGGGCTCCAAATCAAACCTGGGGGAGTAAATTCACTGCTTACTACCCAGATGCCAAGGGGGGGAATCTGAAGAAGCAAGAGGATGTTTCCTATTATTATTACTACTACTAGTAGTAGTATTAGTAATACTACTAATAGTACTAATAATAGTACTGTGGTAGCTTGGGTTACAGACGCTTCAGGTTACAGACTCCGCTAACCCAGAAAGATTACCTCAGGGTAAGAACTTTGCTTCAGGATGAGAACAGAAATCATGTGGCCCCATTAGCTAAAGTGGTGCTTCAGGTTAAGAACAGTTTCAGGTTAAGTACAGACCTCCGGAACGAATTAAGTACGTAACCAGAGGTAAAAAGGTAAAGGAACCCCTGACTATTAGGTCCAGTCATAACCAAGTTTGGGGTTGTGGCACTCATCTCGTACTAGTACAGTGGTACCTCAGGTTAAGAACTTAATTCGTTCCGGAGGTCCGTTCTTAACCTGAAACTGTTCTTAACCTGAAGCACCACTTTAGCTAATGGGGCCTCCTGCTGCCGCCGGAGCACGCTATCTGTTCTCATCCTGAAGCAAAGTTCTTAACCTGAAGCACTATTGCTGGGTTAGCAGAGTCTGTAACCTGAAGCGGATGTAACCCGAGGTACCACTGTACTAATACTACTAGTAGTAGCCTATCTCCCTTCATCTGAGGATCCCAGGGCACTTCACAACAGAAAAACACAAAACGAGCAAACAAAATATGCCATAAAACCAAACCACTATCTCCCTTCCCACAAACACATTTCCAGAGCCATCAAAAGTTTATCAACCAAATACCCGGTTGAAGAGAAATGTTTCTTCCGGCACCTAAACATATGCAGTGAAGACACTGACATACACTTAATGCACGGTATATAAGGAGGCGCCCATTTGCCTTTACAATGGAACAGATTTAGTAAGCTTCAGCAAGAGGAGCACATTTGGGCAACGAGCACAAGGTCGAGAGGGGTGTCCTGGCAAAGAACGGGGTATCTTGGCGATGAAAGGCGGTAGAATTTGGGGAGCCGACCCCCCCAGGACCTCTGCGAAAGATGCCTGGATGGATCTACGCTAACAATCGGAGATGATTTTAAGACATACAAAAAGTTAAAACAAGAAGAGAGAGAGGGAGAAACGAGGAAATCCCTCCTTAAGCCCCGGGGCGCTTCAAAGATTGCGCGCTGCGCACCGACCGCGAGGCGCCCGCGGCTTCTGCGCGCCCCTTCCCCAGTCTCCAGTCTCCGCGTAAAGTGCGCGTAAAGCGGCTCTACGGCCTCCTCTGAAGTTGGGAGGTGGGGGGTATGGGGGGGGACAGGAGCTTGGGGGGGCAGGGGAAGGGAAAGGCAACAAGACGAACCCACTTCCAGCGCCGGCGCGCAGATCTCCTCGAAGAAGGTATCCAAAAGCCGCGTGGGAGCGGGAGGTGGATTTAAGTAGGGAGGGGACTCCTCCCTGTGTGGGAGGGGCCGTAGCCAAGCCCCGCCCCTTCTTTGTTTCTCGCGCAGGTAATCCGGATTAGCAGAATCGTCGATTTGGAAGGGAGCGATTTGAGGATCCTCTAGTCCCGTGGTTCGCAACGTGGGGCACAGGGGGGTAATTTGATTTTTAAGGGGGGCAATTCGAAAATAAGTTATTAACAGTTAATATGCCTTTTAGGCTTCCTCCAGGTGAATAGCTCATTTTTTGAATAATAAGAATTATATGTCACAAGGGGGGGCATCAGGATTTTAGAGGTGCTGGGGGGGCATAGCAAAAAAAAAAGTTAGTAACCATTTATCTAGTCCAATCCCTACAAGGCAGGAATATGCATCTGTCCCATATGGGGATCGAACCCGCTATCTTGGCCTCGCCAGCACCACGTTCGCCCCGCAAGAGCCAGCAACCGCCTCCGGCTCCTCTTGACCTTGGGCGCGTCGTTGGGCAACGAACAGACTCCGTAGCTGTCCCGGGTCATTTATTTCTTTGTTGCATTGAAATTTCCCACCATTTCCCCCAAGTGGTCAAGTGGTCCTGCTAGCTAAGGATGATGGGAGTTGTAGTCCATCAAGACCTGGGGACCCGGGGCTGAGAAAGGCTGCTCTGGCGAGGGAGGAGCGTGGGCCAGCCCAGGTGGTGCCGCCCAGATGTGTTGGACCACAACTCCCATCAGCGCAACTCCCAAGGTGGCGCACATCGTTCGAATCTCCCTGTATCTCAACAACAACCCTGCGGGGTAGGTTAGGGCTGAGAGGGGCAGAGTGACGGCCACCCCCCAGGATCACACCCAGGGTGAGCTTTTTGCACCCTGATCTCTCCCAGCTCCCATTCCGGCACTCTAACCCAGCCTTTCCCGGACTTTGGGTCGCCATGTGTTGTTGGACTACAACTCCCATCATCCCTGGCCATTTCCCCCAAGCGGTCAAGTGGTCCTGCTAGCTAAGGATGATGGGAGTTGTAGTCCATCAACACCTGGGGACCCGAGGCTGCTCTGGGGAGGGAGGAGCGCGCCCCAGCCCACGTGGTGCCGCCCAGATGTGCTGGACTACAACTCCCATCAGCCCCAGCCCTCCTGCACCTGGTGCGTGTTCCTCTTTTAAATAAGAGCGCACAGGAGCGCGCCTGGGGATTGCGCAACTCTGGAGCACGCTGCATGCTTCGCTGAGCTTCCGGCTGCTTTTCCTGGAATTTGCCTTGATCTCCCATTATTCTGTTTTTTTGTTGGTGGCTGGGAGGGCAGATTCCACCCCACCCTACCCCACCCCCCGCCGTCCTGAGCGGACCAAATGGCTGCTAAGCCAAAGGAGCTCCTGGGAAGCAGGAAGGGTTCAAGACCAGCTCTCCCTGCCAACATGGGCATGTGAGGCAGTGCGGTGTAGTGGTTAGAGTGTTGGGCTAGGACCCAGGAGAGACCGCGGCTCAAATCCCCGCTCACTGGGTCACAGTCACCACCTCTCTGCCTCGCAGGGCTGTTGTGAGGATAAGAAGATGGGGAGGGGAGAAAACCAGGAACGCCACCTTGAGCTCCTTCGAAAAAGGGTGGACTAGGAAACCGGTAATAAAATGAACCAAGGGCAACATCCCAGTTCTTGGCGGTTAATTCTGCAAAGGAAGATCTTTTCTGCGGCTATTGGTTCGTGCCAACCTGCTTTCATTTTGCACGCACACCCACACACCCCTGGGTTTTGAGTGGGGAGCAAGCATCTCTCCAAGGCGGGCATAGGGAACATGCAGGCCCCCAGGTGTTGCTGAATGGCAACTCACACCCCCAAAACATGACCAGTAAGTAGTCAGGGGTGGAGGGACATTGGGAGTCAAAGGCCACAGGTGAGCCAGGTGTCAGCAGAGCACCTAAGAGCACAGTCCTGCTGGGAATTCAGTGTTAAGGTAAAGGTAAAGGGACCCCTGACCATTAGGTCCAGTCGTGGCCGACTCTGGGGTTGCGGCGCTCATCTCGCTTTATTGGCCGAGGGAACCGGCGTACAGCTTCTGGGTCATGTGGCCAGCATGACTAAGCCGCTTCTGGCGAACTAGAGCAGCGCACGGAAACGCCATTTACCTTCCCGCCAGAGCGGTACCTATTTATCTACTTGCACTTTGACGTGCTTTCGAACTGCTAGGTTGGCAGGAGCAGGGACTGAGCAACGGGAGCTCACCCCGTCGCGGGGATTCGAACCGCCGCCCTTCTGATCGGCAAGGCCTAGGCTCTGTGGGTTAACCCACAGCGCCACCCGTGTCCCAATTCAGTGTTAGAAACTCAGATATATGCTAATCACCAACAGAATGTCTTGGCACCTTTTTCTGCAATGGAGTTTGATTATTATTATTAATTTCATTTCTATACCACGTTGTATTTTAAAGAAAAAAATCTCAAAGCGGTTTACAACACGTTAAAACACCATTCCTGCATGGCTGGGGGTTGGACTAGATGACCCATGGGGGCCCTTCCAACTCTACAATTCTAGGCTCAAATAAAACAATCCAGAATAAACCAAGCTCCCGAGGGAAATATCTCAGATCCTGCTCCAAGCGAAATTTGGTGTTCCCCATATTTGTTTGCCTACCTAATTTATAAAGCTGCCTCATAGCAGGATGACTCTAGGAAGGCAGTGGGGTGCAGTGGTTAGAGCGTTGGACTAGGACCTCGAAGATCAAAAACCCCACTCAGTCGTGAAGCTCATCTGACTCCTTGGAGCCCTCTTAACCTACCTCGGAGGGTCATTGTAGGGTTTAACGTAGGGATGGTGTGAACCATGTACTTATTGGAGAAATGGGTGGGATATAAAAGAAAAAAAAAAAAGCTTTTCTGCTGAGCTGCTTGAGGAGGTTGGAGAGGTCAGTTGCCAACCTGGTACCCAGATATTTCCACATGGTCGCAATTGGACCTATGCCAGTCGCAACACACACACTGGCTGATTTCTTAACACTGGTTGGGATTCTGGCAAAAGAAACTTTACACCCGCTCCTAGGTGTTGCTTAAGTAGATTTGGGTGGGACCTTGATACCAGGTGTTATGTACTGAAGTTCTCACCCTGGGCCAGCAGGGGGATAATTTAGATAGTTTTCACTCAGGTCCACATATGCAAATAGGGGATTGAAAGTGACGTTCAGTGATTGGATAGTTACAGAAAGTGGTTACAGTTGCGTTGTAGTGGAGCTCTGTATAAGCAGGCTGGCTGAACCCTTCAGTTCAGTTCTGTTCTGGCCTGTGAATAAACAAGAGCTGTTTGAAGAATCGCTGTGTCGTCTGATATGTTCACCCACAACTTAACACCTGGAATTCCTTATCTTACCCATTGGGTAGGTGGCAAGCGGAGCACCACAGCCATTGCAGCAGGACTGGAACGCTTGGAGGTGGCTGGGTGCAGAGGAGGGAGAATTACTCCCCCTTTAAATGGCAGCAAAACCAGAATTAACACCTCCCCACATATCTGGGCTCAAAGGTTTTTTTAGTCCTGAGGTATGGGGGCAACCCACCCACCCACCAGACAGCCAGTTCCTTAGAAGGCAGTGGGTTCAAATTTCCGTAGACTCCTGCAACCGCCTTAGCAGCCTATGATGTTTATGTGTCTGAAAGTAGGTCGGTGTCTATGGATGTGGGTGGGCACAAAGGCCACAGAGGGAAATTTCTTTACAACATGAGCAAACTCTTAGAGGAGTCTCTCCTACAAGCCCACGCTTTTTATCTTTATCTTGCTGGGTACCCAAAGCAGGCAGTGAACTGTGTGGTGCAGTTTGGTTGTTAAGAGGACTGGACTACTAGGACCTGGAAGACGAGGGTTCAAATCACTGCTCAGCCATGAAGATTGTTTGGTGACCAATCACCGTCTCTCAGCCTGACCTACCTCACAGGGCTGTTGCCAGGATAAAATGGGGAACAGGAGAACTGTTCCTTGGAGGAAGGTGGAGTATAAATGCGATAAAAATGGCAGTGACTGGAGGTCATGTGATGTTCTGAAACGTGCATATTTACTTTTTATAGGTCAGCGTGCGGCGAGTTACTCAAACTGCTTTAAGTCTCATAGGTAAAGGTAAAGGGACCCCTGACCATTAGGTCCAGTCGTGGTCAACTCTGGGGTTGTGGCGCTCATCTCGCTTTACTGGCCGAGGGAGCCGGCGTACAGCTTCCGTGTCATGTGGCCAGCATGACTAAGCCGCTTCTGGCGAACCAGAGCAGTGCAAGGAAACGCCGTTTACCTTCCCGCCGGAGCAGTACCTATTTATCGACTTGCACTTTGACGTGATTTCGAACTGCTAGGTTGGCAGGAGCAGGGACCGAGCAATGGGAGCTCACCCAGTCGTGGGGATTCGAACCGCGACCTTCTGATTGGCAAGTCCTGGGCTCTGTGGTTTAACCCACAGCGCCACCCGTGTCCCTAATACAGTAAACATACTGTATAATAAATGTCCCTGCATTTAAGTCTCATAGCAGTCGACTGGTTTGCTAGAAAGCTTTGTTCATTTAACCTAAAATATCTGTTTTTCTCCCCCAATGAAGCATGTTCAGAACAGCTCTCAGTATATAGCCTGCCTTTCTGAATGGACCCAGCAACCAGCATCCATTGTCATTATAGACAAGAACTTTGCAAGAATCATTGCAGGTGCCCTCAGGCAATGAACTATCTCTTTAAAAATAAAATAAAATTCACCACTGTGTATTCTTAGTATTAATAGTGCTTCTCTCCCCTTCACCTGCCCAGACACTTTAAACTAATTTAGAATTTTTTTGCTGCGCTTTGGGGTTTCTTGATGCAACGGCTGCAGGCTATTAAAAGCAGCTCGAGGGAAGCAGGGGAAATTCCAAGCGTTGCTAGAAAAAGGGCTTTATAGTCGTTTGGTGCAACTTGTTTTCTTTGTTTCAAAACCCAACTGGGAAGTGTGTGTGTGCTCTGAAGGCGAGTGCCCTGCTAGCTCATCCAACTCATTAATTTATACCCCGGGGAGGAGAGATCTCTTCTTAGCCATACTGAAAGCAACCGCTCCCAGCGGGGAACTGGTCCGTATTTACAGCACCTGGTGCCCGCAAAAGTGATCTCATATGGAGGACAAAATGGTTGCCCTGAATCCATCGCTGGTGGCAAATGCCCACCAATACCAGGAACATTTTGTGGCTGCACAAGTAGGAGCGTCTCATGGTTGCATCAATTCGGGTGCAGAGGCCAGGGAAACGTATTGGGATGCTAAACCATGGAATCAGCTTTTCACATCGAAAGTAGCACATCATAGAGGCTGCCCTTGAGACTGACCCAGAAACTCCAGCGGGTGCAGAATGCCACGGCGAGACTCTTCTTACGGGGTCTTCGCTGCGAGATCACATTCACCCGGTGCTATACCAGCTGCACTGGATCCCGGTGGAGTACAGGATCAGGTTTAAGGTGCTGGTTTTAACCTTTAAAGCCCTATGCGGCCTAGGACCCACGTACCTACGGGACCGCCTCTCCTGGTATGTCCCACAGACATATATGTCTGCAAATAAAAACTTCCTGAAGGTCTCAGGCCACAGAGAGGTTAGGCTGGCCTCAACCAGAGCCAGGGCTTTTTCGGCTGTGGCTCCAATCTGGTGGAACGCTCTGTCACAAGAGTCTAGGGCCCTGCGGGACCTGACATCTTTCCACAGGGCCTGCAAGACAGAGCTGTTCCACCAGGCCTTTGGTCAGGGCGCAGCCTGACTCCTTCCTCTGGCAATCTGCACAGAATTTTGCTTAATGGTTGCCATCAATTTGATTTTCATTAATTTTTATAAGGAAATGTTTTTAGAATGTTGGATTATTTGATTGTTGTTAGCCACCCTGAGTCCGGCTTCGGCTGCGGAGGGCGGGATATAAATAAAAATTATTATTATTATTATTATTATTATTATTACTGTATTATTATTATTATTATTATTATTATTATTATTATTATTATTTCAGACCAGCTTACTGCCCCACGTGAAGGCAACGAGAGGGTTCAAAATACGGTGTCTTTTACAAGGATGTAAGAGCCTGCCGGATCAAGCCAGCATCCTGTTCTCAGAGTGGCCAGCCAGATTCCCAAAAGGGGAGTCCACAAGCAGGGCCAGAGAACGAGATCCCTCTCTCCTCCCAAGGCTGCCAGAAAATGGTATTCAAAGACATCCTGATTCCCACAGTGGAGGCAGAACACAGCCATCAAGGCTAGAAGCAGCCACTGATAGCAATATCCTCCACAAATTCATCTAATCCTCTTTAAAGCCTTCCAAGTTGGGTGTCCACCACTGCCTCCTGTGGGAGGGAGTTCCGCAGGTTAACTGCGCTGTGTGCAAGAGGACTTTATCTGCCCTGCACCCTCCCAATATTCAGCTTCATTGGAGGCCCACGAGTTCCATTGTTAGGAGGAGGGAAAGGAAGCCGGTGTGGTGTAGTGGTTAAGAGCGGTAGATTCGTAGTCTGGTGAACCGGGTTCGATTCTCCGCTCCCCCACATGCAGCTGC
The DNA here is from genome assembly GCF_965112155.1 of Podarcis liolepis. Taxonomy (NCBI): domain Eukaryota; kingdom Metazoa; phylum Chordata; class Lepidosauria; order Squamata; family Lacertidae; genus Podarcis; species Podarcis liolepis. The sequence goes on along the minus strand of NC_139561.1, from coordinate 91,570,951 downwards.
TGGGTGACCTTGGGCGAGTCACACTTCTCTGAAGTCTCTCAGCCCCACTCACCTCACAGAGTGTTTGTTGTGAGGAAAGGAAAGGAGAATGTTAGCCGCTTTGAGACTCCTTAGGGTACTGATAAAGCGGGATATCAAATCCAAACTTTTCTCTTCTTCTCTACCTACTTTCTTCATGCCATGCATCATTTTAGACAGTCATACCTCATGTTACGTCCGCTTCATGTTACGTTCTTCCAGGATACGTCCCGTGGCAACCCGGAAGTACCGGAAAGGGTTACATCTGGGTTTTGCCACTCGCGTATGCACAGACGCACAAAATGATGTCACACGCATGCGCAGAAGCGGCAAATCGCAACCCACGTGTGCGCAGATGCGTCACTGCAGGTTGCACTCTTTTCATATTGCGAACAGGCCTCCGGAACAGATCCCATTCGCAACCAGAGGTACCACTGTACACTCCTATCAGATCAGCTCTTACCTTTCCCCTAAACTAAAAATAACCCAGATGCTCGTAGGGGGGATTTCTCCACCCACTCGATCATTCTGGTTGCCTGTACTGGATCTTCTTGGCAACTGGCCATTTAATTTAATAAAACTATGGCCATTGTTGTCAAGCAGTTCAGTAACATCTCGCAGCAGATGGGTGCCGCACGACTCCAGGGCCACCGTCCCTCTGGTCAGCTCCTTGTACTCGGGAACAGTCATTTAGGGTATCTAGAAATTTTACCACTTTATCATGGCTGGAAGATATATAGCCGGCCAGCCTGTAGCTGAAGTCATCAATTGCAACATTTCCTTTTTATAATGCTTCCTTCATTCTTCTTCATAAGGGCCCCCCCCCCCGAGCATTTTGATCAGGAGGACGAGAGCACGTTTTCAGTACCAAGTCGCTTAGCTGGGATCCTTGCAGTGCAGGGGGCTGTACTACCCAGGACAGGATGGGGTTGTGCAGGGTTGTTAAGGCAGCAGAGAGCATTGTTGGCTGCCCACTCTCCACCTTAGAGCAGATTTATGCCACAAGGTGCCATAGAAAGGCACTGGACATAGTAAAAGATCCATCACATCCTGGTCACTGTCTCTTTGAGCTCCTGCCGTCGGGACGGAGATACAGGACGATGAAGACAAGAACGAGCCGTCTTAAGAACAGCTTCTTCTCCAGAGCGATCTCGGCCCTGAATGGGAAGCCTGGACTTTGAAAGTCATCTAATCTCCCTTGCTGTATTATACTGTATTGTTTAATTAGTGTTTTTATGGAGCAGTCAAGTAATTTCGTTGTCCCCGACGGGGGCAATGACAATAAAGATATTATTATTATTATTATTATTATTATTATTATTATTATTAGCAGCTGACCCTTGAGAAGGGGCTCCCTTCTGATTCTACAATTCTGTCCTCTTGCATCTGTAAGGAAGAGGTGGGTTTCGTGACCCAAATCGCCGGACGGCTTCGCTCTTAATGCGCACCCCCGCCAACCCAGAAGACAGAACCTCCCAAGAAAGACCCGAGAGAGTTAAAAACAAAGGAAGGAGCACACCTCTGTAATTGTAAAACTAGAATTTTGACTATTTAAAACTTTTCACCCAAAATTCAAACACCACATTTGAAAAGGGGGGAGGGAGGGGGGGGGGAAACAACAACCAAACCAAAGAAACCCACAGCCAAATCTCATCACATGAAGAATCCAGGTTCTTTATACAATACAACTCATGGCGAGAACGTCTTACTGGAATTTGTCACAGCAGTCTGTCTGAAACAACAGATCCAAAGGGGATGGGGGGGGGGGAGAATCATCCCAACGCAAAATACTGTTGTGTGTTTTTAAAAAAATGCAATATAAATAACTTCTCTTTTTAAAAAAGTAACAAAAACCCACAGAAATGAATCAGTAGTCATTCTCACGGGGAGGGGAGCAAGACCCCCATTCCCAAACCTCCAGTCATATAAAAATCTTCAAGCTACAAGGAGGCAGGATACCGGGGGGGGGGGGGGGAGGAAGGAACGCGGGACCAGTTCTGTGGGACAGGGCGAGGCTTCTCTGCCAGGGCCTGTGGTTAAAATTCCAGTCCTGCATCTCAGGAAACTGGGGGAAAGATATAGTGTTATGCGGGATTTGGGAAGGCTGAGAATTTATCGCCCTCTGCCTTGAAAGGATGAGATTTGAAGTCTTTTCCCCTGCAGGGAAAATGTAGTGTTTGTGCATCTGTGTGTTAGTGCCATAAAAAAATAGTTTCCTTTCCCCCCTGTGTGCATGGGGGAAACCAGTTCCTAGAGCGGAGGCAGCAGACGGCTGTGAGAAGAGGGGAAATGAGTCCTCAGGAGCCAGAGATTCTAGGGCTGCCACCTCCTTCCATTTGTCAGCAAGCTACCAGGAGATGAACAGTCCGTGGGGTGGCTCAGATTTAAAGCTGCAGTATATAGAGTTACAAAAAGAATTGTTCCCGGAGGTGGGACAACCCGGCTTCTCAGAAAGGGGTTGGAGTGGTGATGCCAAGTCACGAGGGCTGGGGAGTTGGGTCCTGGCTGCAGGAAGCAGCTCGAGTGATTGCTAGACCCTCGAAGACTAGCCTGTACTGAGGCTCGAAGCCGAGAAAGCCTTCGAGGAAAGCCCCTGGGCTTTATTGCAGAACAGAGCGGATCCACAAATGCAGCGCTGGGTGAAGCCTTTGCCTGCAGGCAAACGCCAGGTGCGCTAGGAAAGAAGGTCCAGGTGAGCTCGGTAGCAAGCAAGGGTTCCTCTAGAGATTGGAAGAGATGAAACACTGTCCAGTTTTGAGAAGAAAAGCACCAGAGGCAGGAAGCAAACAGGGGAAGAGGATGTCTTGCAGAGTATCTGCATTGCAGGCCAACAGCATCGGCAGAGAGGGGCTCAGTCCTGGACCCTTGCAGGAATTCTGCCCTGTGCGGACCAAGGCTGGCTCTTTCTCACCTGCAAATCCCTCCTAAAATATGCCAGTTTGCACCTGGCTAATGCCAATGGAGATGAGGAGCGGAACCCACAGGGTCTTAAAAACCAATCACCTGGGTTTTCTGCCCCTTAGAGTGGTTGCACCTGATAGCAAATTTGCCAGGAGAGCGGCAAAAGCAGCAACAGGCAGATCCTGGTTTTGTGGAGGGGCACGTGAGAAATATTTGCCCTTTGAGCCCTAGGAGGGGCGTCAGAAAGCGGGGTGCTTCCTTCCCGCCCCCAAAAAGCATTTCCACTGCAAATGGGATGCATAACCTGTACCCGTAAGAACCTAAAACCAGGAAGCAAGAAAGCCTCCCAAACTCTTGAAGAAGAAAACCCCGCAAAACCCTTCCCCTGTAACCCTGCATGCAGAAAAGCCCATCCTGTATGTACAAGCATGCAAGGAGCGGGTGCCTTGTGTGGCAAGGAGGGGGGTGGAGACCTCTGGAGGCCAGCTCTGTTCCTCAAGGCAGCTGCACCTACTTTACAAAGGGGAGGGACCTCTGCCTGCTCCCCTCCCCTCACACCAGGGGACTCCCGGTGTCTCCTGGGCCCCCGAGCAAGCCTCCTTTCCAGAAAGCGCTGCGAATGACAGACCCTTCCCCACTCTCCTGCCACGGGGGGCTCAAGCCCTCTCCAACCCAGAGGGAAGGACGGACCTGAGCTTCCGATCCAAACCCGGCGGCCTTCATCTCTCAAGCTGCTGTCCTGCCCCTGACATTCCTGCCTTGCCCATGCCACAAGACGGCACACAGGGACATGTTGGGAGCCAAGGGGGTGGTCTCTGGCTTTCGCTGCTGCTTCCCAACAACTGGCAAAGCGGACCCCCCCCCCCAAAAAAAGCCAACAATGCAAGAGCTTAGGGAAGTGCCACTTTGCAAGCTCGTACTGGCCTCTATTTTAAAGACTAGGAACGTAGGAGCAGTGATCTCCCTATCTCCTCGCGCCCCCCCAGCCTAGCAATAAGCTGGGGTGGGGTGCAATGACAGGAGAGGCCCTGTTGCTGGTATCCCACTGCTTGTTCAGCCGGGGGGGAGCAAAGCGACAGAGCATCACAACCAGGGACGGGTTCAGTCTCACAGAGAAACGCCCAGGAAGCTCATTTGCTCTTCCTGCTCCCTTTTCGTCCTGCCTAACACTGCTTCCTAGGCTATGCTCAAGGTTTGCAGGTTTCCAGGTCTGGTGAGCAACACCAAGAGGCGCGCGGCCGCTTGACCCCAGGAGCCCCACGTCACACTTGTGACATTGCGAGCGGCAGACAAAGTCACCCCCCAAGCTGAGCGTCACCAGCCACAAAGGAGAAGTCAAGAGGAAGCCTCCCCGCTGTGAGACAGGACAAAAAATTAAACCAGAACAAGGCCTGTTCTTGGCACACCCTAGGCCAAGAGCAGAACAAAGCCCACAAGGGGGGACTTCCAAAAATCCAGCCTGCCCTCCAGGCCGAAGAAACTTGCTAGTCGCAATTTTGCCTGAGGTGGGGAGTACAAAGCTCAAGAGCAAGCGGAGGGGCAACGGCTGCCACTATCGAAGGCAGGAAGCAAGCTCAGCGTGGCAACGTCAGGCGGGGAGAAAGAGCAAAGGGGAAAGAGAAGACGAGGAGGAGAGAGGGGCCAGGGCAGCTCCATCCTGGCCAAGCGGCGACAAGAGGCGCAGAGACCAGGGACGAAGAGGCAGACTTGCGATTAAAAGCAGCCTTCCCGGGTCAGGATCCCCCGTGACGACTGCAGTTCCTGCCTGAGCAGCGGGAGACGTGGGTTGGGGAAGGAGCTCAGGAAGGGCACAACCCCTGTGAAGAGGGACCGTTTTAAAAACGAGAGAACCGGGCCTGAAACTCTTTAACTGGCAGTTAAGAGCACGGAGGAAATTATGGAGGGAGGTTTTTCTTTTCTAAAAAAAAAAAAAGACTGCTTTGCAGAGCTGAGAGTCTCGTTTGCCTGAGATGGGAGCCCCTGAGAAAACCCACCTCGCTTCCTTCCCTTCCTCTCTAATACCAAGAGACGCAGTGTTTCTCCCCAGTTTGAAAATCCGAGGCAGGTTTGGCTCTTGGGGGGCAAGGAGAGGATTCTTCAGGGAGGGGGAGAGACAACCTTGGCTCAGCTGAAGTCCCCAGAAATCTGACCGGACTGTGGGGAGAGGGGCTTCCCTGCCACCCCCTCTCTGGGACACTCCTTGCCAATGGCCCCCGCCACCTCTGTCCTTCGCTATCTGGGAGGAAAGACGTGCTACCAAGAAGAACGAGAGAGGGGTCTCGGAAACCACGGACTGGAGAGGGGTTGCGTTTCGAGCTCTCCCCTACCCACCCAAATCGCCGCTGCCCCAGACTTGTGTGATATGAACGGCTAAACAGCAATCAGGAATTGTTACAGTCTTTTGTTAAAAAAAACAACCCCCCCTCCCTCCAGGGTGCTAAACCCTGCTCTGAGCTCAGTAGTACAGAAGCGTGGCGCAGAGAGGGCGTCCTCCTTGCCGGAGGTGGGACTTGTTCGTGGGACTTGTGTCTCCAGCATCAGTGGCGGACATAGAGGAGTCCCTCAAGGGAGGGTCGGCCTGAGGGTGGAACGAGGAGGTGACACGTCTCCCTGGCCACGCCGCCCAGAGGGAGGAAGAGAAGCCCCCTCTTTCAGCAGGGAGATGCCACGGGGTGCCCGTTGTCCCTGGAGGGGTTCCAGCTGCCGTTGGGGTGGGGTGGGGGGTTCGCCAGGGACGACGGAGGTGTCTTCTCTCTCTCTCTCTTTGGTAAGATGGTCCAGTTTCTGCCACCTCTTTCATCTCATCCGGTTCTGCCTCATCAGGGGCACGATGCAGGAAGGGGGGCCGGCTTTCCCCAGGAAGGGGTGCTTCAAGAGTTCGTTGGCGGTGGCTCGCTGGGCTGGGTCCCTGACCAGCAGGCGGTCAAGGAAGCCCTTCAGGGAGGGAGAGACCTGCGGAGAAAGGAGGGGCATGAGCCGCATTTGGGGCAGAAGGGCAAGAAGGGCAGAAACAGGAAGGGGGAGCACCTGCAGTCGGAATTGCAGTGGTACCTCAGGTTACATACGCTTCAGGTTACATGCACTTCAGGAAATAGTGCTTCAGGTTAAGAACTTTGCTTCAGGTTGAGAACAGAAATTGTGCTCTGGCGGCACGGCAGCAGCAGGATGCCCCATTAGCTGCTTCAGGTTAAGAACAGTTTCAGGTTAAGTATGGACCTCTGGAACGAATTCAGTACTTAACCCGAGGTACCACTGTATATGCTTCAATGGAGGCATGCTTTTCCTCTAAGAATATCGCTTATTTTCTATGCACCTGTAAAGTTAAGCTGGGGGGGGGATGCCTCTATACAAGCCTAATAATAATAATAATAATAATAATAATAATAATAATTTATTATTTATACCCCACCCATCTGGTTGGGTTTCCCCAGCCACTCTGGGCGGCTTCCAACATAACACTAAAATACATTAACCTATTAAACATTAAAAGTTTCCCTAAACAGGGCTGCCTTCACTCTGGTAGTTGTTTATCTGTTTGACATCTGGTGGGAGGGCGTTCCACAGGGCGGGTGCCACCACCAAGAAGGCCCTCTACCTGGTTCCCTGTAACTTGGCTTCTCACAGGGAGGGAACTGCCAGAAGGCCCTCGGCGCTGGACCTCAGTGTCCAGGCAGAACGACGGAGGTGGAGACGCTCCTTCAGGTCCTTATTTAATCCCCTAACCTAACAACCCTGTGAGTTAGGTTAGGCTGAACGAAGCAGTGACTGGCTGAAGGTCACCCAGTGAGCTTCATCCTCGCCGAGTGGCGATTCGAATGCTGGTCTCTCCCAGGTCCTAGCCCAGCTCTCTAACCACTCCCATCCCTTGAGGGGTGCAATTAGTGCCAGCACCTTCGTCAAGAGTTTGGGTGTAATCTTTGATGCCTCCCGTTCTATGGAGGCGCAGGTTACAGCTACAACAAAGATGGCATTTTTTCATCTCCACCGAGCGAAGAAGTTGGTGCCTTATCTCTCTCGCCCTGACCTGGCCACTGTGATCCACGCGACGGTCACCTCCAAGTTTGATTATTGTAACTACGTGGGGCTGCCCTTGAAATTGATCCAGAAACTCCAGCAGGTACAGAATTCTGCGGCGAGACTCCTCATGGGGTCCTTGCCACAGGAGCGCACTCATCCAGTGCTATACCAGCTGCACTGGCTCCCGGTGGAGTACAGGATCAGGTTTAAGGTGCTGGTTTTAAGCTTTAAAGCCCAAACAGCCTAGGACCCTCATACCTACGGGACCGCCTCTCCTGGTATGCCCCACGGAGGACCTTAAGGCTTGCAAATAATAACACCCTGAAGATCCCAGGCCACAGGGAGATTAGACTGGCCTCGACCAGAGCCAGGGCCTTTTCGGCCGTGGCCCTGGCCTTGTGAAACGCTCTCTCACAAGAGATCAGAGCACTGCAGGCTTTGACATCTTTCCGCAGGGCCTGCAAGACGAAGCTGTTCTGCCAGGTCTTTGGTCGGGGTTCAGTCTGATTCTTTTCTTTCTGTATAAGAACAAGCATTAAAGAGGCCTCCTAGCCTGCTCACAGGTCCTTTATAAGACCAGTGGTAACAGTTGGCCCTAGAGAATATTAACCACTCTCAATTTTACCCATGGACGGCCATCTGTCCAGATTTCAACTTCCTCTGAACTAATTTTAAGATATATTTTAAGTAATTGATTGCCTGTTTTTATGTTCTTGTGTTCTTTGTATGCTGTGTTAGTTTTAGGATGTTAGCCGCCGTGAGCCCAGCTCCGGCCGGGGAGGGCGGGGTATAATCATCATCACCACCACCACCACCACCACACGGGCTCTATAACCCCATCATCATCATCATCATCACCACACTGGCTCTCTAACCCAAATGGCTGAGCACTGCTTCTCATCGCATGACCTCACCCAGACCCTGTGATCCTCATCCTTAGAGGCCCAACATCAAATTTCAGTCCTGACTCTGATCCTTCCAAGGTGGGGAAGTCAAGCGAGGAAAAGTAAGAGAGAAGGAAAAGGAGTCTCTTACCTTGTGCACGTTTTTGAGCTTGGGGGGCAGGTTGTCCCGGATCATCTTCATGGCCTTCAAAGGGGGCTCGTTGAAATAAGGGGGCTCCCCATCCACCATTTCTATCACCATCACGCCGAGGGACCAGATGTCCACCTGAAGCAGAAGAAGGGGGGAGGGGGGAGGGGGGAATTGAGAAAGGGGAACAAGAGCAAAAGGTGCCTCCGCCTCCCCCTCCCCAGCCTGGACAGTTTTGTAACTGGTTTGCAAAATGGGGGCCCTACTGGACTAGCAAGTCTGCCCGGCAGCAGGCTTTCCATTCCATTTGGATTTTACAGCTTCCCTCTCCCTGAAAGCTCAGGATGGAGGACGGAGGCAAAAGATATATATCGTATTTTTTGCACCATAACACTCACTTTTTTCCTCCTAAAAACTAAGGGGAAATGTCTGTGCGTGTTATGGAGGAAATGCCTACAGGTTGCATGCCTACGGATTTTCCTCCTCTAAAAACTACGTGCGTGTTATGGTCGGGTGCGTGTTATAGAGCGAAAAATACGGTATATATATCTGCTGATTAGAGAAAATGACAACTTCATCAAAACCACATAAATGACCACTTGACTGCTTTGATTAGTGGAATGTGGCGGTGCATACCCTCTGGAACTCCCTGCCTCTTGATATCAAGCAAGCGCCTTCACTGCATTCTTTCGGCATGTGCTGAAAACATTTCTGTTTAGGCAAAGCCGGAGGTTTAGGAAGTTGAAGCCCTCTTACCTCCGGCCCATAGGGCAACCGGGAGATGAGCTCTGGCGCCATCCAGTAAGGGGTGCCAACCAGGGACTTGCGCCGCGGAACCTCCTTGTTCACCTGCGCACAGAACCCGAAGTCGGAGAGTTTGACCTGGAAGGGAGAGCCAAGCGAAGGAAGCATGTCAGTGGCTGGAGCAGGCTCAGGGTGAGTTTGCTCACGAGGTCTGCTGCGGGAAGCATCTTTCCAGCCTTCGCAGTGCAGATCAGCAATATTCCTTTTTTTAAAAGACGCGACGAGAGGCGGACAAACTCCCACAAATATATGGCTTTGCCTTATCGCGATGCATCACCACTCTGGTCAGCCTAGCCCAGTTCTCTCTATTTTGACAAGCGGCAAGCGGCCGATCCTGGCTACCAGATGTCCTTTGAAGCTGGAGATGGCAACGAGTGAACCAAGGACTTTTATTCCGTGTGCCAAGTTTGCGTTCTGCCATTGAGCGATTCCCCTGATTCCCCCACCCCATTAATGTGGGGCTCAATTCCATACTTAGTCTAAACCTCAGTTCAAGGGTTTACTCCTAAGCCAGTGGTTCCCAAACTTTTTGGGTCCACAGCCCCCACCTTGGTTATAATAATGATTATTTATTGTTTATACCCTGCCCATCTGGTTGGGTTTCCCCAGCCATAAACTCAACCCAGGTTCTTCCTCCCTTACCCTATAAAAAGCATTATTCAGAAGAGCAGTTTGCATGACCCACTAAGGAAGATAGTAACACAGTAAAAATCGAAACAGTAATTGAGCATTTATTCAAAACCCAATTAAATCTATTTTGTTTGATTAATTCAACAAAATGGATGAGCTTGGTTGATCCTAGGATAGCAGCTTTTCAAAATCTGATAGTCATTTACATTTTCAACGTCCCCATGCTAGGTTGGCAGGAGCAGGGACCAAGCAATGAGAGCTCACCCCGTCGCGGGGATTCGAACCACCGACCTTCTGATCGGCAAGTCCTAGGCTCTGTGGTTTAACCCACAGCGCCACCCGCGTCCCACAAGTACAATACAATTTTTTTAAAAAAATATTGGCAGAAATTTCAAACCATCATTGAACATAATTGCTTTGGGACTTCCAGGGGAGAGAAGACAGAGGAAGCAACTGAGAATCCAGAGGGTGCTATAAAAAATTCTGCCTTCTCACAAGTCTGAATATGGTGAGAAGTGAGGTTACAGGGAACCAGGCAGAGAGCCTTCTCGGTGGTGGCACCCGCCCTGTGGAACACCCTCCCGTCAGATGTCAAGGAAATAAGCAGCTATCTTCTTTTTAAAAGACATCTGAAGGCAGCCCTGTTTAGGGAAGTTTTTAATATTTAATGCTGTATTGTTTTTAACACTTGATTGGGAGCTGCCCAGAGTGGCTGGGGAAACTCAACCGGATGTGCGGGGTATAAATATATTATTATTATTATTATTATTATTATTATTATTATTATTATTAGGGTTTCAACTAAACATTAGGAAGAACTTTTTGACAGGGAGAGCTGGCTGACAGTGGAACGGACTCCCTCAGAAAGTGGTGGACTCTCTTTCGTTGGAGGTTGCGTATGATTTAATTGAGATTGCTGCAGTGCATTGAGGTTGGCCTAGATGGCCCCTGGGGTCCCCTCCAACTCTATGACTATGTTTTTAAGTTCTCCTCAGAAGTCTTGGGGCCGCCTGACACCACTGAAGAGTCACCTCCAGGTGGCACTGCAGGACCAGGCAATTTCAGCAAGAGGTGAACAGGGGCAGGGACATTATTTTACTCCAGGGGTCAGCAACCTTTTTGAGCTCTGGGCCGGTCCACCATCCCTCAGACCTTGTGGGGGGGGGGGGGGCGGAGTATATTTTGAAAAAAATAATGAACAAATTCCTATGCCCCAGAAATAACCCAGAGATGCATTTTAAATAAAAGCACACATTCAACTCATTCAATGTAATGTAAAAACACGCTGATTCCTGGACTGTCCGCAGGCTGGATTGAGAAGGCAATTGGGCCGCATTCAGCCCCCGGGCCTTAGGTTGCCTACACCTGTTTTACTCTGTTTAGGGAAGCTTTCAATGTTTGATGTATTACAGTATTTTAATTTTTTTGGGAAGCCGCCCAGAGTGGCTGGGGAAGCCCAGGCAGATGGGCGGGGTATAAATAAAAAATTGTTGTTGTTGTTGTTGTTGTTGTTGTTGTTCCTTTGTTTCTACCCCCACACCTATCAGCCAATCACCCATTCCCACCACCCTTCTGAGTAATACCCCTCCCCACCCTCTCACTATATATCAGGGTCTGGTGACTTCTGTTTCAGTGTATCTGAAGAAGTGTGCATGCACACGAAAGCTCTTATCAATAACAAACTTAGTCGGTCTCTAAGGTGCTACTGGAAGGAATTTTTTTATTTTGCCAGAAAGTTCTGCCTGATGTTTAGTTGGCATCTCTTCCTATGTTTTCCTTGAGCTTAAAATGGGACCACGTGCAACTCACCCGGCCGTCGTGTGTGAGCAGAATGGAGTCACTCTTGATATCTCGGTGGATGACACCCTGGGCATGAAGGACGGAGAGAGCCTTGAGGACAGACAGACAGACGGCCGCAATCTGCTCCTCGTTCATCCTGGAAAGGGAGTAAGAACACAGCACCTGTTAAAAGAGCAGCCTGGCTGGTTCAGACCTCGGTGGGTCCACCTTGCCCACAGCTTCTAGAGGTCAACCGGATCCCCTTCTGGGAAGCCCACAATCAAGGCGACAACCTTTCGCCCATCCTTGTTTCCCCAAGCGGCAAAAATTCTGAGTCAGGCGCCTCCTGGACATAAGAGTGCGTCCCATTTAGCTAACATGGCAAATAGCCAGTGACAGGCCTCTTCCTCCTGCTCATTCACAGATTTATGAAGCTGCCTTTTAAAGTCACCTAAGCCAGGGACGTGGGTGGCACTGTGGGTTAAACCACAGAGCCTAGGACTTGCCGATCAGAAGGTCGGCAGTTCGAATCCCTGCAACAGGGTAGGCTCCCATTGCTCGGTCCCTGCTGCTGCCAACCTAGCAGTTTGAAAGCATGTCAAAGTGCAAGTAGATAAATAGGTACCGCTCCGGCGGGAAGGTAAAGGGCATTTCCGTGCGCTGCTCTGGTTCGCCAGAAGCGGCTTAATTCTGCTGGCCACATGACCCGGAAGCTGTATGCCAGCTCCCTCGGCCAGTAAGGGAGATGAGCGCCGCAGCCCCAGAGTCGGCCATGACTGGACCTAATGGTCAGGGGTCCCTTTACCTTTACCTTTAAGCCAGCAGCCCTCATCACATTCCGTGGCATGAATCTATTCTGTGCTGTGTGAGGGGACTCTCTGTGGCCTGTCCCAAACCAAAGTTCTGGCATTTGGAGAGAGTGAGAAAAACCTCCCATTGCTTTCCTTTTAAAGAGGAGTTGGTGATGTGGAATAAAAACTTTGGTTCGTCTTCCTGTCTTCCTCCAAGACATCCCTTTCTGTGGGAAACCTGTAGGCAGGATTCGACCAACAAGAGCCCTCTCCCCTCCTGGGGTTTCCAGAAACTGGGGTTCGGATACACTGCTGCCTCCGACTGTGGAAGCAGAACAAAGCCATCCTGGCTGGCAGCCATCAAGAGCCATCTCCTCCATGAATCTGTCTTATTCTCTTTTAAAGTTGCACTTTCTCAAATATTCACTCATCTGGTTTCTACCTTTGTTTTCCTAAGGTTCATCTTTGGGCAAAATTTGGCCAACATCTGAATCTACATGCTGCTCTCGGCATAGCTGCTCTTTTCGATAATCTGCTTCAATTATACCTTTTGACATTTCACACCGAGATAATTTTTCCTTTAAAAACATAACCATTAGGGGGGAAAGTTATGTATTTTAACAGTCATTCTGTGCAGGCTGAAATTCTATATGCAGTTAACTAGGAGAAAGATGTGGGAGTGAGTTCCACAGTTTAACTAGGGGCTGGGTGAATGAGGACTTCCTTTTATGTGTCCTGACTCTTCCACTATTCAGCTCCATTGCGTGTCCACAAGTTCTGGACATCCAGCAGGAGCCAGCCCTGATGTCGGAGAGAGAACCATCTTCTGAACCTCTGCTCCCAGCTGGAGTAGAAAAGGGACTTTCAGCTGCGTCCCAGTTCCAACTCAGCCACACGGGACTGCCTTTCAAGCGAAGAGAGAGCAAGGTCAGGCCATTGAGGAGCACTTAAAAACAAACACTTCTTTCCCTGCCCACGCTGCAAAGCTTTGGAAATGCTTCTTTTCCCCAAAGGCCTTTACATCAACACATGCACACTCCTGGCTTCTTTTAGCTGGTCACAAAAGTCAGTGTACACCCAGCCGGCCGTTGTTGGGAGAACAAGGCTCTCTGTATAGCAGGGCTGGGCAATATCTGGTTTTCAAAATTGTGATATATAACCAGATAAACATCGTGATATACCGATATATCACAATGTCTGAAATAAGGATGGCGCTATGTAGAGACATTGGCTGGCTTCATGATTTTCCCCGCATTGTGATTTTTGCATAGCGCACACAAATGTTTAGATTCCACCTAAACATTAGAAAGAACTTCCTGACAGTAAGAGCTGTTTGACAGTGGAATTTGCTGCCAAGGAGTGTGATGGAGTCTCCTTCTTTGGAGGTCTTTAAGCAGAGGCTTGACAACCATATGTCAGGAGTGCTCTGATGGTGTTTCCTGCTTGGCAGGGGGTTGGACTCGATGGCCCTTGTGGTCTCTTCCAACTCTATGATTCTATGATTCTATATACCGTGATTTGCACAATACACTACCAGGTCAAAAATTATGAAACCAATATCATAATATGGACTTCAAACCGGTTTGGGACAATATATAGATATATCGCCCAGCCCTACTGTCCAGGTGGACTCAAGAAAACTCTGTAAGGAAAATGGGTAAAACAGCAGCGGAGTCCCGGAAGAGAAGGGGCTCAAGACTTCCGCTCCCCGTACCTTGTATGTGTGACAATGTCCGTTAAAGCGCCTCCTTCCAGGAACTCCATGACGACCCATAGCTCATCGCCCACCAGGTAGCTGTTGTACATCTCCACCACATTCTCATGCTGATAGTCTCTCATGATCACGACCTGAAAGGGGGGAAATGGACAGTGGCAGCTGGGAGGGAGGAAGAGCCGCTGGATAAGGACCCAAAAAGTGCCTGCTGGATGAGGCCATCTAACCCAGCATCCAGTTTTCGCAGTGGCCAACCAGGTGCCCCAAAGACAAACCCGCAAGTAGGATCCGAGCGCAAAAGCAACTCTCCCCTCCTGCGGCTAAAGTAACAAGTCAAAATAACAGCAAACTAAGAACAGATTTAGGGATGCGGGTGGCGCTGTGGGCTAAACCACAGGGCCTAGGGCTTGCCGATCAAAAGGTCGGCGGTTCGAATCCCCATGATGGGGTGAGCTCCCGTTGCTCGGTCCCTGCTCCTGCCAACCTAGCAGTTCGAAAGCATGTGAAAGTGCAAGTAGATAAATAGGTACCACTCCGGCAGGAAGGTAAACGGTGTTTCCGTGCGCTGCTCTGGTTCGCCAGAAGCGGCTTAGTCACGCTGGCCACATGACCCAGAAGCTGTACGCCGGCTCCCTCGGCCAATAAAGCGAGATGAGTGCCGCAACCCCTGAGTTGGCCACGACTGGACCTAATGGTCAGGGGTCCCTTTATCTTTACCTTTAAGAACAGATTAACACTCACATCAACTTCCGAAATGTCTGGGCAGGCTTGTCAAAGCAAAAATGTTTTTACTAAGTGCCCAAAAAAGTACAGTGAAGGCGTCTGTCCGATCTCAAGAGGCAGGGAGTTCCAAAGTGTAAGTGCTGCCATGTCAAAATATGGAACGGGCGTTACATGGCACCTGTGCTTTTTTTCTGGGGGGACGCAGGGGTATGCATACCCCTAAACATTTTGTGAATCTAAGTTTGGCTTCATTGAGGGGCAGTATTTCAATATGAATAGGAAAATGAGAGTGCACGGCACCTGGAAGAGTGCCAGTTCCGCAGAGCAGTTGAAGGGGGTGAGGTGATCTCGCAGGTGAACTGGTCCCAAATTGTGAAGACTTGGGTGCCTGGCTGTTGCTGGACTACAACTCCCATCAGCCCTGACTGCTGGTCCTGCTAGCTAGGGATGATGGGAGCTGCAGTGCAACAACAGCTGGAGACCCAAGTTTGAGAAAGGCTGTGTTAAGGGCTTTCGGTGGCGCTGTGGGTTAAACCACAGAGCCTAGGACTTGCCGATCAGAAGGTCGGCGGTTCGAATCCCCGCAACGGGGTGAGCTCCCATAGTTCCTGCCCACCTAGCAGTTCGAAAGCACCTCAAAGTGCAAGTAGATAAATAGGTACCACTCCGGCGGGAAGGTAAACGGCGTTTCCGTGCGCTGCTCTGGCTCGCCAGAAGCGGCTTAGTCCTGCTGGCCACATGACCCGGAAGCTGTATGCTGGCTCCCTCGGCCGGTAAAGGGAAATGAGTGCCACAACCCCAGAGTCGGTCACGACTGGACCTAATGGTACCCTTTTTATACTAGCCGCCTCTGCTGCCAGGACACCCCACACTATACCCTTTGGGGAAGGGGAACACCATTCTCAACACACACAGGGGAAGAAGAACAGGAAGCGAGGCTACGGAGTGGGGACCTTTCTCCACCCCACCTCCCGGCCCCTCACCTCGTTGAAGAGCAGCTCCCGCCGCTGCTGTTTGCGCAGGTCCATCTTCTTGACGGCCACCAGCTTCCCGGAGCTCTTGATGGTGGCGATGCAGACGATGCCGGTGGACCCCTCCCCGATCTTGATGAAGTTGTCCAGGTAGGTCCTGGGGTCGCCCGGGTCCACCACCATCTGCAAGGCGGCCCGGAACTGTTCGTGGGAGACCCGCTGGGGCTCACGCTGCGGGGAGCGGGGCTGCTGCGGGGCCGGGGGAGGGGGGCCCGGGGGCTGCGGGGGCGGGTGCTGGGGAGGGGGCTGCTGAGAGTAGGGCGGCTGGTGGGCGGGCGGCGGGACGTGCGTCAAGTGGGGGTCCGAGGCGTGCTGGGAAAGTCCTGGGTGGGGCGGCTCTGGGTTCCGGGATCTCGTTGGGCCCGATGGTGGGGGCCTGGAGGAGCTGCTGTTTCCACTTATGGGGCCGTTGGAGGCTGTTTCTTGGGGTTTCCCGGGCCTGTGCTCTGCCTAAAAGAAGCAGGGGTGGGTGGGGTGAAATGGTTACATCAGTAACTGGGAAGGACGGAAAAGATCAGAGAACCATACAACTGTAGACTTATAAGAGACCAGGAGGGTCATCTAGTCCAACCCCCAGCAGTGTCTACTTTCAGGCAAGTGTGGAAGGGCTGACGATCCCCTCAGACTACTCACTACAAAGGGAAGGGGGCAGAGAAGGTCACACTCCAGCTGCCCGGTTGCCAAGGGACCCTCAACCCGAGCACTGAGTGCCAGAAACCAATACGGTGATGTTGGTGCCTTAGGACTTGAGATTCACCACTGCCAGTTCCGATAATATGTGAAGTATGGATCTCGCCAAAATATGTCATGTGTTCTGAAACCTCCACCCGCCCCAGAATGAGCAGCGCCCTCCAACCTTGGGTCCCCAGATGTTGCCGGACTACAACTCCCATCATCCCTGACCATTAAGCTAAACTGGGGGGGGGGTGATAGGTTTTGTAGTCCAACAATACCTGGGCACCCAACCGTTGAAGAGCACTGATGGAGAGAGATTTGTGGGTAGCTCTTGCGGACTAATATGGAGTAAGAGACTGCTGATCCGTTCAGCCCAGGGCCGTCTTCTCTGCCCAACAGCAGAATCGTAGAATTGGAAGGGACCCATAGAGTCATTTAGCCCAGCCCCCTGCAATTCAGCAACGCCTCAAGAGACCCAGACACACAGAGGTGTCTCCCAGCCCTTTTAACCTATGCCATAAGAAAGTAAAAGCAGCCTGCTTGATCAGACTAGAGTTACACCTAGCCCTGCATTTTCCTCCCCCCAGTGTCGAAACAGATGCCCTCTAGAAAGCCCACGAACCAGGTTCTCTTTTAACTGGAGATGGCAGAGCTCCATCTGTCCTCTGTAGCTCATCTCTCCTGTTGCCCGTGGCAGAGTTATGCCCAGAACACAAACACACACATACGCACACACACAGGAAAGCGGCAGGACCCCCTGCTAGATTAGGACAAAGGACAGGAACCGAGGCGGAGATGATAGTGGTTAGCTAGACGCAAAAGAAAGTTGAAGCTAAGGATGGCGGTGCCCTTGGAGGAAGAGGAAGAGGAGGAAGAAGAGTGGCAGAGGTGCAAGAAAAAAGGGTTCCAGACACCTGACAGTTCCACGGTAGATTCCCTCGCGATGGAGGCTTGAGGCACCCACAGCGCAGTATTCCTGCAGCGTTTCTACAGAGAGAGAGACAGAGTCACTGTGCAGGAGGCCGTGGGGCTGCGGAGGGTGGTTAGAGAAAGGCACGCGGAGGGAAAAGAGCAGAGAGAGGAGCGTTTCCTTCAGAAGGTGGACAGCACCAGAGTAGCTCAGGTTAGTGGGAGCAAGGGCTGTGACAGCAGAGGAGAGGAAAGGCAGGACGGACACCCAGACGTTGCAGGAAGACAGCAGGTTGCAAAGCGAGGGAGCGCTGCTCCGAGGAGGAAGGAAGGCCCGAGAAAGAGGAGACACAGCAACATGGCAGGGAGCAGAGCAAAGAGCCAGCCTCTGGAGGTCTCTACAGGGTGGGGCTTCTGCAGAAGAGCTTGGCTTCGCGGCTCAGAAGGTGCCCACTGCCCATCACACCATCAGCCACTCAGGGATGCTGGCAGTAAGACGCAAATCCCTTTTAAAAGCAGGAGGCATCTTCACTTGCTGACGAGCTTGTGCTCCAGGGAAAAGGCACTTGCGGAGGGTCAGTCCTGGCTGGCCAGGGCTAGAGAGCCACAACCTACAAGGCGGGGGGTATGGGGAAACGTTACCTGAGCACCCCGGACGGGATCTGTGTCCGCTCGCGGGTACGTGTTAAAAGGCCGCCCGGTCTGCTGTGCCGTTTTCATGACCCCCTCGGAGATGGGGATATTTGGGGTCCGGATATTGGGTCCTGAAAGAGGCCTCTTTTCCCGGGGGGACTGCGGGCTGGTCTCCCCGGTGTAGGTCGATTTAGGTCTTTTGTCAGGGCCGTCCGCACGCTCCCTTCTGACCACGCGCTCCGATGGCTCCTTCTCAGCGGCCGTCTCCCTCCTCCCGTCTCGCTCGTGCGGCCTGTGCCTGTGGTCCGAGAAGGGCTTGTGGTAGTCTGGAGGGGGCGGCCGGTGGTGAGGTTTGCCTGTGGGCTCCTGCCCCCGGGGGTGCTGTGCGGCTGTCCTGTCTTCCCGGCTCCTCTCCCGGTTCTGGTCCAGCTCGTTCCGGGAGCCATGGCGGTTCCGCTCCTTCAGCTCCTTGCCCCTGCTGCCCCCAGAGTCTTCCTCGGCGACGGCAGCATGGTAGTGATGGTGGTGGTGGTGGCGGGAGGGCCTGGCCAGGGCCTCGCTCAGGCCGTTCTCCTGGTAGAGCTGGTCGTGCCGAGGCGGGAAGGGGGGGCTGTCCCTGCGCAGGGAGTTGGAGCGTGACACGGACATGTTCTCAAACTCATCCAGCAGCCAGGCCAGGGAGCCGTCCTTGGCCGCCTTGTTCCCCCGCACGATGGTCTTTATGCGCGGGGCATGGAAAACGGAAGCGGCAGGGAGGGGAGGGAGAAAAAAGACACAACACAAACACAAAAGAAAATAAGGTGAGCAACACAAAAACAAAACAAAAAAGAAATTAAGGGGCCTGATGGATGCCTGGCAGCAGGTCAGTTTTGGCACACACAAAATGAAGCGTACAGAAGCATGCGGGCGTCGGGAGGGGGCGCTGTTGCTCACACACTGGAGAAGCAAGGCCTTTAAGGAAGCTGCTCTTAATTCTGAAGTAATTTCCCCACATACACCCATTCCACCCGTGCATTGAACCTTCCATGAAAACCACAAATGCAGGCGATAACAATGCTTGACTCAAAAAGAAATGGCTTGAAGGAAACGGTAAAGCCTCTAGATTTGTTATCCGAAGGCACAAACCAAGATGCTATCTACGTAAAATGCATTGCCGTCATTTATGCTGCATCAGTCTGCAAAGCTCTGATTTCAGAGCCTCCCAATCACAGCATGGCCACCGCCTCTTCCTCTTGCTAGAAAAAAAGGGGGGGATTTGCAAGACTCCACACTCATGTGGCCTTCCACTGGTGGCCCAGGAAAAGGCTTACTCCTCCCTCACATATCATGTGCACATCCTCTGGGGTCAATGCAAGAACCTTTCCCTCCCTTCCCCTCTGCACCTGCCAAGCACTTCAAACGCAAAGCAACTTTCACATCCCACCTTTTCTACTGGCTTCCGAAGCAGAGATGTGTTGCTTTGCTTCCCCCTCCTTTCCTCAAGGCCTGATCCTATACTTTTGCGCCGGCTCTTATCACACTCTGCACAACACACAGATCAGTTGCATGCTGCAAGCAAGCGAGAGGACACAACAGCCAGGCCAGGCATGCAGATTATTATTTTTTCCCTTTCAAAACCAGACCCACACATCTGCTAGAACACTCTGAAGGACACCCTGCCAGTCTGAAAACAGATTGCGGTGTCTGGAACAGAGACACCCAACCCCAACCACACCACAATCCACCACAAGAAACTCCTGCAAGAGCGCTGAAGGATTTGGGAGGCAAGGCCTGTGTGAGGCCTGCAGTATAGATATGTGGGTGTTAGCAGGAGAGCTTCCAAAGATCGCTCCTTTCACTCACAAGGGCCCTTTCTGCCATGCTGATTTATTTAGAGCATTTGTACCTGGCTCTTCAGGTACAAGAGCGGCTTACATCCCATCAAAACAGAACAGTCCCTGCCCCACAGATCTCAAAGAAAAGACACTCAAGGGGAAGGGAACAAGGAGGGAAGAAGAAAAATCAAAGCCCAGGCACCCATTTCTAAACAGCTGTTTCTATACTGACCAGCAGGCACAGTTCAGGGGCAGGACATGCTTGATGGAGCTGGCCTTTCAGTAAAGCTGACCAAGTGATAGCCCTGCCTCCTATCTCTCCTGCTGACCCAGTCTGGTGGAATGGCTGCCCCAAATGACAGTTGCAGGAGAGGAGGCCTGATGGAGCTACTTTTACATTGGAGGACTTTAAGGAAAAATTTCCAGCACCAACGTAACAGCCTTTGGTTCACACAGCATTTGAAATTTGCCAGGCGCATTTTGCACCTGGCTATCAGTCGCTTGCAACCAAGGGAAGATACCCGGGCGCCAGGACGGTGCCTGACGTCTCCACCGTCTGGAGGTGCATGCCTGGGGGTCTTTGGGTCTTGCCTGTTTTTCACACGCTAACAGCACACCCTTTAGAATTCTATCAGTGATATTCTCTCTGCCAAATCAGAACAAATTTCAGGATCAAAAAGTCACACTGAATAATACAACTTTCAAGCCGCCTGGCCCCAAAATGGCAAACTAGGCATGCCATGTTGGCAACTGTAACCCTGGTTTAAGGAGTCGTTTGGCACCCAGCTTTCATATCTGAGTTTCTAACACTGGTTTCAGAGAGATGCAAATGGTGCAAGTCAACATTCAGTTATCTGTGACCTACTAGAACCAAGAACCTCCCTTCTATTTGCAGCCTACATGCAACGCTTTATTTCCAAAACAAGCAGTGCTAAGGCTCCAGGAGCCTGATAGGAAGTCTCACACTCTGCCTTCAGAACAGCTCCTAAGCTCAGAGAGGCTGGTTGGTGAAGGAGAGGAGGAGACTAGACGAGTGGGCACACACAACTTCTGTTATTCCGCCTCTGCCAAAACAGGACTCGTAAGCCAGACGCTTCGCATGGTGACACCCGACTGCTGCCATGAATGTTCCTCCGGCCCAAATCCAAAGCAAGCGAGATGCTGCCATCTTCACTCTACCCTGGGAGGACAATGTGCAGATTCCTCAGACCAGGAGCTTAAAAAACGCTCTCCGCCAGCAGCCTCACATGTGGGCCAAAGCAGCAACACAAATAAGCACCCACACCCACAGAGAAAAGTACGGCTTTCGGGTAATTGGCTCGGTGACTGTACAGTTATACAGGGGATGATGGCGGTGAGGACGCATTTATAAATAAATATTCCAGAAAGGCACTCTCGCTCCTTGCTCCCTTGGAGATGAAAACCTGACCTCAGCGCTTGCAGCCCTCCCAAGGATCCCTGATCTTTCTGCAAAGAGCGATTCTGCCCCAGTTTACACAGTCAGCAGGCTTTTTTCGTGGACTGTAACACTTCAGGCTATGGTGGTGGGGGGTGGGGAGAGAGAGAGGTGAATGCTTCCCCCTGGAAATAATTGCCTCCACACAGGAAGTTAGGAATATGGACCCTGTATATTTGAAGGAGCGTCTCCACCCCCATCGTTCAGCCAGGACACTGAGGTCCAGCTCCGACGGTCTTCTGGCGGTTCCTTCACTGCGAGAAGCAAAGTTACGGGGAACTAGGCAGAAGGCTTGGTTCAGTAGTGGCACCCACCTTGTGGAATGCCCTCCCATCAGATGTCAAGGAAATAAACAACTATTTGACTTTTAGAAGACATCTGAAGGCAGCCCCGTGTAGGGAAGTTTTTAATGGTTGGCGCTTTATTGTGCTTTTAATATTTTCTTGGGAGCCGCCCAGAGTGGCTGGGGCATATAAATAATAAAATTATGATTATTAGGAAGGCAGGGAGAAGAGCTTGCAGCCTAGCCTCCCCAACCTGCTACTCTTCTACAGTGGTACCTCGGGTTAAGAACTTAATTAGTTCTGGAAGCCCATTCTTAACCTGTAACTGTTCTTAACTTGAAGCACCACTTTAGCTAGTGGGGCCTCCTGCTGCCGCCACTGTGCGATTTCTGTTCTCATCCTGAAGCAAAGTTCTTAAGCCGAGGTACTATTTCTGGGTTAGCCGAGTCTGTAACCTGAAGCGTCTGTAACCCGAGGTACCACTGTACAGTGGTGCCCCGCAAGACGAATACCTCGCAAGACGGAAAACTCGCTAGACGAAAGAGTTTTCCGTTTTGGAGGTGCTTCGCAAAACGAATCTCCTATGGGCTTGCTTCGCAAGACGACAATGTCTTGCGAGTTCCTGCTGGTTTCCCCCCCCCCTTTTTCTAAGGCGCTAAGCCGCTTATCAGCTGATCCGATCAGCAGATAAGCCGCTAAAAGCCGCTAATAGCGCTAATCCGCTAATCCTTCAATGGGCTTGCTTCACAAGACGAAAAAACCGCTAGACGAAGAGAATCACAGAACAGATTCCTTTCGTCTTGCGAGGCACCACTGTATATGTAACAACGTTGTCTATGTGCAAAACTCTGCACCATTTTAGTCCATAATCCTGCAGACTGTATAAAAAGGGGCAGCACAGCATCGCTGGAGGTGAGGACCTAAGACCCTAAGAGTGCCAAGGGGGGGCCACCTAGCCCAGAATCTTGTTCTCACAGTGGCCAACCAGATGCCCAAATGCAACGCCACTCTCCTCATTTGCAGTTGCCAGAATTTAAGGCGCATGCTGCCTCTGATTCTGGGGGCAGGACACAGAGCCAGCATGACTAGGAGCCATTCAGGGCCTTACCCCCCCCCCCAACAAAAGGGAAGTGGCTGATGGAGATGGGAAAGAGAGGAGGGCCACATCTATAGTGCACCAGCGCACAAAATCCATGCACGCGCCCTTCTCCCCCGCTGAAGCCCCTTCAGTTGACGTGGGCCGCCCTCAATGAATGTGCTTAGTATGCCAAGAGCGGCTGCCTTTTGCCCCCAGCCTACACATTGCATAGCTCCACACTGTGGAACCTCTTTCATTGGAGAGCTGTGCGAGCGCATAAAGATTTCCTTATCAGAGAGCGCTCAGGCTCATCTAGCCAGCTGGAAACGTCAAGAGGCAAAGATTCCCAAGAGGCAGGCTTGCCGGAGGGCGTGGGGTGGGGGGGAAGAGAGGGAATGTGCTCATGGAAGAGAGAGATCTGAGCCGCAGGATCAACACAGAATCACAGAACTGCAGAGTCGAAAGGGAGCCCCAGGGGCCATCTAGTCCAACCCCCTGCAGTGCAGGGGTCTCAACTGAATCAGACACAACAGGAGACCACCCAACCTCTGCTTGAAAACCTCCAAGGAAGGAGACTCCATCCTGAAGGTCCAGATTCCGGGCCAAGAACACTCCTAACCGCTATAACGTACCATTACACAAGCACACTTGGCACAAACTGGCTCTAGTCCAACGTGGCGCCCAAAGGGGCAGAAACAGAAGGTTTCTTCCGTGTGGGCATGTGGCAGCAGGAGGAGATCTATGAGGCAACAGGGAGTAGGGGAAGGCTGAGTGAAAAGGGGTCCCGGGGAAAGTGCAGGCTACAGACTAAGCGATGCAAGCTTCGCTCCCCGCGAGAGAAGCAGATGGTGCAGGTGGCTGGACTTGCACTGGAGTTTCGTCTGACAAAACCACACTGACATTCACACAAGCCGTGCAGGAGCTGTGCCTGGTGTCAGAGAAATGCCCAAGTGCAGTGCGCTAACTGCTCCCACATGCATGGAAGCTGCTCTCTCTACAATGGCAGGTGTTTTGTTGGATAAAGGAAAAAGGGAGATTCTAGTATCTAAAGTCGCATGGAAGAGGGGAGCAAGCCTGTTTTCTGCTGCTCCGGAGGGGACGGCCCAAACCAATGTGGTCAAACGACACATCAGGAAGAACACATCAGACGACACTAAGCATCAGGAAGAACTTCCTGGTGGTAAGAGCTATTTGACAGTGGAACGGACTCTCCTTCGTTGGAGGTTTTTAAAGAGATGCCAGATGGTCATCTGCCAGAGATCCTTTAGCTGCAATTCCTGCATAGCTGGGGTTGGACTAGATGACCCTTGGGGGGTCTCTTCCAGCTCTACAGTTCTGCGTTTCTCAGAGCTGAACCTTCCACAGCAGGTTCTGTGCCTAAGCACAAGAGGGAGAGGGATGGGCTTCTTAGCTACAAATGCCGTTCCTGGACTCGCCAGGAAACGGCCTGAAGCAGCAATGCACAGCGTGTTGCCTTGAATGAGTTTCTGAAGTGTCCTCCTGGGTAAACAAGAGGCAATTTGCAGAGGCCTGCAGAAACGTTAAAATCCCACCCTGCAGCTGCAGGACACGGAATGGGAGCCCGGCTCGTCGGAGGCGGCAACAGGGGCCCCTCCCCACTGCAGCTCCCAGAGCATCCCTGGGACAAGGTGCCTCGCCCTCCCCAGAAATGCAGAGCTGCGCCTCCAAGGGAAACAAGCAATCCCTGCAAAACTGCCGTGGCGTTTATTGGGAAGGCAGAGAGGGGTTGTTTAGTTCCCTAAACAAGGCACGTCCCAAATTCTGGGGAGATGGGGCAGGATGACACCAGAAGCAGGGAAAGGTGTGGGTGAGTGGTCAAAGGGAAAGAACGGAAGAAGCTTGGAAGAACAGCCAAGAAAAGGAACAGCCAGCAAGATGGCTCTACTGGAATATTGCAGCTAGGGCATGGGGCAGGGGGAGATTTGAGCTGGCACTTCCTATATACAGTGGTACCTCGGGTTACATACGCTGCGGGTTACATACACTTCAGGTTACAGACTCCGCTAACCCAGAAATAGTGCTTCAGGTTATGAACTTTGCTTCAGCATGAGAACAGAAATCGGGCTTCGGCGGCACGGCAGCAGCAGGAGGCTCCATTAGCTAAAGTGGTGCTTCAGGTTAAGAACAGTTTCAGGTTAAGAACGGACCTCCGGAACAAATTAAGTACTTAACCCAAGGTACCACTGTATATATCTGTTTTTTAACATATCATTTCAACAGTAATTAAACATACTTTTACATCTTATTCAATTTTTTTGACTTCCATCAGTCCTGTCTGAAAATTTTCCAATCTAATCTCTTAGTATGAATTTCTTATTTTCCCTATGACATTTCAATCTCATAATCAATATCTCTATCTTTTTCTACTTTGTAACACTTCGTATATTTCTGCTTCTTGTAGTCCTACTAGCGTAATTTGTTGATTACAGTTGCTCTTCAAATAATTCATATACTTCTTCCAATCTTCTGTGAATCTCTGGTAAATCGCTGGCACTTCCAACAAGGTGGGGCTCTGGCTAAGAGGCAAATTCTCCTGCCAACAGCGCCTCCCAGACCCAAGCAGACCAGTCTCATCAAGCCCCACACCAGGCCGCGGCAGGACTGGAACAACAGGTCTTGGGCTTTTATTCAGACCCAAGCCTTTCCCTCGCTTCTCTCCAGGAAGGCAACACGGGCTGAGTCACCCTCTGCTGAAATTACACAGAGCAGCAGCCTCTGCCGTGACCTGAAAGTCACAAGCCACTTCCTCTGTGGTCAGGGATGCGACAGGACTTCCGCCCCTACCTTGTACTTGGGGACAAGCAGGTGGCGCCTGGACGTGCCAGCAGCCGGCTTATTTAAAAGGACAACATCTACTTTGGGCTTACAAAAATAAACGCAAAAAAACCACCATGCACACGCCATTTCAAAATGCAATATTGTTAGCAGAGCGACCAGGAGATAAACCACATACAAAACACCTGGACACGCAAAAAGGCATTCCGATCAATTTTGGTATGAACGCTGAAGCCTCATGGCCAGGTTCAATGCCATGCAAGCATTCAGACCTAACCAAACGTCATAGAATTGTAGAGTTGGAAGGAACCCCAGGGGTCATCTAGTCCAACCCCCAATCACAGATGAAGAACCCCTGACAGGTGGCCCTCCAACCTCTGCTTAAAAACCTCCCGTGAAGGAGAGCCCACCACTTCCGCCTGCCCTCTACCTGGCAGTACAATGATTTAACTCTTTCCAATACACTTTGCTGTCCTTGAATCCTGCTAGCCCATAGAAAGCCAGACACTGATATCCTAATGCCTAAATAGACGCCTTCTCCATCAGCTAACCCTGACAGGGTTGCCTGTCACTATCTGCTCCTGGCTTGAACTAAAAGCTGAAGCAGGGCTCCCCTTGCTGCCTCCTCGGCTAAGTAAAAAGACAAACACAGGCATTCTCCTTACCGCTAAGGATGTTCATACTGGTAAGCTGTCGAGGGTGGGCTGGCTATCAGGATGAGCCCCAAACCGGCACCCCATAGTACAGGAAGTGCGATAAATCTCTTCCAGGAAAACCAGTCAGCAAACCCCTTCCCCCATCGGACACGAACCTTTAAAAGCTTGCCGGTTTCCAGATCTGGGTGAATCACTGTTGACTTGAGGACACAAACCACGCTGTTTTCAGGATCAAGTTCCTGGCTTGCTAACACGCAGCGCTGTACCAACCCCCCTGCGCCCTCCAGCAGAAGGCATTTCGGCTCCTCCGCCTCAAGCTGAACCTCGTGATGCTTCTGAAAGAGCCAGGCGCTTCTGCCCCCAGAGGCCAACTCAGAGCTGCCTCACACACGCTGCATTTGACCCCTTGCCTGCTGCGCTGGGACTCCACTCCCACGTCCGGATTTTGGCTCTGGCGTTCAGGCCTGGGTGTCCCGCAGCTCCGAAATGTGTCAGGCTTGCGGTCCGCTCTCTCCCCCACCTGCCTCACCCTGGGAGAAAATTTAGCTGAGCTGCAAACTCATTACATACAGGACACATACATCGCCCCATTCCACGAATGGAAGGGGTCGTTCCAGGATCTATGCCTGAACCAAGCAGTCGTTCAAAGACGACATCTCATTTTGCATGCTCGGCAAGGGGAGCCTCTTACGCTACACCCCAGAGATGGGGGTCCAAAACTCCAGTCCCTCCTATATCCAAGCACAGCACAAACGACAGACAGGATACCCGGTGGGTGAGGGTAGCAAACTTCTGACACGGACAGAACTCGGGTCCTACAGAATCCGCTCATTACTTCGTCAGAAAAAAATTCAGGAAGCTGTTCTGATGTTACGTTTAGTCTTGTGAACACACCCCCAAGCCTTCAAGGTTACACTGCAACCGGAATCCGTCCCCCGGCTCAACTCACATGTCCAGGAGTTTTGCCAGATGGCAGCAAACTGCAGCCTTGGGAGAGACGCTGAGTTCTCAAAAACCACTCCAACCTTATGGCTGGTGACAAAGTGGTTGGGTGAAATGACCCCAAGGTTACTTTGAGAGTCTCCTCTAGCGGTTTGAAGCTCTAGGTTCAGGATGTGTGTCGTCCCCCCCCGCCACCGCCCCCTTCTTACACAGCATCAAAAGGTCTACAGATAGCAGCTGTCCACACCAGAGCAGGCTGCAGCTGCAGCTACCAGCTGGCCATTTTGTGGCTTACTCGCTAAGCCACCGCTCAGAAGCACATTCCCCTTCCGAGAGCAACGTATGAAGTTCAGGTCCCACACGAGAGCAAAGCTAGTGCCATCTACCTTCTGAGAGCCAGACTGGACGGCCGTAATGCACACTGGATCCACCAACGGCTTCGGCCGCTTGGCCGACTCCTCGATGATGCCCTGCCATTGCCTTGGCAGCCCTATGAACTTCTGCTCCTGCTGGTCATAGCCGGTGTGGACCCGGTGCTCAAAGTTGGAGGGGGCGGAGATCTCAATGCGCTTCTTCTTCTTGCTGAACATGGTGATGTTGGCTAGCAGACCTGAAAGGAAACACAGAAGGCGGTTTAGGGGGGGAAAAAAGCGAGAGGAAATCATAGGAAAAGAAGAAAACAGGCAAATAAGGGTCAGTATAAAGCTTTGGCTTGAAATCGAAAATGGGCATCAGCTTTGCAGAAACGTCCTACGTATGGGTCAGGCATTCACAGACATATAGCAAACTACAAGGGAGGAGAACTCAAACGCTCTCCTAGGACCAGGCTTCAGAAATGTTGGACTACACCTCCCATCAGCCCCAGCCAGTACAGCGCCTGTAGCCCCAAACATCTGGAAGGTACCAGGCTGGGGAAAGGATGAGCCTCAAGAACCTTCAAGCAAATGAAGCTCTGGCTTGTTGCAGGAGCTGGAAAAACGTCCCAGTCATTCCCTTCCTTTGCTCAAGACTGATAGGTTGCTGGAAACCACAGGAGGGGAGGGGTGCTCTTGTGCCCAAATCCTGCTTGCTGGTTTCTGCACAGGCATTAATTAGGCCACTGCCGGAACAGGATGCTGGACAAATGGGCCATTGGCGTGACCCAGGACACTCTTATGTGCTCTCTCTTCTTTTGTAGTCGCTGCACAATGAAGAAACCGATTAAGGTGCTTGACAAATATTAAGAGAAAAGCAAGGCAAGCCATTGGCATCCAAGCTCAAGTTCCGCAATACCAATCGGCTGTTATCAGTTTGGCCTGTTTGTCCATCTAGTTCTGTACTTTCTCCTCTAGCTGGCGATGGCTCTCCAGGGCCTTGCGCTCAGAGAGAATCATAGAATCCTAGAGTTGGAAGAGACCACAAGGCCATCGAGTCCAACCCCCTGCCAAGCAGGAAACACCATCAGAGCACTCCTGACATATGGTTGTCAAGCCTCTGCTTAAAGACCTCCAAAGGAGGAGACTCCACCACACTCCTTGGCAGCAAATTCCACTGTCAAACAGCTCTGACTGTCAGGAAGTTCTTCCTAAGGTTTAGGTGGAATCTTCTTTCTTGTAGTTTGGATCCATTGCTCCGTGTCCGCTTCTCTGGAGCAGCAGAAAACAACCTTTCTCCCTCCTCTATGTGACATCCTTTTATATATTTGAACATGGCTATCATATCACCCCTTAAGAGGGAGAGGTTTTCCCCGTTACCTGATACTCAGGTCTTTTTAACTGGAGGCTCTGCCAGGGACTGAGCCCCAAACCTATTGCCTACAAAACATGTGCTCTGCACTGATTTATAGTCCCTCCACACGAGAAAGAATAGAGCCACAAGGTCAGTAAGATTCGGGGCAAGACACCTTGCAGGATCACTGCTTCCAATGCCAGCAGCGTAATCAGTGCAAACTTATTCCCAGTCACAACACCGGGAACCCTTGATTCTGGCTACAAAGGACTACAGAGCTGGCTGGCTCTAAACCTTCCTCCAGCGATGAAACCAAAAGCCTTACAAATACATTTGGAGAATCTACTCTTCTGGAGGAAGCAGAGACAACCAAAAAAAGTACACACAACTACATGACAGCAAAGGAACAGCCCAGCACATGGCATGACAGAAGTATTTTTATTTATCTCATTTATTTAAAGCATTTGGTTGCCTTTGTTGACACAAAACGGGATGGAAAAAAGCCTCCTCCAAGGGAAACCTTGGAGATCAATACAGCAGCACATCAAACATTCTCAGAGGGAACTCGAAGATACAAAAGCCACTTAGGAGACGTACAAACAAAGTGTGTTTTGAAATGAGACTTTAGCCACGAGGATAAGGATCGGGTGGATACAAGTAAAGCTCTCTTTAATAGAGTCAGAGCAGGCAATGTGTACAGGTAGTGCTTTAAAAAACCCACAGGACTCCTGATTACATTCCCATGCTTCTTAAAATATCTCTTGGCCACCAGATGCTAGGAATAGGGAGGGGGTGTGGCTCAAGGAGTTTTAAATGTTTGATGTTTTACTGTGTTTTTATATGTGCTGTAAGCCGCCCAGAGTGGCTGGGTGGCGTATAATAATAGTAATAATAATGAGGATAATAATGATAATAATAGTAATAATAATAATAATAATAATAATAATAATTCTCCTGAGGAACTCTGAGAGCCGCCCCTTCCAGAGGCATCTGCCGGGCCACTGCCAGACTCCCCACAGCAAGCCAAATCTATTCTGAAAGTGGGGCAGGATCTTTCTTCTTTGCTCCACATGCCAGCCCAGTCCTTTCCCAGCTTCTGCCCTGCTTTTGCCTGGACGCCCCTGCCTCAGCGCATCCTTGGGGAGAGCCTCCTCCTACTCAGAGAAACAGTTTTGTTTTGACTCATCTGTCCCACAGGTGCCCGAGCCCTCGATGACCCCGGAAAGCAT
The DNA here is from genome assembly GCF_965112155.1 of Podarcis liolepis. Classification (NCBI taxonomy): domain Eukaryota; kingdom Metazoa; phylum Chordata; class Lepidosauria; order Squamata; family Lacertidae; genus Podarcis; species Podarcis liolepis. Next base: position 91,541,332 of record NC_139561.1, on the reverse strand, counting down.
TCCTAAAACTGACTGCAGTCAGAAGCGCTCAGCACTTTGTAGGATCAGATCTATGTCAATCCCGGCTGGCGGCTTAATCGCAAACACAGACACATCCGGTTCTTATTGCACAATGACAGTGGCCTTCTCTTGAACCAGGGCAAGGGAGGAGTTCCAAACCACTTCCAAGAGACTCTGATCAGCGATGATGAAGAGATCATCGCGTCACAACCTTTCCTGCACAATACGGTCGCACCTTATGCATGGGTTGGGTTCCGAGGGTATACCCAAATCCTTGGAGTTGCCCTGCAGCTAGTGGGTGAGGGGCAGAGAGAAATCCCCACACTCCCAGAGACCATGCGCTGAGTGGGCCTTCTCAGCAAACAATGCAGAGAGCTTAAAATAAATAAATAATAATAATAATAATAATAATAATAATAATAATAATAATTTATTATTTATACCCCGCCCATCTGGCTGGGTTTCCCCAGCCACTCTGGGCGGCTTCCAAAAGAATATCAAAATACCATGATACATCAAACATTACCTGTCCTGCTTGCACAGGTAACCCAAGAGGAATCTGTGTGAAAAGAGATTTTATGCTCTCTGACTTACTTGGGGGGGGGGCAAGGCTTGCTCAGTGTGCCAGTTCAAGGAGGCTGGGGTCCTCATGTGAGATCGTACGGAAACACAATGACCTCACAGCAGCATTCCAGAGCCCCTGCGCTGAGTGCGTCTTGCTCCCCAAGCAAGGTGGAGGAGAGCTTAAAAGCTCCTTCTGCACCAGGTAACACCAAGCAGACCTGACACAAAAGAGTTTTTTTGCTTGGATCTAACTTACGCCATTTCAACCAGCCTGCCTTCAATCGCGCCCAGTTGAAATCACACAAATGCACGCAGAGTGCGACTGTGCTGCGCTAGACCCAAAAGCAGAGGGCGACACCGCAGAGAGACCTGAGGAAATCGGATTTTCCTGGGCTGCAAGGAAGCTTTGGCACCAAGGGAGATCTAAGCAGGTCTTCCCGAGCTGCTGTAAATAAGGAAAGGCCTGGCTTGTTTACATCTGTAGGATGGAGCATCCTTGAAAGACAAAGGCAGGACAAGAGAACAGGCAAACATTTTGCTCAAGGCAGACTGAAGAGCACTTGGAATCAGTACAAAGAAGATGGCTGAAGCGGTCAAAATGGTTACGTATTCCTGGTATCTCACCTGCTGATCATCCACTGCCTTCCCTTCAACCAGGCAGCCTCAACTTCAACAGAGATTCAGACTTAATACAACTGACCAGAAGAAGCTGTGGGAGCTATTACCGTATTTTTCGCTCTGTAAGACGCACCAGACCATAGGACGCACCTAGTTTTTGGAGGAGGAAAACAAGAAAAAAAATATTCTGAATCCCAGAAGCCAGAACAGCAAGAGGGATCTGGCTTCTGGGATAGCCTCTTGCTGTCCTGGCTTATGGGATAGCTGTGCGCAGCCTCTCCCGGGCAGTGGGATGAAGGCTCCCCCTGCCCGGAAGAGGCTGCGCGCAGCCAAGGCAGAAGGCTTCCCCAAGAGCCACGCTCCCTTTAAAGAGTGCGCGGAGCGTGTGTGCGGCTCTTGGGGGCTTTTCCCCGAGGAGGGAGAAGGGCAGGCCTTTTCCCTCCTCAGGGAAAAGCCCCCAAGAGCCGCACACACACTCCATGCGGCTCTTTAAAAGGAGCGCTGAGCAGAGCCTCCCGCCTGCATTTACTCCATAAGACACACACACATTTCCCCTTACTTTTTAGGAGGGGAAAAGTGCGTCTTACAGAGCGAAAAATATGGTAAGTGCCTTCCTATTCTGGGTCACACTTCTTTTGATACTAAATCAAGCCACCTTGTGGGTTGCCAGAACAAGGGAGAGCAGGGGCAAAAGTGGGTGCAGCAACATGTGGTTTTTTTTCTCCATCCAGGGAAGAAGAAGAGTTTGAATTTGATATCCCGCCTTTCACTCCCTTTAAGGAGTCTCAAAGCGGCTAACATTCTCCTTTCCCTTCCTCCCCCTCAACAAACACTCTGTGAGGTGAGTGGGGCTGAGAGACTTCAGAGAAGTGTGACTGGCCCAAGGTCACCCAGCAGCTGCAGGTGGAGGAGCGGAGACGCGAACCCGGTTCTCCAGATTACGAGACTACCACTCTTAACCACTACACCACGCTGGCTCTCTAAGTAAGTAAGAGGCATCACCAGAGTTCAGGTCTTAAGCGGCCAGGTTTCCGACAGGGCCCTGGATCATGCAGGATGCGGCGGCTAGGCTGCTGTTGAGAGCTTCTGGTTGAGAACATGTGACTCCACTGTTAAAACAGTGGCTGCCTACCAACTACCGAGCCTCAGGCACCACCTGAACCCTTATATTTCAGCTCAATAGCCAAGATCATCTCCAGCAGTGCCACTGGTGAGGCTCGTTTGACAGCAAGAAACCAAGCCTTTAGTATCACTGGCCCAGTCCTGTGCAACTCTCTGCCACTAGACCAGCGGTTCTCAACCTGTGGGTCCTCAGATGTTGTTGGACTACAACTCCCATCATCCCTGAGCTCTGGCCTTGCTAGCTAGGGGTGATGGGAGTTGTAGTTCAACAACTTCTGGGGACCCACAGGTTGAGAAAGGCTGCACTAGACAGTCATCAGGAGCCTTCTGTGCCAACTTTTGAACGCCTGCTGAAAACTTTTCTATTCTGCCAGGCCTATGCAGCAGTTAAGAATGTATCCTTCCACAATGGGTATTTGATGTCTGATCTTAACCTTTTTATGGTTCTTATTGTATGGTTTTATGTTTTGTTGCTGTAAATCACTTTGAGATAGATAGATATATTATGACACAGCATATATATATATATATATTATATAAATAAACAAACAAAATAAATAAGAAGAGCCTGCTGGGCCAAGGCCAGTGGCCCATTGAGTCTAGCATCCTGTTCTTACAGCAGCCAACTAGATGTCCCAATTCTCTTTTAAATCCATCCAAGTCGGTAGCCATCACTGCCTCCTGGGGCAGTGAGTTCCACAGATTAACAATGTGCTTTGTGAAGAAGGACTTCCTTTTATCTCTCCTGAATAATTGCACATGCTGGCCAGAGTAACCTTATAGAAAACTGGTATTCTAACCCTCCAAGCTCCGGAGGGATTTGCAGTGGGAACCCTGTTCCTTGAGCAATCTCTCTACCCTGGACTGACCCATTATTAAGATGCACTGTAAATGTGAAACACGGCTGGTTTCTCTCTCCATCTATTAAACATGCACTCTGATTCTTAACATCACTTTGATTTCTGGTTTATGAGGGCACTGAGGCAACCCCCTTATCAGATTTCTCAGGCACCGTGTGTGTGTGTGTGTGTGTGTGTGTGTGTGTGTGAAATTCTGCAGGGCAGAAAGTGTTAACTCCTGACCTTCCCAGATCACTTTTTACAACACCGCTCGACCAAAATAAAAGCATGGAGCAGAACGAAAACCAAAGCATGAATGATCTGCCCTGGTTGACATTTTCGCTATCAAGTACAAAGCGAATGCACAGAAGCGGGTCAGATTTTCGTATCACAAAGGAGGGTGGGGAAGTAAGAGGAAGTCTGATCCTGAGCACAAAGGCATCTCAAGACTGCTGCGAAAGATTTCACTGAAGTTCTGCTAGTGCGCGAATTGACTGTGAAGGGGTACAAGGCAGAAAATGGATTCAAATCTCTAATCCACAAAACACGGATCTGGAGTTCATGCCCCTTGCACGTACAAAGATCCCTCCTCTCTCACCCCAACCGAGATTTTAAAGGCCAGAGGGCTTGACCTGCAGGCACCTCTCATCAAAGTCGCCTCAAACCATGTGCTGTTGCAAAAACAGATAAAACTGCAGCCAAAATTCCAGGAAGAAAACTGGTGCCGTCTTGAAATAGAAGCAGCACGACCAGGCAATTTTAAGAATGAAAAGTGTTTTTAATTTCTGAGGCCAAAAGGCAGGATATAAATGATTTTTTAAAACCATTGGGACCTTACAACAAAATACTGCAGTATGGAATGCCTCTGTTCAGGGCCCCAGCCACTCCAGTCTATCCTCCATTATTTATTTAGGGAGGAACGCACTTGTGTCCAATTCAAGATATATTGCATTCTTTTAATTTATCCAGTGAAGTCTATGGGAAGCTCCCTGGGGACGCTGAGAAACAGCTTCTCAGTGTGAACCAGGAAGTAACCTATGGCTCTTTCTATCCATACGAAACATATGCACCATCTCTATACCACTGCATTTTAGCCCCCAGCTGTCCACCATGCAGTTGTCCGGTCCTTTCCTTATCAATCTCTCAACATCCTGTGCCACTTGAGTTATGAGGGTCGTTTTGAGTACCACTCCTATAAATTAATTTTTCTCTGTAGTCTTTTTGTACTTGTGTATACCTTGGGGTTAGGGACGTGGGTGGCGCTGTGGGTCGAACCACAGAGCCTAGGGCTTGCTGACCAGCAGTTCGAATCCCCATGACGGGGTGAGCTCCCGCTGCTCAGTCCCTGCTCCTGCCAACCTCGCAGTTCGAAAGCGCAAAGTGCAAGTAGATAAATAGGTACCGCTCTGGCAGGAAGGTAAACGGCGTTTTCGTGCACTGCTCTGGTTCACCAGAAGCAGCTTAGTCATGCTGGCCACATGACCTGGAAGCTGTACGCTGCCTCCCTCGGCCAGTAAAGCGAGATGAGCGCCGCAAGCCCAGAGTCGTCCGCAACTGGACCTAACGGTCAGGAGTCCCTTTACCTTTATACCTTGGGGTTACCCACAAGTCTGCAGGCACTTCTCTCACAATGTGGGCATTGTGGTTTTGGGTACATAAGGCACAAGACTCCAGCCAGTGTAACGCAGGATAAACACAACCTCTCCCCTCTTCCTTCCATTTTGTGTTGAGTGGCCTGAGACAGGAAAACCATCTTTCAAACTGAGAGACCGGGTTTGACACACTGAACAGGTCAAGGTGGGATCTTCTGCAGGGTCAGTGTGGAAATGCGGTTGAAACGAGCAGGGCAGGTTTGGCAGAGTGCCTGATCCCAAAGCTGGGAAGGATCAGGAGTGACCTGGCATTGCCACCTCTGTGACTCCGATGCCCAGGTTGCCAGTGGCAACACACTGGCATCTAGCCAGCGGGAACAGTTCTGAGCCAGCCACTTTGCGATTCATGCAGGAACCATCTGGCGGACCTGCTCTGGATCTGAACTGGTGACCTACAAAAAGTTTGCAGAAGCCTTTGATCCCCTTAGCGGATCCTTCAAGAGAAACCTCAGGCTTCCTTGGCGGGGCTGGAGATATGCCACGACCCCAGATGCACTGCTGGATCCAATTGGCTGCAGGGATGTCACCCCTTAAGCCAATTAAGGTACGTCGCAGCCGCCACGTAACATACCTGTGCCATACCTGCAAACCATGTTTCTCAGTCACAGCCTGGCAAATTAGAAATGAACTAATCACGGGTCCAGATGACGTCTACCTGAGAGCTCTTAAAAGAATTCACATGCAGAATTGCTGGTGTAAAACTGCCAATAGCATGATGGCGTTCTACAAATATTTGGTGTAACCACGAGGAGTAATGTGTTTTTGTTCTGGTTGCCAGACCTCAAAAGGGAAGTTGTGGAGCTGGAAAAGATTCAGAAAAGGGCAACCAAAACGATCAAGGGGGCGAAGCAACGCCCATCTGAGGAAAGGTCACAACATTTGGAGCGGGGACATAATATTAAAACCCAACAGGGTCATCCAAGGAAGCTGAATACTGAAAGATTCAGGGCAGACAAAAGACAGTGGTACCTCTGGATACAAATGGGATCCGTTCCGGAGCTCCGTTCGCATCCTGAAGTAAACACAACCCGCGTCTGCGCATATGCGGGTCGCGATTCGCTGCTTCTGCGCATGATGGTATTTCGACCATCTGTGCATGTGCGAGCGGCGCAACCCGGAAGTAACGCGTTCCGTTACTTGCCACAGAGCACAACCCGAAAGCGCTCAACCTGAAGCAGCTTCAACTTGAGATATGACTGTAAAGCACTTCTTCCCTTGGACAAGTTAAAAAGGGGATAAGACCAATTCATGGAGGACTGCTTCTCACGGTCCCTCTTTCCCTTTCAGTCATGAACAAGGGGAGGGCACCCAAAGGTTCTGATTTTAAGTCTGCAGCAAAACTTTCCCACAAAGGAAGAAGCGGCTCGTTTTCCTAAGGACAAATCATGTCTTGCCCTTGTGCCTGAAGTGAGCCTCTGGGTAGGTAGCCCTCTCTTTGACCCCATGTTACAAGTTAAATAGAGGGCATATGGCTAGCTGAACATCAGAAGAGGTTGCTGGATCAGGCCAATGGCCCATCTAGTCCAGCATCCTGTTCTCACAGTGGCCAACCAGATGCCTGTGGGAAACTTGCAAGCAGGCTCTGAGCACAAGAGTAGTCCTCCTCCTCCTCCTCCTCCTCCTGTACCTTCTTGGAACTTGGATAAAGGGAACAGGCCTGTGAATTACAGTGGTGCCCCGCAAGACGAACGCCTCGTGAGACGAAAAACTCGCAAGACGAAAGGTTTTTTCGTTTTCGAGTTGCTTCGCAAGACGAATTTCCCTATGGGCTTGCTTCGCAAAATGAAGCTTGCCCCCGCACCCCGGACCTCTTTTGAAGCAAGGGGCGGCGGGGAGAAGATCGCTTCTCCCCGTTGCCAGCCCCGCAATCTCCGGGGACAGAGGGGAAGGCGCGCGTGCGCCTTCCCCTCTGTCCCCGGACCCCTTTTGAACCAAGGGGCGGCAACGGGGAGAAGCGATCTTCTCCCCTCAGCCCCTTGCTTCAAAAGAGGGGACAGAGGGGACAGTCCCCGGACCCCTTTTGAACCAAGGGGCGGCAACGGTGCCCCTTCCCTTGCTTTAAACAGGTCCGGGGACAGAGGGGAAGGCGCGCGGCGCTTCCCCTCTGTCCCCGGACGGTCTCCATAGGAACGCATTGATTGATTTTCAATGCATTCCTATGGGAAACCGTGCTTCGCAAGACGAAAAACTCGCAAGAAGAAAAAACTTGTGGAACGAATTAATTTCGTCTTGCGAGGCACCACTGTATTGCATTGGAGAATGAAGCATAAAGTGGTACCTCCAGTTGTGGACGGGATCCGTTCCAGAGCTCTGGTCGGATCCCAAGGTTTGCGCAACCCAAGAAGCCTGTTCTGTGCACAGTGCGATAGAGCGCTTCTGCACATGTGTGCATGGCGAAACCCAGAAATATATTTCTGGGTTTGCCTCGTGCGTATCCCAAAGGATAAGTAACAAGAGGGGCACGTAAGTCGAGGTACCACTGTAATAGGAAGCAGCAGGAACTGCAGCAAGACCAAAAGGTTACCACGCTGGGCATCACGCTGATTTACTATCTCCTGATGATACAGGACTGGGGTGAAGAACAGATCTTCATCAAAGTTGAAGGCGGCCGGCAAACTTTCCAACCCAAAGAGATGGTTCTTCCAACTTCCCGCACAGCTGAAGAAACACCCCTTGGAATCAACAGCTTGCAATGCTTTATTAGCTGGCCAGCTAAGATATAATTCCATGTGCTTTTTGCCTCTTGCTCTGCAGAACCAACAACCTCACCTTGCTACCCGGAAGCAAGCACACCCGAATTGCCAATATCCTGTAATTGGCAGTCTTGAGGATATTGCTAATCAGAGCAAGAATATGGGCACTTAATCCATATTAACAAACAATAACAATTTCATTAGGAGGATGTTTGTTTGGGGCCTGCCCATAATCTGTCCAGGTTGCCAGACGGGCACCACCCATCCACAGGTCTGGAGGAGGCCCATGTCCCTGGCTCGGCCAAGCCTTTTGATGCGAGCACCAAAGGTGTCAGCAGTCTTGTACAGGAACAAATGCTAGACATTTGAGGCTGGTCCCTAGAAACGTCCTGAACATTCCAGACTGGCAACTGCTGATCCCAGAGCCAAATCCAGATCCTGGAATAGCACCAGTTGTTTTACACTCCCTGTTGCGAAGGGGTGGCGGTGGCAATAGGCCTAGAGGGCACCCTCCACTTTGCAGGATGGTGAGGGAGACCTGGCTCACTATATCTCTCCCCCACCTCAAGCGGATCTCCTGCAAAATTAGATGCAGATGGGGGCGAACAAACACTCTGCCAGAGAATGAAAATTCAGAAATCTTCACCAACAGAACAGCCAGGTTGTGCATCTCGAAGAAAAGGTGCAAATTAAGCCAATTAGCAAATTAAGTTAAACCGGCATAATTTCCTCGGCTTCTACTAGCCACTGGGGTGGGGAAGACCTATCCTAATCCTCAGTTTCTTAACTGGAAAGTCTCACCTCTGGCTACTGAATCATCCCCAGACATATTAGTGACCCCTGAAATTTGCTGCCCTCCGACAAATATCAATGTATGCGCTAGAACAGCTAGCAGGATGGCAACCATATATTCTCACAGAGAAATATGAAAGAACAGGGGAGCGGATGAGTCTTGTTAAAAGATGCCTTTTTGTGCACGCTACAGCCATTTTGCTTCCTGGGTTGCTAAATTAAAGAATGCATATGGGATAAAAGCCTTCCAAGTGGAGTCAGTAACCACTTCCTCCTCCTATTTCTGTGCAGCCGCCGTCCAGTTTCCAATGACACATTACAGCAGGAACAGCCACTAAACAGCAGAAGGCTTGCAAAAGCTGCTTTGAAGACAGCACCAACTCGATCTCCGAGGGCTGAGCTTGCACTTCTCAGGTCCCTTGTGCTTCTTCTGTGGCATTCTGCTTTTTCCACACCCTGAAAACCACCAGAATCATAAAGCGCTTCCCTGACAAAGAGCTCCCAAGCCATGTCTCTCCAACGCTCCTTCCATCCAGCGCAGCCCAAGAGCTAAGACAGCCCACTGTGCAGCTAACTCTCAGCCAAAGCCAACTCCCAGCTTCACTCCTGCTCTCCTCTTTAACTTGTGGCGTGAAGAATTTGATGCCTTAAATTGTCCCAGAAAACAAGAAACAGTGCTATCTCTGAACCGCAGCAGAGGAGTAGTGTCTCTTCAACAAACAGCACAATCTTCACCAGGTCTACTAAGAACTAAGTCCTACTGAATTCAATGGGGCTTACTCTCAGGTAAGCGGAGTTAGGATTGCAACCTTAGGCTCTAAGAAGTGCCAAAGCTGCCCAACTGCAGCCCGACAGCAAGACCACAAAGAGGAATACTATACCAGCTTTCGGCCGAACACAGATCTTCACCTGGCAAAAAGAGGTGACAAACTCCAGACCACGCCGGTTGCAACTTCTAAGAGATAGAGCATCTCAGCCACCCGAGAAAGATGCACACCCTCCTTCCCTTCCCTGGTAATGATTATGGGAGCACAGCTCAAGAATTTCCAGGCCGCGTTTAGTCACAGCTAAGGAAGAAGAAACTACAAAGAGGATTGCAGAGAAGTTTCGCTACCGAGAGATCTGGACAAACCCAGGGGGAAAAAAGGCTCTCAGTGTTACTGGTGCTGAACAAAGCAGGGAAGATGCAGCCAGACTTACAATCCCATTCCTCCTCGTGAGACTTCATCTTGGTTTGCTCGGCGCTCCTCCACAGGCTGCAGCGTCAAAATGGGAGTAACCAAGACTAAGCTCCTGTTTATGACTTTTTGGCCCATCCTCTGTTCAATTAAATGGCTGGTGACCCCTCCCTTCTCCTCAGTCCATTGGCTGGGTGGAAGTTTCCTTACATCTGCTGCTTGGAAGCACAAACCCTGCCAGGCGTCTCAAGGGCCACTCCCAGAGACCACCAAAGAGCTCAGAAGCCTCTTGCACACACCTTAAAGAAGTGTTTCCCAGGCCCAGAATCAACACCAAGGGGTTACATGATCCGTTTTGTACCTTGCAAAAATAATGCATCCCTACTAGCTTCCAGGCTCCGCTCAGCCCTGATGTGGCAAAAATGTCTTTGGGCTGAACACATGTCCCTTTCTGCACCCCAACCTCAATTCAACAGAACACGACCACCTTTGCCCTTGTTCTTAAAATCACTAGCACTGGCATAGCACAGTGCACATTTGGGACAGTGAAATTACAGGGGGGGGGGTTGCTAAGAAGCAGAGGGTGGGTACTGAAGTAATTATCAGAATTTGAAAAGTTGGCATCACTGGATCAACTGTGTTGAATTAATTAAACTAAGCAGTTTTAATAGGATTTTTAACAAATGTGCAATTAATTGTCTGCGTTTTGAATTTTTTGTGTCATTATCTTTCTTAGTGGGTCATGCATAATATTTTTTTAATACAGTAGGGTAGTAAGGGGCCCTGGGGAGGAGTTTATGGAACCAAGGAGGCGGGGCCCCGAAATGGGAACTGCTGGCACGTAGGGAAAAGAGTACAGCGAAGGCACCTACCTGTTGTCAACATACCGCATCAGCTCCTACTTTTTAAAAAAACAGCCTTCCCCAACTTGGTGCCCTCCAGATGGTTTGGACTGCAGCTCCCATCTTCATCAGCCAGCACAGCTGTGGTGGCTGGACCAATGGGAGTCGAGAGTGCAGAACATCAGGAGGACTCCAGGTTGGGGAAGACTTGATGCAGAAGTTTCCTGCTGACAGTGACTGTTGTCCTGCTGGCCAGAGGCATTCCCCCACCCCAACACACACACACACACACACACACACAGAGAGAGAGAGAGAGAGAGAGAGAGAGAGAGAGAGAGAGAGAATAGCAGCCGCTCCCAGTATGGAGTGCAAAAAGGGAAATCCAGAAGCAAACAGGGAACCATTACAGCAGGAGGATTAAGTGGAGCTTCCTCTTTGGTAGTGGTTACTGATTACTGCAGTGTAGAGCCCGATAAATGCAGTTACTCAAAGAGAAGGTAACTGCAAATATCCTCACAGTATTGTTGGCTTTTACTTCTGTGCCCGTTTTAATTTTAGATCTAACATTACACGTTCTTGCATTTTACGGTTTAAACCTCTGTCCTGTGAGCCGCCCAGGGAGCTTTGGCTCTTGGGCAGAACAGAAACGGAAACATATGCCTACATTTGCAATGGGGACCTTACATGAAGCTGCTGTCCACAAATGCAAAGCACTACATCTATCTAGGCCTGAACTGTCTGCTCTGAAGAGCAGCAGATCTCCATGATCCCAAAGCGAGGGAGAACTTCCTAGTTCTGCTCACCAAGTACCTCTTGGATGGAGCATGCTCTGGATTAGACATGGGGCCTTCTGCATGCACCGGAACTGGGATGTGGGTCTTGCCAGCGGAGTCAAGGGAGCATTCTTAGGCTTTCCTAATACTCTAAGCAGCCTAGAGTTGGGGAGGGGTGTGCGCAGAAGACAACTGCAGGTAACTTCACTTTCCCCCAGAGCTGGGCAACGGAGGGAATATTATTTATTGTGTCTGTCAGTCACTTTAAGTAAACAGAAAGCCTCAAAGCACAGCAAAAGACCAAGTACACAAGCTGACCACAACTCAGCAAATCACTATTTCTAACGTTTTCTACCTGTCCTTCAAACTTAGCCAACACCTCTCTCAGCACCTTGCAATTAAAATAACCTGTTTACATGAATGAGACATGAGCACCCAGGATCAAAGAGAAATTAGCCAGTGTGGTGTAGCGGTTTGTGTGTTGAAGTGGGACATGGTTGTAAAGGTAAAGGTAAAGGGACCCCTGACCATTAGGTCCAGTCGTGGCCGATTCTGGGGTTGCGGCGCTCATCTCACTTTACTGGCTGAGGGAGCCGGCGTACAGCTTCCAGGTCATGTGGCCAGCATGACTAACCGTTTACCTTCCCGCCGTTTACCTTCCCGCCAGAGTGGTACCTATTTATCTACTTGCACTTTGACGTGCTTTCGAACTGCTAGGTTGGCAGGAGCAGGGACCGGGCAACGGGAGCTCACCCTGTTGCGGGGTTTCGAACCGCCGACCTTCTGATCGGCAAGTCCTAGGCTCTGTGGTTTAACCCACAGCGCCACCCGCATCCCTTGGGACATGGTTGACCAGGGTTCAAATCCCCTGTCGGCCATGAAGCTCTCACCGGGTGACGCTGGGCCATTCACACTGCCTCTCGCCTAACCTACCTCACAGGGTTGTTGTGGGGATTAAAGGAGGGCGAGAGCCATGTACGTCACTCTTGAGCTTCTGGGAGAAGGAAGTGGGATAGAAAGGGAATGAATAAATAACAAGTAGCCACAAACTAAAAATATTAGCTGTGTGCAACCCCCACAATGTTACTTGCCCAGGGGCTTCAGCGAGACCTACCTGGTGCTGCCCATGCCTGCAGCACTCCTCTTGAACCCGTTCACACACACACACACCCAATATCTGGTCATGTGACCACCATTTGGGCCCAATGAAAATTGCTCTACTGGCCCCCTGTTGACCCGGACAAATGGCAAAGGGAAAACATCGCTTGGGGGCCCCTTTGTACTGTGGGAAAAGCCAGGAAGGAACCAAACCACTACCCTTTAAGGAGTGTATTAGCAATTTCACACCATTTGCATGGCGTTCCCCACATGTGCTGTCTAAACAAAGGCAGAATTGTATCTGGAAGTGAAAGGAAGCCTTCGGCCACTCCTGCCACAAGATCAACATATGAAGCATGAGGGGGAGAGACAAAGACAAGTCTATTATCTGTTTGCATGCCCAGCCCACCTCTCTTATAACCCTTCCGCCGCCACACGCTCCCCGATGTTTCTGCGCATCATTCTGGAGGGGTGACCTAATGTAACAAAGCCATCCAGGATCGGAAAGGGGTGTCCTCCCTTCTCCCGCCCCTCCGGCCCATCCCAGTCGATTGGAAGAGGATCCATGAGGGAATCTGGCCTGGTGGAGCTCCACAGAAGAGCTCTGGGTACGTTTGCCCTCAAGTCCCACCGCTGGCTGACCCCAGCAGATCACAAGACTTGCTTTGGAAACATGCTTATGTGGGTCTTTACGAGAAGAACTAACTAGCACTTAATCCACACCCATGCTTCAGAAACATAGCATTTATTTGCTGCCTTTGTGGAAAGTGGGCTGGTTCCCGTTTCCCTGGCTTTTCCGCCTGCCTGTGCACTAGGAGCAGGGATGGATCTTGCTGGACTGCAGTTCCCATAATCCCCGACCACTGGCCACTTTGGCTGGGGCCAATGGAAATCAGAGTTCAGCAACTTGTGAATAGCTGTGATTCCTGCACTGCAGGGGGTTGGACTAGATGGCCCTTGGGGCTCCCTTCCAACCCTACAAATCTATCATTCTAGAGCTGATATTGTTTACGGCACTATTGCAAAGGAGCTCTGTTTTCCTCTTCAGTCCACCTTGAGGAGGCATAGGCAAACTCAGCCCTCCAGATGTTTTGGGACTACAACTCCCATCATCCCTGACCACTGGTCCTGTTAGCTAGGGGTGATGGGAGTTGTAGTCCCAAAACAGCTGGAGGGCCGAGTTTGCCTGTGCCTGATCTTGAGCATATTCTTCCCTTTGAAGTTGAGGCACCCAGTATCATGGTGATGTCAGGTGACTGGCAGGTGGACAGACCCACCCACCCGTCAAAAGTGGGTCAGGGTTAGGGGAAATCAGGATCCACCCTGTAGCCCAGGTTTGCCTATGTGATTTAAGATTAAAGCTCCAGGCAAAATCAGATCCCTCCACTCTCCACTTTCGGAGGAGCCCAGCCCTCATAGGAATTCCACAAAAGGAGCAGGAGAGAATTGTATCAGAAATGCCCGGAGGCTGATGAAAATGTAGATTGCCAGAGCCTGTGGGAAGAGGACAGTAACATACCCAGGCAATGGCCAGTGTGAAGGAAAATTCCTCCTGACTCCAGGTGCTGATGGGTCAGAAAATGCAATAAACTACATTATAAAATGGAATTTTTTTAAAAAAAAGCTTAACTAAAAGAAATGCAATAATATTTTCGGTCTCCAGGTGATGCTGGAAATATCCCAATCACTGAATTCCTTTGACACATTCAGTGTGCTTTGCAATCCTGATGAGATTTACTCCTGCATTGACTCTGATGTTCCGATCATTAAAAAGGGAGAAATTCTCCAAGTTTTCCACCAAAAGAAGGAGACACACAGTTTCTACTGCAGAAAAAGTCGGCTGGAATTTAAACCATTAATGGGGGTAATGGGAGAAGGAGGAAAAGTCTAACCACCACTGAAAAAGTTGATTCTGGAAACTGAGATGTAGTCTATCTCTTGCTCAGACAGACAAGATTGCCATGGGTACAGCAGGGGCTAGAATACCATTTTCATTTTTGTCTATAGTCAAGCCATATATAAATTTTATGAAATACAGTGGTACCTCGGGTTAAGTACTTCATTCGTTCCGGAGGTCCGTTCTTAACCTGAAACTGTTCTTAACCTGAAGCACCACTTCAGCTAATGGGGCCTCCTGCTGCACGACCCCCAGAGCACAATTTCTGTTCTCATCCTGAAGCAAAGTTCTTAACCCGAGGTACTATTTCTGGGTTAGTAGAGTCTGTAACCTGAAGTGTATGTAACCTGAAGCGTATGTAACCCGAGGTACCACTGTAAATAAATGCTCAGTGAGGTCCTTCCTATTTTTGATTCAAATGAAGAAGCAAGTCTGGTCTGAAAAAGGCAGCCAGAAGATCCCCTACTGAAAAGGTAGCTGCTGTTGCATTTATATCCCACCTTTTTCTCCTTGGAGCTCAAGTACAGTGGTGCCCCTCAAGACGAATGCCTCGCAAGACGGAAAACTCGCTAGACGAAAGAGTTTTCCGTTTTGGAGGTGCTTCGCAAAACGAATCTCCTATGGGCTTGCTTCGCAAGACGACAATGTCTTGCGAGTTCCTGCGGGGGTTTTTCCCTTCCCCCCTTTTTCTAAGCCGCTAAGCCGCTTATCAGCTGATCCGATAAGCCGATAAGCTGCTAAAAGCCGCTAATAGTGCTAATCCGCTAATCCGTCAATGGGCTTGCTTCGCAAGACGAAAAAACCGCTAGGCGAAGAGAATCACAGAACGGATTCTTTTCGTCTTGCGAGGCACCACTGTACCGTATTTTTCACTCTATAGGACGCACCCAACCATAGGACACACCTCGTTTTAGAGGGGGAGAACAAGGGGAAAAAATTATCCTCCTCTCTGCTCAGCGCCCCTTCAGCGAAGCGGCAGGAGAAACGGAGCCCCTTCCATTTCTCCTCCCGCTTCGCTGAAGGGGCGCTGCGCAGAGAGGGGGAGATTATTTTCTTGTTCTCCCCCTCTAAAACAAGGTGCGCTCACCCAAAGCCTCCAGAGCACAGTGGGAGTTCCCGCTGTGCTTTGGAGGCTTCAGGCAGCTACCTTGGAAGCCTGGAGAGCGAGAGGGGTTGGTGCGCACTGACCCCTCTTGCTCTCCAGGCTTCAGTGAAGGCAACCTGAAGCCTCTGGAGCGCGGCGGGAGTTCCCGCTGGGCTCCGGAGGCTTCGGGTTCCTTTTGACCTGCTCATTGGGGCTGGCGGGGGGAAGCGCTGCTTTCCCCCACTGCCAGCCTCAAAGATCCCTGAAGCCTGCGGAGCGCAGCAGGAACTCGCGCTACGCTCCGAAGTCTTTAGGCGGCTATCGCTGAAGCCTGGAGAGCGAGAGGGGCCAGTGTGCACCAATGCCTCTTGCTCACCAGGCTTCAGCGAAAGCAGCGTGACGCCTCCGGAGCGCGGAGGGAGCGCTCCCTCTGCGCTTCGGAGGCTTCGCGTTGCTATCGCTGAAGCCAAGGAGCCTGCATTCGCGCCATAGGACGCACACACATTTCCCCTTAATTTTGGGAGCTATAGAGCGAAAAATACGGTACTTCTGCCATTACAGTGGTACCTTGGTTTACAAATTTAATCCACTCCAGAAGTCCATTCTTAAACCAAAACCGTTCTTAAACCAAGGTGCGCTTTCCCTAATGAGGCGTCCGCCCGCCGGTGCCCTTCTACCGTGCGGATTCCGTTCTTAGACCGAGGTAAAGTTCGCAAACTGGGACACTGCTTCCAGTTTTGCGGAGTTCATAAACCGAATCGTTCGTAAACAGAACTGCTCTTAAACCGAGCTACCACTGTACCTGGTACCTAGTGAATATGGGTTAGCCGATAGCGATCCTCCCAGAACATAAGGTAAAAATAATTAATTTAGAATATTTTTACTCCGCCTCACTCATCTTACTTGTTGCATTTTATTATTCTATGACTTAAAGAGATATTTTTGACATACTGTAAAACAATTTTCTTGCTGTGCAATGAAAACATATTGTTGTTGTTGTTGGCATCCGTCTGTCTTGAGAGACAACGGAGTGCGCCTCTGGGGGTGAAGTCAAACTGCTGCGTTAGCAGCACTGAAATGACTTCCCCAGGGTGCAAGCCTGGGCAGTGTGTCTGGAGGTCCTGGGCTGCCCAGATGACAAGACCCCCCCCCCAGCCTCACTCATGGGGTCCAAAGGAAAGCAGAGCAGTGCGTTTGGCACCAGTTTGGCTGCAGGAGTTGCCGGAAGGAGGAGTACAAGGCGCCATTCCAACTGTCTTTTGAGGAAATCCAGCAAAATGTTAACACTACACAGCAGGGACAAAAAGACCTCATTAAATGGTCAAACAAAAAACTCCCCTTTCCAGGTTTTGCACCCTCTCGAAAAGGGCCAGCCTCACTGGGGAGGTCAATCCGCAGCCTCAGATCAATTACAGTGGTACCTCAGGTTAAGAACTTAATTCGTTCTGGAGGTCCGTTCTTAACCTGAAGCTGTTCTTAACCTGAGGTACCACTTTAGCTAATGGGGCATCCCGCTGCTGCCTCGCCGCTGGAGCACGATTTCTGTTCTCATCCTGAAGCAAAGTTCTTAACCCAAGGTTCTATTTCTGGGTTAGTGGAGTCTGTAACCTGAAGTGTCTGTAACTTGAAGCGTCTGTAACCTGAGGTACCACTGCACAACCCCCGTTGCATTCAAAGCCATAAGTATCAGAAGCCATTCAACGCCCCCTTGCTACAGAGGAAGCCATGAAAACTGTACGGAAGTGAAGAACTTTAACTCCCAGAATAACTTCAGCAGCAATCTTCATGGCTGAGCAGTTTTTAATGGGATGCACATAGCCGAATCCCAATACATTTAAGCAACTAAAGAGCAATTGCCACCCAGTTTCCAGAGATGGGGGGGAGGGGGGAGGTTAAGTTCAGAGCTAACGCTTTTTTCACTTTTGCCACCTCTGCAAAGGGACCTACATGTTTGCTGAAGGAGAGGAGAAGGTTAAATTACTCTCCAAGGGCCTACCCCCCCCCCCTCACTAGCCACATCCACCAACCTTAACCTAGGTCAAATTCCCTTTATCTCCCTGCCTTGTTTAATTAGTCAGCCATAAACCAACACTTTTTCAGGGCCCTGGATAAGCAGAGGAGCAGAGCAAGAACGCCTACGTCCACTAGCACACACCAGCACACACCCAGCAGTTAAGATCTTGCCACTGGCTGAAAATATAACCACCACCTTAAAAAAAAAAAATCAGACAGAGAGAGGGAAACTGGAAGAGACTGACAAAACTAGTTTCTTCGGGATCAGATATAAACTGGTTCTGTGGTGCAGCTTTTTAAAAAGAAGTTGGAACACTGTGTATTTGTACGGCTGAGTTACAACAACAGCGTCAACACACAGGCATTGTGCGAAAAGGAGTCGAAGACCATCTGCGGAGATAAACCCCTACTGGGCATGCAACCATGTTGTTTTAGAAACTTTTGCCGGCCCCTGAAATTAACATGTTCTCAACACCTATGGGAACTGCTTTAGAGCAAGGAGGAACTCGGGCCCACCTGGGTCAGTGCTGCCTTGTCTACAAGAAGCAGAAGTGGCTTTCCAGGGATCAGGTGGGATCTTTCACAGTTCTATGGAGACTGATTATGGGACCTTCCACACACAAAGCATATAGCAGGGGTCAGCAAACTTTTTCAGCAGGGGGCCGTTCGACTGTCCCTCAGACCTTGTGAGGGGCCAGACTATATTGGGGGGGGGACGACAAAAAGTGAACGAATTCCTGTGCCCCACAAATAACCCAGAGATGCATTTTAAATAAAAGCACACATTCTACTCATGTAAAAACACGCTGATTCCCGGACCGCCCGTGGGCCGGATTTAGATGGTGATTGGGCCGGATCCGGCCCCCGGGCCTTAGTTTGCCTACCCATGGCATATAGTCTACACCTAGAGATGCGAAAATCCTCTTCTGGAATGAGTGAAATGCTATTATTATTAGTAGCAGTAGTAGCAGTAGTAGCAGTAGTAGCAGTAGTAGCAGTAATAGTATACTGTCCTATACCAGCATTTCTCAGAGTGGTTCACAAGATAAAATCACAATATAAAAACACAAAATACAAAATCAAGATAAAAACAAAAAAGGCACTGGATGTCAATCAGCCAAAGGCCTGGTTAAAGAGGAACATTTTTGCCTGGTAAACAAGGTTTTACTCATTGAAAAAAACGTGTTGCCCAAAGACTTTATGCAAGAATCTACAGCATCAGCATGCAAATTCCTGTGTCTACTACGTAAACATAAATGAAATTCAACATGCATTTCTACATCCAGAGATGCTGCCATCTTCACAAGGAAAAAAATGCCACAATTGTTATATTAATAAATAGCCACAAGAAATGAATACAGTGCTTGCTTTTTAACCATTTACACTTTGAATTGATTCAGGCACGAGCATCTGAAAAGAACTGTAAAGGTAAAGGGACCCCTGCCTGTTAGGTCCAGTCGTGGCCGACTCTGGGGTTGCGGCACTCATCTCGCTTTATTGGCCGAGGGAGCCAGCGTACAGCTTCCGGGTCATGTGGCCAGCAGGACTAAGCAGCTTCCGGCAAACCAGAGCAGCGCACAGAAACGCCGTTTACCTTCCTGCCAGAGCGGTACCTATTTATCTACTTGCACTTTGATGTGCCTTCGAACTGCTAGGTTGGCAGGAGCTAGGACCGAGCAACGGGAGCTCATCCCGTCGCGGGGATTCGAACCGCCAACCTTCTGATCGGCAAGCCCTAGGCTCTGTGGCTTAACCCACAGCGCCACCCGCGTCCCGTTTGAAAAGAATTGTAGTAGATCTCAATTCACTTTTGACCCCCCTCCATCTGAAATGCCATGCCTGGTCTTGCACTGAATGTAATATTGACACCCTAAGTTCAACTGATGACATATGATGTTTACAACCCATGAAACTTGATTTCTTTGAATGGTTTAGAGGTGGCACTGGAGGACAGAAGGGCTCAGTGCCTTTAACAGATATGTGGCAGGCAGAAATTAAACAGGGCAAGCCTTTTCTAGTATAGAGAAAGTGTTGCTGGCAGACATTCTGTCGAGTTGTGTGACTCCAGATTTATTTTGGGGCATTCCACCCCACCTGCAAATGAGGGTAACAAAATTGCACACGACATAAAGTCTTCTTTAGTGAGTACAGCAGAGGGCCCAATCCACATACAGTGTGTGGACACCACAAAAATCCTGTTGGCAGCCCAGTGAATGGGGAAGCTTCAATTACTGGGTTGCTTTTGGTCAGGTTTCCACAGTAAAGCCTAAGGCAACAATGGGTTTTCCAAAAAAATCTGAAATAGAAAAATTGATGGAGAGATTTCTTGGGCAAATCTGCATAGTGTAATTCTCCAATGCCCTATAGCAATGGTTCCCAGTTGGTGGTCTGTGAACCCCAGAGGGTCTTCACAACCCATGCAGGGAGGTGCATGGCACCATTCACATAACAAATACCACAACAGAGGTATCAACTTTTTCAAAAGTAGGGGGTCCATGGCTTGGCTTTTCAAAAACTGTCTGCAGTACTTAGCTACCTGGGAACCACTGCCCGATAGTTATCTAATTCAGCATGCTTATTCTCCTTGTAATTCTTTTTATTTTTTTTAAAAAGAGGCTACAAATTTAAAAACTGTTAAGCTTGCCATTTGGCATTCCATCATTGCTAATTATTTTATGAAATGGAAATTCGCCCACAGAAACCTTTCTGCTCCGCATCCCTGAGTGCAGGCACCAGACTACCCTCAGAGAGCATCTTGCACCTGGCTTCCGCTTGCAGCCTGAGGAGTTCACTAGCTGTTCCACTCCCAGCACAAGACTCTTCTTCCACAGTGAAGCAACTTTGTGCAGTTGTAATGCTATGCTACCCCAAAGTGGCAGCAGCGTACAAAATTCTCAGGGCAGTTCAACGCAGCGGACAAAATGGTACAAGGCAGAAGTTGCTCGGCTCTAGCTTCTGAGCACATTGCTGCTATCCAATCCCCACACCTATCTCCAGCTGAAGCACAGCAAATACAAGAACACTAGTCACTGCAGTCCATGCACAGGTAACCTTGAGGCTGGATTACGGCCATGTGCTCCATGTGGGGCTGCCCTAGGGTCTGGTTTGGAAACTCCAGCTGGTGTTCTCTGAGGCAAAACTGCTGATGGGGACACCAGGTCGAGAACATGTGGTCATTAAAGCATCTGCACTGTCTGCCCATCTACTACAAGGCCAGGTTGAAGGTTCTTGTATTAATCTGCAAAGCTATTAGCAACTTAGGTCCTGGGTATCTCAGGGAGTGCACAGACCCTTATATCCCAGCTCGATCACAAAGGTCATTTGCAGGAGCCACCAGCCATCTCCCCAGCCACTCTGGGGCAGCTTACAGCACATAAAAAAATGTAAAACATCAGACATTAAAAATGCAGGCTGCCTTCAGATGTCTTCTAAAAGTCAGATAGTTGTTTACTGCCTTGACATCTGGTGGGAGGGCATTCCACAGGGCAGGCACCACCACCGAGAAGGCCCTCTGCCTGGTTCCCTGCAACCTCACTTCTCACAGGGAGGGAATTGCCAGAAGGCCTTCAGCGCTGGAGCTCAGTGTCCAGGTTGAAGATGAGGGTGGAGACGCCAACCTTCAGGTATACTGGGCCAAGGCCGTTTAGGGCAGTGTTTCCCAACCGGTGTTCCGCGGCACACGAGTGTGCCGTGAGACATCGGCTGGTGTGCCGCGAGATGCCTGGAGGGAGGCGGGCGAGTCGGGCGGCGAGAGGCGGGGCGGCGGCGGCGAGGAGAGGCCGCGCCTCCTGCTGCTGCCTGGCGCTCCTCCTCGCAGCCGGCAGCGCTGCCTGGGCGCCTCCGCGCGACTCTGCCTCGCTGGGTTTGGTCTCCCAGCAGAGACGGGTCACACGCGCACCTCCCTCCCTCCCTCAGCCTGCACGGAGGGAGAGCCAGAGAGAGGCATCGCTCCTGCGCGGCGGGAGAGGGAGCAGCCGGAGCGATGCCCCAAACGAGCTGAATTCCGAGCGAGGGACTGAGGGGGGAGGGAAAAAACTTTCACTTTCGTGCGTCCCTCCCGGCGTGGCGCTGCGCGCTGACGTCACGGGGCGGGGCTTTAATGGTGGTGTGCTGCGAGATTTTTTTTCAGTAGACAGGTGTGCCGTTGCCCAAAAAAGTTTGGGAAACACTGGTTTAGGGCTTTAAAGGTCAGCACCAACACTTTGAATTGTGCTCGGAAATGTACTGGGTACGTAACAATGAACAGGTGCCAAACGCAAATACAGTATTAGGTAAGCTTGGATGTTTCAACATGTTTAGATTTGTTTAGTAAACACAAGTAAAACAAACATGCTAAATTAGATCACACATGGGCATCAGGAAAAAATTCCAATAAAAATTTCCCAGAAAACCCACAGCTACCAAGAATCAGCAGGCAGCAGCCTACCGGAAAGGGCCTGCTTGCAACACTACCCTGCCATTAGCACCCTGCTCAGCCAGTCGCCTGCTTTTGGGCTCAATAGTGGAATTTTCATTCTTAGCAGAGGCCTATTCAAGAGCAGCAGCATTTATGCACCACACTGCTGCAGGCAAAGCATGGGGGGAAGGGAGAAAGCAAGAGAACGCTCAGCCCTTGGTAGGCAGGGAGCGAAAGCTGCAAATTGCATATAAATAGCTGCATGCAACAATTCTCATCTTGAGGTCTGCAAAGCCAGGACTGCGCTATGAGCCTTGGGAATGCCTCTCCTAGTGTGGAACCCAACAACCTGGAGCCAGGGATCCTCACTTCCTTAGGAACTCTCTCTGCCAAAGCTGAAGGGTGGGTTCTTGCTACTACAAACATGCGTGTACCTCAAAAGCCCTCTGTGGTCCCCAATTTCTCTCTCCCCCACCCCTCTTCTTGCTACATCCTCTCACCTAAGACATTCAGGAGTCCAGCCTCACCACTCCAGGTCACCTGAAGGTCTACTTTTCCTTTGGCTGCCCTGATGCCACAAGCTCCCTCACAGAATACCTCCCCATTGCTTCCCCAATTCCTCCTCAAGACCCACCTTTTGCACGAAACTCTTGGCAAAACCCCTCCATCTCCACACCCCACAGTAACTAGACTTATCTACATAGAACTCAAATAAACGTACACGCTCCCTTCTGGCCCCAACTCCATTTCCCTCCCCTTTCTCCGTTTAATTTTAAACTCCTTGGAGCAACCACACACTTGAGTTTTGCGATGCTGATAAATTGAGTCTGGTCCTGAGCAAGCTGGGCCAGGAGATAGGTTTATACCCAAAGACACTTTGAAGTTCGCATTATTATTCTAGGGGCCTTTAATCCCCACAGCCCTTTCCTAGCCCCACAGGCTTAGAGGTACAGTTCACCAACTCTTATCACGAAGCCTCACCCATTTATGGCCACTGCCACCCCGCCTCCCCAGCCTAACAGGCCGCAGTCAACTGGGCGGTGCAGACATCCAACTCAAGATTATTTGACCGTGAAGGTAGGCTACATTCTGACTGTCAACTGCCGCTCCTGCCCTTCCCTGCCCTCAACCTCTAGGCAACCATTTCAGAAATGGGTGGGCAACTCTGTTGTTAAACATGCAATAAGCCATTTCAGAGAGAGAGGGGGGGGGGAGAGGAGTAAACCTGCAACACAAGATTTCCATTCTAAAAAGTTTTCTCCCAAAGCTTTTTTGCAAAAGAGAAAATTCTTCCCAAAATTGAAATTAAATGCACAAAGAGCGAGCCCACCCTGAAAATAGAACCTCTCCCTTTTCGCTGAGTTGAGTAGCTTCCACCAGAAGCCAATGCCCTGCTCGAACACACTGTTTTTTGGGGGGTGAGGGGAGAGCCTGGCGTCCCCCTCGCTCGCCCAGCACGGACAGGCATCCCACCCTTCCTGAAAGCGCCCCGTGGGGGAGGGGGAGCAACAAGCCAGCAAGTTCACTTACCTCCACCATCGCTGTACTTCCTGAAAAGTCAGCCGCAGGGTGCTGGAGAGGAATAAATCACACGGCAGAGGAGAGGGTGGGCGGATAGGGTGGGGGGGAGAGAACGATTCTCCTCCGGAAGAGGAGATTGGGTTTTTCTTCTCTGCCCAGGAGAGGAGAGTCAGTTGGTTTCCCTGACTAGGAGACACTTGATCCGGGCAGGGACGCGCACACTCCTCCTTTGCTCGCTGGGCTGCTACACACAAGTTTCCTGACGTTGCAAGGCCAGAAGCTCCACCCCTCCCTTCCCAGCACTCTGAACTGGGTGAAAGGAGGGGAAAGGCGGCAGCACTGCCCTCACTGGAGGAGGGAGGCAGCGACACCCCAAGAGGAAGAGGAGGAAGATGTGAAAGGGCAAAGGAAACTTTGGGGCTGGCCTGGTGCCGTTCCGGGCCTCTGGATGCATTCAAAGGGAAGGGGCCAAGATTATTTGTGGGTAAGGGTTCCCCTTAACAGCAGAATCATTTGTAAAATGAGCTCCGAAAGCCTCTTGGTTTTAAGGGCGTGGGGTGGCGACCCAGGAAGGGAAATATGAAGAGAAAACACTCTGTACATGCTCAGAGGTAAACACTATAATAATAATACAGTGGTACCTCAGGTTATATATGCTTCAGGTTACAGACGCTTCAGGTTACAGACTCTGCTAACCCAGAAATAGTACCTCGGGTTAAGAACTTTGCTTCAGGATGAGAACAGAAATCGCGCGGTAGCGGCAGCAGGAGGCTCCATTAGCTAAAATGATGCTTCAGGTTAAGAACAGTTTCAGGTTAAGAATGGACCTCCGGAACGAATTAAGTACTTAACCCGAGGTGCCACTGTAATAATAATTTATTATTTATACCCCGCCCATCTGGCTGGGCTTCTCCAGCCACTCTGGACAGCCACCAACAAAGCATTAAAATACAGCGGTCTGTTAAACACTAAAAGCTTCCCTAAAGAGGGCTGCCTTCAGATGTCTTCTAAAAGTCTGGTAGTTGTTCTCTTTGACATCCACAGGGCGGGCGCCACCACCGAGAAGGCCCTCTGCCTGGTTCCCTGTAACTTGGCTTCTCACAGGGAGGGAACCGCCAAAAGGCCCTCAGTGCTGGACCTCAGTGTCCGGGCAGAACGATGGGGGTGGAGACGCTCCTTCGGGTATACTACAAGTACAAACTTTAAGATTTTGGGCGTAAAGTCGCTTTCAGTTCAGAGACTGATGAATAAAAATGATGTGCCCAGAGCCCAACTCCAACATTTCGGTCTAGCGCAATGGAACGCCAGCGAGGTTTGACTCAGATTAGGCTCCGTCGCAGAGTGGAAAAGGTGGGTGCCCTCACACCCTAGGCTTTGAATACATATGCGGGAGAGACTGGGATGTGCAGATGTGCAAACAGGAAATGCAGATGTGCAAATGGCAGAGCCGTTCCCAAACGACACACTCGGGCTCAGTCTTTCTCCCCATCTCACCCCTTACTTGAAAGGTTAAAATGCCGTTCACTGGACTGAGCACACATTTCGCACTCAATGCCCGTTACCAAACAAGGTGGGAAAGACACAGCTATCTAGAAAATCACCTGCCCTCATCAATTGCCTCATCGATAATCCCTAGATTACAGGGGCAGAACACCCAGGACCCTGCCAACTATATAGTCACTTGATCTTTGTACACCTTTCTATGAACGTGGAGTTTCAATCAAGAGGCATTTCCTTTTTCCTCCGGCTGTTATCTCCAGGGGGGAGTTGGCACCTTTTCCTGGGACACAAAAGAGCCTGCCTGTTTCTACTCTTTGCTCCCCACCATCTTAAAACATAATCTCCCTCCTCCATTACTTATCTTAATTCAAATGGACACAGATCTACAGCAACCTCCCACATGTTGGGAAGCTGGTAACGCTAACTCTGCTCTGGGACACAGATCCAACAGAACGGGGACTTTGGACCCTCCCAGCCTCTCACAGTTTCACTTGACTGGGTTACCAATACTAGGAGTGAAACTTATCAGAGGCAAGGAAAGGAGCGGCCTGAACTTCGTGGAATTGAAGAAACCAAAGCCAAGGAAAAATATGCCAGTCAGTGTACACACACACACACACACACACACACACAGAGAGAGAGAGAGAGAGAGAGAGAGAGAGAGGGAATAGGAAATCCTACTTTTCAAGTTACAAGTTTCCAATTTTAAGCTTGTAACTGTTTTCAGAGATACAATATTAAAGAACCCACCTCATCTTTTTGGCTTCCGGCCACTTAGGAAGCAATTAACACAAGCCACAGAAAATCAGAATGGATTCTATCTATAGCAAGGAGATGGGTATTATCACTGAGAGATATGAAACCTGAGATTCAGAAGCCAGGTAGAGTGACTAAGTGAGCTTTTATTTTATTTTTTAAAAATGGAATCCCTGGGCTATGCACAATGTCCAGGGCAATGGGTTTTAAGTACAGAGGTACCTCGGGTTAAGTACTTAATTTGTTCTGGAGGTCTGTTCTTAACCTGAAACTGTTCTTAACCTGAAGCACCACTTTAGCTAATGGGGCCTCCTGCTGCCGCCGCGCCCCCGGAGCACGATCTCTGTTCTCATCCTGAAGCAAAGTTCTTAACCCGAGGTACTATTTCTGGGTTAGCGGAGACTGTAACCTGAAGCGTATGTAACCTGAAGCATATGTAACCTGAGGTACCACTGTATGCAGAAACATTCAACTTTAGCAAAGGAATCATTCTTTTTAGCACTACTTCGCCAGTGTCTTTAAAGAGTTTGAGATATATCCTGCGGAGGTCTCTAGGCTGAAAGGAACATGAAACGTGTACTGCGATCTGTTCACCATCCGGCTACTGGTTCTTCCCTGGGGGGTGTCCTCTCTTATATACCTTACATACCCCTACTGGGGAGAGAGGCCCAGTTTTTTGCCTGCTGGGGACCCAGCATCAGCACTTTCTGCACATGTTGGAAATGCACAGGCACTTTTTAACCACCCAGAACAAATGATGTTTTATGGTACAAACAACTTATCCAGATTTCCTAAGAGGCACAAATTCCCCTAAGCCCCAGCCTGTGCCTTGAGTTGTATCAGGGTTTCAAAGGATTTCCCTGCTCGGCTTCCTCCACCCCACCACCCCCGGTAATGACTCGAGGCTCCTATGATTTCCTTGTTATTGTTTCTCCTGGCAGCTCTTCCATCTGCCAGATTCTGGTTGTGTTCGAGCCTGTTGAAATGCCATGGTCTTGCAGAAGAGAAAGGGGTTAACAGAAAGAGGGACGGGCGCCAGAAGGAACTTGAGGGAGAAAAGAACACAGAGGTTTCCGCCCGCAGCCAATGAGGCGACAGCGTTTGAAACAAGGACGGCCAATCAGGTGCCGCATCTGGTGGTTTAACATCAAAAGGGAAAGGGGGGGTTCAGGGGAAAAGACAACATAGTGGTAAATCCTGAGGTGCCCATCTAGGAACATCCTTGCACCACAGAGGAGTGCAATTCAAAAGAAGAAAGCACTCAGGTTTTCCCTATCACCCAGGAAAGAATGCCATTTATTCCTTGCAGAACCAAGGCCTCATCCCCTCCATGTGCAATTCAGGAGGCGAGTCCACAAGCTGCTTAGATAGCAACATAAGCTCAAAACACTGGTTTAGATCGCCAGATGGCAATAATAATAATAATAATAATTTATTTGTACTCCGCCCATCTGGCTGGGTTTCCCCAGCCACTCTGGGCGGCTTCCAACAACGACCAAACATACACCAAAATGTCACACATTAAAAACTTCCCTTATACTCCTATACTCCCCTTACTCCACACAAAGTGGCAGAAACTGTTTAGGGCTTTAAAGGTTAACAACATCACCTTGATTTGTTCACAGAATGCACAATGTCGATTTCTTCATCAATAGCTCTCAGGGTGCTTCACAAGTTAAATGCAATTTTTTAAAAATTTCTCAGCAATCATTACAACCACCCCATAAAGGGAGTCCACATCCCCTGCAGTGTGTGTCTGACCAGTATTCCAGCTCTGACCTGAATGAAGAGGTTGGGTACAACAGGTCTCTGTCTGGAAAGAGCAAGTCTGAGCCGAGGAATATCCAAGCGATTCCAGTTTTGCGCCATCGCGCAGCAGAGGAAATGCACAACCTCAAAAGCATCTGCAAGGACGAGGCATTCAGGTAAGTGGCCAATTAACAGCTGTTGGATTCCAGGCATGGGCAAGGAGTTCCCCCAGCTAATTTTTAATTGCCCCATAGAAAGTATACAGGCAAGGGAGACTTAAGGGACACACCCACCATCTTCATAACCGGATCTTCCTTGTCAAAGCTAAACACTACATCACACTGGCGCAATGCTATCCGGTCACTGGTATCCAAGCAACCAGCTTAATTTGGCTCAGTGGCTTCCGTCCCGTTCTTTGGGACAATTCTGAGTGGAGCAATTTACCTGTGGAGACTGACAAAGACCCTTTTCTTAGCCACTAACCCTGCTCCATTTCCACTGAATGGGCAGCCACAAGAGCTGGCTTACGAAGCAGGCTGAAATGGCCAACTCTGAAAAAGGTACGTTAACCTTTTGCACTCTAAAAGCACAGGTGCTTTGTCAGCTGAAACTTTAGGGGCGTTGGGTCGGCATTCTGATCTTCCAACTCAGGCCTCCAAATTGCAAGCAACACGATGACTCAACTTCTAGTCATCAACACTGCGAGGGGCTGAAACCAGCAGGTTTCCTGGTCCTCCTCCTGACAGGTGCAAGTCTCAGGCAGCTCACCGGCCAACTCACCAGGGCTGAGTCAACTAGCTTCTGCATAGCACAGAGGTTTTCAACCTTTTTGAGTCCACGGCTCCCTTAACCAACTACCGTATTTTTCGCTCTATAAGACGCACCAGACCACAAGACGCACCTAGTTTTTGGAGGAGGAAAACAAGAAAAAAAATATTCTGAATCTCAGAAGCCAGAACAGCAAAAGGGATCGCTGTGCAGTGAAAGCAGCAATCCCTCTTGCTGTTCTGGCTTCTGGGAAAGCTGCGCAGCCTGCATTCGCTCCATAAGACGGACACACATTTCCCCTTACTTTTTGGGAGGGAAAAAGTGAGTCTTATAGAGCAAAAAATACGGTACATTCTTTCTGCGGCACCCCAGGAGCCCAGTTACGTCACCCCTTGCCTGCAGAGCTGGCAGTCTCTCACCCTTTTTCCAAAAGCCCTCCTTTGTGGAGTGTTCCCTCAGCCTCCATTCCTCTCCCCTTGGGAGTCTCTGAGCTTGCGCCCCCCCCCCTGCCGCCTCAAAGAGAGGTGTCTCCCAGAGGCACCATTCGCTTGCGGAGCTTATAGCCAGCGCTGCTGCAATAAACAGCTGTGCAAGCCTTTGGGAGGCAGAGACGTGAGGGAGCCGATGGAAAGGGGGGCAGATGCCAGTGTTGCTCTCAGCACCCCTGACCATCATTCAAGGCACCCCAGGGTGCCACGGCACACTGGTTGAAAACCACTGGCACAGCACTTCCTGATCCCTCCCTGAATCCTCTGATCCAAACTCTCCTGCAAACTCACTCAGCTCTACTCCTTCTCCAAAAGGACCAACAAAAAAAATGCCATTTGCATGACACACAATTCCAAATGAGGCGAAATCCAAATTTAACCTAATGTTAGGAGTTTGGGGGAACAGGCTGCATGCCAGACCACCTCTAATCCCTGGATCCCTCAAGTGCTGAAAGCTAATCAAGCCTTCTAATTCCGAAAATAGCCAGGATGGCTTCCCGGTGAGGTGATGGGGGGGTTAAGGGGCTCAATGTGAGACGGCAAATGGGCAGGGGCCCCTCCCTTAACCGACAGAGTCTGGAGTAGAGAGTTTTGCAGTGATACAACCTAGAAGTAAAGCAGCAAGCTAGACAGGGAGTCAGAGCAACGTTTGAGAGCAAGCTTTGATTTCTGCTTGAATCCAAGGCTGCAAGATGGGAGAAGCAAGGCTCCCCACCCTTGGTGTGTTAATGCTCTGAACCCCTCCATCGCAGGTCCAGGTAAAGACACCACAGTCCCTGCTCTACCTCATTTCCAAAAGGAAACATGAACCCTGGGTAAGTGCCTGGGACCCCTGCTCTCGTGCACTGCTCGGGGACTGGGGCGGCGCACGATAATGAGCTTCGTGTTCTTGCCACGAATCAAGAAGCAACCGAGGATTGGTTTGACCCCAAGGATTGCTCCAGCTCTCTTCCAAGTTGTGCAGTAACTAATTCCCTACTGCACAAGAATCACAGAAAAAGGCACAGGGGGCCTTAGTGATGGCAGAAAGGGCAAGGAGGAAGGATTTCGCTTTGGGCTCATTTGAGCTCACTGCACAGGCATTTGGAAGCTTACACAGTACCAAGGAAGGTCATTCCGGAAGGCCTCTTGTGTTTTAAAAGGGCTTCTACCCTTAGGTCTCTTTATACATTGGGCTTAATTAGAATGTTCTCACTGAAGACGGTTCTAATTAAACCCAAAACAATTAGGAGCTGTTAGCACCAGTCAGAGAAGCAAGTAGCCGAAAGATGCGTCATGCCACACAAGTGTGTTCCTCCAGTCAAATGAGGGGCATGGATCACGAAGCGCCGGCATTAGCCATTCCTGAGAGAGACACAGAGAAAGGACGTCAAAACCAAAGTACTTTTTGCCAACAAGAAACTGGACTTTGCCTTTGAAGCAGGTTCTGTTCAAGGACAAGCCAAGGTCAGCTTCCAAGTTGTTGTTTTTTTAGAAAAAAAACAAAACACAGTGACAATTCACCTCCTACAAGGTCATGCCAACCTGGACAAAACTCCCAACGGCAACGTAAGATTTTTCTAAGCGATAAAGCAATCACAAATGAAATCAAAGTCCCTTTTCATTTACGTATAATCAATCTTAGTCTCTCGATGGCTTCCAAGAGGAATTTGCTGTAATGATGATTTTAATGCAGTCTGGCAGCAGACCATACCGCTAAGCACTAATTGCGTCGGGTGCGCGCGCGAAATCTATCCTTTCACTGGACAACACGGAGGTTGTGGGTTCTTTCTTTCCCCCTCCCGACCACCCGAGAAAGATTCTGTACTCAGAGTGATACCAAGTCCCTAAGGGTCTCCACCAGCAGAAATGAGATTGAAACCAAGTCCTACCTTCCTCGTGGGATGGGCGTGAAATGGCGACCTTTGCATTTTTAGCGACTACTGCCTGCAATTGTGCTCATGTAGTGGGTATAGAAACCCCTTTAACTGGTACAGGGCTGATGCTCAGAAGCCATTTCTGCATCTCTTTGAGATTGTATTAACTATCTCATGAGCCTGTTTCCTTTTGCCTTATTTGTACGCTATTGCGTCTTCGGCCTAGCGATAGTGATGTTTGCTCATTTTGAATGCTATTACGAGCCACTTTGAGCTCAACCTGGTATTTTGGAAAAGCTAAATACAAATGTTAAACCTAAACGAAACAGGAACAGTTAAAAACGAACAGCAGAAACCATTCAACCCTGTCGAGTTGGGTCATGCAGCGAAAGCATTTCAGGACACAGAAAGATCACTGGCAGGGATGGAGGGAAGAATGTTCAGAAAACAGGCTTTTCCCCCTGCAGGTTGTTTGCAGGCCTCCTAAGCTTAATATAGTCTCTCCAGCTGTTCCCCTACCAGCTTTGCTGTGCAAGAGCTCTCCATTTAGCTGGCCTCCTCTCGCTGCTTGAGCAGATAAACTGAAAGACCTGCCTGAAAGCAATTCAGGCAGACGCGGCAGCAGCCTGCCCAGGTGGGTCTTCACGGAGCCTGCTCGAACCCAAACCAGTGTTCGAAATTAGCCAGGCGCCGGGCGCATTTTGCACCTGGTTATCAGTCACTTGCGACCGAGTGAAGGTGCCTGGATGGCAGGATGGCGCCTGATATCTCCAGCATCTGGAGGTGCCTGCCTGGAGATCCTTGGACCTTGACTGTTTTCACACACTAATCCCACAGCATTATATACCATAGAATCATAGAGTTGGAAGAGACCACAAGGGCCATTGAGTCCAACCCCCTGCCAAGCAGGAAACACCATCAGAGCACTCCTGACGTATGGTTGTCAAGCCTCTGCTTAAAGACCTCCAAAGTAGGAGACTCCAACACACTCCTTGGCAGCAAATTCCACTGTCAAACAGCTCTTACTGTCAGGAAGTTCTTCCTAATGTTTAGGTGGAATCTTCTTTCTTGTAGTTTGGATCCATTGCTCCGTGTCCGCTTCTCTGGAGCAGCAGAAAACAACCTTTCTCCCTCCTCTATGTGACATCCTTTTATATATTTGAAGATGGCTATCATATCACCCCTTAACCTCCTCTTCTCCAGGCTAAACATGCCCAGCTCCCTTAGCCGTTCCTCATAAGGCATCGTTTCCAGGCCTTGGACCATTTTGGTTGCCCTCCTCTGGACACGTTCCAGTTTGTCAGTGTCCTTCTTGAACTGTGGTGCCCAGAACTGGACACAGTACTCCAGGTGAGGTCTGACCAGTATATACCGGTATCTGTTATATTTTATCTGCACAATCAGAATCAATTTCAGGAACCAAAAATTCATTCTCTGTGCAGCCTGAGCAGGAGCAGTGAACAACGCTACAGTTAATTGTTATCGCTTGCCTTGCCTTACCCCACCCCACTAGCCTGCTCACAGTTGTGAAGAATATTCTTGCGTTATGAATGGTCCATGTCACCATTAAGAAAAAGAAGTCAGAATAAGCCAATACAGTGATACCTTGGTTTACGAACTTAATCCGTTCCGGAAGTCCATTCTTAAACCAAAACCATTCTTAAACCGAGCCGCGCTTTCCCTAATGAGGCCTCCCACCGCCAGTGCTCTTCCACCGTTCAGATTCCGTTCTTAGACCGAGGTAAAGTTCTCAAACCAAGACACTATTTCTGGTTTTGCCGAGTTTGTAAACCAAATCGTTCTTAAACCGAGGTACCACTGTCCCTGGATCAAGGGACTTTTCTTCTTTAAGTTCTCAAAGGCCTTAACCTAGCTCAAGGTTGTCATCTGAACTAGACAGATGTTTTACTGATAATTAATCAGTGTCATCCATCATTTGAAAAATAAGACTTGAGAGCCCTCTTGCCCCAAAATGGCAACTAGACATTCCATTTTGGCAACTGTAACCTTGGTCTGACTAAACTGCAGGAGGCAGTGGAAGACAGAAGTGCCTGGCGTGCTCTGGTCCATGGGGTCACGAAGAGTCGGACACGACTAAACGACTAAACAACAACAAACCTTGGTTTACAGAGCCATTTAGGTCCAACTTATATATCTGAGTTTCTAACACTGAACCAAACTGGAAAACATTGTGGTGAAAAGGAACTATACCCAAACTAAATGTGTCTTTCATAAACATGGCAAACAGGCATCTGGCGCCGGATCAGGTAAGACTGGGGAAAGCAGCGCATTTCTAATAAAAATGAAAGAGATTTGAAATTAACGATTTAAAAATGGAAAAGCGCCAGCCATCTGCAAGCCTGCTCCTTTGAAAAATCTCAGGATTTCCTATGAAATAAATCGACACAGACTTTAAAAACAAAGAAAGAAACCTTGCATAATGAATTCACACATAAAAGCCAAGATGTGAGAGAGAGAGGAAGCAGTGATTAGCTGCAGCCCAGATCTCAGGGCAGATGAGGAGCTTTGCGGTGATGCTTCAAAACAGCCCCCTGGTTCGAGATGATCGGGGGGGGGGGGAGGAAGATGATAAGGGTGAAGGGGAAGCACCATATATGTGGCCTTCACACAGGTTCTCTGCAACGCAGCTTGTTCCGAGTCAACCATAGATGGTGAACCCACAAATGAACTACGGCAGGATCAAAGTACAGAATTATTATTATTATGCACACGGGTGGCGCTGTGGGGTAAACCACAGAGCCTAGGGCTTGCCGATCAGAAGGTCGGCGGTTCGAATCCCCGCGACGGAGTGAGCTCCCGTTGCACGGTCCCTGCTCCTGCCAACCTAGCAGTTCAAAAGCATGTCAAAGTGCAAGTAGATAAATAGGTACCGCTCTGGCGGGAAGGTAAACGGCATTTCCGTGCGCTGCTCTGGTTCGCCAGAAGCGGCTTAGTCCTGCTGGCCACATGACCCGGAAGCTGTACTCCGGCTCCCTCGGCCAATAAAGCGAGATGAGCGTCGCAATCCCAGAGTCGGCCACGACTGGACCTAATGGTCAGGAGTCCCTTTCCCTTTACCTATTATGCACACAAGAGCTTCGTGTGAACCATTGTCTCTACCCCAAAACTCAAGACATATATCACCTTTTCTGAAAACCTGCCACCCATTTGACAGGGCTTGGCGGACTGCATCCAAGGCCTGAAGGAGGAATTACAACTCAACCTCTGAAGGCATCCAAGGGCTGCAGCCAACGCTGCTCCACAACTTTCCAAATACTTTGTCACTCCCCTAAGACCCCTTGACAGAAGTCCTCTCACTGATCTTTTCACAGAATGGTATCATTACGCTTCTCCAGCTTCTCCCAGGCGTCCACCACACATCGCACATCTGTTTTTAATCAGCCAAACAGAAATATTTGTGATGGGAAAGCCGGCACATCGTGCAGGGGGGAAGTCAGAGATAAAGGCGTCCCTGTGACATTAACGAGCAGAGGCTGAAGCTTCACAGGCCTGGGCTTCCTCACATTCCTCAAGCGACTTCCTACCCAATTCTACAAAGCTATGCTTGACACCAAAGGATTCCAAAGTGCTCATTAATAAAGAACATCACAACCCGTCAGAGCCACCCCCGGCAGGAAAGTAGAAATTAAAAGGGTTTAAAGGCGTTATCTTGGCTCCCCTCACCCACACAACTGTTTGCATATGGCAGGAAGAGCGAAACCGTGGCTCTCCAGATATTGTTGGACTACCATTCTCATTAGCCGGAGCCACTGGCTGTGGTGGATGGGGGCTACTGGGAGTCCAACACCACCTGGAGAGCCACCCCTGGTATTTGTCATTCTGTGTTATGGTGGGGGGGGGTGGAAGAGGGGGCCAAAAGCAAGTCCTGAACAGAGCTGCAATTTCTGCAACCGTGGGCCTTACGAACTTGGGCAACTAGCCTGCCTGCTCTTGAGGTGGGATAGCTGAAGATGCCAGTGAATCCACAATGCCTTGCTGGTCCACTTGGCCTTAGGTTTAAGTCATATCTGCAAGATGTAAAAAAGGGAGACCTCATTACTAGTGATGTTAAATTCTTAAGAATAATCTTTGAGAATATTCTCAAGAATATTCTCAATTAATGAGAATATTAGAGAATTTTCATTTAAAATAGGAGAATATTCATTTTAAATATAATTTTAATGCACTGAAAATGGTATAATTAGTTAATATACATGTTTATTCATGGGTAAACTTGTTCAGATGGCAACCAAAAACTGTACAGATACTTCTATTCAATGGGGCAATGCAGTGAATTCACATTTTTTGATTTTTTGCACCAAACTTGAAATTGAAAATTCAACGTGAATGTCTCATGTTAATCACTAAGCCTGCCACTAACCCGTATATTTACCATCAACTTTGAATTCTAATTATGTTGCCAACTGCCAATGGTGAATGACACAATGCCCAGTAATGTAACTGGATCAAAAAAAATAAATCATTTTTCATTACTTACACTGGCAATCACAGCTTGACTTATTATTTTCTAGATTTTTTAAATGTGGGTTGTAAAACTGGTTCTTACATTAGAATTTACAGTTTGTGGAGAATATTCTATGGAGAATTTTCTAGCAGAGAATATTCTCACCTCACATCACTACTCCTTCCCATCCTGCTTACAAGACCTTTCCTACCAGCTCTCTAGACCAGTACAGTGGTACCTCAGGTTAAGTACTTAATTTGTTCTGGAGGTCCGTTCTTAACCTGAAACTGTTCTTAACCTGAAGAACCACTTTAGCTAATGGGGCCTCCCACTGCTGCCGCACCACTGGAGCACAATTTCTGTTCTCATCCTGAAGCAAAGTTCTTAACCCGAGGTACTACTTCTGGGTTAGCAGAGTCTGTAACCTGAAGTGTATGTAACCCGAGGTACCACTGTAGTCTTCAACCTTTTCAAACCCAGGGCTCCACCTTTGAATGGTACTGGTACTCCTGTTGCAACCCACCTGACCCAGTAGGGCAGCGGTTCTCACCCTGTGGGTCCCCAGATGTTTGTTGGACTACAACTCCCATCATCCCTAGCTAGCAAGGCCAGAGCTCAGGGATGATGGGAGTTGTAGTCCAACTACATCTGGGGACCCACAGGTTGAGAACCGCTGCAGTAGGGGGTCCAAACACACCAGCTGAAGATTGTTAAACTATGGAACTCGCTTGCACAGGAGACAGTGATGGGCGCCAACCTAGATGGCTCTAAAAGATTGAGACAAATGATGAGGAGGGCTATTGATAGCTATTTGCCATGATGACTATGCTCTGCTTCCACAGTTCGAGCTTCCAAACAGCAGTTGCTGGAAACCACAGGAAGGGAAAAAGCTCTTATGCTCGGGTTCTGCTCTTGGGCTTCCCATGAGCATTTTGTCAGCCATTGTGAGAACAGGATAACGGACTAGATGGGACATTGGTGTGATCCAGCGGGCTCTTCTGATGTAAGATCAGAGCTCTAGAAGAAATTATTGCTTCCCACAGGCCAGAACATGTCTGATATATCCTCAAATATAGTTCGAACTGAAATAGTGATTTGCACCCGGCTCCCTGTGAGCTTCAAGGTTCAGCAGGCTCTGCCCATTCAAGTCCACTGGCCTCAGAAGCATTCCCAGTGGGCCTCCTCTTTTACCAGCGGAAACTCATCCCCCTGGAACCAGATAAGAGTGTGCAAAGTGACCTATGAAATCCCTCACATCTGCTGCCAGGAGAGTGACTCTCTATTAGTCATATCTGAGAACTATCAGCCACTGCCAGAGTCTGGCTGCCAGCTTCACTCAAGAGGCACTGAAATATTCTGCCCCAGAGCTTTTGCCATCAGGACACCAGAGAGAGACCTCGGAAAAGCCAAGCTCAGAATGGGTCTGTGCCAAACTGGACTTCTGTCCCTCAGACCTTGTGGGGAGCCAGACTATATTTTTTTTGGGGGGGTGAACGAATTCCTATGCCCCACAAATAACCCAGAGATGCATTTTAAATAAAAGGACGCATTCTACTCATGTAAAAACACGCTGATTCCCGGACCGTCCGTGGGCCGGATTTAGAAGGCGATTGGGCCGGATCCGGGCCTTAGTTTGCCTACCCATGCTCTAGGGATTAGCATGTCCAGAAGGCAAATGGGTAGATGCAGGCATTAAACAAGGAGGGAGGGCAACAAGAGGTCTCTCATCTCTCAGCACACACACAAGCCTCTGCATGGACCGCAGCTCTGAGAGATGCTGGAGGCTCCGGCCAATTGCAGTCAGCGCCTGAGCAGCGTTCAAAGGAAAGAGGGGCATAGGAGGGAGGCAGGGGGACCAGCAGGCATGCCAGGAATGCAGAGAGATCTGACACAGGCCTCTCCAGCTATCCCACCTCAAGAGCAGGCCGGCCGCTGCACTCTGGGGACCAGCTCTTCAGCAGTCACATGGCCTTCAGGACCAGTCTACGGCATTTTATAATAATCAATTAATTAATAATAAATTTATTCCCCAGCCACTCTGGGAGGCTTCCCACAAAATATTAAAATACAGTGGTACCTCGGGTTACATACGCTTCAGGTTACAGACTCTGCTAACCCAGAAATATT
Source organism: Podarcis liolepis (assembly GCF_965112155.1). Taxonomy (NCBI): domain Eukaryota; kingdom Metazoa; phylum Chordata; class Lepidosauria; order Squamata; family Lacertidae; genus Podarcis; species Podarcis liolepis. Next base: position 91,504,541 of record NC_139561.1, on the reverse strand, counting down.
ACCTCTGGTTAAGAACTTTGCTTCAGGATGAGAACAGAAATCGTGCTCCAGCGGCGCGGCAGCAGCAGGAAGCCCAATTAGCTAAAATGGTGCTTCAGATTAAGAACAGTTTCAGGTTAAGAACAGACCTCCAGAACGAGTTAAGTACTTAACCCGAGGTACCACTGTACAATAGTCTGTTAAACATTAAAAGCTTCCCTAAACAGGGCTGCCTTCAGATGTCTTCTAAAAATCTGGTAGTTGTTTTTCTCTGACATCTGGTGGGAGGGAGTTCCACAGGGCAGGCGCCACTACAGTGGTACCTCGGGTTACATACGCTTCAGGTTACATGCGCTTCAGGTTACAGACTCTGCTAACCCAGAAATAGTACCTCAAGTTAAGAACTTTGCTTCAGGATGAGAACAGAAATCGTGCTCCGGCGGCACGGCGGCAGTGGGAGACCCCATTAGCTAAAGTGGTGCTTCAGGTTAAGAACAGTTTCAGGTTAAGAACAGACTTCTGGAACGAATTAAGTACTTAACCCGGGGTACCACTGTACCGAGAAGGCCCTCTGCCTGGTTCCCTATAACGTGGCTTCAAGCAGCAAGCGAACCGCCAGAAGGCGGTTCTTTAGGGGGCTTGAGTGGAACAGAGCGCATCATTTAAAACACAGAATGCGATCCAGCTGTTTTGAGGCAGCATGGAAGTGAAAACCCAACACTGTGCCCTTCGTCAAGTCCCTCTCCCTTACTCGGCCACCCAAAATTTACCACTGGAGGTGACCATCTCACCTTGCCCTGTGGCAGGAATGCCTCTGGTGGAGACACCAGCCTCAAAGCCTTCCCCGGGGGGGGGCACAGGAACTGGGAGGCAAGGCTGAGCCACGGAAATGCTGTGCCAGCCCTCCACACACAAACAGCAGTGGTGCTGTCAGGTTAGACAAGCCAGACAGGAAGTTGCATTGTACACAGTCAGGCCGCTGGTCCAGTTAAATCTGCATTGTCTACACACCGCCTGGCATCAGCAGTCCAGGGTTTCAGACAGGAGCCTGACCCAGCCCTCCTGGAAAATGTTGAGGGTGGAAGCCAGGATCTTCTGCCAGTGAGCAATGGCCCAGGGAGGAATATTTGAAGACAAGGAAAATATGCAAGGAAAACTCACTCCTCCCCCCCCCTTACAGGGGTTTACTGTTTTGCTTTGAATGGCCAAAGAGGTGGTCAGAAGGCGCCTTGTGGAGGCAAAGACAGTCTGAGTGGGGTCTGAATAGCAGACCTCCCTGTAGGAGGCCCATATAGGCCACCCTGTGCACTCCCCAGAGGAAAGGGAAGACGTGGATGTTTAAGGAATCACAATCCTCAGCAGATTCCTCCCACCACCTCCAGAAATCCCAGTTGCGATGGGCCTTTTAAAAGGGGGGGGGGGATATCCTTTCCCCATTTTGCGCAACGCCCTCAGGTGCAGAACCATAAATGTCACAGGGCTTGCGGCGGCAGCAGCGCTTCCGCAAGCGATTACTATTTGGTGGTAATTAAGCTGCTAGTTGATTGAGCAAGACCCTTAATTAGCTCTTTACATCGTTACCAAAATTACAGCATATTTTCCCTGCTAAAAACACACACGTGGGATGGGAGGGAAGGACAGTTTGGTGGAACTCACAGCAATTGCTACTAATCTTCATTAGCGGGAAGCATACCCATTACTTAAAAAATATCTAAGTGAGTCTAAGGGGAAGGTTCCGCTGCTAAACAACTCCTCCCTTTCCTCGCCTGTTGCTCATCTCAACCACGATGGCGCTGGGACAACCTCTCCACTAGAGAATGGCACCTCCCCACTACAGAAAATCTAGGAAGTCTCAGCTCTCCCCATTTCCCTCTGTAAAGCAGGTGTCAATATATAATTAAAAGATGCAGCCTAATACTTGAGCATCTTCTCTCTCCCCCATCCCACAAAGCTCTGCAAGTCTCAGCCAACTCCTGTAGAATGACTTAGAGGCAGATCTGTAGGGAAATGGATGAATCTAATTGATTTACCAAGCTTTTCTCTCTCTGTGTGTGTGTGTGTGTGTGTGTGTGCGCGCGCGCGCGTGTGTGTGTGTTGTGCTAGTTTAACTAAGATTCGTTTTATTAATCACAACCTTTCTTTGCTGTGACACATCATTCCATCTTGCTTGCTTCAGAGCCAGGAACTACGATACCAGCTATTTATAATGAGAATAATTTAAAACTAATTCCTACCCATTAAAGTAATTCCTGACAATTGCCTTGTCATTTTCACTCTAAATACTCCGAGTTCCCTCCTGCAAGGCTGGCTATGTCAGAAAGAGTCTGCCAGAGTTTGCTCAGTCAAACATGTCCCCAACATTCAAAACCCTCATTCCTTTTCAAAGCACAATGTAAACAAAGGAAGGGAGACACAGAAAGGAGGCAACAACTGAACCATCTCAAGCACAGGAAAATTCCTAGGAATTCTGTGCACTCCAGCAGTGGATTAGCATGAAGCTGAGAGCGAGGAAGTTTCGGGAATTTCCAGAGACTTCCTAGTTATCTGGATTAAGAGCAGGAGGGGCAAACAAGCAGCACTATTAGGACCACACACAATTCACAAGTTGATATTGTGTATATGTCCCAACCTTCTCCTCTGATGAGCTCAAGGTGGGGTGCACAACTCTGCCTCATCTCATTTAATCCCCACCCTGTGAGGTGGGTTAGGCTGAGAAGCAGTGACTGGCCTAAGGGCACACCCAATGAGGGTCATGGCCTAATGGGGGGCGGATTTGAGCCATGGTCTCCCAGATCCTAGTCCAACACTCTAACCACTGCACCACACCGGCCCTCTGGTTCGCTTGCATATGCAGCTCACTTCTGTATGAGCCACTTGCCCTGGGCCTAACCATGAAGCCACACACCTGGAAGAGGTACCTTGCTTCGGCGACTGGGCCTCTCCTCTTCTCTTTCTCCACCGGACTCAAAAATTCCATTTAACAGGCGGACAGATTACACACCTCTCCCTAAATAAAAAAATTCCTTCCAGTAGCACCTTAAAGACCAACTAAGTTAGTTCTTGGTATGAGCTTTCGTGTGGTATCTGAAGAAGTGTGCATGCACACGAAAGCTCATACCAAGAACTAACTTAGTTGGTCTTTAAGGTGCTACTGGAAGGAAATTTTTTATTTTGACCATGGCAGACCAACACCGCTACCTATCTGTAACTGACACCTCTCCCTGTTGGACTCCCATCAGCAAAGATGAGACAATTGTTGCATTCCATCCCGTGACTGTATGCAGATAGCACCACAGAGGAGAATAAAGTTTCCCAAACACTTGTCTTTGGTTCTCTGGGGCAAAGCCAAGGAGAAAAGGTCAAGGATGTAGCAATGCTGGCAAGTTCACCATGGGCACACAGACCTCTGTGGCAGGAATGTGAAAGGGGGGAGGGGAGGCAACTGGCATGGTAAAATAAACTAGGAACATGAAGATCTATGCAGCAGACTAATCACAGGAGAGGGACGCAGGTGGCGCTGTGGGTTAAACCACTGCGCCGCTTGGGTTTGCCAATCTAATGGTCAGCTGTTTGAATCCCCGTGACAGGGTGAGCTCCCGTTGCTCGGTCCCTGCTCCTGTCAACCTAGCAGTTCAAAAGCACACAGTGCAAGTAGATAAACAGGTACCGCTCTGGCGGGAAGGTAAATGGCATTTCTGTGCGCTGCTCTGGTTTCACCAGAAGCGGCTTAGTCATGCTGGCCACATGACCCGGAAAAACTGTCTGCGGAAGCAGACAAACGCCAGCTCCCTCAGCCTGTAAAGCGGGATGAGCACCGCAATCCCAGAGTTGTTCACGACTGGACTTAACTGTCAGGGGTCCCTTTACCTTTACAGTGGTACCTCGGGTTAAGTACTTAATTCGTTCCGGAGGTCTGTTCTTAACCTGAAACTATTCTTAACCTGAAGCACCACTTTAGGTAATGGGGCCTCCTGCTGCTGCCGTGCCGCTGGAGCCCGATTTCCGTTCTCATCCTGAAGCAAAGTTCTTAACCTAAAGCACTATTTCTGGGTTAGCGGAGTCTGTAACCTGAAGCGTATGTAACCTGAAGCGAATGTAACCCAAGGTACCACTGCACCTTTAATCACATGAGAGGGAGGTTTGAGCTTCCTTTTCCTCTGCAGTTCCTGGGCTTAAGTGTGCATCTCTCAGATGCAACTGGCTCGAAGGGAAGGAGTCCCCCCCTGCAGCATTTTATTTCCAAGGGCAGCTTGCACAAGAGATGGTGCTTCAACCACTGGTGAAGTGGAGGACGGGAAATGCAGAGAAGTGCAGCTCCTTCTGGGCTTTTATCTAGAGCAGGAGCAATGAGCTCACCTGCAGAAGCACTACAGTTACTGGGAAGCAAATAAAGGGATAATGAAACTTTCCAGTTTAATTGCACGACAGATAGACAAATTAGCACAGAAGCAGCCTGAGAATGAAGGCAACAATCTCAAAGAGGTCGGATCCATTCCTTTTATCTGATGCAGCTCCTAACTTCACACCAGCATTTCAAACAGTAATAATTATTCGGAAGATGGTCTGCAATTCCAGTTAAAAGCTAGAGACTGAAATTCAGCTGGCTGAGTATCTTTTGTTAAAGCTCAAGGTGTTTTACAAGTTGACCCGATTCAGCCAGGAGTCAACACCTCTGAGATCAGTGGCGCTCCCTCCCAGGGAATCACGCTCAGGAATGCAGCTGTGCTGAGTCTAATAAACTGGGCCTTCTGCTCAGCGCTCCTTCTGCTCTGTGGGTGTCAGCAAAATAATAGATCAACACAGCTGTCTGTCTTTTTGGAATCTTCTTAAGGGAACGGAGGCTGCACTGTGCTTCACCAATTACCAGAACACCACAGCTATTTCAAGGAGCTAACTCAAAGGGTTAAAGAACAACAAGGTGAGGAGTTGTAGATAGGTAGCCATGTTGGTCTGCCATAGTCAAAATAAGAAAAATTCCTTCCAGTAGCACCTTAAAGACCAACTAAGTTAGTTCTTGGTATGAGCTTTCGTGTGTATCTGAAGAAGTGTGCATGCACACGAAAGCTCATACCAAGAACTAACTTAGTTGGTCTTTAAGGTGCTACTGGAAGGAATTTTTCTTATTTTAACAAGGTGAGGAGTATGAGAAGGGTGGGATTATGGAAGTCTAAGGCCCTGAGAGCTGGGGGTTCCTGCCCCCCTAATATCCTCTCTGCAGCAGCCCTAGTTCTGAAATCTCCCATTAAAGTCACATAAAGGGAGCAGGTGCTAGCAAAAAACAGAGGTTTTCTTCCTTGGAGGAAAGCAAAGCAGCACCAATATTTTTTTCCCCCAATGCGGGTGCACAAATGCTGCTGCTGAGCTGAGTTTGGGACTTACGCAGCAACCTGCCTCACTGGGCCCATACAAGAGAATTAGCTATCTGGGATTAGCCAAATCAGCAAAGCACTCAGAAATTGCCTCTCTTTTCTTTCCTGAATGAATGTGTTCCCATTAAGCCTGGAGAGAAAGGGGGGGGGTAGGGATGGAGGAAGAAGAGCACAGTTAAAGCTTCCATCTTAACAATTATGGAAACCTTGGAGAAAAGCAAGGCCCAAATCCTGAGCAAAGCCTTGCGCAAGCTGGGAGAACTGCCGGGAGATATCGGCTGCACAAGGACGATGCGTAGCGGTTGTTTTTCAAAAGCAGACCGCCTGACTCCACTGTGCACATTCCTCCGTGCCAGAGAAAATCTGCTTTTATTAAGAGACGCAGGTGCAGTTGAACTCGAGGGCAAGAGGCAAGGTTGGGTAGCCAGGAAATTTCTTGCACAACAGCAACAAAAAAGTCATTCACAGTAGAAATGGGCAAGCCATTAGCATTCCAGTGCTGCCCACACCATTGCAGGGCGGGTGGAGGAGAGAGAGAGTCAGCAATGAGACCCTGGATTTGGGGGATCCATTCACAAAACCGCCTGATCCCCAATTGGCTTCAAGACCTACAGCATCTAGAAGACGAGGGTAGGGGTATGTAATTTAGTTAACTTAATAATATTTTTCTTACCATTAGAAGAGAATTCTCAAAATGCATCCCAGCAGATCACAGAGCTCAAACCTGGCTGCCATGCTACTAGAGCCCAGCACTGACTCAGTGCCATAATGGATGCTCAGAACAGACCTTCGAAATTCCCTGGGAGAGGACCCCCAACAAACCAGGCTAGAGAAGATCAGAGACGCGCTAACAGGCAAAACTGGAGGCAGCGGACAAGTTCACTGAGCAGGGGGGCAGAGCCCCACCGCCACCCTGAACTTGCCCGTTCTCCCAGCCCCTGAAAGATAAATTACTCAAGAGTGTCAAAGGATAACTTGGCTCCCACCTGTGACACAGATCCGTTAGTTATGTGGAGGTGGGGCTTGGTCTGGCGATCAGAGCTTGCACAAGCACGTCCAGCCTCAAACTGCCTCAGACCTGTCTTGAGGTTTTACAAGCCATGTATGGACACTATCTGATTTTCAGAGGGAAGCTTCACTGGCTGCTTATTTGCTCCTGGATGTAATCTAATATGCAGGTTTTGAGCTTTGAAGTCCTAAATGGCCGGGGTCCTGAGTACCTTAGGAAGCACCTGCTCCCATACATCCCGCCCCGTTCTCTCAGATTGACAAGAGAGACATTTGGGGAGGCTGGAAGAGGCAGGGGCTCAACATATACAGTCGTGGTGCCACTCCATCTGCAGAGCCTGCTTCCCCAGGAAATCTTTCCTTGTTGTCCGTTCAACAGCTGGCAAAAACATTTCTTCTTTTTCAAGAATTCCTTCTGGATGACTGTGCCCTGTTCTTAACTGCTGCTGCTTCATATATCTGTCTTTGGCTTTTAGGATTATGTTGGTGTTTTGTGAATTTTTTATTACTGCTTTATTTCATTGCCCTGTTGCATGTCACTCCAAGTGCCGTTCTGGCAGAAAACGCGGCTTTAAATTGTTGGAAGTACAGGCATACCAACAGACAGTCTAATGGATTCTCAGAGTACTTCCATTTTTAATCAATTTGGAGTTCGCTGCCTTAAAATTGCAGCCAGGCTACGTTTTTCTCCTGCAGTGTTAAGACAACAGGCTCCCCATCTGTCTTGTGTCTACTTCCCCTGCCCAATTATCACATTTCCACATGTCAGGCTATTTGCATCTGTAAGTCACCAAAGTAATGCCATTCAAGTTCAACATCACTCTAAATATATATATGTGTGTGAGCTAAAATTATTCCTAGACACCAGAAGTGGCTTTTTAAGGTGATAGAATTAAACTTAGGCACCTTGCAGCACAAGCCTTAAAAAATAATAATTAAAGCTTCCAGGTATCAGATTTTGAGATGCCTGGCCACACCACCACATTATCAATATGCATCCATGAAATTGTGAATTTCGAGAGGCGAGAGGCTTCCACCCTGTCCATTCTATGAACGCATCAAACTGTACACTGAACAGATGGGAGACTCCCCCCCCCCTCGAGCATAGATGTTCAAAGAGACAGTCTTCCATATGTTCTTCAGGCACTCAAAATTAGAGCATAAGGCTCTGCAAAATAACGAGGCTTCCGACTCAGATGTAAAAATATCTCTTCTTCCTCCCCCCTCTTCCTTTCCACTCAAAACCATGAAATTTTTCATTTGAAAGAAGACAAAAATCAAGTAGCAAGGTTTCAACAGGAAGACTTTTAAAAAAGCAGACCTTTTTTTACATACAGGCTGCACTTGGTTACACCTACATTGGCTCCCAGTACATTTCCGAGCACAATTAAAAGTGTTGGCGCTGACCTTTAAAGCCCTAAACGGCCTCAAAGGCCCAGTATACCTGAAGGAGCGTCTCCACCCCCATAGTTTAGCCCGGACACTGAGGTCCAGCTCCGAGGGCCTTCTGGTGGTTCCCTCACTGCGAGAAGCGAAGTTACAGGGAACCAGGCAGAGCGCCTTCTCGGTAGTGGTGTCTGCCCTGTGGAATGCCCTCCCATCCGATGTCAAAGAAATAAACAACTATCTGACATTTAGAGGACACCTGAAGGATCATAGGGCGGTTTACAGTACAAAACCACAAAAATACATAGTAACAAACCAAACAATATCCCCCTTAATAATCGCAGGTGCCGGGTAGGTGATGCCCGGGGGTCAAATTTTAGATCATAAGCATCTCAGGGCAGGGACCTTTCTTCTTGGGCTCCCTACAACAATAAGCTATACATATAACAGTTGAAAATATTAAGTACAATTTCACACAGAGAATTCATTAAGAGGGAAGCAAGTGCTTCTGATTTAGACGGCTTTTAAAAAATTAGATAAATTCATGGAGCAGAGGTCTCATCTACACCTAGTCGAGCATCATGTTACCCACAATGGCCAGCCTGATCCCTGTGATAAGTAGGGCCTGAGAGCAACCTCAGCAATTCCCACTTGGGATTCCCATCACATGGAATTCAGGATAATTCTACTCCTGGTGGTGGAGGCAGAACACAGCCACTGCGGCTCACACCCGCCGATAGCCTTATCCTCCAGAAACTGGTCTAAACCCCTTTTAAAGCCATCCAACTTTCCGGCTGTCATTACACCTTGTGGCAGAAGATTCCATGTTTTTAACGTTCAGCTTCTGCATCAGATGGCCCTGGTACTATGAGACAGATTAAAACTTCCTTTTCCCGCAGACCATGCATTATTTTATCATGTCCCCCTTTATCACTTTTCCTCCCCACAAACTAAAAGACCCCCAACATTGGCACCTTATTTCCTAGGGGAGGGGCTCCAGCCCCTGCGACAACAAAGGAGAGCCTTCTTATGCAGAGGCAATATACCACAGAATATACCACATGCTTCTAAGTTTCTAGCCGGCCACTGCTAGGAGTTGGAAAGGTGGACTAGACTGAACCATACTCTGATCAAGAATAGGCAAGGGGTTTGGTTCTGAAGTTACTCACTCATAAGAACAAGCAGTGATGCTCAAGCAGAATTTTCATTCAAATCTTCGTGGCCAATGCAAGCAGCATCTTTTAAAAAGAGGACATTGGGAGATTTGGGGAAATGCAGTAGTACAGCAGGGAGTCTGAATGACCAGAACTTTGGGGTAATACTAGACAGGACCACCTTGTGCCTAGCCAGCCCTCTCTCCTCCCACTGCCTACAAGCAGTCCGCTTCCTGAACTCAACAACGATGCTTCCGGAGTCTTATTTCCACAACTCTTTTTATCCCCAGCCAGAGTTGTAAGAGGCAAAGAACAATATATTTATTCATCCAGCAGGTTTGTTCCGTTACCAGAAGTTGAGCATTTTCTTTAAAATGTTGCTGGGATTAGTTAATGTTTTCGCTGGCAAGAGAAAGCTGCTTCTTGGCTAGCTTTCAGGCCTTGTTTGGTGCTTCGTATTGAGAGCATTCTTTCGCGCTGCCAGAGTCAATCACATCTCTTCCCCCTCCAACCTTGCAGCTGGGGGTTTCCAGCAAACGGCAATTTGCAGATACCCAGTAAGAATCACAGCTCACCCCCAGGGCTCTTTTGCCCCAGGGTTCATTAGACCCCGAGAATTCTAGTTCTCATCTTGTTTAAAGCAGCAAGTTTCTAGCCCTCACCATTTGTAGAGAGGCAACTCCAACGGCAAACATTTCAAAGCCAAATAATTCTCCCTCCCCTCATGAAGAATTTGCAATTGTGCCACATGCCTGAGGGACTATTGCCAGGTTTACAAATGGTTTCATCTTCGGTTTCCCTGGGTTCTCCTTTGGTTGCTTCCTTGCTGAGAGATCCTCTCCTCCTTTGAAGTGGTTCCAAGCTAGTTATTATACACAACAGTGTCAGCTTGCCAGAAGGGGCCAAGAGCTACAAATCTGCTTTTTGCATCAGAGGGTTTGTCAATTCTGTGAAACATTTTGAGAGTGCTTTTGTATTTCTTCCATGATCAGTTATTATCATGGGGCACAACCCCCTGCAACAAACCTCTCTTTTGGTTTTCATGTCCAAGGGGTAAAAGAGGTTAAAATGAGCTGGAAGACAATCAACTCCTGGCAAGACTAGACTCGCTTTTACTACAGACCTAGACAAACACAATTTTGAGTCATCCATCTCATATATATCATGGGACAATCAGTATCAGCCTCAGTTCTACTGGTGGATAGAAATCAGAGTTTCGTAGAGAAAGCCAGTGACCTTGTGAAAGAGCTACAATACACAGCACTCAGTCAAGCTACACGACTGGGACACCCTGGGAAGCCTTACTGGTGCAGGCAAGCAGTTGTTCCCCCAAATAACTGGAGGTAGCATCTGATCCAAGCCTGCAGACATGCATCTGATAAGGAGCTACCTGAACACACAGGCCACCTCTTTATTCTGAGCAAGGGTTTATTGGGAGCAGATTTCTTCCACCACTTGCTCAGCTCACCAGGTCCAAGAGATCCCGTGATAGATGGTAGCAGTTAGTGTAGTAGCTAGCACCGTGCTTGGATCAGGAAAACCCCAAATCAGACTCCTCTTAAGCTGCCAGTCAGAGAGGGTGGTCCTGGGCAGGTGACACTCTCCTGGCTAATCTACGTCACACGGCTGTTGCGAGGTTAAAACACCCCTTCTGAGCTCTTCTGAAAAACAAGGATACAAATATTGATTGTCCACTGCTGACAAGTTACATTTCAGATACTTGGCCCATGGGAGAGATAAGGATTTGGCCCTTGGGCTGGATCCTATTTCCCCAAGTCTGTTTCTCATGTTACATTTCTGTAACCATAAGAGCTAGAATTAAAACAATATACAGTGGTACCTCGGGATGCGAACGGGGCTCCAGAACGGATCCTGAATGGAACGTAAGACGTGACGGCACGTCTGCGCATGCCGCGATTTGCCGCTTCTGCGCTCCGTTACTTCCGGGTTGCCGAAAGCACTCAACCTGAAGCACATTCAACCCGAGTTATGACTGTACTGCTGTATGGAGTATCCCTATTGAGGGCCCTAGCCAGCTATGCCCTGCTCCAGGATACTCCATTCCCTCGCCTCTAAGCAGTGAGCCAGCATCTCATGGCATTGGATACGCTCAGATCTTACTGGCTGTTTTGCCTCCTCTCCCTGCCCTTCATGTATTCCAAAGCCTTCTGGTACCTCCTTCTTTTGCATGGATGGTGCCATTTTGGACACACAAGGACCAGCACTCAGAGATCTGAGTTTACTATTATTGCATTATGTTACAGTAATGGATTCTCCAGGTGCCTGTGAACCACATACAAACACTTGAAGAAATGAATGTGGCTTGTGGGCTGCTGTAGGAAGTGTAAATCCTAAACAACCAAAAGGGGAATCTCTCCACTTCAAAGAAAAACAAAAAAAGCTTTTGCAGATGATACAGGAACACCCCCATCCCAAACCAAATTAGCTCTGTCGCAAGCCAAAAGATTAGATAAGGACCTCCTGGATTCGCTGCACTCCCAGCCTGGAAATTTTACAACGGCTGTCCCGCAACTGTGGAACATCCCCAGGGCTGCACATTTGGCAAAGAGAAGCCTGCTTGCTGGTGCCTGTAACTAAAACAACACAACAACACACTCGCTCTGAGTGTTGCTGCAGAGCTTTGATCGTCACACCAGATGTATTAATTGCCCTTCCTAAGTGAATTACAAGCCAGCGCTCAGTCCATTTGGACGAGATGTATCAATCAGAAGAAGCAACTCTGCCAAGAGAAAAGCCTCCGGAAGCACGTCCACCAATCAATATGCTTTTAGAGAAAGGCGATACTTTTCGGCACCCTCCTGCATAAACAGAAATGTCTCTGGGTGGGCAGAGGCCAAGGCTTGCTTCACTTTTAAATTTTCACTTGCATTTCACTTCCCAGCAATTAGAGGCATTTCCACTCTAGCTAATTGAAGGAGATTTAGAAATCGCCTGTTGGAGACATCTGCTCAATGGACGATAGGAAAAAGGGGTCAGTTCATGCAAGCTCCATCCCAAGAGATTACAGCCACTCTGGCAGAAATTCCCCCCTGGATTCCACCCCATCCAATGAAACGAGCAAAGAAGTGTTATGGGTAAGGTTCCGTTTCATCTCACCATAAGCTGTGTTGCAATGCCACAGCCCTAACTGCTGCTTTTTCAAGTGGCATTCCTTTGCCGACCAACCTTCAGGCTATGATGGGCTCTCCAAACACCACTCTGGCTAGTTCATGGGTAGGCAAGCTAAGGCCCAGGTGCAGGATCCGGCCCAATCAGCTTCTAAATCCGGCCTGTGGACGGTCCGAGAATCAGCATGTTTCTACATGAGTAGGATGTATGCTTTCATTTAAAATGCATCTCTGGGTTATTTGTGGGGCCTGCCTGGTGTTTTTACATGAGTAGAATGTGAACTTTAATTTAAAACGCATCTCTGGGTTATTTGTGGGGCATAGGAATTCGTTGTTGTTTTTCTTCAAAATATAGTCTGGCCCCGCACAAAGTCTGAGGGACAGTGGACCGGCCCCCTGCTGAAAAAGGTGCTGACCCCTGGGCTAGTTGATACCTTCACTCAATTTGAATACACAGCTCATAATAACCACAGGCAGCTTTTTGGACAGTAGTTATTTGTCTCCGTTGACAAGGGTTTCTGCTGCAGGACAGCCTTTGAAACGGCAGAAGGCCAATCCTGCCAAGTAGCAGAAGGGTGTTTTACCATTTTCAGCGGCGGAAAACTGTTGGCACATTATTTCAGGCTCAATAAATACAGACTGATCATTTCCGCGAGTACAAAACATATGCTGTTTATGGAATAAAGAAGGAGGGAGAATCTGGATCGTGCCAAACTCTTATAAGCCGCATACCACGCTTCCTTGCACCTGCCCCCTTGACCCTTCATGCCCACACTACTTCATAAACAGCCACCTTTACCTGCTCTCATTATTTCTTCGGATGCATAACCTGCTCTGTCACAAAGGTCTAATGGCAAGAAGCTAGAGAAAGACAGTGTAGTCTAGTTGTCAAGAGTGCCGGTCTGGGACCAGGGAGGCGAGGGTTCCAATATCCCATTCAACCACGAAGCTCACCTGGCGATCTTGGAGGCCAGTCGCTGCCGCTCAGCCTAACCTACCTCACAGGGCTGTTGTGGGGGTTGAAGGGGGAGGGGGAGAACTATGTACACCACTTAGAGCCCCTTGGAGAAAATTCACCCCAAGCCAACCCATAATAAGAGAGTTTCATAACTGAGGTGGGGGGAGAGACAGAAGACAGTCATTGTGACTTGTCCACCCTTAGGCCACCCCAAGCAGCCCCCACTTCATCTCCCCACTAGCAGCTATTGCAGCCATCCCTACACTTTTCTGTGTTTGGGTTGTGGGGGGGGGCACTGTTTTGTCTGTCATTACGTTGTGTATTTTTGTGTTTTTTATACTGTAAACCACCCTGCGACCCCTCAGATGGAGGGTGGTATTGAAATTAAATAAATAAAAAGAGACCCCTTTCCCTATAGGGAGCAGCTCACGTGTTAAGGTCCTCAGCCGAGATTGCCAGAGGTTTGGGTTGGCATGGGGCAAGGACTTCTTAGCTGCAGCTCTGCGCCTAGACAACACCTCTCCACACTCGCAGGTGTGTGTGTGTGTGGCCCCTTCACTGCAGGCCTGTCATCAAGACAATGTCTTCTTCTATTTTTTTAGGATGGCCCCTGGGGCCTTGCCTCCTGGTTCTCCCAGGTGGTGGTGCCCGCACCCCCAATACATACTGATGATGAAATGGCTTCGCTGCAGTTCCTTCTTTCTCATTGCATTTTATCATTTTATGAACATGGGCTTAGCATTCAGCTTCAGCTGGAAAAGGCAGCTAACGAATGCCACAAACGAGTCAATAGAACCCTCCCCTCGTCCCCATCCCCCCCAGGATCCCCCATAGCACCCCTTTCTCCAAGGACAACCCCCCCAATTTCCAACCCAGCAATCTTCACCCAACACACACATTCTGCTGCTTCTCACAAATCCCCCTACCGCAAATCCCACCCCAGCCCCTTTGTACCCCTCAAATCCCGCTGCCCTTCCACACCCCAGAAAGAACCAGTGCTGGTTTAGTGGTTAGAGCGTCAGACCTGGAAGAGACCAGGGTTCGAATCCCGCCCCCCAGCCATGAAGCTCACCAAGGGGGGGTGACCTGGGAGGGGGGCGATCAGCTTACCCTCCTCCCATCCTACCTCGGAGGGTTATTGCGAGGACAAAATAGGGGGGGGCAACTTGAGCTCCTTGGAGCAGAGGATGGGATGTGAATGGCTGCTACTATTCTGACTGCATTTCTTACCTGTCCTTTACCTACACCAGGTGCATGGCTCAGCTAAGACCTGGGAGAGACCGGGGTTCAAATCTCCATCCAGCCATGAAGCTCCGGGGGGGGGGTGACCTTAGGGGGCCACAGCTTACCCTCCTCCCATTCTACCTCGGAGGATAAAATGGGGGGGGGGGCAACTTGAGCTCCTTGGAGCAGAGGGTGCGATGCAAATGGCTGCTGCTATTATGACTGCATTTCCTACCTGTCCTTTACCATACCTGTCCTTTACCTGGTATCTGTCCTTTACCTGGTACCTGTCCTTTACCCGGTGCATGGCTCAGCTAAGACCTGGGAGAGTCCAGGGTTCAAATCCCCACCGAGCCATGAAGCTCACCGGGGGGGGGCAGGGTTTTTGACCTTCGGGGGGGGCACCGCTTACCTGTCCTTTACCTACACAGGGTGCATGGCGTAGCTAAAACCTGGGGGTGTGGGGGGAGAGACCAGGGTTCAAATCCCGCCCCCCAGCCATGAAGCTCACCAAGGGGGGGGGTGACCTGGGAGGGGGGCGATCAGCTTACCCTCCTCCCATCCTACCTCGGAGGGTTATTGCGAGGACAAAATAGGGGGGGGGCAACTTGAGCTCCTTGGGTGGGGATTTGAACCCTGGTCCCTCCCAGGTCTTAGGACTTCAGCCCGCCGAGTGGCGACCTTGGCGCCCCCTCCCTCCCTCCCTCACTGGCCTACCTCGCAGGGAGGGCTGTGGCGAGGTTAAAAACGGGGGGGGGGGGGGAGGATTTGAACCCCGTCCCGGTGAGGGGGGAGAAGAGGGGGGGCCAAGGCGGGATATGAAGAGCGGGAACATCGATAAATGAACCCCGCCAGCCCCTCCGCCCGCCCGCCAACAACAACCCCGCAAGGTGGGCCACCCCCGAGAACTCTTCCCCCCCCCCTCACCCGCTTCCAATTCCGCGCCCCGTCCCCGCCGCCTGCCTTCTCGCTCGCTGGCTGGCTCTCGGGTCCGCGCCGCGGCCTCCCTTCGTCCCTTCCTCCTCCTCCTCCTCGCCGCCTCCCGGTTCCTCTCAGGGCTCCCCTCGCCGCGCCGCCGCCGCCATCTTGGGAGCCGGCCCAGCCGAAACCAGGCAACATCCGGGCACAAGCCCGCTCTCCCGCCGTCGCCACGGCAACAGCCGCCACGCCCCGCACGGCCGGGGAGGCTTCCGATTGGCGGCGCTCCTCGGGGGGCGTGGTCCAGTAGCGCGGGGAGCGAGGGGAGGGGCCCGCGCGCCTATTGGCTGCCTCAAGGATTGATTGACGGGGAGAGGAGACGGGAGAGGGGAGGGGGGAAATCCCCCTAACTGTACCTAAATTGATATTATCATTATTGTTGTTGCTGTTGCTGTTAGTATTATTATTGTTGTTGTTGTTATTCGCATTTATAATACTGATTTAAAAACCGGTAATATGGAATAATTGTGAATATATTAATATGACGCTTGTAATTAATCCAATCATTAATCTATGTAATGATTAGTATAAAATAATTATACTTGTGAATACATTGATGTAATTAACCTAATAACGCATATCGACAGTATTAACATTGATAACTGTAAGTATAAAATAATTATAACGAAATATATTAGTGCAAGAGCAACTAAATATATTAGTGCAACTACATATATTAGCGTAATTATGCTAAACATGCATATTGATAGTTTTAATTTTGATAATCGTAAGTATAAAATAATTATAACTGTAAATACATTACCATGAACTACTAATAGTAATGGCATTGGTTTTATCAATACCGTCGTATAAAAGTTATTATCAGTGAAAATACATTAACATGATTAATCTGATTTTCAGGATTAATGGTATTAATTTTAATCATCATCATGACCGTTTTGTTTTTGTTTTCCTAAATTCATAGTTTAGGGCAGGCGACCTTTCCTCTGGGCTGCTGCTTTGCTCCCTGGATTTATCATCACAGCAACCACCTTGCAGGGCAGGCTCAGGAGAGAGGTTACCCGCAGCAAGCATCCTGGCTGCCTGGGGATTCGAACCCGTGTCTCTCCAGGGTTCTAGGCCAGGGCCTAGCCCAAACCTTTCTGCAAATAAGTCCTGTTTTGCACTTAAACGAACGCAGAGCTGTTTTTTGGGTGGGAGGATGAAATGAGCCTGGCATGTTAATTTGTAAGATAAACGTGGAAATTTAAAGTCCAGTCCTCCTAAGTTTGGGACTCCGTTGCAGAGCAAGGATGCCCCCTCGTGGGCAGTGCAGCAAAAGCCAAATAGAGGAATGTAGGCAGCTGCTCCATCTAGTTCAGTATTGTCTACACTGACTGGCAGCGTCTCTCCAAACTTTCAGGGCATAGCTGTCAACTTACAGATTTGAAAATAAGGGACCAGCAGCCTCGAAAATTAGGGATCAGCAGCCAAAATAAGGGGTTTTGGCTTAGCTTATACAGAAATCCGCCACTCACAGAGCCAGGCTGCTTTGGCTTCCACTGACTGTGTTTTGCAGGGGGTTGGACTAGATGATCCTAAGGGTCTACAACTCCCACCAAAGAAGAATGGCAGACAAAACTGATGAACGACGTCGAGATGGCAAAGCTTACAGGCAGAATTAGAAACCAGGAAGAGGACCTCTTTAATAAAGAATGGGGAAAGCTTATAATTTACTTGAAAAGCTATTGTCAAGAGTTACATACATTGACAGAAAACTTGTAGTAAAAAAAAATGGATGGACAAATGATTCATAAAAATAGAGTTATGAAAGGGATGCAGAGGGGGAAATCACTACATTAAGATGCTGCACTGGTTGGAGGGGGTGCTAAGCAGCACGTCGGGGCAGCCGTTCTCCTGGCGCGAGGAGTTCCATCGGCTCTTCCCCGCCCGAGAGAGAGGGAGGGAGGGAGACTCTCGCCCACGCCACCCGCGAGCCCGGCATGAGGCAATTGCGACACCGTGGCAGCCCTGAAGCGCCAGCCTTCTGCTTCCCTCCCCATCCCCTCCTCTTCCTCCTCCCTCAAGCCGCCTCCGGCTTCCCCTGGCAGCGTGGCGGAAGTCTCACAAGAGAGGGGCTGCCTGCCTGCCCGCCGCCACCCATCTTTCACAACACGCCCGAGGGGGGAAAGGGAGAGACGGAGACGTGGCAGCTTGTGCGCGCGCGCTCTCTCGCGGCGGAGAACCCCAAGCCGCTGCTTCCCTCCCAAGCCGGGCGAGCATGAAACCCGGGAAATTTAAGGGACATCATCCATAAGGGACAGCAGCGGGAAACAGCACTGGGATAAGGGAGTTTCCTGCCAAATAAGGGACAGTTGACAGCTATGCTGAATTTCAGGGTTGGGGGCATTCCCTAGGCAGATTGAGACCAGGATACCTAAAACATTGCCTTATCCTGTACGTACCCAGCACACCCCCGCATCGCGCTGGAGAGGGTGTCCTGCAGATCCCATCTGCTCAGGTGCCTTCCGCATGAGGTCGGGTTTAGGGCCTTTAGTGTGGTGGCACCTTTGGAACTCCCTCCCACCGCATGTCAGACACACACCTTCTCTGTTGTCTTTTTGGAACCTGTGAAAGACATTCCTCTTCCAGCCTTCTAAAATCATCACCTCAGCTGGTATCTTGTTTTGAAACTGAATTGGTTGTTACGTTTGGGCTATTGATGTAAGATGGTTTTATATTTATAATTGGCTTTTTAATTGTTTTTATACGCACCATTGTTTTTATATATGTAACTGCTTTATAAAAGTTATTAGGTGGTAAATCGCTTTGGAATGCCCCATAGCAAGCAGTTCATAAATGAATTAAATGATCATCCCTAGTCTTGATCCTGGAACCTTCTGCATCCATAGTACGTAGATGTTCTACCGCTTACCTGTGGCCCTCAGGGCATTGTTCTGCCTCATCAATACCCCAATACCCTCTCGGGTGCTGAGATGGGCCGAGGGGGCCCTCTCAGTGGTTCCTCCACCCCCAGAAACTTAGGGTGTGGCCCATGGGGAGAGGGCTTTCTCCGTGGTGGCCCCTAAGCTATGGCCCTCCCTCCCCACAAAGTGCCCATTGGGCCCTTCATTATACGGCTTCCAGCAAAGGCTGAAGACAAACCTCTTTGCCCTAGTTTTTGACACTTGAGGCGTATGCTTTCAGCACCCGCCTTACTTCTGCAAGGTGTTTTAAACTGTTTTTAATCTTGGTATTTTAATGTTGCCCTCAGAGTGAGTGAAGGGAGCGCAATTGCCAATAGTAGCAGCAGCAACGAAAGCCAGGGGCCTGGCGGTGTAGCCAGCCGCATTTAAAATCTGAGCCACGTCTCTCCCTATTCCTCGGCCTGAATCCCAGCAGCTGGTATCTAAATATTAAGAAAAACTACAGATTCAAGGCTGCTCATGCCACTTGGAGGAAGCGTCAAACAGATGCTGTCACCTACCCAGCTAAAAATACTCCAGCCTCCCAAGGGACTAGGCCATTGCTCCCCACCCCGTCCTCGTCTCCCCTTCTCATGCCCCACTGGCTGCAGTAAATCCAGGGGGAGGCCATTTGAACGCAAGAAGCCCCCCCCCAATCTTTGCTTTTTACCAACACTGCAAATCTAGAATGCCTTCAAGACTGTGTTGTGTGTGTGTCTTAGGGCTGATCCACACTTCCAGCAAAAAATCCGCTCATGATTGGAGCAAACAGCAGCTGGGTTTCTTCCGATTTAGAGCTAAGCTGCAGGCTGGGGAAGGAGCAACAAGGGGGAAACCGCTGAGACCCACGCTTTCTAAATCCAGATTTTCACTGCTACAATTTTGTGAAGGTCCTGTGTGATTGCCTGGAGGCAGTTGGAGGATGGATAGCAGCTAACGGATTGAGGTTGAATCCTGACAAGACAAAAGTAGTCTTTTGGGGGGATGAGGTGGGCAGGTGTGGGGGACTCCCTGGTCCTGAATGGGGCAACTGTGCCTCTGAAGGAGCAGGTGTGCAGCCTGGGAGTCATTTTGGACTTACAGCTGTCCATGGAGGCGCAAGTCAATTCAGTGGCCAGGGCAGCTGTCTCCCAGCTCCATCTGGTACACAGGATGAGACCCTCCCTGCCTGCAGACTGTCTCGCCAGAGTGGTGCATGCTCTGGTTATCTCTTGCTTGGACTACTGCCATGCGCTCTACGTGGGGCTCCCTCTGAAGGTGACCCGGAAACTGCAACTAATCCAGAATGCAACAGCTAGACTGGTGACTGGGAGCGGCCGTCAAGACCCTATAACACTGGTCTTGAAAGACCTACACTGCCTCCCAGTACATTTCTGAGCACAATTCAAAGTGTTGGTGCTGACCTTGAAAGCTCTAAATGGCCTCGGTCCAGTATACCTGAAGGAGCGTCTCCACCCCCATCGTTTTGCCCGGACACTGAGGTCCAGCACTGAGGGCCTTCTGGCAGTTCCCTCCCTGCGAGAAGCCAAGTTACAGGGAACCAGGCAGAGGGCCTTCTTGGTAGTGGCACCCGCCCTGTGGAAAACCCTCCCACCAGATGTCAAAGAGATAAACAACTACCTGATGTTTAGAAGACATCTGAAGGCAGCTCTGTTTAGGGAAGTTTTTAATGACTGATGTTTTAATGTATTTTTAATCTTCTGTTGGAAGCCACCCAGAGTGGCTGGGGAAAAGCAGCCAGATGGGTGGGGTACAAATAATAAATTATGACGATGATGTCAAAACTGTGGTAAAATGCACTGATACAGGCTAGTTTGTGCCTTCTTTGAACATCCTGTGTGTCATCTTTTTAGAGGTGACCGATCTGTCTTCTTAGGTTTCAGTATATCTTGGCTTGAGCAGGTAGTTATAGAATCAAAGAACTGGAGAGTTGGAAGGGACCCCAAGGGTCATCTATACAAGCAACTGTTTCTGGTTGCTGAATTTAAAAAAGAACTGTCGTATTCTGGGCTTCCCTTTTTTCAAACTTTTATTCAAGTCATTTCTTTCTCGTGGGGGGAAAACGAGATTGTCTCTGTCCTGTGCTACAGGAAAACACAATTCACACCAGATTATTGCGTAAATGACAGCAATTCCCATGGCTCTTAAGTCTTTCAAAAAGCTTGCGGCTGCACGTCATTCCCAACCGGCCATTTAATAATATTAATTTCACCTGCAAATCTGTGTTGTGACAAGACTTCCTTTCACTTTCCGCTCAGTCATGTTCTGAGTAGAGATGCGAATCAAACACCTGCCTCAGGTCTTGTGCTTCCAGAGAGGAAGAGCGGTTGGCTGAGGAGCAAGCGAAGGAAAAGACTGCACCAAAGGAGGGAGGAAAAAATCCCAGGTTGTGGTTGCTGAAGAGGAGAATGCAGAGAGGGCAGGAAATACAGGATCCTACCCACAGTAGGGCGGATTGCATTTTTCAACTTCCAAAAATGAGGAGTGCTAAAAAGTTGTAACGAGGCTTTGTTAGTGTAGTGGTTGGGAGTTACTCGTGCGTAATCCTGCCCCGTTTGAGCATCGGATTGCCTGGTTAAACCATCCGGACTGCACAGCCCATCTTAGTGTGGCTGCCCTTAGTCACTCGTAGAATCTGTCTGTGGGCGTTTCTTAAAGCGTTGCCAACATAAGAGTTGTTTGACGCCCAATCGTCTCTGCCTCTCACTGCGCGGGAGTCTCCTGCGCAGGGTGGGCGTGGGCAGCGGGGTGCCTGGGCTCTCCTCGCTAACTTCCAACGAAGAGTCCTGGAGCCCCTGCACCTCCCTGTCCCGTTGCTCTCCTGGATCCCTGGTGTTACACTCATTCTCTTCCCCTTCTTCCCGGCTGAGTCTCCCTCTGGCGCTTGGACCTTCCCCTGCAGAATCAGAGACCCTCTCCTTCTCCCGTGCCTCTGATGTCAGTTCCCTGACAGTTAGGATTATGATGTTCCATTCCACCTAAACAGATCTGTGGAGCTGTTGTATGTCACATGTCTGTTTACATTCCAGCGCAGCTTGCTGGGAACAGACATGTTTTTCTTTTGTCCTGATGCTGAATAAACGCCTGTAAATATGCTTACATATGCCTCTGTCAGCCACTTCCATTGTGAAGAGTTATTGACTCTGCGGATTAGAGCGTACTCAATCTCTAAAGGTTTCCGAGGCTTGAGTCGCTGATTGATACTGTTCTGAGAACCGGAGTTCGCCCGGCTGCCGGCCGGTGGCTGGAGCCAGCTGGGGGCCTGCAAAATGCCCCCGTCTCCCCGAACAGGCTTGGGAACTCCAAATGTATTTTGGTTTAATTAATACTATTTAGTGTTGCTTGGACTCCTGCCAACCTAGCAGTTCAAAAGCACATCAAAGTGCAAGTAGATAAATAGGGACCACTCCGGAGGGAAGGTTAACGGTGTTTCCGTGCGCTGCTCTGGTTCGCCAGAAGCGGCTTAGTCATGCTGGCCACATGACCCAGAAGCTGTCTGTGGACAAACGCCGGCTCCCTCAGCCTATAGAGCGAGATGAGTGCACAACCCCAGAGTCGGTCACAACTGGACCTAATGGTCAGGGGCCCCTTTACCCTTTTCAGTGTTGCTTGGTAAGCAGATTGTGTGCAGAATTGCATAGCAATCATTAAAAATGATTTCCAAGTACTTGCAGTTACGTTATATATTAATTTTCTATTATTATTATTATTATTATTGTTATGGTTATTTTCAGAAGGTAAAATTTAAATTCTTTGCTTTTCCTAAAGCAGTTTATGAGCTTCTTCATCCAACGTAGACTAAACAGGCTGAACGTTGTCCAGTCACAAAAATCATACCAGATTTGAATTCCTCACAGCCCACAGCATAATTTTAAGACCCCGCACTGGAGAGATTTGCAAAAATAAAGCTTCGCCCCTTATAATGGCCTGCCCTGCCACCCACGGCTGCCTTGCTGACCTTCCTGAGCTCAAATCCAAAAGGGAAAATGCTACTTTTCATAACAGGAGAACCTAATGGGGTGAGCCAACAAAAATGAGGGCTATCGATGACGATGGTGTCTGCGCTCTGCCTTCCCAGCTGGAATAAAAAATTCCTTCCAGTAGCACCTTAGAGACCAACTAAGTTAGTTCTTGGTATGAGCTTTCGTGTGCATGCACACTTTTTCAGATACACTGAAACAGAAGTTGCCAGATCCTTCTATATAGTGAGAAGGTGGGGAGGGGTATTACTCAGAAGGGTGGTGGGAATGGGAGATAGGCAGATAGCTGAGATGAGCCTGTTGACGACTCTTAACGACTGCAATAGGTCTTACAGGAAAAGGCAAGGGGTGAGAAGGTGAAAAATGGCTAAGTCATGTATAATGAGATAAGAATCCAATGTCTTTGTTCAAACCAGGTCTCTCCATGGTTTTAAGTTTGGTAATGAGTTGCAATTCAGCAGCTTCTCTTTCCAGTCTATTTCTGAAATTCCTTTGAGATCTTGTATAGAATGTCCTGGGAGATTGAAGTGTTCTCCTACTGGTTTCTCTGTTTTGTGATTCCCAGCTGGAGGCAGCAACTTTTCTGAATACTAGTTGCTGGGAGCCACAGGACGGGAGCAAGTGCTCTTGCGCTTGGAGGGAATCTCGGAGGGAAGCTTGACCGCTGCAGGAAGAGGGTGCTGGAATAGATGGGCTCTTGGCCTGATCCCCTTGCCGTGATCATCTGGTGTTCTTACTGCTTCTGGGACTCATAGGGGAGATGGCTGGCTCTGGTGGCTTCCTCTTCTTCCTGCGTTGAAAGCTGGTTGTCACAAGGCCAAGGCCCCAGACGCCATCTAGACCAGGAAGGGAACAGGGAGGGCACCAAGGACTTGCTAGTGCCAGGCTTCAGGGCCGTGCAGTTCTTTGATCAGCCAAATCCCGTCCACGACTTTCCCACTCTGAAAAGCAAAAAGGGAGAGAGTGAGAGTGTGTGTCTTTGGGGTCAGGGTCCCTCCAGGAAAAGCTTCAGGTTACACACTCCGCTAACCCAGAAATAGTGCTTCAGGTTAAGAACTTTGCTTCAGGATGAGAACAGAAATTGTGCTCCGGCGGCAGCAGGAGGCCCCATTAGCTAAAGTGGTGCTTCAGGTTAAGAACAGTTTCAGGTTAAGAACAGACCTCGGGAACGAATTAAGTACTTAACCCAAGGTACCACTGTACAACTTGGCTGCAGTTTGCACACCTGGTTCAAATATAGGGCTTTGCAGAAACATTATTATTATTACTGCTGCTGCTACCTTTATTATTTATTATTATTATTATTACTGCTGCTGCTGCTACCTTTATGTACCACCTTTTCTTCCAAGGAGCTCAAGGCAATCCACATGGTTCTCTTCCTCTCCATTTCAGCCTAGGTTAGGTTAAGAGACAGTGACTGGCTCAGGGTCACCTAATGATTTGAACCCTGGTCTCCCAGGTCATAAAGGTAAAGGGACCCCTGACCATTAGGTCCAGTCGTGGCCGACTCTGGGGTTGCGGCGCTCATCTCGCTTTACTGGCTGAGGGAGCCGGCGTACAGCTGGTCATGTGGCCAGCAGGATTAAGCCGCTTCTGGCGAACCAGAGCAGCGCACGGAAACGCCGTTTACCTTCCCACCAGAGTGGTACCTATTTATCTGCTTGCACTTTGGCGTGCTTTCGAACCGCTAGGTTGGCAGGAGCAGGGACCGAGCAACGGGAGCTCACCCCGTCGTGGGGATTCGAACCGCCGAATTCGACCTTCTGATCAGCAAGCCCTAGGCTCTGTGGTTTAACACACAGCGCAACCCGCGTCCTCCCAGATCATAGTCAATCCATCACTATAACCATTATGCCACCCTGGCTCTCAATATGATACTGGAAACAACGCAGGGGTCGGACACATCTGGGGGTTCCAATTAGTAAATGTTAAACATTTCTTGAACAATTTTTTGTGTCTGGAGCAGGGGAATGGGATCGGGGCCCCAAGGCTGCTTCTCATCGGGGATCCAGTGGGTATGAATGGTTCCTTTGCTCCGACACGAGGCTGTGGCAGGCCTGCTGCAACCCTGGATGACATCAGAGCACAACTGAGCTGCACCATTGGAAACCACTGCATTCGGTTGGAGGGTGGATGGCGGCTAATGGATTGAGGTTGAATCCTGACAAGGCAGAAGAACTGTTTTTGGGGGACAGAGGGCAGGCGGGTGTGGAGGACTCCCTGGTCCTGAATGGGGCAACTGTGCCCCTGAAGGACCAGGTGCGCAGCCTGGGAGTCATTTTGGACTCGCAGCTGTCCATGGAGGCGCAGGTCCATTCTGTGTCCAGGGCAGCTGTCTACCAGCTCCATCTGGTACGCAGGATGAGACCCTATCTACCCACAGACTGTCTGGCCAGAGTGGTGCATGCTCTAGTTATCTCCCACTTGGACTATTGCCATGTGCTCTACGTGGGGCAACCTTTGAAGGTGACCCAGAAACTGCAATTAATCCAGAATGCGGCAGCTAGACTGGTGACGGGGAGCGGCCGCCGAGACCACATAACACCGGTCTTGAAAGACCTACAATGGCTCCCAGGACGTTTCCGAGCACAATTCAAAGTGTTGTGCTGACCTTGAAAGCCCTAAACGGCCTCGGCCCAGTATAGGAGCGTCTCGACCCCCATCGTTCTGCCCGGACGCTGAGGTCCAGCGCCAAGGGCCTTCTGGCAGTTCCCTCATTGCGAGAAGCAAAGCTACAGGGAACCAGGCAGAGGGCCTTCTCAGTAGTGGCACCTGCCCTGTGGAACGCCCTCCAGCAGATGTCAACGAGAACAACAACTACCTGACATTTAGAAGACATCTGAAAGCAGCCCTGTTCTGGGAAGTTTTTAATGTGTGACATTTTAATGTACTTTTAATCTTTGTTGGAAGCCACCCAGAGTGGCTGGGGAAACCCATCCAGGTGGGTGGGGTACAAATAAATTATTATTATTATTATTAATATTATTCTGTGTTGCTCTTCCGCAGGACTTAAGCGCTGCCTACCTGGTCGTCCGACACTTGTTCCAGCCAAACGTGAGTCCTGTTCATGATCTGCATGTGGGTGTAGCCATAATCCTCAATTCGCACGGCGCTCCATTCTCGTGGGTCGGGGACAAAGGGGTCATGTTGCTCTCTGCAGCCCTGGTGGGGTGAGGAAGGAAGAGGCTCAAAGGCCGGGCAGCTTGGAGGAGTTTTCTACAGCGCTAATTCAGAATGCGGCAGCTAGACTGGTGACTGGGAGCGGCCGCAGAGACCACATAACACCGGTCCTGAAAGACCTACATTGGCTCCCAGTACGTTTCCGAGCACAATTCAAGGTGTTGGTGCTGACCTTTAAAGCCCTAAACGGCCTCAGTCCAGTATACCTGAAGGAGCATCTCCACCCCCATCGTTCAGCCTGGACACTGAGATCCAGCTCCGAGGGCCTTCTGGCAGTTCCCTCCCTGCGAGAAGCCACGTTACAGGGAACCAGGCAGAGGGCCTTCTTGGTGGTGGCACCCGCCCTGTGGAAAGCCCTCCCACCAGATGTCAAAGAGAACAACTACCAGGCTTTCAGAAGACATCTGAAGGCAGCCCTGTTTCGGGAAGCTTTTAATGTTTGATGTCTTATAGTATTTTAATATTCTTTTGGAAGCCGCCCAGAGTGGCTGGGGAAGCCCAGCCAGATGGGCGGGGTATAAACAATAAATTATTATTATTATTATTATTATTATTATTATTATTAAGGTCTTCTTCAGGCTTTGCCAACCTGGTGACCTCCAGACGGGAGTTGCAGTCCTCAACATTTGAAGGGCACCCGGTTGGGGAGGGCTGGCCTAGCTGCAGAACAGAGAACTCAGGGGTTCTCAAACATTCTCGGGCCTCCCTGATTCCATGAACTGATCCCCAGTGCCTCCTACCCTATAAGTGCATTATTCAGAATAGCGGTTTGCATGCCCCACTAAGGAAGATAATAAATAACACAATGCAATCCAAATCAGGAATTATTATTTGCGCATTTATTCAAAATCCAATTAAAACTGAATGGCAGATGATGAAGATGGAGTTTATGGAGCTGGCTGACCTCACCGGGAGAATCCGCGACCAGAAAGAAGAGGAATACCAAGAAGATTGGAAGAAATTTAAAGACTATTTGAATAAATATTGTAATATTAAAGATATGTAATCCCCTGAAAGAATCAATTAGGCCTAGGATTAAATTGGGATTAAATAAATAAATAAGAAAACATACGATAAGAAAAGTTAGGAAATATGATTATGGCTGTGATGTGGTTTTAGGAGATAATGATATTGGAAACTGCTATATATAATTACTAAGAAACTCAGATGGAAGATATTTGAGGAAGTCAAGTAATGTGTTTATGAAGATGGATTTTGATTAATTAATTAAGTTTTAGCTTATGTGGTGATTTGATGTATTTTATGTTTTATGTTCTTTTTTTCTTTTTCCTTTTACCGTCTCATTCTTTTTTCTTTATTATTGTCGGCTTTTTCTTCTGTTATGTTTATGTATGGAAAATAATAAATATTATTATGTAAAAAAAATCCAATTAAAACCATTTAGTTTAATTAACTGAAGAAATCTGATGACCTTGATCCAGTGAGACAATGTTTTCAAAGATTGGCAATCATTTACCCTTCCAGTACCACCCGCCTCTCCCCATAGGGGATGCCCACTTTAGGAATTCCTGCCCTAACCCCTTCCAGTTGCCAAGGCTTCCCTTCTCCCTTCCCTCATTTGTTTCTGGAAACTGCTCAGACAGGGGGAGAGAGCAAGGTGGCACTCTCTGACCTGGAGAGCCTGATTTGTGT
Organism: Podarcis liolepis; assembly: GCF_965112155.1. Classification (NCBI taxonomy): domain Eukaryota; kingdom Metazoa; phylum Chordata; class Lepidosauria; order Squamata; family Lacertidae; genus Podarcis; species Podarcis liolepis. Next base: position 91,477,638 of record NC_139561.1, on the reverse strand, counting down.
TGTGATAGCGATCACAACCAGGGAACCATTCAGTACTTAGGAATGGAACCATGGGTCAAAGTTGGAGCCCATGGGTTGCATTCAGAAGGTCCCAGGCTCAGGTGGGTGGCATATCCGGTTGGAAGGCTACCAGGTGGAAGCACAGCTGTCAACTTACAGATTTGAAAATAAGGGACCAGCAGCCTCAAAAATAAGGGATCAGCAGCCTCGAAAATAAGGGATTTTCCGGGCACAGGTACGTTCAACTTCTGAGCCCCTCCAAGCCAAAGGCAGAAAGCCCAGCCAGCAACCAAACGAAGCCTCAAGCGGTGGTTCCCACAGCGCAGCAACCCAGCAAAGGGGATGCAGCAAGGGAAACCACCGTCACCTCTCCGCTGGGAAGCGCTGAGCAAAGGCGAGTCCCTAGGCAACGCGGCCGATTTGATTGGCACGAGGCATGCAAGCTCCACCCCCCAGTCGTTCTTAGACTCCTTATTGGGTGAGCAACGCAGCCAAGCAACACAGCTGGAGCCTCCCTCCTCCCTGGCCGGCAGAGAGGGAGGGAGAGGAGCTGCTTCCTTTGAAACCCGGGAAATTTAAGGGACATCATCAATAAGGGACAGCAGCGGGATGCAGCGCTGGGATAAGGGAGTGTCCCGCCAAATAAGGGACGGTTGACAGCCATGGATGGAAGGTGATGACAAAGGCTGCTCTCTGCCCAAAATCCTGGAGACCAGGGACCGGCCGGAGGAAACAACATTCTCCCTCATAACACTAAAACTCGTGGACATCCCATGAAGCCAAATGTTTCAGGACAAACAGATAATAATAAATCATAATTTATACCCCGCCCTCCCCAGCCAAGACGGGCTGCTAACACCAGGTATAAAAACAATTGATTGAAATACAACTTAAAAACAAGGTTAAAATACAACATTAAAATGCAGCCTCATTTCAGTAGAAACTCAAATCAAAAACTTTTGGGGGGATGAAAACGTCAAGTCTTCACCAAGGCCAACTATCCAGACTGGTCCTACGTGGGCCAGAAAAAAGCCAGGGAAGTCCCCAAATAGGAGTTCCAACACAGAAGGAGAAAGGAAAGAGGGGGAGGGGATCAAGTTGATTCCAAGCCAAAGGCCAGGCGAAACAACTCTGTCTTACAGACAGATCCTGCAGGGCCCTGGTCTCAGGAGACAGAGCGTTCCACCAGGCCGGAGCCAGTGTTGAAAAGGCCCTGGTTCTGGTTGAGGCTAATCTGAATTCCTTAGGGCCCGGGACCTCTAGGGTGTTGCTGTTTATGGACCTCAAGGAATTAAGGATAAATTATTTCTTCATGCAATGCATTGTTAAACTACGGAACTCCTTGCCACAGGAGGCAGCGATGGCCACCAACTGGGATGGCTTTAAAAGAGGATGGGGCAAATTCAGAGGGCTATCGGTGGCTATTAGTCACAATGGCTATACTCTTGTCTCCACAGCCTGAGGCAGCATTGCTTCTGAATACCAGTGGCTGGGAACCACGGGAGGGGAGAGTGCTTTTGTACTTATGTTCTGCTCACTGATTTCCCATTGATGCATCGCGTTGGTCCTGGGATGATGCACAAGACGGACCAATGGCCTGATCATATTAGCAGACTCATATTATGTTTTGCCCTAGGTGTCAGGGACTGGGCAGAGGAGGAGTGGTGGAGAACCGCTTCTCCATCCTGACCCTTCTAGGGGGGAGGAAGAGGAAGACGGTACAGATTTACAACAGGGGTTTGCAGGAGGTCGCAGCTCAGAGGCAGATTAGGGGGGAAGCTGGGGAATTGTGGGAGAGCCAGAGCAACACCTGGCTGGCACTTTATCACCGGAAAGGATGCCAGGCCCTCCGTCTCCCAGAACCTGGCAAGCCTTGAAAGTAGGAGAGCAAAGAGATCAAAGACAGGGAGCACATAGCAGCACTTATAGAGGAGACGAAGAGAATGACAAATGGGGAAGAGATGGGGGGGCAGAGTGGAGATTCCCTTGGGACAAAGCCATTATCCAAGAGGCTGGGTTCCACAGCCTCTCTGTAAAGACTGAAAAAGGAAGGACCATAAGAAACTCTTCCTTGTCTTATACTTTCCTGGGCAGCCAGCCGGGAGCCGCTGACAGCACCCTAACACTAGGCTAGATGGGCAAAACAGTCTGATATGTGAGGAACTCTATATTCAGAGGGACGGTGTAATTCGCTCATAAGCCACCACTACCGTATTTTTCGCTCTATAGGACGCACTTTCCCCCCTCCAAAAATGAAGGGGAAATGTGTGTGCGTCCTATGGAGCGAACGCAGGCTCCTTGGCTTCAGCGATATCAACGCGAAGGCTCCGAAGCACAGAGGGAGCGCTCCCTCCGCGCTCCGGAGGCTTCACGTTGCTTTCGCTGTAGCCTGGAGAGAGAGAGGGGTTGGTGCGCACTGACCCCCTCGCTCTCCAGGCTTCAGGGATAGCCACCTGAAACCTTTGGAGCGCAGTGAGACCTCGCACTGCGCTCCAAAGGCTTCGGGTTCCTTTTGCTGAAGCAAGGAGAACAAGCCGGGAACTCGCGCTGCACTTGCTTCGCAATCTTGCCGCCACTCCCGGAACTGTTCTGGGGGCTGGGGTCGGGGGAAGCTTGGGCTTTTTTTTAAAAAAAAAATCTTGATTCCCCCCCCCCCCTAAAAACTAGGTGCGTCTTATGGTCCGGTGCGCCTTATGGAGTGAAAAATACGGTAGGTCTGTCCATCCACCCAAAACCTCACACTTACAGCTGATCCAGTGATAATATGAACAGGGGCACAAGGGTTCGTGTAAGGGGCCTCGGTGCTGCCATTGCAAACCTGAAGGAGAAAGAGAGATGAGGAGGATTATTCATTTACTGTATTATTATTATTATTATTGTTTATATACCGCCCTATACCCGGAGGTCTCACGGTGGTTCACAGAAAAGATCACAAGATACATAATCAGAATAAAAACAACAACCCAATAAAACACACATGCACACACACCCGGAAAAGAGCCACATTTTAAAAGGGTACAGGACAGGGGTCAGCAAACTTTTTCAGCAGGGGGCCGGTCCACTGTCCCTCAGACCTTGCGGGGGGTTGGACTATATGGGGGCGAATGAACGAATTCCTATGCCCCACAAATAACCCAGAGATGCATTTTAGATAAAAGGACACATTCTACTCATGTAAAAACATGCTAATTCCCGGACCATCCGCGAGCCGGATTGAGAAGCCGATTGGGCCGGATTCGGCCCCTGGGCCTTAGTTTGCCTATCCATGGTATAGGATCAGATCAAGCAAAGGCCTGGTTAAAAAGGAACGTTTTTGCCTGGTGCCTGAAGGTGTGTGATTAAGGCACCAGGCAAACTTCCCTGGGGAGAGCATTCCAGTACTTTAAATTTACTGTTTTTCCTATATATCCCACCTTTTCTCCCAGGAGCTCAAGGTGGTGGGCCTGGTCCTTCCCCCTTCCTCATTTAATCCCCACAACGACCCTGCGAGGTAGGTTAGGCTGAGAGGCCATGACTGGGCCAAGGTAGCTCTGGTCTCCCAGGTCCTAGCAGCCCATATTCCTACACTGTCTCCCATCCAGGCACTAACCAGGCCTGACCCTGCTTAGCTTCCCAGATCAGATTGGGCTCGTTCAAGTAAGAAGAGCAGGACTTTTTCGCAGTGGTGAAATTCCTGCTGGCAAGTCTGTGGAATGCCAGCAGCCCCTTCAAGGCCAGTTGCCTGAGGATTGGCAGTTCCACGGAGCAGGGGACCCTTTTGCAAAAGGAGATCATGTGGCTCGGGATTGGCTGGCAAAACTCTGAGACGGGCACCCCCAAACTCCAGGTGCTTTGGGACTACAATTCCCATCATCCACGTTAGCTAGGGATGATGGGAGTTGTAGTCCCAAAACATCTGGAGGGCCGAGTTTGGGGATGCTTGATCTGGGATGATCCTCGCTGCTCCCAGCCACTGAAGCAGGCGTGGCAGAGAGCCAGATTCGACAGATTCCAACCCAACAAGGTCTCCGAATCTCCCACCGCGGAGATTCTGCTGTGGGGTAAGGCCTCTCCCCCTTATCCCAGGTCTCGGGTGCCCTTCTCTGCTTCTGAACAGGACGCTGCCCCTTTGCCAAGCCTGGAATCACCTTGTAGTCATAGACCGGCCATAGCCTCTCGTAGGAGTGTTCGTGGGCCCACAGCTCCAGGTCAACCCCTGGAGGGAGGAGAAGAAGACGCTTTGCCAAGGCAGAGAACTGCAGCTGGTGCCAGGCAGACAGAGAAGCCCATGCCCCAACCTCTGCTCCCCCAAAGTCGCCGGCTCCATTGTACAGTGGTGCCTCGCAAGACGAAAAGAATCCGTTCTGTGATTCTCTTCGTCTAGCGGTTTTTTCGTCTTGCGAAGCAAGCCCATTGACGGATTAGCGGATTAGCACTATTAGCGGCTTTTAGCAGCTTATCTGCTGATTGGATCAACATGCAACATCATATAGATTAATAATGAGGTAGAGGGTATGTTTTATCATATGTGGTGGACATAAACGGGGAAAAGAATATTGGGAAATGATATATAATGAATTGGGGGGAAATGTTTGAAAGTAAGGTAAAGGTAAAGGGACCCTTGACCGTTAGGTCCAGTCGTGACCGACTGGGGTTGCGGTGCTCATCTCGCTTTACTGGCCGAGGGAGCCGGCGTACAGCTTCCGGGTACTAAGCCACTTCTGGCGAACCAGAGCAGTGCATGGAAACGCCGTTTACCTTCCCGCCGGAGCGGTACCTATTTATCTACTTGCACTTTGAGGTGCTTTTGAACTGCTAGGTTGGCAGGAGCAGGGACCGAGCAATAGGAGCTCACCCCGTTGCGGGGATTCAAACCGCCAACCTTCTGACTGGCACGTTCTAGGCTCTGTGGTTTAACCCACAGCGCCACCTGCGTCCCGCGTTTGAAAGTACCTTTCCAAAAAAGCCAGAGTCCTTTTTGTTGGGGATAATTTAGTCAGAAATTCCCAGGTGTCAAAAAAGATTATGTATGCAAATCATACATAATCATTACGTATGCTACTACCGCAGCTCGTGTTTTGCAAGCCCCAGAAAGAAAATGAGCGAGGTCCCAAACAAGGAAGAATGGCAACTTAAATTGGTGGAATGGGCACACCTCGGAGATTTAACATATAGAAGAATAGAAGAATATACATTTAAAGAAGACTGGAAAATGTTTACTGATTATTTGGGTGAAAGTTGTGTACATTTAAAAACACTGGTAGCATTAAGATAAGCAGTATAAATAGTTTTGATGGTGTACCAATGGAATGGCTTAGTTCACGTAAAATATGTATGCAAAATGAACCATGGAAAGAGAAGAAGAGAAGCCATTGATTTAAGGTTGTCTCAATGATTATCTTGAAATGTAAATTAGAAAAACTTAATAAAAACGATAATAAAATAATAATCATGAACTATACCACCCTAGACCAGGAGCTGGTCCTTAGGCAATACATGCAAAATAACGTTAATTCTAATCTGTGTAGAAGGCGATAAACAGTTTAAATTATAAAAACAGTTTTTATAATGTGAGGGGAGCCCTCTATTTTTGTACATAATAAAGCCGCAGCATTCAGTTGCAAAAGAGTATGCTTCGGGGCTTGTGCCAATTTTATTTTACTGTTTAATCGTCTCAATTTTATTTTATTGTTTGGTTGTGCCCTTTGCCCTTTGTTGCACCAGAGAAGTTCCCCTCCACGTTCTTCCAGGATCACGCTGTCATGAGCCTGGCTGTTTCGAGAAGAGAACTTTAAGCTATAAAAGTTAATATTGTCTCCCGTGAGAAGACGGAGGTCTGTGTCACTGTTGGAGTTCTTCGGGGCTGATTTATGATAGCTTTGGTTTAATGTATAATAATCTCAACAGATCTGATAGCCAGAATGGAGGTGTGGGCAGGGAAGGCGGAGGAAAATACCTACCGTATTTGTAGAACAGGTCCTCCAAGCCAAACTGCTGTGGGTCAAGGCCTCGGCGGATCTGGGAAGTTGAGGTGGGGGGAAAGGAGAGAGGGAGAGAGAGAGAGAACAGATTAATCCATGCCAGCCCACTACCCCCATCGTTCAGCCCGGACACTGAGATCCAGCGCCGAGGGCCTTCTGGCGGTTCCCTCGCTGCGAGAAGTAAGGTTACAGGGAACCAGACACAGGGCCTTCTTGGTGGTGGCATCCACCCTGTGGAACACCCTCCCTTCAGATGTCAAGGAAATAAGTAGCTATCCTATCTTTAAAAGACATCTGAAGGCAGCCCTGTTCAGGGAAGTTTTTAATATTTAACGCTGTATTGTTTTTAATACTTGATTGGGAGCCGCCCAGGGTGGCTGGGGAGACTCAGCCACATGGGCGGGGTATAAATAATAAATTATTATTATTATTATTATTATTATTATTATTATTATTATTATTATTGTTGTTGTTGTTGTTGTTATTATTATTATTATTACTACTTACTCAAGACTCTCCTGTGAAAGAAGGTTGCAATGTTTGGGACTTTTTAGTTTAGAGAAAAGGCGAGTCAGAGGCGAAACAACAGAAATTTAAAAAATTATGCATGTCCTGGAGAAAGCGGATAGAGAAAGGTTTGCCCCCCTCTCTCATAACACTAATGAAGCTGGATGTTGGGAGATTCAGGGCAGATGAAAGAAAGCCCTTCTTCACGCAGCGCGTAGTTAAAACTGCTGTTATAAAAATTTTAAGGTCTCAAATATAGAATAAATATTCATAAATGAACACCTATCTAAATATATGAACCACGTGTCTCAACTAGCACGGGAGAGCAATCCTGAAGCCATTTTGACTCTCCCAATGACATCAGATATTCCTCTGCAAGAAGGGAGGGAAATGGGGTAAGTCTTCCCATTGTCTTTTTGCTTGCAAATCCTGTCTTAAGGGAGTATTTGTGTATGAAAAGGGTGAGCCTGTGACCTGGATTCAGGAACTAAAGTATTTACCCTCACAAAAGAATGGCCAGACTGCCCATGTAATGCAATCAGTGACCATTATCAGGTAGACTGCCTTCCTCTGTGATGTACAGTGGTACCTCGGGTTAAGTATTTAATTCGTTCTGGAGGCCCATTCTTAACCTGAAACTGTTCTTAACCTGAAGCACCACTTTAGCTAATGTGGCCTCCCGCTGCTGCCGCGCCGCCAGAACACGATTTCTGTTCTCAACCTGAAGCAAAGTTCTTAATCTGAAGCACTATTTCTGGGTTATCGGAGTCTGTAACCTGAAGTGTATGTAACCTGAAGCGTATGTAACCCGAGGTACCACTATATGTATTTTTTTGCGGGGGGAAGTGAGTGGGGACCCTGTTGCAACAGTTCCTTGAATAAAGACCAGGCTTATTAGCCGCTTTGCTACTCAACATACTCTGGCTGGCCTCTGTTATTTTCTCCTACCAATAGGTAACCCATTAAGGACTCTATACAGGCCCTGTAATACCCCATAAGGGAGCAGTTTTTTCCCTATAACACTGTGGAACTCCCTGCCACAGGAGGGAGCAACGGCCACCAACCTCGACAGCTTTAAAAGAGGGATAAGACAAATTCATGGAGGAGAACGCTTTCAGTGGCTCCTACCACAATGGCTATGGTCCGTCCTCCACTATCTGAGGCAGCAACGCATCTGAACGCCTGTTTCTGGAAACCCCAGGAGGGGAGAGTCTCTCTTGTGTTCACGTTCTACTCGCTGGTTTCCCACAGGCATTCCCCTATGGGAACTAGATGGGCTACTGGCCTGATCCTGTAGGCTCTTCCCAGGTTCTTAGGGATTATTGTATAATAATTGCTTGACTACTGTAATTTGCTCTACACGGGGCTGCCCTTGAAGGTGGCCCAAAAACTCCAGCAGGTGCAGAATGTCGCGGTGAGGCTCCTTATGGGGTCCTGGCTGCGGAATCACATTCATCCACTGCTTTACCAGCTGCACTGGCTCCCGGTGGAGTACAGGGTCAGGTTTAAGGTGCTAGTTTTGACCTTTAAAGCTCTATGCAGCCTAGGACTCTCGTACCTACAGGACCGCCTCTCCTGGTATGCCCCGCAGAGGACCTTAAGGTCCACAAATAACATTTTGGAGGTCCCAGATCGCAAGGTGGTTAGGTTGGTCTCAACTATGGCCAGGGCCTTTTCAGTACTGGCCCCGACTTGGTGGAACGCTCTGTCCCAAGAGACCAGGGCCCTGCGGGACTTGACATCTTTCCGCAGGGCCTGTAAGACAGAGTTGTTCCGCCTGGCCTTTGGTTTGGACTCAGTCTGACCCTTATGTTTACCTCCCCTTATGGTCTTGATTTATCAGCTACTTTTAAAATGAGGCTGCATTTTAAATTGCATTTTAACCTGTATTTTAAATTGGGTTTTTTTCTTTTTCTTTCCCGCTATTATGTTTTTACTGGGATTTTATTGGTGTTAGCTGCCCTGAGCCCAGCTCTGGCTGGGGAGGGCGGGGTATAAATAAAAATTATTATTATTATTATTATTATTATTATTATTATTATTATTATTACTACTACTACTAGTAGTAGTAGTAGTAGTAGAATACATCCCCACCTCAGTTCTGCAGAAGACAGGATGTGGTACTGAGCGGAGAACCCATCTTCCAAAAAATCTGAGCTCTCATTTTAATAAGCCAAAAAACAAATTTCTAGCCCTCACGGTGGCAAAGATATGCTTAGCAGTGTGGGAACTAATGCCTAGTAAAATCTTCGGAGGGGAAGGGGCTTCCTTCCTTCCACAGCCTCCTGCCTTTTCCTAGTATCTGGGTCAAATGGAATTAGTTGTGCCAAGCATGAAAAGCCCTTTTTCTACACTGTATGCTCTGTGAATCGGTACAGCCTATGGGACATGGCATAAACCCCCCCTGTTTAAGGAGGATATTGACAAGCTGGAAGGTTTGCAGAGGAGGGCGACCAAGATGATCAAGGGTCTGGAAACCAAACCAGGAACGGTTGAAGGAGCTGGGTATGTTTAGCCTGGAGAAGAGGAGGCCAACTCCTTGAAAGATTCCATCAACAGTGTCTCCGAAAAATTTTACACATCAGTTGGGAAGACAGGTGAACTAATGCCAGTGTACTGGAAGAAGCAAAGATCACCAGTGTTGAAGCAATGATTCTTCAACATCAACTTGGTTGGACTGGTCATGTTTTGCGGATGCCTGATGATCGTCTTCCAAAGCAACTACTCTATTCCGGACTTAAAAACGGGAAGCGTAATGTTGGTGGTCAACAAAAGAGGTTTGAAGACTGTCTCAAGGCAAATCTAAAAAAATGTAGCATAAACACCAACAACTGGGAAACACTGGCCTGTGAGCGCTCCAGTTGGAGAACAGACTTTAGAAGAGTTTGGATTTGATATCCCGCTTTATCCCTACCCTAAGGAGTCTCAAAGCGGCTAACATTCTCCTTTCCCTTCTTCCCCACAACAAACACTCTGTGAGGTGAGTGAGGCTGAGAAGACTTCAGAGAAGTGTGACTGGCCCAAGGTCACCCAGCAGCTGCATGTGGTTCACCAGATTATGAGTCCACCACTCTTAACCACTACACCACCTTTACCAAAGGTGTCATGGGCTTTGAAGACACTTGAACTCAGGACGCAAGGGAGAAACGTGCTAAGAGGAAGGCACGCTTGGCAAATCCACACCGTGATCAACTCCCGCCCGGAAACCAATGTCCCCACTGTGGAAGGACGTGTGGATCCAGAATTGGCCTCCACAGCCACTTATGGACTCATTGTTAAGGCCGTGTTTATGGAAGACAATCTTACTCGGCAACGAGGGATCACCAAAGAAGAAGATCTGAAGGGCTGTCACAAGGAAGAGGGAGTCAGCTTGTATTCTGCTGCTCCAGAGGGTAGGACTCGAACCAACGGATTCAAATGACAAGCAAGAAGATTCGCATTAAACTTTAGGAAGACGTTCCTGGCGGGAAGAGCTGTTTGACAGTGGAAAGGAGTCCCTCAGAAGGTGGAAAGGACTCTCCTTGGTTGGAGAGTGTTAGCAGAAGTTGCGTAGCCATCTGCCAGGGATCCCTGCATTGGACTAGATGACCCCTGGTGTCCATTCTACATCTATGGTTCCTTCCTCTCACTTACAATGCTCTCGTACAGCGTACAGTCATCCTGGTCGTTGTTGGAGCAGTACATGGGCCTGTGCCCCATGGTAATGATCCAGGGACGTTCCTTGCGCCGTTCAGGCTGGTTCGCCTCCTGCCGGAGAGGTAAAGGCAGCCGTCAGCAGTGAGTGGGGGACGCCAACCCCCCAGAGGCAAGCTGCCACTTTCCCCCTTCCCACCTCACCCCTCCAAAAAAACCGAGGTCTGCTCCTCACCTGCAGGTCCTTCTCCAGCCACTGAAATTGCTCTGCCACGAGCTGCTGTCCATATTTCAAGAAGAAGTAGACCTCGGTGGAGAAGGAAATGATGTGGGCAGGTCCAACATCCCAGCTGCGGGGAAAGATGAGCAGTCAGGGGACCCCAGGAGAACACCAACAAGCCTCACTCCGTAAGGAATGACTGGGAGCAGCCGCCGAGACCCCACAACACCGGTCCTGAAAGACCTACATTGGCTCCCAGGACGTTTCCGAGCACAATTGAAAGTGTTGGTGCTGACCTTTAAAGCCCTAAACGACCTCAAAGGCCCAGTAGACCTGAAGGAGCGTCTCCACCTCCATCGTTCTGCCCGGACACTGAGGTCCAGCACTGAGGGCCTTCTGGCGGTTCCCTCATTGAAAGAAGCCAAGTTACAGGGAACCAGGCACAGGGCCTTCTCAGTGGTGGCGCCCGCCCTGTGGAATGCCCTCTCCTCAGATGTCAAGGAAAGAAACAACTACAGTGGAACCTTGCGTTGCAGACGTAATCCGTGACAGAGGCACGTCCGCAACCCGCAGTGTTTGTAACCTGCAGCGCTGCGTCTGCGCACACACGTGACATGATTTGGCGCGTCTTCTGCGCAAACAGTGAAACCCAGAAGTAACCCTTTCCGGTACTTCTGGGTTTCCCGCGGTCCGCAACCTGAAAACACGTAACCCGAAGCGTCTGTAACCCGAGGTACCACTGTACCAGACGTTCGGAAGACATCTGAAGGCAGCCCTGCTTAGGGAAGTTTTTAATGTTTGGTGTTTTATTGCGTTTTTAATATTCTGTTGGGAGCTGCCCAGAGTGGCTGGGGAAACCCAGCCAGATGGGCGGGGTATAAATAATAAACTATTATTATTATTATTATTATTATTATTATTATTATTATTATGAGTGTCACACTTCAAGATGACAAGGCCCAGCCCTAGAATCATAGCTGTCAACTTACAGATTTGAAAATAAGGGACCAGCAGCCTCGAAAATAAGGAATCAGCAACCAAAATAAGGGATCAACAATTACTTTGATAAAATACATATTTTGTCGCGTGCAAATGGCTTTAGATACCTATTAGGTCCATAAATTACCATATAGCATATATTCAACACAACCTTTGTTGTTGACAAAGGACAGCTGGACATAGAAAGGGCCCCATTACCTTCAGTAGTTTATTTAAGGGACATCATCAATAAGGGACAGCAGCGGGACATGGCGCTGGGATAAGGGACTGTCCCGCCAAATAAGGGACGCATGACAGCTATGCCTAGAATGCACCAGGCTGGGCTGCTCATAGCTCCCTCTCCTCTACGCTCCTGTTCACCCAGCTTGGCTTGTGTTAAAACCAGCCAATTGCTCTGGGGAGATGCTCCAAATTATTCCAGCTGATTTACCCAGCATCGAGTCATTGACCCGAAGCAACGGATCCAAGTTACAAGAAGGGAGATTCCATCTGAACATCAGGAAGAACTTTCTGTGAGTAAGAGCAGTTTGAGAGGGGAACGGACTCCCTTGGAAGCTGCTATACTCTCCTTCCATGGAGGTTTTAAAGCAGAGGTTGGATGACCCTCTGTCATTGATGCTTGAGTTGAGATTCCTGCATTGCAGGGGGCTGGACTGGATGAACCCCAGGGGTCCCTTCCTACAATTCTAGGATTGAGAAGCTGTGAAGTTCTCAAACTTTTTTGGGTCCCTGCCTCTGCAGTTCCATAAACTCATTCCCAGTGCCCTCTACTCTATGAAAAGCACTGTTCAGAATAGCACTTTGCAAGACCCACTAAGGAAGATAGTGACAGAATAAAATTCAAGCCAGGAACAATTAATTGCCCGTTTGTTCAAAATCCAATTAAAACTATTTAGTTTAATTAATTCACCCAACGGGTGAACTTGGTCCCGTGATACCAGCTTTTCAGAGTCTGAGAGTCGTTTACACCTTCAGCAAACACCCCCCCTTAGGGACCCCCGGGGAATACCACCTCTTCTGCAGAGGGCGCTGCCACTCACTTTGTGAACCCCTGAGCTCTCCTGGGCATAGCCAGTGATGCCCTCAAGGTAACGGTGGTGGCTTCTGCAATAGGCCCTTTTTTCCAGGAAGCTTGCATTTTACGCAAATCAGCATCAAGGCACACATTATCCAGATGGCTCTAGTGACACGCCACCTCTTCAGCATTTTGCAAGACGGCCACCAACGAGCAGGAAATCCGGCCGCTTGGCCTGGGCTAGACAACACCCACCTGTACCAGAGGCTCTCCGTGTCACCGGGCATGTTGAAGCGGAAGCGGTAGTTGGAGAAGTTGCTGAAAGAGGAAGCGAGGGAGAAAGTCACGGGGGGGAGAGGGACGTCGCAGCCCCTGCCCTTCATAATGAAGTTTATATGTAACAGTAATAAATTTATTTATATCCCGCCCATCTGTCAGCATGTAACTCCTGTGCTCAGGGAGCTGTACTACCCAGGACAGGATGGGGTTGTGCAGGGTTGTTAAGGCAGCAGAGAGCATTGTTGGCTGCCCACTCTCCACCTTAGAGCAGATTTATGCCACAAGGTGCCATAGGAAGGCACTGGACATAGTAAAAGATCCATCGCATCCTGGTCACTGTCTCTTCGAGCTCTTGCCGTCGGGACGGAGATACAGGATGATGAAGACAAGAACGAGCCGTCTTAAGAACAGCTTCTTCTCCAGAGCGATCTCGGCCCTGAATGGGAAGCCCGGACTTTGAAAGTCATCGAATCTCCCTTGCTGTATTATACTGTATTGTTTAATTAGTGTTTTTATGGAGCAGTCAAGTAATTTCGTTGTCCCCGAAGGGGGCAATGACAATAAAGATATTATTATTATTATTATTATTATTATTATTATTATTATTATTATTATTATCTGTGCCGGTTGCCGATTTGATACCGGGCCAAGTTCAGGATGTTGCTATTTGAACATAAATGTAGGAGTGCAAATATCCAGAGTGTGGGGTCAGGTGGGATTACTATGAGGAATTATAAAATATGCATCAAGCCATTGTGTCCACGATGAATGCAGTGTGTTGACTGGGTTTGATTCATTGACAATAATTTCTGACCAAATCCCACAACCCTCTGCATCTCCGGCCGTTTCCTCTACTACCCATTTCTCTTGCTTGACAAGTCGCGTACACAGCCCAGTTGCTTTGCCAGGCATGCAACCTGGGCCATAAAGAGAGTGGGCAAGCTTCTTTGATGTAGCTTTTCTGATATGTTAATCTCAGGATGTAGATCTTAGGGCCTGGAAATAGTTTCACAGGAAGGTGATAAAGATGCCTATCTCCTTGCCATCCTTCCATCCTCTCCTGTTTACTCCTGAGTTTCTCTAGTGATCTTTTATTTACTCTCAGATTATGTATGCATGCTCAGAGTAGTCTTTGTAGTTAAAAGAATTTATTTATCAGAAGAATCTGATTGGTTCTTACAAACACTCTGTAAAAGTTCTTTTGTGAATAAAACGACCTGGGCCGAGGGGTGGAGAGACGCAGAGATTATTATACGCACCCTTCCCAGAGTCTTGCTGGTCCAACCTCTGTGTGTATTCTTATTAATAAGAGTTCAATCCTTCCTTTACTTTGGGAATGCCTCACATAAAACCCTGGACAACTTGGCACCATTTTACCTGTGAGGTCGCTTTGATCGGTGGAATTGGCACCATTACTGGTGCCACATAATAGTGGCATTTGTTTGTCTTGGAAGACAGTGGAGGAGTGCATCTTTGGGGGCGAGGTCAAGCTGTTGGGACAGTTGCATCTGAGACCAATATGGAAGAGACATGTTTTGCTGCAGCTGGGGCAGATGAAGGCGTCTGCAGGGCGTTTCTTCTCTCTGCCTTCCTCCCAGCGGTCATTCCTCTTCTGGTCACTGCTGTTGGATGCACAACCTGACCGTCTGTCTCCAGGCACAGTGGTCGCCTACAAGGGATTCCCACACGGCGGGATTGACGCTGCCAGCCTTTGTGTCATGTTGGCAGACACGCTCATACCTGCGGGACCGCCTCTCCTTGTATGCCCCACGGAGGACCTTAAGGTCCATAAATAGCAACACTCTAGTGGTCCCGGGCCCTAAGGAAGTCAGATTAGCCTCAACCAGAGCCAGGGCCTTTTCAGTGATGGCTCCAGCCTGGTGGAACGCTGTGTCTCATGAGACCAGGGCCCTGCAGTATCTGATTTCTTTCCACAGGGCCTGTAAGACAGAGTTGTTCCGCCTGGCCTTTGGCTTGGAATCAACTTGATCCCCTCCCCCTCTTTCCTTTCTCCTTCTGTGATGGAACTCCTATTTGGGGACTTCCCTGGCTTTTTTTCTGGCCCATGTAGGACCAGTCTGGATAGTTGGCCTTGGTGAAGACTTGACGTTTTCATCCCCAAAAAGTTTCTACTGAAATGAGGCTGCATTTTAATGTCGTACTTTAATCTAGTTTTTAAGCTGTATTTTAATCAATTGTTTTTATACCTGGTGTTAGCCGCCCTGAGCCCGGTCTTGGCTGGGGAGGGCGGGGTATAAATAATAATAATTATTATTATTATTATCTTTGTAGCTCAAAATTGGTCTGATGCCGGAAGCCAACTCCCAAAAGAGCCCCTCCTTGGGGCTCCTGCCGTCTTCGATTCTGTGGACATGGCCAAGCCAGCGCAGACGTCACTGAGGCAGGAGTGCAGACATGCTTGGTGGGAATGTGGACTTGGAGGAGCACATCTTTGTTTGAGACTCTGTCCTGCCATGTGATGCCCAAAATCTTCCTGATGCACCTGTTCCACACCTGTAAGAACTCAATCTTTGAAGCGCCCTGCCTACTGACATCCACGATGGGCCTTCAATGTACAGTGGTACCTTGGGTTAGACACACATCAGGTTACATACGCTTCAGGTTACAGACTCCGCTAACCCAGAAATAGTGCTTCAGGTTAAGAACTTTGCTTCAGGATGAGAACAGAGATCATGTGGTGGCAGCGGGAGGCCCCATTAGCTAAAGTGGTTAAGAACAGTTTTAGGTTAAGAACGGACCTCCAGAACGAATTAAGTACTTAACTCGAGGTACCACTGTACTCTTTTAAGCGCCTGCTAAAACCAGTTTATTCTCAGCCAGTTGCTACTCACTATTTTTCTTCGTGATTCCCAGGGCAAGTCATGTACGGTACCAAGGCAGCCACAGGCTCAATCTTCCTCATGAAGGCATCTCCAACGTAGGCATTGTTCTGCAAGACAGGGAAAAGCAAGCTTCGGGTGAGGGGAAGGGTCTGGCTCCCCAAAGCCCAGACAGAGCTACCCGCAAGGATTCTACACCAATGCTCCACACCCCTGTATTTTCCCACAAAGTTTCCAGCGTGTCACAACAGTCCAGTCTAGACAGAATTGAGGTCTGATGTTGACACGCCAACGTAAGCCTCGTCATGCAAAACAGGGAAGCCAAACACAAGCTGAAAGAACTTGTGCAAATCTGCTTCACGTGGAGTTGCCTTGGCAGAGGATTTTGACTTCTCATAAGCTCAGAGGAGCACACAGACTTTGGCATCAGCCAGGCTGGTGTGGTTACTCCACAGGCGCCGGCATGAGGGCAGCTGAGGGCAGCCATTCCAGCAGTGAGAAGCAGAACTCGCTCTATCAGCTCTGTGGGGGCAGGCCAGCTCTGCCATTAGACAACAAGTGCTTAAGAATCGATGGCTGGGTTTTGTTTTTTCCTCCTCCCTCCCCATCCCTTTCCCCTCGCATGTTGTCGAGAATCCAGCTCGACATCAGTAAGAAATCAGTCTCACACCAAGATGACTTGAAGAAAAAGCTTTGGCTTCAGCCGTGCCATGTTTATTGTGTGCAGTAAAAAATAGATCATCCTCCCTCCTCCAGCACAACGCTTGCTCTGCCTGGTACTCAAAAGTAACAAATCAAAGGAATGTAACCTTGCTTTTGCCCACAGACAAAGAGAGTGTTATGCTACGTGAGCCAATCATTAGTCTAGCATGAGGTGTTCACTTGCTCATCATGCTCTTAGCAATATCTCGTGCTGTAAAATCACTCTGCAATAATAAGAACTCTGCTCATGCTCTTATGTACAAGCAATCATTTTCCCACATGCCCTCTTTTCTTGTTTATATTATAAGAGGGACCATTAGTCAGAATCGCAATCCCATTACCTAAGCATTTATATTTTGCAACATAAATTCCCCTTGTAACCCCTGTGGTGGGCCGTGGTCGAAACCACCATGCAATGCTTTGGGAAATCAAAAAAGGCAAGCATTGAATACAACAGCACATCATAATAAAACCAACAATACATGCAATTACAATCAATAATAAATTTCTTAATCATAATCCATTAGGTAACCAAAAAAATAACCAATCCCATGGACCAAAACCTTCAGGTGGATTCAAAGGATTATGGGTTATCATTTGTTCCATATAATCAATAATAGCGGAGATATTGGTCAATTGATCAGTTATATACATACAATAATGAGAATGAATTAAGGCACAAATTCCACCTTTAGAGGCAAGGATTGCATTTAAAGCATACAAAATTTATAAAGCAACTTCTCTCATTTCTGACTTTTTTTGTTTGTTTTTTGTTGATTATTTTTAAAACAAAGATGATAGAATTAAAAACAAAGCTTCGGTCCAATTTGCCACAAAATAACCATAAATCAGATTGAAGCAAACATGTAGATTTACTTCTCATCCAGTCCAACCAAACATAAAAATCTCTACACGCAGCCTGTTGTTCATAAGTCACGTAGGTTGTGACATTATTAACTGAAACTTTCGGTCTATCACTCATAGTGGTAATATTAAAAAAAACAAGAAGATCCATTAACATACGCATAGGTCCAATTACAATATGGATAATGACCTAAAAATTTTTTTGCTATTATGATTAAAATGAAAACAATAAGGCACTATTTCTGCAAGCAACAAAACACAGAGAATAAACTTATACGATTGTCCTTCATATTATTGCTAATCTTAAATGAAGCATTTACTGGAAAGCTAGAATACCACCACCCAAAAAGGTTCAAAGCTTTGAGAAGCTTTTTTTTAAAATCATTTTTCTCAGCAGCTAAAAGGGCACTAGCCAAGCATATTCCGCTTGCTGTAACTAAAAAGTTTGCAACAAGGTCGAGAACAGAGCCCATTGTCTTCGCGGGCCTTGCTAAAGAACCACATTGCAACTTTCTTTCTGTCCGGGAACCATGCCAAAGCACAAAAAATGAAACAACTGGAACACACTAAAATCCCCTCACCCCCTCCCTTGCCAAGAGTCCACAATAGTTCCAAGACAGCCCTCTGTACATGCTCAGGGGAACATATCATAGGGCAGGACTCCTGAGGGAGGAGAAAAAAAAGAAGAGAACTGGGGGGTAAAATCCAAGTGATGTCAATAAGGATGAGAATGGTAAATTAGTCCAATGGCCACTTCCGAGCAACCTGTGTGATATTTCATGGCTCGATTATTGGCATGTAAAAACCACAATCCAGAAGAAGTCACACAACCATTTCTGCAGATACAGGAGCCCATTTGCTGTAAATAAGTCTGATGTATTGCTCCTTGTACTGCTGAGTCAAAAGTCCAAGCCCAATGAAGCGTGATGACACAGATGGGATGGTTGCTATTAGGAGGCAGCAAAACTGTAATGATGTTTGGTGGTTGAAGTGGCTTCCCAGGGAAAAGGGGGGCCAATGCAGTAGGGATGAAGATGGCCTTTCAGCGTGCCAGGAAACACTGGAACAGCGGTGGAAGAGCCTCTTCCATTGCAGAGGTGATTGTGATCTTGTCTGCTGGATCCTTATGTCCTTTAAGGGCAGAAAATAGTGGAGACAAAGTGGAGGTGGGCAAGTCCAAATAACTCTTTATCCAATTCAGCTGTCCAAGAATTTGTTGTAATTCCACCAGTTTAAGATGATCAGGGAACTGTAGTTGAGGCGTGACTGGAATGGCTGCAGATGCTGGCAGCTTGTGTCCCAGGCACGTAATAGGTAAGGTCCGCTGGATTTTTTCCTTAGCCACTGTCAAGCCAACAGGTTTTATCCTTTGCAGGATTTTGGGACACGGCGGAGGACAAGGCCATGGCTAGCAGGCCGTGGCTAGCAGTGCCCACTGACTGGCAGGCTTTAAGCATATCAGCAATGGCTATATTTGATGTTGTCATCAAAGGGGGCAGCACTTGCTTACAGTCCTCATGTGCATGATAAAACGCAAGCTGGCAAACAATCGCTTCTTGTGCTGCCAGGTCCTGAACTTGCCGCTTGAAGGTATTGTACAAGCGATCAACAAATTGTCCATAGGGCTTTGCAGGGCCCTGTCTGATGCTTCCCCATCGGCCATTGCGCTCATTCTTGTCATCAGGGACAGAGGCCAGAGCCTCTTGGGCTGAGGCTATGGTGGCTGCCCAATACATAGGATCAAGGGCCAACTGTTGGGCAATAGGAAGAAAATTGCCTCCTCCCGTCAGCCCATCGAGAACATCAGTTTGGGTCAGCATGACGGGGGCTGAGAGAGTTGGACTGTCTGAATCAAAGGCAAGCAACGGAGGAGCAGCAGGAGGAGTCTCTTGGAGGGCAGTGGAAATGGGGGGTGTGGAATGCGAAGAATGCAGAGGAGGGACGACAGGAGCCGAAGGAGGAAAAATGTCTGCCTGTTTGGGAGGCTGATAAGATGGTGCTTCTGAAGGCAGCATGAGGACTGGGAGGGGGGGCAAAGGAGCTGAAGCAGCGGCCAGGAGGAGATTTGTAGGAGTTAGGCTTGAGATAGCCTTATAAACCTTACAGCAGGCATGCAAAACTTTGACATCAATCTGAGGATGGTTTTGGAAAAATTGTCCTATTTTTTCCCAGTCTTTTAAACTATAATTCCCATGCTGAGGAAACCAGGGACAGTGAATATCCAATGCTTCTATAAGAGACACGATATCAGCATCTGAGACAATGAGGCTGTTGCTGGCCAAGAGAAATTTAAGGTCTTCAAAAAACTTTTTCTGTGGTGGAGAGAGACACTGCCCCATAATGGCAAAAGAAAGGGGGGGGGTTGGGAGCACTCACCAGGGATCCACTAGGTGGATGAACGACGCGTCTGCAACCTTTGCCAGGCGAGGTGAGGCTGAACGTTGTAAAACAGCATGAAGTCCGAAATAAATCACACGAGGACACCAAGGGAGCACTCACCGGGATCCATAGCGGATGAAAGACGCGTGGTGAGCGCTGAACGATGAGAAACAACGTGGAGTCCGAAGGTAGTCACACGGGGCACCAATTGTCGAGAATCCAGCTCGACATCAGTAAGAAATCAGTCTCACACCAAGATGACTTGAAGAAAAAGCTTTGGCTTCAGCCGTGCCATGTTTATTGTGTGCAGTAAAAAATAGATCATCCTCCCTCCTCCAGCACAACGCTTGCTCTGCCTGGTACTCAAAAGTAACAAATCAAAGGAATGTAACCTTGCTTTTGCCCACAGACAAAGAGAGTGTTATGCTACGTGAGCCAATCATTAGTCTAGCATGAGGTGTTCACTTGCTCATCATGCTCTTAGCAATATCTCGTGCTGTAAAATCACTCTGCAATAATAAGAACTCTGCTCATGCTCTTATGTACAAGCAATCATTTTCCCACAGCATGTCATATTATTATTACTACTTTCTTTATTATTGTAAGCCTGTGGGTAGGGACTGTCTTGCTTTGGTGCTATGTGAGCCACGCTGGGAGCCTTTTTGACCAGGATTCAACTGCTCTAAGTAAACAACACAAATAACATTTTTTAAACCACCCATTTCCAATCCCAAAGGCAGCAAGTCCTCTTTAGCTGTTGTCAGGGAACTGACATCGGAGCGAGAGGCGAAGGGGAGGCTCCCAGATGATGCTGGCGAAGGACCCAGCAGCAGGGGGAGAAACAGCTCAGTAGAGGGGGAAGCCAATCAGCACAACACCAGGGATAAAGGGGGGCAGACGGGGGAATCGAAGAGAGGGCTCCAGGACTCTTCACTGGAGATCAGTGAGGAGAGCCCAGGTCCTCCGCTACCCACGCCTTCTCTGCGCAGAAGACTCCCGCGCAGTGAGAAGAGGAGGAGACTGGGTGTCAAACAACTTTTATGTTAGAAGAGGTTCAAGAAACGCCCACTGACGGATTCTGCCAGTGACTGAGGCAGCCGCGATGAGAAAGGGCTGTGCAGTCAGAAAGGTTTAGCAAGGCAAATTAGCCCAGAAAGGCACCAGTTTACGCACGAGTAACTCATAGCCATTACAGCTGTGATTCCTGCATTGCAAGGGAGGGGGTGTGAACTAGATGGCCCTTTGGATCCCTCCCAATTCTACAGTTAAGTAGTTCTTACCGTGTCCAAGTCGTAGGCGAAATCCCCTGTGGAAGGAAACCAGATCGGAGTCAAACAGGGTAAGGGCTATTTGCAGGGGACAAAAGGGGACTTCTTTATTTTTAAGAAGTACGAATGCTGGTCCTCTCCTCCAAATCAGGAAGGGGGTCATAGGGAGAGCTGGCTTCACATCCGCCCCCCCCCCAAGATAAATCCTCAGACGGGACTAGGGACATTGCATTCTCCGATCGTACCTACGTGCAGCACCACATCAAACAAGCCCATCTCGGCCTCCTGCTGCAGCCGAGGCAAGGACTGGGGGTTCTCCAGGCCCATGTCCCCAAAGACGGCGAAGCGGGGGCTCCAGTCGGTGCCGTTCAGCAAGGCCCAGAAACCATAGGACCTGCTCCAGCCCTGCTCACTTCCACAGCGGTAGGCTGCAAAGGAGAACAGGAGAGATCAGCTCCCAGGATAATTTCCCAGGTGGGATATACAGGCTGCGCTTGAAATCTCGTTCATTTCCTGCCCCCAAACCAAATGTGCCCATTGGTGATGTGGGAGACAGCAGCACTCCCTTCCCATCCCGCCTGCAAGCAACCCGAGTTGACCTTGGACACCTTTGCCAACCTGGTGCCCTGGGTTGATGGAAGTCGTACTTCAGAACATCTGCACCGGGTTGACAAAGGCTGGCCCAATGATGGACTTTTGGGAGCTAGCTGACCTGACCGGAAGAGACCGTGACCAGGAGGAGGAGGAGCACCAGGAGGAACGGAAGAAATTAAAAGACTATTTAGCTAAATACGTTAAGATAACTTAAATAGAAGTATTTGTAACAGATTGGCCTAGGATTTAATTACAGTGGTGCCTCGCAAGACGAAATGAATCCGTTCCGCGAGTCTCTTCGTCTTGCGGTTTTTTCGTCTTGCGAAGCACGGCTATTAGAGGCTTAGCGGCTATTAGCGGTTTAGCAGCTTAGCGGCTATTAACGGCTTAGCGGCTTAACGGCTATTAACGGCTTAGCGGCTTTAAGAAAAAGGAAACAAACTCGCAATAACTCGCAAGACGTTTCGTCTTGCGAAGCAAGCCCATAGGGAAATTCGTCTTGCGGAACGACTCAAAAAACGGAAAACTCTTTCGTCTTGCGCATTTTTCGTCTTGCGAGGCATTCGTCTTGTGAGGTACCACTGTATGTCAAATGCATAATATTATGGACAGAAGTCAAAATGAAAAGAAAGAAAGATGTTAATTGAACAAGTAAATCTTATATGAAAATAGTGTTGGAAAACTGCTACAATGAGCTATATGGAAACTCAGCTAGGGGGATTTGAGGAAGTCACCCAACAATGATAACAAAAGTGGGATTGTAACAGGATAAATGTTTGTTTGTCTGCTTGTTTTTTGATATCGTAATGTTTTTCTTGTTTGTTGTTATGTTTGTTATAATTTTGGAAAATCAATAAAAAAAATTGGGGGGAAAACAACAAAGGCTGGCCCAGGATATCTCCGTACACAGATGGCTCTCACCTTCTAAGCAGTTTCCAAATAATAATAATAATAATAATAATAATAAATTTTATTTATATCCCGCCCTCCCCAGCCGAAGCCGGGCTCAGGGCGGCTAACAACACTAAAATAGTGCAACATTATAAAACATCATAAGAATTAATTAAAATCAAAATTGATGGCAACCATAAACTAAAGTATTGTAAAGATTGCCAAAGGAGGGAGTCAGGCTGTGCCCTAACCAAAGGCCTGGTGGAACAGCTCTGTCTTCCAGGCCCTGCGGAAAGATGTCAAGTCCTGCAGGGCCCTTGTCTCTTGTGACAGAGCGTTCCACCAGGTTGGAGCCGCAGCCGAAAAAGCCCTGGCTCTAGTTGAGGCCAGCCTAACCTCTCTGTGGCCTGGGACCTTCAAGATGTTTTTATTTGAGGACCGTAAGTTCCTCTGTGGGGCATACCAGGAGAGGCGGTCCCGTAGATACGAGGGTCCTAGGCCGTGTAGGGCTTTGAAGGTTAAAACCAGCACCTTAAACCTGATCCTGTACTCCACCGGGAGCCAGTGCAGCTGGTATAGCACCGGATGAATGTGATCCCGCAGCGAAGACCCCGCACAAGACGAATGCCTCGCAAGACGGAAAACTCGCTAGACGAAAGAGTTTTCCATATTGGAGGTGCTTCGCAAAACGAATTTCCTATGGGCTTGCTTCGCAAGACGCCAATGTCTTGCGAGTTCCTGCTGGTTTTTTTCCTCCCCCCCCCTTTTTCTAAGCCGCTAAGCCGCTTATCAGCTGATCCGATCAGCAGATAAGACGCTAAAAGCCGCTAATAGCGCTAATCCGCTAATCCGTCAATGGGCTTGCTTCACAAGACGAAAAAAACGCTAGACGAAGAGAATCACAGAACAGATTCTTTTCGTCTTGCGAGGCACCACTGTACTTTTCAGGCCTCTGCCCCCTCAGTTCCACAAACTCACCCCCGGCAGCCCCTACCCTGTTGTTGTTGGCATTCATCTGTCTGGAGAGACAATAGAGTGCACTTCTTGGGGTAAAGTCAAACTGCTGCACTACCAGCACCGAAGTGACGCAAGCCTGGACAGTGTGTCTGGAGGCCCTGGGCTGCCCAGAAAACAAGACCCCGCTCTCAGCCTAACTGATGTGGTCCAAAGGAAAGCAGAACAAGAGATCCGGCAATAACGTGACTGCATGAATTGCTGGAAGGAGGCGTACAAGGCACCATCCAACCGTCTTAGGGACTCCAGTCCAGATTCATGTAAGGTTTGCTCCTTAAGGTAAAGGTAAAGGGACCCCTGACCATTAGGTCCAGTCGTGGCCGACTCTGGGGTTGCGGCGCTCATCTCGCTTTAATGGCCGAGGGAGCCGGCGTACAGCTTCCGGTTCATGTGGCCAGCAGGACTAAGCCGCTTCTGGCGAACCAGAGCAGCGCACAGAAACGCCGTTTACCTACCTGCCGGAGCGGTACCTATTTATCTACTTGCACTTTGATGTGCTTTTGAACTCTAGGTTGGCAGGAGCCGGGACTGAGCAACGGGAGCTCACCCCGTCATTGCGGGGATTCGAACCGCCGACCTTCTGATCGGCAAGTCCTAGGCTCTGTGGTTTAACCCACAGCGCTACCTGGTTTGCTCCTTAGCAGGGCTTTTTTCCAGCCAGAACTCACTAGAACTCAGTTCCGGCACATTTCAGGTGGATGCCATTGCTGTTCTAAGAGAACAGGGGAGGCATTTGTGGTGAGTTCCAGGACTGTTTTTTTCTTGAAAAACAGCACTGCTCTTTAGCCTTTTCTTCTCCCGAAGATGTTCCGCAAAGCAGCAGAGACTTGGGGTCCTTCTCCTAGCCTTTAAATAGAGGACTGCCCTTTCCAAAGTAAGTCACACGGCCCCCCCCCTAAGCTGGAGAAGGTCCATGTCCACTTTTGCCTTATTCACAACCACCCTGTGAGGCAGGTGAGGCATAAAGTCGGCCCTGGAGCTTTGTCACAAAAGCAGAGATTTGAACTCGGATCTCCCTTTCCTACTGCTCCACTGCACTGACCATCTCTCGCAATAACACCGAGAGCCTAATTTATTTACTCTCAGATTATGTATGCATGCTCAGAGTAGCCTTTGTAGTTAAAATAATTTCTTTTGATCTAACTTTGTCCCCACATGGGGTTTGTTGAAATGCTCAGAAGAATCCGATTGGTTCTTACGAACACTCTGTAAAAGCTCTTTTGTGAATAAAACGACCTGGGCCGAGGGGTGGAGAGATGAAGAGATTATTATACGCACCCTTCCCAGAGTCTTGCGGGTTCAAGCCTCTGTGTGTATTCTTATTAATCAGAGTTCAATCCTTCCTTTACTTTGGGAACGCCTCACATAAAGCCCTGAACAACTTGGCACCATTTTACCTGTGAGGTCGCTTTGATCGGTGGAATTGACACCATTACTGGTGCCACATAATAGTGGCATTTGTCTGTCTTGGAAGACAGTGGAGGACACCACCGAGGCCTAATCCCTGCCTCCGCCGTGGCTCTTTCTGGGATCAGACTTGTCTGAGAGGTGGCTAGGGTCAAGGCTTGGCAGGTCTCTCTCTCTCTCTCTCTCTGGCAGCACTCGCCAAACAACTCCAGAACGCTGGCATGCCTTACCATAGCGTTGTCCTGGCACGAGACCCTGGAGGGTGACCCTGTGGATGAACATGGTGTGCTTCAGCTTCCCGCCATCCACGAACCGCGCGGCGTCTCCTCTGGCCGAGCGAGTGAAGGCCTCTCCCGGATCGGGGCCAAACTCCACGATGGATTCTGCCGGGCCAAAGGTGGTCCAGGTGACCATCATGGTGGTGGGGTCTCCTGCGTGGAAGAGACAGGGCAGCTGTGTTAAGAAGATCAGAACTAGATGCCTTTTCCAAAGAAGGAAACAGGATCTGAACACAAGAACCCGCTCCCACTCCCGGTGCTTCCAGCAACAGGATCACCACTGCCAGTGAAGGCACAGCTTAGCTATCATGACCAACAGCCATCAAAAACCATCTTCTCCATGATAAGCTACAGCACAGGAAGTTACAAAGGCACCTGACGCAGACCCCAGCCACTCCAGCCCTGAATTACCTTATGTGTAAATATCCTTGAGATGGTGGTTGAGAAAGTGATTAATAAATCACAAGTTGCTATTGTTATTATCTGATGAAGTGTGCATGCACACGAAAGCTCATACCAATAACAAACTTAGCTGGTCTCCAAGGTGCTACTAGGGACACGGGTGGCGCTGTGGATTAAACCACAGAGCCCAGGACTTGCTGATCAGAAGGTTGGCGGTTCGAATCCCTGTAACGGGGTGAGCTCCCGTTGCTTGGTCCCTGGTTCTAGTTTGTGAACATTTATTTGTTTTATATAGAGAGAATTAAATGATAAAATTACCAATAAAAACAGTTTAAAACAACTAGTAACTAGACCTCTTCAAAAGAAATTAAAACCCCACCCTCTCACTATATATAATCGTCTGTTTCAGTGTATCTGAAGAAGTGTACATGCACATGAAAACTCATACCAATAAGTGTGCATGCACATGAAAGCTCATAACAATAACAAACTTAGCTGGTCTCTAAAGTGCTACTGGAAAGATTTTGTTTGTTTGTTTGTTTGTTTTAGCTTATTTTATGTTTGCAAGTTCTTTTAAATTGTTTATAATATTCTTTTCAATGCTGTGACCTGTCCTGGGACGTTGGGTAATAAATATATTAATCCTCCTCATCATCAAACAGGTAGAGACTAAAGACGTGCAAAGCCCCCTTAGCCGTAAAACTCACCTGGATAGGACAGGTGCACCTGCTCAGGCTGGGTGTAGCTGAACCCTTCGCACTGCAGGTGAGGGAGCCACAGGCACAGGAAGCCAAACAGCCTCCCCAGTCGACTCATGCCGCACCCCCCCACCAAGATCTCCTCTCCGCTGAAATCCTTCAGAAGTGAACTCAGACCAGCTGCAAACCCTGGCAGGGTCGCTGCAAGCCGGTCTGCTAAGTCACAGGGCTATTATAATGTCCTCCGTTGCAAACTGCTGATGCGGCTTTGCACTCAGGAACCCGAGGCTGCGGAAGCAAGAAGTTCAGAGAGATTCCAGGGTTATTGCAGGGCAACCGAGGCCAATGAACAACAAGAGTCAGATGAGCCGCAAAGACAAAACGCAAGTGCCCAGGAGTGGGTGCTGATCCTTAGAAGAAAGGGACACTTTATGGTAGCCCTACTGGCTGTGGAAGGGACACGGGTGGCGCTGTGGATTAAACCACAGAGCCTAGGACTTGCTGATCAGGAGGTCGGCGGTTCGAATCCCCGCGACGGGGTGAGCTCCCGTTGCCCGGTCCCTGCTCCTGCCAACCTAGCAGTTCGAAAGCACGTCAAAGTGCAAGTAGATAAATAGGTACCGCTCCGGCGGGAAGGTAAACGGCGTTTCCGTGCGCTGCTCTGGTTCTCCAGAAGCGGCTTAGTCATGCTGGCCACATGACCCGGAAGCTGTTTGCCGGCTCCCTCGGCCAATAAAGCGAGATGAGTATCGCAACCCCAGAGTCGGCCACGACTGGACCTAATGGTCAGGGGTCCCTTTACCTTTACTGTCTGTGGAATCTCATGGCGCAACGAGTCAGTGCGCTGGCTGTTCACCAGAAGGCTGCTGGTTTGAACTCACCCAGGGACAGCTGTGGGCAGGATCCCTGCACTGCAGGGGTTGGACTGGATGACCCTTGGGGGTCCCTTCCAACTCTAAGATTCTATGAAATCTGCCTGCCCAACCCAAACAGAAAACCATTTGAAGGCTCTCTGCCGTGGAATTAATTCTCCCGTGGCATCTCAGCAACAGGTATAATGTGAACCGCTGCTCCTGAGGCAGGAACGCAACCGAAATGCCCAGCTTGAGAGGAGGGTGCCCATTATGTCTCTGTATGTATCAGGGATCCAAGACGATTGGTCAGTGCACACCGAAACACTGACTCATAAAGATAGCACAGGGCGGGGTTTTCGGTTATTAAGGGAGAGTCCAAATTTAAATCAGGGGGAAGTCCAACCATTGGGAAAAGCCAATCTAGGCTGAGGGTGCCATTAAATTGAATGCGGCACCTAGAAAATGTTTACCAGCCAGATAATGACTGGGAGGAGACCAGGTGACCCATTTCCTGTAAGTCAGATCATCACAGAATGCCTTCCTGGTTTCTCCTTGTTATCTCTCCCGTCGTGGGGGTTTTTAATTATTATTTAAGCTCTTTGGGGCAGGGACCTCTGCTAAGAGTCACGTGTTCTCTGAAAGGCTATATTAATGTTGGTCCCTGGTTCCAGTTTGTGAGCATTTTATTTGTTTTATATAGAGAGAATTAAACGATAAAATTGTCAATAAAAACAGTTTAAAACAACTAGTAACTAGACCTTTTCAAAAGAAATTAAAACCCACGAGAAACTAAAACCAGATTAGAACACATGCCCACATTTTACATATCTAGCCTGAACAAAAATGTTTTTAGCAAGTGGTAAATACGCAAGGAGTTCCAAGTTCTGAGTTGCCATCACAATGGAAGATGGATTTCTCACAAATGTGGAACAGGTATGATGTGTCTAAACCCCAAATTAATTAATTAATCTTATCCCCTTATTGGACGCAGATTTGAAGGAACAGACTGAGTAAGGAATCCAAGTTTACTTATCCCTGCACCCCAAGATAGGAAACACACAAACAATTAGGAGACGGCCACTTTCCAGAGACAGCTTTCTCTCTGGTCAAAAGCTCAAAAGGTAAGGTGCAATACACCAACTCAGGAATAAGGAACCCAGGATTTACACCCTCAAAAAGAGGATATGAGCCACCCCAGATAATATCCCCAGACCCCAATAAGATGTCCTGGCATTGTTCTGGCCCCAGTTACACTTTGGGGCACAAGACACTCTCATGTGTGCTGCCTTTGTCCCACCACAAGGAAGAAACTGGGGTGTGTGCACCCCAAAATAGACTTGGGCCATTGTGTATCTTAAAGGTAAAGGGACCCCTGACAGTTAGTCCAGTCGTGGCCGACTCTGGGGTTGCAGCGCTCGTCTCGCTTTAATGGCCAAGGGAGTCGGCGTGCAGCTTCCGGATCACGTGGCCAGCAGGACTAAGCCGCTTCTGGTGAACCAGAGCAGCGCACGGAAACGCCGTTTACCTTCCCGCCAGAGTGGTACCTATTTATCTACTTGCACTTTGCTTTCGAACTGCTAGGTTGGCAGGAGCAGGGACCAAGCAACGGGAGCTCACCCCATCACAGGGATTTGAACCACTGACCTTCTGATTGGCAAGCCCTAGGCTCTGTGGTTTAACCCACAGCGCCCCCCCCCGTCCCCTTTGTGTATCTTACATTAGCACAATTGGGGAACTAAGCTCGCCAACCGAACAAACACACACGCCATGAGATGCCGTAGCATCTTTGGGCAAAACGCCGGGTATACCAAATCAGACCACTGGCCCTCAGGCGTGTTTACAGCGGCCTTCCCCAACCCAGTGCCCCCTGGACGTATTAGCCCACAACTCTCACCCGCCCCAGACTGAGGAAGGCTGCCCTACACTGACTGGCAGCAGCACTCCAGCATCTCAGATAGAAGGCTTTTAGAAGACATCTGAAGGCAGCCCTGTTTAGGGAAGCTTTTAATGTTTAATAGGTTACTGTAATTTGATATTCTGTTGGAAGCCGCCCAGAGTGGCTGGGGAAACCCAGCCAGATGGGCAGGGTATAAATAAATTATTATTATTATTATTATTATTATTATTATTATTAGGCGACCCCATAGGAAAGCCCACAGTATCCCGGGGTTAGCATGCTAAATCTGGGAGCGTACGGAGCAGAAGACATGGGATCTCCCCCGACCCCACCTTCTCCAGGCAGCCTTGAGCCCCGGCACCTCTCCTTTCTGGAAATCAAGCCGCAAATCCGGACGGGGTGGCAGTGGCGTAGCGTGGGGGGTGCAGGGGGGGGGCCGGCCGTACCGGGCGCAACACCTGGGGGTTAGGGTTAGGGGGCGCAAATCCACGGGTTAGGGGGCGCAAATTACTTGCCTTGCCCCGGGTGCTGACAACCCACGCTACGCCACTGCGGGGTGGCGTTCCTGAGCGTGTGCAGAGCGCCTGCCAGCACTGACCTGTGCCCGACGCCCCTGCACGCTGGAGGAGAGCAAAGGCGAGCAGCAGGTCCCTCCGATCGCAAGGAAGCCCGGGGCTGATCTCCTCCTGCTCTCTGGACTCTGGGAAAAGATCCTCCCACCCCGAAGGGAGCGCGTCGCTCTGCGCCTCCCTCCGCGCACCGGATTTCCTGGTTCTTTTCGCAGCCTTTGGCGCTCTCCATTGAGGGGGAGCCGAGAGCCAGAGGAGTTGGAAGGGATCTCCTACGGTCATCTAGTCCAACCCCCCCCCCTGCGATGCAGAAGGAGGAGCACGGCTGGCCCGGCCCGCGAGTGCCTGCGATTGGGCAGCACCGGACCCCGTCTCCCTCCCCGCCCCCAGAATGGAAGGTGACTGCAGCTGCGGCCGATGGGTCTTGCTTTGCATCTTTTTGGGGGGGGGCAGAGGAAAGGGTTTCTTCTTTGCGCAGCGCCCGGGAAATCCCGGACACGTCCTCTTTTGGGGCGGCTAGTACCAGATTTACGTGCAAGCTAAGCAAGCTCTAGCTTAGGTCTCCACTCTCTTGGGGGGCCCCAAAAAAATTAAAGAAAAAAACCTGGATGTACATTTCCAAAATATAAGATATAAAAATAAAAACTACATACAGCAACAATGTTTTGTGTTGTGTGTGGGCCTATTACGTCCACAAATTGTGTTGTTGTTGAGTCACTTATTCGTGTCCGCCTCTTCGTGACCCCTGGACCAGAGCACGCCAGGCACTCCTGTCTTCCACTGCCTCCCACAGTTTGGTCAAACTCATGCTGGTAGCTTCGAGAACACTGTCCCACCATCTCGTCCTCCGTCGTCCCCTTCTCCTTGTGCCCTCCATCTTTCCCAGCATCAGGGTCTTTCCCAGGGAGTCTTCTCTTCTCATGAGGTGGCCAAGTCTTGGAGCCTCAGCTTCAGGATCTGTCCTTCCAGTGAGCACTCAGGGCTGATTTCCTTCAGAATGGAGAGGTTTGATCTTCTTGCAGTCCATGGGACTCTCAAGAGTCTCCTCCAGCACCATAATTCAAAAGCATCCATTCTTCGGCGATCGGCCTTCTTTATGGTCCAGCTCTCACTTCCATACATCACTACTGGGGAAACCGGAGCTTGAACTATACGGACCTTTGTTGGCAAGGTGACGTCTCTGCTTTTTAAGATGCTGTCTAGGTTTGTCATTGCTTTTCTCCCAAGAAACAGGCGTCTTTTAATTTCGTGGCTGCTGTCACCATCTGCAGTGATCATGGAGAACAAGAAAGTAAAATCTCTCACTGCCTCCATTTCTTCCCCTTCTATTTGCCAGGAGGTGATGGGACCAGTGGCCACGAGCTTCGTTTTTTTGATATTGAGCTTCAGACCATAATTTGCGCTCTCCTCTTTCACCCTCATTAAAAGGTTTTTTAATTCCTCCTCACTTTCTGCCATCAAGGTTGTGTCATCTGCATATCTGAGGTTGTTGATATTTCTTCCGGCAATCTTAATTCCGGCTAGGGATTCATCCAGCCCAGCCTTTCGCATGATGAATTCTGCATATAAGTTAAATAAGCAGGGAGACAATATACAGCCTTGCCGTACTCCTTTCCCAATTTTGAACCAATCAGTTGTTCCATATCCAGTTCTAACTGTAGCTTCTTGTCCCACATACAGATTTCTCAGGAGACAAAGCAGTAGAACCAAGCAATAGCGGATCAGAGTGGAAATGCCCAAAACTTACCTTATATCTCCCCTTTTTTTATAAAAGATATCGGGGAGGGGGCGCGGAGAGCCTTCTGATCCCTGCTAAAATCCTCCTTAGCAGAACTGTGGAAGGCGCACAGGAGCCCTTTCGCCCTCTTTCCGCAGACCCATCAGATTGTAGAGTGGGAAGAAAGGGCTCCATGGGTCATCTAGTCCAACCCCCTGCAAAACAGGAGTTCCTTCGTCCGGTCAAGGTGGTGGGGGTTGGATTGGAGCCCCCGTGCCTCCCGGCCAAAGACCAACAGGGGACGGGGCCGTCTTCCTTCCTAGTCTTGTTACGACCCACTCTGACCCTGCGCCTCTTCCATCCTCCGGCCTCCCGGCTTTGGTTCGGCTCCGGGATGGCTTCTTCTCTGCCTGGGCTGGACTTTTTCTCCTTCGCTCCAAAGTAGAAGGGAAAATGTACCAATCTCTATTATTGTATTTTAGTGTTTTGTTGGAAGCCGCCCAGAGTGGTTGGGGAAACCCAGCCAGATGGGCGGGGTATAAATTATTATTATTATTATTATTATTATTATTATTATTATTATTATTATTCTGGGTCATCCAGTGCATCTGCTGGGTCCAGGAACAGGCACATTTAGCATTTCTCCCCAGGGCTAGGAATAGATGTGTGGAACTCCCTGCCACAAGATGTGGTCAGGCGAAGGTCACTGGCTTAGGTATACACACACACACACACATATATATATACACACACACACACACACACAAGTATTTATATCCCACCCTCCTATTGTAAAAGCTATGTTCATCGTTGGGGGGATGTTATTATAACATTAAAAATAACTAAGAAGGGATACATTCAATTACAGTATTCTTTGCTTCACAGAATGCGTTGACAGTTGCTTTTGGGGGCTGAATTAATCAAATGGGCAAATAATACATTTATGGATGGTTCACACAGCAGGGGCCAGCCACCCAGCTAGGAAAGTCTCTTTCTGATAGGATTGCTCTGATCACACTAACAGGTGGGTTGAGCTAAACTCCCCACCCTTCTTTTTAAAGGACGTGTTATAATCTGTTCTCGAACCAAGCCATGTCTGGGTACAATTACCGCTTTTCAGCTTACAAGGAAAATAACATTCAAAGCGATAGCATCTCTTCATTTTCTTTTTATAGAGCCCAGAGGTGTAAATAGAAGCAGAAGAGAAAGTGATTCAGCCGTCAAGATGGAAAACACCCACGATATTCTGGAGAAGTACCTGACGGTCTCCTCCACATTTGGGCTCAATTGAACCATAAAATCATAGAATTGCAGAGTTGGAAAGTAACCCAGGGGTCATGTAGTCCAAAGCCCTGCAAATGCAGGAATCTCAGCTAAAGCATCCATGACTGCAACTATCTCCAGGGCCTGTGAAAGTATATTTGTTCTTTTAATTGCCCTCGTTTCTGTACCAGTGGGAGGGGGCAACAGGCAGGCTTTCGGCACCCTTTCCCCATACCTTCATATATTTGGGGAAGCTGCCCCTGTTGAATATCTGCCTGCATTGTGCTTTATGCACCCCTCCCCAAATTCGCTGCCCTATGAGGTGAGGGGGCAGTGCCTCAGATGCTCTCTCCCTTCAGGCACTTAATTTTCAAAAACGAAGAGGCGACTTGCATGGGGGGGGGGAAATAGAATGGCAGAGTTGAAAGGGACACCGATGCTCATCTAGCCTGACCCCCTGCAGTGCAGGAAGCACAGCCAAGGCCTTCAATACTGGTCATGTGCTGGAAGAAGAGGGTGTGCAGGAGAGGAGTCGCAGGTTGTGGCTACTCTCTGTCCATCTGCACATGTTCAGAGACACTCATTTCTAAGCGCAAGAGTTCTCCCAGCGCTTGCAGTCTAGGAGAGGTTTCCAAAGGTCTGTATCAGGACACCTGTGTTGCATACAGAAGATGCCCAAGCCATCTGGGAGCGAGTGAGCAGGGTATCTGCCTGGGCTCCAGAGGAGCTGCTGCTGGTCTGAGCAAGCTGCACTGGGCTAAGGAACAAACAGGCCGAGGCACTATAAAGCACCACACTATATGCAGCCCCAAGGCCTGGTTGAAGAGGCACGTTTTTATCTGGAGCCTAAAGGAGTGTAATGAAGGCGCCAGGCAAACCTCCCCGGGGAGAGCATTCCAAAGACAGGGAGCCACTGCAGAGAAGGCCCTGTTCTTGTGTTGCCACCCTCCGAGGGCAACAGAAGATAGAATCATAGAATCCTAGAGTTGGAAGAGACCACAAGGGCCATCGAGTCCAACCCCCTGCCAAGCAGGAAACACCATCGGAGCACTCCTGACATATGGTTGTCAAGCCTCTGCTTAAAGACCTCCAAAGCAGGAGACTCCACCACACTCCTTGGCAGCAAATTCCACTGTCAAACAGCTCCAACTGTCAGGAAGTTCTTCCTAATGTTTAGGTGGAATCTTCTTTCTTGTAGTTTGGATCCATTGCTCCGTGTCCGCTTCTCTGGAGCAGCAGAAAACAACCTTTCTCCCTCCTCTATGTGACATCCTTTTATATATTTGAACATGGCTATCATATCACCCCTTAACCTCCTCTTCTCCAGGCTAAACATGCCCAGCTCCCTTAGCCGTTCCTCATAAGGCATCGTTTCCAGGCCTCTGACCATTTTGGTTGCCCTCCTCTGGGCACGTTCCAGTTTGTCAGTGTCCTTCTTGAACTGTGGTGCCCAGAACTGGACACAGTACTCCAGGTGAGGTCTGACCAGAGCAGAATACAGTGGCACTATTACTTCCCTTGATCTAGATGCTATACTCCTATTGATGAGGCCCAGAATTGCATTGACTTTTTTAGCTGCCGCGTCACACTGTTGGCTCATGTCAAGTTTGTCATCATGTCAAGATGACCTTGGGGTCTGGGTATGGAGAGAAGCGGTCCTTGAGGAATTGCGGTTGTGAGTCCTTCAAGGCTTTATAAGTCAAAAACAGCATTTTGAATTGGGCCGGGAAACTAACTGGCTTAATTAAGACCATGGGTAGGCAAACTAAGGCCCGGGGGCCGGATCCAGCCCAATCGCCTTTTAAATCTGGCCCGCGGACAGTCCGGGAATCAGCGTGTGTTTACATGAGTAGAATGTGTTTTTTTATTTAAAATGCATCTCTGGGTTATTTGTGGGGCATGCAAATTCATTCATTCCCCCCCCCCCCAAAAAAAATATAGTCCGGCCCCCCAGAAGGTCTGAGGGACAGCTGCCTGCTGAAAACGTTTGCTGACCACTGATTAAGACTATGCTTTTTCCGTTTTAGGATCCCAGTTTATACAGACACAAGCTGCCAGGTCTTTCAGACAACATATGTATGGTGTATATATCCTGGAAGTCACCCTGTAAGGTAGACTGAACTGGGCCCTATTGCTGCGCAACTCAATACGCTTAACAGACCTTTTTCCTTTTTTTGAAATAAAAAAGGGGCTCACGGACACGACTAAGCGACTAAACAACAACACTGCCTTGTTTTAATGCTCTCCTTGGTTTGGAGCGAATGGTTATTTTAATGGTGCGGGCGGCTTCCAAAGTTTGCATTCTCGAGGCTCGGATATAAGATCACCAGGTTAATGTGCCAGCTTAATGGGATAAATGGACTGACAAACCCGGGCCCTGGGGGAAGGGACGTTGGATGAAGACCTTTATTTTTTGTTATTAGGACAATTTTATATAATTGATGAATATTAGAAGGATGCATGAAATGAAATTGCTTGGCTCTGGTATAAAAGTTTAAGGGATTAGGAAAGAATATAACGGTTAAGTTATCAAAAATAAGATTTAGGTTAAGGTTTTTTATAAGACAATGAGGAGAATAGAGTAAGGTAATGTAATGAAAGATTAGAATAGGGTAAAAACTTGATGGTAAGGATTTGCTGAACTAACAAATTGAACTGGAATACAAAAAAGGGAGGGATGAGGAGGTCTGGGGAAATGAGTGTATGAAGATATGTTATGAAAATTAATGTGTTTTTTAATTGTTTTTATTTTCTGGGTTTTTTTCTTTTTTCATTTGTTTTGTTATAATTTTGAAACTTTAATAAAATATCTTTAAAAAACAACAACAAAGTTTGCATTCTCCCCGCCGCCGCTTTTTCCCCAGCGCGTGGCGCACGAGGAAGCTTCACCTGTTGAATTCCTGCCTGCCGCTTGGCGTTCCAAGGCCCGGGATCGGAAATGACGGGCGCGGCGAATGCCAATCAACCTCCCTTTCGCCAATCGCCGCCAGCTCTGCTCTTGCGCTCGAAGCACCGCCCCTTTCTCTTCCCCGGCAGCTGATTGGCTTATCCTGTCTACACGGGAACCAGGTCCGGCCGGCTTCGCTTCCTTTCCACTGCTCTTCCTTCCAGGCGCGGTTTGTTTTTGCGGAAGGAGCGGTCCCTGGGCGCGCAAAGGGAGAGTGCTGCCTGCTCCTCTGGGTGCAAAGAGCCTGCGATGGAAAAGGTAGAGGAACCTGGTTTCTGCAAGAAAAGAAACAAGCAGGCATCACTTTGCTTCTGGGCGGGTGGGAGAACCAAGCTTGATTTTGTTGTCTGTACTCCAGTTCACTCTTAATTATCGCAGCAAGAAAGCAGCCTCAGGTTTTTTTCCTTTCCAGGATAACACCACTCCCAGGAGGATGGAGGAGAAGAACAGGCCTCCGTCCCAGGGTATTTTAGTTTAAAACGTCTTCAACTTTTATTTCCGAAACTTGACCGCAGTGAGAGACCAGACATGGGGCTTGTTAAAAGCAAGAGCGCTTCCACCGACGGAATGGAAATCCAGTGCCTGGTGGATTTGAACCCGTTGCCCGAGGAACTGCTGGAGCTGATCCTGAGCTGGGTGCCGGCGCGGACACTGGTGACCCGCTGCCGCCTGGTGTGCTGCAGGTGGAGGGACCTAATTGACAGGCCCACCGTCTGGAAACTTCAGTGGGAGAGGGACCCGGGCATGCACGACGCCATTGAAGCTGCCCAACGATGCCCCCGAATGGACTGCAGCCGAGTGGGGGTCCTGCGGCCCTTTGGGAGGAACCTGATCAAGAATCCCTGTGGGACAGGTGAGGGAGCTGTGCAGGTGAGGGGTCAGGCAGGTGGGTCCCAGGGAGTCTAATGTCCCTTCAAATGCCTGCACTCTATTCAGAGACACTGTTGGGATTGTGGTGTGAGGAAACGTACTCTGCGCATTCCCAGAGGCAATTCTCAACGCTTTCCGAAGCAGGAGCTAAAAACAGCTATTAGCCATGATGTCCACATCCTGTCCTCCCCAGCAGAAGCATTAGGGCTCTGAGTACTGGTGGTGTATTGTACTCATGGATGCTAGATTAGATGGGCCTTGGGCCTGATCCAGCGGCCAGGCTCTTATTACATTCCTATGCCAACTTGGAATCACATTTACTTTTTACCCCAAACTTTCTAGGCACAATTCTGCGTTTTCCTGCTTTGTGTCCGAGCTGTTCTGTTTGTTGGTTTTGCACTGCTACCTTCCCCAGGAAGATCCGCTCTTTAATAATAATAATAAATTTTATTTATATCCCGCCCTCCCCAGCCAAAGCCGGGCTCAGGGCGGCTACCAACAATCAAATAATACAGCATTCTAAAAACATTTCATTATAAAAATTAATTAAAATCAAATTGATGGCAACCGTTAAGCAAAATTCTGTGCAGATTGCCAGAGGAAGGAGTCAGGCTGCGCCCTGACCAAAGGCCTGGTGGAACAGCTCTGTCTTCCAGGCCCTGCGGAAAGATGTCAGGTCCCGCAGGGCCCTAGTCTCTTGTGACAGAGCGTTCCACCAGATTGGAGCCACAGCCGAGAAAGCCCTGGCTCTAGTTGAGGCCAGCCTAACCTCTCTGTGGCCTGGGACCTTCAGAATGTTTTTATTTGCAGACCGTAGGTTCCTCTGTGGGACATACCAGGAGAGGCGGTCCCGTAGGCACGAGGGTCCTAGGCCGTATAGGGCTTTAAAGGTTAAATCCAGCACCTTAAACCTGATCCTGTACCCCACTGGGAGCCAGTGCAGCTGGTATAGCACCGGGTGAATGTGATCTCGCAGCGAGGACCCCGTAAGGAGTCTCGCCACGGCATTCTGCACCCGCTGGAGTTTCTGGGTCAGTCTCAAGGGCAGCCCCACGTAGAGCGAGTTACAATAATCCAGTCTGCATTCCTATGACCCCCATTCCTACATTCCTATGTCAACTTGGGGCTCATTCACATTTACTTTTTACCCCAAGCTTTCTAGGCACAATTCTGCGTTTTCCCGGTTTGTGTCCGAGCCGTTCTGTTTGTTGGTTTTGCGCTACTACCTTTCCCAGGAAGATCCGCTCTTTAATGCTGAATCGTAACAAACGGCGATTCAGGTCTTCCATGGATTGCCGAGAGTGTTTCTTTGTGGGGAGAGCAGCAGGGGGAGGAAACAAAAACGGACAGCATCCAGGAAAGAATGGACCTGTGCCTATAAAGTGCGGAGGAAATTAGTGTGGATGAGCCCTCGCACTTTGCATCCGAAAACGACATCTCCACTGATTCCCGTTATTGTGCCCGCAGAACAGTTTCAACACTGGGAGATCCGGCATGGAGGGAATGGGTGGAGAGTGGAAGAGAACAGACAGCATGTGGAAGGCGCAGAGGCCCAGACTTGCTTTGCCTCATCATACGTGTGAGTCAATGTGGGAGACGTCACAATCCCGTTGATTTTGGCAGCTCCATTTCCCTGTGGCCCGGGACATCCTTTTTAACTGCAGCTGGCGGCACAGCCAGTTTCTCCTCTCTGAGTTGCCACTTTTCCTTGCTATTCCTTTACAGGTCACAAACGCTTAGCTGCTTTGTGTTTCTGTAATGATGCTGTCTTTCTGGAAGATGCAAGGAGCCCAAAGCGCTGTAAACATAGCATTAATGTCTTTATTGTACCCCACCCTGTCCAGGTGGTGTGTAAAATCACAGCTGATTGATTTGCTGAAAGAAGGTTTTCCAGAGGAGCTCATGGATACCTGCCAACCTGATGTTATTATCTGTGACTGGTGAGTTCTACTCTTCTTTTGATCTCCTGAGAATCAGCCTAAATAATAATAATAATAATAATAATAATAATAATAATAATAATAATAATTTATTATTTATACCCCGCCCATCTGGGTGGCTTCCAACCATATATTAAAATACAGTAATACATCAAACATTAAAAGCTTCCCTAAACAGGGCTGCCTTCAGATGTCTTCTAAAAGTTTGGTAGTTATTTTTCTCTTTGACATCCGGTGTGAGGGCGTTCCACAGTGCGGGCACCACTACTGAGAAGGCCCTCTGCCTGGTTCCCTGTAACTTGGCTGCTTCTTGCAGTGAGGGAAGCGCCAGAAGGCCCTCGGCGCTGGACCTCAGTGTCCGGGCAGAACGATGGGGGTGGAGACGCTCCTTCAGGTATGCTCCATTCCTTTCGCTGCCTTGGCTGTACCCCATCCTCTCCGCCATCCCTTTCAGGTGGGGTGCCCGGGAAGACTGCGGCTGCAGATACAATATCCGTGTGAAGCTCCTGGCAGCGGATCAGTCAGTAATTGCCGAATTCAACGCTAATCCGGAACCTATTCCGCAGTGGAACAACGCCCAGTATCAAAAGGTGTTATTTGATATCCAAGGCCTGTTTTCCTTCCTTTTGGGATTAAAGATCGTAGGTGCCAAAAGGCTGCATGGGAATAGTACTGATCCAAATGCAGATGCAAAGCCAAAACCTGGGGGGTGGAGGCAGAGTTAATAGTGCACTAAAGTGGCATAGCAGCCAAAACAGCAAAAGTCTAAATACAAGTGTCAGGTAAGATTACTTTGGAGCTAGTTATAATAAAGTCAGAGCATTCAGTTAAAACTGGGTGATCCAACGATTGCTCCTTAAAACAGACTTATTCTGAATTCTGGCTCCATTCATTGCCAGGTTTACAGCTCTCCCCGAAGTGTGGCTGCTTTATAGGGCACAGGGAACAAACCCATGATCTTGGTGTTATTATCTTGTTATTTTAAATGGGAGCATTGAAGGGGACAGAACGGGCAAATTCACATCCCTTTCAGGAACGGGAGCCTCCACCATCGATTGCTTTGCAGCCTCGCATAGCCTGTTAAACGCTATAACCATCTGCAAGGCGATAAAACGCCTTCAAGAGTGTCCACGTACCCTTAGTTTTAACACTAAACCTTAGCACTCAGATCGCTCGTACAGAGTGTACATGGATGCTGAACAGAAGTAAAATGGACAAGTAAATTACTACAGTGGTACCTCAGGTTAAGTACTTAATTTGTTCCGGAGGTCTGTTCTTAACCTGAAGCACAACTTTAGCTAATGGGGCCTCCTGCTAGCGCCGCGCCGCCAGAGCACGATTTCTGTTCTCATCCTGAAGCAAAGTTCTTAACCTGAAGCGCTATTTCTGGGTTAGCAGAGTCTGTAATCTGAAGCGTATGTAACCTGAAGCGTATGTAACCTGAAGCGTATGTAACCCGAGGTACCACAGTACATCAAAACATAAGGGCGATCATGTACTCTAAAGGTAGCCTTCTGTATCGCGAAGCACTCTTATCTGCAGAGACACCAAGAATAGTTTTTACTATTTAATCCTGCTCTTGCAAAACTGTTTGAAATCCAGACTACCTGTTAAACCGTCCAGGCACTGGTGTGACCTTGCATGTATCACCATGAAAAAAATCTCTTTAACAGAGGAAGACCGGCTGTACGGAGAGCAACATCGGCCAACGTTGCCTCGGGAGGAAGCGCTTCAAGGCTTTAATTAAAGCAAAAAAGATGCAGAACGCAAGAAACCCGTGGCAAGCTTTCTAAGGTGTTCTGCTTTCCAAGGGTGCTTCTCCTTGACTTTTTGCTCTTCTGCCTCTGTAGGTGTCCCACGTGTTCAGGAGTTACGGCCCCGGCGTTCGCTACATCCAGCTCTGGCACAAAGGGGTGGACACACAATTCTGGGAAGGGCATTACGGGGCTCGCATCACAAACTCTACGGTGCTGGTAAAACTCTCGCCGGAGCCCCTGCGGTCTCCCACCAGGGTGTTTTTCTCACTGCCGCCAAAACATATTCCACCCAGATCACGTTCTTCCAGGTGGAGAAAAATCCTGAAGTGATGAGAGGACGTCGTTGATGGCTTGCAAGGAGGAGTTTTGAGACATAGGAACCTATACATTTTTAATATATATATATATATATAGAATTAAAGAAACCCCTTGGGTCCCCTTTACTGTGAAATCAAATAATCCTTGTTTAACTAATGTTCTGGGGGTTTTTTGCACTCTGAAAATAACTTAAGTTCACAAGAGACCTTGAGAAAAGGCTGTTTTTTAAAATGTTTTATATTCTATTTTTTTGTTTTCTATTCTTTTTTCAATTTACTATAATAATCTCTCTCTCTCTCTCTCACTCACTCAATAAATAAATATTAAAAAGATTTGGCTGGTTCTTTGAAACACTGTGAATATTCCGCTTGCAGCAACCAGCATCTTTCAGGTTCTTGGCCCAACCGCTCTCTCTCTTAAGACAACCATGCTAGTCTTAAAATATTAAAATGTTTGTTCTTTGGGCACCCAGCCAAGCAGATCACTAATGGGAGAAAAATGGAAATTGCCCGTTGACCGCAAACTTCTGTAGGAAGAGATGGCTGGAGGACACTGCGCATGGGATATCTTCTCCCCCACCAGACCAGATGGGCCTTTCAAAGTCTTCTGCCCCCACTTCTGGGGCAGGATCCATCCAAGATCTAACTAGGAACCATGCCTGAGACAAAAAAGGCCACGGTGACCGTACCCAATAACAAAAAAAAATTACAGTAAACCACAACAGACAACCAGGACAATTAAAATCCATGAATCCACTTGAGTGAATGCAAAGGGGAGGAAAGAAGTTGGCGAATGTCCTCGGCCAGGGGTTGCCATATTTCGAAGAGCAGAAAATTAGGACACCTTTGCCGACTTCTAGTTTTAACTGTGGATCCCTATGATGAGAATGCTCATGAAAAAAAGGACATGCCTCGGAAACACAGGACAATATGGCAACCATACAGCCTCCAGCCCACAGAAATTCCTTGTCAGGAGTGCATGCAGGAGCCAGGTCCTGTGGCCAGTAGGACTTTGCAGGATAGGGACCTTCCTAAGTTTGTTTTGGAGAGGCAAGACGAGGCCGCACAGGTGAGGCCGATTGATAACTTGCTGCACCTGGTGGCAAGAGCCGGGAAGGGATGTAAGGTCAGCATTTCCCTTTGGCTCTTTGCCACAGCAACACGTTCCCTGCCTTGCTGTGTTTGGCTCCTTCCTTCCTGATCCTCGGACCCTTGACTTCGTGACTCCTTTCCTGATCCTCGGACCCTTGACTTCGTGACTCCTTCCTTCCTGATCCTCGGACCCTTGACTTCGTGACTCCTTCCTTCCTGATCCTCGGACCCTTGACTTCGTGACTCCTCCTTTCCTGATCCTCGGACCCTTGACTTCGTGACTCCTTCCTTCCTGATCCTCGGACCCTTGACTTCGTGACTCCTTCCTTCCTGATCCTCGGACCCTTGACTTCGTGACTCCTTCCTTCCTGATCCTCGGACCCTTGACTTCGTGACTCCTCCTTTCCTGATCCTCGGACCCTTGACTTCGTGACTCCTTCCTTCCTGATCCTCGGACCCTTGACTTCGTGACTCCTTCCTTCCTGATCCTCGGACCCTTGACTTTGTGACCCTTCCTTCTTGATCCTCGGACCCTTGACTTCGTGACTCCTTGCTTCCTGATCCTCGGACCCTTGACTTCGTGACTCCTTCCTTCCTGATCCTCGGACCCTTGACTTCGTGACTCCTTCCTTCTTGTTCCCAGACCCTTGACTTCCTGACTCCTGGCTTCTGGACCCCCGTTCCTCCTCCCACCCCGCCATCTTGCCCCCGGTCCCGACGTCCTCAGCCAAGACTTTGCCTGTAAACCGGACCGTGACATTCCTCCTAATTTCCACTTTTGCCAGAGTGGACGTTCATTGAACAGGATGTGGCAGAGAGAAATATCCCCTAAGGATGGGGTGGGATTCCTCAGTTTCAAAAAAAAATTATGAACAACCCTAGGGGGCGAAATGGAGGAAGGAGATGGTTTAAATACATTGGATATAATATTCAGTTAGAATCCTGGAAGAGGTTGTGGAAGGAAGGTATTAATTTTGCTGCATGCAGTGCACTTAATGAAAATGTTATGAAAATGATGCACAGATACTACCTAAACTTGCTAAAATGTGCAAGACAAGAACCAATGAGTGCTGGAAATGTAAAGAAAGGGAAGGTATCTTCTACCACATGTGGTGGACTTGCAAAGAGGTAAAGGCTTTCTGGGAAATGGTATATAATGAGTTCAAGAAAATGTTTAAAAAATACTTTCGTTAAAATACCAGAAGCCTTTTTACTGGGTATAGTGGGTGAAGAGATACCAAGGGAAGATAAAAGACTGTTTATGTATGCAGCAACGGCAAGAACTCTTTTAGCTCAAAGATGGAAACAAGAAGAAGTACCAACAAAAGAAGAGTGGCAGATGAAGGTGTTGGACTTTGCAGAACTGGCGAAGCTGACGGGCGACATCTGAAACCAGCATGATCAAGTATTCCAAAAGGACTGGAGTAAATTTATACGATATCTGACAGATTATCGTAAGCAATTTAACATCACTAGCAGGGTTGTCTGATGACTTGTAATGAGAAGTTTTCTTGACTTTGTAATGAGAAGTTTTCTACCTTTCTGTATTTATTTAAATTTTGAGCTATTTTGTAATGAGTGCAAGTGGAAATGGAAAACGTACAAAATGCAATGATATAAACGTTAATTTTGAAAGCCCTGAGGCGGGAGGGAAGTCGATAAGCTCTAAAGCTGTATTTTAATATTTTGTTGGAAGCCGCCCAGAGTGGCTGGGGAAGCCCAGGCAGATGGGCAGGGTATAAATAATAAATTATTATTAAATTATTGTTATTACAGCATAAAGAGCCAGGGAGGTAAAGTGGATAATAATGATGTGAATGTATATTATTAAATGGAAAATAAATAAATAAAATTATATATACACACACATACACACCGTATTTTTCCATGTATAAGACCAGGGGTGGTTTTTTTTACCAAAAAATTAGGTTTAAAATTGGGGCTCATCTTATACACGGGTAGTGCTGAGGGGTGTTTTCTTAATTTGGAGTCCCCCAAAATGGGAGCGTCATACGTGGGGGGCATCTTATACACTGAAAAATATGGAGGGTGTATGTATATGTGTATATATGTGTGTGTGTGTGTGTGTGTGTATGTATATGTGTATATATATGTGTGTGTGTATGTATGTATATGTGTATATATATATGTGTGTGTGTGTATGTATATGTGTATATATGTGTGTGTGTGTGTATGTATGTGTGTGTGTGTGTGTGTGTGTGTGTATATGTGTATATATATATATATATATGTGTGTGTGTGTGTGTGTGTATGCGTGTGTGTGTGTATATATATATGTGTGTATATATATATATGTGTGTGTGTGTGTGTGTGTGTGTGTATACACACACACACATACACACATATATATATATTAATGAAATGGAGGAGGGAGAACCTTCTCATGAACAAATTCCTGAGGGAAAGAGTGTTTATACATGTTATTTGGCGGCGATCTTCTAGAAATCGTTGCCTTGGAAAGGTTCCCCTCCAGGCCTTGAGGAGAGAGACGAAGGCAGCTCCATAAAGGGAACCATTTTGAGCTTGGCTCCAGCAGGGGAGAAAAAGGCGGGAAAAAGGCGCCTCCGCTGGAGGGTCTCTGCCCCGTTGGCCTCAAACCCCTGCCTGTTCTGAGGAGAAATGTCTAACCCCTCCACAGAAACAACCCTGGAACAAATAATAAAACGATTATCATTAGTAGAAGTGTAGCACCCTGCTTGTGGTTAACGCTTAGCTGGAATGAAATATTCAACGCAGCAATAGAGAAATTAAAATAATTATTTATTTGTCAGACAAATAAATGAGAGGCACAGTGGTAAATGGTTACCAAGCTCTGGCCTGGCTCCTGCCATTATGGCCAGCCCTTATATTCCCTTAATCCAGCCCCCTTTGCTCCTCCTGTGGCTGCCTCTGTCCAATCAGCCTGGTTGGATTTCCTATTGGCTGATTGCTAGAACCAATCACAAAAAGATACACCCATATCCTCCTGTCCTTATATGGAGGACAAAGAGCTATATATAAATGACAAATAAGTAATAATATATCTTACATGTGTCTCAACAAGGAATCTTAATTACCAGCTCACCTCTTGCCCTTCCTGCCCTATTGCCTTCTAAAACAAATGGTTAATCTTAAATTTTTATCTTAAACATATGTCAAGGATCTTGAGTTTCACATCAACATTGAAAGATATCCTTCATTTGAAGGTTTCTAAACAAATGTCTGGCAGCTAATATATCAGGACAGCATTTGATGGCGTCTTCTTGTCTGGCAAGAGGCTGGACTGGTGGCTGACTTAATTTCAAGATAAATACAACTCTTCTAGCATTTGTTAAATCCTTTGCATAATTACATTTAAACCAACATATTTAATACACAACACAGATAGCCTCTTAAAAGGAATAAGGCCTTTTTAAAGTAGAGAGAGAAAGAAAGAAAAAAGAACTCAGTTTAGAACAGTTTCAGAAGCAGCCTCTTCAGTTTACATCTCCCCCTTTCACCCTCCT
The DNA here is from genome assembly GCF_965112155.1 of Podarcis liolepis. Lineage (NCBI taxonomy): Eukaryota > Metazoa > Chordata > Lepidosauria > Squamata > Lacertidae > Podarcis > Podarcis liolepis. Next base: position 91,432,959 of record NC_139561.1, on the reverse strand, counting down.
TTCCAGCCTCAAAATAAAATAGGAAGAAGCTTCTTTTTTCCCCAGCCAAGCCAGTTGCCTTTTCTCTCAGTTTAAGGAAGAAACAGCTTTAAAAAGACTTCCCAGCTAGATGCTTTAAAAAGACTTCCCAGCTAGATGCTTTTTCTCCCATTTACCTCTGGCCTTAGAAAATACAGCTCAAGGTTTTAAGAGAGGCCCATGGTATCATTTTACTGGGAGGCACATTGGCATTTTACTATTTACTCATTCCTAATCATGTTTATCTCTGCCTTTGTTATCTTCTATAACATGTAGGGTCAATGTCATTACTCAGTCTGTAATTTCAGCTTTTACGACTTTGAGAATTGTTTTCTGCTATCAATCAAGTGGGGGCCCCTTGTCTTAGGAGAATGGCCAAGGTTTTCTCTGCCTGACATGAAACGATTGAAAATCTACTTTTGAAAATCTAAGCCCTCTTTAATATACAAGTCCTAATCAAACATTAATAAAATGCAGGCTTATGCCTGATGCCTCATTCCCCCCTTTCAAGCTCAAGGACCTTCGTCCCAAGTGTCCTTGATAGCTTGACCTTCATCATATTCCTGAGGTAAAGCTCTGTATAGGGCCATGATATGAGGTAGAGTTTCATTTGAAACCATCTTGCTAATTGTACTTCTAAAACATGAAATGATACATGGCATCATACATAAAACCATTACCACTACTGTCAAGAAAAACAAGCAAGACAATAGTATCCCTTTGAGTCCTGTGACATTAGGTAACCAATTGGTGAGCCATCCCATATCCCATCCTTCCCATGTTTGTACTGGGACATGTGCTATATTCTCCATCTTTGTGGCCAACACACGGATTGCCTCACCATTATCTGAAATGTTAAAGCAACAGGCATTCCCTGTCAAGTTCAAGACTCCACATAGGCCTCCCTGCTTGGCAAGTACATAATCCATTCCCATTTTCAGCTGCAAAATGGGGCTCTACTTTCATCCAACTGTTGTGCAATAAGTCTCAAACTCCGGGCCGTTGCATTGGTTACAAGTTCCACTACTGCTTGCAATCGAATTATTCTGTTTAGATTATAAATAGGATCCCGTGCCCCTTGTATGAGCTCACCAGGATTCCAGGAGGCAGGATCATAATAGGCTATAATGCGTTCTGGTGGCCAATCATCAGTACCGCTCCAACTTTGGGTACTTCCTCCTGCTATATGAGAAATATCAGCGTTTCTTCGTGTACGCTTGGGCAAATTAGTGGGCATAATCCACATTGGTGGCAATACCCATCCCAGGAAACAAGTCCCACTCCATTTGGAGGGGAGTTTCTTGTATGCCCATTCTCCACATATCCACCACAACCATCGGGTCTGAGGTCTTTGGTACGTGGAGTACAGAAGGCGAAATAGCAAAAGAGGTAGAGAGTTCACAGTGCAGTATGTTAGATTGCCTTTTTCTGTCACAGTTATGTTCCATACCACTTTCCATGCATGAATAAAAGGAGGTGCACAGGGCAAGGCATCCCGAGTTCGATAGGTAGTATCGTGTGCCCAGGTATTCTTAATATTATCCCAAGTATAGTGACAATGAGAAGAGCCTATCATGGTAGAATCAGCTGCATCTGATGATTTATGTACACAGAATTCCCCTTGTACAGGTATAACTCGTAATGGTTTAGTTGAGTTCCATCCGGGGAAATTCTGTACTTCTGTTTGGTGTGGCATTTCGCTTACCATACCAATGGCATTTAATGGTATTGGTAATAGTGATAGCATAAATATTAGTCCCAATATAATTCCCCCAGTGACAGGAATGGGGAACCACCAAGACCAAAACATATATCCCAAGGATCCCCAATGTGTAATATCTCTGATAATTGTTCCACAAGGGGGTGGCAGTCAATTAATTGTATAAGAGAATCTTTCCTTTCACAATCGCTGGTTCAGATGCTCCTCAAGCTTCAGGCGTGCGCAGGTCAGCCAGCTTCCAGGTTGTGGCTGCAGCAGGCCGGTCGTCAAATGTTGCCCGTGACCTAGCCCGTTCCCGGTAGGGCTAGATACAGGGGTTTTTGGAGAGAGTCAGTTTAAGAGGATTAGAGGGGTCACCTTTGCACGTCCAACTGCCTTCGGACTTCTTCAAACGGGAGTGATGAATCCAGGGGGTCACCTCAGCTACCTTCACCGCTGTTGGAGTAGAGAGCAAGACGGTGTAAGGTCCACGCCACTTAGGTGCAAGTGGATCACGTTTCCACTCTTTCACCCATACGCTATCGCCAGCCTGGAACTGATGAATCGGCTCGGCAATGCTGCACGGCGTGCGTTCGAGGGCCCACCTGTTAAGAGAAACAAAAACACGGGAGAGAGATTGCACTTGTCCCTGTGTCACATGGTCTCCTATTTGTTTAAGATCAGCTGGAATATCCTGAACAAAGGAGGGCGGTCTCCCATACAGGAGCTCAAAAGGTGACAACTTAAGTCTTTTTGTGGGTGCACACCGAACACGAAACAGTGTTATGGGTAACACATCTACCCATCCCAATCCCGTTTCCTGGGTTAATTTTGCCAATTGGGTTTTCAGAGTCCGATTCATTCTTTCAGTTTTCCCTGAACTCTGAGGCCTATAGGCTGCATGCAGTCTCCATTTCACTTGTAGGACTCGACATACTTCTTGTACTACTTGATCAATGAATGCTGGCCCATTGTCACTTCCAATGCATCTAGGTAACCCAAACCTCGGGATCAATTCAGTCAGGAGTCTCTTAGTTACCTCTCGTGCCTTTTCAGTTCGGGTGGGAAAAGCTTCAACCCATCCGGTAAGAGTATCTACAAACACAAGGAGATACTTGAATCCCTTAGAAGGGACCAGCTCTGTGAAGTCCACAATTAGGCTTTCCATGGGGACATATCCCACATGTTGGATTCCAGGAGGTTGTACCGGTCCCTGCCTGGGATTGTTTTTAGCACAAAGAACACATTTCTGTGAAATGCAAGTTGCTAATTGTGATAGGTTAATAATATACAACTTCCGACTGAGACTCTCTCTGGTTGCAGTACCGCCAAGGTGAGTAGATTCATGATAATTTCTTACAATTGTGCCTGCTAGATGATGAGGTACATAAATCCTATTGTCTGGCAGGATCATCCAACCATCCTTCACAACTGCTCCTTCCTGTTCAGCCCACTTCCTCTCTTCTGGGGTATAGTGAGGTTTAACTTCTTCTGGAGCTACCTCTGGTATGAGGGCTGCTATAAATCCTCCCACAGGCTTTTGGGCTGCCTCTCGGGCTGCTTTGTCAGCAGCATGATTTCCTCTGGTTATTGGATCCCTTCCTCGTCCATGACCTTTGCAGTGCATTACAGCAATCTGTTCTGGAGCCCATACTGCTTCTAACAGGATTTCTACTTCAGGTCCATATTTCAAGGCCTTCCCGTGGGCTCCTATTAGACCTCTTTCTTTCCATAGAGCACCATGTGCATGCAGGGTTAAGAAGGCATATTTAGAATCAGTATAGATGTTTGCCTTACATCCGGCTGCCAATTGCAGAGCTCTAGTTAAACCTATAAGTTCAGCTTTTTGTGCTGAGGTGCCAGCAGGCAAAGCTTCAGCTTCCACAACTTCCTCATTGGTGACCACAGCATATCCTGCTCGTCTGGCACCTTCATGCAGGTAACTGCTACCATCAGTATAATATACGACATCTGGATTTTTCAATGGTTCATCTTTCAGATCAGGTCTACTGGAATAAACTTCATCCATTATTTGGAGACAATCATGTGATTCTTCATCATCTACCTCTGGTAGGGGCAGCAAAGTCGCTGGATTGAGCATATTCACTACTCGTAGATGAATCCTGGGATTTTCACACAATAGGCCTTGGTACCTAGCCATCCTTGGGTTCGTTAGCCAATAACTACCCTTATATTCCATGAGTGTCAGAACAGCATGAGGTACATTCACATACATCGTCTGGCCGAAGGTAAATTTATCAGCTTCTTTGACAAGGCTGGCAGTGGCCGCTACTGCCCTTAGGCATGGAGGCCATCCTTTTGCTACTGAGTCCAATTGTTTTGACAAATAAGCTACTGGACGGTTCCAACTTCCTAATCTCTGGGTCAGGACTGCCGCTGCAATCCCATTCTGTTCATGTACATACAGCTGAAAGGGTTTTTCCGAATTAGGCAGTCCAAGGGCTGGGGCCTCCATAAGTCGTTGTTTGATAACTAAAAAGGCTTGTTGCTGCTCAGGTCCCCATACAAATGGGTCCTTTTCTGCACCTCGAGTGCTTTCATGTAAGGGTTTGGCCAGACTGCTGAAATCAGGTATCCATAGTCTACAAAACCCTGCTGTTCCCAGGAATCCTCTGAGTTGTTTCCTTGTGGTAGGTTCCTTGATAAGGCAAATAGCTTCTTTCCTCTCTGGCCTCAATGCTCGTTGTTGGTGTGAGATGTCAAAGCCCAAATATTTGACCTTTTCTAAACATAACTGTGCCTTTTTCTGGGAAACTCGGTAGCCAGCTTGCCAGAGCAAGTGGAGCAGTTCCTCTGTACCTTCTTTACAGGTATCAAAATCCTTTGCTGCTAGTATAAGGTCATCTACATATTGCAGAACCACCTTTTCTCTAGGTATTGAGGGGTAACTTGTTAGATCCTTCGCCAAGGCAGTGCCAAATAAAGTTGGGGAATTTTTGAATCCCTGGGGCAATCTCGTCCAGGTTAGCTGGCCTTTTGTTCCTGTTAAAGGGTCTTCCCACTGGAAGGCAAATATAGGTTGGCTCTGTGGTGCCAGCCGGCAACAGAAGAATGCATCTTTCAAGTCCAATACAGTAAAAAATGTTGCTTCTGGTGGGATCAAACTCAGCAGGGTGTATGGGTTTGGTACATTTGGGTGCAAGGTCTCGATAGCCTGGTTTACGAGCCTCAAGTCCTGCACTGGCCTGTATTCATCTGTCCCAGGTTTTCGAACAGGCAAAAGGGGTGTGTTCCACTCTGATTGGCAGGGCTTAAGCAGACCATATTTTAATAGGCGGTCCAAATGTTTCTGGATGCCCTCTGCTGCTCGCCGGGGTAAAGGATATTGCTTTACAGATACAGGGGTAGCCATAGGTTTTAAGGTTACTACAATTGGAGCTATATTCTTGGCCATTCCTGGTGGGCTATTTTCGGCCCATACTCCTGGTGGCACCTGTAGAGTTCGGAGGAGCTTGTTTAACTCTGTATCCAATGTGGGTTGGACTTGCAGGGCTGACATTAGGCGCCATGATTGTTCCTTAGGTACGGAGAGGGAAATTATTCCTGCTGCCTTTGATGGCAATTTCATTTCTGGACCTCGAGGAGTGAAGGTGATTTGGGCCTGCAATTTGGACAGCATATCTCTACCTAAGAGAGGTATTGGACACTCAGGTATATACAAAAACTGATGGGTTAAACGATGTCCCCCAATCTGGCATTCCAAAGGTTGGAGGAAAGACCTCTTAGCTGACTGACCAGTGGCACTTTTAATGACTACACTTTTGGATGCCTTTTTCTGCAATAGTTCTGGGAGTACTGAGTATTCAGCCCCAGTATCAATCATAAAGTCTATTAAATGGCTTCCTAATTGGATCGTGACCGTGGGCTCCTGGAAGCCTAACTTTATGGAGTCCGGTCTTTCCTAGTCTTGGGTAAAATCCTCCTCTGCCAGTCCAATGACATTGTCCCTACTCCGTCCTTGTCCAGGTCTCTGATATCTTCCATCTCGGATCATTCCCCGTCCCCGTCCCTGGTTTCTTGGGCCGGAGCCTGGGCCTGGGCCTGGGCCTGGGCGTACTTCTTCCAACCTCAGGGGTTCAGGACACTCCCGCTTCCAATGACCCTCCTTCTTGCAATTTGCACATTGATTCCTTCCCAGTGGTGGATTCCTTCCCCTTCCTCTTCCTCCATTTAAGGGGCGGTAGTCTTGCTTCACTGCTGTGGCTAGCATTACCATCTTTTCCTTCTGCCACTTCTTCTTCTCTTGTTTCTCAGCCTCATCCCTATTCCGATAAACTCGGCGTGCAATGGCCATAATTTGGCTCATCAGCATCCCTTCCCATCCTTCTGATTTCTGAATTTTCTTACGAATGTCAGAAGCGCACTGGGCCACAAATGTAGCAGTAATCATTCTGCTGTTTTCAGGGGCTTCAGGGTCAAAAGGAGTCCATATACGATAGGCTTCTTGCAGCCTCTCTAAAAAGTCTCCTGGACTCTCATTTGGTTTCTGTTCTACTTCTGAGACTTTAGACATGTTAGTGGGCTTCTGGCATGCCCTGCGGATACCTTGCACAAGCGTCTGGCGATAGGTGGTAAGCCTGGCCAGGTGAATTACATTGTTTGGATCCCAATTAGGATCTTCCAAGGGAAAGTTGTCTTGGAGATGACGGTCAATATTAAAAATATTTCCCACTCTGGCCTGCTCACGCAAATATATCTGTGCCTTTTCAATTATGTCTCTTCTTTCCTCAGTGGTGAACAGAGTATTCAGGAGCTGGCGGCAATCTGTCCAAGTAGGACTATGAGTATTTATTATTGAAGTCACCAAGTCCATCATAGCCTGAGGTTTTTCTGCGAAAGATGGGGTGTGTGTTTTCCAATTCATCAGATCCGTAGTTGTGAATGGAATGTACTGGAGGGTCGATGTTCGAGGTGGCCTTGGTCCAGGTAGCCCGTTAACCAGCACAGGCTCCTCAAGTGCATCAAATACTCTTCTGAGAGGGGCTACTACGTGATCTTTCTCTTCGCTTTGCTCTAGGGGCCTTAAATCATAGGGGATGGTATTTGTCCCAAGGCGTTCTTTTAGCAGCTTTATACGCCTGGCTGTATTGCTTGCTGACCGATTAAGGTCTCCCTGTAACTTCTGTAATAATTCTCTAGGACTTGGATGTACAGGAGTTTGGGGTAGGCAATCAGTTGTTTCACTAAAAGAGACTGTAGATGGAGTTCTACTGGGACTCACAGATGGAATAACCACTTCTGCTTGGGCTTTATTATAGGCCTCCAATGCCTCCTGAAGATATTTATCATAATCTATCAAGGAATCAAGTTCTGTGACTCCAGCCCCATTATTCATTCCACTTTCTTGCCTTGGGGTTACAACTGGTGGAGTGTTTGGATTAGGCTCCCTTCGATGTGGAGCATAGGGTGGAGGTGGAAGCACCTCTTCCTCTGGTCCCTCAAAAATGGGTTTGAGTTTATTTGGCAAGATTCCTTTCCTAGCTTCGGCTTTTACAGCCAATAATTTGCATCGTTGGACTTTGCATTCTCTTATCCATGGAGGATTTTTATTTAATGTGCTCAGCCAGGAATCTATATATGAAAATTGTTCTGGGCACCCTCCAATTTCTTTGGCGATGTTAGACCAAAGTTTGCTTACTAAATTTATATCAAAGGTTCCTTGAGATGGCCATTCAGTATTTTGCTTCGGCCACTCTAATTCACATAACGTTCTCAGGCGCTCTGGCGTCATTTTGACTCCATATGCCCCTGAGAAGGCTTTCTTAAAATTATTTAACATACATTCAAGAGGTGTATTTTCCCCTTTTGAACCCCCAACTCCCATTGTATGGCCCTGTGAAGTATCCACTCAGTCACTCACACACACGCTTCGTGGGGTTTCTTGCCCAGATGGAGTCGCCTCACTGGGAACCGAAGTACTACCCACTCCACACTCAGGTCAGCTACAGATTGCTCTGTACTTTCTCACACATACAATGCGCTAGATACTTCACCACACACTCTACCTCCCAACTTTCCCTTTTCCCCCACCAGACCACCATCTGATATACCCAACCACCTAGCGTACTCAGTTCCCACTTACTGAGACGCAGAAGTTTGATCAAGACTTCTCTTCCTCCCAGTTAATTGGAGGGCCAAAAATCCCTTTGTGCACTTACCCCTGGTTGGTTCCGTTTCCCCCCGGTCCGTCGCCGCCAGTGAGCAGGGTATCAGACAGACGAGACTTCTGCGTTCCCCCTGGAAAAATTTACCAGTGCGCGCTTGGGTAAGCAGTTTAGAGATCCTCTCTCTTGTACCCTGCTCAGTAGAGCGAAGGGGCTGCGTTCCAGCAGACCACTTATCCGAGTCACAGGGCACCATAAAATGTAGCACCCTGCTTGTGGTTAACGCTTAGCTGGAATGAAATATTCAACGCAGCAATAGAGAAATTAAAATAATTATTTATTTGTCAGACAAATAAATGAGAGGCACAGTGGTAAATGGTTACCAAGCTCTGGCCTGGCTCCTGCCATTATGGCCAGCCCTTATATTCCCTTAATCCAGCCCCCTTTGCTCCTCCTGTGGCTGCCTCTGTCCAATCAGCCTGGTTGGATTTCCTATTGGCTGATTGCTAGAACCAATCACAAAAAGATACACCCATATCCTCCTGTCCTTATATGGAGGACAAAGAGCTATATATAAATGACAAATAAGTAATAATATATCTTACATGTGTCTCAACAAGGAATCTTAATTACCAGCTCACCTCTTGCCCTTCCTGCCCTATTGCCTTCTAAAACAAATGGTTAATCTTAAATTTTTATCTTAAACATATGTCAAGGATCTTGAGTTTCACATCAACATTGAAAGATATCCTTCATTTGAAGGTTTCTAAACAAATGTCTGGCAGCTAATATATCAGGACAGCATTTGATGGCGTCTTCTTGTCTGGCAAGAGGCTGGACTGGTGGCTGACTTAATTTCAAGATAAATACAACTCTTCTAGCATTTGTTAAATCCTTTGCATAATTACATTTAAACCAACATATTTAATACACAACACAGATAGCCTCTTAAAAGGAATAAGGCCTTTTTAAAGTAGAGAGAGAAAGAAAGAAAAAAGAACTCAGTTTAGAACAGTTTCAGAAGCAGCCTCTTCAGTTTACATCTCCCCCTTTCACCCTCCTTTCCAGCCTCAAAATAAAATAGGAAGAAGCTTCTTTTTTCCCCAGCCAAGCCAGTTGCCTTTTCTCTCAGTTTAAGGAAGAAACAGCTTTAAAAAGACTTCCCAGCTAGATGCTTTAAAAAGACTTCCCAGCTAGATGCTTTTTCTCCCATTTACCTCTGGCCTTAGAAAATACAGCTCAAGGTTTTAAGAGAGGCCCATGGTATCATTTTACTGGGAGGCACATTGGCATTTTACTATTTACTCATTCCTAATCATGTTTATCTCTGCCTTTGTTATCTTCTATAACATGTAGGGTCAATGTCATTACTCAGTCTGTAATTTCAGCTTTTACGACTTTGAGAATTGTTTTCTGCTATCAATCAAGTGGGGGCCCCTTGTCTTAGGAGAATGGCCAAGGTTTTCTCTGCCTGGCATGAAACGATTGAAAATCTACTTTTGAAAATCTAAGCCCTCTTTAATATACAAGTCCTAATCAAACATTAATAAAATGCAGGCTTATGCCTGATGCCTCAGAAGTAGCATTATATTCTCCACCCGATTACCTCACCCCCTTCAGCTCCTTATTAGGTCTCTGAGGAAGGGAGGAACGGACACAGAAAATCCCCACGTTTTTGAGGGAACCGCTTTGCAACGCCCTCCAAACAGAGGGATGTTCAGAAAAGAAAAATGCACAACTTGATGCACCCAGTGCAGAGCGTAGGCTACGCCCGTCCGCAAAAACGAGGCCCAAATTAAAGTTATTTTGTGAAAAATTAACACTCTGCCATGGTTTCGTGACCCAAATGCACAGGCCTAAACCCTTTTGCTGGAACGTGAGGCGGGAGGAGATCAAACATGGCAGATGGCCATCCAACTTCTGCTTAAAAACCTGCAGAGAAGGAAAGGCCACAACCTCCGAGGTCGTCCTCATCGACGTAGACACTGTTGAAAATGTACTCTGGAGATAATGGGTTTAAGGCTAAATTGGTTCATGCCCTCAGAGACATGTTCAGATACCTGGAGGTTCCAGAAGTGTTAAATATAGATTATATTCGTTATCCTTTTATTACAGCAAATATTGTTCACCTTAGGTCGCGGAAGGTGATGCACTTCAGAGGGGTTGAGATAATTGTGCAATATTGCTTTAATGAGGGAGAGAGAATCCTTCAAAAGAAGGGTGGATTATCGTATTTTTCCATTATTGGAACAGGAATTGCACACCTATAGCCAAAGGTACTTTAATAAAAGCCGGGGAAGAGTTGGAAGGATTTTTAATAATGGCATTTCATTCAGTCTAATGAAGTGGCTTTGGGAACAGGAGCTTTTTAAATTGACCCTGGGGGAAATGCAAATCCTTCCGTTCAAGTATTATATTCTTCTTCTTTGATTTGTGTTGTTTTAGGGGGGAAAAAAACCCCAACATATGTATTTAAAACATCAGATACTTAAAAAAATAAAACCAGAATCTTTAAAACTTGATTTTTTTCTTTGTTCTTGCGGCAGCTCTCACGACCTGTAAAGGTTTCCGATGATTGTAAGTCTACAATAAAAAATATTAGATCTCAAACTGGTTCATCATCAGTTTCCGACTATACTCATAGGCAAGGAACAAGGCACCGTTGGCTGGGAAAGCTCGGATCATCGTAGGTTTCAGTCCTGAGTACAAGGCAAAGATGCCTTCTTTCCGGAGAACGCTTGCAAACGTCACCATGAAGCCTGCCTGTTTTCCAGCTACGGAAAGGACCTGAATTCTAGTTTTGATGCAGTCAATGGGATAGACAGCGATCCAGAGACACACGCCGCCAAAACCGCCGCTGACCATCAGCGCCACAGGGCCTAATTCCTCTTTTGGCCTTCCAAATGCAAAAAACGTCCGGCTCAGCTCATAGCCTCCAAAGAACAAAAAATAGCCTGGGATTTCGCGCAGCAAAGTGCTGGAGAAGCCGCGGTAGAATCCAAGGGGACCGTCCTTTTTCAGGACACCTTTCACTACCGACCAAACTGTCCTGCGCCCGCGCACGACCTCCCCGGATAACTGCATCTCGTGCATGGCCTGCAGGCGACACTTCACGAGTTCGGTGGGGCAGAGGACCAAAGTGGCAAAGGCCGAAGCGAAGGAGCCGGCGGCGGCGTTTTGAAGGTCGCTCAGCGTCGCTTTGCTGTCCAGCCCAACGATGCTCCTGACAACGCTTTGGCAGAAGCCGTAGCACATGAAGAGCACGGCGTTTTCGGCGATGTTGGCGACCAGAGCCGGGGTGGTGCCCTCGTAAAAGCCCCGAAGCCCCACTTGCTTGTAAATCTTCACGAAACAGTCCACAAACCCTCGGTACATGGCAGGGAACGTCTGCATTTTCACCTTGGCGGTATCAAATGGCTGGCCGGTAATCACACGGGCAGTGCCTCCTGCGGCCCCCGCCGTGAGGTCAATGGCAGCTTGGATGACCGGGTTGGTTTTCATGTTTCCCACTGGTTTTGTGGCGGCTCTAAATCACCAGGTTTGCTGCAGCCCACAAAGAGATGTGATGGATACCTCTCTCCAGCTGGAGCCAGCGACTCGCCCGCATCACCTGCCCTGGACCCCCTTCTTCTTATTTGTTATTATTATTATCTTCCTGTACCACAGTTACTATATTTCAGGCCTTCCTTTAGAGTACTTACAGCGGCTCACATAATAAACTATAAGCAATTGCAGTGAGTCCCCCCCCCCCAACAAATGCCCCATTGTGATGTTTGAGGCAGCTTTACTTGGTCAGAACAACTCCCGGCTGGTAGGGGAAAGCGGTGTCCACAGGCATATAAAGTATAAAGCCTTAGAGAGATGCAGGCAGCCCCCAGCTTACATTTTGTTTTGTTGTTTAGTCGTGTCCAACTCTTTGTGACCCCCTGGACCAGAGCACGCCAGGTACTCCTGTCTTCCACTGCCTCCCACAGTTTGGTCAAACTCATGTTCATAGCTTCGAGAACACTGTCCAACCATCTCGTCCTCTGTCGTCCCCTTCTCCTTGGGCCCTCCATCTTTCCCAGCATCAGGGTCTTTTCCAGGGAGTCTTCTCTTCTCATGAGGTGGCCAAAGTCTTGGAGCCTCAGCTTCAGGATCTGTCCTTCCAGTGAGCACTCAGGGCTGATTTCCTTAAGAAAGGAGAGGTTGGATCTTCTTGCCCTCCATGGGACTCTCAAGTGTCACCTCCAGCACCATAGTTCAAAAGCATCCATTCTTCTGCCATCAGCCTTCTTTATGGTCCAGCTCTAACTTCCATACATCACTACTGGGAAAACCATATCTTTAACTATACGGACTACACTATAGCTCACATTTACACATGTGTAAAAGTTGAGCCACTTTCTCAGAGGAAAAGCATGCCTGCATTACCAGAGCTGGATGCTTAATTCAGCAAGAAGGTCACGGCAAGGTGGTATCTGGTTTTCGAGATCTGTATCTGTAATATATTGCGATATATTACAAGCTAAACATTGTGATATATGGATATGTCACGATGTCTAAAGTCAGGATGGAGCTATGTAGAGGCATTGGCTGTCTTCACATTTCCCCCCGTAATGTGGTTTTTGCATAGCACACACACATCATGATTTGCGATATATTGCCAGGTCAAAAATTATGAAATCGCTATGACGATATGGGCTTCAAACCATTGTTGGATGATATATCCCTAGACAGGATGCCTGTTCTCTCTCTAGCTAGCTCAAGGCTGAGTTTTCCTGCACAAACATTTAATAAATAAAATGATGATTCTTGGCCCATTCTTAAAATAAGCAGGTTCTCCTAGCGACCTCCGTTTGTCACAGTTTTCACGTCTCTTCTTATGTAAGCTGTCTTATCGAAGCACATACTGTACTACAATTACCCCTGAACAATCTGCAAGATGAAAAGAAAACCAGCTTTCTGCACAAGAAAATGCACTAAGCGATTGGGTTGCGACCAGGAGCATGGCCAAAACGGAACGGGTGGCGAGGGTGGCGGAAACCGAGTTTTCGTCTGGCGAAGAGGGTGCCACATGGATCTGCTGCGAGGCAGGGAGCTATTCCAGGTGCTACAGCGCTTCTTCCCACATTCAGGGAGCGGAACAAGGGCCCGCAGGGTTCCCAAAGGCGCCATCTTCACCCCTGGCAGCAAGTTGAGCCAGGGCAAGCCACTAAATTCCTAGGGCACGCTGAGGAGGCCCAAGGTGCCACGGCGACCATTGTGGTGGTGATGGCTGCCCCAGGGACACTGGTGCCTGAGCTGTAGGCTGCTTTTAAGAGAGGCTTTGAGGGGGGCAAGTGGGAGGCAGGTTGGAGTCCCCCCTGGGCCGGTTCCCAGAGAGAGTGGCAGCCCCTTGGGACTCGGCGGCAGGAGGCATGGATCCAGCGGACATGGCAGAAGTCGGCAGAAAGGAGGAGGAGCATGAGCCGGAGACCTCTTCGCTGAAAGCTTGTTTCAGCCAGGGTGAGCCCGAGGCTGACCTCAAACTCGGACCACATTGGGCAAAATATTCCTGCATTGCAGGGGGTCAGACTAGATGACCCTGCTGGTCCCTTCCAGCTCTATGGGTCTATAGTAGCTGGCATCCTCATTGTCCTTGAGGCCAAAGCCTCTTCGGGGGGTAGTAGGGGATGTGGAAAGTCCGCCAGTCCTGGAATAAATACTGGGAGCCCAGCCTTCTGATCTCCCTTGGCCACCTGAGCAAAGCCTTTTTCCCCTGGTCTTGAAACCCCGGCAGCAGCAAATTATTGCAGCATTTTCTGCATGACAGGATAAGAGCAACGTATTATTCTGGCCGCTGCTATCATTAACAGTTTTTATATAGGCTGCCTGATAATATACTGCCACATGCCGCCCCAAACTCTGATCAGTGCAAGATTCCAGGGGTTCCAGGCACTTACCATAGAATCATAGAATAGAATAGAATCCTAGAGTTGGAAGAGACCACAAGGGCCATCGAGTCCAACCCCCTGCCAAGCAGGAAACACCATCAGAGCACTCCTGACATATGGTTGTCAAGCCTCTGCTTAAAGACCTCCAAAGGAGGAGACTCCACCACACTCCTTGGCAGCAAATTCCACGGTCAAACAGCTCTTACTGTCAGGAAGTTCTTATGTTTTAACATTTTCTGGGTCCAGGTGTTCAAAGGTCTGGCTAATAATAATAATAATAATAATAATAATAATAATAAATTTATTATTTGTACCCCGCCCATCTGGATGAGCTTCCCCAGCCACTCTTCCAACAAAGATTTAAAATACATTAAAATGTCACACATTAAAAACTTCCCTGAACAGGGCTGCGTTCAGATGTCTTCTAAATGTCAGGCAGTTGTTTATCTCTTTCACATCTGATGGGAGGGTGTTCCACAGGGCAGGCGCCACTACCGAAAAGGCCCTCTGCCTGGTTCCCGGTAGCTTTGCTTCTCGCAGGGAGGGAACTGCCAGAAGGCCCTCAGCACTGGACCTCAGTGTCCGGGCAGAACAATGGGGGTGGAGACGCTCCTTTGGGTATACTGGGCCTTTGAGGCCGTTTAGGGCTTTAAAGGTCAACACCAACACTTTGAATTGTGCTCAGAAACGTACTGGGAGCCAATGTAGGTCTTTCAGGACCAGTGTTATGTGGTTTCGGCAGCTGCCCCCAGTCACCAGTCTAGTTGCCGCATTCTCGATTAGTCGTAGTTTCCGGGTCACCTTCAAAGGTAGCCCCACGTAGAGCGCATACATTCAATGTGTGGCTAACAAAAGATAAAAGATAAAAGAGTAAAACACAAATGGCTGGAGGGTTTTTTGGTGTTTGTGGGGGGGGGGGGGTCTTTTTGGTGATCTGACCCACGTTATCCTGAGTGACATCTCTCCCCTCCCAATGATTTAGCAGAGAGGACCATAGAGCACAATCCAATTGCACCAAACTTTCATTCACCTTGAGCGGAAAGGGTCCTACTTGCTAAAAACTGGAAAAAAAGAAACTGCGCCAACAAAAAAGGAATGGCAAGATAAACTGTTAGAGTAAGTTGAACTGGCTAGATTAACAGGCAATAAGAGATCACACTAGGCAAGAGTTTCAAAAAGCGTGGGGGAAATGCAGAGAATACCATATTTTTTGCACCATAACACTCACTTTTTTCCTCCTAGAAAGTAAGGGGAAATGTCTGTGCGTGTTATGGAGCGAATGCCTGCGGGTGGCGGGGGGGATCTGCTGCAGTCGTGAGCAGAGGATCCATGGTTCCCCTTCCTTCCCTCCTCCGTGGTTACAAAGCATGGATCCACATGGATCCTCAGGATTTTTGCATTGGGCTACTCCGAACTCACTGTCAGATCACATGTCTGTGGCCACAGCATGAACCACAAAAATCATATATCCACTATTTCGTTTAGAATATTTTTTTTCTTGTTTTCCTCCTCTAAAAACTACATGCGTGTTGTGGTCTGGTGCGTGTTATAGAGCAAAAAATATGGTACTTCACAAAACAGTGCCCTAAAATACATACCTGGACTTGTTTCGATTAATGTCTGCAGGAGACTTTGTGGATATTTAAGTTATAATTAGAAGAATATTAATAATTACTCATAAAGGAAACAGTTTATAAGAAGTAAATAAGGAGACGAGATACAGGATAAAGGAAGTCTTTTATTTGGTTGTTCGTATTGTTGTATGTTATGCTTTATGTTATGTTCACGTTTAATGAGGGTGGGTTTCTGTATGGGGGTGGGGTGTGTGTGTTATGTTGTAAATAAAATTCCATTAAAAATTAAATAAAAAAAATAAACTTTCATTCTCCTTGGACAGGGGCTTTTGAGCAATTGTTCTGGATTGTATATTATGGCCCATACATTAACCTCCCCTCTCTAGGGAGCTGTTCTTTCCCTCAGGTGACCAGCTATAATGACCTAGAAGGCTTTCATTTCCCTTCCTCTCCCTCAGGTTTGAAGCAGCTGCATAAGACCCAGGGACTCTGCAATGCCACCTTGGTAGCTGGAGGGAAGCGGTTTCCGTGCAACAGGTGGGTCCCATGCCGGACAGGAGGGCCAGAAATGCCCTTTTAGCAAATGGAGCCGAGCAGCCAGTTCCTTCTTAGAGTTCATCCACATTTCTGCTTCTCCTGTGATTCCCAGGCACAGATCCAAGACATTTTCCTTTTGTCCTTCCGCATTCCCTGCTGTTTGCTACTGAATCAGAACAATCTGTAGAAAAACCGATTGACGTTTATTCCAATTCAGCAGTAAACAGTGTGTTTTCCCAGAGAAAGTGGTGGGGGGAAATTAAAAACCTCTTACATCCATGCCAAGAAATCCCAGGAATTTGCAAGTTTGGAAGCCTCCCTAATATCCCACTGGGAATGTGTTGGCAGTGCTGTTGGATATGGGAATTTATTTATTCATTTCAAGTCTTATTCGCAGGGTGGCATGCGAAAGTCTGACTAAATACAATTTGAAAACCAACGGGAAACAGTAACAAAACAGAGGAAGACAAAATAAATGCCTGAAAACCCCGCCAACAGAATAAAACACAATTTCCCCCAAAAAACATAGAGAGTTATTCTTGTATGCAACTGCAGCGGCTCGAATACTCATGGCCGAGGGATGGAAAGATCAGGAGGCTCCAAAAATAATAGATTGGCAAATCATATTACAGGAATTTGTGGAGATGGCTCAATTGATTAGCAAACTCAAAGCAAAAATTTGCAGGAAAATGGGATGGTTATAGAAGATATGTTCAAAAATACAATAATAGTTTTGACTCCATGCTAGCACTCGAGTGACAAAGGAAGTAAAAGGAGGTGGATAACAATTAAGGATTTATTATGTTTTCTGAATGTATTGGAAAATTTATATAGAAAGGTTTATTGTTTTGTGTACATTCAATTCTAAGATAAAACATATGTGAAGGGACTTGACAGGAAGTCAAAATTGAAGAAGAGAGTTTGTAAGATAAAAGGGGAAAAATATTTATTTTCATTATTATCACTATTGTTATTTTTTCTTCTTTCTCTCTCTCTCTCTCTCTCTCTCTCTCTCTGTGTGTGTGTGTGTGTGTCTGTGTGTGTGTTGGGTATGGAATGTTTGGGAGGAAATAAGACAGCAAATAACAAATAACAAACAAAATACTGATGTATGTAATTTTTATTTCTCAATTATATTTTGTGGTGATATGGTTGTAATGTTTTTTGTAACATAAAATCATTCAATTTTTTTTAAAAAAACAACAGAATAAAACACAATTTCCCAAACCATCTACAGTCTAAAACTCATGGACAAATAGGAAGCTCTTAACCAGGCGCTGAACAGCTCTTAATGTCAGCACTTGGCGTGACTCTTTAGAAGGGGCAGTTCAGAGTCAGAGCATAAAAACACAAGAAAACCCTGCTGGATTAGGACAATGGCCTACCTAGTCCGGCCTCCTGTTCTCACAGCGGCCAAGCAGAGGCCTGTGGGAAATCTGCAAGCAGGATTTGAGCACAAGACCAACTCTCCCCTCCCATGGTCTGAGCTAGTACTCAGAAGCACCACCAAAGACCCTCTCCTTTGCATAAGCACAATGTGGTGTAGTGGTTAAGAGCGATAGACTTGTATTCTGGTGAACCGGGTTCGATTCCCCGCTCCTCCACCTGCAGCTGCTGGGTGACCTTGGGCCAGTCACACTTCTCTGAAGTCTCTCAGCCCCACTCACCTCACAGAGTGTTTGTTGTGGGGGAGGAAGGAAAAGGAGATTGTTAGCCGCTTTGAGACTCCTTAAAGGGAGTGAAAGGAGGGATATCAAATCCAAACTCTTCTTCTTCTTCACAACATACCTCCAAGAGAAGAGATATGATTTATCCCATTTTTCAGGTGGGGCAACTGAGGGTAAAAGGATGATTGGTACTTGAGGGTACCCAGCCGCTCCACGGCCAATCTGACGGTCTCCATTTCCCACACAGGGCCCTGTTAGCCTCCGTCAGCCCTTACTTCCAGGCTGTGTTTACGAGCGACTTTAAGGAATCCAGAGACGGGGAAGTTTTGCTGAAAGACATGGATCCTTCCCTCCTCCAGAATCTGCTAGCCTACCTCTACTCGGGGGAACTGGCCCTCACTGCAGAGAACGCTGAAGATCTGTTCACAGCAGCCAGCCGGCTCCAGGTCACACCAGCCCTTGAACAGATCAGCAGGTAGCGCAAGAGGTCTGGCTCCTCTTACATTTCTCCCCAACACCTGTTTCGAAAGCCAAAGGAATAAGCGGCTTCCACCCACAGGATTCCCAGTGACGTTCTTTCTCTCCATTGCTCCCTGGCAGATATCTATCAGAAAGGATCTCCAAGGAGAACTGCTTCCACTTGTACATGCTGGCCTACGATCACAACAACCCGACCTTGCTGCGAAGCACCATGCACTACCTCGGCCTCAACTTCGAAACCCTCTTGGAACACAAGGATTTCCCGAATCTCGACCTCAGAGCTTTGATCTGCCTCATCTCCTCAGGCCACTTGGTCATCACCTCCGAAATGTACGTCTTCTGGGCTGTGCAGCGGTGGGTGGTGGCCGCACCCGCTGAGCGCCTTCCGGTACTCAAGACGCTCCTGCAACATGTCCGCTTCCCTCTCCTGACGCCCAGGGAAATTGCACAAGTCCAGGAAGATGTAGCGACGCTCGACCAGCAAGTGGAATTGCAGTGGGGGGACCTAGATGGGGCAGGGAGGCTGCAGGCGAGTGGGGGTCTCCGGCAGGGCATGTACCAGGAACGGATCATCTGCATCAAAGTCCCTCGCTTGAGGGACATCCTCTCCGTCAACGAAGATATGGATTGCTACATGGAGTGCTTGGATCCAGCTACGGGGTCCAGGACCAAACTGCCACCTTTAGAGCTCGTGGCGCTCCCTGGATGCTCAGCCCTGGACCACAAGCTCTACATCTCAGGAGGAAAACACCCTGATGGCTCCTACTCCCAAGCCCTGCATGAGTACAACTCTGTAGCCAACCACTGGCTCCAGCTGCCTGCCATGTCAACGCCCCGGTCCGTCCACATACTTTTGACTTGCAAGCACAAGCTGTTTGCCCTGAGTGGCTGGAATGACACAGGCCCCCTCGCCTCTGCAGAGAGTTTTGACGTGGTTAAGCAGACATGGTCACCCATCGCCAGCCTGCCCGTCATCCTGCGCTTCTCCGCCTCGGCCTCGTACAAGAACAAGCTCTACCTGATCGGAGGAGATGCAGATTCCGACGAAGTGGTTTACCAGGGCATCCTTCTCTATGACATCCTCTTGGATACCTGGGTACAGGTGCCTCTGGAATTCTGTCTCCACGGTGCAGCTGCTGTCACCATGGAGACCGGGATCTGCGTCCTAGGGGGCTTCTTTGCCAAAAAAAACACCCAGACGTACCCAAACAGCAGGTTCAGCCAGCTTCTTCCATGTACCTCGAAATGCTTTTTCATGCGCGAGGATGGTGTCATAAGCAACGAGGTCGCCATCCCTCCGCTGCCACTGCCTCTTGCCTTTGCAGGCGCCGCTTACTTCCAGGGGAAAATTTATGTGATGGGAGGGGTATGCACCTCCAGGACTCACGATGCCATTTACCACTGGGAGCCTGGAGAAAGTTCCTGGACTCAGTACCCAGAGAGCCTGACGGGCCAAGGAACGGTGGTGCGGAGGGTGCTGAAATGCGTGACCCTGAAGGTGCTGAAGCCAAACTTGAAGGCGCTTGTCCAAGACGATTCTGCAAGCCGGGTGGCTATTGGGCTTGCAGACACCAAAGTCCCCTTCAAAGAGAGGAGGCAGGATAACACCCCCAGTTGTCCTCCAGATCCCTTGACATCTTTGGGAGCTGACACACTGTAAGAGCTGAAGAAATTCCCCAAAAGGGAAGAGATATTTTCATCTGGACTCCTCCAGTATTTAGCCCATTAAAAACCTAGGACATCTCTCTCTCTTTCTCTCTCAATCAGCTTCTTTCTCACTTTCCTGTATCAAGGCGGGCACTAAACATTCTGGGCCTTTTGCACAGGTTCAGGGACCAACCTTCAGCAATCCCCCCCCCAAGATATGGGAGAAGGAGTTTCCTGTGGAGCAAAAAGCACTGGAAACTTAGTGTCTCTGTACTAAGCTTTTTGTTAACAAATGTACAGGTTGAGCAGGTATTGTGAGGACATGGAAGCAAACATGCAGGCCACTGGTTTCAGCTGGAAAGCAATCTCAGCCCTTGCGGATTAAAAAAATCCTAACAGCACAGTATATGTCAATAAAGCATGGTGGCTGGGGTGAGGTCACCTGCCAGCAGACACCGCGAGCAATATGTCTACAGGACAGGTGACAACTGTCTGGGGCAGTCTGGCTCCTCACCCAGATTCAGTCTTTCGACTTAAGGCATTTGACAGAAGAATGAAGAATATAGTTTGCTGACTGAAGAAAGCATTGACTAAGCCTCTGTTGCGCCAGCCAAGAGCAGAGTTTTTAAGATGGAGGGAAATTGTCTTTAATCATTCATGGCTGTTAAATATTCATCCCCTCGGCCTCTGACACATGCGCAGAGAGAAGCATGACACAATAATCCCTGGGCTCCCTCCTTGCCTATCTGCCCTAACAGCAATCCATACTAACATACTGAAGTGTTAAGAGATCCTCACACTGGTTGAAAAACCCCACCCTTAACGAAATAAGATCCAACATTCACAATGCCCTGCCTTGACCCGTGCTGGGCTCAGTGGCGTAGCGTGGGTTGTCAGCACCCGGGGCAAGGCAAGTAATTTGTGCCCCCTAACCCGTGGATTTGCGCCCCCTAACTCTAACCCCCAGATGTTGCGCCCAGTGCGGCCGGGCCCCCCTGCACCCCCCACACTACGCCAATGGCTGGGCTTCACATCAAGAAATGGAGGGCAGCCTTCCCCCGGGGCCCTCCAGATGTTTTGGCCAAACTCCCATCAGCCCCAGCCAGCGCTGAGTGAAGAGGCACCTGGTTGGCCAAGCTGGACCTGGAAGTAGGGTTGCCATATTTCAAAAAGTGGAAATCATGACACAAAAGTTGCTGAAATTTTGCAAAATCTCAAAGAAAGAAAGAAAGAAAGGAAGGAAGGAAGGAAGGAAGGAAGGAAGGAAGGAAGGAAGGAAGGAAGGAAGGTTTTGAGCTATTTTAAATGAAATTTGCCAAAATCTACACTACCAACATGCATAGCCGTCAACCTTCCCTTTTTGTGTGGGAAATACCCTTATTCCAGCGCCGTTTACTGCCACTTCCCACTGCTATCCCGGATTGTTAGATATCCCGTAGACTGTCTTCAGGACAGGTGAGGCTGCTGATCCCCTATTTTCGAGGCTGCTGATCCCTTACTTTCAATTCTGAAAGTTGACAGCTATGCCAACATGGGCTGCCATACGTCCAGATTTTCCTGGACATTTCAGTGATTTCCACCTGGACGCTGTTTACGAGGGCTGAATACCGTCTATATCTGGGAAATTCAGGACATATGGCAATCCTACCTGGAAGTGGCCATTTAACATTTGCACTCATTACAATTATATTCCTTGAAATGTATATTCCAAGTTAAAGGATTCCAAAAAAACATTATATTGTATAAAGGCTTAAGAGCAGGCTTTGAATCTTGATTGAAAGAATGCTCTGCTGTGTTTAAGGTCTAGTCCAGATTTCAGCTAGTTAGTTCCCTAACTGCAAACATTTTCGCTTCCTCCACTGGCAGGTCAGTGGAACATGCCCAAATGGAATGGAGAAAGAGAAGGGAGGGTCTAAAACCAAGAATCTGATAAGTTGAGTGGGTGGAAACCACATTTGTGCAATCTGCAGCCCCTCCAATCTTGCGTCAACTAGCTTTATCAGAAAGACCTTCTCACCCACAGACCCACTTGGATGCTGAGAGTGGCAGAAGGGTCCGTCTCCATAGTTTCTCCATCAGAGGCTTAGAGGGGGTAGTGGCCTAGGAGGCCTTCTCTGTGGTGGCCTCTAAGCTGTAGACCTCTCTCCCCAAAGAGGTGTGCCTGGCACCTTCATTAGACAGCTTCTGGAGCAGAGGTGGTTTTAGGGCAGTGCGATCAATTCAGAAACTTGAGAGCTCAAAGTCTGCCACTGTCAGGATATAGCTGAAGTCACATCTCTGACACGTGAGGCACATGTTTTAAGGACCCACTTATTTTATGGTTTCAAGTTGTTTCAATTTTTTTAATATTATGTTTTAATGCTGGAACCTGCCCTGGGGCATTCGGGTAAAGGGCAGGTACTAAAAAAATTAACAATAGCTTGCTAATGTCTCTGCTTTTTAAAAAAAGACATCACCTTGCCAACAAAGGTAGTTAAAGCTATGGTTTTCCAAGTGGTGATGTATGGAAGTGAGAGCTGGACCATGAAGAAGGCTGATCGCCAAAGAATGGATGCTTTTGAATTCTGGTGCTGGAGGAGACCCTTGAGAGTCCCATGGACTGCAAAAAGATCAAACCTCTCCATCCTGAAGGAAATCAGCCCTGAGTGCTCACTGGAAGGACAGATCCTGAAGTTGAGGCTCCAAGACTTTGGCCACCTCATGAGAAGAAAAGACTCCCTGGAAAAGACCCTGATGTTAGGAAAGATGGAGGGCACAAGGAGAAGGGGACGACAGAGGACAAGACAGTGGGACAGTGTTCTCGAAGCTACCAGCATGAGTTTGACCAAACTGCGGGAGTCAGTGGAAGACAGGAGTGCCTGGCGTGCTCTGGTCCAGGGGGTCACGAAGAGCCGGACACGACTAAACAACTAAACAACAGCTTGCTGATGCCTTAGTTGGCCTTGATTACTCCTGCTCCATGTTGCATCTTCCCTCTTTTCTCTCTCTCCAACCCCCACTTTTATCTCCATGCCTTGGAGTTGACTCTTGCAGGTGAGCTCATGCAGAGCTCACATGCTCCACTTTAACAGGGATCGAATTAAGAAGACCTGGAGGATAGGAGAAAAGAGGACAAGGTAATATTCGGTGGAAGTGGGAGAGCAGGGCATGAGGGAGGAAAGGAAGGAAAGACTTTGCGTTTTGTGTAAAAGGTCTATTGTTAGAAGGAAAATAATAATAATAACATAATAATAATTTATTATTTATACCCCGTCCATCTGGGTGGGTTTCCCCAGCCACTCTGGGCGGCTTCCAACAAAGTATTAAAATACAGTGGTCTGTTAAACATTAAGAGCTTTCCTAAACAGGGCTGCCTTCAGATGTCTTCTAAAAGAGGTGTGCATGAGAAAGAGTGAGAGAAGGCAAAGAGAGATTTATCTTTCATGGGTAAAGCGGACAGAAGGAGCCAATTTGTTTAAACTGAGTGGGCTGGAGTTATATTCCCTTCCTGTGCCACTAGATGTCACAAAAGACCCAAGAATATAAAGTGGGAAGGCTTGAATGAAGTACTTCTGTAAGCAAGGCATAATTAACTTATGGAATTCATTGCCACTGAAAGGTTGGGTTAGCAATTTGCTGAAGTGGCTTTCAAGGGATTAGACTGATTCATGGAGATGGAGAGCTCCAACCCATGCCCGTCCATCGTCAGCAATAGCTAGTTAGAAATAGAGTCATCATGGTTAGAAGCAACAAAGAATCTCATGGCATCTGGAAAACTAACAGATTTACTGGGGCATAAGGACATGGGTGGCGCTGTGGGTTAAACCACAGAGCCTAGGACTTGCTGTTCAGAAGGTCGGCGGTTTGAATCCCCGTGATGGGGTGAGCTCCCGTTGCTTGGTCCCTGCTCCTGCCAACCTAGCAGTTCGAAAGCACGTCAAAGTGCAAGTAGATAAATAGGTACCGCTCCGGCGGGAAGGGAAACGGCGTTTCCGTGCACTGCTCTGGTTCGCCAGAAGTAGCTTAGTCACGCTGGCCACATGACCCAGAAGCTGCACACCGGCTCCCTCGGCCAATAAAGCGAGATGAGCGCCACAACCCCAGAGTCAGTCACAACTGGACCTAATGGTCAGGGGTCCCTTTACCTTTACTAAGCTTTGGTGGGCTAGAGCTGTTTAAAGGGTACAACGGATCTTGCAAAAAACAAGCAGCGGCAACCAAGCAGTGTAGGAGAGAGTCACAAGTGTGTCCTCCAGCCATGTTTGGAGACAGCCTACCTGTGCCAATTTTATTGATAGGCCTGGTATTTCCTCCAAGATGCTCAAGGTAGCCTACAGAAGTTTATTGTCTTTTATCCGCACATGCAGCTTGTGAGGCACATTAAGTCTGTCTTGCTGGCTCCCTTGTCCCTGCCAATTCACTATTGCAAGCAGATGCAGCAGCAATCCACTGATACCAAGAGATGCAGCCGTATCCTGCAGCAGTGAGTGCCAAAGACCAATTACGGTATATTAAAGATCGGGGGGGGGGGACTTTCTGACAGTAAGAGCTGTTCCGACGTTGGGATGGAAGGTGGTGGGCTCTCCTTCCTTGGAGGTTTTAAAGCAGAGGTTATCATGGATGCTTTAGCTGACATTCCTTCATTGCAAGGGGTTGGACTAGATGACCCTGGGTGGTCCCTTCCAACTCTGAAATTCTATGACTCTATGATATTGGGGGGAGGGTATTTCTATGATTTAGTTTTGAATTGCCTGCATTCAGAAAACAGGAAAGACTATAAGGTAGCAGTGGATGAGACTGAGGTGGGAACGTTTACAGATCTTGAGTTGAAGCCAGAGTCAGTCCTACTCAGAGTAGACCCGTTGAAATTAATGGGGGCGGACTAATCTAGGCTCATTAGTTGCAACGGGTCTACTCTGAGCACAACTTGGTTGGATACAACCCCTCCCCCCCCATCTTCCGGATATTGTTTGAAAACCAAGCATCCCTAGCAAACACCAACTCCATCCCCGCCTACAAAAAAAAGCAAAAAAGGGGTGAAGATCTGAGAAAAGAGAGAGAGAGAGATTTAGCAGATTTAGCAAGGACGAGCTGCGTGGGTGGGGCTGGGGGGGTTGTGGGTGGGGCTCCATGTTGAGCCGAAGGTAGGGTCGAGAGTGTGTGCGCGCGCGGATGTGTAATGTGTGTGTAATTTGATTTGCTTAAAGTGGGGACTTGAAGAGAGGGCAGCCCAGCGTGGGGCCCCTTAGCGGAGCCACTGGGGTGCTTAGCCAAGAGGATGCAGGAAAGAGGTGGGTTGCTATGGTAACGGGAGGCAGGCATGCAGGGGACCAGGCGGGAGGGAGAGGCGGGTGGAGAGGCAGAAGGAGCCAAGGTGTGAGCGAAGGAGGGCAGGCAGGAGGGAGGGAGGTGGGGGGACGGGGTGGGTGGGGAGTCGGTCCTTGTGGGTGGGGGGCGGTAGGGGCGCAGGGGGCGGGCATGGCCGAGAGGATGCCCAGCTGTGGGATCCTGTACGACACCTCCTTGCTGCTGCAGTTCTGCAATGGTGAGTCCCTGCAGCGTCCGCGCGCGCCCCGCTGGACCACCGCCGGGGCTTTTTCGGAGGCGCCCCAGCGCCGCTCCATCCATCCATCCACCCATCCATCGCCTGGCTAGGGTGGGGGGAAATGCCCGCCGCTTTGCAAGATGCTGTAGACCTGGCTTCATCGCTTGCATGCGCGCGCGCACGCCGAGAGCAAGGGAGGTGCCCTCTGGGATGCTCTGCAAGAAGTCCAAGGGATGGGCGCAGGGCGGGGCGGGCGCCTTTCCATGCCCAGGGAGGGTCGCGTAGGGCTGGCGCGGCGCCAAGGGGGCATTGGGGCAGGGAGTGGTGGGGAGCGCAAGGGGGGCCGCTCGGCTGACCTGCTGCCCTCGTTTCTGAGCAAGCCCCCCGCGCTCTCGCCCGGCCCTGCCGCGATGCCACACCCCGCGCCCAAATGGGTCATCGCGCAGCTTAGCTGGCCGCCCTCCACCCGCGCTCGCCCGCCCGATGCAAACTGGGAAATTCGCAACCAAGCCCATCATCCACCTCCATCCGTGGGCGGCTGGGTCAGGTGGGCGCTTTAACTACCCAGGAATAATTTTAACTCTGGAATAACTGCCACCTCCCGTTCTGCAGCCGAAACCACTAATTTCGGAATTAAACCACTCGCGTCGCCTATAATAAGCGCGCACGGAAAGATTGGGCGGGGGCGCGGGGTGGGGTCCAGCTAGCCAGCCAGCCTGCCTTCTGCCACAAATTTACCACTTCGATGGTGAATAAAGAGGGAACTGCGAAGGACAAACTAATCCATGCCAAGGGTTCCATGAGGGAACTCTGCACATGCTCCATATACTCTTTGTGCGAGTAAAACTATGCTTTTTCCAGGGCTGAGCCCCAGCATGCAACAGGTTATGAGGCTGAGTCCTGTCTCGGATTTCCAGCTTGCACTCTTCATATGTTCAGATGCAGTGTTTTATGAGAATACACGACAAGAGCTGAGCCCTGGCATTCCGAACAGGTTCTGGGCCTCATTCTCAGGGCTGCGTTTTACTTTATTTAATTTTTTTGTATCTCCACGGTTCTCAAGAGCGATGCCTACGTCCACGGCTATTCCGATTTATTCCCACAACAACCTTGCTGGGTAGGTCGGGCTAAGAAATTGTGAGCGCGCCAAGGTCAGAGCTGAACAGGTACTGGAAGCCATCCCTCCAATCTGCCAGGCATACCCGTTTCTCTCTTTTTGGCGCAGCCTTATTTTGCACATCTTCCCCATGGCAGGAACACTCCCCCCACCCCAAAAAAATTCTCTTGCGCCCCTCTGCTTCTGAACCCAAGGGGCTGGGGCTCCGTCTGTTTCCACGTCACTTCTGACTGTCCAGCGCCCTCCTGCCCTGTCCAAGGTCGCTGGACACCATCAGCCGCGTCCTGGGGAACAGACTCCCCGTCCGTCCATCTCTCTCGCCTCTCTCGCCTGGTACTCTGCCTGGATGCAGCGCCCGCCCGTCGCTCGCGATTGGACGGCGCCTGGGAGATGCTGCAAAGAGGGAGGAGAGAGAAGCGAGCCAAGAAATACGATTGCAGAGGAGGAGAACCCGAGAGGAGGCAAGCACCCGGGTAGGGCAGGGAGCGAGCCCCTGGCACTGCGGCAGAGGTCGTGAAAAGGGCAGGCAGGGGCAGCGTGGCGGCGAGGGCACCGGGCCCAGGGCAAACCCCAGCATGACAGGTGGG